>NC_091799.1:93260000-95760000 GCF_041296235.1 Equus asinus | reverse complement strand
TCCTAGAAGTCATTTAAAAGTGAATCCTCTTTGGAAATTATCTTAAAAGTTGTTTGAATTTTAACTTGAACTTTTAAAACTAAAAGTTCTTCAACTTCCTTTGACCAATGTGGGTTCTCAATATTAATATGTCTTGTATTATCAATTGCTGTGTAACAAATTACCCCAAAACTTAGCAGCTTAATACAACACACATTATTATCTCACAGTTTCTGTGGGTCAGGAATCTGGGTGCATCTGAGTTGGGTCCTCAGCTTCAGGATCTCAAGTTGTTAGCTGGGGCTGTGGTCACCTCAAAGCTTGACTGGGAAAAGATCTGCTTCTAAACTCATGTGGTCGTTGGCAGGATTCGGTTTCTCACAGATTGTTGGACTGAGGGCCTCAGTTCCTCTTTACCTGTTGGCCAGGCACTGTCTTTAATTCCTTGTCATGCGGGCCTCTTCAACATGGCAGCTTGCTCCATCAAAGCCAGGAGGAGAGAAAGTCTGCTAGCAAGATGGAAGTCACAGTCTTTTATAACCTAACCAGGGAAGTGACATCACCTCACCTTTGCCAGCTTCCATTGGTTAGAAGTACACTTGTTGGAGGTGGGGCAGGGTTCCACAAAAGCACCAACAGCAGGCGATAGAGATCCTTGAAAGCCATCTTGTAATTCTACGTATCGCAGTCGCTTTCTTAATGAGCAGCTACAGTCTAGGTATTTAATTTACTGAAGGTAGAAGTAAGATACCAGATTCCAATCCCAGCTGGCTGCTTACCATTGTTAGCTCTGTGACCTGGGGTGAGTCATTTTACCTCCCTAAGCCTCACTTGCTTCATCTGCAAACATTTAACTCTGTAAAATGTAGATAAAAGGAATGCTTTCTGCCTAGAGTAGTTTTGAAGGTTAATTGAAATAATTCTCGTCAAACAATTAGCCTACTGTTCAGAGAATGAAGTATTGTTGATGACTCAGTTTTTCAGAATGCTGAAAGCACTTATGGAAATGTTTCAAAATAATTTTTAACTTAACATTTTGCTTGAAACATATCTAAAATGCAAATATAGAGTCTTCCCAGACAGTTTATGCTGAACAGAATTTTGAGTCTTGATAATTTACGGCCTTCATGTAAAATCTAATTATTGCTTTGTGTTATTATATAGTGGCGTCCTGAGTGGCTTTGGAGATGTTTGAAGCTGTTTGCCTCCTTAAATGGCCCCAAACTGCTCTAACTTCTGAGTGCTTATGTCTGGTTTTAATCTGTTTTTCTCTCTAGCTCTAACACTGCTATCAAGGACATTTCATTGTTATCGCTGGACTGGATGCAGCATTCCTTTTCTCTTCCAATTCTTTTACTTCTAATCTGCTGCAGACTTAAAATGGGGAGGCAGTGTCTACTGCTTAAGAGCAAAGACAATCCTGGGTGTGAATCCCAACCCTGCCCTACCTGTCAATTGTTCTTAACTAAGTACTTAACTACAAGTACTTAGCATTCCTTGTGCCTCAGTATATATCATAGATAAAACATACTAACTATTTTAGTAACAGCAAATTGCATTATGAGTATACAATGCTTAGTATATGTTAAATATGTGATAAATTTAGCTATAATTATTTAACAATTTACATCAATAAGTGTCTTAGAATTTTCTGAAATATGAGAACAAACGGGCTATAAATTTGGGCCTCTTTTTGGAGCAAAGTACATTAGCATCTGCAAAGCTTTTGGTGAGTTCTAGATCACTGACATTTTGTTATGGGGTTCTATCTAATGTCATTTATGTTTAGTCTCATAAGAATTCCTTGAATGAAAGGAAAACTATGATAATCATCTCATATTACCACATAGGTTACATGGAGTGGTTTTCTTTCTCTACAACAAAGCATTATTGCGTCTTGACTTTGGAGTCACTTTTGAGTTGCAAATACAATGTATGTTGTTTGGTTTAATCCTCATAAATAACAATTTTAAACCAAAGACTGAGTTTCAATATATTGTTGGAAAGTGTTTAATAGATATGGGAAATGACATCATGTTTCACATTCCACAGATCAGAATCATGACAATGTGATAAGGGCTGAGGATATTCTTTCATTTGACTGCAGGACACCATCATTATTCTTAACTCATATCAACTAGAGTAAATAAAAATACAAGTATAGAGAGATGTGTTCTCTCATCATTTTCTCATCCTTGAGATTGAGCGGCCCCTTTTGGCTAAGAGATAAGCACGGTGCAAGTGGACATTATAAGCAGACGTAAGGTATAGAAGAAGTAAAACAGGGGGTAAAAAGCGGAACAGAGGCCAACAGGAGCTTAGGGCCATAGTATGTGCCTGTGGGGAGGAGAGACGGAAGCAGGAGCCTCAGGCTCACAGAGAGTAGTTAGGAATGCAGGTTTGGACCCTCAAAACAGACCAATTGGTTTCAAATCCCAGCTTTGTCATTTATTAACGTGTGGGCTTGGACAAGTTATTTAGCATCTCTACATTTCAGGTTCCTCACCTGTGAGATGGAGTTAACTACAGCATTCACCCCACAGTCTTTTGTGAGCGTTGCATGAGAGACTGAGGATATTCCTCTCAGCAGAGTGCTGGGCACACTGGAAATGGTTTGCGGGCTTTGCTGCTTTACTATAATCTAGAGCAGGAGTTGCAAACTTTTTCTCTAAGGGGCCAGATAGTAAATATTTTAAGTTTTGAGGCCAAGACACTAGTTGATGATATTATATAGCTATCTACATGAAAAGAAATAAGACAAATTTCTTTAAAAATTTTAATGACAAAATTCAAAATATAACAGAATTGAGTATGAATTTTTTGTAATACAGATCTATTAATGAGAAGAATGAACTTCTTTTTGCAGAAGGATGTTTCCCTTCATTGGGGTTCAAAGTTACAGTTCTTTATCACTAAATGTTTTTGCAAATGTTCATCTGTAAAAAACATTCTTGGGAGCCGGCCCGGTGGTGCAGCGGTTAAGTTCGCACATTCTGCCTCTTGGTGGCCCAGGGTTCACCAGTTCGGATCCCAGGTGCGGACATGGCACCGCTTGGCACGCCATGCTGTGGTAGGTGTCCCACATTTAAAGTAGGGGAAGATGGGCACGAATGTTAGCTCAGGGCCAGGCTTCCTCAGCAAAAAAAAAAAGGAGGACTGGCAGTAGTTAGCTCAAGGCTAATGTTCCTCGGAAAAAAAAAAAAAAAAAAAACCATTCTTAGTGCAGAGGTGGGCTGTACAAAAATAGGTAGTGGACCAAATTCGACCTGAGTGCTATAATCAGAACAGTGGTTCTCAACTTTTCTTTTATGATCTTGCCATGGGTGATGTTCACAAATGTAACACACTCCCATGGCCATCGCCACAATTTACTTAGTTCTTAGCACAGTACCTGTAACCAAACCATTTTGTCTGACACACAAAAGAAAAAAAATCTGCATCAAGCAAAGACTCCTGTGCTATAGTTCATATAGTAACAAATGACCCGGATACATATCACAACTGATCATGCCTTACCATTGTGTTGTGACACCAAGTTCTCTTAAAAAAATAAATAAATAAATTGTAGTGTAGGCAAAGGGAGATTCTTTTTTGATATGCGGAGGATGATTAAATGGAGGTCTGAACGCTGGGACCAGTGGTACTGCACCTCTTCTCATCAACAGTAACAACCCAATTATGTGCCAACTGCTGACTCTTTCCTGAGTTTTAGACCTGTAAATCCACCTGTCTGCTGGACATCTCTGCCTGGATCACCTGCAGGTACCTCAAACTAACCCTTTAATACTTAACTCGTTATCAGGCCCCGACCCCCAATAGTTCTTCAGTCTATCCCTTGTGCTCCATCCCTGCTATCAGTTTGCTGGTCCAGGGTCTCTCATGTGACCATTCATAAAACGTGCAGTGGCTCACCATCCTGGTTAGGAATAAGTCAGTGTTCCTTAACATGGTCTTCAGGGTCCACATGTTGGGACGTGAACCTACCTCTCCTGCTTCATCTTTATATATATCCCAGCATTATCGAATTGCCTATCAATCTCTGAAAATGCCTTGTTGTTTCTTCCTTCCTTCCTTGCTCCTGCTGTCCCCTTTGCAGATAATCTTCCCGGTCACCAGGTCTAGAATGCCTTCCATCTACCTCCCAGCTTTCTACGACATCTCTCTTCCCTCATCTCAGGGACATAGTTTGGTTCTGCTCCTCTGTATTCCCAGCAATATCTTAGGCATGTATATATCTGCTACATTGAATTGTAATAGTCTTTTGATATGTCTGTCTCCCTCATTGCTCACTGAGATACTTGAGAACTAGGACTCTGTCTTCATTTTTGTATCCCTGGACAGGGGTTTTGTATAAGTAGGCACTCAGTAAATGTTTACAGTTTAATTAGCTCTACAGAATTGGCTTGCTGCTGCTGCCTTTGTCTTGGCTTCATCGCCATGGGGTGGAGAGGCAAATAAAAGTGAGGAGCCAGCAACCTAATATTTAAAAGGCTACTTTTGAGTTTCCATTTCCATTATCATTATTGTTTTGAAGTAAAATTGTTCCTATTTTAAGCTTGCCTCTCATTATCTCTGTTGTAGTCTTCCCTAGAATTTATTTGCTCTTCCCAAATACAAAGAAGGATTAATGACTTTCCTATCAACTTATTTGGTCTCATATTTGATTTTTTATTTTTTTATACCCTCTTCAAACCAAAGAAATTATAGGAAAGAGAACTGAAGTTTTCTAATTATTAAACACTAATGAAGAAACTCGATACTCTATAAGCACACCACTACATGCTACCAGCATGGACAGGGCAGTCTGAGATGAGGGCACTTTCCCTCTAAGCAGCCTTCCTTTTCCCTCTCACACCAATGGTAAACAATTCTGTTTTAAAACTGTAATTTTAATACACAAGAGCGCCTTACACTACTATGAAGCAATTTAACACTGTTTTACTCAAAGGATAAAATCCATAACACACCGCAGGACCAAAATGAAAATTGGGCTCAGATTTGCTATTTTGAGGGTTGTGTCTGCCTCCAAGAATCACAGCCCTTCCCGTGTGCAGAAGGCTGCAGCTCTGTGGAACTGTTTTCCTAAACCCCAGAATCACAGTAGACATTTCACATGTGTTTTCCTGCGACTTGGTTGTGAATGTGTAGAGCTACTCTAAGGATAAGGAAAAACTGGGACAATAAAACCAGCAAGCATAGATATATAGACCAGGTGAAAAATCTGGGGGTTCATCACAGTAAAAAAAAAAAAAACACGTAAATTTCCTGGAGAAGTTCTATTTTCATTTCTTACTGCTTGTCTTTGCTAATTAATTTACTATTCTCTTCCACATTATTCTATTAGTGATGATCAGGCTCCAATATTGTGCAGCACAAAAGATAAATATTTGATGACAAAAGTAGTTCCTACTAAGAAAAGCATACACACACAAATATATTTAAGTAAACTATGTGATTGTTCATACAATGACTTTTTTTAATCTAAGAAAGGAATAATACATATACAGCTGACAAGAAATGTTGCCACATTCATATACTTTATTTATTTATTTATTTTTTAAAGATTTTATTTTTTTCCTTTTTCTCCCCAAAGCCCCCCAGTACATAGTTGTATATTCTTCGTTGTGGGTCCTTCTAGTTTTGGCATGTGGGACGCTGCCTCGGCGTGGTTTGACGAGCAGTGCCATGTCCGCGCCCAGGATTCGAACCAACGAAACACTGGGCCGCCTGCAGCGGAGCGCGCGAACTTAACCACTCGGCCACGGGGCCAGCCCCCCACGTTCATATACTTTTACAACTTTTTGTCACGTTTGCCTCAAGTACAGTTGTCCCCTTTTTACATCAACTTCGTAATAACATTAAAAAGATACAATCTGTCCCATTGCTTAGGTTAGCAAGTTCACAGTTTAACCAGGATCAGGCTCAGAAATCTACTGTTGTTTTTGTTTTTCCACTGATGGAGAGGGAAAGGAATGTCTTTAAACTATGTTGTCCTTCTTCATGTATTTTGACACCTTCTTCTCTAAGGATACTGTGAACTCTAAAAGTAGGTACCTATCATTTGCTTAAAGGTTGTCACAGATTTGCCAGTTCTTAATCCCCAGAATAGAAATATAGTGTGGAGAACTAATGGAAAGCAGAGTACCAGTGGAAAGCACCTACGTTTAGAATTTGGAACGATGGTAAACTGTTCTCTTCTGAGATTGTGCAGTCAGTGTGTTAGTGCAGACATCACAGTGTACTCACAGCATGTTGTGTTTCTCCATTAGTGCTGAGCCAGATGAGGCTTCCCTCAGCCCTGCATCCCTGTGCGCTGTGGCTACAGCAGTGCATGAGCTAGCAACTGGAGGATGTTGGTACCGACTCAACATAGAGCTGTGGATATATACATCAAAGCCTAGAAATATGGACATTTTGATTCATTTGACTCCCATTTCAGGGCAGGCCAGTCTCAATTTATCAAAACAGCAAACGGTGAAAGAGTCAATAAGATGCATTGTTTAGGGAAATGCTCCCAGGTATTGATCCAAAATATTGGCATAATATTTAAATCCGTTTGCCAAGATCATAAATCATTCTATTTCCATGAGCAGGCAGGCAGCGGGGCATAGAGGTAAGGAGGCTGCATAGGGATCCCTGGCTACACTCTCTACTGCCTTGCCACATGGCCTCTGGCACACGACTGCTCTGCTGCCAGCTGCCACCTCACAGGGGAATGTAAGAAAACTGTGATTCCAGGACCTCCAAGCACTCTGTGTTGGAATTCTCAGCAAATGATACTCTATCTGTTTAGTTAATTATCACTATTCAAGCATATGTCTTGAATGCATCCATCTGGAACCTTCAAAATCTACCCACTATAGTATGATGAATGATGTGTCATGGGCAGGAAAATGCTCCAAAGGAAAAATTTAGGATTATCCAAAACAAGATGCAGAAATCCCTCATTAATCCATACTGTACTTATGTGTTGCTTGATGTCTGTACTTTTTATTCTGAAATGTATGTTTATTCTCAATGTAAAAGAATATTAAGCAAATCAACAATAGCAAATCAACCATTTAATCCTCCAGGCACCACACAGTAATGTAATTTTTAAATTCGATATGGCACATTTGAAAGACTTTAAAACAAATGGCTCTGTTGTTGTCATTACATCAAAATAGTAAACATTTCCAGCTTTAAAAATATTCCATCCCCAGATTGAAGGAGGCTAAGGAAACATGAGAAATAAATGCAGTGGAAGCCTGGATTGGATCTTGAACAAGAAAAGAACGTTAATAGAGCAATGGATGAAATTTGAATAGAGACTTGTAGATTGGTTAATAGCACTGTAACAGTGGGTTTTTTCCTGGTTTTGATCATTGTACTATGATCATATAATGTGTTAACATTTGGGGAAGCAGAGTGAAGGGTGTGTAAGACCCCATTGTGCTGTTTTCGCAACTTTTTTTGTTGATCTGAAATTATCTCAAAACAAAGAGTTAAAAATATTCCATGAATCAGATTTTTCACTGTCATATTTATCTTCAAATAGGTCAGTTTAGAGAATTTTTGTTATAGTATTGGTCTCTGATTGTAATTTAATAATCTATATGGAATCACAGACTATTAAACCTGGATGGATTTATTCAGTTTATCGGTGGAGGAAAGATGAAAAAAGCAGTATTTAGTGATTTAGGTGCTAGGTTGTAGCCAGCACCTAACTGGTATTACTTGTCTCCCAGTGTCCACTCGCCTGTTTTTTCTTGCCACCTAAACCCTGGTTTTGTTCAGTGCCATGAATGCCCAGCCTGGGTCATAGTTCATCCTGGTCTCTGATTTCCCAATCTCCCTTGCAGCTGGGGTGGCCCATGTGAACCGGTTCTGGCCAATAAGATAAAATGAGAGGAGGCAAGAAATAACTTCTAGGAAAACTTTGCTTTCCTGATAAAAGAAACAAACACATCTGATTCCTCCCTTTTCCCCCATTTTTACCTACCTTGAATACAGCTATGATGTATGGAATTCTGGCAGCCAACTTGTGACCAAGAGACAGAGCTCAAGAAAACTACAGAGATGCCAGCACCAAGGTGATAAACCAACCAGCAGCTACCTACCTCCAGATTTTCGATATGGGAGGAGAATAAACTCTTAATAGTTTAAGTCAGTGTTGTGTTTTTTGTTGCTTGAAGCTGAAAACATTTCTAATTTATCCAAAAGTTTTACACTCCTCACAACCATTCATTTGATATAGGCATTTTAATCATCCTACCCATTATACAGATTGAGAAATTGAGGCTTGTGGAGATTAATTAACTTCCCCATAGTCATACAAGTATGAGAGAATCTGCAATTGGAATCGAAGGGTGCCTGACTCTGAGCCTCCTTCCTTTTCAGCCACCCCACACGGCCTCTCCATGGTGATTTGTTCACGTCTAGCAGTAGGAAATGCTAGACTAGGAAACATGCCCAGGGTTACCCAAGTAGTGGGAGTTATATCAAGACAAGACTCCAGATTTCCTCAAAGCATGGCTTTCTTATTTCTATGTAGTTCAGCAAGTAAGGGTTACAAAGGAATTTCCACATCTCTGATACAGGTTATCATCCTACACTCCTGTGGAACAGTTAGAACTAGCTTTCTTCTCCATAATTTATAGTTAAGGCTTCTCTGCAACAAAAGCTATGTGGCCAGCCCAGGGTCATATAGTCAGTCACCAGTAGACCTGGGGTGAGAAACCAGCTTCTTGGCACGTTGCTAGTCTGCTCTAGATCTTTCACTTTTTAATCACTGTGAGCTCTTCCCTAAATGATACATCTTAGTGATGCTTTTACTCTTCACTGCTCTGCTAAATGTAGCCTTGTCTGCCCTGAAATGGAAACCAAATGACTCAAAACAGTGGAGGAACACAGTTCTGAATATTTTCAGTGGAACTCTAATTTTCTTTTTAATTAGAAAAATAACGTCCAGCACACGTGTATTTTTACTTTATTGGGTGCGTATTTACTGAGTCTGTGCTGAGGATATATAAGAAGTCTGAGGGGTGATCATCGGTACCCTGGTGTTTATATTGAAGTTTAGGAGGAGGGAAGATAGCAGGATGCTATAAATGAGAGAAGCTCTGACTGGGAATTAGGGGATCTGGATTCCAAGCCAGCTCTGTTTCAAAAAGGCTGAGTACTGTAGAACTGTGTTGTCAGTATTGAAGAAGGGTCTGGGGTATCAGTGTTCAAAAATATTTGCTGCCTCTCCCACCAGAAGCCCCCTGGTTCGAAAATGACAGTTATCTGGACTAAGAGAAAAAGGTCAAAGGATAAACTAATTAAAAGAAAGAAAGAAAGAAACTGTCCATGAATGAACCAAAGTTCTCATAAATTGATAAATTATGCATGGAAATTATAGGAGTAAATCAGCATACATGCTCTATACTCCTACTTTTCTAGCAGCTTCCACTTCCTCTCCTACTCCACCTAATGGTACAGGTTAGTTAAACCCAAGGAAGATGTTATGTACGCAGGTTTACAGGTGATGGTGGTGTTCATATTTCTGGAGGCTAATCTGGAGAATGCTTGGTGTATCAGCGAGAAGGGGGGCTGGTGGCTTGTAAGGCTTCTGAATCGTTGTCCAGCTTCAATGAAAATCCTGCTCGCTTGGCAAGGGAACAAACAAAACCCTATCTTTCCAGGGCATGGAAGACAAATAGTTAAACTAAAAGGCTTTAGGTACTCTCATCACTGAAATATAGGATTGAAAAAGCATGGTTTGGGGGTTAGATATTTTTAAATGAGATCCCCTGGCTCAGTCACACAAGCTATGTCAACCTGGGCTAGTTACTTAGACCTCTAAGTCTGTTAGAATGAGAATAGTAATTCCGTCTTCATGGTGTGATTGCATACATTTTAAAAATATCGCCATGGATTGTAGCACAGTGCCTGGCCAGATTCAAAAGATGACTGGAATTGGTGGAGGAAAGTTCCAGTTCCCACCAATCTTCTATTCACTCTCCCAACCCCAAATACCCTTCATTATTTCCCTTCTTGTTTCCATATTGGTCTTTGTGTCTCTAGCTTGACAATAGTCTTTTACTGCCTCCTCAATTCTCTGAAGACCTCAGTAGTGACCAGGGGCTATGAAAATAGTGTGACCCTTCTTTTCAAGGTCCGAAATGCTTGACATTTAGACAAAATAAAAGGCCAGATTAATAAAAAATGTTCTCTTGTTTGCATTGCACTCATTCAGTTCTGCCCAACCTTATTGAATTGGCTTTACTTTAAATATTTACTTTAAGTACATTTTTCCAAAACTTGGAGAATTTTTAAATAATGAGAGAAATTGTCAGTGGTCTCGAGTGCAGTCTACTGAGTTCCTTACTGATTGCCATTGTTTGTTATTCAACAGGCTGGGGGCATAAACTGAAATGTGTGGTTTATATGATTCCATATTATCTATTTTACTTGGGAAAAGGGGATGAGTAAAGGAAGTGCATAGTTATTGGAGGTCCCAGTCAGTGTAAGGAAATAGACAGAAGACAGCAATGGCATGAAAGTCCTTCCACTGTTAAATATTCCAATGTTGCTTGATTCCCTTTCCTTCTCTTTGCACATGGATTCTTCTTGTGTATATCGTACAATTTATTATTGCTGCTGTAGCGAATTACCACAAACGTAATGGCTTAAAAAAAATGCAAGTTTATTCTCTTAAAGATCTGGAGGCCAGAAGTCTAAATTAAGGTGTTGGCAAGACTGCCTTCCTCCTGAGCCCTGAGGGGAGAATCTGTTTCCCCGATGTTTTTTCAGTTTCTAAAGACCACCTGCATTCCTTGACGTATGGTTCCTTCCTCACCCTCCTACTACCAACTCGGACCTTCCTGCCTCCCTCTTATAGAGACCCTTGTGATTACATTGGGCCCACCCAGATAATACAGAACACTGTCCTCATCTCAATATCCTTAATTTAATCTGCACATTCCATTTACCACGCTCCAGGGAGTAGGACATGGACACCCTTAGGGCGACCGATTATTCAGCCTACCCACATATATTGACCTAGATGTGGTTTTTATATCAGATTTTACATTCCCCTCTCAGTTCCTGTTTCTCAGTTCACCTGGCTGTTACCCTGGACTTCAAAATCTGTACTCACCTTTGTAAATTTGAGCATGGTATGCCCCCATCATCATGAGGAGTCCAGATTTCTGGCCTGCCCTGGTAAGTTTAGCCAGCCCATTGTTTTTCTCAGGGGATGACACTTTAATGAAACCATGTTAACCTAGCTGTAGGGAGAATTTTGACAGCCTAAAAATAAAAAATAATAAAAATTTAACAGTAAGCCCTGACTAATTACCACCTAATATGAGCAGCAGTTTTTTCTTGCCTTCTCTGATCCTGGCTATTGAATTTAGAGGTGGAGGCAGGTGCCCCGCAGTTGTTGTCCATGGTCCTGAACCACCCTGCAGCTAGGATTCGGTTGTTTCTCTTGACCCTTGAGACACAAGGGACCCCTGTCCAGTTTCTCTGTCTCTCCCAGAAATTCTGAAATAGGTAAGGAAAGAAGTAGAGAGGACTGTGAAGGGAGCTTAGTGAGAGTATAAAATTGACAGAGGCTATTGGATAGGCATAGTCCTTAATAGGTTGCCAGATAGAAAATAGGAAAACATTTTTTGACATAATTATCAAATATTTGTAACTACAAAAAAGATATCAGTCGGGACTGGCCTGGTGGCATAGTGGTTAGATTCCATGCTCCACTTCAGCGACCTGAGGTTCACCGGTTTGGATCCTGGGCATAGACCTACATGCAGCTCATCAAACCGTTCTGTGGTGGTGTCCCACAAAGAAGAACTAGAAGGACTTACAACTAAGATATACAACTATATACTGGGGCTTTGGGGAAAAAAAGAGCAAGATTGGCAACAGATATTAGCTTAGAACCGGTCTTTCTCACCAAAAAAATAAAAGATATCACGATTGATCATTGCATAAATGTCAAGTCACTAAAGGGGAGTAGGACATCTGTGTATTGAACAATGTGAAGGGTGCGCACATCAAATAAAAGAGGTAAAAGTGTAGTGATTATTAGTTGAAGTGCACAAAAATGTTCAAAATGGGGATTTTTTTGTTTGTAATTTGATGGAAAATACTGCCTTGTGTAACTTATTACCTGTATTTTTATTACCTGTGTTTTTTTATGCCATGCATTTTTGACAGCTCTATCATGTTTCTGAAAGTTACTGTCTCCTCCAAACACAGACACCATCATCTCAACCACAGTGGGGAATGTGCCATTCCATGAATTTCTCTCACTCTCCACACCCATCCCATCAAACACAAACTGTACTTTTGATCCTTGACCTTATCTGTGATATTCATTATGCATTAACTGCTCATCTTGCAAACCGCCATTCTTTAGGGATGGCATGGAAGGGGATCAGGAAGGAATTTCAGGTTCTGGATGTCTATGATTTACATTATTTGACAGTAAAAACTACAGGTTTCACAAAAAAAACCCAGTGATTACACATTTGTTTCAGCTAATTCAGAACTTCAGTGAGATGGAGGAATGGAATATGGGACAGGCATGTCTGCTGAGCACACTTTTTGATAGTTAAAAACAATAATCGCAGTCTTTTTACATATTGATAAAGTCAGTCAAAGCAACCTCACTGCAATTGTATTCTCCAAACATCCTGATTGTTCTTCCACACTTCATTAATTGTAGGTATTTACTTTGACACACCAGAGATTTGGGACATGCAGGTGCAACAAATGTCTGATTATGTAATCTTCCACCTGGAACTACTGAGTTTTTAACTAGGAAGGCTTAAAACAGATTTCAGTTTTTATTATTTCTCAAGATTGAAAATAGACATCTATGACACGTTGTCAGTTTCCTTAATACAAAATGTGAGCCACAGTTTCATTCTTGTGTTTAATAATAATAATAATAATAATTAAAAAATGGGCTAATAAATAAATCTAAATCCAGAGCCCTTTGTTAAGTGAAACATTACAGGAAGAAATCAGGATAGATGCCTGCCAATACTTGGGTTAATAAATTATGAGTTTACTACTCTTGGTTGCATGATTATCATTATACAAAAAAGTGTAGTAGGTTTTATCCTAATTGCTGTTACCCCCAAAATCCCATTTTGCTTAGAGCACACCTCCGTTTTATAGCTAGTTAATAAAGAAGATGATGGTTTAAAGTCAGTGTTGCCGTGGAAACAACCAATTATAAGTGCAGTCTGAAGAGACAGAAGACAGCTGCCAAAACTCTCAGGGAAAAAAATGATCTGGGCTGGCAACCTCCAGAAACATTGCCTGCTAAAAGCTTTTGCCAGCTTCCCCTACCATTGGCCTGCAAGTTTATATCTGAACAAACATCTTGCACCCATTTGCTAAGTGCTGCATCTGTAATACATTCTAAAAGGATAATTGTGTCTGGGGCTCAACATATGTGATGGTGAGGCAGGAAAAAATTCTCACATTTTTTAGTATAATTTCTCTCATATGTTTCTTATAACTTCATGGCACCAACATCAACATAAGAGAAAGAAAAGAACTTTAAGTGGGCTAGCTCTTTTCTAAGTTCAGAAGTGTATTCATTATTTGTATTTTAAATATTCCTATGTTCATTGTTTATACACAGCAAAGTGTAATGCTAATATTTATGAAGATAAGAATTATAGAACTTAAATAAAATATGTAAACCACTAATTTGGAGTTTTGGTGTTTAACCCAAACTCTGTATACTGTGGCACTCTGATTGCGTATGCATCTTAATTTCTGCTCTCTAATCACTCTATATAGTATTGTGCTTTGTTTTCAGGAAGCTCAATATGCAAATATAATGCATTTCCAAAATAGAGAATTAAATTGAAGATAATTCATATTAAAATATATTTCACGTATGTTATTTCATTTCATCCTCTTAACCTAATGAAGGAGGATGTTTTCATTTCCATTTTGCATGTAAAGAAACTGAGATGTAAAAGGTTCAGGGACTTGCTTAAAGTGACACTTTGTAGTTAGCCCCAGAATTAGGGGCAAAGTCTCACCTTATACCTCCAGACCTAGCATTATTTTCACTCTACAGTATGGCTCCCCCACTAGCTTAAAATTAGATGCACCTGGATCTCAACCTTTAGTATAACCTTCCAAATAATGTAGCTCTTGAATCTTCAGTCCAAAAAGTATTTATAGTTGAGAGTCATCAATTAGTAATATACGGATAACATATTCCCTAGAGTCCACCTGTGTCTTTCTCTTATTTGCAGTTAAGTGATTGGAAGGTAAAAGAGTAAAACTGACAATGATGGGAATCACCTTCAATTAGCGTGAAATGGTAAACAGCTGCTGTGCTCAAATCTTTCTATGAGATTGTCAGACAAAATTACAATACATGTGGCACAGTTTTGAATAGTGAAAGAGAAGTTGAATCAAAATTTAAAAATGTGCTACATAGAACTTTTGGGCCTTAGGAGATAACACAAGAATTTCCCTTTTAAGCAAATGGGCTATACATAGTGCGCAAACACCTTCTCTGGTTAAAAAAAAAAGGTAAATTCCAAGGTTGAATAAATTTTTTCTTATATTGGCATGGTATTCATTTGTGCAAGAAAGCACTATTATTACCTTTAGTCTAGGACAGCACTAATTGTCTTCTCTGTACTCATATTGGGAAATGTGGGAAATAAGTCACACAATCCTACTCCTCTATATACACACTAACAATCAGCCAAACAAAGTAAACCTACATGAAAAATATTTTGAGAAAAGATAGCATTTTTGTTTATAACTTTATTCAAAATTAGTCAAAATTTTCATGTGCAATCAACAAATAACAAATATATTTCCCATATTTTATAGCTAATAGAAGTAATTATGATATAATGTAAATTTATGGGTATCAGATGCTTAGTAAATTTACTTATCGTTTCTCAACAATAAGGGTTGTTATATAACTTTCATATATTGTAATATATTTTAGGTTATTTAAAGGACATTTCTAGTTAAGTTCCTGTTGCATTTTCAACCTCCCTCCTTTCAAATATCCCCCAGTCTCTCCAAACCCCCCAACCCTGTTCCTGTCTAAAAAGATGACTCCATCTCTTACTTTACAGAGAATGGACTCTGGCCTTTCTATCTCAACTTCTCTACTTATCAACACCTCTCTATATTTTGGCCTTTCTTCTCTTCATCTTTCAGTGAGAAGAGCTTTTAAAAAATACTGTTGCCTGGGCCCATTCTAGACTGACTAGTTAAGAATCTGGGTGGAGAGGGGCCGACCCCGTGGCTCAGTGGTTAAGTTCGTGCGCTCCGCTGCGGCAGCCCAGGATTTGGATCCTGGGCGCGGACATGGCACCGCTCATCAGGCCACGTTGAGGCTGCGTCCTATATGCCACAACTAGAAGGACCTGCAACTAAGATATACAACTGTGTACCAGGGGGGATTTGGAGAGATAAAACAGAAAAAAAAAAATGATTGGCCACAGTTGTTAGCTCAGGTGCCAAGCTTTAAGAAAAAGTTTTTCAAAATTAAAAAAAAAAAATAATCTGGGTGGAGAGCCACCGACCTGATCTCTTCTCCTGAGAAGAAATACCCCTCTTTGTCAAAACCACATCTTCACCTGTGGTCAAGAGTCATACCTCATGCCTTTTCCAGGGCATTGCTTCCTGAATCACCTCCCTTTTTATCTTCATCATTCTTCTTTTCCAGTGTTCATTTTCATCCACCTCCACAGAATGTATGGATAGCTGCTGGCACTGCAGTCAGCTTTCTAATATAGTTCAAACCTTAAGAAGGTTATGCTTCCAAAAGCAAGAAACCAGAAAAGATTTTGATCATGAAATAAAAATTAATTGTGCCTTAAGGTACAAATGAGGGGATGATCTCACTAGGGCTAATGTCGTACAATTACAGAGCCCCTTTTGTCAAGATCAGTAGCATGTTCTTTCCTTCTGGCTCTGTGTGAGATGAAGTTCACTGTGAGAGATTAATTTTAGCTAATTTTTTGTCTTTCTCTTAGCTAGTGGGCAAAATCGTTATTTATTGATAATTGTCAATGCAGTTGATGACATATACTTTTATGGAAGGTCTTATTACTGTGTCTAGAGCAGAGTGGAAAAGCCATGCCATTAAACATGGAGAAGAGTGATTTAGAAGCAATTATTCTCTTGTCTGTCACAGGCAGAGCCTTTTTAGGCAATGTGGTTCCCAGTCATTGGTTTCCATGCCATTCTGAGTTCTAAGTAAAACCATCCGTGGTCCATTAAAAAAGTGTTTCGTATCACGTAAATTTTACATGGATTGAAATAATTTTGAATATTTTAATAATAACTCATACAAAATAAATTCGAGTATATATTTTTGAGCATTTTAAAGTCCTTTAAATACAGTCAGCAAACTAATGGCAATATAGTAAGTTTAAAGAATAGAAATCTTCATGGTCTTTTTCAAAAGTGCTTAAGCTTTTGATTTATGGTTTTTGCACAAGAATTATCATGGAAAATCTGTTTATTCTGTAGCAGAACTCAATAAGCATCTTCTTATTTCAAAAAGCAATTTTATTTTAAAGACAGAACCACATATTCTTGGAATACTTGTTTCTTCAATAAAGATTTTTGAAAGTTCCATTTATTGCTCTTCTCTCCCCAGACCTAATCTTCCCTACCTCATTCCAGATGTCCCACTTGTGTCGTCAAAAATGTATTCGAAAACTAATTGCCACGTCATGTGGGTGCTGAATAAAATAAATGATTTCTCTTTGGCCAGTCATCATTTGGAACATGAGGGGGCAAGGGAAGCCTGGATCCACAAACAAGGTTAGGGGGAGGGGGAGTAACCGAGTTCCACCTTCCGTTGCTGAGTCTGTACTTCTTTGTTGAAAAGAAAGCAAATTCTGGTTGGTTTCACTAAATAAATGGCAAGATTAATGGTAAATATTTAGTATATAATCACTCATCCAAATTAAAAAGCCAAAGGTTAGCTATGGTAATTTATTTACATTTAATGAACAGAAGGAAGCCATGGTAGTGTTGCTGGAAGGAATCTCAAGTAGAATCCTGAGGGGGGGCAGGGAGGGAGTGTGTGTGTATATATATATGTATAATGTTTATATTTTATTTTTTACTTTACATATTTGTATATTATATATATTTTTTATTTTATGCTGCAAATCATTCAAACTGCACTAATTCAGAATATGCCATAATTTGAGTTGGAATTGCCCAAAGATTAGCTGTTCATTTTCCAGGAAAAAAGAATTCGTTAAGTATGTTAATCGCGTAAAGCAATTTCACTATTACAAAGAGATAGGAATGGGTTTTAGAGGCTGGACACAGCCATATTGTTTATTCAGTAGGCACCTCTGAGACAGGAGGTCAGTGAGTTCTATATGTTTATTAAAGCAGATGTAATAAAAATTCTAGAAATTGTGGTCGGAATTACTCTACAAAAGATGAAAATGATTTTTCTATTCAGAGTTTTCACAAAACTTTGCCCTTCACTTAATTTATATTAATCTAGTTTTAACATCCTGAAGAATTTAGTATAGAAATGGACGAAATGGAATTCAGCATAAACGTGAATGAACAAGAGCAGTCTTTTAGTCAGATTTTTTTTTTACCACCACCAGGAGCTGAGTTTACCTCTGTCACGCTGCACCAGAAAGTCAGGAAAACTCTAATTTTTCTTTCTGCTGCAAAAGCTCCTTTGGGCTGTAAAAAGGAGTGGTGCTCTGATTCCATTCTTTCTGGAAACTGTTGCTGTTCATGATCTCATTATCACCTCCTTAAACTTCATGACCAGGCTCTATTTCTAAGACATGCTGCATATGCAGTTGTAACAGTGACTCCCAAGGGCCTCTCTTATTACATCTCCCTCCTGTGCCACCATGGTCTAATTTGAGTTAGAAGACAGAGGGCTTCGGGAGGGATTTGTCCAATAGAAATTGGAACTGATAGTAAACCTGTGATGTTTGAATATATTAGGAGAAGCTCTACAGCTCTAGTGGATATTGAACTTGTGATAAATAGAAAAATAATCACAAAACTGAAGCAATTGATAACTGTAGAAGAATTAAAAATATTTTTTGAAATAAAATGCAGTCATGGAACACCATAGTTTTGTTTATGAATAGTATTTCCATACCATTGAATATGGGTTTAACCAAAAAGTATTCTATGACTGCACTGCAAGGCTGAAGAAAGAAGTGTATGGGTCTGTGTTTGTGTGTGTGTAGGGGTGTTGTATAGAAGAGTAAAATGGTATATTCAGTAATAAGAAGCAATGGAAGAGTCTAAAACTGAGAACTAGAGACATACTTTGTGAGTATATTTTTAAGGTGAATCACAGGATGTTCAGTTAAAAGAGTTTCAAGTGACTGCCTCTGGGGAGAAAGCATTTGACCTTTTAAAATGTCTAAGTATCCTTGAATTTTAAAACATTCAAGTGTAATTGAGAAACCAAAAATGGAGACCAAATACGTAGACATCTCTTGGCAAGTATTGCTGTAAAAGAGAGCATAAAAATGGGCAGATGCTCAGACAGCTGAGGAGTTGAGGGAAGAGCTTTTCTTTAAATGGAGAGATTGGACTATGCATTTCTTGTTGATAGAATAGAAGAAATATCCCTTATCCTTCACAGGCAAATTTCTCCACTTTGGCTGTAGATCTCATCCTCCATTACTTTATTAAGAATTTTGCTTCTTTGATCTTTCTTTGTTTCTCCTGTGTTACAAATCTCTCCATTTCAACTCTTCAATCCTAAGACAGAGGTTGGGGTTGGGGAGATGGCCAAGGAGTGGGAGATGTTTGAGAAGGAAGGATACATAAAGTAGAAAAGTGAATTTAGGAAGGACATGTACTAGGGTTGCCAGGCAATATTGAGACTTTATTTGGCATTTGCAATAATAAATTTAAAGTGAAACCAAACAGCTGTATGATTTTCTCCAGCAACATAAATCAGCTAGTGTGCAGGCAGAGAGAGGGTGGAAAGTTGGGGCAATGAGATTTGGGGTTTTGAGAAGTGAATCCAACAACAGAACAGAGAAGCAAGAGAGTAAAAGTCTTTGCATGAGAGTGACAGTGTTGTGGACCAGGGAATCTAAGCTGGACAAAAGAGGAAGTGAAAACAGAAGGTGGCTGAGGAATAGGAAGAAAGTAATGGGGTTAGTAAATGAGAATTTCGGTAGAAATGAAGAATTGAAATCATGGAACTGTCATTGTTTCCAGCAAGTAAGCTGGAAGGTTATGAGGAGTGGTAGAGAACCAGGAGGTGATGCTCCAGGTGATGCTCCTAGACATGAACAGGTCCTGGGTGTGATGTTAGTAGTATATGACTAAGGTGGGGTGGAGGAAAAGGCTATTGGAGGTGAGGTCAAGGACTGAAAGGCCAGGATACTGGATGCTGAAGTGTCCAAGAATCATCATTGTGAGTCATCTGTGAATGAGATAAGTATCATGACAGTAATGAGAGGAGAGGCTGGTGCAACTGGTTAGTTTGAGCCTCCAATGAGTATGACATTACAAGAACAAGGGGAATAAGTGGTTGGAAAGAGTAGCAAGGAGATCAAGGAGGGTACTACCCCAACTCCAAGCTCTGAGGGTCTGGGGATACTGGAGAAAATACTTCCTTGACTGGAGAGGGCTGCAGAAGAAGAAGAGGGCTGCTCAGTGGACAGGTCTTAGTTAAGGTACAGAGGAGAAGGGAGCATTCAGAGTAGTTATGGAAGTAAGGATGTTTGCTGGTTTGTTGATTGAAAGCACCAGTAGTCATCATGGGAAGGCTTAGCAGGGAAAGGAAGAGTGAAGTTTTGGGTCATGAGACCGGATATATGGAAATGGGAATGAGGGTTATTAGATTTCACAGGAAGCATGAACTTTGGACAGTAGTCGAGGTAAACAGGGATGTGGGGCATGATGAATGAGTTCTGAGAGTTTCCTATCAGCAGTTGGGCACTCAGTACTAGCATAGTTATGCCAAGCACTTGGCTTGGTAACACGGCAAGTGACTGTCTGTTCCTCCCGCAGCCTATGTTGCTATAGCAGTTCTGGGTGGCTGCATTCTCCAGCTCCCACAGTAAACATTGTCATTGCTTTGGCAAAGGTTACCTTAAAGAATGGAACGTGTGATGCTGTGTGGACGTGAAAGGAAGAGCTGAGGTGGCAAACGTGACTCTGTCTCCACTCTCGCTGGTAAACTGGGGAAGTTATGTAGCTTCTGTGAGTCTCTGATTCTCCATTAAGGAAGAAAATTAGATAGCCCTTTACGGCCTCTCCAGGTTTAAATTTTTGTGATTATAACATTAAATATAGGAAGATCTGTTTGTAGCACTTTAAAATTAAGGATTTTGGCCCATTTATCAAATGGAAATGCTCAAAGATATTGGACTTACAAAGAAGTACACTTGATGAGCTACCTTTTCTGGCATATGTATTATACCGTCATTTGTAATTGAGAAGATATACAAGAACATCCATTCACATATATGTGTCTGTATGTGTGTGTGTGTATGTGTGTGTATATATATATATATATATATATATATAGCCATCATCAGTTTGCTTTTGTTTTTGATATTCCTCTTCTTTTGTTCTTTCATTCATCTGAGGGTTGGGTGTACCTATTTCCAGGAATCAAGTCTATAACACAGCCTTGGGCATGGTGAAGCAAGTTCCTATCTCACCAACACAAAGTTCTATGCAATTATCATTTCAGAAAAACAGCTTATAATTATGAGGCTGAAAAGAATCACTGCTTCATAACTTGCCATCACCATATATGTATACAGACATTTGAGTGCTCTGTGCTGCTGTCACCAAACAGCTGTGAAAGCTATACAGGAAGAAAGAGCGGGACTAACTGTGGGCAGTCCCCTATGGGCGGTCTTCAGAGGAGATGCTTTCTCTTGTTTGTTTCAGAAGCACAGGCTGAATTCCACCATGGTCCACATTTGCGTGTGTATACTTCGCGCACACACACTACGGACATCTCAGAGTATGGGCAGGCTTCCAGGAGCAAGCTGGTCACCATTGTGTCCAGTTGGTTATAAACTCAGAAAGCTACTTTGAAGTATTTTATACACAGAAGAAGAGAAGCAGTAGATGAAAATGGTGGCTTCATTCTTTCTGGACTTCTAAGAATATAAACCAATCGCTGCCTCCCTACTCCCAATTAAAGGAAAGAAATGAGCTTCATATATGGAATCATGAACCCTCCTAATATTAAAGGTCACATGCTTGATGGAAAGAAGATGAAAAGCAATGTGGATTATCGTGTTGGAAACGTAGATGAAGTAGCAGCTGGTTGTGTTACCATATCAAAGAACACACTGTCCCAGGGATAATTCTTGGGCGAAGTAGATTCAGGACACTTTCTATTAAATCTTTTTAAACCACATTGCAGTTCGGCTGCATCTGGTATATATTGTAGCCAGTTGTCTGCTCTAACTTTGCAACAGTGTGAAATCCCCAGCTTTGGCTGTAGCAGCATGTGGCTCTGGGTGGCATCTGTAAAGCAACAACACTTCTTAATTTTCATAATAAACAGAAAATATAAAAACAATATTCAATATTGGAATTATTCCATTTATCTGACTAATTGGTCTAAACTGTCATTATGGTGTGAGTCCTTGAGCAGAAAAAAGCTTCATGCAAATATAACTTCTGCTTGTGACCCAGTTTTCTAGAACTCGTCTTCTCCTAGTGCACGTGCTACTACTTATAGATGCTCACAAGTTCTAGATAGGTGTTTCCACAGGCGAATCCGCAATAATCATTGCAATGCTGTGAAATTAAAGGTAGGTGGCATTAGAGGGGCTTGGGGGGATATTTTGTTCCCTCCCTCCCTCCCTCTCTCCTTCTCTTTCTTTCTTCCTTCCCCTTAGAATAAAATAAAAGTGAAATATTACAGAACTCACCATGACCGGACAACCAATAAGTAAAACCCGAATTGAAACTAGGTTTGTCACTGCCTAGGTTTCACTTACAAAGTTTTTGAGTATTATTGTGTATTATATTTATTGATATTTCCTATTTTCTTAAACTGACTTTCTGTTTCCCATCAGATTATTATGTTCTTTAAATATCTTGACAGTATCAAGATTCTGTCAGTCCATAACATACTTATGATGCCAACTGTCTCTTCGGTAATGCAAGGATCATTCACTATCTAATAAAGTCAGTTGGCAGAAATGTACACCAGGATGGAATTTGTGATTTAGCATGAGTTTAATATGGTTAGTAAAAAGTGAATTAGGGTAGTTTGCAGATACTCTTAAGCCCATGTCCTAAAGTTTAACTTGACTTAATTTAATACAAAAATTAATTACCAAATGCCTATTATGCATAAGGAACTTATAGGTACAGGTGGATACAGAGATAAGTGTTTTGGCCTGAATGGTGCCCCCCACCAAAGGATGGTCCACATTTTAACCACCAGAACCTATGACTGTGACCTTATTTGGAAAAAGGGTCATAGCAGATGTAATTAAGTTAAGAATCTCAAGATGAGATCATCCTGGATTCTCTGGGTGGGCCCTAAATCCAATGACATATGTCCTTGAAGAGACCCAGAGAGGAGAAACGCACAGAGTAGAAGTCCATCTGAAAACAGAGGCAGAGATGGGAGTGATGCACCCACAAGCCAAGGAGGACCTGGAGCCACCAGAAGCTGGAAGAGGCCGGGAAGGATTCTCTCCTACAGCCTTCTGAGGGAGCATGGCCCTGCTGACACCTTCATTTCAGACCTCTGGCCTCCAGAATTGTGAGAGAATAAATTTCTTTTGTTTTAAGGAACGAAGTTTGTGGTCATTTGTTATGGCAGCCCTAGAAAACTAATAAAATAAGTAAAAATTGATCCCCAGTGAACAGTTTATAATACATAATAATATATGATAATCTGTGCAAATGCTAAAGTAAAGGTATTAATATATGGGGGTATAGGGGAATTTATTTCAAATCAAGATAGCTGGACAGGTCTTTTGGTTTTTTTTGTTTGTTTTTTTTTTGTTTTGAGGAGGATTAGCCCTGAGCTAACTACTGCCCATCCTCCTCTTTTTTGCTGAGGAAGCCTGGCCCTGAGCTAACATCCGTGCCCATATTCCTCTACTTTATACGTGGGACGCCTACCACAACATGGCGTACCAAGCAGTGCCATGTCTGCACCTAGGATCTGAACCGGTGAACCCGGGCCTCTGAGAAGCAAAACATGCATACTAAGCCCCTGAGCCACCTGGCCGGCCCCTGGACAGGGCTTTTGAAAGAGCTGTACCTTGATTAGGGCTTTTATGGGACAGCAGGAGACTTCAGGGACACAAGCAGAGCTAAGACGGGGGGATTGGGGAATATAAACTGTCAATCTAGCACCATAATGGCATCCTAAGAAAGGAAGTGATGTAATCAAAGCAAACTTCTAACACCATGAGAATTTAGTTATGTTCAGAAATGCAGGAAGGTCAAATAGAGAAATACTCTGTTGTTAGGCTTAGATTATGGATAAACCTACTCTTCCAACTTCTTCCATCTAAAATTAAATTTGCTTTAAGAAATAGATTTCTGAGGAAGCACTAGTAAGAAAAGAAATTAAATTTAGAGAGGAAAGAAATAATTTCAGGAATATTCTGAAAGCTCTATATTGCCTTGGATATGCACCCAATATAGTATTTGTTGTTAGTACCATTGAGTGGATTCCTATCCCAGCAACTCTGTGGACAGCAGAGCAGGACCCTGCCCAGTCTCTTTGTGCCATCCCCTCACCTTCCAGCGCTGTATCAGACAACGCTCTGCTGCTATTCATAGGGTTTTCGTGGCCACTTTTTTTGGAAATGGGTAGCTGGGTTCTTCTTCCTAGTCTGTCTTAGTCTAGAAGCTCCGCTGAAACCAGTCCACCATGGGTGACCCTGCTGGTATTTGAAATACCAGTGGCATAGCTTTCAGTATCACAGCAAAATGCAGCCACCACAATATGAGAACCGACAGGTGGGTGGTGTGGTTCCCTGACAGGGAAACGAACCCAGGCCACAGAGTTGAGAGTGCCAAATCTTAACCACCCGACCACTAAGGAAGCTATTCTAGTATTTAACATACACTAATTTCTATTTATGCAACCATCTCCTTCATACATGTGGCCTACCTGAGCAGGGAGATGCATCCTGTATTCATTTTCTAGGCTGCTACAACAAATGATCACAAACTGGGAAATTTTCAACAGAAATGTATTGTCTCCCATTTCTCGAGGCTAGAAGTCTGGAATCAAGATGTCAGCAGGGCCAGGCTCCCTCTGACAGCTCTAGGAAAGACTCCTTCCTTGTCTCTTCCTAGCTTCTGGTGACCCTTGGCAGTCCTTGGAAATCCTTGACTTTTAGACACATCTCTCTAATCTCTGCCTCCGTCTTCTCATGGCCGCCTTCTCTGTGCCTCTGGGTCCTCTCCTCTTCTTACAGGGGCACTGGTTATTAGATTGAGGGCCCAACCTAATCTAGTATCACCTCATCTTAACCTAACTAATTACATTTGCAAAACTTTTATTTCCAAATAAGGTCACATCCTGAGGTTCTGGGTAAACATAAGTTTTGAAGGAACGTTCTTCAACCCATTACACATCTTACTTATGTTTTAATCTATAGGACCTAGCCGAGTGTTTGACATAAAATTGGTAACCACTGAGTCTTTGCTAAGGAAGTAGACCCATAATGTCCATTAATTATGTGACATTGCTAAAAAGATAAAACATGGAAGGGAAAACAAGTGAAGAGAAGGGGAGTTGAAAGAGAGAAGAGAAACTTTTCAAGTGTTGCCTGGAGGTAAAATTCCAAAATTTGTAGCAGAGCCTACAAGACCATGTAACATTTGGCCCAAGCCTGCCTCCTCCCCACTGGACCCAGTCTTCCTGCAGCTTCTTCAGGTCCCACTGTCCTCCCCTGAAACATCCCTCTCTACTTTCCACCTAACTAACGTCACATCCTTAGCTCTTGGCTGAAATGGCATTTCTTCAAAAAGATGGCATCTCTCCAGATGCCCTATATGACTTGATATCCTTCCTTTCTTTGCAGCTGTCACAGTTTAGAACAATATTTTTAATAATAAAATCATTTATTTAATGTTTCTGGCCTCCCAGAACAGGAGCTACATGGAGACAAGAGCTTGCCTAATAGGCTCGCTGAAGTATCCCCAGCATCTAGGGTGTTTTATAGGTCCTTCCATGTGACAGCTTCTCAGATACTTTAAGACTATTATCATTTCCCACCTAAGGCTTCTTCCTCCTGAACAGACCACCTGTGTCCTTAAGTGAATTTACCCGGTCCTTTAAGGCAACCTAGTGCTCTTCTTTGCCCCATATCTGCTGAGCATAATGGGGAAGCACAGAGTGATGTTCAGGGCAATCAGCCACCTCCACCCTGGCGGGTTTTCAGGCTGTTCATGCTCTGATTCCATCACTAATGAGTTCCAAACGCGGCTTTGGGATGACAACCTTGTACCCTGCTGTGGCCTCTCAGACAAGTATTGGCTGTGCTTTCTCCATCATGATGATCTCTCCCATCCTCCGCGGATGCCAGTATAACCCACCCCTATGGCTCCCAACCTCTCCTCTTCACTACAGTTTGAAGCCAGTTCGATGGCTATGGTTCCATGGCTTTTGGCCAGCTCTGGGGCAGGTAGAATAGGAGGCAGGGGAGACCAAGGGTACTGTAGGAAGACCATCAGACAAGGCTGTGAATCGCTTCACTGTGCCCATGACTTGCCTCTGCACAAAGACCGCCTAAAGAGTAATACACGGAATAAAATCATGCTTTGCTGTGTATGTGGTATGCCTGGGGGAATTCGTGAGGGGCAGATTCTAAACCTTGAACTTGCTCTGATGCTACCTAAGACCCCGTTGTCAGCCCTCTACCACTGTTTGTTCCTATTTAGATTACCTGTGACTAAAATCTCCAGAACATTTCCACACTGATACTAAATCATAATTCTCCCTGAACTCATGAAACTAGACTTTTTAATATCAGACCTGATTTTAAAACTTAACCCTACCACATTTCCTGTGTTAGAGTTGATCCATCCTTGCAGTGAGTTGAGACCAGTGTACATGATTGTTTTAAAATGATTTTATTGAGGTCATATTGCTTATAACTGTGTGAATTTCAGGAGTACATTATTGTATTTCAGCTTCTGTGTAGACTGAATCGTGTCCACCACCAAAAGTCTAGTTTCCGTCCATCACCATACACATGTGCCCCTTTACTCCTTTTGCCCTCCTCCCACTACCTTCTCCTCTGGGAACCACTAATCTGTTCTCCTTATCTCTGTGTTTGTTTGTTTATCTTCCACATATGAGTGAAATCATATGGTATTCGTTTTATCTGTCTGACTTATTTCACTTAGCATAATACCCTCACAGTCCATATAATTTTTTTTTTTAATTAAAGTCTGGCTGGTCCATAACAGAAGGAAGTTAGCATTTCTTAAGCAGGTGAAACCTTTCCTCTGAGAGTAGAATCTGCAGTCTGACTGCTCAGAACTCAATGATGCTTTCTCTACTTTAGCTGTCTGACGTTGGTAACTTGTTCATCCTCTCTGTACCTCAGTTTCTCTGTATCCTGAGCCTTAAATGAAGTAACTCATATAAAGAGCTGAGAGTGGTGCCTAGCACATTTTTAATTCTAAGTAAATGTTAGCTATTATTCCTGCATCCTTTCATTATTAAAGTCACCCATGCCAGCATTTTTTCTTAGTAAATCATCTTATCAGATGACCGCTAGCCTAGTCACTGCCCAAATCATTAAGCACTAAAGAAAACTTCCTGTTACGAAGATTCCTCTTTCTTTTTCCTTATCATCATCAAATTATGACATGCTTTGAAATTCTCGCAAATACGCTACATCCTTTTGAAAACAACATCGTGTTTGAGAACCCCCAGTGCACCTGATGTTTTAGAGCAGCCTTTCCGAAGTTTAATCACCGATCCCAGAAGAAACGACAGGCATCAGGCTCAACTTGAAGGGAGGAAAATCAGGAAATAGAGGTTCAGAAGCGAAACACTGTATTTTCCACACTGTGATTCATGGACATAAAATGTTAATGAGTTTTCTCTGAAGACATCTGTTTGGAAGATTAGATTAAGTAAAATTAAACGACTTATATTAAGGCTCCAGACATCTTAAAGCCCCTTTAGTCATACAAAGTCCATGAGTATCCAGTGTCCCTCTGGATAGGGTGGCCTCTGTAACTGGTGTGCTGCTCTAAAATGGCAATAATACTTACCTTGGGTGATTATCATACAGATTAAAGATGACATGTTAAAATGCTGAGCACAGTGGCAAGCTCTTAGCAGGTGCTCAATAAATGGTAGCTACAGTTAGTCCTATAAACTGGAATCAGGATTTAAAATAAACTTATGATTGGATCTAATGAGTTCAGTTTTGTGGTTCTTTGTTTCACATATTCTGTTCATCTTTATGCATTTTCTTCTCTCCATGAAGAACTTGGTTTTGATAAGTCAAATAGAAACTATTTTATTCCCCATGTAAGCCGTCTACATGGGATGCATGCCTAGTCATATATTTAAATAGTAAATTTTACATATTTTACTAAAGCTTATTTCGTGCCGCAGGTGCCATCTAGGGTCCAGAAATGATGTGTATATGTAGAGCATTCCAACAGGGTATTTGCAGAGATTTCACTAGATAGAGCTTTACAAAGTCGAGGGCAGGGTTAAAAGGGACCCTACAAAAGATGAGTAGGACCCTGGGCTAGCTTCTGGGTCTGACAGGGCAAAGGCAGGCATACTCCTGGGGAATTTCCAGAACTGGGAGAGAACTGTGGCTGTGTCTAAAGAAGTCTTCGGTAGACAAATGGCTGACTGCGGAAGATGTTGCATAATAAATGCCATGAACTCTCTCTTCTCTTGCCCTCTCTGTTTCTGCTCAACTGCCCATTGGTCAATTCCAGCTAGGAGCCAGAGAGCAAAGGAGCCTTGTTATATAGATGTAACCCTTAGATCTCTGGCTCCTGGGCACAGAGGAGGGTATGGAAGGTTCCAGAGTGCATCTGGTGGAGCAAATGCAGAACATGACTCCAAAGAGTGTCCCGTGAAAAAGATCCAGGTAGTGCTTACTTTGCAAGATTAATAGGTAATTTTGTTTAATGCTTAAAGAGAGAATCATTTTGTCATCTGGAACTTTATTAACAGCTAACCATTACAATATTGTAATAGTAAATGGCAAGTCTCACCTGATTTTATATATTCATGAAGGTAGGAAAAACAACAGAGAAATGAAATTGTAATGCATATGTTGGTTTAACTGTCAATTGTTTTATGTTAAAGTAAACTCTTCTTGAGCCCATGATTAAAGGATGCTCATCAAGTACCTTGGAGGGGGGCATTGAGACAGGAAGCAGTATTTAGTGCATTTCACTCTACTTTTTCCTTTCAGTTTTTTTTTAGCTTGTATTCTTTACACACCAAGCTAGTCATGTGCTGGTCAATTATACCTCAATAAAACTGAAAAAAAAAATGCTACTTCCTCGCACCTTGCACTAAATCACAAGAAGTCTATTGCTTGACTTTCAGACATCCAACTTTCAAATGTTTTCCAGAATGCATTATGGATATAAATGGGGCACAGTCTTACCTTCCAAAGGAGGACTGTCATGAAGAGAAACAGACTTTGCTGAGTGGTCCGCCAGCACCTGAAGTGGGATGGCTGCGTCATATGCTAGGGTTTTTTTAAATTTCTTGAGGAACCTCTATACTATTTTCCATAGTGGCTGTACCCATTAAGTTCCCATCAACATCCTTGCTAACACTTGTTACCTCTTTTTTTTTTGATGACAGCTATGTCATGTGATATTTCATCATGGTATTGATTTGAATTGCCCTGATAATTAGTGATGTTAAGTACTTTTTCATGCACTTGTTGGCCATTTGTATGTCTTCTTTGGAAAATGTCTATTCAGGTCCTTTGCCCATTTTTCAACTGGGTTATTTGGTTTTTTGCTATTGAGTTTTATGACTTCCTTGTATATTTTGGATATTAACTCTTTATCGGATATGGTTTGCAAATGTTTTCTCCCATTCCATAGGATGCCTTTTCATTTTGTGGTGGTTTGCTTTGTTGTGCAGAAGCTTTTCAGTTTGGTGTAGTCCCATTTGTTTATTTTTGCTTTTATTACCTTTACTTTTGGTGTCAAATCCAAAAAATTATTGTCACTATCAATGTCAAGTAGCTTACCGCCTATGTTTTCTTCTAGGGGTTCTATAGTTTCAGGTATTATATTCAAGTTTTAATCCATTTTGAGTTGATTATTGTGTATGATGTAAGATAGGTATTCAGTTTCATTCTTCTGCATGTGATGATCCAATTTTCCCAACAGCATTTATTGAAGACACTGTCCTTTGCTCCATTGAGTATCCTTTGCACCCTTGTCAAATATCGGCTAACTAGATAGGCAGGGGTTTATTTCTGGGCTCTGTATTCTGTTCCATTGGTCTATGTGTCTATTTTTATGCCAGTACCATAATGTTTTGATTACTATAGCTTTATGGTATTGTTTGAAATCAGGAAGTATGATGCCTCCAGCTTGTTCTTCTTCTCAGGATTGCTTTAGCTATTTAGGGTCTTTTATGGTTCCAAATTTTAGCATTGTTTTTTCTATTTCTGCAAGAAATAGAAAGAAATCTCTCTCATGCCTGTGTCTCCTAAAACCTTTACTCACCCAGATGAATAAATCATTAAGTTTACGATGCTATCTTGTTCTACTATATTTGCATTTTAGCAAGGAGGGAGGGGATAAATATTCTCTTAATCTGGAGTGTAACACTAGTGTTATGTCTATTAGCTAAAAGCAGAATTGGATATACAGAGCCTACCTTTACTCCGGTGTGTCTTTCTATACATTTGTGACAGTTCCACAGAAAGTTTTTAACACTCAGACTGTTTCCAGAATATCCCAAATTGCTCTGTTAATTATTTACTCCAACTACAGTGACATCTCCTGGTCAAGATGAGAGAGAACTGTTAGACATCTTCAGAGGTGATAGAAAATCACGAGTAAGAACTGAAAGAACAAGAAGATGCTTGCCAAATGTCTCGTTTTAAGGCCGTCAGCATTTTATAGGTTCATATTCTCATTACCCCTTATGTTTAGAACAAAGTTAAAAGTTAAAAAGGTCAAAACTAATAATATCTCCCTTGACTAAAGATTGGTAAATAAAAGGAAGAAAAAGTGTTTTAAAATTGGCAAGCCTTTGTGGAAAATATTGCCAGGGCCTTGTAAATGAGGTAGTGAGGATTTTTGCTCACGGATTCCAGGGCTATCCCTTATCTTTGGACGTGTGTTGAATGACTGGCTTTCTGAATACTATATCTGGTTTTTTTCTTAACAACTTTGGGATACAAGGCTAACCAGTGATCACACAATTGTGTTCTGATTTTAGGCTCCTTTATTCCTGCTCTGCAACAAAAAAGCTATTGTTTGCAACCTAATAATAATGTAGGAGGGGAGAGGTGGACAAAAACCAACACAAAAGATCCTTCCTCTATAGATAGAAATTTGGCTTCGATACAGACCGGAGAGAGCAAGCAGGCGCATTTCCTGTGGGAAATATTTTTCAACCTTTTTTAGCTTCATTTCTTAGTGTGATGCCTTAGCCTGAAATGCTCATAAAATTTTTAAAGACATATTAAGGTTTAGCTGGTGGATAGGAAGCCTAACCTGTGATTCTGTGGCTCCTCGTTGCTGGGTACACCCCATGTCCAGTCTGGTTTTTATTTGTGTGTTTTGTTTTTCTCTAGCTTTCTATTCCTCCAGGGATCTGTCAAGAGCATCTTGGGGGCTAGAGAATCCATGGCTCTGACAAGAGTGGATCAAAGACCTCTGAGGAATGACGGGGGGCTGGGGTGGAATAAAAAGGTAGTAAGACTCACAGAACTGGAAAGACTTTCTTCTTGTATCCTAATGTGACTAGCATTTTTCTAAATAATGTAATTGCTTGCAGTTCAGAGGGACATAGTCAAAAGATGATTAAGTTTTTCACACCAGGGTTTTAAATGTGTACCGATTTTGGAAGCCTAATGTAATTATCAAAATCTGATGCAGTCTGCAAGCCTTAAACTGTATGGAATTCTAATTAAGATATGCCTAAGAGCCAGATATTACAATTATCATCCCTCTACCTTTTCTATGGTGAAAACTTTGAAATTCATATCCTTTAAGCATTGCTAATTTGAACAAAATGTGCTTTCCTTAAGGACTCAGTCATGAGAATTATCTACAAACAAATGCTGTGTTTGATCATTAAAATCAGCTCAAGGTTTTACTTCATGCGTTTTTTTCAAGAGGTGAATATGGATAACTGCATTGTTCTTTATTTTGGGGGCTAAATGGGGAGAGTGGGATAAAATAGGGGAGAAAATAATATTTTTATTTTAAGTTAGAAGGAAATAAGTACACATGTTAATATTTTGCTTATTCAGAGGTCCAAGTGGACATAAGAATCTCATTGATCTCAAAGATATACTCATCAACTTACTACCATAAATACAATAGATGAAGAGGCCAGTGAGGCACAGCTTAAAACTGGAATAATAGCAAGCCCAAAACTATCAAATTTTTTATTCTTGTGTTTTCACAATAATCTATAATCTATTTTTCCAGTTTATGACCTTACAGAGTATTTCTCCTAAGAAACTTATTCGATGTTTTCTTACAAAAGTAGTATGCTATTTGAAGTCAACCCATCATGTTGGTCCATGATGTTTCAGTGCTCTGAATTCTCCCTCAAATAGATTGCCTGTAGGATAAATTGTTAAATTACGAATAAATCTTGAGGTGTAAAAAGATTCTCAAAATCAACTCTGAAAGTCTCTAGGTGATTTTCTGCCATAGAAACCAAGAATGTCTTGTTAGCTAAGGAAAGATAAGATGGGGACTTTGCTATGAACCAAACGATGATAAGGGCACATTTTCCAATAAATAGCCAGTGGAGAAGACCAGAGAGGAGGTGAGTCTTCTAACTGTAAGGGTCATCAAACTATGGCCCAAAGGCCAAATTCAGCCTGCAGCCTGCCAGCAGCTGTTGCAAATAAAGTTTGATTGGAACACAGTCACGGCTCATTTGTCTACATTTTCTATAGCTGCTTTTGCATTGCAAGTCAGAGTTGAGTAGTTACAATAGAGACTGTTCAGCATTCAAAGCCTAAAATATTTACTGTCCCTCTCTTTACAGAAAAAAGTTTGCCAACCCCTGCTCTGCTGGCTTGTTTATTTAGAATCTGCACTGGTTCCTGATTCAAACGGCCAAATGAAAACAAGGAGTCCTAGGTATAGACAGAGATAATTGCATGAGAAAAAAGCATCAAAACAGTCAGGTTTTATACCCTGCTATGACATGCATTTTCCTATATGGTTTGCAAATGAGAAAAGCATCAGAGCTTATAGCACCTCAGCAATAGATATTTTTCCCTCATACTGGCACAATCCAGGATTCACTGGGACCCATTTGTGCCAGGCTGGTGAGAATTATGGAATTCCTTCAACTGCCTGAGGTGCTGACCAGGTTGGCCAAGTCAATGCCAAAATTAGGCACAGATGAGATGGCACAGAATGAGATGAGAATGAGAATATGCATAATGAGATTCAGAACTACCCCGTGGGAGGCCCAGAGGTATGGCAGAATGGTTGTTTACTCTCATTTACTTTTTATTTTCATGCATATATGTGGTGGTCGAAGGAAGAGCACAACCATCACAATTATCATGAAACAGCACCCTTTTTTGACTGGTTTTAAAAAGTACAGTTATTTGTAGGAATCTGAACTACAAAGTGGATTTCAGAAAGAAATACAAAAGAGCTAAAGAGATCATCTTGGCCATTGTCATGAGTGTAGCTTTGAAAGGGATTGAGTTTTATACTATAAATTAAGCTCTTTGCTATAAAAACAGAGGTGAGAAAGAACATACAAGACTAGAGTGACCAATAATAATAGGTCATTCAGTTCCAAACATCTTAAGAGTGAAAGTGGCATTAGTAATAGTTGAACTGGGTCAACAAGTATAATGCAGGACTATCCCAGATGAACCTGATGTGTGGTCTCCCATATAAATATGATTGTTGATAGCACCTGTTGCTGCCAGTGGTTTGAAGGCGCTTGGTTTCAAGACTGAGCTAGAACATGCAGCATCTTTGTGAGAATTACAAGAAGGCACTGCCTTCTGTGGCCAACTAGAGGGAAGCTCGCCTTAATATGAGCTGATGCAGCCCATAGGGCATAGCTTGCTGATTGGTAGATTGAATCTCAGCCTCCCAGCTAGGTCCCCTGGCCAATGTCTGGCAAGGGGCAACCATATGTGGCTGTTCAATGGTAATGATAGCAAATTATTGCACTGGACAATGGTAATGGTAGTTAAAATGGGTTCATGGGGATGTATCTTGTTCAATATATGCAGCATTTCAGCTTTAATCTAAAATCAGTATTAATTGAACTGTTACATTTTGGATAGCAGGAAAAGACTAGATTTCAATAAAAACAAGTTAAGACAGATCTTTATAATAGCCTACAATTTAGAACAGAAATTTGTGATGTCTGTGCTTTTAAAAATGTAACTTTATGCTCCTGAAAGAAATTATATGTTCTGAAACTTGAAGTCATCTCAATCATAGGAAATACTGGCTTTTAGATTTGCCCGGACCTTTCAGGGGAAAGTAATTTGGATTTTTTTCCACTTAATTTTCCAGATAATTGCTGTGGTTCCTCCCCATCTCTCCATTAATACAGCCCAGATGGCAGAAAAGAGGTAGCAAAGAGTAATGGGACCTTTGAGATGGAGGAATAAAACAAGATGGCTATCGTGTTGAAGGCACTGGTGCCATGTCCTGTAATTCTTCTGACCACAGGCTCTAGCAAACCAGTCAGTCTGCTCTTGTTCCTCATGCTCTTGGCAGACCCTAAGCTTGTCATTTGGAGAGGCTGGTGACCAAACATATCCGTCTTGAAGGACACAGACACCCCCAGACTTGCCAAGACCCCTCCACTCTGCTGAGTGGAGACTCTCTGCTTTGCTCAAGGATGATGGAGAAGCAAATAAAAACCCCTTAAGCACTTCAAGCTTTTCTTTTCTCCCAATTCCTCTTTTCCTTTGGGTTAACTTAATTTCTTCCATTTATGAAACTGACAGTTTCTCCACATTGTCTTGAACTTTCTTCAGCACTGATGAATTAACTTTTTTATTTTTATTATATTATTATTGTTTTTGGTGAGGAAGATTGGCCCTGGGCTAACATCTGTTGTCAATCTTCCTCTTTTTGCTTGAGGAAGATTAGCTCTGAGGTAACATCTGTGTCAATCTTCCTCTATTTTTTTGTATGTAGGTCACCACTACTGCATAGCTGGTGAGTGGAATAGGTTCACCCCCAGGATCAAAATCTGTGAACCTGGGCTTCCAAAGTGGAGCACATGGAACTTTAACCACTCAGCCATGGGGCCAGTCCCTTTCACTGTGTATCTTGTTTTTTTGTTTTTGTTTTTGTTTTCACTTATGGTACATGTGAATGTGTTACCTATTCAAAAAATAAAGTTAAAATATTTTTAAAAATCAAAACAAAAATAGACATCAGTGCCTTAAACAAATGCTTCATCCACATTCTCTCCAACAGCAGAATTTTGAAGGTCTAGCAAACATTTGCTCTTCTGAGAGAATGTGGTTGACATGGTTATGTCAGAACTCTAAATAAACTTTTACCTCTCACTTTGCCTGGTCACTCTCGGGAGAAATGAAATTCCTGTCTGCAAATGAGGATTCTGACCTAGACTGATAGATTGTATTAATATATAGGCCTTTATGGTTCAACATAGTGTGTTGAGACTTCGCTTTTGCCAGAGTTTATTGCAGATAATCACACATTTTCCCGCTTACTGACAATCAAGTGGACTGGGGACTCGTTCATAAGATAAGCAGTGGAGGGTTGGCATGCGCTCAGCACTGGCCAGGCAATTGAATTCAAGAGTGAACAAGACCTTCACTTTGCCCCATGGAGCCCCCAGTGTAATTAAGGAGACAGCAATCTAAATACACAACAACAGTGTGCTATCACAGGTGAAATGCGTAGTGCCGTACAAAAGGCAGTTGGCTATAGAGTTCTGTGGGAAGACAGGAGAAGGAGCAACTATCCTTGCCTAAGACAGATCAGGAAAGAATGTGTGCCTGTATCTCATTCCCATCAGAAGTGCAGTAAAAGATCTGTTAGGTGCCTCCCCATATCCTCTTGGAAAAAGAAAGTCACAATGCTGAATGTGTCTCAAATGCTTGAGGAAAATTGTTCAGTGTACCATCATAGAGCACTGTGTGGATTAGCCTAAGTCCTCAGAAGGTGTAGTCTATTCTCTTGGCCAAACATACCCTCTCAGAGCTTCATTGGGAGGTCATGAGAAAGTTGACCAGCTCTAACCGGGGCAATGTGTTTCTTCCCAAATGTGACTCTCAGCAATTGAAATCACATACTGTCATAAAGTTCTTTGGTTTTCTTTTTCATTTTGTTTTTTGTAATTGCTAACCATTGTACAACAATCTTTGAACAAGCTTCTTTTTGAGTCAGCTGGGAAACAAAGATTTTGGGAAGGATTCTGCCTGGCAGTGAGCAGAAAACATTTTAATAACAACACCTCATTCATTTTTGTAGATTACTGGAAACAGAGGGATGAATACAATAAAACCAAGAGTATGTTGGTTGTGTGGTAGGTATTATCATACTGAATATTGCAAGCAGAGGAAAAGAGCAAAAATAAATAAGTGGGACTACATCAAACTCAAAAGCTTCTGCACAGCAAAGAAAACCATCAACAAAGTGAAAAGGCAACGAATGAATGAGAGAAAAGATTTGCAAATCATACATCTGATAGAGGTTAATATCCAAAATATGTAAAGAACTCATACAACTCAATAGCAAAAAACAATCTTATTAAAAAATGGACAGTGGAACTGAAGAGACACTTTTCCAAAGAATGCAACTGGCCAACAGGTACATGAAATCGTGCTCAACATCACCAGTCATCAGGGAAATGCAAATCAAAACCACAGTGACATATCATCTCACATCTGCTGGAATGGCTGTCATCAAGATGACAAGAGATAAGTGCTGGAGAGGATGTGGAGAAAAGGGAAACCTTGTGCACTGCTGGTGGGAATGTAAAGTGATGCAGTCACTATGGAAAACTCTATGGAGTTTCGTCAAAAGATTAAAAATAGAACTACCTATGATCCAGCAATCTCACCTCTGGGTATATATCCAAAGGAAATGAAAACCAGATCTTAAAGAGATATCTGCACCCCCAAGTTCATTGCAGCATTATTCACAGTAGCCAAGATACGGAAAGAACCTAAGTGTCCATCAATGGATAAATAGATAAAGAAGACGTGATATATATAAAAAATGGAATATTATTCAGCCATGAGAAAGGACATCCTTCCATATGCATATGAATGGACCTTGAGAGTATTTATTATACTAAATGAAATAAGTCATATAGAGAAAGACAAATACTGTATGACATCACTTGTATATGGAATCTAAAAAAACTGATCTCGTAGAAACAGAGACTAGAATAGTGGTTACCAGGGGCTGATGGGGGGGAGGGGGAGGATGGGAAGATGTTGGTCAAAGTGTACAAACTTCTAGTTAGAAGATAAATAAGTTCTGGGGATCTAATGTACAGTATGGTGATTATAGATAATAATACTATATTGTACTTGAAAGTTGCTAAGAGAGAGTAGATCTTAAATGTTCTTACCAGAAAATAGAAAGGGTAATTATGTAAGCTAACGCCATGGTGGTAATCATTCTGCAATGTGTATGTGTATCAAATCAACATGTTGTACACTGAAACTTACAGAATGCTGTGTGCCAATTATATCTCAATAAAACTGGGAAAGAAAGAGCAAAAGAAGATCAGTGTTTTTCACTGCTAATCAAGTGATGTAAAAGCAGGTAGCTGGTGGGTAAGAGGAATCCACACCTTTTTGCAGTAGGTATCACATCCACCTTGCATCTCAGTCACATGATGAAGGAAGACACGACCCAAATGAAGCAGAAATAAGCACAGTGTTACTGAAGGTAAAGCTACTCATATTGTAGGTGTTGTCTTCGTGAATTGGAAACAAAAGACAGAACATAAATTTCTATTAAGTGAATGACAGACAGGACTAATAGGCTTAGAGAATTCATGAAAGAAACAAACCAACCCTAAAAAATTGAGTGAGGAGGGAGTGGTAACTAATATTGATTGAGCTCCTACAAGCAAGGCACTTGGTGTAAATCATTTCACTTAATCTCCAGAACAAACTGAAAAGGCAAGTACTTTATCATTATTTTATAGGTGAGAAAATGACCACTCAATAAGGTGAAGTATATTGCCAGTAAGAAGTAAGTACTGAAGGTGAGCTGGTTAGGCCATATCTAAACATACCAGCATCTATGGACCATTGTGCTTAATGGAGCTGTGTTCTGGGTGTTGTCACAGAACTTTATGAAGGTCATCAGGCTAATGTCTTCAGCAGTCCCTACGTCCAAACCTGAAAGTACACTTTGGTCAAATAGGCCTCATCAGAAGATGCACATGGAAGTAACTGTTTTCAGCAATGTGTCACTCAGGGCTTTCCAGAGAACAGAACCAATGGGACTCTGTTTATAGACACACATAACCAAGAGTGTTTTGTGTGTGTGTGTGTGTGTGTGTGTGTGTGTGTGTGTGTAAAGAGATTTATCATAAAGAATTGGCTTACGTGATTGTGGAGCTTGGCAAGTCCAAAATTCATAGGGCAGGCCAGCAGGCTGCAAACTCAGGCAGGAGTTGATGCTGCAGTCTAGAGGCAGAATTTCTTATATTCTGGAAAACTCCAGTTTTTACTCTTAAGACCTTCTGCTGTTTGGATAAGGCCCATGTATATTAACCACATCTACAAAATACCCTCACAGCAATACCTAGATTAGTGTTTGATTAAATTACTGAGTGCTATTATCTAGCAAAGTTAACACATGAGACTAACCATCACGAGGAATTTAAGTTATTTCCACTTACTAGAATAAAGGATAGTACTAACTTGATGGGTAAGGCCATAGGACTAATATACTTAGGAGAATTGCAGAGGCCACATATATAAAGAACTTTTAATGGAAAGCTCATTGTAAATGCTGTATAATGAAGAATATCACTGAGCCAAAAGTACAGCTTTCATTTGACAAGAAAAGACAAGACATGCCATTTCTAGTGTAAAGAATCTTCTGCTTTGTAGGTTTCTGTTTATCCACTGATGGAATTCTCCATCTTGGTATCTAATGAAATAAACAAGCCAGAGTTTTGAAATATTCTTTCCTGGCATTAGAAATATTCATTGAGAGAGGGGACAAGGTGTGTGTGGATAGGTGTAGGAAAGGGTTGAGCTCCTTATTTTGGGCTGTCTTCTCTGAAAATGTCTCTTGCTGTACCTACTTAACAGTAGAAGATTCTAAACCCAAGTGGTCCATATGATAGCCTCATTCCATATTTCTTCAGGGGGTTGGTTTTCCACCATGATTACTAATACTTTATTGCATTTGATGATCTCTTTGAGAGAGATGTATTTATCTCCATTCTATCCATGAAAGTCAGAGATGCTGGGAACTTCAAGTGAGCAAGGCTTAGCCTGATGAAGTATTGTTCAGCTCAACAGAAAAAGAAAGCTTTCAAGATGACAGAAGGCTACACACATGTGATTAAGTTTCCCCAATTCCCAACTTTCCCTCACCCTTCCCATTCAATTCATTGACAAGTCCCCTTGGCTCTAAAATCTCCAAAATCTATCTTGAATCTGAGTACGTCTCACCATCTCCTCTGTGAGAACCCGCTCCAAGAAGCCATCACCCCACCCCTTCTTCGGATCTCTCTTCCTCTATTCTTGCTCCAAACAGTCCTTTTTCGACCCAGCAGCCAGAGTGACACTTTAGAAGCATAGCCAGATCATGTCAGGTCCCTCCTTAAAACTGAATCCAATTGAGGTAAAATCCTTGCTCCTCTGCATGACCGAGGGGGATCTGTATGATCTCGCCCACCTCTCTGAGTCCAGATGTCTACACTTATGTCTGACTTTCACCCTCATTCACTGCCATCCAGCCATTTGTCTCTCTCCCTTGATCATGGTAAGCTTGCTCCCAGCTCAGAACATTTGCACCAGCTTTTCTTTTTTCTTGATTACTTTTCCCTCCAGAGTTTTACTTGACTCTCTTTTTTTGGCTTCAACTTAAATATCTCCTCCAAGTGGCTTCTTCAGCCTTCCTAGTTAAACTAACACTGCTCTCAGCCAAGTCTTTCTTCAACAAATTAGCTTATATTGTTTTCTTCTTAGCACTTACCTATGTCTGAAATCATATTTTTTAAATTTGTTGATGGATTTCGTGTCTATTTCTCACTCCTTAGGGGAAAGTGAGACCCTTGAAGATGTGGAATCCTCTAGTTCTTGCTGTATCCTCAGAGCCTTGACCTGTACCTAACCATAGTAGACATTTGATGAATATCTGTGGACTGGCTGATTTCTACCAGTTCTATGCTCAGATTTGGAAATTAAAAATATTTGACCAACATTTTATCCCTAAATATACCATGAGTATAACCCTGACCCCTAATCTCGTAGATACTGATCTATGTAAGAATGGTCTGGGTCAGATAAAACTTGACTTGGGTATTTCCCACAATCACTTTGCCCTCTTCTTGAATACAACATTATGTTCTCCACGCTTTTAAAAAAAAGAAGAAAAAAAAAAAAGAAAAACTGTAGCAAATGAGTGGTTGAAGAGAATTCAGTCAATTTGTATGAATCCAAGCATCGATTACATTGCCATAAATTTCACATTGAATTTGGCGATTGAAATTGCAGATTATGCCAGATTAAATAGTCTTTGCTTCTCATATTTGTCTCTCTCTCTTTTTCTCTCTCTCCTCCTCCCCCTCCCTCTTCTCATTCTCTGTCTGCAATCCCATCGGCGATGTTTCAGAATTTGTCACATTTCATGCAATCCTGGGTGGGGAAATTCATTAGATGATCTCTACCTTTTTCCAGAGGCTTTGCTATATCCATGAGAAATAAGTAAGGTGGATGAATTTTAATAGCACCTATTTCCCTGGCTTCTGCATCTCACTTCATTACCCACATCCACAAACTCGTCCCTTGACCAGTACCAGGACGCTGTGTGAGGGGGGATTTGGGCACTCTAGTAGATGTGCAGGGGGTCACTCTAATAGGAATCACCATGTGTGAGGGACATGCCTTGGGCATTCCACAACAGCCCACCAGAACATCCCATACACATTCTTTATGTCATTCATAGAAGGGACAGTCAGTCTCTTCAATAGAATGGTGATAGCTCTTCTTTCTGAAACAGACATCACAAGATTCTTACCACCACTTACAATTATTTGTGACTGTCTCTTCTAACCCAAATATTAATATAATTGATCCTACTCTTCAGTATTGTTTGTTAACCACAGAATATTTCTGTTCAATTTATTTTCACTACAGCATTCTTATTCTACTTTACCACATTTAGAATAAAATTTTAAAAGTTGACTCTTAGTTTGCTGGGCTGCCATAACAAAATACCACAAACTGGGGGGCTTAAACAACAGGAATATATTTTCTCACAATTCTGGAGACTAGAAGTTCAAGATCAAGGTGTCGGCAGGGTTGATTTGTTCTGAGGCCTCTCTCCTAGGTTTATGGATGGCCGCTTCTCCTATGCCTTCACCTGGTCTTTCCTCTGTGCTGGTCTACGTCCTGATCTCTTCTTATGACTCCAGTCATATTGGAGTAGGGCCTATCTCCCAAAATGGTCACATTCTGAAGTATTGAAGGTTAGGACTTCAGTGTATGAATTTGGGGTGACACAACTCAACCCATACCACCTATATAGAGACTAGCATAGAGAAGCATATTGTGCTGAATTCCACAGTGTGGCTTACTATCTGCCGGCCCATGAGGAAGGGTGATCTCTCTTTTAGATGCTGAAATTTCACTCTTCCCAAATAGAAATCCATGCTCTTTGAATTTGGTAACTACAATACTCCACACTCTGAAGTTCTGTAGTAACTTAGTAAAGATAGTAAAATATCATATTGAATGTAGGAGAATATCATAGGAAAACATGACGTTTTAATTTTTATGGATTTTATACTTTTTATGGATTTAAGATCTAAGAGCCAAGTCTTCACTGTGGATTCATATAATGACATCTAATTACAAAGTTCTTGGAGAAACTATATCACTATACCCATTGAGCAGTTTCATAAATGGTTGGCGAGAGCTCCAAAGGCACGATTCGACACCTAAGGTCACTGAGTATCAACCGTAATAAATTCTAGGAGAAAAATAATCCATTCTGGGGAAAAAGGGTATATTTAATCATAGGATTTTAAAAAGAAAGCTTTTTTTTATGATAACTTAAATATTTGATGGAATTTACTAAATCATTCAACTTCTATGGATATAAAATAGATTTCTTTGCTTTTAGTAATTAATTTTAAATTGAGATAGTTATTTGAGCATTGAAGGAGATGGAAAGCTCACCTTCCTTTTTCAGACTATGGGTAAATAGAAGAGAAGATTGATTTTCATTGTACAGCCCTTTACATTTCTTTTTCAAGTTGACCAGCTCAAAAACCCTTATAATAACAGAATAAAATTTTACAAATGATAAAGTTCTTCAAAATAACCTGACCTAATCCCATAATCTATAGGCAGAGTAACCGAGACCCAAGAAAGGCAAAATGACTTAAGGAGAGATTGGAAAATTTAACAGAAATACTTAAAAATAAACCTGTTTAATTTGTTACAGTGATTCTTCAGTTGCTTGTTTATAGGCTACATAAACTAGTTGTTTTTATTCTCTAAAAGAATGTAAAGTCTGTCACTTTGGTGCTTGTTGTTTCTTTAGTCAAAGCAGAAAAATTAACTCCCCAGTCGCTCGCACTTAATGTGTTGATTTGTGTATGATTCATCTCAAAATTGCCTTCCCATGTATCTGCTTACAATAGCCTTGACAGATGTAAATACAAAATCCAAAATAAATCTCTAGCATAGCCTGAAAAAAGAATAGTGTAAATAAGTTAAAAATAAATTATTGTTTTAAAAAAGTTTGCAAAATCAGGGAGTTAGCAATGGAGGGGAAGGAGTTTAAAGATCTTGAGTGAAGAAGTGACATCAGACCAGCACTGTGGATTTAGCTTCCACACTGGGGCTCATTTGAGAGTGTGAGAACTTTGATAATTATCAGGTCAAGACTTCAGGTATAAAACAAGGGCTTTCCCCAACAAACTAGGACAAATGGTCATCCTATTCTTTAGGAAGATTAACCCAGCAGAGATCAGTGGGACAGACTGGACCAATCATGGGTTGGTAAGTGTGTCTCTCAAGTACACCAGCTAAAGAGAGTGGGAGCTTACATGTGCCCAGAAGCATCTCTCTCCTTGGACAAATGACAGGAGCAGCCCAGAGCAAGGTAGATAGTGATTTGCCATGTGGCTTCCCCAGTCCACCTGTCTGGACCAAAACGGCCCACCCGTCAAATGTGTACTGTCCTCCACGGCTCCTTCTATTTCTAAATCTATGGCATGATTGCATTTCTAAATAGTAAAGAATATATATTATAATGAGAAACAAAAAGTGAACATTTTGATGAATTGAGACACACCAAGTTGGCATGAGGCATTGGGCCACCCTACCTTTAGAGATCCTCCAGTGCTTCAGCTGACCCCTCATCCTGCGTATCCAGGGAAGGGGAGGGCCACAGAGAGGGAAGAACTGTGTTCCTAGAAAGCCCAGAGAGCTCACCTGGAGAAGCAGGAAGTAGCCCACACTGGCTGGGGGAGAAAAAGCAGCTACACTTACCAATGGGCAAAATTCAGTACATTCTGCTAAAATGTAGGTCAGAGTGTTTAAGTGGAGTTCTCTGACAATACTGCATATTCAGCATTCCTGATTAGAGAGTTAAATTGCAAACTGGTTTTAATCAAATTCCCCCTAACTGCAGCTATTGACTTTTGCCTCCAACACTCATCTTTTTACATTTCTGAAGAAGGTGTCATAAATTGAGCTTCCAAACTCTAAAGGATTATTTCCAGAAATATCTCCCACTTATTCCTTATAATCACAAAATATACAGATTTCTAGTAGCAAGGCACCCCCAGAAGCAGTTGAGAGCAATATTTTTGCCAGTGGTTGGCAGTAACACCCGAGACTTATAACATTTCAACAAATCAAAATTACAACACAGTCCATTCTGAATCACAGGTTGTCCGGGGCTGAAAATTGGCTCCTCAGCTCGGTGAAAGTGAAGACTGAGCTATTAGGTAAAGAGGACTCTGACCATTCACTAGGTCAGCCTGTGACCACAGCCCAGGACTTGGCAGTTGAGACAAGACAGCCGTTCCAGGTCTGTCAGCAGCAGGGGGCACATCTGTGCTGGAAATTACTCACACACTCCTGAGACTGGATCATTTGTTATTTTCCATTTTTTCCAAATAAGCTGAAACGTGTGTGTGGAAGTGATGCTTCCCATTGAATCCATGATGGGCATTTTTCTTCAGCATTCCTTCACTGTTTTTCTCAATGTAGCATCAAAATCGGAAAATCTCCTCTAGGTCAAGTGTTTCATTTACACTCATCTGTTTTCATATTTGAATGGAATAAGATGAACTCCTGAATGTATTTAAAATATATTTCCAGTTGTAAAGCCTACCATATCCAGCCATGGACTTATGATGGTCAATGATAGCTTTTCCCAGAGTCCCATCATCACACTCAGCCTGGACTTGCATCTCTCCCATCTTCAACTGACACTGTGGGCGTGGCTATGTATTTCCCATAGTATATCCCTGCTCTGTGCAGTGAGTCCTTCAGTACCTATTAGAGGGAAAGATGGCTGGCTGGGCTCTGAGAATAATGATGGACATGACATAGCCTCTGCCCCTTCTCTTTCCCTAGTCAAACCCAACACATAAAGAAACAATTAGAGCTTGATAAATTATGGTATAAGAGAGATTTGTCCTAAGTGGCCAGTTCCCAGTGGTAAGTCCCTTCACCTGAGTTCCCCTCGTAAGTGAAAGCTTAGATGCTCCAAATGAGCAAGGGCTTGTGTGTTTTTGTATTCTCTTGTGTCACCAGTGCTTAGATAGTCCCTGACACATAGTAGGGACTCAATTAGAATTTAATTACAGCACTACTTGTGAGTGTGGTTTGTTTTGTTTTGTTGACCACTGCCCTTCAGAACTCATCTAGGCAGCTCTTTAAAAGTCTGCATGCGTTAACTATATCATTTTGCCTATCCTGGACTTCTGAAGACAACTGGCTATTATTTTCACCTAATAAACCATGCAAACCCCAGACATTTTCCTTAAGTGGAACTCACAAAAGGAATTGCTCTACCTTAATATTAAACCAGTCTCATGGATTTAACTATGCAGAACTATTTTCTTGCTAGTGGACAACCCATAGTTGTCATCATATGAAGTTGCTAAACTTAACAGAAATGTTGTGTATCAATGTCTCCATATCACAAATATCTGTATAATTACGTATTCTAAAGCATGATGGTGTATGCATATTTTTTGGATGGCTTATGCGGATGGTTATTTAAATGTTGAACTTCAGAATTGCCTGTGGTTCATCCTCATCCTTCAGAATTTTCAGACTACCCAGAGGTTGCCCTCTACTTACTTTATCAGACAATGATCGTGGTGGTTAAGAGCTTGGGGTCTGGACTGGAATCCTAATTGCTTACCTTCTTTAAAATTCATTTTGTCCTAAAGAAAAAAGGAAAAGGAGGCCACTAATAGACTCAACGTCATAAGGCTGTTAGGTGGATTAAATTTGATGCGATATATAACGATTTTAGCACAGGGCCTAATACAGAATGAACACTCAGTAAATATTAGCCATCAATATTATTATCACTAGAGTCTCAAAGAACTGATAGTATTATTAGAATAATCATTTATGCATATAAATGCTTTATACTCCTAGAAACTTCAAATCATTTTAAAGAAAAAAATAGCTTTAAATATTTTGATGGAAAAGCAATAGCCAGTCTATCACAAAAAAGGACAGAGACTAGGATTATTCAATTAAACAACAAGTAGAATTGAGGCATTCAGCTGAAGTGGGAGGGTAAAAGATGAGAAAAGATGACTTGAAAATAACTTTTATTTTCCATAAACGAGGAAATGTTACATGCCCATTTGAAACACAGTATCTAAGTATTACTATATTTTTATCAGCCAAAGCTGCAAATCCTGACTTTTTCCCTAATGTCATCAATGACATGTGTCAGTCAAATGTGCAACACACATACGTGATTCAGGATCTCCAGAACTTCTTTGGAAACACAAGATATTTTGTTGGATAGTTTAGCAGATAGCACTCTAGTCCATTTTTGTGTAATATTTATTTTTTTATTTAAATACATATCAGTAAACAAATCAGACAATAATGATCCATTGTTTTCATGTATGCAAAAAATAATAGAGGTAAATATTTTAATTTGAAGTGTATTTCTTATTGCTTAATGTTTTCTAGATCTCTCTCACCACAAATAAGGTGAATAAACATGTATCATTGAATAATAATCACAATGAACTTTATTAATGCTATAAAAAGAATAATACATGGACCACAGATTTGAACATATTAATGTGAATACCATGATGGCAGATTTTATTTGCATCATTAGTTTATCCATCTTGGATTTGTTCAGTGGATTTGTATAGTTCACCTGCCACTATATTTTTCTTTTATATCACTTATCACAACTGAAATGAAATAATAAATTATAGCGATGTTTGTTCCATACCTCTCCCTCTCCTCCCAACCCTATAATCCAAGGGGCTGATCTATCTTGTTTATTTTGTAGTTCAGTTATTTAGCATAGTTTCTGGTACGTAGCAGGCATTTAACAAATGTCTCTTAAGTAAATGATCAAACAAAATATAGATATGGAAACATGACGTCTGCATTTTTACCCTCTCCATCCTTCCTAACAAAAGAAAACACAAAATTGATCCTTAGGCAAAATAAAAGAAATTGCAGAAGTATCTCTAAATTTACAACTCTACATACAAGAAATTATGATCTTCCCAGTTATTGGCCATACTGTTAGTAGCATTTGCTCATATGATGGGATGCAAAGATAAGATAAGCCAAGGGCTTTGTGCCTTCCACTGTACACTGTAATTATAGGGATATTTTTGCTGTAAGATAGTGATCTTTCCCAATAAGTCTTTAAGATGTGTGTATTAGTTTGCTCTGGTGACCATAACAAAATAACACAGACCTGGTACCTCGAACAAGAGAAATTTATTTTTTCATAGTTCTGGAGGAGGGAATTCCAAGATCAAGGTATCAGCGGAGTTGGTTTCTTCTGAAGCATCTCTGCTTGACTTGAGGCTTGTGAATGGCTACCTTCTCCTTGTGTCTTCACATGGTTTCCCCTATGTGTGTGTGTGTGTCATAACCTCTTCTTCTTAGAAGGACACCAGTCATATTGGATTAGGGGCCACTGTAAGAACTCATCTTAACTTAATCCTCTCTTTGAAGACTCTATCTCTAAATTCAGTCATATTCTGAGACCCTGAGACTTCAACATATGGATTTTGGGGGGCCACAATTTATCCCATAACAATGTGGTCATGAAAATCTTCCATGACTAGATTGTTTTGAGAAATGCTTGGTGAGACCACATTTAACAGATCCCTTTAACATGCTACCCTGTACTAAGTATCTCCAAGAAAAAACTACAGGATGCTGGCTTTGCCAAGACAAAAAAAACCCTCCTCCACCCCACCCCAATAACATATACCTTCAACACTCCAGATCTCCCCTTGCCAAGTTGGAACACCCACTTGGCAAATTGCAGTGGTGGCGTAGCACTGTGCTGGCAGCCGTGCATTTGTGTGGCTCTATTGCAGAAGGCTGCTGATCTATCTGACCCTAAGCAACCCCACTGAGAAGTCCAGTCTCTGATGAGCAGTAGTTTCCAACTCTGTAGCATCTCGAAAATATGTTCTTAATTTGACACAGGACTTTTCTTTGTACACTTAATAATTCTTCACTAAATTATGACTTTCCCTTTTTTCACAATACCAACCCGTTGGTATCAATTTTTCCACTTATTTCCTCACTCCAGTTTGAAGTTATTGTTGGAATCTTTCTCTATAACATGTTTGCAGCTAATTATCTCATTGTTTGCAAAGAATGAAGAAAGGAAGAGATGCAATGAGATGCCTTTTGGAGGGAAGAAAACAGAAATGTACAACTCTGAATAGGGTTTCACTGCAGAATAGCTGTCCAACCTCCATGGAAACAGAATTCTTAAGGGACTTACTATACAGGGAGAGTTGCTAAGCTCTTTAAGACATTAGTGCCTTCGATAACGATGTTAGCAACTTTCTCTGAATGAGTGCATATTTACAGTGGGTCCTTAGCAGAGTAGGGGCCTTATGAATTAATCCCTATTTAATGAGAAATAGTTGAAGGTGATGAGAGTTGTGTGCTGCTGGTGGGAAAACTCTGCCTTGATAGATTATTTTTGGAGCATTAAAGTCTACTCAATCAAGACACTTGACTATTTAGGACAGGACAATTTTGTGAGAGATTGAAATAAAATACAGGATTTATACTCAATTATTTTCATCACCTATAAAATGTCCTGTATTTGCTTTAAGGGTTTTAAATTTTCGCACTTTCTTGCTTTCATCAAATCTCAGTAGCCTGCACTAAATCAATTGGCTGGATATTGAGTTTTGGCTGAAGGGTGTTTTTTAGTAAGGTGACAGCCAATGGCTGCAATTGAGAAAATGTAATTTATTTTAGATTAATTTGTAATATATGTTTCATTTCAAACTGTCTTGAGAGAGCTATGAAAAGATGCTTATATGTGGAAAGTGCTGTTGGATTTTCACCAACGCAATGCAAATTTTCTGCCTCTATCTCAAGACTTAGATATAAAGCATAATTAAAACGTTTTTAAAGGTACTTGGAAATATTTGAATGTTCAAAAATAAATTATTGTAATAAAACCTATTATCATTTCTCTATACTTGATATTATCATCTGATAGAAAGTACTCAGAAATTAACTGGTGGAAATATATCACCAAAATAACTTACTACCCTCTTAACTCATCTACTATTCTATTCTGTTCTTAGGTATGCAAATAAAAAGTGTTTAATTCCTTAGGGGGGTTTTTTGGCTATAAATTTGAGAAAGCCATGAGTGTGTGAGAGTGAGTGGATATGGTGAAGTCCATCAGCAGAAGGATTTCTTTTCTTTTTGGATACTGGTGGCCCTTCTCATGCTGTGAGCATCCTGTGGCCTTTTGCACCTGTAAGTGACTTGCCTTCTCAAGTCCAGTGAAGGTGCAGTTAATTTATTTATTTAGTTAATCTTTCCTGGCCACATTTTCCTCGTCTTTGAAGGAATAGATGGAATTATTCAAGACCATGCCTCAGTGTGGTCTTCATGTTCTTCACTGTTTTGCATCAGCATCCATATCTAAATTTAAACAACAAAACAAAAAATTCAGTTGTTCACACTATTGTGGCATAGATATCTGACATATTTTAGATGCCACCCTTAAACTCAAAGTTGTTTTAAAGACCTTGCATTGCAGCAACTTAAATTTTTCTTTTATTGTGAAGGCCACCAAGTTGATAATCTCTTCAAAACCTCATGTTGAGAAATTTATTTATTTTGTTGTTTTGTGTTATGATCATGTTGAGGATTGTCAGAAGAGAAAATGTAATTCCATAATAAGTCAAAAAACAAAGTTTGAAAGAACAAATTCTCCTAATTTCTCAGTAGGTTGCTTTTGTTCCTTAGATCGAGGAGAAGTCTGTGGTCAGGTGAGATGTGATGGCGAGTTTGCTGGACTAAGATCCCAAAGACCCGTCATCAGATCCCAGATTCTGCTGTAAACTTTGGGCAAGTCACTTCCCCTGACCGCACCTGAGTTTCTCACCTATGAAATGGGCATTCAAGGGGTGCCTGAGGCTTTGCCAACGGTGCATGCACATGCCATAGGGAGCAGACAGATAGCCTTTTAGAAGACAAAGGATGTGATAGAGACCTTCTTTCCTACAAGCATGACGTTTGCTAACTTATAAAAAAAAATATTTTCATTATTGTCTGGATCACAATCTCTGACCAGCTGGTAAAGTTTTCTAGCTTAGTAATGGATAAGGCAAGTTTAGGATTAGCGTATGAGAATGAGGATTAAATAAGTGAGATAATGTAGAGACTGGACTTTAGAGATTGGGTACCAGCACTTCAACTTGGAAATAAAGGCAAAAGGAGGCGTGTTTCTCTGTGATCCAGCTTCAAGAGTTTTTACTTCCTTTATAGCAATTCCATACAACATAGAATCAACTAGAACTCAGGAGCCATTGAGAGGGTCTGTGTGATAATAGGGGGTGCCATGGCAGGCGTTCTATCATTCTTCATCTCCAATACATTTAATCTATATAATGTGTATATATGTATATATAAATAGGTATATGTGTATATACATATATATGTGTGTGTACATATATATACACAATATACATACATATATACATGTATACACGTCCGTAGATATTGCTAGTATCATATATTAATATAGCAAATAGCATGTGTATAGTCTTTATGGAGAGAGAAAATCTGACAAAGCACCACCTGTACTAGGAGAGATTCCAAGATCATGTTCAAATGAGAACTTAAAAATCGAAAGACAGTAGACATGCCGTGGCTTTTGCTTCCAGTTTTTCAAACTAGTGAAAAAGGAAGGACCCCTTTAAATTTATTTTTTCATAGCTAGACATTGAACTAGAGAGAAAAACATTGTGTTATTCCTTCTTATGCAGTATATCTTACAGGAGAACCCCATTTCTAAGTTTTTCAGTAAATGCTTATTAATTTACATTTATTACAAATTGTAAGTACCAAGGTGGCTAAATTAATCCTTTCTTTTAAAAAAATCACTAAATAATAGGGTAAAAAAGTAATTTTACAAAACTTTAAGTTTTAAATGATATAGAAAAAATAGTAACCTAATTTATGATTAAAAAATTTTTTTTATTCTTTAGCTTTCTGTATCTAAATGTCAATTTAATACTGGTCATTAAATAAGCATATAAGTAATAATTATTACATAATAAAATTTGGTGAGACTTAAATCTTTATATTAAGGTGAATTTGAATGCTCCATCATTTCTTCTATGTACCATTTAAAATTTCCGTGGGGTAAATTTTAAAAATGGAAACTGTGAAGAACATATTAGATATCCATTTACCTGTGCATCTGAAGTTAGCCATTTTCTTAAACCAAATGCATGATGATTTCCAAGGTGAAGAGCAGTTAACCCAGTGGCCTCCTAAATATTAAATCCATTAAGTTCACCTCTGAACAGTGGCCAAATCATTAGTGCATCTTCTCAAAGTGTTTATCACTCATGTACATAAGAAGTATACTGATTTATTGTAACTTCCTAAAGACAATCATAGAAAGCTAATTAGCTAAGGAAAGGAGGGGATGTGCATACAGGATTGGCAAACTTTTCTGCAAGCGGCCAAGAAGTAAATATCTTTGGCGTTGCAGGCCATAGCGTCTGCATCCTAACTGCTCAGTTCCGCCTTCTAGCCTGGAAGCTGTCAGAGACAAGACGTAAAGACGTGCCTGGGGCTGCATTTGGCCTGCAGACCTGAGTTTCCTCACAGGGGTCCCACATGATAGGAGAATAATTTTGATGTCTAATTACATTGTTGCAACTAAAAGCCTTATGACTCCGTAAAGTCCTGTAGCTGTATGAAAACTGAAAAAATGCAATCAGTCATCTGGATACCTTCAGCAAAGGCCAAACATCTGGATGTTTGGAAATCTAAAGTTTAAAAAACACCTATTACGTTATCATTATGATTATTACTAAGTTTTTGTGTACTTCATTCCAAAAGTGATCTCAACATGTTTAAAAAGCTGGAAACAAAGTAAAATTGTACCTTTTTCCTTTTCACTTTGAATCTGATATTTTAAAACAAAGGCCAATGGAGGGGAAAAATGTTTCTAGCAAAAGATAATATACATATACTTTTTTTTTTTTTGAGGAAGATCAGCCCTGAGCTAACAGCCACTGTCAATCCTCCTCTTTTTGCTGAGGAAGACTGGCCCTGAGCTAACATCTGTGCCCATCTTCCTCTGCTTTATATGTGGGACGCCTGCCAGAGCATGGCTTGATGAGCCATGTGTAGGTCCATGCCTAGGGTCTGAACTGGTGAACCCGGGCCGCCAAAGTGTAGTGCGTGAACTTAACCACTGTGCCACTGGGTCAGCCCCAAAAGATAAGATGTTTTTAATATCAGATACTCCCTTAAAACCATCATAATTAAAGCCATAGTAGCACTGAGTTCGTTTGATATGAATCAGTTTTCAAATTAAAGAGTCTTTGTTAGTAGATCTAACCAGCCCCACCATCCACGTACTTCCCAACCTGACCCCTGTCTGAGTTCTAAGGCTGGAAAGAGGACCTTCAAAGAGAATAGCTATTTCAGAAAGAGGGATGATGCTGGGTCACCCCCTCCTGGTTTTTGTTGTGGCTGTTAATCTTGAATGATAGAATGAGGAAAATCTGTCCTGTAGCAAAACTCTTCCTGTGACTTCTCCTCCTTTTAAAATAGTATTGGAAGGCAGAGCTGAGCCCCATATTGAATTCTAGAATGAAAATAGACCAACTCTGTTTATTCAGAGTCTTACGAAAATAAATGTTAGGATTGTTTTGTATTCCTTGCAAATGCTAGAACACAAAGTCTTTGTTTGTGGAACAAACAAGCCTTTATCTCGAAAGCCTCTCACACTTAGTATTAAAGAAGCGACTTTATCATCATTTTGCAGTAAAGGAAAAATTGTTGACAGCACAGCTCTCTTTGGTGCCAGCCTGGTACTTTAGAAGGCAACATTCACTGAACTGCCCATGCTCTGTCCTGTCCTTGTCTGTCCCATGCTCACCTCCTCTCACGCGCCCTCATTGAGAGAGACATCTTTCTACCTGACACAGCTCCTCCTGACACCTGATTCTGGATCCCATTCCTTCCTCTCTTCTCTGAGAGTGCTCCATTGGGTATCCTCTGCTGTCTTCTCTTGAACTTATCTTTTCCTTTTTTTTATTTAATCACAAAAGTTTAGTCAAGCCTCTCTCATCTTAAACTCTCTCTCTCCCCTTCCCTTCTTTCCTCCCTCCACTTTTCCTCCTACAGTTCAAGGGCTATTTTTCCTCCTTCTTACCTTCAGGGCTGAGCTCCATACAAGAAGGCTCCCCCAGATCTCAGTCCTCCTGGTCTCCTGGGGTTTCTTGTGGGTTTCCTCAACTGAAGTCTTTCTTCTCAGTCTTACGCTTTTATTTTTGAGGACTTGACCACACCCCAAGATCTAGTGGTAGTTCCAGATTTTTCCCCATCAGGAATATGATGGATCAGAGAAGGGCACCTGGCTTCACACAGACCAGTGAAGATACACTGAATCCTAGAACTTGAATGGGGTCCAAAAAAAATCAGTGCCCTTCCACTACTGTGATTCTCGACCCTGGCTGCATCTTAGAATCACCTAAGGAGATTTTAGAAAATATGGGTGCCTACACAACACCCACCCCCCCCGCCCCCCGCCAAAATCCTGATGTAATTGGTCTGGAGTAGGAAGTGCTATAATAGAAGTGAGCTGCTGTCATATTGGAATTCCATCTTCCTGATGGCAAGGATACCTCTTATGCAGCTTTGCTTTCCCATCCACTGAATAGGGCCTGACACATGGTGTATCCTCGGTAGATGGTTTCTAAGTTAGATAGCTTCATTGTGAATTAATTTCCAAAGGTAAGAAATCATTGGCAATTTCATTAATTAGAATCATAACTTTACTTATATTATCAACTAGATAGGTCTTTCTCTAAAATAGTTTTTTGGATCATTAGCATCAATCTTCCTGTTGTGAATATTTTTTCTAATTTCCTAATTGTCTGTGAATTTACATCTCATATAATTCCTAAGGGAGACCAATCTCAAACTGCCATACAATGACAGCTGTCAGGAAAGCATTGTACGGTGAGGAGAGCACTCATTCTAGAGTCCAATATACTGGACTCCAACTCTGCCACTTACTGGCTGTGGGATGATGAACAATTTACTTAACCTCTCAGAACATCATTTTACTTAGCTATGAAAATTAATAGCCGAGCAACAGTGAATGCATATGGGATACTTGCTAGGTGTTGGCCGTTTTATCTTTTCTCTTGTCTGACCCTCAAACCCTATGAGGAAAGTAATATCATCGTCATCATCATCACCATCACCACCACCACCATCCCTGTTTTACACATTTGGGAACTGAGGATAAAGGACTTTCCACACTTTAAAGGATTAAAGAAATTCCAGAGCCCTCACTCATAACCACCAAAAAGTCAGGACTGACTTTTCTGAGATTTCAGGAGCATGAGTGGAAAGTGCCTGGGTAACCCCTTTCCCCTCACCCTTACAGCACCTGGCTTAGCAATTTCTCCATTACAAGGAACTGCAGAGCCCCAATTAACTTCGGTCTCGGGGATAGACATGAAGGTGAGACATTTTAGACCAAGCTCCCTTGTCTGCCTCACTCAGAATCATCCTGTGTGGGGTTTGAGGTGGACCAGCCTAACCCAAATGCTGTCCTTCAGAAAGCATGCTCAGGTGAGTGTGAGCCTGGCAGTGAGGGTGCTAGGGCAGCTTTCTGATGAGCATGCCTAGATGGGCCTTTACTCCCTAGGAATTTCTGTAAGCCCTGCTTTAAGAAGCCTGGATATTCCTCCATGCCAGATTTCAGTGGGGTTCATTTTTTTAATTATTGTACTTAGCAATATAATAGTTTTCCCATTGTTTCTACTTTGAAATAGCACTAACATTGGAGTTGATGTTCTCTTTTTTTCTTCACGGCTCTTGAGATTTGTATAGTAACATTAGACGACACTTACCTATTGCTTAGCATGTGCCATGCATTTTTCGAAACACTGTGGATATATATTAACTCACTTATTTCCCACAGTAAGTCTGTTTTCCCCATTTTATAGCTGAGGAAACTGAGGCACGGGAGATGGAGCAGGGGTTCTCAGATGTTGGTGTGCATCAGAAGTCACCGAGATGACTTGTTAAAATAGATTTCTGGGCCCCGCTCCCAGAGTTTCTGACCCAGAAGGGCTGAGGTGGGGTCTGAGAACTTGCATTTCTAGCAAGTCCCCAGGGGATGGGGATGCTGATGCTGCTGTGCCAGGGGTCAGTTGAGAGCCACTGAGATGGGGTAAATTGCCCAGGACCACACAGCTAGTAAGTGGTAGAGGCTGGATTCGAACCCAGGCAAGCAAGCCTCAGAAGCCTTTGCGTTACTTTGTGTAATAACTAGACAGGACTAATATGCCTTCACAAGAAGAATGCTTGTTTCCATATAAGCCAATTTCTACTTTTCCGCATGTAAATGTGCATGTCTACATGGGTGTCTGTGCACATGTGTGGATGGATATACATATGTATATAATAACCAGACACTCCACTGAGTCCAATTTTGTATCAACAGAGAATAACCATTAGCAAATTCTTTAATCATTCTTATACTTACTCGAACAGTTATAATCATTAGTTTGTTTTAATAACAGATCTCTGAGTTCATCACAGTCATTACAACCTGTTATTTGGAAATAACGGGCTTGTTTCAAAAGCATATGTAATCGCGCACTTATTTCCTAGAAGTAAATCAGACTCTATACAATTTGACATAATGACAAGTGTAATTAATGCATTAGAATTATAGATTCTTAGTCATCAACTCCAACGTCTCACCAGATACATAAATCTCGGAGGTCTGTGAATAAAGTGCAGGCAGCCATTGCCTGGAGACGTCCCAAGTGATCTGACTCAGTTGTGGTGGCTCCACTTGTTTCAAAGCTCTTTCCCATAGTTCTGCCAACCCTGTCCTCCTGTGAATGCCGCGTCCTAGGTCCGTGCTCTCCAGTGACACACAAGACTTTTCCACACTTCACGTGAGACTGTCTCAGGTGTACAAAGCCACCACCCCAAGGATTCTAGTCTCAAGCTACGCCTGCTCTCCATCTTCAGTGATGCCCCATACACCACAGCCCATCTTCCTGCCTCCTGCCCTGCCTGCCCTGGGCATGCTCTAACCTCACACTGTCCCCTCTCTCAAATACAGTGTCCCAAAGTGAAGAAAACGTTCCAGAGATACCCAAGAAAGAGAATTACAGCCCTTGATCTGGAAATGGATGCTGAGATTAAATGTAAACCATGTTCACTGGCAATTTCCCAAAAGCATTCTGAAAATGTTTTGTTCCCACCTGGTTGTGGCTCATTTTCTCAGATGAACGACTCAGGACTTCCTGGCCCTGGATGTGAGGCCAAGGTGTTCCTTTGTTTGTTTTGCTTGTGATTGTGGCGCCCTCTGCTGTTCTTCAGAGTTCTTAACATTTGCATTTTCCAAGAAAAAGCTGTGTGTGATTCAAAGGAGAGTATAACATCTATTGATTGAAAACCGTAAGAATTTTCTTCCTCATGGTAGACCAACACTGTAAGTCCCCTTTACTAGTGTTTCTTGGTCTAAATTACTCGGTCTCACAAGCTGGCTGAAATTGGAAACACGGGATATTTTTTACATTAGATCTTTGGAATCTAACTGAATAGTTTCAGGATCCTCTCAGTACTTTTTGAATCCTGTTATCTTGAATCATAAACCCTCGGAGCTGGGAGACACTTCTAAAATTACCAGTTCAGTCTTCTTACTGATGAGAAACCAAAATTCCGGGAAGTTGGAAGAGTTCCCAAGAGGCATAAGCGGTGTCAGAGCCAGCCTGCAAGTTTCAGATGGGAACCTAATTCATTGTGATATGTTTTTATTTTAGTAAATCAAATATATTAATTTTGGAACATGAGATATTATGAACTTTCTGGATTTTTTATTTCCGGCCAAAATAAATAATAAACATTTAGTTAAAAACTTTGCAGTAATTTAATTATTTTGGCATTTATTTAATAAAATCCGTAAGCTCTGAGGGATGCCTTAAAAGTCCAATTTTCGATGTTTATTTTCTTATGTTGTCTTGTTATGCTTGCTAATGAGGCTTCTGACAGAAGTAAATATATTAATAGAATTGTTGTATCCACTCTCTTTCGTATATGATTACTAGGAACCAAAGAAAGTTTGGAATTTGTTCATAAATGTTAATATTATCTGAATTGGATCCAGTAATATCATCTTTATTTGGTAAAAGCAATAAAATGAGGTCTCCATCCAATAAAACATCACATATGTTGCTGTAAAATACTGAATAGCTCTCACAACTCCTAACCAGGGTAACTCTGTAATTTATTTATTTAGAATTGTTTGAGATTTTCACTGGCTTCGAGCCACCAGAAGGAAGGAACACACGTGCATTTGAATGAAGTAGACCTATCAAATTCTATCAGAAGTAAAAATTATTCCAATTCTTATTGAAAAATATAAAGCTCTGGAAATTTTATCTTGAATGTTTCCTCATTTATGAGTTTGTATGGATTCAAGTCACTGGGAGGTGTTATCGTCTTTTCTCTGGATACTATCCCAGGTCACTTGCAATTTTACTCCATCTATTACTCAAAAGATTTGAAATGCAAATAGGTCAAAGTAATTCCATTTACCAACTTAAGTTACAGAAGTAGAATTCTGTAGAGGCAGGGGGGATCTTAGCAGTTGTTGACTTCAGTTCTTCCTTCTGAGAGATGGAGAAGAGGACAAACACAGTGGTTATGTGACTTGCTCAAGCAAGAAACAAAACCAAGAGCAAACTCAAGTTCCGTCGATTCCTAGGCGAGTACTCGCTGCATTCTGCTAAAGCACATCATCTAAGCCTCCTCATGGAGCTTTAAATGAGCTTAAAATGGCAAGAAACGTGTTATGGAAGCTCGAGGACACAGTCCACATGTCTTCCCTAGTTAACAGGTGCCAGGCCTAGAGTAAGAGCAAAATTCAATGTAGTGAAGCTAACGTTTTGTGATATTTTTGGTACGTCTGACCAACATCTGCATCAGTTCACTCTTTTGCAAAGTCTTTATTTCCCACAAACTACCATAGTTGAAAACACTAGAGAGACTTCACATTTCAACATGTTTTAAAGACTTTTCATTTAATACTGAATGTCTAAAGTTGAGAAACTCTTAGAAAATGTACATGAGCTTTTAAGACTTTAGAGCTTTGAGAAAATGGTGGTTATGGGGTGTATTTTTTGGTCCTTTAAGTATGGGGTGAGGAAAAGTCACACCAACATTTTCTGAGGTCTTCACTTTGCTCTGTTCAACATGTACCAAGACCTAATCTTGTGCCTAATCTATTTCAGCATCAGGAAAAATAATGTTAAGGGGCAGAGGGGTCGGCCTTGTGGCATAGTGGTTAAGTTCACACACTTTGCTTCCGTGGCCCGGGGTTCGCCAATTCGGATCCAGGGTGTGGACCTACACACTGCTCATCAAGCCATGCAATGGCAGTGTCCCACATACAAAATAGAGGAAGATTGGCATGGATGTTAGCTCAGGGCCAATCTTCCTCACCAAAAAAAGAAGAAGAAGAAAAGCAGAGAGGCCTGAAATAACAGAGTATGACTGTGTTCCTTCTAATAGTCTCCTGACATTGCAAACAGCCAGGCATTCTCCTCTAAGCTGTCCCGACAGCTTCATTTCTTTACACTAGGAATGTACTCGAGGAATGGTGGATCCCATCCAGCTGCCTAATGATAATGAGAGTCAAGTTTCTCTCCATTTCATTCTGTCAACCTCACCTACAACAACCTTCCCAGCTTTCTACCCACTGAACACTTCCTCATTCTTTAAGGTTTAGTTTGGCCACCTCTCCTCCATGAAGACTTTCTTGTAGTCCCCTAATCTTGAGATGGATAGCCTGGCTCTGTTCTGCCTTTATATAGCTACTGTGTATTTCTCTACCCTAACATTCAGTAACTTGCATTTAAATTATTTCTTTATGTGTGTTTCTCTTAGCTCTGACACAGAAGAGGTGCATAATGAATGGAATTGTGTCAAAACAGAAATCTTCATTTTGGTGATTTTTCTTGCTCATTTAAATAACTTATATCAAACAAATAGAAGCTCAGATCATTTGGCTATTAAGGAGCATGCATTGTAGCCAGTTTATCTTGGAAGGCTTACCTAGAATTTAATTGCTTAAAATTCAATATTCTGTGAGTGTTTTAATGGCTACAGTGGGCAATTGGTAACACCTGCTGTGGATATTTTCCAAATTAAAAGTATATAGCAATACTCCATGCCAAAAATTGTTAAGGACCTTGATTAAGCATTTGCTTTTTCCTTGTGATCAAGCAGTTCAAAAGTATTTTCTATGAAAAACCTTGGCCCTGCCCACCTCCACAAGATGGGAACCCATCTAAGCCTGCAGTGTCCGGGTTTAGAATACTTAATTTCATAAGAGAATATTTACTTTATTTCTCTGTGCTTCCATTTTTACACCTGTAAAGTGGAGATAGTAACTACCTCATGGGGTTATTGCCAGAGTTAAAAACATGTTACGTGCCTGGCATAGTGGGCACTGTGTAGGTGTTGTTGCTGGCTGTCATTCATATGAGATTGGGTTAAGGTTGCCAGATTTAGCAAATACAAATGTGGGATACCCAGTTAAACTTTATTTTCAGGAAAAGAACACATAATTTGTTTATTATCAGTATGTCCCATGCAATCTTCGGAACATACCATGCTAAGAAATCATTGGTTTCGGAAATTCAGATTTAACTGAGCATCCTGTATTTAATCTGGCAACCCCTGGATAAATGAATGAATAACCTTAGTTGAAGTTTAGGAATGTAGCTTTAAAGAGATGTTTTTATCAACTGAATAGAATGTATAAATCCCCTCCAGCAGGAACCTTCTCTAATTAATGGAACACCTTCTGAGATGGCTTCTTGACCTGTGGCACTGTAGGCTCAGGTAATGAAATAGGTGCCTGAAAATGAATTAGGAATTCTGGTTGAACCAAAGATTTAAAGTTCTGGGGGGTCCAGTGGGCTTTCAGTGCCAAGGTTTAGGTTTAGGGTTAGTCTCTCTTTGACCCACTATGATATGTTGGAAAAGCCGAAAAGAATTTGTAGTAGAAATTGTAGATAGAGTGATATCCAGGATATTGCTAGTCTGGATGTAATCGGTACCTAGTGTTTCACAAATCAATTGTCAGTTGATTAGGAAACAGCTTGGCTGGATCTGAGAAAGAGATTGGAGATGATGCAACAAAAGTCATGGGGAACCTGTTCACGGAAGGTTTTCTACCTTGCCTATACTTTTCAATTTCTGAGAAAATATCTGGCCTTTGAGTTGTTAGAATTTTTAATGAAATAGTAAAAGTGAAGTATGAGAAAAGATCAATGTTGCTAACATACCCTTAATTTGAATGATGATTCATGACCTTCCGAAGCCTGTACCACTGCCTGGATTATTAGGTTTTTAAATATAGCTTGTTTTATCTAGTTACATTAACCAGCTAATTAAGTAACAGTGAATTTTCATATCGTTATTTAATAGTGACCCTAAATTAACCCTTCAAACTTCAGAGTCATCTTAAGCCTTTCTTTTTACCCTTGTCATCTGTAGTAATTGCCTTTGGTTGGTTAAAGCCATTGGCTCATTGGTTACCATTTTCTTATTTGTTTATTTGCTTAGCCATTTATCCCTGAAAGCTTGTAACTGCAAAAAATACTAAATTTATAGACTTTAAAAAAGTTTTCTTATACTTTTGAAAAGCTTGCAGCTGCTTTCCAAACGTTTAAAATCCATGTTTCAACGTTGTCTCAAGAAATAAATGGTTAAAAATGAAACACAGAGGGGTTTTTTTTCCTTTTCAAATTTTTTTAATGTTGGGAGTCACCCAAGTAACATATGGTAATGATTTAGGATTCTGAATCATATACAGTTATTTTCATCTTAATAGCATTGGCTCTCTTTGCTTTAAAATTCACCAGTTGGCATATAAGCTTGCCAGTCCACGCTCAGTCTATATTTTCCTAGAAGTGCTCCTGAAAGTATGAATATGAATTGTTACTCTACAGTGGGACCATCACTTCGGAAAGTTGAACATCAAGATTTGCTTTTGAAATATTATTGTTTTATTAGCAAAATGATAACACATGGCACTTGGATATTTCCCTTGTAAAGATCCTGATAGGTGATTGCCCTCAGGTTTTCCATCTTCTGTCAGTATGATACTATGATTTTGATAATTTAAAATAAAACTGAAATTGGAATCATTGACATCTTGGGACATACCCAGAAATACATGTTGGGTTGACAAGTGGACAAAGGTGCACTCATTTAGCACATTTCCTGGCCACTTCTCTTCCTGATTAAAACCCTCCCCTATAAAACTGTGTTTATCTTGACACCAGGAAGACTTACACTTTAGGGCCTCCACTTGTCCGGGTCCTTCCAAGGTCCTGGGAGAGATCTAGAAATGCATTCATGTAGGCTTAAGAAAAATTTGCAAAAGTAAGATATTTTACCACAATCGGGTAAGACTATATTCTCTCTTTCCTCTCCAGCTTTAAAGAGGACCCCCAAATTATGCAAACCTCAGACCCTACTGAACTGGGGTCCACTCCTGCTCCCAAGATATATAGCTTATTGTACTAATTACACATTTTGGATTATAAGTGAGGTTGAGTATTTTTTTAACTATATTTATTAGTCACATGTTGGCTTTGGAGCCAGTTTTGGTCTCTGTCAACTTTGCCCTAAGGGGGAGAGGGATGGTGAGGGGGAGTGGGGATGTGAGGAGAGGCCCTGGGGCTCAATTCCCAGCCCTTCCCCTGGAGCCCGCTATGGCCCCTCCCATGCTAAGTTCCCTCCCTCCTGTTCCCTCTTCCTTTATCCACCTAAACCCCTCTTTCCTCCAATCTTTACACCTGGAGAGATTCAAACAGGACGTTCTCAGTCCTGGACTCTATCTCTTTCTCAGAATCTGAGGACAAAAGATGAAACACAATGGCAACCTTAGTATACATACCTTTAATAAAAATACTGGAATTACGGGGATAACCGGAATCAGTAATGAACTGCTGGTACTGTCATTGTGTCTGGGGTTGTGATCAGTCTTCTCAAACTGTCTACATCCCCAGCCCTTGCGTGATTGACTGGGCACAGTGGAATTTGCCAGATGTTTTGTTGAAGATGCCAAGATGTGACAATGACCGGAGAAGGGATTTTATGAGGGAGGGAGAACCTGTGCAATTCCACATGCTCTCATCCTTACCTAGGATTCTCCAAAGTTCAGCACTACACTTTCTTTTTCTTTTTTTTTTTTTGAGGAAGACTGGCCCTGAGCTAACATCCATGCCCATCTTCCTCTACGTTATATGTGGGACACCTACCACAGTATGGCTTTTGCCAAGCGGTGCCGTGTCCGCACCCGGGATCTGAACCGGCGAACCCCGCCGAAACGGAACATGCACACTTAACCCCTGTGCCACCAGGCCAGCCCCACCTAGCACTACACTTTCTATTACTGACATTGTGAGAGGCAGGTGGTAAAGTAGGAAGATTCTGGAGGCAGACTTCCGGCCTTTGAATCTAGGCTCTGCTGCTCCTCACTTGTTATGTCAGCAAACAGCATAATTGCTCTGTACCTCACTTTCCTCATCTGTACAATGAAGATATAAAGGGGTACCTCACAGGGCTGTTGTGAGGATTAAATAGGTGGATATAAAACACATAGCACATAGTTGACACTTGGGAAACACTTATCAAATATTGACAAATACTGTTGTTCTCCTTAGTGCAGGTTTTCTGCCACTATTACTCCTCTCTCTCTATTTATTTATTCTAGATTATTGGTTTCAATGTTATGTCTAAGCTTTTTATTATAGCCATACTCCACTCATTTTTTTAATTAAGCGGGCCCTACATAAAATAACATAAAAGGCATTAATAGGATTTCTTTTAAAAAGTATCTTTTTTATACAAATATCAAATCATTATGTTGTACACCTGAAACTAATATAATGTTATATGTCAACTATACCTCAATAAAAATAATAGTAAAATAAAATGAGAAAATCAAAAAAAGAAGTACAGTTGGAGCTGAACAAAGTACATAACACCGTACTCCTGGAAAATGCAGAAGTCCCTCAAAACCTGGCCCCTCCTTCAGCTGTTCTTGAAGAACACGAAGATTTCCTTACATGGAAAGTAAATAAATTAGTAAACCACACGTCATTATTCAGGCTTTGAACACAGCTGATTTTAGCCTGATTCCAGTCTTGGGATCTGAGAAATGGCACAGGATAGGAAGAAGGAAGACAACAGTTTCTTCCTTCCTTTCCTGGGGGTGAGGTGAGACCAAAGCAAAATTTCAAAATAGTCAGGTCTGCCTTCTGTACCAGACCATCTGCTTTCTCGTACTCGCTTCTTCTATCGGGGGCCCTTCAGGACATCATCTATGATTCAGAATTGCCAATCTGCTCACTCCCCAACATCAAAAGTGCCTCTCTGCTCACTGTGGTGAACCATTCTTAAAAAGAAAGCACACTGATTTAACTGAGGGCAGCACAATGACAAACTTCACCCTCCAAGCTGTTTGCTTTTTAAGGCAATGCTTATTTACACCAAAAAAAATTTTGGGGAGAAAATTTTAGAAATGACAAAGAATTGAAAGTCTTCAGTCATTCTGGGAAAGTACGTAGGAATAGAGGAGGGAAAGGGTGACAGGGACAATGCTGTCTGCCTGGGAGTCTGCTCCCGAAGTCTCTTCTTCTGACTCTGCACCTGTGGTCCTCTGAAGGCTCCAGGTTCACTGAGCACTCACTCACCTCCTGGGTCCCAGCGTCAGCCTCCACGAGGGGGCATAGAGGGTGCACTTGCTTTGATCAGGTCTCCATGGACGGTATCCAGGGGAGGTGGCTCCCACACATTGGCTCTGACTACAAACAAAAGGAAGAAGCTTGCAGCAGAGGCCCAGCCATGTGACTAGTTCCCACCAAAGAGTTGTGAACAGAGCCGATTGCAGAGCTTACGGCCCAGACCTTTTAACTGCTAACTGAGGACCCTCCAGAGTTCTCTTTCTCTCTGCCACATCAACAAACAGTGTTCCAGGAAGCATCCTGGATCTCAGAGGGAGAATAACTGGCATAAAACCACTGGGTCACTCTCATGTAGCATGCATAAGAAATAAATCTTTATTGTTTGAACCACTAAGATTCTGGGCTGTTTGTTACTGCAGCACAGCCTAGCTGATCCTGACTGATTTGCTGTTTATATTGCTTCAAGTGCCCCCTGCAGTCCCCACTTCTCTCTCCCAGCAATCTCTTCAAACTGTAAGATATCAAATGGATGCATACTCTGGTCAAAGTTCTTTCCAGTTGCATAAAATTCAAGGATAAAAGCATCTAAAGTCTCAGTCTTCAAGGAAATTTCTGTCTATGGAAGAGATAGACTTATACCCAAATAATGATAAGATAGAGCAGAACGTTTCAGTACCAGCAATCAAAAGAGTTGTTAGGTATACTAAAACCTTTAAGATTCTTCTAACTTCAAGTGAAACAAAATGCGTTGAAAGTTTAAGGGAGATTGCATGTCAGGGAATAGCTGAGCCCTTCTTGGAGATGGTGGATTTTCAGGCTGAAAGCTGAAGAGGATGTCGACAGGAGGGGATGTGAGTCAGAACATTCTCAGCAGTAGGTATATGAGAAGAGGCAGGAAAGAAAAGGGACAGGGTGCATTATCATGTACAGATTCTGCACGTTTTCCATAACATGGTCTCATCTGATACTGCCAAGAGTGCTGTGGTATTATTCCTATTTTGGGAAAATCTAGAACAACAGGCAACCCCAGGACACACTGACCCTCTAGCAGGGAGCTGACCCAGTGTTCCTCAAAGCACAATTCAAGAAACAATAGCCTCACAGGATGTCAGTGTAATTCCTGGGAAAGAGATATTTGTGTTTTATTGAATTTTCTATGGTCAAATACTCTAGAGAAATACTGAGACCTTCTCCTGTTCCACAGAGAACTCATAATAGGCTAATGTGCGGGGTGAGTCTAGAAGTCTGTTTTTCAAATTGTTTTCTCTGGAACTTACTCTAGGAGACATTGTTCTAATATCACACCGGGCTGCTCTCATGGAGGGCAATGAGACTATTCCCCTTTTCAGAAAGTGATGTAACTTCTGGGGAGAGATTAGGGGACGAAGTGGCAGGATCTGGATGGGTAGGCTACGGGTGTTTTACAGAGATGTGTATAACGTCTTTTTATTAGGAAAGATGGTGATGAACATTTATCTATATACATGGCAGCCTCATGTTATGGCTCATCTCCTTGTGAAGAGATGGTCCATGGCCCTTGCTCTGCCCGCCACCCTTCAGGCCCTCTCCTATCCTTTCCAACCTAATTCCTGGCCTTCAGAGTAAGAAGGGAGCTATCAGTCTTAACACACCCCTCCCTGCTCCAGAATTTATAGTATAAACTCTATGCTCTAAATACTCCAGGCTCTAGTTAATGGACACATCTTTTTTCCCCTGGAAAGGCCCAGGCCTTTCTGGTGAATCTAAATTATTCTGACTTTCAAGATTGTTGTCCCTGCTATGAATTTCAAAAGCCTATTTTGAAGCTCTCCTTGTATTACTCTTCCCCTGAGGGCAGTTCATAGAGGAAGCTATCCATGCAGCCTAAATAGTGGAGAAAAGGATCATAGAAGCAAGTAACCTCAGAGAATAGCAACCTCATAATATCATAAAACATGATTTCATTACATCTGTTTAAAGGTTGTTTTTACAAATCCTAGAACTGACATTTACTAGGAAATAAATCAAGCAAGAAAATCATTTCTTCCTTAGTAAATATCAGTTTGTTAAGCCTCAATGTGATGTTATGTATTCAAAAGTAATGGAGTTTTGAATAATCCTCAGAAGTATGATTAAAAAATCTTGATTCCATGTTGGGTCAAAAGACCTTTCTTAATACAGGGCATTCAGATTAACCATCGTGAGAACAGCTAATTCAATTAAGGAAGTTTTTGCAAGCAGAGCAATGGAAGAGGATACAGACCCTTGGATGACACACAACACTCAGTTTGCAGAAATTCTCTGTCCAAATGCAGAGGGGAACCAAGGCAGTAAGAGATCTAAGAAGCCTTCATCCACTACATCGGAACGATTGAGTCAAAAACTTAAAGGGAGTCCCTGGTGGGTTATCCATTCTGTTTTGCTGCGTTAGACCAGCTCCAGTATCTCCCCTCTGAGTTTAATTTCAGCAAGCATGGACCAAGGCTCTTTCTCTAAAGTAATGGCCACACAAGGCAAGTCTTTCCAATCTTACCCTTGGCTCTGCTGCCAGCTATCTTGGGCCACGTTTTGTCATTTCTCACTATGATGCACAGAGAGTCATATTCAAGCTAAAGGAGGTTGTAACACTGAAAGTAGATTTGTTTAATCTTCCCATCCAGGTCAAAAATGTTGCCTTCCACCTACCACTTTCCCTTCTTTGCATTGTCTTCTCAGTGCTGCCTGAGAGGAAGTGCACAGACATTCTAAGATTTTCATGATGTTACTAACTACTTTGACAAAAATAATCATTTTCATTTGAAAGATATATTTTGGTAATACTCTTACCAGGGAAGATCTGGCTTCTACTCTTAGGAAACAAGGCATGCCCTCTTGCACCAGAAGTATCTGGGTGCCATTTTCACCATCAAGGTAATTTTATAAATTATAAAATGGTAAACTGCAGAGCCATCTGTAAATAAAACTTCATGATCTTCATTGTACTTATTAATCTCTTTTCAGTTTCCAGGAAGGCAGTAACTAGGAGTTAGGGAACGTTATTCAGAAAGCGGAAATGAGGCAAAGCAAGAGTAACTTCTCGTTTTGATGTCATATAGGAACATTATTTAACAGGTCCACCCAAGGATGTATATTTGTTTAGGGAATGTAACTTTGTTTGACTGGCTAAGTACTATTTCCTAATATCCTAGATTCTATGAAGTTACATGTTAACATGTAGATTTTTGTCCATAGAAGTCAAATGATTTGTCTGCAGAAAAGATAACTGCTCTGTAGGGCACTGCCCAGCTTTGCATCTGGTCAAGAAATCTTATTCTAAAATTATTTCTCCATTGCCTATATATTCTCATTCTCTTTTGAATCCATCTTGCTAGTTCCCTCATTAAAGAGCTAAAGAAAATATTTACATTTGTTCATTCTATATTTATATAAAAGTCACGTTTTTATGTTGTTGAAAACTATACTTTGACACAGGTAGTTTATAGATTTTTTTTAATAGGATCTTTGTGTTCCATGAAAGACATACAGAAAACAGATAAAAGTATTGCTGTCCTGAATCTAATGGACTGGAGGCAATCCAGATGACCTTATATGCACGTCTCACTGATTATAAATCCTTTGGCCTTAGCTGGCTTCTCTTTCAAGAAGTTCAAATCACAACTCTGCCACTTAGAAGCTGTGTGAACCTGACAAAGTTCTCAATCCTTCAGTACTCCCTTTTCTCCTTTTTACAGTGTGTGTTTTATGGCCTCAAAGCTGAAAATCCACTTCTGGAAGTATGCAGATTACAAAAATGCTCCTTTGTCAATAAGATTTACATCATGCAAGTGGTATCTATGCAGACCTAACTAGGCAACAGAAAAATTAGCAAATCCATTGGCTGCTAATTTGCTTATTGTTTAATTCCAGAAGCTTAATGTTAATCACATTTCAATAAGAAGTATTTGCAAGTAATGGAGCTGGGCTACTCACTGTAAACTAGTTTCATATTTTAATGGTCACTTTTGCTTGATAATCAAGTCATGACTTATCAGGGACATACACCATTAGCTTCTTTCAAATGTAAATAGTGGGTAATTTATGAATCATTGCTCTGCCCTTTTAGTAAATATTCTGATGTAATGCTATAATTTTAAGGAACTCAGCATTAGTAACCACTCATGACTATCACCAGCTAGATTGCACTGAGGAAAGAAATGAAATGGCCTGTATTTTAATTCCAATCTCTTGTGGCATTTTCTACTGCACGGTTCCAGTGGAAAATGCAAGAAAATAAAGAAAGAAGTGGTCTAATAGGTAGACTTTGGATGATAAAACAAAATCTTATTTGTAATTATGTATTCTTATGCATAATTGTGCAATTATAACATGCAACAGAATTAGTAGAATCATGCATAGAAAGGACATACAGAGCAGAGTGATATTTTGTAGAATGTCTATTAAACATTATACTTGACACAGCCTTTTCAGCTTCACAACAACCTGAAGAGTGAGTATTGTTTTAAAATATGAGAAATGGAGGCCTAGGCAAAGTGACTGAGAGTCACATGGTCTAGGACATGATGGGGAGGGTATTTGATGCAGGTCTCTCCGACCCCAAAGCCCATGATCTTTGATTGCAACACAAGAAAATAGCACGAAACAGAGAGATTTCATACTGCAATAAAATCCTGTACATTATGTCACAGGACAAATCATTTTCATGTACTTTTGCCTTGTAAACAGATGCTGTCACCTTTGTCAGGACTTTCATTTAAGTAGTTGTGACCTTTTGGAGTTCACAGATAGCTAAAAAGAATAATCTTTTTTGAAGTACCTTGGGTAATTTTATGACCTGCATGCAGCTAAAGCACTCTGGGCAAGATTTTGGGCACGAAAGTATCTTAATCCTGGCCCAAAGTATTTATTTTTCACTATACTTATATAGGTTTTAAGAACCCTCCTCCCCCATAACTTTCATTTACTCAATCAACAAGTACTCTTTGCTGGGGACTGTCATAGGTACTGAGGATGTCATGGTGAACAAAATCCAGCTGGTCCCTGCCCTCATGGTCCTTATATCCTATCATTGCACAATATGCTACCAATTTCATTCATCAAATATTTATTGCACACTTATATGTCAGAAATTTTTTCCAGAGTTTTGAGATAGATCCATGAATAAAATAAAGATCCTTGCTCTTCTGGAGCGTGCATTCTAACAAAGGAAAGCAGACAATACTCATAGACATGAGAAATGAGAAACATTATATAGTACTTTGGAGGATGATAAGTGCTATAGAGAAAAAAGAAAAAGAAAAAATAGGTCATGTGAAGAGAGATTGGAAGATCAAGGTAGGAGTAAGCAGGTTGCAATTTTAAGTACGATGCTCTAGGTCAGCTTCATCAAGAAGGTGACATTTGAGCAAAGACCTCATGAGATAGGGGAATGCTATAAATTGAATGTTTGTGTCCCCCCAAATTCATATGTTGAAATTCTCACTCCCTATGTTATGGCGTTGAGAAGAGGACCTTTGGAGGTGATTCGGTTAGATGGTGGAGCCCTCATGAATAGGATTAGGGCCCTTATGAAAAGGATCCCAGAGAGCTCCCTAGCACCTTCCTCCATGTGGGGTTACAGTCAGAAGACAGCTGTCTATGAGCCAGGAAGCAGGCCCTTGCCAGACAGTAAATCAGCCAGTGCCTTGATCTTGGGCTTCCAGCCTCCAGAACTGTGAGAAATAAATTTTTTTCTCTTGTTTATAAGCCACCCAGTCTGTTACAGCAGCCTGAACAGACTAAGATAGGGAGTGAGCCATGTAGATATTTGTAGTGAGAACATTCCAGCAAAGGTAACAGGGAGTGCCAAGCTTCCAAGTGGGAGTGCACCCGCATGTTCAAGGAACAGTGAGGAGCAGTGTGCTGGAGCTAAATGGACAAGAGGAAAACTGGGAAGAACTGGGTCCGAGAGGTAACGAGAGGCCAGATCGTGTGACATGTTATGCCCCAAATAGTCCAAGGCACCCTGCAAGTTTTGGAGCAGAGGGTAGCATGAACTGGCCCATGTCAACTTTCAGCCTCCTGTCAACCAAACACCATGGCCATTCACATCATACGCTATGATGGAAACTTCGAGAGGAACATTATCAGGAGAATTGGGATAAATCAGCTGTCAACTATATCTTCACCCTTTGTCCAGGCAGAACGCCCCTCCTGGACATCTTGTGAGCTCTTAGCATCTTCTGCTACTTCACTTATAAGAAACCACTGAGGCATCCAGACTTTACAGGTTTAGATCCCTCCCTTGTGTCTAGCAGACAGATGCCCAGAATTATGTAGAATTGCATAGCCTAGAGATGAAACATTATGTGAACAGTGGAAATTTATTTCTCACAGTTCTAGAGGCTGGGAAGTTCAAGATCAAGGCTCCAGCAAATTCAGTGTCTGGTAAGAGCCCACTTCCTGATTCCTGGATGGCTGTCTTCTTGCTGTAACCTCACGTGGGAGAAGGATGGGGGAGCTCTCCAGGGCCTCTTTTATAAGGGTGCTAATCCCATTCATGAGGGCTGCATTCTCATGACCTAAACACCTGCAAAAGGCTAATCACCTCCTAATACCATCATATTCAATATATGAATTTAGGGGTGACACATTCAATCTACAGTACAAGTCTAGAGCACTTGCCCAACTTGGACTGAAGCCAACATTCAAATTAAAAGATTCAACATAAATTGAAATACTATAAATAATATTATTTTATGAAATTAGGTAATTGCTTCTTATTAGAAACTTGTAGTTAATCCTTTAGTAAAGACTCCTTTCATAAAGCAGTAAACACCCAATTTTTCTTGAATTGCATATGTTGGATAAAATTAAGTGTGACACCTGTTCAAAGTTCATAGAAGAAATTCTAGGACATTTTAAAGGACCTGAGACATACAGTTTTGCCCATATATAACTGACATACCATCAAGGGGGAAAACAACTATAACTATGCTTTATTTAGGTTCCAAACAGCTAATCAGAGACTACAGTTAAGTTTAGTGAAGATAAACTTGTTTTAACAAGACGTTTCTGTTTAGTTACAATTGACGTTTAAGACAAACATACTTAGATTGAATCCAGCAAAGAAAAATTGAGCCAAGTTGTAGATAGATCTGATTTAGACCACCCTCTGTAGATAATCTATTACCTAATCACTTCCTATTTGGTTAGTATGATGGTGATTATAGTTAAGATATTCTGAGAGCTAAGCATGGCCAGAAGTCAAGTCGGTCAAAGACCCAGAACACAATGCATCTTCCTCAAAACTAACTTGGTAAGAAGTCAGAAATCCAAGTTCCACATCTGACAGCGCAGTTCTCATGGCTGTGGATTCGTGGATACAGGCTCTGTCCTCAGTGGTTATTTGTGTTGCTTTTCGATCAGCAGCAGCCTTTTTTTTTTTTCCTTTGAGAGTTTTGAAATGCTCACTCATGGCAAAGCAAAAGGAGGATAAATGGGTAAGTTTTGCTTGGGAGCGAAGGACGTCTCCTCATTTCTCTTGACGTTTCTAAGGAGCATCGTGGAATTGTGTTGTTAAGCCATGAAGAAAGACAACTGTTTAGTCTGGTGTGTTGGAGTGTGGGGGACGCATATGGGTGGCTTTACCCTGCTGTGGCTCCAGATCGTCCCAGCCAACTGAGGCCACACACTGAGGAATTAGACAAGCACACCATGGCTGGAGCCATTGGGACAATCCTCAAGGCTGAATTTTAAAAATCTGCAAGTATTTCTATCTTTATCTCAGTGCAAATTTCTGCTCCATTTAGCGCTGATAACCCCGCCTCCTTCTTTTCTTTTTTTTTTTTAAGATTTTATTTTTTCCTCTTTCTCCCTAAAGCCCCCCAGTACATAGTTGTATATTCTTCGTTGTGGATCCGTCTAGTTGTGGCATGTGGGACGCTGCCTCAGCGCGGTCTGATGAGCAGTGCCATGTCCGCGCCCAGGATTCGAACCAACGAAACACTGGGCCGCCTGCAGCGGAGCGCACGAACTTAACCACGGGGCCAGCCCCAACCCCGCCTCCTTCTTGACATGCTTTTCAACCTTGGTTTCTGGGTCTTTCTCTCCTCCCGGAACCAAGACCATCTTCCTTTACTGACATCTCTTCTCCCTTCACTATACATTTGAAACGCTTGTCGTCCTTGGAGGGTCTTTCTGGACCCGTTTTTTCTCAAACTACCCTTTCTCAGACACACTTAAGAGTTTTAATTACTTGAAAGTTAACGTCTTGAAAATTATGAGGAAAATTGTTATTTTTAACTCCTACTTTTCCCCTAAATTCTATACATAAAACTCTATCTATAGGTGTACTGATAACAGTAACTATTACTAAATAACTATAATTACTTAATTGTTTTGCTTGTTTGTTTTTAAAACATATAGACCCTATGAGCCACGTAACTTTTTCCAGCATACCTTCTGAATATTCCTTTCTCTTTCTTTGTTTTTCCTTCACTGTGATTTTCCCATTTTGGAAAAAATCTTGTTTTCCCTGAGTACTGTGCAGTCAAGAGCTGTTCATGCATTGCTGTGCTGCTCAGGTTTTCTCTGCTATGAATTGCCTGCTCATACACTTTACCCATTTTTCTATTGGGTCCTCTGTTTTTTTATTGTCTCCTTAGGGTCCTAGTGAGTTTAAACTTAAGGAGATACCTTAGAATAAGTACAATGCATTTGAAGGCCCTTCTGATTGAAAAATAAATCATTTTTGTAAGTTGCCCTAATTAGAGATTTCTTGGGGATGTCAATCATCTTTTGTGGGGGCTACGAAAACCCTAAAGAATCAAGCGTCAAAAATCTTCTTGTGGGGCTATGTTAATTCATGATTTCTCAAAATATTTTTGTTAGAATATGTATCTCTTAAATTATGCTACCAAGAAATGATTCTGCTTTTAAATAATTTAAAAAATTCTTCATATGAAGTCTGCATGGTAATTTATGATATACATTGCTATGTGAAGGCTGAGAGAGATCTTGCATTGGGTTGTGTTCTCAAGCCTAATATGCTACAGACACTTTTTTGGATGACATCTATTGTTTATCATCATCTCATGGAACTCATGTTCTCTAGAAGTCCCATCCAACCCTGCTGAAATCAGCAGAACTTGCTAAATGGAAATTGAGATAGAGTGTGGACAAAAGGAAGCTGTTTCTAGAATGGAACAGTCAGTGTGGGGTGACTCGTGGCCTCAGAAGGCCAGTGAGAATAGCTTGTGTTGCCATAAGTCTTTTAAATGATTTATGGCATACACATTGTGTATTAATTATTTAACTGTGATAAAGAAAAATGCATCTTTTGAACTAGTACTTTTCAGTGAACAAGTAAGAAAAATACTGTTAGCTGCTTCAAGCTATAACATATTTTATTACCTATGATTAGAAAAGAAGAAAGAGACTATGAAAATATTTCTACCAATAAAAGGTTATATTTTGAAAGATCCTCATATTGACCTCATTTTTATAGGTGATGCTTTATATAATTTCCAGTAAACATCTTTTTGCCCACTTTTCTCAAATTTCCTACATATATATAGTGCTTAGAAATTTGTATTCTAATATAAAAATGATGATTCATATAAACTTTTGCTACTGTTACAAAATATGTCACCCTCTTCTTCTAAGATACACAATTTAAAATAAACTTTCTCATTTTTCTCGATCCTCATTACTCTCCTTTTTTCTTCATAACGCTTTACACACACATACACACACCTTTATGTGTTTATTGGCTTGTTGTCTGTCCGTCTTTTTCTACTAGAATAAAAGTTCCCTAAAGTCAGGGGTTTTGCCTTTTTTCTTCCTCCTGTGGCCATACCGCATAGTAGGAATTCAGAAAATATTCAAATGAATAAAATAATATGAGTCTTTCCTTCTATGTGGTTGATTGGTCATAGAATTAAAATTATGAAGTCGCATATCCTAAGAATGCCAAGAACAACAGTTTTCACAAGACAAAAGAATATCCAAATATTGTTCTCCTCAAATTCCTATATCTGACGAATGAAAGCTTCAAAGAGGATTGTGAAAATCTCTAAAATGTCTAAGAATTCCAGAAGATTGCAAATTGCTGCATAACTGATGTGCTTTTATTGTCATTTTTGTCTAAGTTTTAAAATCTTAAAGTTAATTTAAATCTCAAGAAGGTGTCAGAGGAGTAATCTTTAAATGAAGAATCTGTGCACAGGGGCAGCAAAGATACATATACTTTCCAAAGATGAGCCTAAAAAGTTTAGCAACTGCTGCTCCGGGAAATGCCATAAGTTTAAAAAAAAAATGGTTTTTTTAATTTAAAAAACCTTCCTTCCTTTGATGGATCTGCGTTTTCCAGTACTGCCTAAAGACACTCATCCCAACTGTGGCAGTTTAGCGCTGGAGGGGGATGGCCTGAGAAGGTGGAAAATTTGGCTTTCTGCTGTTTTAACAGGGGGAAAAAAGCAATTGCCAGTAGAAGCTTTTAATTACATACAGATTGGCCTTTTATTTTGCTTCCCTCCTTTCCATTCAAGTCCCAGGGAAGGGGAGGTATTACTCTTCTGCCTGCATCAGAGGTCTGCTTCCATTTAGCTGCCAAAGCAAGACTTGCCTTCTTTCTAGAGCCGCAAACTCTGAAAACCCACTGTGAGAGATGTTAAAGTGGCTCCTAATGCAGGCACTAGCGTTTCTGAAGTCGGCCTGCTGGAAGCCTGGGGCAGTAGCTCTTGGCACTGCCTCGGGCAGTTCCCTGGGGTTCTTTCCAATCCTCCCCTTGGAGCAGTGAGAGAAAGCGCGGTGGGGCGCTGGCCCTCTCTCCTAATGCTGGAGGAGAGTTGAGAGCAGAGTGTGCAATTCAGCTGGGTTAATGAAGAGAAATGGTCAGTCTGGGGAAGGAGAGCAGGTCCTCTGGTTCCTCCAGTGTCTCCACCCTCTGGACAGCATCACTCAAGCAGCGGGGGAGGATGCAGCAGGGGTGAGAGAGAACCAAACACTACCAGGGGCCTGTGTCTGAAAGGGCACACGGGGAGGGCCTCCAGAGGAAGAAGCCACAGCAGGAGTGCCGCAGAGGGGACCAGCGCCTTGGCATTGGTCAGAGATAAGTGGCATCATTTCTCTCACGAGGGATAAGTCATAGTCACTCACAGAAAACACCCTTCCCCCTTCTACTCCCCCCCCCCCCCCCGCCACTTGCTGCAAAAAAGGGGACTTCAGAAATAACTAAGAATCACAAATATAAGAAAATCCAAATGGCTAGGGATCCTGTAGGAAAATGTCTCGTTCCTGAAGCCACCTTAGCCTCAGGATCCCTCTTGTTCCCTCCTTCCCTCGGGTAGAATACACCTGACCTCCAGCTTAGCCACCAGCCTTTTGGGCTGTGCTCCCAGACAGAAGCCATCATCCTGCAGATGGGGCCACCTCCTACTTCCCCTTCTGTGCAATTTGGTACCGAATTATGCCCGTCCCTCTGAGTTAACTGCTTTGTGGAAATCGGTCCTTCTGAGAAATGGGTTCATTCAACTTGAAGGGAAAAAATACTCGGAAGATTTCCTTTTGGTTCTTAGCAGTTATTCTTGTGTGCTCTCCTGATGCAGGGAACTGACCCAGTGCTTCTAATTAGTCTTTCTGCACACACAGATCCAGACCAACGTGAAGTGCGCACGGTTAGCTCCCATTTGTGAGTGACAGAGTAGAGTAGACATTCTGATAAGATTTTGAGCATCTAGGTTACAATTTCACTTTCCCTACTACCAGCTCTATGACCACTACCCAACTAGCAGACTCACTGAGACCCAGTTATCTCCTTTTAGCAAGTGGGAAAATTAGGACTAACCTCCCTAGTGTGAAGAAATGGAAAGAGCATATATCACTAAATGAATAGCCTTCAAACATAAAATATGACTTAAAATATTCAAATAACTAAGATACAGTAAACTGCAATGTGTCTTATTGAAAGTGGATTAAACATCGTTATATCATTACTCATCTTCTTTTCAATTATAAAATGAACGATTACTTATTGCAAAATTAAATAGAAGAATACAGAAGTGAGTAAAGTAAAAAAGTCACAGCCCACTGCCTAATCCAGTTCTCCAGATATATTAACTGTGTTGTATGGATACACCTTGGTGTGTGTCAGTCCAGACATTTTTCTATGAATATACAATTATTCAAATAGGCATAAAAACTTTTTATCAAGCATGGGATCACAATTATAGAGCTTATTCTATAACTGGCTTTTCTATTAATTGATATATTGTAGTCTTCTCTTTATTTCCATATCTTTTAAATCTACCTCATTTTTTAATGTTTTAATAGTATTCCATCATATGAATATACATCAGTTTATTCACCAAGCTGATGAACACTTAAATTGTTTTCAACTTTCCACTGTTATATATTCATTTTAAAAACTTCCCTATGACCAAAAGAGCAAAAAAAAAAGCAAGTTCAAGGGCCAAAAAAAGAGAGAGAATAGTTTCAACACCTGGGCTACTAAAGAAGAGCACACCAAACGCAACCACTATGCCACAAGGCCAGCCCCTGGATCCCAATTTTTAAAGTAAATACTCTTTAGCTCCAGACACTAGGCAGGATTCTAAGATGGTGTGCAGGATTCCTGCCCTCTGTGTACAAGCTGTGCATAATTCCTTCCCTTGAGCATGAGCAGGACCTACATATATGATGGGATTTCCTTCTCTTGACTAGGTTACATTATATAGTAAAGGTGAAGAGATTTTGCAGATGTAATTAAGCTCCCAAATCAGTTGGTTTTGATTTAATCAAAAGGGAGATCATCCTAGGTGGGCCTGACCCAACTAGGCAAAAGCCCTTAAAGTAGAGACTGGGGTCTTCCTAAAGGGAGAGATTTTCCTGCTGGCCTTGAAGAAGTAAACTGCCACATTGTGAGGGGGCCACATAGCAAGGAACTGCAGGTGACCCCTAGGAACTGAGAGCAGGCCCTCAGTGGGCAGCCAGCAAGGAAACAGGGACCTCAGTTCTACCACCACAAGGAACTGAATTCTTCCAACAACCATGTAAGTTTGGAAGGAGACCCTGAGCTCCAGAAAGGACACAGACCAGCCAACCCCTTGACTGCAGCCTAGGGAGACCCTGAGCAGGGACCCAACCAAGACTCCTGACCCACAAAAAGTGTGAAATCTTGAATGGTGTCATTTAAAGCCACTAAATTTGTGATCTCTCTTATGTAGCAATAGGTGACTCGTGCAAACAGCAATTGTGTTTCTAGAAATATATTCGACAAAAATACTCTGATGAGTCTATAGTGTTGCATGTACAATTATGTTCCTTAAAGAATTACTTAGAATAATCTGATCTTTCAGTGATAATTTGGAAGGCTTTTCCAGCTCTTTGTGTCATCAGGACCACCTCAATTAATTAATTTTTCCTTTCTTAAAGGAAACTCAACATGGCAGGCACAACACTCTCTGAAACTAAGATGGTTTTGTGTCTGTGTGTGCATGATGCAGGTTTTAATGGAATTGTTTATCTAAGAGAGAGCATTAAGTCAAAAGTAAAGCTTTATAATGCAACTCAAGGGACTGCAAGATTTTGTTGTGGCTGAAAATCCAAAATTTGCTTCACAAAAAGGGAGTTTCTGTTGCTTCTCTAAAAACTCTAGAGGGTTCATTGTTATTCCAAATGGTATTTTTCAGGAGCACTGAATCCTTGGCTATTCAAAAGGAAACAAAGCCAGGGGTTAATATTTTCAAATCCTGTTGCCTAGAATTATTCTCTCTTCTGGAAAAGTAAATCCAAGATGGCAGCTGCCAAGATTTAATATGTTTTTTGGGGTATTCTTAAAGCTGAGTGTATAAATTATTGCTCTAGTAATCTGCAGTTTAATGAACTCCAGTGATGTATGGTTTATGCAAGTGGTTCTTCCATGCATTAAAACCCTTTATGGCTTTGACCTACTCCTAAATCTTATCCTTTGGTTTGTGATTTAAATATTTTCAAAAAGCTACCTAATTGTAAAATGAATGCAGTATGTGGTTCCTCTCTTGATCTACCTATTAAAGTTTAGTATCAATTTTTTTCTTTTCACTGTGTCTGAAAGAGACCTTCTAGTAGAAGATTAACAAACATTTGGCAAAATAAATGAATAAATGAATTAGAAGAAAAATCACTATTAATTCAAAATACAAGCTTTTTACATGTTAATTTTGTTTTTAATCTCTTGAAATGAAACTATTAATACTATTATGACAGTTTATCTGAATTCAAGTTACCTATATAAACCGGAAATCCATTTAAATCTTCCTGCTTCTGCCTCACCTGTTCTCAGAACATCATGGGTATTAACTCATTCAGTTCTCCACTGGGTGAAGTACTCTTATTGTCTCCATTATACGGATGTGAAAACAGAGGTACCGAGTGATTATTCAGCTTGCCTGACTTGCTAGGTATGTGGAGGTGGAGTGAGGAATTGAACCCCGGCAGCCTGGTTCCAGTACCTGCTTTCTTAAGCCCCAGCAATTCTGCCTGTAGATATTAGAGCTTCGTTATTCCTGGATCTCCATATGCCATAACTTCCTGGAAAGTGTCATCACAATCAAACCTGTTATACAATTTTAAATTAAATTAGTCCTGATTACTTTTTAATGTGGGAAATCTATATAAATGTTGAGGGGTGATGAAAAATGTTGTGGAAAGAGGTTAAGGTGATACAAGAAAGTATTTGAAACCTTTGAATTGATAAATTCCAAGGGAGAATCATAAATGTGATTCCATGTTAAAAAGCAATAATTTTGAAAAGAAATTGTACAATATTCTTCCCCACTTGGGCTCTTAGAGCTAAGCTCATGTTCTAGGTTCTCTTGTACCCTCCTTGGCAGAGTAGCTTCTATCTTATGGTCCCTTTATCTTATGGACCACAGCTTCTGTAGAGAAGGAGACAGCTCTTTGAAAGGGCTCCCAGATCAAGCAGATCAGCCCTGGATCTTAGAGGGCCTGGGGGTTACAGGGAGACCACTTACACAGTCATATAAACTGTGATCATCTCCACGTCATCCTTAGAATGACAGAGGTAGAAGGGCCTCTTAAAACTCAGACATTTGTTTAAATTATTAATATTATCATTTGGAATAATAACTTTTTCATAGAATATGTGCTAGGCATTGTAGCAAGTGCTTTCAAGCATTATCTCATTTAATTCTCACAACCTTCCCTCCCCAGTTGACTGAGGGTGGCAGCCAGCTAATTTCCAAGCGCTGTCAGACGTTCCCATTATCCTTGGGGCTCAGATACTCTGGTCACGACTTCAAATCTGAATGTCACTCTCTGTTCCTTACCTGTACATTTCCCCTCCAGAGGTCTCATGCACAAGCTGAAAAAAAGAGGTCGACTTCCCACATAATGATCTATGCTTTCGATTTTTGATTTTCCTGAATCTTTTTAAAAAAATTCCGTGGCAGTAAGTCAATGGTGGATTTTCCTTTTGAACATGCACCCAGCTCATCTTTTCACTGTGTGCGATTTGACTGTCACCGGCACACGGGAACTCCTAACTTCGTCTCCGCTCCTAAAGCTGCTCTGCGTCTTTCCAAAGGAGCTCGATTAGAGTGCTGTTTCTTTTTCCTTTTGAAAACACAGCTCTGAAATGCAGGCTTGCTTGACAGAGAACATTGCTTTGCAGCTATTATATGTGTAATCAGCAAGGATACACACACCCGGCTATTTCCTGAAGAACCTGTTGCCAGGCCGGTTCACAGTCACTCCTTTTTTTGGCATTCCCTTGTCTATTTGGAGTCTTACCACTGTTCAGAGAATTTTTCATCCGTCAAGTACTTTCCGTTTGAAAATGATGCATAAATGGCCTGTTTTCCTGTTTTAGCCTGAACGCAAAATGGAGTCCAAGCTGAAAGCAGACTTTCTCTCAGTCAGAATCATTCACCCCATAGCATATGCTTAAGGTCACCACAGCACCGCACCATCGGAATGCAGCCTGTTAGGACCATGTGCTTCTGTCCCTGTCTGCAACAGAAATCTGTTTGAATCAGTAAAATAAGGTGTCGTTCCAGTCATTTAATATATACTCTACAGCATGAGGACACGTTTTCCCTTTGTTGTGCCTCAAGAGTGAGTGTTTTAGTCACCGTGAGTCTCTGAGTGTACAGCCATTCTCAAGGCTAAATCTATATGAATTGAATAATTATTATTTTCCATGTCTCTTGCTTTTTATTTTCAATTCCCTCTTAATTCTTTCTAATAGTCAGGTAGTTAATGCAGTTTGGGGGAGCTAAGGATATCTAAGGATAAATGTGAGCTTGTGTCTTGTTATATTCAGGGGAATAAATAGCGAAATGGTAAAATTGTCTACAAACTACAAGAAATGTATAAATAATCTAAGAAACTAGCAATTTTTCCTACATGCAGCTACCCAATGGCCTCCTTCTAAGGCAGGTTCTTGATTCATGAAAAGACCTATAATCAGTTCTCAGTTCGCTTTTTACTAGTTAAGGATACATCTAAAATATAATAAAGAGATATCCAGAAGACAAACCAGTAAGCACAAACAACCGTCCTCTCTCCTCTGCGTGCCCTGTCAGCTTCATCAAGGTCAAAGCTGGCTAGGTCTTGAGTGCGCAGGGAGATGACATTTTGGTGAAAAGTCCTTCAATGCATGCTGGATTGTAGCTCCCTTAACACTGTCCTTTCAGACTTTGGAATATCTCTCTGATATTGGATTGCTTACAGTGCAAACAGAGAGAAAGATTCTAATCATACAAAATAAAGATTTCCATTTGTGAGCTCATCTATTGGATCTGTCATCTTTCATCAGTAGAAAAATGGGGGAAATCAAATACTTTGTTTTGTTCTAACCACCCAGAGAAGGAAGAGAGTGGTGTGTGGGAAATCAATATATCTTACTTAGTCCGACAACCCCTCCCTCTGGAGTGTGTAAATGATCAGGGGCAGGCAAATGACTTTTCCATCATATTTGGCGCAAAACTACCCTGGTGAGTGAAGGGAAAGGGAATCGTTTGATAAGATTTGGAAAATACCATCTGTTTTTCGTAGCATTTCTGGATGAATTTATCAGGCATCCTGTAATTTACACTTTCTGTTGAAAACTATAATTGAATACCCTGCATGGACATGAAGCGTTTGGGTATTAGAAGCTATGCGAGGACTGTGCCATTGAAGGAGGCTATGTTTACAGTCAAGGGTAGAATCTGAAATGTTTAATAATTTCCTCCCTGGAAAAAAATGGCTCTCTCTGCCTACATAGAGTGCTTCCTTGCTCTGTGAACTTGGAACATAGAGCTAAAGAGCTCTATGGTCTTGGAACTTGGAACTTGGAACTTGGAACTTGGTACTTGGAACTTGGTGTTTAGACACTTCCAGTTGTAGGATTCTATGACTCTCAGTTCTTCTTCTTATTCTTACAAGTTCAATTTGTCTACTATGTATATGGTGCTTACTAGATGCCAAGCACTATGCAAGGGGTGAGGGATATACAAATAACTAAGACATCTTGTCCTGAGAAAAATAAACCAGGATATCCAGGACGAAGAACAAATACAGGTAAACACTGTTAATAGCTCACAGTGACTGGGGACTTAACTATTGTAAGCTTTGGATACATTGATTTATTTAATCCTCCTCTCTATGAGATAGATTCTACCCTTATGTCCATTTTACAAATGAGGAAACTGACCTGCTGGCTCTCGAAGGAGCCAGGATTTGAGCCTGGGTGCACTGGCTCCAGAGTCCCTGTTCAGGAGCACTATGCTGTGATACAACATAGTACACATGTAACCACTGGTGCCATGGAGCATAGAGAAGGGAACTCTGGCCTAGCCCATGGTAGGTTTGGGGAAATGGGACTCAAGGTATAGTCCCTGGCTGTCCTTCTGTCTTTTCAAGGGGGGCCATCTTGAACAGAGATTTAAAGGATGAGTAAGTGGTTGCTGGTTGAAGGAAGAGATCCGAGGAGCCTACCAAGGAGAGCACAGCTCAGCAAAGGTCCTGAGTTGAGAATTGGTACTTGGGGCTGAGGGAAGGGTAGTTGAGAGGTGGAAGCGGGGCATCTATTCCTGGGACCTGAGCGAGGAAACTCAATCCTGGCCAATTAGGGTGGCGATAGAGATGTTTATCGTGGAGTATCTGAGAGGAGACCTCATGGAGGAACATGTCGCCCTGCCTTTCTGTAGTCCAAGTCCTTCATGCCTAGCATTCAGGTATATTCATATTTTGAATGGAGAGTAAAGCTGTTCAGAGCTCTGGGTTCTTAAGTACACAGCAGGAAGGGGCAGGACATGAAGTTAAGGGTATGGGCAGGAGTGCCATCACGAGGATTCTGTATTTATGATCAGCAACTTGAAATTTCCCCTATTATTGATGGTTTTAGAAAAATTAATGCAGCAGCTGTATGGAGCTAGGATTTGTGAGGGACGCAACTCTAAATTTCACATTTATGACATTGACTATCTTCTTGAATGACATATGGATATTTGATGCTTTTGACTCTTTGAATGAACAGTGACAGAGATGGAACAGATTGTTTTCATCAACATTTACAAAGTTTCTCTCTGCCAAGCCATTGGACCAAAATATTCAGTAGAATAAAGTGGATCACTTGGGAGTTTCCTTACTCTGATTTCATCTTTCTGCCCTTAGAGAGAAATGGTTCTGGCACCAGAATGTGAAGCAGAAATAAGAGAGAGAGGCAAAGGGGCTCTGAAATCCATATAGTAAATAACCGTCTGTTAAGAATTTATCTGACAAATATTTATAGAGGGCCTAGGCATGCTAGGTTCATTTGGACATGCAACACTAACAAGTGTTTGTCCTCATAAGTGTGTACATTTAATAGTTGACTGTAATTAATAGGTCAGCCTAAATATGAAAAAATCAAATTCCAGTAACTTTCTTTTAATAAGCATCCTGTTACCCATCATGTTAAGTATCCTATCTTTCAATAGAATTTGGAGTCTGTCTAGGTAATCTTAGGCCTGTTTGCCGTATGACCTTCCAGGAATGCTAATTACATTAGCATGCTTTGGTGGGAAGGAAAGAAGGAAGAAGTTTGAGGTGCGATATCTGGTTCAAGTTCAGGTTCAAGAAAAAGTTCTGGTTCAAATCAGGTGCTTTTCTATAAAAAGAGACATTAAACTGGGTGATCTTTTTAATCCTTTTTGAATATGAACATGCTAAGAGTATAATACTTCATTTTTTTCCCTACATCCTCTCCTACCTGCTACATATTTGTGCTTTCAGGTCATTCTGGCTGAAACCAGCAACAAACAGCCCCAACACTTATGACAATTTCCCGTTACATTAACTTGCCCAGGTTTTTCAGTTGAGTTCTATTTCGAGTAGGCATTGTGTTAGTTCTCTCTTTCTCACAAATACACTAGTTAAATTGCTTGATCATAACAGATTCAGACAAGACTTAAAAAGCAGATACTATTCCCTAAATAATACCCATCAACTTCTCGACTAATGTTTTGCTTAATTGTTTACAATGAAACCAGGGTACTAGTCCACTGTTGTGATGATAAGAGCAGTGTATTTCCTAATGTTAGAAACAAGTCAAAAATCCATTGTTCTTACTTCCTTTGCAGAGTTTAGTTGACCTCATCTAAATTAGTAAAACACTTAGCTTGAAAGTTTGCCGTGGTAATTTTGATAGAAAATAGAAACAAAATGATTGTCAAAGACCTTGATTTATTCTTCATCGTTGCTTATTTCTATGTATTTTAGATGTAATTAAGTAAAATTTTGCACCATTTATTGTGCATTTTTTATTTCAAAAGTAATGTACATTAAAAATTTTTTAAATGTGTAAAATAGAAAGGAGTTCAAAAACAGAAAGAGATTCTCCTGTAAGTTTACATTTTAAAGATTGCCACTGTTAGTGTGAGGAAGAGCTTTTCCTACATATGTGTATCTTTATATAAACTTACATACATATATATATTTATAAACTTTTATAATGAAATAACTCTCTTACTTCAACTCTGAAGTGCTTTACCAGGTACCAAAAGGTTATGTACCAAAGATTATGTACATACTTTGTCCTGATGGGACTTCTGTAAAATGGTATAGGTAGTTAAGCATTTCTTTCCCACCTTAAGTTACACGTTTTCTTTATTCCCTCTAAAGTAAAAATGATCCTAGGAAAAATGATACATTTAAGATAAGGATTATCACATATTTGAGCTATTAAATTTGTGCCACTCGTAGAGCTAAGTTAAAATCATTGTTGAGAAATATTATTTCTATTGTTTTAAGATAAACAGCTTAGTATGTAGCTATTTTGTCATTAGCATGGAGCATAGGGAAGAGATTGACATTTATGAAACGTGTACAGTATACCAGGCTTTGTGATGGGGAATTTAAATCTGCCATTTTACTTAATCCTTGCAATAATAAGGAGAATTAAGTATTATCCATTTAACAGCTAAGGGAACTAAGATTCAGAGATTTTCAGTAGTTTGCCCATGGTCACACTGCTAAAAAGTTATAAAGTTACAATTTGAACCCAAGTTTGTCTGATTCCAAAGTCTATGATTGTTTTAAAAAAATAAATAAATAAAGGAATAGCTTTGTTTTCCTAACTACCAAAGTAATGTTTACTTACAGTTTAAAATATTTAGAGAATAAAGACATATATAACATAGAAAGATAAAGACATCCATAATTCCATCCCCAGAATAACTACTGGTAATTGTCAGGCATATATTTTGTCAACTTGTGTCCTATACATATGTATTTTTATTGCTTTCACTCATGTTCTCTTCTTTTCTTCCTTCCTTCTTTCTTTTCTTTCTTTTTTTTTTGGTGGAATCATGAGATGTACACTGTTTATAACTTGTACTTTTTTTCCACTTGGCTGTTTACTTGCATGACTATCAAACTCCTTTTTTATATGACTATAAACTAAAGTAGCATTATTTATGATAGTTAACCAATTCCTCATAAATGCATATTTGGGTCATTATAAACAGTTTCAATATACATTTTATATATTTATCTTTTTGCATGTATGCAAGTATTTTTGTAAGATAAATTACAAAAGCTAAAAATTCCTGAAACTAAGAGTATGCATACATTAAATTATAAAAAAAATATTGCAACAATGCCTTCCAAAAAGGTTTTACCAGTTTTCACTCCCATGGCATCATGTAAGAGTGCCCCTGTGCCGCTGCCCCGGCCATCATCCATAACCTCTAACCAAAGGAGGAGATTATTCATCCCTCTCATTTTACTAATCAGAACACCAAGCCTGGATTGGTGATAAAGGTTTGCTCATCATTATACGTGTAGTAAGAACTGGGTTCAAGCCCAGCTGAGATTATACTATTAAGTACATAAAACATATTAATAATGATAGTCAGCACTTCAGACTGCCAACCACTGTTCTAAATGCCTTTAAAATCATTTAATCCTCACAACAACCCTACAAATTGGGTGCAATTACTATGCCAAACTAAGGCACAGAGAGGCTAAGTGACTTTTCCTCAAATCAACATGGTTAGAATTGGGCAGTATGGCCCAAGAGTCAATGCTCTTAACCTGCATGCTGTATTTCTATTTTATACTTATTTTATACAAAGTAAGTTGTTTCCAAGAGTTAGTCCAACCAAGTTGCCTAGCAGATCCATTAAGAAGTTATAAGAAATCCATATGTGCCATCAAATGTACAGGAAGAGCGAGATCAAGGATTTTTAGTTAAAAAGAACCCAAAGTGTGTGTGTGTGTGTTTGGAAGAGATTGTGGCTTTGTACAAGCAGAGAGGAATGTGCCCTCAGTTCTGACCAATCACCTGTAGCTGGAGTGTCTTGGAAGTGAGAGCAGAGACCACAACCCCAGCTCTTTGCGAGCTTACTTGAGCCATAAATCTAGCAGGTAGGGAAGGCTTTGAATTGAGTAGGAGACTGGTGTATCAAGTGGACTGGAAGAATCTTCACAACTGAAAGTGACTGAAAAATGAAGTATCAATTAGAGTATTTCTTATGAGTCACTAAAAAAACACAAGTAGTAAGTTACAGGGAAAATCTGTTCCAAGTTTATACCTCAGTGACCTGAGACTCTCCACTCAAATTGCTTGCACATCTCAATGTTTGTTTTCCAGGTATAGCAACCTATGGGCATACAAGGATCTCACTCCTTCAAAGCTCTCTTAGGGTGAATGGGCCCCTAAGAGCTTAGATAGACATTATCTGTCTGCCTTCTGTAGGGAGCATCATGCTTGCCCCCTTATGTTAAGCAAAATGCACATCCTTCTGAACCCCACCTCCATCTACCCTCTTCATCTCCATAGCTAGGCTCACATTGCCGGGATCCTCTTCCTCTGCCTGAACATCCCTGGGAATCTCAGTGGCTCCCTCTACTGCTCTGCCACCTCAGGACCATCTTTCTCTGACACTGCATGGTGCCCTGGCATGTCCACAGTCCTGATGCTCTGCAAACCTCAGCCAGGAAATGACCCACCAGGCTTCATTTGCCGTTTACACAAAACCTGGTGACAGAGAAAGTGCATGCCTCGCTCTACTCACTTTCTGCAAATTCTGTTCTTTAAAACTCTCCCCTTTCCTCTTCTTTTGTTCCTCCCCTTTTCCTCTTCTCTCCTCCTCTCCTAAAAGTAGGCTTAATATGGGCTTAGGTTGAAGAAGAAGATTTTAGTGAAACTAATTCACATTTTCTTCTCCGAGCAATCATGCCACAAGGCTTTGGAAACCTATGGTAACTTGGTTTGAGCAGTGGGTCTTTCTTTTAAATGAAATCAAAGAATATAAATAGTCCGTGTGTTATTTAGATTGAATTGAAGCTGCAGTAGTTGAGAGTGAAGATAGAGAAGAACCCCTAAACCAGCTACAAAGGCTTCCTCTTGTTCCCCAGGCAGCCCCTGATCTAGGTCTGTGGGACCCTAGAGCTCTTAGGAACACAGTTTGAAAACCACTCTTCTAGGAACAAGAAACTATTCAAAGTTTATTAGCAAGGGAATAAGTTGGTAAAGGTAACAAATGTTTTCTTGTGATCCTAGGCAAAGTGAGAAACCAACACAATTGGATTGGGATCAGAAAACATATTTGAACTTAGTTTAATTATGCAGAAATAGATGATCTCCTTTCTCCTCCAGTAAAGTTCTGAATCTTTTTAACAACTAACAGATATATGCAAAGATGACGTGCAAAGGGTGATTTTCAATATATAACATAGTTTCTGATATATGTATATGTGTGTGTATAATTACTTCATGCATATGTTTGAAATGTTTCTGTTTCAAGGACCAGCTGCCATAAATTGAGGAAATAGAAACAGACAAGTTAAACAATTGTTCCGAGCTGGCACACTGGCTCAAGAAAACGTAGTATTCATCAATATGGCAGTTTGGATTCCTTTCCAAGTTTATGGCTTCATATTCCAGTCTCACTCTGTTTCTTTTTTCACTTTAAAATTCTACAACACTCTGAAAGAACCATAGCAAATTTCAACCTTTCAGCTTTAGAGAATGGAAAAAATGAAAGGAAATATATATCTAAAACTTATTTAAGATGTGTCAAACACTCAAACAATTCATCATATGAGAAATAACCATAAATCACACATCATCATTGAGAGCAAAGATAAAGGATTATTCTATACCAAACCATTCAGCCAATATTTTGGTCAGGAAAGGTGTTCTTATAGGAATTCACTGGATGAAAGAAGGGTTTTCAAGAGAAAGCCAAGGTTTTGCAGCTTAAGCCCTTCTACGGTGGTTAGCTCCAAGGATCTGAAAACTGTAGAATTCTCTGAGGGCGTTTATTGTTAAGTGCTGCATTTATCCAGGACGAGCAATACCCGTATGCATCCATTAATTTCATCTGCAAAGAGATGCTTTTGTGGGAATTATCTGAAGTGCACATTTGTACTACTTTGTCTTCAGTAACTTCCAACCACGAATTTGTAAGGGAGCAAGCTACCTTGGCCAGGTATTAGCTTTTTGTTTATCTTTACCTTTCTTTCTTTTTAAAAGAGCCAAATTATTTTAATTCTTTGGCCTGATTTAAGTTGTTTTCCTCCACCTCTTTGATCAAACCCAAAATAGAGCCATTTTTCAGATTTTACTATTTTTTTCACTTTTAAGTTATCTAGGGTATTATTTTATAGACTGGTCCTTATTATATTTATGAGTATACAGTGGATTGCCGGAAATTTAATGTAATAAGTGATTGTTTTATGGCTATGAACCTGAATGTGATTAATGCATAATTTGGTCTAGAAAAATTTCCACTAACATGGCTTAATAAATATTTCCATATATAATGTCTATTTTTTATATACTGGGATTTTTGAAAAACCATACATTGGGTCCTTTCCCTCCTCTTCCTCATCTATGTCATTTAAAGTTAGGTTTTCAAAGCCAGTTATCATAATCAGGTGCTGGATAGAGTTCAAAGAAGGCAATTGTTTATGCCCCAGTCTTGAGTGGATGGTGCAGGGACTCAAGGAGGTGATAGATGAAGTCTCTGAAGGTCTCCAGTGTTTCCGCCAGGACTGGAATCAAGAGAAAAGACACATGGGCAATTACTGAGCCCAGGCTGTACCAGGAGCTTCTTATCCTTCTTTCATTCCATATTCCCAGTGACCCATGAGATAAGCGTGAATACTCCAATTCAGAGATCCTCAGACTTGGGTAATTTTGCCCCCCAGGGGACGTTGAGCAATGTTTGAAAACATTTTTGATTGTCACAAATGCAAGTGTGCTATTGGTATCTAGAAGGGATGCTGCTTAGATTATTGTCCTCAAAATGTTAATAGTGCCAGGCTGAGAAACCCTGTCCAATTTTACAGATTAGGAACCTGAGGCTGTAAAGGGACCACAGCTTGTGAATGTCGGAGTTAGAATCAAACTCAGGCCTGACTCATAAGTTGATGCTCTTTGTCACTAAAAGCCACTCCTCCTCAGGTAGTAAAAAATAAAATCAGAAGGTATAGATCAACATCCTATTATAGACAGTTATGAATACTAGGAGACTGTATCTTATAGGGAATATAGAGCCATTGAAGATTTATATGCAGAAATATTAAATAAAAAACAAATACTTCTAGAAAATCAAAGCTCCACTAAGAGGACTTAAAGAAAATACACCAGCACACATAAATTCCTATTTCCAATCAATTTATTAGTCATGAAATTTCATTCCTAATGCTCTTCTGTTTACATAGACACATATTCTCCTGCTTGACAACCTAAAGTTGCTGAAATGTATTGAGTAGCAAACTTTGGCCCAAATCAAATCGGACATTTTATTTTAGGTGTTATTTCTGAACCTTTTCATTTTTAGTTTACAAATATCAAGAAATGTCCTCTGGCCATCCTTCTTGCTTCATTTTCTTCTTATCTCTTATCAAAGAAATCTAATGTTGCCAGGTTACCATTGAGGAATTCTGATGGAGCCTTGCATATAATATTGAAGGATCCTAATGTTAATGATATTATTTCCTTTTTTGGGATGTGAGGTTTATGTTAACTTTCTGATGAGTTCATTCAAATTTAGGTCCTTGGAGCCTATCTTCGAAAACTGTTTATGCCAACCTCCATTGTCTTCTCACGTTTGTTCATCAGCATATTAACTTCCTTTAACCTGGCTTATTAGTTTCCTATTTCCATAGTCATTATCAACAAATGAAAGCATTCTTTGACCAGTTAAATACTTAAGGATAGTGTGGTTCTTACCATTGGATTCCTCTTGGAAAATTACTGGACTCTGGGCCTAAATGACTCATAGGATATTAGATCTGACAGGAGCCTTAAAAATTGTCTAGTCCAGTCTCCTATTTGTAGTTAGAGAAGATAAGGTCCAATAAAGTTGAGTGACTTGGCCAAGATCAAAGGGGCCACAGTCTTTATCTGCTGATTCTCGTTTCCAGGCTCTCTGCACTACACATTTTGACAAAATTCCTTTCAGGAACAGAGCTCATTAGAATGTGGTTTAAGATAATATTTGTTATGTGGTAATGAATTCCACTCCGTAAAATGCATGGTAGATTCCAGAGTGGCATGTTTCTGCTCATTGTGTGTTCTTTAACGCTGCTTATTTCTGTGGCTTAACTGGCCTTGCGAAGATAACACCTGGTTTCTTAGGCCTGGAAGTGACAACAGTGGTACCAATACCTAGCCATTGCTCGACACTTGAACAGGGAATGCCATTGCTGTTATGGCCTTCTTAGTAATCAGGCATGGGCACCTGCACAGGTTCCCATGGTTAGCTGCCTCACAGGCCACATATGCAAGAATTTTACCGGAGTGACTGACTTTTGCTTTGTCCATATTTTTATTGTTTTTTAGAAGAGCAACAACTGTCACCAAAACTAGAAGGTAGAAAGAAAATCCTTGTGTTTTCCTGACAAACAAAGCCTTTGCTTTGCTCGTCTACCTGCAGACGTGAAGGTGAGAGGCATCTTTGTGTACAGGGTATTAGGGCACAGGTTAGTGACAGTCCCATGGACACCCAGAAAAAGCACATCTGTATAGACTCATTGAGAAAATGCAGAACACTTGGTGATTCTCAGAGCCCTTGATCGTGGAGGGCTGGATGGGAGTACGTCTCATTCCCCCCACCTTCCAACGTCTGGTTTTAAGACCAAGCAGAGGTGGAAGCACGGGCTTCTCTAGAACACAGCAACAGGCTATGAATGAAAGAGAAAGAGCTGGTAACTGTTAACCAGGAGTGTGGTCCTGTTAATCTGGCCAGCCCTGCTGGTGTTCTCAAGTGGTGGATTGTTGACCACAGAAAAGCAGCTGCCCTCTACAAGAATTGCCCTCTGCACGTTGTTGGGGTCCTACTTCTGGAGACTGTGGCACATGCTCAGCCCGCCATATCACTATATTACAACTCCCTTTGTATAAAGAGCCAGGTCGCATTCACTTTCTACAAACACAAATTGATAACATGTGATCAGCCGGACTTCATTTAATTACTAATTAAACAATGTTTATGGAGCATCTACTATGGGCCAGGCATAGTTGTTGGCATAATATCTTGTGACAACCTAAACTTATGGATAGAGTTAACACTGACTTTCTTTGGGAATGGAAAGAAGAGAATGGAGAGAGAATGTTTATAGAACATCTACAAAACCCAGGAATTTTATGTATATGGTGGCACTGAGTCCACACAAGACTCCTGTTAGGTAGTCATTATTGTTCCCACTTTACAAATTAAGAAATTGACTCAAATATCTTATATTGCATGCCCGAGTCTCGCAGCTGAGTGGAAAGCCAGGAGGGGAGCTGGGTATTGCTCTTTTCTGTGCTTTAAATGGCTTCAATGCAGGAGAATGCTGAACCGGGCCACCCTGCCACAGTGAACAGGAATGTGCCTCTAAAGCAGCCGGATGGGATGGAAATGGGTATTGGGTAATGGGAAGGTGAGCAACACTGAGTTATAGCAGAAGGTAGGGAGTGCTCACCTGCAGCAGAAAGGAAGCGCAGCTCTGTCAGAGTCCAGCTGGTGAGAAGCCTGGTGCTTGTTAACCTGGGAGAGAGAGAGTCTGCCCCCATACTCTCTGCTCTATGCCACATCCAAAATGTGAAGCTGACGTGACTGCTCATTGCCATCTAAGAAAGACGCTGGGGGACTCAAGCATTTTCTTGTGCGTGCGTATCAGTGTGTGTTAGGAGCATGATCTTGTGTGTGGGCGTGTGTCCACTCTGCACAGAGGTTTCTAGGTTGACCATAATCCCCACATGTTATACACAGCAAAAAGTTCAAACGGTGACCTGTTCTACTAACATTTCCCAGCGGCACTGCCAGGAAGCAGATTGTCCACTCTAAATTAGATCTCTTCGTATCTGCTCTCTTGTTCTGGTGCCAATAAGTAGTAAAAACCAAAGAGTGCAAAGCCAGAAAGAGAAGCCGTAAAAAGACCCAGAGAATCCCTAATAATTAAGGATTTCCAGTATTAATCTTTTCCATTTGGAGCATGCGCTTTCCAGTCATCATTTTATTTTTAAGAGCCCGTTTTTATTTAAGAAGAAAGAGTGTCGATGTCTTTTCTTTTACCAGAGAGCACAGAATTCTGTTCACATAAATCAAGGCAGAGACTTGATGGGTATCAGGCTAGTTTGATCCACGTGAACTAGATTTTTTTTTTAACTTTTTATTGAGATTATGATAGTTTACAACCTTGTGAAATTTCAGTTGTACATTATTGTTTGTCAGTCGTGTTGTAGGTGCACCACTTCACCCTTTGTGCCAACCCCCACCCCCCCTTTCCCCTGGTAACCACTAATCTGTTCTCTTTGTCTACATGTTTGAATTCCACATATGAGTGGAATCATACAGAGATTGTGTCTCTCTATCTGGCTTATTTCACTTAACATAATATCCTCAAGGTCCATCCATGTTGTTGTGAATGGGATGATTTTATCCTTTTTTATGGCTGAGTAGTATTCCACTGTATATCTACACCATATCTTCTTTATCCAATCATCAGTTGATAGGCACTTAGGTTGCTGCCACATCTTAGTTATTGTAAATAATGCTGCAATGAACATAGGGGTGCATGGGACTTTTGGAATTGCTGATTTCAAGTTCTTTGGATAGATACCCAGTGGTGGGATGGCTGGGTCATATGGTATTTCTATTTTTAATTTTTTTGAGAAATCTCCATACTGTTTTCCAAAGTGGCTGTACCAATTTGCATTCCCACCAGCAGTGTATGAGGGTTCCTTTTTCTCCGCAACCTCTCCAACATTTGTTACTTTTTGTTTTGGTTATTTTTGCCATTCTAACAGGTGTAAGGTGACATCTTAGTGTAGTTTTGATTTGCATTTCCCTGATGATCAGTGATGATGAACATCTTTTCATGTGCCTATTGGCCATCTGTATATCTTCTTTGGAGAAATGTCTGTTCATGCACGTGGACTAGATTTTTTAAATATGTACATGGGAACCTTGGAGAATGGTGAATGTGACCTCACTTTGATGACAAAATTCTCCTTACTGTTCACCACCTTTCTGTATTGTTCTTACTCTCTCTGGAAGCCCCATCCTTGATCTTCCAAGGCTAGAGTTAGGGAGGGTGTCCCATCACTGCTGTTCTAGTGTCTAGAATGAGGAGTGGGTGTTGAGGACAAAGTGCTGAGAATGGATGAAAACACAGAATTATCCTTCACATCTCCCAGAGGGGAGGAGCAAATCTCGGCAGAAATAATTTAGTACAAATGTCAGAGAGCAAGTGGAGAAACTTAATAGGAGAAGCCAGAAAAGTAATGCATATTTCTGTTTAAGCAGAAACGTAGCCAAGACACATGGTTTAGGTTTCAGTAGAACCCAATTAGTAGACTGGGCAGAATCAGTAGATTTTGATTTCTATCAAAATCAGGCTTAAGAAGATATTATATTATCTAAGACTTTTTTCCACTATCAGAAATAGAAATCCAACTTAAACTAGCCTTAAGGTAAAATGGAATCTACTGGCTGGTGCAACTAAAAAGTTCTGGTGTTGTCTTGCTTTAAGCTAGCTAAATTCTGGTGTTCTATGAATGGTCTCAGAGAACTGACTCTTCTTCCAAGTCTTAGCTCTGATTTCTGCATTGTTGGTTTTATTTACTGAAGGATTCTCTTTACATGATGGGAAGGATTACCATTCTAAACTTAAATGGTCCCAATAACTCAAAATTTCAGGAGGGGAGAAACCATCTCGGGCTCCAAGCATCCCTTCTAGTCCCCCAAAGTCTCCAGTGGGTGAGCAGGTATCATTTCTCCAGCTTCTGTGGGAGAAGTGGAACTCCCTGACTGACAGCTCCATTTTAATCCCATGAGGTGGGGGAAGGGTGAGTCCCAAAGGAAAGGCTCCAAGGAGGGTAAATAGGAATGACAGCTTTCCTACAACTACAGGCCTGTGGGAGATCCTGTTCCCAAAGGGGGAGAAATGGCTTAGAAAGCAAATGAGAGCTTACCTGGTTGGAGGAAGAGGGCATTCATTGGAATGTAGCTTCTCAGAGAACCAAGGAAGAAAGATTTGAATTGGGATTAGATTTATCAGGGGATGCAGAAGCAAAGATGATTCTGCAACTTAGCTCCTACACTGCATAAAGCTGAACTCTCCATCAGCACTTCACAAATCTGTGGAGGAAACTGAGAATTGATGACAGGCCTCTAACTCTCAAACATCTTCTCTCTTAATCCCTCACATCCTCACTCAGCATTTTGCTTACTCTGTTCTTGGTCTCTGAGTCTCTCTCTCTCCCCTTCTCTCCTCCCCCTCTCTCTCCCTCCTTTCCCCTCCTCTCTCTCTTTAAAATAGCTCTTTGGAAACAGTATACAATAGTACCATTTTTGGAGAGGACAGTTACTTTCAATCCTTAGGGCTGTTTTTACCATAATTGTTGCTGAGATGAAATACTGACCTTTCCAAGTTGGGAAAATTAAAAGTGCCTCAAGGGTCAGAGAAAACAATCCCCTAAATACCAGCTTCAGGGAAAATGCCCACATAAAATGACTGATCCCTTCCTGACACCACAGCATGTAATTCTCTCATTTTCCCAGAAGAATAGATCTCCTACTCATTCTTATTATCTTCAAAGACGCCAACAATGGGACCCCTCAGCCCAGAAGGCACACAGTGGCCAACCAATTCTTACAAACAAACAATTGTGCAGATTTTGTTTTCCTATGACAAAGTCTACATGACCAAATTTGTTACTGGAGAAAAGGTCACCTTTTCCCAGAAATGGTGCACAAATGGAACAGATGTAGATCTTACATTCGATTGTGCCTAGAATGGCTACAGTTTTGTTCTTTATTTGTCACATGTAGCCACAACAATGAACCATGAAACTGAGTAATTATTAGGTGAGTGAAGTTGGTAAATGGTACTGAGACAAGAAGGTCCCCTAACCATATCTAGAATTAGTTAAATTATTGACTTCAATGTCTAATATATAGTTTCCTATCAGAGAAAACCAACAAAACATTTAGAGGTTATAAATTTATTTTTATAGATACACTAATAGACACATATGTGCATATATCCATGCACATAGCAACATGTGATCAGAAATTTCCAGATGTCACTTCAATGAGAAATGGTCCCTATATCTATAACTTTAATTTTATCTGTGACTAATGCCCATCACTTATATGAAATGAGGTAGATTGAGCCAATTTTTGTCCATACCCAACCTGAGGGTTTAGTTAGAAACATTAGAAAGAGGCATTATGGTAGAAAAATTAATTTGGAATGTGTTAAGGCATAAAGATGCCCATATTTTCCACTTTATACATAAATCATGATATTTAAATCTTCCTTAATTTGAAGAGCTTGTAAATTCAGATCTGTACCTTTCAGGATAAAGTTCCAACAGTCACTGTGCACTGAAGCCCCCCTCCCAGACCTGCACTCATTCCCTCCCTCCCCTTCTCAAGCACAGGTGGTGTGAGTTATTAGCATGCAGCTCTTGGAACTCTATGTGCTGTTTATCCACTCGGTGACTTTGCTCAGGGCTTCCTCTTTCTGGAAGACCACGCCCATCCACTCTGTCCTTCTCTTGAATATCCAGTAAGACTGACCTCAAGCACATCTCCTACAGAAAGCCTTTCTTGACAGTTTCCCAGTCTAAGGAACATGGTGGCTGGTCTCACGCAGAATATCTATCACAAAGACTGATCACATAGACCAATCACTGCAGTGAATGGTTACTTGCTGTTCAACTCCAATAGAGCATCTGTGTACCTTCAGCAATTTGGAAGTTGTTTCCCTAAAGTGCCCCTCTGTGGTGAGCAGCACAGTGGCCCCCAAAATGGCCACAGGTCAATTCCTAGAAGCTATGAATATGTTACAATATGTGGCAAAAGGGACTTTGCAGATAGGATTCAGGTTGTGGAACTTAATGCAGGAAGGTTAACCTGGATAGTCCAGGAAGGCTCGATCTAATCACATGGGTCCTTAAAAGTGGAGGAGGGAGACAGAAGAGATGCAACCACAGAAAAAGGGGCAGGAGAGATCTGAAGCATGAAAGGAACTCAACCTGCTATAGCTGGCTTTAAAAATGGAGGAAGGGGGCCACGAGCCAAGAAATGTGGGATCCTCTAGAATCTGGGAACAGCCCCTGGTGGACAGACAGCAAGGCCGCAGGGACCCACAACCTACAAAACAAAGCTCTACAACTGCAAAGAACTGACTTCTGCCAACAACCTGAAGAAGCAAGGAAACAGATTTCCCTCTAGAACCTCCGCAAGGAATGCAGCCCTAGCGACACCTTGATCTTAGCCTAGTGACATCCATGTTGGACTTCTGACCTACCAAACTATAAGATAATAAACTTGCATTATTTAAGTCCCTAGGTCTGTGGTAATTTGTTACAGCAGCAATAGGAAACTTAACACACACTCTCTGGCATGGACTTGGACTGAACAGACCTGTGTCTAGTGCTCAACTTCAGTGCTTATCATGGTGTACTCTTGGGAGAGCTAAGCCGAGGGTCCTCATCTGTAAATGGATATAACCCCACACCTATCTCTTAGGCTTCTGGGTGGATAGCCTGAGAAAACACAGGTAAAGCATGCACCATACAATTGGCCCATGAGAAACTTTCCTTCGACTCCATGGTATGTCCATGCTACTCTGCCTGGAAGGATCTGCCTGCATGATCTCACTCCCTCATGTCCCTCAAGTTTCTGTTCAATGGAAGCTTCTCCATGAGGCCTTCTATGGTAACACTATTTAAAATTTCAACTCTTTTCTTCACTCCCATCCCCATCACCTTCTTGTGCTCTGTCATGCTTTATTTTTTCCTGATAGCATTTATCACTAGAGTGACTATGCATATTAGTTATCTATTGCTGTGTGACAAATTACGCCAAAACTTAGTGACATAAAGCAGTATACACTGAGTTGATCTCAAGTGTTCTCTTCACACACACAAATCATAATGAGGTGAGGTGATGGATGTGTTAATTAACCTAATTGTGGCAATCATTTCACACTGTATACAGATATCAAAACATCTTGTTGTACACCTTAAATATATGCATTTTTTGTTTGTCAAGTATACCTCAGTAAAGCTGGGGAAAAAAACAGTACACGTTTATTCTCTCACTGACTCTGTGGGTCAGGAGTCCAGGCACGGGTTAGCTGGGTTCTCAAGCTTCAGGGTCTCTCAGGAGGCCACCATCAAAGTGTCAGCTAGGGATGTGGTCAGCTAAAAGCTCATCTGGAGATATGGCCACTTCCCACCTCGTTCAGGTGGTTGTTGGCCAGAATCTGTCCCTTGTGGGTTGTTGGACTGAGGGACTTGGTTCCTCACTGGCTGTTGGCTGGAGGCTGATTGAGGTCCATGCTACATGGGCTTCTCATCAAAGCAAGCAAGCCTAGAAGGCAAGAGAGGGTGATGAGACAGAAGTCACATACTTTTATAACCAAATCTTGGAAGTGACGTCACTTGCCTATATTCTGTTTCTTATAAGTCTATCACTAGGTCCAGCCCATTCTTAAGGGAAGGCCTTTTCACAAGGGTGTGAACACCAGGAAGTAGGGTCCTCAGAAGCCATGCCTTGGCTTCACATTAGAATCACCTGGGAAGCTTTTTAAAATATTCATGCTTTCTAGTTTCTAGTGGGGATCCTGGTTCTGCTTTCAGTTCTTGGGGCAGGCGTAGCCCAAGTTCCAGTCAGCCAAGAGGCATCAAGAATACCTAAGGCATTTTGGAAAAGGAGGAGGAGGATAGGAATACCAGTGGTTTGAAAGAATATATTAAAAAGTAGGAACATTTCACCTTGTCTAAAATTTAACACAGGGAGAGAATTCAGCCTGGTCTCCCTTCAGTTTCTCTTGCCTCTCTCGCACTCTTAGTTGGCTGCATGGCTTTGTGGTTTGATATGGACAGAAGGCAGTGTAGTAGAATTTAAAGACCACCAGAAGAAAGGGTTCAAGGTTCTCTGCAGGAAATGAGTACATCTAAGCATCAGAGAATTCCTTGAGGACTTAGAGATGTGGAAACTAGATCATGATCTGAGAATGAATTACAAGTGATTTGGAGATCATTTCCAGGCTCTCTGTTGAGGATTAAAATCTGAGCCCAAACTGGCCCATGCAGCTGCTGAATCTTCCATTTTTAGGGGGACTTGCCAGGGAGCATAGAGAGAGATTTGTGAGGAAAGGGACCATCAGCGGGCATCAGAGTTGAGTTTATCGTGTGTTTTCTATATTTATATGTATAGGGATTTTATTAACAGAAATAGTGGCATCTACGTAAACAACTTCCATTATAGTTATTGTATGGTGACTTCACTACCCCATAATCCTTAAGAAAGCCTACTCCCTGGACCTTTTGTGAAGACGTTTATTCATAAAGATGTGGTTGACCTTGAAGGCAGGGTATTCTATGAGTTGTCTGCCAGGACAATTGAAAGATGTGCATGGTCCTTTCGGGCTCATGTTCTCCTTCTGGTCAGGCACCTTAGGGAGTTTGTGGACCTGTGATCTCACCTGCATCTGTGGAATCAAGCTACACTCACATGGAGCTGAAACCAAGCACCTTTTTAGAATCAGTCCTGATAGTCTGTCAAGGCTAGAAGATCATGCAAGAAACTATGTGAAGAGACATGAAGCAGGATGAACCTTTCAAGATGAACAGGGACAGGTGTGGAAGAGGGATATTTTTTCAGAGAGTTAACTAGTTCTAAGGGGAATGCTTCTCTTTTGCAGAAATATCAAAAAACAGCAATTTCTTTAGCAGCTGGGTCAGCAGACCAGCAGGAGTTAAATTACAAATTATTATAAAGGGAAAAATCAGCACCACAGATGGGCTCAGTGATGCAGAAAAAAATAGCAGACTAGAAATTAATGTTATTACTAATTTCCTCTGTTTGGCTTGTTAATTTCCCTTATTACAGGATCTGTCTTAAGCTACCTGCTAAGAGATGGCTCCAAATAATATTTTGAAACTATTTCACTATTCAGTGTTACTTATCTTGCCAACTGTATAGATCTCAACAGCAAGGAATTAGAATGGCAAAGATAGATTGTGTGCATGTGCTAATTGCATCTCTTTAATCTCTATGGAATTTAAATATGATTAAATGAACCCTTCACATAAATTAACAAGCAACATCAAGGAAATTAATATCTCTGTTACTATTCACTTTCGTCTAACTTTTCTTTGAACATTATATTATAAAGTCAACAGAGATGCTGCAAAGTCCCTATGCAAAATTCTCCCATTCAAATCCTTACGTGGGTTTTATCCTCTTTTTATAATTAAAATATAATCATGGAATAAGAAGGGGAACTTTTGGATACTTGGCAAAATGTCTACATGCTACTAAAGAGAAACTGCTATAAATGTGAGCAGTTGCAGGTGTGACGTGAATCTAGTGACAGCTGTTTTCAGTGGGAATGGGACACCAAGAGCTGGGGGTCTGACTTCGCTTTGGGACTAACTAGCTGCATGCTCAGAGATAAGCCAATTGACCTTTCTGAATTTGGAAAAAAGGTATTTGAAATATGCAGTTATCTAGAAGTTTAATTGATCTCCAGAGAAGCAAATTCACAGAGACACTAAATATTTGAAATCTCTACTGCTTCACATGAAAGTGTACCAAATGAACTTAGGTTTAGAACGTCCCTCAGACTTTCATTCACCAATTCACAAAATACTTATTAACTGTCTCCTACGGATAGGGTTCTGCGATCCACACTAATAAATTATTTTGCTTCTGACAAACCATTATGCGTCACATAATGTAACATGTTTTCCTAAAATGTGTTACCTAAGTTTGATTTTGTATTTATTGATTTTCAAGAATTATTTATTTTAAGGAAACTGAAGTAGAAGCTCCCATTTATCAAAAGTAAGTGGCCATTTAGACTACAAATGTACCTGACTATGAAGCAGAAAGTTTCAAAAACTGACACAGGATAATGGTTTCTTATTTTAAGAAGTAAAGTAAGTTTCTTACTTTGAGGTTCTTGTGCAAAAGCTGGTGGGGTTTCTCCGTTTCAAGTATTATCTATTGAATATTCTCTAGAGGATCAGACTCTGTAGATGTGTGATCAGACATGAATAATTTTTCAAGATCCTTGGTGGTTTTATATGTAGCCAAGGTCGAGAACTCTTGCCCTGAGTTCTTATGCCCAAATGAACTTGCTGTCAGCTAACTGGCTACTCAAACGAAAGTGAGTAGAGACACGGATGCCTGCTAATCCACCAATGATGGGTGATGATTTCATTGTTTCCTCTCTCAATAATTATTTACGTTTGTTATGGAAACTATGCAACCAACCAAGTCCTTTCTTCACTAATTGTAATTTCAAGTAGTTCATTTTCTTAGATCCTTTTACCTCCTTGCAGAGGTCACACGTGAGGAAATATTTTGATGCAAAATGTGCCAGCCAAGCAACAGGAACCTCAATGTTCAGAGTGGCCAGAAGAAAACTTTAAGGACAGTAACCAGTTTCTCAGAGTTGGGAAGGAGAAAGGAATCATCTGGCCTGATCTCCTTATTTTCTAAATCTAAAGCTTTCCTAAAAGATGCCTGGAGAGCCTCTGCATACACTGTGCCATAAACAGGAGGGCAAGCACCCAAGGTGAGCTCACACCATCGTGTGCCCCATGGAGGGTAAAAAGGTCTTTATTGACTGAGTAGAAAATGACCTGTGTCACCCATTAAATGTCATGAGTCTTTCACTTGAGCAGTCTTCTACAGGGGAAATCAGCTTTTCTGGGCTAAATTTTTAATTAAGATCACAAAAGAGTTAATTCCCAGTATAAATTGCCCCAGTGTAAAAAAGGACAATCTAGAAAACCAATTTCCTTCATGAGTGCAACATGTGGTCTACTTACTGGCCTATGTCACTTAAACTTGTCAGAATGTAGTAGAAAGTGTTCATCGATTTTCAGCTTGATTTTGGAACTCAACTGGAGGGTGTCTTTACACACATGACTGCATTATAGGGGACAAGATGGAAAATAAATCAGGAGATCTGGGGTTAGTAATGAGATAATAATACAGATAGGAGTACTGAAGTGTTTGCAAATAGCCATAGGATGGCCAGAGTCCATGAGATGCCAAATACCAGGACAGCCCATCTTCTTGACTTTGTCTTTTAAATCCATGTGAATTACTCATGGTTCTTAGTTTCAAGGAATACAAATCTACCTACTAATTTAAGCAGAAATAACTCATTAAAAGAACGATAAGTAGATCACTAACTTTCTGGGAGAATCTGAAATCGAGGCCTAGGAGCTCCTCGCCAAGGATGGTGAACAACAATCATGGCAAGATACTGGTCCGGTGAAGGATCATGCCCATGGACACCTCCTAGGCTGCTTCTAGAATCACTGCTACTATTAGCTCTGGAGGTGGAGGAAGCTACTGTCGCTGTCTCCACCATTTATTGGAATTGACTCTGTGAACTCCTCTTATCTAACTTCCATTCCAGTTCTGGGTATATCTGATGTTCAACCCGAGGCCATGGGCTGGCCCTAGTGAATTCAGTGCCTGTAGCTAGGGGGGAGTGTAACTCAGAAGGAGGGGAATTTCTCAACACAGGAAAAGGTGCAGATGCATGACAGTCCTAATGAAGAACAACTGTCCTCTCCAGCAGTGTTGCTCGAGGTGCGGAGAGCAGACAGGTGCCCATCTGTGAACTGTACAACCAGATGGCAAAGAGAAAGGTACAGAAATCAGGAGGAAGCTTCAAAAATATTTTATACAGCAGTTTAGGCTTAGGTCAAATGACAGGATATCTTTATCCTGTTTTTATTTCATTTTTCTAGTAACTCATTTTTATTAATTTTGCAAAAGTATTGGTCCACAATGGATTGGAAACCAAAAAACTCAGGAGTTTTGAGAAGCAAGACTCCTTACCACATAAATAACTTGGTTGTAATATGTGCTGAGTAAAATAAATTCCAAAACATGTAGGCCAAGGAAAGTTTATACTTTCATTTAATAATAAAAAATAATATATTGAGTACTTATCGTATACTTCTGCCTATCTCTGTTGTATGTTCGTTTAAGCCTCACTACCCTATGAGGCTGGTACTGTTTCTATTCCCATTCTGTAGGTGAGAAACTTAATCCACGGAGAGATTAAGTAACATTCCTGAGCAGTCTGTTTCCATAAATTTCACTCTTGCCCACCATACCACACTACCTTCTTGTATGGAAGGCCCTACATGAGGGCAACCAGGAGATAACTTAATAGTATTATTTACTGGCAAAAATTATCTTTAAAGCACAGATTCTTTGGCCAGATTCACTATTTTTCTGAGTAAGCTAAATACTATTTTTAAAAAACAATGGCTTGCAAGATAGATGATTTTATTGTTTTGCTGGATTTGTTGTTGTTGTTGTTGTTTCCAAATTTGAGCAAGTTCCTTTTTTAAATCCTTTTACTTTTCTGCAGAGATCTTGTAACTCTCTCTGTCAAATTACAAGTAACTCTTTGCTGAGACTCAGATTTCAGGGATGTCTTCTGGCCACTTCATAGAGAAAGTGGAGCTATGGAGCATAAGATCCCACAAGCCACCAAAAGGAAGTGCTCGCTCCAGGTCATCTAGTGCCTGTTGTCTCAATGACCTATCAGAGATGAGGATCCCAACACCTGGAGGGTCAGGGCCAAGAGTTACACAAGGCGACCTTGGGGCACCCAGTCCAGGCTGGAATCAGAATGCAGAGCTTTCTCTGTGCATCTAAACTGTCTAAGGTGTAGTCATTTTGTGTGTGTGTGTGTGTGTGTGAGAGAGAGAAAGGAAGATTGGCCCTGAGCTAACTAACATCTGTTGCCAGTCCTCCCCCATTTTTGATGTGGGATGCCACCACAGCACAGCTCGATGAGCAGTGTGCAGGTCCGCACCCAGGATCTGAACCCATAAACCCCGGGTCACCAAAGTGGAGCACATGAACTTAACCACTATGCAACCAGGCAGGCCCCTAAAGTGTAGTCATTTGAGGCAGGAAATGTCTGCTCTCAGTGACCAGGAATCAAACTAGCTCCCCAATTCTTCATAAACAGTCAAGATTTCTATAAAGCCCACATTCAGACCTGGCAGAAGTCACTAGACAGAACCAGAAATACATCATTCCTCCAAGGAAGGGAATGTTAGCCGTGAATCCTGTGAAGTCAAATGGCCTTTAATGCAGTAAACACAGTGTCTTCTCAGTCTATTCCCCTTTAGAAGAAAATCTTACTGTATGGGCACAAAACTGGTTCCTTCTCCTTGATCAAACCCCTAAAGCTAAGCTGAGGTGAAATTATTGAGTTTGCAGAGCAGAAATAACATGAGTGTGGGAGCAGCAGGCAAGGCAGTTCTTCTGAAACCTAATACAGCACCAATATCAGAAATTCATGTTGAAAAATGATATAGCATATTATTATTAAAATACATATTATAAACTAAATGTATTTTGATATGTTGGTCTGGTCATCTTTAAAAATTAATGAAGTAAGGCTTAGCCTGCTCTCTCTTAGTCGCAGACACATTATCATGAATTATCTCATCTTTCAAGATGGTGGCCAACTCTCAATCGTCGAAAAATTCTTCAGTGTAATTTAAGCCATCCTTTTCACATTTAGCATTCATATTTAGGGTGTACTCCTCAAGCATTTGAGATAAGATAGGAAATATGAGGATATTTTTAATCTACATTTTCAGTGTTGGCATAATTGCTGTCTTGGTATAGATCCTGACTGAGAGCACTGTGACAGGGCAGGGACTTCAGAAGCATGCACATTTCCAAGCACTTTTCCCTTGACAGGGCAGTTTTAAGGTTTGTTTTGTTCTTGTTTAATTTTCTTTGGTTTTTCCCAGAAGAGAATATACTCACCAATTTGCCATACACTTATTGAAAATAGATCATGAGATACTCAATGGTTTCTAAACCCATGTATAGAAAAGCCATTATTCACCAAACAAAGTTTCCCACACATTGGTTTTTCACCACAACAAGTTGTTTGCATAACGATTTTTAGTTTTGTAAGAAATGGGTTTTATAACCCCAAATTAGGCGCTGTGAACTCACCACTTTACAGGTGGTGAGACAGGCATCCTTTTTGTTGGAAAGATTTTGGCAGCAAGTCCAAGCTGTGTTCTTGGATATATTCCCTTAAGTTCTTGATCAATGTTGGCCAAATTGCCATTTCTGTTGGCCATTCAGCTTTTTTGAACATCTGGAGACAATTTTTCAGTGGACAAGAATATGTGGCTCAAACCTTAAAACTAATTAAATCCTAAAATCCATCTATTTTTGAGAGATTATTCCAAGTAAAGATCATCTTTACAAGTGTCAGACTATCCCCCAAAATGTATAATACAGATTCAAGCATAGTTAACTGCCTAATAAATGTTTATGGAATTAATTTTGTACAAAAAAGGTGGTAATAATTCATCCAACTAACTGAATTTATCTTGATTATTATTTTGTTGCTGAAATGAACAAATAAAACCAGACTAAGAGGGAAAAACACAATTTACTTACAAACAAATTCAATATAGATAGTTAAAAATATCAAATTCAAGATGTTAGAGAAAAGAAAGTTTTTTGAATAAGGAATTCATTTGGTGTAAACAGTCTTATTTCATTGGGAACATATTTACCACTTGAATTGCAGTGAATCTAATAGATTCTTTTAGAAACGGAAAAGTGGTGAGATTCAAAATAACCCCCACCCAAAAAAAGTGGAAGGAAACCTATAATAAATTGTGTATGTGTGTGTTTACCTTTTTAAAAAAATTTAGTCTACCAATGAATGGTGAAGAATGTTTTCAGAATAGTGTATTGGCTACCAATTGCTGTGTAACAAATTACCCGCAAATTTGGTGGCTTAAAACAACAGGCTTTATTACAGGCACACCTTGTTTTACTGCACTTTCGTTTATTGTGCTTCACATATACAGCATTCTTTACAGAAGATTTTTTTGCAAAAAGATTACGAGTCACTGAAGGCTCAGATGATGTTAGCCTTTTTAGCAATAAAGTATTTTTAAATTATGGCATGTACATTTTTTTAGACATAATGCTATTGCACACTTAATAGACTACAGTATAGTGTAAACATGACTTTTATATGCACTGGGAAAACAAAAAATTCATATAGCTTGCTTTATTGCGATATTCACGCTATTGTGGTAATCTAGAACCGAACCCACACTATCTTCCAGGTATGCCTGTATCTCACAGTGCACGTGGGTCAGGAATCAGGCACAGCTGAGCAGTGCCTTGTGGCACTGCTTACCTCTCAAGACAGCAATCAAGGGCTCCAGTCATCTCAAGGCTTGACTGGGGAAGGATCCACTCCACGCTCTCTCACACGGTTGTTGGCAGGATTCAGTTCCTTGCAGATTGGTGGACTGAGGGCTTCAGTTCCTCACAAGCTGTTAGCTAGAGGCCTCCTTCATTTTCTTGCCATGTCAGCCTGTGCATAGGCAGCTCACACTTGGCATTTTGCTTCATCAGAGTGAGCAAGTAAGAGAGCAAGAGAGAGGGTGCCAGTAAGAGGGAAGTCACAGTCTTTTATAACCTAATCTTGGAAGTGACATCTTATCACTTTTTCCAGATTTCGTTTTTTAGAAGCACATAACGAAGTCCAGTCCACACTCAAGAGGAGGTAATTACACAAGCAAATACCAGCAGGTGAGATCACTGGGACTCATATCAAAAAGCATCTGCCACATGCCGTGATCGGTTCCCATTTTAATGGTGGCAAAATGAAACGTGGAAGATCAAAGAAATATTTAAGTTCCCATGATGACTTTCCTGCAAAATGTTAAAAATATGCAGATCATTGTCTTTCTAGGACTGGATTCAATATCTATGACTGTATGTATAGCCAGAACTGGGCAAGTTAACAATCCCTATTATGATTAGTCATACTTTTAAAAATGGCATTTTCTTGTTTAAAATGTGCGTAAGTAAATTATGAAAGAAGAGCAAAAAGGGAGAGGGAAATTAACTCAGGAAACAGCTGGAATATCTGTATTGAATGCAGCCTGGATATCGCGTGTCCCTGTTTCTGTTTCTACTAATCAGTTGAAAACTATCAAGAAACAACCTCAGGCTCTGTGAGTTTGTGTGTGAATGTACAGGTGCTTGTTCGTATGCACACATATGCTTGTGGCCATGCGTATTTTCACAGTGAGAACACGCACGGGGAAAAGGAGACATGTCCCAGTGGGTGGCCTTGCATATTTACCTTGCTCCTTTTTCACTCTGGCCATAAAACTGGGCAGAGGGACTTTTTTAAGTTGGAGTGGCCTAAATTAGTTCTGTCTCCAAAAGGCATTTCCTTTCTCTGAAGTATGCTATTTTCTTTTATCTCCAAACAGCAATTCCAGTGGCTCTTAGTTAGTCTATCTCCCAAATTATATTTTGTCTTCAAATGGAGGCTAATTTCAGACATCTCTCCTTTGCCTCTTCGTTATGCTGGTTTATGGAGGACCATCCTGCCAGTGGGGATTTTCACCCCATAAACAAAGGATCTTCTACCTCCCTTAATTAGCAGGGAACAAATAGTGTGCACAGTGCCAAGGAGAAAATCCTTTTCAAATAAAATCTGACAAAACTTTGGGAGCTGCGTATGAGTTTTCCCATGTGTGTGTGTGTGCACATGCCCATGTGCGCCCATGTCTCACAAGCACATATTTTCCAGGAGTCATGGCTCACAAAGCAACATTGTACTCTCCCCAACATGATTTAAAGTGTCGTGAAGATTTCTCTGCATTGAGCAAGTTCATTGTGGCTCACCTTCGATTAAAAGGCCAAATTGTGCTTTGTTTTGCTTTGGGCTGGAAAGAGGAAAGAAAAAGCTTAACAATTCAAGAGACAGATAAATTCCTTTTTCTAAACAAAGACTCATTGCACTTATAAACGTGGGTCTCCCATAATTTTTAAAAATCGTTTATATGTGAGGATGAGCCTTATAAACAGTACAGCCTAGTCAAGGCTATGGTTTTGTCCAATTAAAGGACTGGACCCGACAAGACCACCAATTGTTCTGTTGTGTTTTGGAAGCTTGATCCAAGTTTACATTTCTAGTCAATGTTTCACCCCTTATGTTTATGACAGCACAAAAGAGCTTGCTCTGGGAATTTCTCAAGGGGAAGTCATGGCAGTGTGCATTGTCACTGAGAAGGAGAGCGTGGGAGGAAAACATAGCAACATGTGAGAGGGAAAGCAGGAGAATGGATGATCCCTCTTGGCTTGACATTTAAATCCCAAATTGGATTCTTCTACATATCAAAAGTGAAAATATTTTCAGTGTTTGGACATATGTAGGAATTGCCAAATGGAGATTTAAGTCTGAGAGAGTACCACAACATCAACCATTTGCACAGCTGTTGTTGGAAATGGCTCCAAACCATCCCAATGTGTCTAACAGATATAAATATTGACCATGTGCATTTCTAGGCTTTCTTGAGAGGTGTTCCTAACTAATAAGTATCTTGCCAAGCGCAATTATTGTAGTATTAACTCTGCCACACATGACAGTTGTCACTCTGCAATCTACTTAGAATCATGCATAAAATAGCTCTTTTGTGGGAATTAGAAAGTATCATATGTGGTTATTTTGGTAAACTCAAGAGGACTGACTGTGTGTTAGTGTCTGTGAAATTATTTTAAATACATATGTGCTTTTTCCAATGGAAAGAGGAGAAAATGGCAATGTTAAAAAAAATTGTAACTTTTTCTGGGTTTTCTATCCCCCAGTGGCTGCCATGTTCTCCCACTCAGCATCCACCTGCTCTTCCAGGTAGCTGGACACCTGACTCTACAGTTGAGCCTCTTCATATCTGACATCATCACCTGCCACAAGCTCTAGATGTCCCTGAACTCTTTTCCTCAACGCCAATCCTGTGGCTGGACAATCTGAGAGGCCAATTTAAGGAGATTTCATGAAGTGCATTAATAGTAACTAAAACTAATTTATATTGCATTATCATCCAGGAACTCATCAATAGCTATTAATTTTGCCTTCCAAATTCTGATGAAGTGGTTATTGTGACCCACCTATAAAGTCCATCTAAAACGCTAATACAAATGCCTTCCATAAGCCACTGAGTTCTTTTCCTCATGATTTTAATCTTTGTGTGGTGACATTTTTAAACTATTAAGTTCTTAAGAGAACCACTTGGTCAGGTTTGGGAAAAAATGTTACAAGAAGATGAAGTCCAAGACAAGTAACCTTCTGCACCTTATTCTCATTGCCCATTCTACCACTCATATGCAAATTTCTCTCTGTTTTACCAAAAATGGCAAAACTGGTCTTTATCTTCCTAAAGCCTTCCTAAAGAGTTCAGGCAGTGCTGAAGCTCCTTCCCCCATTTAGAATTTCTTCTTCATTCATGCCCGTGAGAGTACCCGGACTAGTCTCTCTACATCATGGACAGTCCTGACAAATCCACCAGGAAGAGTGGGGGAAGGGAGACAATATCCTCCCAGAGACAATGAATGGTATTAAAGACTATGCAATTTACCAACAGCTGACTACAAGCCAATGAAAACACTCTCCTTTGAGTTTCAATGGTTGAAGATTAACATGCCATCCTTTTGATGCACCCCCCAAACAGCCCTACGATTTCTCCTTGTGTGTTTTATCAGGAGGTTTGCACATGACTTCTGATTGTCTTTCTCATTGGAAAACTAAAGCTTGTGTTTCTTAGAAAAACATGGAGGAACCGAGATTTTCCTAATGAACCAGTGAGGGAATGCAGGAGCACCTATGGTGTTTTTAGAGTTAAAGCAGCAGAGGCTACCTACGACTAGAATCAGCTGCAATCTGTATTAAAGATATGCCAGTGATGTTCAGGTTCCCTAAATCAGTGGTTTTCCAGCTCTCTCTCATATAGAACACCTGAGAGCTTTGAAAACCTCTAGTGCCCATGATGTACCCCATATCAGTTAAATCATAATCTCGGGAGGTAGGATCCAGGCATCAGTGTTGTTTTTAAAACTCCCCAGGTAATTTCAACGTGCAGCTAAGTCTGAGAATCAGTGCACTAAATTGAGCATTTGTGAATGTCTGCAGGAGCACAGTTCTGTACTTTGAGCATTTCTATCTCCAGGGTCTATTTATTCTTTCCTTCCACAAATATATGATTATTCATATATGAGTATTCATCAGCTACTCCCAAATGAAAACCAGGGCTAAGACGTAAAATCAAACGACAAACAAACAAAAATTCAACCAGGTACCATAACCCAGACCAACTTAAGAAGTGAGGTGGGAAGACAGTGGACCATTCATAACGTGAGGTAGAGTTCTCATAGTGCTAACTTTATAATGGACAGAAATTCTTGGGAATATCAAGCTTCATTCTCTTTTCAACTAAAGAGCAGAACAATGACAGAGCTCACCTTTGGTGTCCTCTAAATGTGATCTGAAAATAGAAATCGACAGGGGACTCCGGCAAGACTTTTGGCTTATTAGCTTTGCCTTCCAATATGTGACCTCTGTTTACTATAAACAAGTTCAGAAGGAGATCAAGGGTTTATGAACTAACTTCTGATAATAAATTGGGTGATAGTATTTTGGATAAAATAAAATTACTTGAAAAGTAATATATTTAAAAGGATAATCTACACAATTAGAAGAATCTAAGAAACACTAAAATCTATCATCTGTGCAGAGAGAATTCAAGCTTAATTATCGCCATATTATCCTTAGTATTTTCTCTGCATAATTTACCTTTTTGTTGTTGTTGTTTGGTATGGTTCTTGCTATAACCTATTATCATTTGGATGCTTCGACTGAGTTGAAGTAGTTTTAAAAGACCTCCAGTAACACTGGCTAATTCATCACTTCCTAATTCTGCCATCTGCACTCAGATATGTTGGAAAGTAGAATCTTTAAGTATCTTCAAGTTCTTGCTCAGGTCAGAGATGTACCAATTACTTTTACGATAAGCCTAACCTAGAGACAATTAATTTCCAGTGGTTTTCTATTCCATCCTCCTTTCAATTTCTACTCTGCCCAGATCAGAGTAGTTTCTGTTGATATTAAGTCACTGCCTTTACTATTTAAAATCTTGGAAAGAAAGAGAAATCCTAAATTCAACTTTCCATAATTTAGAATCCATCCACTCAACAAATATTTATTAAGGACATATTTTGTGCAAGCCAGAGTCTGCTGTAGGAGGTGGAGACACATCAGGAACAAAAGAAAGACAAAGTCCTTTGAGCTTACAATCTAACAGAGGGAGGCACACAATTACAAAAATTAATTAGTATATTATATGTCAGGTGGTGGTAAGTGCCATGGAGACAGAGGACATGTGATAAAGAAGTGAGAGAATTTTTGTTTTAAAGAGGTTATCATGGAAGACTTCCCACAGGAGGTGACCTGTGAGCAGAAACAGATGGACCAAGGAGTAATTAAAGGGAGTTGAATAAAGATGCTATTTACACAGAGAGAGATAAGATTAAGGGGAGGCATGGTGAGCCCCCAAGGACGGGCTACAGAAGGAAGTCATTACCACCCGCAGTCCTGCAGGGGCAGAGAGTGGGAGAGGTAATATTGGAACCTAGCAAGAGCTACGGCCCAGGGAGAGAGGCTGCTTCATAGCATTGGGAGCTAGAGATAAAGGAACTCAGCCACTGCCCAAACACCCCAGCAGGGAGAGATGGCAGTGGGTTGCAGTAGGTCAGCTCTCCCTGCCTCCTCCTGCTTTCTGCCAGTGCTTCCTGGCTTGAAGCCACATGGACAAGCAATTCATAGACATCAGCCTTCCGCAGCATGGAGAGCAAGGCATAGAGAAAGCCTCAGGGAAAGGAGGACAAATGGAATGAGCCATCCCACATTCTGGGGACAGCATCCAACTAGGGGGAAGGTCCCGAGGGAGTTTGTGCTTGGCACATTCTAGGAACAGCAAGGGAGTCTCCAGGGCAGGAGCTCAGGGAACAAACAGAAGCATCGTGGGAAACTGGGTCACTGAGAGATAAATAGGGCCAGATAATGTAGGACCACGTGGATTCTATAAGGAGTTTGTCTCTTATTTTAAGTGAGGTCAGGGGAAAATGCTGGTGGAAAGTGTTGAACAGAGCAGGTCCACGGCTGCTGTGTGGAAAACAGATCCTAAGGGGCTAGAATGGAAATGCTACAGTCCCTCATGGATCAGAGCAGAAGTTCAGATGGGAGATTATGGTAGTGTGGAATAAGGTGGAAGCAACAGGGGTATGAGAACTGATGAGAAAATCAACTCCATAGTTCTCCACGTGTGTTATCTTATTACATCTGGTAACCTATCATGATATTTTCATTCATTTATAGACATTTATTAAGTTGTTACTATGTGCAAGGCATGAATTCAGATAGTTCCTTAGCTCAGGGAAAGGAGGGAGGGAATTTTTCTTAAGCACTTGTCATGTGTCAGACTTCTTCACTAAATATTTAACTCAGGCTTATTTGTTTTCCATTTCATTTTCCTAACAACACTATAAGGTAGATACAATTTTCCTGATTTTACAGATGAACAAACCAAGGCTCAAAAAGTTAACGGTAATTTGCACAAAGTCCCTCAGCTGAGGAGAGGCAGGGTGGAAATCAATTTTTCTGACCCCAAATCACTGCTTTCCCATTAACCACAGTGCCCCCAACAGTGAGAGATGGAAGATGTGGACAGATGTTATTTATCATGTAATGCTTGACAAACTTTCTTCCAACATCTCTTTCAAAGGATGCTATGAAATTATGAAAAAAAAAATGGTCAAAGTTAATTTGTATCCATTGTAGTAAGCAGAAATAACCATCATATTTTGAGAGGTTATAAATCAGAACCGAGTTTATGCACACAAAATGAGTACTGGTAAACCAACAAACTTATCTTCTACACAACTAATTTGAGTAGAGTAATGAGCATACATCAAAAAGACGACTACAGTTGCAGAATTTCTGTTGCTTGTGAGTTAACCTACTCCATAAAAGCTTGGCCTAAATTTAATGATTTTTTTTTTTTAAATCCTGAACGTGCCTTTGTCTACAAGGTCCATTTGAACAATAATGATATTAGGAATTCTTCTTAAGATTTCTAATGCAGAAAATTAGTCAACTGGTTGAAATGGAGTTATCCAATCATGATTAAAATTTAGGTCAAATACTTTATATTAGAAATTATATTTGAGCACATAATGCTATAGAATGAATTAAATTGTTTCTCTCCACTACTTTGCGTTGAAAAGGCAAACTCAAGCTCAGTGCCTACACTTTGGTCAACAGCCATTTGGAGGCATGATCAAACTCACATTTGAGCAAGAGTCTAGTCCATCAGGTAGGGCTGTGGAGAAAGTATGCCAACATTTGGAAAAACTAGGTGTTTAGCCCCAGGCTGATACAGTTCACACAATACCAGTCACTATAACAGATGTGTCAGATGGACTTCTGGAATATTCAGTCAGTTGTAACACACAGCTCATAAAGAATATTCTACTAACAAAAATAAGCCTTGATAACATTTTCATTCCAGGCCAAATTGAAATATGAGGCTTACCTAACCACCTGCTGATGGGAGCACAAACAGTAAATATCAGACTTCATGAATGTTATGGGAACTACAGAGAGGTTATTGATTGATAGTGGGGACATGTTGTCATATTTTCTATTTTTGATTTAGAGGAGCTTTTATCTAAAGCTAATGGGCATTACCTAAAAGATTCCTTCCAAGAAGAAAATTCTACCCCGTTTCCAGTAACTGTGTAAGAGTACATTACATGTTGACACAGTATTTTTGAGGTAGAGTTTTGCCTGTCCTTAACCCTCATGACAAGGTAGATTCACAGAAGGGCACATTTGGATTCTTCTCAATGACTACACCTCAACTCCATTTTAGTTGTGCCGTTGGTCCAATGAGAAGCTTAAATCAATTTTTTAGTTTTTTTTGTTATTAAAATTGGACATGGTGGATGTTCAGTTTTTAATAGGTCATGGTAAGTTACTTCATGAAAGTGAAGAAGATAAGCCTCCTAAACACTTTCATGGCAAGTTGTAAGAATTCAGATTTCATTGTATGATGTTTCAGGTATTGAACCGTTTGTTTCTGTAAAATGATTTACCAAACTCTGAAGATCAAAGCAGTTATATGTTTCAGAAGCAGTCAAAACTATCAACCTTCCAAAATAAGTTTTTCCTGTCTGCTCTACTTGCCAGTCTACCTACTTTTCTACCCACCTATGCTTATAAAGATATCCATCAGTCATTAAAATGATTACTTGTAGGTGAGGAGATGATAGATAATCATCTTTACTCTTTATGATATTCTATATCTTCTGAATTGTTAGCACTGAGCATGTATTATTTTTATAACTGAAATTCTACAAAGCTGTTTAAAAATAAAGAAAAATGATCTAGTTAATTTTGAAGGCAAGGAAACCAGGTATTATGCTTAGCATAAAATATATGGATTGGGGCATAATTGAAACTCTTACAGAAAACCTTAAAAAAACATTGAAAATCCTTAAAATTTTTCCATAAAAAATGCGAAATTAAATTGTAATTAGTAAAGAGGGTGCTATAAGCTGGATGCATTGCATTTTAGTGGATGTTTCATTTGCAAACATTACAACTTAGACATCTCTGATCCTTTAAATTCCATTTTCTATAGGAATGACCATCCGATTCTGATGCTTAAGGCATTTGTACATATTTTTAAGCCCAAGGCCAATTGTAAAGTTGGAAGCAGGGCACAAATCTCAGGGTCAGCTGAGTGGACCCCCCTTTAATAATGGAGCCTCTACTTTGACCTCAGATGTTTAGGTCAGAAAGGTGAGAGTTTACATAAGGGGAGCACAGCATACTAACATTGCTGACCTGTCACCCGTTCCTCAATTCAGAGACCTACTCCAAGTATGATGGCTAAGCCAATGATGCATTCTGAGAGCCTGGAGTGGGCAAAAAAGCCTCTAAGATTACCTATCTCAGTTCCAGCGATGGGATGGGAGAATCTCACCCAGTGTAAAGATAACGACCTTTAAATCAATCTATATATTTTGGCTATGGAAGAGCAAGAGTGATGTGTTCTCCCAGTTCACCAACCAGAGCACCGCCATCACAGGATAATGAGAACAACTCCTGCCAGTTCCTTCTTCTTCTGACCCTTTGAAATAGAGATTACCTGGACTGCTTACTCAAGCTTCTGTCATTGTTGACAAACATCAGAAGGCCAGCAGTCCTATCCCAGGGCTACTATCTACCATTTCTCTGTATGCCTTAGTAACTCAATCTGAAAAGTGAAAAAACCTAACTTGCCCACCTTAAGGCATTAAGTCTGAAGAAAAGTAATAGACCTAAAAATGCTTTATAAACCCTAGTTGCAAATGCAGTTTTTCCTAATTCAATAAATAGTTTTGGCGGGTCTTCTAAATTCAATAAATATATATTGGAGTCTTCTTTACACTCACTCAGCTTGCTGCTGCAGGAGATAAAAAGAAAAACTCTAAGGAGCCAAATCTAAAACCTTTACTCATCCCATTTATTTATTCATCATATATTTATTGAATACCTCTTAAGTGTGAGGCACTTTTGTAGATGCTAAGAAAATAGCTGTGAGCAAGACAGTCAGGGTACCTATCATCACGGAGCTTACAGCATAGTAATCAGAAAGATAAATAAATGCCTTAATTAAGACAGACAGTGCTGTGATGGTTTAAATGAGGCATACGTCATATGTTGGTGGATCCAGGAAATATTTCATGAAGAAGACAGTATTGAGTCAGGCCTGAAAGAATTTGAAAACAACAACAATATAAATTCACAAGAAGGAAGAGGGGCCACTTGGGTAAGGGGGTTTAGATTATGCTCTGGGAAATAGTGAAGAGTCCAATTTTCTGGAGGTTAGGCCACAAAGGAGGTACTAGCAGAAGAGGTTGAAAAATTGTGTTGAAACCCCAACAAGGCCAGCCTTAGGTGGATAGGCAAGTTTGTTCTGAATTCAGCAGACAATGGGGAGAACGATGTAAGATGCTGCATAAGGGAGTGGGTGGATGACAGGTGTGTTTTAAGATTGATCCAACCAGAATGGATTAGAGTTGGAAAAGAGTAAAAGTGTGAAATCCATTGCAAGGCCATCACTATCGTTAAATATCTTTCATAATGTCACTGCAACTCGTCCAAATAACAATCAAACACACTGCAGATTCAGCATGTAAAGCTAATACACTTAGTGTGGATATGCAAAAGAAAAAAAAGATATGTAGCCCAGAGTCTCCAGTATACCCCCATGGACCTTCCCCCTATAAATATCATATTTTCCAAACTCATGAATATAAAGATCTCTCTCTAGCCTTGTTTAGTATAGCTATTGCATCCAAAGTAGAAGAAACCAGGATTCTGCCCATAAGCAGAGCAAAGACACTCAGAGAGTGAATTGAGTGAATCCAGCCCCAGCCAGGGGCCTCAGAAGATAGGACATTTGTCTAAGTAACAACTACCCCTCAGCTACCCATTTCTGGTGGAGCAGAAATGTCTCAGCCTCTTTCTCCCCAACAACATTGGAAATTCTGTTGATTTACCTGAAAACATGAAGCAGAGCCCATAAGCAAGAGTAATCTGTAAACTCAGCCGTGATTTCTCGCGGGAAAGCCAGACAGAAGCTAGATTGATTGATAGACACATAATGTTTATGCGTGTGAGAAAGAGAAAAAGGAAAAGAGAGAGAGGGAGATTTCACGTATCAGTCAACACAAAAAGAGAGAAATGAGGAGTTAGACTTGAGCAGTCATCATTCTCAAAGGACATTTGTGCATTGATTCCAACAAAATTGTCCTTGGGCATAGATATGTGAAAAATGTTTTTATGGTAAAATTTAGATTTTACCCTCAAGCTAAAAATACGTGTCAGGGAATATAGCTCTCCACTTGAAATAGTTTGCATAGACACAAGGATAAAACTCAATGTATTCTTGCCTCAACCAATCCATTATACCTACAGAAGAACTGCAGCTCAGTTCTGCCTTACGAACCTGTTCAATATCACAGGCATTTCCAGAGCCATTTCTTCCGTTTATTTTCCCTTTCAGCTGGGAAGTCACTTCTCTGCACCTGCTCATTTCCTGCCAAGTATCTATTTTTTGTCCAGCTATTCCTCTTTCTCATAGGGATTTCTTTTTTTTGCCTTCTTTTTTTGAAGAGGACTGAATAATTCATAGAGCTTTCAAAACTAAGAATATATAGATGCATTCTTAGTTTTGAATATGTAACACATATATATAAATGTGTGTAAGATATATATATACACATATATAATATATATACACATACACAGATGCTATCGATTATTACAGTATGTTTAACTCCTAACTTTAAATGTTCTGAAATAACGTTCTGTTCCAAGGGTTCTGCTGATTGAAATAGTAGCATCTAAGATCATTTACACAGAAAAGGAGTTGTCCTTGAAATAAACAGATTTGAAAAAGCAACTTCTTATAAGCTTAAAATTTTGAAGGGTAATGCCTTGCAATTTGGCCAATCAAGAACTATTCAGAGACCTGAAAGAGAAACCTGAACAAAAAGAAAACCAACAAAATAAATCACTAATGGAGGGAAAAAATAGCAAGAGCCCATAAGGATCTTCCTACAAATGGAATTGGTAAGGGATGGAGCTTTTAATGGGCTTATTATAAGAATGTTGATGGCAATGGTCAAAGATAAGAAACTAATCTCTGATGCCATTTTAAAGATACATACCTAAGAAAATGGCATCAAGTATTTCTTCAGGATCTTTCATGTAGAAATTTGCCCCAGGACTGACAATTATAGAAAACAAGAGAAAGTATGATGTGTGAACTCAAGAGCCACTTTCCATTGGGGATGAGAAGATTAGCTGGCTATTAGGGAAACTGTTTGGGAGAGGTCGTGCATGGAGCAACCTCATGTCATCTATGCCCACAAGAATATAATCAACTTATTCACACTGAGAAATAAATAACTGGTAGCACTTTGCATTCATTGGTACCAGAGACATCCTCGTTTTAACCTAAGGTTGAAGGAGGGCATCTCTAAAGATAAAAATTCATTACTGGGGAAAGAAAAGAGAAGTCATCCTCACCACATTCATAAACACTAGGCATAATCCTTTTTCATACAGCTGGCCCTGAACCATCATATTAAGATCTGTACTGAAGAATTGCAAAGAAGGAGCATTTACTTTTCTTGATGCTGGTCTCTGTAGGGTCTGTTCATGGTGCTACCAGCAAGGCCAGGCATGGTGAGAGAAAGGATGACAGGTGGAGACATCAAGCAAGAGATCACTTCCTTTAGATAGGATTTTCTTTTAAACCTGCTAAGTGAAATACGTTATAATTCCCAGCAAACTTATTTTTGTGGATTCCCTATTGGAGTCAAAGCAACATATGAAAATAAATCAAATGTATAAATTCTAGCATCTTATAAGCAAACCTTGGAGTACACTGTACATATTCCCAGTCAAATAATAAATGAATCAATAGAACGGAAGCCTATGATTGTAGACATTGAAGCAGTGTTGACTGAAATGTAAACATTTGATTCAAGGAAGGAGAAAATTTATTGTTACTATAACTTCTGATAGTATTTATCAGCATATGCACCCATTGGCCCAATTAGTAGATTTCCAGTTTTCTTTAGAACAATTTTACCTCACAGTCTGAAGGCAAATTAGGTGAATAACTTGTGAAAAGGGCTTAAATGAAATTAAGAATCTTTAGAGAATAGAGTACTCTGCATTCTTATTGAAGCCTAAACTTTTCCAAAGAGTATCAAATAGAAATCTGCTTGACTTCAAAAACATATGTAGACAAATCACAGAAATCAGAAATAGATTCTTTAGTTGCCACCATAGAAATAGATTCTTCAGTGGCTACTCCAATTTCTAAAAGCCATATACTCCGCCACCACAGTTTACTGCATGAGGTATGCCAGAAGCACCAAATATTCCCTCTCTCACTGTATTTTTTTAAATTAATAAGTCGTAATTTATTTCCCCACAAGATTTTTCCTAAGCAAACCATAGCACATTGGAGCAAGCAAGAATCTGATAAAGCCCGAGTTAGGTCAGGTCACTAAATTTCACATAATGCATTACCCTTTTTGAGTAGAACCAAAGCCTAGAAAATTCTCTAACTTCTAGAAGGATTTTTGAATCATACCCAGCACAACACACTAAATATTCAGTCATGAATGTAAAGGATTGGCTTTGCATTCTTAGTGACTTTTAAGCTGAGTGTGACTGTCATGTCTTACTGTATATTGTACAGGTTTATTTTTTCAGGTTAATATCATTCATTTTAGAATACAAATGTGTAGTGTGTTTAACCTTGTTCTTCAACAGTTAACTTGCTTTGTGCAAACTATCAAAGGTGATGTGATTATAAGATGACCAGAAAACTGCATTTTATTAGAACCCAAAAATACTCCACTCCAGTGGCCCTGCTTCACCATTCTTTCCCAGTTTTCCAAATGGGAAAAGTCCCATGCAGCTACCTTTCATCTTGTCACTTCTAGCCTTCTCTGTGCCTTTAGAGTACACAGTGACAGTTTTATATTGGTTGTCTTGCTTCCACATGGCTGTGCTTTTTTCCCCATTACAGCATATGTTTAATATTTGGGATGGAACAGGATGTTTAAAGTTGTGGAGTTATCAGTTTGTTTTCCTTAGAAGGCACAGATGCCCCAACATGTGAAGTTGCAGAGCTGTTAACGTCCTCATGGCACAAAGTGCCAAATATTGCATCCATGTTTACACAATTATTATTATCTAAATGGTCTAATGTTTTGAGTCAGCACATTTTCGCCATTTGCTGCCATTATGTAGACTGAAGACAACTGAGTAATATACAAGGAAGAATTCAATGCTTTGATTAAAAGAAAAAAGTATCCAGATGACTTGAGGAAGTTGGTCCAACCCAGCTTTTCACATGAGATATACTTCCATCTGCTCTTATAATCCCAAAGTGTGGCTTAATTAGTGATATTGATATTCAAATTTCATCCATGTTTGAGTAGACAGTTTACTCGTTAGGGAAGAATTTGCTAGCTTCCTTTTAGGGCCCCCTAAATAGGTTTCAAGTTGGCTTGGTACAGTTTAGGAAGCAGCAATACAACACAGTTCTTTCACCAACTGCCCTGAACTGAGAGAAGTCAGGAAGCTGTCCTCAGAAATTCAATACCGTATTGTCATTGTTAGTCCTTTGGGCTCAATTCAGTATTTTTGCCCCTCTGCTCTCTAGGTGAGTATGGTATAGCCTCTCAACAAAGTTATGATAAACGTTGATGATGAAGGTTTCAAGTGGTAGGTCTAGGCCATCAGAGCAGAGCAAGCCCTGCAGGGCAGACTAGTGACCTGCCTGCCCAATGTCTAGACTCAAGAGCATCTCCACAAAGGTGCTGAGAGAGAAAGACACAGCAATCACCACTCTGATGACCACTGGGGGCCACCTGAAGGAAATCCAGAAGGTCAAAGGCCAGGCCAGCCAAATGAATACATTGGGGCGTAGAGGCCATTTTAAAGGATGTATTAAACTCTATGTATAACATTTCAGGAATAAAGGAGTGGAAAATGGGACCCATCTAGGAAAGGAAATATTTCTTCAAAGATCTGACTCTAAATTCTTCAGTTAAAAGATTCTGACAAATGATGCCTACCTGGAGATTGTTCTCCGATCCCCATTCTCCGATCCCTTTCCCCACCATGGTCTCTTTCCAGTACTGTGCCCACTGGAGGGGGCTTAGATGTAAACACCACAAAATCTGATTAAGGCTCTCCTCATCCTTCAATATTCTGGCACACTTCCCTCCAGAAATATCAACACCTTCTTGGTTGATAGTGTTTTATCTTTTCATGGCCTCTGACCTCTATATCCACATGAAAACAGACTCTTTCTGACTAGCAACAATTCTTCCTTCCTTCATGCAAAAATAGAGAGGAGACACCGGGACCCAGAATTTATTCACACATTTGACTTTTTTAAAAAACATGATTTCAGTTCTTGATTTTGAAAGATACACACTTTAATAGATTTTCCTGTGGCATCTCCTTTAAAGGAGATTATAAAACTTTGCAACGTAGCAACTGCCTTAGTGTTTTTTTCTATTTCTCATCTAACTCAAAATTTTGAAAACAGATTAGAGGTCAGAGTGCCACTAATTTGTTCAAACTAGTCCAGCATGGGGGCAGGAGAATATAGACTTTTCCCTTATCTAGGGATCGGAAATGTGGATAACAGCTTTCACTGTATGTAAATTTGGAGAATACATTTTTACAGCCTGTGGGAAGAGACAGGAAGAATTGCAGAAATGATGGTTATTTTAGGGACCTACGTTTAAGTTGACATTGTGAACTATAGCACCCTTAGTTCACGATGTGGTCGTCGTTACATTTCAAGGTACAGTACATTAGTATCTAAATCTTCATACATACCACTTTCGATTGTGTTTATAATTTTAATTTTTATCAAGCATTGTTTTCTTGGACACTCTAATTTAAAGATGTATTCCTGTGTTTTGATATATTTCTAAGATTCGAGCCAAATTTGTTCATACTGGGTTATCTGTTAGTCAAATGTAAGTTGCAACAGACTCTTTTCTGACATTGTGTATACTCATTCACGGTGGAAACATGCAAAACTCGTATCCCTGATGTGAATACACAATGCTCTTTGTTCCCTAGTTTGATTATGTAGCAATGCCAAACTGTAAAGAGCAGTAATTATAAACCCTTTGTGGATTTTGTGGCAAAAACAGAGGTTCCTTGCTATGATTAAGTATTAGGTAAATTATGGTTGTGATGAGTTGCTTCTAATTTTATTCCGGTCTTTAAACAATTCAACTCATAGGAGGAAAAACTGTTTCCAGGGATAAAGGACAGCTCTGGTCAAAGCTCAGAATTATTTCCAGGAGTGTAAGATACAAAAAGAAAGAGTTACATGAATGACTACACATTTGATATCTTGCACATTAATCTTGGTCAAGATATTCCTAAATTTTTCCCTGAGAAAACAAAATCACTATTTCATAACCATTTGACTGTAATTATGTGGGTTAGTTTTAATAATGAAAATAAAGTGTGTCCCTTAGTTAATACTACTGGCCAAAAGAGAATGTTAAAAGTACAAATATCTGACCGTTTCTTTGTGGCTTGTGTTATTCTGTGCTGTACTTAAGTATCACAATAGTCAATCACTGGATATTCAGCTCTGTTATTTCACAAGGCTCTTGACATGGCCAAAAGAGCCAAATTGACCATTTTGAAAAATGCTGTTTTAGTCATCTTTTTATTTTCCTGATCCATGAAGCAACATGAAGCAATCTTTTCGCTATAAACCATGCTTTTTTGTTGTTCACAATGACCTAAAATTAATTCCAAAATAATAAAACATTGAAATTTCTCTTTAAAAATCTAAAATTGAGGTGCCAATTTCATCTTATTTTCCCTTTTTGAAAGATTTTAAGAGATTTAATCGTCTTCTTAACCAAAAAGTACTAATTTATGGCTTGGAAGCCAGCCTGTAAATAATCTGGTCCAGAATAAGGGATTTCTTTTAAGACAGTTCATATTGAACGCACTAAAACAATTTCTACCTCAAGGCTTCTATCTGGTCAACCTCTGTTCAGTTCCATGAAGAATGAATCTGAAAATCTTTTTGTCATCTTTGGTAATCTTTGCTTTTACTAATTTAATAGAGAGGCATTTTAAAACCAAATGAACAAATCTAACAACGACGAAAAATCTTGAGGAAAACTCAAGCCACCAGCCTGGAATATAATGTCAGAGTGTTAATATTTGCTGGTAAAAATAAAGTATTTTAAGTTCAGATCTGAACTTATGAAGGTAAGCAAAGTGGTCCACCTATGAGAGCAGTGTGGCTATCTTAATATGGGTTGGAAGAAGCAAAGGAAGAATGCAGAGGGCAGGATGGAGGGGATGAATCCTGAGTTACCTCCCCATCCACTCGTCTGCCCCACTCCCACCATGACCCATGTCACAAGGTCAAATCCTAGCTTCCCAGAGGAAACTAGAAGTATAACCTACTGAATATGAAACATCCTAGTATATGAAATATCTGTATAAATGATGGACCGGAATCTACCATTTTGTTTGCTTTATAGCTAAGTATAAGTCTTGAATTTTGGTTAAAAGGGAACTGAAAGCACAGATTGTCCAGAAAAGCAATCTTAAATAGGGATCATCTCCAACATATCAAATTTACGCTTCCTCGTCTCCTGGTTCCCAGCCTCTACCCCAAGCATTTTTTTGGAATGATCTTGGGATTCAGTGGGAGCTGTAAATACTGATTAATGCCAAGCATTATAATTACAAACTTACTTTCAGATTTATTTTTTCAGTCTTGGTCCAAATGCTGTTAAAAGATATATCCAATAAATATAAACTTGCAGATATCTTCCTAAAGAGAAATATGACCCAGAAATTATGGACGAGTTGGGATATGGGTGAAGTGGAAAGTTGATGAAATATCCTAATTCTACAGAGAAATATTATGCAGTTGGTGTGGAAAGATTTCCCAGAAGTATTTCAGTTTGCCTGAATTCTACTCTGCAGCTGAATTTCTAAAAGAGTATTGTTAAAATGAGGGCTTCCTAAGAAAAGTATGATTTAAGTTTTGAAAAATAAGATAGTCAGTCCAGAATAGGGGCCATGTGAGCCACATAAAGTCCTGCCCCCAAAACCCAGGGGCCCGCTGAAAAGCCAGCCTTTGTGCTACTGAGGATTGGGTCTATTCCTTAGAAAAGCCCCACCCTGTAGGGTGGCCCTGGGGTCTCTCAAGAAGAGATTATGAACTCGGACTGTGGGAGTCCCAGAAAACTTCCCATGCAAAATGTATCCCAGGCCAGCTTAAGGTATCTATCCACCCACTAGGTTGCAAAGAGATCTTCAGCAGGTAAATAAAATAATATTTAAATGTACTAAATCCTTTCATTGTTCCTTTAATTGTTCTATTTGATAATATAGAGAGAGGAAAATGTTTCTCCACATCATTTGGTCTTTGGTTTTCCCAAGCATTTAAAAATGATAATAGGGAGCCAACTCTGATTGCCTAGTGGTTAAAGTCCAGGGCTCTCACCACTTCAGCGGCCCAGTTCACTTCCTGGTCACAGAACCACACCACCCGTGTGTCAGTTGCCATGCTGTGGCTGCAGCTCACATAAAAGAACTAGAAGGGCCTACAACTAGGATATACAACCATGCACTGGGGCTTTGGGGAGAAAAAAAATGATAATAGGGATATTGCATTTATGAGTCAATATTTATATAGTACTTAGAACAGTGTCTTGTATATAATAAATGCTTTATACATATTTTTACATTAAAAGAAATTGTAAAGAATTTAAACAAGAGTGGGTCATACTTTCAAACGGCTAAGGAAATTCAGGGATTTGCTTTGCTTTGGAAACATTCTAATTAATTATTGATCTTTTACATGTTCATAAGTTTACTGGAGATTTCTCTTTTTCTCATTTAAAAATTAAATTTGTGAACTAGACTGTTGCTCCCTGGGGACCTGTTTTCTGCTGTGAACTGAAAATTTATGTGTTTCTCTTTACTAGAATCAAAATTCAATACCATACCATGTATTGCACTTTGAAAGATGCAAACGTTGGAATTTCGTAACTATTCATGGAGAAAAAAGGTGAAAGCATTGTCTGACAATTGAAGATAGAAAACAATTAAGGCTGCCCTGCCATATAAAGTGCCCAAGCCTTTTCATGAAAATCTATGTGTGTCTTCTCTTGTCAAGACGAGAGCTGGTTCATTCCCCAAGCTTTGCAAAGCTATCCATGAAGACAGCAAATAAATATTAGTGTCTGTCCTGCACTGTTGAGGAAAAGCCAGTTCTGATTATTGCAACTGATGTGTGAATCAGTTCTGGAAAAAAAGAAAAAGTTCCTGTTCCATCTTGGTAACTAAACTTAAACAGAATATATCTTAAATTCTAGGCCAATGTACAAATGTTATTCTTTTTCACTTATTGTGAGTTTTCATGTTTCATTGTTATTAGGAGTGAACAACAATGTCAGCAATCTACAATAGCAGGTGTCATGAAAAAAAGAACTAAGAATTGAGCCCTGAGATACTTTAGGAGATGTGTGCAAGAGGTTGTTTTTGTGTGTGCCAGTGTGTCTTTTTACATATCTTCTCAGTAGACTAATACTATTAAACTAAGTGTATATACTTCCTCAGCCTAAATTAAGTGGAGGGCAAAGAAAAAGACGTAAAAATGAAATCTTGATAAAGCACAGAGATGTCCCAACTTCTTCAGTCTGAAACATCTGGTTCCTCCAAGTAGTTCCTATAAATTTTTTTAACTACAACCAAAAGGAAACTGAAAGGGATTTGTTGTAGACCAAGCAAAGAATATTCCCTTTGGTGCATTAGATGAACAGTTTCTTGGTGGCCGAATTCAGATGAGACTCTGGACTGATGTAGAGATGAACGAGACAGCTCCTGGCCTCCAGGTGCTCACGGTCTAGTGGACAGAGAGACAGTATGTGAAAAGGGCTGTGATACAGATATATTTTAATTCAATGGAAACTCTAAAAGTAGCTAAACAATTTAGCCTGGGTGGATGTGGAAAAGCTTGACAGAGAAGCCGACATCCTCCCTGGGCATGAGCAATGACTGGGAATCTACCAGTTAGTCTGGGGGAAAAGACCTTCTGGACCGGGGGGACAACCATGAGCATGTGCTCTGAGATGGGAATTTTGTGGAAGGGTCTCCTACACACTCTTAAAAATTTGGACTTTATTCCCTGAGTAGTGCCTTCCCTGGCACATAGGAAGCATTCAATAAAAATGCATGGAAAGAAGTTTCTTGGTTTCCGGGGGGGCTGCCCTTACAGAGTCCCATAAACCAGGTGGCTTAAAACAACAGAATTTATTGTGTCACAGTTCTGGAGGCTGAAGTCTGAAATCAAGGTGTTGGCAGGGAAATGGAGGAGGATACTTCCTTGCCTCTTTCCACTCCTAGCGGCCCCAGGTGTTTCTTGGCTTATGGCAGCCTAACACCAATCTCCGCCTCCTTCTTTAAGCCACTGTATTACCTTTGTGTCTGTGTGTTTCTGTCTCTTCTCTCCTTGTGTCTCTGTTTTCTCTTCTTATAATGACACCATTCATATTGGATTAAGGACTACCCTAATTGAGTATGACATCATCTTAACTTGATTACACCTTCAAAGACCCTATTTCCAAATAAGGTCACATTCACAGGCGCCATGGGTTAGGACTTCCACATATCTTTGTGGAGGACACAATTCAACCCACAACAAAAGGCACGAGCCATTCAAGGTTTTGGTGCGGGGGAACTGGACCGTATGTTAGGAAGTTAACTCTAAATGCAGGGCAGAGGCTATGTTAGACTGCTGGAGGATTGGAAGGATGATCAGAGTCAGCAATGTCGGTCAAAGAGTTGTTGAGAAGAGACAGAGAGGATGAAAACTTGAAGTGGGGTGGTAGTAATGGAGACAGCGAATGGAGGGGAATGTTAGCTCCATAAACTAATCAAAGTGAAGGACCTGGAAACTGATTAGATACAGGTAGGATTCAAGTTGGTTCCCAGGTTTCTAGCTTAGGAGGCAGACTCAACGAATGGTGACACCATTAACAGCCACACAGAATAAAAGGGAAGAAGATTGTTTCATAAAGGATATTGATGCATTCAGCCTGTACTTATTGTACTGGAGATACATCAAGGACACTTGTAGGGACAGAGCTATTATAGATAGCATTGTCCAGCAGAACTCTCTACAGTGATGGAATTGTTCTATATCTGGGCTGGTCCGTACAATAGCCACTGGCCATGTATGGCTAGAGAGCTCCTGAAATGTGCACCCAAGGAGCTTATTTTTAGTTTAATTTTAATAAATTTAATTTTTAGTAGCTCCATGCGGCTAGTGGCTACCATATTAGGCAGCCCTGGTCTAGCAGCTGTTTGGATATATGTGTTTAATGTTTGAGGGAGACCCTCAGAGAGAAAGCATGGTCTGGACTGGAAATTGAGTTTCGGGTCAATTAGCTTATAGCTTCCAGTCATTAGCTTATAGGCGCTGCTGAAGCCAGGTGAGTGCATGAGCCCACCCAAGGGGAAGCCAGATGCCAGCAGAGAAGAGTTAAGGATGACATCCTTGGGGAACATCAGTATATATAAGTGGTATACCGCAGAAGAGGACAAGCAAACAGCAGCTGAGAAGGAGAAAGAAAACGCAGAAGAGAGAATGGCGTTGGAAAAGCCGTGAGAGGAATCTCAAGGAGAAAGCTATCCACTATGTCATAGAAAGACAGATTTTATTTTAAAAACTATGAGAAAAATCTTTCACAGTTACAATATTCTTTTGCGAATAAATGCAAGGGCCATATTTTGTTCACCAGGAGTACACTGTGCTCTGACAACAGATTTTAATTTTTATTCTCCTTCCCTCACCCACACAGACAAAAAAGAGATTTCAAAGGTTTATGGAGGCAACAAAAAGGAATTTACAAAGACAGGATTATACCAGGGAATCCAGAATAATATGCCCCTAAAAACATAGCCCTATAGCAGGAGGGCCCAGAATTTCTTCCCCATGAAGTCCTCAGTAAAGCTTGTATAATTTTTGTCAAATGCCTCCACTGATAAGAATATCAGTTTTTATAGACTCCACCAAACTACTCTGTAAAGTGGGTGGAAGTGTCTCCAGTTTACAAAAGAGGAGGCTCGCGACTCCTGAAGTCTCAGCGACTTGCCTCAGATGATGTAAGTTGCACCAGCAGAGCAGAGACAGGAATCCAAGTTCATCTGTCTTCAATGCTCTTTCCACCTTTACGGCATTTGCTAAACTTAAGACATTTACAAATGCCGTCATGATTTTTGCCATATCTACTCACCACCTGTACTACTATTCACTTAATATTTTTCAAAATAAACTTAAATTATTGTTTAAAAACCAACATTACCTTACTTGAAAGACCATTATCACTTATTGTAAATAAATGATGATTTTTTAAATAAAAATGAATTATAATGAACAACAAAAACCAAAACAATAAAAATGTTATTAAATGCCAGCTAAAAATTGCTGCCTGTCAAAGACTTTGAATCTGAGGTCTGCTTTCTTTTTAGATTTTTTTTTTTCCTTTTTCTCCCCAAAGCCCACCGGTACATAGTTGTATATTCTTCGTTGTGGGTCCTTCTAGTTGTGGCGTGTGGGACGCTGCCTCAGCATGGGTTTGATGAGCAGTGCCATGTCCGCGCCCAGGATCCAAACCAACGAAACACTGGGCTGCGTACAGCGGAGCGCGCGAACTTAACGACTCGGCCACGGGGCCAGCCCCTGCTTTCTTTTTATTAAAAAGGAGTATTAACAAATGTTTAAGGAGATTCTAAAAACATGCTGTACCACAGGGAGAATTTCCCCTCGCCTTTTGAAAAGGGTAGCATCTAATGGTAGTGGTACTTTCTCTCAGGGATGAAACATCCTACTTCTCTATTTTTTTTTTTTAAGATTGGCACCTGGGCTAACAACTGTTGCCAATCTTTTTTTTTTTTTTTTTCCTGCTTTATTTCCCAAACCCCCCCGGTATATAGTTGTATATCTTAGTTGCAGGTCCTTCTAGTTGTGGGATGTGGGACGCTGCCTCAACGTGGCCTGACAAGTGGTGCCATGTCCTCGCCCAGGATCCGAACCCTGGGCTGCCGCAGCGGAGTGCGCGAACGTAACCACTTGGCCACGGAGCCGGCCCCCCACATCCTACTTTTCATTAAAGGATAGATAATATAAGGTCATCACCGTTTGCCATTCTACACATAAGAAAAAAGAAGGTAAGAAAAAGTCTTTTCAGCACGAAATAAAAACATAAGGAGGCTGGACTTATATAGTTTCTGAGGCCACCTGACATTTGCTCAGACATAAATTTCCTAAAAGATCCTTTCTAGGTACCCATCTTGCAGGAACAATCAAACTGCACCAAAGATTCCAAAGCTGCCATTCTGTACATTTCATTGATTATATTTATGGCTTTTAGTACACTGTGGCTTAAAAGCTTTCTTAGCAGTGTGACTGTTCCCTTTTAGAAGATCTAAAGGGCAAAACAGAATCCGTGCTCCGTTCAGTTCAGAGTCAGAAACTGGACAACATTGGGGAACTGGCATGCAGGCATAAAGAGCCATGGACTAGTGTACGGGCTAGGGTATATGGACTAGACCCTACACCCTGATATGAGAGGAGCCTCACTGTCCTCGTCAAGATTTCAGGAATCAATCACCATAGCTCTCTTTTTATGGGACTGGTCCAGATGACTGACAAAGCAAGTTCCTTGTTCTCGGACGGAAGTCTTAGCCATGATCTGATCCTGGGGGTGCCACCTTCTGGATGACATTCCTAGCAAGAAGCCTTGAGTCCTAAAGGTAACTCCTTCCAGGTGAAATGCAAGATTAAGCTCATCTATATAAATTTCCACTTTATAACAAACAATACCTTAAATAAGTTCTAGGGGCTGTATATAATGTTAACCACATTAAAAGAAAATATTTTGAAATAAAACAAGAAGAAAAAAGATCGCTTAGATTGTATTTTTTTTCATCAGCTAGGTTTTATAGATCTATTTTTTTAAGCTTGAGTTTAAGCTAAGAAAAGAAACCTTGCTTTTTATGGCAAGAGTTCTCGAGTAGAAAGACAGCTTATAATGGAAAGCATCTTGCACAAAAGTTTTGGTAATCAGAGGGGGAAAATGCAGAGGAGCTTTGTAAATTTTGACTTTGAAAGGCCAATGTAATGTAAATATGCCTTGCTAGAGGGTAAACAGCAGTGGTTTGAAAATAAAAACTTGCACAAAACAAGCAGCTATGTAGTTAGAAGAAAATGTGTCTAATAAGCATGTGTGTATGAGATGCCTTGAATATTTTTGATACTGTACTGTAATTACTAAAGATGTAAAATTTCCAGGACTTTTGAAACCATGAGAAAAAAAGTTTATAGGGTTTGTTTGCCCGAGAAAAAGACAGCTATACTTTTTGGTATTCTTTACATATTTAAAGTAACTTAAAACATTTTGTTCTCACTTAAATTACATACTTGAAAACATTTTAAATTATTAATGGAGCCACAAGTTCTTGAACTTTAAAGAATCCACTATTTCTTTAGTCAATAGATGAAAATATCAACATAAAAAAGAATAATTATATTTGACTTGGGATCTCCATTATATCAAACAAAGATTATACTCATTTTGAGAAAATCCGAAAGTTTACCCAAAATATTGTTTAATTCAAGTGTTTTCCACTACTGGGAGATTCTGTATTCATTGTCTTCACGTTGGGCTTCTGAAAATCGACTTTTTTCCCCAGACTTAGACAAACTTTTCTATTCTTTACCATCCTGGCTTTTGTGTGTTATTAGTGCATTCTCAACATAGAGTCATTTTTCTCCCTCCCTAAAGGATACAATAAATTGGAGAGGTCAGAGTCTTTGCTGTTAAGGTACTTTAATGGGGCTTTGGTGCAGAAAGGAGGTGGGCTAGGAACATCTGCTTTATAATCTAGTCAAATGCAAACACTCTTCCCTTCCTAGACCCCACCGGACACTCAGGCAGCAGTAACAATGTGTGTTAAATGATCCAACGAATGAATGAATCGTCACTTTCTTTTCTGCCTATAAATCTGTAATCCAAGAATCTGCAGCAGCCCAACCTACTGAATGTTAATACCCAATTTCTATGCCTGTGTATTTCTTGCAGTCCATTCTGTATATCTTCCTGCAGACATGAGTGCTGTGTGCTTTTTGTTATATGTCAATTTTGGGGGATATATCCAGCTTCCCAATATCATTAGAAGACAATTAGGCTACAAAATACACATCCTATTGCAAAAGTATGTGCTCATTTCTCCATTGAACTCTTCCATTCTGCTTTCATGACACATGTGTTCATCTCTATCTTTTGTAGAGTCTTACACATTCTTAAGTGACAACCTCTTTTCCAATTCTTAAAATTAACCAAGCATGACCTTTTGCAGATTTTATAATTTTTCCCCTTATAGCTTTGTCTGCCCGTCCGTCCCTCCATTCACCCATCCATTCTACTACAAAGTAATCCATTGAATCTACCTTTAACAGATGCCATTATCAACTCATGCACTTATTCCTGAAAAAAGTTTGCACAAAGAATGTTTGCAGGGAAAAGAAAAGTTTTGGTAAATTAAAAAAGCCACCTGCCATTTATATTCTGGAAATTTTTCCTGTGTTATGAAGATGTATTTGTACCCTAAGAGTCTGGGATCTCCTTTTCCTGATATTTCAAGGGACGTCTTTTCTTCAAAGAAATTATGGAGAGCTTTTTGCATACACCACTTTACAATGTTTCTTGCCATGGTGAATGTGTGGGTGGTACCTGCTTCTTGAGGCGATACAAATACCACCGAAGCAGCAGGGACGGAAGGCTTTTAAACAAGCTACTCTGTGCCGTTTCACCACGATCCCCATTTCCAATTATCAAAAGGACCTCTCAGAATTTGACACTTTGATGCAAGCCTTAATGAATTTGATTATTGATAAAGCTTTTGCAAATGTATATTGCATTTGGCACTTTTGGCAAGTCCTATTTTTCCTGCTCAAAATAATGTCTGGCAGGGTAGAGTTCTTCCATATACTCTCCATGCATCTCACCACATGCCTGGGGAAAGGTAAAGAAAGATGTACTATAATGGCTAATTTTTACATAAATGTGTACAAAATGTACAATGTATTAAAATTAGCAATAAGATCCTCTCAGAGTTATTGTTAAACTGTGTTTTAGCCCAATGGGTATCACCTTACTACTAAGATAAATAGGCTGATTTTGCCCTCAAGACGTTACATAGGTAGACATTCACTCGGAATAGGTATTCGGATATGAAAATATGCTCATGCCTACAAAATATCCTAAATCCATTCTAAGGGCAAATAAAGTCATCTTTCTGCTTCTGTTTGTATTGCAATGTCATAAGGCCAGGAGGAGGGTTCCAGCTTTCTTCTAACTCTGTCATGTTAATATTTGTCTTTGATCCTTTCCTCTCTGAGTGTATGTCCAGTTCTTGGGACATTGGCATCCTTATTTCCCAGCTGTATCAGAAAAATTAGCAGCCATTGCCAGTGTCCATTTAGTTGTCAGTCCTCTGAAAGGGACACAGGAGAAAAAACTAGGTACAAAGAGTGCACCAGGTCATTCTGCAGTCTCTCGTGCAAGTGAAATGTACTACTTGGGAGGTGGAAATGGTCCTTGTTTTGAATTTGAAGCCATGCTCTATTTTCCTGGTATATGGAAATTTATATTCTAGGATTCTTGACAGTTCTATGTGAAAACCCTTATCTCTTTTCAATCATACCTAGTAGCAGTATATGGCTCCTCGGGTCAAAGGGTAAGACAGACTGTGTGGCAAGCCATGCATATTTTACCCATAATAATATTTATTTCAAAATTAAAATTATATATATGTGCGTGTATTTGGGGGAGATATATATATATTTATGCTTATGTAAATATATAAATATTATATAGATATATTTGGGGAAAATATCAAGAAACGATATTTTGTGAAAACTTTTTAGGTATACATACCTCTAATTGTTACTTGTCTTAGTCCGGTTGGGCTGCTGTAGCAAAGCACCACAGACCAGGAGGCTTATAAACAACAGAAATGTATTTCTCACAGCTCTGGAGGCTGGGAAGTCCAAGGTCAAGGCGCTGGCAGATTCGGTGTCTGGTGGAGGCACACTTCCTCATAGAGGGTCTTCTCATTGTAACCTCACACGGCATAAGGGAGAGCTAGCTCTCTGGGGTCTTTTTATAAAGGCACTAATCCCATTCATGAGGGCTCTACGCTCATGACCTGGTCACTTCCCCAACGCCCCTGCTCCTAATACCATCACCTGAGGGGTTAGGATATCAACATAAGAATTTGAAAGGGACCAAAGCATTCCTCATCATTCTTTGTTATTTTTTTAATTATCAGGTGCTATTTTTTTTTTTTATGTTTTAAGCCTTCTTTAATTTCCACTATGTAAACTTTAAGATGTTTCTTATTATATTTTTAATAGGGTAGTTTGTCATACATTGATTGGTTAAGAAAATAAGATATTTACTGATTAAGTGAGGACAGAGGTGGAATTTTGAAATGAGCATATTTAGGTATCTGTATGCTCTATTACAAATAGATTTTTATTATTTGAGCAGCAAGGCTATACAACTAGATAGATGACATTAAATGGATAAAGAGGGAAATTCATATTTTTTTATTAATGTTATGATAGATTACAACCTTGTGAGCTTTCAGTTGTACATTATTGTTAGTCATGTTGTGGGTACACCTCTTCCCCCTTTGTGCCCTCCCCCCACCCCCCCTTTTCCCTGGTAACCACCGATCAGATCTCCTTGTCAATATGTTAACTTCCACCTATGAGTGGAGTCATATAGAGTTCGTCTTTCTCTGACTGGCTTATTTCGCTTAACATAATACCCTCGAGGTCCACCCACGTTGCTGTGAATGGGCCAATTTTGTCTTTTTTATGGCTGAGTAGTATTCCATTGTGTATATATACCATATCTTCTTTATCCAATCATCAGTTTCTGGGCATGTAGGTTGGTTCCACGTCTTGGCTATTGTAAATAATGCTTCGATGAACATAGGGGTGCAAGGGACTCTTGGGATTTCTGATTTCAGGTTCTTAGGATAGATACCCAGTAATGGGATGGCTGGGTCATAGGGTATTTCTATTTTTAACTTTTTGAGAAATCTCCATACTGTTTTCCATAGTGGCTGTACCAGTTTGCATTCCCACCAACAGTGTATGAGGGTTCCTTTTTCTCCACAACCTCTCCAACATTTGTCGCTCTTGGTTTTGGATGTTTTTGCCAATCTAACGGGTGTAAGGTGATATCTTAGTGTAGTTTTGATTTGCATTTCCCTGATGATTAGCGATGATGAACATCTTTTCATGTGTCTGTTGGCCATATTTATATCTTCTTTTGAGAAATGTCTGTTCATGTCCTCTGCCCATTTTTTGATCGGGTTGTTTGTTTTTTTGTTGTTAAGCCGTGTGAGTTCTTTGTATATTATTAATTATCAGGTGCTATTTATTCAATTACCACAAATTGTTTCCTTTCAAAAATTCTCTGAGGGTTCTTGACCTGCTGTAAGTATAAATAGGAAGGACCACAGAATCCTCCTGTGTGCTCTGGCAAAAGGCTTCCAGCTTTCACGGCAGAAGTCTCCCAGCCTCCCCTGCTCGTCTCCCCATTTCTGTGAGCAGTGCAGAGCTATCATGAATTACTGCTGAGAATCCTGCTGCTAAGCTCCAGAGGGGAGAGAGAGGAGAGCTATTACTGTGCTTCTGAATCCTCCCCGGGGCAGAATGTTCCTCACAGATGTGCGAGGCTGCCATCTCTGAGTGTGAATTCCGTTAACACTAGGATAGGCTTATTGGCAAAGAAAAGAAAGAAAAAACCAAGAGCATTACTGAATGCATCACAGTGCTAGGCAATCTGGATGCATTCCCATTATCCAGAGCTGGGAGTATGGAAGAGTGAAGAAAAATGAATCAGTTATGGATGCAGGTTTTAGGAATTCACCTCCACCCCCACTGTAAGTATATTTCATCCCTCAGGAGCCTAACTCAAGCTGTGCAGGTCTCTGCAGAGCGCTGTTAAGTGTCTTCTCTTTCAAGATGAATAGAACCGAGAAAGGCAGAAGAGAGATTTGAGAGCCCTCACAGCTGCTAAAATGTCTGAGCCGAAAGCCTAAGATTGCCCTTCCCTCCTGGCCCAAAATAAGTTGTTCGCCTGCCTAGGAAAAACACTGACCTCAGAGGCAGTTCTCTGAGTACACATAATGATGAAGGTTAGTACCATTGGAGCTTGGATGGCAGTTTTGAAATCCCTAGTTGGTTTACATTTAAGGCTTTCCTTAAACATTTACTGTTTACTTTAGCTGATAACAAAAGAGAGAAGTACATATTTCTTTTCTTATGAATGATTTAAAATGTAGTATGTATACCGCCTGGGATAGAAAAGTACATGCCAAGCTAGAAATTATTATCTTTTAAACATGTAAGTATTTTCGTTCAATTCAAGACATTTATGGGCACCTACCATGTACCATAAACTATGTCAGGTGCTGCCAGGACACAAATAAGAAAAGGATTTAATCCTTGTCTCAAAGGAGGTTTTAGTGTAAGAGATGGGATATTCATCATCTGTTGCCACAGTAATGCTGTGTAACAAATCACCCCCAAACTCAATATTTTAGCTTGCACATCTATAGCTCATCTGGGCATTGGTTGACCCCAGCCAGCCTTGGTTGAGCTTAGCTCTCAGCCGCAGGTTGGGGCCAGTTCTGTCTGTTCCATGGGTCTCTCTCATCATCCTAAGATCTGTGGGCTAGGCAGGCATGTTCTTCTCATGGTAGGGATAGAAGCACAAGTGGGCAAGCCTAACCACACAGACGGCTTTGGGCACATCACATTCCCTAACGTTCACTGGCCAAAAGCAAGTCACATGGCCAAGCCCAACATCACCAGACTGAGGAAATATACTCTGCCTAGGAGCCCCTGCAAAATCACATGACAAAGGATATGGGGATATAGGGAGGATGCAAAATTGAGAAAAATAATGCAATCAAGCATATTAGGGAAAGATAAATTCACAAATGCCTGTATAACAAGGGGTGGGGATTTCAAAAGGTAAAGTATTAATTATATCTCAAAGACACTAGGAACATATTCTTAGAGGAGGTGACGTTTGCACTTGGTCACAAAAGGTGTTTGTATTTCAAGAGGCAGACAAGGGAGGTGGAGGCAGACAATTATTCAAAGATGCTCCATGAGCAAAGTCATGGACATGTGAAGGACATTTTCAGTGGTAGGTTATAAAGAAGTAAATTAAAAGAAAAAATTATAAGGGCCGGCCATGTTGCCTAGTGGTTAAGTTCAGTGAGCTCTGCTTTGGCAGCCCAAGTTCAGTTCCCGGGCACGGACCTACACCACTCATCAGTAGCAATGCTGTGGTGGTGACCCACAGACAAAATAGTGAAAGATTGGCACAGATGTTAGCTCAGGGCAAATCTTCCTCAAGCAAAAAGAGGAAGATTGACAACAGAAGTTAGCTCAGGGCAAATCTTTCTCAAGCAGAAAGAGGAAGATTGGCAATGGATGTTACCTCAGGGCAAATCTTCCTCAGCAAACAAGAAAAAAGAAAAAATTGTAGCAGTAGAAAAAAGTATATGAGTAAGAAAACTATAAACAGACACTGAGCAGAGGTGTCAGTGTCAGAAGTTCTTGTGTCATATGTTATTGATGGAAGTTCTTTGAAAAGACGAGTGTTTGAAAATTCCCAAGGTATGAAATGTGGAAAAGCACAAAAGGATAGAGTTTTTGTTTAAGTCTTTAGAGCTATAATTAGAGCTGTGAATGACTTAGAAATCATCTAGCCCAGTTCACTTATTTCACAGATGAAGAAATTTTTATTTTGGAGGTAAATACTTTCTAGCTCTCTGGCTCTCTTTGTCTATCTGTGTGTCTCTCTTCTCTCTCTCTATATATATAGCTATACAAAAATATATATGTGTAAAATATATAAAATATATAAGCATATTTAGAGAGAGAATAAATGTCTTCCTAAATAAATCTATCCATCTATATATGTAAAATATGTAATATGTAAGTATATTTACAGAGCGAATAAATTCTTTCTCATACATATATATATCTAGGTGGGAGGAATAGGAAATGAGCAGATTCCTTAAAGCGGTATTCTAAAGAATTCTTAATCCCTCATAAACTTAAAAACCACTCATGTCCTCAACATTCTAGTCCCAAGCACAGAATATGACTCACATTATTCAAATGTAAAGGGAGGAGTTGTTAATAAGGAGGAAAAATAAATATTCAAGGACTGGAAATTCCATCTGAAGTGCTTGGTCTAACAGAGAGAGAGGAAGCGGGTGGCTCCCCAGACCCCAGAGTTGGGGTACCATTACCAAAAGATGAAGGACTGGCTGCTAAGGGGCAGCTGAGGGCAAAGACAGCAAGTGTTCTCTACGGTCTTCCTCTCTTCTGAAACCCATTCCCCTCATTTGTAAATGAAACATACCCCCCCCAACCAAAATATAACTAGAAAACAAAATCAGTTTGTGGTCGTAATACCATATGAGGTTTCTTCCCAGAATAGAAATAATGAAACTTGGAATTGGTGCCCCTTTGAATAATCACATTAATGTAGATCAGAGGTCAGCAGAACACAGCCCCGGGCCAAATCCAGCTGGTCTGTTTTTATAAAACAAGTTTTTTATTGAAAGAGCCACGCCTGTTCGGTTACATATTATTTATGGCAGCTTTTGCATTACAATGGCAGAGTTGAGTAATTGCAACAGAGACAGAGCCCATATGGCTTGCAACGCCTCAAATATTTCATATCTAGCCTTTTACAGAAAAGTTTGCCCACCCCTGGTGTGGATGATGGAGGACGAGCCCCTTTCTGGAGTGGGTGAAACTTGCCTGAGCTTCTGCTTCCGGTGATGGATTCAGCAGGATGGGTATCAGTGCAGTCAAGAGTATCATCCTGTCATCCCGGGGTTGCTTCCTTCTCTCCTTCCCTCGCAGGACTCCACTACAGCCATTATTAACCCTTTGCTCTCTGTCCTTTGCCAGACTCCGACCTGAGCATGCGCACACTGAGCACGCCCAGCCCAGCCTTGATATGTCCACCGAACCTGCCCGGATTTCAGAATGGAAAGGGCTCGTCCACCTCCTCCTCCTCCATCACCGGGGAGACAGTGGCCATGGTCCACTCCCCGCCCCCGACCCGCCTCACCCACCCGCTCATCCGGCTCGCCTCCAGACCCCAGAAAGAGCAGGCCAGCATAGAGCGGCTCCCGGACCACTCCATGGTCCAGATCTTCTCCTTCCTGCCCACCAACCAACTGTGCCGCTGCGCCCGCGTGTGCCGCCGCTGGTACAACCTGGCCTGGGACCCGCGGCTCTGGAGGACTATCCGCCTGACGGGCGAGACCATCAACGTGGACCGCGCCCTCAAGGTGCTGACCCGCAGACTCTGTCAGGACACACCCAACGTCTGTCTCATGCTGGAAACCGTAACTGTCAGTGGCTGCAGGCGGCTCACGGACCGAGGGCTTTACACCATTGCCCAGTGCTGCCCGGAACTGAGGCGACTGGAAGTCTCGGGCTGTTACAATATCTCCAACGAGGCCGTCTTCGACGTGGTGTCCCTGTGTCCCAACCTGGAGCATTTGGATGTGTCAGGTAAATGGCAGCTAACCTCCCATCATTGGGGCCTTCCTCATGTACCACCCCAAAACAGTAGACAACATTGCCACCTCCAGATGGTCCCCTTCTTGGTAGCCATTAAAGATGAGAGTGAGTAGGGGGAAGGCTGACTCTTCCAGAGAAACCATCTCTATGTACTTGTGACTCTGGAGGCCAGAGGTATTTCTTTCATCAAATAATGTTAACTTCTTAGAGAAACTAGAGGCACCTTTTTTCTGGCAGTTCGAGATAGCATGACTTTTCAATGTGTCTTTCCTCCCCCATAACTTTCACTGTGATTTCAGAGCAACATAGATAATGGGTACCAAGTATCTGAACAGAGATCCATAGGAGCCAAATATCTATCTCAGACAGATAGTTTAGAAACCGCCTGACGTCCATTGGTTATTGTTCCATAGAACCTGAGCGCTGTGTCTAAGCTGATTCTGTGCTGCGGGCTGTGCTCATGATGGCTTGCCATTTGCAAACGTTGGGGAAAATGTATCATGGCCAAGTGTCTGCTTACATTCCATCCCACTCTCCTCACCCATGGGCTGATTTTGTATCTTTACTTAAGCAAAATTCTCAATTACCCAGCGCAAGGGTCAGGCCCATCGAGTGCAGCCTTTAGTTCTTTTAAAAATTGAAGGAAATCCCAGCAAGGCTGCTTTGCTTGAAAACCTCTCTCAGGCAGGAAAAATTAAAACTCAGACTCACACTTTGGCGCCAGACGTTAATCCGGCTGGACTAACAGCCTTTCTTTATCTCATCCGCTGCCCAGTCAAAGGACGAACATTCGAGAGGCTGAAATGTGTAAGATGCATCAGGGAGTTAAAGAAATGTACAGCCTGAGCTGCAACCTCAGGGGTTGGTGGGGAGGGGTCAAGAAGTAAAAACCACTGTGATGGGTGCTAAACAGAATTTGGGATTTACAAGCATCTGAGGTAAATGATACTCTCCAACAAAATCTGAGGTAAAAGCCAGCTCTCTCAGCTTGCTCTCTTTCGAAAGCCGACATCTGAAAATATTTCAGATGACAGTCAATTATTTTTCACAGATTCTTTCCCTGGCTGGAAAGCAACTCGCTGCTCCCCTCCTTCAGCTGGCTTCGGGACAAAACCATAGTAACCGTATGTTCAGTTAGTCAGAAGCAGCCGTTGGCATAAAGAAGCAGGAAACCAAGAGGTTTTCTTACATTTTTCCTCTAAGGAATTCTGGAAAGAGAAAGCATTGTGATGTGGTGGAAGCTAGTTTCAAAACTTTGCAATTTGGGACAATTCGTAGTTTTCTCTAGACGTGTTTTCTCTTCAGTTAAAAACAAAAAGGCAAGGGATTGGACTCTTTAACATTCTAAGATTCCGAGCATTGTGGGCCTCTTTTTCAGGCCCACGTTTTCCTTTCTTTTCTCAGATTAGAAAATAATTTATTGGCATCCTCATCTTTGTTAAAGGGCTCCCCCTGTACGCTTAATACAGGCCGCAGGTATCTGTGCCCTCTCTTTTGGAGTCCTTTTGAAATTCAGAAATGCAGAAACTACTTTGGCTGTTTGGGAATGGATATTCCTGGGCTTCTAGCCTGAGCGAGCAGATCCTGCTTGGCCTCTTTGACTAATCATTATGAAAGCCTTGATGCCCTTTCTCTCTATCAACCTGGATAATTTGCTGGTCCTAATATATTTGTGTAGCTTCCTCATATGTCTTCCAATGACCCCTTGTAATCTGTGTACATAGAGACTATATACACAGGGGAATCTGTAACTCCCCAAGTTAAGAGCACAGAATTCCAGAAATTGTGCATGGGCGGGGGTGGGGAGAATTTCAGGTAAATGAAGTTAAAAGAACCAACAAGCCAAAAGGATGGATTTGTGTCACCACCTCTGAACAGTACCGTCCAGTTCTGAGGGAATATTTAAATTATGTTGACACACGGAGAGGTCAGTGGGCTGCTGGAGGTGACTTCACCTATGCATTGTTCTTCTTGGTTTCCGTAGCTGGCCTCTGATAGTGGCCACCTTCTCAATGACAGTAAATTTGACTTTAGAAGACTCACCACTGGTCTAGGGCTTAATTCCCCCAGAGGGCATGAGACTGCCTCCCATCCCTAGCATGCCCACCTTGAAAGCTATCTTTTCAAGGCATCGAAAGTTACTGTAACTGGATGTAATATATTTTCATTATCACTTATTACCTTTTATTAATGTTTAGTCAGGGTTCTCCAGAGAAACAGAACCAATAGTATATATATATATCTAATAGTGTATGTATATATATATATAAAGAGATTTATTAAGAGAAATTGGCTCACACAATTATGTGGAGGCTGAGAACTACACTCTGCCATGTGTAGGCTGGGGACCCAGGAAAGCAAGTGGTGCAGTTCAGCTGAGTCTGAAGGCTTGAGAATCAGTGGTGCTGACGGTTTAAGTCTCAGTCCAAAGGCAGGAGACCAATGTGTTAGCTCAAACAGTCAGGCAGAGAGAGAGAATTCTCCATTCCTCCACCATTTGTGCTCTTCAGGCCCTCGATGGATTGAATAAGGCCCACACACATTGGGGCGAGCAGTCTGTTTTACTGAATCCACTGATTCAAACGTTAACCTTATCCAGAAACATGCTCACTCAGGCACATCCAGAAATAATGTTTAGCCAAATATCTTGGCACCTCATCATATGGTAAGTTGACACATAAAATTAACTATCACAATTAATAATATCTTTAAATGTCAATGGACTGTAGTGAAACCAACCAATTTTCAAAGTATAAAATGTTGAAATTACTGCAAATGAAATTGCTTCAAAAGAGTCCTCTACAACTGGAGACCTGGGAGTCCTCCTTTCTTCTCTTCCTAACCCTTTATAGCTGACCAGTAGGATCCTTCCAAGAGATTCTACTTCCGCAGCACCTCGGGTCCACCCCCTCTCTTCTACCTGCCTGCTTGGTTGCATGCTTCTCTAACTATTCTCCTTACACTCGTGTCAGCCCATTGAGCCACCCTCCACACAATCAGCCTCCAGAGGGATTTTTTCAAACTATAAGTCTAACCATTCATAAAATTTCCAATTGTTCCCCATGACCTACGGGAAAAATTCAGTTCCTCAGAAGAGCATATAAGGACCTTTATGAGCTGCACTTTCTAAGTTCAACTCTCACCTCTTTCCTATGTACACTCAATGCTCCCTCTTAGGACACCATCTGCATTTCCCCAAACACTTCATGTCTGTGCATTCTGTGATGTGGGCACCTCTCTGGGGTGAATGCCATTCCCTCCTCTGCCCCCTAACCTTGCTCAACAACCTTCTTAACAACTTCTCGTTGCTCAAGCCTCAGTCCAAGCATGACCTAAGGAGAACATTTCCTTTCTGACCTCCAGTGAGCTAAGTGTTTCCTCCTAGGTATCTGCCTTTTGAGTTCAGGCAGGTAGAGCATTACTGGGTCTTGCAATTGTGTAATTGCATATTTCTAGATTCCTTTCTCTCAATCCATTATGAGCTTTATAAGGGCAAAAGTGAGGCATATTTTATCTTTGCACTTTATGATATTGTATTTAAGTGACCAGAGGAGCCTCAAAGCCCTAGATAGTCATCACGACCTCTAAAAGTTTCAAATAAAGTTATCATTGTTTAATACTCTAAACAAGAATTTAGGAAGCCACAGTGCAGTGATTAAACTTTCCTCATTAATAAAAATGGGATGGTTGGAAGGATTAAATGAGTTAATGCATGCTATGTTCTGCTGAAGACCATGCAGCAAGCACTCAATAAATCATAGTTGTCATCATTTTTGAACAGTCATTATTATTTACATGCTTAGAAGTCAATTGTTGTCTCATTGACTTGGTCATCTTACATCTCAGAGAATGTAGAGTTATTACTCCAATAATGAGAAGAGTGGTAATGAAGAGCATATTTGTGAAAGCTGAACCAAATCTGGAATTCATTGAAGAAAGCCCACAGATTTGTTCAACCCATATTGTCTGTTCCCTGTTGAGTAATATCCATATTCCTTACCCTGAAGGTCAAAGCAGACTTTCATAATCTGATCTCCATGGACCATTCCTGTCTTGGTTTCCTTTAAATCCTTTCAGACACCTTGCATTCCACCCTATGGACACTCCTCACTGCCCAATGGACTTACCCTGTGCTTTATTGTCGCTCCAATTTACTCAGGCTATCACCTTGCTACTTAAGCTCCATCTCTATGTACCCAAATTGTTTCTCTCTTTCAAGAATCCTCTTATAAACATCACCACTCCCAAGACTTCTGAGTCCCCAGTGTCTAAATGTTCACTTCATGCTGACACATCTACCGTGCAGTTCATCAATTGTATGCTACATCCTTGTCATTTCTTACCACCCCTCCTATAATTGAAGCTTTGGATCAGAAGTTAAGAAACTTTTCCCTAGTCTGCCTGTACAAATCACATCATCTTACTGAGCTGGAGGTGCCTCATCTTTAAAAAACTGAAAGTTAAGTTGGATGATTTCTAAGGTTCTCTCCATGTCTATAAGGTATGAATGCATGAACTAGCCACAGATATTACCTACTGAGCCATGAGCCAATTTATTTTCTTTTCCACCCAAATTTAGCAAATCTGTTAGAATTAAGGCTAAAGTTAAAATTAAAAATTATTGATCTAAAATAATACAAGCGTATCAAAATAGTCTTTTTACCAAAACTGGGCTAAACTAGTATTTCATTAAATTTGGGACTCAGTTTCAAATACAAGGCATTATATTTCCCTGGACTAAATATAGTATCCTTCCTAGGATGCATCAGATTTTGTGAGATATTACTGGAACTAAGAGTTTAGGAACAAAAGTTGTCATATGATCTTGAAAATCAAAGTGCCTTCACAGGCATCACAGACAGGCAACCACCACCATGGACATATAAATTCAGTGTAAGCAGAATACAGTCAGCCTAAAAAAAGAAACCCAAAACAAAGGAAGATTTCAAAGCTAAAGCTGAGGAGTATCAACCGCCTCCCGCAAAACCACGGAGCCCACTGGAGCAGTGGGGGCAGCCTCTGACGACTTGCATCTTTGTTTTCCAGTGTTGGGTTGTATGCTTTACTCCTTCCTGAAATTCTTTGACTTGGTAGCATGCGGCTTTTGAACCTCATTATTCCCAGGACCTGAATTTTATAAGAGTTTCCTGGGCACTTAGCCAGGCGGTGGGAGGAAAGTCCCCTTTAGCACTATTATGCGGCTGCTCAGAAACCTTGGATATGTGTGAGCTGCCAGAGCTCAGAGGTGCCCAGGAAGAGCACAGGGAAAATGAAAAATATATATACAGTTCATGTAGCAGAATGAAATATATCTACATATACATTTATTTATACAATATATATTGACTATGCATATTTATTATTTATATTTATATACTAAAAATATACTGTACATATTTTATATAGTGGACTGAAATATACAATGAGTGTTTCATATATTATATATAATATATAGTGTGTATATGTATATATATAATTTATACACACACACATTCTTATGGGAAGAGGGATTAGAAACAATGTTTAGAGAGACATGTAAAGATATTTTCCTAAGCATTAATTTCCTTGTTTGTAAAATGGATTGTTTTAAGAATCAGGTAAGAAAATGTTTATAAAAGTACTTTGTGAACTTCATGTTCAACACAAATAAGAAACATTACAGTTAACGATAAAATAGACGACTGTTTTTAACCCAGATATACTTCAACCAGGGTCACAGTCCTGAGGACACTTAAATGTTGGAAGTTGGTCCTCCTATAGAAGATTCTATTCTCTCTATAAATCATTCATTCATTCATTCAATAGCTACTTAGTGAGCATCACCTATGAACCAGGTGTAAGGGATACAGCAGTCCCTTTTTTCAGGAGCTTACATTCCAGAGTGAGGACAGCAAATAGAAAAGTGAACAAATTAATATATAATGCCACAGAGAAATAAGGAGTGCCGAAAATAAATGGGAGGCAGGCAGGGGATACTACTTCGTCCAGGGCAGTTAGGGAAGAGTCGTCCTATGTGGACATGTGCTCAGAGACCTAAGAAAGTGGGGGCGGGCCCCTGCGGCTATCTGAGGGCACCCTGTCCAGTGCACAGACCCTAAAGCAGGAGGGCACCTGAGGTGTCTGGGAACCAGCAAGGACCCCAGTGGGGTTGGAGGAGTGGGGCAAGAGACGAGGTCAGAGAGCACAGGGCACAGGTCTGTGGAGGCCTCTTGAGACTTTAGATTTTACCCTTGGAGTGAGACGAGTGTCATCTGAAGACTTTGAACAGAGTGACATGATCCGAGTTCTGTTTTCCAGATCCTTCTAGCAGCTGTGAGGAGAAGAGCTACAGGAGGGCGGGGCGGGGAGACTGGTTGAGGGGCTGGAGCAATAATCAAGATGACACAATTGTTCTTCCTTGACCAAAGAGGATTGAGTTGAATCCCCAGATGGTCTCCTTGTTAGGCTAACAACTACATACGTTTCCTGTAAAGTTTTCAAAGTACATCCATATCCATTATCTCATTGCATCCTCATTATAGCCTCATAGTGTAAGCACCCCAGCTACTCATTGCCATTTCATAGAGGAGAGTCTCAAGACTCAGAAAAGTCAATTCTCCTGCCTGAGGCTATAAAAAGTAGACTTGAACCAGGTATGACTCCCAAGCCAGAGCTCTTTCTGCCCATGCAAGATCAGGACCAAGACTCTTCTGTATTTCACTTCTTTGGCCAGAGAGCTCCCAGACCATTGCAGATGAGAACTAACCTCTACTGAGCTTCTGGAACTTTCTAGGGCCAGGCCAGAAATTTGCACACATTGCCTCATTTCTTCTTCACAGCCACCATGCAGGGAACATGATCATGCCATTTTAAGAAAAAGGAAATACTCAGGATTGATTTGCCCAATGTCAGGCAACTAGTGATGGATCTGGAATTGAAACCCTGTTCTCTCTGATTCTAAAGCCCGTGAAGCCTCTTAAACCCAGATAATCAAAGCAGTTAAACATTCAAATGAACATGGAGAACCCATTCTTGCTTTCCTTCCCTGACGGGGCCAAGAAGGGAAGGGGTAACATCTGGACCTGGCTTGAGGGAAGGGTAGGAATCGGTAACTGCATCCCCGGGGGAAGGCTCCCCATTCTCGGAGGCCGCTCTGAGCGTGTGTTCTGTCTCTCTGTGTAGGGTGCTCCAAAGTGACCTGCATCAGCTTGACCCGGGAGGCCTCCATTAAACTGTCCCCCTTGCATGGCAAACAGATTTCCATCCGCTACCTGGACATGACGGACTGCTTCGTGCTGGAGGACGAGGGCCTGCACACCATCGCGGCGCACTGCACGCAGCTGACCCACCTGTACCTGCGCCGCTGCGTCCGCCTCACCGACGAGGGCCTCCGCTACCTGATGATCTACTGCACCTCCATCAAGGAGCTGAGCGTCAGCGACTGCCGCTTCGTCAGCGACTTCGGCCTGCGAGAGATCGCCAAACTGGAGTCCCGCCTGCGGTACCTCAGCATCGCCCACTGCGGTCGGGTCACCGACGTGGGCATCCGCTATGTCGCCAAGTACTGCAGCAAGCTGCGCTACCTCAACGCGAGGGGCTGCGAGGGCATCACGGACCACGGCGTGGAGTACCTCGCCAAGAACTGCACGAAACTCAAGTCTCTGGACATCGGCAAATGCCCTTTGGTCTCCGACACGGGCCTGGAGTGCCTGGCCCTGAACTGCTTCAATCTCAAGCGGCTCAGCCTCAAGTCCTGCGAGAGCATCACCGGCCAAGGCTTGCAGATCGTGGCGGCCAACTGCTTCGACCTCCAGATGCTGAATGTCCAGGACTGCGAGGTGTCCGTGGAGGCCCTGCGGTTTGTGAAACGCCACTGCAAGCGCTGTGTCATCGAGCACACCAACCCTGCCTTCTTCTGAAGGGACAGCTTCCAGCCGGCACTGTTTTCATACAAACACGAACCAAACGAAATGTTTTTTAAAAGCAGCATATGTAAGCACCGACACCCACTCATAACAGCTATTTCTTGCAGCAAGGTTCTTAGGAATCTGGCTTTTATTTTTCCTAGTTTCTCATGGGCAACAGAGGTCAAGGAAAGGAAAGTGGGGACAAATTTCTACTATAGTAAACGGTTTGGGGGGGTCAGGTCATTTGTAGGCAGTTCCTCTTCTCACAAAAGATGTACCTCAGAAAGCTGATGGCAGTGTCTTCAGAAACACCTCTTTCTCCCTCTGTCTCGCTCCTCCTGGCACATCCCCAGGGTTCTACACCCCCATCTCTCCTACTCCACCCATCCCCCCAACAGCAACAGCGGTAAATCAGAACAATAATGCTCTCCAGACCTCCTCCTCTTTAAACTGCGTGATTGGCCTAAGCCATGCTCTTCAATCCCACACCCAAGCAAATTCTTGTTAAATAAATATCACAGAACCTGGTATTTATAAAGTGCTTCCAAACCTTTTTAAACTGTCACTTGTGGCAAACAGCGTGGTAGAGGAAGAGACTTGTGTTCCTCCCCCCAGTTCTGCCACTAACTAGCTGTGTGAGCTTGGGCAAAGCACTTGACCTCTGTGGGCTTCAGCTTCCAGCACTGAGTCAGAGGCCATCGACTGAGGATTAGCTTCATGCCCATTTTAGAGCTGAGGGAACAGAGATGTCAATAGACAGAAGCACCTTGGCACAGACCACACAAGGCATCTACCTGTTCCAAGAGTATTGATTCTGTAGATGCTTTCAGGAGATTCGGAAGTGCCAACGCCATGTCCCGTACGTCCTTCCCTCCAGTCTGAGCATCACTTCCATCCCTGTTTGTTTTGCTGGGTGAGTCTTTTAGGCATCTTTTCCTGCCCTGCTAGATGGGTGGTCTCTGTGCCCAAGTGCTCTCAGCATCACCCCACTCCACACCATCCACGAGGCAATGGAATTCCTAATGCCAGCAAAGCCCACATCCCCCAGTCAAGTTGATCTTTCTGAGTGTCTTCAAATAGGAGGAAAGACCCTCATGATTTTTAATTAACAAATGACGCCCAAGAGGACACATGTCCTCTAAGGTTTTTCTAATCCTTCTCATTGCGCACGTGGCATGCAGCAGGCACATCTGCCCTGCAGCTGGCAGGAACAGATGCCTTGGTTCTTTGTCCTTTGGATCACATTGCTACTTTTCTCATCTATTTATTTCTTTGTTGCATCCAGACTTTGTCACATGAAGCCTGTTGGGGTTAAGTCATAAGGGTTTAATTGTGCAGATTGCCACCTTGTGTGCCTTCCTCCGTGGTTGTCTGCATGTTCTCTGTCAAAGAATGCAGAGCAGACTACCACCTATTTAAATACTGTTCCTTCAAAAATACCAGACAAATGGAAGAGGGAACACATTGATAAGACTTAGGCTGTGGTCCATCAACCAGGCCCTTGGAATAGAACATTAAAATCTTGCCAACTATGAATTTCAAATGGCCCTATTTGGATAAAAATCCATGTGCCAGCTTCATTCATGCAAAATCAGGATGCCAAAAGAAAATTCCACTGCTTGTTTTCATGACATTTACTTGCCTTTTGTTAATAAACACATAACCTTTCCCAAATTATTCTCTGGCCACACACCTTCTTCATCACTGTTCCAATGGTTCATCCATTTCTTTCTCAAAGAGTCCACCATCCAGACTCAGAACCTGTGCATCTCCGAGTCAAGCACGTGGATGTTGCTTCAGATCAAGCTTACACAGCGCTCGACAACTGCACTCCCACTGTAGGCTCCCTGCATTGCTTTGTCTTATGTTGGGAAGGAGGAGAGAGAGTGAGGTTTCTTTCATTCATACTCCTCTCCAGTCAACATCGCCAACAGCTTAAATATGCAATCGAGACTGTTTGCCACTGGGGAAAATGAATTGTTTGGCAGGGGATAGTATCTAGTGATAGTCACAGAGTTTAGAACTACGAAAGGGCCTGAAGGTGGCATTCCCCTGCTCTGTGGCTTGTGACCCTATCTAAAGTTTCAGAATTTGAGAGTCACAAAGGATTGTCCCTAACCCTTGGCACTGGGGTTTTCCACGTGAGCTGGTCTAATACTCTCAGAATGAGAAGGGAGATCCAGAATTGCTCCCTGAATCAGAGAAGGGGCATCCCATTGCAAACATCTTTATCACCACAACCTGACCGCATCACCTAAACCGTCTTCCAAACATGAGACAAAGCCGACTTTCACGATGATTGCCCTGCACCTACTGTCTTCCCCAGTTTCTCCCTTTCTCCCAGTCTTCTCTTCATCCATTCTACTTCCCCTTGGGGGATGAATCTATGACAGAGGTTACTGGGGAAACAGCTCAGCAGATTTTTAGAGACCCAGCAAAAGGCCTCACTAGGAAATTTATCTGTTTTAAAACAGTGCTTCCTTCCTGCCTCTGCTAAATTGAATGCTCATTGTTTTTTTAATTCTAATGTTCAAATCACTGCGTGCTGTATGACTCTAGAAAGCCTTAATTTACTACCACCAAGAAATAAAGCAATATGTTGGTAATCGAGTTAAGCTTCATTTAATACTCTGGCCAGAGGAGCATGGTGTTCATTTGGGGACGCTCAAGAAAGAGCAAGACACTTGCCTCATGTTGAAGTAGAGAGCAAGTCAGGTCACTGCAATTGTCCCTGTAAAGTTATATTCATGGTCTTGTCATTTCCCTCAGCTTAGTGACTTTGGCTGAAAATTAGCAGGTAAGTGAAAAATCATTACCATCACAGTTTAGTTCAGGTCTTCAGTTCCTTAACCCAAACTCTCGGAGTCAGATATATTTGGAATTCATAATTTTTCATATTCTATGAAGTTATCTATGGTGTACTTTGTAACAACCCTGCCAGAGTCTAGGACAGCACCCTTAATCAAATGTGTTAATATTTCTGCAGCAATAGGTATGAATAATCACACCACATAAGATTATTAGAGACTATAAATAGCCTTGCATCCATTCAGGTCAGGTTTTTGTCATCTAATTAATTTGTGCCAAACATAATGAAAAAACTATTTTTTCAGAACTTTCTAGATTTCAGAATTATGGATAAGTAACTTTGGACCTGACTATACTTCCCGTGGCACTGGTTACAAACATTAGAGAAATCCTCAAAATTATGTGGACAGTTAGTTGTTATAAATTTAAAAAAAACAAAAAAGTCTTAGAGTGTTAACACCTGGAAGGAGAATATGGCGACCTGAGCTAAAAGGAAAAATTATCAGTAGAAAAAGAAAAATGTCAGATCTCTACTCACCCAAGCCTTTGGATCTGAGAAATCAATATGGCAGAAAGCAAGTACTGACAGATGAATGGCAAACTTCATCTTTAGCGAGTAAAAAGGTTTTAAGAGATATCGATTTTAAATCTATTTGTCCTCAACCTTCTTCTCACCCTATGTCAGCTGTTTAATGACTCTCACTTCAACCAACAGGACTGTTAACTGCCTTGAAGCATCAACTTGAGGTAGCGCCATGCGATTCTTGTCAAGATCCCAGCAGAAGGCTGGCAGTAAATACAATGCATTTGCCCTTGAAGTTCATGACTTCTTATATTGACATTTGTTCAGAATTAGCAAAAGTCTTCAAGAAGTTTGATATCCAAGAACAAGCAACATGAAACCAGAAAGATTACTTTTAAGGGGAAAAGTAATACAATAAAATTGCTCACCATGTCTAAATTTTCACAGAGAAATCACCAAAAGTAGTGCACTTGTTCAATAACTGGCAATCATGATTAGTTCAAAGAGAAGTTAATTTGAAGAAATGCTGAATAGACAGTAGAAGAGGAAGAGAATATTTAGAGACTAGGTACATACGTCAGTGAAAATGTTCACACAGAAAAGCTGTGAAATGAAACTGGATTTCCTGTTGCACGCTGTTGGTCAGATGGTTTCTTCTTTTTGATCCATATACAAAAAGCAGTCCTTCATGTTACAGGAAGGAAAGGTGCCAGGGAAAGGTGAGTGCCTGTCACCATCTGTCTGCAGTGGATGCTGATGCTGTCACTGAGACTTGCCTAAACACGGCTCCAGTTGCCCAAAGAGCGACTCAGGCAAGTTTCATTAAGATGATCACCAGAGGGGCAAAGCTGTTCACATGAGGGAGGAGGTACTCTCATAGACACTTAGATTGGGGACACCCCATCCAGGACTGCACCCAGGATGTGATTATTCCTCCTTTTTTCTTTGAGGCCATCATTACGTCCTACAGCTGCAGGTCCATTTTGTAGAGCCTTTTTTTCCCTCTCAAGTCAGAACATCAGCTTGCATTTGACACCACATGGGAGAAAATAACATTTGGGAGCTGGATATGACATAATCCCTGCCTATCAACAGCACGGTTGTGGCATCTCCAGCAGGGCTATCCCAGGAAATATCTGTGACTAGGATGCTGGTCTTGTGGACCAACCAAGAAGGCTACCTTTAAGCTCTAAATTGTTGCTCAGGTGTTAGCAATCAGCCTCATGCAGGTATCAAAGATGGCCTTGAAGAATCATTCAAAAAAAAAAAAAAAAGCCCTCGACCTAAATAGTTCCAAATCTAGTCATATTTCTATATTGTGGGACATTTCTCTTTGCAGTCACTGATGAGATCAGTAAGTTTGAATTCTATCCTGGCCCGTGTGATGATCAGCCTATGATGGAGATAGGAAATCACAGTCATTCTTCATGAACAAAGAAGCCCAGGGAATCCCAATCATTTTCTCCTGAAGGAGCAGATGGTACTCAGCAATCCTCAACTCCTTTAACAAAGGTTTATTGACCAGCTACTATGATAGGATCTGTGTGAGTGTGATATAATATCCTTACTCTAAATGGAACTCAGATCAAATAACTACAATATCATGTAATGAGTTTGAAGGTGGGGAAGGGAATATAAAAAGGAGAGTGGCAGCATTCTTTCATTCATTCATCCAACAAGTATTTACTATGAATCTAATATATGTGCCAGGCACTGTGGTGGCACTGACAGTCTTTTCCTGATGGAGTTTACCAAAGAAGTAATTTTCATCACCGTATGGAGAGAGGGATAAAGCTTAGACAAGGTGAGCATCATGAGCCACGATGCGCTTGAACATCCAAAACCATGCAGGAAACCCATTCAGGGAGACAATATTTGATAAGGTTAATGAAGTAGTTTCTCTCTACCATAGGCTAACCTTATCAGAATATTGACTATACTAACTATAGGTGAGCTTTATGATTGCCTTGAGTTAGTCATATGGAAATAGCAGGTTCCGTTTTGTTCTAATCTCATCTCACAGATTAACCCCTATGTACTCATACACACTCTCTCACACGCACACAGTATAATTTTTAAAGGATGGAAACATTCTGCAGAAACAACACTGAAACATAATTTCTTGGACAAACTGTAAGAACCTCAAAGCAGCTTGACTGTCCTCCCAAACGGCATATGCAATAATAGTCCAAACACAGCAGTATGCCTGCAAGCCTGCCATCATGATTTCCCCAGAATCCATCTCAGCGAGAGGATGATAGGCACTCCCTCAATAATCCTTGGATTTTTTCAGCCAGCATAGGTGCTCCTTGGTATCACTTTAGTCGTTACATACTTACAATGGGAATGGCCAGAATAATTGAGATTTCTCAATTTATTATGCCTCTTTATTGAAAATTGGTCTATGTTACTAATTTAAGAAATAGTGGAAGGCCCAAGTAAGATTGATTCAGTAGCTGTTTAAATTGCCAAGAAGTGGATTTTACTTGTAAATTCACTGAGGATGGGTTCTTTGAGCCTCAAATTTTATCAGGGCCATGAATGTGAAATTATCTGCCCACAGTAACAGTAAACTAAACAATGAAATCCATTAGAAATGGTAAGAGTGATAGGAAAGCTTTTAATTCCTGTTCTCTGCAGTCAGAAGCAAAAGTCCTCATGGTTTTTCAGGGCCCCAAATCCAAAGATTGAGTAGACTTATTAAGCCCGTTTCCAGATAGGCATGCAGAAGATACAGGGAGAGGAATTCTAATTACAAAGATTAGCCAGTAATTGCTACTTCCCTTTCCTCCTATTTTCTACCAACCACTACTGAACACACCTACCCTCTATAAATAGAACGTAAACAGAAATTCCAGGTTTCACATCATGAATTTATTCTTCATAGATGTTTACATTTAGAATTTAAACAACCTTATCATGTCTCTCTCATTTATGAGAAAGTAGATAAAAAGACAAAACTGTCACAACTGATAAATAGGCTTCTTCATTTTATCTCAAAGCCTTTCTTTTGGAGATGGAGACCAGAATAATTACACAAATGCATGGCCTTCAACTGTACAATTCCTCATTTTGCAATCCCACTCCTTAATAATGGAGAAATGTGAGAAATGTTGGTTTTTCATGCTCCCTTGCCACTTGGTAAAGCCCCTGAAGAGATCGTTTTGCTGAACAGATCCTTGTCTTAGTAGAAGAACCAGAGGGAGAATTTAGACCATTTCTCTTATTCTCATTACGGCCACACAGGCCAATATGTAATTTATGACATAGTTGATCTTATGAATGACGTCCGTGCAGCAAAGGCTTTCCATTAGCTAGTCGGACCGTGAGACTCCAGTTGGCTCTCCTCTATGTTCATAATTTTAAAACACCCAAAGAATAATGACATGGGCGCACTGGAAGGTTGGAGACCAAGAGGCTGGATTTAAAGAAAGAAGAGAGATATACACACATTCAAATAACGACCTCTCACTCGCATAATGAAAACCAGAGTCTCCTCTGGATTTCCAAGCTGGCATTGTTTCATTGGTACCGTCGCCTTGGGGGTTCCTGTGTGTAATGTTTCTTTTAAAAATAGTGCACACAAGAAAGCAGTAGGAAATGCAAACACTGCCGTGGGAGAACATTAGCCTCCCTACCTTTTAAAACTCGTGCTTAACCCCAAATGCATGTGGCAAAATAACCTTAAAGGTGATCAGGTTATATAATGACTCTTTTGCGTTTATAAAGAAAAGCCACACATTCTAAGATGCTGAGTGTTCCTGTTTCTTTAACTTCCCTCACTCTAAATTCCTCGGCCTTATGGCTTCAGGGTTCCAATGCCCAATTTTTCACAGCCAATAGCTTGTTCTGGCCAGAAAGAAAGTGACCTTGCTTATCTGATTTTCTGAACCTTGCGAAGTATTGTATCAGCCTCTCCTAGTGAAGTCCCTCTGCAGGCCTTGGGAACCCAATGTTAAGCCTTGGGAGTCACTGGAATCCAAGAAAGGCCTTGGGAAAATTTGGCCAAAAGGTTCCTTTGACTGAAACTAAGAAACACTTGATAATTCTTACGATGATAGCAAACGCAACTAAAAAAAATTTTTTTTTAACTTACTGTTTCCTGACTTTAGTGGGATAAATTTCACGTACTCATCTCCTTTTGTGTCGCACTGCCCATTGAATTCTCTGCGGCAACTGATGAAATACAAATTCAGGTTTGGGTCCTGTACGTTTTTTTATTCTGTACTTTTTTTCAGTGGCGTTAGGTTGGTTTGGCCAACTCTTGTGTTGCACACCATTTTCAGAAGGAGACAAGATCCTGTGAAGGTTTATGGTGATTTCAAAGGACTTCTCAGGCAATGTTGCTAAGTGTAGATAGCCCAGTGTCCAGCGGAAAATATTGTTGTCAGAACGCGAGAGTGAATTTGTCAGGGACACAGAATATTTTTGGAGATGATTCTGGAAATACACTGAGCCTCGATCTGGAAGACCACACAGGTATTCCACTCCATTCCTCGCAGGTGAATTCCAAACTGTATGGAGAGACTTAATTACCCCATAACTATAATCTATAAGTTTAACAAATTTGTAGAGGTTTTTTATCAAACCAAAAAACTTCATGATCTATTTGTAGATGTTCACTCATCACTCATAATTTCCTTCTCATTTCCCTGGAGGGTCCTGTTAGTGCAGCATTTACAATGGTAAATTTTGTTCCTGTTAGAATCCAGGGCTCCTCATGTCAATGATTAGTGCCCATCCACAAGTCTCCTGAAAACTGTTAAAAACCTACAGATAAGCCCTCTAATAGAGGTGATTCAATAATTTCAAAAGGCCACTTAGAGAAATGTGTCAAAGTCTTTATGACATTTTGTTTCTGGGTAGAATATCACAGCAACAAGGCATTTGTAGGTATTCTGTCTAGTTTTTAATGCCCAAATGTATTCTTTGTATATGTCTAGGGATGGACTAGAAATATAAATAGCTGAATTTTGAAAGCATTAAGTTTCATTTTAGAAGTGTTCCAACTTTGGCTGAAAGGATTTTAGTTGGAAATTTCACATTTCAGTTTCCAAATGTCCTGGGAATATCCTCTGGTCCCACCATTTTATATAACTAAAAAAACCTTTTCCTTTTTGTTTGGGTTGTGATGTGTGCAATATACATGGATCGTGTAATAGAAGAGCTCTAGATATTATTGATTGTGCTCCAAGATATCATTAGCATACAAATAAATTTGTCTGCTTCCAGTTAGCATCAGGCAGCTAACGTCAGCAGGGTTTATGCGCATCTGAATACCTAATCCTCCAGCAAACTACTTTTAGCCACTGTCCTTCTGACTTAGCAGAATCAGAGTAGACTAGACCCACTTGTGGGCCTTTTCCCCAACCTTCCTAAAACCTCTCCCACCACTCCTATCTGAAAGCAGAAAGTCCTGCCAAAGGGCTTGGACCAAATGCAGTTTATTCATTCTTGACTTCTTTATTAACAATTTCCAAATGTCCCTAAATTTACCTTGGTCCAGCATTTGGGATGTCTCCCAGGGGCTTGCTAAAATAATTTCTTAATATCTGCATCAGCATTCCTTTTGACGTCAGAAGTCTGTGGTGGCAGAACTTCAATATGGTCTTGTACTAAGATAAAGCCCCACCCTACAGACGCCAAAAGAGCAAGCACAGAAACACTGACCAACTCTGTCCCTGGCACGTGTTACAGATACAAAGAGAAAAAGTTGCCTTTAACTTTTCATAACATGGTCAGCTCTGATCGAGTTAATTATTTATTAGATTAGGACTTAGTCCGGAATTTGCTTCATGGTTCTTCCACTGATTTTCTATCAATGTTTCGAAGAATCACTTAATTTCTGTATTAGAAGATATGACCACAACAATGGCTAAGGGTCAAGTTTTTGGAAGTATTACTATTGTTCATATTTTAAACAGGCTGATTTTCATATAAAGGACAGATAGACAGACAGATAGACTGATAGATACAGATAAACGATACTTGTGCAGATACACGTGTATATATTTGGTGGAGGAGTACCCAGGATTGATGTCATCTCCTAAGTTTCTGGTGTTCCTGAAATTCTCACTTGCTTAGTATTTTATTTAGCTTTGGGAGACATATTAGCTTCGAGGCCCAGAACAAAACAGCAATGGAGCCACATCTATCAAAAATATTGAGTGCTGCATCTGCCCTGAATCTTTATCGAAATCACTCTAAATCTTGCCATTCTGTCCAACTAGAAAGAGTAAAGGAATAGAGATATTCTCCTGATGCTGGAATAAGGACAAAAAAGATGTTTGACTCAGCCAATAAAATTGAAATGTTCTAGGAAAGAGCCAAGGAGATAAATAACCCATCTGAATTAGGATGCAGACAGGACTTCATGACCTAGATTCTTTTCTTAGTTCTAGTTACTGGGACCGAAGATGAGGGTATTTATTGATGGCATCCAAAAGTCTCCCCTTTGCCAAACACAACATTTTTTCCAATGTGGTAGTAGTGAAATGTGTCTTTTGTACTGATTTTTAAAATTCCCTACCCAGATTTTTTTTTTCTGGAAAAATATTGCAAGATAAATACCATTGATAATCGGAAGTAGCCAGCATTCTAGGGAAACAATTTCCAAAGAACACAGCTCAATTTTTGCATGTGCTGCCTCTTAGTGTTTTCTTTTTGACAGAGCAGTTAGACTGATTATGGAAAGACCTAATTAAAGGGCTGAAGACATGAAATATTCTAAAGATGTTGAAGAAACACTTGCTCATGTAGGTCTTAAATTGCTACTATTTCAGAATGAAGTGCCTTTTTTAAAAAAATAAAGTGGCATATCTCATACACAGGAAAGGGGAAAGGACGGTTACATGTAATTTGTTCAGATCAGAGTTTGCATGAACTCAGTGACACCAGGAGGACTGATTTCCGCAGTGACTTGAGCAGTTCTCTCTGAAAGTGTAAAAGGCAGCAGACCTTAAGTCCCCTCTATGTCTGACCAGGAAGGAGGACAGTGTCCTCGACAGTCTAACAGCTCTACCTATGGCCAGTTTTCTGCCTGCAGGCAGTCCCACTACACATTGATTCCGCAGGAGCCGGAAAGTTGAGTGTTCTGAACATTTAATCCTGTGAATATTTATTGATGGTCTTCCATCCATAGCAGTTAGAGATATAACAAAAACAAACACAATTCCTGTCCTCAAGACACCCACCATTCACCGTCATACACTGCTAGTGGGAATGTAAACTGGTGCAGACACTATAGAAAACAGGATGAAGATTCCCCAAAAAATTAAGGATAGAAGTACCATATGATCCAGCTATTCCACTTCTGGGCATTTATCCAAAGAACATGAAAACACTAATTTGGAAGGATATTATTTACACCCTAATGTTCAGTGAACCATTTTTCACAACAGCAGAGACTTGAAAACAACCTAAAAGTGCCCATTGAGGGATGACTGGATAAAGATGATGCGGTGTATATGTACAATGGAATACTACTCAGCCATAAAAAGGATGACATCTCGCCATTAGTAACAACATGGATGGAACTGGAGGGTATTATGCGAAGCGAAATAAGTCAGATGGAGAAAGACAAATACCATATGTGGAAGATAAAAACAACAACAACAACAAACAAACACATAGATATAGAGATTAGATTTGTGGTTACCAGATGGAAGGGGGAGGGAAGAGGGTGAAAGGAGTAAAAGAGCACATGTGTACAGTGATGGGTAGTAATTAGTCTTCGGGTGATAAATATGATGCAGTCTACACAGAAACTGAAATATAATGCTGTACACCTAAGACTCATATAATGTTATAAACCAACGTTACTGCAATAAAAAACAATAAAACTAAAAGACATCCACCATCTATTGAGGGAAGTGCAAAGTATAAATGGCATTTTGATTCAAATCAACAAATTTTTCTTGAAGGCCTGTTTATGGATCCTGCTGTTTTAGGCACTGGAGATCCAGAGCAGTGACCTAGAGAGATAAAAGTCAGTGCCCTCATGGTGCATTGGCATAGCTTATGTGCTAATGCCATCCTGTCCAACAGGACTTTCCTGAGATAAGAGAAATGATCTCTGTCTCTGCTCTCCATTATAGCAGCCATTAGCCACGTGTGATTATTGAGTACTTGAAATGTGCTAATGCGAATGAAGAACCGAATTTAAAGTTAAATAGTCACATGTCGCTAGTGGCTACCATATTGTACAGAGCAGTGCTAGAGCAGCATACGTAATTGCACTTCCAATGGTGATGAAATGCTCTGTGTCTCTGCTGTCTCATAGGGTAGCCTCCAGCCCCCTGTGGTTAGTGAGCATCTGAAATGTGGCTATTGTGACAGAGGAACAGAATATTACATATTATTTAATTTTAGGACATTTAAAATTAAATAAGCACATGTGGCTAGTGACTGCTGTATTGTACAGTTCTAGTAACTTGCTTCTCAAGGTATGCTTCATGGATCAGCAGCATCAGCAATACTTGGGATGTTAAAAATTTAGACTGCATTTTAACAGGATCATCAGATTAAATTTTGAGAGGCACTTGTCTGTTAGAGGCAAATAATGAAATAAATGAATTATATGTGTGTGTAGATATACATATGTGTGCGTGTGCCTGTGTGTGTGGATGACAATATGTGTATGGATGAGGATGAGAATTTCTACAGTAAAGAATAAAGCAAGGAAGAGGGACAGAGAGTATAGTGCAGAGAGGTTTCAATATTTAAAAGAATGGTCAGAAAAGTTTTCACTGAAAAGGTGACATTGGAGAAAAGACCTGAAGGAGATGAGGGAACAGGTAATGTGGATATCTGCAGGAAGAACATTCTAGGCAGATGGAACAGTGAATGCAAAGGCCCTGAGGCAGGAGCAAAGACGCTGCTGGCTTTTTCCAGGAACTGCAAGGAGACCAGCATGGCTGGAGCAGAGAGAGTGGAGCAGAGTGGTGGAAGATGAGGTCACAAAGATAATGGGGACAGCTTGTGGGAGACTGGTGCCATTGCAAGGAATTTGGCTTTTCCTCCCAGTGAGACTAGGGGATTTTAAACAGAAGGAGTAATATGATTTGACTTATATTTTAAAGGGCGCTCTCTGGCTTTGTGTGAAAAGAGTGACACCAGGGCACAAGCAGAGAGACTAGCTAGGGAACTATTATAACAGCCTAAGTGAGAGGGGGAGTAGTTTGGAATAGGGTGGTGGAGGTGGAAGTGGCAAGAAGTGGTCAGATTCTGGGTGTGTTTTGAAAATCACACCAAAAGGATTTGCATACAGATTAGATGTGGATTGAGAGACAAAGCACAGTGATGAGACATGTTCTAGATTTATTGACAGGGACTACAAAATACAATTAGACATTATTTCCTGTGCTAGCTACACGACAAAAACTTCAAAGCTCTGTCTTGTTGAGGCGAGGAAGTCCATTCATCTATCCACATTGGCAATCGGAGTGGATACTATATAGAAGGATATAGCCAGCCCGCCATCAAACCACTTTCTTTGCTATGGACTCTTCAGTTTTTCTCAGTCTCCCATAAGAGCCTATTGAAACTGACCTTCAACCAGATTGCCTCCCAACCAAAACTCTTTATAGAAACCATAGAGTCACCACTGTCTATCAGTTCTCTTCCAAAGGAAATTTCTGAAAAGCAACACAGAGACTAGACACCTCCATCTGCCAACCTCTCTTGGATTCTGGCTGATCCCACACTCAGCAGGTCCCCTCTGGCCATCTCTTCAGTGGCTTCTCCTAGTTGCATTGCTCTTCCCAGAATTTGGTCATTGTGAGCCAAGAATTATCAAAGACTTTGTTAATTATTTAGCTTATTCAACCAATATTTTCTGAGCAGCAACCATGTGCCAAGGACTTTCTCAGGTACTGAAAAGATGAAAAGGACAGACAACTTCCTGGCCTTGTGAAACTCACTTTGCTTAAAGAGGGACAATGAACAAATAAAAACATAATGTAATTATCTTGTAGTGATAAAGACTATGAAGAAAACTAAAGAAGATTAAGAGAAGGGTGCATGCCCAAGGAGGTGGGGGTGCTATTTTAGATAGAATGGTTAGGGGAAGCTTTTTTGAGAAGATGACATTTCAGCAGGAGAGAATGCATTTGTATTGTAGCAATGCAAACAATCTGCAATTGAATACTGCTATTAGTTTCCTATTACAGACTACAAATTACTCCAACATTTGGCAACTAAAAGGAGCAAACATTTATTATCTCACAGTTTCTGTGGGTCACAGAACTGTATCACAACTATATCACAAATTCTGTATCTCACAGAACTTGGGAGCAGCTTATATGAGTGCTTCTGGCTCAGGATCTCTCAGTTAAGATATCAGCCTTGGCTGTAGTCATCTGAAGGCTTGACAGGCTGGAGAACCCACTTTCAAACTTCAATGGCTACTGGCAGGAAGCCCTGCCAGATGGGCCTCTCCGTGGGGCTGCTCAAGACATGGCAGCTGGCTTCCGGGAGAGTGAGTGATCCAAGAAAGAGGATAAGAGATAGCAAGAAGGAAGCCACGTGTCTTTAATGACCTTCTCTTGGAATGACAAACCATCACTTCTGCCCTATCCTATTGGTCACACAGACTGACCCTGATACAATGTGGGAGGGAACTACAAAAGCCGTGAATACCAGGAGCCAGGGATCCTTGGGGTGCTATCTTGGAGGCTAGCCACATCAAATACATAGCATCTCATTCTTGAGAGCCACTCAGTTCTTAGTTATTCAGTCATGTCATTGATCATCTCTTCTAATCCCTCTCTCTCAGGAGCAAAGAAAGGAAAAGAAGGAAGAGAAGAGGAAGGAGGAGGAAAGAAATAAAATGAGAGAAAAAAAGAAATTTCTGTGTTCTCTTTTGAAAAGTCTTTCAGTTTTGCCAACTCTGAAGCCTAGATCATCTCTAGACATGCCATTGCACGTCCAAAGACTCATTAATGGGCTTTGCTGTAATGTGGTAGCTTACTCAGTATCTCAAGATTTCTTTCTCCCACTGACAGTCACTCCAAATATCACAAGGAGAAAGGAGTTTTCTAAGGATTTCATTTCCCCAAAGGTATGAATTACGCCAAATGTTCCCCTTAAAACGCTAAAGTTAGCTATAAGACAGTTTTTATTATAAATAATTACTTTCATTAAAGCTATTTGAAGATATTGTCTACTTTATGATCCACAATCCCTTATTCCACATCTAATACTCTTAATTCACTCAGGACTCTGCAAAATGTCTCACGCAATAAATTTCTCCTTGGGTTTAGCTCCAGGGAAAAAAATTTACTCTCCAGGCCAACTTGCCTGCTTTCTTTTAACAGTCCATGAAGATGACCTATCTCAGTATATTACTCTGTCTTTCTTTGTTTCCAGGAAATCCAGAAAATAATTAAAGCCAAACTATAATCTTTAGCTCTTTCCAGGTAACTAATAACATCTATTCTTTCTCTAAATTTCCTATGACTACTCTTCTTCTCTTTTTTTCATTATGTTTAAAGTTATATACCACCTCCAATCCTTTTGCAGTAGGCAAGATTTATATTCCAAATAAATAGTAAATTAGGACAACTTCATCCAGGAGCAAATGATTTTTGACTCAAGCTCCAGAGCTTAGGTCCATATACACAAGCACTGTCACTCAGTTCCAGTGGCAGTCCTGACAATGATCTCAGCTGATCCATCCTGTATCTTGAGAAAGATGCTATTTTTGTGTGTTCCTTTTTGAAAACCATAGAGCCAGTAGGAGATGATTCAAGTTTGTCCCTCCTCTGAATCAACTTGGATACTATTTGTTAAGTCCTGAATTGTGTCTCTCCCGGCCGCAAAATTCATATGTTGAGATCCTAACCCACAATAACTCAGAATGTGGGTGTATTTGATGATAGGTTCTTGAGACAGGTAATTAAGTTAAAATGAGTTCATTAGGATGGACCCTAATCCAATATGACTGATGTCTTCATAATGAGAGAAAATTTGGACATAGACAAGTGGAGAGGGAAGACCGTGTGAAGACTCAAGGAGAAGGCCATCTGCAAGCCAAGGAGAAAGACGTAAGAAGAAACAACCTTGTGGACACCTCCATCTTGGACGCCTAACCTCTAGAACTTTGAGAAAACAAATTTCTGTTGTTTTAGCTACCCAGTCTGTGGTACTTTGTTACGGCAGCCCCAGCAAATTAATACACTATTACATCCTCCCACCAAGAAGTAAAAACTGAAATCTTCAATATTTTCCTAATCAGGGTCAAACCATAATTGGCCACAATTCGGTTTGAAGACATGAAATCATATAGAGGCTGAGCACAGGGAATAGAATGCCAGGAACCAATCACGCTTGTAGATATCAGCTACATGGCAAGTGAACTTCTGGAAGTATTTACGGCATGGTCAGCCTGATCAACAGCTACTCCTCTGAACTCTATTGGGGTAAAGTAATGCTGATAAGAGGGGACAGATATCAAAGAGAAGATTGCTTCCTGTAAGACCCAAAGGTTGTGCTTCTCCACTCAGTTCTGAAGTTCCACAGTTGGCTGTTGTCCTTTATGGCTCAAAGCCACGGACTGTCGTCTTCTGTTCATCTTTTACAATTGCTTTAAATCCCTGCTTGTGTTAAGTTGCCTTTCTAAACCTACACACTGGCAGAGGCCATGAGACCCTAACCTGGGGACTCAGGGAGAGACTCTGAAATGTGGGCAACTCAGGTCAATATTTACAGTAAGATCCCATTTACACATCCTTCTTGCTTCCCCAAGGAAAGACAGAGGAGCACTTCTTGGCTCAGAGGATTTTTGTAGTGGTATAGATCTGCTGAAATCATGGCTGGATAACATTTCTGGCATCTAATTTGATTTTATAATCTAGTAAAGTGAGAACTGATGGGGAGGGGGTGAGAGAAGTGATGGGTGGAAATTCAGAAATAGGAAAATGTTTTCCCCTGTAGATAGCTAAAAGCACACAGATATTTCCTTTTCTTCCCTTCTCCCTTTTTTTTTTTTAACTACAGTATTATTTCTTTTCAGAAAGGAGATATAAATATTTATGCACCCCAAGATGGTGTTGCTGGTGACACTCAGCTTCTACTATCATCTGCAGAATGTGGTGCAGATAGAACTTTTCCAAATATTTCCATGTTGTTATGCAATGGCCTATCTTGATAAATGAGGGCCTATATCCACTCTCTTCTGATCTCTGTTAAATGCACATGGTGATGTTTTTCCTCAAGATATCAGCTGAACCCATCCATGCAAGAATGCAAGCCTTTCAATGAAGAAAGTAGGATGTTTAACTGCTGACTCGAGTATATAGATACCAGACATATATACATCTGAAGCACGGATGGATGGTGTGTCCCTTTATCAGTGTTTGTTATGATAGCAGGACTGACATGTATAGTTCATCAGCTACCATTTTTTGGCTGGAGGGATCAGGAAGAAGGAAGGATGTCTACGAAAATGGCATCATTGTTGTCATCATTTGTCCCTTATACCATGACTCACTGCTTCCTGTAACTGCTTCCTTCATCATTTTATTGGAACAAAGAAGCAGTAGCCAAAGTGTAGTGTTCACTGTCATCTCCTGAGATGGCTTGGAGTCATGGGGATACCAACAGTCTTGGCATCAAAAGTACCAGCTCTATGCCTTATTAGCAATGTGACCCTGGGAAGGTCACTTAATCTTTCTTTCTTCAATGGCCTCATCTCTCACATGTGAGAATTTGACACAGACCTCTTCCCTAGGTTATAGGATAAAAAGATCTGCTCCACCAAGCTATCCGTTATTGTCTCCCAGAGGACCCTGCTCATTTCTCTTTTATTTGCACAGACTTCTGGCTCCTTAACCTTGTGATAGCACTGCAGCCACCTTGCCGGAACTCAAGAACATTGACTCTTATTCGGAAGTGGTAAGGTTTGATTCAAGTATTGATTTATTTGCTTTCTTACTACAATTAAGTTCTTGATGAATACTCTCATCTGTAAGGTATAAACTTAGCTCAGAGTAGCCTATTCCCTGAAAAGATCCTAAAAATATAATGCTTTTTGCTTCCATGACAATCATCTACAAAGGAAAAGAATTAGACTAGAAAACTTTGTTTGAATTCTTTCAATTTTCTTTCCTATTTTAAAACAATCTATATTCTGTATCTCTGAATATCAAGATGATATTCTTTTAAAAAAGTCCTTGAGAGCCGGTCAGGTGGCACAGTGGTTAAGTTTCCATGCTCCACTTTGGCAGCCCAGGGTTAGCAGGTTCAGATCCTAGGCCTACACACCATTCATCAAGCCATGCTGTAGCAGCATCCCACATACAAAATAGAGGAAGATTGGCACAGATGTTACCTCAGGGACTATCTTCCTCATACATACACACACAAAAGTCCTTAATTTTAATTTTAACAAATTTATGGCTCAAGAATGGACTTTGCTACTTAAATATATGTGTTAGTAAATGACAATTCACCTACTGAGTAAGCAGTTAGCTAGGCTTGGTGCAATTTTGAAAACTTAAGAGCTGACTTAATCTTTCGAGATTTAGTTTATAACACTACAAAATTGTTTTGAATTTGATCTTCCTTTCCATGTTAGTAACATATCGCTTTCATACTCAAAGAAGCTGGCTCTTAAAGAGACACAGTAATTTTACTGAGAGCCTTGTTGTGGATAATGAGAGGACTGCGCACCAAGCATCTTGGTATTCTCAGCCCTGAAAAACTGCACCCCAAGTCTTCTTCTGTTCTGTCTGTTCTGTTTAGTTTTGGCCTAAAAAACAAACATGGAAGAGAACAGTGGCATGGTGGTGACAGGGAAGCCCAGGAGAAAGAGAGGTGGCAGTGACTGAGAGGTCTAGGTAACTCTGACAGATGTTCTAACCACAACTGATAGCTCTGGCCACGTTCATCAAGGAGGACAGAAGTGACCCACCAGCCACACTGAGGCACTGTGCTCAGCCAGCAGCACCAGGCTCTTGAGTAACCCCAGCTGTGGTGGGCAGATAAGCAGAGTAGACCACAGCCAGATGTGGAAGAGGTGACCAAAAACTGACCAGGGCTTGTGGAGGAGATGGTGGACACCCACTCTTCTCTTGGATAGAAAGGGGAGCCCAGGCTCATGGGTTCTATTCACCTAGGCCTTGAAAGGTCTACAAGAGCACTCATGACTTGAGTTGTCCAAGTTAGGCACCGAGAAGGAAGTACCCGAATAATAGGTATAAACCAACAGAAGTAAGCAAAGAGTAAATTTTCGTTATATCCTAACTCCACACTTTCCCACACTGAACCTTTCCTGATTTTTTTTTTAATCAAACCATAGGCACACAAAATAATACGATAAAATTTACTTACCAAAGATACTTACCAATGATACTGCAAACAATGTAATGTTGTCTCATGGTGACAATCCAGGAGGAATTTTAAAATTTGACCATTCCTTCTGCTTTCATTCTAGCTAAATGAAAGTTTACTATCTCACAAAGCTTTCTATTACACAGTCAGAGCAGAAGTACACTCTAAAGAGTGTAGGCAGACACCTCCGAACACTCACAAGTAGATTTAGCCTACACACTTCAAATAATCTCCAGGAGATTTGATCAACCAGGAGCTTTCTTCTCATTCCACAGGGAAGCAGAACTTTCTAGCCATCATTAACACTGGACTTGGAAATTGAAATTTATGAAAAGTCTTCCTTTAGGAGTAAAATATGAGAAGTAGTCCATTACAGTGAGCTGTAACATTGGGAATGGGCTTACCTACATAAATCTAGGCTACACCTGAATGTGGTTCTAGGGACAAAGATGCCTATACATCAGAAAGCACAAGCTCTTTGCCAAATTAAGTTGTACCCTGGCTTTTCTGAGAAGCTTCATCAATTTCATACTTCTAGGAACAGCTCCAGCCTCAGACCCTCCCTCCAGCGGGCCCTTGGGTTCCTTGTGAAAAGTTTGCAGCCCCTTCTTCGATCCTGGCAAATCCAGGGAGTGGTAACCATCTCTAAGCCCGAGATTTCCTGAGTAGGATCATGCCTCCCTCGTCTGCTGATTAAGCTGGGTGGCATGGGCAGGGGACTTAACTTTAGTTTCCTCATCTTGAAAGTAAGAATAACAGTATCTACCACGTGAGATTGTTGTGAGGATTAATTAAATTAATACAGGTAAATCGGAGGAACACTCAAGTGATTCCCCACAGAAAACCTAGATTAGCTGCAAAGTTACTTTGTCACTGCCTAAACAAACACACTGTAGAGATATTAATTTTATTTTCAATTCCACTCCACCAGTCACCCTTTAGGGACCAGGGATTCTCAAACTTTAGAGTGCATCAGAATCACCTGGAGGCCTTATTAAAACACACATTGATGGGCCCCATTTGAGGATCTTCTGATTTTGATGGGACCTGAGAATCGCCTCACTAAAAGGTTTCAAAAGAATGCTGATATTGCTGGTTTGGGGGCCACACACTGAGAACCATTGTTACAGACTATCGACTTTGTTAAAATGCTCTCTCTGCTAAGCAAACCCCTTTGTTCTAAATGGGACAAGATCAGGGTAAAGTACATTAATCCATTTATGATCCATTTCAAATAACTTATCAAAATTTATAAGCAAAAGTATGCTTTCTAAGACTATTTTGTAAGTTGATTTCCTTGAATGGGAAATTCCAGAAAGAAAATGGAGAACAAACCTAAGACGTGGATATGAATTTGCTCTTTATAGGAATCACCCAGCCCTGTTCACTTTGGGCATCAATTACGGCTTGTTTTACGTCTATTTTTCTTTTATTTACAAAGCCAAAATGAAAAGCTGGGACTCACTGTGTTTGGGGATTATGAGGCTGTAGGGTAGATGGCACAATCAAGGGCCTAAGGACATTTTTTTCACTTTCCATGAAGTGCCAGCTGCAAGGACTTCTGAGATCACAGGGAGAAAGAAAATCTCATCGTCTTGGTGGAAAATGAAAATCCCCATAGCGTTTATGAGACTTGGAGAGGAAGTGGCTATTCACTTCATGATACAGAGAAGTACATGGGGCAAGGACTCAAAACTCTGAGCCTGCTTTCCATCACGTTACACACAGAGAAGGGACACAGACGTGCCAGAGATAGTCTATATTGGATACAGATGTCCCCAAAAAAGCAAGTTTATCCGGTTAAACTGCCATGGCAACACCAGCTGCTTATGAAATCATGAGGCGAGAGAGAGGCGAGCAGGGTTCTGTGTTCAGACATATACTAACAATGATTTTATAAACTTCATTAATTCCAAAGAAGACCAAGATGAAAGCAGCCTGCTTACAAAACCAGATTCGCCATTAGACTTACCATCCCCCACTCCCCTGAACACTATTTCTGCAAAATATACACACTAAATGGAAACTTGAGGCAATTATCCAGAGCGTCCAAGAAAAGTCCTCTTTGGTTCAATCAAGTGTCTGCTTTAGGAGGCAAACTTAGCTTGTATAAGTGAAATTGAATCTTATCCCCTTATCAAACAGGATGGGTTCAGAATTCATGTTTTCAAATGACATCTGGATAACAGTTCCTAAAGAAACCTCTCCCAGATTCCTCTAACATTTTGCTTCACTTTCCAACTTCCTGGCTAAGGATCAATCTGTCAATCAATCAATCGATCAATTAATAATGACTCATATGGCTCTGAAAAGTAGAACTGATGGGCAAATGTTTCCACAATTTGAGGGAAATTCCAATAACTATAAAATTGATGGAAATTTGCCTACTATCTGCTTCTGGCTCAGAAAGGCCAGGATGGTACCAACCAGAACATTGGACTATAGTTTCTCATCTGTGTGGAAATGCCAATTGAGGCACTATATAGGATTTTGAAAATGTGGTAGTACCTTTATGCTTAAATTCATTGGAAACTAAAACTCCCAGGAAACTTCTGAGCAAGAAGAATGAGGCTTGAAGGAGAACATCCTGGGAGGGGAGGTAACCAGGGTGAAGTCCTCTTGCTGCTGAAACCGCAGAAACAGCCCAGAAAGCAGGATGGCTGGGGGATGAGGCAACTCCTATGGTCTATCTTTTTAAAATGTCGGAGATCCAAGGAGAAAGATGGGGAAGGTTAGTATAAACACAGTAGATGGATCCACTACCCACAGTCTTACCTTTAAAGCTTCACACAGGCAGCTGTCATGTCCAGAAATCCACCAACTACCCCTTCTCTTCACCTGGATGACCCTACACACCTTTACTCCCAGGTTGGAGCTGGTTTCCCCACAGAAGCTGTCCTAACGTCCAAGACCAGGCAGGATGCTTTACAGTAACTCTCTCAGCCCACCATCGTATTTATTTTACTTTTTTGAAATTTTCAGGTTTCCCAGGAGTCTGAAAGCTCCACAAAGGCAGAGGCCACATCTCTGCAGTCCAATGACAAGTTTAATAACGGATACAGAATGCCACAAAAGCAGCTGCCGAGAGAAACAATGAAGAAATAGGAATTTGGGTAGGAACTGTCTATACCCTTCAAACCACTCTCAAGTTGTAGTTATCAGGTGCTTTATAGCAGTCAGGGTTCATGCAGGAATCAGATATCCACATTCAAATTAGGATAATTGGAGCTAGTCCTGATAGCCTAGTGATTAAAGTTCAGGGCGCTCTGCTTCAGTGGCCTGGGTTCGATTCCTGGACACAGAACCACATCAATCATCTGCCAGTAGCCATGCTGTGGTGGAGGCTCACATAGAAGAACTAGAAGGACCTACAACTAGAATATACAACAATGTTCTGGGGCTTTGGGGAGGAAAAATGAAAGGAAGATTGGCACCAGATGTTAGCTCAGGGCAAATCTTTCCCAGCAAAAAAAAGAGACTAAAAAAGCTAGTAACAACAACTAAAAAAAAAAAAAGATAATTGGAGGATGTGTAGCATTCAGTGTTCTCCAGAACCAATAGGAGAGAGAGATAGAAAGATCAATCAATCAATTAAGAGTGAGAGAGGTTTATTTTAAGGAATTGGGTAAACAAGATTGTAGAGACTTGCAGGCTAACAGGCAGAAAACTCAGGCAGGATATCCATGTTATAGTCTTGATACAGAATTTCTTCTTCTCTGGGAAATCTCAATTTTTGTTCTTAAGGCCTTCAACTGATTGAATGAGGCCCATCCATACTATGGAGGAGATTCTGATTGTAAAAGTCAACTGATTGTGTTAATCACATCTATAAAATGCCTTCACAACAACATCTAGACTAGCGTTGGAAGACACAACTGGGCACCGTAGCCTAGCTTTTGTTGGTTTGTCAACACATAAAATGAATGCATAATTGACACATTACAGGAAGGACTATTCATAAAAGTAGGGGAAACCAAAATTGATAGTAGAGTACCCTGGGGTTAGAACAACAGGGCTGCATTACCTGTGGGCCTGAAAATGTAAGGGTGGGGGAGGGGTGAGCAGTTACCAGAATCTGGACAGAGTTGTGTGAAAGCGATGTCCTAGGGGGTCCTGTGACCTTGAGTCAGGAGACCAGCAACCTCAGGAAGGGAGCCACAGGGATCAATATCACAACCTCACTTTCCTCCCATCCCTCCCTCCAATCTTCTGCTGGGGATTCCTATTGGCTGAACCCAGCTGAAAAGCACAAGCCAAGGGAGCTCTACAAGCTTCAGAGCAGCTGATGTGGCAACAGAAAATATCAGCAAGGCCTCAATCAGCAACCACACTGACACAGCCAGAAAATGATCTGTATCTATTATGTAAGTTAACAACGGATCTGACTGTATCTTAGATCACGGGAGGATGTGTGAACATGAAATACAGCAGACTTAGATAAAGGGAACACCATCCTGAAGACTCCCAGGGACAACAAATTTCCTTAAAAATTATTTTCTGTAGGAGCTGCAAGAAAACTTTGGAAATCTGGCATCAACTAATGGCTGCCAGAAAATATGATCTGTATGGAAAAGAAGAAAAAGCTAGAAGGAGAGAGAAGGCTGAGGAGGAAAGGCAGCACGATGATATGATCAGCAGATAAATAGGACGGGGAATTATTCTAAGGAAATTAGCAATATAATCACAAAATTAAATTTTCTACTAGAGGCAGTAAAATACAGAATTGATGATGAAAAAAAGAAAAGTGATATGAAAGAGAAGATGGAGAAACTGTCTCTACAGAAGCAATAATCAAAGATGTATTTGAGAAAACACCTTTCATGTTTATACACTTTGCAGAATTTGAGCTTTAAGATGTGAGGATACAAATTTAAGGGGCTTACTATGCTCCAGAAAAATCAATAAGCAGAGATGCCGACATCCTGGCAGAAGTTTGTTTTTTGTGAGGACTATTTGTCCTGAGCTAACATCTGTTGCCAATCCTCCTCTTTGTTTTGCTTGAGGAAGATCAGCCCTAAGCTAACATCTGCATCAATCTTCCTCTATTTTGTATGTGGGATGCCTCCACAGCATGGCTGGTTCATGGAATAGGTCCACACCCAGGATCTGAACCATGAACCCTGGGCCGCCAAAGCAGAGTGTGTTGAACGTTAACCACTTGGCCCCCAGGTTGGCTCCTGGCTAAAGTTTTGAATTTCAGAAGTGAAGAAAAATATGATAAGCTTGTGCATTTTACTGTGTCAAGTTGCTCAAGAAAAAGACAAACCTCCAGCTGTTCAGAAATGACCCTTGCATTTTGAAGTTTCATTTGGATGAGAAATGAATCAAAACTTAAATCTAACATATAGTCTACATAGCATACCTTAACGTAACAGACTTATGTGACTATAACATAACTATAATATTCTCTACAAACAACCCAGACCGTGTCTGTCTGACTCATCTTCTTATCTCACCCTTTATAGACAACCAAGAACGGAGTTAAAGAGATTTGTTCAGATTTCCCTTCCTCAGCATTCATCTCAAATCTGGAATTGAGAAGGTTCATGTGTAATCAGTCCATTCTGCAGCTTCGGTTTAACCCTCGAGTATTTCTTTCGGGTTTAACCCAGTTAGTAACAGAAAATATGCTTTTATCTTCACCCCACAGCCATGGCTGATGACACCCGAAACAAAAACTATTTTTATTTTGTGCCTACCTTTGCCAACCATGGCTAAACTCTTGATTTGGGGCTCAGTATTTGGGACACTGAATTAGAAAGAGTACTAAATGTTTTATTTGTTCCCTTTATTAATAAAATTAGAGATGCATAGAGGCAGACTTGATGGCCTAGTGGTTAAAAAATTCAGTGTGCTCCGCTTCAGCAGCCTGAGTTCATTTCCCCATTGCAGAACCACACCACTCATCTGTCAGCACTCATGCTGTGGCGGCAGCTCACATAGAAGAACCAGAAGGACTTACAACTAGAATATACAACCATGTACTTGGACTTTGGGGGAGGAAAAGAAAAAGAGGAAGATTGGCAACAGATGTTAGCTCAAGGTCAATCTTCCCCTCCCCTCCAAAAAAATTAGACATGCGTAGAGAGTGTAATGCCCTATTGCAAGTTACTTGAATAATAATTTTTGGCCTCTTTAAAATTCATGTTTAGGGGACCAGCCTGGTGGCATAGTGGTTAAGTTTGCACCCTCTGCTTTGGTGGCCTGGGGTTTGTGGGTTCAGATCCCAGGTATGGACCTACACATCACTGATCAAGCCATCCTGTGGTAGTGTCCCACATACAAAGTAGAGGAAGACTGGCATGGATGTTGTTAGCTCAGGGCCAATCTTCCCCACCAAAAAAAAAAAAAAAAAATGTGTTGAAGATGCCAGTGATTGGAGATTTTTAATTAGGAAAACCTAATAAATCTACTCAGGGGCTGATATTAGCTGTTACAGAATAGTTCTTTACAAAATTTCTCATGTAGGATCTATAAATGTCCCCTTGTTAATGCTTAAAAATCAATGTGCACAGTATGATTTCAACTATTTTTTTTAAAAGCATAGAGAAAGACTATAAGAAAATACACACAAAATTTTAGCTAACAGCTGTATACTATCAATGTTTTGAGTATGGATTTTGTAAGCATTTCCAATTTTTCTATAATGAACATGAATAATTTTTGTCAGAAAAAATAAACTTAAAATTCAGCATATACAATATGTTACATACTTTACACAACATAAAAATTCACAGCAAAAGATGGAAAGAAAACGTCAAAGTGTTAACAGTACTTATCTCTAAGGTGTAGAAATATGGGAAATTTACTTTCTTCATTTTTGTAATGTTTTAGACATCTTGGTAATAATCATGTTTTAGATCCACAGGGATTAAATGAAAGAAACATGGAAGCATTTTAACACTGATTTACCTTTCTTTGGGCAATGGCTGTACGGAAAAGTTTCACAGAAGAATTTTATGACCCAGTAATAATAAAAATCATGCTCATAATAACAAAAAGCAATATTTGTATGAACAGTATTATGTGCCAGCACTATCTAAGCATTCACATTTTTTTGTCTTATTTTAGCTCTAAAACAAACTTATGAGCTGTGTTGTTATTGTGACACCATTTTATAGGGGAGAATGTGAAGGCTAAAAGGGAGTAAGTAATTTATCCAACAGCTAGCAAAGAGTGAAGTCAACATTTAGACCAAAATCTCTGGCTTAAAAGCAAAAGGATAAGGATAAAAATGAAATATATGGAAAAGGCTCCTTCCAACAAGGTCAGGATCTGTTTATTTGCACCAAATTAACTTCCAGAGGAGAAGGGCCCTCTTCCAGCATAGACAGACCCCAACTCATGAACATCCAATTTTTTTCTCCCCAACGCCCCAGTACATAGTTGTATATGCACAGGATCCAAATTGGTGAACCCCAGGCCACAGAAGCAGAGCCTGTGAATTTAACCACTACACCACTGGAGCAGCCCCATGAACATCCAGTTTTACACTTTCATCTGGTCTTTGCCTGCACACCAACTCTCCATACGAATGACCTGCATGCTCAGTAACCCTAGCTAACCCCTTTTCTATCAGTGTTTGTGTAATGTGTACCTGAGAAAGAGAGAGAGAGAGAAAAGGGGAGGGGGAGAGTGAAGGAGAGGAGAGAAGAGAAGCAGAAGTGGGGGAGCATCCAAGGTGTTGGTGCCAGCAGCAGGCTTCCTTGACCTCCTGATGCAGGTCAATCATCCTATGATGTATTATCTCAGTTCTGTGGACTCCTTCTTGTTAGCCCTTCTCATAGCTGTAAGTTTGTAAATCACTGTCTTTCTGACTTGACTCTCAGCACCATGATGACCGGAATGGAGTCTCTTTTATCTATATGCTGGTTTGTCTAGCATAGTCCCAGCTTATGCTTGTTTTTCTGATGTGTTTATTAATAGTGCCCCTTTCACTCTCAAACAGATCTGGTTTGGACAGTGAATTGTATGATAAGCCTATTTTAGTTTAATTCTGTCTTCACTGCCTAGAGTACCTGGCACATTTTGAGAGCTTTCTATAGCTTTCTATATCTGTTGAGTGAATGAATGAATGCCCCACTACCGCCTGGGAATCCAAGTTCCAATTTCTCACTTTTCCCAGTGCTAAGCAAGAGCTTTCCCTGGGTGGGTTCTGTAGGGTTAGTATTCATGATGGTGAATTGAAGTGAGACATCTAGTCCCCTTGTCACTTCTTGTGTCAGTCAGGGTTCACCCAGGGAGGTAGAAAAATTCTAAGTTATAGAACTAGGTATTTGCTAGGAATTTGATCTTCACAATTGTGGGAGAAGCTGGAAGGTGGAGGTCCAGGAGGGGAGTTGGATGATGAAGGGAGTCAACAACCAGTCATTCTATGAAGCCAAGTGTGTCTAACCACCAACATGGGTCTATAGGGGGGAAGCTCATGGCAAGGCTGTGGGACTCTTGACAACCTTCAGAGCATAATGGCCGGGCTTTCAGTCTGCCTTCCAAAGCTCACATCAATTCATCTTTGGTCTAGCGCAACTCAAGACCATGCAGGGAATGGGAATCTGGTAAACACAGTTTTTGCCTAACCAAGTTGACACAGCACAAACCAGCACACTTTTCCTCTGTCTCCTCTGTCTCCACACTTGCACTGTTCTTTTTATCTGTGGCTTTCCCAGTCTCCCTCAGTATCCCACAGACTTTTCAGATGATTCTTTATTCTGTTCCTGAGAAGAGACCCTGGGAAGATCCTGCCTTATTTCTGAGCTTCCTCTGAAAGATGAAGGAATATTTCAAGTCCTTTGTGTACCCAAAGTCTCATTATTGTTATTATTTTACCTTGCAAGGCTTGGATGAGAAAAGGACTGAGCCTCAGGGGAGCAGCACTTTTCCTGGAAAAAAATAAAACCCTTCCACTTATAATGGTGGAGTCAATATTGTATTTATACCATGGCTTCTGTTTGTTTCTGTGATCTCCTCTGGGTGCATAATCACCATGTATAATATTGGTTTTATCAACAGGGAGGAAAACGACTTTGTGATTTTTAAAATCGACTTCTAAGTGAACTCAAGGCACACAGCCACTGTATCTTTAGGGATGATCCTGGTTCTGGTTGAAGCTGCCGTGTCTCAGAGAAACAGATCATGAAGAACGTCCACGACTCTTCCCTACCTAGGCTGCCATATATCAAGCTAGAACTGGTGGGAGAGACCTAAAACCAGTAGGAAAGCTTGGGAGTGAGAGCCAACTAGCACAGCACCAATGCCAATTTGATGGGCAAGTTTATTATTAGGAGTGTATGACCATGCATTCATATTTGGAATCACAGAGGCAAGGAAACTACAAGGATCAAGTGAGAAAGAGTGAGAGGCCAAAAATATGAGTAAAATTTGGAATTCAGACAAGGTCTGGGAGCTACAATTTAGGCATAGCAGTCTGGATCTATTTTGTACTGATATTGCCCCTCATCTTCAGGATGCTCTATTATGATCTCCATCACTTTCCATCTCTCTCTGCCTCTGTCTCTCTGTCTCTTTCTCTTTCCCACTCTCTCACACACATCATCATCATTATCATCATTTCAAGGCTGGTGCAAAGTCTGAGAATAGAATAAGATATTCTGAAAATCCAGACCATACCATGAATTAGCCAATCTACATGCTGGCAACCGACAAAAGTCATTTGAGAGTGCCCTGCCATCATAAGGCCATTGAGGACACTTTGATTTACCATATTGCACCTGCTTGTACCACTGTAAACTAAGAGGCTCACACTTGTCTAGCCCAAATTTGGGTTGGCTGTATTTCCAAATATAGAAATTCACAGTGTAAGAGATTGACTGTGACAGTGTCAACGTCGTGACGCTTGGTGCGTATTCTATAAATCTCTGTCCTCTGTCTAACCAAAAAACCTTATCTGCTCTTCCCTTATGATATCCAGCTTTTGCTGTCATATGTTATGGTAATCTACATCACATCTCTCTCCACTCAGATGTAAAACTCCTTTAGCTCAGTATGTATATCAGAATTGTCATCCAGTTAAGTACATCTAAATAAATCAAACAATAGATTTTATGACCTTAACATTACTTGACAATTCAATTTAATTACTAGCCATTTATGTTACGTTTTCTGTACTATTTTATGGTTTTCTTATATTTAATGCTTATTTTCAATAATGGAGTACTTGAGGATGGTAGTTTTTCTTATTAATCTGCAAGAGAATGTCGTTCATGTCAATATATATTACCTGATGATGGGGTAAAGACAATGGATGCCAATGAGGGTTCAGATGCACAGTATGTTATGGAGGATAAAATATTGTCATTGATTCAGACAGACATGGGCTCAAAATCTTACTCTGCCATTTACTAGGAATATGACTCTGGACAGTGTGGATGATAATGCCCATCTCTTGGATTGGCCGTAGAGAAAAAGCAAGATATATGAAAAAAGCTTAGCACACAATTCATGCTCAATACATGGCAGTTTCAGACATTTTTCTAAATTTCAGAATCAATAAAGTAATTTTAAAAAGTCACAAAATCCCATCACTTAGAGTGAATGCATTAAAAAGCATCATGGGGCACTTTGACTCCGAAATCTAAGGCACTAAATTGAATGGGTTCCAAGAGGCAAGTGATGCTGAGGTAGGTACATTTGTAACTTTCTAGTGATGATGACATCAAGAATCACAACTATGGGGACCAGCCCAGTGGCACAGTGGTTAAGTTTGCATGTTCCACTTCAGCGGCCCGGGGTTCACTGGTTCGGATTCTGGGTGCAGACCTATGCACCACTTATCAAGCCGTGCTGTGGCAGGCATCCCACATATAAAGCAGAGGAAGACGGGCACAGATGTTAGCTCAGGGCGAATCTCACTCAGCAAAAAAGAGGAGGATTAATGGCAGATGTTAGCGCAGGGCTAGTCTTCCTCAAAATAAATAAATAAATAGATAAAAATTTTTTTAAAAAGCACAACCATGCCCTCTCATATGATGCAAGGGGTGTCTGTGGCCGAGTAGGGGCAGAGGCCACCCAGGGAGTGTCCATCTGCTTACTCTAATGCAACAAGGAGCCAAGATGGTGGCTATACACTCACCCCAACACCAACCTCTTTAAACGCATGCTCCAGCTTCCGGTGAACAGACCCCAGAGAGATGAGTAGAGTAGATGTTGTTTTTAGAGAGTGTCCAGGAGGCCAAGAACTCCAGAAGTGCAAATATTAATACCAGATAATAAAATTCCAGACCAAAGCTACAAGTCTCAGCCGCCATGTCATCTGTCAGCTTCCTGGGGCTACTGCCTCATGGCTCTTGCAGATGTGGAGCTGAGTTACAACTGTGGAAAAGATTTGATATCCAGAATGAAGATTAGTGATCTTGAAGTGCTATGTCTTCTGTGTTCTTACCCTCCCCTATCATCATCTTTTCCGTGTGGGTTCATGATAGGAACTAAGGATGTAAAACAGAAAAGGATCTCTCCAGTCTATAACTCCTTGTGCCTCGTAGGCATGGCTGTCTCCCCAAAGCGCCCTCCCAGTGGCTCATACAGTAATCTTTGCAATATCCTTCACTCCTTCCTCCCTGTGATAGCTTTGTGGTGTGGCAACTTGCTAGGCTGAACTACAGTCCCTGGAATTCCCTTTCTAGTATGTCTGTCGTTTGGATGAGCTACAAGGGATACTTCTCACAAGAGTTGGGGGATGGGAGAAAGGCAGCAGCCAGTTTGCAGCATACACATACCCTGGTATTCAATCAAACACTGTTCTAAGTGCTGCTGTAAAGGCATTTTTCACATGTAGTTAAAGTCATTAATCAGTTGACTTTATGTTAATCAAAAGGGAGCGCATCCTAGGTGCGCCTGGTTTAATCAGTTGGAAGTCTTTAACAGAGAAATTAGGTCTTCCCTGACCCAGAGGCTCCAAACAGCAGCTAAGTCTGCAGTTTGTTCACCTTCCTCCTCGATCTTCCTTCCTGAATGCCTGTCTACGAGCAATAAGCTTTAGCCCATGCCCATGGTCCAGCCTGCTCGTGAGCTTCCCTCCCTGCCTGCCTGCCCTATGGTCTTTGGGCTTGCTTAACCAGCCGCATAATTGCAAAGGCAATTCCAAATAATAAATCCATATATAAAAGCCACACATTCTACCAGTTCTGTTTCTCTCATTGAACCTAACCAGGTACATTCCCTCTCACCCCTCATCATTCAGTCATTCACCAAATCCTAGGCAGTACCTTAGGCAGTATCTTAATATCTCTGATGATGATATTGCCACTTGGGGAATCCAGTTCTAATTTCTCACTGCTCTCAGTGCTAATGGAGAGTAATTTACTTCTATCCTTTCCCTCTGCCACCAGTCAAGTCCAGAATACCATGAGTTCTCACCAGAATGTCTAGAACAGCTTCAAGACTTGCTATGTGGCAAGCCACTCTTATCCAACTTACTTTCTCCATTGAAGACAGGATAAAGTCTCATAAATACTAATGTGAACATGTCAGCCCCCACTTAAAACTCTTCTGTGGTTTTCCAGTGGATGAAGTCCCAGATCCTTGACATGTCCTAGAAGCTTCTGTACTACCTGGTTCCTCCCCATGACTCTACTATCCCTTCATGCCACACTCTACTTTTGCACTGCTACCCAGTGGCCAGAAATGTTCCTCCAACATTCCTTGTGTGGTAGGCAGAATAATAGTCTCCCAAAGACGCCCACATATTAATCACCAGAACTTCGGAGTATATTATATCATATGGCAAGGCAGAATCAGCTGACCTTCAGGTGTGTGATTATCCTGGATTATCTGGGTGGGCGCAATGTTATCACAAGGGCCTTAATTAGTGAAAGAGGGAGCCAGGATAGTCAGAGTCAAAGTTTGAGAGAAATTTGAAGATGCTACAATGTTGGCTTTGAAGATGGAGGGAGGGGCCATGATCAAAGGAACAAGGGTAGTCTCTAGATGCTGGAAAAGGCAAAGAAGTGGATTCTTTCACTGAGCCTCCAGAAGGAACACAACTTGCCCAACATATTGATTTTAGCCCAATGAGACCCTTCTGACCTCAAAAATTGTCGGATAATAAATTTGTATGTTTTAAGTTACTAAGGTTGTAGTGATTTGTTAAAGCAGCAAAAGAACTCTACTATATCCACCAGTGGGAACTTATGCAGCAGTGCAATTTCAGAACTGATGGAAAATACTATCAACTTTGAATTTTTTAAGTAAAAATAATTACCATTTACTATACCCCATCTTCATTAATGCAAGGACATCTTAACTTTTGTTTTGAAATCATCAAACTTATAGAAAACTTACAAGAATAATAAAAGAACTTCCATTTACACTTGATCCAGATTTATCCATTTTTAACATTTTCTCACATTTGTTCATCATTGTTTCTTGACATTTCTTTATCAGTCTCTCTCTCTCTTTTTCTCTGTTTTACTGTGTGTCTCTCTCTCTATATATATATATCTACACATATACTTATAAATGCAGATAGTTAAAGAGAAAATTTTAACACAAAAAAATTAAGAAAGGATATAATCTCAGGATAAAGCAAAATCTCTTATATTTAATAACCTCACAATATGGACCTTACTTTTTCCTTGTTTTATGATGGACCAAAGAAAACTTCATTATGGAACAGCACTGGTTCATGGACAAGCATGCGGAAACCACTGTAAAGTCTTACTTACATACCTTTACTTTTATTTTTAAATGCTTCGTTTTCACAGAAGCTTTATACCCCGACACAAGAGCTGATTCCTCAGTTTGTGTTCTTGAAACCTGAACCCCTTACTGTTCCCCATAACATTTGCATACTGCCCACCATCCCTCTAGACTGTAAAGTCTTTGAGGGCAGGAAGTATAGTTTCATTCACCATGTCATCTGCTTAGAGCAGAATCTGGCATAGTAGACATACTTTTCAAAAATATTTATTGATCATGTTAAAGAATTGGCAAGAGAACAGATAAAGCATAGAATATGAAGCTTGTTTAAAAACAACTATCATTGTATGAATCCCAAATACAAAGCCAAACTCAAAGGTAATGTACAAATAAAGCTGCCATGAATATTCATATACAAGTCTTTGTATGGACATACAGTTTCTTTTCTCAGGAATGGAATTCGAAGGAATGGAATGACTGTATCATAAGGTAAGTGCCCATTTAACTTTTTTAGGAAACTGTCACAATGTTCGCAGAGGTTGTAGCGTTTTAAATTCTTACCAGCAGTATATGGAAGTTCCAGATTCTCTTCATTCCAGCCAACAGTTAATATGGTTAGTCTTCCTGATTTTAGCCATTTTGACAGGTTTATATTCATTATGGCTTTAATTTGTATTTCTCTAATGACAAATGATGTTAAGCATGCTTGTTTGCCATTCACATATCTTCTTTAGTGAAATGTTTGTTCAAATCTTTGACCATTTTTTATTGTCTTTTTTTTTTTTACTTCTAATTGAGTTTTGAAAGTTCTTTATGTATTCCGGATATAAGTGCTTATCATATGTGTGCTTTTTAAATATTTTCTCACAGTCTATGGGCAGGGGTTGGGGCAGGAAATGATTAGAAAATGTATTTTTTGCATGATAGAAGTGGCTTATCATATTGGTAGTGGTTTGTGACTGTACACATTTGTGAAAACATATACCTAAAGGGCTAAGATTTATGGTATACAAAATATGCCTCATTAAAAAATACTATATTTGCATCATAAACTGTAAACAAGAGGATTCTTGGAAGATGGCAGAGTAGGAAGCACTCACAATCTGTCTCCCAGACAGCAACTGTACGGGCAGAATCTGTAGCTATTTTGGAAGTTTGGAATCTATTGAAGGTTTGCAACTTCCAGGGGAAGGCTTGGATGGTAAATTGTGGTTAATTTCAATTCTTAGCTTGGAAGCAGCTACCCATCCCCCGCCTCTCTAGACCCTGGGGCAAGAACCCATGCATGTTTTCCTGGAGCAGTTTGTATAAATCTTACAGGAGCCAGAGTGGGAAAAAGAACCCTGTTCTCCAGATATCAGTGATCTGTGTTCTGATTGCTGATTACTGCTTCTAATCACAGAGGTGCAGAGAAAGAGGACAGCAGCCATTCATGTTGCACCTCCTCACACTGTTGCAAGCCCCTCCTGCCCCAGTTGAAATGACTTCCAAGGGATTTGAAGGGTCGACATCTTTCTTGCCACCCTTCATTTCTCTCTGTTCCCTCTTTTGGAAGTCAGACATTAAACACTAGGATATTCAAAAGCAGCCCCATGTACAGGGGAAATTAGAAAGTCACTGTACATGCCCAGGGAAAGTCTCAGGTTCAGGAAAGACCTGAGAAGACCTTAGGTTTACACTCCAGGCTGATCTTCAGAACAGAGACAGCCTATAAGAATTAAAAACATAAAGACAAATACAAAAATCAGCAAACTCTAGGGAATGGAAACAGTCTGATTTCCAGAGTTACCACATTATTAGATTCAAATGTTTAGTTTTCAATTTAAAAAATTACCTGGTATGCAAAGAAATAGAAAAGTATGGCCCTTTCAAAGAAAAAGTGAACTAATAGAAACTGTCCCTGAAAAAGACCTGTTGTTGGGTCTACTAGGCAAAGACTTTAAGACAACTATCTTAAAGAGGCTCAAAAAACTGAAGAAAGAGGTGGAGAAAGTAAAGAAAACAGTGTATGAAAATATCAATAAAGAGAGAGAAAATCTAAAAGGAAATAAAAAAGAAATTCCAGCACTGAAAAATACAGTAACTGAAATGAAAAATTCACTAGAGTGATTCGAAGGCAGATTTGAACAGGCAGAAGGAAGAATCAGTGAACTTGAAGATAGGGCAATGGAAATTATTGAGTCTGAGGAACAGAAAGAAAAAAGATTGAAGAAAAGTGAGCAGAAAATAAGGGATCTGTGGGTCACTATCAAGTGGACCAACATATACATAGTGGGAACCCCAGAAGAAGAGAGAGGATATTTGAAGAATTAGTGGCTGAAAACTTCTGAAATTTGTTGAAAGACAAGATTATAAACATCCAAGAGGCTCAACATACTCCAAGTAGGATACACTGAAAGAGTCTCTCCCAGAGACCCATTATAGTCAAACTATCCACAGACAAAGACAAAGAGAGACTCCTCAAAGTAGCAAGAGAGAAGTGACTCGTCACGTGCAAAGGATCTTCATTAAGATTATCAGCAGATTTCTCATCAGAAACTTTGGAGGCCAGAAGACAGTTGGCTGATATTTTCAAAGTTCTAAAAGAAAGAAAAAAACCTGTCAACCAAGAATCCTACATCTGGCAAAACTGTCCTTCAAAAGTGAGGGAGAAGTTAAGATATTCCCAGAGAAACAAAAGCTGAGGGAGTTAGTTACAATTAGATGTGCTCTGTAAATGCTCTGGGGAGTCCTGAAGGTTGAAATAAAAGAACTGTAGATAATAATTTGAAGTCATATTAAGAAATAAGGATCTCAGTAAAGCTAAGTACATAAGCTATTGCAAAAATTAGTATTATTTTAACAATGGTTTGTAACTCCACTTTTTGTTTTCTGCATGATTTGAGACTAATACATTTGTAAAATTTTTAGTTTAAAAGCTAGTTTTATTTTAATTTTGATTTTTAACTCCACATTTTCTTTTCTACATAATTGAAGAGAGTAACACATTAAAAAATATTAGTTCACGTTTTGAGATATACAATGCATAAAGATCTAATATTGTGATAACAACTGAAAAGGTTCAGGAAGGAGTTGTAAAGGAACAGAGTTTTTGTATATTGTCATTTTATTATTATTATTATTATCATTTGCTGAGGAAGATTTTCCCTGAGCTAACATCTGTTGCCAATCTTCCTCTTTCTGTATGTGAGCCACTGCCACAGCATGGCCACTGACAGATGAGTGGTGTAGGTCTGTGCCTGGGAACGAAACCTGAGCCACTGAAGCAGAGAACATCGAACTTAACCACTAAGCCACTGGGATCGGACCAGATTTTGTATATTATTGAAGTTAAACTGGTATAAATTCAAATTAGAATCTTATAACTTTAGGATGTTAAATATAATCCCCATGATAACCACAAGGAAAACAGCTATAGAATATGCACAAAAGGAAATGAGGAAGGAATTTAAACATTTCACTACAAGAAATCAACCAACCACACAGAAGACAGTAAAATATGAAATGAGGGGGAAAAGGGTACATATATAGAATAGAAAACAAACAGAAAAATGATAGAAGTAAGTCCTTCCTTGTCAGTAATTACTTTAAATGTAAATAGGTTAAACTCTCCAAAGGACAGAGACTGGCAGAATAAATTAAAAAAATGTAAACATGATTTAACTACGTGCTGTCTACAAGAGACTCGCCTTAAATCCAAAGACACAAAAGGGTTGAAAACGAAAAGAAGGAAAAAGTTATTCCACACAAATAGTAACCAAAAGAGAGTGAGGGTGGCTATACTATCAGATAAATTAAACCTTAAATAAAAAAAGTTTAGGGGCTGGCCCCATGGCCGAGTGGTTAAGTTGGCATGCTCTGCTGCAGGCAGCCCAGTGTTTTGTTGGTTCGAATCCTGGGCGCGGACATGGCACTGCTCATCAAACCACGCTGAGGCAGTGTCCCACATGCCACAACTAGAAGGACCCACAACGAAGAGTATGCAACTATGTACTGGGGGGCTTTGGGGAGAAAAAGGAAAAAATAAAATCTTTAAAAAAAAAGAAATTTATTAAAAAAAAGTTTACAAAAGACAAAGAAGGACATGATACATTAATAAAAGGTTCAATACAGTAGGAAGATATAACAATTACAAGCATTTATAGACATGGATAACAGACCATCAAAATATGTGAGGCAAATTTAACAGAATTGAAGGGAAAAATAGGTGGTTCTACAACAGTAGTTGGCAACTTCTATACCCCACTTTCAATAATGGCCAGAACAACCAGACAGAAGACAAATAAGGAAATAGAGCACTTTAAAAACACAATAAGATAACTAGATCTAACAGATGTCTACAGAACTCTCTACCCAGTAATAGAACACACATTGTCAAGTGCACATGGGATATTTTCCAAGAAATTGGAATCCCTAGGTGAGAATGTAAAATAGTACAGCCACTGTGAAAAGCATTATGGCAGTTCCTCAAAAAGTTAAAAATAGAATAACTGTATCTTCCAGCAATTCCACTTCTACGTACCCTAAGAATTGAAACCAGGGTCTCAAAGAGATATTTGTACACCTATATTCATAGCAGCATTATTCACAATAACTAAGGCATGGAATCAGCCCAAGTGGCCATCAATGGATGAATGAATGAGTAAGTAAGATATGGTATATAGATAAGTTAGAATATTATTCAATCATAAAGAGGAAGGGAATGCTGACATACGCTACAACATGGATGAGCCTTGAGGACATTATGATAAGGGAAATAAGCCAGTAACAAAATGCCAAATATTGTTTGATTCCACTAACATGAGATATCCAGAGTCAGACTCATGAGACAGAAAGTGGAGCAGTGGTTGCCAGGGTCTGGGAGGAAGGGGGCATGGGGAGTTATTAGGTATAGAGTTTCATTTTGTAAGATGAAAAGAGTTCTGAAGACAGATGATGGTGATGAGTGCACAACAATATGAATGTGCTTAATGCTACTGAACTGTACACTTAAAAATGGTTAAGATGGTAAATGTTATGTGATGTGTATTTTACCACAATAAAAAAATTGAACAAACAAAATTATAAACCAATAGTAAAATTCACTATCAAAAAGTAGCTTTCCTTCAAAATCTAATTTTATTTCTTTTATTTTCCCAGATATTTTTCCAAGAGATTTTCTTTTCTTTTTTTTTAGCCCACATAACCACAGGGTTATCTGGCAAAATCAAAAGGACATATCCAAAATCACAAGGATGTATCTACCACACCACAACATAATTTACTTCATCAGAAAAATTTCCATAAAGTCATCATTGGAAACGCACGCTTCTGGAAGTGAATATATCAGTTTATCCCTTCATAGAGTTTAATAGTCAAACTTTTCTGAGTCATCTTTGCCTAAACTACCACAGAGACCTAGTCATATTCTCCTTACCAAGCATCCTTCCAACCTGTGTAAAATAAAGACATGAAGTTAAAAGAAGATGTCAGTGAACATAATAATTTTTGAAAATCTCAAACACATAAACAGGCTTAAAAAATCACATGTTAGTCTTCTTTAGTTTCCAGACCACAATGGATGCCCTGGAAATGATTATTGTAAGGTCCCTGTGATAAATGAAATCCAAGACGGTTCCACAAATTATGAATTTATGGTGGGAAAATAATTTCTCTCATTTACTGTCTTATCCTAGTTTTCTTTCCTCCAAAAAAATATATGAGTGTGGGAATAAAAAAAGAAAAGAAACAGGAGGCATACTTGCAATATTTACAAAGCAAAAAAGAAATGTTCTGTGAATGAAGAATGTTTTTACAGTATTTCAGATTTGGCAGGACATCTGGTGTGGATATTATTGAGGACATTAGAAGCAAATGGATAAATTCTGTTATTAGTTCCCTTGCTATGCTACCATATGGAAATCTCTTTTTTCCCCTTACTCCATCCATTATTGACTTGAGAGAGACAAAAATCAAATTAAAAATGACTTTGTGAACTGCTTCCTACCCGATTCTTGGACTGCCTAAGGTTGTGGCCTGTTTTTAGCATATAGACTCAATTCCTGACCTCAACTTTCTAAAATAGGTTTCCATGCATGAGTTTGAGTCTTTTATAAAAATCAGAGTTGTAAAAAATTAAGAATCTGGAAGACTTAGTATTGTTAAGATGTTGCTCCAAATTGATCTGTGTAAAGCCAATGAAAATCCGAGCAGTTTACTTTGTAGATAATGATACTCTGATTGTGAAACTTACACGTAAAGGACAGGAACTAGACTAGCCAAAACAATTTTGGAAAAGAAAAAAGTTGGAACCCTCACACTACACAATTTCAAGATTTAATGTTAAGCCACATTAACAAAGACAGCATGGTACTGTTAAAAGCATGGACCACTGATGGAGTCTAGAATCAATGACGTGCCAATAGTAATGAACACTCCTAGGGCCCAGATCTTTGTTTCTAAATACCATTTTCCAATAATAGAAACCAGATCTCCTTGTAGAAGTAGTTGATTCCAAATGTGGGGCAGGGAAAATATAAGATGATCCTGGAGCATCTTGTGGTGCTGGAAAGTAAGGAAGTGCTCAGAAAAGAATGGGGGCATGTCAAAGTTCACAGGAGCCAACCTGGAAGCTCCCAATGTCCAAAGCTGGAACGAATTGAGCAAAAAAATAAATAATGATAGATTGGATTATAACAAATAGATTACAATAAGCATCCATGTGTCCATAATGACACGAAAAATAATTGAATAAATAAATGAGAGAAGATACCTCTTCCAGATAATAAATATAGAAGAGATGATGGGAATAGAAATACACTGTAGTGAAAATTGTTGTAAGCAGAATCTACCGATGAATGCTAAAATTAATGGGCAAAACTTTGAGGAGAAATACTATTTTCCTGGTCTCAAATTATTTCCCATAATATATACAAAGAGATAAACAGTAATTATAATAACAAAACAAAAAGACCTAGCAAATACCACCTTGGCCAAGTGATCAAGGTGAGCATCACCAACAACAAGACATATTTGACTTCATGCACCCCTGATACAATACACTAAGAAAGGATCTTCATTTCTTGGTCCTCTGCCAAAAATGAGCAAGTTAAATATTCATGAAAAAACACTAGACAAATCAAATTGTAAGACACTCTGAAAAATATCTGTCCAGTACTCTTCAAAAGTGTCACAGTCCTGGATGACAAAGAGAGACCAAGGAACTATCACAGATTGAGAGAAAATATGGAGACATGAAAATTGAATGCAGTGTGGAATCCTAGATTGATTCATGGGACAGAAAAGAACACTAGTGGGAAGACTGATGAAATCCAATTAGGTCTGTAGTTTAGTTTTGTTTAGGTTTTTTTTTTTTAAGGTAAGGGTCTAGGTACTGTCTCTTTAACAAAATTCCCCTAGTTACCATAACGCAGTCTAAAAAAAGTAGCCCCCATGGTGAGCTACTGTGACTATTCACTACATTGAAGAATAAAGAATAATGAAGGATGTGTGAACACATGCTAATAAATTAATGCTTCAGAAGGTGCTGCTAATATATAACTCAACCCAAGGAGACACCATCGTGCAACAAAAATAGTTTCACACTTCATTATCTACTGATTTCCTCTCTGGACTTACTGGTTTCTACATCTGTTGTTCTCTCTTTCCTCCTTCCATCTGTCTCTCCTTTTTCCTCTTCCCCCTCCTTCACCCAACCTTTTGCAATTATGTTAATACACAGTGTAGAATTGAAGTATATTTTTAAGTAACTGATATTATTGAGTTTTATAGCTTCTCTACTTATGCTTTTAAAAAGTTTCTCTCTTTCAAAATAAAAATCTAAAGCTATATTAAGGTGATTGCTCTTCCAGGTAAATCTTAAATTCGTATAACATGTGTGAGGTTACTGGCTCTTGATAGAGAATGTTTTCCTATCGCTGGCAGAAAGCTTAGAAGTCCATTCAGAATGATGTTGTCAGAATACATTTTCATGAGATACTTTGAAATAGACAAAAAAAAAAAAGAACACCAAGATTTTGTTCTTTAACATTATAAATCAACCCAATTTTCATCTTCTTATTCATAATCAGGCTCCAATTGAACACATTATATAAATGGCCAGCTAAAATATAAATAATTCCAAAATGTGATGGCTCTTTTTTTATAGAAAAGCTCAATTTTTAATTGCAAAAGAGAGCTAATCAAATTCTGTTATATTTCCTTTTCCATCACCACTACTTTTTCAGAAAAACAAATTATATTGGGTACTGATATGGTACAAATTAGGTAGATGAGAGGTGCTCCCTGAGTTAGCTACCCCATAATTCATACCAAAATTGACTTCAAGTGGGGCTCAAGCACTTTCAGAATCTGGCTGTCATCCTAAATGCCTTCATTGGGGGAAACAAAATGTTATTACTTTGTAAAAAAATTTCCTGCTGATTTCCTAAGTTGAATTACCTCCAAGGTAGCTTTGAAAGAGTTTGATCAAAAAAGATCCCAAAATCAAGGAGAATATGAGTCTATGTTTGGAAAGTGAAATGAAATATAGCATTTCTAAATTATATGAGTATTAGTTTTCCTAAATCTATTCTTTCTTCACTCTTTATTCCTGCTTACTTCTGGCCCTGGACTGCAGTAAATGCTAAATACAGGAAAAGAGAATGAACTCCAGGTGTGTATGTGCAAGTATGGGTGTGCCGGGTGCATGGGCTGGGGGAGTAGAGCCCAGACTGCAGGGATATCATTCTATATTTAGAATAGCCTGCTGATTGAAAGGCCCCAGCTATGAGCAGAGCTCCCAACCACATTCTTACTAGGAGACAACCAAAATAACTAAGCCTTTGAGGAAGCCTGAAACGTGAAAGAAATAGTTCGAGATACAAAATTCTGACCTATAGCAAAGAGAGGTAATTAAAGTAACTAAAGGATACTTCCTAAGTCTTTCTATTAGTCAGATAAATATGAAAAGATTTCTGCATTCATAAAACAGGAATAGGGGAGTTTTAAAAAATTTAAATCATGATTGTTTAGATTTTTTAAACTTCAATAGGAGGGTTGAAAAATACATTTAAGGAAATCTACAAGAACAAAAAGAAATAGAGACCATAGTTATGGGCGATATAACGGACAAAGAGATTAAATCAGGAAGTCTCTAGCAAACACTATAGTTGCCTACTCAACGTCCATTCTCTGTTTGTTCCTTATTAATGTTTAGTTTAAAGGGGACCTCCAATGGCTTCTCCCGTTCCTCTTCCCTCTTCCCTCCACCTTCTGACTGGACCACAGGAAGGAAACCTGGAGAAGAAGTACCCACCGTGAGATGTTGAGGGTGAATGGTACATGCTAATGATGATGGCTCAGGAAAAGAGAATGGCCCTGGCTCTATATGGCATCATGGAATTGCCGTACCAGAACTAGAATTCTTACCTCTAGATTTTTTATATATGAAAATTCAAACTGTATTTTGTTGAATGAACCACTTCAGTCAGGTTTCTATTTACCTGGAAACAAGAATGTTATCTAAAATAATTAGATAACTTTAAGATAATACCATTCATTACTCACTAATAACATAACGTTATTCGTTTATAGCATTCAGATAATATTGGAAAATAAGGCTATCTAATACAAGATATAACATCCAACTAATAGAAAAAATTAGTCAAGAGGGAAGGAAGGGAGGTAGGGACAGAAGAGAAAACAAAAGTGAGGGATTTTCAAACAAATTTTTAAAAATTCTAAAAGATGAAGAGATGCAAGTGTTTTATATTTGGAAAGGTCTCCCAACTCCTGGAACAATTAATAAAAAATGCCCACATTTTATACAACAAGGATAAAGAGATCATCTTAAAAGTTCTCTGATAAAACATAAGTAATACACACAAGATATAAAAATAAAATTGAAGACAAATTTTAAGCTAGAATTCTTAACCAGAGTGTCAAATAAAACAATTTTCAAACACACATGAACTCAGAAAATTTATCTTCTGTACAACCTTTCTTAGATGTTGGGTCAGGATGCACTTCAGCAGTGTAAACCAAGAAAGACAACATGGGATCCAGAAAACACTCATCTAACCCAGAAAAGTAGTGAAGAACAGTCTCAGGATTATTGTTCTCTCATTCTGCTGCAGAGCTGTCAGTCCAGACTGAAGTACATGAACGAAAGGTAATTAGAAACTCTAGGGTGGAAGACAGTTTCAAGATACTTGTGGTCTAACTATGAGATAACAAGTACAAGTTAGAATAAAAAGTCAGATTCCGTGTGACAGATTTTATGTACTTAGTAGAAAAGCAGGACACATTAGAAATATAGTAAGGATGGTATATGTTTTGCACTTCACAAAAAAAAGAAAGGCAACCAGAACTCCAGGAAAATTAGAAAAAAAAAAAACCTTGTACAAGAAAGGAATGAACCAAATATAAAGTAGGCCAAAATGTTGCATGATTTTGAGCAATTGCAAAGAATAAGAAACGGAATCTGTTTTGACATTCTTTCATCGGCCCATAGATTGTAGTATTACAACTACTATCCTACTACTTGATGATACAGTGAGAAATAATTATGTAGGCAAGTAATGTAAATATTGATTTTCAATTTTTAGAAGCAATGGAATGCTTGCTAATGGTTATGAAATAGAAAGTAAATCTTATGCATCTTGACCATGTGAAAGTACAGCTGAGAGAAATGGAAAGGTAGAAAAAGGGACAGAGAAGGAGGAATGAATGGTACTTACCAACACCCTCACTTTATAAAGTGGAGAGTTGAGAGGGACTATCTGTAGTTATCCAACAGGATTTATGAGACATATATATCCTAAATACACAGGTAGTATGTATCTGTATGAATGTGTGTATGCTTGTATGTATGTATGTATGTATTATGTATATGCGTGTCACTCCGAGTGTGTAATTATGTGTAATTATTTGGGGAGGATGAAAGAAGAGGATGGCAAAAGTCACCTAATATTCACCAAACATTGTGGAAAAAAACCCAGGTAGTTCCTGAAATTAGGATGCCAATCCTAAGAATAAGCATATTATTTAAAGAGCTAAAAACAGAAATAGTGGGACTGGAGGATAAGAAATGATGAGGCAATATGACACTATTTTTTTATGTTAACCTTACAGATATTTGACTGTTCTTTGAAAAGTACAAGTGCACGACAATGAATGGATGACCTGAAGCTGCGTGGCGTGGGGAGGGCAAAGAACCTGGAACCAGACTGCCACAGTCTCAGCCCAGCTTCATCTTTCACTGGGTGCAGGCAATCTCAGCAACGTCTCTGAATCTCGGTGTCCCTATCTGTTTGAGAATCAAAGGAGGGAAGTCTCTCGCACATGGCAGATTCCCAATAAATAGGAGATTCTAGCTCTTCGTGTCCCTCACAGCCTGGAACCTTCTTAAGAATGACACATAACTCTTAAAATAAGAAGCTGGAAGAAGAGATTATTAATTACATTGGAACAGAAAAAAATAAAATGAAACGAAACATCTCAGAAACAAATTTAAAATAAATGGATATGAACAGCTGTCAGCTTTAGCCAGCCTATAATTGAAAAGGTCATTTTAATTATGCATGTATTATTTTGTGTAATAAAGAAGAGAATGAGGTAACATAGACATTTAATTAGTTTGTCAGCCACTCCTCCCCCAAATTACTAGAGGATGTTTGCTTTTTTGTTTTGGTATTAATGTTTTCTATTTAGATTTTATGTAGGCACACATTGATACTGCAATATATATGTTCACGCACACCCCTAGGAACTCTTAGTACATTACCTGTATGCTTAGTTTTTCTCAGTAGTAAAAGGAGATTATTCAATATATGGTGCTGACTAATTTTTTGGAAGGGATAGAATTTACCTCCTCATCTCAGACTGTAAACTGAATAAAATAAATTCATAATGAATCAAAGTGCAAAACATAAAGGATTAAACCATTTTAAAAAACACATAGTAAGTAGTACCAATCTTAGAAAATGAAACACCTTCTAGAAATAAAGGAAAATAAGAAATTGCAAAGCACAGGATCAATTCATTTTTCTATATGAAAATTTATGATATCTGATGTGAAAAAGACAAAATGAAAAGGCAAAACACAAACCAAGAAAAATATTGGTGTGGCATTTCTGCAAACCAACGAGCTAATGACAAACATTACAATAGGAAAAATGCGTAAAGGAAATCATAGATTTTTTTTTAAATAATCGAAAGATGTGAAAAACGTTCAAGTTTGTAAACAAAGAGCTACAAATTAAAACAATGAAATACTGCTTTTTTCTCATCAAATTGCAAAGTTAAAAAAATAACAGTAAATCCGAGCATAGATGAGGAGAAAAGGACACACTCGAACACTAAACTTGTGCTGAGTTTGGCAGGGTCAGCCCCAAAAGCAGGCCAACTAGCAGCCTTGGAAGCCTTGCTACCAGCAGGCAACCCAGACTCAGTTATGTTACTTACGGCACACAAGGCAATAAGGCCCTGGACAGGTCTCCTAGGGGAGGAGGTCAGTTTTACAAGAGCTCTGAAATGTTTATCACCTTTGAGTTAAGATCCTCTTTTAGGAATGGATAATCTGATGTTCAAAGATGTGTGTGAGAGTACGAGGATATTCATCATAACGTAGTTTACATTAGCAAAATAATGTGGCAATGTAAATGTGCAAACATAGGAAATGTTTAAATAAATTGACATATCTATATAATGATACATGACATTAAAAAGTAACTTTTTAATGACTTGGGAAATACTCAATAGAATATTTTTCAAATAAGTGGATTGAATGGAACTCCTGGACTCGATAGTCGCCTCTTAGAGGCTGCTTGAAGTAGACAATAATGTGAATTACAGAAGACACAGTGGATGGCAAGAGCGTCTTGTTGCTCATCAAAAGATCTCTTCAATGCCTTTTCCTGAAACAGAAGTAGTTAAACTGCAGATTGCTGCGTGAATATTTGGGGACACTGAGAGAGTATCACTTTTCAACCAAAGAATCCAAGTGTGTATTCACCTTATTGATCTCAGGAAATCCATTGACAATTTAGAAATTATTAAAAGAAATATAGACTTTCATTAATTTCCTCATTGGAATTATTTCTTCTTTGGATATCCCTTTTTTTCCTTCATTTCTCATTCAATTTTTATTTTTGCTTTTTTCTGACTTTCTTTAAAAAGTCCCAATACCAAGTTTCTCTTAAAAACTCACATATTGAAAGCAAAAAAAAAAAAGGAAGAAAGAGAGGGAGGGAGGAAAGAAAGGTGGAAGGAAGGAAATTTTTCTATTATCTACCCATATTTACCTCAACACCTAAAACATTACTTGGATCATGAATCCCGATTGATCCCCATATTCGGATTTGTGAGGCTAAAACCTGTGTTCTGTGGAGAGAAGAGAGTTATAAGTTGCTCCATAAACCTCCCTTAGCAGTATCCCCCTTACTCTTGTTGGGCATATGGTTGGTATGAGAGCTGAATATTTTGGCAACCTCAGGCATCTTTTTGTAAACTATGCTCACTTTGCCACTTATTCAGATGCTCCTATGACCTCTTTGTGGAACTAGCAGTTTGTGAACAGAAGCAGTTTAATGTAGGCTGATGCTTTTGGAACCAAAGGAGCAGTCCCTGCAGCGCCAGTGTGCTGGTAAATATTTAACAATCAGCTCTCCGTTTACAAAGTCCTGCTTGCGGTGCTTGCCAATTTCCAAGGTATAAATAGCCCCACCATGGCCAATTGTAAGCTACTAACATTACGTCATTGAACTCTGAGTTGGGGAGAGATGCACATAGCAGGCACTCACAAGCAGGTATGAAGCAGCTCCAACATCTTTCAGGACTTATTGGTTGGATTTGTTAATCCTTCAAGCACTTGTGGATGCCCTGAATCAGCCAACTCAAGTTCCCCTTCTAGTATCCACTCTCTCAACATCCTCCTGGTGCCACCTATCCTGTCCTTATCTCTGCCTACCTTTGCCTCCTACTTCTTAGAGAAAGCATTGTGGTGATGTGAAAATATTCCATCAAATTCCTGCCCCTGCACATACAATTTCCCATCTCTGCATCCACCTTCACAGTGTATCTTCCATCCTCTGAGGAAGAGGTGGTCCTTCCTTTGAGTTTACTCCTGTATTCGGGAGCCTATCTCATCAATTCCCTTTACAGTTATTCCCACTCTCCTGGAGTTTTAATCCCTTTTCTATTCCTTTCTCTCTCCTAAGCATACAAATATGCTTAAGGCTTGCTCTTGACCATGGTTCAAGAAAATCTCACTTTCTTCTTTGTTCTGCCCTCAATGTTTTTTCATTCTTAGTTAAGCTTCTTGAGGGAGTATTGTCACAGGCAAAAATCTAAGATGGCTCCCCAGATGCCCAACTTTTGGTGTACATACCCTGTATAATGCCCAGGATTTGTGATGTGATGGATTTCACTCCCATGGTTAGTCATTTCATATGGCATAGTTGACTTTCCAAATGGGAGATTATCCAGGTGGACCTGAGTCCTTTAAATATGGCTCTATACTATCTTACACCATACACAAAAATTAACTAAAAAAGGATTAAAGACTTGAATGTAAGACCTGAACCTATAAAATTTCTAGAAGAAAACACAGGCAGTAAGCTTCTTGACATTGGTTTCAGCTACGTTTTTGTGGATCTGACTCCAAAGGCAGTGGAAACAAAAGCTAAAATAAACAAATGGTACTACATTAAATGAAAAAGAAAAAGTTTCTGCACAGCAAAGGAAACCATCATCAAAATGAAAAGGCAACCTACTAAATGGGAGAAGATATTTGCAAATCATATATGCAACAAAGGGCTAATATCCAAAATGTATAAAGAACTCATGCAACTCAACACGAAAAAACAAATAGTTCAATTAAAAAATGGGCAGAGGAATTAAAAACATTTTTCCAAAATCAACATGTAGATGGCCAACAGAGACATGAAAGAATGTTCAACATTACTACTTATTAAGGAAATGCAAATCAAAATCATAATGAGATACCACCTAACATTTGTTAGAATGGCTATTATGAAAAAAACAAGAGATAACAAGTGTTGGCGAGAATGTGGAGAAAAGGCAACCCTTATGCACTGTTGATGGGAATGCAAATTGGTGCAGCCATTATGGAAAATAGTATGGAGAATCCTAGAAAATTAAAAACAGAACTACCATATGATCCAGCAACTCCACTTTGGATATTTATCCCAAGAAAATAAAAACACTAATTCGAAAAGATATATGCACCTGTACGTTCATTGAAGAGGAATTTACAATAGCCAAGATACAGAAACCATCTAAGTGTCCAGCAGTAGATGAATGGATAAAGAAGACATGAGATATATACAAAGTGGAATACTGCTCAGTGATAAAAAGGATGAAATCTTACCATTTGTGACAACATGGGTGGACCTTAAGGATATTATGCTAAGTGAAATAAGTCAGATGAAGAAAGATAAATATTGTATGATTTCACTCATATGTGGAATCTAAAATTAAAAATGAACAAAGAAAATGAAAAAAAACAAACTCATAGTTACAGAGAATACATTGGTAGTAATCAGAGAGAAACGGACTTGGGAGTGAAACGGGAGTGAGCAAAATGGGTGAAGGAAAGGAGGTCAATTGTATGGTGATGGATAGTAACTAGACTTTTGACAGTGATTACTTTGTCATACATAGAGATGCCAAACTATAATGTCCACCTGAAATTTATAGAATGTTATGTATCAGTTTTACCTCAATAAAAACAAATATGATATCAAGAGATCAGAGACAAAGAAGTCAGTGATCTGAAGCATGAGAAGGATTTGATACATCACTATTGTCTTGAAGATGGAAGGGGCCATGTGGCAGCCCCTAGGACCTGAGATCAGTCTCCGGCAAACAGCCAGCAAGGAAACAGGGACCTCAATCCTGCAACTACAGGAACTGAATTCTGCCTTAATAAGAATGAAATTGAAAGTGGATGTTTCCTCAGAGCCCCCAGACAAGATCTCACCCTGGCAGACATGTTGATTTTTGCCACAATGAACACAGAAGCTTTCTTTATATCGCAGAAGGTCTTTATGGATGCCCAAGGAGCCAATCATTTAAAATGTTATGACATATGAGTGAAGCAAATTCAATTAAGTTTTGTATGAATGTTCTCTCGTTATATACATGGTATGATTTATTGCTATCTTCCTACATTGTTTTAATGTACAAACATAGAGACTTACATGCCTCCATTTGGATCTGCCAATAGGCAGTCCCAGCATTGGGCTCAGCACCGTTCAGAAAGTGGAATCTTCGCTGAAGGAGTTTACAGTCTAGTTGGAAAAAATAGCATATGTACCCAAATAACTATCATACAAGGAGAAAAGGATGTGTCATTGAAAACAGAAATAAATTTCTATAATTTCAGATATAAATTTCAGAAAAAGGAGTAATTATTTCTTGCTGGAATAACACAGAAGGTTTTATAAACAAGGTGGTACAAAATACTCAGTCTAATGTGCAAATTGAGCTAAACAGTATTTTCCATCATTTTAGTAGAAAGCCACGATATCACCGTCTGTTTCTAGAAATGTTCTCTCACAGAGCACTCTGGATACAATTCAATTCAGAAAACACTTCTTTGGAAATTAGTTACTATTCTCAACGGAAAATTTCTGGGTTTTTAACCTTATTAAGTTTCTTATGTTAACAAATCATGGCAGAGTAGAGGACTCACTCTTTCCTTGTGGTGGGACCTGAGCCTAGTGGAATGAGGCAATGGCCCATAACAGCTCCTCACACAAGCAAATCCCACGCAGAACAAGCAACTCACTTTTGGAGGTCAGCTGAGGACCCTCACAGAGAAATCCACGTTTTCCCGAACATTTCACCAATCTCCGCCAGGAAATAAACTCTCTGGAAATTTTCCTCCCAATTGCTCATTCTTGAGAGGGAAACAAAATACGCCATTATTACTCATTAGCACCTCGCTTCTGGAGAATTTCATGGCCCATCAGCTGTCACTGGAGACTTGAGAAAACAAGATCTCTAGGGAACAGGGCATAGAAGACGGGTGAGTCATTTTGGGGCAGGAGGGAGGAGAGCTCAGGAACAGGTCTGGATCCTGGAACGTAGATGTATACAGAGTATATGTGGGTAGAGACAGTAGGAAGCTTCTCTAGGAGAGAAAAAATTATAGAGTGATATTAGAGGGGTGTTGCAGAGGATGCAGGACAGCAGCATCTCCAATCTAAATGGGACCTTCGAAGGTGACCAACAGGGGCTTAGAAAGGTATTGAACTTCCTCCAAGGTCACACAAGAGAGAAATTTGGAAACTTGAGCCAGAATTAGATCCTTTCTCTCTCTTGCTTCCCTCTGATGGTACTAGGCCTGTCAAAGCAGTGTTTCCTTCTGAGATTGGAAGCTTCTGAATTATGAGAAAGGACTCAGGCTTACCTTATTTTCCCTGGCAGCACTTGGCATGTAGGAGGTGTTAATAGGTGCTTGTTGGGCAGAATTTATTTTTTCTTAATCATGAGCATCCTACTCTTGTTCATGCAGCTCTACAAAACCTGTCCTGCCAATGTTCATACACACACACACACACACACACACACACACTCTTTGTCACAGATTCCAGAAGAAACGTTTGGTTCTTGATTCCTTATGCACAAAATCTGACCTTTTTTTTTACTGACCCTTTCTGCCTTTTTGATCTGCTGGTATACAAGTAATAGAATAAAAGTAATAGAATTACTAATTCCAATAAAAGTAATACAATTTGCATCAGTGGGCCCAAATTTACCTATGCACTAGAATGCAATGAGGAACTTTAAATAAAACTACAGATGCAGGAGCTCAAGCCTAGAGATTCATTTTTTAATTGGTCTGGGATTGGGTTTAGGCGTCAAGATACTTAAAGTGTCCCTAGCTGATTATAGTGTACAGCCAGGATTGAAAAGCACTGATGTAAATTTTATTACTTTTCCATGGAGAAAACCCCACCCAGGACTAATGAAATCAGAATCTCCAGGGATGGAGCCCAGACAGCAGTATTTCTTAGGCTCTCCCATGTGATCGCAATGTGCAGCCAGGGTGGAGAATCTCCTTATCAAAACAACGGTTCTAGGCGAGGAGCACATACAAGAAACATCCAAGGAGATTTGTAAGAATACAAATCCAAGTAGCACCCTCCACCTAAATCAGGCTTTTTAGTTTGCAAAGCTCCCACTTCTGTCACTGCTGGTGATGGAGAGAGGCATTAATGGGAGCAGACCACGCGTGACTTGCTTTCTTGAACTCCTCACACACAATTAAAGATGGGGCATCCCATTACATGGAGCTGCTGCTGCTGCAGACTGAGGAAAAAGGTCCCCAGAGAGGCTCTGAAAAGGAGACTCTGGAGTATTGACAAGCAGACTTGGCCAAGATGATGTCTTGCATATGGGTTTATGTGCTTCCAGGTGGGGCTACGCTTAACACTGGTGTCTGGGAGTGACATCATTGCCTAAGATGGAAGAAGGTTTATATCTGCACATAGCAGACCCTCAAAAAGTACTTGTTGAATTAATGAATCTAAAAGAAGCTCCCTATGGGACTGAATCTCTGGCCTCAAGGGTGTTTATCTGAGCAAAATGAGTCCTTACGGAATTTGTTAAAAAGAGGTTAATGGTAATAAATGGGCCTGGCCAACAGCTCTCCATTATGATAAATCTGAGTCCTGACATTGGACACTCTGCTGCTAGTGACAATTAAGAAAATGTCAGTTTTGAATGTCCACTCTATCCTGTACCTGTCAATCCACTTACTTAATAGGTGGAAGAGAAAAGCATTAGGCTTGCAATGTGAACAGACTTGGAAGAAGCATCACGTTGTTTCTCAGCAGTATGACCTTGCCCTGAGCCGGAAAGTGAGAACCACAATTTGTCTAACACATCACCAGGCCCATGTAATCTCAGCAAAATGTCAAAGGGATTTTTGAGACTTTCTTAGCATCACTTTCTTAGCTCAAAGAATATTCCTTCTCTCTTTGGCTAACGACACACTTTATGAGAAGAGGCTAGTTGCCTCTCATCTCGGGGCTATGTATTCCAGCTCCTCACCTCTATTCCCTACCTTAATGTTGGCTCCTTGGCCTAAAAATACAAGGAAATTCTGTTAAACAAGCTAACCACTGGAAATATTATGGCTGCAAGCTAAAAGAAATGAGGTGTGTGCCACAGACCACATAAAACAATGAAAGCAATTTAAAGACAAAATGTACAGGGTAACGAGGAAGAAGAAGTTTGCAATATTGCAAGCATTATAAGTGGCCTGCTGCTTTGGACGATATTCTGCAAGCCCAGCCTGGCCTGGGAGGCCCTCTGGTTGAGACCTGGATAGCTAGGACCTTCCATCTTCAAAATCAGCCCTCCAATGAGCCCAGTGAGGGTGAAGCCAGCCAGTATGAACCAGAACTCTCCAGTGCTGTCCATTTCCTGCTGACTCTGAAGAGGGGTGAAACCAAGGGACAATTGCAGTTGATTAAGCAGCCAGTGAACTAATTGTGTTATTCTTTCTCGTTAGATTCGCCATTGCCCTTTTAATGAGGCACTTTGTTGAGCAAGAGCTCCATCTATGGGAGAAATTGGTTATACTGAATTCTACCCTTAACAATTTACATTAGACCAGTGGTTCCCAACAGGGGGTGATTTTTCCTCCCAGGGGACATTTGGCAACTTGTCATGACATTTTTTGTTGTCATAACTGGTTGGGGGCATCTAGTGGGTAGAGGGCAGGGATGCTGCTAAACATCCTACAACGCACAGGACAGCTCCACACAGCAAAGAACTTTCCCACCGTAATAACAAGGTGGAGAAATTCTGCTTGAGAACAGGAGAATCTGTGAAATTTATGCTTATAGATGGACTCTCCGGGCAAAAATTAATTTTTTATTTAAATCTTTTCATAATCCCTCATCACTACTTTAAGCTTCCCGTTTCACTACCTTTTTCTATTGCCCAAGGATTTGACAAACTCTTTTGCCCTAAAGTGTTAATGACTTAATATTTTAATCTGCTTCTTGGCTATTTAAGAAAGGAAACTGAAGGAAGAGGACAATACTTAAGGCAAAGAAATAAATTTGTAACAGTAGAGTTTTAGGCACTTATCCCTAAATGGGACTGATATTTTGGGTTCAAGTAGTCTCCTTGCAGCCTTCCCACAGATTGATCCTGCCTTGTGGCTGGTTAAATATATAAAACTATATCACCTGATATTCAAACCATTGTAGTTGATGTTATAATGCAAACGTTCTCATGGTATGTACACAGTACTGAGAAAAATTTCAGCTTTCTTGAATTCTCCGTTCAACACATACCGTTCTGCAGGTCACCATGTAGTGCAATGGGCAGTAGTTTACTAAGTGAGATTTGGGACAACTAAAGACTTAAAGTCAGCTTCTGAGTGATTTTCTTTCTGTCCACAGAGAAGCATGTGTACTCCTGGAGGTTATGATAGAGCAGATTTTGATTGAACTATAGCCTTGGGCCAAGCTTTTCTATCCTTTGAGGTCTCCTAATTGTGGACTATGAATAAAACTTTGAAGCCTCATGATTCAGGATTGTCATAACCTCAGGTGCTTTCGGAGATCAACCCTTGCCCCATGGAGGAGAATCTTTGTCCCATCTGCAGAGCCTAATGCTACCCTACTCTGGGGAGTCCCACTCTAGCCACACCACCTCCAAGAACAGCCAAGGATCAGCCACTTGCCTGAAAAGATGAGTATTTCTCTTCATCTATATGAGTTTGTGTCTCTCCTTCCCCTCTCTGAGCATTAAATTCATCTCATCAACCAATGAGCACCTAACATACGTAGCACGAAGCCATGGGAATGCAGAGATGAATAAGAGAGTCCTACTCCATGAGATGTCCAAGCATGGGTGTATCTGAATTCCCTGAATCCAGTCCATTTTTCCATTGTGACATGGCATCTGACCCTGGAGGTTTCAGTTAAAGGAAAACAGGCATTCCTGAAAGTTATCTGCTTATCTATTCTGTCATTAGCAACAACAGACCAAGAATTAAACCCAAAAGTCACTAAGATCTTGTCTGAATTTTCTGTACAATATCTAGATTTCTGTACTATGACCATACTAGGCAAAGCATATAATGAAAAGTATTAGAGCATCCTAAAAATTCATATTAAATGAGTAATGATTTAATAACTTTCCTCTTCAAGCTCCATCAGCAAGAAATTGTACAGTTTTATGGGAACTCTTGATTTATTGATACTGGAGATTGCCTAGGCACAGCCAGTTTGCCTCATAATTTGTGGGAAAGAAACAAGATTAAAAAGAAATTTGAAGGGGAAAAATGAATTGAGAAAAATTGGCGAGAGAGCTTGTGCAATATTAATTGTAACTGAGAAGAGCACATCCCTGCTGAATCTGGGGCATTTTATGCACCATGTGCACTAATAAAACTGGTGTCCCCTGAACTATCTGATGTAGGATCACTGCTTCTAGTCAAATGGATCTGATGAATAGCGAATGTTAAAATGATATTCTCAGGAATTATAAGTGTAAGAATATAAAATAAAAAAATAATAATGTAACACCTACAAACACCATAAACTGTAAAAAGATGTTGAGTTGTTCTCTTCCAAAGCAGGACTTGGTGAGACGGTTGGAAGAGTGTGGATGAAAGAGGAAAATGAGTATAAATGATATGTAAATAAAATAAAATATTGAAACATTTCGTCACCTTAGTTCCTAGGACAAGAACTTTCCAGAAGATGGAAACACTCATTCTATGACCTAAAGGTAGTGAACAAAGGTAAAGAAGACAACTGGCTGCCACTGCATCTATTCCTAAGAGATCAGTTTACAGCATTTCAATCTAGAATTATGAGGTTTAAAAAAGAGGAAAAGTCTAAATTATATACTCATAGTTGAGTGTAAAAATATGATTTGCTAGTCAAAATGCTGCCGACTTTTGGTTTGCCAGAAAAAAATAGTTCACTTCTTTCTGCGGTACAGAAAAAAATGTTTTAATAAATATTAATACTGTGTCTACGTAGGGCTTATATTACCAAGAATATGTAATTGCTTTTGTTATCAATAAATCAAGGTTAACTCTTAGGCAGTTTGAGGCAATCGTTTAGATTTCTTATGTTCCATTTGAAAAAGTGAAGTTATTAAATCATAATCCATTTGTTACGAGTTTATAAAGCACTACAGTTTCAGTGACATACCCTGTATACTTCAAACATAAAAGGCCAGATTTTCTACTCAACCTCTTTCAAGAGCAGCTTAGATGACCAAGAAACTATGGGTTCTATAACCATTTCTCGAGAACTTTAGGGTTAGAAGAAGCCAAAGATCATCTGACCAGCCCACACAAGATCAAGGCAGCCTTGATGAGCCAGAACTCTCCAATGCTGTCCATTTCCTTCTGGCCCCACCCTACACAGTTTCTTAATTAGGGTCACTCTAATGTACCCACTAAGTGCTTGTCTAATTGAAGATTTGAAGACTTCCTAAAATTGTCCATTCTATTTGGGAGCAGATTCAACTATTAAAAATAGTGTGTTTTACATTGATCTGAAATGTTTACCTTCCAGTAATTATTGTTGTCAACATTGGTGCTAGATTATTCCCTAGGGCCAAATTAAAAATGTGCATTTGTGTGTGTGCGTGAATACTTGTTCTTCAGAGACAACCCTTGCTGTATCTGTACACAACTAGCCAGCTGTTGTTGTCCGTGCCTCAACTTCTTAGCTTGAGACTTTTCTCAATGGGCTAAAAGACTCCATTAATTCATGTAACTCAGAATCAAATCTCCTCTCTAGTTCAGGATTAACTTGGATAATGGATTGGTTCCTCTGTTTTCAACATACTCCTCTTTGTCCATAACGTTTAAAGTATGACATCCAGAATGGCAGCAAAAACCCAGTGGTCTTCTGATCTGGTAAGCAGAGATGTTACCTCCTCTTTCATTCATATTTTATTTTATTTATTTATTTATTTATGAGGAAGATTAGCCCTAAGTTAACATCTGCTGCCAATCCTCCTCTTTTTGCTGAGGAAAACTGGCCCTGAGCTGACACCCATGCCCATCTTCCTCCACTTTATATGTGGGACACCTACCACAGCATGGTGTGCCAAGCGGTGCCATGTCCGCACTTGGGATCTGAACTGGAGAACCCCCAGCCCCCGAGTCGGAAGGTGTGCAATTAAAACCCCTGCGCCACCAGGCCGGCCCATTCATTCATATATTTTTTTTTTTAAAGATTTTATTTTTTCCTTTTTCTCCCCAAAGCCCCCGATACATAGTTGTATATTCTTCGTTGTGGGTTCTTCTAGTTGTGGCATGTGGGACGCTGCCCCAGCGTGGTTCGATGAGCAGTGCCATGTCCGCGCCCAGGACTCGAACCAACGAAACACTGGGCCGCCTGCAGCGGAGCGCGCGAACCTAACCACTCGGCCACGGGGCCAGCCCCCATTCATTCATATTTTTAATTCAGCGAAATTCTATTGGGCAGCTACTATGTGCTGGACACAGTGCTGTATGTTGGAGGTACAACAATGACCCACAAGATGCGGCTGCTGCTGTGGTGAGACAGCTCTAAACGAATACGCACCAATAGGCATAAATTACTACTTTTGATAAGTGAAATGAAGACAAAGAATTTGGATGTTTTCAATGAGAATAACAAGGAGGGTTCTGATTCAGATTTTGAAGTCAAGGAGTTTTCTCTCAGGAAGGGACATTGAATCTGAGACCAGAAAAATAAATAAGATCATTGTTGTTACTGTGTCAATTAATAGATTCTACAGCCAAACTAATTTTGAAAGCAGCTGTATCAATATGTGGACTCATTTTTACCTTATTTTCATATTGTACATTTACTCATTCTTCAAAAGATATTTACTGAGCACCTATTATCTTGAAATAAATGAATCTAAACATACACAGATATATATTTTAAACATACATTAAGTCCATATAGCACTCCCTCTACAGGAGTGGGTGTATATGCTAATGAAATCCCTGCTCTCGACTTTTCAAAAAATACTTCAGACCAACAAGGCGGTGGAAGACAAATTCTTCCCTTAATAAGCCTTTCCAGGAATCTTGCCCAGATGGAAGTCAATCGTACTGGCTGCTAGTTCTCAAAATCTACCTTAGTCATCTTGTTGCAAATTGCATTAACATTTTCTTTCTTTTTAATCTTCTCGCACTCATTCCTGTATTGATTTGTTCCACTTTCATCTTGGACCTCTAGAGCACAAAGCACTCTTGAGTTAATTAGGATTTTTCCACTTCCAGGCAGAGGAATTGCAAAATGGACCCTTTCCATTAGACCAGATAGAAAGAGGAACCCTGTCTTCTGGACTGAAACAGTCCCATTGCAGGGATGATGGCCTGCCCACTAGCAGACAGTTGGTTATGGTTCAATCCTTGCTAGACACCTTCTGCCACCCTTATCCTAAGGAGCCTCATTCCTTTTCTTCACCATACCTCAAAGATCATAGAAAATAATATACCATTTTCATTTGCAAGCTCTTTCTGGATAGCAGTCTAGAATACTAGCTTTGTATTATCTTTCATTTTTGCCCCTTGGAATAAGTCATCTGACCTTTCTGAACCTGACTTTTATCATATGTAAAATGAGGATATTAATGAATACCTAGTCCCAAGGAATTTCTGTAAAGATTACATGAGGTAATTCACATACAGCACTTAGCACAATGCCTGGAACTTTGTAAGAATCCAATAAATCATAACTATTATTACTTCTGGTCCCTGGAAGGCAAGTGTCTGAGCCAAGAAAGTAGAACAGCCAAAGTTTCATTTTCATTTATTCATACATCATGTATTTCAATCCCCACCCACCTACCAGAGAGGGTTCTCCATGTTTAAAATACAAATAAAACAGAAAGAAATAGCCATTGAGAGCTGTGATTTCACTGTCATCCAGCAACATAACACAATTATACTAGGACTGCTCAAACTATAAATCCATCCTTTCTATGATCATTCTCTTCTGAAGAGAATTTTGAAAGCCACTGTTAGTATCTTTAGGGTAGTCTTAGTCCATTTGGGCTGCTATAACAAAAATATCACAGACAGGGTGGCTTGCAAACAACAGAAATTTATTTTTCACAGTTTTGGGGGCTGTGAAGTCCAAGATCAAGACACAGACAGATCTAGTGTCTGATGAGGATCCGCTTCATGGCTCATAGAAGCTATCTTCTCATTGTGTCCTCACATAGCAGAAGTGTTAGGGAGCTCTCTGGATCCTCTTTTATAAGGACATTAATCCCATTCATGAAGGCTCTACCTTCATAACCTAGTCACCTCCCAAAGACCCCACCTCACCTCCAAATACCATCACATTGGGGATTAGATTTCAACATATGAATTTGGGGGGAACACAAACATTCAGTCTACGGTAAGAGCTTTAGTCTCATCGGCACAATTCCCAATTCTTGGGCATATAACCTTCCTTCCTCTCTATTTCCTTCTGTTTTGGGGCTACATATACAGAATTTGAGTTTTAAGAGTTGCTCAAACCTTTTGAGCCCTTTCCCCATCCAATTCTTATAATACGCAGTTAGCCATTTCCTTAAATCTATATCCTACACTTGCCAACTCTGTTCTTCCCAAGCTATCAAAAAATTTCCAAAGCAATATAGGCATGTTCTTCAGTGATTCCTCTAACTTCCTCCTCTGCAATGAAATCCTTCTTGGTCATCAGAATTGAAGCCATAAGAGCAATTCTCCATTTATTTCTTCTCTCTTTGGAAAAATCAACTTGTAAGAAAAGTTGGTCAAGAATGTATCAGAGATTCTATTTTCAGTCCAATGATACTCCAGCAGATGCTCACGGGATTGAATTCCTTCAAAGAATCCTCCTCTGGCCCCAGTTTAGTGACTACAGATGTCTGTGAAACATCTTCCACTTCCTCTATCTGCTCGAACTACCTATGGTATACTCAAGCAATAATAATTTTATTATTCTCTCCCTTTACCCACTCCCATGTATTTTCTGACATGCTTCCACCTTTTGTTTTATAGATTTCCAAACAGGTGTATATATTCTTAACTGTCTTAGACATGACTTTTTTAGTAGAAGATGAAGGAAACCCAATTTGAACTAGGTTAGATATAAGTAAAAAACCTAATTGGCTCCTGTAAACAAACCCCAGGAAGTGCAAGGATGCATAGAATCATGAGCTCAAATGCCATTGGAACTCTCCTTGGGTTTCATCTCTTCTTCTTTCAGTAGTGCTGAGACTCTGTAGTGAATTTTGTGACATGCTGCCTCCACAATTAAAATACTTATGCCCCCAGATGCCCTTAATTGTCATCCATCTTCAGGAATTGCCTTGACTAAAGAGAGTTACCTAGCCCATGTTCATGCCTACTTTCCAGGGCAGGCCCCATCCAATGACTGGTCTGTGCAGTAGTACAAAGGCTTGGTCTCTTACCCTACCTCGGGATAACTCTGAACATCCATCCTCCTTTCAGAGTTCCCCAAGTAGTCAGCCAAGTCCTTCACTGAGAGTACGTTTCAGCCCAATGTTTTCCACTGCTCAGTCTTGCTTCCTTCCATCTGCAGCAAGCTAATCTCTGTCTCAGAATCTACTTCCCAGGACACTCAATTTTAAATAGCTTCCCATCTTCTCATCTTCAACATCTAAGAGAAAAGGGACTTCTATTTGCCAACTCTATTTCAATAAATCCTGAAAAAGACTCCCATTGATCTCCAGTACTGTCCGATTACGTGGCCTTGATTGCCCTCTGTGCCCAGTGCTACCACATTGAACATCACAGCTCTGGACCAGTCACTGTTGCCTGGGGCCTGAGATGCAATTGGTCCTCCCTGAGGTAGATGTTCATCCTTACACCAGTGTCTTTGGGCAGTGAGACAAAATTGTGTATCTCTCGTTCGCATCTCAAGAGTTGGAGTAGGGAGAGATGTTTCTCTAAAGTATTGAGGAGAATAGCACAGAAATGGCAGTGGGAAGACCGATGGGAACCTAACACTCTTCTGCCTTGCTCTGCATACTTCTGTTTCTTTTGAATAGGTGGTCCCTTCCATCCCACATTCCAATCTTGAGTCCTATCCTACACGAAGTGTAGGTGATTATGTTCCTGTATTCTCAAGCTCATGTTGTTTGTTACTCATAGCCCTACATTGCCACTGAAGCATGTGGGTACGTACTGGTTACTTTTTAAAAGGTATGGAAATTTCATCTTTATTATATTGTCTTAGTAAAACAATATTATTTTTCTCTTCCTTTTGGAGAGGTTCTCCAAAAGGAGGTCTGCCTCACCCCAGACTTACTACACAGGCTCACCTTGGGTTAGGCCCATGAATGTATATTTGTAAATATTTGTCCATTGGTTTTGATGTGCAACCTAAATTAGGAAGGACTATCTTTTTTTTTTTTTTTTTTTAAGATCGGCACCTGGGCTAACAACTGTTGCCAATCTTTTTTTTTTTTTTTCTGCTTTATCTCCCCCAGCTCCCCCATACATAGTTGTATATCTTAGTTGCAGGTCTTTCTAGTTGTGGGATGTGGGACGCCGCCTCAACGTGGCCTGACAAGCGGTGCCATGTCCGTGCCCAGGATCTGAACCCTGGGCCACTGCAGCGGAGCGCACAAACTTAACCACTTGGCCACGGAGGCGGCCCCTAGGAAGGACTATCTTAATAACAATTGTTATTGTTAATTTTGATCTGTCCCCCACAGATTAACTGAGTTATATCTCAAAACCTTTCCAAATAAATGCTCCCAGGACCTAGGCACAATCTCTTGACCATTACTAGAGAGGTGAGTAAGAAAAATGGGTTTAAGAGTGTCCTGGGCTTTGAAAGTGTACTGTTCACACCAATGAGTCAGCTGGGAGTGAAGGAATTTTCAGGACTGAGCCAGGCACCCTCTTCTCTGAACATTCAGACCTCAATGTACTGGCTGCTCCTTCCTAAATTCCAGGGGATCCTCAAAGCCTAACAAGTTCAAGGTTGTCCCTAAACTCAAATCCAAGGGAAATAAAATTGCTTCTAATCTTTCTGCATCATTTCACCCAATGGATATATTCCTTCTGCCAACTCATTCTTACTCTTTCTACCCATTTGTCAAAGTCTGCTCTTCTAAATCCCATTCACTGTACATTGTTAATAACCATTCAATTATTTAAAGGTTAAATTTATTTTAACAGATCTCAAAGATGTAATGAGGAGAATATATATCTAATCTTAGAAATTTTGGCATTTGCTTCTGAAATTACACAGAATGAGACTAGCCTAAAGGAAAGCAACACAAAGGGAAAAAAAAAAAAGCCACTAAAAACTTTAATGTCCCCAATGTGCTTCTGATAGGTCAATTTTTCCAATAATAATAACAGTAAAACAGCTCACATTTACAGAGCTCCTATGTGTCAGGGTTTATATGAAGCACTTACCCTGCATTACTGCAGTTTCCCCCTAAAACAATCCAATGAGTGGCGTAAATCCTTTCCTTACCTCTATTTTGCATAAGAGAAATTAAATAAGTCGCCTAAGCACCTCTCCCAACCCCCAGCTAGTCCATGGCAGGGACGGGAATTGAACTTAACTTCAAACAGGAGCCCCTAACCACTGAATATGGCTTCCTTTCACCTGCCCAGGGCGCACGGTCATTTGCCAGCTTTTCTAAAAGGTTGCATATTTGAAGGGCTTTTGTTCTGTGTTTGGAAGACTTTCAGATCTATTGATTTAATATCTTGTTTGTTAGAGTGGCCAAGAGTTACTCTCCACACTGGGTGAAGCAGGTAAGGAGAGCACGCTTCCTTGAATAGATAGCTGTTCATGAAGTGATATATGTTTATATTATGCTCATTGGACCATGACAATTAAAGTGAAATAAAGAACAAATTCTTGTCAGATTCTTTTTTTCCATCTCTTTTGCGTTACTGCTTTAACCCTGGAATTACAACAGAAACTTAAACCAGTAATTTTAACCTTTGGGATCGCAGATCCCTTTGAGACTGGTAAAAGACTTGAAGTCTTTTTCCAGAAAAATCCATATATTTACATGCTATATTTGCATTCCAAAAGCTCTCTAAATTTTGGAAGATTTAGAGAAACCCTAAAGAAGCTTGTCTGTGGAGACTTAAGAATCTAAGGAACTTACATTAATATTTCTAAATTTTGTAAAATAAGCTCAGATTCCTGTCTTGCATCCAGGGAAACACCAGAAATGAGAGACCCAAAAAGTATCCTCTTCTTTCTCCAAGTCCTTGGCCTCTTAGGATGAATCCCAGCAAGCATCGGCCCCATCATCAGGGCCACCACACTCAGGCATGCAGGTTGGGTCTGTACAAGTGTGGCTGGCCAAGGAGGTGAGTGGGGACTGAAGTACAGCCCAGGCCCTGCTTGCCAGACGATGTAGCACCATAGCACTGGGCTGCATCCACCAAGACTGGGCTCCTTTTTCTAATTTGTACAAAGATATTTGTGTATGGGCCAGCCAATGTCCTCCTTGACCACCTACATCCTGGACAATGTGGCAACCAGCAATGCCCTGACTATGGAGAAAGGTCCCCCAGTCACAAAATCCAAAAGCCCAGCTCCTCACAAAAATTAGCTCAAAATGGTTGAAAGACTTAAACGTAAAACCTGAAACCATAAAACATCTAGAAGAAACCACTGGGGAAAATCTCCTTGCCATAGGTCTTGGCAATGATTTTTTGGATATGACAGCTACAGAGCAAGCAATAAGAGCAAAAATAAACAAATGAGACTACATCAAAGTAAAATGCTCTGCACAGCAAAACAAACAATCAAAAAAATGAAAAGACAGTCTACAGAATGGGAGAAAATAGTTGAAAAAATTACAGGTCTGATGAGAGTTAAAATGTATAATGAACTCATACAACTTAACAGCAAAAAACCAAATAATCCAATTAAAAACTGAGCAAAGGACTTGAATAAACATTTTTCCAAAGAAGACATATAAATGGCCAACAGGTACATGAAAAGGTACTCAACATCTCTAATCATCAGGGAAATGCAAATCAAAACCACAATGAGATATCACCTCACACCTGTTAGCACGGTTACCATCAAAAACACAAGAGATAACAAGGGCTGGCTAAGATGTGGAGAAAAGACCCTTGTGCATTTTTGGTGGGAATGTTAAATTGATGCAGCCACTGTGAAAAACAATATGGAGTTCCCTCTAAAAGTTAAAAATAGAACTACTAATTAAAAATAGAATAAAAAAATATGATCCTACTTCTAGGTGTGTATCTGAAGGAAATGAAATCACTATCTCAAGGAGATATCTATATTCCCATGTTCATTATAGCATTATTCACAATATTTAAGACATGGAAATAACCTAAGTGTCTATCAATGTATGAATGGATAAAGAAAAACAGTGTATATGTATATATGTATATATACATATATACATATACATATATACATATACAGAATATTATTTGGGCATAAAAACAGAGAAATTCTGAAATTCTGCCATTAGTGACAACGTGGATGAATCTTGAGGGCATTATGCTAAGTAAAATAAGTCAGACAGAAAAGGACAAATACTGTACAATCTCACTTATATGTGGAATTCAAAAGAACTGCACTCACAGAAACAGAGAACAGATTGGTGGTTGCTAGAGGTAGGGGGATGGGAGAAATAGGTAAAGGTGGTCAAAGGTACAAACTTCCAGCTATAAGATAAATAAGTTCTTGGGATGTAATGTGCAGCATGATGACTATAGCTATCAGTACTGGATAGTACGTTTGAAAGCTGATAAGAGAGTAAATCTTAAAAGTTCTCAACATAATAAAAATTGTAACTACATGAGGCGATGGAATGTTAACTAAATTTATTGTGGTAATCATTTCACAATATACACATATATCAAATCTTTATGGTGTACACCTTAAACTTAAACTATGTTATGTGGCAGTTATATCACAGTAAAACTGGAAAAAAATTAAAATAAAAAAATTTTAAAAGCCCCAGCTCAGCTCACTTGCAGCCTCCTTCCCAGGCTGAGGCTATAGATCACTTGGCATCTGAAACCTACCTCAGTCCACAAAGCCAGTTTCCTTGTGTCTAGACTCTATTCTGTAATATTTTTGTTTATTAATCCATTGTCAAGACACAATTCGCTAATGGTCATTCTTCAGAATGTGTTTGATTCAGCCAAGAAGGCTTTACTCCTTTCTTTGCCACCTGCTTATTCACCACAGCTTACATCCATGCAATATTTTGAGATGTAAACCACATTCCCTCCTAGTGAGGGGCATACCGGACTTCATTTTCCAGTAGTGGAACCTGCCCAGTGAGGATTTTCATGTCTAGCGTGATCTACTCTTGTTACGGTTCTTAACAGACCTCATCAGCTGTGAGAGTGCCAGGGATCTGGATCTGAGACTTTCATCCATGCCACAAACATTTCTGAAACACCTACAATGTACTAAGCATTGGAATCCCCAATGGAGGATGGAGGTAAGAATCAGTGACGTCATCCATCTTGGAAAGGCTACCGTCTGGTTGATGTGATTAAATTGGATAGTCAAGACTCAGCGGCTTGCTGGTAAAATGCTTTCAAAAAGAGATAAGACTCTGCCTACATGTCTTTCGGAGCCTTAACTTCTTAGTTTGATTTGTGTAATAATAGCTTCCTATTAACATGGATGGTTTAGAGAAATCTGCCTAAAGGCAAGAGAATAACCCAAATGGCCTCTGAAGTCTCTTTTAACTATAATGCTGTAAGGCATTGACAGACAAGTCAATCCTCTGAAGTTTTATCATCCACTGGGGGGAGGAGGAAGCTGAAAGAGTCTTACTTTTATTGAAACTACTTGTTTAAGTTACAGAATTAAGACAGAATATGTTCATATCATGCCAATTTAAGACCTCAACTCTTGACCGATTAAGGACACTGTACACTAAGCTTCAGGGCAGATGGGACAGCAAGAGCAAACGACTTCCCTAAATGACCTTATTATAAACTCCCTTTTCAGTCCATCTCTGCTTTCTCTGTGTCTTGCCCCAAACTCTGATATCTTGCAACCTTCCTTTTCTCTTGTTTTTTATTTGTTTACCTATCCTTCCAGATTCTGACCTTCTGTATTTCATTGCCTTGCACAAGTAGTGTCTCCTTTTCTTGATTCAGGGTGCTTAGGACTAATTCCATTGATACACCTCTCTGACATGCCTCACCACACTTCCCCCAAGGCCAGCTGTACCATAGTACATAGTATTTCCCATTCACAGGATGTGTCTTATCTTCTCTGGCTATTAATCCCAAATGTTGAGTAACATATTCTAGTACAAGTAATGACCAGAATGACAAAAAGTCACCACACTTGGCCAGTGAGTGACCTGTCCTTTAACTGGGTGTGGTGGCACATGCCACCCTGTGGGCTGTCTCCCTTGTAAGCACGATGGTAGTGAGTGCCTGTCAGCATTAAATCATTTATTTTATGTGAGAATATGTTCAAGGTAAGAAAGTCTTTGAAAGCAGTGAGGAGAACTGAATGAGTGACCACCCCAGTGGCTCTTGAGTGAAATTTGGACCTGGACCAGAGGCCCTTCTCAAAACAGAGTTAAGCTAGTCCATGCTGGTGTAGGGAAGGAACACTTTTCCTCTATCTAAACGTGGGTTCGTCTGGCCAAAGAATGAATTAAATTCACATGAGACAGAATAGCAAGAGAAAATTAAACAAAGCTTTATGACGAACCACGGCCAGGGGACTTTCTTCCCAAAGGAAGAAAGGGCACTGAAGAAGTGGGGTGCACAGAGTAGTTATATACCCCCAAACAGGGTGTTTCACATATGATTGAAATGTCCCTCCCACAATAGTCACAAGATTGCCCTGTCGGCACAGCGCTTGATGGACACAGCAGGTAGTGGTCTCCTACGTCGGCGGGCGTGGCAGGAGGCAAGTCTATTGCCTTGAGCTGGGTGGTCACAGGTGAGCGCAGCAATCAGTTCCTAGCCCAAGGAAAGATGCTTAATCCTTAAAGAAATGCCAAAGTTGGGAGGGGGAGGGAAGTCAGCTACAGGAGGTTACCAGAAACAGGAATAAGATTATTATGCAGATTTAAGTCCTTGCCTTTGGTATTGATTAAGAGTTTCTAGGGAGATCTTTACAGATGGAGAGTTCCTTTACAATGTAAATGTCTCTTACAAAGGGTAAGTAAATTCTACTTTTCAGTTGCTTTCCTGTCTGCAAAGAAACCAGCCTCAAATAATCCTCATGCCAAAGAGACCTATCTTGGGGTGGCCATTTCCAGGTCCCCACACAGGCATCGTCAGTTTTGGCATTGGAGGGAAGAGGAAGTTTATCACAGTGCAGCAGCCCTCCTGGCGGTTCTTGGGGGGGGAGGGGGGGGTGTTGATGTGTCCCTGAGGCAAGTTTTTATGCCAAAATTCTGTCATTTAGACTGTTGGTGAATTGTTCCAGAACAGGTCAAGATATGCACACTTAGCATTTTTGACTATTAGGGGCAGCTCAACAAAAGGAACGTTTGCTCTGGTCCAAGAACATAGTGCAGGGGAAAAAGGAGATGGAGAAGCAAGGAAGAAACCAATAGCTAAAATAGCATGGCGGAGAATGACAGTAATACAATGTTCCAAAAATATTCTATTGGGTTACACTTTGAATAATGACCGTGTCTAGAAAAGAGAATTATTAATGGCCATAAGCATTTATAGAAATGTTCCCATCCTGGAGAAAAGATGAACAGTTAGATGGGGCTTTGGAGGATTATAGCAACAAATACAGTCAGATAATTGCCATTATAATCCTTTATGTGGAATTGCATGCAACTCATTTGTGTTGTTGTTGGGGTTTGGTACTGAGGCATATATACCCTGAGGTGCATTTTATGAGTGAAGAAATTTCAATAGATCTAAGAAAGGTTAACCCTTTTCAATTGAAAACCCCTATGCTTGCCCTCAGGGCTTAGTGAATTTGAGTCTCCCTGGAGTGAAATGCTTTTTCCCCAATGCATAAGTGTAACTACCTTTTATTTCAGGTAAAGAATGTGAAGGTGGAATTTGAAGGATGTTAATTTTTATAAGCCAATGATTGATTGACAGTTTAGAGGAAAATAGGACAGGAAGTATGGAAAGGTACTTCATGCCTTATGAGAAGGAGTAAGAAAAATAAAGAAGAAATATAATAACAATGCCTTGGGTTTGTAGACTGCTTTAGCATTTACAAAATATCTTTTTCACTGGAAAGTAGACTTCTTAAAAATAAGAAATTTGTCTTAATTGATCTTACATTTCTCAATCCTTAACATAATGTCTCGCTCATAGTAGGAACTCAATAAGTATTAGCTTCACGAATACACAGTTGAATGAAAGAATTCACTATTTTATGTAATTCTTGCTACAATCCCATGAGTTTGGGTTTATTTTCTTGATTTATATATGAAGAAACTCAAGACACCAAGAGAACAAATGACTTGTCCAAGGTCACATGAGGCAAAGTAAAACCAGAATTCCAGACCAAGTTTTCTGTTCTTGGCCAGAGCCTTTTAACAGCAATAAAGCTCAGATTCTAGGGTGAATTAGGGTTGGAACAGATTTTGAAATGAAACTTAGATGGAGTCTAGAAAGAAAAAGCGAAAAACATGTGCTTGGTTTTATTTTTTAAGGTCAATTCCTGTATCAGTCAGCAATTACCACAATAATTCTAAGTGAAAAAACTTCCCTCAAACACAGTGGTAGATGACAATAAGCATTTATTCTCAGGATAATGGGTCTGCAGGTCAACCAACTACAGATGCACTGATCCAGGCTGGGAGCAGCTGGGTGGTTCTGCTTCAAGCTGCAGGCTTGGCTGAGCTTAAGTCTTCACTGTGTTGAGCTCAGAGGTCTTCCAAGTGTATTTGTTCTGGGGCCCAGACAGAAGGGTCATCAGCTACCCAGGTGAGTTATTCTCATGGTGATGATATAAGAACCAGAGATCAAGTCATTCTTATGTGTACATTCTAAGTCTCTTTTTGCATCTCCTCTGCTACTATCCTGCTGACCAATGTGGTAATCAGAATGGCCCCAAAGATGCCTATGCCCTAATCCCTGGGACCCGTGGACATGTTACATTACATAGCAAAATGGACTTGACAAATGTAATTAAGCTTATGAACCTTAGAATAGAGGGATTATCTGAGATTATCTGGATGGGTCCAATCTTAACACATGGGTCCTTAAAAGCAAAGAACTTTCTCCAGCTGGAGTGAGAGAGATGCAGCAGAAGGAAAAGTTGGGGAGAGGGGCCCACATGGAAAGCTTGAGAAGCAATGCAGACAGCCTATAGGAGCAAAGACTGGCCCCCAGCTGACAGCCAGCAAGGAAACGAAGATCTCAGTCTTACAGTCACAAGGGACTGAATTTAACCAACAATTTGAATGAGGTTGGAAGCGGACCCATGCCTAGAACTTCCATGTAAAATTCCAGCCCTTTGATTTAGGCCTTATGAGCCCCTAAACAGAGGAACCAGTTGGGCCCGCTGAATTTCTGGCCTAGTGAAACTATGAGATAATAAATGGAAGTTGTTTTAAGCCAATAACTTTGTGGTAATTTATTGTGACAGGAATAGAAACTACTACAGCCAATGAAAGTCATGTGACTAAGCCAAAGTCAAAAGTCAAAGAAGGTCATTCTGTCTATCACTCTGCCGTGACCAATCTTAAATGGAATACTACAGGACAGTGAAAAACTGGGGCCAATATTTTAAACTTCTCCAATAGAACTAAGGTGGAAGAAAAACATTAGTTGTCCATAAGATGTTTTGTTGAAATTATCAAGGGATCAGGAGGCTATTGGAAAAAGTTTTCCCAAGACCCAACAGCCCAGAAAGGAGAGATATTTAAGTAAGTTGTTAAACCAGAGAAGTCGTTGAGTGATTTTTGGAAAAGGTAGTTTTGACCTGAAACTGGAGTGAGGTGGCTTACACATTTTTTTCAAGAAGCAAGGGACTGTTTAGGGTGTAGTGGGGAGTGGAAGTTAACACTGTAAGATTGATGTGCTGAGTGGAATCCACAGCCAACTAAGGCTCCATCAGCTATTCATCTTTGTATAGTTTGCCCCCTGAGATTTTCTTAGCAATTATGAATATGTGTTTGTATTTCACAGGGCAGATTCTAAATATTCAAGGCAGAAAATCCAGCAACTGTATGTAGCGCATAGCTGTGGTCCCAAGATTTTAAAAGGAGAATTGTCTCTTTTCTCTTGGATTGTGGTGACATTAATTATTGTGATAGTGTCTCCCAAGGGCCCAGGGACATGCTAAAAATGGGTCCTCTGGGGATTTTAAGGAGAGGGCTATTTTTGGCCTCTTTCTCATGTTCTGCCTTGCGTCTATAATTCTGGCTGGCCGGCACAGCGAATCACCTGGCAACCAATGAAAGGAGCCCATCCAGCTACTTCCAAGGAAATGGAATTAAGCTTTTCCAGGGAAACCTTGTTTGGAGAAAACAGCTCCAGCGGATATGTGGCACACAACCTGTGTACAGCTCCATGCTAGGCCACTCACTTTTATCAGGTTTACAAGACCTAGGGGGAATTTAAGATAAAGCAAGCCATCCCAAGATGAGTTCTCTTTATGTGTTGGGAAAGTCTGTGTCCATTCCCACCTCTAGGAAAAAAGAACTCCTGTGTGTTCTTTTAATGAGGTGTGAGTCTTAAAATAGAATGCATCTATTAAGGTAAATTAGAAATAACTTATTTAACAGAGTTAAATGGACTCTGTTCCTTTCTCTCTTTTTTCTCCTGGTATTTCCATTATGCGTATACTACACTTTTTGTAGTTGTAGAGAAGCCATCTTCCCTAGTGGGGATAAGAAGAGCGATGGTTCAGGGTCACAGATTCTGAGTGAGTGTGAATGCCAGCTCTCCTCCATCCTAACTCTGTGATTTTGGGTAACGTACTTAATCTCACTAAACCTGATGTTATTAACCTGTAAACAGGGGCTATGATAGTACCCACCTCATAAGCAGAACGCTGTTTTGAGGATCAAATAGTAGCTATTGTTATCATGATTCAGGGTCAAGCAGAATGTAATCAGCTGAATTGCAGAATAGGTTTAAGGTTGACATAAAAAGGAGCTCCCCAGAAGGAAGAGTTACAAATCTTCCCTGAAAATTTACGGAAACTCTTTCCATGAAGACCCTTGAAAATAATCCTGACTATAAAATTATGTGACGGATGTTTCTGGCCATTCAAGAATTTACGTAGTCAAGAGACTGTCATCATCTCAAAGTTACCACCTTGGGAATTATACACAGATCCCAATGATATTGCTTTTGGGCAAACTCTCTTTAGTACCTCATCACTAAAACAGCCTTCAGAGAATGTAATGCACTCCCCTGACATTCCTTAACAGAGGACAGCTGTCATCTTCGGAGGGCTGGTGTGACTTAGAAACAACCAGAAGTCATTCAGCGCCAGTGAAGAGAGGTGACTAAACGATGAGAGAGAAAATCTTATATGGCTCAAACACTTGCGCCAACATTCACCTTCACGGGTTCTAGATTATACAAATAGATTAGAAATGAAAATGACTTTTTCTGGCCTAATATGTAATGCTTTAGTTACAGATGCATTAGAACTTTGCTTTTATTTCTTAGATAATTGTTTACCATGCGTGTCATCTACCCTTCGTGGTGAGTCTGAAATATTTCATAATAAAAAGTCTTTTAAGAAGACTAATTTCTGAATCAAAAAATAAAAATTGGGGAGACTAACTTCTCCAAAAGCCACCACTTCTCAGCTCTTCTCAGAACCTCACGATATGTTTCCCCAACTCCCTTATGATTCAGTCACCGCCACAGTCTATTTAAGACTTTCAGTTTCTTGTTCTGCAAATTAGGAGCTTGGAAGTCACCACAATGTCCTAACAACAAACAAAAAGCTGAACAGACGAAAAAACCAGCACGTCTTCTTGGATCCATGAGAGAGGGGAGGACACAAGGCAACCCACTGTCCCTGAGATTGGAGGGACAGACAAACGGATACAAAGAGTCTCCGTTTACTCAGAGAGCGGAAACCACGGAAACTCAGGAGCAGAAACCACCCTGGGAACCAGGGCCAGGGAAGGAAAACTTAAACGCTAATTGACGATTTGCTGAAGGCTCAGTGTAGACAACTCAGAGTTTAAAACTCCAGGGGGACCCAGGCATAGGGGGGTCCCTGCAATATTGTGAGATTTACCTCCAGGAGCTCCACCAGATCCCCATATGGGAGAAAAATCCCCTCGAGCTTCCAGCAAAGATTGGGAAAGAGCAGCCATTTTGAAATATGCCAGAGCACTGGTGTCCTTCCTAACAAGGCCTGCCCTTGGGGTGGGCAGGGAGGTGGGAGGAACTAGTTAACCAGAGCCTAACTTGCTAGGGGATTATCAGAGCCTAATTGACCTAGGGAAGGGAAATACCCAACTCCTGCTGGCTCTAGTCATCCTGTCCAACCTAAAGGGGGAGGAAAAAAACTTGAGAAACGCTTGTGAAATTCACAGTCCAGAGGCAAACTTTAACTAAAGACTGAGAGTTAATGGTGGGATGACAGAACACTTCTCCTCACCTCACAGTTCAGCACCATATTACTTAAAGGCCTATTTACAGCAATTCCTTTTTACCCCCAGTACATCATATCTGGATGTCAGAAAAGAAAAAAATTCTGCAAGAAAAAATTACAAAGCATCCCAAAAGGCAGAAAACACAATTTGAAGAGACAGAAAAAGCATCAGAACCAGGCATGGCAGGGATATTGGAATTATCAGACCAAGAATTTAAAACAACTATGATTAAGATGCTAAGGGCTCTGATGAGTAAAGTAGACAGCGTGCAAGAACGGATGAGTGATGTAAGCAGAGAGATGGAAGTCCTAAGAAAGAACAAAAAAGAAATGCTAGACTAAAAAACATGGTAACAGAAATGAAGAATGTCTTTGATGGGCTTATTAGTAGACTGGACACGGCTGAGGAAAGAATCTCTGAGCTAAAGGATATGTCAAAAGAATCCTTAAAAACCAAAAAGCAGGGCCAGCCTGGTGGCGCAGAAGTTAAGTTCGCATGTTCTGCTTCGGCAGACCAGGGTTCACTGGTTCAGATCCTGGGTGCAGACATGGCACCACTTGGCAAGCCAGGCTATGGTAGGCGTCCCACATATAAAGTAGAGGAAGATGGCCATGAATGTTAGCTCAGGGCCAGCCTTCCTCAGCAAAAAGAGGAGGATTGGCAGCAGTTAGCTCAGGGCTAATCTTCCTCAAAAAAAAACAAAAAAAGAAACCCAAAAAAAACAAAAAGCAAAGAGAACAAAGACTGAAAAAAAACCAGAAGAGAATATCCAAGGACTGTGGTACAACTACAAAAAATGTAATATGTGATGTGCATAGTGGAAATACCAGAAGAAAAAAGAGAGAAAGAAACAGAGTCCATTTAACTTTATTAAGTGAGTTATTTCTAATCTACGCTAGTAGATAGATTCTGTCTATTTTAAGACTCACACTTCATTAGCAGGGAGCCACATAAACTGAGGAGTGCAGATGACTGAAGCTTCCACTTCCTTTGTAACCAGTCTCACTTTCCAACTGCAAGCAAATGCCACAGGACAATCTCACATTCCTATTGGGTATTTTCACAAATATTAATAAATGATCTGTGTGCCAAATCATAGGAAGGTGACTGTCCTCTTTAGCATCAATGTGCCTACCGTTCTGGTGAACCAAGTTAGTAATAGTCTGCAGGGGGCAAATAGAAAGGTGAGCAAGGCAGATGAATTGGAAGAAAATACAGAATCCACCAAAAGGAAAGAATTTGCATGAAAAATTTCCAAATTTTTCTTGGCCAAAAATCTTAGCCCTTTCCTTGGCTCTGTTTTTCTAGCATCCCTCCACCCAGCACAGTCACTTTGTTCTGAAATCCACCATGCAGAGGCATCGCCTCAGAGCCTTTGCTCCAAGGAAAGAGAGCCACACATGAAGGGAAAACCAGCCTAGATCATTACCCCAGTCGTCTAAACTGTCTCTGGTGAGGTCATTTATGGCCATTGGAACAGGGGCTGGACAAATGTCTACAGTGGTGCCTAACGACCTGGAGGCCTTTGGTCATCATGCTGGCTGCAGAACTGTGGGGTAATTGGTCTGTCCCAGGATTGACCCGATGTCCCAGCTGGGCATAGTCCTATAGTCCTGTGTCTTAGAGTACTTCAAAGAAATAAAATCAATAGGATATATATATTATTTATATATATAAGTTTGTATGTATATATAAAAATAATAATTACCATAAGAGGTTGTCTCACATGATTATGGAAGCTGAGAAGTCTCGAGAGCTGCAGTTGGCAAGCTGGAGACCCAGGAGAGCAAACAGTGTAGTTCCAGTCTGAATCCAAAGGCCTGAGGACCAGAAGAGCCACTGTTACATGTTCTAGTCTGAGAGCAGGAGAACACCAATGTCCCAGTTCAGCAGTCAGGCGGGCAAAATTCCCTATCACTACAATTATTTATTTATTTATTTTTTTGAGGAAGATTGGCCCTGAGCTAACATCTGTGTCCATCTTCCTCTATTTTCTATGTGGGACGCCTCCACAGCACAGCTTGATAAGTGGTGCTAAGTCTGTGCCCAGGATATGAACCAGTGAACTCCAGGACGCCAAAGCAGAGCATGTGAACTTAACCACCATGCCACTGGGCTGGCCCCCACTCCATCTTTTTCTTCTCTTCACGTCTTCAGTGGGTTGGATGAGGCACACTCACCTTAGGGAGGGCAATCTGCCTTACTCAGCCTACCAATCCAAATGTTAATCTCATCCAAAAGCATCCTCACAGACAAACTCAGAATAATGTGTGACCAAATGTCTTCACACACTGTGGTATGGTCAAGTTGACACAGATTAATCATTGCATCCTGACTATTTTCAACAACGACCTGAAGCTCTCCTAGGGGCCTGGTTCCCATTCAGAACCCCTCTCTGGGGAGAAAGGGCATCACGTATGCAAAGGGGAGGCTCTGACCCCTATTCTGAGTTTAGACTGCAATTGGTAGATGGGTCACATGGGTGCTAGCTTTCCCCACTTCTGTCCTTGTGTGGAAGTCCCTGATAGTTGACACTGACTCTCTTTCCTGATGCATATAGGGTCATTTCCTGAATTACTTTTTGTGTAACAGTTTTGGAAACCATAATCAATTAATAGAGGTTAGCATACAGAATGAAACCTATTTACCATTAAGACTCTTAGCCAGCTCCAAGTAGATCAGAAAACAGATGTTTTATGTGCTCCTTCCTCCCATATTTTTTAAACGGCAAGAAACGTATTTGTAATATGCATAAGCACCTTGGTGCTATTGCTCTAAAATCAGAACACCTGAAAAGTTAAAATAGCATCAGAGATCATTTAATTCAATCTGCTCAGTTTGCAGAAGAGCAAATGGAGTCCTGTAGATAGTCTCTCTGTCTCTGTCTCTGTCTCTCTGTCTCTCTCTCTTTCTCTGGTTTTTGGGCATCTAAACTCTCTTACAAATGGATAATTCCTCAGTTCATGAGTCTCAGTGGGAGGCAAAGCTTGTTTCTCACTATAGATGCTGGAAACCCCTGACTTTTACATTCCCAGTCTCTCTTGCAGCTAAGGCACGGGCTGGTGACCAAGACTATCCCAATCAGATGTATTTGGCCCAAATTTTGAATTGGGAGCTTGAGGTGTAAAGAAGCAGGGAGATTCCATTGATGTGGTGGGTGGTGGCAGCAATGCTTTCAGAAACTCCAGGCTCGATGCTGCAATAGTGGCATTCTTGTTCAGCCCTGGAGGCAGCTACAGTCTCCTCTCCTGACTGGTTTTGTCCCATAGCTTGGCATGGTCCTAGTTGCTGTCAGCCTTCCATGTTCCTGAGCAAGCCTTTTTCTGCGGCCTTCCTGGATGTTCTGAGAGCTACCCCATGTCTTCTCAGTAAAATACTTATCTGCTTAAATTAGCCAAAGGTTTTGTTTTTTTGTGCTGTTTTTGCTTTGTTTTTCAGTTTCTTGTAGAAACTGAACCCTGACTGATTTGTGATCCACTGGAGACAAGTAATCAATAGGGTCTTGCAGCAGAGCTGGGGTAGGGGCCGTGTAACTTCCAGTCCTGTGCGATTTACACGGGCCACTTGCCCTTATTATGCCTGTGTCATTTCCAGTCCATTAACACAGGTGCCTGTATTAGTGAGAAATAGATTAGGCAGCAGGCAACCTAAAACTTGTAATATCAACAACTTAAATAAGCTAGAAGCATATTTCGTTCTCACATAAAACAGAGTGGTGCATGGTGGGAGACATGGGGCTCCAGGCTGTTAGAGACCCAGGCTCCTTCTCTCTCATTCTCCACCAGCACTACAGGTCCACATTATAGTGTGTTGTTGTCACTATCTTGTAGACAAGCGGCCCACAGAGCCTAAAATGTTTACTATCCTGCCCTTTTTTAAAAGAAGCATGCAGACATTTGCTAAAATTCTTCCTCACCTGTCTTGGTCAGTTTGGACTGCTATAACAAATACCATAGATTGGATAATTTAAGCAGTAAACTTATTTCTCATAGTTCCGGAGGCTGAGGGGTTCAAGAACAAGGTGATTCTGTGTCTGGTGAGAGCATGTTTCCTGGTTTGCAGATGGTGCCTTCTTGTTGCATCCTCACACGGCAGAGACAGAGAGAGAGAGAGCTCTAGTCTCCTCTTAAAGGGACATTCATCCCATCATGGGGGCTCCACTCTTGTGACCTTATCTAAACCTACTTATCTGCTAAAGGCCCCACCTTCTAACACCATCACTTTGGGAGTTAGGGCTGCAGCATAAAAATTTGAGGAGACAGAAACATTCAGTCCATAGCACCCACTGCCAAAATTTGAGGGGACGCCATTCTTGATTTATATGGACTCAGATGAGGATCTTAGGGGAGGTGGGGGTCAGGGCTGCAGAGCAGCCTGCCTGGGCTCCAGCAGCACCAACTGTGCAGTTTTGCCCCACCGAGCACCAACAGTGGGTGAATGACCTTGGAGAGGCAGGGTCAGCTCCCAGTTCAAGTTATACAGCCAAAGCAAAAACAAGTCCTTTCTCTGAGTGGTGTGCAGATGTGTAACACGCATATGCCTCTGGGCACAGATGGCAGACACTGGGCACAGATGCTTTGGTGCCAGGAAACGGAGGCTTTTATCTTGAACTCTTCCAGCTGAATTTAATATCTGATTATATAAAATGATTGCATCATAACTCTTAAGTGCAGGATGAATTCTGACTGTCTTGGCCTTGGCGCCTCTTGAGAATCATCAGAAATTATTCTGTAATCAATATCACAAAAACTCCAGAGAGAAATAAAGGATCTCCTATACTAAGCAAGGAGGAGATTATTCAACGTCTCTCAAAGCTGAGATTTCATCTATGAGTAGCGTCATTGATCATCTTCAACTCTTTCCCCATTTTGCTGCTTATCATCAGTTCAAACCAGCAGAGGTAATCAGTGACATCCATGTTAGTGACAACTAGTTTTTCGTCATGGGATATGTTCTCTCTATCTCACTCTGATGCACAGACATAACAATTATAAAAGGCCTTCTGTGAATAGGTTTATTACTGATGTTATCCTGTAACCAGAACAGGCACCCTAGCTTTCAATTATCTTCTCCTCTTTCAGTTCTGAAAGTGATTCCTTCAGGCTATGGAATCTCCACTCACATCTATCATTTTAACAGGCAGATCTCCCACCTTTTCAAACATATAAAGAGTGTTTCTGGGGCTGGCCCCGTGGCCGAGTGGTTAAGTTCTCACGCTCCACTTTGGCAGCCCAGGGTGTTGCCCGTTCAGATCCTGGGCGCAGACAAGGCACCTCTCATTAGGCAACACTGAGGCGGCGTCCCACATGCCACAACTGGAAGGACCCACAACTAAAATATACAACTATGTACTGGGGGAATATGAGGATAAACAGCAGAAAAAAAATTTAAAAAAAGAGTGCTGCTTTTCCTTCGACGTTGGTCAGTTGAGGTCGCCTTGTAAGAGTTAAGATCATTGCGCAACTCAGTAATTGCCTCTTCCTCAGTCTGTGGAAGGAGTGATGAATATTCATAATAAGGGCAACAGAAATAACAATAACCATTTGCAAAACAGATTGAAGACTACAAAATGTTTTTTTCATAAATTGTTAAAAATAAACAACCTAAATCTTCCAGCCCACCCTTGCATTGCTTGATCCAGCGAAAATGCCAACCCTAAGCAATAATGTTTATTGTAGTATTTTTCTTTAACAGAAAAAGAAATCCTACAATGTTCTCCATAAAACTTTAGCAACTATTCTCAAAGAAGAAAGGGGAAAATAGCTCCAGGTATGTTTGATAGAAATAATCTATTCAGAATGAAGGGCTGGACAGACAAGATTACACAATGGGGATGCTATGAAAATCGAAAGCGTTGATTTTTTTTCAGGCACAGTATGGGCTCCCAGCAGTGAGAGAGCACCCGATGCTTCCAGTCTCTGGCTGTGAAGCATGAAGCAGGCTTGGGAGCGGTAGAGATTCAGGGTCGGTTGTTACTGCTGTGTCTAAGTGGGCACTTGGGAAAAGACTGAGGGAGGCAATTCAGCTTCCTTCAGCAAAAGCGAGGCGGGCCTCTCAGATGCTGCTCTGGATGACATTACAGAGCAGCTCAACTGGCTTTCAGAACCAGTGAAGTGCCATAAAATGACTTCTGCCCTTTACAGCATTGGGTTCCTAAGCTTGAGTTAGCTCAGGTCAATGTGTTCCATGACGCTGACACTTGGGGAACTCCTGAAGAGAGAGGAGGCCCGAGGACAAGTAAATTGGCATGAGCTGAAGCTTCCTTCTTAGCATGGTTGACATCATGGACAGCTGTCTCCTGGCCCAGGACTGTCCCTCAGCAACTGAGCTAACCTGCTGGACAAGGAGGGCTGGTCCCTCACACTTGCCTCAGCCGGCAGTGGGGAAGTGAAGTGCTGAGGGGGCTGGTCTTGCTCTTTTTTTCCAGTAACTTATAGTTTATTATGGTTAACTTATAAATGCTGGGACAAACCAGAAAGACAAATTAAGTTCATTTGAACCCACCAAAGTTACTAAAATAATGTACACATAGTTTCACATAACAATTCTGAACAAACTGGTTTATCAATTACCGTTATTTTATGTACAAAAATCACTTTCACAGTTAGCATATCTTAGAGGTTGTGACTGGCATGAGTAAACATCATGGACTTTTCTTTTATGTTTTGTTTTTTCCCTTCCTCCCCAAAGCCGCACTACATAGTCGTATGTATTCTAGTTGTAGGTAAACACCATGTGCTTTTCGTTCTACCCTTGGCATCAGCTTATCTCTCCAACTTCACTCTTGCCTCTCCTTCCCTTCACACGTGGCTCCAGCCACAATGAACTTTTTGTTCCTCTAAAGTACTGTGATCCTCCTTCTTGTCTCAGAGATATTCGCATGTTCCTTTTCACCTATCCATAAGCCTCCCCTCACTTCTGATTGTCTACTCCCATCCATTCTTCAGGTATCAGCTTGAAACATAATTTTGTGTGTGAGGCATTATTCACCCCTAGATAAATTATATTCTCCAGCTATGCAATTTCATAGCACCTTGTAGTTCCTTTGTCTTCATCATAATAATGATAACTACTTATACAACACAGGCTTCTAGGCACTGTTCTAAGAATACACACATGCACACTAATGACACACATATAAATACCCATACATCTATGTATGTATGTATGTATCATCTGTCACCTATCTATCTGTCTGTCACCTATCTATTCCGTGTGAGAAAACAATGAGTATCTACAAAGTAGCAATAGATAGATGATCTTACTATTTTTGCTGTTTCCTTCTAAGAGGACTATGAAATGTCTCATGGTAAACACCCAACTGACAATTACAGGATGCCATACTGCTGCTTCAGACCATCAGTCTCCTCCGTGTCTATTTTCTCAGGAGCAGAGCCAGCAGAGGCAAAAAGCACACAAAGCATAATTTGGTATGCATGCCTGGTATAATCAGCCATCACAAGAGTTTCATCCAGCAAGGACCATGCTTAGCTTTGTCCAGGAAGAAGAGAATAAATCTACCGGTAAAAGAGTGATATTGAGCGTTAAAGGAAACCATGCACCAGCTGTACTAGTTAGGGTGACACCAACTGCTGTAAAAAAATCAACTCAAAAAGGAGTAAGAGCTTATATACAATAGAAGTTGATTTCTTGCTGAGCAGTTCCAAATCAGCAGGGTCCATTCTCTACACAGTTTTTCGAGGGCTCAGGAAGTTCTGCCATCTTTAATATGTGGCTTCTACTGTCACTGTGCTTTTCTCCATCCAGTCGCAGATAGCTCTGAGGAGACCAGGTGGGGAGATTTGACAAACCAAGGCTGAAAATATGCCCAAGCTAATCACATTCCATTGCCTAAAACTCAGTCATGTGGAGTATTAGTTTCCTATTGCTGCAGTGTCAAATTACCACAAACTTGACAGGTTAAAACAATACATGTTTATTCTCTTACAGTTTCAGAGGTCAGAAGTCTGAAATCAGTTTCACTGGGCTGAAATCAAGGGGTTAGCAGAGCCACACTCCAGCCAGAGGCTCTGGGAGAAAATCTGTGTCCTTGCCTCTACCAGCTTCTCCAGCTGCATCCTGCATTGCTTTGCTCCTGGCCCCTTCCTCCATCTTCAAAGTCAGCAGCAATATGTTGCTTCAGTGGTCACATTGCTTTTTAATCTCTGTCACATCACCCTCTGCCTCCCTCTTAGAAAGGACACCTGCAACTGCATTTAAGGTCCACGTCTCTCGGCCCTAGTTCAAGCACATTGGATAGCCCTTTTCTTACAATTTGATGAAATCGCAAGTTTGGGTTTGGACTTTGGAGATAAAGAGGCCCCTTATGGCTTAGATGGGTTATAAATGTTTCCCACTGGGACTTGGGGACAAAGTTCTAAGCAACTACGGTGTTATTTTACCTTCCATTTGTAAACCACTGTCCTGTGACAGTGAAGCCTCTTGGGGAAAGTGATAAGTCTGAAGCTGATGCAGTCACTATTGGATCCCCTGGTGAAAGGTTACCTTAATCATCTCATGAGAGCCTTCAATGGTCATGGATGTATTAAACGTTCTTCCAGGGAGCTATTGGTATGAGAGTGGCAAGAATCCGTAGTTCTTTTTCCCTCTTGATCCAGATCCATTAGGGTGTACAGAATTTTTTAAAAGGGAAAGAGAACATAGACAATGTAGAAGAAAATAAAAGTCTACAAGAAAAATGATGCCTTTAAAATAGGAATAGTAGTTAGATATAGTAACAGTCAGAACAGAGAAAATAAGGACATGCAAAGCATAATACATTAATACATGCAGATAAGATTTTAAAAACTTAATGAAATGGAGAGAGAGCAAAAGACAAAGCACTAGCAAAAAGTGTAGGTTTTTTTTTCAAAAGACTTCATGAACTTATGACTTGGGGTTTCAAAAATTACTTTTCATTTTGTAACGTGAAAAATAGAGTAAAATTTGAACTAGAAGACCTTTCATATTTCTTCCAAATCTAAGATTCTCTATGAAATCCAAGATGGCTATAGTGATATATTATTTTGAACAGTAATAAAGTAATCCACCAACATTCCACTCTTCATTCTGTAACCAAGTTGAAACCTTTACGCTAACAGACTCATCAATACATGTGTACATAGGTTCATGCAACACACACATGCTCATGCTCATACTCAGCACAGGCTTTCCTGAAATATCCAGGGAATGGAGATTAAGGACATTTGGGGAGTGTGAAATGGGGAAACATTGGTTAATCAGTTATGGACACTGCCCTTGCATACAAGCAGGATAGCATAAAACCTTATATTCAGGAAAACATTGATACACTGACAATTGTACTCAGAGAAAAATTTTACAGATGTAAGAGACAAGCAGCGTTGTAGTGATGTTTGGAGAAAGGAAGCATGTTTTCAATTACTCTAATCCCCAGAGTCAAATATTTAAAGTATGATGTCACCATTGACCAATGAACTGCTAACACTTCTCTACTGCTCTGGTCTTATCTCCACAGGCCCTTTGCCCTAGGGGGTCCTGAAAGATTCTTTACTTAACAAGCAGAGCCAGAAATCAAGGACTGTGAACAGAGCTCAAGGCCAGAGATGGGACGAAGACAAATTCCATGGTTTTCAAGCATATTTATGGAAATAGTCAGCTCTGTAGTGTATCTCTACACTAAGATTAGGCAAAATGCTCACTTGATGGAAGCATTGCCCTTGTTACTGTGTCAAGATTTTTAGTGTGCTGAACACAAGCCCTGAACTTTCCAGGGTTCCGTATATGAATCTGGGGCTAGATGTATAAAGCAAATAGAAAACCCAAGCCTTCTGAATGGATTTGAATATCTTTGGCAGAAAAATCAACAGGGAAGCCTTTTAAACATATAGATATTAGATCCCAATCCAGACATTTGGAAGCAGACTCCCCAAACTCCCTGGCACCCACCTCAGGCCAGGCTGGACCAGTTCACCTTACATCGGCTTTAAAGGTTCTCTATGATGGAGGCAAAATTCTTAATTGAAGCTCACCCCTTTGTCAGACCCTTAGTTACTCTTTTCTCTCCTTCATCCAGGAAATCTTTTTATAGAGGGCAAGTGTGGAGAGTCGTAATTTATATGGATGTGAGGGTGGCCTTCTTTTGACATGTGTTGTCCATTGTTCTCCAAAGCTAATTTGCTTGGTCTGACTGCCCAAGAGGCCCTGCTCTGCAGGAGCTGTCCAAAGATGGGTGGTACCTATAAGGGAGGTGGGGGCGAGGAGGCTGTACCTTTCTCATAGAATCCCCCAATTAGGTTTTTAATTTGAATGTTTTTCTCCCTTGAGTATGGCACTTTTGTTTGTAATGCTTGAATATATTCTATTGTCTACAAAATGCCTTGTGTCTTTTTCTACAACCGATTCCTACATTAAGACATGGATTGCATGCATTAGAAAAGTCATTATTACCAGTTAAATTTAAAGTATTTTCCAAATTTTACTTGATGAGGACACATATATGTGACGTTAGGATGCATGTCTATTATGTTATGGCATGTAACACGAAAACTAAAAGCATAGACTCTGGACCCAGACATCCTGGGTTCAAATCTTGGCCTTGCCACTTGCTTGTCTGTGACCTTGGGCTTAATCTCTTGGTACCTCAGTTTTTCATTCTATTAAAACTACTTCATAGCGGGCCTGGCCCTGTGGCTGAGTGGTTAAGTTTGCGCGCTCCACTGCAGGCAGCCCAGTGTTTCGTTGGTTCGAATCCTGGGCGCGGACATGGCACTGCTCATCAAACCATGCTGAGGCAGCGTCCCACATGCCACAACTAGAAGGACCCACAACGAAGAATGTACAGCTATGTACTAGGGGGCTTTGGGGAGAAAAAGGAAAAGAATAAAATCTTTAAAAATAAAAAAAAATTTAAAAATTTAAAAAACTACTTCATAGGGCTGTTGTGAGAGTTAACTAAGCTAGTATTTGTAAAGCACTTATAACAGAGCCTTGTCAGTGAGAAGGATCTAATAGGATTAGCTTTTATTATTCTTTTCTTTGTATATGTGTAGATGAAGTGTGGCTTACAAAAGAAAAGTACTTCCTACTCTGCATCATTTTCCTTTTCCTTAAAACAGACCAATGAATAAAGAACTCAACTTCTCCATCTATACATTAGAAATGAGAGCTCAGCCAACCTTTAGACTGAATCATGAGTGGATCTGGTAGGATATAAGCCCCTTTCACAAAAGCCTGGGTCAATGCTTTATTTGTATTTTTCATCGAGAGTAGGACTTCACTCTTCACTCTACATGAACCTCCCCCTCTACAACCTGGAGAATATTGGAATATTATATACCAATTACTCATCACAGTTGTCGTAAGAAACTTAAGGAACAGTCCTGTACATCTGTAAGTCCTAAGAAAATTACAGGGCAGACAAGTCAAGCAGGATTGAAAGAAGTGGAGGAGAGAAGTCAACACTGATTGAGTGCCCAATATGTGCTAGACTCGGTAATACATACTTTACACATATTATCTTTCACAGAGCCAGGAATTATTGACGCATCTTTTAGAGGAAGACATAATGTGTGGGAGAGTCAGGATTTGAATCCAGAACAGTCCGCCTCTAGAGACTGTACTCTTTCGCCCTCCTGAATTTGCCTCTACACCACCATGCAACATATACCGTATATGTCCACAATTCATAATTATAATCCTAAATAATCAAGATAAGACTACTTTTCCCTGTAAGGTTTTTTTTTTAATTAGCTATGTTTTAGAAATTTTTTATTCAAAATAGTTAAAATAAAATGTTTTTATTCTTAAAGAATTGACATGTGTGTTTTGAGGAAAGTTCTCTGAGTTGAACCCCTCATTCTTTGGCAATGCGAGATGAACCATGGTGAAGTTAAATCAAGAAGCTGGTGGGTTGCTTTGGGGTTCACAGCTTGGGAGGGAGCCGTGCAACTGTGTCCAGCTGTGAAAGTTTTCCCCCAGCTTTATTGAGATGTAATTGGCATTAACATTGTGTAAGTTTAAGCTATACAATGTGATAATTTTATACATGTATATGTTGTGAAATGATTAACGAAACTTAGTTAACACATCCAACACCTCACATAATTACCATTTTTTGTTGTTATTGTTCTTATAAGAACATTTAGGATCTGCTCTATTAGCAGCTTTCAAGTATACAATACAGTATCAACTATCCTCACCATGCTGTACTTTGGATCCCCAGAATTTATTCATCTTTTAACTGAAAGTTTGTACTCTTGACAAACATCTCATCATTTCTCCCACCTCCCAGCCCCTGGCAACCACCGTTCTACTCTCTGTTTCTATGCGTTTGGCTTTTTTTAGATTCCACATATAAGTGACATCATACAGTATTTGTCTTTCTCTGTCTGACTTATTTCACTTAGCGTGAGATCGTCAAAGGGCATCCATGTTATTGCAAATGCCAGAATTTCCTTATTTTTATGGCTAAATAATATTTCATTATGCGTATATACCACTTTACTTTTTCCATTCATCCGTCATTAGACACTTAGGTTGTTTCTATATCTTGAATATTGTGAATAATGCTGCAATGAACATGGGAATATAGATATCTCTTTAAGGTAGTGATTTCATTTCCTTCAGATAATTACCCAGAAGTGGAATTGCTGGGTCATATAGTAGCTCTATATTTAATTTTTTGAGGAACCTCCACATTGTTCTCCAAAGTGGCTGTGCCAATTTATGTTCCCACCAATAGTGCACAGGTGTTCTCTTTTCTCCACATCCTCATCAGCACTTGTTAATTCTTGTCTTTTTGGTGGCAGCCATTTTAATAGGTGTGAGGTGGTATCTCATTGTAGTTTTGATTTGCATTCCTCTGATGATTAGTGATACTGAGCACCTTTTCATGTACATTTTGGCCATTTTTATGTATTCTTTGGGAAAATGTCTGTTTAGGTCCTTTGCCCACTTCTTAATTGGATTATTTGGGTTTTTGCTATTGAATTGTATGAGTTCCTTACATAGTTTAGATATTAACCTCTTATCAGATCTGTGGTTTGCAAATATTTTCTCCCATTCCATAACTTCCTTTTCGTTTCACTGATGGTTTCTTTTGCTGCAGGGAGCTTTTTAGTTTAATGTAGTCCCATTTGTTTATTTTTGTTTTTGTTGCTTGTGCTTTTGGTGTCATTGCCAAGACCAGTGTCAAGGAGCTTTTCCCCTATGTTTTCTTCTAGGAGTTTTATGGTTTCAGGTCTTACATTTAATTCTTTAAACCATTTTCAGTTAATTTTTGTAAGTGGTGTAAGATAGGTGTCCAATTTCATCCTTTTGCATATGAATATCCAGTTTTCCCAATACCATTTTTGATAAGTACATCCCCTCCCCATTCAGCATTCTTGGGTCCCTTGTCAAATACTAACTGACTGTATATGCAAGGGTTAATTTCTAGGCTCTCGATTCTGTCCCATTGGTCTATGTGTCTGTTTTTATGCCAGTACCGTACTGTTTTGATTACTATAGCTTTGTAATATAGTTTGAAATCAGTAAGTGTGATGACTCTAGCTTTGTTCTTTCTCAAGATTGTTTTAGAGTTGCAAAGTCCGTAACACCTGGGAATTTGGCTTCCAGTGCTTCTGGTAGCAGTTGGCCCTTAATGGAAAATGCAGGTCCCCTGACCCTTCCTACTCCCAGAAACAGACATGTCAAAGAGACCAAGCCTCTAGTTCCTGCCTGCCATCTCAGCATGGATAGTCCCTCACCATCCCTCCCCAGGGATGGGACAGGAGGCCAGATGCTCACCTCCAATCCAAGGACAGGCAAGAGAAGTCAGAGCTCCTTGGAGATGTCCCCAGTACTCACACCACCCCACATCTGCACACCCCACCCTCACCTTCACCTCCAGGACACATGGGCCACCCTCACTCAGGGGCATGCTTCCTCCCCTCTCCAGAGTCTTATTTGCAGGGACTTTGAGAAAATTGGTAGGTTGAGAAATTTTATTGGATTAATGAGACGTTTTGGCACCATGCAATTCCCTGAGATAATATTTATTTCTTGGATAAAGAAATATACTTCTTAGTATATCCCAGCCTCTTATTAGAGGCTCTCAGGAGTTTCTTTCTAAATTTTATATTTATATTATATTATTTATATTTCTATTATATATATATTATATTTTAGTAAGTAGATCTCTACTTTTTTGGGGGGCAAGGGGGTATACAGAATGTTATTTTAATAATATTAATTATACATTTTCATATATAAGTATTGAGCTATACATATTCTATAAAATTGTGCTTCTGTACCATTTATATCTTCTACCTGTAATAAAAGAATATCTTACAAGTTAGACCAAACAAAAATGGACAGAAAAACAAAATTTTGAGTCATGCCAGCCCCATACTTTGCCCATTGGGAAGCAGCCAAGGCACAGACTAGGGACATAGTCCTGGGGTGAAGCCAGAGGACATAACAATGAAGGACTCTTTGTTTTTCCTATGGCCTGACGTGTACATAAAGCACATCTCTCCTCCATACATTTATCCAGGGAGGATCCAAGGAAAGAGGTAGATGCCTTGGATATTTAAGTGACTAAGCAATTTTTCTAATAGAACTGATCATTATCTAAATGGAGTCTTTAAATCATGGAATTGGATTTAAATTATTTAAATTATTTCATTTTTATTTCATTTTATTTTCAGCTTTATTGAAGTCTAACTGAGACAAAATTGTAAGATACTTAAAGTATACAATGTGATGATTCGATATGCATGTGCATTGTGAAAAGATATGCCTTTTCCAATATAGCGGTATTCGGTCAGGCTGAATGCAAGATGAGCAAACTTTAGACCAGAATAATTGTAAGATATTAAGGCACTATGAAGAAAATAGGCATTTTATGGAATAAGAAATGACAAAAATCTCCTAACACTGCTAGAGCTATCTTGAGTGACCTGTGCCTATATTTTCTGTGAACAAAGAGCTGGGTGAGTAAGAAGAGTGATTAAAAATATGAACTTTTTAGCTGAATTCAATACCTGTACTCTCTATTCAGACACTCGGAGATTACCTCAAAGATGGGGCGGAAGATGACGCAGCTGAGTACATCCTTGTCCCTTGGAAGGATCAGAGTGTCTGATGAAAACCATTTGACCAGATTCCCAATTCCAAACTAGATTCCTGGGGGGATCTATATACACAGAGGAATCTATATGCAAATTCCTAAAATTTCTCTATATGCAGAGAGAAAATGTCAGAGAAGAAATTATTTTATTGCTAAATAGGGCTTTGGCCCCAAGCTCCCGTCTTGTTTCCTGTTTCAGTAGCCTAAGATGATTCACATTTAAGCCGAGGGGAATATGTTTGCCTGCTTAGTGTAAGGGATAACACTAAATTCAAAGAGCTCGTGCAAACTGCGTAGAACAATACCAAGCAAATAATATGCACTTTATAAGCATTAACTGCTATTAATATCATCATTATTATTTTCATTGATAGCCACCCTCCTCTCCTGAGCAGTAAACCTCAGTCTCCTGGCCTAGACTTAATGGGGAAAAGGCTGCATTATGCAAAGGGGAAATACAACGATATTACAAAGCATTATTCTGCCAACGTATAGTTTTCTTTATAATAGTTCTATTTGTTTGGTGGCTTCTCTTGGATTTTTGAAACATAACAGAGACATAGGCACAACCTAAGGCTGATCAGTTGGATAACTGGGGGGAAAATGACCCATCCCTCTCTCAGTTAGGTTTTTGAAAGTGACATAGATGGATAGACAAGCCACATTTTCTACCCACTACCCTGAAAAATATTCTCATTTAACTCTGGGCATCTATAGCCATAAAGGCATATTTTGGTGATACTTATTCCATAATTCCCTGTGTTCTTAAGACAAATGGACTCAAGTTTTTGGCTCACAAATAAATTTTAGAGCATAATGTAGGCACAAACAGAGCTATTTCTTCACAGTGGGATCAGACAAATGATGACTTCAAGGGAAATAACGTTTGAAGAAGCCATCCACCTCGCATCAAAGCCAAATTAGAGACATAAATTAGAAACCAAAGGTCACATAAAACTGCTGGTTTTGTAGAGAGGAAAAGTTTAGAGGTTTATTGAGGAATACAAGTATAGTATTTCTTTCCAAAACAAAACAAAATCATTATCACAGAGGTTTCCTTTCCCAAGCAGCCACAGCTGTATACAATATGTAAGTAGGGATCTCAGGCTCAAAAACCACATTAAAATAGAGTTAAGAGCCTGGCTTACAGCCATCGAACTTTGGGTAATGTCAAGGTTACGCCAAGTCTCCCAGCCACAGAACACCCCATGCGATGCCAAGGCTCCTCCACTCATCTGGTTCTTTATATGGGGTTGTTTGATCACCAATCATTTTGAATCCTTCCAAGCAGAAGGTCTGGAAAGCAGAGACTCGGGTTCAAGACTCCACTTTGTTTTTGTTTTCTTATCCCTTGCAGTAAGTTCCAAATCGAGGAGTGGGCCACCATACTTTCTAAGCCTTTGTGTTTGAAGGAATTATGCTTTTAATAAGTAAGACCTTGAAGGGTGAAAAATCTAAAAGAAAGATAATGTGGAATTCATCACTGTTCCTAGGTGGGAACGAAGAGGGAAACAAGATCAGAAAAAGGAAATCCAGGGAATAACATGACGGGATCCCTGGCTAGGCATTGTAGATTTGGAACAAAGGGAAACCTTCAGTTATATCTAAGCAAATCCCACCTTTGAAATGGACCTGGGGTTTTCCTCTGGCTGTGATAATGAAGAGAGAAAACCATTTTGCTGTGGAATTGTGTGTGAGTAGATAGTGCAGCTGACGGAGGCTTCAAATTTGAACTAACAAAATAACCATTGCATATTGATTATATAAATGTTCTCTATCCAGCTTTATCACATGCCTTTCCACATAAATGGTGTGTGTGCAAGTGGCAGAAGACATTATCTGCTCTGACACATCTTTTAACTGGAGGGAAATGAGTATATAAGAAATTGGGATGTGGAGCCTACATCTCCCATGGGGGAAAATATTTAGTATGTATCTACACATGACGCTGTGCTGGGGTCAGCCGTGCACCGGCCTCACATCTGCCTTGTGAACTTGGGGGAGTAATTACTTTCCTCCCTGTGCTTTATCTCTTCTGCCAATTATATAAGGATAATTACTAGAAAAAGTTATAAAATTGTGCAGATTTCTTCAAGCTCTTTGGGAGTCACTGGTATTTCTAATCGATACTTTGTATAATAATAAGGAAAATATAACATCTCCTTGTATTCACCAAACTTTCAAAAATGCATATTGACCACAGTTTCAACACCCTGTTATTCACGTAGCACCTACCATCACAGACTAAACTGCCATCTAGTTAGTCCTGTCACTCTGACCTCTTCTGAGTTTCTATGTTCTATTTCCGCATTCCAAAACTTTCAAATCAAACTATGCAATGTTGAACATCTAATAAATGCAAGGCACTGTATACAGTAAGGAATCCTGATATATGTTGAAAAAGGATAATTGTTAAAGTTTAACACAAGTATAAGATAATGTTATTATGTTAGCAAATATAATACAGCTTATTTGTAGCACTCTTCAAAGAATAAAGAAATGAATCTTTGTCAGATAAAATAACTGTGCATGTGTATATTTGAGATCTAAGGCAAATTCTTCCTAGTTCTTCCCCTCCCTGTACCTCAATTTTCTTACCTGTAAAATGGGGCAATAAGAGTACCTAATTCATAGGGTTGCTATGAGGATTAGATGAGATGACGTACACAAAGAGCTCAGAAGGAGAGTCTAACCTACAATGAGTGCTGTTATGAGCTGAGCTATGTTGAAGCCCCCACACCTCAGAATGTGACTCTATTTGGAGATAGGGCCTTTAAAGAGGTAATTAAGTTAAAATGAGGCTGTTAGGGTGAGCCAATCTGACTGATGTCCTTATGAGAAGAGCTAAGGACACTGTAGGGGAGGAAGAAATACGCTTCTACCCATCTGGGTTCTACTGGCTGGTCTAAGAATTAAATTGGCATGGGACAGCATAACATGAGAAAATAAAATAAGTTTAATAACATGTTGAAATTAACTGAAATGTATACATTAACTGAGGAAAACTGAGTAACTCACCAAGATGGCCGAAGTTGAAGCCAGGTACATGAGGGTTACTGTAGATGTTCAATAAGAACGTGATCACCTTCCCCACTAAGAACACGATTGCCTCTTGACCTTGTTCCCAACACACACATAGATGAATCTTGTCAAATTGCTGTTTTTTTGTTGAACTTGAGGAGTGACTAGTTCTCTAGGATTTGTGAGTTTGTTTTGCAGAAGAAAGAGAATGCCTTCAGGTAGGTTGCCATCACCAGATGGCCAGCCCCCAGCAGCTGTTGTGGATTGCCCAGGGGCTTATCAGGAGTGACCCTTTGTTTCTCTGAAGCTCCTGCTGCCAAGCCCCTTAGCTCCATAAAACTCCCCTGCTTTTTGCTCTGGTGAAGGCAAATTTGAGCAAACCCATGCTCCCACCTTCTTGTCTTGGCCATCTTGAATGGGGCTTTTCTCCATCTCCAAACACCAATGTCTCAGTGTTTGGTTTGCTGCACACTGGGCATCTGAACTTTAGATTTAGAGGCTCAGTGTCAAAGCCACCACCTTAAAAACCATTTTCAACTATATACAAAGGAGGATGTTGGGGATAATGTTTTGGGACTTCAAAGGGGAGGAAGGCAATTCACATGGAGATGGGAAAGCAAATGTTTGGTAGGCAAATGTTTGCCATGCCTTGCAAGGACAATGGGACATGGAGAGGGAGAGGACTTTGATCAAATGGGCCTTGCTAGATTCTTCCCTGTCTACCACACCTAGTTCATATTATACTATAGTTGTCTATAGTGTTAGCTCCTTCCTGGACTAGGCCTTCTATCTTAAGTTATTTCAGGAAATAAGGAGGAAGATCAAAGTTTCCTCCTGAGTCTTTTTTTCTTAAAAATAGTGAAGCCAAAGAGACACCATTTGGGCTAGCAAATTCTACTCCCCTACAACACATAGAGAGAGACGTCTGAGGGGCGTGTGCACAGAGGGATGGCCATCTGTAAACTCAGGAGAGAGACCTGGAACAGATCCTTCCCTATGACCCAGAGGAAACCAACCTTGCTGGCACCTTGATCTTGAACTTCCAGCCTCCAGAACTTCAAGAAAATTAATTTCTGGTGTTTAAGCAGTCCAGTCTGTAGTGTTTTGTTATGACAGCCTGAGGAAACTAATACAAGTACTCAATCTATGTTTGCTATACAGAGATGAGAAGGACAAGGAGGGAAAGTGAATGTGTACACAGGACACTAGAAGAATCGACATGGTCACATCTTCCCCCTTGGGTTAACCTCCGTGGACTACCTCAAGTAGCTCCATCTTTCTGGCACCAGAGCAGTATCATTGGATTGTCTTCTTAAATCAGAGAGGAAATTCTGGGAAGAATTGCAGCTACTCGCACACAGAGGAAAAGCAGAGCATCCTCATTGGTATCAATTTATAGACTCATTTTGGAAGGAGGCTGAGCTTCAAATCATACCAAGAGTAACACACTAAACAAAAGGAGCCCTCATTCTCCCCAAGGCTATTGACCATATGCAAGTATAAATCAATAGTGTGTTTCAAAATGTCTTGTTTCTTTTATGAATGTCTTGATTTCTCCAGGCCAAAGAAACAGAGTCTAGAGTAAAATAAAACAAGCTGGGACAATACATTTCAGCATCAATTCATAGAGACCTAATCAGTGCAATCATGAAACAATATGTTCTCAGTAAGTCACTTACATTGGGTCATGTATGCAAATATGTAATTCCTTACTATAGACCCAGCCTGCTAATATATGTCATTCTCCAGTTAGGTCCAGAAAGCTAGGGAAAATTGGGCTTAGAGCTATATGCCTTTACAGCATCATCTCAACAACAACAAAAATTCCTCAGAGATCTAATTGTGTATTGCTGCCAATATCTGGATCTTTTTATTGCTAAGTGTTTTCCTTCTCCTTTGCTTGTGGCATAGTTTTAAAATTACGTAGTGCAGTTTATATTTAGGAGAAACTAGATGATATCTCTATATCCTGAGGTCAGACCCTGACAGCCCATCAGTTAGCAATCAACTGCCGCAGGCTATGTATGTGATGTTTTAAGTACTTCATTAGTCTGGGGCCATGTTCCCTGAGGCTTCCATCTAACAAAGGGTATTATGGGTGATTTTCAAATGTTTGGTTGTTTTAAATCATTGTTGTTAAATGTAGGCAGGCTGTATGAGGAAGAGAAGCCTAGGATTGTAGATGGTACCTTTGAAATCTTCTAGTCCGGGGTGGCATGTGGATGTTACTTCAGTGTTAACCCTTATCAATTGATTGTGGCTACCTAAAGCATGATGTTGAAAATGTGCCAAGGTCAAGTGTGGACTCAACAGGAACTAATGCCAAGACTGATATTAATGTTTGTTGTGGGCACAAGATTGAGGAGTGATAGAAAGACGTACTAGATATTTTTTATCTCTAAGTTGTGGGGGACTGGAATTGGCCACCCCAAGATATATCTCTTTGGCATGAGGATTATTTTGGACTTTTAAAAACTGCGGACAGGAAAGAAACCCTGAAAAGTAGAATTTACTTACCCTTTGTTAAGAGACATTTACATTGTAAAGGTGTCTCCCTCTCTGTACCAGGAAGGAGGGATGGCTTTATCTCTAGAAACTCTTATCAATGTGGAAGGCAAGGACTCAAGTCTGCATAATAACCTGACTCTTGTTTACTGTACTTGTGTGGTAATCTCCCATAACTGACTCCCCCTACTCCCAACATCCTCCTTTGTCTTTAGCTGAGGATGATATTTAAGGTGGTGGCTTCAACCATTTTGGCGAGTTGCCCAGATTGCCTTGAGCCTCTCCCATGTATACATGTTATAAAGCTCTGTTTAATTTTCTCCTGTTATTCTGTCTCATGTGAATTTAATTCCTTCTCCAGCCAGAAGAATCCAGAGCGGGTAGAGGAAATGTCTTCCTCCCCTACAAAGTCTAACCCTTTCTTCTTATACATGAGGAAACTGAGCTCCAAAAACATTAAATTGTATTCTCAAGATCACACAATTAGCAAAAAGGCCAAAATCAGAATCAATACATCCTGACTCCCTTTCTACCACATCATTGAAAAAATTCTAGTAGCATGAATATAACTTAATTCTGCCCTCAGATGGTAATATTAGTCTTTATTCTCCAATGAAACTGTAATCTGGAAAGTAGTGCTAAAAGCCTTTGCTCCCCAACATGCACATTTCCATTCTTCTCTCAAGAACATGTTTATTTTTCATTTACTTAGAGATATTTTCTCCTGAGACTCTTCATGTTAGAAATTCTGAGATAAAGATTGCCTCTGGGGCTGGCCCCGTGGCCGAGTGGTTAAGTTTGTGCGCTCTGCTGCAGGCAGCCCAGTGTTTCGTTGGTTTGAATCCTGGGTGCGGACATGGCACTGCTCATCAAACCACGCTGAGGCAGCGTCCCACATGCCATGACTAGAAGGACCCACAACGAAGAATATACAACTATGTACTGGGGGGCTTTGGGGAGAAAAAGGCAAAATAAAATCTTTTAAAAAAAAAAGATTGCCTCTGTGTACTATTGAGTCATCTGTAAATTGGGTAGAGTGATACCTGAAGTCTGAGTCGTGCATGTGGAATCTAAGCCTCTAAAGCCCTTTGAGTTCTTAAGAAAAAGAATTCAAAATTAAAATTTCTTTGTATCAGATAAGACACAATAGATAAGAAAATATTAATGTATCTATGTAAACATAAAATATTCTGCACTTGAATTGGGCAAACTGTAAGAGAAAAAAGTTTTGAAAAAAGGTAAAACTGATAGCGAACATTTTTGAAGGAGTAAGAGCAAGGAGTTAAATTCTAATTCCTTGTAGCAATTATTTTTTTCTCCTTGGGAAAGGATGTTAAGAACTTTTGTGCTGCAATGCCATCTATTTTTTATGGCACCGATGAACAAGTACATCTTTCCAAACTGCCACTATTCATGGCTTTTAAATAAGAATAGATGAGTTCGAAAAGATATGAAGATTCATTAGTCCCAGCTCTAAATATTGCAGGTGAAATTATTTCTGTCCACTGCAGCCTACAGCAGACTCAGAGAGGAGTCCCATAATACTCTTGAATATTACATTTCTAAAGAATGTGGCCCCTGTTTGGACAAATGAAAAGGTAAGACACAGGCCTTCTGTTCATTAACCCAACCTATTATGCATCCCGCCAGATGAAGAATAACATTTAATCTCATAGCAAGCAGATCTTTCTAAGTGCTGAGAATATCCCAAAAGCTGGGGCTGGAGGAGTTTGATATTGATATGCTATTTGTTCTGTAGTCAGTACAAAAGTGTTATTAAGATCCGTTTTCTTCCAGAAGACAATAACTAAGGCAGTGTTTACTCTTGAGGAAAAGCTGACATGAGGAGCCATGAATTCTTTGGAGTATCTAGGGGCCCAGCACTGTGACTGGTGATTTACATTTATTACCATATCAATTGTCACAATACTCCAAAAGAGTAGACATGATCTGTATTTTACAAATGGCTTAAGGGCTTAAGTGGATTGAAGTAGTTTAGTGCCCTGGAGCCATGAATAGAACTGTCCCTCTACTCCTTTCCGCCAGGCCAAATGTTCTACTTGGTAAACACCAAGCCATATTGCTCAGCATCCCGATTCCTTTAAAAGTCTTCTTTCAAAACAATCAAACTTCTACTCCAGCATCGCCATCTGATTTACCTCCCTATCACATGCCCGGCCCCTAAACGGGAATAGCTAACTCTCCCACACACAGGAAGGGCTAGTCTTACATTCTTTGTTGGGGTGGTGTTTTGAGCTTCCCTAAAATGTACACAGAGTATAAGACATGACTGGGGAGGGATTACTGTGCCTCATTCACTATATTTATTTCGTCTTGCCTTTCACTAGGCTTTGTTGATGTGGATTAAGGCTGCCCCAGCCAGAGAAGCCCAAGGTGACCTGGCCTACATGCCAAACTATATGACCCAGTGGACTTTTTTTATGGTATGAATTAGGACTGCCCCAGGGAGAGAAGCCCGGGGCATCCTCACCTGCATGCCGATCTATATGGCCAGATTCGTAACTAAAGTTATATGACCGCACAATAACCAGACCCCATCTGCACTGAAATCATTTAATGACTTTTTACATCATCTTTTCTTTTTTTCCAGTAAAAATAAGTCATGTACCCATGCCTTATAAAATTAGCCCTAACCCTCAACTCAGGGCAGCAGAAGCTCTGACTGCCCATGGTTCCTGTCCCCATGCTATTCCACACTATTCTCTAAATAAAAGAGCACTACTGCCAGATCTTGAGAGTCTAAGAAATCTTTCTTTCGACTCCTCGGCTCACCGACCCCGCATCATTGTTACTTATATGACTGAGAGCAAGAAGTATCGTGCAACATGAATCCCCCCTGACATCTAGCTCTATGCCTTGCACACAGTCAGTGCTCAATACTTGTGAGAGAGTGACTGACTGACTGAACAAATTAATGGGTGGATAATAGCTCACTGATGGAGTGTCCTCATCTGCCAATCCTTTCCTCCCTTTTCACTCACCTTCTGGTGTCTGAGCAGCTTCACAGCCAAAAGTACAACCTCCTTCCCTCTCCTTTGGCTCACCTGACGTGCCCTGTACTTCGTCACCCTCCCTTGAGTGACTTGCCATATTGTAATGAAGGCCCAAGGAGATGACTCAGCTCAGTATTACGTCTAGATCTCCCATGACATTTTCTCCTTCATCATTTGCTCATTGCCAGTATGAGTGACTCAGCACCTGGCTTAATGGAAGTGGTGTTTATAGTATACATAATACTCCATATAAATATATATCTTTACATAAAATAAATCTTTAAAAACTGTCTCACAGCCACTATCTCAGTTCATTGACGCAGGCACCCAGACCAGGTAAGAAGCTGATAGCCAAGGTGCTCCATTTTGAGAGATGAGGAAGTTTTTCAGGAAGGAGTGGTGGATCAAAGGATATTCAGCAGGAGAAAGAGAAGACAGATGAAGCAGAGACACGGGCTGAGGGATGTCAAATTGTTAGGTCCAGTAGGGTACTAAATTGCTATGTGCACCTACTGGAACCATTTGGATCCCCCAAAACATGCATCTAGACCTTGTTTTTTATTTAATTTTTAATTATTTCAAAATTTTTTTCTCCTGAATTGTTTTTCCTATATATCAGGAGCTAAGCTCAGACATATTTACAACTTCTTAGCTACATGACACTGGGAAAAGTTTTTAATTTCTCTGAGGCTCATATTTCCACTTTCGTGAAATAGAGACTTCAGCTTGCCACACAGTGTTGAGGATAAAATGAAACGATCTATGTAAAGCATCTAAGACAATGCTCGGCCCAGAGTAGTTGCTTAGTAATTTATTTTGGGAGTGGGTTTTCGTGTGCTTCTGTCCCTTATACCAAACATACAATTTCCAACAACTCTCTAGATCCCCAAAATTCAGGTCTCTTGGAAACAGTCTTGTCATTTCTTCAGTCTGGAGACACTATACATTGCTAGATAGATAGATAGATGATAGATAAATGGATAGATGGGTAGAGAGATATGAAGAGAGAAATATATGATGCATACATACATAAAGAAATATATTGATGGAGAGATGGAAAGATAGGTGATAGAGAAAGATTGATGGGAAAATAAATAGAGATATAAATACAGAGAGAATTGAAGTATTATTCTTGACTCACCCACAACCCCATGAGATGTCACCATTTAATCTCCCCACGTCCAAAGCCTGAGTAATTGCAAATGATGTTTGTGCTTGGGAGTTTTCACTGCAGGTCCTGGTTATTTATATTTCTTTCTTGTTATTGAGTAATGAGACATCACAAGAAAATGGAGTTCATGGATAAGAAATAGAAAATTTAAACCTACTCAGATACTAAAAAAGGGCTTAAATGAAAATTGGAGAGCAAAAACCATATATTTCGTCTACTTGAATTATACATTTTCAACCTCCCTAACTCCATCATGACTTCAGTAAATGCCTCCTCCCTCACTTCCCACCTCTGCTCCCCTGCCAAACGTGCCCATGACCTCAACTTTTACTGTGTAGCTGGGAGGTAACTAAAATTACTATTTATCTGGAACTCAGGAGTGCTAAGGTCACACTGAGCGAAGAGGGTTAGAACATGTAAGAAAGAGCATGCTGGGGCAGAGTCCATGGAGACGAGATGTCCTGAAACAATTGCGCATGTCTCATACACCTGGAGCCGGGAAGCATCTCAGGCAACATCCTCAATGGCTATTACCAATGTACAGAGCGCAAGAAATGGACAAGTATGATCAGGGTGGGCCCAATGTGTGTTGCTGACTTAAGACCAGCGACAGAAGCTTACAGGATTTATACCCACTGATGGAGTTGGCTCAGTTTTTCCCAGGCAGACCCCTGGAAAAAAAGTTTTATTTCCAAACTTTTCCAGTATCAAGAACACTTTTTGCCTCAAAGATTGGCACCTGAGCTAGCATCTGTTGCCAATCTCGAACTTAGCCACTTGGCCACAGGGTCTACCCCAAAGAATTCATTTTTAACCACAAAATATTTCATGCCCTCCTCCATGATTATAATTGTAACTACCATTTTAGAAGACCTATCATGTGCCAGGCTACGTTTAAGTACTTTCTGTGTATTGATTCTGTTAATGTTCATTCCATCCCTATGAGGTGAACAGTATCATGCCATTTAATAGGTGAGCAACCCAAAGCACAAGGAAGGAAAAGTTTCTTACCCAAAGTCACAGCACTTCTGGTACAGGGGACCTGAGCTATGACCCAGAAGCCGGGCTCCATAGTCCCTGCTCTTAACAGCTATGCTATGGTTTTCCTGATTGTGTATGTGCTTTCATTACAAAACTAGTCCCGTGAAGACACAAGGATCCTATACATCCAGCATCACTTTTAAATTAATCTCATACAGCTGAAAACATAACATGCCTGGGGCACTATTTATTCAATCCATAAACAACACTTGACGCAGAACAGGGGTTTGCAGACGTCTTCTGACGGCCTCCCTTGCCCTGGCAATGCAGGGTCAGACCCCTCCCTTGAGCTCCCACAGCCCCCAGGGTGACTGTTCCAAACCCTAACATACTCTCTTGGACGTTGGTGATATATTGGTTGTGTCCTTGGGATCAGGGACTGTGTCTTCTTCATTATTGTAATTCATGCACCCATCACGTCTTGCCCATAATAATAAGTACTCAATAAATATTTTTGGAGTGAATGAATGCATAGTTCTGTATGTAGCTCCTCCCTTCCCCCTGCAAATACTGAGGATGTTTGGAAGTACAGATGACTTGGAAAGGACTAGCTTAGACTGTGTAACAGATGGTAATGCCAAGTCTTTTGAGAGAGGAAACTCACAGAGAAGTAAGGCTTATGAGAACCTCCCCACCCAGAGGAAGAAGTATAAAAAGATAGACACATGGGTTCCAGGAGCCCTTTTCCAGGGCCTCTGAAAATGCAGCTGTTTGTTTAGGGATAGTAACTAACCTGATGGTCAGTGGGGGATAAGTGGTCAGTGTCAGCTGACACTGTCAGTGAAGATGGCAGAGTCTTTGGCCAGTCCTGGTCTGAGCTTACTGCTGGTCATGGCTTTCATGTGAGACCTAGGACAGAATAAGAAGCACCTTCCGTAAGGCTGTGAGGACACTGGCCTCCAGACAGATGCGCCGGATGGACTCGGGGTGTGGTCACGCTGCCTGGATTCCTGCCCCACTCTGGCTGTGTAACAGAGGTTTGCACCATTAGGTCAAATTCTGGCCAACCCACAAGGAAGCTTTCCCTCCCAGGCTTCTTCCAAGGGCTTGACCCTAAATGGGATACATTCATTGCTAATTAGAATGAATAAAAAGACACACTGGGAAATTTCAAATTTGACATTATTGGTATGAAATTGGACATTGTTGGGCAATAGGAGCCTGGGGTTTGGCACTTTGAGAGGCTGGTGGAGCTTCTGTTTACGGTTCATGGGTCTGCCCCCTGGGGGATGTTTGGAGCTTTTAAGCAGTCCCCTCCCACTCTAAGAAGCAGCTAAGAAATCCAAGGGGCCCCAGTCTGAGCCCAGGATGAGATAAATGAGTCCCCATAAGGGAGCAAGGTCTGTATTATATCATCTGAAAGTGATCTGTGAGAACCGGATAGCAAATCATTGCTGTTGAGAGAGGTTTTTTGTCCTGAATTAGATTATATGTGGAGAGCTCATTTCTTCTTCTTCTTAAAAGCATTTCTGTCTTGACTACAGAGTGCCAATCACTAAGATGGAGGTGGGGGACAGACAGAGAGGGGATTCAGAGAATGTTCCCAAGTAGTTTACCGTTAAGGTGGCCTCAGATCAGAGAGGACTGTGCTTGAATCCTTGCTCAGAAAGACCATCCTGTGTCAACAACATGCCTGCCCTCTTCCGTTATCTGACATCCTGCTCACCTTTGCACCACCACTTGTAACATTGGATAGCTTTTCTTTACAAAATGAATACTGATGTACCCCCCACGCCCCCCACCCCACCCACCCAGTACATTCAGCAGAGCAGGACAAATCAGCCATTGCATGGTAAAACTTTAAACTTCTCAAAAATGAGAAATGTATAAAAAGAGCATGGTCGCAGGGTGTCGGATATGCATATAGAATCAACCTTTTGATTGCTGGGTGGAAATAAATCAAAAGCAGACACTGGCCTTGAGAACAGATGCAGGGGTGCCTGGAGCTGGATAAGGCAGGTTGCTGAGTCTGAAGTGCACATAAAATCCAATTGTACATTGGTTGACCACAGAACACGACTGGATTCACTTATTGCTAATTAGGACGAATAAAAAGAGACACGGGGAGATGTGAAGCTTGGGATTATGGGTAGTGAAAGCAATTTGATGAGGAACCCAGTTTTTCCTGGTGTTTCGGAAAATCACTTCATATAGATTCTGGTCCATTATTTATGTCCTGAAATTTGCACACGGTAAGAACCAAAGATATTTCTGATAAAACTACACTTCGGGAAACCCAATCTGAAGGGGTCTTAAGGGTTCAAGCTGGGAAGAGCGAGTGGGTTTGGCTCCCTATTAAAGAACAGATTTTCTGTTCCTGGTCTGTATAGAAAGACATTTTTCCTTCTGCCCCAAGTGGTAAAATGCATGCCACTGAGCAATGCTCTGGATACTGTCAGCTGAGTTAGGTGTGATGCCCAGATAGCCCACTTGATTATAGATCATTTTATTTGTACCTCCTGGTGCTAACTTATCCTGCGTAGGGTGAGCTCACTCCTCCTTTCCTCTGTTTAGAAGAGAAATGGACTGCTAGGCTCATGTAAGCTAAGAGCAACTGTAGGGAGGTATAAGACCAGAAGAAACCAGCTAGACATAGTTCTGGTTAATAATAGAAAGGAATCTTTCTTGGGGCTTCTTACTCCATAATGTTGGAACACCGCCTTCCCCCCTCTTTCTGGCCAGGGGTGAGATGAGAGAGTTGTTTTAATCTTAACTCTATTTAGGGGATTGGAGTGTCCCAAAGAGGAGAGTTTTGCTGAGCATTTTAAACAATTGATTCCAGATGGATTCTCTCTGTATCATTTTTGGAATTGTTTGCTCTAAATGAGTTCTAAAGATAGAAGGTACATAAAATCACCAAAGATTGAAGGATGCTGAAATATTAAGCAACTAGGATGGCAAATCTTGCTGCATTCAAGTGTCACTTTGGGTAAATGGCTTCAATTTTTACTTTTTTTTTTCTTGGTGCTTCTATCATGCATCTGAGACAGAACTCTGGAAGGGTAGGGATAACAGCATGCATTTGCAGGATGAATTGCCCACATCTCTGCTAAGGTGCATACTTTGAGAAATTGTGCAATAATAGTAAATTACTTTTATTTCAAACTAGTTTTAGGCGTAATTGTAATGAGAAGTGTAATGTGTGTGTGTGTGTGAGAGAGACAGAGACAGAGAAAGAGAGGAAAAAAAAGACACATACACACACACACACACACACACACACACACAAAGAAGCGCAGAGAGAGAGAGGTTCTAGTGGAGAAGCCAAAAACCAGAGTCTGATTCTCGCCCATGTTCTACTGCACAATGTTCCCATCTCCTAAATGATCAAATAATCACCATGCAAAGGTGACAGTCAAGACAATTCTCACAGCCTCAGCACTGCTCACACAGAATTCCTGCCAGTTGTAAACTTCCAGCATGGCTGTAAGTAAGCACTGAGCCAAATGTCAGCCATAAACTGATATTCCAGAGGCTCTCCATCCTTGCTACACCTGTCACCAGAGTGGAAGTGCAAGTGTTGTCTTGTTCCATGTCATTAGACACAGATATCTTGGCCACAATGGACTGAACCAGAGACTGGCTCCCTAGCTAAAAGCCATATGACATATATGGTAGCCCAGTGGCTTACAAAGTAGCCAAGTGCCAGATAAGTGTGCTCCTTTTTTGAATGAAGACCAGCCAACCTAGTGAGAGCTTCTCTCTGGAGGAGTGAATTAGTGACACAAGAAGTAAAAGGAAGAAATAGAGGCAGGGTGGCCATAGAGAGAACTCAAGAGTAGAGAGAGAAGCAGCTAGAAAAGAAGCTGAGTGTTGAGAACAGCAAAGTCACTAGAGTAGGTCCCGACAGGTGCTGTTGACAGAGAGGACAAGAGGATCTTGGAGCTCCTGAGGATCTGGAATGATGCTTCAATTCCTTGTGATACGTACTGTGGGAAAATTGAGGTGCTTTCCTAACCCTCCTCAACTCCCCAAGGGTTTCTTGCGAGATCCTGATCACCTGAGGGATCTCAAGCCTGTCTCCTCCTTCTGACCCAAAGTAATTATGATAATAACTATAATAATCAAGTGCTTACTATATGCTAAATGTTTAAGTAGATTGTTTTAGTTAATTATTTCAAAAACACCGTGAATAAGAATTGTAGTTATGATATCCATTTTACAGATGAGTAAACTGAGACAAAAGGAGATCAAGTAGAATGGAAGCCTTCGTGTTGAATGCAGTAAGTATCAGTAATTAGTTAATTGAAAATGCCAATTAAAATAAGGAATTGTTAAAAACGGGTTCATGCGTACTTTAAGCATTCTTTTTTCTCTGAAACGTATGTATGTACATCAATTTGACAAGGGCTTTTCTTTTGGTAGAAATTGCTAATTGGAATTCGGCACTGTTTTTCTGGCAGAAACCACACACATAGCATATGCTCAACATTTTCTAGTTTCAGTTTCTTTGATGTGAAATGAACCTGGAGACATGTGTAAAGCAATCCAATGCAGAATCCTTCTAGACTCCTTTTTTCTTTTTTACAATCTTTCATAGCTGTTTTTCCAACACCCAAGTTGCAGGGCTCGCTCTTATCTGGTGAATGCCCGTCCAAAGGATTCAGTCTAGTGTTCACAGGGGAAAAAGCCACCTTTTCCACACTCAGATTTCATCATTAGTTATCACATTTAATTAAATTATATGATGACAACGGTTATGAAGAGATTTAAGAATTAACTCTTAGACAATTCACCTGGTGAGAGCGCAAGTGCATGGGACTATTAGAGAGGATTCTATATTCTAAGACAGTTGTAGTTACGTGTGCCATCTCACATGCTCATCTGGAATCTGTGTCCCTCTCCTTGAAGCTGGAGGGGCCTTGGTGACTTGCTTGACAGAGTATGGTGAAAATGATGCTGTGTGACTTCCACGCTTCAGTCACAAAGATGCCACACCCTTCTGCCTTGTTCTTTTGTCACACTGCCTCTTGGAATGTGGCCACATGCTGCAAGGAAGCCCAAGCAAACTGTAGAGATGCCACATGGACAGAAACCAAGGCCCATAGCCCCTAGTCCTGACTGAGCTCCCAGCTGGCACCAGCACCAACATGCCAGCCATGTGAATGAACTACCTCCAGTCCCAGTCAAGCCACTCTACCTCACACCATGCGGAGTAGAGATGAGCCATCTCTGTTGAGCACTTCCCAATCACAGGTTAGTAAGCAAAATAAAAGAGTTATTTTAAGCCACTAAGTTTGGATGGTTTGCTTTGCAGTAGTAGGTAACTGGAATGAGTGCTCTGGATGTCACTGGTATGTTTTACAGAGGGAATGGAGAACACAGATCAATCAGTGGATCTGTTAGGTAAGCTTCCTCTGGAACTTCTCCAAGATTACACGAGAATTCAAAGATAGAGCCTGGTTTTGAACCTAGACATCTGACTTCAGAATTGGAGTACTATAGCCCCGAAAAAATTTTGAGATACACCTGCTAAACCATACAGAAGCTGACGATACATAATAATTTGGTTTGATTTCTTAACTCCAAGCTTACAGACAAGCTCTTAATATTTACAGGGTCCAAGGCAGAAGTACAAATGTATACCAGATGTCTAATATTTAAAAGTTAAAAATGAAGTTAAAACTGTTAAAATAAGTGTTATCCTCTTAACTTTACAAATACCTTCATGAAGTCTAAATGGCCAGGTCTGAGTTCTCAGACTCTGTGGCTATGCCCCTTCTCTCTCTACCCTTGGATCCTTCCCTCACTACAAGGGCTTTGGTCACATGAGTGTAACCTCCAGCCCATACCTCCAAGCTTCATTCATACATCCTCTTGCCCCACCAGCTGCCTCTTGGTCAGCCCCAGGTCCTAGGGATGGTCATGCTGGAGGATGGTTAGCCCTGAGAGAATGAACCCAGGAAAGAGGCCCCTGTGGGCTCAGGAAGTAAACTTGAGCCATTTGGGTAGAAAATTCTGGGATCTTAGTGCCTTGAGCATGGTATGAAAGGAGATGTGGGCTCTGGATGGACTCTGAGTGGGCATGTACCCTTGGCCTACAGTCTCCTTGTGCCATGTGGCAGGGTGAGGCTAGAGGGACCTAGAGCAGCACCTTGTATAGTGAGGGCACATGACAGGGGCTCCTCTTCTCAGGTCTAAGGACAGTACCGCTCCCACTTCCCACTTGGTGTTTCTCTCCAAACACTTCCCCCTATCCTCTTTCACGGTGTCTGGCACATGATGGAGGATCAATAAATATTTACTGAATAAAGTATCCTTATTCCCAAAGGCAAGTTTTACGTTTTCAATCCTGGGTGCTGCTGGGGTTTAAGACTGTCAGCCCTAAGTGAGGTCATAAAGCTGGGATAGGAGCCAGACTTCCGCACGTCTTTGAGAACAGCTAGAATTGATTCTAAGTGACTGTTAGGAGCAAGCACGATGGATGAGAATTAGATTTGGCTCAATGGATGGTGGCACAAAGCAAGCACGAGGCGTTTGAGAGTGAAACTTTGAGCAATGACGCTCCCAACCTTTTGTCCTGACAATGACATTTTCTACTGACACTGACAAACTCCTATAATCTCTTCCAGACACCTGTGCCCAGCTGAGACTGCCACCTCCCTACCCAAGGACAGATATTCTTCTGGTAATGACAACCAAGTAAAGTGCAAGTGTTTGGAGCTAATGGCTGCCTTGTTGCCCAGTAGAAGGTTGTAACTGTACGTTTAGGAGGTTTGTATTTTTTGGGGTAAGACTTTCATTTTCATTTATTTCTACTCATTCTCTAGTTTTTCAAAATTCCTACTACATGTCATAATCTCCCATGGAAATACTGTAAAGTTTACTTAATTCATAACTTCTCATAAAGTTTCATTAATTCATAACTCTTCAAAAACTTTAAAATCACTGTTACTTGATTATAGATTTTTTTAAGTATAACAAGAGCTGTACTAAGAAATGAAGTATTTGTTTTCTTGAGTTTTAATTATTTTATTGAGGTCACATGTTTATAACATTGTGTAAATTTCAGGTGTGCATCATTTATTTTGGCTTCTGTATAGATTGTATCATGTCCACCACTAATAGTCTAGTTTTTATCTGCCACTGCACACATGTGCCCCTTTACCCTTTTGCCCTTCCCCACCCCATTCCCCTTTGGTAACCACCAACCTGTTCTTATCTATGTGTTTGTTTATCTTCCACATATGAGTGAAATCATACAGTATTTGTCTTTCTCTGACTTATTTCACTTAGCCTAATACCTTCAAGGTCCATCCATGTTGTCATAAATGGCATGATTTCATCTTTTTATGGCTGAGTAAGATTCCATTGTAGGAGATTTATTAAAAAGAACTACTTATCTTGATTCTATCTTCAGAGCAGACTCTGCAGAACCACAGAAACTTCCAAGTCTAATACCAGCAATGGCAGTAGCACACTATCATTCACCAGATCTATAAGTTACAGACCGTCTAAACTTGTGTATGTCCCAGACACAAACCCACTTTCTTCATTCTAGTGCTATTTTTCAAAGCCCATTCCCTGCTCATCCAGAAAATCATTACCTGTGGAAGGAGTTGTTTTAGTTAATCAGAGCTAGATGTTTTAGTGCTATTTTAGTCCACATAGAAAGGACCTGTGTCATAAAGTCCTACAAAAAAAAACTTTGCCTGTCATTTTGATTAAACTTAGTTCTTCTAGTTTGAGATAAAGACCAATGAAAATTATACCCCAAGGTAATTTACACAAAAGTGAAAAGAAAAGTGAAGAAAACTTTCATCCTGAAATCCTGTCAATAAATTTAATTCACTTTTTTATTTAGAAGGGAGTGAATGCAAATTCTTCATAAGCACGGCTGTCTGAACATCTCTAATGGAACAGAGATGATTGAGGCATAATTCTCCCAGGGTGTAATCCAAAAGTATTCTTAGAATTCTGTTTCCTGTAAGGCTATCAGATCTAAGGCAAGTGACAAAGATCAAACCTATGAGAAAGGAATGTGACACTCTTTCCCTGGACATTCTCTGACATTCAAAACATCCCTTGGTTTCCAGAAATCCATCTCTGCCTAAACTCACGATTGGTGCTCTGGGCAAAGATATTGACAAAGAATTATATAAATTGATGTTTTCATGGTACTTTTATCTTTAGATATTTTGAGAGAGTTTCAAGAATTTGGGGGAGAAGAAAGTAAACAGTAGAGATGTACTTCATTAATGATTAACTATTAATTTTTTTTCCTTCTATTTCCTTAGGAGATTTAAAAGTAAGAGAAGAATTCTTCCCTCCCCTCAAGGCTGTGTTGGCATTTATTTTTCCTGTCATGGACAGTTTTTTGTTTCGTTTATTGTTTGTGCTGTTATTATTATGACTATTATTATTACTTTCCCTGAGGAGAATTACACTGGAGCTTAGAAGGAGGGGGAGGTGAGGCTGCAAGGAAGAGATGTATGGTAGACCAAAGAATAGGCCCCAAATACGTCCAGGTTCTAGCCCCTGGAACTGGTGACTCTGTCACCTTACAAGGAGAAGGGAAGTTAAAAGGCAAACATTTTTAGAGTGAATAGAAAAGTAGGACTCAACTATATCCTGTTTGCAAGAGACGCACTTTAAATATAAAAACACAAATACTTTAAAAGCAAAAGATGAGAAAATGTGTACCCCATTGCAAATAGTAACTATAAAAAAGCTGAGGGGCTGGCCCCAAGACCCAGTGGTTAAGTTCCCACACTCCAATTCAGCAGGCCAGGGTTTTGCTGGTTCAGGTCCTGGGTGCAGACATGGTGCCGCTCGATGGGCCACGTTGAGGTGGCATCCCACATGCCACGACTAGAAGGACCCACAACTAAAATATACAGCTATGTCCTGGGGGGATTTGGGGAGAAAAAGCAGAAAGAAAAAAAAAAGATTGGCAACAGTTGTTAGCTCAGGTGCTAATCTTTAAGAAGAAGAAGAAAAAAAAGCTGGTATGGCAAAATTAATATTGACCAAGTAACTTTCCATACCAGAGATAAAGAACATTTCATAATGAAAAAAGGTCAATTTATCAAGAAGACAGAATGATCCTATATGAAATATACACCTAGAAGCAAAGCTATAAAACTTACAAGCTAAACAGAGGAATAGACAAATTCATAATTACAGTGGAGTCATTGATAAAAACATAAGTAAAAAATCTGTAATGATATAAGTTTGAACAATAGTGACTTATTTGTCATAATACAAATTTATAGAACACCACACCCAACATTTGCATAAGCATATTTTTTTAAGATTCCATGGAAACTACATGAAGTGTACCACATTAAACATGACCACAAATTAATTGTCCCTTTTGCCATCAAGAGGTAGAATCTATTTTCCCACCTTTTTAATCTGAGCTGGGCTGTGAGTTGCTTTGACCAACTGAATATGGAAGAATTGGTGTTATACAACTTATGAGTCAACAGATTTGAGTCAAATTCACTTTGACCCAACAGATCTTTTAAATCCCTATGTTCAGAAATTTAAGGAAAAGGAAAAAAAAAAAAAAAAGAAAGCTGATTTGGAGAGCTTTGTCTTCAGATAACACTAAAACAACTAAGTGGAAGGTAGGGTACCATAGATTTGAAGATAAAGGGAATTTCAACAGGCTGCCGGAGTCAGCGCTCAGCTCTACCACTCACCAAATGGGAAGCCTTTCACATCTCACTTAGCCTCCGTCTGCCAGAGTTTCTTCATCCATAAAATAGAAATAGTAAACATCCCCAAAAGTGCCTAGCACAGAGTAACAACTTATTAATGTTAATGTGGTAATGTTTTTATTAAATCAAGCACTCTGTAGGTCTCTGAAAAAATCATTATATTTAACTATTATAATGAAAAATTACATTTAAGGAGGTATTCAATTGATTTATATTCTGAAGCTGTGCCTTCAAAAACCGTTCTCATCTGTAATTTCCAAATAAAATTGCATGTTTAAAATAATTCTAAAATTAAATAACAATAACAAATAAGTAAAGATCAAAGCAACAGAAATTTTAAGAGTGACATGATTCTGCTTCCAGATCTATCTGACCCCATTCATTGCCAGTGAATTCCACTGGACTTCTTAATTCAAGAGACAGTCCCTGGGTAAAGGAACTCTCAGCCATAAAGGGATTACTAAGAAACTGAAGCAGAGTGCTCTGTGATGGGGTCCTCATGGAGCCTGAGCAGGTAAGCAATTTGCAACTTCACTAGGATTTCTGAAACCAGCACTCTCAACACTTAGTCGTCTTAGTAGAGCAGCAGCTCTGGGTCCTGGAGGTAATCACAGAACAGTGCTTTCCCTCCCGCTATCCCTCCCTTGTTCAGCTAGTTGGTGATCTAGACTCTACAAGCTTCTAAGATGTAACTGGAAATAATTTGATGACTTGAATATGATGAAGACACCTCTGGAAACACATCTGGTTCCTACAGAGCATTATGCTCAGCAGTACCCATGCCAACTGGACCCAAGCTTGGAAGAGGCAGCCTTAGCAAAAGTTTTGACGCTCAGAATAATGTGCTTGCACATGAGCACAGACTGAAGATCACGCCTGTGGTAGGCAGAGTAAGGGCCCCACAAAGATGTCCTAATTCCCCAAGCTTGCCAATATGTTACCTTACACGGCAGAAAGGACTTGGTGGATGTGATTGTTAAGGATCTTGAGATAGATTATCCTGGATTATCTGGGGGGACCAAAAGAAACTACAAGGGTCCTTATAAGATGGAGACAGGAGAGTCAAAGTAAGAGAGATGTGACAGGGAAACAGAGGTTGGAGTGATGAAATGTGAAGATGGAGGAACAGACTACAAGTCAAACATTCTGAGTAGCCTCTGGAAGCCAGAGAATTTGTTTCCTTCCCTTGAGCCTCCAAAAGGAACCAGCCCTGTTGATTTTAGCTCCTTAAGATCCATTTTGGACTTCTGACCTCCAGAAATGCATGATAATTACTTTGTGTTGTTTTAAGCCATTTGTGGTGTATGGTAGTTTGTTACAGCAGCAACAGGCAACTAATATAAGACATTATCATTTGTTTGTTTCATGATCACGTGTCTCAACACTCTCCTTCTCATGGATTATTCAATCTCTCTCAGAGGGAAAGTCAGACTGAAAGTTTCTCAATAAGTACCACTGAGACATGGACTGTCACAGCTTCTGGTCCTTCCTTCAGGCCACATTCCTCTGCTTCCCCCTCTTACACACACACACACACACACGCACACACAACTCTCTTCTGTAGGCACTAAGTCTAGGTAGTGGAGTATCCCAGATACATCTGGGACCCCAGAAGTAAAGCTATAGGGTCTCTTTTCCTCATAGTTCCATTAAACACCAGGAAATGGGAACAAAAAGTGAGACTGTGGAAATCCAACCTGACTTAATGAGATTTATTTGAAGCATGGTGTCAATAAGCTACAACTGCCAAATCAAGACTCCTAACTCATATGCATATGAGTCTGAAAGACTATTTAGGGGAAAAGTGTTTAAACACCTTCTCCATGTGCATTCAGTGTCCATTCAGCTGTTAGTCTAAGAAGTTACTCCACATTGAAGAACTCTCTGGCAAACTCCTGTATCAAGTGTTTCTTTCTAAGTTGACATTGGACCACTCAATCTGGCTCTTTCTACACTCTCACTATTTTTCTAGGTTGGGAGACCTCTACATAACTAAAGGACTAAAATTAGTTTATTAGTCCTTTAGTTATGGACTAATTTTATTTGACTCTACTGATCACGAATATGTTACAGAAGGCATTTAGGCATTAACTGCATGGGCATTTTTGCAGCCCACAGAGGAGTCTCCAGGAAGCTGACATAAAGAAAAATTGATTATTCAATAGCCATTAGACCAATTCTAGATATGCAGCGATAAGATTCATCATAGCCCGGTACATTAAACCAGAAGCTTGTAGTGTCTTGCGGTGTTCCCAAAGCACTAATTCCTTCCTCCTTTCAGGAGATTTTATTCCAGGCACAAATGCCCTTAAGATATTTGTAGGGCTTTTTCCAGGATCCCAGCTGGCAGAGTAACTATTGGAAAGATGATCTATTCAAGAAAGATAAAATGCTTTCCAAGCTTAATATAAATTACATTCCCTTATTTTTTTCTGAAACGATGACAGTCAGGAAGAAGTATGCTGTGGCAAAAAAAAAGAAGTAAATTGTGGATTCTGATGCCAGCAGTGTTGGTGAAGAAGAAAAAGAAGAGGAAGGAGAAAGAGAAGAAAGAAGAGAAGGAGGGGGAGTAGGAGTAAGAGGAGAAGGATAAGAAGAAGGAGGGGGAGGAGAATTGGCAAGCGTTAGAGTCTACAGACATCTTAGAGGTTATCTAATCTGACTAGAGGATGCGCTGCAATCTCCTACATGGTCGACAGTGTTGATTTATTTATTTTTTAAACATTGTCACATGACTTTTTAATACAAAGGCTGTCCAGTTACTGATGTGCACAGTGGTAAGCAGGGCCTCCTCTGCACAGTTTAACCTATTTTGTGCTTAAACCCAAGTGTAGTGCTCACGTGGATGACCCTGTAAATTCACGGTTTCTGATATCAATTGTCACCTCAATGTTCCAGCAGTCCTTCTCTTTCTCAGTCCCCTTTCTTTCCCATTATTCATCAGTTTCTTTTTAAACTTTCAACAATCTCCTTTGATCCCAACATCTCCCTTCTTATTCTTAGCAGATTCATTTATTGATTTTTCTCAAAAGGTATTGGTTGAGTACCCACTCCGTGCCAGCCTTCTTCTAGGCGTCGGGGAAGAACAGTGAACAAACATAGCTCCAGCTCTCATGGAGCTTGCTTTCTATGAAGAGAAAGAGTAATAAACAAATAAACATATACTGTGTTGGGTGAGTACAGGTTCTGCAAGGAAAATAAAGCAGAGTAAGATGACAGAGAATGGGAGGAGGGTGCCATTTTAGAGTGGTCTGGAAGGACTTCATGACAAGAAGAAAGTGACGTGATGCCATAAGGACATGTGGGCAAGAGTGTTCCAGGCACAAGGAAAAGCAAGTGCTAAAGCTCTGAAGTAGGAATGTGCTTTATATGTTTGAAAACCAGCACGAGCCAGTGTGAGCAAGTAAGAGGAGTAGTAGGAGCTGACATCAGAGAGGCACCAGAGGCAGATCACGCAGGACCTTGCAGGACTCCAGAAGGACATTGACTTCATTCTCAGTGGGAAGGGACCTCATTAGAGGGCATTTGGGTAGAGGAGCGATATGACCTGACTTACATTCTAAAATGATGACTGTGCTGCTCTGTTGAGGTAGGACTATGGGGGAACAAGAAGAGTATATTAGTTTCCTGGGGCTGCCATAAAAAAGTATGGAAAACTGGATGGATTCAAACAACAGAAATTTATTCTCTTACAATTCTAGAGGCCATAAGTCCAAAATCAAGTTGTTGCAGGACCATGCTCTTCTCTGAAGGCCCTAGGGCAGCATCCTTCCTCGCCTCTTCCTTGCTTCTGGTGGCTGCCAACAATCCTTGGCTTGCTGCTGTGTCACTCCAATCTTTGCCTCCATCATCACATGACATTCCTCCTTATCTGTCTGTTCTCTGTGTGTCTTTACATGGCCTTCTTACAAGGATATAGTCATTGGTTTTAGAGCCTTTCTACATCCAATATGACCTCATCTTAACTAGTTATATATGTAAAACCCTACTTCCAAATAAGGTCATATTCTGAGGTTCCATGTGGGCATGAATTTTAGGGAGACATAATTCAGCCCAGTACAACTGGCTCCGGGAGCTATTGCAATAGTCCCCATGAGAGATGATGGTGACTTAGCCCAGCAAGGGAGGTGAGGACCAGTGATTAGACTCAGGAACTATGTTAACAGGTGAACTGACAGAATTTGCCAATGGATTAAATGTGGGACAGAGGGAATGAGAGGATTTAGAGATGATGCCAAGATTTGGGGCCTGAGAAACTAACTGCAACAGTGCAGTTTCCACTTGTGGTGATGGCAGGAGAGCAGGTTTTCAAGGAGAAATCAAGAGTTCTGGTTTGGCTGGAGTGTGAGATGCCTTATCTCCTATTTCAAAAAGAAAATAGGAGCCATTAGGGATAGGCGCCTTAATTTTCTTCCCCTAGGGCTGCAGATTTACCTGCAGTTCTTCCCACTCTTTCCTCCTAACCCTCTAGCTGAAACTGAAGTTCAAGTTCAAATGCATTTCGTAGCCTCCAGATCCCATCTTCTCTGCCCTCCTTAAGAAGGTTGGGTAAGAATCACCTCCTTCTCTCACATATTTACAATCTCAACTTCTCAGTTGTAGCTCTACCTCCATCTCAGCTCCTTTCTAACACCATTTATATATGCTCATTGTATATCTTGAAATGAAGGAGAAGAAGAAAAACAGAAGAATTTTTTTTTTTTTGCTGGGAAAAATTTGCCCTGAGCTAACATCTGTTGCCAATCTTTCTCTTGTTTTTATATTTTTATTTTTTCCTCCCAAAACCACAGTACATAGTTGTATATTCTAGTTGTAAGTCCTTCTAGCTCTTCTCTGTAAGCCACCACCACAGAATGGTTACTGACAGATGAGTGTTGTGGTTCTGAACCCAGGCCACCAAAGTGGAGCACGCCAAACTTTAACCACCAGGCCATCAGGGCTGGCTTAAAAGGAGTTTTTGTTTATTTACTTATTTATTTTTGCTGAGGAAGATTCGCCCTGAGCTAACAACTGTGCCAGTGTTCCTCTATTTTGTGCCTGGGTCACCACCACAGTATGACCGCTGATGGGTGATGTATGTCTGCGCCTGGGAACTGAACCCAGGCGGCCAAAGCAGAGCACACAGAACTTAATAGGCCACTGGGCCCGCCACAAAAAGGAATTTTTTTACAAAGGGAGGAAGAAAAGAAAATGCTGCTCTGAGAATACAGCCTTCTCATACTTTTCACTCCCATTCACAATTGGATCAGTTTCTTCCCCACCCACAATTTCTCTGAAACTGCTTCTGTCAAGAGCACCAAGGTGCCCTTGCTAAATGCATGGATGCTTCATAGTCTCCATCTGACTTTTTAGTTGCGTTTGTTACCTTTGACCTCTTCTTCCCTTTTGAAGCCATCTTTCCCCCTGGCTTCCAAACTTTTAGCTCCCTTGGTTTTTCTCCTGACTCTGGCTGCTCCTTCTCCCCCTGTCTCCCAGGTGCTGCTCTCATCTAGTGTATACTGATCGCTAGCTACCACATGCACATCCAGCAGCAACCTTGCTCCTGAGCTGTGATCCTGAGCTCACATATCCAACTGCTGCTTGGACATCTCCACGTTACTATCTTGTAGGCACACATACTCGGTGAATCCACAACAGAACTTAGAATCATTCTGCCACCTCCTTCTGCACTCCTCCTCCTGCCCTGTGCTCTCTGTCTCAAGGGTGGCACATGGTGCCTCTGCTCTCCACACCCTGGGAGCCATCCTAGACAGCTCTGACTTGGTTTCTCTCTCCCTCCACTCCTTATGTGTAAGTCTCTAAGTTGTTCTGCTCATCTCCAAATGTCCCTCCTTCCCGCGAACACTCCCTCTGCCTCCTTAGTCGGCTCCTGCCTCTTCAGTTTCTCAGTTTGGAGGTTACCTTCTTTAGGAAAATTTTCCTGAATGCTCAGTCTGAGTTATTTGTCCTGCCTGTGCATTCCTATCTTAAATTCTTGCTTTGGGCATCCCGGCACTTACACTATTTTATTGAACTGACAGTTTACTTGACTTCACCCTCCATAAGACTGTAAACTTCTTAAAATCAGCCTGTCTCTTATCCCCTGTTTCCAGGCAGACTTCTCTCGTTGTCACCTCATGAGCAGTCCGTTGGGCTGCTGCTGCCTCTTGTCCCTCCCCTGCTGTTCCCCCATTGTTGCTGCCTCTCCCGACTTCTTCCTTACCACTTTATGGGGGCAGCCTCTCCAGCCCTTCTAGTGAGCTAGTCCTTAGCAATGCGCCCAATAGCAGCAGCCAGCAAACTCATTGTGTGCCTGGGTCACAATACTTTTAACAATGGTCTAATAGGAATGCCACCTTGCTTGCCTAAGCCAGGATTAATGACTAAGGATGGGGAGGTAGAGAAGTAAGCATCCTGAGAGCTGCATCTAACGAAATTAAGCACACGGTAAAGGGCCTGGCTTAATGGTGCTACTCTTTCTTCTCCTGGTCTCTGACTTAATGCTTTGACTATTTCTTCTTATTAAATCCTCACTTTCCCAAGAATAGCATGAGAAGAGTATCCCACAGAGCATCTCCAGCCTCATCCGCATTGTCCTTGTTATCATCGCAGCTTCTGGGTGGGTGTCCTGTGTTCCCAAAGCCCCTGTGCGGCTGTGAAAGATACCTAAAACTGACACTGTAAGAAAAGGTTTCTCCTCGTGGTTCCTCTCCCCCACAGCTGATGCCGCTTGTGTGGTCCAGCCACTGGGATAAATATTCTTGCTTGATGTGTCCATACAGCAGGATTTTAAAATGCACAGCTCACCATTATCCACTTACATACATCACACTCCATTCCCTGTGCATCTTAGAGTAAACTCCTTTTATCAACTTGTGTTACTAGAAAAAGATAATTTCCCTTGAAGAGCCATGTTGCATGTAGAAAACTTCTCAAAAATAGGAAAAATTACAATAAAATTTAGTGACTACTAACTTGTGTTGGAAAATCAACATAATATGCTTTGGGGAAAGGCTTATATGTTTTTTAAAAACACACCACTGAGCCAGCCCTGATGGCCTAGTGGGTAAAGTTCAGTATGCTTTGCTTGGGTGGCCCTGGCCTGGTTCCTGGGCACAGAACCACACCACTCATCTGTCAGTAGCCATGCTGTGGTGGTGGCTCACATAGAAGAACTAGAAGGACTTACAACTAGAATATACAACTATGTACTGGGGCTTTGGGGAGGAAAAAAAGAAAGAAAAAAAGTTTCTCTTTTAGAAATAAATAAATAATAAAAACACAAAAATTTTACAGGAAATCTTGCATTGTTTCATTCTCCCATTGGCTCCTAGGGTCCTATATTTCCTAGGGGGAAAAAAATCTCTTAAAATAATTTTGAAGTCTTTGACTAATTTACTAGATAAATCTACTGTGTATAAAATGGCACCTTTATGAAGATAATAATTTAATCTCTAGGAACACTGGGGCCGAAAATTTTGAATTTTGCTGTAAATTATGGCACCTGCTCTTCTGTATCATGCACATGATGGGAACATTCTTTTTTGAACTGATAAAGTGGAACTGAACTAATTGCCTAAAGTATCTTCTTAAGGTTTCTAACCAATTCTTTCTTCATATACGGGACATAAAATTATTTTTATATGCTATGTCATTTTATACAAACATACATATTGAAAATCAAAAACCAAACTTTGCCACTGAAGTTTGATAAAGGATGAACTTGGAAAGAAAATTTTTAAATATCAGATATTTGAAACCTACTGTCATTAAAATTTGTAAGTCAAAAAAATAAGGTATAAAGGAAAAGATGAACAAAGCATGACCTCTGTCTAAAAAAGACACATCAGTTGCTGGATGACAGCTAATCTAATTCTGGGTCAGTCAAGACAAACTAATTTTGCTGTTTAACTCCAGAGATAAGGGAGAAATAAGCATTAGTGCATCATCAAAAATAATGGGCTATTTTAATATTGTAAATCTATGGAAAAAATAGGAGTATAGCAGTCTCAGACCAAAGCAAAAGCAACAGAGAGAGCTTGCTTTATTTTGGCATATTTTTAGTTAATGGGACATATAGACTAAAAAATTTAAAATTGATATTTAGGATAAATCTGGTGATGAAATTTCTTTACTCTGGGAAGTGTTTGGGTCACTTTTAATAATGAAGAAATTATCTTCTATTTCACAAGGTCTACGAAGTGCTTTCCTCTTCACAATTATGAGTTTTGTTGTCTCCTGGGAGAGGCAAGGAAAGCAGCATCCCCATCTGAGGTCCCAATATTTCTTCTGTATTACCCAATTTATAGCAATGGCGCCTATGTGTGACTGCTGCCCACTATTCCATTTTGTAGGATTTCTCCACTATTTTGAGGGTATGATCACAGTTCATGACATTTTCCCCTTGACCTTGAGAACTGGGAGTTTTACCCATAGGTATGGGGTGAAGTGAGGACATCCATCCCCTAGAGATGACCTTGCCAACTCTTACCACCTGCTGCTTGAACTTCTCATGGTTCCCCGTAGGATTCAGTCCCAGCTACCTAGCCAACTCCATAGGATTGGATCATGTCTTCTTATGTATCCTACTCTCCCCCCTGTGAAATCTCTTGTCATTGCTGGAACATGCCTCTCTTTTACCCCCAAGCTGTTCCCAGAATGTTCTTCTCCACTTGTCTGATTGAGAAACTTCTACTCATGCTTCAAGACCCAGGTCCTGCCAGCTCCTCAGTGACACCTTCTCCAACTGCCCCAAGGAAAACAGACTGCTCCTCTGGACTGCCACTTCCCTTTGCTCATCTGCATCCCCACATACAATGTGGTGCAGCATGTGCCCACACACTGAGTCCCCCTGCGAACCGGGGTCATTCTGTGGCGCAGTGCTAACAGTGCCTGGCACACAAAAGGTTTCTGTAAATGTCTGTACTGCAGATTAGCGACTGAAAAGAGACAGACTACATGCAGGTCTAAATTTCTATAATATTGAAAAGTATTTTGAAAATAATTAATTTAAAATATTCCCAACTCATTTCCTTACCATAAATGCTTCCAAAATTTAAGGCAGTCCGAGTCTGAATTATAGCATTTGCAATTGAAAGTTAATTGTATCATAACTCATATTGCATGATATTAGAATTTTAATTATTTTTAAGCAGTGAATTCAATTTTCCAATTGCACCCCCCCCCCCAGAATGTTTCTTTTGAGTTTCTATGTAATCATTTCATGGATGGTACATTTTGTTGAGTGGAAATTCTGCCAGATTCTGATTCCAACATTGATATAGGCCTTGTGTGGGCATGTGAGTGTGTGTGGGTGTGTTAGGAAGTGGAAGCTGTGAAGAAAATGAGAGGAAATAGAGTGTAGACAAAAAATACACCCAAAGGGTAAGGTGCTAGGAGGGGAGGCTAGGGGTGCATCTTCCTTCCGGTTGACCAATCCACTCTGCACTGTCATCTCCAGACATCTCCACCCCATGCACCTCACACAGATGTTACAGAGAGGGTTTCTCTCTCATCCTCTGTCCCTCTTTGTTTTCAATTGAGTCAATATGACTATAAAAATGCACACTAATTAGAAGGGTAGGCTTGCTAAATACTGGTGCAGTGATAGCTTAATCTGTCTACAGTCTCTTAATCCAGTATTTTTTAACACAATGCTCTAAACAACAGTACTGCAAGTATTCGCTATTAAATATGGTGCTGTTGATGACTCCTCTTAGTGACTAAACTGTACAGAACAAATAACACTTGCAGGGTACAAATGATGGACTGTTGCTCTGAGAGCAGAGTTGCATCCCTGGTGTCTCTGTCTAGGAAATAATCTGCCTTCCTGTCCCAGGGGGCAGGATTCTGAGAGACAGAGACGAGGTTTATGGGACTGACCTCCACCACTCAGTGCCTCACCAAGGATCGTGCTCACATTGTGTTAGATTAAAACAAACAACATTTGGAGTAAGAATGTCTAACCCTCTAACTTCCTAGGTCTGCCCCTAAACAGTGGTTGAATTTTCCTTCTTTCGTGACTTCCTGATTCATTCTTCACATTTCTGAAAATTGTTACAACCTTAACTCATTTGTGATATTTTTCTAACTGGGAAAATATTATTTCAAGAATTGGTAGAATTTGCTATATAGAAACCACAATGCTACCTATAAACATTAATTATCCTATTATTAATCATTCAAAGTTTATTTTTAGAAAAGGGAATGTAAGGCATTTTATTTCATATGTTTTTAAGTTTAATCATCAATTACTTCAAGTGACCTACATGTTCGATTCACGTTTCTAAGGAAAGCATGACCACCTGCATCCTCAGCTATTCTGTCATCGTCCATTAAAGTGTGCCACTTACCTCCATTAGGAGGATTAAAAAGGTGGAAAATCCCCAGGTACTGCTAGTTAGCAACCTGTTCCTAGGGAGTCAATAGCCTCATTTTCTTTTTCCTCTTTTCATTTAAAAAACACTTATCTAGTAAAAGAGAAACACTCCTCACTGCTGGTGAATACATTTCCCAGGACTTCATTAAACCCAGTAAGAGGATCAGTGTTTAAATGATTAAGTAGGTATATAAGTTTTTACAAAAAGAAAATCTAATTAAGATGGTGCCCATAGGAATCAAGATACTAATAATTAACCAAAATAATTTTGATAGGTCTGTGAAAGGGCTGTGCAAATGTGAGGCAGTATTATTATTACATGTGCAATGATGCAACACTGGTGAGCTTTTAGGGTTATAAGTATGCAAGATGCCCAGTTTATGTAATATGTTCTTGAGTAAACTATTTTATTCCATTCATCTTTATCTTTCTATAAGCTCTTTACAGTGTTTCAGAAATAAGAAAACAAGCCATAATTCCTAGGGCTTGCATCCCTGGTGACAGGTTCTTTCATCCCAGCAAAAAAGTCACGCTTAAGTTTGCCAACCAGCACGATGCATGGGGAGGACCAGTGCAGACCACCACAGGAGCACCGCTATGCTGCAGAACTCGATAGGCACCTGGGAATCTGCCCACAGCATTCTAAACTCTTCCCCATTTGTAGTGTGTCTCAAAAATTACACGTGGAGCAAAAAGTTTGATAAAAATATATTTAAAACAAGCAAGGAAAAATAGTTTTGGCCTTAAGGATAGCTTTCATCATTCTTTTAACCAAGTAGAGTTAAATTATATGTATAATGATTTCAAGTACCAACTTATAAAAGATGTGACAAATCAGAAAGCAAAGAACAAGAAGACTCTTTTTTTCAGAAAAATGTATTTGCAATTCAAATGTTCATATAAAAAGCATAAATTTTAAAAAGTTCATAGATGTGTGTTTTTAGAAGTGCTATGGTTTTGCAATTACATTCCAAATGTGCAGGGTGGTCCACACTGAGCCAGCATATACTTTTGTCACACTGACGTCACTCTCATCACAACCTCCCCCGAGCTGTTATCTTCTGACAAATCTTCATGGGGCCTCATCCGATTGAACAGATGTAATAACACGTAGCCACACTGAAACCTTGGGGAAGTTAACTGCGTTGGGTGGACCAAGTTCCTGTTCCGCAGAGCCGTCAGTGGCAACCATAAAGTCCTACTTGTGGAAGATTCTCCCCGGCTACTTTCCTCAATGTCTGTGGCTTTGTCATAATTTAATACATCCCAGTGTAAGTTAACAGCTCGCCAGCGCTTAAACACTCTATAAACTGCAGCTCCTTCATGGACGATGAGACCTAAAATTTGAGAAAAAAAAATACTCTTCATAATCAAAAGTTAGGAATGTTATTTTGTGTACAAATAAGGGGTTAAAGAAATAGTCAATTCTCTGTATATCATTATTTAAAAATATGGTATTCTGTTATGCTAAGCGAAATAAGCCAGTCTGAGAAAGACAAACACCAGATGATTTCACTCATATGTGGAATATAAACAAGTACATGGACCAAGAAATTGTTCAGTGGTTATCAGGGGAAGGGGGGGTTGGGGAGGGCACAGCAGGTGAAGGAGAGCACTTACGTGGTGACAGTCAAGAAATAATGTACAACTGAAATCTCACATTGATGTAAACTATTATGAACCCAGTAAAAAAAAATGGTATTCTGACTACTCAAATACTATGGCTAATGGCAAGCTCCTACGCATATTACACAGGAATAATCAATATTCAAAGAATAACAATACATTAATGCAGGAAGTAATCACGGATGTAATTTACTTGTTCCATTTTGGCTCAGAACATACCTTGGGCAATTACATTGCCTGAGGAGAATCATTAGGTTCATTTATTCAATTCAATGTATATTTCTTGAGTGCCCACTGGGAGCCAAGCCATGTGTAGGGGCTTGGTCCCAGCTGGCAACTTAATTTGGGAAAGAGACAGACATTAAAGACATTGCCATCTCCCCAGTTCCTAAAACAATACCTGACACACAGGAGGCATGATGTAACTTTTTGTTATTTTCATTCTCAACAATTCAACAAAAATATGATAAGCACCTACTTGAGAGGTTTCTGTGTATCATCTCATTTAGTTCCCACCACAGCCTTATGAAGTAAGTAAGAGCGTGCGCCCCATTTTACAGACAAGGAGCTTGCTCAAGAGCAGACAACCAGTAGTGGTAGAGCAGGATTCAAACCCAGGCAGGGTGGCTCCAGGGTTCTTGCTCTTTGCTGCCATACAGTGATTTGGATGATCACACATTTCTGAGAAAAACCCTTAGGAAAATAAACAAGGTAATACAAGGACCTCAGGGACCATAAACTAACCGTCCACAAGTCAGATATGGCACCCTGGTACATGGCTCCGTCTCCCCCGTCCAGCCCAGATCCCACTACATGCTGCATTTTCACACATTTACGTCTCAGTATGCAGTCCAAAAGCTTTTGAATTTGTGACCCCTCACAGAAAGGAGTCCCTGGGAAGAGGTCCCTTCAGATGAAGAAGTGAGAGGAGCCCTTCTGCTTCAGGTTGAAATTCCATCGAAAGGCAGTGGAGAGGCCAACGAAGAGTCTTTTCTAGATGGAATGTGGCAGGTAAGTAGAGCGTGTCAGTTGGCCACAACCACTTTTTAATGATAAATTTGAAAATGAGCAGATCCTACCTCCCAGCATTTAGACCTTGGGCCCTGGAGATATTCTCACAAATGTGAACAAGGAAGGATGTTCAAAAGTGTTTATTACAGGGGCTGGCCCCATGGCCGAGTGGTTAAGTTCGTGCGCTCCGCTGCAGGTGGCCCAGTGTTTCGTTGGTTTGAATCCTGGGCGTGGACATGGCACTGCTCATCAAACCACACTGAGGCAGCATCCCACATGCCACAACTAGAAGGACCCACAATGAAGAGTATACAACTATGTACTGGGGGGCTTTGGGGATAAAAAAAAAAAAACGAAAAAAATTTTAAAAAAAGTGTTTATTACATAGTTGTTTGTATTTGGGGAAAAAATCAGAAACAATCTCAATGTCCCTCCTGAAAAGAATGGATAAAGTGTAGTGTGTGGATCCATTAGACTACAGTGAGAAACAGAAAGGAACAAAGTCACATGTGCTAACATAGATAAATCTTAAAACAATAGTGGAAATCTCAAAGCCACGTGAAAAATAAATGAAAGTTTCAGAAAGAAATGATTGGGGTGAAGAAATACCACACATTTTTATGGATTCAGATATATATGGTAAAAGTCCAAAAACATGCATGAAAATAATACCCTTTAAATTCACGACAGTGGGGAGGGAAGGAAAGAAAGGAGACTAGGGAGAGGCTTCAAGAGGGCTTTCAACTGTATTTCTAACGTCAAGCAATTGGAATGCAAGATGGGGAAAAAATCAGCATCCCAACATTTTTAAGGTCAGAGGAATGGGCTTGAAAAGATGGTAGTAACGTTCTCATAGGTACAATGAGTAAGGGTTTTGAACATGTTTTTGTTGAGGAGATTATTTCGTTTTTTTTGCAACTAAAACAATGCCAAGTAAGTGATGGAGATACCCAGTTCTTGAAAATCACAGCTACCTAATATCAGAATTTAAGTTTTACATGACTCCCTTACCAGGCAATAAACTTCTGATGCAAGTGACTTAAGAGCATTCCAAAGATATTGACATAAGCCACTAAAAAAATGCATATGGTCTTAAGAAAAAAAGTTTTAAGTCAAATTTTTGTATACCACTCAAATAACGAGGAGAAGTGTAAAATTCTGTTAGTCACAGCAATGTCAAATAATTGTTTTGATCAACTTCTTTTTCCTAAGGAATAATCAGAGTTGACTCAACTGACCAGATGTTTTTGGAAAACAGCCAGAATTAGAAATCAAGATTACCAGATTTTAACTGATGATTCTAGGATTAGCTTTCTGAAATCCCCATGGCCAATGATTTAATTTTTCTGGTTCTATTTTTCCTCCCTAAAATGCAATTGGAATACCTAATCTACACATTCAGCAGGATACCAAAAAGATAAACTGGAATTCATCAACTATAAAACACTCAGATTTACTCAGAGACAGTAACTATATAAATACAAGACATTGTTATTAATTAAAAAATCAATAGTGAATCTATGTGGTGAGGAGCATTCATTCATACCAATCGCAAAACCATTACAGCCTGTGACAGGTCATTCTGGAGAAGTACAGTGATGAGGGACAGCTTCACCAGGGTAAACCACGCATTTCACAGGATCCTGTTCTGTTTTTATTGATTTCCTTTGAAAGGGCAGAAATCAGATCATTTACTAGAGCTTAAAGTCATTTTCTGGGAATAAATTCCTGGTAGCCCTTTTCTAAATACCTAAATCTATCCAATGTGCAGAAATAAATCCCACTGGCCTTTTAGTACATTTTGAACCGAATTTAAAGAGAGAGAATTACTTGAAACTTTCATGGAGACACAGTCCTCTTGAATTTCCAGTTCCAAGTGCTGCTTCTTAATTGCATTTCGAGTTATAAATGATGTTTAGATTTTGTTTCATTCCCCAAGAGCATTGAGAATTACTCCTCACCCTCTAGAAGCTTAAATTTTACTGAAATATGAGGAACTCCATCCCACCCCCAAGGTTGTCCTCTGTAACATGCATTTCTCCCTTTTTTTCCTTAAATTTTCTGGTGTCACGGCAAATGCCTTTTGTACTAGTGGTTAAGAGAAGACTTGAGTGCTATGATCATTGAAATCCCCGGGTAAAGATTCATTCAACTCCAGTTCATGTGTTGAAAATCCAGCCATTAAAAATCGTGCGGCCATCTTTTCTTACTAATGATCAGCCCCCTCTTGTTTCATAACTCACTTCTTCCAGTATCCTTCACTCTCTAACACCCCAAGCTAAGCCTTAAAATGAATCTGTCACCTTAACCTTTCAGATCATATGAGAACAGGCTTAGATTTACTTCATCTAAGTCACTAAACCTGAAGGGAAAAGTAATGATAATTTCTATAAGATGTAAATATTAAATATTTTACGATACTTGCTACATTACTAATGACATAGATGTCAACAAGGTAGGATTCATGGGAATTTGGGTTTTGAGAGTTGAGGAGAGTGTGTGTGTGTGTGTGTGGTTTTTATCATTGTCTTGTCAGTAACATTTAATTGGAGCATTCCCTCATAGGTGTGCAAAGGGACATCTTTGTTAGGGAAGAATTTTTAAAAACAAAGCAGTTTTAAATAATTACTGGTATCACTGAAATAAAGGCACAGTGTTTGTGTAAGTAAAATATATCCCAAATTTTGAAGTGATGTCTTAGTTGAAATTCTTATATGATAGTAGAAGATAAACAAATTACCCAAAGAAATGATGGGGAAGACTATCGAGGTAGATATGCTTACATGCTTACACATCCGTGTGCACACACACACTATTTGCTTGTGCTGAAATAAACATAGACAAATGGTGTGTTATAATTAAAAGAGACTTGTAAAAATTTACTGTCAAATACAAACAAATTTTTATACGAACTACCAAACCATTGGTCAAATCATTTCATTTCTTGTGTTACCAGTCTCAGCTTTTGTTCAAATAGGTTTGGCTGTTTTGCATAATTTAAAAGATAATTTTTATCAAGGATCTTATTTTGTACCAAGCACTATGGTAAGTGCTTTACATGCACAATTTTCACTTAATCTTGACAGCAACTCTCCAAAGAGATACTATTATTGAACAATTTCACGGGTGGGGAAATTGAGACCTAGAGATTTAACAACTTGTCCAACATCATGAAGATATAAGAAGGAGGGCTGAGATTGGAGCCCAGACACTTGTCTATATGTGACCCTTGAGTACTACAGTCCTACCCAGGCTAAATGTCCAGTGTATGGCAGTCTCTCCTAGTCACAGAATGACCAACCAAAAGAGACTTTACTCTGGACTGTAGGTTTGTATCTCCCCAAAATCCATATACTGAAACCCCCAATGTAATGGTGTTTGGAGGTGGGGCCTTTGGGAGAAAATTAGGGTTAGATTAAGTCACGAAGGTGGGGTCCTCATGATAAGATTAATGCCCTCATAAAGAGAGAAACACACACGAGATTTCTCTCTCCCAGCCCACATGCACACACAAAGGGAAGGCCATGTGAGGAAATAATGAGAAGATGGCCACTGCAAACCAAGATGAGAGCTCTCACCAGACACTGAATATGCCGACGCCTTGACCTTGGACTTCCCAGCCTCCCGAACTCTAAGAAATAAATGTTCTTTATTTAAGCCACCCAGTCTGTGGCATTTTGTTAGAGCAGTTCAAATAGACTGGGGCAGACCTTCTAGACCACACCACCCTCATTCTAAAATATGAGGAAATTAAGACCTGGAGACTGTGCTTTCGGCAAAGTTATACAATTAGATGCCATTTTTAATATCCTCGTGTGTCACTGACACTGTTACATCTCTTGGAGTGCCAGTGAAACAGCCCCTTCCTCCCCTCTCCACCCACAGGAGAGAAAAGGTTGGGGAGCCTTGTTTGAGGCATCACTCTAAGTGGTGAGAGCTTCATCAGGTAAGCTGCACCTACCTGAGCTTCCCCAAGAAGTGCAAGGCCCTGATGAAACCACAAAGGAACGCAGGCTAAAGCCTTGTGTGCTGCTCAGTCAAACGACCCTTGAGAAAGCTAAAGAACTTGCAAGTCACAGCAGCTATTGACCAGAAAAGCCTCTTGATTGTGAAAATGTCCAAGATTTCTAGATTAAATTTCACCATTTTCTATTGGCAAGATTCTTCTCTGTCTCTCCATCTCTCTGTCTCTCTCTCTCTGTCTCTGTCTGTCTCTCCACCTCTTGGTGAAATTTACACATAAACTCTATAAATATAATCCATGTCATTTTGAGAAGTCAGTGTGCACCAGAAGCAGAACGGTAACTTTAGGTCCCACTTAACTCCATTTAAGAACAGTTTAGAGTCAATCTCATCAAGTGACTCCATTTTTGACTCCTTAATTTGTGCTAGTACTTGGTGAAAACCAGAGTATAGTTGCACCAAAGAGGGTTAACTAAATGAGACTGTGGTCCAAGATACCCTTTGTTAGAATAACCTTTGCTAGAATGTAATAAAATGCGTCTTGGCACATTTTGGCAACACACCCCCACAATTTAAATGCTCAACAGTTATGGAAACTTAGATGGGAGTATAGAGGTAATTCACTGTAAAAGTCACTCCCCCTGTTGTTGAATCTCCTTAATATGAATCTTGAATAAATAACCATAAGTCATTTCTATATACACTGAAATTTTTTGTTGGACTGCACTATATATGAAGCTTAAAACAAAAATATAAAACTTAGAGAGATGAAGATTGAAAGACAATAAATATGTCATCACAGAAGTCACTAAGCTCACAAAACAGAGCTCTCATAAATTGATATCCTGAAATCCAGGCCTCTGGGAGCTACAATGTCTTGATTATATATGGGGATTTTTGTGAATATGTATTTCCAATGTTACCCATGTCGGTACAAACAATGAAAAGAAGTATCTCACATAAAATGCACTTATATCTATAAAAGATGAGTTTATTTTTCTATTGTTGAGTATACACTATGTATATATTATATACATTACATAAATAAATAAATAAATATTTACTTATTTACATATATATTCCCGCCTGCCACAGAACCAAGTTGCGAATGGTAGGCTGGTCATGAAAGCTTAAAGCTCAGGAGCTCAAATAGAGATTCATCATTACCATTGGTAATAAAATCTTCTGTGCAAGAAACGTGCTAAGGCCAACAAATTATTCAGAAACCCCACAACATGAAAACCCGTGGCACTAGAGTCTGGGTAATTTCTAAATGTCAATGATCTAACCCACCCCTCCCCAAAGTAGAAACCAGCACACAGGAAGAAATGCCTATTACAGCAGTGAAGACTCCAAATGACTGTTTCTGAGAGCCAGAGGAAGTTTGTTTTATGACACTGCCACTCTCTGTCTTCCTCTCCACTCAAAGAAATCTGCAGTCATCAGCCTGGATGCAAAGAGCACACCAGTGCTACATCTTCAATGCTGATGACAATAGGACAAGATGGCAAAGGCAAATTTTAATATGGACTATAATCTTTTACTAACTGGCAACGAGTGTAGCTCACCTTTTTCTCAAAGTTCCTGACTCCTTGATCTGCCATTCCTATTTCAATTAACGACCATCTCCCAAGTCGATTAAGCTGAAACCTGGGAATCATCTGGACTCCTCCTCTATCCTCTTGCACTAAATTCTGCTAATCCTGTCTTCTTAGCAAATCCGAGATAAAACTGTAAAACCAGAGAATTCCCTGGAATGATCACTCTCCTGCATTTTCATGATTTGCATGTATTAAACATGCTTCAAGATCCAGATTCTCGCATAATTTCTTCTCTGATTCATTCAAACAGAATTAATCAACCCCTCCTTCAACCTTTTACAACTCTACAGAGGAAATGCCTGCACTGATTTACTTACAACCTATATTGTAACAATTTGTTTCTATGCCTGTGACCTCAATCAAATGTGTGCTCCCTGAAAACAGGAACCTTACTCTTACTTCAGTGCCTGTGACATAGTAGGAACTCAGCAAATCTTTGTTAAATGAGAGGAAGTGAGAAAAGGAGAATAGCCATACTGGAATCTAAAAGATGACACAGACTGACAATCTAATTGTGATGGTACTACTAAAACAGAAAAGGATCTCAATCATTGTTCTTTGAAACATTAGAGTAACATCTTAAGATGCTAAAGACAAACTGAGACGTATATCCCAAGACTAGAGAGGAAAAAAGTTTAGGGATTGGGCTCATAGTTCGTGACAGTGGACTTATACACAGAGGGTACGGCACGAGTAGAAGAGCTAAAATTGTGTACAAGGACTTGTTTTCAGCTCCAGTAAACTACAGCAGCCTCCCCCACTGTTGTGTTGGCAGGGTCATCAAATATTTGCCTGCATCAATCATGAACCCAGACAGTTAACAAAATGACTGTGCCCAGACCTAAAGCCTACGAGGCAGATACGAATTCCTCGAGGCTATTTCCGGGCAAAACAGGAAGAATAAAGAGATGCTGTCCATTCATCTGACCACTTGCTTTTCTAAGGAGCCAATCCATCAATTTTAGTGATTTCTTTCCTGATCTTTCGATTACTAGCCCTGGAGCACAAATCTACCATTGGCATATTCACAGAATATTCCCCAAAAGTTGCAAACTTTGTTACACGTTATAAAATACATGGTATGTTGGATGTTTTTTAAAGAAAAGGATTAAAAAATTCACTGGAGAGCAGAATTGTTATATCTTCTAAGTTTCTACCCAAAAGTGCTTGAGGAAAAAAAAAACTATGGATATGACTATTTCAATAAAAGAAATAAGGGAATGAGCCCAATACTTTTATACATAACAAAGATAGTCTGGGGTCCTCCTATGACTGGGAGTGTGGATTATAATCAGTTTAATTTCAGTTGAATGTAACTTCGATCGTGTCTTGCATTTCATGGACAGATGGAACAACTTGTGGCACCGGGGTAACATCATGTAGCACAGGGATCCGAAGTGGACAACACAGTCACTGAATTTCAAAATTAGAAAATAGTGGACGTGATTTAATACAACCCCTTCATTTTGGGGGATGGGGACTCTGAAGCACAGAGAAGTGACATGACTTGACCAAAGGGCCATGGTTAGTTAGTGTCCAAGCCCGGAATGAGAGCCAGACCCTGGACGCCTGGTCCAATGCGCTTGCTCTGCAAGAACTCAGACCTTGGGCCATCGTTGGCCAAAGCCAGTCCTCACTAGTGTCTCTTTGGCCCAAGGGATATTATATTGACTCTGAAATAAAGAGAACCAAAATCTCTTTTCAGTAACACCGGAGGCTGGAATGTAAGTTCTTCTCTGGTCTTTATCCTAAAGGGTCCACTGCAGCATTTGGATAGGAGACAGGAGGATTACAGTGACCCCCACAACCTATGAGATTAAATAACTCTGCAACCCCTGACGTAACAGCATGTGGTCAAGACAGCCTATCAGAGTCTATCTTCTGTGTTAATTAAAGCTTCTAGGATTGGAAAGCTAAGCTACTTGGTATATTTCCATTTGTTTCCCACACTGTGGAATATAGACTAAAGCCAGTTTTTAGAAGAAGTCTATTAGTGGACTTTTCCTAGAGGCAAATAGAAAAAATTACAGCTAATTGTCCCTCTCTTCTCCAATGGATCAACTGCTGCAAACCTACAGAACACGACCTTATTAATCTTCAGAGTAAGCCACACATATTTTGGTGGTTGTGTTTCGGAGGCTGAGAATAACATTTTAAAAGCTCTAAATTGAAATATCTAATTAAAACCTGTTTATCTTTGTGACCTATAATAGGCTATTTCAATTTTGTTGGCTTTGTTTTTTGTTTCTCTTAAATCATACAGGCAGTGGGTAAAAGTGGGTAAAAATTCCAAACAGAAGCTACCACCTGAGCATAAACAAAAATTCTAACTCTTCAATTTAATTCACACTGCAATCAGTAAGATATTTTTAATTGAAAATATTAATCAAATTTTTAACCTGAATATAAAAATGCTCAGACCTTAGGTTTCCTTAATATTCTATTCTGTGATCTAGCAGGAAAATTTGAGGTCAAGATGTGATTCTTTACATAAATAACCTGAATCAAGAAATTGTTTGACTCAGACCAATGGAAAGAGAGAGATGGCTTTTGATATGGTGTATTAAATATTTCACATTCTCTTTACTAATGTTTCTGTATGTTTTTGGCTCTATTAATTTAGAATAAATGAATAAAGACTTTACAAAATAACTACATTACTTTGGACTCTTAGGGAAATTTTTTTCTCCATTTTGGATCTAAAATCAGTTCCCCTATAGTTAAAAAAATACTTATTCCTGGGGCCAGCCCGGTGGTGTGGTGGTTGGGTTCACATACTCTGCTTCGGCAGCCCAGGGTTTGCTGGTTCCAAGGCACGGACCTACACACTGCTCACCAAGCCATGCTTACGGCAGCATCCCACATACAAAATAGAGGAAGATTAGCATAGGTGTTGGCTCAGGGCCAATCTTCCTAAGCCCCCACCCTCCACCCCCACAAAAAGTACTTATTCCTGATGTCCTGCCTTAGGTGTCTGAGACAACTAAAGATGTAGTTTCACTTTGTTGAATGGACAACATTTCGTAAATTAGCCATTCAAGCTCAGAATATAAGGAGGGTTTTTTACCTAATAATAAAAAGAATTAACTGAATCACATAAATATTCTTACATAGGCTCCAGAGCGACAGGATCTGCATTCCAATCTTGGATTCCTCCTTCCAACGCGTGACCTCAGGTGAACTAGTGAACGGGGCTTTAGTTTTCTCATCTCTGAGATGAGAATGATAACAGTACCTACACTTCATAGGGCTGTTGAGAGGATTAAAACTGAGGTGAAGTGATCAGACTGTTGCCTGGGCCATGGAAAACACAATCTTAGCCATCACTGGAGATAATATTTTTTAAAACCTTACTTCTATGAATTTGGAAGCAACCGAAAACATATTTGAGCTTCATTTCTGTGCTCATCTCTGTGGTTCCTCATGGCCCACGAGTTTGTCTCTCGCTCCTTGTCAGCATACCCACAGTCCTGCATCCTCTGTGTTCTACATAGAAGCATCAGTTACAAGAATGATCGTGTTGACATTCTCTTCAGTGAGAAAGTTTACTGCAAAACAGTATGAAGCCAGGAGATCTCCTAAAAGGCGGGTGCTAGTTCTAAGAACAGTCTCCAGGTCGTTAGCTAAGGGATCTGCCTCTTCTTACCATGGCTCCCATTACCACACAATCTACTTTGCTCTCTCTTCCAAGGAAAACTTCCCATTCTGGAGTTGAGTTGGCCTCGGTAACAACCTCATTTCAGAGTGGCCTAGAGGTATACTCAGGTCTCTCTAAAGTCGTTACAGTTGCTCCCAAGTTGTTCTCCTGTGTTTAGAATTTCCACAACCACTCTTCTGGGAAACAGGAGAGTCACAGAGAGTAAAGTCACACAAAACACACACATGCACGCACACTCAGAAACAGAGTGAACCACAAGACATGTCCCCTCCTGACCTCTCAGCTGCTCTCCACAATCGTGGATGATTTGTCCCTTGGCTCCTGGATCTCCTCAGCCCCTAGACCTGCATACTTCAGGTCCATGTGGATGACTCGGCCACGACCTGACGTGTACAACCCTTGCCCTCCTTCACTCCAGACTGGGCATTTCCCTTCCAGAAAGTGTTCCACCTGCAAGCTCTGAAACTCTACCACCCATTGCTGATGACAATCACCTCCAGTGCTTCTCACTCACCCACTTTCTTAATCTCAATCCCTGTTCCACCTCCTGAAGACTTTGGACTCCTAGACCGCAAATCTTTCCTCAATCTGCCAGCTTCTTTCTGGCTTCGGTTCCTTCTCTGGCAGTTGAGAAAATACAGCCGTAATCACTCTCCCACCACTTGAGGTGAAAGGCAGGGTTGATCTTGCTGCTGTCTTCCACCACCTCCGCCTACCATCTTAGCCCAGTCTCTCCATCTCACTGCTCTGCACTCACTCCTCATCACCATTGGGTAAAAATGCAGAGCCACATAGCTGTGTAGATTGGGGCCACCCCTGCTCCAGCCTCAGGAGGTCACGCAATCATGCCCAGTGATTCTTAATGTCTTTGACTCAGCCTCCTCTCTCCAAAGCCCTCCGCAGCTGATCATCATTTTTAATGCTCTCCTGGGACTCCTTTCTCAGCATTGTGCCTTCTCTGTCTCAGCAGACAACAATACTACCTACTTGACTGAAAAACGAGAGCTCATTTGCAAAGAGGCCCTGCAGTTTATTCTCCCAGAGCAGCACATGCAGCCATCTCCAGCTGTGCCCACCCTTTCCTCTCTCCCACCCATCACAGGGGCATGGGGTCTCTCCTATGCAAGACAAACTCCTACCCTGTGTGTTGAGTTTCTCTGCATTCTCAGGGGCATCAAGCTGTCCCTTCCCACCTGAATCTTCAGTCTTTTTTGTGATTTTTTCCAGGTCTTTCTCCTCATCATTTGCCCATGCCTAACTCTACCATTAAAATAAATTAACAAGAACCTTTCTAAATTCCACACGCCCAACCTCTAGATTCTGCCCTCATTTAACTGTGTCCTTTTTCCGCCAAGATTTGCAAACTTGTATTGTGAGCCCCCTTCTGCCTATCCTAGCCATTCTCAACCTACTGCACTCTTGTGCGTCCATCCAACCACCATATTGCCATAGCCAGTGAGTATACTTTGGCTTTACTTCACCGACTCTTGACATGGCATCTGCCTATTGGCCACTTGCTCCTCCTCCCTGAAGTGCCTTGTCCCTCACTTTGCCTGACCCCACTCTTTCTTCGCTGGCCATGTTCCTCTCTCTGCCTGCTCTTCATGCCTCACTGGATTCCTCAAACTGCTGCTTATCTTGCCCAAATCACTTTCCCTTGCAGACACTGGTTTTAACTACCAGATATAAATCTCCAGCTCAAATTTCTGTCCTGAGCTCCAGACTCCTAAATCCAGCTGCTTAAGTGCCATATCTGCTTAGATACCCCAGAAACTTTGCAAAAACAAAATGTTGAAAAGGAACTTGCTGTCCTTCTTACCCATCTATGAATCAGCCTCTGTGAATCACACCTGATGGCCCCTCTCCTTTCCCCTCCCACCTCCACCCTACCTATCTTACAATTTACCTCTTTTAATTCTAGCACCTGCCCATCAGTTTTAATGCAGGCCTAGTCATGTTCCTGGATTATTATGTTATCTCTCTCACCTTCTCCAGCATGGCCCTCCCACCTCTCCCCTTCAACCCCCCTGGCTATCAAGGCCATTTTTTCAATATTAAGCTGACCAATCATGCGCAGCAGACCACCCTCAGGGATTCCCTGACCTTTCCCAATTTGGTCCCATTCCTAAGCTCCACCCATAGCGTCCCTCTGGATGATCAGGCCTTATTTCCTCACTGCTACTCCCTAGCACCATCTTTTGCTCTTGCCACACCAAATTACACATGATTTCTTACAAATATTACATGTTTTCATATGTTGACAGGTCCAGGCAGTTGCCTCTCTCTGGTCCCCCTCCTGCTGTTCTTTAAAATTTAGCTCAAGATTTCTTCCTCCCCATAGACTTTGCTGACCCTAAGTATGATTAACCTTCCCCCATCTGCTGTCATATATAATTCTCTCCTGGCATTTTCCACATTGTATTTTAATTGCTTATTTCCCTGACTGTCTCTCTCCAGCACCTGGAGAGCAGGGAGCATGTTATATTCCAGGGCTTGACAAATCTTTTCTGTAAAGGGCCAGATAGTAAATATTTTAGGCTAGGTGAACCTTGTGGTCGTTCATTGATGAGGCTGCAACTAAGCATTGACAACACATAAATAAATGGATATCGCTTTGTTCCAATAAAACTTCATTTATGGGCACTGAAATTTATGTTTAATATAATTTTCATATGTCACAATATTCTTCTTCTTCTTTTTCTTTTTCTTTTTTTTTTTGCTGAGGAAGACTCACCCTGAGCTAACATCCATGCCAATCTTCCTCTACTTTTTAGTATGTGGGCCACAGCACAGCATGGTCACTAACAGATCAGTGTAGGTCTGCACCTGGGAACCAAACTTGGGCCACAGAAGTGGAGAGTGCTGAACTTAACCACTAGACCACCAGGGCTGGCCCAGTAATATTCTTCTTTTGATATTTTTCCAACCATTTCAAAATGTAAAAGCCATTCTTAAATCATGGGCTATTAAAAAACAGGCAGCAGACCCTGGTACTATTTCTATCTCTATCCTTCACTCTAAGCTTGGGACGCAGTAAATACTCAATGACCGTTGGCTCAACAGATGACTAACACCTCTTTGGCTAAACTGTCCCCAACCGAGAGAGATGGCTAAAGGAGTCATGCCATTTCCTACGGAGGAAATGGATGTCAATCATAACAACATATTTGGTCTGCTGCTCCGCTAATTATGCCAATGTTTCTCCAAAACAACTTAAACTTTACAAGGTCAGATGAGAGGCAGGTGCTGGGTTGGGGTTCCTCCCCTATAAGGAGGACTAAAGAGTTAATCAGCTCTGAGAGATCATTTCAGGCACAGCACTAAAGGGCAAGTAGCAAAAACAAGTTCCTTTCTATTTTATTTCCTGGAGTTTTAAAGGCAGCAATATCACTAATAACCAACTATGATAATATCTTTAGAGAAATTGGTAAACATCAGTATGATTAAGGCATAGAAAAGCCTGTAATTTGTACCTCCAGAGTAAAGAGATAATAACAGCCTACTTCTCAAAGCATATAAAACATAAAGATTTGTTTTTCCTCTATCAATTTTGAATTGCAAAGGGCCACTCTGCCTCCCCCTACAAAAGCCCCAACAGCATGTGCTCAGAATTCACAAATGTGAAGGCTCCGAGGCTGGGACTGGCGCTGGAGGATAGACTCCACTTGTGTTGGAGGCTGACTGAACGGACTCTTTCTAGAGGAAGGCGTGGCATTTCCTGAGGCATGAAGCAGGCTAAGATATTCTGAAATCAGGAAATAAAATAATCTGTGCTTGTAAAGGAATTCTACTCTGTTTAAGAAATGATTCCAAACGAACTAGCAGAGCATGTAAATCTGGTAACAGTCATAGCTGCAGTGGGAACAGACCCCACCAGCATGGCCAATCTCCCAACCCAATCCTCTGCCTGGGAGGACGCCTGAAGAGAAATCCAGAGGGGCTCTGGGTAAGAGAAGAAGGTTTCTGTCCTCCCTGCACTAGCAGCTGGGTGAAGGTCTCTTAAGTAGCTAAACTGTGGTGCCGAAGGGATGTAGGTCCCCATCAAACGATGCATCAGGAAATGGAAGCACTTCCTGGAGCAGAGGTGGCTGATAGTCTTACGTCTGGAGAGAAAATTGTGATATGAAGATTCAAAACAGAAATACTGGGTGAATCAACTTTCCTCATTATTTTGCCAAACAGCGTTTAAGCTGAGCTTTTTTCGCATGCCTATGATTCATGCAGACTTATCCACATTAGTGCTTCCTATGAAACTCAGAATGAGACAAATAACAGCAACAACACCTCCTACAACCCGCCTTCCGCTGTAACCCAAAGCGCCAACCAGGGCACTCAAGCCGACTTCTGCACCCTTACTCTGTGGCTGAATGCTGACCTGCTGACACTCACAGCTCTGCTTCCTGAGTGATCCCAGTGGCTCAGATCCGAGACTTGGTGGTGGTGGTGGTGATCGGGGTTGGAGGGGGTGGGTGTGAGGAAGGTTGGATGTGGGTTCTCAATGTTCTGTGACGAAAACAAATCTACTTTACATAGATTTGAAGTCTTATGATCAAACTTGCTGACAATTTTGAATGGGGTAGGGCTGCTTGTGTGGCCCTAAGAAGTAGGATGTGGGGAATGTCGGAGGCTGACGGCTGTTGTCCCCACTTGCTCTAGAGAAAGTATCTTCAGTGTGGCGATGGGCCATGCTGGACCACACTGGATCCTATGGTCCTGGCTGTCCTTAGAGAGGGCAAGAAGGAGCTTACTCTAGAAGTAAAGATCTGACCTCTGCAATCCCCACTGGGCAGGACAGCGCCTATGCGGGCCCTAAAGACTGTGGTGAACAGGACTATTTTTTGGAAGTCTTACACCTTTCACTTGGAATTATTTGATACATTTGATATTTATCCATAAATATTTGGAGCCTACAAAAATGTTCTCTCTCTATAATGACCCAAGAGCTGCGCATTTTACAAATCTTGCCAAAGGCTGCTCCTTCAAGCACACTTCTCTATGTGGTTGATGGCCCTGTGTGGCAATGTAATAACTTGGGACTCTCCTGTGGTCTCCAGAAAACTCGTTTTTTTTCCTGCTCTAAATGATGGCATGTTCCAACTTCCAATGCTAATTTCTTTCAATCTCTTTTGGTAAATATGTTTTTCACCTAAAATACTTTTAAGAAATATTGGCAACTTCTGAACCTGCTGAGAAGTGCCAGAGAGCATGAAAAATTTTAAACAGAAGATAGTCTAAAGTCATTTATATTTTGCCTGGAATGCATTAGAACTTTTCTTCCTTAGTTAATTTACTTTCTTAACTTTGCTTTGCTTATGCTGATATTTGTTGAAAGCGAGCCACAGGAAGGAAGATGACATAAAAGCACCATTTTAGGAGGCAACAACCTTGGCATTAAACAGACGACTGGTCATCCTCAATGAGGAGAACTCATTTGTGGGAACCAAGAGTTTGATTATCATGGAATTCTTTGTCAAAATTCCTTACCTTTCCTCATACAATACCGTAGAATTAGAAAATGTACATTTTAAGTTTCAAGTCAATAACATGTTAATTCATGTGTTACTTTCAGCTGCTCTGCCTGGAGAAAAATAGCAAAGTGAAGCACTACCAAAAGCAAGAGAGGAATATTACTTTGGCTTTTAAACATGTAAACACATGTCTAATATAATCAATCTAAGACCACAGGAATATGTTTTATTTATTTATTGTTCTGAAGTTCTCTAATGAAATGTCAATATATTACCAACTGGTAACTCTACACAGTTTTCTTGTGTGTGCCCAAGAAGCTTAGCTAGATATATTATCAACTATGAAAAACAGACTTTCCAAAGGGCTATAATAATAGCTATAACAATTTACAGGAATTTTTAAAAAGTTAAATAGATTCAAAATATAGGAAAATAAAACTTTATGTTGGAGAGTAAGAAATTTCTGCAGAAGGAGTACTTTTTCAGTAATCACTACGACTGGTACATTAAAGAGAAGATATTTCGACCTGATCCTCATCCTAGTATATCTCAGGTTATTTCTTAAAATTCCCTAGTCTGTGCAGCTTTCAAAAGCAAGACAGCAGAAACAATCGCATTATACTTTATTTCATTATTTCAAAAGAGCCCTGCGAGATTGTCTTTGGTTCCTGGTGGGTACATCTGTGTGTGTGCGCCCGCACACGCGTGTGTGTGCATCTCCTTCATTCTGCATGCATGTGATTTAATTTCAGAAATAGAATAATAGAAAGAACAAGCAGTAACAGAATCAGTACTTTAGCCACACAGAGCCAAGAGACAGAGGGAGGTAATTTTTCTTAAAGCAATTTCAGTGAGCACTTTCTACATGAAAAAAGAGAAGTGATTTCCCAAATTGAGAAGGGAAATCCCCTCGGTGTTAGTGTAATAGATAGAACGAATGGACTATTTAAGAGAAGAGCTCTCAAATGTGCTGGGGAATGCAGGGGTTTTGAGAGGCAGTGACTTTTGATCTCGATCGCCCCTGCTGGATTTCATTTTCAGAAAGAATAAGTGGAGTGTCTACAGCGCAGATCCAGCCCAGGTCCCTGCACGTCACATCCCCAGCATCCCAAAAGATACCAGGCGGGACAAGTTGCATATTGGCATGGCCCAGTGTGGCCACTCTTATTTTCTTAGGCAAAAATACCCCACAAACCTAAACAGTTATAGAATGGGTTTTGGGAAAAGCACTCTAATGGTATTAACTATAGTTCAAACTACCAATTACAATGTCAAAAAAGTGATATCCATGTTTGTCAAGGTGTGGAAAAACCGGAACTCTCCTATATTTGGGAGAATTTAAATTGGTAAAGTCTCTTTAGAGAGCCAAATGTAATGTGTGCTTATTACTCAACCCAGACTTGCCACATCTCAGAATCTTGCTTACAGAAATAATCACATAAGAGGATGTCCTTTGCAGCATTGTTGCCAATCACAAAAATTGGTAACAATCTAAATATCCATCAGCAGAAGAAAGGTTAAGTAAATCGTTGTACATTTGTTTTAATGGGGAAAGAGCTCTAGACCATATTGTTGAATGAAAAAGACTATTTGTTCATCAATATGAATAGCATGATCCCGTTTATGAAAAATAAAATACTAAGTGTCTATGTACCCATGTTTGTGTAAACCCAATGAAAAAGATCTGGAGATATACACCAGAATCTCGAGAGGGGACATTTCTGCAAATGGAGTCACATAACAGAAAGGACAATGTGAGCGAAGTGATCGTTTTTTTAACTTTACACAGTCACAAAATGTGTTTTTATTTGAACATATATAAATATATTTATATTATGTGGACAATTAAGAAAATTTTTAAAGGAACAAAAGTAATCCAAGTTTTTAAATTTTGTAAGCAAAACAAGTTCCTTCTCTTATTATCTCAGGGAAGATCAAAACATCTTCCAGACACAGATTTGGCACTAATTTATAGAGTTAATGAGATTAGGTATAACCACTGCAATCTCTATTTCAGAAATCCCCCTAATGTAATAAGATTTTAGTTTTAGTTTGTTGCATCTACAAGAAACTGAACTCATCTCATCAGGTTCTACCAGACACTAAAATGACTTAGTAACCACCCTCACTTCTTACAAGTAAGTTAATCGAATGACTTCCTTTTCCTCATGGCTGCCTCTTAGTCCCTCAATCTTTCGGTCATTAATAAATGTATTCCTCTTGTGGCCCAAGCTTCCTTTGAATCGCACGACCAACAGAAGTGATGGTCTTCTATTTTTACAGTGTGCAAAGTATGGAGTTGGGAACCAAACCCCATGGCCAGTGCCTTCCACCATGCATTTGCTTTTCAATTTTGAGTTTGCTAATCTTGCTTTGTCCACTGTGCAGAGGGACAGTGGACAAAGCTGTCCTTCTTAGGAGGGAGACAACACAAGGCTGCTTGCTTATTACTTCTCCATAAATTACTGCCCTGGGCTACAACATCTCGACGATTTAAATCCTTTATATTAGTTTTCCTGGTGCACAATCATAGTCTGATGCCATCTATTTAAAGATTTAAAAGAGCTTCCCAAATATAACATAAAGTTATATCCCTTTGTACTTCCATTTCCTTAAGATGTATCTCCCTTTTATGGCTCCCTGTCTATCTCTTGACCATCACCCTCTCACCTTTAAAACTCTTCACTTAATCCTCTTGAACTCACTCCCACTTTATTCATCTCTCTTGGAACAGAGTTTCTGTATCACTTAGGAAATACAACCCATTCATAGAGAGGAGGTGACACTTGTTAATCAAACCCTTACACATTTCATTCCACCATCCGGAGTCTGTGCTGTCCAATATGGCAGCCACTAACCACAAGTGCCTATTTAGGTTAAATCTAAATTAATTTAAATAAAAGTAAATAAAAAATTCAGTTTCTCCTTCTCACTAACCACATTTCAAGTGCTCAGTAGCCAAATGTAGCTAGCGTCTATGGTCTTGGACAACACAGCTATACAACATTTTCCTCATTGCAGAAAGTTTTATTGGACAGCCTGATCTAAGTATTTCAACTATAACAGTACCTAGACTCTTGGGAAAATTCAAAACTTTAATAACAGGAAGAAATTGGATCTTGGGAAAGCAGAAAATCTATTAATTAATAATGAACGAAACCAACAAACAAATTCACGGTGTCTGTAAATAAATAAAGATATCTCCCTGACTAAACAAACTTTCTACAAATCTTTACATTTCTATTTAACAATCCAATAATAATCTCTTCCTAAGCATTACATACACTGGCTGGATAACATTTTTTGATTCTTGAATAATTATGGATTTTCAGAATTTGTTTTTAAAGAATATTTATGAAGCTGCCAACCTGCTCCTTCTCATTTAAATACAAACAAGTTTGAAAAGCTTGGACAAACAGAAATGTGGGAATGTTTCCAACTACTTTAAAGCCCCCTGAATGGGAATTCAATCTTATATCCTCCACAGGTGACAATGGGCCTTTCTTTCCATTTGCCAAGCATCTATTCATCCATCAGCCTGCTGGCTATCACTTCCCCATGACATCTGCCTGAAACCATCCCCTCCCTGCATACGCCATCCCAGCATTACTCTCTCCCCACTTGTCCAACTACCATCTCCTGTGCATACTTCCCTAACTGTGCGCATCCCACTATGTTCTAGTTACCTATATACATGTGTCCTCCCCGTGCAGTTGGGAGCTCCTTGGGGGCAGGAAAGTACTGACTCATTTGTATTCACAGCACCTAATTAACACTGTGTCTAACACACAGAAAGTTCTCAAGAAATATTTATTGAACTGAGCTGAGCAAATTGGACTCAAAGTTGGAAGCCTGCTTTTCATTCTAACTCTGACTCTAAGTCTTGCGGTCAGAGGTATTTGAGGTATAATCAATGTAATCTACTTTGTTACTGTCTACATTTAATTAGCAGACAGTTGAATTAATTTGAAATGTTAGCAGGAGCTATTCCCGGCTCTGATCCAGTTGGCTACTCGTAGCCTACATGCGTTTGTGTTCCTCTCTATAGCAGCTTCCCAATTTCTTGGGAAAAAATAAGATTTTCTCTGGTCCCAAACAAACTAATTAATGAGACTGCCAAGTGAAATAAACAGTGTTGTTCAATCTGTTATTTAATATTTTTCAAAATATACAAATAAATCATTGGATGATGAGATTTAGATTTGATGAGCCAAAAGACAATGAAAAGTATTGTCAATATTTAAAACTTAGACAAAAATTCACTCTCCAAGAGTCTCCAGGAAAATGTCAATTGGGTTTTGTTCCTAAGAAACTTGACTTCATAAAATCGGCAAACATCCAAATTTCAAAAGGGAAGCCCAAATATGTCATATATTCATACATTGCCAAAAGATCATTAGTTCATATGTATGTATTTTAAAACCCAAATTCTAATAATCTTGATTAAAAGACTGGCGTTAGCAACCAAAATTTAAGATATAATAATACCACTAAATGCAGGCTGTGAAATTCAGGAAAATGATTTCCTAGCCAGGAAATATGTGGTTCTTTTTAGTGTTATAATGATATCAAGTAAGTCAACTGGACTTTTTCTCCCTCCAGGGTGAATTGGAAGCCTAATGGTTCTTTGTTTTTCACTTCTCCTTTTAATATCAATGGAATATCACGTTTTACAACATTTATGCTGAAAGACAGAATAAACACGATCTCTGAATTTGTTGAGGGATTTGCAGAATAATTTTGTGATTCTTCTTTATTTAGAGGAATACCTACAAGATTATATTTGTATAGAGACTTAGAATTTCCAAATGCTTACAGGTGCATTATCACATTTAATGCAAATTGTTCATATACATGATGAGCTCAATTATTCAGGCAGCATCTGCTCAGTTTACATATTATTCATGACATTTCCCTCCCTTCTTTTTTCCTTTCTGGGCTGAAATTTGATCATTTTCTTTCCTATTAGTCTTGTACTAGTGACAAAGGAGGAAAGAAGAAAAGGAGGGGAAATTCAGGCTGATCGTATTTTAAAAATTTATAGAGTTCTTTTGGAAAAAAAGCGACTGAGAATATTCAAACTGCTAGTTACATTAAGGCTCTAGTGAGCAGCAGCATTAATTTAAGTGATTTAAATTATTTCAATGTTTGTGACTTATTCAAATATCCTTAATCTACAACTTCTAATTAATAACATAATCGTTTTACAATCATTTTTTTAATTTAGGTCTGTGTGCTAGGGAGTATTATTCCCACTTTTATAGGTGAGAAGGCAGGAATATGGAGAGATGAAGTTGATCTGTCCAAGCAGAGGCTGAGATCAGAAACTAAGCCATGTGACGCCAAGTTGAGCATCCTTTCCCGGAAATCAGTGGTTCCCAAGCTTTAGCATGCATCAGAATCTTGGTGGGCTTGTAAAACACAGCTGGGGAGCCCCAGAACTGAAGTAACTGGTTTGGCATGTCTGAGGTGCAGCCTGAGAATGTGCATTTCTAAAAAAAGGTGCTGCTGCTAGTGATCCAAGGACCACACTTTGAAAACCACTGCTTTAAACCATGGATGCCTCCCTCGGCTCTTTCTACATCCCACTCAACTGTAATCACACTAGAGCAAGGAAAGTCTCCTAATTCTGTGCTGCCTCTCTCCATCCCCACCTCCCACTGCCATCCAGTCATCACCATGGTGCCTGTGGCACCGCACACACACCACATAAATGGTGCATGAATGTGGCTTCCTTCTTCTCATGGTATTAGGGAATGACAGATCAGTGAAGTGAAATGCATTAAGTAACCTTTTTTTATAGGGTCTATTTAAACCAAAATGTTTGATCTTTTTTTCTTCCAAGCTACTGAATTTATTAAGTGAAACAAAGAGACAGAGGACAGCAACGAACTGTCTCCAAGCTCCTATGCTTCCCATGAGCTCTTTATGCCCTCAGGAAATCTGAGTCACCCTGCCATGATGGAAGACCTCCAGGTGTGGGTCCTCCCCCCACATGCACAGTGCCACCACTGGTGTTAATCAATACTTTCCCAGCTTTGTGAGGAGGGGCCAATTTGCTCTTATTCCTTAGAAATAAACGACTGTCCTTATATCACCCATGCCAAATAATTTCTTCAACTCTTCCTTCTTTTTCATTGCAAAATATGTCACTTTAAATGGGCATTATCCTGTTAATATTTTCAGTCTACTTGGGAATATAGATACTATGCTTTTTGAGAAAAGTGGCCAGATTGTGTTGCCCCAGCTAGTTAATTAACTGGAGAACCAAGAACACGAGAACCATGGCATACTATATAAGATCTGACGGGCGAAAATATCATAGCTGTAAGAAACAGATTACTGACATTTTGTTAATGTTTAACATCACGGTCTTACCTATGCACACTAGATCCATAAAACCATACATTCCATAGCAGATTTGAAAAAGGATGTCCTTCCTCTGCCACACTGCATAGGGACTGAAGGCTGACCAGAGGAGCCAGGTCACACTCGCTATTAAGAACAGGGATCCTAGGATTACAGCAATCATCTGAACTTTCTCAACCAGTGTTATAGAAATGCTTTGCCACTAAAAGAAAAACAGAGGCATGTAAGAAAAAGGTGCTATGTATAATTGAAAAAAAAAAAACCAAAACATTTTCAGCCCCATGTTTCTCTTCAAAATGTTAGACCCTTTTCAATCTGATCAGCCCCCAAATGAATTTTTCCATTTCGTCCAGACTATAAAAAATAGACAAGCAAATAAAGATTAATGAATTGCCTTAACTTCATTATTTTCAGTAATTCACCATTCTGCAAGTTTAATCTAGTTTTACTCCAGATAACAGTACTAAGAGTGAATCGCTGAGGAATAGTTAGTACCTGGGAATCACATTGCCATCTTTCCCGCATGCATGAAATTAAATACATTCTGATGATACATGGTGAGGACTCCACTATTTGGAAATTTATTTCGCTCGTAACACATTTGGCTATTGCAAAAAGGGGGTTTCTCTTTTTGTGGGAAAACATAAAAAACAAATAAATAAGTTATACAAGAACATCAGTGGAAAAGTCATTTAAGGTAACACACTACCATAATTATAAGGGAACTATAAAATGGTACATTGTCTGTTATTGGTACATTTCATATACTTAGATATTACTGATTTTTAATCATCTGTGGGTAACCCATGAAGCCATTTTTGTCAAGATTTAGAATTTGTATACAAATGGAGTATTTTTGAAACTCACAAACTGTATAAGCACATACTATTTAATGGGGAAGAGTAATTTGGTGTCCTAAGTATCAATAGTTGAGAGAATTTACAGTACAAATGATCAAAAATCTTTCAAGGGTGTTATCAACTTGAAAGAATTAATTAGTCATGTTCTCAATTTTGCATAATTGAGACAAACAAAACTGGAATTGCAATTATGGTTTGCCAGTAAACAATGAAACTCAAAACAACCTACACTGTCTCATTCTGTATGAAAGAGCGCTGGCTGTTGCAACATATGGCTTGTCAGAAGAATTCCTAAACAGTTTAAATAACCTTTAAAAACAAATGAGCTTGAACAATCAGCGTCCATTGGGCGAATCTGGTATTTCCTTATACTCTTTACTTACACTAAGCCTGAAGACGTGCATTCCCAGATGGCAAGTCTATCACCACCCATAACTTCCCTCTCTCCCTCATTGTCTCTCCGCCTCTCCCAGCGTAAATAATTTACATATAATATTTTACTTATGCATTTGACCTTGAAAATTCATGGATACTATTAAGTTCTACATTTATTAAAGATTAAATATTAAGATGCATTTGATATATTTTATAATCTAAAGTCATTTACTTTGTTTTTCTTTTAAAAAAACAGAACCAAATGACAAAGTTTGGTGGAATTCTATAGGAAAGGTATTTCTAACCATTTAATACGAAGATTCACTTATCGAAAAACAATTCTTATTTTTACAATTCTAGATGAATAACGAACTAGTCAAAATTATTTTATCATTATAAATGAATCAATGTTGTATTTCAAGTTTTTTTTTAGCTTTCTGACATAATTTTAAATACATGAATTTCAAACTGCCACGCATCTGACTTTTAAACCATTTTAAATTTGGTGTCACTAAATAAGTGTGAACTATCATTGTCTGCTGTTCTTGTTTAGTTTTGATGCTCATTCAAATTTGCATTAAATACAACAATATGGTAAGCAACATAGAAAACTACTTCCAACTAACATCCATCCTAGATGGCTGCTATCATGTCTATACGCATTATGTTACCTTTATTAATTTATTAATCACATCAGACAGATGAAAACGAAGCATACTTTTAAATCCAGGGGGCAAAGGTGTCCAACCTGTGTGTGTGTGTGTGTGTGTTTGATTTTCACATGGTGGGCCACACGTTTCAGAGCACATATGCCTGAATCACAGGATCTTGAGTAATCAAAGGTGAGTGAGGAGGATACACCGAGAATGATGTTAACTGATATCTACTTTCCTTTTGTCAGTAATCCTTTATGTTCCAGATTCATTATATAATTTTAGTGGAGTTAAATATTGACAGCTCAATATTGTATAATTAATTATATTTAGCTTCAATCAGGCCTACTAATTAATTCACCCAAGACAGCCTGAATGCCAATTCAGTAACAACACGGTGGCCACAGGGACAATGTGGTAGACCCTAATAGGCAGTCAGATTTGGGTGAACTGGTGGGGACAGTTTTATGTGGCTGTGGTGTCTCATGGACACAGGAAATTGGGGTGGCTCTCGTCTCAGAAGCAGCATGACTTCAAGGGCTGGGAGGTCGCGCTCAGATGGCAGGCTTCTGACGCACGAGGCTTAGCTGGTCCTTGTCAGGGAAGGTAAGTGAGTGAAGAAACAGACTTACTAGGAACAAGAAACACTGATGCTTCACGCTTGTTTGGGGATACCAAATTTCAAGTGGTTTAAAATTCAAATACCTGTCAGTTTGGAATTAATGCGTTTAAAATTATGTCAGGAAGCTAGGAAAAAAAGAACTTTTGATTACAATACACTGGGAAGCTTAATTATTTACAATTATCACAGAAATTATTTTTCGTTGTAATTATAAGGAGCAATTTGAGATTTTTGAAACTTACTTTTAAAGAAGGATAAACTGTTCAAAACTTAGAATGAAATTTTTAGTTTTATATCACTCTGCTAATAATGCAAATATGCAAGTGTGTCTAAAAGTGCATAGATGTTCTTCATATTCTGATGAACCTTAAAATGAGTACCATTTCACTGAATAGCTAATGAGGACAAACCATTATTGAAAGCAAAATTATTAAACAATTATGAACATAGGGATTTTTTCCTTTTGAACACTGATATCATCTTGGTAATTTCTTTGCCCATTATACACAGCTTTTTCTTATTTTTACCATTATGTGCAAAAAGTAGGATTATTCACTTTCTTCCCCCAGGAAAACTAATGCTGCTTCCCACCGCTAGGAAACACCCACCTACCATCCTTGCCCTGGAAGGCACACATTATCTAACCGGCTCAGCCTCAAGGAGCTGTGTTAATGGACCATTAGCTTGGACAATAAAAACAGAAGATGAGTCTCCAGGGCTTCCCTCGCTACCCCAATGGTATCCAAGGCCTGGATTTCAGTTTGTATGATATTTCTGAACCTGGAACAAAATCTGTCAACTGCTGAACAAAATTTCCCTCTAAAACTTGATATGTAGGCATATATATATTTTTTTCATTTAAATTTCTTCCTAAGTTTGGAAAGGGAAGTAATATAACAATAACCAGATTGACTCTAAATAATTGCTATTATTTTATTTCTTTCCATAATATTTGAATACGTGACTCTTTTATATTCCTAAAAAGGTGTTCACTTCCACACAAACTGTTGGATGTATTGTTTCTAGTAAAAGTGGGACCAACTGGCTCCACTTTTGGAAGTTCATCCTCATTTAGTAAACCAGAAGAAGTAATTTAGAATCACAGCCTATATTTACATAGGGCCAATAAGTGCCAGGCACTTTTCTAAGAAGTTATGTTTAACTCATTTAATTCCCACAACAACTCTATAAGGGAGGTGTTATTATTATTCCCATTTTACAGATAAGTAAACTGAGGCAGAGAGAGGTTAAACAATTTGCCCAAGGTTCCACACCTAGCAAGGACTAGAGTTGAGATATAAACCCAGCAGTCTGGCTCCTAGGCTCATGCTCTTAACCCTTATACTTTACCATATAATAATTCTACTGAGCTCTGCTAACAATTAATTGCATACACCCAGTCTTTGCAATGCCACTGCAATTCTCCTGTTCAAAGCTTCAAGTCTGTCTTCTCTGGTCTACTGAAATAGCTTTCCAGCTGGACATCTAGTCACTAGTCATGCACTGATGCTTTATGTAACTCCAAAGTCTACATTCGTAATGAAAGGAGAACTGCCCCCAGGAAGGAGGGCTAAGTGTTTGGCTCAGTACATATTCCCAGTGCCTGGCACAGAATTGTTTCAGAAAGGATGAAAGAAAGGGATGGAGGAATACTATGAGGAAGAGAAGGAAGGGGGAGGGAAGGAAGGAAGGAAGGAAAGAGGAAAGGGAGGAAGGGAGGGAAGGAGGGAGGAAATGAGAAAGGGAAGAACAGAGGGAAAGGGAGAGGGAAGAAGGAAGGGAGGAAGAGAGGAAAAAATAAAGAAAGGTGGAAGAAGGGAGAGAGCTGTGCGCTCTCAATTCCGTTTAATCTGACTCCTTTGTATTGTTCCAAATGCCATGCACTTTTTACTTTGGTCCCTCTCTGCATCTGAGTATGTTCCTTCCTCAGCGCGCAACACCCTTCTCCCTTTTCCTCACGTGATGAAATCCTCATCCATCCATAACTGGCTCTAATGCCAACTGTTCTAAAAAGCCATCCCCTTGTGCCCCTCCTCTTGAAGCAGAATCCTTCTTTCTGGATCCCGCAATCCACTGTTGATACTTTTATTTAGTGCAGATTTCCTTCTCATTTGGATCCCAGATAACTGTTTGTCTCCCTGTTGTCCAAAGACTGCAGGTGTCACCAGGGCAGAAGCTGTCTCATCCTCCTCTATATTCAAACAGCTGAACACATGCAGTAAATTCTTGAATACTTGGTCTCCTGACTTTAGTTTCCATCATCCTTCCGACTGCCAGATTCCCATTCTCGCCACATCCACTCTCTCATTGCCTACAGGATAAAGTTCCAGTTCTGGCCAACCACCAATGAGAAGAAGTGAGAATTTCAACTCAGATCTGTTTCCAAAGCCTAAATTCTTTCTATAACACCCTTCCTCTGCCTACTGTCTGCCTGCTCTCACTCCTTCTCTCTGCCTACTTAAACTGACACATCCTACATCTGAAAGCAAAAACAAAATGGGCGTAATTATACCTTTCTAAAGGTGGCTGTAAGGATGGAGAAAAGTCAACATAGGGAAAAAGCAGTCAGCACAGCAGAGTGCCAACTAAATCTGACCTGAAGCTTTCTAAATGGCATTCTCAAATACTTCTTGAGTCTGAAAATTGTGGTTTGTTAAATGAATATTAACATGAAGACAATCTCAAGGAGTTATATCTCTTTAATTCTAATGAAATTTGGAAAGAATTAAACTCACACAAGAAATTATTTAATATTCTCTTTATAAACAACTGCTCAGAGATGCACTAAGTAAGGTCCACCAGTCCTAAAAAGATGCAGACAACATACATGGCCCAAAATTTGGTGTCATTGTGTGTGAGTGTCCATGTCAGTGTGGTGCCCTTCATGGGAAATTAATACCCCAATTATAACCACATACTGCTGTGAAACCATGGCAAAAACTGTTGCCCTCACCAATGGAATCTGACTAGTTAACACAGGTTTATAACTTCCTTCAGAGTAGAAAGGATGGAAGAAAAGATAGGAATTTTCTTTAAAGAAATGATGGGAGCCCAAACCAAGGTAAGACCAAGATTCTCCCCATTACAAAAACCACTTCCAGCCAGTAAGATAAGAACTGGAGGAAAGGCATACCCCCACCCCATCAGGCCTCCAGGACGCTAGTTAGAAAGATGTCCCTATCATTCTGTTGTCTGAAAGAGTTAACGCAGCTTCCCAATTTAGAACCCAATTTCCGCCCTGAAAAAAACACGTGCTCAGCAGGAACGAGACGGAACTCAGAGAAAGTAGATTTTTTCTGTGTGCATTAAATCATTCAGTCTAAAACACTGTTTCATCTTGGTTTTTACAAGGCAGGCCAGATATGAATCATGAGCTAATAGATTTGTAGTACAATGATTTATAGCATGCAGCATGACAGGTGGGATTACTTACCAGTGTCACAGGAGAGAACACCTGCTCTTAAGAAGTGTCCTCTTCAGAAAAATGAATTTAGCTAAAACCTATTTTCAATCGTCTTTAGATGGTGTTTAAATTGAACCGCTAAAGTTGGGATTTGAAATGCTGGCAGAAAACATCTTGATGTGTAATCAATTTGACATGCGGATACAACATTCAGTTAATTTTATGCCCACTCTTTGTAGAGTTGTATTCATAGGCTGCATGTCAAAAGTGATTTCGTGATTTGGTGGGGGTCTTCTCTGTTAGAAAAGCATCTTCATAAAATTATCTCAGAGCTGAGATAGAAGTCAGACAAAAGGAATTTGCTTTGCCTGAGAAAGGCGAAATCTAAGCGACCTAGAGAAAATAATCAGGAAAAGAATGGAACCACCTCTTCGAAAAAGTAACAGAAATTAACAAAACTCTAGCAAGACTAACAAGAAACGAAAGAAGGGATAGAAAAGGACCAATCCTACAGATGAAACTAGTAGTAAGGGAATAGTATAAAGAACCTCATGCCAATTAATTCAATTGCGTAGATGAAATAGACAAATACTTTGAAAAATATGTTACCAAAACTGTCTCAAGGAGAAATAGAAAGTATGAATAACCCTATATGAAATAATTGAATTTTCAATCAAAAACGTTCCACAAACAAATGAACAAACACCTCTAGGACCAGAGGGTTTAAGTGGAGAATTTCATCAAACATTTAGAAAAGATAATATCAATGTTACACATACTCTTTCAGAAAATAAAGGACAAACTATTTCCGAACTTACTTTATGAGGCCAGCAAAACCCTTATATCAAAAGCTGACAAAAGTATTAAAAGAAAATTCCAGATCAATATTCCTTATGAACATAGATGAAAAAAAATTCTCTACAGGGGCTGGCCCCGTGGCCGAGTGGTTAAGTTTGCGCACTCCACTTCGGCGGCCCAGGGTTTCACCAGTTGGAATCCTGGGCGCAGACATGGCACCACTCGTCAAGCCATGCTGAGGTGGCGTCCCACATGCCACAACTGGAAAGACCCACAACTAAAAATACACAACTTTGTACCAGGGGGCTTTGGGGAGAAAAAGGAAAAATAAAATCTTTAAAAAAAATATTCTCTACAAAATAATAGCAAATCAAATCCAGCAATATATAGAAAGAATAATGCAGCACAAAAGAGTGACTGGGATTTCTCCTAGAAATACAAGGTTGATCTAACATTCAAATATTAGTCAATGTAATTGACCATATTAACAAACTAAAAAAGAAAAATCTTCTCAATAGATTTGGTAAAAATTATATGACAAACACTCATTCAGATGAAAACTAGGAACAGAAAAAAAAACCTCTTAACCTGAAAAGCACATCTACAAAACACTTAAAGCTAGGATCATCACACTTAATGGTGGCAGAAACAACAAGAAAGAATGCTTTTCCCACTAAGATCAAGAACTAGGCAAAAATATTCACCCTTATTACTTCTATTCAATAGTGAACTGGATGTCCTAGTCAACAGAATATGGGGGGAAAAAAAAGAATGACATACAGATTGTAAAGAAAGAAGTATAAATTATTTCCATTTGTAGATCACATGATTATCCATGTAGAAAATCCTAGAGAATCTACAGGAAAATCTAATAGAATTAGGAAGTTGGTTCAGCACACCTCAAAATACAAGGTCAATAAACAAAGATCATTGTATTTAGATTCCAGCAGCAACAAGTCGGAAAATAAAATTACAAAAACAATACTAGATAAAAAACACCATAAGTCATAAATTACTTAGGACTAAAATTTTTTAAAGATGATCTACAAATCACTGCTAAAAGAAATTAAAGAAAACCTAAATAGATGGCAGTTGTGGATTAGAAAACTCACTATTGTTCAGATAATCATTCTCTCCAAATTTAGATTCTAAAGTTAAAACAGAAGAAAAATAGTATCAGAAAAACAAAAGTTTCTCGTTACTGTTTACATTTTCAACAAAGAGGCCACTCATTTAGAATGATAATCAGTCAGTTGGTGTTATCAATCTAATTTTAACTCACAGTGATTTAAAAAAATCTCCAAATCATTGGCTGCAATTTCTACAAGAATTCAGCACAGAAAGCCCCCTGGACACACTTTGTTGTAGGGAACAATCTTTACTACTGTTCCCTTGGCCAGTGGTAACACATATCCTCTGAGGGACAGTGTCTTGGCCACAGATCATCATTTTGTTTCCTCAAAATGCCTGGAACTAGATCATGTGACCAAGAGAAATGCAGAGAGGTCAATGGGCAGCTGTCCATGTGTCCTAGGGAATGTTGTCAGGGTTTCATGCTATTGTACAGAACTCAGAAGATCAATAAAATTTTTTCTTCCAGAAACCTGGAAATCCCAAGAAGTTTGACAAGCCATGTTCCAGGACTACGGAGATGTGCTCAGTATGGTTTGCAGCTCAGGGAAAGGAAACCAAGCACCCTCAAGGTGAGGGTCACCCTGGGGGTTCCTGGGAGGAGTGTCCAGGACTATGTGCCTGGGTCCTAGGATTATGAAGCAGGAGAGAAATTTTCTTCCCCTAGAAAGGAAGTATCTGGGAGGGGATGACCTCTTAGAAGACTTCACTCTGGTAAGAAGATTCTTCTCAGCTTTCCTCATGACAATTAGACTCAGCCGAGCTGGACACATGAATAGACAAGACTGCTCTTTGACTTTGGGGCCAGGAGAATAAAGTCCTGGAGGAAATGGGACAAAGGTGAAACTGTCCTAAGGCCACATGGAGCAGCAAAGGGACCATGGATCCAGGGCTAGGACAGAGTGACCAGAGAGCCTGCCAAGTTTGAAAGTTCAGTTCCAGGGGGAGAAAATTAATGCAAAGGGAAGGTTTGGTTACTAAGTGAAAAGCAAAACTAACAGAGCCCAGAGACATGGAGTGGGGAGGGATGCTAAACGGGAGCGATATCTGTGAATGGCCAGGGACAGTGACCCTAATTACAGGAGTGAGATGGGCCTTCCAAAGAAACGTCTATCCAGAAAAACCCTTGTAACAAAAGCTGTCCTTTATCCATATGCCAAGTCTTTGGAAATAAGAGACTGAAGATGATCGTATCTGGCTGTCTCCAGATTCATAGGACGATGGCAGATCAAAGGAGCAGAAAGTGTGAAAAGTTTTCTTATAAGGGATGAGTATACTCAATTTCAGTTAATCCTCTAACTGACAAACATCTCTCAAATGACTGAGTATTAACAGGAGCAAGACCTTTTTGAACTAACAAGAATTAATTTAGCAACTACGGAGCATGGAGTCCACAAGAGGAATACCAAAGATCATGGATCTCTTGTAAAAAAATGTATATGGATTCCTCATTTTTTTCTCCTAATTTCAGAACTATCCATATCTCATCTCTCAATGCTATTTCTTGTTCACTTGTTTTGATTGTTATAGATTATCATACTTGCCAAAGGTTTATTGATCCAGATTTCACAGTCTAAAAGTTAAAAAAAAAATACACTGCAGTTCTTCAGTGTTCGAGAGTTTATACTGCCTTTTCCCTCTCTGTTAATTCCTTCTGGTAACAAAAGCAGGGGTGACCATTATTTTGAATCAAGGAAATTGCTCCAAGTGCCAGCTGTCTAATACAGTTAGTCTTAGTAACTAGACTTTGCCCTATATCAATTAAAAGTGTATGTCTGCATATAACACATTTTTGGTTTGTTACTCTTCTCAATATTCACTATTAATTATGTTGAAACACAGCCTCCCCAGAGAATCTCTATCTAAGTAATTAGTAGGTGGGCATAACCCTATTTACTTGTTCTCTCCACAAGGGGTTGAAAGCTACCTGGCGCTAAAGGAGGTTATTAAAACTCTCAATGGGCCGTTGCTGTTTTCAATCTTGCTTTTGGAGCAGAATCTCATGGAAAACAACTACTTTCCCATTTGAAATACTTCAGTTCATGTACAACCAACACTGCCTGCTGTCCTGGTGGTCAGAACAGCGCCCTTGGGAATTAGGGACTATAGCATGAGGCAGATCACCTCTTCCATGGAATTTACGTAGTCTTTACCAAGTGGCTTTCTCTTGGCTATGGGGAGGCAGCATAAAGTGCCGGGACAAACAGAGCTGTGAATTGGCTCTACTACAAAGTGACTTATTCTCATAAAGACCTCAATGTTCTTCTCCATGAAATGACATTTGACATGGTCATCTCAGAATAATTGTGTGCTGACGCCTCTATGCCTTGTTCTCCTTCCTTAATTGAGTTCCAGGGACTGAACTCGTGGCTATGAGACCATGAAGTGGCAGAGTCAGTAAGAGGGAGGACACAGACTATCACAATGAGCAATGAGGGCACAGTGTCTACTACATGGAACTGGGCTTTGCCTCATTCTTGGTTAGGGAAGTCTCACAGTAGGATGATGCCACCAATATAAAGTTGCACACGAAATCCCACCCCCTTTAAATTTCTGACAAGTATAAATGTATTCATTCAACATATGCTTATTGGATGCCTGGTAGGTGCCACAGAAATCACTAGACTAAGGAAAAATCTTATTCTCATGGGATCACTATCCAAACAGAAAAAGAAACACGAAAGGCTCCCAGGACAAGGTGACACGTGAGCTGAGTTTGACAGGATATGTAGGAGGACTTGGCTCAGTAGAGAAAGTGTGTGCTGAACACTTGAGGAGAGATGGGAAGGACAGACAGGAAGAGCCATGTGTATGTAAAGGAGCTGGAATGTTTAAGAAATAGTGAAATTTTATTGTCACTGGAGAGTAGAATCCACATTGGCAAGTGGTGGGAGCCAGCTCACAAGGGGTTTCCAGGATTGGCTATGGAGTTTAAATTTTATCCTATAAGGCAAAGGCTATTAAATAAGCCCAAGAAAGAATCAGGTCTGAATGTGACAGGATGTCTCAGAGAAGTTTACCTGCCTAGCCCTGTTCTTGCTTCCAGTGTTTTCCAAAGATGGACATAACACACCCCATCCCATATGCTCTTCTGCCATGTGACCTGGCCAATCCCCATCAAAAAGGAGCGTTGATTTCTCCACTCCTTGAGTAAGGGATTCTTTGGCCAATAGGATATGGCAGAAGTGACCCTATATCAATTCCAAGCACAGCCTTAACTGTCCTGGCAGTTTTTTCTTCCTCCCTCTTGAAAGCCATGCCATCTAAGAAATGTGACTGCCTCAAGACCACCATGCCACGAGAATCTCAAGCCACGAGGAGAAGTTCTGGCGATGACACACCACGCGCAGAGGAAGAGCAAAGAGCTCCAGGGCACTAGGTATGTGAATGAAGAAGATATCTCAGAAGGGGATCGTCCAGCCCCAGACACCCGAGCAGACTCCACAGTGATCACAGACAAATCATCCAGCTGAACTCTTCCCACCACAAAATCATGAGCAAAATAATAATGGTTGCGTTAAACCACTAAGTATTGGGATAGTTTTTTCAGCAGCAACAGACAAAAGGAACTCTGCTATTTGCTGATCATCTTTGCACTGTGGTAACTGCAGGAGCAACAGGCTGAGAATCAGAAAACCATGCTCTTCCTGGATCACCAACTCAGTGGGGGTCCCTCAACTTCTCTACCTTTCTGCTCATTTTTAAAATGAAGATTTCAATTAAATCACCTCTAAGGCCCCTTTCTGCTCCACAATTCCCTTGAAAACTCACTTCTCTTTATTACGTAATCTTCCCTTTCCTCTTACCGGCCCCCTCTCCTTCTCCGCATATCCATCTAGGAATTCCACAACAAAACGTCCTTAAAAGCATTTTGGGGGGAAAGGAAATGTTCTAAAACTGGAACGTGGTGATGGTTGTGCTAGTCTACAACTTTACTAAAAATCATTGAATTGTACACAAAAAACAGGTGAATTTTATGGTATGCAAATTATGCCTCAATAAAACGATTTTTTTAAAGCCCTTAAAAAATCCTTAAAAAAGCAAAACGAACAAAATCTTTTCGGCAACTACCTGCTTGGTTGTTGTGAGTTATTCTCCATCATAAAATACTTGAAATGTACTTAATTTTTTTTAAATGTACTTAATTTTTTAAATTAAATATAATTCCCAGTGCAACCCAACAGAAAGGGAACTTCTAAGAAGGCCATTTACCTGAAGTAACTCTGCTCAGCTTTTCCATTCCTGGAAAGGTGCACCCCAGATAAAGAATCTGGACTCTGGGCTCAGGTTTGAAGCCAGGGTCTGACATTTCCACCTCTTTCCTGTATGACTTCGGGCAAGAAGGGCCTTATTTTCTTCATATTTAGAATGAGATAATAGTAATGCGGTGAGGATTAAATGAGAATACCCACACATACACACTCTCCACATAGTACAGTGCCTGGGCACATACCCGGTGCCCATTCGTAATTTATAATTATTATTCCAAAGGCAAAAGAGCCCTAATTGAGAACTTCTCTGAGAGGGAAATTCCTGTGTCCTCCTCTTCTAGAGGAAGCTGGATGGAAGAAGGATCCAGTGTGTCTGGGCAAAGCTGCCCCGTCCAGCTCCCAGTTACACCACAAACCATGTCCCATTTCCTGACATCCTGCTGTGGTTAGCATATCACTTCGATTGACTGCAAAGAAATCCTTTCCACTGACATATGAAACTGTAAATCTTGAGGCCAGCCCGGTGGAGCAGTGGTTAAGTTTGCGTGCTCTGCTTTGGAGCCTGGGGTTCGCAGGTTCGGATCCCGGGTGCAGACCTACACACCGCTCATTAAGTCACTCTGTGGTGGCACCCCACATGCAAAACAGAGGAAAATTGGCGTAGATGTTAGCTTGGGAACAATCTTCCTCAAGTGAAAAAGAGGAAGATTGGCAATCGATGTTAGCTCAGGGCCAATCTTCCTCACAAAATTCAAAATTAAAAAGAAATAAGTAAATCTCTTAAGAAAGATTTGGCAACTCAGTAATCCCCAGTAAGTAGGGGGATGGGGTGGGAAGAACAGCTATGATATCTTCTCGTGTTTTATTCTTTACTTAGAGCAACACTTTTTTATAGTAAAATTTTATTTTTATTATCTAATTCTTCTTTTGTTGTTATAAAGTGTATTACAGCTTTTGTAAAATTTTTTTATTGAGGTTATGATAGTTTACAACATTGTGAAATTACAGTTGTACATTATTATTTGTCAGTCATCTTATAGGTGCCCCTTTACCTTTGTGCCAACCCACCCCTCCCCCCACCCCCTGGTAACCACTAATCTGTTTTATTTGTCCATGTGTTTGTTTATCTGCCACATATGAGTGGAATCATACAGAGATTGTCTTTCTCTCTCTGGCTTATTTCGCTTAACATAACACCCTCAAGGGCCATCCATGTTGTTGTGAATGGGACAATTTTATCATTTTTTATGGCTGAGTAGTATTCCACTATATATATATACCATATCTTCTTTATCCAGTCATCAGTCGATGGGCACTTAGGTTGCTTCCACATCTTGGCTATTGTGAATAATGCTGCAATGAACATAGTGGTACATGAGTCTCTATGAATTGCTGATTTCAAGTTCTTTGGATAGATACCCAGTAGTGGGATGGCTGGGTCATATGGTATTTCCATTTTTAATTTTTTGAGAAATTTCCATACCGTTTTCCATAGTGGCTGCACCAGTTTGCATTCTCACCAGCAGTGTATGAGGGTTCCTTTTTCTCCACAACCTCTCCAATATTTGTTATTTTTTGTCTTGGTTATTATAGCCATTCTAACGGGTATAAGGTGATAACTTAGTGTAGTTTTGATTTGCACTTCCCTGATGATCAGTGATGATGAGCATCTTTTCATGTGCCTATTGATCATCCATATATCTTCTTTGGAGAAATGTCTGTTCATGTCCCCTGCCCATTTTTTGATTGGGTTGTTTGACTTGTTGTTGTGGAGCTGTGTGAGTTCTTTGTATACTACGGAGATTAACCCTTTGTCAGATATATGATTTGCAAATATTTTTTCCCAGTTGGTGGCTTGTTTTTTCATTACAATCCTGTTTTCCCTTGCTTTGTAGAAGCTCTTGAGTCTGATGAAGTCCCACTTGTTTATTCTTTCTATTATTTCCCTTGTCCTAGGAGACATGGTGTCCAAAAAGATCCTTTTAAGACTGATGTCAAAGAGTGTACCGCCTATGTTTTCCTCTAGAAGTCTTATGGTTTCAGGTCTTACCTTTAAGTCTTTGATCTATTTTGAATTTACTTTTGTGAATGGCATAAAGGAATGGTCTATTTTTTACATGTGCTGTCCAGTTTTCCCCACACCATTTGTTGAAGAGACTTTCTTTTCTCTATTGCATGTTCTCAGCTCCTTTGTTGAAGATTAGCTATCCATAGATGTGTGGTTTTATTTCTGGACTTTCAATTCTGTTCCCTTGATCTGTTTTTGTGTGCCTGTTTTTGTACCAGTACCATGCTGTTTTGATGACTATAGCTTTGTGGTATATTTTGAAGTCAGGGATTGTGATGCCTCCAGCTTTGTTCTTTTTTCTCAGGATTGCTTTAGTGATTCAGGGTCTTTTGCTGCCCCATATGAATTTTAGGATTCTTTGTTATATTTCTGTGAAGAATGTCATTGGGATTCTGATTGGGATTGCATTGAATCTGTATATTGCTTTAGGTAGTATGGAGATTTTAACTACGTTGATTCTTCCAATCCACATGCATGGAATGTCTTTCCATCTCTTTACGTCGTCATGAATTTCTTTCAGGAAAATCTTGTACTTTTCATTGTATCAGTCTTTCACTTTCTTGTTAAATTTATTCCAAGATATTTTATTCTTTTTGTTGCAATGGTGAGTGGGATTGTGTTCTTGAGTTCTCTTTCTGTTAATTCATCATTAGAGTATAGAAATGCAACTGATTTATGTAAGTTGATTTTCTACCCTGCAACTTTGCTGTAATTGTTGATTACTCTAGTAGCTTTCTGATGGATTTTTTAGGGTTTTCTATATATAAGATCATGTCGTCTGCAAACAGCAAGAGTTTCACTTCTTCATTGCCTATTTGGATTCCTTTTCTTTCTTTTTCTTGCCTAATTGCTCCGGCTAGAACCTCCAGTACTATGTTGAATAAGAGTGGTGAGAGTGGGAACCCTTGTCTTGTTCCTGTTCTCAGAGGGATGGCTTTCAGTTTTTCCCCATTGAGTATGATGTTGTGGGTTTGTCATATATGGCCTTTATTATGTTGATGTATTTTCCTTCTATACCCATTTTATTGAGGGTTTTTATCATAAATGGATGTTGGATCTTGTCAACTGCTTTCTCTGTGTCTACTGAGATGATCATGCAGTTTTTGTTCCTCATTTTCTTAATGTGGTGTATCACATTGATTGACTTGTGGATGTTGAACCATCCCTGTGTCCCTGGTATAAATACCACTTGATCATGGTGTACAATCTTTTTAATGTATTGCTATATTTGGTTTGCCAATATTTTGTTGAGGAATTTTGCATCTGTGTTCATCAGTGATATTGGCCTGTAATTTTCCTTCTCTGTGCTGTCCTTGTCTTGTTTTGGTATCAGCGTGATATTGGCCTCATAGAACGTGCTAGGAAGTGCTCCAAACTGCTCAATTTTCTGGAATAGTTTGAGAAGGATAGGTATTAAATCTTCTTTGAATGTTTGGTAAAATTCTCCAGAGAAGCCGTCTGGTCCTGGATTTTTATTTTTGGGATGTTTTGATTACTGTTTCAATCTCTTTACTTATGATTGATGTATTCAGATTCTCTATTTCTTCTTGATTCAGTTTTGGGAAGTTGTAAGAGTCTAAGAATTTATCCATTTCTTTTAGGTTGTCCAATTTGTTGGCATATAATTTCTCATAGTATTCTCTTATAATCTTTTGTATTTCTGTGGTATAAATAATTTCTCCGCTTTCATTTCTGATTTTATTTATTTGAGTCTTCTCTCTTTTTTTCTTAGTGAGCCTGACTCAGGGTTTGTCAATTTTGTTTATTTTCTCAAAGAATCAGCTCTTCGTTTCACGATCTTTTCTACTGTCTTCTTGTTTCAATTTCATTTATTTCTGCTCTAATTTTTATAATTTCCCTCCTTCTACTGACTTTGGGTTTTGTTCGGCCTTGTTTTTCTAGTTCTGTTAGGTGTAGTTTGAGATTGCTTATTTGAGATTTTTCTTGTTTGTTGAGGTAAGCCTGTATTGCAATGAATTTCCCTCTTAGGATCACTTTTGCTGCAACCCAAATGAATTGGTATGGTGTGTTTTCATTTTCACTTGTCTCCAGATAATATTTGATTTCTCCTTTGATTTCTTCAAGTATCCATTGGTCATTCAGTAGCATGTTACTTAATCTCCACATCTTTGCCCCTTTCCCAGCTTTCTTCTTGTAATTGATTTCTAGTTTCATAGCATTATGGTTGAAAAAGATGCTTGATATTATTTCAATCCTCATAAATTTATTGAGGCTTGCTTTGTTTCCCAAAATATAGTCTATCCTTGAGAAGGTTCCATGCACACTTGAGAAGAATGTGTAACCTGCTGTTTTTGGATGGAATGTTCTATATATATTAATTAAGTCCATCTGGTCTAGTTTTTCATTAATAAACAATTTCCTTGTTGACTTCCTGTCTGGATTATCTACCCATTGGGATTAGTTGGGTGTTGAGGTCCTCTATTATTATTGTATTGTTATTGATATCTCCCTTTAGTTTTGTTAATAGTTGCTTTATGTACTTTGGTGCTCCTGCGTTGGGTGCGTGTACATTTATAAGTGTTATGTCTTCTTGGTGGAGTGGCCCTTTTACCATTATATACTGCCCCTCTTTGTCTCTTTTTACCTGCTTTGTCTGAAGTCTACTTTGTCTGATATAAGTATGGCAATGCCTGCTTTCCTTTGTTCACTATTAGCTTGGAGTATCATCATCCATCTCTTCACTCTGAGTTTGTGTTTGTCTTTGGGGCTGAGGTGTGTTTCCTGGAAGCGGCATATTGTTGGGTCTTGTTTTTTAATCCATCCTGCCACTCTGTGTATTTTGATTGGAGAATTCTACCCATTTACATTTAGAGTGATTACTGAAATGTGAGGGGCTACTGTAGAGCAATATCTTAATAAAACAAATGTCTTCCCACTAGTTTCCAGAATTCCTCACTGTCCTGTAGTTTTCCCATCAATAAGGGTTTTATAAGAATAAGAAAGAACAAATTTTGCCTCACTAAAGAGATTTTCCCTTTACTTAAACTGTAGGTCATTCATTCACATTTTCCTTGAGAACCTGCCATTTGCCATGCCAGGGAGAAGTGCAGGATGGGATACTGCCATGAGATATGCCAGACCCTGCTCTGAACATCTGCCTGTCCAGTGAGGAAGACAGACTCATGGCCAGTGACTGCAGAGGACTGCCCAGCAATGGCATCTGTGCACACAGCACTACCAATGTGCAAACTTGAGATACACTTCATAATCAGGAGCCACAGAAAGCATAAAGAAGGAGGTAACAAGTCCTCGGGGGTTTTGAAGCATCAGTAGGACTTCCATTAGGCAGAAAAGAACATGTCAGACAGTAGACCAAACACCTCTCACTCTTTGGCTTTAGGTTTTACTTTAATTTCATTTTATCGTTGACTCAGCTTTCCTAATAGTTTCAAGTTATCCTCCCACATCTAGTTTTGCAAGCCGACAGCAGTCAAATAGTAACTGCTTAGCCCATTAATGTGAATAATCCAGTATAACATCTGGTTTCCACCTTCTAATAGTCCATAATCTACTTGAGTGATTGGACCAGTGCCTGGGAAACAGAAGGGGAGCAAACAATCTAGCATGTAATTAAGCCATAAGCTGTGCAGAAGAGATGGTGAGTTTCATAATGGGAGTTTGGTGGATAGACGTCACTGTAAGCTAAAGCAATCCAGAATGGCTTCCTGGAGGAGACAGGCCTACTTTGAATGGCAGGGAGAATTTGGGGTTGTAAAAGTCTGAGATAAGACCTTCCAGGCACCTTAGGTCCAGGAGCGACCTAAGGAAGGCTCTAAGGAGGCAGAATGAACAAGGAATGTTTCTATGGTGCTCAATTTAAAATAAGGCTGGGTCTGCAGGACCCCAGAGAGACCATCTGAGAAGCAATGTGTGGTCAACAATCTGACAGATTTGGCAACATCACATCCAACAATACAACTAATTTTCTCCCCATAAGTCCCATTGTATGTGATTATCTGTTTAAATGTCTGCTTCCTGAACCAATCTTACTGTGAGGTGTCTGCAAGCAGGGACTGTACCTTATTGATGTCTGAGTCTTTGTTACTTGGCACAGTGTCATGGTGCCATCAGCAGAACTCAAGAAACATTGGGTCAATGAGTGAGGTTTGGTTTGGTTTTGCCTCTTTATGTGAGTGACTTGCTTTGATAGCATGAAAGGACCCCAAAAGTCACTTTAACTTTCTAATTGTAGTCCAGTGGTTCTCAACTAAGAGTGATTTTGCCCTACCCACTCCCCAGGGGACATTTGACAATATCTGGAGACATTCTTGCTTGTCATTACTGGAGACAGTGCTACTGGCATCTAGGGGGTAGAGGCCAGAGATGCTGCTAAACATCTTACAATGTACAAGTTGGTACCCACAATAAAAAATTATCTGACCCAAATGTCAATAGTGCCAAGGTCAAAAAACCCTATTCTAGTCTATCACACTTAAGACTAAAATAGATGCTGCGTTTGGATTGTGGGTGCTTTAACTGTATTCTCTTCTGAACTTAAAGCATGCTTATCTTTCAAAAGAAACGAGAGGGAAAGAGCCTGATTCTTTTCAAGACAATTGCAATTAGTTTCCTGGGAAACTTAACAGCAATGATGTCCAGGGTGTGTCACAGGTCATCTCATCAGCTTGCAAACTGCATTACATGGTGACTGAGTCCAGAAAATGCATGAGAAATGGTGCATAGAGGACAATGTCAGATGATGATTAAAGTGCTGATATGCTCAAGGTGCCTAGTTAAAAACAAGTTCAAATTCTTTGTGATTCTACATGCAAAAAGCTGCATGTGTATATTAGCACAGCATGCTAATTTCTGAAATGAATGATAGATGATTCAATGAAGCATTGACGAAGGAGGGAGAGGCATGTTCCCTAAGGAAAGATTTCTTATAACATGGGATAGATAGATAAATAGATAGATAAATAGATAGGTAGATAGATAGATAGATAGATAGATAGATAGATAGATAGGGATGGAGAGAGCGAGAGAGGAAGGACAGACAGATGGATGATAGGTAAATGGATGGATGGACAGGTGAATAAATGGTCAGGCAGACTGAGCTACCTTCATCCAAGGCCACAGCCAAGGTCACTACAAATCTATAATGCTGTATGGCCATCCTGCATTGTGTCTCTATTCATTGTAATGATCCAGATTAGTAGAAACACTTGGCCTTTCCTGTTTTTGATTAGGAACTGGAAGAAACATACCCCAAAAAGGTTAGGATGATGCTAATATTCTGGTACGAATCTGGATCAGGCCACGTTTAGGCCTTGGATAGGGGCAACTGCCCTACAGGTTATCATGTTGTAGATGGGACAGCTCTTCAGACAGGAGAGGAAAGCAAAAGCAGTCTGGTTCTAAGAGAAATAGGGGGCACAGATGAAAAATGTCTCCAGTGAGGACCAAATTCATCCTATTCCAGATCTAAACACACACAATTTAGAACTTAGCCTCATAAAAACACATTTGGAAAAAGGCAGAAAGCTCCCTGAGGCCCTTCAATTTAAGGAAGAGAGAAGAGAGGTCCAAAGAGAGGAGTAAACTGCTTAGCGAGGCCACCGAGGTGGCTGGTGGGACATCAACATGGCCCCTGGAATCTGTCCAGCATTCCTGTCACTGCCATGATGCCTCTGAATTTACCCTGAAATCACTGCCTTTCCCAACTTGGGTCATCTTCTCATTCCTATGGACTCATGTGCTGTTCACTCTGAATTCTGTCTTGCCTATCCAAGGGAGCCAGCCCATTACGTATGAGAGTGGCAGAAATCTCCTGCCCCGTGACCCACCTCAAATGTCAAGGTGGCTGGCGGAGGGCCTGTGACCCTGGACCACGGCTGGGCCCTGGCTGCAGGTGAGGTGCTTTGCAAAGCTGCACCTGTACGTCTTATGAAATTTCTGACTATCTGGAAAAACACTCCAAAATAATGAATGTTACAGAAGGAGTGAATATGAAATTATCCACATGACAGGCAAACGAGCTTTTAAGCAACTTTACATATGAACAAGATTTATCTGATGGAAGACATGAAAGCAAATTTTCTCAAGTTTTCCCTCCCCTGAGAGATATTTAGAGTGAAAAGAATAAACTAAGTGATTTGGAGAAAAGAGGAGAGCTGGAGGGAAGCACTATTGATTTTTTTGGAAATCAAATTGCCATATTATTGCTTTTTAGGAGGTTATGTCCCTATTAAAGGATAATTTATTCTTCAACAAACTTCTTTGACAAAAGTTTTGTCATCGGGAGTAGAAATGCATAACTGGGGCTAAGCATGCTTTGCAAATAGTAAAACTTGTACACCCAAATAATGAATAATTTATATTTATTATTAAATATCTACAACAATAGTCAATGTGACCCCTACCCCCCACTAAAAGAAATAAAGCCTATATCTGGGCATGTAAGAGACGGGGAGGGAGGGCAGGCACAGGGTTGTGGTGGTGGGTACAGAACTTGGAAGGTCCTGCCTTAACATCTGCCAGGGAAGAGGAGGTCTCCTTGCTGGGGGCAGAACCGTTCCCAGGGCAGAACCAGCTTTGGGTGGAGAAAAGAAAGCAGCATAGATGGTCAGATCTGTTCACTTCCAGAAGCCCCTGCCAGCCTGGGGCTGGGGAAGGAGGGCAAAGAGGGGGCTGCAAAGCAAGAGATTCCACGAGCACAGCACAGAGGCTGGCTGAGGTGGCCCACAGTGATCTTTGGAAGGTGCTCTCACTGACATTACAAGGCCAGGGGGTGGGAGAGCGGACAACACAAAATGAGGAGTGTTGTGAGCATCACAGGAGATAATTTCGATAGAATGCTTAACGCCCGTAGAACATAAGCGCTCAATGAGTGGCATGCGGCTATTAACCGTTAAGAGGACAGAGTTCCCAGAAATGTACCAGCTGAGCTCTGAGAGAAAGCAAGGCCAGGGATGTTTCATCAAGTGGGCAAATACAGCAACTGCCACTTTTTTTTTTCAGGACCATTAGAGTAACGTATGAGTAAAGTCCCAATTGGGGAACATATTTTTTTCTCGGTTCTAGAGAAACACTGGGCAAGTTATATTCATATTTTTTTTATTAATTTAGAAAATTTTATAATATATGCAATTTTAAAGGCCTCCTTTAAAAGACAAAAATAATAATGCAAAGAATTTTTGGTTAGGACACTAACTGAGACCAAGATCACATACTGCAGATTCAATACTTGTAAGACTGTTTTGCCCAAATGAATCACTAAATCGTGTCACTGGACTCAAAGGAGACCAGATATAATGAAGAACATCCAGCCCACTCACCTCTGCATTTTCCCACTACTGACACATGGGCTACTAGCTGTGGGTAAAGAGCAGCATCTTTGTATATGAAATGCACAATCATAATATAAGATAATATAACAACATAATATAAAATGGAAATTTATTTGAACAAGAGAATATTAGTGGTAAAAAAAAAAAAAAGCAAGTAGAAACAACTTAGTCCAAACTCTCATTTTATAGAAGCTGAGGACAAAGGTAAGGTGATTTGCCCAAGGTCACAGAGCTAGTTAATGGCCGACACCATAAAGTTACAGGTCTTTACATTACAATTAGTAATAGCAGACTCAGAAAATGGAGTGGATTTATACTTCTAATCTCCAGCTTATGAAGTAATAGTTATCATATTCCTTGAGGTCTTAGAAGATGATGATTCATTTAATATCAAAAGCTAACAAATAAAAAGAATGACACAACCAGAAAGCATGATTTTTATGGTATTCATTATGGGAAATCGCTAATACATGGCCAACACCACTAGTAAACTAAAGTCTAGGCAATACGTGATATATTTAAAATAAAATTGGCTCTGGTAGACATTATTTTTCCGTAAAATTATTAGTAGCCTAACATGATTTATAGAAAGCTCTTTTAAATTGGACTGGCAATATTCAAGGTATCGTGATTTTTTCCTTCTGGTGGTGGGCAGTGGAGGAGATTTCCATTCCAAAGCTGGTAATCCTTATCTAATGTATAGTTTACAACTTCAATACAACAACCATAATTAATGTTGACTACTGATCAAATGAAAAGCATGATTAAAATTTGGAAGAATATTCCCGAGCATACTCAAGAAACTCAATATGTAATTATTGCCTGACTTGTAAAAAGATAGAATTTTAGAAAGATAGTTTTTCTTACATCAGAAGCTATCTTCTCCAGTTAAATAAAATAGATGTGTATTTGAATGAGGATAAAGAAGGGCACAGTTGAGGAACGACATTTACTAGAACCTCATACTCAACACCATGCTGTCTTTGAGAAATTATTCACAATACAATCCACCCTCCTAATGCCAATATTTTATATCAAAGGAGTATTTTTACTTTCAGAGGAAGGCTATTATCTTACTTTTTCACAGAGCTGGTTTAGAATGCCAGAATTAACAGTAACAGAAACCCTGGTTTTAAGATGAAAACTGAGGCTCTCTACCAGAAAAAAAAAAAAATACAGAAAGAGTCTAAAAACTGAAAAAGATTTCTTGTGTTCATTTTTGCAGTGACTGTGTCTCCAGGTCAACTGCCAATGTGTCCTTTTTCCTACTTCTAGCTTGTTTCTCTCCCAGAAAGCAAAACCACTGATGGTAGAGTGGTCAGCTCCCCTTCCTGTCCAGAATCACCCCATGGCCCAAGCCGTAGACGTGGAGGACCGACCGGTGTGTATACAAGGGGTGACATTCCTGGAAGTCTTTCTTTTATAATCAAAAAGAAATGGCTGCCTCAATTATTAACATGAAAATGAAATACAACGCAGTTTCTTATATTTTCCCTTTGATTAAATTTACCTTGATTATTTGGATTGTTGTTTTAAGAATTAAAAAAACCTGTGTCATGGAATCAATGGTTTCCTTTGTCTAAGCTTTTCTAGTCGATGCTATTTATTGACAGCATTCAACTGCACTGCACACCATGGCTCACACTGATGCGACTATTTCATCCTTTTACAGTGAGTAAATTCCTGCCCAGTGAGGTTCATGAATAAGATGCTAAGTCTTGACTCCGCAGTAGCATTTTTAATAGAGGCTGAGGTAGGACTTTGTAAAGGACATTTTGCAATAAGAATAACTTACAATGAAATATTTAGTCAAGCTACTTATGAAGACAATATTTGTAAGGCTAATTTAAACCATTATTTCATAATGAGCGCCCTTTCGTTCCTTAACTCATCGATTTCCATCCTAACACTTGCATTCGACATGTACGTGGATCCTCTTCCTGTGCTTCTCTGAGCTGTGTATTTCGTGCTGGGGGCTCTCTCCTCGGCTGAGGAGCACTGTCAAGTGCAGCATGATGTCACAGCCTCATCAGTTTATGAGAAAAGAATGAATTCATCAGTAAATCTGAATCAAGAGCCCCGAAAGGGAGAAGAGGTGATAGAAGCAATAACATGCAAGGAGAATATTTTTTCTTAAAGAAGCATTTTCAGAAAGCATGTATGTTACCAGTCATCTTGTATTTTTAATACATTAAGTAAGAAGAAGGAATAAAAAGATCTATATAAAAATTTTATATCAGTTACATTGAAACTTGGGGCTTCTATACTTTTTTTAAATTCTTAATTTTCTGAGAAAATTCCAACGTAGGCAAATTTGTTGAGATTAGTTTTGTGCATGCCTCTGTGGGAACTAACTCTTGTAAGCACAGGATGATATATATATATATTTTTTTAAAGATTTTATTTTTCCTTTTTCTCCCCAAAGCCCCCCGGTACATAGTTGTATATTCTTCGTTGTGGGTCCTTCTAGTTGTGGCATGTGGGACACTGCCTCAGCGTGGTTTGATGAGCAGTGCCATGTCCGCGCCCAGGATTCGAACCAACGAAACACTGGGCCGGCTGCAGCGGAGCACGGGAACTTAACCACTCGACCACGGGGCCAGCCCCAGATGATATATATTTTTTGAGGTTGATAATCATTAGGAGGGAGATGACAAGTTTGGTGGCATAATTCTAGCCTGTGGAGCATGCATGGACTCATTAATGACCGTCAGAAGAGAAACTGCAGGCAACAAAGAAACCATCCTCTTGATGTCTAAGTATATTAAGTCAACGAACAATACTTATTTTTGAAGTTAGTGTCCTCAAATGAAGCATTTCAATCACGTGAGGCTTTCTGTCTATCTGTTTGTCTGCAACCACAAAGTTGAATCTGTTTCTCTGATATCAAACTGACACACTTGGGTGCCCAAGGCCTGGGATCCTCTCTCATCAGGAGATAGCTGCACCCACGACACTATCTTCACGACATGTGCCGGGCTAACAGGGAGCTGGGATTGCCTGCTTTTCCATGCTGATGATTTCATCAAATAACTCTGAGTATCTCAATGGTTTAGTTCAGTGTAACCCTCACCCCCATATTGCAGAGACCTGTTATTATAGATGATTTAGAAAACAGTTTCTGCTGCCATGTGAACTTCCAAAAGAAAGCAATGTTGAGCTATTGATTGCACCTCGCCCAGTTTTACAGAGTGAAAGGATCCTATGACAACTTCAGAGAAATTAATTTTCAGCTACTGGAATACTAAGTAAAAGCTGCTATCCTACTATGCACGATGACATCACATTTTGGAATATTGGGAAAGAATTCAAAAGTATAACCTCATGCAATGATGAACAGCTGCACAAAAATATCTAAACTTAAGGACAAATGTTTGAGAAATTGGATTTGGGTAGAATTCCCAAGGAGCACCTTTATGACAGAAGTTGCTTTCTCAGACACAGTTCCATCACCTCCTGTGGGGTCAGACACTGGGAGGTGCTAAGACTTTTTCCGGCACAGGGACAAAAGCCCAAGGAGAAGAGCTGACGTTGCCCAGCCAGGATATTTGAGGAAGACAGAGATAAGGGGAGAGAACTGAACTCTACTGTAAATGTCATCCTGACAGTTAGAAGCTCAGAGAGATTATTTAAATCACAAGTCAGAAACGCACCTTCTGAGAAGGAGAAATGCACCACCACCACAGTAGTAACTGCAGTGGGGAGTGCACCCGAGGAGTAATGAGAGCAAGAGACAGGATGAGTCTTGCAGCTCTTCTGTCTGAAAAGAACAATCTAACTTAACACCCAGACGAGGGGCAGTCACTAAGCACCAGAATTGCTCTGGAAATTTTCTCAAATTGATTTTCTTCAATACAGAGATAAATAAAATATGACTGAATCGGCGGTGCTATCACATGGCTCATTTGGGATGCTGTGAATTATTTATTCCTGACTATGTACCCATTCGGCATGTTTATTCACTAACCTCTTAAAGCCTTCTGATAAAATAGTGCAAACTTTTCTTAAATTGATTCATTGGGGTAGACACGCTTTAGGACTGGCTTCTTCCTTTGTACTCCTGAACTAACTTTCGTTTATACATCCAGGAAAAACAACATACGTGTAGGAACTGCTCTATACAGAGCCACAGAGCACAGTCACACCCACACGTGGACTCGGGCCTTCAGGAAGGCCCCAGGCCCCGGAAATGAGTGACTGCTTTCTTTAAACTCAACCGTCTTCCAAAGCAAACTAAGAAATAAAATTCACTTGTTCATCCTATAACTTAGTGCTCACTATGTGCCTGATGCTGGACATACGCTGGTGAAAAGACAGGCCAGTTCCTGCTCACATGATGCTTACAGACCAGCAGAAGATGCGGACGTTAGACCAAAAACGGCACAAAGGAAGCCAGCGTGTAACTCCAAGCTGTGACGAGTGAGTGCTATGAGAAAGCACAGGCTACTCTGAAGGAGGAAAACGGGAAGACCTCATTTGGGTTTGGGGGTTCATGGAAGCCTCTTTGATCAAAAGGCACTTTATCCTGAAACCCGAGGATGGGTAAGAATTCATCAGGAGAAGAGCAGGGACAGGTGAGCCTGGCAAAGGGAAGAGCCTTGAAGCACATGTGGTGATTCTGAGGAATACACAAAACTGCAGATGGAAGGTGACAGGTGAAAGAATGAGTGACATGAAAGGAGCTGAAGATGCAGGCATGGCCTGTAAGTCCTTTTAAGGATTGAGGTTTTCTCCCAAGTTCAGTGGGGAACCAACCACTACAGGGTTTTAAGGCAGGAGGTGCTGTTTCCTTCACTGCAGTACAGAGAATGGATCTGAGTGAGGAGAAGTAGAAAACCCATTTAGAAGTAGAAAACCCATTCAACTGGTCCAAAAAAGATGTGGCCATGACTTGGGCCAGATGGTGGCTTGAAAGGAAAGTGAATGGAGGTACTAAACACTGAGTTGGGAAGACTGGAGGAAGAGTTTGGGAGGAAAGACCAAGAGTGCTGTTATAGCATTTGTTCGAAATTCCCATTAAACATTCAAGTGAAAATATCAAGTAGGTAGTTGGATTTACGAGCATGAAAGAATTACCCTATTCTATAGAGAAGGTAGAACCAGGATAAGAACCAAAACAAAACCGAGCCGAGAGAGAAGGGGAACCCAGGAGAGAGGAAGCAAGAGTAAGAGAAGGAGGAGGGCACGGCCCACTGCGTCCTGCTGCCGTGTCAGAAGATCCCTCTTCCAGGTCATGGCTGGCTCTACAAAGAACAGTTTCAAGACAGGAACAGAAGAAGCAGCTAGCTTAGAGCGGGTTGAAGAATGACAGGGAGGGAAGTGAAGACGCGGAAATAGCTAAGGGTAGGTAATACTTTTAGGGAATATACCTCAGAAAGAAAAACAGAGCAGCGGCTGGCTCAAAGGAGGGTTTGTTTGTTAGCCGTTTGCTTTTTCTGTTGTTTCTTAGAATAGGGGGAGCGGACTACAGAACTCCATACACCTACTCTTGGGACTAATCCAATAGAATGGAGACACCGAAGAGTCAGGAAAGAGAAGAAATAACTGAGGAACAAAAGCCTTGAGCTGTTGGCGGGATGCTGTGCTGCAGAAGCAGAAGGACCGGTCCTGAAGAGGCTGACAGTTCCTCTCTAGGACCAGGTGGAGAAAGACCATGCAGGAAGCATCACCCTGACATGCTTTCTACACAGGACTTGAAAAAAAATTGATTTTAATTTTTCCAAATTCCCAGAGCCATGAAGATTGGAAGCGTTGAGATTTTAAAATGTTAAAGAATGCCTATTCATGAACACTATATGTTTTGGGATACCAAAGTCCTATCAGCCAACAAAACAATTATGTTTACTGACTTGCTGACAATACCATTTAAGAAGTCTCAAATTCTGAGTTTATTCCACCAATTATTCCTCTAAGGCAAAAAACCCGAGGCTCTGTGTTTTATCACTTCTATTTATAGTAATAAAAACTCAACCCACAGATTCAAATAAACATGCAGAATGCAATGAAGTAAAATGAACTAGCTTAAAATGCATTACTAAATAACCCTTTGCAAATGGATTCCCCTTGGCTTTATGTCCGCACATATGCCGCTAAGTGCTTCACTCAAGGACACTCCCATTCCAGCAGCCAGTCCAAGGACAACAAGCAGTGGCCTGCAATGTGCAGCAAGCCTTGAGCAGCCCAGAGCCAGTGGGATCCTCTAAGGAGTTTCTGAGAATGGGGCTCTACTTGTTCCTGCAAGCTCACCTTGATATCTAAAGCTCAACTGATTCATCTACTCATTCATTCATTCATTCAACAAATATGTATTGAACACCTAACATGTGCCAGCCATGGTCCTGGGTGCTGAGAATGCTGTGGAATGTAAAACAATCCTTGTCCACAAGGAGGTTTTACTCAAGGTGATAGAGAGAGAATAAGCAGGAGAAGGCATTCGATGTACATCTAGAATGGGGCCACTTCTCACCACCTTTGCTGCTACCACCCCCGATCAAGTCACCATCAAGTCTCACTTAGATTATCACAGCAGCCTCCTAACTGGTCATTTGGCTTCCACTTTGACTCTGTATGGTCTCTTCTCCACAGAGCAGACAGAGAGATACGTTTCACTATTAAGTCAGATCATGTTAAGCTCTGCTCCAAACTCTCAGATGCCTTTCCAACTTACATTATGAATGAAATCTAAACTCACATTTGCAGCTTACAGGGCTGTGCTACTCACTGCCCTCATGTCCTGACACTCCTTAGGGAAGATTGCAAAAATGGTCACCATGCTTTATAGTTCTTGCCCTTAAGAGGTGAGTCTATTCCCTACCCCATGAATCTGGGATTAGCCATGGACTTGCTTTGCCCAACGAATGTGGCAGAAGTGACTTGCCATGTGAACAAGCATGGGATAACCTGCTGGAGGATGAAAGATCAGTGTGGACCAAAGACAAGCCATCCTGCTTGAGGTCCCCAAGGCCAATTGGCACTCAGCCTCCGGGCAGCTGCCAGAGACACATGAGTGAGCCCAGTCAAGACCAACAAAAGAACTGCCCAGCTGAGCCCAGCCAAACTGCTGACAAACAGGGTACTGGGCTACATAAATGGTGGTTGTTTTAAAGCACTAAGCTTTAAGGTGGTTTGTTATGCAGCAAAAGCTAACTGATGCATCGCCCCTTATTCATTTTATTGCTGCCATGCCCACTTCCTTGCTGTTACGTGAATACAAGAAGTATATTTTGCACGTTGGGTCTTTTGTATTTGTTATTCCTGCTACTTAAGAGCACTCCTCACCCAGATGTCCACATATATCACTCTCTTCCAATCGCTGCCCAACTGTGACCCATCAACGGGCCTTCCCTGCACACAGTATATAGAATTGCAAACCCACCCACCCAACCACTCCAGCCCAGCATTCCTTTGTTTTTCTGCATAGGGTTTATCACCATCTGACATACTATATATATTACATATTTACCTATTTATTTTTAATCTGCCTTGCTCATTAGAATATAAGTCCCATGAGGACCAAGACTTTCTCCTGTTTTGTCATCCCTAAGTTTCCAGTAACTGACACAGTGCCTGGCACACGGTAGGAACACAATATATACTGGTTAAACGAATAAATGAATGAATGAAACAAACCAGGAAATATAAGATAGCAACAACCACTATAAAGATATTTAAAATAAGGTAATGAGGTAGTAAGTGATCTTTAAAATAAGGTGTGGAGGTAGTAAGTGAAGGGGTGCCCACTTTAGATTCAGTGGTGACAGAAGGCATTGCTGAGGAAGTGACTTTTGAGTGGACACCTGAATAAATTCAAGTTCTTCTAAATACAAAAGGCCCAGGTTGCATGTAAGTGTCACACCAGCAATCACTGTTCCCAACTGCAGCTGACTCTGCGCTACCATGGCCCAGAAACAGTCTCCGTTCATAGATCCAAAAAGCAAGGCTAACGCTTCCAAGCCAATAAAATAAGCTTACTCACCCATCCTGAAGCAGGTAGACTTATCCGGACAACTCAATCAGTTATGCCATCATATCCTCATAGCTACACCATCACAGCTGCCAATAATCATAATGGGCACTTGTTTGAGCACTTGCACTCTACCAGGTACCATTCTAGGCACATTATGGGTTTCAAATCATTGGTTCTATTATTATCCTCATTCTGTAGATGGAAACTAGGAGAAAGTGAATTTAGGTACGTTGTCCAAAGGCACACAGCTAAAAAGCAATAGGCAATTTGCCTCTGACGCCCCTACCCTTTCTCGTCCACTGTACATTACCTCACATAGATCCTGATGCCTCGTCCAGAACTTTGACAGAGGAAAACTTTGGGCCCTAGGACCTAGGCATCATGCTTTCCCTGGGAAGCCTCCGATGGATTGCTCCTCTTGCCCCACACATGTAAGCATGCACAGGGCATGGGTCTGAGAGAAGGAGAGCCTCCGGGAGAGATCTGCAATAAGTGTCTCCACTTTCACAATGAAGCCCAGTCTTGTGACACCTACTGTCTAACTGTCCAGATTCCAGGACCCTCTCTTCGTCAGCAATTTGAAATAACACTGTTCATCACGTATGTGCTATCTATGTTTGCTATCTTTCAAAAGCCCAGCAGAAATAAGTAATATTTAAGGAAAATATTTTTTTAAGTAAGGAGAATTACACAAATGCCAAAAGCTCCCAAAATGGCTTTTGTTGTTGTTGTTGTTCTGCCCAATGATCATTTTGCTTTTCCGTCTCAAAATGGTGGCCTTGACAATTTTGCACCATCAAGGCTGGATCCTCTCTCTGTGCAGCCCTGTGGTTTTCCCTTCCACCTCTCTGGCATTCTCTCATGACATTGCACGTGACACAGTGGCCCTGGATTTCCTCTGCCTTGGCTACCCCACTTGTTCCTTCTTTATTACAGATTAGACCACCTTGGCAGCAAGACAAGGAGGCCAGCACAATAGAGGGTAGTTTGCCCAATTTCAGAACGGCGGGCACGTCACCAAAGGAGAGGGCCACAGACCACACACTCATATCCACGTTCCCTCAAGAAAATAACACCTAATAAGCCACGCTTTGTTAAGCCAGAAAGGCTAGTTTATGCCATCTTAGTTTTGCATTTATTACGCATGATGTGTCATTCTTTCAGTGTTGATGCTGTGAGCCTGTAAATGCAGCAACACTTCTTCATGATCTTGCCTTGACCTTCCTGTTGAAAACCCACCACTCTTCAAAGTCAACTCAGAGGCCACCTCCTCCAACACAAGCCTTTCTCTCTTCTAAACTCATCACTTCTCGTTTGTTCCATTTATTTCCCACATACCATAGGTTGTGGGCTGGATTACATCCCCTTAAAAAATTCATATGTTGAACTCCTAACGCCAGCAGCTTAGAATGTGATTGTATTTGGAGACAGGGTCTTTACCAGTATTACCAGGTATCTCAGTCAGTTTGGGCTGCTATCACAAAGTACCATAGATTGGGTGGCTTATAAACAACAGAAATTTATTCCTCACAGTTCTGAAGGCTGGCAGTCCAAGATCAGGGAGCCAGCGTGGTTGGGTTCTAGTCAGGACCCTCCTCCTCGGGGAGGCAGACTGCCTTCTTATTATATCTTCCCGTGGCAGGAATAGAGCTCTCTCTCTGACCTGCCTCTTCCTTAAGGGCACTAATCCCATCATGGGGGCTTCACCCTCATGACTTAATCACCCCCAAAGGCCCACCTCCTAATACCATCACATTGGAGATTAGATGTCAACATATGAATTTGAGGGGGACACAAACATTCAGTCCAAACCACCAGGTAACTGAGGTAAAATAAGGTCACTAGGGTGGGCCCTAATGCAATATGACTGGTGTTCTCATAAGGAGAGGAAATTTGGACAGAAAGACACAGATAGAGGGATGACCAGGTGAAGACACAGGGGAAGACGGTCATCTACAAGCGAAGAAGAGAGGCCTGGAACAGACCCTTTCCTCACAGCTCTCAGAAGGAACCAACCCCGCCAACCCCTTGATCTTGGACTTCCAGCCTCCGGAACTGTGAGACAATACATTTCTGTTGTTGAAGCCAGCCAATCGTGGCACTCTATTGCAGAAGCCCCAGCAAACTCATACACCATACATGGCCTAGGGATATGTCCTGTGCTGCCTTGTCACTGATGCCTAGGGGTTTATTTTATGGCTTGTTTGGTTACACGGTGTTATTGCAATCAACTGCATTGTTCTGTAAACTTTGTGCGAGCTCAGCTGATCTCTACAACAAGATGTAAGGCCAGCAAATATGGAATCTTATTTTACCTCAGTAACTGCAATGGCATCTCTGATGTCTTCAAAATGTCACCATTTGGCAGAATTTGCAGATGAAAGATGGATTTGCAAAAGACAATTTTTAGCAATGTGCAATCTTTCCATATTAAAAATAAGTCACAAGGCTTCTTTAGTCTCTAGGTATAGAGACCCACTTTTTGCAAGCCAATATGTGGCATAAAACATGTGCAAGTACATATGGGTCAAAGGGATAGAATACTGAAATGAGGGCTGCTTGGAAAAAGTCCAACACCTTCCTCCAAAAGAAGTGAGAATTGCAACATGCCAGGTTTTTATGTTTAAAAACTTATCAAAAGTAAATCTTTAAAACAGGCTAATGTTTGAAGGCAGGAGACAATGAGAGCAGAGTTGTGGGCCTGGTGGCTAATTTTATGAGCTTTTGAGCACAGAATGACCAAGGATGAATGGTCTGGGAACAGTGAAAAGAATTAATGAGAAGTTGTGAGGAAAAAGAGATGGAAAAAGAAAATTAGGACCTGCTACGTAGGATCTGGGGGTTCAGAGCACAAAGACATCACTACATAAAATGCCTCTCAGGAGAGACTAGCAAGAGCAATTTGGAAAGGATGGGATAACCAGGGTGGAAGGAAACATCTCTGGAATTTACATCTGTTACAGAAAAGGAAGAACACTTCTCACCGAGCTCGGGAATGATGGTTCAAGAGCTGTTGTCAGAATGTGGTGGAGATGACAGGGAGTGTAGCTCAACGTGAACTCAAAGGTGAGACTCAGTCATCGGGACAAAAATGACCCCTCTTCCTCATTAAGCCAAGAGAGGACAGAATCATGAGTCAGGGCAAACAGCTGCCAGTGAACTTCTACATGGGGTGAAGAGCTGGACCTGGAGGCCAGCAAAATGCCTGATGATAGACATGAGGGAACACAAGAGTACGTTTTCTAGAAGTAGAGTCAAAACGAGGCATGGCCTGTCTCCCTATATGCTCTATTAATAAAGATCTCTACTTCCCAAAGGGAAAAGGGAAAGATGCTGTCCCAAGGAGCTTCACCGCCATTCACTTTAGTGGTAGCTACAAAGGCTTCAGAGTTTGGGGTGTGTCTTCAGCCTGTTTCATCTCAGGTGCATAATCAAATTAAAATCCAACGTAGCCATGAGTCTTGGAAATTCAGTCACCAACTCAGGGCAATTAAAGTCTCAAGATAAGAACTGAGATTGGCCTGATGCAAATTTACAGATATGGTAAGAATTATCAGATTTTATAAGACCTTCAAAAACGTTCAAGGCACATGAATAAAAATGGTCTGCTCTGTTCAAATGTGATTTGAAAATATCTTTACAGAAACATTATAAGAGATTTGTCTCCCTGTCTTGCATATTAAGTTTTGAGAAGGTTTTGGTAATTATCATGGGTTTACAGCCAAGGTTCCCAAGTTTTCTCAGTTCACAGATCCCTTAGTGTCAGTAAATTTCTTGCAATGCTCCTAGTCCAAAACAATAGCTGGGCCAGCCTCATAGCCAAGTGGTTAGGTTTGTGTGCTCTGCTTCAGCAGCCCGGGGTTTCACAGGTTTGGATCCTGGGCACAGACATGGCAGTGCTCATCATGCCATGCTGAGGCGGCGTCCCACATGCCACAACTAGAAGGAGCCACAACTAAAAATATATACAACTATGTACTGGGAGGCTTTGGAGAGAAGAAGGAAAAAAACTAAAATCTTTAAAAAAAAAAAAGAAAAAGAATAGCTAACAGTTTTATTTATTAAGTAGTTGGATCCAGACAACTTAGTAAGCATTTATTCCCGCATGACTTAGTAGCCATTTGAAAAATAATAATTTAGATAAACGCCATTAAATGACCACAATTACTTGTAATGGGACATGTGACCATGTTAAGCACTACACAGCTTCTCAAACTTTGGACTCAAACAAGACAGTGCCACCTCCATTTTCTGTTCCAAGTCGACCTTCATGGGGACACTTGCATTTTATTACAGCAACCACCGAAAATCTAGCCTCACAAATGTACGACATCATCAAAAGGAATGTGCGAGATCTAATGTTGAAACCAGAAGAAACTTGTGCTACCTCAAGTTAGTAATTCACCCAATGTCCAACAGATGGCGATGTGTTTTCCTTGAAAATTTACAATATCAGGTGCTGGTGCCCCTGGGAAGTCTTAGGGCGTAAGTTTCTGAGCTAGGAGTTTATATGATCATTAGTTTATATCTTGAACACAACAAGACACTTAGAGGCAAGATCCATAATTAACAATAGAAGATGTACGTCCACATTTCTAATAATCTCAATTATTTCTTATTTTTTGGCTTTTTGTCAGATCTGATTAGATGTGTCATAGGTTTTTTTTTCTAGAAATACGGCTGCACTAGTACTAGGAATGCCAGCTTGGCCATGTTCTTATTGTTTGATTAGGTTCACATTTTTATAATTGTCTTCAATCTGAGTTTTCTTTGCAGGAATATTTTTCAGCCTCTTGTCAGTTATGTGATAGTAAAGTGGAGTTTAGGCTATGTCTTGTAGTCTGCAATATCAACTCCACAGGGTCCTGATGACTGTGATATGTCACATTAGTCTGAAATGCGAGGCGAGTGAGGATGACACTGCCAACAGCTCCTTCTTTGGAACACTGCTGATAGCATATTCATGACCATCTGAAGTTTGAACTGAGCACTAGACACAAAAGCCAATCAGTACAGTAAACACTGGGAAAGCTGCTACTGTGTGGATTGGGGATAATATACATAACTATCCCAGAACTTGGATGGCACAGGGTTCAAGTTCAATAAATGCTATTATTGTCATTATCCTAGAGCCCTCAGTGACGTATGAGTCCTCAAAATGGCCCCTTGCCATGTGGCTTTTAAAACATGAAATAAGTCCCCAGCAATGCTTGGGCGGCCATCAGAATCAAATCCCTAGCCTGGCATCCAGTGGATTTGGAACTTATAAAAGCAGGTGAGACCTGAGGACTGACTCATCCATGGACACCTCTCTGCTGGTGAGCCCTGGCTGTTCATAAGTTCATATTGACCACTGCTTCATTCCAATCAAAGGGACCCATGTCAAGAAACCCAGAATACATGGGCTGATTATGAGAAAATCTAACTACATTTGCTCTATGAGGGAGAAAAAGCTACATAAATAAGACGGAAAAAATTTAATACAAATCATTTTCAGGTTCAGCTGATAACCACCAGTAGGCCTGTGAGGTAAGCCACATTTTTACTTTTCTCTGTGAGAAGAAAGACACAGCAAAGACATGGTGCCCCTCAAATCTGTAGACACTAAGTCAATGTGATGAGAATGTCCTCATTCTGATTTGTGAACATAACTTACGCTTACAAATCTTTAGAAAGTAATCAGAAGAAGTGTTCATTGTAAAGGATTGAGATGAATCCCTTAACCATTACAGTTTTTAGTTTGGGTTTCTTTTTTTTTTTTTTTTCCTTCTTCTTCTTCTCCCCAACACCCCCCAGTACACAGTTGTACATTCTAATTGCAGGCCCTTCTGGTTGTGGCATGTGGGACACTGCCTCAGCATGGCCCAATGAGTGCTGCCATGTCTGTGCCTGGGATCTCAACAGGCAAAACCCTGGGCCTCCGAAGCGGAGCGTGCGAACTTAACCACTCCACCACGGCCAGCCCCTTGGTTTCTTAAATAACATCACTCCAGCTAACAGTTACTGCTCACATTAAGCACTGCAGCCTGGTGCAGTCAAGGAGAAACTGTTAATGAAGGAATAAAGGGTCCATTATTGGAACGTAAATCATGGATGGTTTTAAGTTGGGGTGGTGGGTGGAAGGGGCACAGGGATCGCTTGACATCTAAAAAAAGAAGAATTAAGATAAATCATTTTCTCTTTTTCACGGAGCTTATCAATTCCACAAAGTCACATTACAAGAATGTACCATATAAATGACACTAATTAACGAAATCATTTACAAGAAAATGTTGGCAGATAGACTAATTTTTAACCCACGAATTATTTTGTACTTTACTCCAAATAATACTTTGCATCTGGAATTAAACTTGAGTTCTTAATTACAAGTCCCTATTTGGTATCATTCTTGTTGTTATACTAGCTACTTTTTTAATGCCCTGCATAGACATTTCATAAATAAGAACTAACTGCTTATGAGAATGGAAAAAATTAGCATTATATGGTGGTCCTATATTTCCTAGGGCAAGAAAAGCTAAATGATATATTCTTTCTCTGGATCTTTCTTTGGTCCTAAATATTTGGTTTCAAATATTTCAGATTTCTCAATGGGACATGCAGTTCATGCTCTAATTGCAGAGTTAAGATTCTAAGAAGTACTAACATTAAATCAATTCACCATATTAACTACTTACTATAATACAATTTGTTGTTTGTCCTAACCTTAAGATATGGCATCTTCAAAAGTCCTGCTTTGGTTAGCATCTACTTTTAATAGGCATGGACATTTTATAAGGAGTCAGATTAGTAACTTGATCAAAGCATTAAAAATTGGTGGGAAATTTTTGAAGTGTTATAAATCTTTAACCACATAAACCTACCTACTTACATCATCTCAACTCAGTCAAAAAAACAGCATCTGCTGTGGTTCTTCCAAATAATGAATGGTGGAGATAATTAAAGTTGCATCTAATTAAATAATTGGATAATTAAAGTAGCGTACCTAGAGTAACCGGTTAAACATGCAAGTTTCACAGGGTACAGTGGAAATTCCTAGGACACAGGAATTAATGAATATATGCAAACATGGGGGCTGAGTAGCCAATTAACATGTGTTAAGGAGTCTGAGCTCACTCTAACTTATTTCATTGTTGGAATTCAGGCACAGAACAGAAACGGTTTAAACTCTTCAAACATCCTGCCTTTCTTTGCATTTAGGTTGGAGCCATGTGACTAAATGGTCAATAGGATGTGAGTGACCAGATGTCAGCCACACCAGGCCTGGCCATAAAGTCATCGTATGTGATCCTCTCTCCCTATTCCTTCTCCTCCTCTGGATCCTGGAGGCCCTGTGCTGCAGACACTATATCTCCAAGATGGAGGAAGGCACTTGACCCATACTGGACTGGAAGGTGAGCAAGCAGTACTCTCTGTTGGGGTAAGCCACTGAGACTTTGGAGTCGGCCCCCACATCACAGCCTAACTAACCTCTTTTGACTAATACCAGGTATGTCTGGGCAGGCCTGGTAAAGTGCCTAGGTCAACACAGCACAAGTTTATTTGCATGAGTAGCCAGCCTTCTGGACAAAGGCTCAAGTACCACAATTACAATCTGCCATTGTTCCACAGAGGAGAGAGGAGGTGTTCTAAGTGTTGCAAGGCAACTGCCTTGCAGATTTCTACTCCTACCCATCTCCTAGGACTGACATCTAGTGTGGCATGGGAGAGAGGAGAGGGAAGGAAAGGCTGTGTGCCAGATACCCTTATTTGGCCCTTCAGATCCCATTTCTGTCTTTTTCTGCCCTGTTCTCTGTGAAACTATCACATTAGCTCCCCTGTCTTCTGGCTTCTGGTTGGATGGAGTCAATGGGAGGGGCCTACAGGATATCAGAGGGAGGGAGTAGAGTGAAGTGGGGCATCTGCTCCCCCTGCTCCCTCCCTACTTGATCATGAACACGGCAGCAGCTATATTTGTCTACACCCCAGCTCATCTCCTCTTCCATGGCTACAGCTGAACAGATGGTCTTCAGGACCTCTCCACCTGCCCCTTCACACCCAGAGTGTCTACCATCTCTTACTGGTTCTTTTAACCCTGCACATATCACCCACAAAACCCACTGAGTGACCCATCTATTTCCTACCAGGGCTGATGCAGGTTACACACGATTAAAAAGGGTAAAACTATCTTTATTAAAATGTCTGTAGGATACCAAAACACAAGGCAGCACTATCAGGTGAAGTATGACCAAACAGAGAAAGTGAGGTGTCCTCTACTCTGACTCAAGGCAAAATGCAGCATGGCTATTTGCAGGCTACCAGAAATAACTGGACCATCAGGGCTCTAGTGAGTAACTCACACCTCTGGGGGTGAAGGGACCTGCTGGGATAGCACCTGTCTGCGGGCAGTTCAAATGTGGACAGAAGAGGCTGCAGCTGGCTGCTTCTGCACACTTTGAAAATTGCTGAAGAGCTATTAACTGCCAAGGTATGTTCAAGCCTACTGAGATAACCCCTGGGGATACCCAGAAATAGACAGGAAAGGGTTTGAAACCAGTTGGCATCCTACTATAGGAAGGAGGGAGGAGAGCCAGAGAAGTAGAGTAGAATGCTCTGGATGTCACCACCTATGTAACTCTAAGCTGACATGGCCTGAGGAGATCATTTTTCTTACAGAAGGTGATGTGGGAAAATAAAAGAAATAATCTCCTTGGAATGAACTTTAGAGATTACTGGTCATGTACCAAACTGTGTGTGTATGCGTGGAAACATCACTTCAAATGCGTATTTCAGAGTCCATAAGAAGACGGATCCAACATTCAAAACTTTAGAAAAAAAAAAAGAAATGTGAGCAAGCCTGGCCATCTGTTCATACAAGTAATTCATAAAACATCAATTCCAGATGGACATTTAAACTTAGATGTTCACTTATTCTGCCCTTTTGTGCCTAATTCTTTTCATTTTCAGATTGTCTCATTTTGTGTGTAAGACCACTCCCCATTCAACATTTATATTTTTACACAAAGAAGTCTCATTAACCCTTGATTGGCAAGGGTTGATTAGAAGACAAGCTTACTGATGAATGTCTCTAATCTGAATACCATTATGTGTTCCTTTATGTGGCAACTCAGAATTTATAAACTATTCAACACAGCTCATGCAATTGGCATGCAACTGACATGAGCTAGTATGCTGCTGCTTACCCTGGCACAACACTTTTGTTCAATTCTGAAGGATCTTACAAATTTAACAATAAAAGTAAGATCCAAAGACATTTATAGGTATAGGTGTTTCTTTAGTTATATTTTCTTGGCATTGCTCAAGAAAGTTTTTCTGGCATATAGTTTGTGCCCTTCATCTTTTTCTATAAAGCAATGTAATAGAGTAAATTTTTAAAGTCACAGTTTATGGAAAAAAAAATCCCTTATTTTTTAAGTCAAGTGTTTTATATTGAAGTATCAATGCCAAAATTTAATTTTATTTAATATAAAGATGTCCAAATAAAGATATTTAAAATATTTATTTTAGAGTCATTTTATATTTCCATTATGCCTTAACTAAGTAAATTATCTTTCAAACAACCTGCTGGCTCAGCAATGCTTTATTTCTACACTGAGTTTCAGCAATTCCAGAAAAGATTTTATAAAAGTTAATTGTAGAATTGAGTAAGATAATTGTAATACCCCTCTGGAGTTTGATTACAGGTGTTTTGATAAAGAAAGAGTAACTTCCAATTAACATTCATTTCAATAAGTTACATAATTCTTTTGTTTGAGGCCATTTTATGACACTTGTCCCAATTTACTGTAATCTTTACATGGAACTGGGGATATGTGGTTACCAGAAGGAGGAATGCCTATCAGTGAGACAAAGACCCAGAGAAAAATAAATCAAAGTGAAAAAAAGAGAAGGTAGTCAAATTTCCGCCATGAAATTAAAAAATGGATGAAATTTCCATGTCTTTCCCTTTTTTGGCATTTCAAGATATATTCCCTAGAAAATTAAGAGAGACAAAACATTTCATCAGTTACAGAGAAAGTGAGAGATAATTATTTATTGCCCCTAAGATTCTAAGTGCATTATACAAATACAGGTAAAATCTCATTTTAATAAATTCAATAATTATACCCAGATTCAATATTAGAAATTTGGTCCCCTCTCAGCTAACAGTCCATATTAACTGCTGTGCAGATGGAAGTACCACAAATTGCAGGCGACAAACACACACATATACAGTTGTGTTCATATTTTTATTACCGTTTATTAACCATTGGTCCATGTTTCTAACCAATGAAGACCATGAGCTCTTCAATAAGATTGAGTGTGCACAGACTTTGAACTTGAATACTTCTGCTATGCTAAATATGCTCACAAATCAGGATATTGTGATACACAACATTGTGCTGGTGATATTTGGGCATTATAAATATGGTTTTGTTGTATGGCAGACTTCTGTAGAGCTGTGGGCTATTACAGAGTATAATCAGTGCAGGGTGCTACTAAATATAACTAACCGCTTTTTGGAATAATAAAACATCCTTGGTTCTGGTATAAAAGAAATCTGATGATGACATATATAAAAGGGGCAGACATAAAAGAGCAAAAGGCAATAACAATTTCATAGATGAAAACAATGGAGAAAGCATTATTAAAGCAAGTCAGAAACACTTAGGATATACTTCTAACTTGTATTGTAATTATTGGGGCAGAATACAACGGTAGGCACCCACAAATCAACCGAGTATCACGGCCAGAGATCAAACCATCAGCTGACAGTCTACCTCCAGACATGTTTATGTAGTAGGCACTACACTGTCCATTCTCATTGAAATTCGCTTCCTAAATCTTTTCCTATCTGACACAACTTATTTTAATCCTGAAGGCCTTATGTTAATCTACCAGGCCAACATGATCTGATGGATCCTTCATTTTAAATAGATGAAACAATGTTGAAAATTTACACATGCCTTTAAATATACATTTTAAAGCTAGCAGTCCCTGGGCTATTCCATGTAACAGAGAATAGCCTGAAGAAGCGGGGGGGTGGGAGGGGGAAATCAACATGAATCCACATGCAATATTAAGGCAAGTGCTGCAGCAGTTAAAAGTAATTCTTTAAAAACAGTTCAAAACTCTAATCTTAATGGCAATAACTCCTAATTAATTTGTAAAGAAGAAAGCAAAGAATCATTATGAAAGAAACAGCACGCAGTGATACAGTTTGGTTCGGTAAGCAGGAACATAATCCCGTTAGGATTACCTTCTATGGAGGCATGGAAGCAGAAAATAGTAAGTTATAGTTTGTTGTTTATGATTTTCTAGACAACAAGAAATAGATTCGGGAGACATTGCAGTCTTGAAATATAATGAATATACAAATGTGTAATTATACTAGGACAAGGGTGAAAAAAATGTGGACCCTGGTAGTAGAAAGGGAAAAAAAATATGCAATCTAAAACAAAATGTGATGTTATCGGCAAAGCAGTGTGAAGAACTGGGGGGAATAAAGCATAGCTAGGCAGCAGACTGGGCGCCCTGGGTATGTCTCCTGTCTTTCAGTTATCCACTCTGGAAGCATGAATGAGTCCTCCAACCCCTCTGGGGCTCAGTTCCCTCCCGTTGAAACTAGTGATCTCTCAGATTCTTTTCAGCTCAAATATTTTGGGAACATTGCCATTTCGCGAAGGGGAGCTTAAATAGAAAGATCATTTTACTTTGTGCTTTGGAATTGAAATGCATGTCCTATTTTTTTTTTTAAATACATACTCAGTTCTAACTTTGGCCAACTTCTGATGTGAGATATTAAATAGTGATGATGTGGCACCATTTAAAAGGGAAGCAATAATTACGTCACAGAGGCTCTGAGGGAAAGCTCACTGACGTAGAAGGAACAGAAAAGCGGAGATGAATCCACTGACTGCAGTCCTCGAGTCTAGTCTGGAACCCACTACAGAGGATTCCTTTCATCCCTGAGCCAGAGCCCCACGGCAAGAGCTCGAACCCTCTGGGACTGTGGTCAGGAAGGCTGCCCAGGTAAATGCAGGGAAATGTGGCAAAGACAGCTCTTCCTCTTGCCTACCAAGCAGGTTTGCAGCCATGTTCAGAACCAAGTATAAAATGAGTTATTTTCGAGATGTTTAAATGACCTAAGAGCAAAGATGATAAGAGGAAATAATTACATAGCTGAGAAGGAGAAAGGACAAAGTGTGATGAGCAGCCATCTGGATACTTCTTTTGGTCTGATCTTATCAACCTTCAGCTAGTCATGGGTGCCCCACCAGTCCAAGTGAGTACCTATTTCAGGGCTCCATTCCTTGCTGGTCTACAGGCTTCCACTTCACTACATCTTCGGCTTCTTCCCCCTTAAAGTGGCCTTCGTAACCCTCCTATAGTGTCCGGTTTGCCAGAACCAATGGCATGTCAATCTTGGAAAGTTTGTACACGGAAATCTAATTACACAGAGAGAGTTCTTTGCAAGCAAACTACCAAAGATAGGGGAAAAGTTTGAGTAACAGGCAAATAAGGTGTTGTGTTTGGATATAGATGATTTATATTCAAGTGTCAGAGAACAAAATAGTGTGGAATGTTAGCCTGGAAACCAAGAGCAAGTAACAAAACATTAGTTTTATTAAAAGAACCTGAGGCCAGCCTGGTGACGTAGTGGTTAGGTTTGTGCACTCTGCTTTGGTGGCCTGGGGTTTGCCAGTTCGGATGCTGGATGTGGGCCTCCATACTGCTTATCGAGCCATGTGGTGGCAGCATCCCACATAGAAGAACTAGAAGGACTTGCAACTAGGATATACAACTATGTACTGGGGCTTTGGGGAGAAAAAAAAAAGAGGTAGATTGGCAACAGATGTTAGCTCAGGGCCAATCTTCCTTAAAAAAAAAAAAGAACTCAAAGAACATTTTAGAAGACTTCTTGGAAGCGTCAGAAGTATAAAAGAAGCTATGTCCTACAATAACTAGAAGCAGAAGCTAACAAGAGAAAACCTTCAGATGAAAAGCTAATAGGAACATATAGAAACACAACTGGCTGCAATGCAGAGAAAGATAAATAATTGCAAGGAAATAGTAAAACATAAGAGGCAAATCAAAATTCATGTTGGAGTAAGCAAATGACATTAACAGAAACAACAGGAATAGATGCTATAATCAAAGACATGCTGAGGAAAATCTTCCTGCACTTAAAAAAAAGAATAAAATTACCTTTAAAAAAGATCTATTAGACACATCCTAGAAAAATCATTGAAATGAGAGGATGAAGAAATATCCTAAAAGGATCTAATAACAAAAAAAAAACTAGTTACCTACTGCAAAAGATTGAAAGAATGGCCACAATTATCCACTCCTCCTGGAGCCAGGCCTTTTGCAGTGTATTTTGTAGTTCTTCCCATGGAGAGGTGGAGTCTATTTTGCCATTCCTTGAATCTGGTCTGGTTCTGTGACTTAGTTTTGCCATAAATATGTCAAAAACAACTGTGTACTAGTACTGTGTCTTTCTTGGAACTCTGTTATTTGAACAAGCCAAGCTAGCATTCTGAAGGAGGGAGAGCCCAGTTGTCCCAGGCCAGGCCATCAGAGTTCAGCCAGCCTGCCAACACCCAAAATGTAAGAGACCTCAACCAAGATCAGCAGAAACATCTCTCTGCCCCATAGCTGACCACAGAGGCATGAGAGAGTCCAGCCAAGACCAGAAGAGCACACAGACCACCCAAAGTCTAACAAACAATAACAAAGGATTAATGTTGTAAGCCACTGAGCTTTGGAGGTTTTGGTTACACAGCATTAGCTAACTAACTTACCCAAATAGGAACAAAAAATTCTAACATGCATGCACACACACACATATTTGCAAAAATATGAAAAATGTTGAAATATTTGAGACACCCTTAAAGAGAATAAGCAAAACTCTAATACTCCAACAGACATATTGAGCAAAGGATCTGTTTAGACAATTCAGAAAAAATACAAATGGATGGCATCACAATCTCATCAATTCCAATGATAAACAAATTAAAGCAAAGAAATGTCATTCTTCCTATATTAAATTGACAAAACTTAAAACTCATAAAGCTAAATGCTGAGGTTGGCATGGGAAAGCAACCACCCAAACACACTCCTGGTGAGAATGTAAAATGTCACAGCCATTCTCATAAGCAATATCATATCTTGAGCCTCAAAAACGCTCATGCTCATGTTATATTTCTGTATATGTAGTATTTCACAATAAAACACTTAAAAAGCAAACCAAAATATTGGCACAAAAAAATCCTCATGCTCTTTCACCTATTAACTCTACTTCTCAAACTCTATCTTAATGAAATACTTATAAATATGGACAAAATTTGATAATACAGGAATTTCAACTATAAAAGAGTGGTTAAATAAATCCTGATGTAGCCTTAAAATTAAAATTTATGTAGCTATTACAAAAACTATATGCAAAGAATATTTACCAAAATGAGATACCATAACAATGCAAAGGGAAAACTTGATACTAAATTTTAGGTATATAAATCATGACTAGCAATTTAATAAAATTTTATGTATATGTATACTTAAGACTAGAAGGAAACACAAAATCATGCTAAGTAACCTTTGTACCTGCAGCATTAGGATTATGGGTGACATATCACACACACATACACATGCATAACACGTACATACACACACACAAACACAAACATACATACACACAGAGTTTTCAAATTGCCTACACTAAGCACACAGTAATTTTACAAATCCAACCAATAAATTTACTTTTTTAATGACTAAGTATAGCTTTGGGTGAATTTAGAGGTCAATTCCTGGCCCAGTACATTTTCTAATCTTTTCATCAGTGACTAGAGATTGGCACAGCATAGAAACTTAATAGCTTTGGGTCTTTTACCAAAGCAGGAGGCTTTACGAATTCAGAATAATGTTGTTAAATGCTGAGGTGATCAGAAATAAACAGGATAACATCCAAAAGGGACGTCTGCTGGGTCATTTACAGAGGGTAAACTAATTACACAACGCAATGGAGAGAATGAGAGCAGGTGTGTCTGAAATAGATCTGGGAGTTAGTGGGCCAGAAACTGAACAAGAATTAGGAAGCTGTGTATAAAACACATTATTGAAACCTAAATTGCCAAATAAAACATGAGATTAATTCCTCCCCACCCTCTTGGCCATGTACAGTCTTTTATGAATATCATCTATAGTTTTTGGATCCACAATTTAAGAAGAGAGGTTCAAAGGAAAACATTATAAATAACAGTATCTCTTGAGAAATGAGATCATGTAGCCCAAAGAGAAAATGCTGTTGAAAAGATTTAAATGTTGGAATAGATAAAAAGTAATTATTACATAGCTCGTAATGGCCAGGTGGTCTCCATGTCTACTGAGAATATCCAAAAAAAGTATGAGTGAACCATGTGATAATCATGCCATCTCTCTCCCTCCCACCACCGCCAAAGCCACCCCCAACTATACACATAGTTACAGGCACATTTTTACTTAGAACATGTTCCCCAGCGCAAAGATGTGGAAAAAGATATCAAAGACAATAAGAAAGAATGAAGGAAGGGAAGGAAGGAGGGAGAAACCAAAGAGGGAGATGGAAGAAGAGAAAGAGGGAAGGAGGATGGGGGAAGGGGGGGGAGGGAGGAAGAGAGTGAAGCAGGAGAGGGGAAAGAGAGAAGAAGAGAGGCAGAAGGGCGGGGGAGGAAGGGTAGGAGGCAGGAAGGAAGGAAGAACAAATTTGGAAAGATCTTGAATCGGAAGAAGTGTGCTCCTCTGAAAAGACAGAGGGGAGGCAGAGCTGGGTTTGAATGCTAACTGATCCTGCCTGTTACTATGAGTCAGTTTCTCATCTATAAATTAAGGAGGATTGAAATGAAATATGATCTTTTTCAGGGAGAAAGTGATAGCAGTTAGACAAGGAGATGCTATATTTGCATAAATGGTATCCCAGAGTAAGGGAGGAAGGAAGGGAGGGAGGGAGGAAGGAAGACAGACAAGAAAATGTTTGAGAAATAAACATTGAAAGTGCTCACTGGGCCCTAGAGAAAAATTTGATACATAACAATAAACATGAAGTTATTTGACTTCAACAATAAAGAAAAGTCCTTTGGGCATCCAGACAGGGTAAAGAAATTAATTTATCTTGAGGGGAGGGGCGTCAACTAACCTTAGACTTCTCTCCAGCAACATTCAATATTAAGACATGGTAGAAGGCCTCCAAAATCCTCAGGCAGAGAAAGTCAAGAGACAAATAAAGAACTTTAGCTAAATGCCTAGTGGAATTAAAGCCACCGTGAGAACCATGGCTATGGAAGAGAATGGAAATGGTATTTACGATGACCACGTAGAAATGGGGAAACCAACCAACTTCCACACAGGAAGAGGAGGAGAGAGGTGGTGAAGAGCACTGAGGGACTCATTTTTTATAGCCAGGGTGAAAACATAAAATTCAAATCTGGTAAAGGGAAAGGAAAAGAAATTCAATTATATTAAAAATATAAAAGTAAAGCGGCTGGCCCCGTGGCCGAGTGGTTAAGTTCACGTGCTCCGCTGCAGGCGGCCCAGTGTTTCGTTAGTTCGAATCCTGGGCACGGAAATGGCACTGCTCATCAGATCACACTGAGGCAGTGTCCCACATGCCACAACTAGAAGAACCCACAACGAAGAATACACAACTATGTACCGGGGGGCTCTGGGGAGAAAAAGGAAAAAATAAAATCTTTAAAAAAAAATAAAAATAAAAAAAATATAAAAGTAAATAGCAGAATAGCTAAAAATGCATAGTATAATCAACCAAAATTAGCTGGTAGAAGGAAGCAACAGAAGGTAGAACTAAGTGGATTGTACTTATTTTTTCATGGGTCTTAGGGGCAAAAATAGATACTGTCTAAAGAAATATAATTAGCTAAATATAACTCTGAAGCTATAGTTATAAAGGTTATCACTAAAAGTTACAACCTAAAAGGCAAGAACTTTCCAAATGACAGGAAAAAACATACAATTACTCTGATACCATATAACAAAAAGCTAAGAAATAAAGAATAACATAAAATATGGTTACAGAATTCAGACTAAACACATCTATTCTATAAATAAAGATATTTGCATTATATTAAGAAATCAAAACAAAAAGACACCCAGGCTGGTAATCAAAGAAAAAAAACAAATGGTATGCTATATGAAAGAAACACCTAAAAGAAAGTGTGTCAAAAAGTCGAAAATAAAAGGTTGAACAAAGGAATACCAACAAAAACTCAGGAATTTGGGTCTTAATCGCAGACATTGAATTCAAAGCAAATAGCATCCAATAAGAAAAAACCACTTTAAAATTGTAGAGAACACAATCCACAGTGAACATCTAACAGTTATAAACATGGTATTGATGCTTATGAAGCAAAACCTGCATGAAGAACAAATGCGAAAGAGCACAGAAGTACTGAGATTTACCTCTGTCTGCCAAAGAAAGTTCACGTGAACAAGAAATAGGAATAAAATCACAAAGCTGTTCTAATTGATACATAAATGAAATTGCATACCTTACAACAGAGAATGCAACTTCCTTACAAATCTCCATGGACTATTTTGACCATTGATTAGGTCAAAAATAAAGCCTTGGAGCACGCCCAGTAGCACAATGGTTAAGTTCGTGCGCTCTGCTTCAGCAGCCCAGCGTTCACGGGTTCAGATCCCAGACATGAACCTGCACGCCGCTCATCAAGCCATGCTGTGGCCACTTCCCACATACAAAAAATAGAGGAAGATTGGCACAGATGTTAGCTCAGGGACAATCTTCCTCACCAAAAAAAAAAAAAAAAGCCTCAATCAATTACAAAATAGAAATGAAATAGATGAAATCAAAACCAAGAATACAGAATATGCAGAAAATAGTGAAAATGGAATGTTTCTATTGGAGTCCCTGGGATACAGCTGTGGCACGCCAAGAGGAAAATTCACAGCCTAGACTACTTACATTAACACATAAGAAACAAAGAGTCTTTTTTTCAAGAAATCTAAAGCCAATAAATGAGATAAACCCTTAACCAAAAGAAAGAAGAAAAAAAAACAGAAGTGAGACTATAGATATAACCACAAATTATTCATGGAATATGTGAATCATAAAAACTACTTGGCTCAAAAATATTATAATAAATGTACAAACATAAATGAATGGATGATTTTATGCATTACCAATTACCACAAATGAAACTGCAGTACATTTTCAAAGAATAACTCCTCCCCAAATGCACCAGACTTAATCAATTTCACACTTGTGAATTCTACAAATCCTTAAAGGAACAGATAATCCCAATGCTATTTACAACGCACATAAAAAAGGAAGGGAAGTTTCTGATTCTTTCTACGAAACCAGCATAACATCCACACATCTGACAAAGACACCTCTCACCCCCACAAAAAGAAACAACAGACAAATTTCATTGATGTTCTTGATGCAAAAATCTCAAAGTAAACATGTGCAAGCTGAATTGTGCAGCTCAATGGAGCTCACAGCAGGTGTGCAAGGACTGCTCAACATTCGAAAACACGTCAATATAATTCCTCTTATTAGCAAGTAACAAGAAAGAAATCTGATGTTCTCCATTTATGGTGAGAAGGAATTGGACAAAATTTAATAGAATTTAAAACTTATCCATTTTTGATTTTTTAAAACTCTTTATAAAATAGAAAAATATGGAGACATCACTAATATGATAATGATGACTAACACTTACATAGTGTTTATTATGCGCCTGGTGCTGTTCTAAGCGGATGTGCACCTATTTAAAATTGTTCTTTTTTCTTTCCTAAAGTAGTGGTGAAGGAAGGCAATGGTGATGGGAATGAAGAGGGTAAGGGGCAGAGCCTTGCTTTACTCTGAAAGTTGGAGGAATCATCTAGTTGCCAAATGAACAGAAGAAAAGAAACATCTAAGACCACTTCCCAGAGTTCTTTCGACCCTCTTGACAGGACACCTTAGAGACTGTGTGCAAAGTTCTCTGCTTTACCTAATAGCCGATGTATAACACATCAGACGGCACACACATTCATTCAGGGTGCAAATATTTATTGCGTGCCTCCTGGGTGCCAGACCCTGCGCCAGGTGTTAGAGGGAGACCAGTGGAGAGACACTGTCCTCAGCTAGCTCACTTTCTGGTCCTAGATCTAAAAGCAGGAAGAACTTAGCAGCGCAAATTCTCTTTACTAGCAGTAAGCACTTCCAAAATCTCAGGCACTGAGTGAAATAAAAACAAAAATGTGGCCCTTTCCTAAGGAGCCCACAGCGTCCACAAGGACAGGAAGCCCACCCGGAAACAGATGAACTCTAAACACGTCAGTCATTTTCTATGGGCAAAATGAAAAAAGGATGTCCTTGGAAAGTCATCAAACAAAAATGTGAGAGAAACACACCTGCTAGAAGCTAAACAGCCTGGGACACCCTTGTCTACACAGCACATTAGTATTTTGAAGAAAACTGACTCTTAAAAACCAATAAAATCCACTTTCCATTCACCTTGAAAGTGTGAATTGAAACACGTGAGCCAGGAAACACATGAGAACAATATATTCTGACCTTGAGCAAAAAGAGTGGCATTGCCTCCAAAAACATCTACACTGTGAAAAGTACTTCCCAGTACCCACGTACTTCACGTTCATGACCTCATGGCACAAGGCTCCTCAAGGTCTTCACAACCAGGATGTTACTTGATTTTGGGCAATCTCCTTCCCTTTTTCCTGGAAATCACTTTAATACAAAGATTTTAAAAGTCAAAACAGAGCCACCCCAGGGTTTCCACATGACTCACTGCCAGAAATTTAGAAGCCAGCCTTGGGATCATTTTTAAGGGGAAAGATAGGAGATTCTGTCTTAGTCACACAGTATCAACTCAGGCCAAAATGACTAAAAATCTCACTAGAAGAGTTGGCATCACTATTTCCAAAACCAAAATAGCTATCAATAAGTAGTTAAAATTGGGAGGAAATTATTAAATTCTACTATATTTTACAAAAGCAAGCCATTCCTAAGGTAAGATTTTAAGAGGCAAAAGCATCCAAGAACTTACAATCATAAGATGGTTTTGCGCACAACCTAGTACCTACGTCACCATCTCCACTCAAGCTCACCTTCCTTGTTAAAATAACATTAAATGAAATAGAAATACCCTATGACCCAGCCATCCCATTACTGGGTATCTATCCTAAGAACCTGAAATCAGAAATCCCAAGAGTCCCTTGCACCCCTATGTTCATTGCAGCATTATTTACAATAGCCAAGACGTGGAACCAACCTACATGCCTGGAAACTGATGATTGGATACAGAAGATATGGTATATATACACAATGGAATACTACTCAGCCATTAAAAAAAGACAAAATTGGCCCATTCGCAGCAACGTGGATGGACCTCGAGGGTATTATGTTAAGCGAAATAAGCCAGAGAAAGACGAACTCTATATGACTCCACTCATAGGTGGAAGTTAATATATTGACAAGGAGATCTGATCGGTGGTTACCAGGGAAAAGGGGGGGTGGGGGGAGGGCACAAAGGGGGAAGTGGTGTACCCACAACATGACTAACAATAATGTACAACTGAAATCTCACAAGGTTGTAATCTATCATAACATTAATAAAAAAAAAAAGTTAAGAATAGAAATACCTTGTGACCCAGCCATCCCACTACTGGGTATCTATCCTAAGAACCTGAAATCAGCAATTCCAAAAGTTCCATGCACCCCTATGTTCATCGCAGCATTATTCACAATAGCGAAGTCATGGAACCAACCTAAGTGCCCAGCAACTGATGATTGGATAAAGAAGATGTGGTATATATATACAATGGAATACTACTCAGCCATAAAAAAGGACAAAGTCGTCCATTCACAACAACATGGATAGACCTTGAGGGTATTATGTTGAGTGAAATAAGCCAGACAGAGAAAGACGAACTCTGTATGACTCCACTCATAGGTGGTAGTTAACATATGGACAAAGAGAACTGATCGGTGGTTGCCAGAGGAAAGGGGGGTGGGGGGAGGGCACTAGGGGTGAAGTGGTGTACCTACAACATGAATAATAATGATGTACAACTGTAATTTCACAGGGATGTTAACTTTCATAACCTTAATTAAAAAAAAAGAAAAGGTTAAAATAAAAAATAAATAAATAAAAAAAAATAACATTAAATGTAATTCCACTCTAGGACCATCGGGACAGATTTCAAAAATCCCTCTTCCGAGCCCAATAGTGTCTTAAGCCAAGTAGATGGCTCAGAAGGCAACCAGATAAAATACATTATAGAGGGCTACAAGGCTGCTGAGTTTGGCCCCACAGATTCAAATTGCCTACAAGTCCCGGATGCCAGTGTATCAATGGAGCACAGCATGCTGTGCAATCTGGTGACCCAGCAGAGGTTCACCATTCTGCTTCCATTGCCTTCCTCTCGTTTGTCAGCTCCACTCAAAGGAAAAGTCCTGTTTACACTTTGTGCATTCTACCATTTCATATAGAGAAGCAAATAGCATCAGACCTCACAAGGGGCAAAACACCCTTTGCCCCTATCTCCTCCGTTCTCCTTTTTCTGTTTCCTTATCTGTCATTGGCTCTTCATTCTATCAGAAGCTTTTCTAGCTGAGCCCTTCCTTCTGTCTCTATTCCTGACTCCCAAGAGAGTGCAGGGAGATAGACAGTAAGAGACCACCACGGATATGTTGGAGTCAGGGAGGTAGGGTGGGGTGGGAGAGGACAGCTGACAGGGAGACACATCTTGACCTGCCCTCTGCTCCTATTTCCTAGTCATTCCCATTCCTCTAACAACACAAGGTCTGGCCCCCTGGGCCAAGGCAATTCAACTGCCCGGGTCCACTCTGGCTGGCCTCTTCCTCCTCGCTGTCTCCGGGAACTGGCTCACCACGCCACTGGATGTCGACACTCTCCCCTCTGAAATGAACCTGTCTTGCCCTGTTTCTTTAGATCTGTTGATGTCTCAAGCACCTAATCTGATCCCCTGTTCCTTAAGTATGTGCCCATGGAAGAGAACTGTCCTAAGCAACAGCCCAGCCTAGTTAGTGTTCCAAGAAACACAGGTATTTTTCCTCAACTCTAATTCAGTTCTACTGCCTAACCCAGAGACATCAATTACAAAACAGAGCAAGGTCAATGAGAAGGAGGCAGGTATTTGAGAGTTTTGTTTGCTCTAGGGGAGCGAGGGCATGGAATGGGAGGTGCAGCCAGAATCTTCCAGCCTGGGTTTGTGTGAGCCCACTCCCCTGTCAGAAAGGTAGTTTGGTTTAAATGGACTCCAATGGATTCGAGTTTAAGAGCTGCAGTCTGGAGCCACGTGCACGACTCCCTCAGGTTCAGCAGACGGCAGTGGAGGCTGCTTACGTCATGTTAACTGAAACCAATTGACATGAATTGAAACAAACTGAAATTCCTGGGTCTTTATCCCTGAACAGGTGATCCAGAATAAATTGCTTAGCCTCCCTAAGTCTCAACGGACCCACCGGTAAAATGGGACTAATGATAAAATTAACATCACAGATTTTTCATGAGGGATTACTGAGCTAATGCATGAGAAAGCACTTTACACATGGAAAAACAAGATGTTCGTTATCATTTCTCAGAGAAACTCAGAATGAACACTGTAAAATGAGTTTAGTAACTTAAAAAAGTCAAGAATATGTTCTTAAATACTGTCTAAATATTCATTAAGATGACGGTGCCCTTTAAAATGGGATTTATCAAACTGTTCCCTGATGCCCAGACCATAACACTCTCCCAGTGTTATTTCTCTTCATGTACAACCATCAGCACATCCTCACCGTCACTCCGTAACAGAACACTGTCTAACAGCAACCTCTTATTCTCTCTTTTCTTAGATCTCTAGCATTAACTATTAAACTGTGCTCGTTGACTTTCTCTCCTCCTTATCACATAATCCTACCTCTTGCTTTTCCATCAGCCCGTTGATTGATTCGGGTGTTTTAGTTTTTCGTTAAAGCATGCATTTTGATTCTTAATCAAAACAACATATTGCAATCTGTTTACGGATCACACAGAGGAATGCTCACATATGAGTCACATGGCTCCATAGCCAGTGAAATTATATCATAATTTAATAGCAAAGTGAGGCCTTCACGGTGCCAGAGTAAGGATACCACTTAGCAGTGCCAAACACTGTAATTAAAAAATAATTTTCAGTTCGTTATCTGAATTTTTAGGCTATTAGGCAAACATTTAAATTAAGTGGAAACATGGGGATGGCTGACCAAATTTTTCAGTCTTAATTTGGATTGTAAATGTCATGTGCACACAACAGAAAATGAACAAAATTAAGAGTGACAGCTGACAGAATTGAGAAAAAGAGAAGTACATGGAGCTTGTGGGAAAATCACCAGACAAAATCTTCCCCTTAGAGTTAGGATAAAGATCATAACTGGGATTCACTCAGATGTTGCAGGTTAATAGAAGAGAGTTGAACACTTTGATTTTAAAAAGTCAAAGATCTTCCACCCTTTGATGGGACCGGCCTTGTGGTTAAGTTTGGCACACTCTGCTTCAGCAGCCCAGGTTCAGTTCCTGGGTGCAGATCTACACCAGTCATCAGCGGCCATGCTAAGGCAGTGACCCACATACAAAATAGAGGAGGACTGGCACAGATAGTTAGCTCAGGGCAAATCTTCCTCAAGCAAAAAGAGGAAGATTGGCAACAGATGTTAGCTCAGGGCAAACCTTTGAGTGTGGGCTCAACTTACTGACTTGTTTTCGAAGAGTAGATTATGGAGACGGGTGGAAGGAGGAAATAACTTCACAGTGGAGAAACCGGACAAACACAAACTCAAGCCAGGTGATCAAGGTCAACATCAACAGTGATAAGCCATGTTGACAGCAAGTACTCTTGATACAATGTGATAAGAATGGCACTTCACCTCTATGGTCTTCCTCCCAAGAAACCATACTCCCAGTCTATCTAAGAGAAAAACATCAGGCAAACCCAAATTGAGGGATATTCTAGAAGACACCTGACCGATACTCCTCAAATCTGTTAAGGTCATCAAAAAGAAGGCAATTCTGAAAGCTAACACCCAAGAGGACCCTAAGAAGACATGACAACTAAACATAATGTGGTACCTGGAGAGGATCTTGTAACAGAAAAAGGATATTAGGAGAAAACTTGTGAAATTTTAGTAAAGTGTGAAGCTTAGTCAATAATAATGTGCCAATGTTTCTTTGTTAGCTGTGACAAGTATACCATAGTAATATAAGATGTTAACAACAGGGAAAACTGGGGGTGGGGTATACAAGAACTCTCTAAACTAATTTTGCGACTCTTCTGTAAAGTAAAACTATTCTAAAAGAAAAGGTTTATCAAAATGTCAAAGGTCGGGGCTGGCCTGGTGGCAAAGCAGTTAAGTTCACACGCTCCACGCTGGAGGCCCAGGGTTCACCAGTTCGTACCCTGGGTGCAGACCTACGCACCACTTATCAAGCCATGCTGTGGCAGGCATCCCACATATAAAATAGAGGAAGATGGGCACAGATGTTAGCTCAGGGCCAATCTTCCTCAGCAAAATGAGGAGGATTGGTGGCAGATGTCAGCTCAGGGCTAATCTTCCTCAAAAAAAAAAAAAGTCAAAGACCACTAACAACTGGAAAAACTAAACAAATTACTTTCACTGTAAGCACTTTGTAGGGCTAAAATAAAAAAGCGGTAAGTTGTGTTTTGTTGTTGTTATTTCTATAACCTCAAATTCCAGATTGGGCCTCTCTTTCATCTTCTTCTTGTTCTGCTTTGTGCCCTGGTGTAGGTGCCTTCTGCTGCCACCAGACTGCCAAGGACAGGCCTCCCTCTCTAGCCAGCTCTCCCACACAGGGCCCTAAACTCAGTCCCTTTCCTGACCTCAACCCTTGACCTTCACCCCCTGTTCTCTGGGAGGAACTAATCCATTCATTGACGTTAATGTATCAACAGCTCTTAAGTTACCTATAGGCCACCTGGAGTAATGCTTAAAGACAAAGAAGTGAATTTGATGGAGAAAGGCCCATAAATATGGGAGCAAAGCAAACTTTTCTGGATTTCTCCATCATGCCCAGGGAATGGTGGATGGCCCATTCCTCACTATGACAAGTCGGATGGAATTTGTAAACTATATCTCAGTGTCCTTCCCAGACTTTAAATGTTATTAACAACTAAAATGCTTCAGTTTTGTAGGTATCTGCTTAAGTCCAAAAGGTGAGTTCTTGATATGGACTAAACTGTGTCCCTCACAAAATTCCTAGATTCAAGCCCTGAACACCAATGTGACTGTATCTGGAGATAGGATCTTTAGAAGGTAATCAGATTAGATGAGGTCATAAGGGTGGGGCCCCGATGCGATAGAAGGGTGGCCCTATACAAAGACAGTCCTCAATGTGAGGGTACAGGAAGAACGGGGCCCTCTGCAAGCCAGGAAGACAGCCATCAGGAGGAATGGCATCAGCCAGCATCTTGATCTTGGACTTCGCAGCCTCTAGAACTGTGAGAAGTAAATTTCTGTTGGTTAAGCCATCTAGTCCATAGCATTTTGTTACAGCAGCCCAAGCTAACTGTTACAGTTCTTTATGAAAGAAAAAGTGGTTTTAGAATACAAAACCAAACATACTTATGCTATATAAAATGATACATGTGTCGAAAAGATCAGCTTATCAATACGGAGAAAAGCATATTTTGGAAAAAATAGAAACCATTTCACTTTTTCCTCATTCCAGCACAGGCTTTTATCCCAACAAATGCAAAAAGGATGTTTTTCTTCCTCATCCGAATGTCACCCGCTCTGCTTTTCACAGAATGTCTCTCTCCATATTTCAATATTCACGCAATACCGACCCAGAGATGGGTGCCCTGGCAGTAACCTTCCTTCCATTTCTAGATAAGTTTTCTTCGTATTGATCCAAGAGAAATAGTTAGATAAAATTTTACCTTTTTTATGCAGTGGATCTTTAAGAGGATTCTGAATGGAAGCATTTCAAATCCCCTGTGCCTAATTCAATTAACACTCCCCCAAATTTCATAAATGGGGTGTATCATCCAGTTTCATTCAGTTAGTAGACATTTCAATGTGAATCTCATAATAATTTTCATGAACAGCAGGAAATTGCTTGATCTTGTAAATAATCAAAAGAATTAGAACATAAGGTCAACCTTCTCAATCATGAGCGGGTGATAATGTTGTTAATCTCACTTTCCAAATGCCAAGACCCAATTTGCTTCTACTTTATTAAAATAAAGGGGGCAGGCAATGTCCCTATTCCCTGTCACAGTGGCCTTCTCTGTCCTTTGCCAAGTCATTCTAACTCAGGGAAGTTGATGCCTGCTTACTCACAAATAAGCAAAACAAGGTATAATTAAGCAATGTCTTTAATTTGCCAAAGGCGTTCTATTTTTTTCTCTTTAGCTCTGATGGTTGAAATAGTTTCTGAAAGAATCTTCACACTGAGAGAGGAAGACCTCACCTGGAAACTGCAGAATTCTCTCCAGTTCACCACCACTCGGAGAAGAGTGAAACGCCCCCTGGACTCGGGGACAAGACTTCAGGGCTCCCTCCACCAGCTCTGTGATCTTGGGGTTTGGAGTAGATGATGTCTAACGTACTTGCAGTTCTAACAACTAAAATCCAGAAACTAATTCAAAGCTCTGATTTGAAAGGCTGTGAGAAGCAGAAGAAACTGTTTGTGGTAAGTTGTTTCCAAGTTTTTAAATTTGTGGCACAATAGCTAAACTGGAGGATAATCAACAATTTCAATTCAGCTTTCCACTGTAACACAATTTGAAAGCAGTCCAGCTAGTGCAGCAGCAGAACTATAGGCTTAAGCAGCACAACTCCTGCCTTCCATTACAGCACTTCGTCGGAGATGAGATAAAAAGTGGGAAACCGGAAATTCTAACTATTCTGTGCTAAAAATCTTAAAAAGATGGAAACAGAGACTGACAGACAGAGACAGAAACAGACAGAGAGAAGATGCTGAGCCACTTGCTTTCAAGTTTGTCAGCGTGGAAATACTGGAAGTATCTCAATAATACTCAGATCCATATTCTCAAAGGAAGGGCCATTTCAAAGAACTCCCTTTCATTTGCTATCATGGTAGAAGCCATGTTTGAGGTGACTGGGTTTTGAGTAGGGCAGGCACGATGGAGGAGGTTATGGCTGATCGATCTACAGGGAGTTCCAAGAACACCTTGAATCAGTAGTCAGTCTCTCCTTGCCCTCAACGATAAAGTCTTTCATTTAAAAAACACTGCTAATGCCAGCTGTCATTTATTGAGTGCTTACTCCATGCGTCACTCTGCTAAGTGCATTACGTGCATCATCTCATTCAATCCTCCCCAAAACTCGATGACGCAGTTACTACTATAATTATCCCCTCTTGACAGCCAAGAAAACTGGGACACCAAGAGGTTAAAAAACTGGCCCAAAGTTACAAAGCAAGTAAATGCAGAGACTCAAAACCTGACCCCGTGCTTATTAAACCATGCCCTCACCCACGAGCCTCTTGGAAGAAATAGCACGCCCTGGTTCTAGAAATGACTCAGCCACTAATTACCTTGGGGAGCTCGGCTACCTCATTTCTTCCTTGAGTAAAGAGGGTTGATCTCCCAGGTATGTTGAATGCCCAGGAATCTGTCCCCAGTCATCTCAGAGGAGCCGTCCCGGACAGTGGAGTCTACTGGATCTAGTTATGCTAAGTAGATATTGTATGGCATACACAGCAGGTCCTAACACCCTGCACCTCGCTTTGCAGTTATTCAGGTGCATTGTCTATGTCCTACTAGAAATCCTTTAAGGCAGGGGGCATCATTCCTCATTGCACTCCTCCACGTTGTCTACCCAGGGTCTTGATTATGATCCGCATTCAATGAGAGCACCCCGATGGACTGAATAAGCTACAAAACCCAGAGAGGAATAGCTGGTTCATAGTTCATACAACTGTATAGTCCAGGAAACATCTATGCCACCTGCAAGGCCACTGTAGTGTTCCCTTGGCGGCACTAACACGTCCTGCGGAAATTGCTATTAAGGGCGTTTTTCTTAATCTTCTGTCCCTTCTTTACATTGCACACTTCAGGAAATGTTAAGGAAACATTTGAGGGAAGGTGCATTCTATGACTTTCAACAGCACATCTGTTTAATAAATGATCAGAATATAAAGTGAGTGCCCTGTTAGAAAGCAGACAGCATGAATTCAGTTTTAAGAGAAAATCAACTTGTAGGATTAAACGTATAGAAAAAATATAGTAAGTAAAAATACATACCTAAAATAAATGTAACACCATTTCGTAATCCCAAGTTTAGATGATTTCTATACCTCTTACAAAAGAATGGCTACCCAGAAATTGACCAAATCCAATGACTAATGAGATTTTCCTCTCCTCGTGCCTTCTCTCCTCATTGGCCTACACAGACCTCTCTAACATGTGGCAACCTTTCCGTACTCCTGGCACCAACTTCTAACTATAATCAGTCTTGATCCTTGTCCAAAAGCATGTGCACAATGATGGGTTTGGTGATGGAGACAGAGGAAGAGGGAATAAACATCCCATCCTACCATGACCTGTTCCCCATTCCACCGATGAAACCTTCCCCAGCCGTCAGTGAGGCACCTTGTTAACAGTCTCTTCCCATCTCCTCACCCATCGTCCTCCTTGCCCTGTCCAACACTCCTCCTCCCCTAAGCCCTGGCCTCAACTTCCAGGGCCTTTCTTTGAAATATAAGTGGGGCATCTTCAGAAAGTCACTAATATATCTCGTTTTAAAGACCCAAGGTCTAAATGAAATGAAGAGTAAGGGCAATGGAGAGCTGAGTGAAGGAAGAGTCCTTTGACATTAGAATTAAAAATCATAAGAATTCAGCACGAAGTATTGGTGAGGATGTGGAACACCCAGAGTTCTCTTATACTGCTGGTAGGAGTATGAGTTGGTACCAGCACTTAGAAATCTCTTTAGTAGTATCCACTAAAGCTATATGTACAGATACCCCATGACCCAGCGTTACCAACTGCATATGGCCCAAACTCTTCACCTCATCCTGTATCCATGCCCTCAGCAGTGTGACTCTGCAGTTTCTCCCACCTCTACTGAAGAAACACACTTCCCCACTTCTCAACTTTGAACCGAGCCATGTTGCTTGCTTTGGCCAATGGAATGTTAGATGTTGCTTACATGCTTTGTCATGTTCTCCTCTGCTTCAGCCATCTCCCTAAAAACAATGTGCCCTGGGTAGCCCACCTGTCCAAGGAGAAAGAGAACAGAATCGATGATCAATGGACCTGAATCTATGGCGTATCCATATGATAGAATACTATACAGCAATGAAAAAGAGTCAACTACTGCTGCATGCAACCACACAGATGACTCTCACTGATGTAATGTTAAGCTAAAGAAGCCCAAGACAAACAAATACTGCAAAATTTCATTTAAATGAAGTCCATAAACAGATAAAGCCAATCTAGTTTCATAGAAGCTAGAATCATGGTTATGTTTGAGAGACTATCTATCATGAGGAACATAAAGCAGCCTGTTGGGGATTGATCTGGGTGGTGGTTACACGGGTATATGCACATGTAAAAATTAACCAAGCTACACACTTTAGATTTGTGCACATCATTCCCTGTAAGTCATTCCTCAATGAAAGAGTACACTATTACCAACAAATTATATAATTCTTAGACTTTAGAAAGGTCATGCGTCTGCTTCAGGGACAGCAGGAAGCTATATGCACCAACTCTGGCTGCAGTCTATGAAGAGAAGATGGCTGCCCTGCTCGGCACCAGGAGAGAGTTGGGCAGGTTTGATTTTCCAGGCCGTGGAAGCCAGTCACGAAGCTGGAGAGTGGAGGTGAGGAGAAATGCTTCCTGCCTCCCCAAATACAGAAGTCAATTCACCCAAGAAACACAGCATGTGGCGCCAGAACATACAGCCTAAACGACCTCCATGGGCAAGCCTGAGAGGCCCACATTGACTCTGTGAGTGAAAAAGCATTGCTACGTCCAAACAGGTTTAACACATGACCTGTGAGTGAGCTGGGGATGGCCTTTTGCATCAGCGTAATGGTCAAGTCTCAGGTAAGCATTCATGTTTATTTCCAGTGTTATTTACTCTCCACATAGATAACTCATCCTCTGAGTTTCAATTCATGCTCTAGAAACTTCTAGAAAGTTGGGCTTCATTTGTGTTTCTGATGGAGACTTCTAGAAACTCTTCTAGAAACTTCCCTCAAGCAGCCCCTCGCCATCTACTCCCGTTCACCACACTCAAGGCTTAGGTAGGTCCCCATTTTCGGTGTTCTCACAGTGCCCTGGGCACATATTCAGAGACATATTTTCCACATTGGACTGTAATCTACGTGCTTTAAGTCTCCACTAGGCTATAAGCTTCTTCAGCCTGGAAGCCATAACTCACATGTGATTCTCAGTGCCTGGCTCACTGCTTCCCACAAACATGGTGGGACAAACGCTGTCACCTCTACCTGGAATGCTGCTCCCACCTCTCCACCCAGTCAAACCCTACCTCTGGTAAAGGAATCAAGTCAAGTTCTTCGCACCATGTGGAACCCTCTTTCATCTCTCTTGCTACACTGACCTTTCCTCTCCCTCCTCTGCAACCCTCTGACCTTGAGTTAATTGTAAATATCTTCCATTACTCCCCAACAACTTCATGTTTGCATAGATCTTCCCAGTTGGATTTTAATTAGCAATGTCAATAATTTTTTTTTTTTTTTTTTGGTGAGGAAGATTGGCCCTGAGCTCACATCTGTTGCCAATCTTCCTCCATTTTTTTTTTGTCTCCCCAAAGCCCCAGTACATAGTTGTATAGCCTAGTTGTAGGTCATTCTAGTTCTTCTATGTGGGATACCACCACCACATGGCTTGGTGAGTGGTGCATAGGTCTGCGCCCAGGATCTGGACCAGGGAACCCTGGACCACTGAAGCAGAGTAAGCAAACTTAACCACTTGGCCATGGGACTGGCCCCCAGTGTCAATATTTTAGCAAATTTTTGTTCTAGCTATTTCTCTACACTCATAGATATGTTTAGATACATAGATATAGATCTACTTATTCAACTACAAGGTGATATTAGAGCATACATGTGTTCTGTAACCTGATTTTTGTTTTCAACAATAGGTTGTGAAAATCTTTGCAAGTCAATACATTTCATTGGCTTCAAAGTACTCCACTGCATCGAGGTGCCACCATTTACATAGCCATTCACTAGCCTATGGATGAGCATTTAGGTCTTTTCCAATAATTCTCTATCACAAACAAGGCTGAAATCAATATCCTAGTACATACATCATTTCAGACTTGTATAATTATATCTTTAGAGTATACCTCTTGAGGTGTGATTGCCAAGTCAGAGTCGAAGAGTTTTTACTGCGATAAACATTTCTAGACCACTCTCCAAAAACACAGGATCAGTTTATAGCTCCCAAATCCTTTCCCAGAACCACTCCCCCGACTCTTCCCCACTCTTTGATTCATTATTCCGTCTCCTAGAAAGACAGAAACCTGGCAGCTTATAGTCTTGCATCTTTGGTTTAAGTGTGTGTGTGTGTGTGTGTGTGTGTGATGAGAGCTATTAAAAAGAGATGTCAACCAGAATTCTTCCATGTCTCCAGATATTGCCACAAGTAAACATTTCATATCTCACTCAACACTGTCAATAAACATGAAAAGATACCCAATATCCCCCACTAACCAAAGAAATGCAAATAAAATAATAATGACCTTTTTGGCTTTGCTTTTTTGCTGCTGATGTCATTTTTGGGTGAAGGCAAACAGTAATATTCTCTGTTGATGCGAGTGTAGGGGAAAGGTACTTTTGCCCACTTTTTTGTTCTCTTTCCTGATTGCATTAGCTAGCACGTCCAGAACAATTTCAAATAACAGTGGTGACAACAGGCACTTGCATTTTGATCCCGACATTAATAGTTGTATTTCCAGTACCTCAGTCACTAAGTATGAAGAGGATTTTAGTTGTTTCCTATTTTTATTTGTATTTCACTAACAGTTCTATTATGAATAAATGACTTTTACCAAACGCATTTTTGCACATCTATCAAGATGAATACACAATGGTTGGTATACTTATGATGAGTGTGATACAAACCAGAGAGTTTCTACCTGCCTACCCATCTGTCTAACCAAGAACTTTTTCAGTCTCTCCAAACACAAGATTTGTTCCAAGTTTCTGGACCAAAACACAAAAACATAGTTAAAACACATGTTCTGAGTATAAGTATGGTATAAGAGAAATAACGGTGTTATCAAGATCCATGTCCCAAGCCACATCACGCTTTGTTTATTCATTCATCTTAAAGAGACTAAGACAAAGTATGGCAGGATCCAGTCTGGTGCAAAGAAATCCTGATTGAGACAAGATAGGTACGAGGCAACAGGAAAGGTTACCGACAAACAGCTTCCACAGCAACATCAGACATCCATTTCTCATTCTCAATCAAAGACACAAATGGAGCCTAAGATGTTCCATCACTCTCTCCCAGAGTTTATGAAATAAAGTGTCCCCTGATGAATCCAATTGCAGGAACTGGCATTGTTTCTAAATTCTGCTTCCTCTATTTGGCTGAGAATAAGTCTGTTAAAATACTAAGCTATGCCAGTAAGTGGGTCATGTTTTCTCACCACCTGCAGCTAGTTACACTATCTTTGAACTAAATGCATCTCTCTGCTTAGAACTATGATCAAGCACCAACAATGTCATTTGGACCACACAGAGTATAAATTACATTAATGTAATAGGATAATTTAGGTTGTATAAAATAAATATTATGGCACTAAATGCACACATTTTCCAAGGAATCAATCATTCACTTAACTTCTTTTATAGATGCATGGTCCAACATTATACACACTGCTAGGCACCACAGAGAATGGAAAAAATAACTCAGGCACCGATGTTGCCCTCGAGTGCCTCACAGTGTAGCAGAGAACGAATGCGTACACAATTACAGAAGCACAGAAAAGCTCACGTGCCACAGCAGTTCCAAGAGGGAGAAGATTACACACATGTTGGAGTGTTCAGAGACGTCTTAGTGGACAAGTAGATTCTGGATTAGGCTTGGAAAGCAAGAGGGGATTTCTCCACGCAGAAAATAGAGAAAGGACATCGTAGATGAGAAAGGAGTGTCGCCAGCACAGGAACTAAGACAGATTCACAGTTTGTGCTGAGAAAACAAGGATAACTTGGCAGGATCACAGGTTATAAGAAGCACACGGAGAGGGCATATGTCTGGTAACTTCAGATGTGGCTAGCTCAAAGAAGACCTTGGCTACCAAGCTGGGGAGCATGAATGTCACCCTGTAGGCAAGTGGGAGTTGCTGAAGAGGCTCTTAAGAGGGGGAACAGGCTAATCAGAATAAAGACCACACACTGCCTAGCTTGCCCTGTGGCTAGATGTGATCATATTAGTAAGTTGTAGCCCATGGGATGTAGTTTGAAGTGCTGCGCACAACTTCTGGGAAATGGCCTCTAGACATTTCTAGACATCTCTAGGGAGGTGTGCTTTCCCTTCTTTTGCCTTCCTCCTGGCTGGAACACAGATGTAATGTCTGGAGCCAAAAGAGCCATTTTGGGTAATAAGGTGAACTTGGGAATAGAGCTCACAATGTATCAGGACAATAGAAGGAAGAGCCTAGACTCTGACACATGGAGCACCTTCACAGCCCTGGAGCACCTTACCTGACACTTTTAAGAAAGAAAGAAATTCCAATCTCTTCTGAGTTTCAGATATATTTGGTATCCACCACTGACATCTAAACCAAATCTTATCTGACATGGTTCGGAAAGTGATGCAAGGGGCTTTCTGTAGCTACATGTCCAGGAAATCTGTTAGCTTCACCTTAGAACCTTAAAGAATTCTCTAAAGAGTAGAACAAGCCATACTGAACAATCCAATTAAACTTAAGAAACTGCATCTCACACCACTGCAGAGAAAACACCATTTTTTCAAGCACACATGACACACCTATAGAAATTCATCAATATTTGACCAAAATTCAAGTCTCAGCAAATACTGAATGAATTCATACCAACTATGTTCTCTAATCACAAGGGAATTGAGCTAGAAATCATAATACAAAGATAATCCTCACATGTTTAAAAACTAATTGCATGATGATTTGTTAATTCTATCTCCCAATTAGATTTTAAGTTATGCAACAGAAACTGACAGGTGAAGCTGGCAAAAAAGATATGGGAAAAAAGTGTGTAATGATGGGAATATAAATTTTTTAAATTAATAAGCTTGATCTCGATCAAAAACAGGCAAAGGATATGAACATATAAATCACACACAGAAAAATACCAAGAGTCAATAAACATAGAAAGCAAGGTTCGAGCTCACTAGTAATCAGGGAAACACGCAAATTAAAATAACAAGGTATCACTTTTATGCAACATTAGTAATTTAATCTATTAGCAATTAATAATTGATGGTTTCCAGGATTGTGAGGATAGGGGATATGGCCACTGTCCTGTATTGCTGACAGAGTCATATTAGCACAGTGCTGATGGTGGGCGATTTGCAACTATCTATCAAAAGCGTAATGGCACATACTCCATAACCGGACATTTCCACATCTCACTCAACCCTACAGTGATACACCCAACGTGTGTGTAGAGTTCACTGCGGCATTTTTCTAGCAGTGAAAAATCATAAAGTACCTAAATGTCGCTCAACAGGAAAACTGTTAAATAAATTTTTAGATTCATTCTGAAGAATATAATGCATCGGTTAAAAAAAAAAATAGAGTCATATGTACTGATATTCTGTCCAGTGAAAGAAACTGAAGAATAAAGCAGGAAGTGGGGAAAACGAATACACAGATGTTTGTATATACACGTAAAGGCATTCTTCAAAGAGTGCTAGGAAGCTGCAGACCATTCTTTTAACAGGGATCACCTGGATTGAGGTAATGGCTTGGCGTGGGGCCTGGGAGGTAAAAAAAGGAGGGATTATCCATCTTTCTCCACTGGTTTCCATATTATCTGAATTATCTAAATTTTAACATACATTTTAACAATATTAAGTTTTCCTGAATTACTTGTGCGGTTAAAAACAGTTTAGTAGATTATTGGATTTACCCCAATCCCAGAGTGATGTGTAGCGGCTCATGAGCCAACATTCAGTCTCCCTAACTGATTGGGAAGCGTTCTTTCCATTTTCCCAAACTGATTTAAACTTTTCTGGAATCCAGAGAGTTGGATGGATCCTGTAAATCTTGGTTGGCGCTATTTAAACTGAAGCACCTCAAAGTAAGATGCATGTTTCCAGACTGCTCATTCTTACAGCATTTTGAGAATTAAATGAGGCAATCAATGCCTCTTCAGCACTTTGCAAGGTGCCTGGCACATAAGAGCTCAATAAATGGCAGCTATTATTATTTTCAGTAAGCATCTCCAGAAGCTGTCATCCTACTGCAACACAAACTTTGTAATAAATATGCTTATTTTCCGAGCTCGTCAAAGGTTCAGCCATAGTCAGCCTGAGGAAGCGTGGATGTGGGGAGATGCCCAAACGTACTCTTAACCTCCTACTCCAGATGGCTCTCGACCACACTTAAGAAACATTTTCAGTCCAGGAAATGACATGTTGGGATTTGTTTAAAGTAAACGCCTGTCTAATCTACATCACTTTCTACCGCTGTTTGCTATGCAATCAAGTTAGCCTTAATCCATAAATATCAGTGAGTAAATAAAGCAATATATTCTTTGTTTATATTTATATTCTGAATTCTGAATGGATTTACTATATACTTAAAGTTAAAAGATAATAATTGTATAATTTAATCATTGTATAGTTATTTTGCCAGCACTGTTTGGTCTTGTTCTGACATCTAGAATAAATTCCATTATCGGGTTCTGATACTACAGGAGAAATGAGCTCTTAGTTCTAAAGTGCTGGCCAAATTCTGACTCACCATTGATAAGAAACTGTGTTACTTTTCATATCATGCAACTGTCACCCATATGTTAGTACTTTATGTGAAGTAAGGGCCTTGTCTTCATATTATAAACTAAAAGTGCCTTCCACCATGGCCAATATTCTCATAGCTCTTTATGGGAACACTAATCTTACATCAATGTGCAGCTGCTAAGAAATGATTAAATGGATATGTTTTAATACAGAACATGCAACGTAGATATGTTATTAATGTGATTAACGTAATTATTCTCAATGAAACTTTATGCTCTTTCATTGAAAACTGTGCCAGTTTTGTACTTAGCCTTTGCTGTAATTGTGCCATAAAAATGAATACGGTAGGCATTTTGCTAAAGGTTTAACTGCTGGAAACATGCTATTGACCATGCAAAACAATTTTAATTTACTGTGTGTTTATGGCATTCCGTACCCTACGGTTTGCTGCTGAGAGAAAAAGGCACATACTAAGTCACATAAATCATTTTTCTTACCGCATCAAAACCTAAGGAAGAATGTTCTTCTAGCTGTCCAAACTAAAACATACACTAACTACCAAGATCTTCGAATATAAATTAACCATACTAATTTATGCAATTGTTATCACGTTTGGCTTTGTAAATATTCTCCGAAATCTATTTTGGCCTAGAAACACATTTCAATCTTTGATAAGGCAAAAGAACTACATGTACAGCTTTAGGTAACAGATAGTGTTTCTATGTTGTATATTGATTGACTGATTGACTTAAAATCCCCCACACTTTATCCCAATTTGAAATATGTTTAAAGAATGTTAGGGCCACACTCTCCTCTAACAGAACCTTCATATTCCGACAGGCCCAGCCTCGCCTATGATTCCTGAAAAGGTTTTCGCTAACAGAGCGTAACATTCCTCCCACCTTTTGCCATGCTTTCCTGTACTTCTTGATAAATGAGTTAGTCATCCGAGAAGGCAGGGACAGTGCTGCAAACAAAGTTCTTGGAGCTACTTACGCATTGCTCGTTTTCAGTAACCAATAGGTCATATTTTCCGTGCGTCACACCAAGAGTAATGGTGGCCTCATTGACATGGAAAGGGTATGCATGTGCTTCCAGACAAATAATCTGCTCGTCTAATACCCACTATTAGTGTTCTTGAAATGCCTTGTACCTCTAAAACAAAATTACATTTCCCATTTAGAAGAACAAAATTCTATTTCTCTCTGCTTTTTCCTTCCTCTATGTCTTTATTATTTCCAGGGTACAGAGCCTTTCCTGGGGATTCACAACCAGCCAGAGAAACTCGTTCTCCACACCCCCTCCTCCCGATGAGGGACCTCAGGAGACAGCCCTGGCTCAATAGCTACTGCTTAATTAAGGATCCTCAGATTGTTAACTAAGAACTTAAACCGCTTGGAAAAATTTTCCCCCTCAAGCAAGATGGCTTGCCATTAGTAAAACAATCAGGAGTAATTAAAAACCTCATTTTCAAATATAATTCATAAGTTTTACATCATGAAAATTGCTTCTTATCTAATTCTCTTTAAAAATGTTGCCGTAAGCAAAATAAAAGGCCCTCTTTGAAAAAACTAAAGCCAAACAAAAGAAGCTGAAATGCAACTGCTGTTTCTCTTTCCAATAACACAACAGTCCCAATATTTGGTCAACATGCTTTTAGATACATGAGTGCAAAGAAGGAGCATTCTTTTTGTCTTGTTTGACAAAAATATCTAAAATACTTGATTGTCAATATACTACAAACATCTTGGCAGAGACCACTAGATATTATAATTATCTTCTATTTAAACTTCTTATATGCAGATATTGAAAGGGCAATCAAAATTTGAAGGCATTCTCTAAAATAACTTTAAACGAATTCAGCATTCTGCTTGAGTTCACATGCTTTACATTCTTAAATTATTTAAGCAGTAGCTATTCAAAAATCTCTGAACAGAGTAAAATTTAATTACTCAAAACTGCAAAGTGGAATAAGGAAAACAGAAAATGTTTGATTTAATTGAAATCCAATCAAATAGAAAAACAGGTACCTTTTCTGAAACAAATTAGACAAACAATAACAGATGTCAAAGCCTTTTAAATAAATGGAACCTGGGCCAAACTTATTTTCGAGCAAGATGAAAAAATATAGAAACCTCTCTAACCTAATCAAAGCCTGTGCACCCTGGGACAAACTTCAAGCCACAACTATAATTAACAGGAAACGCTAGGGGGCGGAGTTGCATAGTGAGCTCTTCCCGACATCGAACTGGGGAAAGAAATCCAATACCAGGGGCTTCTTCAAATAAACCCTCAAGACCTGGCTGCCACTACTGACTTATTTTGAAAGGCTTTAAACTTTTAACAGATGATCTAAACTAGTCCACTATGAAGGCAAATACAGGAAATCCAGACAAGGGCTCCATGGAGAATAATTATCCTAAGAATGTTCTCTCTTCCTGCATGTGTTCATAAATATAACATCTTACTCCCCACGAAATGATCATCACTTTTCTTCTGAAAATAGATTCTTAACAAACTACTTATTCTTATGGCCTTTGAAAGCTAAGAGTTTTAAGTTACAGATGACATTTCCCATCAAATTTGGGAAACTGATTATTCCATTTTGGTTCACTAAGTATCATAAGCTCAAACATAATGTTTCCGTATTATTAAAAGTTTTCTGAGGAGGAGGAAGTAGATTTCATCCTCCAAAACGCCTTTATATTCACATTCTCTGTCAATGGCACAGATTCAAAAAAGATGGGCTGCCCAGCATCCAGTTGCACTGATTAATGGAAGCCATTTATTTCACATGGATTTTGGAAGCCCAAATGTCAATTTCTGTAGCTCCAGGAGCAACATAAAAAGTCTTTTCCCCTCTTTAAGTCATTGCATAACTTTCATAGTGGCCAAGTCATGTACAAGCCACTTCAATATCTCCCAATTGTATTACCTAGAAAATTATAGCCTCAAACATTCATTCTCCAAATAGCCAAGTTTCCTAAACAACATTCAATGAGATGACGGAGATTCTCTTCAAAACAATCCATCTCAGAAATTGTATATTTTCCAACAGAAAAATATGTACTTATCCAAGATAAAATAGGCTCAATATTAGTTTTTTATTTGTTTTACTATCACTATACTTATAAAAATCAATATTAAAATTATAATTAAAAATAGGCTGAATTCCTCATATATGATGGCTTTTATTTACGATCTTAACCCCTTGATAATTCTGTAGATTGAACAGTGAATGTGGCAACATAAATATTTTAAATAACTCAGAAGAGCAAATTGAGCATCTGCAATTCTAGAATCTAGAATACATTTTTCACTGTTCTTTCTATCTTAATTCTGTCGAATTGTACTTTTCTTCTTGCTCCTAAAACAAATGTCTTGAATCTTCACCATAATATCCTAGATATACACATGGATTGAAGAAATTGGGCCACTATCAAGGCTTTTAATATACTAATGCAAATTATAAAACTATAGGCTATAAATATGAAGTTTCCAGTTCATTTACGGAAAAGTAAAACCCAGAATGAAATGTACTTCAGTAGGAAAATTAATCATAGTAAACAATCACTAGTATTTTCTATTTCCAGAAGCCATATATAAAAAAATTTCTGTCAAAGATCACAGATTAGTAGACTTCCCTCATCACTCTATATAAAATTTTAACCATTCCTTCTCAACATTTCATATCTCCCTTCTTTGCCCAATGTTTCTTCCTTAGCACTTACTACTAATTAATCTACCAATTATTTTACTGGAAATTTTTACTTGTATATTGTCAGTCTCCCTCTCTGGAATGTATGGCCCCTGAGGGCAGGGATTTTATTTATTTTCTTTACTCTTGTTCATCCCCAGTCACTAGAATAGTGCCTGGCAACTAGCAAGTAATTAATAAATATTTGTTGGATTATCAAATGGATGAATAAATAAATGAATAAACAACAAATCCAAAATCTGGCAAAACTGTATGCATTACAACCATTGTTCTAATAAGGTTAAGAGTCAGGAATCAATAAAACACCATCACATGCCAAGAACTTTGAAAATGTTACTTGATTTAACCATCCCAACAACATTAAGGAATTAATACATACGGTATTATTGTTGGTCACAGAGTTTAGGAAGTGGCTGAGCTAAAATTTGGACCCTGGTCTGCATATTGCTAAGTCCCTGCTTTTTCCATTATATCACATCGATCCTGATATAATTTCAACCCCTCCAGAAGATGCATAACAAATTTTTTAAAGGATGGGTTTAAGTTACAAGGGCTGATTGTGTCAACATACTCATACTCAGAAGGCTCCAGAGACTTGGAAGAAGCAGCTGACTATGAGCGGCAATAAGAATCTCCTATTTACTAGAAAAGCACAGGGTCCCACAACTCCTCAATTACTCACGCCAAGTCTCAGGTGATGCAGGGAGGAGAGGATAGAGAAAAATCACTTAGTTTCTTCACAAGTTATGGGAGAAAACAATCGCATAACCACACAGGTTAACAGAATATTCAATTAGGGCTTTGAAACACATAATCTCATACAGCACATAATCACCATGATGCAGAATCATAGATTCTCCTAAATTGATAACTTCACAAAGAAAACAAGTTCAATAACATTTGTTGATTTTCATAAGGCTCTATTCCAGGAATAACCATGTACAGATCCAAATGCCCTTACCCAAAGATCCAACCATACACTGTCTGCAAGAAATGCACCGTAGATTCAAAGACCAAATAAGTTGAAAGTAAAAGGATAAAAAAAGATATATATATACCAACCAAGAGAGCTGGTGTGGTTATACCAATTTCACATAAAACAGACTTTAAGATAAAAATTGTTACTAGAGACAAACAACATTTTATCATGATAAAATGATCCATCCATCAAGAAAATATAACACCTATAAATGTATACGCACCTAACAACAAAGCCCCAAAATACGAAAAGCAAAAACTAACAGAACTGAAGAGAGAAATAAACAATTCAACAATAATAGTTGGAGACTTCAATACCCCACTTTCAACTAGACAGAAAATCAATAAGGAAATAAAAGACTTGAACAACACTATAAACCAACTATACCAAACAGACATTTATAGAACACACCACTCAACAACAGGAGAATACACATTCTCCTCAGGAGTACATGGAACGTTCTCCAGGATAGACCTTGTGTTATGCCAAAATCCCTTACCCAAAACACTTTGGGTCCTTTGTTTCGGAATTCCAAATTAATAAAAAAAAATAGGATATGATGCATTTTCAATATATTATGGAACATCCCACACCCTCAGCAGGGTCTAAGTCAATATCCTGTAAGTAATCAATATTTCTATGGCAAAATATATGAATATTGACACTAACTGAGATAGATAAAACTGAATAGCTTCAAGTCAGTTGAGGAGATATTCTGTCATCAAATAAATTACAGAAACGAAAACAAAATAACTGTTGCCTCTACTTTCAAAATATTTTTCAAATAGATACACTTTTCTTCTTCTGTGCTGCCATCATCCTAGCATGAGCTACTCTTATGTCTTTCCCATCTATCAAGAGAGCATTCTAACAGTATTCCTGCTCTCAGCTCAGCCTCTCTCCAATCTAGTCTTCACAAACAACCACAGGCATTTATTATTATTATTATTATTATTATTATTATTATTCCTCTGCCTGAGACTCTCCAATGACTTCCCATTGCTCTTAGAATGCTCTTAGAATGTTAGGCTGTCGAATTTCTCATGATGGCCTATGTGGAAAGGCACACCTCTACTTCCCCAACAACATCGCCAACTCCTCCTCAGTCACAGTCTTCTTTTTATTCCCTCCAATGCACCAAGCTCTCTCCTACTTAGTCTTTGGTTTATCTGCTCCCCCTTCCAGAATGCTCTTCGAAGTGTTTTTCAAAAGTGGGATCATCATCAACCTTTAGGTCTAAACTTAAACGTCACCTCCTCAGAAAGACTTTCCTTAACCCTTCTATCTAGATATGCTTGGACTTCCTCATATTCTTTTTCTTTTTAAAATAAACTGAATTTTGGAGTAGTTTTAGATTTCATAAAAGTTTCAAAGATAGTACAAAGAGTTTCCATATGCCCTGCACACAGTTTTCCCTATTGTTAACATCTTACATTACTGTGGTACACTTGGCACAACTAACAAACCAACACTGGCACATTACTATTGACTAAGTACCACCCTTTACTAGGATTTCACTAGTTCTTCCCTAATGTCCTTTTTGTGTTCCAGAATCCCATCCAGGACACCAAATTACATTTAGTTCTCACCTCTCCTAGCTTCCTCTGGTCTATGACAGTTTCTCAGACTTCCCTTGTTTTTTCTTCACAGTGTTGAGGAGTACTGGTCAGGTATTTTGTAGACTGTCTCCCAACTTGGTTTGGTCTGATGTTTCTCTCATGGTTAGAATAGGGTTATGGGGTTTTAGGAGGAAGACCACAAAGGTAAAGTAGTCTCATCACATCACACCAAGGGCATATGTTATCAACATGACTTATCACAGATAATGTCGATGATCACCTGGCTAAAGTAGTGTTTTCCAGGCTTCTCTACTGTAAGGTTCTCCCCCCATCCCCTTTCCACCCTGTACCCAACCCATTCTTTGGAAACGAGTCACTAAGCTTAGCTCACATGCAAGGGGTAAGGAGAGTTGAGCTCCACCTCCCGGAGGGGGCAATATATAAATAAATTACTTGGAATTCTTCTGTAAGAGAGATTCATCTCTTCTGCCCTATTTACTTATTCATTCAATCATTTATTTATATCAGTATGCACTGATGGATGTTTATACCATAGTTTGAATTATAATCCAATGCTATATGATTTATTTCATGGCTCAAAATGTTCCAGATTTAGCCACTGGGGACGATTTATTTCATGGCTCAAAATGTTCCAGATTTAGCCACTGGGGACTCTTCCAAGTGGGCTCATATGTCCCTTTGCTGTACTCCATCTTTTTGTTTTCTGAGCAGTTTTTTATTTTCTAGTACAAGATACTCAAGTCTCATCTTGTATAAGAATAGCATCCTATATGAAACTGGTTCCTTTTGTTGGAGACAAAAGATCCGATGCTAGGTGAGCTTATTATTGCTGTGTGTCACTGCTATTAGGTCCTCTCAACAGACAGAGCTAGGACATGGAAGTGTATACACTAACACGTGCATAAGGACACATCTATAAATACTTCCATATGCAAGCATTTGTAAACATGAGTATATACTAATGTTTCCAACTTTAATCCAGTACCACATGGCTCATTCTAGTATACCCTTTTTTAATTACCCAGTTTATTTTCATTAGAGTTATTAACATAATCTATAATTACCTAGTTTTTAAAATTTATTTACTTATTCATTGTCTGTCCCTCACTATCAAGAACTTAAATTTAAAAGCAGACATCTTGCCTGTTTTAACCAACTCTGTAGTTCTAGGGCCTAGAACAGTGCCTGCTACATAGCAGTGGTTAATCTGTTGAATGAGTGAAAAAATAATCAATAGAAAATTACTGATTATATAATTCATAGTAGAAAATAACAAAGATGAATTATTCTAAGGCAATCCCTTGACATGAGTAAAATCATCTTCTACACCAAAAATAAACACATATTTGTCCATTGTTATGCCATATTATATTAATAATCTCCATGCATTCATCATCACTTGGCACTGAAATTGTCCCCACAGGCCACTCAAGGAATGGTTGCCGTTTTTCCACTAAAGTTTACTCTAGTCGAGCTTAATCACGTCCAAAACGAAAGTAGCATACTTCTATCTCAAATTTCCTTTTCTGTAACAAATATTATCTTCAGTCTCAGTAGGGTGCAGGTCAGAGAGAAGAGGCAGAAGGATGTGGGGAGACTCATCACCAAGTTACTCAAAACTGTTTCAATATCTAAGAGTCTTTCCCTCCATAGTCTAAGAAGCATTTGTCATCCAAAGCTACACAACAAATTTTGGCAGAATTAGTTGTAATCTTGTTGGCTTAGCATTTTCTCACTCCTTTCTGCTTCTCAAATTGCTGAAAGTCTTGTCTAGATCTGAAAATGACTTTAATAGAAGCTATGGCAGTATGACTGAAAGGCAAAGGAAGACAACATGAAAGGCAAAGGGGAATTCAAAGGTGGTCTTGCATTCAAGATTTTCTTACAACTTCTAGGTTTGAGCTTGGGCACACGTGGTCCTAAAGAATACAATGTGGTCAAGGATCATCAACCCTATTCATTGTGTCTTTCTCTTCTAAAGACCGGAAGTTGCCCTGGAAACCTCCCATCTACCTGCCCCTACTAAAAAAATACAAGGAAGATGTTGTCAAAAAAAGGATGACATAGAAGGAAGATAAACATTTATTGAATGTTAAATATATGCCTGGCAAATCCTGTACTCTTTTCTACTCTACTATAAATTTTTTTTATATTCTTTTTTTTCTTTAAATTGAGAGTTCACAGGGCCTGGTCCCATGGCCAAATGGTTAAGTTTGTGTGCTCCACTTCAGCAACCCAGGGTTCATTCGTTTGGATCCTGGGTTCAGAGGAACACACTGCTCGTCAGGCCACACTGTGGTGGCATCCCACATAGAAGAACTAGAGTGACTTACAACCAGATATACAACTATGTACTGGGGCTTTGGGGGAAAAAATAAAGAGGAAGATTGGCAACAGATGTTAGTTCAGGGGCAATCTCCCTCACCAAAAAAGCAAACAGAAAAAAAAAGAAAAGAGTGGCCAGTTAGATAAATATTTATGTAAAACATCTCCAAATGTAACAACAGAAAAGAAATTAATACTGGGGAGGGAGTGGGGGAGAGAAACAAGCGAAAGTACTTCCTATGGCTTCTGGAATACTCTTTCACAAGAAGCTAAGTAAAATTCCCTGATACTTGTGAGAGATGTTATCTATCTTAAAATCTTTCTTTTAACAGTTTGAACAAACCAAGGTGAGCCTGGGTCAATTTCCTGAAATAGTTCCTTGTTTAGGTGAACTATTTTGTCACACGGAGTCATGACACAAACGAGTGTCACGGCACAACTGCAGTCCATATATAACAAAGGAGTGCCTAGAGGCTTCCCAAAATAAGAGCTGGATGCTTACGGGGAGGGCTCCTGTGCCCAAATTAAGCTTTGACCACTTGCGCATAACTAGCATACCAAAATGACTAACAAAACTAACAGGCACATCAAGCAATGGAGCTCTGTTACTGTGATAAGGACACATTGCCCAGGTGTCATCAGTCAAAATGAACTAGCTCCAAGAGAGAGAAAGCAGAGAGACAGCAAATTTTTAGAGGGTAGTTTCAGAGCATACCACACCTAAAGGAAGGACGGAATAAGAAAGGTCTCCTCAAGAAGTTCTCTTATTGGCTTCACCCTACCTAGAAATGCTTCCAGGTTTTTGTCACGTCTTCCCATGTGACTGCTTCCGGTCCCCCTCTACTTCTATGGGACTTCATTTGGCTAAATCACATAGAACAGCTGTTGAATTATGAGTTACACTCACAGGGAAGATGCTGTCAAATATCCAAGGATACAGAAAGCACAAGCCACAAGGTAGGCTTGGCGGAGTCCTCAGTATCTACCATCCACTTACTTGTAATTCTAGGTGATTATCTCCTTAGTCCACTCCCTGCAACACTGAAGGGTTGGAAGCACTCTCGCTTTGCCCTCAGAGTCATCCCATTCTACTCTTAGAAGGCCCCAAAATAGAAGGAAGCTGAGTCTCCTTTGTTCCAATCCCTTTAGTAAACATCAGTCACATCCGAGCAAAGCCACACGCCAAGGCCAACCAGGAAATGGACAAGGAGGAAACAGTCTGTTCTCTTGCCACATCTCCCTATGTTGGAGTACTGTATTCACCAGTGGAAAAATCGTTTTTGAAGCTATGTTAAAACTGTATAAACTGGTCATCAAAAAAAAAAAAGTCACCTTGTTTTCAGCCAGGTGGCAGATTTCACACCAAAAAAATTATACCCAGTAGACATTCTTAGCAGCCCATCTATACCCACAATCATAAAGGAAAATTTCCAACAAATTCTCTGAACAAACGCTAGATGAAATCCTTCAACCAGCGACAACTCAAGCAAGCAAGTGTATCACACATGGGTAATTTCACATCCACTGAGTCTTTTTTCATGACATTTTATTTTTTGAAAAGAGCAGATAATGTCTCAGTGAACCTTTTTATTTTAATTCTAGGTATTTAAAAATAGATCCCACTCTTAAAGCTTTTTCCTGTGGTTTGAGGAACTGAACATATTTCCCCAGGCAGATTCAGAAGAGGATTATTAGAAGATCAACTTAAAAACAACTTGAAAGTTAACCATCAGGAGATGGGTAATGTGTAAGCAATGAAGGCAGTTTGATTTTTTTAAGACATTCTCACTGCAGAAATGTGAACATGATCCCCATATTTCCGTCCACCTTACTAAAACACTCGCTTATGCATTCATTCATTCATTCATTTATACCACAAATATTCACTGAATATCCACAAAGTGACCAAGAAAGTGAATCTCAAGCTATATTGAGCTGTGTTACTTAATTTGTTGTAAAACCTGTCTCGTTCACTGTTATGCTTGCCCTCTTAGAAGGCAAGTTTGGAAACCCCAAGCAAACTAAAACAATATCATTTTAAGACTTTCAAAAGGGGATCTTCTAAGCACCCCTGCAGGCTTGCGGAGAGCCTGAGAGGACCTATTTTAGGGCCAGACCTGTGAGCATTCTCTAAAATGCATTCCAGAACTCAGTGAGGTGAGAGGATGGCTCGTTCCACGGACACTGAAGGCTTCTTCTAAGATATCCTTCCTTCTACTCCTGACTCAGCTAAAGCTACTCCTGGAAATTTGGGATTTGAGTCTGATACAACCAAGAAACTGTTTGGAAGAAACGATGGTTTTAATATTTAATATTAAGAAGTTAATAGCATTTCATAATGGAGCTACAGTGCCACCATTTTCTAAATGATATGTTTATGATAATTTCACTCAAAACTACAAAGAAACACATAAAAATTTTAAAACACTTCACCCATTTAATTCTCTAAGAGGTCAGAAAACACCTAAGTCCATATCAGTACTCCATTTATTTAAATTAGGGGTTGGCAAACTACCGCCAAATCCAAGTGGACCAAAACCAGCACACCACCTGTTTTAGCAGAGCCCACGAGTTTTTAAATTTCAAATAGTTGGCGAGAGAAAAATCAAAAGAAGGATACTACTTCCTGACACATTAAGGTTATGTGAAATTCAAATTTCAGGGTTTACAGGTGAAGTTTTCCTGGAACACAGCCATGCTCATTCATCTATAAAGTCTGTGTCAGATTTCCCACTAGGACAGTAGTTATAATGGCCTTCAAGCCTAAAATATTTACTATCTGGCTCTGTACAGAACATATTTGCTGACCTCTGGTTTAAATAATAAGATAAATGTCATCAAGTGAAGACATTTTGGAGCCCGCTAGGTTCCTCTACCCAAACACTGCCAAATCTTCCCGCCACCCAACCTTGGTTGGACCAGTAAGACTGCCCAGCTCCACCCCAGAGAAGGTTCTCTCTTCTACGGGCAGCTGGGTGGAGGGGCCAAGACAGCAAAGAAGAGAAAGTTGTCAGAAGGGAAATATTTAAAAAGAGCTAGAAAACGTAGTAAAGCAAATGTGTGTAGAGAAGAAATTTCTGGAGAGTATCATCCATTGGGACCACATCATCCCCAATCCTCTCTATATAAAGGTTCAAAGCAAATGCCAGGACACAATGCTCTAAATGGCCTCCATCTCTTTGTACTACCTTCTCAGAAGCATGTGGCTTTGAGATAAATTGTAAAATCACTGTACACACAGCCTAGATAGTGAATGAGTCGGCTATAGCAGTAGACAAAGTATAATTTACATATTTTATTCAGTAGAGAATCATTAATCAGTTCTAGTGAGTAAAATGAAGATTCATGTGTCTTGAGAAGTAGTAAGCAAATGAAACAAAAATAATTTCAAAAGCGAGAAAATTGCCTCGTGATGTGTTGTTTGATATTTTTAATTACCTATAAAATATGCCAGAATATGCATTAAAATATTACATTTTAACATTGTTTCCCAGTTGTTCAGGCATGGTAATGAAGAGCTTCCCCTCCTCTTGTCATTTGCTATTAAACTTACAGAGAATGTTAGTGAGAGCAACAGAGAAAAAAGAAAAGAAAAGTGGTGGCTCACCAGGTCAACGAGGTTGTAGAAATTTTTAATCCATAAAATGCCTTGAAGTAGTATTTCAAATGACAGCATGCAACGCCAATAAAGTCAATGCTCTGATGGGTTCTTAAAACATTTTCAAAATCACGGTCAATTTTCAATGATAATTTGTCAGCTTCTCCTAGTGTATCAGCTACATCATGAGAGCAACTTAATCACTTCTGAAGGTGGAAATACCCCTTTCACGACAGAGCCCCATTCAGGAAAATAATGACCACAGGGGCCTCAAGAAGTTAATTAAAGTTCTATTAACACTTTACAAATAGGTCCAGAAGCTGTATCTTAAAACGACAGCCAAGATGAGTGTATATGGTGCCAACTTCCTCTCTAATTCACAGCTTTCATGATGAATCCCAGGGTTTTAAGAATATGGATAAAAATGAAAAATACTCTCAAACTATTCTCCCTAGGAGACTTCCCAGTCATTCTTACTGCTATGAGAAAACCTGTTGCTGACAGCACACTGTAAGTGTTCAAAGGAAAAGCAGTAAGTGGAAGTCTAATAAAAATGATAGAGGCTAGTAAAAATGGCCAGGGGCCTAATACCTGTGAAGGAATATGGCCCACGTGCAAGTCTCAATTCCTTCCCGCGCAAGTCCTGCCCTGGTCCTTTCCTCTTGTGCTCTGAGTAATGGAGGAGGAGGAAGGAAACGGGATGGACACCACTATTCGCTGCGCCTGATGCTCAGCCACCGGCCTGTGCCCCTTCGTGATTGCCCCCCAGGGATCTGGGGCTTCTCGGACCTCCTGCCTACCCACACACACCCCACCCAACAGGGGGCTTTCCAGAGGATAAACAAACAATGGCTGCCCAATGACACAGAATAGCACTGCACTGTTCTTGGCCACATGTAAAAACATCTCATAACTGGGATTATGAGCAAACGCCAATAGAGACCCACGGGCAGGGACATCCGGAGGGTAAATAAGTTCCCATGTACTGAGATCATTATATCTCATTACACCTGATTTTTAAAATGCTGATTTGTTCATTATTTATGACAACAAATTTGATCAGAAACTGAGATGGGCTCTCCCAGAATAAGCAGGGAGTTAAAATGCAGGAACGAAGAATGATGTGGAAAGAGGAGTCATTAACTTCACTTTGGTGACAAGAGATTGAAAGAAACAACAGAGGCCAGTGAGCACTGTTGCTGTAAGCAAGTCAAGGTCTCATCTATTAGTTGATTGAATAAGTAAAAATAATCAGATCCAACACTGAAATGTCACCTACTACGTGCTGGGCACTATTCTAAGCTATGCTATATTTATAGAACACATATATAAGCTATACTATGTTTATATAGTATATACATAAGCTATACTATATTTATGTATATGTAAATACATAAATATATTTATGTATTCAATCCTCAAAATAATGTATAAAATAGATGCCATTATTATCTTTTAAAGATGGGTTAACTGAGGCACAAAGAGTTAAGTAACTTGTCCAAGGTAACATAGCTATTACCTTCCATTTACACTGTATTTTTCTATGTTTGGGCGGTACAGTCCATCTTTAATAACAAGTTTTAAGTTTCCTGTAAAATACTTTATCTAGTAAATGTTCTCTCTCCAAACATCTATATTTCTTGACAAAGTATTGAAAGCATTCATAAACTTGAATATAGCTTAATTAGTTTATAATGTCACCAACATCTCAAAATAAATTTCATCTTATATGCTCTTAGATTCCACTAATTTTATACCATACTATGAGATTCAAAACAGAATTAGCTTTTACTCTTAAAATATCATTAATGCATCATCTTGAATATGTTAATCAATAAAACGAATTCTGCAAGTAGGTAGGAAGGTAAACGCATGTGAATTACTTCAAATGTCTTAATTAACTCCTACTGCTAATGATACAACAATTAAGGTTTTAATATGTTGTAGAGGATACATCAGTTTTCTATTGGGTCATGCTGCTGAGCATCACTGAAATCCAACGAAATGTGGAGCTTTAGACCCAAATTCTCAAAGAATTCTAATCTCAATGAGAAAAACAAGTAAAACTCAGGTTTTAGAATCATTGCATCATGTTTCTCTCACACACACCAGATTCCTGCTTAGCTGCTCCCTTCTCCACTCTGTCCCCATGTCCCTTTGAACACCAGGAGGTACAATCTGGTAATAATCACTTACGAAAGTGCTGGAGCATATGCACCAAGCACCACTGATAGAATCAACCTCACATACATTTTTTTAACCTTGTTTCTGAGCCCTGGGATGGAAGTTACGGTGGTGCCTGCTAACCAAGAACCAAATGCAGAGACCAGGGTAGGGAGATAGAGCCATTTTAGAAGATATCTCCTGCAGTAAAGATGACCACTCTCTTTAAAAAAAGGAAGACTCCAGACGTGGAGTCTATTTTTCCTTCTCTTGAATCTGGGTTGCTCCTGTGACTTGTTTTAATCAAGAGAATGTAGCAGATACGAAACTGTGTGACTTCCAAGATTGGGCCTTAAAAGATCTGTCACTTCAGCTTTCATGCTCTTGGAACCCAACCATCATATTGTGAGATGTCCAAGTTGTGTGGAAAGAGAACTGAGGCACCAGGTGACAGCCCAAACTGAGTTTCCAGACAACAGCCAGCACCAAGATCAAGTCGAATGAATGAGTCATCTTGGATATTCCAATCCAGTCAAATCTCTGGATGATCACAGTTCCAGACTGCCACCACATGTGGAGAAGACCCTCCCAGTTGACCTCAATCAACTGAGACTCTTAAGAGATAATAAATGATAGTTGTTGTTTAAACCACTAAGTATTTGAGGTGATTTGTCATGCAGCGATGGACAGTCAAAGCCTTTCTAGACCATCTAAGGGACCTGGGCAGAAACCAGTTCTTGCCTGACTCAGCATTACACAGTATAAGTCATGATAGACCCAGAAACTTGGGGTGACTATCATGGAGTTAAGAAGAACAGTTTCTGGGCCGGCCCTGTTGCCAAGTGGTTAAGTTCGCATGCTCCACTTAGGTGGCCCACGGTTTCACCAGTTCAGATCCTGGGCGCGGACCTAGCACCACTCATGAAGCCATGTTGAGGCAGCATCCCACATAGCAGAGCCAGAAGGAGCTACAACTAGAATATACAACTATGTACTGGGGGTCTTTTGGGAGAAGAAGAAAAAAAAAAACCAGAAGATTGGCAACACAGATGCTGACTCAGGTGCCAATCCTTAAAAAAAACTTTTAAAAAAAGAACACTTTCCAATATGGGGCACAGGGGCTAAAACCATGGACCTTGGAGCCAGACCAACTAACTCTGAATCCTGCCTTTGCTTTTTACTAGATATGTGCCTAATACAAGTTACTTAACTTTTCTGTGCCTCAGTTTCCCTTTGTGTAAAACAGAGATAATAATATTCTCTACCTCATAAGTTTGTTATGAAAACTAAATATCAGTATCAGTATACGTAAAGCTCTTAGAACAGTGCCTGGCACAGAGTAAGTGTTCAGTAAATGTTCTCTTAATATCATTATTTATTCTCTATTCTGTTCTATATCCAAGGAACCCCCCCCATTCATGGCTATGGGAAGGCTCTATACTTAGGACAGAGGGATATGGAAAGTGAAGGGGAGGGCCATAACAGGCTTCCAATTTGATCCTGTACCATGAGGAAATGGATCTCTACCACACCATAGGGCGTGAATGTGATAGATGCTAAATCTACTTGGCCTCACATCAGCAAGGGAGAAAACCAAAACTCAGAGTTAATGCTCAGTTTGAGGGTCATCCATAACAGAAACGTCAGACAATCAGTCAAACTTTATCTGAGAATAAACTACCCCCAAGTATAAGAATCCACACTTTGGGAACCCTATATCTGATTTCTGTTCATTAAGAGTACTGAGTTTTACATGTATATAACATAGTCCTAAAAGTTCTTTTCTTGGGCTATCATCATCACACTCATATCAACTTTGTTTCTAAATACTATTTTCTAATTCACTGCTACAAACAGATCTGATTATAGATCATGATAATATTTGCATGATGTTGTCATAAAATTATTCCTAAATGTATTAGTAATACTCAGTAAATTTGGGGGTTTTGGTTGTTTTTTGTTTTGTTTTGATTTTTTTGGTCATATCATATACACATTTTGGGGAATTGCTTTAGTTAAAATAATTATTGAATTTTTTTAATGAAGCAAAACACAGTGGTAATCAATTCATTATGCTATAGGAACAGAATTAGTAAGGTGTATTTTTTGCCCCAGCCCTTTGTCTCTTCTTTATTTTAAAATTATATCAAGGACCTACTTCTATTTACTTCAGAAGTAATCATCCCAAATAAATTGATATGTAATAGCCATAAGGTAAAATTTTTTAAATATTTGGCATTTTATTTGAGCTCTTGAACATTCGATCATAGCACTTCTCATAGGACTTTTGACTGAAGCCCCAAAGCTCTCCATTTCTCATATCCACATATTTCTATTCATAAAATTATTGTAGATTCAATTATACTACTCATATCCTGGTCTTTAGACATGGTGCCATTTGTTTTTTAAGACAACTATAATGGATTCATAAACTGATACACAAGTAGCTCAATCAGTTAGAGGTTCTGGGAAAATGTGTCAGGTGTCTGCCTATCACTCATCTACATTAGTTCTTCTTCTTTCCAAATTATTTATAAGCCTTAGGTCAGCTTGAGAAAATTCCTATTTTCATCTCATCCTTGCTAATCATGCCTTAAATGGCGAGTATCAGAGATGCAAATTAATTGTAAACTATATGAAGGAGGCGGAAATTAAAAACTATGAAATTTGAATTATTAATGCAGTAGTAATTTACCTTCCAGGTTCCTTCTGCAAACACTAACAATTTCACCTATTTTATATGGCTCAATGCAAACTAAATTTGGTAATTTAAATAGAAACAGGGAATACCAGATTTTATTACTTTTTTCCCCTCCGACCTTTCCAATTCCCTCTTCCTTTTCTTTCCATTACCTCTTCTGTCTCTGTGTTTTGAACCCTACTCTCTGATACCTGCTTAACTTTAGCCCCATGTCACCACCAGGTTTCATCAATTACACACTATTCTGCCTTAGATGTCATTCTTAATAGTTTGTATTTTACACTACACCAGTCTATTTAAAGAACTGAATCAATTCCACCATGAAAAAAAAACCAAAGCCAATTTTTCCAGGGGCGTTTGTAGGGTAGGATTGCGTCATTATGTGACTATACACAAAAAGTTTAAGAATATATGCAGTTTCAGTAGTATTATTGAGAGTAACTGCTGGGAATACTTCTGCATCCACTATGTAGTTGAACACAGCAAAGAATGAAACTAGCTAAAATTCAACTGTGAAAAAATCTCATATGAAAAAGAAAACCTGGTTAAATGAAAAGTGTGTTCAGATTAGAACTAATAGATTCAACTAAAGTTTCCAGACTAGTAAAATTTTGCTTTATGTGCACCTGTTTCCCATAAATGGAGCCCATCCAGGGCTTCAATGCTTAAATTAAGAAAATATTACTAAAATAAACTGTGTAACATTTCTAATTCATAATATTGATTTAATTGGAGTATAAACCATTTACCAACTTGCCCTTTTAGAAACAAAGAAGGGTATAATCTCATTAATAAACAACAAATTAATAAAAGAAACCATTTGAATAAAATGTCTTGAGTTTCTCAGATAAAAATGCCACAGATTTCTCAAAGCACATCTCTACAAATTCTAAATCTTGGTTTTACTGTGATTTGCATAAAATGTTTTTAAGTAGTATATGTAAATATCCTTAGTAATAACTTAACTCAAGTGCACTCATGTTTAGCAAAATGATTTCAGGGGAAAAAAATGTCACACATGTGTACCTGGCAAGGTTGTTTCATTTTAATGGCTATGACATGGTATCTGTAACAGCAGAGTTCGCAGGTCCAGGAACCCCTCTCACTGATCCACTTTAGCAGGCAGAGCTGATGTGTATAACGAACAGACCCGTCACATCGGCAGGGGTTTAACAGTTCCCCCTGAAAGGAAAACGGCTCAGAATGAATAGTTATGCTCGTGCCTCTATTTTAAAAATCTAACACCCGCTTTCTTTTGTATCACAGCCATTTACCCAGAAGGATACAAGCATCAAATTCTATCCTAGAAAATGAAATTAAATTTTTATACTTCTGATGGGAATGAAACTAAAGTCTTAAAACTATTTCAAAGATATTGCTTAGAGTTATGACATAAATGTTCTACCAACATACAAAACGTCTGCAAGATATAGCTCCCCATACCCTTGGGGAAAAGCTGTACTATTAAATCTCTTTAATAACTTTTAAGTGGATGGTCAGATGCATTTCCTCTGCAGTTATTCTTAATCATTGCTGAAGACGAAATGCATGGCATCCCAGAAAGTAGCTTGCAATAGCATTATGCTTTTATTTTTTTCTAAATGTAGCATCATAAATATTGACTTAGGGCACTATATTCCTGAAAGCCTGCATATTCTTACGCAATTTCCTTACTTTTAAAAATATTAAGCCTAATGTTTTCTCAGACCACACATTTTGTAAGACAGATCTATTATCCTGTTGTCTCCATGATCATTACTCTCATAGAAGTTTGCATTCACCTCTAATGTAGTTTATAACTTTAAAATTGTGTTTCTAACTAAATATAAAGTACACTGTCGGCTGAATAGCCTTTCTTTCACAAGGTGAAAGTACATTCCTATTTCTCTTGTAAAAAACTGTAACACTTTTCACATCAATGAGATGAAGTCACCGAAATTTGCAATAAGGAAAGATCCGGCCCTTTTTGGTTTTGACATGACTCACCCCCAGTTTCTAGGACTGTGTCAGGATACATTTGTAGAAAAAGGAACATAGCTTTGTTCCTACGTATAAACCAAAATCCATTTAGGAATTCACAAAAGAGATATTTATGGCATTATCATTAAAGCACCTGAGGAATGTGTAACCGCAGGACCAGCTAGGAAAAAAGAGTGCAGAGCAAATTAAACCCTGTATTCACCACCGGGACATTTTTATCTGCCTTCACAGAAGGGGAAAGCGAACACACATTAGCCGCCGCTCAGCTGGCTGGACCGGACGTGCCCGGCAGGAGAGGAACCAGGAGGCGAGCGCTGTCCGTGGTGCTGAAAGGTCGGTCGTCGCAGACTAGACGGCCCAGTCCCGACCCGAGCCCACCCCAGCTGCCCCGGGGTCCCGCCGGGCCTCACCTGCTCGGCGCCCTGAAAGCAGATCTTGCAGATGGGCTGGTGGTGCTGGTGCTGGTGCCCGGCGCGCTGGTCGCCGCCGCCGCTGCTGCTGCTGCGGCTGCTACACACTGAGCGCGTCTCGGGCTGGTCGCCGGCGCCCCGCTGCTCGCCCTCCCCGCCCGCGCCGGCCTCGGACTCCCCGGGGCCGCCTTTCCCCGCCGCCGCCTCAGGGACCGCCGCCTCGGGAAGGTGCCTCGGACCTTCCCCGGAGTCGCCGGCCGCCGACACCTCCTGGCCGCCGGACGGCAGGGGCGGCGGCGGCGGCGGCAGCTCGTCCGCGCCCCTGCGCCGCGGGACCACCTCCGTCGGCGGCTCGTCGAGCCCCGCGGCGCGCTCAGGGGATGCGGGCGGCGCGGGCAGCGGCGGCAGGTACCGCGGAGGCGCGGGGACCGAGGCCGGCTCTCCCGGCGGCGGCGGCGGCGGCGGGGGAGGCGATGGGGGCGGCTCGGCGTCCCTGCTCTCCGCCCCGCGGCGCCGGCTGCCGCTGTGGCCGCCCTCAAAGCTCATGGTGGTGCCGCCGCCGCCCTCCTGCCAGCCCGGCTGGCGGGCCGGGCTCGGGCTGCAGCCGAAGGGAGAACGGAGGGGGAGGGAGGGGAGAGGGAGGGATGGAAGGAGGGAGGAGGGAGGGGAGGGGGGGACCTGGGTGCCTGGGGCTGGGGGGCGGGACGGGGAGGGGACGCGGAGGGCCCGGCGGCGGCGGCGGCAGAGGCTGCTGCTCCGCGGAGCCGCCGGCTCGGCTCTGATGGAGGCGGCGCGGAATTCGGCTGCGCGTGAGAGCCGCGCCGCGGGGCGCGGGGGGCGGGGGAGGAGCGGCGCAGCGGAGGGGTAGGCGGGTGGCGGGGGTCTACGCGGGAAGCCGGCTCGGGGCGGAGGGGGAGGGGCGGAGGGGGCGTTCTTGGGGAGGGGGGATGTGGAGGGGGCAGGTGCGAACCCCGGGCGAGGTGCGGAGACCACGGGCGGGAATTCGGGGGTGGACGGGGGAGAGCCCTCAGCCGCCTCCACCGACTCCGACCCCGCCCCGGGGCCGCTCACGTCTGTTCCGGGGCGGATTACCCCTCTCCAAACGGCGCGCACTGCGGCTCTCGTGAGCGAGGGGGGAGGGGTCGAAGGCCGCGGGTCCAGAAACCGTTGCTCGGTGGGCAAGTGCGATTCGGCGGCGCCAGGCTGGGTGGGACCCGGATGGTCGTCCTGGAGACCCGCGTGGGAGTAAGGGCGTGGGGGCTGGTGCCCTGGGCGCGCCTGAGTCCACTGAACAGGGGCGCGGGAAAGGGCGCACGGGCCCCGAGGACTGTAACTGCCGCTGCCTGGCGATCGCTCCCAGCCCCCAGAGCCCGCTCCCTCAAGGGCACACTCTGGTGATCCACCAGAGCCCTAAAAACAGAAGTCTCTGGAACCTATGTCCTCCCTCTGTTTTCCTCACCCCCGTTCCTCCTGCAGTGAGTATCCTGGTTTATTTGTAAATATCTTGGGTCGTCTCCTGGAGTAATTCTTCCTAGTGAACGCTGGTGCCAACGTTCTGTGGCGAGTGGTCACTTTCATCCTTCCCTTACAAAAGACTCAAATGACACCCCTCTTTCTCCCGGAGAAGTAGCCGAAACCTGGAGTCTCGGTTTTCCGCACCCTGAAGGCGGTTTCTCTATCACTTTACTCCGCAAAACCTCTCTGGGACTCCTCTTCCGGCAGGACAACAGTCTCCTCAGTCCTTTTCTGAAAATAAACCACCTTACCTGCAGGGAACTAGACGGAAAACCGTGCACATGCAGTAGTTTCCTAATTTCTACGGTGTAATCTAATAAAGCATTGGATTTTTATATTCTGCAATGTGTCTATCCAAATCAGTGGTGATTTTCCCTAGTGTAACACTTTAACATCTTTGACACAACCGACTTTCTCTCAGGGTAGTCATTTTGAGCTGCATTTCATAGCTGAAGACCAAGGATCAGATAAGCAAAGTAACTTGTTCAAGGTCACAGGACTATTAACAAAGAACTTTTGAGTTCCCTGTCTCCAGATTTTGCAGCTCAAACACCGAATGATTTTTTTCCAAACCTCCCTCCTGCTTCCTAAATCGGTATTGTAGTACATAGCGTGTCTGGTGGCGCTGACTCACATTAATAGTTAGATGTCGGGAAATGGTTGAGATAAACTACCAGATTAAATTAATTTTTCCCTTATAAATTTTGGCAGTAAGTAGTATATTTGGTTTACAAAAAAAAATGTCCCAGCTCTTTTGACAGAAATTGGTTTGGTTGGAAGGCAGAGAAAGAAGGTAGAAAGAATTCAAGAATGCTTTGTCACAAATGGTCCCAGATGAAATAGTTCCCAGGAATGTCCTCTAACACTTAACCCCCTCAGACTAGCTTATTTTTGGCAGCAGAGTGGCAGGCAGCAAGCACATTTTTTAAATAATAATCCCTGAATGCCTAGGAACTTATCACACTGAAGAAATATGGTTGTAGAAATGCTTTAATTTTCAGTCTTCACCTGTCAAGATGACATGGCACAAGTTTATATATTGCCACAGTCTTAAGATCTTCATAAGCCTTGATCCTAAATTCTTGAATTAAAAGCTGTCTAAATTGGTTTTAAAAAAATCCCCTAAATAATTCAATGTACAACTAGTAAATTTCTACTAGGTGTGATAAAGTACATTACTATTTGAAGGACAACATAAAAGCTGTGGATTCTGTGTAAACAATGCAGAATGACTCAGAGAGCAGAGTAGCATGGATAAAGAGGAAATGGCCACAATGCTGGATGTGTCCTCTCAGTTGGTCGTTTCTGAAAAATAACTCCAGTAAGAGAAAATTAACTTTGATATGGTGAGTAGCCACATAAAAACATTATTTCCCAGCTTCGATGATGACCTCCAAACTGACCTCGCTGTGAAAAAAAGGAAATTTGCTCATGATCTTTAGTTAACTCAGTGAGTCTTCAATGGATCAAGGAAAAATCTTTGTAAGTTTGACTGCATCCTCTGCCATAAAAAACAGAACAATGGGGGACATTCTCAGCTGCTGGCACCCAAGTGGAAGAGATGATAGAGACACAGACATCAGATAACGGACATCAGGGCACCCGCAGCCACTGACAGCCAGCCAACAGCTGATGTACAGCCACCAACTGAAAAATGAATGAGGGGAGAGGCAATTCTATCAATTTGAGCAAATACTGAAAGGCACAGCTAACCTGCTTCAACCTATATAAAAGAGGAGAAAGACATAAATAATACAACAAGTGCTTGAAAAGTCTCCATTCTCATGTATCCCTTTTCTCCTGCACACACACAGGAAAACGTACCCTTCACCAGAAGAGGTCTTTCATTATGAAAGCACCAACTCTGGATACCAGGAATTTCTTGAGTTAAATCCAACGATGGGGGAGCGGTAGGGGGGACCCAAGCAAATATGTCCCCCAAAATTCTTTGGTGATATTAATAGATGTCATAGGATATTCTCCTTGAACTTCCCTGGTGACCACATCCTGGAGCCATCCCCTAGAGTTCCCTCAGGTATGTCAGATAAAAAACAATCCAGGGGGCCAGACCCACGGCCAAGTGGTTAAGTTCACCTGCTCTGCTTTGGCAGTCCAGGGTTTCACCAGTTCAGATCCTGGGCGTGGACATGGCACTACTCATTAGGCCATGTTGAGGCAGCATCCCACATGCCACAACTAGAAGGACCCACAACTAATGATATACCACTATGTTCTGGGGGGATTGGGGGAGAGAAAGCAGAAAGAAAAAAAAAAGAAGATTGGAAACAGTTGTTAGCTAGGGTGCCAATCAAAAAAAAAAAAAAAAAACAAAAACCCAACAATCCAGGCTACACTAGGTCTCAGAATGACTTTGAACCTAGATTAAGTATAATGACCTTGATATGCCCTCCAATAGGAGGGTTAACAGTAAAGAGTTAGCCTGGAGAGCTCTTTAGAATTGCTTATCAGTTCTCTTAAGTATAGCTTAAAATACTTAAGTATATACATAAAATTCTTGGAAGTATAGCTCTTCTCTAAGAATGTTCCAAAATTGTTCAGTTGGCACCTTTGGGGTGCACTAATTTTTCTCTGTGGTCACTGAGTACACAATACACAGAATTCTCATTTGCTTCAAATATCTGAGAGAGAAGAAATTAACTATGTTATAGACCAACAAGGTTATGTTGTGTGTGGGGGGGGTGATTTTTAAAGAGGATAGTGAGGTGCAGTCTGTGTACTTTGAGTACTTGATGCAGAGTGTATCTTTGCTGTACCCCAGAACTAAAGCAGTGTCAGCACCATGCAGCACAATGCCGTATGCAGAGCAGTCCACAATTTATATCCCTGTTCTAACCTCTCCGCTGAACTCCAGACTCATGTATCAAATTGTCTTTGACTGCTCTACTTAAATACCTAAAAGCCATTTCAAACTCACCCAGTCCAAAAGTAAACATCCCCCCAAACCTGCTCGCTTTCCCATATTCATTATGCCAGTAAACCACTTGTTCAGTCACCCAGTTGCTTAAACCAAAATCCTTGGAATCGTCCTTGACTGAGTTTTCACATCATACATTCAGCGTATCAAAAAATTCTGTCAGGGGCCTGGCCTCGTGGCGTAGAGGTTAAGTTTGGTGTGCTCTGCTTTAGCGGCCCAGGTCCACAGGTTTGGATCCCGGGTGTGGACCTACACCACTCATCAGCCATGCTGTGGCAGGTGACCCACATATAAAGCGTAGGAAGATTAGCACAGATGTTAGCTCAGGGCTAGTCTTCCTCAAGCAAAAGACAAGGAGATTGGCAACAGATGTTAGCCCAAGGCAAATCTTCCCCAGCAAGAAAAAACTTTTTCAGGTGTACTTTCAGAATATACGGCAAATCTCACTACTTTTCATCTCCACGTCCACCTTCTCAATTCAAACTACCATCAAGGTTGACCAGGACTATTAAACTAGCCTCCTGTCACTTTGTTTCTTACTCTGAATCCATCCCCTGTAGCAGCGAGGATGATCCTATTCAAATATAAGTCCAATCATATCATCCCTCTGCTCAATACCCACCAATAGCTTCCTATCACACTTTGTGCAATATCAAAAATCTTAGCATGCCCTGCAAGTCTTCAATCTAGCTCCTGGCTATGTATCTGAAGACATCTCCATACCCTTCCCACCACCCCACCCCACTTCCGGTTATCCATTCCTACCACACTGAGCTCCTTGCTATTCCCCAAATACACTCCCTCTTCACTCTTCTTCCAGTTATGGCTCACTCTCTCACTTCACTCAGATGTCTGCTCAGAGGCACCTCATCAAAACGGCCTTCCTATCTGAAGTAGAATCCTCCACTCCCATTTTAACTCTAACCCTTGCCCAGGTTTACTCTTTTTCATATCACTTTACTACTCAACATTATATGTTTACATTTTGTGTGTATTGTGTTCACTTCTTTTCTCATCTAACATCATCCACTGGAACATTGGCTCCATCTGAAACTGCTCTGTCTCCAGTGCCTAGAACAGTGCCTGGTCAGAGGAGTGCTCAGCCAGTACTTAGTGGACAAATATAGGAATCATTCAGGCAATCATGCAGGCAATTATTAATCAGCCTCTGTGTTTAAGGCACTGTGCAGCTGGTTAAACCACAGTTCCCAGCTGGGAATGCCATCTGTAGGACAACGAAGGATGCAGGCACTGCATGTGATGCAAAATATTTTTTTCATTGCTTAACCAAATTAACTAAAATTATTCTGTTCTCTTAGCAATTTGTAGTTGCTGCCTAATTAGTCATTTGCTACTATGTATAAGTGAAGTAAAAGTCTTGGTTGACCTTGATCTCACATTCACTGAAGACATCAGAAATTGGAAGATGCATGCCACTGGTCCACAGGGAAAGTGATGTGGATGGATGGTCTCCATGTCTGATCAGTCTCATTGATCATCCATCATGTTCCTCATTTGATTTTACACTACAGTGACTTCTAGCATTTGTTACTTCTACTAATAAGTTTGGTACCATTCTTTCCTTCACTCTTTCTCTTTGCTTCTCGCATCTCTCCATTGTTCCCTGTCCCTGCTGGCTCTTCCACTCATAAAGGCTTCCAAATCGAAGCTGGCCTACCAGTCCCCTCTCTACCCTTACTAGGCGCCTGGATCCTCACGAGCTTCCTTTCAGCTGGCATTTCTCTCAGAACCTGGTAATTTCTCTGAAAGCTCACAGATATGTAAACTCTGCATACAAGTAGCATCAAAGCTATGAGATAATTAGCTTCCTAATTCCTACCAAAAACGCTTCCTTCAATCTCCCCCAAAATGCTTGGAGACCTTCAAAACAATAAAATATCTTAAGAGCATGTTTGATTTCTGAAGGATCATATTGCATTTAAAAAAATTACAAAAAATACCCAAGCATGCTCCCTTGGTCTCCCTACCTTGAAACTTGGAAATGCAGAAAGGCTTTTTATCTGACAGGTTGAAGACATAGAAATACGTCAAACTGCTATGTACACTGGATATCCTAACCCTGACTGACATCTGGAATGCACCTGAATCAGCAAGACCTAATAAGACCCCCCCAAGCTTTAGAGGTATCTTGAATAAAGCCAGCCCTGACTCCCTTCCACTGAAAATCATCTATTTTTGTACCACACACACACATTAAATGCAACTTTTATGATCTCTATCATACTATACCTTGCATATGGTTAGGTGTGCACTTATCTGTGTTTTCCCCCCTTATGCTAGATTGTAAGCTCCTGGGGGTCTGAGTGTATCTGTTTAAATGAACCTTTTCTCTGAAGTATGTACTACGATGGCTGACATTAGTGGAAGGTCAATAAATGTGGATTAAATAAGTAAATATTAACTGAAATCTTCATTCAAAAGAACTATTATTCACTTTTTAAAAGTTATTGATAGAGTTCCATACAAATAACAACTTAAGGATAGCCATGCTTCCATGACGTTTGGAGCGAGAGCAGAAAATTCGTTTACTAGAGAACTTGCTAGATAAAGACAAACTATTCTATGGATACCTTTATCAGAACCGCTAAGGATCAATGCGAGATTAATAAGCACAGTGAAACACCCAAGTCTCCTTTCTCTTCTCCCTTTCCCGGCCCTCTCTCCCTTGGGATCCTTATCTCACCCACTAGCCACCTGATCAATTTCACCACCATTCTGAGAAGAGTGGAGACAGGAAGCAAGAAGCATACAAGGATGCTGTGCTGGAGCTTTGCTTCAGTGGGGAACTGGCCTGAATCCTGATTGCTCTACCCATAGAGTCCTAGGGCCTCCACTTCTTTCACAGAGCCTCTGCCTAGATGAGGAGCACTGGGCTGCTCCCTCTGCATTAGAAGAATCCTTGTTCAGACAAGAAGAGGAGGCAGCTCCATGTATACACCAGATCACAAATTGCATATCCCACCCCAATCCACCCCTTTTCCAGACTTTAAAAATTTCAGGGAAATACTGTGATTGACCCAGTCTGAACCGTGAGGTGCTAACTGGTCACTGAACATCCGTCCATGCTTGGTGGGTAAACAGCAACTCCTCAAAGGCAGAGAAATGTTTCCAGGGGGACGACTGCTTGACAGATGCAAATAGATTCCAACTCTCCCCACATCTTGGAATTTTACTTCCAGCTCATAGGATTTACAGTATTGTCAGCTCCTTCCTCCTGTCCAGCTGAACTCCCAAACTTACCTCCTCCCAGCTAAGCCAAGGGCCTGAAACTGCACTCCAAAAGATCCTGAAATGCAAAACCAAGAGTTACAAGATGCAGCTGTACGCAAGGCTTCTTCAACGCCGGAAGTTTTGAATAAGTGGACGTAACACAGTTAAAGAAAAATAATCTTTGATATCCTAAGCGTGAGCTCTATATGTTGGAGTGTGTTTGTGTGGGTAGGGGGATGAGTGGATGGGAGGTGGAGGATCCCACAAATAGATATCATCAAAAGGGATTGAGTGCAAACCATAAAACATCATGTAATGTTTTGTGTAATCAACAATTAGAAAGTGACAAATTTGGGGGGATACCTTTTGAGAGATGGATAGACATGATCTCAGAAAAGCCAAAGACCAACTAAGAAGATGGACACATAGATGTAAACATGTTACCAGAATAAGAGTTACAGTAGGAGGATTAAAAGCTTTATGGAAGCACAGATGTAAACTATTCTGCAAGAGAAAGACGATTCATCCTAAGAAAAAGTTTCTCAGAGTGGGTCATTCAAGCTAGGCTTTGAAGGCAAGATAGGAGTGTGCCAGCTGTGCTCCATCTCAGCAACTAATTAAATCAAGAGGATAAAGAAACTGCTGTGGGTATTAGACTTAAGTATGAGGACTATAGAGACAAGGAAGGGTGAGAACGATATGATTCAAGTTCATGAAAAATGAAGGCATGATAAACAGGATCAAAGTGAACCCACTACATACTGAAATATTAGAAGAAGAGCACACTTTCTGTTGGAAAAATACCACTGTAAGAAGAATTGAGATCATTTAATTACCACGAAGTCACTGTTCCATCAAAGGCAGCCTAGAACCACCTGAGATCCTGGACATAATCAAGCCAGCTTCCAAAAGACCACTTCAGCCCACCCGACACACCATTGCATAAAAATCCATTCACTAATGCTTCCACTTTCCTGTCTGAAAGAACCACTAGATTTGCTATATTTGGTTTTAAATATAACACTAATAAATATGCTTACCTAACTTCCCTGTCCACAGCAAATTACAAATAACCAATTTGGAGATGTAGGCAGGGTCGCAGCTTCAGGAAACAACAGCTAAGATACCAGCCCTCCTCCCATAGAAGCAGACCCAATAATTAAAAACCCCGCCAAGAGGGTCCATGTAAGAGCCCTACACTCAGTTTAGTGAGCCCCTGGAGGGAGGTCTGCCTGACAGCCTTGCACAATCTCTGATATTCACAACAGAGGCTGTCAGTCTCCAAGAAAGTTTTCCAGCCTGGGCAACTTATAAAGAATGATGAGACGCATGTTCAGAAGATTCCCATTCAATATGGTTAATTACATATTTTTACCACTTAGAATAATCAGATTGAAAAGTTTTCTTACCCTCCTCTGGGCGCCCTCTGCATGTCGCATGTCCCTCCACCCCCAAGCCCAGGCAGGGCCCTATTCAATCACGCGGTGCCCTTGTGAGCATGAGCCACTAGCACCATCATCTTCCTCTCTCTGTTGTCTTTTTCCACCAGCAGATTGCGAGTTACTCGAGGCCAGATCATTTATGTACATATAAAATTTATAGTTGTTCCCAGTGCTTAGTACAAATGCATTGGTACATAATGGGTATTCAAAAAAGTTTTATATGATGAACAAGGGAAAATGAAGTGATTGTAACACTTTTGAAGATTTATGTTAAAAATGAATGAGGCTTCGACTACATGAACAATTCTTTTGCACTTACCAATGATAACTGAAATGGACTGATCATTGATCGGGTCAGGCACTATTCCAAGCACCCCACACATGTTAATTTATTTAATCCTCACCACAGGACTGTGAAGTAGGTACTATTAGCCTCATCAGGCCAGAGAGAATGAGCTGTGCTATTTTGCCAGCTGGTAAGCGGCAGGGACTGCCTTCTCACCCAGGCAGTCTGGCTCCTAAGTTCCTCTCCTTAACCACTCAGTTCCATTCCTCCGATGTTGTTTAATGGATGGCAGGTCAAAAAAGAAACCTGTGCTCCTAGAGGTGACTAAGATCGTCAATGTAGCTTCAACGGTTTAAAAGAAACCCTCAGTTTTAACCACTCTTATATCCTCTGCTTCTGTGAGTTCAATTTTTTTACATTCCATATACAGTAGTCCCCCCCAACACCCTTATTCAAAGTTTCAGTTACCGGTGGTCAACCACAGTATGAAATATTAAATGGAAAATTCCAGAAAGAAACAATTCATCATTTTTAAATTGTGCGCAATATCTTCCTCCCCTGCACGCGCCAATCTGAGTGGTGTGATGAAATCTCGCACCGTTCCGTCCCATCCCTCTGGGGACATGAATCATTCCTTTGTCTAGAATATCCACACTGTAAAGGCTACCTGTTGGTTAGTCACTTAGTAGCAGTCTGGGTTATCAGATTGACTGTCACGGTATCGCAGTGCTTGTGTTCAAGTCACCCTTCTTTTCTTTCATAGTGACCCCAAAGCACAAGAGTAGTGATGCTGGCAATTTGGATACGCCAAAGAGAAGCAGTCAAGTGCTTCCTTTAAGTGAAAAGGTGAAAGTTCTCGACAAGAAAAAAATCATATGCTGAGGTTACTAAGATCCCCAGTAACTCTTATTATAGTATATTTTTGTAATTGTTCTATTTTATTATTAATTATTGTTATTAACCTCTTACTGTTTTATACCTAATTTATAAATTAAACTTCACCATAGGTATGTCTGTATAGGAAAAAACATACTATATATAGGGTTCTGTGCTATTCACCATTTCAGGCATCCACTGGGGGTCTTGGAACATATCCCCCTCAGAAGAGGGGGGGATGGCTTACTTCACTTAGCATAATGCCCTCAAGGTTCATGCATGTTGTTGCAAATGGCAGGATTTCTTTCTTTTTTAAGGTCAAATAATATTCCACTGTACATATAGACCACATTTTCTTTATCCATTCATCCACTGATGGACACTTAGGTGTTTTCCATTTTGGCTATTGTGAATAATGCTGCAGCAAACATGGGACTGCAGTGTTAAAAGATAAACTGAGGCATAGCAAAATTTTTAAGAGTTTGAGCAAAAATTGATTCAACTCAGGCAGCATCCAATCAAGCAGAGAGAAAGGAGCTCCAAGGATCTGTTCAAAATGAAAAACTTTTGGGGCTGGCCCTGTGGCCGAGTGGTTAAGTTCGCGCACTCCGCTGCAGGCGGCCCAGTGTTTCGTTAGTTCGAATCCTGGGCGCGGAAATGGCACTGCTCATCAGACCACGCTGAGGCAGCGTCCCACATGCCACAACTGGAAGAACCCACAACGAAGAATACACAACTATGTACCGGGGGGCTTTGGGGAGAAAAAGGAAAAAATAAAAAAATCTTAAAAAAAAAAAATGAAAAACTTTTATAGGCAAAAGGGAGCAGAACGTTATAGTAGGTCAAAAAGTAGATTGGTTGTGGCAAGGTCACTTTCTTCTAGGGAACAGCAGGCGTCTGTCAGGCAGATGACCTCACTAGTGCTGATCAGATGATCCTTGATTGACTGGTTTAAGATTCCATTTCTGGGAGAGGCTGAAACTGTAATTAAGTGAAGTCTCAGTTTGGTGATGTGGGACTTAGCATAAGCAACTCCATTTTGGGCCTGTTGTCTCCTTATTGACAGAGGTAAACTTGACTTTCATGTACATTTTCACATTTCTGCTCCTGAAGTTAGAATGGGGGAGGCCAGGGGGCACGGTTAACATGCCTGACCTTTTGAGATTGATAGCATGAAATATCATAGCTCTACTGCTTCAAAATTGTTTTTTGATGCCACTGGCAGAGAGAAAATAACAGGAGTGGAGGGGCATCAAGTTAAGTAAGCGTGACATTTTCTAGGCTCTCATCTGTGTACTGTCTGAAAAAAGAATCCTGCTGTAAAAGGCATATTCGCTTTAATGTTTAGAGACTAATTTATTTCTAAATCATGATCGAAAATGGTCACACAAGCCTAAAACTCACCCTGTGGTTCTCTGTGGTTCTCTTCAGGGAGAAACTTTGCCCACACCTCTCCCCCATCCCTAGGGGACATTTGTCCCTGTCTGGAGACATTTTGGGTTGTCACAACCAGTGGAGTGGTGCTTCTGGCAAGGAATAGGGTAGAGTCCAGCGATGCTGCTGAATAGCCTACAGTACACAGAGCAGAGAATTGTCTGGCCCAAAATATCAAGATCGCCAAGGGAGAAAACCACCACCCTAACTAATAGAAAACTCTTCCCAAAACACGAGTATAGGAGAAATAGTCAAAATTTTAAAAGCAACACTGAAAAAGAAATGATGAACTACACAAAGAAGGTTACTCTGGAAAAAAAAGGTTTCAAAAGAAGTAAAAAAAATAACAAATAACAACGAGAGGTTAAATATTAGAGTATTTTTTTTAATCTTGAAAGAAGTAGAAACAATTAGGAAAGAAGGACAGTATCCAAAGACTAATTGGACCAGTTATGCATAATAAAGACCATGTGCTTAAAATGAAAAGCTAATTTAAAATAGATTAAAAGTAATGCATGTGCAAGGGGCGACTCATAAACTAGTGGGAGTCACTTCCTTTCGGCTTATTTTTCATCTTTCCCAATGCTGTGTGAACAGCCTTCCCACGAATTTCAAAGGATATTTTGGTTTTGAGATTACCTTTATGGAAGCTAAGAATTAGACTCAAAAAATTAACTCCCAGCAATATGGATTTTAAAACTCCCAAAATACAGGGACATGCTTGCATAATTTATGCCGAAATCCATGTAGTGAAAAATAATAAATATTTTGATGGTAGTAATGGGAATGATTTCTGTATTTCTAGGAGGAGTGGTAGTAATGACAAGAAAAAATTCCACTTGTATAGGAAAATGTACTCCTTATAAAGGAGGTTTAGAACCAAAACACACAGAAGAAATCCCCATCGTCACAGATGATGTTGATAACTCTTAGACAAAAAGAAAATCTTTAATATGACATTGATTGTATTTTTTCAGATTTTATCATTTATATAAGAAAGGGAATAGAATATGCCACCCCAAAATATGCTTCTTTGGCATAAGGATTATCTTGAGATGATCATCTTTAAGAAACAGCAGGCACAGGAAAAGCTCCGACAACTAAGTCACTCTTTAAGGGTCATTTACATTTATAAGGGAAATCTCCATTTGTAAGGGTGTCTCCCTCTCTGTACCATGAAGACAAAGATGACTCTAATTCTCTGTAAACTTTTATCAATGGAGAAGGCGACGAGCTAAATCTGCATAACAACCTTACCCTTGTTTACTGTGCTTTTCCTGATAGCCTCCCATCCCTGGCTCCCCCGCCATCCAACATCCTTTGTCTTTAGATATTTAAGGTGTAGTTTGGGCCTTTTCCGAATTACTCAGTTTTCCTGGGTATCTTCTGTGTATACAGGATGCATACATGTTATTAAACTTCTGTTTGTTTTTCTCCTGCTAATCTGTCTTTTACTACAGGGAGGTCTCAGCCAAGAACCTAGAAAGGTAGAGGGAAAATTATTTTTCCTCCCCTACATATATTTTACTTGTTGAAATTTTGAGAACATACAGAAAACAAAATAGAAAAAGAAAACAATGACTCCTAATTCTACCACCCAGGAATAATAAACTTGAGCATTTGTAGCAAAAGAGCTTTTCTGTCCACTCCAGAAATCCCTTCCTCCCAGGAGTCTTTGTAAGAGAAGAAAAAGAGCCACAGTTCGAGTTAGAATAACAATGCAGCAAAGGCAGAGTCTGAGAGGGGTCTGCTGGGAGGGGAAAGTTAGGTTGTGCAAATGCTTTCTTTTTGTTTCATAAACGCCTCTCCCTGGAGGACCAGAGGATCAGAGATCCCTTCCTCAATAGTTTCTGCTCCACCTGGGGGATATACTGGAAGGAACCAACTGACTAGCTGTGGACTCCAGCAAAGACGAAGAGGAGGAAATCTTAAGATGGGTTTCAGTGGGCAGTATGGGGGTGGAGCCGAAGAGGAGAGACTGGCCAATGCCTATAGAGGGGGCTTAAGAACCAAGGACACCCCTAACATGATAAGCTAGTCTTAGGAGTGCACACATATCTATCAGAAAGATTCCTTTGGTTAACTAACTAAGTGCTCTAGTCTTCCCAAATATTATGGCTCAGCTAAGGGTATTCTATTCTGACAGAGTATTTTGATCATTTTCTCATATCCTTCTAAAATATACTTTTTAATGGTGACATGGCACTACATTACGAGGATGTACCACTTATTTATTTTCTGCTGGGGCTTTTAGGTTATTGCCCATTCTCTTCTGTTTGCTGTGTTTTTTGTTTGTTTTCTGTGTTTTGTTTCAATTTTTGTTTTTATAGGAGAAGAGGAAGGCCAGGGCTATGATCAATAATGCTTGTGTAAGCATCAATATGGAATTTTTTCTTTGCATTTTTCTGATTTTTTTCTAAAGAAAAATCACTAAAGTGGAACCAGTGGGCCAAGCAGTATGAAACAGAAGCTGTAAGTGTATTAATGATGGAAAACAGTACAAATGTAAAACCAGGCTGCAGGTACTCCTGAAACACCAAAATAAATAAAAGAGTCCTCATTTTCAGACATGTACATTGTTAATTCCACAATAGCCTTTACAATATCCTTACTGCTGTCCTGCAGGGCTCCGACTGCCTTTAGTCTTGACACATTTGCTTGTGACATTGAAGCCGGGTACCAGAGGGTTACTGTAGATATTCCGTAGGAACATGATTGCCTTTTGACCTTGTTCCCAGCACAGACATAGATGAATCTTGTCAATTTGCTGTTTTCTTGTTTAACTTGGGGGGTGACTTGGTCTTGAGGATTTGTGAGTTTCTTTCCAGAAGAAAGAGAATGCCTTTGGGGAGGTTGCGATCACCTCACCGGACGGCTGGCCCCCAGCAGCTGCTGAAGCCCAGAAGTCAGATTGCCCAGGGGTTTATCAGGAGTGACCCCTTTGTTTCTCTGAAGCTCTTCCTGCCAAGCCCCTTAGCTCTATAAAACCCCTCTGCTGTCTGTTCTTGGGGAGGCAGATTTGAGCAACCCCATGCTACTACCTTCTCATCTTGGACAACTCGAATGGGGCCTTCGTCCGTCTCCAAGCACTGATGTCTCAGTGTTTGGCTTGCTGCATATCGGGCATGTGAATTTGAGATTAAGAGGTTCCGTATCAACATGACCAATTCTATGTCCTTAGTGAACATCCACGCTGTTTCATTAACTTCCTCCTGTTCACTCTCCTCTTATGCAATAGGAGTCTGTATTTTTCTTGAATGTTCCAGATGGCTTTGCCTTGAACTTTGAATTTCTCAGCGGCTGCTTGCTGTGCTTGCTGAGACAGGTCCTTGATCTTGGCTTCCCCCAAAACTATGTCAGTATCTAAGGCTGAGTGGAGCCAGACTAGTTTTCCATGTTTGCCGAGGTGAGAGCTCCACGTCCCTCGTGATGTCCTTGGGAAACTTAGATCCTAAGGAATGCTGCATCTTGGCATGCTCAGGAGCCTTGCATCTCCAGCTCAGGGCCCGTTCCCAGGGCATTTCAGGTCAGAACTTCCACTTTACACCAGTGACCTGGGAATCAATTCCAGAAGCAGCTTCTCTCTAGGCGTGGAGTTGGGGAAAAAACAGCTCATTCTGGGGTGTTGCCTTTTCACTGTCTGGCGGACCACCACAGCCCGTGCTCTCTCCCAGTCCTGCTAATTTTTTGGAGCTCAAGTTACAGTGTAGTAAGATTGTAGTTTCTCAGTTCTGTTGGCATTTGCTATCAATTACCAACCGCTTTATATGTTCCAGAATTTTCTGTTTTATTATGCCACTGGCACTCCCACTGGCTTTCCAGTATTTTATGCATTTACTTAAATTATTTCTTATTTTATCTTAATAAGGTTTGAGGAGGGAAAGTGATTACTATACCTCTTATTATGTAAACTAGACCAGAATTCAAAAGCTCTTTATATAATAAGATTGCCTATGTTCAAAATTAGGCTCCACCTCTTCCCAACTGTGTGACCTGGGCAAATTATTGTGCTTCAGTTTCCTCGTTTGTAAAATATGGATAATAGTACACAGTATTGTCATACAGAGGCCATGTATGGGACACTCCATAAATGCTAGCTGCTATTATTTTGTCTGACATAAATGTTGCAAAAGTTGTCTTTTACTTGTAATACTATATGTTTATGTGTGGATGGATATCGGAGTGTGTGTATGTATCTTTACACTTTTCAATAATAAAAGCTAGCACTTACATAGTGCATACCACGTACCTTTTAAACACTTCACACATAGGAACCTATGGTTCCAAAGGAGAAATCACAATGGAAATCAGAAAATATTTAGAACTGATAATGAAAACACAACATAATAAAACTTACAGAGTGCTTTTTCCGTTAGGTTTCCTAATTAGCTATCGCTGGTGTCTTAAAAATGTTTTAGTTTCTGTTTACTTATTTTGAATCTAGTTTCAATACTGATCAAAGCCTCAGGCAGAGAGCTTATGAGCTACTGCTTTATCAGGATTTACCATTCCCGGGAGTGGGAACGAGGCAGAAGGGGAGTGAAGAGGGGAGATGGGAGAATCGATGCGAGCTTGCCCTACGAGACGGCTGCCTGTAAGTGGGCTTGCTCAGAGCCTAGGCCCCACCCCAGAGGAGCTAAGTGAACCTGCACCTCCAGACAGTCTTTGACGAAGGAAGGGAAAATACTCACTCTACCAGCTTCCAGCTTCTTCGTTCTCTCTGGGATATTGAGCCCCTCAATTCCCAGCCTTTGCAGAAATCCAACCCAATAAGCTCGCTTCTCTCTAGGATGTTAGGCCCTCAAGTCCAAGCTGCTTCACTTGTCTCTGAGGCCTTCAAACAGAGTCTTTTAATCAATATATCCAGCTTTTCTGGTTGTTCTCACTGAGGCGTTGGTCTGCCACCAACTGTACTGTTGAGGTCAGAAGTGAAAGCTCACCTATATGTTTTGATAAAGGTGAAGAAACAGTGATTTTCTTCATTGCTATTTTTCCTAAATAATTAATAGTTGTAGTTTTGGTTAACTCTGGATCTAAGAATCATTAAGAAGTATGTTGGGTTTTGTCTTTTTTATTTAGTTTTCTATTGCTGTGTAACAAGTTTTCCAAAACTTTTAGTGGGTTAAAAGAACAACATAGATTATCTCACCACTTCTGTGGGTCAGGAATCTGGGGACAACTCAGCTGGATGCTACTGGCTTAGGATCTGTCCCAGGCTGCAATCAGGGTGTCAGCCAGGATGGAACCACCTCAAGGTTCAACTGGGAAAGGATCTGCCTTCAAGCTCACTCATGTGGCGGTTGGCAGGAGTCCGCCTTTCTGCAGGATGTTGAACTGAGGGCCTTAGTTCCTCCCTGGCTGTTGACCTGAGATGTCTTCAGTTCCTTACCAGGTGGGCAGCTCAACATGGCAGCTTCCCTGATCAAATGTGCTAGTAAGAAGAGCCAGAGAGAAAGAATTCAGAAAAAGTCAGTCTTTTGTAACCTAATCTTGGAAGTGATACCCCATCACTTTTATTGTTTTCTATTCATTAGAAGCAAGTCTCTAGGTCCAGCCCACACTTTAGGCTTTTTCTATGTTTGAAGAATCTCTCATCATATCTGGAAAAGCCTGTGTACCTCTACAGAAAGTGAAAACGGCAGACACCACGTATTCATTGCCTTCCTAGCAGCTGGGAGACGGCTACATGCCCTATGCTTATCCACGGAGATGTACCCTGTAGACCTTGAAGCAGAAGCCATTTATGGGAAGAAACAGGGTGGCACCAGCAGGGCAGCTGCATCCGACTACCAGGCACAGTGATGAAGTGGAAGCATTCAATGGGGAAGTGGATCCAGCATTCACTTCTTCTGTGGTCCAAGCTGCAATATCTTTGCCCAGTGATCTGCCTTCTTCCTGGTTATCTAGACTCCAAGCCTGATTCTGGGACCTTCTTCGAGATATCTGGAGCTAATCAATAATTTTAAGTACGTTCCTTTTCTGATTAAGTTAGCCATAATTGTTTTCTTTCTTTCCTTTTTTTTTAAAGATTGGCACCTGAGCTAACATCTGTTGCCAATCTTTTTTTTTGTTTTCCTTCTTCTCCCCAAAGCCCCCCAGTTCATAGTTGTATACTCTAGTTATAGGTCCTTCTGGCTCTGCCATGTGGGACACCATCTCGACATGACTTGATGAGCAGTGCCGTGTCTGCACCCAGGATCTGAACCGGCGAAACGCTGGGCTGCTGAAATAGAGCACACAAACTTAACCACTAAGCCATTGGGCGGGCCCTCATAATTGTTTTCTTTAGCTGAAGAAACCTGAATGCTAAAATGTCCTCATTATCGTGTTATTCCATTTCTTCTAGTGTCTTCATCAAGATCAGCAGCTCTCCATGTCTGTTCTTCATCCTCCAATTTCATTTCTGTTTTGCTCATCTTTTTCATATTTTTGTTATTTCCCTGTGAATTTTGATATTTGTATGTGCCTTTGACCCAATGATTTGTTTTTCTGTGGTATCAATGGGTCTTCCAAAGACAATTTGACTTCTATAATTTTATCTTTACATTGTTTTCAATCTTCCCTAGCTCATCCAATTATTTCTTGTTTCTACCTACCTCTCAGGTCTATCTCTATTCATGCAAGACTGAAATTTTCATCACTTCATCAATCTCTTATTTCATAGAATTCATCTACACTTAAACTTTATTGAGCATGAAAGCAAATATTTCTCTAAATTAGCCTTCGTTTTTCAGAGTAAATTTTTAAATGGAGACTCTTTTCCTGTATCTTAAGTCTATATTCTCTGTCATCTAAGGTGCAGAATCTTTTCCAAGATCAGTTCTTTTGAGGATAAATTCTACGCAGTGTACTCACTGTTCATTTGGTGACTCCCAGAATCTTCTCAGATTTCACCCAGAAAGCATGTTGGTCTGCATGGCCCCTAGCAAACACTGTTTTAAATTTTAGATTAAATCTGAATTCCCAGAGCAAACATGGTATGTTTTTTGTAGGGTTGACTCCCAGACAGAAAACTTCAAAGGTAGAATAGGTTACTTATAAAACAGGTTAACCATATAAACAAAATTCTACCATAGCATGATCAAAGTCAACTGACAAACAGAAAACTGCAAAAAAGTATTGACAATATTCATATCAAAACTAATGTCCTTAATTACATAAATATGTACAATTCTTTTACTTTGTGTGTGTGTGTGTGTGAGGAATATCAACCCTGAGCTAACATCTGCTGCCAATCCTCCTCTTTTTGCTGAGGAAGACTGGCCCTGAGCTAATATCCATGCCCATCTTCCTCTACTTTATATGTGAGATGCCTACCACAGTATGGCTTGCCAAGCAATGCCATGTCTGGACCCAGGCTCTGAACTGGTGAACCCCGGGCCACAGAAGCGGAAAGTGTGAACTTAACCAGCCCCTGTGGTATAATTTTTATATGATCTTTACAAATGTCAATATTTACTAAAATTTTAAATGTGCATACATTTTGCCTCAGCAATTCCACTCGAGGGTTTTTATCTTACAGATATACCTTCACATATGTTTAAAGACAGTGTATTAGACCATTAATTGTGGCACTTTCTACAGTAGCAAGAGATTAAAAACTACTTAAATATCCATAAGGGGCCGGCCCTGTGGCCAAGTGGTTAAGTTCGCGCGCTCCACTTCAGCGGCCCAGGGTTTTGCCAGTTCTGATCCTGAGCGAGGACATGGCACCACTCATCAAGCCATGCTGAGGCGGCATCCCACATGCCACAACTAGAAGGACCCACAACTAAAAATACACAACTGTGTGCCAGGGGGCTTTGGAGAGCAAAAGGAAAAGTAAAATCTTTTAAAAATATCCATCAATAGGGGAATAATAAAATAAATTATAGTACATCACACAGTGGAATACTGTACAACACTGAAAACAATGAGATAACTCTAGTTATTCTAACATAGAATAATTGCCAAGATGTATTGGAAATAGTGGGAAGGAAACAAGATACTGGATAGATGTATATCCCGTTATCACCTGAGTAAGAGAAATAAAAGAGAGGTACCTACCTAAATGCTTGTGTGTGCACTGAATATCACTAAAAGGGGACAAGAAACAACTAATATTGTTTGTTTGTTTGTTTTTGAGGAAGATTAGCTCTGAGCTAACATCCACCACCAATCCTCCTCTTTTTTTGCTGAGGAAGATTGGCCCTGAGCTAACATCCATGCCCATCCTCCTCTAATTTATATTTGAGGTGCCTGCCACAGCATGGTTTGATGAGTGGTAAGCAGGTCCGCACCCGGGATGCAAACCAGTGAACCCTGGGCCACTGAAGTGGTGTGCAAACTTAACTACTACACCACTGGGTGGGCACCAAGAAACAACTAATATTGTTAACTCTTGGAAAAAGCACTATAGAACTGGTGGGCAAGGGGTGGAATATACAGCTACATTTGACTGTACACCCTTGGTAACATTTGATATTTGACCATATGCATAATTTCAAAAATAGAATAAAATCTTAATGAGGCCACACCATACAGTTGCCCATTTTTTCATGTACAAGTGTTTCAACTGTTTTGTGTATTTTAATGGCAAAAATTGAGGCAGGAATAATATGACTTTCACTTTTGATCTCAGATTCTCAGGTAATCTTATAAACCAAATAAAGACTAATTTAAGAAAAAGTGGAAGCAAAATTATCTGCAGAGGTATCTTGGCAGTAAATTCATTAGATAGTAAAATAGATTTGGACAGTAAGGGGTGATGCTCAGCTGTTGGTCCTTTGAACTTAAACTTGATTCAGAACTTGAGCAGATTACATTGAGAGAATCTGTTCAATCAAGATGTAGGCACGCTTTCCTACATATGTGTAGACCCATAGTGTGTATATTCTTTGGTTTCCTCACATAGTATCAGGTTTTTGATCTTTGCACTGAAATAATTTCGCCTGTGTTGATGATTTCACATTAAACAAAATAATCTCAGTCTTAATCTTAAATTTTCTTTCATTTCTTCCTCTTTACCAGTTAAATTTAATTGCATTTTTTTTCATGCAGGTAGGAGTTTTCTCTTTATTAAGACTCCTGGACTGAGTTCATAATGTGCAGTTAATCTATAGCAGTCTTCAAAATCATATGCCAATATTCTGAAAAGATTGGAGTTTTATGGGTAAGAGTAGCTGCTTCATTTGTAATCCTGTATTTAGGAAAAAGTCCAAAGGTGTTCAAGTCATTTTTCTCTGTAATAGACTAAGAATCAGTTGAGTTAAAAAAATAGATACACACCTTGTATCTAATGGGGTGGCCATGATTAGATATTGCAGAAGCATTTTTGCTCAAAATAAATTGAATAATAATTGTCGAAGTGGGAATTCAAGTTCTGGAGGAGTTTATTAAATCATTCTCTCTACTTTTGTGTAGATTGAAATTTTCCACTCTTAAAAAAATTTTTCAAGCATTGTTTACTCCAGATCACCTAGATTATAATCCCCTCACTTCTCCCAACAGCACCTCCTTGTCTTCCCTCTCTTCTCCCTCTCCCCTGCCTCACCCCAGGAAGGAGGAGCAGATGAGGTTGCTCCATGAGAGTATTCATTCATTCAACAAATATTTCCTGAGGGCTTCTGTGGGTGGCTTCCAGACTCTGTTCTAAGCTTGAGGACCACATTGCAAACAAGACAAATTTCCTCCCTTCACAAGGCTTAAATTCCAGAAGGGAAGGTAGGTAATAAGCAAATATCATACATAATTTCAGATAGCAATGGGTATCTGTCTTCCTTTGCTGGACAATCCCAAAATTTAGTAACTTATAATGACAACCACTTATTTACTCATGATTCTGTGCTCTGGCAGTTTGGGCAGGGCTCAGCTGAGAAGATTGACCTGCGCCAAGTAGTGTCAGCTGGCTTCACACATACATTCGTGGTTATTTAGAAAATTGCCTGTAGGCTGGCCAGTCCCAGATAGCGCATTCCCACATCTGGCAGTTGGCTCAGGTTGCAAGCTGGGACACCTCAGTTCTCCACTGTGTGGCCCCTTCAGCAGGCTAGCTCGGGATTATTGAAATGGCAGTCTCAGAATTCTAAGCCCAGAAAGTGGGAGCAAGACCTAATACACAAGAAATTTTAAGTCTACGTGTGTGTCATTTTTATTAGCCAAATAAGTCACTAGGCCAAGGGCAAAGTCACTGTGGAAGGTGACTAAACAAGGGCATGGATGTGGAGAGGAAAATTGTTGCAGCCAGTTTTGCAAAAACAAAATATTCCACATATATCATGTACCAAGGATCCCAGATTCGGGCATTGCATTGCCCTGGCTACCAGGAGGGCCTGCTTACGTTCCGGCAGAATGATTATTTGTTGGGAGGAATGGGTGGGGTTGTCCTCTGCATTGTAGGATGTTTAGCAGCATCTCTGACCTCTACTGTTAGATGATAGAAGCACCTCCTCCTCCAGTTATACCCACCCAAACTATGCCCAGATGTGGGCAGTTGTCCCCTAGAAAGGCAAACTCATCTCTGGTTGAGAAGCGCTGCTCTACAAGAAGCCAAAGTTTAAGAAGCTCAACTACTCAAGACCGCCATTGCTGGAGGTATCGCATGTCAGTGTTCTGGTCCACAGCCCCAGTTGGAGCCCAGCCTGCCAGACACCCTCACCAAGGTGCTGATTTGTGAGCAGAGCCCTTCTGGACCTTCAGACTAGTCCACCTGCCAGCTGAATTCCACTGAGTAATCTCAGTCAGCGTCCCTGGAAGCAGAATTATCCAGCTGAGCCTGAAGTCCCTGCCTATAGAATCTGTGACATTTTATTTTTAAAAGACTGCTGCTTTAACCCACTAAGTTTTGGGATAGTTTATGTAACAATAGTAACTGGAGCACCTATATAGACGAAAAGTGAAAAGTGATGATGTTTTACTATTTAAAAAAAGGAAATTAGAGCCAGCTCTGATGGTGTAGGGGTTGAAGTTTGACACACTCCACTTCGGCAGCCCAGTTCAGCTCCCCGGCTCAGACCACACCACTCCTCTGTCAGTAGCCATGCTGTGATTGTGGCTCACATAGAACTATAAGAACTTACAACTGTAGACAACTATGTACTGGGGCTTTGGTGAGGGTGGGGGGGGGGTAAGAAAAATGGAGGAAGACTGGCAACAGATATTAGCTTAGGGTAAATTTTCCCCTGCAAAAAAATTAAGTAAATAAAAAAAAAGAAAGAAAGAAATTAGTATTCATTGCTTGTCCTTGGATGATTATTTTAATTTTTATAATTTGCTATAGAGCAAATGAAGTTGCTCTCACTAATTTAACACTTATTTATTGAGGACTCATCTTTGTGCCAGGAATCATGCTGGATCCTAGAGAAACACAGACAAATAGGAAATTTTTGAATAGTTGCATCAGTGCAATTTCCTTCAAGTATTCTGTTATCTAACCAACATTCGCAGTTTTGTGAGTTAATGACCTTGACATGACCTTCACTCTTCTGTTTCTCGCTTCTGCTCACGCTAGTTGTCCTCTTGGAACTTACTCTTCCTTCTCCATTTTCCCAAATCTTGTCGACATTAAGGCCAAATCCAATACCACCTCCTTCACAAAACCTTATCCTATCCGTTAGTCAGAATTACTTTCATCCCTTTTTGGCCTTTCACTTTTTTCTCCTCCTCTCCCACTCTTAATATTACATATTATCAGCCTCACTCAGAATCTGGCCTTTCCTCCTACTTCATAGAGAAAATGAAACCCCCGAGTGCTGAATTCCGTTGGCTTCTGGCTTCCCAACCCATAAAAACATCTGCATCTGTGAGACAAGCAACCCAGCCATACCTCCTGTCTTAGTCAGGGCTCTCCAGAGAAACAGAATAAGATACATAAAGAGAGAGAGAGAGATGTATATAAGAGATTTATTATAGGAATTTGCTCACACAGTTATGGAGGGTGAGAAGTCCCATGATCTGCCCTCTACAAACTGGAGACCCAGGAAAGCCAGTGGTGTAATTCAGTTGGAGTCTGAAGGCCTGAGAACCAGGAACACTGATGTCTGAGGGTAGAGAAGATGGATGTCTCAGTTCAACCAGAGAATGCAAGTTTATCCTTTCTCAGCCTTTTTGTTCCAGTCAGTCCCTCAATGGATTGGATGATGCCCACCCACATTGGTGAGGTCAATCTTCTATACTCAGTCTACTTATTTAAATGCCAATCCCTTCAGAGATACTCACACAACCACACCCAGAAATAATGTATAATCAGCTATCTGGGTATCCTTTAGCCCAGTCAACTCGATACATAAAATTAACCATCACACACCCTTAACTCCGTTTTCACTGAACAAGTTCAACCCCAAACCACTCCATCTCTGCTCTGGATCCATATACTTCTCCCTGCCTCTGGGAGCCAGTGTCCCTTTTCCTCTGAAATTTATCTGGCTCTCACTTTCTTTCTTTTTCCCCTCTTTAGCTTCAGCTTAAAATAATAACCTGAAGCCCTCCCCACTGATGATGTAGGGGGAATGCTTTCTTGATCTTTCTCTAGCTCTACTCATTCTCTTTCTTTTTAGAGTCAATGTTCTTAAAGAATTCTATCCAATCACTGTCTCCACTTTTTAACCTCTTATTTGTTCTTTAATCTTATATAATTTCCTACTTCCTCATCTCTATGCACAGCCCTCATCCTCATTTCTACCCGACACATTCTACTAAAGTTTCTCTGGTAAAGGTGACCATTCACTTCATTGTCACTAAATAGCAGACAATTTTCAGTCGCCGTATCTCAAACTTTGTTGTAATTGGTGGTTATCCATTTCCTCCTGCTTACAACTCCCTTGGCTTACACCAGTCTGCCTTCACCCCTGCAACTCCTTCCTGGTCTTTTTGGGCGGGGGCTCTTCCCTCTCCCTTTATATAAATGTTAATATTCTCTTCCCTTCTCACTACTTCCTGCTTCTCTCTCTCTGAGGCACCTCGGTGCTCTCAGATACTCCCATAGCTTCTTCAGGTACCCCAGACAGCTCTTGATTCAGTGCTTCTCAGTCCCAACCACTCTGCTGAGCCCTGAACTCATAGATTCAGCTGCCTCTTGGACATATCTACTCATTTGTCTCTGAGACATCTCAAATGCCCCAGGTTTAAGACCAAACTCACTTAATGTTTAAATGTGTCTCTCCTAAGGTTTCCATCTTGGGGAGTAGCACTACTCGCGCTGAAGCATCTGACAGAGCCACCATACCCTATCAATTAGCAGACCCTAAGGACGCTGCCTCCCTTAATTTAGTTCACGTCCATCTACACTGACTCTGCCTTAGCTCAGCCCCTCATCATTGCTCTCCTGGACTACTGCAGCAGCCTTCTAATTAACCTCCGTCTCCAACTTTGCCCTCCCTCTTAGCCATTCTCCATTGCCAAATCAAATTCACCTTTCTAATGAAAACATTTGATCATCTTGGTGACATGATTAAAATCCCTCTTGAGAATAAAGCCCAAGTTCCTCATGCTGGCAGACAGGGCTTCATGATCTGGTCCCTGCTTTACTTTCCCATCTCACCTCTTGCTGCATTGTCCCCTGCACCCGGGCACACTACACATGTTTGCAGATCTTTGAGTACATCATTTTCTCTTCTATCTATGCTTTACCAATATGATATTTTGCTCTATTATTTTTTCTTCTTCTTTCTGTCATATCCTTCTCTCACATCACCCTTTTCTTAGTTGGCTAATTATGCTCAATCTTAAAAATGCCCAACCCTCCCTTGTGCCCTCAGAGGCGGATAGATGAAGATCATCCTCCCTTGTGACTCAGCATACCCTGGGATTTTCTCTATTATGGCACTTAGAACAGTGTATCGTAACTCTGAGTAGTCCTGTCTCTACCCGCTGCCCCCTGTAACCTTATTGTCACCTCCTTGAGAGGAGGAACTGTGTCTTTTATGTCTGTATTTGTAATTCTATGCATAGTGCCAGGCATATAGAAGGTTCAATAAATGTCTTAAATAACCCCATTGCCACTTCTACAAGAGCAATCTACGTGCATTCTTTGTCTCCTTTGCTGGCCCGCAAACACTTTGAGAATAGGAACTCTTTTTTCCCATTTTTTTCTTTCCCTGTCTACTCCCACACTGTTCACATTCTAGATGCACAATAAATGTTGAATTAAGTTACCATTAGTGCTTCATATGTTCAGATAAACCTAAATGGTGCTCAAGAACAACAAGATGTTCATTTTTACGATGTTGACCAACAACATGATGCCATGATATTAAAACAGATGGTTAGTTGCAACTTTTATAATTATATGGAATACATCCTTTCAAACAACAAATTGCTGTAGAATCTTTGGCGTTTAGTCCATATTTAATAGTTGTTATTGTTTCTGTTAGGATTTTGTACTCAGGTCCCCACTACCTTTAATCAGGACCTCCTAGGAAGATAATTCTCTATAGCTAGAGTGTCTAATCTACCACAACCTGGATAAAATAGCCAACAGAACGATTCATCTCCCTTGGCTGCCATCGTCTGCTCCCCAGGCCTATGGATTATTTATCTGTTGGTTGATAGGAAGTAGAAAATTCCCTGCATTACCTCCTGGACAGTGTTGAATTCACCCTGAATATTCTGAGTCTGAATCTCTTTCTGTGAGATTTCACATATCTTCTAGAAAATTACTCCTGACCTGCTACAATTAGATACATCAACATTTATTTTATAGTAGCTATAACTTAATTTTCTCAATATTTGATAAACATTCTTGCACCTAGATTGAGATTTGGGAAGAAAAGAGGGTTTTCATATGATTTTTGAGGGTAGATTGCTTCAGCTGTTGGTTAATTTCATCCAAATTATGTTTAATCTTTTAGTTCCTAATATATCTCAAAACATGTTCACTTTTACTAATCCAAGTGTTAACACAACATATTGATTATTGTGTGAGGGATATAAGTTTTAGTCACCGTAGAGTTGCATGGTACCCGGGTTAGATTCTGAAGTCAGCCTATTTGGCAAAAATCATGTGTAAAAAATTACCCCTGACAATCACCCAAAGCGAGGCAGACATTACTCCTCTCTCAAGTCCAATGCAGCCAGATCTTTTCTCACATGACCACAGATTGCTGTTTCATCAGTTCCACAGCAAATGAAGTTACTGGCTTGCATTTAAGGGTCATTTTGTATGAATAACATATATCTCTAAAACAAGAATTACTTTCAATAGTGTGAAATGATCCACACAACCAGAGGCCCTTGGGATCAACAACAGATTCAACTCCGATTTAATTCTCACTTAAGAGGACATGCTTTTTGATGGAACAGTGGGAAGAATCACCACAATGTTGTATTTCTGTCTCTATCTCTCTCTTAGATAATTCATATAAGTTAAATGAGCATATTCTGTGTCTACACTGGAAGTTTCCTTAACTGTTCATAATAGCTTATTACAAACCCAACTGGAACCAAGAGCCTGTCTGTCTACTCACTCCATTCCAACAGCTTTCCATTTCTGATCATCACAAGTCTGATTTCTGTTCTGGAGTTCTGAACGTCCCTTACTGTGGTCACTTAAGAGTGAACTGGATTTTTCTATTTCTTCCATATTTTAATAAGCATAGAAGAGAGTCCTGACAGCATTATTTATGGCTCTATGTTTAGGACACCATCCACTTCCTTACATAGCTAATGGTATCCACTATGGTATACTTCTGAGGAAATATGTTGGGTACTTGATATGTGGAAAGTGGTCTGCTCACTAACAACTGGAGCATCTTGTAAGAGATTCTATCTCCAAGAATATGCTTTATCCTGCTCCCTAACTAAGCTTCTCTTTACAAATTTAATTAAAATTTAATTTGACATCTAGGTGTGTCCAGCTCTTTATTTTCTTTTTAAGGAATATTAGTTCTGAGCTAATATCTGTTGCCAATCCTCCTCTTTTTGCTGAGGAAGACTGGCCCTGACTCATATCTGTGCCCATCTTCCTCTATTTTATATGTGCGATGCCTACCACAGCATGGCTTGATGAGCAGTGCCATGTTCACAACCAGGATCCAAAACAGCGAACCCCGGGCTGCCGAAGCACAACGTGCGAACTTAACCACTGCGCCACCAGGCCGGCCCCATGTGTCCAGCTCTTATTGAGAGACCCACTACAAAGATGAAAGGACAGCAATATTTTTAAAAAGAAAAGGAACATGAGTAAGTGGATTTGGATACTTTCTGACAGCAGAAGTAGAGAGGAAGAGATGGTGACTAACAGAAACTCTCTCTTTAATCCTCTCAACCACCTTGAAAAGGATTATTTTTGTCCCATTTTACAGAATAAGAAACTTAAGTTTAAAGCTATTTTCAGTAACTTACCCAAAGCCACACAGACAGTAGGTGGTACAGCAGGGATTCTAACAAAAATCCATCTGGCTCCCACGGTCTTCGTCTTTTTGTTATATCGTGCCATTAGTGTTATTTCCAAATCTCATGTTTCCTCTTTGCTTTTATGATAAAAGTATTTATTTTTATAACACTTTTTTCCTAATCAAGCTAAGAGACTTGTAACTACTGATTCCTTTAAAAGATTTCTCTACAGTAACTTAGATTGCTAGACCACTCCAGCTTTTAAAAATGATTAGAAATATTGGATAAATCACAATAAAGAAGAAATCAATTCCCAGGCCAGGAACTGGTCAGAGGAACACTAGATCCAGCTTTTGCCAAACAGATGTGCTTGAGTTTTAGTTTTCACAGCCTCTGTAAATATAGGCAACAGAATGTCATGTCCAGGGTCTGCACCAGGTGGGAGGGTAGTAGGTGACAGTCTAGATGAAGATGAGAGTCTGAGGATTACACCCTAACACAGGGGAAAACAAGAAAGAAATACCCCATCCCCAGACTCAGGGTGCTACAGGGAACATCGACAGTCTCAACCATTGGCTCCAAGCAGATTGTAGGAGAAAAAAGGCCCCAAGAATTTGGAGTTACCAATTGTCCCTGTGAAGATGTAAAGCCCTAGTTCAAGCTAGCTGAAACCCACGAGACCCAAAAAGATTCAAGCCAAAAATTTCATTTAGAATAGAGGTTTTGATCTAGTGATCACGGATATCACCTTACACAGGAGGTATTTGGAAATGTTTGGAGATTTCCTTGAGTTCTCTTAATTACTAGGAGCGCCATAGGCATTTTGCAGGTAGAAACAGAGACATGAAGACTCCATAATGGAGAAATGTCCCACCCAAAATGCTAATAGCACACTCCTTGAGAAACACTGACTTCACATGGCTGGGCAGCACCCCTAAGGACCTGAAAAAGTATGACTAAATTTGCCAGGAGAAACACACCTTTACCTCAAATTTCAAGTTTTTTCACAATTCCCAAGGAAAAATAAAATCATAGTCAATAATAATAAAGTAAATAAGACAATCAGGCACAATTTACAGCAGACATGCCCTCCCTTAGTTGACTGCACTTCTGCGCTGGAGATGTGGGCTTGGCGAGCCAAGGAGTTGAAAGAAAGATTTCTTGGACTCTCAAGGTCTGGTAGTAGTGCTCCTTTTATTCAGAGAATAGCATGGGGACAGTACCCATGGGCAGTGAAGGGCTGCAGCATGGGGACAGGACCCATGGGCAGTGAAGGGCTGCAAGCTTGGGAACAGGACCCATGGGCAGTGAAGGGCTGCAATGTGTTGAGGGCAGGGCTAAATTTATAAGGCATGAGTATGTGACTTATTTTTACTCTTCAAAGGAAAGATGACGTAAAAAGTCATTAAAATGGTATCAGTGCATGTGGGGTCTGGTTATTGTGTGGTCATATAACTTTAGACATGAATCAGGTCATATAGTTGGGCATGTAGGCCAGGACGCCATGGGCTTCTCTCCCTGGGGCAGCCTTGATCCACATTGTAAAATCCCTCCTGAACCCATTCGGTCCTGAAATCCTTTGGGACTATGGATGATGGTCAATCTTCTCTAACTACTTCCAGCTGTACAAGGTCGATAGAGCTATCCCTATATGGGGGGCCATAGGAGTACAGGCAGGACGTTCAGTGGGTCAGATATGGATTTAATTTGGTGAATATCAGACAGGAAATTTGTTAGGGTTTGCCAGATGACACTTTGGTTCCTAATTGGGGAAGGAAAATTGAGGCAAGATGATCACACCAGTGGAGAACAGAACGGCTCCAGCATTGTTGTAGATTAGGTAGGTTAGCAGGAGGAGATATAGAAAATGTAGTTCTATCTTGCATACAGATGAAGTCTAGGGTGCATCGTCCAATCCATCCAGGCAGCAGCCAAGGCTATGAGTTGGAGCCATATAACCACTGAGTGCCATTAGGGGCTAACCAATGTGTGCTGGGCCATCTATCCCAGTCAGTCCCAAACCAATCAGTATTTTTTAAGGCTATGATACGAGAACACATATAATGGGGAATTTGTCCCATAGGTCGGGTACTATTAGGCCAAGCATCATAAATGTGATTGGTTTGTTCCCAACATAGAATGGCCTTTTGACTGAGTTGACCACTACTAGTAGGAGTGAACCAAATATATTTGCCCCAAGTTTGATATAGCCAGGGTCATTTCTTGATTTGTATAAATAGGAAAAATAAGGCCTAAAGCAGGGGGAATAGGGAGTAAGCTTAAATGATTACTTTGTTTACTTGCCCGTTTAACTTCCCAGTCAGTGAAATGATTACCCTTCCTCTCAAGGGATAAATCCTCCTGATGTCCCTGGCAATGGACCACAGCCACTTGCTTTGGAAGAAGCACAGAGTTTAAAAGAGCCAAAACCTCTGTTCTGCATTTGATAGGAGAGTTCTTTGTATTGAGTAACCCTTCCCTTCCATATGGCCCCATATGCATGTAGGACCAAGAAAGCATATTTTGAGTCAGTGTAAATATTAATAACCATATCCTCTGCCAGGTGAAGAGCTCCAGTAAGAGCAATGAGTTCACCGTTTTGGGCGGACATATTGGCTGGAAAGATTTATACCTCGGTGACGTGTGAGGCATTTACTATAGCATAGCCTGCCTTGCGTATGCCCTGTTCTATGAAGCTACTGCCATCTATAAACCAGGTGTCATCTACATTATCTATGGGGGAATCCGGCAGGTTAGGACTGCTAGAGTACACTTGTTCTATGACTTCAGAACAGGTGTGCTCCAAATCCTGGACTGGGTAGTCAGGACTGGGCAAAATATATGCCGGATTAATCGTTTGACAAACCTTAAGGATGACCTCAGGGGTGTCTAGGAGGATGGCCTGATATTTAGTTAGATGTCCTCCAGTCATCCATTGATGTCCCTTAGTTTGTAACACTGCTTGTACCTGATGGGGAGTCATGAACGTGAAAGGTTGTCCCATAGTTAATTTAGAAGCTTCCTCAACTAATAGAGCAGTAATTGCTACAGCATTAAAGCAGACTAGCCATCCCAAAGCCACCGAGTCTAGAGTTTTTGAGAAATATCCAATGATTTGGGTCTCTGGACCTAGTCTTTGGGTGAGGGTACTGAAGGCCTGGCCCTGCTTTTCAGCAACATAAAGAGTGAAAGACTTGTTGACATTAGGCAGAGCCAGGGTTGGGGCTGAAGACAATTGCTGTTGAATCAACCGAAAGGCCTTTTCTTCCTTTTGTGTCCATTCCAGAGGTTCTGTATCAGGTCCTCTGGTTGCTTCATATAAAGGCTTTGCTATTACACCAAACTGAGGAAGCCATAAACGACAGAATCCTGCCATACCCAGGAAAGCGCAAAGTTGTCTTTTTGTCTTTGGTGGTCCAAGTTCTAGGATAGTCTTTTTCCTATTTATAGAAAGTGCCCAGTGTCCTGGGTTAAATCATACCCCAAACAGGACACCTGCTATTGTGAATTTGTGCCTTTTGTGGGAATACTCAATATCCCTGTCGGGCTAAGAAATTAAGGACAAGGACAGTATTGTGGTGAGAATCCTCCTTTGTGGGACTACAAATAAGAATGTCCACAACATATTACATTAAACCACTGACAGGGAGTTTGACATCCTGTAGATCCTTGCCTAGAGCACTTCCAAACAAATGGGGGCTATCCGAAAACCTTGCGGGAGGACTGTTGAAGTCAACTGGATAGGAAGAGCTTCACTAGGAAACTTCTGTTCAAAGGCCAATAAAGGTTGGGAAGTTTCATCCAGAGGAATACAAAAGAAAGCATCAAGTCCAGGACTGTACACCAATTAGAGTTTTCTGGGATCCGGGAAAGTATAGTATATGAGTTAGGCACGATGGGGTGAATAGGAAAAATGACTTCATTAATAATGTGGAGGTCCTGGACCAAACGATAATCTCCATTTGGCTTCCTAAAGGCAAGATATGGTATTATAGGGAGACTGACGTCGTTTAAGGAGGCCATGACTGAGGAATTTTAATAAGGGATTGTAATCCTTCACTTGCTTCCAGCTCTAAAAGGTATTGCTTCTTATGGGGTACAAGAGAAGAGTCCTACAGGGTAACAGAGATTGGCTGTGCTGTTAGAGCTCTTCCTGGAAGGGAGTAGTCCCAAACCTGGGGATCAATTGCTTCCCATTTATGGGGTGGAATATTAGAGGGAATCTGGGAAACAACAGAGCTTGGAGAGAGAGGGCAAACAAGCCGCCCTCCTCATGTATTAGAATAAATTGGCTTCCTATTTTTTTCATTAAGTCTTGCCCTAATAGTGGAGTAGGACAAGTAGGTAGGACTAGGAAAGTATGGGAAAACATCTGAGTCCGATATTGGCAAGATAAAGGAAGAGTTTGATAACAAAACTTAGAGTCTCCCTCTATACTGACAATTTTTTTGATGGGACTTACGAGTTGGGCCGGAGTGGGAAACAAGTACAGAGTAAGTGGCTCCCATACCAATAAGAAAATTGATTTGTTTAGCCTCCATATCCAGAGTAACCTAGGTCTCAGTTCAATGGTGATGGGAGCCAGAATGGCCTCTGGGCCCCTTCAGGCAGAGTCTTCAGGATCACATCTCCTGGCAGGGAGGTATGTTCTTGGTCCTTCCTCGTCCTGGAGATGAGGACAATCACGCGTCCAGAGATGTCCCTCTCACTTGCAGAGAGGACAAGATCCAGGAGGAAAATCCTTTCTTGGGCACTGTTTTCTCCAGTGTCCAAATTGACCGCAACGGTAACCAGGGGACTTACCTGAGCCTCCGGCATTGGTAGTCTGAGACTTGGGCCCCTGGTTAGCCTGTTTCTGTGGCATATCCACAATGGCGGCTGCTGAAATGTGAGCCTCTACCTTACCCTGTAATTTTGCCCTTCTGTCCTTATCCTGTTTAAGAGTCAAGTCCCGATCATTAAACACCCGAGTAGCAACCTCCAAAATTCTCCGTACACGTGTTTGAGGACCCAAGGCCAATTTACTCCATTTTCGGCGTATGTCTGGGGCAGATTAACTAATAAAGTGCAGGTTTAGAATAGTAATCCCTTCCAGAGAAGTAGGGTCTAGATTAGTGTATTTTCAAATAGCTTCAGCTAATCTCCTTTAACAAAGGGCAGGGTTTTCATCTGTTCCCTGAGTTATTTCCTGGAGTTTGTCAAAATTGACTGGCTTTGTATAGACACACAGACACAGGGTCTCCACCGCTATTGTTTTAAAAATTTCTGCCTTGAATCAGGTACAGTAACACAAAGCTCCCCAGTTATAAATTCAAATTTTGTTTTGAGTCTTTTTACTAATGTTTGTGTAGAAGACATTTAAGATGCTAGATTTTTTGGCAAGAGCACGCTTATGGCTGTTTTTTCCTTTTTCCTTTTTTTTCTTCAGTCTTAGGAATTAGTGATGGACTAGATAACAGTTCCTGGAGAGGCAAGATGATAACCTTTTTGGAGGTAAAGGAACTGGGTGGAATCTGAACTGCCTCTAGAGCTGCTTTTCCAGTCTTGCAAGGATTTTCTAAGGACAGCTGCTTTCGGTTTCTCAGAAACTGGGTTGTAACTCGAATGACATTATAGGTTGATCTACCTGTCTAACTACATCATAAAGGGACAGAGAAACTCCTCAGGTTTTCTCCAAGATGGAGTTTCTTGGAAATAACCCATCCAATTGAAAGTGTTTCCAATTAGTTCGAATGCACCCAAGGGGTGAACCTCCTGGGATGCTTGGGGTGTTTCCCACGGCAGTAAAGCACCATCAGTGTCTGACTGACAGCGGGTCGGAGAAGGGTGCAGAGCCCGACTGCGGGCATCGATACAGTTATAAGATTTAGTCAAGTCCTGTTCAGCCTGGGCACTTAGTCACTGAGACAGCACAAAGCGAGCCAGGGAAGCAGGAGGCAAAGGCCTGGAGCTGGCTGGGGGCTGGTGCTTCCAGTGCCGGGGTTGAGAGTTAAGTCGCTGGCAAAAAGTTTTCACGTTTTTGACTTTACAGCAGGTCCAGGTTCTGCTCAGGTCCAGCCTGAACTTAACCTCGACTTGGTGACAACAGAGGAGGTGGCGAACAAGAGAGACACAGAAAGGAAGAGACGGGATCAGGCCTTGCCCTCACAGCCTCTTCCCGATGGTTATCAAGACAAGGGTTACACAGCAGTTCCCGTGCCGGGGCACACAACCCCAGCAGGACAGTTCACAGAATGAATCACAGGTCTCCTGTGCTCACAACTGACTCAGTAGGCGCCTAAAATACTGAATGAGTCAACCGCCAAGAGAGGGCACACCACCTGGGGTTGCCAGGGAGATCAGGCCAGGAAATCAGAGTGGGGAGGCTCCCATGGGTGGAGCCTTTGACTCTTTAAAGATTTCTGTGTTTCTCGGTTTCGAAGCTCAAAAGAAGCCCAAAATGGCCACTATAACTTTAAGAGAGATGAAAGAAAAGGGTCCATTGCCTTGAAATCACCCCTGAACCTGGGGCAGCATCCTACCGGTTGTTCTGCCTGTGAGGCTCCTATAGCAAGGAGTGATGGGGGCATCCCCCTGCATCCCTTGTTATCTTCCCTATTATGCCTGGCAGTAATAGGTGCCTGGTGAATGGTCCCAGAGATAAAAGAAGAATAGAGAAAAACAGTGAAGAATTTTCCCCCAGTCTAGGGGACATTCTACCCAATTGCATCCTAGAGCTGTTCTCCTAAAAAGGGGCTCCCATACTTAACCAAATGTTACAGTTTGGTACTTTCCTTGAACTGGAGTCCCGATCAAGACTTTCCCACAGTTTGGAGTGTGGTCAGGAGCCATAGGGAGAGATAACAATCCAGCCTTGGGGAAAGAAACCTGCCAGGGAGGCTTGGAGATTGGCGACCATCCTAATGACTTAAGTTGTTTACCTGTGCCCATGTAAAATTTATATATTAGAGACAGGATTAGGAAGGAATGGATTAATGCATTCTTCCTCACCCTCAGGCTTAAGATACTGATTCTCTTTGGGCCAAATGCCACGGTTTGCTCCATAGAGTAGCCATGGGCAGTAAATGTGGATTCATACAGCTGTCCGAGAAAGCTCCTGATGAATAAGTGAGTTTAGATTCATCCTTGAAAAAAGAGGAAGGCACAAGGAAGAAAAGTGCACTTACCAGAACTTCAGCTCACAAGCCGGTGAAGCAAGATCCACATACAGGCCACCGGAAGAAATGATGTGGGCTTGGCGAGCCAAGGAGTCAAAAGAAAGATTTCTTGGACTCTCAAGGTCTGGTAGTAGTGCTCTTTTTACTCAGAGAATAGCATGGGCTCAGTACCCATGAGCAGTGAAGGGGTGCAAGCACGGGGACAGGACTGGTGGGCAGCGAAGAGTTGCAGGCATGGGGACAGGATCCCTGGGCAGTGAAGAGCTGCAATGTGTTGAGGGTAGGGCTAAATTTATAAGGCATGGATACGTGACTTATTTTTACTCTACAAAGGAAAGAAGATGTAAAAAGTCATTAAAATGGTATCAGTGCAGGTGGGGTCTGGTTATCGTGTGGTCATATAACTTTAGATATGATTTGGGTCATATAGGTGGGCACGTAGGCCAGGATGCCTTGGGCATCTCTCCCTGGGGCGGGCTTGATCCACATCACTGGTACCTGATAAGGAGTAGGTAAGAGGTTCTGCAGAGTCATCCACCAAACACGCCTTGGCACTGTCAGCCTGTGCCTGACCCTGACCCTCCCCACACCTGTGCCAGGCCCTGTTGGGCTGGAGGGCAGCCTCCCCCAGCTGACACCACAGAAGTCAGCCCCAGCAGAGGGCAGCAGCAATTGCAGGGTAGGAGCAAGGAGGAGGTGGCTGACTGGGGTGCAGGGACTCAGGAGAACCTGTTCTGGGGAGGCAAGTGGGATACCTGGCAGGCCACACCGGAGCTCAGGCTCTAAGACCACGGTGCATGCTTCTTTGTCCTGTGGGCTCCACTTGCAAAGCATGAATTCCAATTAATTAAGAATCAAGAATTTCAAGATGGTAACTGCAGAGCCTGAACCCCAAGCGAGGGGCCTTTCTGGGTGTGGGGTCCTATGTGACTGCTTTAGCCACACACCGTGCAGCCAGCACTGGCTCCTAGCCACACCAACAGCTAGCTGATACTGCCAAGCCAGCTCTCAGTGGTCAGGGGCTGCTTTGCTCTTTCTCAGAGGTATACATATAGCTGCAGAAATTCTGGAGCCAGGTTTCAAAAAGGAGTTAGGAGGTCTAATTGTCCGTATAAAGAATGTAGAGTTTCATATAATGCCCTTGTTTTCAGTGTCCCCATCCTGAGCCAGGAATTCCCAAGCTTGGATTTCCTGTTTCAGATTCTCCACAGAACAATTTTCTAATCCAGGTAAGGAGAGCTGGAATCAGGATCGAAATGGAAGGAGGAGGGGTATCTGGGGGTAACCCCTTCTCATAAATACTTATAGATAATCTCTGTCTTCAGCCCCATGCAAACCCCGTTTTCAGAGTTATATGGTGCTTTCCATTTCCAAAAACTTCCATTTCTGGACTTCTGTGATATGACTTGGCTTTCCCTCCCAGCTTATATTTCAATTTCCTCTGCATTGCTAATTCAGTCACTACTTGCCTGTTTCCTTTCTAGCTTCCAAAATTATGTTGCTATTCTCTCTCCTCCTATTCTTTTTATCCTATGAGCTTTTGCCTTTTCAAAATCTCTATACTTGTCATCTTAGTGAAGATTCCGGAAAGGGCAGAATTGTTTATACGTATGTGATCAATTCTACATGTTTAACTGAAAGTCTCTCTTTTTTATTTCCTTCCCTATTTTTAAATAAAAGTTCTCTCTCCTTTCCCCTCTTCCCCGGTGGTTGTATATAGGGGGTACTGGTGATGTTTTTATTCACAATTCAGCCTAAGAATGCAGGGTCCTGAGAAGTCTGGCCTCAAATAGGGAGGACATGTTGACAATGTATTGTGTGGAAAAGGCGTGCATGAGTATTGGACAACCCAGCAATAGCACATAGCAGGTACCTAATTCCTTATTGAAGGGGAGCTTCGAGGTCACTGTGATTCCTGCTTCTTTAGAAACTGCATCTGTCCTGAGGATGAGGCCCCAACAGCAGTGTCTATGCCGTGGGTGCCCCTGGCCCTGGACAAAGATCCCCAGCTGGGCCAATCAGATTATCTTTCCCTGGAGTTTGGACTTTGAACTGAGATGAGAGAATTAGGATTATCAGTAATCCAGGCCAGTAAAAGGCAGTACTCCAGAGGGAAGGCCCTCGAATTCCATTGCAGAGGCCCCCAAAGCTACCATCATCCCCGAACGTCATGAGACCCAGTGGTTCAGTTCTTCTTTGTGTTCTGTAAGATACCACCACACACCGTATCCCTCCCATGAGTTCAACCTTTTTTTTTGCTTAGACTGGCTCTTGGTTACTATAACTTCACTCAAAATAACCTAAAAGAATGAAATACCCTCTTAAAAGTGCTGTACTCAATTGCCACGAAACAGTAGGATGCTGAGCTGCTGTTGCAAGAACCAATTGCGTACATCTTTTCCCAACTTCATGTTCCGTAACTTCACATTGACAGCTTGAGGTCAGCCTCCATACTCATGGTGAGAGTATTTATACCACAAAAACTGGCAGATGTTACAAACTAGGGTTTGGGGGTTCCCTCCCTTCTCCCCAGGAGAGCTGGTTCTTAAACATTGAACAGCACACCACTGATTTTAATCCTACCTGTCAGTTTCCCTGGCCCTCAGTTTGTCCATCCCTGAAGGGGTATAACACTTCTGCTTTTCTTTCTTCTCAGAGATGGAGCTGAGATTTAACAGAGATAAAGAAAACAAAGATTTTAAACTATTCAAGTACTCAGTAACTTTCGACAATATAAATCAGACAATTTCAACTAATTCCAATTAATAACACTGATTATTCACGACACATTGTTTAAGGAGTAAATAGTTTTCTTTTCTGAGAATAAGATATAGACTAGACATGTATAATCTTTACCGGCTTATTCATAACCTGAGGAAATAAAGATAATAAAATAATATTCAGAACATATTACAAAAATAAGTGAGTAAATTCTCCACCCATTTTCTTTAGCAGATGGCAACAACCCCTAACCACAATCACAGAGAGGAGGAAAATAACCTACCTTTTACCAACCCTCCCCCCTCTTCCACTTAGTAGGAAATTCAAAGAATTTCTTTCTGAAAGATTAAAACCATCATCTAGTCTGAAGGTAAAAAAATCAACTGTCAGTATAATATATTATTACTTTATATGTATATACAAATATATTTTACAAAGTGAATCTATGTGCCTTATCTTATTCAATTCTACTAACACATTTTTATTTTAGAACCTCAATACAGCTCTCACCTTGCCTTTTTTCCTTTACTTATGTGTAAAATAGAGGTTCCTGGATGAAATACAGCCTGAATTTCAATTTCAGGTGCAGAGTAAGGATGCGCAAGTACTACCTTCAGATCCATATGAGCTTTGTGCTCTGTATTCTGAACACCTGAATTAACGTCAACCCTGTCTCTGTCCGTCATTGAAAACAGATGTTGGATCAGACAGTGTGGATATGTATCACTGTGAAAAAATATGCATAAGGTAAACAATTCAAATAACGTTAGAAAACTACCGCAAAACGAGTGTTCTTGTTATTTATAGGGGGCTTTTGAGAACATAAAGGAAGGGACAGCCTTTGTCCATTGGGACTGTGGTTGAAGGACAAAACAGGAAAGAGATGGAATAAGCAAGTCAGAAATGCAAGTCGGCGGGAAGGCGGGCTTCAGGGATACTACGGACATCTGGTCTCATTTCTCTTCTTCCTCGAGCCATCGCTCATGCCTTCTCTCCTAGGGGGAGAATGTTACAAGTGGACTGGATTGCAAAGATTCAGTGAAACATAATTCTGAAAACAAATTTGCAAGAGAGGGATTTTGCTGAGAAAAGCCTAAGAGAAATATATTTTTCACACGTAAGAAACAGTGTAAGAAAATTTATAGGGAGAAGGGGAATATCAATACCTGGTGAAAGAACAGAAGAAAAGAAGATATATGGGCAAGGCAAGAATGAAATTTGACCAGAATGAGGGAAGGACCAGACTCGCAGGCAGTTAAAATGCATGAGGGAGTACTGCATGTTTATTTGCCAACAATTCAGAATTACACAGCTCTCAGGACCCACCTTTTCACTTCTACACCAGAATAAAAATTGCAAAAGAAGCCATGGCAGAAAATGACCTTCAACTCTTGCCCTTCTAGGTGGTTCCTCCCATCCCCCGCTTCAGGTGTCAAATCTGTGCTTGCCCACCAAGCCTCCTCCCAGGTCTTTTATCTTTAAACTTCATCTCACATTTAGAATGAAAAGCTTTCCCCTAGGTAAAGGAATTTCAAGCATCATTGAGCAGTTAAGGAAAGTTTTTGCCCAAGTCCATGAAATCTATCACATACTATGACTTGTGTATTCTACATATTTTTTTAATTATCTTGTAGCCCTTGTGTCAGGTAAAAAAGTATAACTTGACAATGCTGATAACTTACCCCTATTAGGGTTGAATAGTGAAACATTCAGGGTGATAAAAAAAAAATAAGCATATTCCAAAGGGATAATCTAATGGCCATTGGCAAAGCTATAGGAGATCTCAGCAAAAGAAAGGAAGGAGGATTCTCCGTGATTTGGTGATCCTTGGAAACTTCCATGAATACAATCATGACGATGATTTCTTCAGCCCTCTGTTCATTCAACAAGTATTTACTGAGCAGCTATTCTGTGTCAAGCCATAGTCATACCATTTTTTTCCTGGAGCGAACAAGACAGAAACGGCAACTGCTCTCGTGGATCTCACATTACAAGTAAAGGAGGAAAACAAGCAAATAAATACAGGAGAAAAATGTCCGATGCTGACAAAGTGCTCTATAGAGCCCGGATGTGACAGATCAAGACTGTGTGACTATTTTAAGCTGTGTGGCCAGAGGAGGTTTTTGCAAGAAGGTAACATTTAAATTAAGCAATTATTCACGGCAATAAGAAGCAGCCAAGTGAAGATCTGGGAGAAAGAACAGTCCGCACAGAGGAACTAGATGTCTTAAGCATGGAAGAATGTGGATGTGGCTGGAATGTGGTGGGAGAGGCAGGAGGGTGAAATTGGAAAAGTAGGCAGAGGACAGCTCATAGAAAGTGGGCAGTGTGAACAGAAAAAGAGGCTGGGTTTTATCCTGATTGTTGTGGGAAGCCCTTGTAGGGATTTAAGAAGGGAGTGATGAGATCAGATTTAAATTTTTAAGAATTACACTGGCTACTATGGATCATAAGCTGTCAGGAGTGAAAGCAGAGAGACAAGCTAAGAAACTATCACAGTAGTCTTAATGAAAGTTGACCATGGTTTAGTGAGGTCAACAGGAAGAGAGACAGTGGGCGGGTCCAGGACACATCTCAGAAGTGCCCTCAATGCATACTGCTTATGGATTGGATAGGAAAATGTGGAGGGAAAGAAATCATGAATTTTCTGCTGGTGGCTGCCAGTAACCCCTGGCATTCTTTGGCTTGTAGCTATATCACTCTATTTTCTGCCTCCATCTTCACAAGTCTGTCTTCCCTCTGTGTATCTACGTCTCCCTCTCCTTATAATGACCACCAGTCATGGGATTCAGTGCCCATCCTAATCCAGTATGACTTCATCTTAACTTGATAACATTTGCAAGAACCCTATTTCCTCTGGATGGACAAGAATTTTAGGGGGACCCTATACAACCTGGTAGAGAAGCCAAGGGGTCTACAAAGTTCTCCTCAAGGGATTGCTCTCCCTTAAGTAACCAGAGTCACACAGCACAGCCCTAGGCAGGGATGTCACTCTAGGCTCCTGAGTCTAAGAACTATCTCATTGTCTTTGAAGTATGGCATTGCAATGTGGTGGTAAAGAGTGTTAAGTACATGGAGACTCTCCCTCAGCCCTTGGAGAGTGGGGTTGTGAATGGAACAACAGTGAGAGGCAAGTAGAGGAGAAATAGAACACACCGATATCAGAATTATATCTCAACTATGGAGGCAGCATCAGCAAACGTTATGGCTTGAATTGTGTGCCCCTCCACATTCATATGTTGAGGCCCTAACCCCCAATATGACTTTATTTGGAAATTGGGCCTTTGGGAAGGTTATCAAGATTAAATGAGGCCATAAGTGTGGGGCCCTAATATGCTAGGACTAACGTCCTTATAAGAAGAGGAAGAGACTCCAGAGATCTCTCTGTCCACACCTGTACACATGAAAGGCCATGTGGGGACCAAAGAGAAGGCGACCCTCTACAAACCAGGAAAGGAGCTCTCACCAGAAACCGACCCTGACAACACTTTGATTTTGGACATCCAGGTTCCAGAACTGTGAGAAAATAAATGTCGTTTAAGTCACCCAATCTGTAGCATTTTGTCATGGTAGACTGAGCAAACTAAGACAGCAAATCTTCACTTCAGGTACAATAAATAAGAGTCAAATGCCTCACAGACATGAAGGGGAGGTGAGGGAAGACCAAGGTATGGTGTATCCAATAGAAACACGTCTCTAAAATCTCCATGACAGAGTTTCTGATTTGATTATAAAGGTCTTTTATTAAACAAATATTTGTTGTGCATTTATTATGTACAAGTCACTAGTTGCATTGCCAAATTTTAGACAACTGCCCAGAGCTAGTGGACTTTGGTCTGATGCCAAAGAGAGAGTAGCTTTGTGGAGTCACTGTGTGCTCCACCGTCCTTATGCTTTGAATGGAAATAACATTCACCTTCTGGTATCATGATTTTAAAGAGATGAAAAATAATGTGAAAGTAATATGATATTGACAATTGTGATATGATATTCTTAACATTGGGAAAAACTGATAATTATATTCTAGGCACTATAGACATTGTTCTTCATGTCATATCTAGCAAGAAGAACTAAAATGGTTTCATCCTTTTCCTTGTGTTCTCTAGTTCTTACTTTGTGCTCTAGTCTTGCTATCCTAAGCCATTTTCCATTTGATTACCACATAGGGAATTATTTCGACCCTTGATAACAAGTTTAGAAGCTTCTTGCAATCTGATTTCACAGTTTGTATTTACTCCAAGCTACTCCTGGATGAGCTCCCTGAAAGAGCTTACAAATAGGAACCAAGGGGTCACTTTGAAGGTCTGGTCTGGTTTAACATCTTTATTGACAACCTGGAAGAATGCGAAAACACCACAGTAATGAAATCTGATTCTAAATTGGGAGTTGCTACAATGACAGAGGAATAAATTGAGGCAAAAACCACAGAGTAACTGAAATTCAGCTTGGCAAGTTACAATCTAATATATCTGAGAACTAAAAAAGAATTCAAAACATGAACTGTCAATGAATGAGTGAAGTCAGTCAAATATTAATGTCTTAAAAGGCCTGAGGGTAATAGGAAAGCTAATCGTGCATGTTAGCAGAACTGAGATGGGCTAGAAAATGATCAATGCTGTTTTGTACAGCAAGTAAGGAGGCATTGCAGGGAAGGATAACATACAGGATTGGCCAGATGACATCTAGAATTCGATATTGTGTTGGATATGTTATTACTTGGAAACTCCCTCAATCATAGACAAGTTAAAGTCATACATCAAGGGGAGAGTGGAAGGAGAGGGTTGACGTTGGGAAAAGCAACTTGAATAGAGGATTAAAGCAGATAAATACAAACTGGCTGCATTCACAATTATTCCGGGTTACAGGAGGCAGTGTAACTTAGTAGGTAAGAACTTCAAAATAAGACTGATTTTGAGTCCCCCCGTTCAGCCACTTATTAGTTCGTTGACCTTGGGCAAGTAGTGAAATTCTCAAAGTCTCCGTTTCTTGGTCTGAAAAAAATGAAGTAGTAGGAACACTTGATTCTTAGGGTTGTTTGAAGGTGAATGAGATGGAGCATGTAAGAAATCAGTACAATCCCTGATACCCAAATTCTCAATAAGTGCTAACTACAGCAAACAATAATAATAATAATGATCCACACGTAATGTACATACATTTTTGTCAAAAGTTTTTACGCTCTGTTAGTGTTGATTTTTGCACGGGAATTTTTCCAGGCATGACGTTCAACTTAGAGTTCCCACTCAACAACTCAACAGCCCCTGTGCTAGCAGAGTACTCATTTTAAGTAGTTCACTGTCCTCCATTACTTTCTCCATCACATCGTTCTACCATCTGTCCTCCCATTTCTTCTTAATCAGAATAGCCCTAATAGGCAGTCCTGGATCTAGAGATTTTTTAAACCAAGAGAATATGGAATGAGAGCCAGATGGTAAATTTGAGCATATCTAGGACAATCACTTTATTTAGCTACATAAACAAACAAAATTAAACAGTGGTTTCTACTATTTATTCATTGGTTTCCCTGGCCAGATAGCTCCTTGAACTTTTTTAGATGACAAAAAATTTCCATCCACTCATCAGGCAGCACACATCATTTCAAACCATGGGACATCAAAGAAAGGGCGTATTTTGGTTGTGCCATTTTTAAAAGTCTCAGTCCTTGCGTCGTTGTTTCCTACTGCCTATGTCAGGTCTTCTCTGCTGTGACTTTAAGCTGAAGGGCAAATAGAGATATTCTTTTTAAAAAGGTAAATATTTGAAGGGAATTTCATGTGAATTAAGGGAAACAGCGATTGATAAAGTGTGACAATCCCCCTCAGGAAAATTACTTAAACAACCAGGGCAAAGAGTTTCTGACTTGCTGAAGCTTGCATGCTGCTTTTACAGGCTTTCCGGAGAAATGAAAGTAACGAACTGTGTTCCTATAGAGGTCCTTTTCTGAGGTTAGACCCTGGCTTGCCCCCTTGTAATCTAGAGTCTACCGTATTAATTAACGAGACCAAACACATTCCTTTTTCAATTGAAAACTTGGGCTCCAATGGCTCGGTCAATCTGATAACACTAAAGTAAAAACCCTTCTGGTTCCAAGGACTTTCTTCTGAGAAAAGAAGTGAATGACATAATACCTCTACACGTAGTCCAGACATGTCAATTTCTTTTTCAAATTGGACATTTTTGAGGGAATCCGTAAAAACGATCAAGTAGATTCTGGCAGAGACATCATTTTGAGATAATGATCAATAATCTCAAACCTTTCTGTGTCATCTTGGATCTTAATGCCATTAAAATAATCTCCTGTACTTGAGGCTATTTCCGCTGAGGCACCAAATTAATTTTCATAAAAATTATTAAGAATTTTTGAGGGTTTTTTTTAAAGACTTTAATTATTTCCCTTTTTCTCCCCAAAGCCACCCAGTACATAGTTGCATATTCTTTGTTGTAGGTCCTTCTAGTTATGGCATGTGGGACACTGCCTCAGCGTGGTTTGATGAGCGGTGCCATGTCTGCATCCAGGATTCGAACCAACAAAACACTGGGCTGCCTGTAGCGGAGAGCATGAACTTAACCACTTGGCCACAGGACCAGCCCCTTGAGGTTTTCTTTTAACTTGATTAGCTTCTCAAATGTCTCCCTTCTTCCCTGAACTATTTGTCTCCACATAACACCAGAGACAGCAATGTTTTCAAATTTATAATACTTTTTATCAGGCATTCATTTTTGCCTGAAGGGAGTGTCTTCCTCAAGAAAGGAAAAATCACACTCTCCTTTTCTGTAAATATAAACATCAAAAAATACTATGTTCTACTTCGGAATTCAGTCACTTTAAGAACTCTTTATTATTTAGGGAAGTATTTTTCCCTACATAAAAGTTGCTAATATATTCTAGATGTGTATCAATTAACCATCCAGCCCTTGGCTTACAACTGAAAGGTAGCTTATTTTAGCTCTGTTTGAAATGAATGTTTTTCTAGTTTATTGAAACAGAAATGACAGAACACCAATTTGCTTTCCACATATGTGCTATGTGTAACAATCAAATAACGACACAGGCATATTGAATTATTTTCATCTTGGGACATGCAGTTCACGTGTCTTCCTGTCTGCGGAGCAGCAGTGTAGAACAAAACAGTGGATACCTCACCTGGTTTTTATGAGGCATCCTACCTGCTCTCTAGGTGTGGCAAACAGCATATTTTGATTAGCTGTTTTATGTAAATCTGACCTCAGATTTGGGTAAATCAGTTTTCTTTAAGAACTTGTCTGCCCTGACTAGCAGTTTTTGGAGCTTAGGAAAGCAACCATAAAGAAAACAAAAATTCAGTGTTCACTTATGCATGGTGCTTTTCTAAGGTCCTTGTCTCTCTTTTTAATAAGTGCTTAGACAGAACTAATTCTTGATTTTTTCCTACACAAACGTTGTTAGAAAAACATCTTGTTCTTAAAGTGTCATTTGGACTCCCTTTGATGGAATAAAAAAAAAAGGTGTTTACTTGGAATAAAATAGTAGACTTCTTGTAACATCTAGGTTTTGCTCTGTATCCATCAATGACTTGAATGGTTTCATGCTCTCATCAGCATCCAGGAGATAATGACTCCCTCCGTCTGCCTCTGGATGATCTTGTCTGGGACAGTTTGGAATGTTTACGAACTTTGGCCTGTACCAATATGAGTTATTATGCCCATATGATTGAATCATACATTTCCTGCTACCTCAAGGTTATCCAGATATCTGGAGCAAATTCCATTTTGTTGTAGGTAAAAGCAAGATGTCCTACATTAGGTTCAGTAGCACAGCATTAAATGTCTGCTACCTTAGGGGTGTTTTTTCACTTTTTAGATTAAAATGCCTGATAAAGACATTTGTATATTTTCATTTGCTATTTATTGCCCATGACTTGGAAGTCCATTCTCCCCAAATGTCCTTGGTTATGGGAGGGAAAGGTTGGAGATAGTGTCTCTGTTACTTCCTGAAGAAAACAGGTCCTTTATTTATGTGACTAAGCCACTTCTGTCTCTAAATTGTTCTGCTTTGAATTGATACATTGTCCTTTAAATGCTTTTACATTGTGAGCGCTATATTGCTTTAAAAACAGTTAAAAAGTACTTATGCACCTGGAATTCTGTTCTGTAAGGAGGGAAATTAAAAAGAGAGACAAAGAAGGAGGAAGGAAAAAAAGCTAGTCCTCAAAGTGTTTAAAGTTCAATGAGTGGAAGAAAAAAAAAAAAAAAAAACTTGAGACCAAAAAATAGAAGGTGATGAAAGAAAATGTTGAGTAAATGTTGAAATTCAGAGAGCAGAGTTAACGGGACACCCGAGAAAGCTGGAGACTCTTTCAGGGCAAGGATTCAGGATTTTTCAGGGTCCCCGAACCACCTGCATGAGAATGCTGATGCTCTTAACACTGCAGGTTCCAGGGCTCTGCACCACTTGTGCTGAATCGATAGAGCTACGGAGAGACCCAGGAATTTGCATGGTACCCACCTCCCAGGTGATTCGCATGCACAATGGAGTCTGAGAGCTGCTGATATATTCAGTCCAAAGCATTGAAAAAAAATTCTGACCTGACCCCTAGCTGTCTAGATGGTCTTGAATTCGTCAAACAAGAAAACCAAGTCTCTCTCTCACTTATCTGACCTGGTCGTCAAAGTGCTGTGAAGGATAACACCCGCTGCCTGGCAGCATTCGCGTCAGTATCGCTCTTCTCGCACCTGACTCCGGCAGCGTCCTCATCCGTCGGCCTGCGTCCACTCCTCCCCCTCCCCCCAATTCCCCAAAGAATAGCCAGAGGTATTTTGAAAAGTGAAGATAAGATCCTATTACTTTCCTGCCTCAAACTGTTCGACGGCTTTCTGAAACACTCAGGATAAAATTCGAATATTTCTCCCGGGCTGCAAAAGTAACAGGACCACGCCTCCTCCCGCCTGGCCTCTCCAGTCTCATTTGGCACCATCCTCCCCCTCACTCTCTGCTCGACGTTTTCCTGCCACAGATGGCTTCTTTCAGATCCTCAAACACAATAAATCTGCTTCTCCTTAGGGGTTTTGAACTTGTAACAGAATGGGCTAGACTTGGGTGGGTATCATCAGAAAAGAGCTTTCTTCTTCTCCCACCACTGTTTGGAAAAGTGCTCACTGGAACAGCTCTTCCCTTCCCGTTAAAGCTATGCCAGACAGTGCTCTTAGCTTCCTGCTCACTTTCTAAATAAAAAATGTGATCTCACCCCAGGGCAAAGCTTGTGCCTTTCCCCAGCTCAGGTCTGGCTCTATGCTGGGGAACCAGTGGGAGGGGGCAGCTCAGATCCCTTTATTTCTTTCCTCTGTATATCATCATCTCCTCCCCTCTACCACTGGCTTCTCTGATTGGGGACAGAGTGAGGAGGGATTACCAGGTAAGGCGCGATGGCTAGTTTAAAGACCTGTGATGTCTTAACTTGATTTGTCTCTTGCTTTCAAATGCCCCCTGTCATGGCTGACACCCAAGTGTGAGCTCTTTGCTGCAGGGTGCATCATACATTTTTCAGAGACTACTATGACCAGAGGAGACTCCACACCATGCCGTTCCTTGATGTGAGCAATGCATTCTCTGGCCAGTTATTCAGACCTACCTCCACAGCTCATCCATCCCACGGCACACCCTTGGGGTCCCCTCCCTCAGCAGGCGGCATTTGGGTGGGGTCCTCTCAGGTAGTCTCAGGCCCCGCACCTTCCACAGATCCTACATGGTCGTTGGGCACTTTCCCACATTGGCGCCCCACCAAGCCCTGGCACTGCTGGATCTCTCACTGCTGCCCTCTCCCTTCACCCTCCCATTGCCAGTTTCCCCAGCCAGCTTCCTAGCTTCAGACTTCTCCAACTAAAACATGGGCAACAGACTCTTTGCCACCCAAATCCCAGATTCTCCAAGAACTGCCCTTCCCTTTTCTCCGGTAGCAGCAGAAGGCAGGTCTCTGGGCTTCTGTAAGCAAGTTCTGAGACAGGGAATAGCATTCCAGTTTCCCCTTCTTGTAAGCACCCCTGGGCCCCCAAAGTGTTCAGTTGCTTCCTCCTGTACACGACTTATACGAGGGACAAGAATTAATTCCTTTCCTCCTGCAAAGAAAGAAAAGGGAAACATCACTGTACTTTGTTCCCTAGAAATACACTTCAGAGCATGCTGCACTCAATAACTCTAGCAATTTCCTGTACACGCTGCTTGTGTAAGCAGCATGCCCACTTCCTAGCAAGTTTTATGGGGGATGTTTCTAGTGCCTCTCTTTAGAACTTGGGGAGACTATCATCCACTGCTCTCAGTTTTGGGAATTCAATCACCCTAAAAAAAGCCCCATTCCTTAGGCTGTTCTGTCCTATCGCTTCAGTTATTCATTGCTCTGTGAGAAACTACCCCCAAAAGTAGTGACTTAAAACAAGTTATTCTTTCTCACAATTTTGTAGGTTGACCAGCCTCAAATGGATGGTTCTTCTCTTCCATGTCAGTTGTGTTCACTTGGTTGGTCGGCTGGGTTCAACTGGGGCGGGCTGGAAGGTTCATGATGACTTCACTCACATGGCTGGCGCCCAGATGTTTCTCCACATAATCCTTCTCTGTAGCTTGGGCTTCCTGATAGTATGGCAGTTTCAGAGTAGCTGAACATTTTAAAAGGTAGCTGGCTTCAAAGAGGGAAAGCAGAAGCTGCCAGACCTCTTAAAAGATACACTTGGAATTGGCACAGCTCCACACCTGCCCAAGTGGATCACAAGGCCAGCCCAGATTAAAGAGAAGGGAAAGAAGACTCCACCTCTGGATATGGCATGCCCATATAGGAGAGGAAGGAATTGATGGAAGCCATCTTTGGAGACTGTTTATCATACTGACCCCTCCGCCTGGAATGTTCTTTCCAAAGATCTTAACATGGCCACTGGTCTCCTTCTCACCTTTCAGGTCCCAGGTCAAATATTACCACTGACCATCATCACCAAGGTCATCACCAACTCCACCCATCTCATATAACCTTACAGTCACTCTGAGTTTACTTGCTTCATTTCATTTCTTATTTTTTGTTTATCGTACATTGCCATTATTTATTATATATTATTGTTTATTTATATAGTGTCTGTCTTTAACTCCCCACTCCCCATTGGAATGTAAGCTCCCTGAAAGAAAGGAACTTGACTTCTTTATTGTCTGCAGTCTCTTCATCATCTAGAAAAGAGAAATGACTCAATAACTCTTTGTGAGTAAATCAACGCCTAGCTCAGTTCTACCATGTTCAAAGCCAGCTCTCAGTAATAGATGTTGATGGACACAAACGCCTTCATCTTTATCCAAGCTTTCATGGGAGAGTAGAGTTTTTAGAATATTCATTTCATTTATGTTTTTTTCCCTAGAATGATAGAGACAATTTCTCACTGAAAGTTTGATATAAAATCAGTATTCTGACTCCAATAACACTTTGAATTTCTTCCGGCCTGATAAGACAATCTCAAGTTTAATGAAACTTCTTAATTTCAATAAATGGCAAAACAGAATTTTATTTTCCCTGGGCAAAGTCAATGGAGAATATTTATGTTACGCCTTTGATTTTCCTTCTCATAATAGTTTAATGTTATAGTAAATTAACATCATTAAGGGGACCGTACCTTAAGGTGGGAATTGACAACCTAGAGCTCTCATGCCATTATTTTTAGTGGGATAATAATGACAATAGCTAAATATCTTGAGTACTTGCTTTGTGCCAGGTCTTGTGCTAAGTGCTTCACTTGGGCCAACTCTTGGGCTATTCTACGCATAAGGACAAGAAGATTTTTCTGCTGCCTTTGTGCAACTGCCTGTGACCTCGAGGTATATGCCCTTTACAAGTATCGCCATTTTAACTACATCCTTCCTGATCCTCTCCAGACTCTAAAAGAGAAGAGAGAGATACTTGACACATACTTTTTGTGGACACCCCTGCCATAGGGCAACCATGTTATAATATACACTAGTTAATTACACGTGACTCACAAGCGTTTCTTTCCACTTTGAGATGTTAGTCAACTCTTGTCTCCAAAATAGGGTACTGTCTATGTCATCAAAAAATGTCAGTTATATGAGTTTTAGCTGTCTCTTTTAAATTGCATTTCTACTTAATGATATCCTTTCTGTAAAGGAGCCAGGACGATTGCAAGCTTAATAATTCATATTTCTTATTATGTACATCTGTTTATACCTTAAATAAAAAACAACTTTTGAATGTGAATATGTTATTATATGATATGTTAAATGCTATTCTAAAAATAGGTTCTTGGGGCCGGGCCGGTGGCACAGCAGTTAAGTGAGCACGTTCCGATTTGGCAGCCTGGGGTTCACCAGTTTGGATCCCAGGTGCAGACATGGCACTGCTTGGCATGCCATGCTGTGGTAGGCATCCCACACATAAAGTAGAGGAAGATGGCCACGGATGTTAGCTCAGGGCCAGTCTTCCTCAGCAAAAAGAGGAGGATTGACGACAGTTAGCTCAGGGCTAGTCTTCCTCAATAAATACATAAATAAATAAATAAATAAATAAATAAAAATAGGTTCTTGTTAAAATCCTTGCAAACCATGTAAATGTGTTTTAACTTTCCAAATTGACAAATTTGCATAGGCTTTTTCCACAAATACTATCCCATAAGGCATAGAACTAAGAAATGCCTGGAAATATTTTCAACCTGTGGTTGCCTCAGTGCCCAAGACTTAGCTGACTATTCCCAGCTGAAAACTCTGGTCTCAAAATCACTGTTCATTTAATTGATGGCTACTGTCTTGATCACACAGCTGTTAGCCCATCAAGAAGATAGTTAATGAACTTGGCCATATACGTTGCATTAACTTTTTTGCCCTAAGGTTAATCATGGGATTATTTTTAAATGTGCTTTTGATGTGCTGAGCTTCCCTAACAAATATGATTTAGCAAAATAAGTTGAGAGGAAGAACATCAATTCAATGAAGATTACTTAACATTAGGCAGCAGGTTTATATGTGAGTAAGGGAAATTTAGTGTCTGTACTTCATGGCTCTTAAAGAGTTTAGCCATGACCCAGGCAGTTTTACCTTCATCGAGCTTAGCCAGGAAAACACTGATTTATATGTCTATATGATGGTCTTCAACAGAGTATTATTCAGGGATTTATTTTTGCATACAATATGCTCTTTTGTCCCTTTCTTTATACCAAAGTGAGCATTGTAATTCTTTGCTAGACTAGTAATAGGGTGTATGCTAAGACTAACTCAATGAGAGGAATAAACCATGTTGAAATAGTAGACTCCTAAGAACAAACTGTGTTTTATTACAGAAACATTCTCCCAAAGCTTACAAGTAAATTTTGCATTGAAGGTTAAAACTTTCCAAAATAAAATCTATTTACTCACTTTTTCAAAAAAAAAAACAATGTAAAATTCTCTTGGTCTTGCTACTGTGACTTTGTTCACTGTGACTGTCCCTCTAACATCCATCCTTCTGAGTGCTAATGTTTTAGCTCTTACTGACTCATTCAGTATTAGACTAAACTCCAGGAATAAAAATAAGCCATATGGCAGTTAGAACAACAAAAATTATACAGGTCAGCAGAAACGCAGTTTGTGATATATTTCTCCTTATTTTAGTTTCTATTAGTCTCATCAAGAAAAATCTTCTTGGATTTAAACTCTCTATCATTCGTCCAGGTCTAAAATGACGTTTTTAAAAAACATTTTGATGTAGCCGCTTTGGTCATTTCCCCCTGTGCCAGTCAAAATCCCAAAATGACTATAATGATGACATCAGTTTGGGGATAATGGCAACCACCATTGAAAAGAGGAAATTAATTTATATTTGAATGAGATCCATTTTTTTTTTTTCATGTACAAACAGTACTCTCTCTCCTCTTAGTACAAAATGTATTTGTGGATAAAAAAATCCCATTCAGGCTTCTTGGACTCAGCCTTCCATCAGATTTACTCTTAGCTGAAGGGGAGAATCACAGAGTAAGTGTCAATAAAGAAAGAGCATCTGGTCTCCTCTTGGTTTAGAAGAGGGAGGGGCAGCTTCTGCAGTAGTTTCCTCCTCCAGACATAGTCTCCATTTAGCCCACTGCTTTAAGGACACGGGTTCTATTTCCTACTACATAGGTTCCATTTCTTCATTAGATAACAGACTTTAGACATCTGGAGTATTTGTGAGAGAAGCATTTCTACTTTTCAAGAACAGCTGCACAAAATATTCTTGAGCCAAAGTACTTTTTCTTTCTATTTCTACAGGAAAGGGAACGGAACTTTAAAATTTTTGCTTTCAAAACCCTCATGTTCAAGTCAATAAGTATTTACAAGTCTATAAGACATTGTACTAATGAGAAGATAGGGATTACAGGAGTTGCGTAGATGAAACTGAAAAATGAAACCAAATAAAAAGCTGATGTATTTCTGCCTTCCAGTTGTTGATATCTGGTAGTGGAGACAAAGACATGCTCTGATAATCTGGTATAAACTGAGTCGTGCTAAGTGGTGCAAAGGAAACTCAAACTCATTGGGGTGGTAGGGATGCGGGTATCTAGGAAAGCTTTCTGGAGTGGCAGCAATTTAGGTGAAGCTTCAAGGTCTTCAACAAGGTGGGAGAGAATTATGGACCCAAGAAGGAACTTTACGCAAAGTCCCAGCAACTTCTAGGAAGAAGGCTATAATGAGGGATGTATGGAGGATGCAATGGGATGAAGTGGGAGATGAAACTGTAAAAGGATGGAATGCCTTACTTATCTTTTTGTAACCCCTTTCATCATTACTATTTGGAAGGGCATAAACATCTAGTCTATTTCCAGAATCTGTCATAGTACCATAACACTATCCAGAATCCGCAAGTTGATGCCAAAAAGTTCATGCATTTCCCCTCGACAACCCTCACCCCGTAATGAGTGCATCTCAGGGGGTCCAAGTCAGTCTCCCATCTATAGCTTCTGGTACCCTTTCTCCTCACCATGGCTTTCTAGATCAGGGGCCAGTAAACACTTTCTGAAAAGGGTCCGATGGTAAATATTTTAGGTTTCACAGGCCAGACAGTCTCTGTCACAACTACTCTATGCAGCTGTCGTATCACAAAAGCAATATAGACAATATGTAAAAGATTGATATGGCTGTGTTCCACTAATATTTTATTTTAAAAGCAGATGGTAGACCATATTTGGACCATTGCTTGTACTTTGTGGACCCCCATTCTAGGTCCACCAACTCCTCTGTATTCTCCAAGGAATTGTAGTTGTTTCTACTCTCTATCTTCAGTCCAGACTGCTAGTTCTTTGAAACTGTCAGATTTCCCACCTTGATAAATCTGGGCAGAATCTGATTCTGGAGGCAAGGATGAAAAAAAATTGGTCTTTTCTTAATCTGACCCTCAGATGAAGGATCTAGAAGACAAATCTTTTAGCATAACTCTAGGGTGTTTTTGTGCTTGAAGTGCTTCTCTCTTTTTTTAAAAATTTTACCAAAGGTGTCTTTCCACTGATTTAGCTCCTTCAGGCCAGGGCTTGAGGATGGAGCCAGGTGTATACTATATCCCAGGAAGGAGATCAGTTAGAGGTAGAAGGATGGGAAACGAAGAAAAATACCATTTTGCTATATTTTTAATCCCCAAAAGTAGTTATTGAGTGCCCACTATTTGTCAATCCACTGATTTTCCTTAATTTAATTATTTTAAAATGGGAACAAAAAACATTCAAGTATTTCAACTTAATCTGTATACAATGGAGAATCATTGAAGGTTTTTGATCAAGAGAGAAATGCGTTTAGAATTTTTTTTAAGGAAATAAAATTCTGATAATAATGTACCATAAAGACTGGGAGAAGGAAGAAGGACCAGCCAGCCGGCTTTAGCTAAAAAGTCTCAATGGTTGCCAGGGGTTGGAGAAGTGAGAGATGAAGAGGCCAAGCACAGGATTTTTTCGGCAGTGAAACTATTCTGTATGATATTATAATGGTGGATACATCTCATACATTTGTCAAAACCCATAGAATGTAGAACACCAAGAATGACCTCTAATGTAAACTATGGACTCTGGGTGATTATGATGAGTCAATGTTGGTTCATCAGTTGTAACAAATATGCCACTCTGGTGCAGGATGCTGATAATAAGGGAGGCTATGCCTGTGTGAGGGCAGGGGGTTTATGGGAAATCTCTGTACCGTTTGCTCAGTTTTGTTGTGAACCTAAAACTGCTCTAAAAATTAAATTCTAGCCAGAACAAGGAGAGAAAATAGTAAAGTGATTTCTGCTATTTTGGTGTGATTCCTTGTGTGGCAATAGATAACCAAATAAGTACAATAAGAACAAAAAGAGAAGAACCCCAGGCGGGTGGTTGTTGCTATTTAATAAACCAGTAAAAAATAATGGTTAATCCTATGCCTAGTTCTTATGTTCAGTTTTTAATGTTTTGATCAAGTGGCCCAAGATCTCATTTAAGGACCACCACCTGACCCACCTTTCCTAAGTGTGCTACCAGGAGTGATAAGATCCTGCTTTCTCCAAGGCAAGTGTCCTACATGAGCCAGAACGCTGGGAAAATATATTTAATGCCCAAATTACTGTCCATGTATTTAATTTAAAAATTAAAAAAGTTGCTCATCATTCCACAGGTACAGGGCTGATAGAATCAAGCCACAAAATAGCAAGTCCTGGAGATACAATTTATTTTTAAGAGTAACCTTGGAAAAATTACCTCCTTATCTTTAACATATTAATTCATCTTTTACTTTTTTTTTTACTGATGCAGTCACATATCTCCTGAGATCACTACAAATCTTGATAAGGCCCTGTGGCATGTAGTTTAACCTAATTATAGCAGCAACTCCAATAGCCTATCACTCACTTGGATGCAATGAGATGCATGACTTAACAGGGTCATATTCTTGGGCTAATGACCCTCTTCAGTCAGCCAAAAGGCAGCTGCTTGAGCATGTCCAAGGATGCAGAATGTGGCCAATTCTGCTTCCATGCCAACATCCACCCCCTTCATTCTCTGCAAACACAGTCCTTTCCCACTTTAGGGCAAAGAATAATATCACCTCCCTGGGTTCTGCTGCCCATTCCTTCTTTTCATTTGTATGATCACACTCCTCAATTCTCTCCACTATCTGAGAATGATGTGTCCTTTCTATTCAAAGACAAAATCTTCATCTTTCTTCTACCCCTTCCCACCTTCTCACAGTCTTTCCTCATGAATCATTCTCTACTGTATCTTCAGTCTCTCCCTCTTTCCTGACTCTTGACCCTCTGCCTATATTAAAAAATGTTTCTGGGGCCTGCCTGGTGGCACAGTGGTTAAGTTCGCACGTTCTGCTTCTCGGCGGCCCAGGGTTCGACCATTTGGATCCCAGTGTGGACATGGCACCGCTTGGCAAAAGCCATGCTGTGGTAGGCATCCCACACATAAAGTAGAGGAAGATGGGCATGGATGTTAGCTCAGGGCCAGTCTTCCTCAGCAAAAAGAGGAGGATTGGCAGCAGTTAGCTCAGGGCTAATCTCCCTCAAAAAAAAAAAAATGCTTCCTATCCTCAAGATTAATTTTTTCTTGTCCCTTTATCTCTTTAAATACCTCCCATCTTCCCTTTTCAACCAACCCACTTGAAAATATTGCCAATATTTGTTTTCTCTTGCTCAGTTCCTATTCATTCCTTGTTCTAGTGTCATCTAGATATTGCTCACATCATTTGAGTTGTTAGGGTCACCAATGATCTTCTGAAATTATTTCCAGTCTTATTGAACTTGATCTTTGTAAGTCTTAGTGATTTTCGACCATTTCATCCTTTGAAGACAATCTCTCCTCCCTGATTTCCATGTCGCTCTCTCCTAATTTGACTTATCTTCCCTCCCTCCCTCCCTTTCTTCCTTCCTTCTTTTCTTTCTCTCTCTCTCTCAACAATATATAGGATCTTGTATTTGTCAGCTTGGGCTATGATAACACAATATCATAGATTGGGTGGTTTATAACAGAAATTTATTTTCTCACAGTTCTGGAGGCTGGCAGTCCCAGTTCAAGGTGCCAGTCAATTCAGTTCCTGGTGAAGATTCTCTTCCTGACTTGCAGATGGCCACCTTCTTGCTATATCCTCACATGGACTTTCCTCTCTGTTTGTGCAGAGAGAAAAAGAGCGTGCTCTCTCTCTCTTTCTTCCTCTTCTTGTAAGGCCACCAATCCTGTTGGAATAAGGCCCCGCTTTTATGACCTCATTTAACTTTACCTCCTAAAGATCGTTATCTCCAAATATAGTCACATTGGAAGTTAGGGCTTCACTATATGAATTGGGGGGTGGGAGGAGGGGCCACAGTTCAGTGCATAACAGGTATAACTTGTCATATAAAAAGTAGGCAGAGGAACACAGTTCCAGATTTGCTTGCAGCAAACTCCTTAGATACTTCCTTCTTTCCCCTCTGCTGCCCTTAGTGAGTTGTTGGCCTTCGCAGCTATGACTGTTACTTCAGAGTCCCAAGATGGATGCTACAGGTATAATTATCTCATCCATAGACATGTTCCTTGAGAGGCTGAAAACATGCAAATCCTTGAACTAGGGCCACTTTTTTGGAGCAGCCCTCAGATTTCCCCTTATTTCTTCTTGACCTGGACTGCCTCACACACTCATGAATTATCATATTGCTGGCAAACAGGAATTTCCCTGATTGGCTCAGTCTAATCAATATCCACTTTCCCTGGGGTAATGGAGGGCTGTCAATCTGCAGCGCACAGGGGTCTATCAGCCATGCAGGCAGGAGTCATCTGACTTCTGTCTTTCTGACTAACCTCTCTCAGTCTTCTTCATAATTTCTTCTTACTTCAATTAGCCCCGTAAATTTTGGTCTTCTCCAGGATTTCTTTCTTGGATTAAATATTCTCTCTACACTCTTTTCCCAGATAACTTCATTTATGTCCACTGTTTGCATTATGCCTTAAACATTATAAATCCCCAAATCATTTTCTCTAGTCTAGAGCTCTTTTCTTGGCTAAGGTTTTATATATCCAAATATCTTCCTGGCATTTCTACCAGAATTTTCCACAGACATCTCAAAGTCAACATATCAAAAGTGAAACTTATTGTTTATACTCTAATGTCATTCATTTCCCAACTCTGTAGCATTCTTTCTGTTTGGTGGCAGCATCCCATAACCATTTACCCAAACAAAACAAGCCATTGCCACCATAGATGCCTTCTTTTCCCTTACTGACCACATTCATTTAGTTACAAATTCCTGTTGTCTGCTTCTTAAATACCTCACAAATCTCTACCCCTCTTTTCATCCCCACTGCTACTGCCTTCCCCCTCTAGCTTCATTTCCTACCACTTCCCTTCTGTTTTATAACGATATTTATCAATCCAGGACCTGCTTATATTAACGCACATCCTTGTTTGTGTATCTTTTATCATTACCAGACTTTAAGGTACAAGAGGGCAAGAACCTTCTCTTTTACATTTTTGTATGCATTGCAGCTACAGAAACCTGGTACAGGGTAAGCCCTCATGAAACCAAGTTCAATTCAGCTGCCCAAACTCTGTTTTTTTTTTTTTTTTTTGAGGAAGATTAGCCCTGAGCTAACTACTGCCAATCCTTCTATTTTTGCTGAGGTAGACTGGCCCTGGGCTAGCATCCATGCCCATCTTCCTCTACTTTATACGTAGGATGCCAACCACAGCATGGGTTTTGCCAAGTGGTGCCATGTCCGAACCCAGGATCCAAACCGGTGAACCCTGGGCCACCAAGAAGCAGAACGTGCGAACTTAACACTGCGCCACTGGGCCTGCCCCTGCCCAAACTCTTAGATTCAGAAATGATAACGCAATCTCCTTGTACTCGACTTTCTTCCTCACCTCAGTGTAAGATATTTGGGGGAAGAACCTCTATCTCTCACTTCCTTTGTAACTTCCTAAAATAATATGGTGCTTTCCAATAGTGATGACAAAAGCATTAAAAATGTTAATAGATTGAATAATTTCTGAAAACAGAGAGATATGTTCTGTAGTTGTAGATGGACATGGCCTTAATTTATTTTCCCATTTTGTACACAGTTCCTTTCTGTCTGCATTGCACATGGAATCCCTAGAGTTGGTCACCATCAGAGTGCTTACTTTTATAAAATGGAATCTTGACTCAGATCAAGTCCATGGTGTCTTCTGGATCTCATGTCTTATGATCTAGTGATTATAAGATGACCAAGAGAAGCAAGTTCATTTTGACGTAAATAAGCCCATTAACTGGGGAAAGAAAAGTGCTCTCCCTGATGATGTTCTGAAGTAATTATTTGGCTCAAAAAGTGTAAATAGTTTATTTTGAGCAACATGGGCTAAATCTCAATCTTCGAAGGTTTCAAAGGTGTGGTTTCTTTTTGGAAAACAGTATTTAAGAACAGCAATGCATTCCTTGATTTGGGGTCAACATTTGAAGGCAAAGCATCAATGGTTATATCAGAACTACTGGAATAAATACAGCTATTGAGATATTCTTTCTTAATTGGAATTTTATCAATGTAACAACTCTTTTCAGAATACATTCCCATAATTAAAACTAAGACAGGATTAAAATACTAAAAAATAATTGATCATACCACAGTTAAACATATTTTGACTAAACTGAGTAAAATTTACTTTGCTTCTAAGAATGTATACGTGATTTTCAATTAATTTCTTACAAATAAAAAATGTTATCCCCCTAGGTAAGTTCTTACTTCCATCCCTTTATACCTTCTTCTTTCTTTGAAAGTCTCTTACTTGAAATTATGATCTTTACTGATAAATTTGCCTCATATTTCTCAAGGTATGAGGAGCTATACACCTTTTATATACATATAGTGTTTTACAATCTAAAATGTCTTGTCTGATCTGTTTAACTACATCTAAATCACATGTTAATTTCATGGGGCGTAGATAAACCAGCTATAATTTCACAGATGAGGAAACTGTCACCTTTATCCAAGATCACATGATTAGGAAGTGATGGAACCAGGAAAAGACTCAATATCTTCTGATATTTAGTCTAACGCTCTTTGAAACTTGTCAATAACTCCAAACTCAAAAAATAAATCTCCCTCTGCTTTTTATAAAACAGCATTAGGACTGCATTGGGATCTCGAAAGTATAAAATTGCTTGTAGACTGTTGATTACTTCTTTCTTTTTGCCATTTCAGTTTTGAAACCACAAACCTTGGGAAGGTATCCAAAGATTATACAGTGAAAACTTTATTTCTCAGGCCTTGGGAAAGTCTAGCCAATATTGTCAAAATAGACAAAACTGTACTTCATGTAATATTCATAAGACAAATGAATTTTTAAAACTTGCAAAGATGGCTGAGTTATAACCTCACAAGTTATGTTTCAAAGCATGTTAGAGGTCTTCTGCTGTGGCCATCACAGAGTAACTTGTACCAGATTAATCTTCTCACCAGAGACAACTAGAAAACTGGACAAAATATAGGAAATGATTATTTTTAGATGCTAGAAAATAGGCAACACAGATTGGTGATCCCTGAGAAAAAGAAATATAAAATGAGCATCATAGTTACAATAGCTTTCTGCCTGGAGGCACTCTGCAAATGGTAGTGCAGAGGGAGGGAGCCCAGTTCACAGAGGTCTCACCGGGCTGAGGAGGCAGGTATCATAGCTCTGGCTACTGAGGGGGCTGGAAGTGACGGGGCAGGAATGGAGAGAAGGGAGCCACGCGAAAAAAGAAACTCCAGATTTCTGCATATAGCTCCCCTTTGTCTTCGGTCAGGTGCAAAACGGCAGACGCATGGGCAAGAACCCACAAGGTGGGGCAGAAACACAACTACTAAAGAAAGAAAAATTACTGGGGGAATTTGAGTTGACCAACTACTAGGACTCACCTAGGCTGGGAGACATTTGAGAACTGACCAATCAGAGTGGAGTCATCTCAATAAATAATCCTGGCATCCATTAGAGACCCAGGGAAGGTCATGCTAATCTAGTTCCTCAGTAAAGACCACTCTAAAATTTCCCTACCAAAGCTTAAAAATGATCCTTGAATAAGTCAAGCTTAAGTAAACTCAATATTCTATTAAGAATATTAGAATATTAAGTGATATTAAGTAATAGAACATTAAGTAAACTCAATATTCTATTAAGGAAGAATGTAAAGGCCACTTATGCAGTGACATAGCATCCATAGCATCCAGCACATGGTAACAAAATACTAGACATTGTGAAGAAGCAGCAAAATGTGATGCAGAACCAGAAGAAAAGTCAGTCAATAGAAATGTAAATTGTTTATTTGTAGCAACATGGGATAAATCTCAATCTTTGAATGTTTTGAAAGTGTGATAACTTTTTTGGAAAAGACCATTTTCCAAAATAAATAAAGGGATAAAGAGAAAATTGCAAAAGGATTCAGAAAAAAAAACTGAGTGACTGCTAAGCTCATTACAACAATTAAGCTAGACTGCATTAGATTTACATCTTTAAAGGACTGGAGGGAAAACCACAAAAAAAAAAGGACAAAAGAAATCTTGTGAAAATATCTTTCAAAAATGAAGCAAAAATAAAGACATTTTTAAACAAACAAATGCCAAAAGAATCTGTCACCAACCAGCAGACAAGCACCACAATGTATATTGAAAGAAGTTCTTCAGACTAAAGAAAAATGACACCAGATGGAAATTCAATCTACATGAAGGAATGAAGAGTTCCAGAAAAAGTAAATATGTAAATAAGTATAAATTATTTTGCTTGTTGTTGCTTAATTCTAGAGGAAAATGGAAGCATACTATTATAATATAATATATTGTGTATTTATAATATACATATATATTATATACATATTTCCACATACTTTGGTAAATAAAGGATGAATATTATAAACTGAAGAACAACCAATTTAAAAAAAAGGAAAGAAAAGAGACATAGCTGAAAAACCAGTTGAGGACATAAAATGGAATCCTAAAAAATACTTAATTCAAAAAGAAAATAGGAAAAGAGCAAAAAAAGAAAAAGATCTAATGGGTCAAAAAGAGAACAAATACAAGATGACATATTTAAACACAATCAATTATTTGATAATTACATTAAGTAGGACAGAACTCTAAAAGGTAAAGATTATCAGACTGGATTTTTAAAAAGCAATATGCTGTTTATAAGAGAAAAAAGGGTGGAAAAAGATAAATCCTCAAATATGCACCATAAGAACTCTGGGGTGGCTATGTTAATATCAGACAAATTAGACTTCAGGATAAGAAGTATCAGAGATGAAGAACACTTCATAATGAAAACATGGTTAATTCATCAAGACATTAAGATCGTAAATGTGTGCACACCTAACTACAGAAATTCAAAATATGCAAAGAAAAAACTGATGGAAGAGAAGGAAGAAATAGGAAATTCTACAACTAAAATTTTAGATTTCAACGCTCCTTTCTCATTAATAGATAGAATAAGTATACAAAACACTCTGTATGAACATAGACTTGAACAGTACTATTAACTAACTTGACTAGCACAATACACATTTTTTTCCCAAGATCATGGAGCGTTCACCAATAGACCATATGTTGTGCCATAAAGCAAGCCACAGTAAATTTAAGGATCTGAAATCATACAGGATATATTCTCTGACAACAAAATAATTAAATAACAAAATGATTTTAAAAATACAAATCAGAAAATCCCTCAATATTCGAAAATTAAGGAAGATATGTCTTAATAACTCTAGGACAAAGAAGAAGTTAGAAAATATTTTGAATGATAATAAAAATACCAAACATCCAAATTTGTAGGATGCAGAGTTCGGAGGAATTACATATCTCTACTTGCTTATATAAAAAAGAGGAAAGGGGGCTGGCCCCGTGGCCGAGTGGTTAAGTTTGCAAGCTCTGCTTTGGTGGCTCGGGGTTTCACCAGTTTGGATCCTGGGGGCAGACATGGCACCACTCATCAGGCCATGTTGAGGCAGAGTCCCACATGCCACAACTAGAAGGACCCACAACTAAAATATACAACTATATACTGGGGAGATTTGGGGAGAAAAAGCAGGAAAAAAAAAAAAAGATTGGCAACAGTTGTTAGCTCAGATGCCAATCTTTAAAAAAAAAAAAGGAAAGGATTAAAGTTAATGGTTATTACTTTTCCCTTAAGAATCTAAGAAAAGAAGTGCAAACCCAAAATAAGCATAAGGAAGGAAATAATAATGGTGAGTAGATATTAATAGAAAGAAGATGAATAATAGAGAAAACCATGAAACTAAAATGTGGTTAATTGAATATATTAGCAAAATTAATAACATCCTAGCTAGACTGATCAAGGTAAAAACAGAGAAAACACAAATTACCAATATCAAGAATGAAAGAGAGGACATCGCTAATGATCTACAGACATGCAAGGAATAATAAAGAAAGTTTATGAACTACTTTATATCAGTGAATTCAACAATTTAGATTAAAGGATAAGTTACTTGAAAGACATAAATTGCTAAAACTGACATAAGAAAAAATGGAAAATCTCAATAGCCCTACAATAATTAAAGACATGTATTTTTATTCAAAAACTTTCCTAAAGAAAACTCCAGGTCCAGATGGCTTCACTCATGAGTTCTACCAAGCAATTAAGGAAGAAATATTACCAATTTTACAAAATGTATTAGAGCTCAAAATATGACTTTTGTCTTTAGTCTCTGATTTTACTAGTAGCACTAGTTTTAGAGATTGGCCCAATCTCTAAATGATATGACTATCATAAAAATCTTAAAAATTGGATTGAGGAAATAGAACTAAATCAGAATAAGAAATCTAGCTAAAAAACATGAATGTTTGTGTTTCTTTCCTAAGCTAGCCAGTGTGCTTAAGACACCAAGTCAGAGATTTCAGGAAGGTTTTACCAAGTTCTATCACGAAGTTATCCTATGCTGAGTTGAAGCTATACAATCCTAGTTACTACCTCATTTTTCTGTTCTCTTTCACATTAGTTAGCTAGACTGGCTGTTTCTACTTCCTCTTCTCATATTCCCAGAAAAGAGCATCTAACTCAGCCTGGTTGTGGGGAGAGGTCAAGGAAGCTTCTATGAGGAGGTGATGCCTATGCTGAGCTCTGAAGGACTCATGTGTTGTTGCAGAGAAGCCACGAGAGGCAGCATGGTCAAAGGCACAGAAAGGGGAGAGCTGACATGTTAAAGAATTGTAAGAGGTTCTTCCATGTTGGACCAAAGAGCAATAGGGGGAGTAAGTCAGAGGCCACATCTTGAATGATTTTGTCTTTCATCCTTAAGGATTTTATCTTCAAAAATCAGGAGCTATTGAAGGATTGCAAACATGATCAGATTTGCACTGTAGAAAGAACACTCTAATAGTGCATTGGAAGGAGGGTAGACCCGTTCATCAGATATTGCAAGAGTTCAGTGCAAGACAATGAGGCCTTGATCCAAATTAGAGACAGCAGAGAGACCCAGAAGTGGATACGTAATGATACAGGGCCAGAATCAATGGAACATAGTGACTGATCCAATGGTAGGGGTGAGGAAGAGGGAGGAGTCTAGCTGATTTCAAGCTTTCCTGCTTACATGGCTGTGTGGATAGTGTGTCCTTCACTAAGATAGGGATCCAGCAGGGAACTAGGTAGCTACTATGCTTACACTTGTAAATCGATGAGGTTTGAGGAGAAATGTAGAAGTCTGGTACGCATTTGTTTATGTCTTGCACTCAGGTGTGAAGACTGGAAACTGATATCCGGGTTTCATCAGCACATGAATTGAATGTGGAACCATGGCATGCATAAAATGAGAAAAAGGTTTACATGGCTGTACAAGCCACATGAACAGATGAGATCTCTAGGATATAGAAAAGGACATTACATAAAAGGGATCAAAGAGAGATTTTCATGTTATATTTATGAAGATATAATTTCTATGTAAGCAAACAACTTTCCTTGTTACAGATCCAAGTTGTACATTCCTAACTCCCGACAGTGATTTCAAGGATGGCTTCTTTTGGTCATAAAAGAAACCATTTGAACAACAGCAATAAAAAGCTGACAGTCCGTGATTATCTCTTGATTATAAAATATTAAGGAAAAAAACATTCAATGCATGTGTACTAATGATGGCAGCACCATATGTTCAGCAAGGATCAATTCTCCTTCAGTCTATGAATTTTGCAGTAGACTCCCTCTCCTCTACAAATGCCACTGCCAGCACCTCATTCTTCTGTTCCTCCATTGTCATAATAATACTGCACAAAGTTCTTTAAAGCTATAATGCAATCTTATATCTGCTCTTCAGTAAGACACCGTCAATAATCAGATGGTAAAGTCGGAGTGGGATTTACTGAAAAGCTGTTGACGCTTAGCTTTGCGTTCCTTTGGATGTACGGTTCTCTAATATTTGCAAAGGTAAGATATTTTTATATTCATTTTCTCAAAGAGGCCCCCCCGAATTATGTGAGCTCCAGCACACTTGCACTGCCTCTGGATAAGGACTATAATTCAAATGCTACAGACAAGAGATTAATAAAATTAATCTAATATTTTTAATTCATTAAGTTAATAAATATAAGAATTGGTACTTGAGTCTTCTGACATCAGGGCCCATGCCCTTTTCCACTACAGCAGGAATTCTCCACCCTGGCTGCGTATTTGAATCACCTAATAGGCATTCACTGTTGAGAGTCACTGCACTATCTCACCTCTGCTAACACTTCTAGTTAAATAGAGAGTTAATTCCGAAAACACATTCTCAAAATTTTCCAAAAGGCAAAATAGTGGAACAAAGAAATGGAGACTTTGCACTTATATTTAAATGATCAGTTCACTGATGATTCAATTGTGCCTAGTATTATGAACATTTACTCATACAAAGTTGTTTTTTCTTATCTGGAGAAATTCTACTATAACAAACTGTATTTGTTCTGCAATCAGTTATCGATAATGTTTCTGACTTGGAATACAGAATTAAAGATCTAGCAACTGTCTGTGTATTGTTGTAATCTACATAAGTTTGAATTAAATTATTTTTATTTAGGATTTATTCAGTTGCCCTTTGAGCCTTCCATCAAGGACCACCATCCCCACTGGCACCTTCACCTCATTGATACGTTGTCTCTTGCCCTACATTCTAGATATGGAGGACAGAAGTATTTCCCTCAACACTGGATCTTTTACAAGCTGCCATTACTTAGTTCAAGCCTTAACATTGCTTACTAAAACTACTTTTTTCAGCCTATCTTTTCAGCAATTAAATTCCATTTCTAATAAGGGGCAGAGAAGCAAGAGCAATTATATGTGAAAGGAATTATTTGACTAGTTCACATCCCCTGGGATTCTTTAGGCAGTTTGCTTTTTGTTTTGTTACCCTCTTTACCCATTTAAAGTGGCAGTTCCTAACTTCCATGTACAATTTTTTTATCCTTTTAGGCAACTCAAAGGAGCCTGTGATCTAGTGAATAGAGCGGCTAACTGACAGTCTTAGATTCTGGGCCCCCCTGAATAGTTGTGTAAAATTAACCAAGGTGCTTAAACTCTCTGAAACTGCTTTTCTTCTGTAAAATTAGAATATAAATATGTACCATGTTTAATTCATGCAGTTGGCCAATGACCAAATGTGATATTTCTACCATGTTTTATTTGACAGGGAGATATTTGCTCTTGGGGGTCTTTGATTGCAAAATCTTTGGCTGAATACATGCAAACTTAGAAAGTGTTATCATGAAATATGTTCCAAATGAGCAATTTATCCAGCTAAGATTTGCACCTGAGCATGGTAAACCACAAGAGGCTTGATGTCTTTCTTCACTAATTGGAAAGGATTATATACAGTCAATATTTCCTTTCATTTAGAAAACGTCTCCTGGGAAGTTAAGTATTACAATGATTTGAGAATATGACGTTTCTGAAGGGTTTAAAATCTGACTGACATCGAGTAATTTCAAGGTCCATTATCAACTATTAGATGTGAGCATCTATAAAATTACTTCCCTGTATAACATTATTTCTCAAGGTTACTTAACTCAGTATCTCCAGATGTATGATGATAAAAATCACAGCAAGGGCTAAATGTGTGTTTAAATGTTAGAGCAAAGACTGGTAACTTACTCAGAGGCACTGAATCAACCCAAATCCCTTAAACCAAAATGTCGGGCTATGTGAGCTACTCCACGCTAACCGTGAAGCTATTCCCACAAATTTTCACACTAAAATAGCAAATGTTTAAAATTATAGGGGGCACAGAGAGAATATGTTTAAAATGTAAGGGGGCAAAATATGTAGATTTTTATCAAGACTTTAATAAAGATTTCCATTTTATAGCTTAATAGCATGTGAGAGATACTCAATTTGTCTAATACCTGAGTTCTTGGTTTCAGCATAGATTTTCTATTAAACTAGTAGAACCTAGTTAAAACATGTTTAATTTAGTTGCTTGCTCATATTTGCAGTACTGATCTTAAGTTAGGACTTAATTATAGAAAGCATTATACTAAACTAATCTCATTGGAGTTTATTTCGTTACTCTTACGTAGCAAGTTTCAAAAATTAGCTTAAAAAAACCCAGAACAATCTCATATAAACTCTTTCACAGTGGATTGATCTATGTTAAAACCCACTAAACGGCCTGAGGAGGTCAACGTTTTGCCTTCTTCAGGCCAGCCAATTTGGTGCATATTTTCAAAGTAATGATTAGTGAGATGTTAGCATGACTAAATATCGCCAATTCTGCAAAATTATATGTAAGGTGTTCTGGACATTTTTAATCTGGACAAAATGTAAAGCAGAGGAAATCACCTAGAAAATTTAGCAATGATAGTCTTGGCTTTGCCACTGGAGTGAGGGAGCAGGCATTATACACCAGTGCCTTATGCTACAGCTGTTCCCAAATTCTTACGTGGCACTTGCAAATAAGAATGCTTTCCTCATGAATGTTTAACCCAAGGTTATGGCCCTTTCTTTAAGAAGTTGATTTTGTCCCAGTTGTTCACTCTTAAGAGAGGATTGCAGTAGATGGATGAACGCTTGAATATCAAAATAGAAATTGTCTTTTCTGATAAAGAAAATGGTTGCCAAACATCATGGTGGTAAGAGGGCCTGATTATGCTTGAGTCCGAGCTCTGTGGCTAATTAATGTTGGAGAATCCCTCTACCCTCCCTGGGACTCAGTTGCCTCTCATGTAAATCATAATCCCTGTGGTCCATTCTATGCCAACTGTGAATCCTCCCAAATGTCCAGCTTCATCGTGTAAAGCAGGCTGCTGAGTTCTTCACCAAAAGCTAAGATTACATCAAAAGCCAATATTTTATTTTGTTAAATTCAATGCCACAGCTCTGTCTTTGTTAGTGAATGAACGGAGTAGGCATAATGACATTTATGTAGGAGACAAGGGAATGAGAAGGCTGGATATGTACTCACTCATGGTTAGAATGGCTAATAACCTGGATTACCATAATCTGTGTCAAATTCAACAAAATGCGTGAAAAGCATGTCTTACAGGGAAAAAAAATCCCCACTTGAGGTAAATTATTTTTGTGGGATGTATTATTTGCTGCTCTCTTTCTGTTTTATATACAGAGAAAGAGCAAACTACACTATCATGTAAAATCCACTCAGAAAACAAGACTGATGAATTCCGAGAAGTTTGATGGGAGGAATGTAACTTTCTGCAGGATACATCTGGCAAAAATTTCCATCCATTTTTTAGAGACAAATCATCCATTGCAATCACTATGACGCAGTCTAGAAAGAACACCAGACCAAGAGAGAGGAAAACCTGGATTTGTACCCCCCAAAGGAAGGTGTCGCATCTTTCTCGTTTTATTTTGCATTCCCAGAACTTAGCTTGGCGCTTGGCGTATAATGAGTGCTCAAAAATGAGGACTTCTACTACTGGCTCTGCTGCCTTCTGGATAAGTGTCCTGGTCCAGGACACTTTGGGAAGCAAAAGCAAAAGAGCTATGTGTTAAGGCTTCCTTGAGAGGTACAACCCAAAGCATTAAGAATAAGAGAGAAAGAACAGAAAGCAAATTGAAGGTGGTATGTATGCTACTGAACCAATCACAGCTGCCAAGAAAGACACAGCTGGCTCCCAGCACAGGATGCCATCCAAATGGGCCATGTAGAACACTTGAGCCTCAGAATCATCCATCAGAGGAGGTGAATTTGTTTTCCTGTTCCTACCTGTGTTTCATCCCTCCATTCACCCGCTTGGGCACTGACTCCCACACGCTGAGTGATGTCACCTGGTCCTGCTGGGCAGTTGCTGGAGCAACCATATTGCATTGCCAATGGCGTGGTGCCTCATCCGAGTGCAGAGGTGGTGGGAGGAGGTAGAACCTATGGCTAAACAAGGTTGACCTTTGGCGCAGGAGCAGCTCCTCCTTCAGAGGCATCATGAAGGCCATGCCGAAGGCCAGCTCCCCCAGAGCGCCCACCCCACCAAGTTTAGAGGGGTAGTGGGTCTCTCCATTGAGCAAATGGCTAAGTCCAAGGGAGCAGGCAAAGCTGAGTGAATCTGGGAAGGCGATAAACTGGGTCAGGGACAATGTGGCATTTTAGAAAACTACCTGACCCAAGTCTTAGTTTCTTCAGCTCTAAAATGGTGATCATAGATACGCCCTTACGTGTCATAAGGATATCATGAAGATAAAATGAGAGGCATGTGCTTCAATCTTCTCGCCCCTCTCCTCCCTTCTTGTATTCACCCTGTAAACCTCCTACTCAGGAAGAATGTACCCACCCACCATCTCCCTGTCTATCACTGGGAGCTGCTTAAAAAAGATCACGCAGTCAATCAAATTGGTATCACCAACCTCAAGCAGGCCCTCCTTACTGAACTCAAGCTTGGTGCTTTTCCCCACTAAGCTCACTCTCTCTCTGAGCCCTTTGTCATCTTCCTCTCCAGTCTCTACCCTCAGGGCATGCCCTTGGCCAAGGACAGAAGTGAATTTTGTAAACCCTGAAGATTAGACGGTATTGGGAGTCCCTTTTTTGTTGTTGTTGTTGTTTTGGTGAGGAAGGCTGGCCCTGAGCTAACTTCTGTTGTCAATGTTTCTCTATTTTATATGTGGCATGCTGCCACAGCATGGCTTGATGAGCAGCGTGTAGGTCCACTCCCAGGATCCGAATCTATGAACCCCAGATCACTGAAGCGGAGTGGGCAAACTTAACCACTACACTGCTGAGCCAGCCCCTGGGAGTGCCCTTTAAGAAAAAAATTACAAATCTAAAAATTAGTATGAAAGTGAATATTTACTCAAATGGGCAAAGTAAACACACCAAATACTAGAAACTTGGGAATCCAGGTCCTTTTCTCTGAGATCTCTTTAGACAATTTACCAAAAATGCTCACTCAGTGCAACCTGGTCCACCTTCCTAACCTAGAATACCCAACCACAGTGCTTCTCAAAGCTCAGGGTACCTATGAGCATCTGTGGAACTTGTTAAAATGTAGATCCTGGGTGGGCTCTGAGATTCTACACGTTGGACAGTATCCAGGGCATGGCCAGGTGATGGTGATGCTGGTGTTGACCAGCCACAAGCCACACTTTGAGTAGCAAGCTTCTCAACTCCCAGCACTTGCAAGGGCCAGTGCAAGTGAGGGATCAGGAGGCTTAGCCCTCATCAACTTCATTGCCTTCAGGTGTAAACCATTGCTTCCCATGCCAAACAAAGGGGCAATTCAAAATGTTGGTATAGGTGCTGAGAAAGTGAGTAAGTGTAGAACCAGGTAAAAGATCCTTTCCCCATTCAATACAACTGAAGAAGAACCTAATCCTTTTGTCAACCAATACGTTACTCAAAATGATTTTTGATATACACACTCTTGATTTTTGCCGTATAACTCAGAAGGCGCTTAAAGAATGAATGGCATTGCTAGAACAAAAGTCCTTCCATTCTCATCTACTTATTTCTGTGAAAAGGTTTCTCAAGGACTATATCAATAAAAGTGAAAAATAGGAAAAGTATTGATGCAGAACTCTGTCTCATTCTTGCAAAAATTATTTTAAACCATGAAGACTTAAACTACTTGAAAAAAACTCTCTTGGGCCAGCCCCAGTAGCCTAGTGGTTAAGTTTGTAGTGCTCTGCTTTGGCAGCCCGGGTTCAGTTCCTGGGTGTGGACCTATACCACCCGTCTATCAGTGGCCATGCTGTGGTGGTGGCTCACATACAAAAAGAGGAAGTTTGACAGTGGATGTTAACTCAGAGCAAACTTTCCTCAGCAAACAAAAAAATTCTCCATCTATCTCATTAACATATACATTTCCAATAACTTTTATAGGTTTAACAATTATCAAATTTTATAATGCATCATATCATTTTGACCAATTGTATGGAAATATTAATTGCAAAAAAATTAAATCCAGAAGAAAATATTTAATATTTGGAAGTCTGTGGTCACAGGACTTTTGTAAAATTCAATTTCAATTTCTATATTTTATTGCAGAGATTGCTCAAAAAAAGACTTCCAAACATAGAGTTATATTGCAATAAAATCTGTAGAAGAAATCAAATGGAAATAAAATTACAAGGGAAAAGGAAAGGCATAAAATTTCCAACTGTATGGGGCCAGTCTGATGGTGTAGTGGTTAAGTTTGTGTGCTCCACTTTGGCAGCCTGGAGTTTGCAGGTTCAGATCCCAAGCACAGACCTACGGACCACTCCCTAAGCCACACTGTGGAGGAATCCCACGTACAAAATAGAGGAAGACTGGCAAGGATGTTAGCTCAGGGCCAATCTTCCAAGCCAAAAAAAAAAATCTCCAACTGTAAAAGAAGTTGTTTGTGAATATTTTAAGTGAATCACTGGATACCAAATTGTGATTGTATGTTGATTCCGCTAGGTATATTTTAAAGGACCATATAATAATTTTATCTTAAAATTTCAATAATTACAAAATGACAAAAATATATATATTTTGAAATTACTTAAAATTATGATGAAACGGGTTGTCAACATATAATTGTGCTGGAGGTACACTGTTTCCCAAAACATCTTAGAGCTCCTGTGAGCACACGACAGTTGGGGGTCACACCCCCACGCAAGCTGCCTTCCACTCACTCATCCCTGTGGTTCTCTACAACCCATTCCAGTCTGGCTTTGCCTTATCTCAGCAAAGCCGCTCTTGCTCAAGTCACCAATGCTCAGCACTTTATTAATCAAATGGACACCAGTCATGTTGAATTAAGGGCCCACCGTACTCTAGTATGACCTCATCTTAACTAATTACAGCTGCAATGACCCTATTTCCATATAAAGTCATATTCTGAGATACTGGGGGTTAGGACTTCAATATATCTCCTTTGGGGGGGCACAATTCAACCCGTAACAGTGACTGAGTCTCATAGTTTTCCTCAAAACACCCTCACTTCCCTTGATTTCTTGTATTTCAATGGCCCCTCAGCCTGTTTCCTCTGCTGACCCCTTCTCTTTACCTGACCTCTCAACGTTGGCATGCCAAGGCCTCCATTCTGAGCACACATCTCACTCTGCAGTCTCTCCTTGTTGAGATCATACATGCCCAAGACTTTGCCATCCCCAAACTGCCAATTCTCTCATATCCTGACCTCTTCTCGGAGCCCCTGTCCCAAATATCCAACTGTCCACTTAAAGTAACCTCTTAGTTATCTCACAGACGTGTCTAACCTACTGTTTCCCGAATTAAAGTCCCCGGCCCCACTCTTCATCTGTTCTTCCTCCACTTCTCTCCATCTCAGTAGATGACACCCCCAAATACCCCCAGTTGCTCATGCCAGTAATCTGATAATCATCCTGGATATCTTCCTTCTCAAAATGCATCTTGAATCCAGAGTGTTCTTGGTTTTCCTTGCCAATATTCTAATCCAAGCCATCATCATCGCTCTCCTGAAAACATTGCTCTTTGGGTAAAGTCCAAAGTCTTTACAAAGCCTTCAAGTTTTCATAGTCACTCTTTAACAGGCTTGCCCAAGAATTAATTATTTAGGGAAATGCACCCATGTGAGACTTCACTGTTAACTATTTGATTAAAGCGTAGACACCATAAGGTTAGAAGTTTACTTGTAGATTTCAGTCCAGTAGAAAAGATAATTCCAATCATTATACCAGTATGGTCCCACAGCACACTCGCTGATTTTAAATCTATTAGAAAATTTATTTCTGCATTTCTTTGACTTCCTGATTGTATAAATCTCTGTTCCATGGATTCTTTGATTCAGGCTTGCTTACAATCCTGCTGGTTCCCTCATTAATTAACAAGAATATAATTTTCGACATATCCTCATTCTATATTTGAACAATGAAAATGTTTTTAACTTTCCAAAAATTAGACTTTATTTTAGAGATGGTCCAAGATGCCCACTCGGACTCCAATGCCGGAACCAACTAAACTGTGCTGTCCAAGAATCGTTCCTCACGAGCACGTCTTTTCTAGGCCCCCAGGGTGGTTCTCCAGCAGCACTAGAACTTTAATTTTGCTAACACTGTGTCTTCTCTTTTTATCTTTAACCTGGTGCCAAGTCTTCCCTTTTGCTTCTATTTATTGGCCAAATTTGGTTCTGGTTCTGGTTTGTGTGGAAAGTTGCAAGTTCTCTTTGTGTCTGTGTGTTTGCACATAGCTAAGTTATAGTAATAATAACGTAATTATTATTAGGAGAATGATGGCTGGGAATCTGGTTTAATGGTTTGACTATTTGGTGAGCTGTGTTGGTTGAGTTAGTGAAAGACGACACTTTTCAGTTTGTTAGTCTCTTCTGTCTTCTCGCCTCCATGTGATCTCAAATCAATTAGGAGAGAACAGCTCTCTCAGAGCTACAGGTGAGGCTTCGCGCTTCTCTGCGCACTCGGACCTGGGAGACCCGGGCTCGTGCGGCTGAAACTACAAGCTCTTTGGATGCCTGTGTGTCTGTAATGAGAAAGGCCTTTACCTCTCCTTAAATATTCTCTCACCTCTCAAGGTTATTATGAAATGTGATTATAACTCCTCTTAAATTAAAAGACTTCTGTTCAGATTGGTTTATGGGAATAAATATGTGCTTATATAAATAATTTACCAAAACGTCCAGAAATAAAGAAAGTGAATTTCTAATACTTTTATTATGCTAGCCTTTTGGTTAAAAAAAAATTCATGTCAGGGGCTGGCCCCGTGGCCGAGTGGTTAAGTCTGTGCACTCCGCTGCAGGCGGCCCAGTGTTTTGTTGGTTCGAATCCTGGGCACGGACACGGCACTGCTCATCAAGCCACGCTGAGGCAGCGTCCCACATGCCACAACTAGAAGGACCCACAAAGAAGAATATACAACTATGTACTGGGGGGCTTTGGGGAGAAAAAGGAAAAAATAAAATCTTTAAAAAAAAAAATTCATGTCAGAAACTTCTGGATCGGAAGTTTTGGTGAGGAAGATTCACCCCAAGCTAATATCTGTTGCCAATCTTCCTCTTTTTTTGCTTGAGGAAGATTAGCCCTGAGCTAACATCTGTGCCGATCCTCCTGTGTATGTGGGATGCCTCCACAGCATGGCTGATGAGTGGATTGGGTCCACACCTGGGATCTCAACCTGCAAACGCAGGCCACCGAAGCGGAGCTCGTGGAATTTTAACCAGTGGGTCAGAGGGCCAGGCCCCTGGAAGATTCTTTAAAATAGGAATTCAGGTTCCTATATTTAAGATGAATCATTAGAAAAGTCATTTCTTTAATAATTTTGGTTTTAAAAAAACAAATAATAGCAACTACCTCTCTTTTCCTTGAGGTTATCAGTGTAGCATGTAATACGAGCATATGGTTTTTTTTTAATTTGGTTTTGTTTTCTCACGAAGGGACTAATTAGTCTGGTTTCCTGAGTGACTTATATTAGTTTCTTGATCAGATAACTAACGTTGTACATAACGTTTAGGGATGTAAAATTATAAAATTATGTTCAACTAAATTGAAACATCATTCTAACATTTTCATAACAGTAATCATGTTTTGTAGTAGGTCAACTTGAATATAATTTCTCAGCTCCTTACGTAATTTTACACCTCAGACTATAATTACATTGAGTTAATTAATGGAGAGTCTTTGAATATCAAGGTAATTTCCATGTAAGATAGAATACTGGAACATAGATAACTATGTTATCTATGTTTCAGGGTGTTAACACATAACAAAAATATAGCTTAGAAGAATAAAGAGCCAAAGTGTCTACATATCTACTCAGTATATGTATGTATATATGGACAGAACCTCTTATGCAGTCCAAGGTCAGGGAAAAAATTATTCTGCGAGACTCTCCCTCCCCCTAAACCATTCCCTTCCTATCTCCAAAATACTTTCCCTTGTTTTCCTCACTGCCCATTCATAATTCCAATGGCCAATATATATTGACCAAGATACAGCCAGGCTTGAAGAGAACTCAAGTTTGGGGTACTCAGTTGTCAAGGTTGTGTCCAGATCCTTGCTATCTGAGTTGGTTTCTTTCCAAAGACCACTGACCTCATAGTAAGCTGGTTATTGTCTAAATGACCTTCTCTTGCAAAACAGAAAATGTTTTTTGGAAATTTTTTGTCATTTTTCTATAACTTTGACACAGAAATAAAATTCATTTCAAATGAAATAAATTACGGAAAACCCTCCTTTTGGTGAATATTCAAGTGTATTGATTAGACAATCATCATAATAAGTCATTTGAATGGCAAAGCAGAAAATACCTGCTACTTTTTCCATGCTTCCTAGATGAGTGTTCCAGCCTCAGTTATTTTTGTTTGTTTGTTTTTGGAGGAAGATTAGCCCTCAGCTAACTACTGCCAGTCCTCCTCTTTTTGCTGAGGAAGCCTGGCTCTGATCTAACATCCGTGCCCATCTTCCTCTAGTTTATACGTGGGACGCCTACCACAGCATGGCTGCCAAGCAGTGCCATGTCCGCACCCGGGATCCGAACCAGCGAACCCCGGGCCGCCGAGAAGCAGAACGTGCGAACTTAACCGCGGCGCCACCGGGCCGGCCCCAGCCTCAGTTATTTTTAATTCTTCTTCCCTTCCTATCAGCCCCTTCTATCCCCTACACACATCAAGGCATTTTACCTGCCTTTTGGAATCTACTACCAAAATAGCATACCTGTTTTTTCCTTATTCTCCATTCCTACTGCCACTAACTTAGTTAAGGCCAGAGTTACATCTAACCTAAACTGTGATGACCTTGTCTTAACCCATCTGCCTGACTCCGATTTCATCACTCCTTCAGTTTAACTTCACTCGTCCCATTCTCAACAATCTGCAGCCTTAATTACCTGCACAAAACCCATCTATAATCATATAACTACTCTGCTCACAGAATAAAACTCAAATCCTATCTTAGAATGTAAAGACCTTCTACCATCTGGTTCCATTTTCATTTTCCCTTGTTTATAGGTTTTATAGATCCCTCACACTTTCCAAACTTTCTGCTTCTGTTCACAGAGTTTTCTCCTACCCACACCCCATCTGTGTTTGCATGTTTAAATTATACCTTGTCCACTGTTTCCTCTCAGTGTTTTCTGGTCCTTTTTCTTATGTCTGTTAAGAAAAGAAAAACTGTCTAAAACTTTCCCAGTTCCTAAAAATATTGACTTTAACCTTCTACTCTGTGTATGGTCATTTATTGTTCTGGCTTTCTACTTGATGTCAATGGATTCCTTTGAACAATAATGTCTCTACATTGATTATTAAGCTTTAATTCTTGTATGAGAAGTATAATACTTTTCCCTGTTTCCCATTATCTCAACTGATTTTTCTTGGGATTCAGGACTTAGAATGGTATCTTTAAAAAAATGTAATTTAGGAATTCCCAAATGAAAACACTACTTTCAATGTCACATATGTAGAGGAGGAAGAAATTTTCCTCTATCCTTCTAGGTTCTTCTGGCTAGTCTAAGAATAAAATTGACCTGAGACAGAATAACAGGAGAAAATCAAATGAAGTTTAATAACATGTTTACATGGGACAAACCCTGGAAAACTGAGTAACTTACCAAAATGGCCAAAGCTACCATCTTAAATACCATCTTCAGCTAAAGACAGAAGAGGATGTTGGAGGTAGTGCTTTGGGACTTCAAAGGAGAGGAAGGCAATTCACACTGGGAGATGGAAAAGCAAATGTTTTTGGTAAACAAATGTTTGACTGCCTTACAAAGAAAATGAGTCATGGAGAGGACTTTGATCAAATAGGCCTTGCTAGGTTCCTCCCTGTCTACCACACCTAGTTCATATTATACTACAGTTATCAATGGTGATAGCGCCTTCCTGGAACAGATCTTCTATCTTAAATTCTTTTAAGCAGTTAGGGAGAAGGTCAAAGTTTCTTCCTGAGTCTCTTGCTCTTAAAAACAATCAAGCCTTAAAGAAGATATGGTATATATATATACAATGGAATACTACTTAGCCATAAAAAAGGATAAAATCATCCCATTCACAGCAACATGGATGGACCTTGAGGGTATTATGTTAAGCAAAATAAGCCAGATAGAGAAAGACAATCTCTGTATGACTCCACTCATATGTGGAAGTTAAACATGTAGATGAAGAGAACAGATTAGTGGTTACCAGGAGAAAGGGGGGATGGGGGGTGGGCACAAAGGGTGAAGTGGTGCACCTACAACATGACTGACAAACAGTAATGTACAACTGAAATTTCACAAGGTTGTGAACTGTCATAATCTCAATAAAAAGTTAAAAAAAAAAAATCAAGCCGGGGGCCAGCCCCACATCCTAGTGGTTAAGTTCTGTGCACTCAGCTTTGGAAGCCCAGGTTCAGTTCCCAGGCATAAACCCACACCACTTGGTGGGAGCCATGCTGTGGTGGTGACCCACATACAAAAAAAGTAAAGGAAGATTGGCACAGATATTAGCTCAGGATGAATCTTCCTCAAGCAAAAAGAGGAAGATTGGCAGCAGATGTTAGCTTAGGGTGAATCTTCCTCAGGAAAAAAAGAAAAATAAATTTAAAAAATCAAGCCAAAGAGATTCATTTTGGGGTGGCAAATTCTGCTTCCCTATAGCCCCACCTTTGAAACTTCTCCAAGAAGTTTCACAGTCCAGAAGCTGAGTTGGTGGATTGTTCTATCTCACTGAATCAGTTTCTTAGTTTTGACAATAGGTCAGTCCAGTTAAATTCACTTCAGGAGGCAGTGAAGCAGATGGATTCCCAAAGTTAGGCCTATATTGTGTAAGCAAGCAATCAGGTATTGGATAGAAGGCATTTCTGTGGAAGCAAAAGCAAAAAACAAGGTCAACAGTTGGAACAAATTATAAACCAGTTTCTGAGCTCAAGGGACAGCCAATCAAGAAGATTTCTAGATGTCAGAGTCAAAGCATCTTTTGCAGTTTGAAATGTCTCTGATAACGTCATCAGGTATTCAAGGATCTTTCTGAGTGGCTTGCACAGTAACGGACACGAAGATAGTCTAAACATGGCCTATCATGTTGACCTCTCTCAAGTTTATATCAAGTTGCCCAGCTTCAGTTTGCAGGGCTTCCAGAAAAAGGGTGGCTTTAGTTCAAAATGATTCCAAATCAAAAGATGGGAGAAAACTGAAAACATTAGTTTGGAGATTTGTAGCCAGATATTTGTGAAAACTAGAAGAATTGAGGATCCAGCATGGTTTACAGGTAAAAACCAAAAACCTCAAAGCCAATTAACACAACTGGAATCTAATATCCACAAAGGTGTGCTACAGAAACATGATTTTTCTCTCTCAAATCACCCTCATTTTTACCAAAGATAACCAAATTAAGACTAATTTGTTTGCAAAACAAGTCTAGTTACATTAAACTTGCCCTGTTTATTTACAGAAGTACAGCAAGAATAGCAATCGATCATATAGGATCTTTTAAATCTGCTTTGCTGGAACTTTTCATAAGGAATCCCAGATTGAACTGTTAAATGCATCTCAAGACCAGGAAAGAAAAGCCAAGGACTTGATATCAGACTGCACCTGAAATAGATATAGATTTGAGTAAATTCCTCTCTTCTTAAGGTCCCAAAAAAGTCCTGAGGTCATTGCACCTGCCAAGAAATGACATTTTTTACTCACCTCGTAAGGTTGCTGGAACCCTGTAGGCAAGGTACCAGGGCACTATTTCCAAGGGGCTTTGTTTGTTCCATGCAGTTTACCTTTGTTCCTTAAAGCTGTCTGGTCATATATGAGTCTATGCTCGTCTCTCTCAAATATGACATTCCAGTCAAATCCTTGGTAATATAAACATTGTTTCCAATTGTGTTCTTTTATAAGGAGAACAGATTCTTCTTTAACTTATGTAGATAACTATAGTGCCATGAAAATAAGAATACTCAGTAAGAGTTTCCAAATTCTAGAGGGTTCAGATAGAGAGAAAAAGATAAATGTTTCAATTCTGCTTAGAAAGTTATAATTTACCAAATTGCCATAAGTCATAGTTAGCTTAAGAGAAAAGAGAAAAAAGTTTTCTTAAATCTGGAAAAAAAAATTTTTTAAATCAGCAATATTCCAAACAAAAAGTCATAAAAATCGTAATCATCCTCATCAGTTCATTCATTCCCATGCAATCAATTCTTGATCTTGATCTTTAGTTAGCAGTTTTATAAAGCCAGCAGTTTCTCCATTAGAGCTGTTATTTCTTACCCACTTCACTTTTGCGATCTGAAAGTTCATCGGAAATCTGTATTCTAAAGTAAGTGTCAGAGTGCTTTCTACGAATCTCTGTGAAGATGAAACATATAAGCAAAGGCATCAGAGTAAAACAATAACTCTGTAAATGACAAAAGGCTTAATATTGCATGGTTAAAGATTCGATTACAATGCAATTGACAAGGAAATTTGGTTATTTCTGTGACATATAACATTTTAAGATAACTAGATTTATGACGGATAACATTATAGCAGCATATATCAGATTTTTAAAATTTTCATACAATTTCTTAGAACATTTTTATGAATAACATGTACGCATACAAGGATATCCATAAAGGAGGTTTACCATCACTTATTTGACAATTCTTCCCATGTAATTTAACAGACTAAACAAGCCTAATTAGTTGAACAAAATTTTGAAATGTTCCGGGGGCCCTCTAAAAAACTTCTGAAGCTTCCCCCAGGTCAAAAAGACTTCATTTTTAGAATTTGGTTTTGAGAAGTTTGTTAAAGATAACAAAAGTCTGGACACTTGACCAAATAGGATCACAGATTAATATGAAACAATACTTAGTTATTTAACCAAAGTGACAGTAAAATAGTAAAAGCAAATACAGAAGGTTACATAGCTGTTAGCAAAACTTAGCTCTTTTAATATTAAGATGACTCAGTTTTCCCAAGTAATCAAGGACCTGATAAAGACAGTAAACACAGGAAATTATTTTGATAAAGCAGAATCTTCATCTCCTAGTCAGATCACTTAAAAATATAAAGAAACTTTCCTTTTAGCAAATGAAGGAAAATTAAGTTCTAGTCTTACATAAATACACTATTAATATTAAAGCTTCGTTTTAAAACCTTTACAATCACCATTCAATTTTTAGCCAACTTGATTACACAAAGTAAATGTCCCTCTTTCTCTCTCTTCAACCTTTTATTTGCATTTAGTTTTGGCCTTCATAACCAGAATTTCTAGTTTAGGCAATTACTCTTATTTCCCTTAACAAAGTATATCTTCATGTTAGAATCTTTAATCCGTAAAACCTTAATATTTAGTGAAAAAATAAAGAAGTAAAAATTATGAACTCTCTTTCAGGTTAGCATTCTGTGGCTTGGCAAATTTATAAATATTTTTCATAATTTCTAGAAATGTGCTGCTTCACAGTACAACCTTTCAATAAAGCATAAGACATGTTTGCTAATAGACCCAAACATCTTTAATTTCTCTGTATAAGAAGACAAAATTAGGTAAACTTAGACTTCTTTAGCAATTAATGTTTTAGTATTTTATTCTATTTGAAAATGATTTAGATACTCAATGAACTCCCCGTAATTTAATTTAACCTGTCAAAACTCTAAAGTTTCAAGTTACCAAAGAGATTTTAAAAGCTATTTTAAGTACATATGCCATAAAATATAATTATTGCTAAAACGTTTATCTATAAATTCTTTTCCCACTTACATCTATCAAATCACTTGCTCCCAACAGTTACAAAAAGTTCATGAGACATTAGACAAAATTAGCTATTGTCCTGTTATTTTTGCTGACAAATTTTGTGACAGAGATAACATGAGCTTATTTGACTAATAAACCCTGGCAGAAAAAAGTCTGCATGTCTGCCTGATATCCAGTGCTGAAAACTCTGAGGAAATGCCTATTTCAATCAAACCAAAACACTTAAATAAGCTTTTATTTACTAAAGATTATTCTATATCTTGTTAACTTGAAAAACATTTGGGTTAGTTTCTGTTACATTTAGAAATAACTTCTGTTACATTTAGAAATAAACATTTACTTTAAGCCAATTACATAGAGCCCTTAGTTTTGACCATACCATCTGGAGGTAGAAAAATATCTCACATTTACAACATATAGAGAGAGAGAGAGAGACATACATGAGCACACGAAAAGATAGCATATAGCTTCCATTAAAATTTTTGCTACGAATCAGGTACAATACAAAACCCACTATTTATAAAAGAACAATTGGATTCAAATTTTGTTTTAGCAATTGGAAAGAGCTCAGTTCACCTGCTAAATCTTTTCACTAATATTTGTGGAAAGAACTTTTAAGGGATTTTTTGTTTTTTTGCCAAATTTCCAAATATTTGTTTTTTTGTTTTTTTTTAATTTCCTTCTTTATGTCAGGGAGATTTCTAACTAAGAGGTAATCAAAATATTTTTATGTTCTGAAACTTCCGGACAATGTACCACACCTTTAAAAAGTCTGTGCAAAGTGTTTAACAAAGGCCCTCTTTCTGAGTGCGCAGTTCAACCCTAGACCAATTCACATTGGGAGAGCGTGTTCCATTATCCTTCCTATTAACCCCCGAATATCAGCCTCTAGTTTTCAGATCACACTGTATGGGCTCAGGCAACCCTATTGACTCCTTTTAGCATGTTTAATTAACATTGCTATAGGGCAGGGGCCGGCCCCGTGGCTGAGTGGTTAAGTTTGCTTGCTCTGCTGCAGCGGCCCAGGGTTTCGCCAGTTCAGATCCTAGGTGCGGACACGGCACCGCTCCTCAGGCTACGTTCAGGCAGCGTTCCACATGCCACAACTAGAAGGACATGCAACTAAGATGTACAGCTATGTACTGGGGGGATTTGGGGAGATAAAGCAGGAAAAAAAAAAAGATTGGCAACAGTTTTTAGCTCAGGTGCCAATCTTTAAAAAAAACTTTTTTAATTAAAAAAAATTGCTGAAGGGCAGATTTATAGCCCTCTGTTGTACAATATCAGGCAGGGGAAACATTCCTCAGTGAGACACAATGTCTATCCTCATAACACAACCCATAATACAGTCAGGTAAAAGAGATGCAATCACTTCACATAAAACCCATTCAAATACACCAATCCTCCTACAAACTTTCATCCTAATTCCATCAACTCTTATACCATTAAACATAGCTTCCATTAGGACCTCATGAACAAGTCTTGGTCTTATCATACTGGGTAGAGGAAGCATTCCCAGACAGACATAACATCCATTCCCAAAAAACACTCAGGCAGAGTTGATATAACCTCTTCATACAATATAATACTAGCTCAAACATTCCAACCTTTATAATCCTACGAACCTTTATACTTTTACATTTTCTCCATCCAATTGTAGCCTGAGTCAGGGTCCCACCAATAGGTTTTGGTACCACACTTCATGGGCTTCCTGCATCAAGGAGTCCTGGAAATTTCTCCCTTCCATCTCCCAGTCATTTTACCCATTCCTGTGCAAAAAGCTTTGAATCCCCAGCAAAAGGTTGAGCCAAGGGACGCTGGCCCTTTTGTCAATTTTTAACTTGATTTACCAGCATCACTGTTGCCCCAAGCAATTGTTGGTCAGGTTTCTTGTTGTGATCTCTGCCTTCCAGCTTTTTAAATTTCGCCAAACTGGGGTAAATAGAGCAGATTTGTTTGAAGCTCTTTAATGTTGCAGGGGCCAGTAGGGGGTCCCTCTGGCCCACCCAACCTTAAGCAGTGCTGTATTAAAAACTTTGTTTTAACCCCATCAATGTTCATCCTATTCATCTCATTTTTAAAAAATAACCGTCCTGCTAGGATGAGTCCTGTGACTTTTCCCTTTCTGATTCTTCTTTGTTTCCCCCCTTTCAATATTTGCTTTATTTGCTTTATTTTCGAATAACTCTTTGAAAAATTTCTACCATGTTGAGAAGTGTCTTTTGACTCTCCTCTCAGCTTCTTCCCATTCTCTTGTTAATTAACAATGTTTTCATTAGCATCTGAAGACCATGAGGGAAAGCTGAGACCCCAAATTCAATTAACTTCTTAAAACTAGTGGTTATTTTTTTATAACCACTTTTTAAATTTGGTCTTTCCGTAGGTACCAATAAAATGTTTACAACGAGAGCTTTCTAAAAAGTTTTTTTCTTTAGCTAATTCAAAGGATCTATTGTTTGGCCATTGATGAGTAGGATCTTAATAGTGACTCAAACCAATAAGCCTTTTATGGCTTAACTATGGTTGTAAGAAGCATCCCCAAAAAGAGTACAAAAGAAGCAGCCTTCACAAGATTTAGAAATTTCCCCCCCACAAAGTAGTTTAAGGAAGCAACGGCCTTTATCGCCTGGGTGGTCAGGCTGGTGAAGTGTTCCGATCTCTCACAGGAACAGGGGATGCCTCCAGTCACAAACCCACTAATCTGTGACACTGGGCACGCACCACTGGAACGGGATTTTTCCAGCACTAACAAACAAGGTAGGCTCAGATGACAAAGTCCTCTTATGCACTGGGACCCTTTATTACAAATTCTCCTGAAAGTTGACTCAGCCCAATAAGGAGAGTGCATCTTGGAACCCCAGTCTATTTCATTGGCCACCAAGATGCACAGCAGTATGTGCATCTTCTGGATGGCAGAGATCATAGAAGATATTCTCACTGGTCACAAAGCCAAGCTCTCAAGACATAGAAAAAGACAAAAGGAAAAACTTCATCCAGTTTTTTTTTTTCCTTATATGCACATAACAGCTTTAGCTAAGCCTTGGGTCTCTTGGAGCCAAACTAATAGTTAAGTGGAATGTTTTTATGCTGTACCTTATTGCACAGAAGTTTTCTTGAGGTAGGTGGATGACCTAGTGTCAATCTAACCCATTCTGTGACCAACTTATCCTATCACGGGGCCCTTCTTGAGGTGGCAAGCACTCTAATGGCTCTTAAATGCTTGACCTGTGCCCACCAATTTTGCAGCTTTGGCTTCCAAGATGGCCCTTAACAATAGCTTTTACCTCATATGGATATTAACCTTGCACCAGACTTCTAGGCTGGCCTGGACAAGAGGATTATAGGGCCTATGCCCGTGTCCTGCCCTATGGTTTTTCCTTTTTATGACAAATGACACAAAAGACAGAGAGAAGGAAAAACAGGGACCATCTCTGGGAAGAGAAGGATCAATAACAACCAAAGAGTACTCTACCAAATTTCCCAGAGTTGCCAAGTCCAAGAGACAAGCTTCACAAATATTTCCTCCTGCTAGTCTAAATTTAGAAAAAGAAAAACCCCACCACTCTCACTTCCACTGGACCTTATAGGCAGAGATCTGGGAGACTGACATGGTAAGAATTCTTAACTCCTGACGGGAGTCGTCAGGGGTCCAGGATTTCTCTGCTTCAGTAGTCCCAGAGTGAGCAGGGTCCAACCAGTTAGGTTTTCGTGCATCCTTGTCACCACCTGTATGGGGGAAGAAATTTTCCTCTACCCTTCTAGATCCTTCTGGCTGGTCTAAGAATTAAATTGACATGAGACAGAGTAGCATGAGAAAATCAAACAAATTTAATAACATGCATACGTGGGAGAAACCCAGGAAACTGAAAAGCTCACCAAAATGGCCAAAGCCATCAACTTAAATACCATCTTCAGATAAAGACAAAGAAGGATGTTAGGAGTAGTGGTTTGGGACTTCAAAGGGGAGGAAGGCAATTCACACAGGGAGATGGAAAAGCAAATGTTTGGTAAACAAATGAGACATGGGGAGGACTTTGACCAAATGGGCCTTGCTAAGTTCCTCCCCATCTACCACACCTAGTTCATATTATACTATAGTTATCTATGGTATTAGCTCCTTCCTGGAACAGACTTTCTATCTCAAGTTCTTTCAGGCAGTTAGGGGAAAGATCAAAGTTTATTCCTGACTCTTTTACTCTTAAAAATAGTCCAGGCAAAGAGACATATTTTGGGTTGGCAAATTCTGCTTCGTGTATAATAGGCTCATTAAAAGATCATTTAATTATCTTGGGGAATGCCTGTTTGACTTTGCTATTTACTATTAATTAAGGGCTTAGACTCTGTGAAATTACATATTTACTTGGATGTTTTATTCTAGGAGAAAACTTAATCTTTGAGGTTATGATTTTATGGCCCTGTAGGACATTAACCAATTTTATATCTAACCCATGCATCACATTCTAACACTCTTTTCTCAAAGTGATGATAAACACCAGTTCCTCAAAATGCTCTGTGGACCAGCTTTATCATTTGAGTAATTCTCTCACTAATGAGTTAATAAAACTCTGACTCATGTCATTCTATATTTGGATGACAATCATACTTTAACAGTATCATTTGGAAGTACTTTATATGAATCCACTTAATTTCCCTAAAATCTGCTTCACTTATAGTTTTCTATGCCATCCATTTTATTAAACTACCAGCTCCCAAAGGTCAGGGCCCTGGAGAAATTCACCTTTGAATTCACTAGAGACTTTATTCAGTGCCTTGCAAGTGGTAGACATCCAATAAATATCTGTTAAATGTAAAGGAAAGTATAAATGAAAAACTGACTCTTTTTTGTATGAAGTATATGAAGAAATCATTTTAATTGGCAAAATTGTTTTTAAATGTCTATTCAAAGCATAGATTCCTTCCTCATATTTTACGAGAAACAACACTTCAGAAGCTCTCAATGAGCATGCTATCTTTGATATATTCTTTTAATCTCAAAATGTTGTCTAAGGAGCGATAGTTATCACTGAGGGAAAAGAGCTAGTATCTTTAATACCAGACCTTTAATATTTGTCCTTAAAAATAGCAAATCAGGTCACTCAAAATAAATGGTCATAATAAATCAAATAAATGATCATTGAAAACAAACTGGAAAATTTCTACCATGTTTTGCTATAACAAAATAAATATCTCTGATTAATGTATAAAAACAATTAAGGCAATAATTTTATGTCTTAGTTTTTTAACATTTCACTTTACATGATATTCTTGAGGCCTGAGACCACCTGAGTCAACATAACTTGACCATTGGGACTGAGAACTGAGACCACCTACATAATATGACCTGGATTGTTCCAGGTAATTCATGCCTTAGAAGATAAGACTGTAAGGCAGTAATTAACGTCACCATTGCTTCAGGAAATCCTTGCAAGACTGTTTCTCAAGGCAAACAGTTTGCTCATCCTGGCAAACAGCTCTCCCATCAGAACAATGATTTGCTCACCTGTGCAAACAGCTTGCTCTTCAGAACCTTGCTTTGCCATGCTCACCAATCCTATATTTTTGTGTCAAGGGCCTTCGCACAGTCTTATTCAGTCCTTGTTTTGAAAGATTCATCTTAAACACTTGGCCCAAACTTCAAAACCCTATTAAAACAACACCCCTTCCCTAACTTCCTCCTTTGGAGATAAGGAGATGATAGTCTTTGCTGCTGGAAGTTCCATGAACTCAGCTTTGCTTAATCACCCAACTCTTTGGGCAGGGGTCAATCAACGTGCTATAATCAAAGATCACAAAAGAATTATCTAGTACCTAAAAAGTTAGTGTTGTAGCAAACTTTATGATAGTTTTCAAATTGTTCTGTTGTAATTCACCGGCTGATACTAAATACTGCATGCTAAAGGATAGAGTTACACCATTGAATGATAAATGGAATTTATAGATAACAATATTGTAGAAATGTAATCTGAGCTGTACTAGGCAAGTGGTATGTCTTCCTTATTCCTCTATACCATTATGCAATGCCTCCCACAAAGAAGATGGAAACATAAATGAGTTTTGAACCGTTCGGGCAATCTATCTTGCCCACTCAATATTCACTGCTCAGAATCTGTCCCAGGCAAAATTTGGAATAGACAGAGTTTGCCTTTGAAATTCTCATTTTGTCTTCTTTATAGGTTTTCTTCTCTCCACTCTCAGGAAATGAAAACCTTCCTGTAGGCTTCTTGCTTCTATCACTCACAGGCCTGAAACTTATCAGTCATTTACACCTTGGTATAACTGGGTTTACAACAATGCTTTATCTTCTCCACCTCCCCTCATTTCCTGCGGCAAATCCAGCCATTTGCCTGTGCTGTCTCTTCCATTATACTTTCTCTCAAGGTATTTTCATTTGAAATATTTTTTTTTTCTATTGATAAAATGAAAGGACTTATCCCCAGTTAAAGGAATTTCAGGGAAAAACTAAGAAAATTTTGACAGGACCGGGGAATTCCCTAAATTCATTCTGTGTCCAATTATTCTATAAGAAAGCCAGTTATACTAACACTAAGGTAATTGAGGTTATTATAGCTGAAGGGGCAAAAATATCCAGTAAAAGAATAAGCTAAGACGCTGTAAGAAGCAACCACATAAATCCAGAAGGTGTGACATTCTGGAGGACGGTTGGCCCAGATACATCAATATTTCAGTGTCATGAAAAAAGAAGACTGTTCTAGATCAGAGGTCAGAAGATCTTTCTGTAAAGGGCCAGATAGTAAAAATTTTAGACTTTGCAGTCTATATGGTCTCTCCATAACTATTCAGCTCTGCCTCATAGAGTGAAAGCAGCCATGGACAGCACTTAAATAAGAGTTTTGTGTTCCCGTAAAACTTTATTTATAAAAGTAGTCAGCCTGATGGATTTGGCCCGCAGCCTTTGTTCTAGATTACAGACTTAATGAATATAACAGGATGCAATATATAGTCCTGATTTAGATTCTTCTTGCAACAAACCAGCTTTAAAGACATTTTGGTTATAAGTCGGGCAATTTAATATGATTTGGATACTAGATGGGGTAATTTTTTTTTACCTGGAGAAGTAGAAAATGTGAACTGACAGAAGCTGATCATCACTATACATTATATATCATACTATTTCATTTGCTAAAAATGTGTATGCATAAAAATTTAAAGCTGTATTCACTGAAGTGCTACTAGTATTGGGAATATAGAGTGTTAATTTTCTTGTTTTTGGTTTTTAAATTTTTTACAATGTATACTCACTGATTTTATAATAGTAACAGCTCATCTTTAATTTTAAAAAATAGAGAAGAAAATTACTTACTGACAACCTTTAAAAATTAGTATACACTTGAGTGACTAAAATAAAGCCTTAAAATTATATCCTTCAATTTTGGTATAATTTTTATGATAGGAATGTAAATAAGTTAATTGATCATTTTAAATATATTTTTTTAGAATAAACTAGAACAAATATGTTTCCATAAATAAAGAAATTTCCAATTGTTTTAGATTTTTTTCCTAATTTTTGATGGTTTTTGGAACTGTCCTCAAGAGAACAAGAAATAGACTTCACACAAATTTGTGACTTATAAATCACATTTATTATTGCCCACAGGAAATTTCATACTTAATGTATGCAATGAATTATGTGTAGCAATAAATGTGTGTCATTAAAATATATATATAGCTATTAACTCTGGGCTTTACATTTTACTAAAGGAATTCTGTAATGCATTTCTAAGTGGTTGTCACTTAACATATCTGAGACTAAATTTACACAAGGTAAGTATTTCTGAGTAAAGTGTATTATTTGACTCAGTTTTTAATTCCTTTTCACTGTATTTTGATTGTCTTCCTTTAATAAATTTGAGACTGTAAAAGCAATGCTTGTATAGATGTATTTGCGTGAGGCCAGGCATTCCATATTAATACGTAGTAGAGAATTGAAAGAAGCCCCCATGTCAGATGATGACAACTTACTGCAGCAGTGCTAAAGGCACTTTTCTGGCACCATGGAATCTTGGCTTCCACACCAGCACAAGGAACCTTCTTAGATAACATATTAGACCTCTGTAGACTTCCCTTTTCCTCTGAAAATGAAGGAGTTTGGATAACTTCTTCTCTAAAGGCTCATTTAGCACTGATAGGTTATGGATTGCTAGTTGTGTGCCTCGTTCATTCTTCTTTCATCTTCCACTTTTTCATTACAGATAAAAGAGCAGACACTGCGGTAAACGCAGGGTAGCTGGCTCTTTCTCTCCCAATTCCAGCGCCCTCACATCATCCTCTATTTGTCCAAAGCCATTCTCCTGCTACCCCTCTGCCCTTAGCAGTGGAAATCTGCTTTGTCCTTGCCAGTTCTCCAGGATCCAGCCAGACTCAACATTTGCATCCCTACATGCACAGTGATTGAAAAATGATTATAAGTTTCCCTTCCTGTATCCTCCTCTGAAAAGTCTCTGTACTTAGTGAATTCATGCTGTGGTGAGATACCATGGTAAGGACGGTGGGTTAGGGTTAGGAATCCTGATTGTCAAACTCTAAAGCTCATGCTCTTAAGCTCTACACAGTGAGATTGTCATACTGATTAATCCTTCAATTCTTTTCCCAATTTTCCCTTTTCCAGCCTTCACTCCTTTTTCTGTTTTGTCCCTTCGACAACTCAGCCCACGAGCAATCCATATCTAGCTATTTGATACTTGGAGCAGATAATTTTTAATGTCCCTCTCCTTACACATAATAACCATTTTCAGTACTTTTAGTAGTGTTCATAAAATGAAATGAGCAATAATAATGGCCAGAAAAGAAATAGAGACAGTGAAAATTTTCTTTTATCAAGTTTTGCATATAAAATCATGCCAAAAAATTAAAACCAAGAAAAAGGAAAATAAATATTGCAGTACAAAATATGAAAAAGGCCATTGTATTGGGTTGAACTGTGGCTCCCCGAAGGATATGTCCAAGTCCTAACTCCTGGTACCCGGGTCTTTGAAGATGTAATGAATGGAAGGATCGCAAGATGTGATCATCCCAGATTAACTGGGGGGGGGGGGTCCCTAAACTCCCTAACAAGTGTCTTACAAGAAGAAGAAAAAGACACAGGGAAGAAGCCTGTGAGAAGACAGAGGCAGAGGCTGGAAGGATTGCCAGCAGCCACAAGAATCTAGGAAGGAGGTGTGAAACAGATTCCCTCTCTCCCAAAGAAACCAAATCTGCCAGCACCGTGATTTCAGATTTCTGGCCTTCGGAACTATGAGAAAATAAAATTCTGTTGTTTGAAGCCCCTAGTTCGTGGTGGTCTGTCACAATAACCCTAGGAAACGAATCCAGTAATAGATTAGTACTTTTATTGTTACGAAACCTGAAATGAGTTCGCTCACCCGTTGTGCAGCAAGCCAATTTCTGACACTCGGTGTGGTGGAAGAAAGCAGGAATTTTATTTTTGCACAGTGCTGAGCAAGGAGAGAGGGCAGCTAATGCTGAAATCCCAAGCTCCCCGAAAAGCTAAAAGGAAGGGTTTCTATTTGGGGTTTTAGGTAGGGGAGGGGGAGCATATGGCCTTGCTGGTCGGAGCTTTCCCACCAGCCTGTCTTTGACCTTGAGACACTTGCAGAGAGGAGGGAGCCCGTGACCTTGCTGGTCAGCAGCTTCCCCACCAGCCTGGAACTCTTTGTGGGGAGGAGATGCTCCAGGTGCTTGTCCTTGACGGTGTCTGTGTCCATGGAGGATAGTGGGTTCTGGAGCCAGGAAGCCAGAGAGTAAGCAGGGAATGAGTGTTTTGGTTTTAATCCCATATCTGCTGGGTTTAATGTGGCGAAACTGATATCAGGGTCGGTATCATTATTACAAAAAATATATGTATTTTGAAAAAGGGCAAAAGACTTATACATACATATTAGTCTATCACAATAATGAATAATAGCATAACCATTTCTATTTTCAAATCTTAACTTGGCAAATTTGTTAATGACTGTCAACATTGATCTTCACATATTCATGTTTAATACACAATATAATCAGATTTGTCCATCTGCTCTCAATCATAATTGAATGAATCACGTTTTTATTTTATTTTTAAAAAGTTTCTTTCACGGTAAGCCGCAGACCAACAAAGAGTTAGAAACAGCCTTAAATGCAAGAATAAGTGTGGTAGAGATTCATAAAAATCCAATTTTCACAACGAATTCCAGAAGCCACGATATTATCGATGTCTTCTGTCTTTGCTAGCCTTTCTAGCACTTTTAAATTTCTCTCCACTCCACGTGGCCACCAGAAAGGCAGAGTTAAAGTAACCCAAGTTTCGTCTTGACGATCTCACAGTGCTGTCTCCATTTACTCTGAATCTACTCTTTAAACACAGGAATGTGTAGCATCAGAGGGGTGGAAGTCACAAACCCTACCTGATGAGAGCAGCAATTCTGAAGCTTTACTCCAGGAGGAATGTGGGTAGCCGAGTCTGCCTTGGTGCTGATTGACTATATAAGTGTGAATTGTCCAAATTAACTTCCATGTAGAATACATTTTTCATTAAAGGATACAGAATTTAAATGTGCTAATTTGAAGCACATTTTAAAAATTCAACAATAATTGCAGCAAATGTTCAGATCTTACACCAACACCACATGTTGGGGGAGGAGTAATTGATGGTCACTGACACAAGATGGAATTGGTGATGTGTGGTGATAAAGAGCAGACCAACTCTTAGTCCAATGTTATTATTGTTTCCAAGTTCCATATAAACAATGTACTGCCTGTCCTCTGTACCCGGGGTAGACCTCCCCTACGACTCTGCCTTCAGTACCCACTGTCATGAAGGACAGGAAAAGAAGAGGGAAGTTGTATGTGTTTCCTAGGATTCCCATAATGAAGTACCACAAACTGTGTGGCTTAAAACAATAGAAATTTATTCTCTGACATTTCTGAGCCTCTGGGGAGAATCCTTCTTTGCCTCCACCTAGCTTCCAGTGGTTCTCGGCAATCCTCGTCATTCCTTGGCTTCAGCTGCATCACTCCAATCTCTGCCTCTGTCTTCACGTGGAGTTCTCCCTGTCTCCCTTGTCTGTGTCCAAATTTCCTCTTGGTACAAAGACACCAGTCGTATTGGATTTAGGGTCCACTCTGTGACCTCATCGTTTTTTTCTTTTTAAGATTTTATTTTTTTCCTTTTTCTCCCAAAAGCCCCCCGGTACATAGTTGTATATTCTTAGTTGTGGGTCCTTCTAGTTGTGGCATGTGGGACGCTGCCTCAGCGTGGCTCGATGAGCAGTGCCATGTCCGCGCCCGGAATCTGAACTGACGAAACACTGGTCCACCTGCAGTGGAGCGCGAAAACATAACCACTCGGCCACGGGGCTGGCCCCTGTGACCTCATCTTAACTGATTACATCTGCAAAGACCCTATTTCCAAATAAAGTCACACTCATAGGTACCAGGGGTTAGGATTTCAACACATCTTTGGGGGGGTACACAATTCAACCTACAATAGAAGTTTACAATTTCTTGGTGCATATTAACCGTGAAACATTTTGAACTTTTCTGGTGGAGAGATGCCTGTGGGGTAGCTCCTCATTGACCCTGCAGGTGATTCATTTGAGATGATAACAATTCCTTTTTGGTGGTAATATACTCAAGGGTGTATATCTCCATCTATCTATATATCTATATCTCTATCTATCCACTTATCTGTAACAGATGCTTAAAAAAACCTTGAATATTGATTTCCCCAAGCCATCTGAAAAAGAGTCACAGAATTGTTCTCATTTATTAACATATTTTTTCCAGAGCTTCTTTTTTTTGTTTCTTTATTAATGAAAATGTTTCTAAATTGCTTCAACCACTTTGTCTTACATTAGTGTTCTTGTTTTTTTACCATATATATTTACCCTTTTCCTTCTAAATTTTAATTTCCTCGATAATTTCTAGTCTTTTAAAAATTACCAATAATATATCTTTTTTTTTTTACTTAATAAAACGTCCTCATATATCTTTAACTTCTCCATGAAGCCATAGGTAATTTAAAACTTTCTTTTCCTGTCCAGCTTTTCAAAAGGTTGGGAGGCCATTTAGCTTAAATTATGAGATCTTGTAAAACTCTGCCCTTCCCCAATATATTAAAATGCTTTTTCCTTTTATGCCTTACTTTTCAATTTTCTTAAAAACTCTGAACATCCATATCTCTCTTTTCCTTCTTCCTTCTATTTCTTTAATATAGAAACCTTTTCCATACTGTGGTGAGTTCTGTATTGTATAGATATTTGTGTCCCTCAATTTTTCTTCCTATTTCGTTATTTTAGTCCTTACTTCATTTACACAAAGAACTAGAGAGTCCACTAGCCAGAGAGAAGGCAATCCCTTCCCAGCATGGCTGTCTGCCAAAAGACCCCTGACATCATCACATAATAAAAATAATATTAATGTCAGTTTATGTATGTATAATTTATACCTTGGCTACTACCTAAATGCTTTAGGGAGTTTATAGAGAAATTAGATATTTAATAATCACATTTTATGGAGACAAAAAACCTTTGTCATGTGGATTCTTATCTGAATGACTTTGGACATTCATCTAACAGTATTAGAGAAGAAGAAATGTTTTCCATGTTTATATTTATGGTTCAACCCCACCATCACCCCCAAATTGAAGTGAACATATAAAACTGTAATTACTTATAATTAATTGAAGGAATTAATTAATTGAAGGAATTGGAGCTTTTCCATGATCTAACGTGGTACAGGGTCTGAGAAAAGGAACTTGAGAATCTGAGTAGCCCCAGTGTAGACTTCTGGTGAATTGAGGACACTAAGAGTAAAAATCAGTGTCCAGCAGGAAACAGAATTCACCCTGGATGATTCCAATACAGGGGCTCTAAAGAAGAGACTCTTCACAGAGTCATGGGAAGGGTTAAGGGAAAAGACAAGGGATGGTGAGGTGCCAAGAGCGTGGCAACAGCCGGAAGTCTTTTCAATCTTAAGACTAGAGGGGCAAGGACAGGAATCAGTGTCAAAGGAGCCCAGCGAGATTTGGAGCCTTGGAGGAGGGACCATGGCTGTGGTCATCGAGGGGATTAGACACTGAGACACAGACTACTGAGGAGTAGAGGAGGAAATGCTCTGACCTCTCCGTCCTCCCACCCTCGGAGCCCCTGCCAGTGCTTTGCTTTGGCCAAACCAGCTGGAAGGGTGAAGGAGCTCCAGGTTTGTAGTCCACAGGTATTAGCTTTCCAGAACAAAGGGCAAGATGGAGAAGGCTAGAAAATACATTTAGAGGGACAAACGGAGATCAGTCAGCACAACAGCACACTGAAATAGCTGGTTGGCAGAAACTAATAAGCCCTCACTGGCTTCCATTTTATTAGCGGTGTACAGGCATCATTTGACAAACTTGGATCCCTTAGCAATGAAGCTGAATAAAGTGGCATATTTTTGAGTCACTCAAGTTTAATTTCACACTAAGAAATTCACACATTATTCAGAATTATTGAAAAATACAAAATAGTAGTAAATAAATACACATAAGAACTTGACTCACATTTGAATCACTTTCAAAAGTCACTGGGCCAGGGTGTGTATTTTCTTCACTTAGTCGCTGTCATCAATCATGGTTGTCTGATCTAAATGTACTTCTGATTATGTATCCCACCACTGAAAACCATGTGAACACTGCCAGGCAATTTTCAGAGTGTGTTCTCTCATTTTATGTCACTAGGTCCTCCCAAAAGTGGTGGGAGGTCAGTAGGACAAGAAAGCGGAGAGAAATGTAATGCAAACCTCTGCTATGAGGCAGAGTCCTCAAATGGCTGCCTTCATGAATTGTGCCCACATCCCTGAGAAGAGGCAAATTGCTCAAGGTCACACAGGTAGTGATAGACAAAACCAAATTGGAACCTAAATCGGCCTACTCCCAAGTTCTTTCCATTACGTTACACCCGTTTTAAAGATAAGTACATAGGTTCAGAGATGCCATCTATCCCCTCAAAAGTGACATAGGAAGAGATAGCACCCAGAGCAGAAGGCTTCCCCGGTGCAGTCTCTAGAACGTTGCATCCAGAGAAAACAGCCACTAGGAAAAGCATGTACTGGATACGCAGGAAGAGGAAAGCCAGCCTGGAAGAATAATGAGGAGGTTCTGAATAGGAGGAGCCACTTTCCCCTTAATTGCTGATCACATCGTCCTCTGGCCACAAGTGGCCAAAGGGGTAATCTCTGGCCTCAGATACGATGTGCCCTTCCCCAGTGTTCTGTCTTTGGGAAAGGTCACGTAGCTCACTCTGCAGTAACGGTCCCAATGGAACTCAAACAGGAGGTAGAGAAATTATGGCCCCCATTTATGCTGCTATGGTAAGCAGTGCAGCCAATTGTGGTAAAGACGTTGTGATGTCCAAAATGAAAAAAAGAAACAAAGGAAAAATAACAGGATTTTCCATGCCAACGAAAAGTTAGCATGAGGATATATAAAACTAGGAAGAAAAAAGTAACATTAATATGAGGACCTAAAAGTAAATAAAAACCAGAGCCCCTGAAGAATGCATGCCAGGGTATAAATATCGTGCCCTTTAACTCAATTGACTTCAGAATAGATGGTTATTGAAAGCCGTTGTAGAGAACAACTGTATTTTCTGCTTTAGGGATGGTCCATCTGGCAGTATGAAGGGACGCTTCTCACTGTGCACTTGAGACCTGATTAGGCTGACACCACAGGCAAATCATGGCACAGTGGAGGGTACCTTAAAATGACCCCCTATTGTATGTTATTTCAAATAGGTGGTCTCCATTTCTAGTACACGTTTATTTCAAATTCTATAGGCTCAGTGAAGAAACTTGGATTGGTATTTTAAACAAAGAAGAATTATTATCAAACACATTAATAAGGATCCAATTCCACTTTTCTTCCCAGTGGTAGTCAACATTTTTAAACCAAGGGCCCCTTCATTTTTCACGGTCACCAGCACCTCGTTGGGAGAGGAAATAGAGCTGAATTTTACAAACATATCAATTCCACACATCTTGCATTTTTGTAAGTGGAATTTATCCAGAAATCACTTTGTATTCACGGAATAAAAGCAGAATCAAAAGCCTGGATATCTGAATGGTTTTCTATCACAATGGAACTGGAAGGAGAAAGTTAACTGGCAAAGTGTTAATTAGGAAATCGCAAGGGAGTCTTGGAGGTTGGAGGGGCAACTTTTGAGCCCTCTGTGAGCTAAGGAGGTGCACTGCAGCAGCTGGAAGGGGAGAGTTAAGCTGAATGTTTGTAAATGCAATCAAAGGAAAGCACTACATACGCTTAAAACACTAATTTTCATCACTGGGTCCCCATGTGCTGTGTGAGTAAGTGTAGACAATTTATTATTATCGTCACTATATATAACTCCAGTCAGTCTGAGCGAGGAGAGAACAGCTGTCTCCCATGAAACAATGTGCCTCTGAGGAGTCCCTAAGGAAGCCTCAGAGCAAGGCAAAGCAATCAAGACTGATTAAAAGGAGAGCATTTAATGGCAGTTGAGGCAAAACGAAGCAGGAGGAGGAGGGAGAGACCATTACCCCCAAAATCAGACTTGCATCTCCGTAGGTATTACTAAACCCTATAATCATACTGATAGTTGTTGACAGTCATAATTACTTATTCTAATGAGGAAATTAAAAAGTTCTTTGTTAAACCACATATCTGGTTGTGCTGGCATAAATCATGTCATGTTCCTAATATACAGATTATGAGGTTCATCCTCATGCATTTGTATAAAGTACAAACACAGCAGGTGCTAAGAACTCAAATTATTGATGTCCTCTTGAAAGTCGCTGCCCTGGGAGGTTACGGACTTATTCCATGACACCCTGCAGAACTGTCTGAACTCCTCTTTGGGGTGAGTTTACCAGTCTTTCCAGAGTTAGTATCTCTCTGGTACATACACAAATTCTCATGCACAGATGCAAATACAAACACACACATGCACACAAGAGCCAGCTGATTACCATATTGTCATTCTAGAATTTTTTGCAATTATTTTTTACTAAATGTGTATTATCCAAGTTTGCCCTCCATTACCCAACAGGAGTTCACCCCTTTTCTGTAATAATAACCCTCCAATATTTAGCTGGTGTGTAGATGTGGCCACAGAGAATAAGGACACTTTCTCTGCCTCCCACATGGCTCGTTAGGCATGGTCATATGGCCAGATTCTGGCCAACGGTGTATTAGTGGAGATAATGTGGGCAACTTCTCCGTCAGTGCCTTAAAGTCAAGGGGTGTGCTCTGCCATCTCCCCTCCTCCTTCTTGCTGGATGGTGAGCCGTCTTGGAACAGCCAATGGGTATTATAGGGATAGCAGATCAACAAGATAGAAGGGGCCTGGGATGGTAGAGACTCTTCAGAGCAGAACCATGTTACCAGTCCAGACTCCTAAATGAGAGAAAAATACACTATTTTATCTAAAATGCTGCTATTTTGGATCTGAGTCACTTAAGGACAAATGGAAATCCTAACTAATAGAGTTGTTTTTAAAAAAGAAATTGAATCTATCATCACAGTGAAACACCCTGCCACTATGATCACAAATATTCCAAAGGATCTATGTGTGAAGTAGTTCTCAGAGGAGTTGCAGAAAATGGCTCAGCCATTGAATCATATTGTGGCACCCATGTGAAAAGAACAGCAACCACGTGGAAAGGTATACGTTAGTGTGAGTTTAAAAAGAATCAGTTGCATCGCTTTTTAATTAGGTATTATTATATAATTATATAAGTACACCTCTGAGCAAATGTAGACCAACAGTGTGACACGTCTGATCACACCTGCATTAGAACACCTGTCATCACCAGATGAGGTAGATAGGAATTCAAATCCTCTCCATTGGATTGGTAAAGAAGCCAAAGTAATTTCAAAACTTTCTTCATAATCACATAAAGTCTCTTGAAAGTTACCTTAGAATATACCAATATATACACACTACTAAACCTACCAGAAGGGCACCAATCTCTATGTTCCCATAAATTATTATGATTGTTTATATTGTCTTCCGATCCTCTGTTTAATCAACTGAAAGTGGAATTCCAGTTTCCAGTTGGATTTACTATTTGAAAACCTGGGGAGCTCCAGAAGCAGGGTCGATATTACGGGGGTTGACAGTCAGCATCTGTTCGGGTATTACGTATTGACTGGTTTCCTTCCTGTCAATTGTTAGTTATTTTGTCTACCTTCCATTTCTCCTGATACCCGGAGGGCTTTACACCTGCCCTAGCTGCTGGAAACACGGAGTGAACGACAACGAGCTCTGGGTTAAATAGTCCCCTCCTACTAGAAGCAACAAATGTGGGAGAGAAACCAGGTGATCACAGGCGAAGACTGCGGAGGAATCCTTTGTCAAACCAGAAGCAGATCAGGACCTTAATTGAGAGGCAGTAACCTTCCGAGGTAGAAATAACCTTGGAGAGAAAGGCGGAGGTTCGCTCTAGAGAAAAAGACTCAATGAGGAAGAGAGAGAGCAAATTAGAAGCCAGAACGCAGAGATGAAATGGGAAGTTCGCTGCCAACATCTCCAGGTTAGGCTTTTCAGGGTCCAGGGGACCATTCAGAGGCCACCCAGTGATGACGCCAAAATTGTGTCTGGCTGGAGGCATGTTCAGACATCGAGCAGAGTCTAAGGCCCTCTCCTTTTTCTCCTCAGTTATTTTTGAAGCTCCTTCCTTTCTCCTGGGCTGCTCATTGATTCATATCTTCTGGGAGCCGGCCCGAGGAAAACTGCAGCACAGATGGTAAAAGGAGTTTGATGGGGTTTGGGTTGTTTTTTGGGGGTTTTTTTGGTAATTTTGGAGGTTTTATTTATTTTTGTTTATTTGAAGGCATCATGAAAACTCGGATAAGTTCTGGATATTTTTTGTTGTTGTTTATACTTTTTAGTGTGGAAACTTCCAAATATATACAAAAGTGGAGAAAATAGCATGATAAATTTTCAGTTTCAGCAATTTTGTTTCATCCATAACCACCACCAGTACCACCCCCATCCCCTGGATTATTTTAAAGCGATGTTAGGCAATCATATAACTTCATACAGAATTATTTCAGTGTATCAGTCTAACATAAAAACTAGAAAATGAGTTTTAGCTTACAGTGAGGAGACTATTTCCCCTGTTCTTTGCAAAAAGTACAGTTTGGATCCTACTTATCAAAGGAACAAATTATTAATGTGCTTTTCTCCCTTGTTCACTTTTTTCTGCCTCCAGAATAAATTCAATCATGATAAATTACTTAACTTTCCTCCTGTCAACCCTGAAAATTCTGCCGGTTGCTCGCATGAAATTTAGAGGGAATAGGACTACAGCAGTTCCTTTTTAAAATATATGGAGTTCTCTTGCACACTCAATAGAAAGAAGGTAAATTCTCCTACTGTATAAATCAGGGGTCTAAGATTTCACTTTAGCCTGGGTGGGTAGGTCCACTGCCGTTATCCAGACGCGTTCATATGATGCGTAGGTCCCAAATTGAATCTCCAAGTTCATCCCTATCCATCAGTGCTTCCTGCACATAGCGTTCAGTTTCCTGGGGCTTAAATGCCTTGCTCATCATCTCACTGCTCCCTCTGTAGAACTCATATAGCTCCCTATTACCTAATAGTCTTCTACCTGACTACTTTTATGAGAGAATCTCCACCAGTTGTGACTCCTATTCTTTTTTTTATTCAACAAATGTTTATTGAGAATCTGCTTTGTTGATTGAGCACTGCTTTGAGGATTTTTTTTTAAGGAAGATTAGCCCTGAGCTATCATCTGCTGCCAATCCTCCTCTTTTTGCTGAAGGAGACTCTCCCTAAGCGAACATCCGTGCCCATCTTCCTCTACTGTGTGTGGGACGCCTGCCACAGCATGGCTGGCCAAGCGGTGCTAGGTCTGGATCTGGGATCCCAACCAGTGAACCCTGGGCTACCGAAGAGGAACGTGCGAACTTAACTGTTGCGCTACTGGGCTGGCCTGGTGACTCCTATTCTTATTCATTCATGTCTCCACCTCTCTTTTCCAACCAGATCAAGCTCTTAAATACAGTAATCACACAATTGACCACTGAGCGGTTTTTCCCCTGTGATGCAATTTTCCCCTTTGGTTGCAATTTTTGCTGTTTGTATGTCAGTTCCCATTTGGGTGCGATTTTTCCCTTTGAGATGAGGTCAAATAGCAAGACAAAAAGCCTTACCTCAGTTAATTTTTTTTTCTAGTAAAGAATATCACAGTAAAGAGATTCTAGGAAAGAATATCTTTTGAGTCAGAAACCAAAACATGGGTACTGCCACGTTAAAAGCATTAATGAGTGGAATTCAGATTTTTAGATTGGATTGAAGAAAAGAGTAATGCTTGTATTACTTGCTAACCTGATTTAGCAAGCGTTTGCCTTATAGAATTGTAGCATTGTGAAACATGTGGACATCAATTATGTGACACTGTACAGTGATGGTTTATGGTATGATGGAGTGCTATGTGAAAATAGGTCTTAGACTCATTCACTCACTCAGTAAATTCATACTGAGCACCTCTTATGTTCTAACCATTGAGATTTCATTCTAGGTCCTAAAGATATACCAATAAAGAAAACAGACTAAGTCCATGTATTCATGTAACTAAAATTCTTGAGGATACCGAACATAAACAAGTAAGCAAGTAAGTATATGATGTAATCTCAGGTGCTAATAAGTGCTATGAATCAAAATAATCCAAGATCAATATGTGGAGGAGGATTTTTTTTAGCTAAGGTGATCGAGAAGGTGACGTTGGGGAAGAAATCTGAAAAAAACCTATGAGAACAAGCTCTTTAATGCTCCTTTAGAAGAGTGTTCCAGTGGAAGGAAGTCAAAAGTACAAATCCCTGGGCCAGAAATGATCTTGATGTAGGCAGGGATCAGCAAGAAACCCAGTGCAGATGGACCGGAATAAGCAAAAGAGAAAAATGGTGGCCAATGAGATAGCTGAGATGGGCAGGGGCCGGATCATGTAAGGGTTTATAAACCCTATTAAGAAATTTGGATTTTGTTCTGTGTGATAGAAAACCATGGATTAGGTTGGAAATACACTTACTTACATTTTAAAGGTTCATTCTGTGGGAGTTATGGCGATGGGGCAGGGATGTGATGGTGACTTGGGCTAGGGTGGTAGAGGAGGAAGTGATGAGAATTGGCATTGCACTCAAATATATTTCAAAAGTAGACCCAATGGGCCTTGCTTATGGATTTTGAAATGGCATATGAAGAAAAATAAGGAATCAGGAGTCAAATCCTACATTTCTGACATATGTAACTAGAGGATGAGTTGTTTGGGGAAGATGGAATTAATTTTGAGTTGGAATGTTAAGTTTAGGATACCTTTCTGACCTCAAGGAGAAGATGTAATGAGTCAGGTGGTTATAAGAGTCTGGAGCTTAAGAGGGAGCTCAGAGAGAGAGGAATAAATGTTGGGAACATCATCATATAGGGCTATGAGATTTGATGAGATCAGTTAGAAGAATTTTGAGAACTGAGCTGTGGAACATTTCAACATCAAGAAGAAGGAGAGAGACAATGGATTCATCAAGAGAGTGAAAGGGAAGAAGCCAACGATGTAAATGGAAGACAGGAAGAAAGTTAAATCATAGAAGGCAAATAAAAGAAGTGTTTCAACAAGGATAGAGTGCCTGTGTCAAACGTGCTGAAAGTTCAAATAAAACAAGTATCGAGAATTTTACATTGAATCTGGCAGGGTGGAAGTCATTAGTGACATTGACAAGAAAACATTCAGTGAGTGGGATGAATGAATATGGACAAAAGCCTAAAAGGAGAGAATTGAAAAGCAAATTAGAGGTGAGGAATTAGAGATAGAAAATAGAGACAACTCCTTAAGAAATTTTGCTTAAAAGGTGAGTAGAGAAGCGGGGAATTTCTGGAGGAGATTCTAAGCTCAAGGGAGGATTTTTTTTTTTTTAATGTTATGATAGATTACATCCTTGTGAGATTTCAGTTGTACATTTTTGTTAGTCATGTTGTGGGTACACCACTTCCCCCTTTGTGCCCTCCCCCCACCCCCCCTTTTCCCTGGTAACCACCGATCAGATCTCCTTGTCAATATACTAACTTCCACCTATGAGTGGAGTCATATAGAGTTCGTCTTTCTCTGACTGGCTTATTTCGCTTAACATAATACCCTCGAGGTCCATCCACGTTGCTGTGAATGGGCCAATTTTGTCTTTTTTTATGGCTGAGTAGTATTCCATTGCGTATATATACCATATCTTCTTTATCCAATCATCAGTTTCCAGGCATGTAGGTTGGTTCCACGTCTTGGCTATTGTAAATAATGCTGCAATGAACATAGGGGTGCAAGGGACTCTTGGGATTTCTGATTTCAGGTTCTTAGGATAGATACCCAGTAATGGGACGGCTGGGTCATAGGGTATTTCTATTTTTAACTTTTTGAGAAATCTCCATACCGTTTTCCATAGTGGCTGTACCAGTTTGCATTCCCACCAACAGTGTATGAGGGTTCCTTTTTCTCCACAACCTCTCCAACATTTGTCGCTCTTGGTTTTGGATGTTTTTGCCAATCTAACGGGTGTAAGGTGATATCTTAGTGTAGTTTTGATTTGCATTTCCCTGATGATTAGCGATGATGAACATCTTTTCATGTGTCTATTGGCCATATTCATATCTTCTTTTGAGAAATGTCTGTTCATGTCCTCTGCCCATTTTTTGATTGGGTTGTTTGTTTTTTTGTTGTTAAGCCGTGTGAGTTCTTTGTATATTATGGAGATTAACCCTTTGTCGGATAAGTGGCTTGTAAATAGTTTTTCCCAATTAGTGAGCTGTTTTCAAGAGAGGATTTTTTTTTAGCTCGTAATACTTTGCAGCCTTTCTGTATACAGGTGAGATGGATCCAGTGAAGCGGTAGCAATTGATGATGTAGGGAAGAGAGACAATAGTTGCAGGAGCAAAGTCCTTGAGTCAGTGAGATAGGATAGAATCCAAACACAGAAAGAGAGGTTGGCCTGAAATGGGAGCAGGCACCCTCCATCATGTCAATGGGACAGCAGGCAGAATAGAAAGATTTAGACGCCATTAGGTTGATAGATTTGCTGGAACAAAATGAGGTTGTTCTCTTCTGATTGCTTCTGTTTTGTAACTGAAATGAGAAGTGAGGTAATCAGTTTGGGAAGAGAGGATAAAATGTCAAATAGTTGTCTCAGAGAATGGGAGAATTCATTGATTAAGGAAATGAATCATATTTTCGAGGTTTCACTTGAGATTCTTGTGGTCATGTGTTTTCTCAAGCCACAGTCAGCTGTTCTGGTGCAGGTGTGGAACAGGTGTCAAGAGTTGAGCTTAACTAGAATTGGGGTTTTACTAGTCAAGTACCAAGGAGGGAACAATGGAGTGAGGGCACTTGTAAGGGAGTCACTATAGTGGATGGAATAGAGAATCTAAGCTGCATGAGGAGGAAAGTATGGACATTAGAAGAAGGGACAGTAAAAGAGAGGCAGGTCAGTTGATTAGAGGTCTTCACAGAGTAGAAGACTTCTTAGACTTGGAGTTCTAGGGTCAATGAGCTAAGAAGTTAAGAAGTGGTGTCAGGGTATGAGACCCTCAAAATCAGGAGGATGGTGGTGGTTCAGTTACTAGTCATGACAAAACCTAGAGTATAACCATTCTCTGGAGCTGAGCTATATAATATGGCAGCCACTAGCCGTATATGGCCACTGAAGATTGAATTTTGACGGCTAGTTCAAATCAAGATATACTGCAAGTGTAAACTACACATTAAGTTTCATAGACTTGGTATAAAAAATGTAAAACGTATCATTAATATTTTTATATTTATCATACATTGAAATAATATTTTGGATATATTGGGTCCAATAAAATATGTCATTAAAATTAGTTTCACCTCTTTCTTTTTACTTTTTTAATGTAGCTACTGTAACATTTAAAACGGCACATATGACTTGCATTTGTGGTTCACATTTTATTTCCATTGGACTACACTGTTCTGGAGCAGTGGTTGTGGTGGGTTTGAGGAAAAGGTCCCTGGAAATAAATTGAAGGGAGTGAGATGCCAAGCGTTGGGTGGTCAAGTAAACAAATGTCAAGATCACCAAGAACAGTGCTGGAGAAAAACACCATGGACTAGGGAATACAAAACGCAATGAATGAGGATGTGATCAGGGTGTTGGTCCATAACAACCAGGAAAAGCAGCAGGTGATGGATTCTGATGAAGGGTGTAGGGAGTCTTGGGGGATAAGAGAAAAGACTTGTCTATAAGTAGCAATGAGGAGCAAAAGGTCTTCTCCACCTCCAGGCCATGTGGTACTCAGTGTATATAAGAAAAATAGTACTGTATGAGTAGTTTATGGGGGGATCAAAATCCTTAGGGAATGGGTTTCAGTTGGATCAAGAATATCAAAGTTTGTGTAGAGAAGAGGTTAAAAATACGGGATTTTGCTGATGGCAGACCCTTAATTAATGCTAATGAGTGGAAGATTCAGGGAACAGTGTGATTGGTTGGATTTAGGGATGTATGAGAATTAGTGCCCTGGTAAGGATGGATGACCTGGGAAATTGGATCTCTGGTGACCTAGAAAGCATGATAATTAGACTTTATGCTTTCACAAAGTATATGGATGATTTGGTCTACTTCTCAGCTCCGTCTTGGGCTCATTTTCTTGACATTCATAGGGGTGACAGAGTGGTATCACTCCGTGTTCTTACCATGAACACGAGCAACTCCACGTGTGGCAGAGGGCAAATGTACAGAGTATTTTTATGAACTACCAGTGGCCCCCAGGCCATATTTTAAGAAATGCTGTTCAGGCTGTGTCTTACGTTTTTGCTTGGTGTAGTGGGTTGAATAGTGTCCTCCCCAAAATTCATGCCACCTGGAAGCTCAGAATGTAATCTTATTTGGAAAAAGGGTATTTGCAGATGTAATTAGTTAAGGATCTTGAGATGAACTCATCCTAGATTTTGAGTGGGACCTACATCCAAAGATTTGTATCCTTATAAGAAGAAAAGAGGACACAGAGACACAAAGAGAAGAAGATGATGTGATGAAGGCAGAGATTAGAGTAATGCACCTACAACCTAAGGAATACCAAAGATTGCTAGCAGCTACCAGAAGCTGGGAGAGAGGTATGGGTCATTTTTTTTCCCTCAGATCTTCCAGAAGGAACCAACCTGGCTGACATCTTGATTTTGAGCTTCTGTCTTCCTGAGCTGCAAAAGAGCAGATATCTGTTTTTCTAAACCACCCAGTTTGTGTTAATTTGTTACTGTAGCCCTAGGAAACTAACACACTTGGTAATAAGATTACAGGGGAAAGAGACTAGGGTTTCAGAGTTATGGTCTTTCTAAGCGTCACCCATGATGCTAGGCACGTCATCAGCAGTTAATAAATGTATTTTGAGTTAAGCCAACCAATTATCAAGTTTATGGGTGCAGAACTTAGACGTTTAAACTGTCCATATAAAGCAAAACTCAGGGAGCCATTTAAAGCCACTTCCCTACTCTAAAACGACTTAAGTAAGTGGCGTAAAGTTGAGCAACAGTGTTTCCACCACCCAGACATATGAAGACCAATCTCTTTAATTTATCCCATTTCTCCCCATTAGTGTTTGTAGAGCTGGGAAGCCTGCATGTGTTTTTCTAAATGGCTATTCCATTGAGGTCAAGTCCCTTTATTACCTTGAGAAAAGCAAGTTCAGGAATTCCATTAAAGTGCTGAAAAATTTTAACCTCCATCCACCCGAGCCTTTTTACAAAGTCCATTTGTACTTTAGGAAAGTAGAACACAGCCATAGAGATGATATTAAGCTTGGTATCGACAAAGCCATTTTCTACTGAATGATCTCCTGAATCTCACTTTCTGGATTGGGAAATGGCAACAGCTGTAGGTTGACAGTTGGACCATGTTCTCTTGAATTAAAGTGACACTTTTTACCAAAATGACATCGTTCACTAATAGGACTTTAATGTTATGGACAAATTATTTAGAAGATTTTTTTTAATCAGCCGTCTAACCTGGTTCTGTCCCCACTGCAGAAAGGTACGAAAGGAAATATGATGTACTCTTGTAGATGAGGAGGGGAGACCTGCAGAGCATCAGTCATAGCTTAATGGAAAAAGGCTTCGAGGAAAATAAGGCTGAACAATTTAAAAGGAGTGAGACAAAGAATGTTTCAGCCCCGTGCTGGTGGGGAGGCAGGAATTGGGTTAAAAGAAGAGCCCCTGTCCTTCCCCCGCCTCATCCAAGCGTGAGCCTGGACATAATCTCTCCATCCTAGTGTGTCCCCACCTGCTGGCCTATGTCTGGTATTTTTCACTTTGAGGAAATGGAAAGAAGGGAAAGGTGACAAAGTCAGAGAATGGTAGGAGTGGAAAATGGGGGCCTAAAAGAGGAAGGGATAAGATTTACTTTTGCTTGAAGTAAAGCAATATAATGAAAGTTACCAAAAGAGAGCAGTGCAGAGTTTTCTTTATTTCCCCCTCCCTGTCTCCAGCTGAAACATTGGTGGATGGGCAGCAGGCGGCACTGGGGGGAGGGTTGGCGGAGGCAATGCAGAGTGACCCGAAAGATGAACATCTTGCTCTGACAACCCTCCCAAGGATGCACCCGATGAAACTGGCTCTAACGGAACAGCAAGAATCCTTTTCCTCCCCTTTTATGATCTTTGGGGTAGAAAGAAAGATCCACAGGTGATGCTGATTAAATTGCTTCTAAAATATATTCATCTCTCCTACTTTTGTCCCAAGCTTTTTTTTGCACTTTTCTCTACTTATATGTCTATCAAGTAATATTTTTTAAGTAAATAATTCATTTACACATTAACATGAGAAATAGCCCTGCAGAGTTGAAAGCTGTGGAAGATATATGCTTATTTCAGTGATGATGCTATTGCTTAAACTATTTGGGGGCTCCTTTCATGAAATTGCTTTCAGACTCTATGTCAAAACCTTTAGGAACTACTCAGCATTCATAGAACTTTAACCTTTGGGCATGGATGAGCTTTCTGGATAGAGTCAGAAGTCACTCAGAAAGAATAATGAAGTTTGAGATGAGTGATCAGATTAGGTGATATCGTCTTTGTACAAAAAACAAGTTCACAGAAAATATGCCATGATCTAATGGAAAATGCCCATTATAGGCATAACTACTTTGGAGAACAATCAGTCAATTTCTAATAAAGTTGAAGATACATAGATCTGCTCCCAGGCAACCATCCTAGAGAACTCTCAGTTGTATCCACAAGGAGATATATACAAGGAATGGTGTGCAACACTGTTTATAATGGTGAAAAGATATATTTATATAATGTAATACTACAGTAGCCAAAGCCAGAGGTATCAACATGGATGAATCTTAAAAATGTAATTTTTAACAACAAAAAATGTTTCAGATGGATATATACAGTAGGATGCAAGTTATATGAAGTTTTAAAAATCTGCAAATCAGCTCTAAATTGTTTATGGATACATACATATTAAAATATGAAAACATGCATGAGAATGATAAACAACAAATTTAGGGGCATACTTACCCAGAGAGGGAGGAAGGATCGTGGGAATGAGCAGGAGTGTAGTATCTACCATATCCATTGCGTTTTATTTCTCATGGAAAAAAAGGAAAGGAAAATTTGAGAAAATATGGAAAAATAACACAATTTGACAAATTGATTGGTGAGAGTCTGTTCCTTATATTACAACCTACACTTTTCTAATTGTGTGAAATATTTCATTTTGGGGGAAAAAACAAAGACAAGAAGTGGGGCATTTCAGTTTTTTAGGTCAAAAAAATCAGAGACTCTCAAATTCCTAAGATATGTGATATTTTGCCCTTACTGAATAAATTCTGCAAAACAAAGACACCCATAACAACAAAATAAATCAGTATTTTCCTCACTTGCTATTAGTAAGTGTACTTTTCCAGGTTTCAGATATCTTGGAATTTTATAATGTAGATGTTGGCATATTTTTCCAAGTTGCTTTGTGAGCATCATGTTCAGATGCTGTTTTCTTGCAGAAGAAGAGGACAAATGCAGATTTTCAGTATTTAAAAAAATGAAATTACTGACCATGCCCAATAAAATTTTACAGAAACTCTCCCTAACTTCAATTAGTCTTTCAGATTGAGTCTATTCTGCTTCTTAAACACGTTACACTTCATGTGTATCTGAATCAACGAATCTGTGACCTTTTCAAGGCTTTGAGTGGATCTTTGAGAGGTTAAACCATTCATTCAACAAGTGTTTGCTGAGCATTACCATGCACCAGTCAGGGACCAAAATAGACACAAAAAACCTCTGCCTTCGTGAAACTTGATCTAGTAAAGGAAGTCAGAGTGCCATTGGGATTTTTTTTTTAAAAAAGAGCAGAAAAGGAAAACTGTAAGCTGCCGGAGAGAGAGAACAGGCCAGGGTAGACCTTTCAGAGAAAGTGCCGTTTGTGAAAGAACTGAGACGAGCTGAGGAACCAAGCTATGCATTTTTCTGGGTGAAAGCATTTCAGGCACAGGGGATTCCAGTGCAAAAGCCCTAGCATAGGTCTAGAACATTCTAGGAAGTACAAGGCATCCATTGTGACTGGAGTAGAGGGACAAAGGGGAAAGAGGAAGAAGATGAGGTCTGGGAGGTGACAGACATTCCGGGCCGAGACCAGGGTGAGGCAAGTGAGGCACTCATCTCAAGCACAGAATTTAAGGGACACGAAAAATTCAGTACTCAAGAAAATAATACTTTACATCAATATCCTTTAAAAATCAAATGAATGCAAAAAAATCCATGATGGACAAAATATCAGAATTTTAAATACAGACAGGATCAGTATCAGTGCCAGGTTGACCCACAGTGGATTCTGAGGCAAAAGGGAAAATTAGATACTGGTTTTCAGATACTAAACTGAAAGTTTTAAAACTTAGTTCTTAAGTTATAGATTTATAGGAAAATTGAGAAAACAGCACAGAGGGTTCTCATATATACCACACCCACTGTCCCCCATTGTTAACATCTCACATTAATGTGGTACATTTGTTCCAGTTAGTGAACCAATATTGATACCTTCTTCTTAACTAAAGTCCATCGTTTATTCAGATTTCCTTAGTTTTAACCATCTTCTGTTCCAGGATGATCCCATGCCGGATACCACATTACATTGTGTCATCATGTCTCCTAAGGCTCCTCTTGGCTGTGGCAGTTTCTCAGATTTTCCTTGTTTTTGGTGACCTTGACAGTTTTGAGGAGCATTGGTCATGTATTTTGTAGAATGCCCCACTACTGGAATTTGTCCGATGTTTTTCTCATGATAAGACTGGGGTTATAGTTTGTCAGGAGGAAGACCACAAAGGTTAAGTGCCATTTTCACCACATTATGTTGTGGGTATATACCATCAACATGGCTTATGACAGTTGATGGTGACCTTGACCACCTGGCTAAGGTGGTGTTTATCAGGTTTCTCCACTGTAAGTTTATTCTTTTTTTCCTCTTCCTTTCCGTACTGTACTTTCCATACCGGAAGGAAGTCAGTATTCGCAGCCCACACCTAAGGAATGAGGAGTTACGCTCTCCCTTCCTGAGGGCGAAGTATCTGTGGAAGTTGTTTGGAACTCTTCTGCACGGGAGGTTTGTCTCCTCTCTCACGTTTGTTAATTTACTCAATCATTTGTTTATATCAGGATGGACTCATGGATGCTTATTTCATACTTTGGGTTGTAATTCAATACTACTTTATTTTGTTGCTCAAATTGTCCTGGTTTTGGCTGTTAGGAGCTCTTTCAGTGGGCTCCTGTGCTCCTTTGACAGACCCTATGGCTGTGGGGTTTTGGGGGAGCATTTCCGTACTTTCTGATGTTACCAGATATTACAAAATGCTCTAAGCTGATCTTGTATATTTCCTGCCTCAGTCCTACAATAAGTCATTTCTCCAAAGCCCTGGATCCTTTTATTTGAAAATGTTAAAAACCAAGATCTGGATGCTAGGTGAGCTCGTTGCTGCTGAGGTGCTCCCCTGACTTTAAGAATCCAATATAACAGGAAAAAATAAATTCCTAATTATAATAGTACTTTATAGACTTTAATTGATATGTCCAATAATTTATCCTTAGTTTTTTGAAATTCATGTAAAATTTAGTACTAAATCTTTGCTGTCTGAGCAATTACTTTTATATGGACAAAGAAAACATACCCTTAAATTCGGCAGACTGACCAGCCATGGGGCCACGTGCTGCTCTGTCAAATGTAAGTGGCAGTGGCCTTGACAATCACTCTGCCCTGCTTCCTTAAATCGCAGGGAAGGTTCAGTCTTATTATTCTTGAGACATGTCACTTTCAACCGAAACCAAGACATGTCATGGGATGTTGGATCCTTAGATAATCACTATGATCATATAAAAGGAGAGGCATTTGATGAGGACAAATGTTTTCACCTTCCCCCAAAACAAACACCACTGCAGCCAGTTTCCCCCAGGCCCCATAAGTCTTTACTTGTTACTACATCACTTTGGTACCTCGAAGATCATTTTGGTCCTTAATGATGCTTCTTCTTACATTATTTATTTCATCCTACCTCATTAGCACAGCATTGAGGCCCTTCCCAGTCATGTGACAATCATCAGCCGTTTATTCAAATTGTTTTAAGATAAAGAGTCATCAAAACACTTATCCCCTTGGGGCCGGCCCAGTGGTGTAGTGGTTGAGTTCATGCGCTCCGATTCAGCAGCCCCAGGGGTTCAGATCCTGGGCGTGGACCTATGCACTGCTCATCAGGCCATGCTGTGGCCTGATGTGGGCAGCATCCCACATGCAAAATAGAGGAAGATTGGCACAGATGTTAGCTCAGCAACAGTCTTCCTCACCAAAAAAAAAGAAAGAAAGAAAAGAAAAACTTATCCCTTTATTCATGGAGGTAGAGGAAGTGAATTCCAAAGTTCTTCTGGAAAATAAAGACAAACTTGTTTATGTGTCTTCTAAAATTACAGACGTTAATTTAAATATTGTTACCAATGATTAATTATCATTAGAAAGGATTTTTAGACATTAAGGGCTACATTCTACAGGGCATAGCAGTAATCCCTGAAATTCAGTGTTGGTGACAATTTCCATTGTTACAGACACACTGAAAGGACAATTTGCTACAGTTGTTACATACAGAACAGCATTTCCTTCTCCTAAATGATTTTCAGTCTCCAGTATCATTTAAACAGTTTCTTTTAAGTGGCTATGCCATTTAAACTTTCTGCATCTGCACCTCAGCTGTCCAGCTATATTTTTGATGATAGAATAACTCGTCAGGAAGACCTGCAGTTCCAATCTCTCGCTTTTTAATGAGAAAATGGTTGCAACAGTTTGGGGCAAAAAAAAGATGATCGATACTGAATCTACCCTTTGAAGGTGATGAGTATGTTTGTTACCTGGATTGTGGTGATGGTAAGATGAATGTATATATATGTCCAAATTCACCAAATTGTATATGTTAATTGTCTGCAGTTTTTTCATACCAAATATGCCTCAGTAAAGCTGGGAAAATAATACTGTATATGTCTTGAAAGTGTATGCCCTCTTGAACCAATTGAGAGGTAGCCAAAGCCACGAATTTGTTGGAAAATTTCAACCTGGCAGGAAATAAGCATGTGCTATCGTTTGAATGGTTATGTCTTCTCAAAATTCATATGTTGAAATCCTAACCCCTAAAGTTGGTGGTATTAGGAGGTGAGAACTGTGAGAGACAGTTAGGTCATGACGGCAGAGCCTTCAGGAATGGGATTAGTGCTCTTATAAAAGAGGCTCCAGAGAGATCTCTTGCCCCTTCCACCATGTGAGGACACAGTGTGAAAATGTTTGCTGTGAACCAGGAACAGGGCTCTCACTCAAACACAACCACATTGGTGCCTTGATCTTGGACTTCCAGCTCGCAGAACTGCGAGACATAAATTTCTGTTGTTTATAAGCTACTCACTCTGTTGTGTTTTGTTATAGAAGCCCAATTGGACTAAGGAAGCATGCAAATTAAAATCTCTCATCCACATAGAAGGCAGTTCCCTTTGAGATTTCCTTGAGCATCCTCAGTATATAGGACAGAAACCATTGGGAGGAGAGATGGATGGTAGTTGGCCAATTCTCAAACTTGGGCTGGATGTTACTTATGCACAAGCCATGGTTACAATAGAAGGTGTAAAAGCTGAAGGCAAATCACCTCAAAGCACCCAAGAACTCCTGTGGACATTCACCACCTTTCTGAAGCTCAAATCAGATGTTTCCATTTTCAGTCCTGGTGTCTAAGATAAAAAGAGAAATTAATAATAATATAGATATTTTTAAGTTGTGGTCAATATCTTCTTATAGTGACAGACATGGATGAGAATAGGAGAACTTGCTCTTGACAGCAACATTTGTGGTCATTGATAAGTGATGTCCTTGATGAATCTTGATGTGACCTCAGTCTCTGTGTTTACATCATAGCATGTATGTCAAGCTCAGTGAGTAGGGCTTCTCGTATCTGTGAATGAAATACTTTATCATATATTATCAATGCATTGCGATAATTACATTAGTTACACTAATTATCTAATTGACCACCAGGGGAGTAATAAGAAGTCTTATGGGCTTTCCTGTGAACATTTCTTGTGGGAAATCCCCTGTGTTAGGTTATATTGTTGTTGCTGCTCATTCTCTGCCCTTCTGTAAGAGAATGACACAATCCTGCTTGTTGCTCTGTGACGTGCAAGGCTTCCCTGGGGAGTTTAGTTCTCTGCCCTGTGCTACTTGACCCTTTGGCTTCCTTTGGCCAGTGGAACATGAACAGAAGTGATATGTGTCATGTCAGAGTAAACATCTTAAAAATCATCATATGGTTCCTCTCTTGTTCCTTTCCCGCTACCACAAGAATGGAATGTCCTAAATAGAGGCTGCTCCTTGAGTCTTGAAAGCCCGAGAAATAAACTGTTGTTGCTTTAAGAGTTTTCAGGACTATTTGTTACTGCAGCACACCTAGTGAAAACTGGCTAACATAAGTAGTCTGTATCAGATCCTTTTTGTACATTACTTTCATCCACTTGGCACTGTCTCATTCCAGCCTCTGCTCTTGGCCACCAGTTCCGTGCATGCTTCCACCAGCTTCATGCAAGCTCAGTCAGACAGTGCCTTGCCTGCACCTATGCACACGTCTCTTGATTTCTGCCTCAGAGCTTCTCTGTCTCCACAGCATGGGATGTCCACAAGAACACACTTGACATTTCCGCAAGAGAAATTGTAAAGTACGAGGGGTGTTACCACCCGTGAAACTATCCTTAACAAATGGTAGACTGGAGTCAATGGAAAATTTTTTCCTCCTTTTGTCCCTCATGTAGCCAGTTCTGAGGCACATTTCATAAGGCTCCTCAGAAGTTCCGGCAGAATAGGGCACCAGCTGCCCAGAAAATTGGCCAACTCGAAAATGTCTCTCTGTATTGACTTTTCTTCCTTCTCTGTTTCGTTCCCTACATCCTGCATTCCTTCTCCCTGGAATCACATTCTCAGATAAACTATCTGGACACGAGGGGTCATTGTCCTGGCTCTGCTTTCAGGGCACCCAGGCCTAAGCACAGTCCCACTTTTCCACTTACTCTACATTTTGTAATAAGCGGTAGAGTACCTGGCCACTCTGGCCCATTTTCTGCCCAATCTTTGGCTACTTTATTTGTCAGAATTTCTTTTCAGTGTTTCACTGCCCCTATTGATTTTAGACCAAGTGAACAATGAAAGCATTTTAGAGTCTAAAGGTGCTTCACCATTTCTTTTACAACCTGATCTGTGGAATAAGTGTCCTTATTGCTCTAATAGAATAATCCAAATTTGGAAATAAAGTATTTTAGAAGTCCCTAAGTTTGTGTTAGAGTGAGGGACCACTGGGCTTTCCTCCCTGTCCGAATCATTACGTAGCCGCTGGATCACTCTGTTCCAAAACCCTGATCTTTTCTTTGCCATGTGTGCACTTCTGCTATCCTAAGAATACATATACAATCACTACAATATATTCCTATGGACAGCATTTCTTCTATATAGATAAAATCAACCTGAATATTCACAAACAGCCCCAGATGGGAAGGATAAGCTTCTCCTTTGGTCGTCACAGCTTCGTTTAAATATGCGCATGATTCACAGGCCAGCTTTTGTAGTAGTGTTGAGCCACACTGAAAGATAGGGCATACAAATCATGATGCTGTTTCCATCACCAACTCCCCTTTATTCATCTGTGCCAATCCATGGGATACAAAAGCAGTAGGAGAGGACTGCCAAGTGGCTGTCTGGAAAGTCCCAAAGTAATTCACTGATTCGAAGCACTTCCTGCAAGTCTCCAGAATGTGTGTGTGTATGTCTGAGTGTGCCTGTGTATACGCGTGCATGTATATGTGTGTGCACATGTGTACACACGCGCATGCGTGCTCACACACACGCATATACAGCACTAAGGACTGACCATGAAGAAGGGCACTCTCTGAAAGATTTTCGGAGGAGACTGACCAATTGATAGGGACATGAGGGAAGGTGGAGTTTAAGAATGAGGACTGGCCAGTCTTGGCTGAGCTTTTAGCCAGAATAACTATTTTATAATAGCTACACCAGTGAGTAACGTTTTCACAGTTGTCTACAGAAGATATAAATGTTGACAGATTTTAGAGAAGTAGGCTGCACACTAGAGTGTGGGTGACAAGTTGTGCTGCTTGGACAGAATACACAGAAGGTAAAGAACTTTTCCTTTCCTCGTGTTGACAATAGACAGCACAGACCGAGATCTTCGTTTCTTGTGAGTCCTGTTGACAGGACCCGTTCACTTCAAAGATGAGGTGAGGGTTTTGGAACAAGGTGATGCAGAAGCTCCATAATGGTTCAGACAGGGAGACCCCATGGATCCCTCCTTTGAGGCAAAGGAACAAGTAGTGCCTTTTCTGTGCTTTCAACGACATCCCTTTTGTTCTCCCTTTTTCTAAGCCTCCGAGTTTTTTTCCCTTCTCTGTTGAACATAAGTTTTTATTTTTAAATTGAACATACTTAATACATACAGTCATAATTATCTCACACTACTTAACTATCTTTTATCTCCAGCAGTTGTATGGTGCCTTCAATTCCTTGGGAGACTTTACATATAGACTATTCACTTCTTAAGTATCAAGTTAAAGTCCCAAAATTTCATTAGGGACTTCAGAAAAATATATTTAAATTAACATCAAGGAATAATACTGTTACTTGATATTAAGAGTCTTCTAAAAAAATCACACTTGAAATATTTTCTCAGATAACTTAAGTGGACTATTTTTATAGGACCACATAATCGGTGATAGTGTTTGAGTCTCACAAGAAACATTTTGTAAAAATGAGTTATTTAAATTATATTTTAACTTAGCCATCTTCCCAGCTTGACATTTACATACTCTTAAATATTTACATAGGTAATAATAATGTATTTGACTTATAAAACAAATGTAAGCAAGTTTATCTAATTTAGTCTGTACAAAAACAAACCTAAAATGTTTCATTTTTATTTTCCTTTATTTTAATATGGCAGTAACTTACTCTTCATCATGAAAATAAGATATACAGTCATCATTTAAAACCAAAACTCACGAAATAATTTAATTTGTCAAACGATTTGCCTTGAGTGGGTTTATTGAATGTCTTAAATTAAAATTTAAGTGCTCAAATTTATTTTTCCATGTACAATCGCAACCTCCTAATTCTTGGTTTGAAAGTCTTAATGCAAAATATTACTAAAATACAACCTTTCCAATTTATTGTTGCCATAAACAGGCTATGTCTTCTCCTCCCTTTGTACTCTCACTAAAGAGATGCCACTGTTAAATTTATAAAATTGGCAAACTCTGCCCCATCGTATAGATCCAAGCAAGGTGTGACCCAGAGGTATGCTGGAGCCAAGTCATACGGGTTCACAAAGCTGGCTGTGCACATCACTTTGCAGCTCCACATTCAGTGCCATCATCTTAGTAGCTTAAAATTAGCCATGGTGGGAATATTTACCATAGAAATTAGCAACACTGCAAATCAGGGGTCTTTTTTTTTTTTTTGAGAGCCAGTTGTTACCATTTAGCAGCACATCACTGATACAATGTCATTCCTGAAGACCTGTGTTAACCAGGCAGAACTTGGGTACTACTAGAGAGAGGCTAGGTTGGCCTGCGGAACCAAACAATCCTAAAATCTCAAGGTCTTACCAGAGCACAGGTTTCTTCTCACTCGAGCAGTCTGCTGCCAGTCCGAGTTATTAACTGCTTTCCGTCTGCTGACTCAGAGACCCACATGTACAGAGGCTCCCCCCCATCCTGTAGCGACACCATTTATAACACGTAACGTCCATGGTCAGTGCTGCAGGGAAACAGAAGATTAGACTCTCATCTGGAAATAAAGTGCTTCAGTGTAATAGTTTCCCATTGCTGCTGTCACAAATTCCCACAAACTCAGTGACTTAAAACAACCCAAATATGTCATATTACAGTTCTGGAGGTCAAAAGTCCACAATGGGTCTTACTGGTCTAAAATCAGGGTGTCGACAGGGCTACTTTCCTCCTGGAGAGTCTAGAGGAGAATCCATGCCTTTCCTACCTTCTAAAGGCTGCCTATATTCCTTGGCTTGTGGCACTTCCCTTCATCTTCAAAGTCAGCAGCATAGACTCAAGTCTTTCTCCTGACTCCAGCCCCTGCTTCTATTGTCACATCTCTTTTTCTTCTGCCTCCTTCTTCCATCCTTTAAGAACCCTGTGATTACACAGCCCACCTGGATAATCAAGGGTAACCTCTCTGTCTTAAGATCCTTCCCTTAATCACATCTGCTAAATCTCCTTTTCCACATAAGGTACTATATTCACAGGTTCCAAAAATTAGAATGTGGATTTCTTTAGGAAGCCATTATTCTGCCTGACTTAATGGGGCTGAACATAGTGGAGGGACTCTACTCCTCAAGAAAGAATAAAAATTTTCACAGCCTTTGAAAAGGTTAGCATTATCACTATTAATTCAGCCTCCATCCTAGGTTTCAAAATATGTGTGTATATACGTACACATCCTCAGAAATACACAAATATACGTATATTCCATTTCTCTTCCAATTTTCATCTTCAAGGACCATTCTCAGAAGATCCATATTTTAGGGGAATTCCCTCCACTTCCTAGAAGGAGTAGAGAGGAGATGGAGTCACCAACCATTTCTATCAGAGAACTATGTCTCTCTTGTAACCCCTTACAGTTTATTTCTTATAAGGATGCACATTGGAACTTGCGTCCAAGAGTTAGGTATTGTCATAAGTTCTATGAATTGGCCAGCAGGTTGTGGGACCCCCTGTCCTTGTTAGGGACTCCTCTTATGACTAACAGTCAACCCCTTACATGAGTTTTCACATCTGTAGTGCAGCGCAACCTAGAGCATCCTCTATGTCTCTATGGTGTCTTTTAAAAAGAGAATTAAATTTTATGAAAAGACCTATTTTCCCTTTCTCCCTTCCTTTCTAGCTTCCTTCTTTCCTTCCTATTTTCCTTCTTTTCTAATGAAAAATGGCATTAAAATCTCCAAATTTTTAAAGTCGTATCCTGGAGAACCTGATTAAAAATAAGGAAATAAATTTTGACCCAATTTGGTTCATAAAACAGGGAAATTTGTCTTCAGATTTTCAGCTTTAGGAATGATTTTTCTTTTGCTCAAAAGCTACAGATTAGAAACAAGTGTAAAATGTTACAGAGCAAATATGTGGACCAGTTGAATTCTTTATGATTCATAAATGTTCAGAGAACATTGAATGTGATATATCAGAGTTGACCCATACACTGCCTAATCAGATATCCTGTTGATCACAAGAAATGTGGTTTGCTTGATTCTCATGAGAAGGTGAAAGCATCTCTGTTTGCACTTGGCTAATTATAGAAATCTATTTGGGTGAAATCATGAATACTAAGCCATTTCCTCAGACAATTGTATTACATGGTCGAAAGCATGGTGGTGGTTTCCTCTATCATCAATTTTAATTCTACCGAAGGCTCATTCTTTTCCCACTGCTCTCTTCAAAGTGAGAAAGAAGAGTGCATACCATTTCATCTGCATAGAAATTCAGAATCAAAGAGTAAGAAATCCTTTCCTTTTTAAGGTTCAGAGTGATCAGCTCTCTTCGGCAATTACTTAGATTACTACAATGGGAAATGCAAAAATCAAGGGACCCACTGAAGCTTAATTACTCTCCATATTTACTCTGATCTCTTCTTAGCAGCTTACGTCTCTGCCTTAATTCATAGCTAATAGAGGTCAGAGTCAGGGTTAATAGCCTGCAGCTCAACATTCATTAAGTCATTCACTGATCATTAAAACATCCTGAAAAAGCTGTGTGTTGAAGTTTTAATAGCAGCAATATATGGAGACTTGCTGTTCTCAAATACTAATAATATTCTTTTATGACAGTAAGGAAGTGTGGCCATCCAACGGCTGACATTAATCTTGATTACCAGTTACGCTCTCTTAACATGGATTTGAAAACAAATCTTTAAGAAAACTTCCAGAAAGATGAGATTTCAGGCATCAGAACTTTCTGTCCCAGGAGCACGTATCACAATGTTGGAGATCAGTAAGTTCTCTTCACGCTGATAGAGCCAGGTATGAGAAACTGCCTTGGAGCTGGCCTGGAAAGTTATTCTACTCCTCGTACTCTCTTCCAGTCCATCCAGCAGACGTTAATTGAGCACCTATGATAGAAAGGCCCTAGACTGGGGACATAGGAGTTAACAAGATAGATGTGATGTTGTGAGGTCTATATTCCAGACACTTGGAAAAATTCCCTGACCCATTAGACTGAAGAATCTGGACAATAGTAAAAGAAATCACATGGGTCTACACACATCATCAAGGTGGGTTTCAAACACATTACAAATGTTTTGCATGTGTAGCTACTTGTATAACTTCAAAAGTATAGAATATTGTAGATTCTCTCTTAATACATACATAGGGTTTTAGATATATCTTTAAAGGACTGGGAGATGAATAATGGTCGTCTCCAAGTTGGGGTCGGGGGTAGTGGAGTTGTAGGAGTCTGGAATAAGAATCAGAATAGTCAAAGGATCCTCACTAGTAGGGTTCGAAGCTGTATATTACAACATTCTGGGAAATAACCAGCACCACATCTGCAGTTTTCCTGCCAAAAATAAGTAAACTGAATCTAATCACAAAGAAACATCAGAAAAACCCAAATGAAGGGACATTCTACAAAATAACTGGCCTATACTCTTCAAAAGTGTCAAGGTCATGAAAGACAAAAGGGAGCTGAGGAATTGACTAAAGAGACATGTCAGCTAGATGCAATGCATAATTCTGAATTGGATTCTGAGCCAGAAACAAAAATAGCTATAAATGACATTATTGGGACAATTGGAAAACTTTGAATGGACTGTGACTTAAATAGTAGTATTGCATCAATGTTTAAGTTTCTGGTTTTGATCACTGGAATGTCCTTGTTTGTAGTGAACAAACTTGAAGTATTTTGGAGTAGACTAAATACTAGAACTTACTCTCAAATGGTTCAAAAAATAACTGAGAGTGAGAGAAAGCTAGAAAGAAAGAGAGAGGAAGAGAGGGAGGGAGGAAGGGAGGAAAGAAGGAAGGAGGGAAGAAAGGAAGGAAGGAGGGAAGGAAGGAAGGAGGGAAGGAAGGAAGGAAGGAAAGAAGGAAGGAAGGAAAGAAGGAAGGAAAAGGAAAGAAAAAGAGAATAATAAAGCAAATGAGGCAAAAATGTTAGCAATTGATTGATCTGGGATTTGTAAGATACAGAGGAGTTCTTTATATTATTCTTTCAACTTTCCTTTACGTTTGAAATTATATCCAAAAAATTTACTAATGATAATATATTCATATATTACCAGCATAATTGTGTTTAGTGTCTACATAGAAAAAAATACTAGAAACTAATATGCCAAAATGTTGACAGGGTTGATTCTGGGTGGTGGGAGTATGGGCAATTGGGTTTTTAAATATTTTATTTGTAATTTTTGTTTTTCAAATTCCTAAGAAGAAAAAGAAATACCTGGAGGACTTATAGGAGAGCCAGTTGGGTCCAGGCCCAGGAGAGATTCAACAGGGACTTTGGAGAGTCAGAATGAAGTTGGAGCATCGTAGGACTCATCTCCTCCATCAATATGTTGACACCTCAAGGCCACTCTAGACCCTCTCTACCTGTCCAAGACCTCAAAATGGTCTTCAAGACCCAAGTGTAGAGCTTTAGTTGCAACCCCATTCGGAGTGTCCATTCTGCCTAAGGGTCAACTCACCTGCCCAGATGTCTGCCCTCAGAAGATGGATGGGGAGGGCTGTGCAGGCCCTGGAGGCAGGCTGAGGGCCACCTGGGCAGGGCATTCCAGGGTCCTAGGGCCAGAGGGGATTCTTGGTGGGCATGTCCTTTTGGTGCTGCAGACTCTTCACCCTAGGGGAAGGATACACAGAGACAGGGGTCAGAGAGGGAGGCCTCGTGCAGGGGACCACTGTCTAAGGTGAGTATGATCCCAGGTACTGACACAGGTCCAGTTAGGGTGGAGAATGGGATAATCCTGCTCCTCCTGTTACTGAGAACCCCCAAGCTTCTAATCATAGCTCCCTGGGCCTCCACCTCTTCCACGGGATTTTTCCTTCTTCCTCCCCTGCTTTCTCTGCTTTTGTTTTTCCTATACTCAACTCCCTCCTTTTATTTTAACATTTGGTTCATTTCTTTCTCACTTTTCCTCCTCAGTCCCACTTCCGCTTAGAGGTCTAGCAGCTCCTCTGGCCCCCTGTGGCCATAGGGTGGCCTGCAAAGTAAGAGTTTCCAATCCTTATTAGTTCCTCACAGTTGAATTTGCCTTATTCCACTTACCATTGGGGGGCATCTTCATGCAACAAAGGCCTCCAAGCCACAGCCTATTTGTCTATTTATTGATCCATTCTTCCTACACGCCTTTATTAAGTGCCTACAAAATACTACCTTCATAATGCACAGCAATAACAGCACACAGTCTCTGCTCCTCACTTTCTAGTGTAGGAGACAGCAAATAAACCCACTCATGCAGGTCAGAGGGATCAGTGCTTGATGCAGTGTGAGCACAGGGCCATGAGGGAACAGGCTGGAATCCTAGAAAAGATGGCCTTGAGCTGAGTGCTGAAAGGTGAGTAGGTGCTGTCTGAAGAGAAGAAAGGATATTCAGAAGTGCTGATGACATGGGGGAAACCTAGAGGTATGAACAAGCGTGTCTTTCTGCATGGATCCAAAAGTGCATGTGGGGCATAGAGGAAATGAGAGGCCAGAAATAAAGAAGAATCAAATCAAGGAGAGCCATGCACATGTGCTTGAGTTCTGGTTTTCCTAAAGATGAAGAGAATTGACCACCAAAGGATTTTAAAATCATAGAGAGCCACTCCAACAGAGTGGATTGAGGGGGACCAAAGTGGAGGCCAAGAGGCCCCTTAGACAACCAACACAGAACTCCAGACAAAGAAGGGAGGAGGGTCTGGGTGGAGGGGGCAGATCTGGGAGACACTAAGAGGGGGAATCTATAGGACTGGGTACCTGATTGAATAGCAAGGGGAGGGGGTCAATGAGATAGAGACGACTATGAAAAGTGTCTGGTTTCTGACTTAGGCAATATAACAGTCATTGTTCTCCAGAGACACAGAATCAATAGCAGAGAGAGAGAGAGATTGATTGATTGATTTTAAGGAATTGGCTCACACGATTGTGGGGTTTGGCAAGTCTGAAATTCACAGGGCAGGCTGGCAGGCTGGAAATTCAGGCAAAAGTTCATGTTGCAGTCTTGAGCTGGAAACCCATTGAGTAGGCTAGAGGCTGGAAACTCAGGCAGAATTTCTATGTTACAGTCTTGAGGAAGAGTTCTTTCTCCAGAAAACATTAGTTTTAACTCTTGAGTCCTTCAATCAATTAGATGAGGCCCACCCATACTATGGAGGGTGATCTGCTTGACTTCAAGTCAAAAGATTGTAAATGTTAATCACTTCTACAAAATACCTTCCCAGCAACATCTTGACTAGTGTTTGGCTAAGCAACTGGGCACAATAGCATAGCCAAATGGACACAAAATTAGCCATTACAGGCAACTAGGATGATGGTAGCACTGATCATTAAGTTCAAGAACACAGAAAGGAAAATGTTTGAGCAGGAAAATGAGTTCAGTTTCAGACATGTTGAGTTCAAAATGCCTATGGAAACACCACACAAGCTGTTGAGGAAGCAATTTGATATATGGATCTGGAACAGACCACAGAGCTGAGATTGGATTGTGCCAATAAGAAGGGAAAGTTTTTCAAATGAAGATGGGGTGGCAATTTCAACTACTAGAGAGAAACACAAAGACCCCATCAAATTTGCCATTCTGGCAAATGCCTCACTAATACTAGTGAGAACATTGAAGTAGAAGCTAAATAGCGGAAACAGGAGAAAGTGGAAATAGTTGAGTGTAGACTATTCTTTAGGAAATCTTCCCTGACAGCTGGCTTATTTCCAGGAATATTACGCAGCAAAGTAACATTAAACAACAATAATTTAGACATCTCCTTGGAGAGTCATGAATTATAGTCCAAGACACATTCAGACGAAGGGGCCGAACCAGGTAGGGGATGTTGTACTCCACTACTACCTCATCCTGTGTACCCTTGGGCAAGCCACTTAACCATTCTGATCCTTAGTCTCTTTTTCTATAAAACTGAAATAATTATACTTGGCTTACAGAAACGATGTGAAGATTAAATTATTTTATGTATGTAAAGGTAACAGTAAATTGAAAACAGAGATGTAATGATTAGCTGTTATTATAAGGTATTATTCCTATTAAGTACTTAATAATAAAAGGATCGTAACTTTTAAGAATTTGGTCAACCTTTGTTGAAAGCCTATCTTATACTCTTTTATAGAAAACTGTTAAGATTTATCTCCTAGTTTTATAGATCATGGGCACATATCTTGGAAGATTGAACCTCAGAAACATTTTAAGCACTGAACTATTATTTGAGTTTTTGATGCATTCAAAACCATGTGGTGAGCTTTCCCTCTTCTTGTGTCTATTGGCTCAGAGGTACGGTAGAAACAATTCAACATGAAGCTGTACTGGCATTCTTAGCTAATTAGAGTCAGCAGTCTTTTCAATAATTTGAACCTTTTGTTATCTAGGCAAAAATGCAGCTAAGTTTTCATTAGACAAAGTTAAAGGCAATCCATTTTTTTAATAACTGTCATCAATTATTTTCTTTCCACAGAAGCAAGTTACTGTGAATCCCCAAAAAAGGAAAAAAATTGCTAAAATTAGTGGCTGACAGCATGGCTTCCTGCCCTCTGAAGACAAGCCACTGAGGAACCATAGGGGTAGACCAGGGAAGTGGCGGGCTGGTCCCTTGTTGTGTCCATGTTTACAGTGGGATGATATCTGTCCTCTGATTCCTGATGTGCATAACGTGCATTTATAGCACCAAACAGAGGTCTGAGCTCCTTCAGTGGTGTCATACCAGTCCCACTACATAGGTGAGATTCATTCATCAAATACGGGTGTGTTGGGGGGAGATGAAAAGGCAGAGTACAGAGCATTTTTAGGGCAGTTAAAATACTCCATATGATACTATAACGCTGGACACATGTCATTATACTTTTGTCCAACTCCACAGAAAGTACAATACCAAGAGTGAGCCCTAATATAAACTATGGGCTTTGGGTGCTTATGATGTGTCAATGTAGGTTCATCAATTGTGGCAACTATGCTACTCTCGTGGGAGATGTTGATAATGGAGCAAGCTATTCATGTGTGGAGGCAAAGGATATAGGAGAAATCTCTGTATACTGTCCTCTTAATTTTGCTGTGAACCTAAAATTGCTCTTAAAAAGTAATCTTAAAAAACCAATTTCCTAAATGTATATACAGATATAGAGAGAAGGAGAGCATTTACTATGTACATATTACTACATACTAAATATATATTACTATCATAGAGAGAGAGACAGCACTCTATGTGTGAGCATCATCATTGCTGCTGGGGAATACAGCAACAAACCAAAGGGACTAAACCAAGTCTCTGCTCCCATGAGCTCCTATGGAACAAACATGTATTCAGTGCCTGTGCAATGCTTCATTCTATGCTAGACTCCAGGGATCCCATGATGAGCAAGGTTGTTGAGGTCCCTAACCTCACAGAGCTTGCAGCCCAGCTGGGGAAACAAATGAACCAGCAGAAATAATCTGCTGCCATAGGGAGGTGGGAAAGGGGATTCTAAAGCTTGAATGAGAGCATGTGGTGGAAGTACCTAGCCTTACCAAGGAAAGTTCCAGAAACAGGAAGTGATGTTTGAGCCAAGATCTAAAATATCAAAATAAGAGTGGAATTCAGCCAATGAAGAGGAAATAGAAGTGAGAACACTATGTGGGAAGTTCTGCAGACAAGAGAGAGCATCAAACAGGAAAGCAAAAAGCATTTGTGAACGTAGAGCTTAGGGTGTGCAGTGTTTGCGGAAGGCAGAACTAAGCCCGGAGGCCCGCGGAATGGGCAGGGCCCCTAAACTGAGAGAAGGCAAGGTCATTCAATTTAATTTTCCTTAGGCTCCTAGGAGCCTGAAAAGTAAAGAAATGTCAGAAGGAGGTTATAGAAATTAGGTATCTTAAATGTTTGCACTTAAACTAATGTTTCAACAAAAATATATAAACTTTAATGACTAAGTACTCTCATTTGAAGATAAAGGAAGAAATGTAAATTTGTGATTTTTCCATTAGTGTGAGACCACCTCCCCCAAAACGCTAGTGCACACACAGACACACACACATACGCTCACACACACACACACACACTCCCCAGTGCCCACATAACACCCACTTAAGAATTCTTCCTTCTAAGGAATGATGAGGATTGGGGATTTTATCGTAAGAGTGATGGGAATCCTTGAAAAGAATTGAAGCAGAGAAGTGATGTAATCTCATTTGCATATTGTAAATTATGGGAAATGGATTAAAGGGAGGCAGGACTGGAGACAAGAGACAGGTGGGAGATATTGTCACCCTCCACAGGAGAAACGGGGATGGTCTGGACCAGCTCAGCGCCCCGGCAAGAGGTTTGTATTACAGTAATATTTGGATGGTAGAATCAGCAGGACTTGTTGGCTGACTGAATAAGGGAAGTGAGAGAGACAGAAACGTATTTGCCAATCAAAATATTCAAGTTACTTATGGCTTATGCTATGGATTGAATGTTTATGTTCCCCTGAAATCCATATGTTGAAGCCCCAACTCCAAATGAGATGGTGCGATGGTATTTGGAGGTGGGGCCTTACGCTGGTAATTAGGTTTAGATGAGGTCAAGAGGATGGGGGCTTCCATGATGAGATTAGCATCCTTATAAGAAGAGAACGAGACCAGAATGCTCGCTTTCTCCTCCATGTGAACACACAGCAAGAAGACAGCAGTTTGCAAGCCAGGAAGAGAACCTCACTAGAACCGAATCGGCGAGTCTAACCTTGATCTTGGACTCTGCAGCCTCCAAAAGTGAGAAATATGTCTGTTTAAGCCAGCCATTCTATGGCATTTTGTTATATCAGCCCAACAAGCTAAGACAATTTATAAATATAACATCCATTTCCATAGCATCCTCACTTCCTTGAATGGTTTTATATCCATATTATCTCCACCGGTTTTAAATTATTAATAATTATAATGTAATAAAGTGCTTCATTTTCAAAATAGTTAGCAGAAATATGTTGACTGCAAAGAATTTGCATTTTTGCTTTTTTAAAATAGTGCCTTCATAGATCTGCTTCCCCTCTCTAACATTTCTTTGAAGCTCCCACGTTGAGTAGTGTTCTGATATTGTGATCTAATTCTAAAATGTTATTCTCTCCCATATGTGAATAAACATAAATTCAGATGTGGATCAAGCACGACCTTCCCATTAAAAAGAAGTTATTGAAAGCTATTGTCACAGATGAATGACGCATTTATAAATATCATTCAAAAATAAATACTCAGTATTATAGAAACACTAAATTTTATTCCAAGATTCACTCATGTTTCTATGTTTATTAAATTTGAAAAATAAATTTCTAGGAAAGATAGCAGCAAACCATTTTGCAGTATAAGCCTCTAGAGAAAGGTCGTATTCTTCATGGAGGTATGTCAAGGCTTTGGCTATATTCAAAGGTTAAATTTCAGGCCCTAGACCAGGTTTGATTCACGCTGTTTTCTAATTGTATGCCTGTGGCTACCCTACTTGGTTAGCACACCGTACTAATGAGGCCAGTGGCAAAAGTTCAGATCCCCAGACAGGACATTTGTTTTTCTCTGCTTGTGGTGCTGGCTGTAATACCTGTTCCAAGTCGTTCTCAGAAATCTGTGTCAATCGTCACAATGTCAAGAGAAAGTGCAAATGGCTTAATGAAAATTTGTCTTTCGCTTAGAAAAAAAGTCTCAAAGCACATGTGAAACTAATGGAGAGATAGTGGTGTCACCTTCAAATACAAAGAGCAGAGCATTCCTCATATTACTACAACAAACAAAATTCCTGCCAGAAGCAAGTCATAAATGTCACCAAGAATGATGATCTTAAATTAGATTCCACATGAATAATTTCTTCATTTTCCATCTTTGACCAAACGGCACTAAATTAGCCATTAAGTAAAAACTATGTGAAGTGTACATTTACCTGCTTCCTTCCTGTCTCCCCAAATTGTTATGAGAATGAATCAGATGGTATCTTGGAGGCATTTTAAAATAATAAAATATTAATCCAAATTGTCCCCTTTTGAATCAGCGGGGGAGGAGGTATATTGAGTTTTCAGAATATGAAAGCAATGGGTGTTGTGCAATTCAACCTCAAACAACAGTCAATTCAGAAGAGAACAGAATTTGAAGCCTGCTATTTGAGTGGAACAGTTGAGTGGGTTAATGATCAATTGGTGGCATGATGGCAACAAAGCCATAGATAGCTCTGACATAACCCTTCTTAGATTTTCAGTTTAGCAAAATTCACTACTGAATAGAACTCATAAGATGGTTGGCCCACCTCAAAAACTATCTGGGAGGTTCCATGGCTTTATTAACAAAAGGCTCGCAGGAACCTGTGACATTGGGGCTCTCCTTGGCATGAAGGCCTGCAAGAGATGTCTTGCTAGCTGGCTAACTGGATATACAGGTAGTCCCTTAAAAAAAAAGGAAAAAAACCCAGGGGAGATGGTAAATTACACAAGACCAGGGTCTGACCTTCAGATTTATAGTTGACTGAATCCAGAAACCAAAATTCTAGAAGTCACCCTCGGATTGTCCTTCTCATGCATATATAATCATTCACTTAAATTGTTCTTCTCATTCACGTCTAATCATTCTACTTTCTCAATGCTACTCAAATCCATCCATTTCACTCCATCCCCTCTGCCACCATTCTGGTTCTGATCACCTCTAAGCCCTACCTGGATCATGTCAACTGTCTGGTAACTCCTTAGTCTAGTTTTGTTTCCTTCCATTCTCTTATCGAGATTGCTGCAAGACTGATCCCTAGAATAAATGCAATATGCCTTATAACCCTCCACGGCTCCCTTCAAATATAGTATAGTCTCTTTAAAATGGTTTGCAAAGCCCTCAACAATGGAACATCATTCCATACTCTCCCCCCATCGCACATTCTCTGCTGTATTCATACCAAGCTTATTCTAGTTTTTCAAATGTGTTCTTTCTCTCAATTCCAAAACTCATGCATGTTATTCCCTCTGATGAATCATTCTCTCTCCCAAACCCTGAGTTCCTTCAAATCCTATGTAGATATCAGCTCAAATGTCTCTCTCCACTTTTCTCCAGGAGCCTCCCTTGACCCCAAGACTTGGTTCCAACCTCTTGTTTTCTACTCACTTAGTACCCTATACCTCCTGTTACCCCTGTAATGAATATTCATCATATTAATTGTAGCAATCAATTTAAATTTTGTCTTTCCTGCTAAGCTCCAAGCTCAAGGAGGAAAGGACAGGGTCCAGCTTGACCATTTGTGTCCATAATGAGAACAAAAGATCCACTAGTGTAGGAATTTCTTTTATTTCCACTATATCCTCATCACCTAGAGCAGTTCTGATAATAGCAGACAAGAAATAAATTCTTGTTGCATAAATAAATGAACAGTAGGCATTCAATAATGTTTGTTTGAAAAGAATCCAGGGCCCTTCTGAAGCTGGGTACCTGAGGGTTACTGTAGAAATTCAATGAGAACATGTTTGCCTTTCGACCTTGACCCCAACATGGACATAGATGAATCTTCTTAATTTGCTGTCTTCTTGCTTAACTTGAGGAGTGATTCAGGGGTCACGAGGATTTATGAGCTGGTTTTGCAGAAGAAAGAGAATGCCCCCAGAGAGGTTATGATCACTGGATGTCCGGCCCCCAGCAACTATTGATGCCCAGAAGTCAGATTGCCCAGGGGCTTATTAGGAGTGACCCCCTTTGTTTCTCCAAAGCTCCTCCTGCTAAGCCCCTTAGCTCTATAAAAGCCCCTGCTTTCTACTCTTGTTAAGGAAGATTTGAGTGAACATATGCTCCCACCTTCTTGTTTGGGCCAATTCAAATAAATCATTCTTCATCTCCAAGCATCAGCATCTCAGTGTTTGGCTTACTGCACATCAGGCACACGAACTTGAGATTAAGAGGTTCCGCCATGTGAGGACACTGCAAGTAGGTGCTGGGTATGAACCAGGAAGAGGGCCTTCACCAGAATGGAGCCATGCTGTTACCTTGATTTTGGGCTTCCTAGCCTCCAGAACTGTAAGCAATCAATTCCTATTGTTGATAAGATTAAAAAAAAAAAAAAAAAAGAGGGGTGAGCCCTGTGGCTGAGTGGTTAAGTTCACGTGCTCTGTTTTGGCTGCCGGGGGTTCACCAGTTCAGATGCGGGGTGCAGATCTACACACCACTCATCAAGCCATGTTGTGGCAGCATCCCACATAGAAGAACTAGAATGACTTACAACCAGTATACACAACTATGTACTGGGGCTTTCAGGAGAAAAAAAAAAGAGGAAGGCTGACAACAGATGTTAGCTTGGGGCCGATCTTCCTCAGCAAAAAAAAAAAAAGAAAAAAGGCACATCTTAAAAAAAAGATCCATGAAGGAAACTCAAGTCCATGCAAAGCTTTAATAAAAGGATATCAAAGCAATCAAACTCATAGGAAACATTTAAAAATCAGAATGGTGATTTTTACTTATTATTTTACATCAAGAGAATGATCTACATCTGTTCTTCACTCAAAGCACTCCCTCCTAGTAGGCAAGCCTGCTCAAAGATCAAGAGGTTATCCCATAACCATAGAATTAATTTAAAAAGGGTTAGAGTTCTTAAGGGATCCATCCACCAAGCCAGGAACATGAGATGCATTGAACTCTTCCTTTCTACATATTTCTACCTGATGTAGGCCATGGCAGTGTGGCAGGAGCTTGATCTGATCCACATTTATCCAAAGAGGCAACTGCTCTTGTTCAATATTGTTCAATACTGCTTCTCAGTGCTTAAGCCTTTGAGAAAGGGTATTTGTTTACGGTCAATGCAATTCCTCTTCTGCAAAGCAAGAGGTTAAGCTGTAGGCTTTCTAAAGTCTCTTTTAGACTTAGCATCCTTTCTAAGGTCGTAGAAACTAAGAGTCAAATAAAATCATGAGTTTGGCTGTTAAATAATCCGTTGATACATTTCTGTACATGATCAGAACTAAAGTCCTAGAACTAGGAGTGTCATGGTAACAGTTCTTTCTGTGCTTTCCTGATCACACTCTGGGAAGGCCAGTGAGAGTATCGTAAATGGCCTAATTAGAAGTCAGAAAGTCAATCTCAAGAGACAAAATACATATTCTTACTTTTAGATTTGGACATAGATTGGGTAACAGTTTTTCTAGAAAATATTTTAATTTGAATTTGGCTCGTATTAATTGTTCTGCAAATATTTTATAATGGATCTCTTTGAGTTTCACTGCCACATATTAATTTCGCAGAGTGTTATTTGTGCATCACTTATGTTAAAGTAACCAGATTAGGCCCCAGATGGAGTCACTTTCCCCTAAGAGTTTATGATGACAGCCTTTTCCTTCTTTCTGAAAATCCAAAGCTGAAGTATGACCTGCTATACAAAAAAAGTCTGCCTCACTTGCTACAGCAATGTGGATAGTATTTGTTCTACTTTTTATCATAATCAGATATCTAGAATAATAAAGGAAAATGCTCCCCATTATTATATGGGGAGATAAATTTGTAATAAATAGAGTTCTCTAGAATACCAGACTCTTATAATACATGTTTGGTCTTTCTTCCATCTGCCTCTGCCTTGTCAATGTGAATGAGATCTGGGAATGAAGCCAGACAAAGGAACCCCACCTGGAGTACTGAAGAGAAGAAATTAGCTTAAATTACAGGTAAAAAGACTTTGGTTGGGCATAAGAGGAAACTCTTGATCTTTGCTTTGATAAAATACTGAAATAGGACAATCAGAAGTCATGAAGTTTCTATCCTTGGGGAATTTTCTATAAAGGTTAAAGAAAATTTTCTGCCTGAGGTCTTTCATTCATTCTTTCATTCATTCCTTTGATAGAAATGGTGGATTACCTGATGACTGATTACCTAAACATATACAAAGCATATTTCTGAGCTAAAAGGCAGAAATCAGGACCATGTGGTTTCTTTAGGTTTGTAACATTTTCAAATATTATGAAGTGTTCCTGAATATGCATATGGAGAGAATGGCTAAGAGAAGATCATCTAGAGAAACATTTTTATGCAAAGAGAGATAATCCTGTTGCTAACTGTCAGTTATGGCTCTTTGTGATAAAGAAGATTTCTGAGAAATGAATGTAGGTTATCCTGTGTAATTTACTTCAGAGGAGAAAACGACCTCCAGGGGTAGTGAACTCTATGAAAGTTATCCAAGAACTGGATGACCATCTGTCAGAAAGGTGCTAGAAGAAAGTCCCATATTTTGTTTGAAGAGAATTCCACTAAAGGTGTCTTCTATGAAAACAAACAGTTGGCCAAATTATTGAGCAGCAATGTTCATTGGAGACATCCTGAAAGATAGAAAATGAGTCAAGGCCATCGCTATGCACAGACACACACATGCACAGTCAGGAAAGAATTAAGCTCAATTCCAAAGTACTAGTTTGATTTGAATTTTTAAAACGATGGAAAGTCATGCCAAATTCATGTTTAGTACCTTAAAGAAGAGGTACCGGAGAGCTACCAGGGAAGTATTCAATAACCAAATGGCACATCCACCAGTCAATCAGACCGGGTTGGAGTAAGGCCCCAGTAGCCCCTGGCTATGCCAAGTGTTGACCCTTATTTGTTGTATCTGGGGTCACCCAAGAGTCCCTGAGGGGAGAGTTAAGGAAACCAGGGGCAGGACAACCTAGAGGGAGCCTTTGGAACAGTGGCTATTTATCAACCAGTTCAGAAATATTTTCCTAATTTAACAAGTAGTACTACCATACTAGGGTCCTGTGGATTGGCTATCAGTCCTGGGGACAACCATTAGTATGAATCCAGATACTGCCAGTCCCACGGCACCAACCCCCTCCCTGACAGCAAGTTCGAAGGGAAGGAAAAGAGGGAAGCAATCCATCTTGATTTATCTAGGTTCTTCCTTCTCTTCTGTGTGACAGAGCCATTAATAAATGGGAAACAACAGGCTGGGTTTCACACCATAATAGGGAAGATGTGGCTGGAGGGTCATATACAAAGAGGATTTCAAAGACTCCGTGTCAGACAGAAGGAACTGGGAAGCAGTGCCCCACAGGAGTTTGTTTTGAGACCAGTGGTGTTCACCCGCTTACAATAATTGGCAGCTTGATGGAGGCTGGAAAAACGAACAGTTCTAACTAGAAGTTAAAGAAAGTACAAATTAGGAGTAGAGGAGAAATGCCAAGGTTTTGAAAGAACAACACAATTTCAAGTATCAGTGGCCACCTAGAAAAAGCAAGAAAGAAAGAAATTCCACACAATAGTCACTATGTTAGATGGGATAAAACTACACCACATGAGATGATGTTGACAATTTATGCATAAGTAATATATTAATGTCTGCTATACCTACCCCTCCAGCTTCACCTGTTCATTCATCTACTCAAAATATATTGAAACTCTACTATTCAACCCTTTAAATAAACTTGTGATAGTGTTCTATAAGGTGAAAACCACCATATCAACACTTGCTTTATTATTATAAACAGTTGATTCTCTTTGAAGGCAGAAATCATGTCATAGCCTTTTATAAGACTAATTTTAATTACACAAGTAGTTATAAATCCATTCCTCCTTTAAAAAGGAAAAAACTAAACATTAGGGGCCGGCCCGGTGGCGTAGCGGTTAAAGTGCGCACGTTCCATGCCAGCGGCCTGGGGTTCGCCGGTTTGGATCCCAGGTGCAGACATGGTCCCGCCTGGCACGCCATGCTGTGTTAGGCGTCCCACATATAAAGTAGAGGAAATGGGCACGGATGTTAGCTCAGGGCCAGTCTTCCTCAGCGAGAAGAGGAAGATTGGCAGCAGTTAGCTCAGGGCTGATCTTCCTCAAAAAAGAAAAAAAAAGAAAAACTAAACATTAAAGTGGCGAGACCATATAATTTATTATCCAAACTAGGACACTCTTGAGGGCGAATGGAAGTGCATTTGATAGTTATCCTGAGACACCATCAGGTATAAACCAAGACCCACCAGACAAATTGGGACACTGGGCACCATACAGATAAGAACCCTGAAGCCCTTGAGAAAACATCCTGTCTCTCCCCAAAGGCTGTCTTCAACCTTCCCCAAAGGTGACTACTGTTATTATTTGAGAAGAGTGACAGCTGGGCAACATTTAAAGTTTATCGAACATTTGCTAGAAAGTCAGAGAACTTTTTGTAGAACGAGGGAAGCTCAAGTTAGATTAAGAAAATGGAGGTAAAAATCTCTCCCAGGACACAAAACCTCTTCGGTTTAGTCTACATGGGCATCAATCCTCTGATGCCCACTCCCACGCGTTTCGCTGTGCAGCACTTCCTCCCAGTACATTTTAGCTCTACGTAACAAGGTCTAACCCTCATCAGTTGGCCTTAAGAGATATTGCTAGAACTTTACTCTGGGCAATCTCTCAGAAAACTCTCTGATCAAGTCTTTTTCTACTTTATAAGGCCTTGAAGAGCTTTTAGTTCCATTTTTTCAAATAAGTCCCTTAAGATATCTCCCCACCAATATTATATTTCAATCTGCAATTGATTCAGAGATACACTTAAATTTGGCCGAAATAATTTCATTCCTAACTTCTGATGCTCTAAAGAAAACAGATAATACCATTCAACATTCCAGAAGGGAAAGTTATTGGGGAAAACTGCTCTCCACCCTTCACTCATTTCTCCCTTGAGGAGGAGAGACGTATTGGACTGGTGAGGTCAGCAGACAGAGCTGAGCAATGCCAGGTTCGGACCCTTCAGAGAGACCATGACCTTCTGCAGGTCAGACATTCTGTTCAGCCAAAGGAAAGGAGGTCCCCTGTGCTGTCTGGCTGTGCCAGGGACCGAGGGAGTAAGTCTTTCAAATTCAAGAGGAGTATTACTAAGCCTATTTGGCCAACATTTAAAACCATATTTTTCCATCAGCTTAAGCAATAATAAGGCCAACTTTCTTTTTAACTCCCCATCTGTCTGTCTTCTCTGGCCTATCTCTCTACTAACTCCAAAATCTGGATAGAAAGATTAGTGACATTTATTGGTCCTCCAAAATCCCACATGTAGCTCTGATTGATGAGGTTTCATTACAACTCTTCTTCATCAGTGACCACCCTGTTGAGTAGAGGGGAATGAGGGTCCCGACCCAAGTGTGCTGCTTTCCCGCTACCTCTGTGACTAATAGCACACATTTGCATGCAGTTCCCCAGGGTCAGTCGTGGGGTCTAGGGTTACAAGATAGAGTTTCCTCTATTAATAGCCATGAAGTGGAAGCTCGTAATCCTGACTTTACTAGCATCACATCCTACTGTAGATCTTAATTTTTTAGAATCATGGACTATTTAGATTATCATGTACATATGGAACTCACCCTAGGAAAATGCATATATTCAGAAAGTTTGGCATCTAATCCTGCAGTCTGCTCAGATGAGCGCATGACCTGCTCTCTCACTCCTAACTGGCTGGAAGAGAAAGACAGAATCCTAGACTTTTAGGTAGGAAGGGACTTTAGAGCTCATCAGAGCCAACTTCTCATTTTAGACTCTGGGAAACAGACCTAGAATAACTTTAAGGTTGTGAAGTGCAAATCCCTTTAAGCTTCTTAGGAATGCTAATATTTCAAGTACATAAGGCATATTTTTCCTTGTGCAGAAACCCTGAAAGTCCTTCCATCCCAAAGCTGCATTGCCTCCATGCTAACTTACTCTACATGTGAAAAAGCAAGCAACCCAAAAGAAGTTCCTTCTGTTTCTGAAACAATTAATCTATCCTCACGAGGAAAGCTCATGTAGGTTGCTGTTTTAAACAAAAAGAAACCAAAAGTACAGCTTAAAAAAATATGTTGACACAGTTCCAGGTCCCAGCATATGCCCAACAAATGATCATTATCTGGCAATGGCAGACATACATTTAAAAAGAAAAAAACCCATCCATGGTTGTTTGTCTTTATTATAACTACATATTTTATGTAAGCATATCATTATATGCAAATCAGTTACAACCTTGAAACTCTGGGCAAGTAGCCAAAGTGATTCTAAGCCACACAGTCCAGACATCACTGTCATGTAACTCCATACACCTGACAAGAGCATTAAATCATCTTGTCATGCCTGCCTCTCCTGGCTGGTATTTCTTTCCCACCCTTAGTCAGCAGAACTTAAGTCCTTCCTAATTTTTCATTAGTTCTTCATTCTTCCACGACCTTAAAATTGGTCCTTCCTTCCAGGGTTTCTTGATCTTCTCAATCTTGACATTTTGGGCCAGATCAATCTTTGTTGTCAGGGGGCTGTTCTGTGCATTCTAGCACTTTTAGCAGCATCCCTGGCCTCAACTCACTAGATACCAGTAGCATCTCTCCTGTCCCCCGTTGTCACAACCAAAATATCTCCAGACATCACCCAATGTCTCTGGGGAGGCAAAAATCACCCTCACCCCAAGTTGAGAGCCACCACTTTAAATGAATCTGCTTGAAAGCAAGACGCCAAATCAAATTTAAATTCGAGAAAGCATCTGGGAGTTAAAGGGTCCAAAGAGAACTCCTCCCTCACAGTAGGAGGCTGCTTATTTTCTTCCCGATGATATCTTGACCTAGGAGGCCTCTCCATATGCAATTCCCTGGAAATTCTTCCTTATGACCCTCTAACTTCCTCTGCTTTGCTTCAGGACCATTTCCTCTTGTGGTATACTATGCCATTCTTTCTGGTTCTAATCTGTTTTGTAAAAGAAGCACTCTCTGTTTGTGGAGAACACCAAATTTATTTCATTCAGACAATCAGTGGCTGGGTTTTCTTAATAAAAGGAGATGGGGGCAACTGGGAAGAGAGTGGGGAAGTGGCTTTAGAAAGTGTGCCTGGTCAATGTAAATTTACCTGATTAGCATAGTTGTTGACCCAGTGATTCTAGAAAGTTCTTTGCAAAGTTGGGTAAACTTTGAGATAGCTCTCAAGACGCCAACCGTTTAGCCATGGAATCAGAATCTAGCCAAATGGAATATGGGGAAGCGGTTTTCAGTATGCCTGCCTGTGCAGTACCCTCATTGAAATTCCTTCCATCTTGCTAATTTATGGCAGAGCTCCATCCAACTCCAGAGCCAAAACGCAATAATGCAGCTCATTAAGAGCCACCAGGGAGTATTTAGGAAACATGCAAAAGGAACAGTTCCTTTATTTCCTTTCCCTAGAGTCTTATTTCCATCCCAAGGTTTTCTCCATTTCTTCTAGTTTGAACAACTCAAAATTGGCTTGAAAAATAACTTACCATGATAATTCATCTCTGAGCTAGGTTTTTTTTCTTCTAATTTTTATATTTCCTGAAGTGCATGTGATTCAGTTCCAATTTTGAATTCCAAATGAGCAAAATGAACTCACATTTTTATGTCCAATTAAATAATTCATTTCTCTAATTCTTAAGCCTCCAATTCAAATAAGCAAGTTGACGGGAACTCATCTACTGTATTCATTAGAAATTCACCTTTCCTTCTACCCCCTTCCTTATGAGGTTGGCTTCTATAGTTTTGGTAATTGTTTCAGAACATGCTGCGCGCAAAATCAATACCTCATTAAGTTATTTCAAATCGGTGAACTACAGCTGTTTCAGAGCATGAGCATGAAATATGGTTTCATCAATAGAATCTCAGGCTCTGTCTACACAAAGAAGAAACAATTGGATAATTTAGTCAATTCTCTTTTTTAAAAAAGGCAAATGGGTTGTTTGGTATTGGGAGGCCAAACAGTAATTTGCCCTTGTTTTTGTCATGTGCACAGGACATACAAGGAGTAGAGACTGTCATGATGTTTCTACTCCATTTCTTTGTGTCTCTGTAAGACTATGAGCAGAAGAATGCCTATTCTATCCTGAAAAGAAAATCTGTTGCCAATTGCTCAGGAACTTGCTCTTTCCTTGTCTGATCTAAGCATGAGAGTGATCAGTAATTTAGTGAGAACCAAGCACTTACCGTGAATAAAGCCCAAGGTTAGAGAAATTTTAAAAAGACTATATGACACAGAGCCTACCCTTAAATGGCCTGTGGTCTAGGTGAGAAGTCAAGATTAGCATACATGGAAAAAAAAAAAACCTGCCAACAACCCATGGCAGAATACAATGTGGATTCAATTCCACAATGCCAACAATGTGGATTAGGGGCTCATGTTGGAGAAATTCCAAAGAGAAGCAAATCATAAAGATCTGGAAACATGTTTAAAAAACTTGTTAGTTAATAAAGCCTTTAGCCAAATTCCAAATTGATTATATATGCTGTATCTAAAGCAGTATTCTTATATAACAGGCAAATGCATTGCCTTAGCATATCAGTCTAATATTACAAATTAAATGTATGCATATAAGAGTGTGTGCTATCTAGAGACAGAAATGGACTTGTAACTATGAGATCATCAAAGAACCAGAATAGTAAAGGTCTGAGTACTTCCGGCTAATGGATAGCTCCAAATAGTAAATTCTACTTTTTTATTGTAAATAAAGTTACTTTTTACCTTCGACAACAGCAAGAGACAGCCAAAGTCTAGATAGAAGATTCTGGAAGCATTTAATCCACAAAAGACTTTTAAAGCATCAGGCGATACTGTGGAGCCTTGCTTGGAATTGCAAGTGGAGCAAGCACTGGCCTCCTGAACTGTTTTCCCTTTACACGTCTTCTGTATTTTCTGTTCCTTTTTCAAACCTAATATTTTTCCTCACCTTATTTTCCTTCTCTTTCAATGATTTTTTAAATAGTGTTTTTGTTGAAGCAAACATAGATTCAGAAAAAGCATACAGATACCAACATATAACTCAATTAATTTTCATACATAAAGTGAACACCACATGTAATCAAAACCCATATTGCATTTCCAGCAACAGAAAAATCCCTTTTGTACCCCTTCCCAGTCACTGCCATGTCTTCCAAGAACAGAGATTAGTTTTGCTTGTTTTTGAACTTTATTATAAGTGGGAACAGACAGTATGCCTGGCTTCCTTTGCTCAAAATTGTGTTTATTATGTTGTGTGCGGTAGTCGTTTGTATATTCACATTGTTCTTTAGTATTCTATTATATGAATATACCACATTTGTGTATCCTCCTACTGCTGATGAATATTTGGGCTATTTCCAATTTGGGGTTATTACAAAGAGTACTGCTGTAAACATTCCTGGTAAACATGCCCACATTTCTTTTGTGTGGTAGCCAGGAGTGGAATGACCAGGCATGGTAAGTTCAGTTTTAGTAGATATTGTCAAAGAGTTTCTCAGAGTAGTTGGACCAATTTACCCTTCCAACAGCAGTCTCTGGGAATTCTAGTCTCTCCATATCTTCATCACCACTTCGTTTGTCAGTCGTTTTCATTGTCCCCATTCTGGTGGGCATAGAGTTGTATCTTGTCGCATTTTAATTTGCATTTTTCTGAAGACCAGTGATGTTGACCACTATTTCAAACATTTATAGGCTATTTTCATATACTATTGAGGAAAATATCTATTCAAGTCTTCTACCTATTTTTTGTCTTTTTTTAAAATTTTTTTAAGAGTTCTCTATATTTTTTGTTGGAAATATCTTCTCCCATACTTTGCCTGCCTTTTTACTCTCTTAATGGTAAGCAGTTCCAGGAATGATTAATTCAGTAGCTTACCAATATCAGCTTTTCTGTAGGTATCCTGACCTTTTTCTCCATGGTTTCAAGATGGCTGCCTCTCATAACAGTATCTAAAAGCAGGAAGAGAGGTAGAAGAAGGCTTCTTCTTGCATGTCTATGTTTTTTATCGGGAGAGAAAATCTTTCTCAGAACATCTTTCATTCCTCTACAACAGACTTCCCAGGTTTCATCAGCAAGATTTGGGTCACATGCCAACCTCTAAACCAATCACTGGCAAAGAGAAATGGGGTTGCTATGACTGGCTTAGAGCAATCATGATTCATCTCCTGGGGAGGGAGCTGGTAAATCATGGCTGTCAGGTTCCTGAACAAAATTGGTATTCTGTTAGCAAGGAAGAAGAAAGAAGGGAAAATGGCTGTTGGTTAGGCAACCAACCACATCTACCACCCTCACCAAGTGAATTTCAACTGAAATTTGAGAGTAAAATGAATTAAAAATAGCCATTTACAACTGTAAATTGAGTCAAATTTAATTTTAAGTTGAAAAACATAATAGAGCGTTCATGGTATTTATTTATAGTTAAATAAGAATGAGAAGGATTTTGCCTAGAAATAAATCTATAGCCCTAAATATCTCTGACATACAAGAGTATGGATTTAAATGACCTTGGAAATATTAATATAACAGGTAAATACAAACACAGAGATAGTAGCAGGTCTTCGTATCGTTTCATTGTAGTGATAGAAAGAACTAGACAATTAATTGTAAATTATTAGATTATAAATTATTTGGGAATAACAATTGTGTTTATATTAGTAACAATACTGTACAATTATGGACAATTTGACCATTTATATAGAAGTCTGACATATACTGTCTCATTTGAATCTCTTAACAACTCTGTCATGTAGACAGGGCAAATGCTATTATCTCCATATTTATAGAAGGTGAAATTAAGAAAGAAGAACTAGTAAGGAGAAATTAAGAGATTAATTAATAGATTCAGAGAATGTATTCTCTAAGACCACAGAGCTGATTCACACAGTTGACTAGAACTCAGGTCTCTTGCTTCCTAGACCATTTATCTATCTACTACATGCATCCATTTATCAATTCATCTACAGACATATGCAATAACTAAAATTCATTAATGATGAGCAAATTAATGAAATGTAATGCTAATATTTCTCAGCTAAAGATTTCCACATTCTACTTTCTCTGGGGGAGGAAAGAGAGAGAGAAATTTTACCTATTCATTTACTTCATTGTTTCCTTGATCTGACATCCTAGAAAAGATATCTTGAAGATTAGCCATCTAACATAGTATTTTAGGTCAGCTCAGTCTAGCAAACATTTCTTGAGAGGCACAAATGGTTATGATACATTTGATAAGTGCTGTAGCAGAGAAAGATGGCATCACATAGGCTCCCAGAGGAGGATCTGATGACCACTGCCTAGAAGAGTCAGGGAGTAATTCTTGATGCGGTAACCACTGAGATGAATCATTTTTGGTGAGGAGAAGATATCCAGATGAAGAAATGAGGTCCGGACTTTCCCAACCGAGAAAAGGACTTACGCAAAGACTCGAGGGTGAAAAGTAGATAGTGTGCTCAGAATGCAAAGTGAGAGGCTGGAAATGATTAAGACGTAGCGACTGTGGCCTAAAGTTTAAGAAGTTTGTGTGAGAAGAGCAGAGATATAGGGAGCTGGGGGGTGGCTACAGTCTACATGGTCAGAGAAGTGTTTTTGTTTTGTTCAGGTTTGCCCATGCTTACAGATTAAAGAAAAAAGCCAAAGGGAAGAAGAGATTGAAGATCTAGAAACAGATGTGAAAGAATAAGGTCAAGGACTCCACTCATATGAGGAATTTAAAAATGTGGACTAAGAGAACAGATTAGTGGCTACCAGGGGAAAGGTGGGGTGGGGGCTGGGCACAAAGGGTGAAGTCGTGCACCTACAACACGAATGACAAACATTAATGTACAACTGAAATTTCACAAGATTGTAACCTATCATTAACTCAATAAAAAACAAAGTTATTTAAAGAAAAAAAATATATATATCTGTCCACACAAAAAAAAGGAAAGAAAGAATAAGGTCAAGTATAAGATGGAAAATGGAACCTTAACAAGAGGAAGTACACCTCCTTCTGGGACTGAACTGACTAACGCAACGATGGGATGCAGAAAATAAATTTATATGTGAGGAAGAGACTGGGAATTTGGCAAAGTACATGTCAATGGCTTTATTTTTTGGAGCTCATAATAACAATATGATAACATGTATTTGGTGTCACTTTGTGAAAGACATTCTGCTAAGCATTTTACCTGAATTATCTCACTTGATCCCCTTAACAACCCCATAAAGCAGGTATTATTATTATTATGCCTAGTTTACAGATGTGGAAACTGGGGTTTGGGTAGATTAGCTTGCCCAAGATCATGTGGCTAGTTACAGAGCTACTAGCCTAATAATCAGCACAGCATTGAAACTCCATGGCAATGAGAACCTGGTTCCATTACTTCCATCTCTTAGCTTGAGAGACAACATGAGGAAATGCTTGGAGATCTTCCTCATGGTACGGGGCAGAGAAGCACACCCTCACCTGGACAAGAGATGCTAAGTGACAAATACCTTGAGGGTTTTTTTAAAAAATATATTCCATTTGCTAACAAGCATAACATGAAGTTAGCTTAGTTTACATAAGGCTTAAGCAGTATGTGATCTTAGTTTTCTATTGTCTCAGCTGATTAATCTTAAAATATTGTTCTAGTTGAACTGGCACTTAAGTCAATTTTTACAATTTCTTTTGAAAATTCAATTAAAATAGCTGTCTCAGCAATAAATCAAGAGACTCAGCATTTTAACTGAAATGTCCAATGTCTTCCCATTAATTATCTCTTTTTGAATACAGAGCACAAACCAAACGAGTCAATTTTACCCAAACCTGATAACATCTTGATATTCCAAAGCAGCATATATTGAAAACTCAAGTGATATTTCTGGGCCACCATTGCTGGGAAACAAGCTTTCACTTATGGTCCAGAAGAATGAATGAATTTGTGACAATCTCTCTACAGTCTTCTGTTCATTCGTCCAAGTGACCTGGAGAATTTGATGAGGAAGTTAGGGAGGTAGAAATGACCTTAGCTGGTTAGAGTTGCATGAGATCTCTAGGTAGAGTACGTTGGTTTTGTGTGGGTGAGTGGACATGGGTGTCTCCAACTGCCCATCAAAACACTACACCCCCACTTTGGCTTCTTGCCTTACATAAGGTGCATGCTCAAAACACTGAGTCTATAAAGGAATGGAAGAAGACATATGTAAATACCATGAGTACCTAAGCTCCCTGCCAATACATACAGAGTCCAAGTAAGTTATTGAATAATTGCTTTTTATCTCTCAATAAAAAAATAGCACATCATTCCTTTTATCATGGTCATTAAATACCTGAAAAATTCCCTCAAAACACTAAAAGCTTCTGCAATCTTTGTAGCCCCCAGAGCCTTGGTAATACTTGCTTCATAATAGATACTCAATAAACAAATAGAATTGAATGGAAAATATCAGTTGTAGAGACAGACTAAGATGGTATATATTTAGAGTGTGCTGGGTAATATTATCAATATCCTTTTATCTATAACATTTCTTACTAGATTTATTTCTTTACTAGTTGAAAATAGTGATATTTTGGTTCAAACATGGTGAAATTCTTATTTTCCCATTTGTTGGTGAAGATACTATTATTCCAGAAGTTTTAACATTTTTGTGTGTGTGTGCGCCATGAATCCCTTTCACAGTCTAATAAAACCTATGTTTGTAATTGAAGGAAAAACTCAATTTCAGTTGTATATTATTATGCTATTATGTGCCATCAAGTAGACTCCAACTCCTGGCAACTCTATGAACGAGTGATGTCCACAATGTCCTGTCGTCAACAGCCCTACTCAGCCCTGTAGACCCATGCTTATGGCTTCCTCTGTGTTGTCGATCCATCTCGTGTTTGGTCTTCCTCTTTTCCTGCTGCCTTCTACTTTTCCCATCATTCTCGTCCATTTCAGTTAGAGGTTAGAAAAACAAAGAATGTAATTTTTTCCATCCATGTTTGCAGCTTCCCTGAATACTATGGTACATGGACATCAGGTAAAGAAGCCCCAGTGAAATCAATTTGAAGTGTCTATGTTATGTCCACAACGAGGCACTATTCTCTCTTTGCTCTGGCTCCACTTTTTTTTTAAATAATCTTACAGATTTATTGCATATATTCCATTGTATTGCATATAATCCGATTCTTCCAAACATTTTGAAAATAAATGTCCTCCATAAGGAACTAATTTTATTTTTTCTTTTCTTTTCTTTTCTTTTTCATTTATTTGTTTATTTTCGGATGTACATCATAATATATTTTGAATTCTGTGTAGATTACATCATGTTCACCACCCGAAAACTAATTATAGTCCATCCCCTCACATGTGAGCCTAATCACCCCTTTTGCCCTCCCTCCTGCCCCCTTCCCCCATGGTAACCACCAATCCAATCTCCAATGCTATGTGTTTGTTTGTCGTTGTTTTTATCTTCTACTTATGAGTGAGATCATATGGTATTTGACTAAGAACTAATTTTAAATGATTTTATATGGTCTTTTCCCCAAACTGATAACACCAGCTGGAATACCCTCATGCAGATAAGATGAAAACAAAACTAGTGAGTTCCTGAACCTCTACGCCTTTCTCTTTATTTTCTCCCAATCAGCCACAGTCCTTGAGTTGGAGAGTAGAGGGATGACCCAGTGTTACTCTACGTTTAGAGAAACTGCTTGGTCTTTCCCTCCTCAACCAAGATGCTTAAACCACATACCTGAAACATGAAACTAAATCCTAAGTACAATTCTTTAGTCATGCCTGTATCAGTTCCTCGAATTTTCTCTTCTTTCTCTTTAGCATATGCAGGCTTATTTATAAAACATCCTTATCATAGAGTGAGAATTTGCTAGAAGATCTGAGAACCATTTGGAAATCTTTGACTCTGTTTGCCGTGAAATCCTAAATGAAGAATCACTCTTTAGTAAATGGAAAAGAGGAGCTGAAAGATCATTGAAGATTATCTGAGTTATCCATTAAAAAAAAAAAACCAAACTCTAAAATTTTTCTTCACTCAGATGTCCATTAAAAAAAAAACCCAACTCGGGGGCCAGCCCTGTGGCCGAGTGGTTAAATTCGCATGCTCCGCTGCAGGCGGCCCAGTGTTTCCTCGGTTCGAATCCTGGGTGCGGACATGGCGCCGCTCATTGAGCCACACTGAGGTGGCGTCCCACATGCCACAACTAGAAGGACCCACAACTAAGAATATATAACTATGTACCAGGGGGCTTTGGGGAGAAAAAAAAAACAAATTCTAAAATTCATCCTTCACCCAGGATAATTTGAATAAAGAAATTACAGAATTCTTTGGTGGCTTCTTTTGGAGCAAGGCTACATGGCTCAGTGTTATATAACCTGCACAGCTGGGGGCGTGGGAACTAAGCCATTTCTTTCGATTGTAATCTTAAAACAATCTTTTTAGAAATAGAGGAGCCAAAGAAAGAAACAGAGCATGCTCTTTTATTACCTTTTTTCCCCTTCTTTCAGTGATCCGTGTCTACCTCCTCCAAAAACACAGCTTCAATTTTACTTTGAAAAATGGGCGCAGGCCATTTTGTCAACATACATTCTTCTCTGCTGGGCATTCAATTTGTTCTGGCCCTTCTGGAAAGCATCATGACCCTGGGTTCTGCCAGCAGCCTGAATGGAGTAATGCCCCTGTAGTGTGCCATCAGGTCTGCCAATGGGAGCAGCAGGCATTGTCGAAAACAGGAGTACCTGGCTTTCAGACGATGACCGTCTGTCTGTAGTTCTCCTGCTCTCTTCAGATCCAAGTCAGCGCTGAAACACTGCTTTCTTCATTAGCTGGGAGCAGCTGTTGGGAAAGGGAGGCCAGAAACATAACCGAAAGCCTATCTGGCAATGAGGGGCTTTTTAACTGCTTGAAACAACACAACAAGACAATATCAAGTGAGAATCTGCATTATAATCTCTGTGGCTTCCGCAGGAAGACCAAGCATTCTGTTCGGAAATTGCTTTTGAATGACTTACAAACCAGGCATTTACGGCGGATAATTTTTTTTAACAGATTTTATCATATTTTGGTTCTTTCACTGATTTTCCTTCCCATTCTCACTAACGTTCCAGTTATCTGAGAGGAGCCATGGCCAGGCTGGCACAGCTCTGAGCTGGGCCTCAGCACAAGCAAACGATGAGTTTTATGCACAAAAGGATTTAGCAAGTATCTGATGTCGCAGGATTAATTCATTTTGAGAAGCTGCTTTCTATGGTTATCACCCACTGCCCTAAAACTCCATAGAATCTCTAGCAGATTTGAAAGACCCAACTGCACAGTAAAATGGAATCAAACATAAATTGTTTCATTCCCAATTCATTTAGATCAGGGGTTCTTAGCATTTTTTGTGCCATGAAGCCTTTTGACATTTTCATGAAATCTATACACTCAGAATAATAGTGTTTTTTTAATCATAAAATAGAAGACACAATATTATAGAGGAAACCAGTAATATGGAAATATCATCAAAATATCTAAAAATAAATCTGGAGGGCTTTGGGTTTCTGGCCCAGCATGGAAGGAGCTTAGAAGTTACCGCTCTGTCGCAACTACAAGTGAAAAGCTGAACAAACTGAAAAGTCAACAGCTCTTCTTAGATCTGTCAGAGAAGTGAGGTCACAGCTAATTGCTGGCCCAAAAACTAGAGAGAGGGCAGGAAGAAACAGAGAATCACAACTTACTGGGGCAGAAACCCATGAGTAGAAAGTACTTTAGGAACCTATGCTGGGGGAGAAAAATCTGACCTGCAACTGACACACTGCTAGAGGATCAGTTTAGACAAGCCTGAGCTAAAAACCACAGGAGGACACAGTCTTGTGGGGGTGGCGGGGTGGGGGGGGGGAGGGGTACCACACTTTTGTGAGTTTTACCTCCAGGAGTCCTACCAGGTCCTCACAGTGAATGTTGGAGAAAAATCCCTGTGTGCTTCTGGCAAGAGGAGGGGGAATGTAACGAATTTGAAATACTCCAGAGGATTCTGTTCTTAACAAGGCCTGCCCTCAGGGGAGACTAATTAACCAGAACCTAAACTTTAACCTAAAGGAAAGGAAATCCCCAACTAAAGTAAACTCTAGCATTCTACATGGAGGAAGGAAAATACCCAACTCTAGCACCCTCTAGCCATCCCTTCCCACCCAAGTCCTCCCTCCTAAGGGAGAGGACTGAGAAGAGCTGGTGAAGTTCACAGTCCAGGAACAGAGGCTTACCAAAAGACTGAGACCTGATCATAGGACTATGGAACCACCTTACCATCACACAATGAAAGCATTTGACAAAATCCAACACCCATTTATAAAAACTCTCAGCAAATCAGGAATGGAAGGGAACTTCCTCAATTTGATACAGAACATCTACAAAAACCTACAGCTAACATCATTCTTAATGGTGAGAAACTCATAGCTTTCCTGCTAAGTTCAGGAACAAGACAAAGATGCCCTCTCTCACCACTGCTTTTCAATACTGTGTTACTGAACCAGGTTCGTTTTGCCCGCTGTATGATTATGCCAATCACCAAGACAACGAGTTTGCAGCGGAGAAACGATTTAATTCACAAGGTAGCCAAGTGAGGAGACAGGGGAACCAATCTCATATCTGCCTTCCCAACAAATGGGGATTCAGGATATTTATGGGATAAGTGTGTGCAGTGGTCTGAAGTGTGAGAATAGATGATTGGAGGTAAGGAGAAGTGAGGTAATTGATGATCTGCACAAACATAGTCAAGCTTCATGGCTCTTCAAAGGATGCATATTCACAAAATGGCAGCATTACCATGATCTGAGGGTGGAGTTTTTGGCTCCTTGACATCAAAAGGTCAACTGTCAGTCATCTGCACAGGTCCAGTTGATGAGTCCGTTGTCTTAACCAGCTAGAACTGGGCAAACAGTCAACTCTCAGTCCCTGAAAAACTTAAGCACCTCACCCTATCTATAGAGTGGGCTTATTAATGCATTATCTAACTACTGTTGCAAACTTAACTGAGTATAGTTAAAGCAGGTTGGCCCCAGTTTCAATTGTCCTGGAAGGTTTAGCTAATGCAATAAGACAAGAAAAGGAAATAAAAAGTACACAGATCAGGAAAGAAGACTCAAAACTGTCTTTGCTTGCAGATGACATGATTATCTATGTAGAAAATCTGAATGAGTTGACCAAAACACTCCTGGAACTAATAGGTAATTATAGCAAGGTTTCAAGATACAAGGTTAATATACAAAAGTCAATCGCTTTGCTGTATACCAGCAATGAACTAGTGGAATTTAAAATTTTAAATTACCATTTACATTAGCACCCCCCAATGAAATACTTAGGGTATAACTCTAACAAAGTATGTACAAAACCCATATGAGGAAAACAACAAAACTCTGGTGAAAGATATCTGTAAAGAACTAAATAAATGGACAGATATTCCATGTTCATGAATAGGAAGACTCAATATTGTCAAGGTATCAGTTCTTCCTAACTTGATCCATAGACTCATTGCAGTTCCAATCAAAATCTTAGCAAGTTATTATGTAGATATTGACAAATTGATTCTAAAATGTATATGGAGAGGCAAAAGATCCAGAATAGCCAACTCAACATTGAAGAAGAAGAGTAGGGACTGTCCACGTGGCTGAGTGGTTAAGTTTGTGCACTCTACTTCAGCGGGTCAGGGTTTCACTGGTTTAAATCCCTGGTACAGACATGGCACTGCTCATCAAGCCATGCTAAGGTGACGTCCCACATAACATAACCAGAAGGACCTACAACTAGAATGTACAACTAGGTAATGGGGGGCGTTGGGAGAAGAAGGAGGAAAAAAAAAAGAAGAAGAAGATTGGCAACAGATCAACAGATGTGAGCTCAGGTGCCAATCCTTAAAAAATAAATAAATAAAAAGAGAAGAAGAAGGAGAAGTTGGAGAACTAACTGACACTACCTGATTTCAAGACTTACTATAAAGCTACAGTGATCAAGAGAGTGTGGTATTGGTGAAAGAATAGATAAATAGATCAATGAGACAGAATAGAGGCTCCAGAAAATGACTCATGTAAATATAATCACACAAATAGACCCAACTGACCTTTGACAAAGGAGCAAAGGCAATATAATAGAACAAAGACAATCTTTTCAACAAGTGGTGCTGGAACAATTAGACATCCACATACAAAAAATGAATCTAGACACAGACCTTACATTGTGATTCTTGGCTGGAAAACAGGGCCAGGCAGATGTGACTGTTCCTAGCAGAGATGAGAGCAGTACTCAAGTACCAGCCCCAGCAGTAGGAGGCCAAGAATGATCAGAAGCATCACAACATCCCACTGACATGAGGGTGTGTTATGCACTGAGTCGTGTTCTCTCCAAAATTCATATATTGAGCCCTAATCCTCAGTGTGACTGTATTTAGAGATAGGGACTTTGGAAGTTCTTTGGGTTAGATGAAGTCATAAGGGTGGGGCTCTCATGATGGGATTAGTGGCTTTGTAAGAAGAGGAAGAAAGAGAGATCATATTCTCTCTTTTCCCAGTGAGGACACAGTGAGAAGACAGATGTCTGCTAGCCAGGAAGAGGGTTCTCATCAAAAACCAAATCAGCCAGCACTTTGATCTGGAACATCCCAGCCTCCAAAACTGTGAGAAATAAATGTCTATTGTTCAAGCCACCGAGTCTGTGGTATTTTGTTACAGCAACCTGAGCTGACTAAGACAAGGTGCTTTGCACAACAGAGAGAAGATGGGAGCAAAAGAAGAGGAAAACACATCACAGATGACGAGATATTGACAAGACTTGCTCCTGGGTACCATTAAGTATTTCTCAGAACACTAAGAAACACTTTGGGTCAACTCTACAGGGAACTCAGGTTCTACATAGTAACAGGAGGGTCAAGAGCCAGTAAAACAGAAATTAAGAACGTCAACCATAGGTAACACGCATTTCTTGCTTGGTGCCAGGCACTGGTCTAACAACTTTAAATGTGCCAGCTCATTAAATCCTTACAACAACCTTTTTGGGAGATACTGTTATCATCCCCATTTAATAGATGAAGAAACCAAGGCACAAAATGGTTAAGAAATATCCCTGAATGTATACTGCTATAAGTGACAGTACTGGGATTTGAATCTAGACATCTGATTCTACAGTCCTCTTAATCTTGATGCTCAACTGTGTCTCTGGGTCATCAAAAATGGCATAGGTAATGAGTTCTTGTATCCAGGTGACACCCATCTCTGACTGCACCACAGGTTAACTTAAAGGAGTCACAATTTCCTTAAAATCTTTCCCTGAAATACTCTGAAGAGGTGAGTCTCATTTTGTTTACCAAGAGCCAAATTTCACACACATCTATGCTTGACATTTAACTCATCTGAAATATCTCACTTTTCCTAATGAAAGCTTCTAACAAAACAAAGGTAAATAGTTCTATATACTTGAACTATCCCTAGGAAAATTGATAGCCCACCTACTTTTTATTTATGCATTCATTCAACAAACATTACTGGGCCCTTACTCTATGTTGGGCACTGTTCAGGTGTAGGGATTATAGAAGCAAAAACAACGAGGTCCTGCCCTAAGGGACTTACATTCCAATTCAATTAGGGGGTGGGAGAGATATACAGCAAGAAATGAACCAAGGAGAAAAAATAAAGGAAAGAGCATACATGACAAAAGATAAAGGCGGATACAAGACAAGCTTTCATTCTTATGTTTTCCAAAGTTAGAAAGGACAAATAATAAAATCTCGTATACATAATCAGCCTTAGTCACAACATTATATGGATTCAGATATTTCTGAGATCAAATCCACAAAAGCCTACATATAAGAAAATCCTAGTAGACTACGCTACCTTATAAGGAGATGTTATAGCCAAACAAGAACAGTATAAAGGCAAAGCTCATTAAAATAATTACTGCATGTGTGTCTATAATTTCCAAGCTTTTATTACATACAAAGTTTGTATTCATTAAAGCCCAGCCACGTCTTTTTTGAGTCCATGGTCACTTTGATATAAAAAATATTGTTCCAAAAGTCCAGTGACTAATTACTTAGGGAGGGGGAAAAAACCCCTTAAAATTGCTAAAATAATGTAGAAGTTTGATCTGAAGCTATTTTACAATCAGAACTACTCTTCAAAAGGAAGATCAACAGCAAAACTTCTCCACAAATGTGTTTTCATAGGAGTTTCTAATTTCCATGTCCATAAGGCTGGAGATGTCTGTGTGTTTTCAGCACCCCACTGTAATGGGCAAAATTTCTGGGAAGGGCCCCAAGATTTCAAACCCTAATTCCAAGAACCTGTGAATGTGATGAGCTATCATTCCTGTGATTGTGTTATTTTCTGTGGCACAATCAACCTTAAAGAGGGGAGATTCCTGGGTGGGCCTAATCTCATCACATTAGCCCTTAAGAGCAGAGAACTTGCTCCCACTGCTGGTATGAGAGGGAGGCAGGAGAAGAAGACAGAAGGAGAAGTTAGAGAGATTTGAAGCGTGAGAAGGGCTCAACGTGCCATTGCTGGCTGAAGATGGAGGGCGCCACATAAAGGGGAAGGATGCCAGCGAGGAAATGGGGACCTCAGTCCTGCAACTGTAAAGAGTTCCGTGCTGTCAACAACCTGAATGAGCTCGGAAATAGATTCTTCCCCAGAAACTCCATTAAAAAACACAGCCCTGCTATATCGCTAACCTTGGTTTTAGCCTTGAGAGATCCCGGAGCAGAGAACTCAGCCATGCCCACCCAGACTTGTGTGAATTAATAAACTGTGAAGTAATAAATGAGTGTTGTTTTAAGGCACTGAAGTTTGTGGTAATTTGTTACGCCAGCATAAAAAAATGAATACACTCACTTGCCCTATGTCACAGCAAATGTCCCTAAACAATGTTTTCAGTTTCTGTTGTTAGGACTGTTTCAATTGGATTCACAACTGAGCTGTTTGTCACCATATTTGAAACACAGTGCTGTCTCTTCCAATCACATTGACCTTGTTCGTCCTTCCTGTGGCAGTGTTGCTTTTTCCACGTGCTGGAACAGCATCCATTAATTAGCAACACATTGACTCGGGGTCACTTTATGCTCTGCATTTTCTGGTGCACTGTTAGCTGTGTTATCTCAGGATGCTTGAAATTTCATTATCCTGGTTCCACCACTCATTCAGCAATATTTGCCTATATCTCTAGTTCCATCATTTTAACCAAAATGTGATATATGGGATCAGCCAAATAATCAGTGGAATTAGTTTTGTTCCTCATATAAATTATTTTAATTATAAAACTAGCTTTTGATTTGGTAAGTTGCAGTGTCAGCAAGTTAAGGAAATGGTGACCGCACAAATCTTCATTGAATTCTGTAGTCATTTTTGCTACAACTCATAGCTTGCTTCTCAGTCGTGGAGAAATAGGAACATCAGGGTCTCTTACAAAACTTGACTCATGATTCATGGCCTGGACTCAGTGAAAATTGACTCTCCTTTCCAAACAGAGCCTCTGGAGGCTACACGGCTTCATTTAAGATTCTTTTTTAAAGGATCTCGGAGGCCAGGAAGGTCACAGGGTAGGACCAGAAACAGATTCTTATCTAGCAGAGAAGAATGCCAGGAAGATGGAACTAGCAAATTAAAACCAAGAGGGACAAAAATAAAGATTTGCAAATGAAAGAGAGCATTGAACACAGAGTCCCACCAAAACAGTTTGAAGATGGTGAATGTAGCCTCTGAGTCTGAGGAAGTTGGAGAGAAAGTCTTTAAGAAGTTAAATAAAAGAAAAAATTGAAGAGTCTGTGGTCATATGAGAAGGAAATGAGAAGCAGTTTTAAAAGCAGAGCAGACAAGTATCTGAATACGAAGATAATTATAAATAGAGTACTTAAAAAGTGAGCAGGTAAAACAACAATGAGATACCCTGCACACCTATTAGAATGGCCAGGGGCCAGCCCAGTGGTGCAGTAGTTAAGTTCATGCACTCTGCTTCAGCAGCCTGGGGTTCACCGGTTTGAATCCCAGGCATGGACCTATGCACCGCTTATCAAGCCATGCTGTGGCAGGCATCCCACATATAAAGTAGAGGGAGATGGGCATAGATGTTAGCTCAGGGCCTATCTTACTCCGCAAAAAAGAGGAGGATTGGCAGTGGATGTTACCTCAGGGCTAATCTTCCTCAAAAAGAAAAAGAATGGCCAAAATTCAGAAGACTGACACCACCAAATGTTGATGAGAATGTGGAGCAACAGGAACTCTAATTCATTGCTGGTGGGAGTCAAAATGGCATAGCAACTTTGCAAGACAATTGGCAGCTTCTTGCAAAACTAAACATGCTCTTACCATACAATCTAGCAGTCGTGTTCCTTGGTATTTACCCAAAGGAGCTGAAAACGTATGCTACACAAAAACCTGCACATGGATGTTTGTAGCAGCTTTATTCAAAATTGCCCAAACTTGGAAGCAACCAAAATGTCTTTCAGTAGTTGAATGGATAAACTGTAGTACATATCGGACAAGGGAGTATTATTCAGCACTAAAAAGAAATGAACTCTCAAGCCATGAAAAGACATGGAGGAAACTTAAATGCCTATGACTAATGAAAGAACCCAGTCTGAAAGGGAGGAAGAAAAGAACAGGTGAGGCACACAGGATTTTTAGGGCAGTGAAACTACTCCATGTGATGCTATAATGGTGGATACATGTCTTTATACTTTTGTCCGAACCTGCAGAATGTACACCACCAAGAGTGAAATTTGATGTAAACTATGAACTCTGGGTAATTATGATGTGTCAGTGTAGGCTCATCAGCTGTAACAAATGAACCACTCTCATGGGGATGTTGATAACGGGGGAGGCTATGCCTGTGTGGGAGCAGGGAATATATGGGAAATCTTTGTACCTTCCTCTCAACTTTGCTGTGAACTTCAAACTGCTCTAAAGAAATAAAGTCTTTTTAAAAAATTGAGCGGCATTCTTCCAGCTATTTCTCTTAAAAGGTCTCAATATGCCAAAATACGTGTATAAGGATTTCTGTTCCAGCTTTGATTATGCATAGAAAAATTGGAAACAAATGTTGAACAAGAGGACCATCCTATTGTCCTTCTCAGCTTATTAGGCAGCTCTCAAACATGAAAGTGGGGATCTGCACCAACTGTAACGGAAAGATGCTGGGACCCATTGCCCAGTGAGAAATCAGAATAATGATGATATTTTTAAATGTCATGAGTACCTTCTATGTGCTAGTTGCTGTGCTTATCTCATCCTAACCCCAGCCTCTGGGGTGTACACGTTATTGCTACCTAATTTCACATGAGGAAACTGAGCCTAGCAGTGGCTAAGTTACTTCGTACGAATACTTTCTTACTTACTTTAATTCTTAGGTTAAGTTACTCGCTTAAGTTTAGTACTTAGTTTAAGTACTTATAGAGCCAGTAAGTAGAAAAGCTGTGGTTTGAACACAGGTTTGTCTGACTCTAAAACTCACGCCCAAACCACTGTATAAAAAACCATATAGAACAAGATCTCATTTTTTTAAGAAAAAAAAATTCATAAATGTGTAGTCAAAGTAAACTATTTCCTCTACTCTATGATGCACTCTTTTTTACAACACTGGCTGTTATCGTAAAATCAATTGTGTCTTATAATTGCTGACAGTTTGGAATAAAGAGGTTGAATTCTTCCAGAGAGAATTTGGAATTGCTTCTGCCGGTTTTTAGATTAAATTAAATTCTCTTCTTTAGGAGTTTGGCCCACACGGGAGCTGTGATTTCAGACCACAAGCCTAGGTGTAGGTAACAGCTTGTGCTTCAGATTCTCAAGGGAGGATGTTTTTTGCTTCCTCCACCCCGAAGTAAGTTAGGATAAAAGTTTCTTTCTGTTCCTTTCTGTATGGTATACATGTACCTTTTCGGTCTCAGATTTATTTGGAGGGTTATGAGGCAAGGGGACCTCTTATCTTATTAAATTCCCCATCCTGAGTTTTTGTCTTTCTTAGTAGAATACCTCATAATCAGTGACTTTTTAGATGATATAAAATATGGCGCTTACATCAAAATATCCACAATGATTATCTATTATAAGTAGTTTTATCCTTCTTGCTTATTTTGTCTCCAAAGTTTTCTGCAAAAAACATGGATTTATATTTTTAAAAAATAATATTAAAAAATTGAATCAGCCAGTATATTGTAATTCTGGGACAACCAACTGATGTAGCTGCATCTTATATATAATACCCACATACACGTATAGACATATACTCATATACAAAAGGAGAAATTATATATTATATGCATAAAATATTGTCATATAAATATACTATGTGTTATATAATTATAATATATTAGAAAGATATTATAAATTATATAAATATATACATATGATAAATTTTATATGATGTATACATATAACATATGCATAGATACTGTACTGTAGTATATATATATAGAGAGAGAGAGACATTTTTGCTATTTTTGGGGTAGCATTCTATTGGATAGAAGGTAGTGGGTGTGAAAATGAAGAGAGAGCCCTGGGCTTGGAGAGGTGCTGGCACATTTGGGGAAAGAAGAAGACGGCACTGTCTGATTTCGTCAGGCTTCATGAACTCCTATGTAAGGCTGACTGACCCAAGAATCTCAACAATGTCCCGAGGTGGCAGAGCTACCGCACTTCCAGAACCCTACCTGATTCCTTCTCCATCACCAATCACACACACACACAAAAAGACAAGTTTTTGGTAAACCATTATTATTGAGTTTATTCCTTAAGCATGTTCCAGTAAAATCTGGATCCCAGAAGTTGTCACAATGTACTTCTGAGGAATTCTTGATGTTTGGCAGATGGTGAGCAGGTGAGCACTATTGATGATGGGGCAGGTCATCGTTACGATTGTTCTTGAGAAAAACAGTAAAGGAAAGGTGACAGAAAAGGGTCACAAGCTCATATCTATGTGTTCAGGTCAGTAACATAAAATCTAGATGGGCAAGCTATGTTCAGCTTCAGCCAATGGTTACATCATGGACATTTCAGCCCATTTTTGCCAGAGTCTCCTAGTCTTCAAGAGAATTTTTATGTAAAATTTCCTGCCTGTAAGATATTATTTCAGTTTTTAAGAAGATAATGCCTGGGAGGGTAAACTAAACACATCTGCCACCCAAGTACAGTACATGATGACCTCTTGATTAGCATGTTTGAAAGAAGGGAGAAGCCAACAGTGAAAAACTCTGCCTTCAAGAATCTGGACTCTGAATGTGGTGAAAACATAAATTTCAAAGTAGATGCAGTGGCAAAGTTCTGTGGGAGCAAGAAGATGGGTCATTTATTCCTGAGAGAATCAGGAAAACAATCACTGGGTGTCATTTGAACTGGTTCTTGGAAAGTAAATAGGAATTCTTCTTGTGAAGGAATGAGGGAAAGATACTCCAGGTAAAACTAAAGTAGAATGATATCTCAGGGGAAAAGAGCGTATTAGTTTGCTGTGGCTGCTATAACAAAATACCACAGACTCAGTGGCTTAAACAACAGAAATGTTTTCTCTCACAGTTCTGGAGGCTTGAAGTCCAAGATCAAGGCGTTGCCAGTGTTGGTTTCTGCTCAGGCTATTCTCCTTCTCCTCATATGGACTTTCCTCTGTGTGTGCATCCCTGGTGTCTTTCCCTCTCTTTATAAGGAAACCTACCAGCCTCATTTTAACTTAATTTACCTCTTTAAAGACCCTATATAGTCACAGTCAGAGCTACCGGGGGTTAGAGATTCAACATATGAATTTGGGGGCAGGGGTCACAATTCAGTCCATAACAAAGCACGTGGAGAATGGAAGACCACATTCTAAGGAGTTACATAAATTCAACAAGCCTGGAATCCATGTACACAGGGAAGAGAGTGCTCAGGGGGAGACTGAATATGAAGTTCTGGAGCCTGAAGATGAAGACAACCATATCTTGCTGAGGCATTAGAACTTGTCCTTTAAGCAAGAAAATGACATGATGTGACTCGAGTCTAGGAAATTGTCACAGGCCATATATGCAGTGGATTGGAACAGGGAGTCTGGGGCAGGTTGAAATTCTAATCAAATGAGCCAGGCCAGAGATGAACTAAGGCAGCCGTGAGCATGGACCTGAGGGGCAGAGGCAGAGACACATCTGAGGACAGATAAGCAGGCTTTAGTGAACGGCTAGTGGTTGGATTTGGAGGATGAGGAAAGACAGAAACCAAAGATGTCTCACAAATTTCTAGCTTGGGATGTTATGCCCTGAAGTGGTACACCAAGAGGAAAGCATAAGAGGTAGGTTTATTTGTATGTTTTTATTTTGCATAATTTGTTTAATTTATTCTTTTGGTGGATTTGGGGTAACAATGAGTACAATTTTTATTGGCAAGTGTGACACTTGAAGGGCATCCAGGAAGAAATGCCAAATATCTTCAGTTGGAAATATAAGCTTGAGGTAGGAGAAGTTGGAGTGTCGAATATAGATTTGGGAATCATGAGTATATAGGTAGCCGCTGAAATAATAATAGAAAACAAAATCACCTAGTGAGATAAAGAGAACAAGAAGAGGAGTAGACCAATGGTGGAACCCATCATCAGTTTAAGGAGGAGCTAAAGGAAAAGGAGTTGTTGAGAGAGACTGAGGAGGAATGATCAGAGAGGGATGGAAAACTTGGAGCGTGAAGTCCTGGATGATACATGGGGGAGAGTTTGAGCAGATAATCAACACTATCTAATGACAGTAGAATGAAGCCCAAACAGATCATTGAGTTGAATAATTAGGAAGTCAACTATAACTGTCTTAGTTCATTTAGGCTGCTATAACAAAAAGACCATAGGCTGGGTGGCTTAAGCAATAAATATTTATTTCTCATAGTTCTGTAACTGGAGGCTGGAAGTCTGAGATCAGGGTGTCAGCATGATCAGGTTCTTGATGAGGGCCTTTCTCCAGGTTTACAATGCTATATCCTCACATGGTGGGGAGAGAGAAGACAGGGAGAGAGAGTGGGGGAAAGCTCTCTGGTCTCTTCTGATAAGGTACTAATCCCATCATAGGGGCTCCACCCTCAAGACCTCATCTAAACCTAATTATGTCCCAAAGGCTCCATCTTCAAATATCATGCCAGGCTGAGGTTAGAGAATGCACTGGAACAAATGAAAAAATGAATGAATGGGGAATAAATGGGGTGTAGAAAGTGGATTGGGAGTAGAATACTCTTTCATAAAGAGTGGCCTCAAAAGAAAGGAAAGAAGAAGGATAGTAATTTGAAAGCAAGGGACAGTAAAACAAATACACAAAAAACAATAACAAACACATAGCTACAGAGAACAGATTGGTGGTTGCCAGAGGTGAAGGGGGTGGGAGGAGGGCAAAAGGGGTACAGAGGGAGATTTGTATAGTGATGGATGGAAACTAGACTTTTGATGGTGAACACGAAGTAGTCTATACAGAAGTTGAAATATAATGATGTACACCTGAAATTTACATTAGGTTATAAACCAATGTTACCTCAAAATTTTAAAAAAAGATATTTTCAATGGGAAAAAATTTTATAATCTTATAGGCAGAAGGGAAGAGAGACCAGACAGAGTTTGGCACAACGTGTGGCAGCATGGAATCTAGCACCCAAGTGGAGAGGTTGGCATTTAAAAGGACCCTGGATTTCTTTTCCTCTGAGACAGGAACCAGTTCAAATTCTAAGCAGAAAGGAAAAAAGGCATAGAATGCTTGTCAAAGAGCCCATCATCTCTTTGACAGGAGGTCATGTCATCAGCTGAGATGGAGTGGGGGTTCGAAGGGATGGTAAGAATTGAGGACATGCCAAAGGGAATTGGCCAGAGACACAAAAAGGATTGTGGAACAATATTGAGGGTCTCTCTACATTACTCTTTCTTGATTCGATATTTGATTTCCACTCTTAAAAGACTAGAAGTGAAGTGAAACCAGCTGGCAGAGGTGTAAGCTTCTTTCCAAGAGTGCTTGTAACCATGGAACAGGAGCTGAGAAAGGGCACGATGTCCTTCCTCCAGGAGTGGAGGTTAGTAGGTCAGGTGTGGAATTAGGACAAGGGATTGGTGTTTGGTGAAGCTGTTGTTTAAGTAACAGTGGTATCTCAGTGAGATGGGGAGGATGCAGCATCAAACAGACGTTACCACCTACACTTTACAGATGAGGAAACTGAGACTCAGAGAGAGTAAATGAATTTTGCCAGGTCACCCAGCTGGGTAAGTGATGAAGCGGATTTTTACCCAAATCTTTCGGAATCTGAGGATTCCCCACATCCCATGCAGAGTAGCAAAAGTTAAGTAATAAATATGAGCTACAAATGTGAGGGCTGCAGAAGACAAGCAATTGGGCACTGATTACATTGATTCTGAATGCCATTTTCCAGACAGAGGGGAGCTGTGTCCTGGAAGAACATCAGTGACTTTAGCTGAAAGCTCTTACCAAGTTCTGCTACTCAACTGGCATCTGGCACAATTAGAGAGTAGTTGATACCTTAATAAAACTGAGTCTTACAAAAACAATCATTGCACACCTGGACAGAAATCTACCACCAAGTAAAAATCAAGCAATTGTTTCTTTTTCTAGAAAATTCTTATAATCTACTGTTATCTAGCTCTAGTCTCTTGTCACTCTTGAGTTATGTAGAAGAGCCTTGAGGTTTGTCTGGGATGTGATGCCATTCTTCAGAATTATGGCATTTAACCAAAGGCTGAACTCTGAGAATTCAACAGCCATTCCTCCAGTCAATAAGACGAAGGATAAATACACAGGCAGCTGGCTGAATAGTTAACTGCCTCACTTTGACTTTTGTACTTCTTCACCCTACAGAATATTTCACTCTCCCCCTGCCCTCTGTGCAACTCAGTTTTGGTCTTATTCCACAAAAGTGAAACTCTCAAAATGGCTGAAGTGTATTTACAGGGCTCTAATAGGGGAAGAGTGGTCCCAATTGTAACTGTACCATGCTGTGTGTCCTGCATTCAGGCTTAATAGCCAACTCTCTTTCTCAAAGACACTACCACAAAAGTGAATTTTGTTGAAGTTGCTTTCCATTTGGAAAGCTGTAGTCATATTACCTCTTGCTTCCAGAAGAATTAAACTATTCTCATGCCATTAGATTAGAAGTGTGAATGGTTGTATCTTACAAAATACAAGAATGGCCCCAAGTTTGCAATAAACGAATGGTCAATGCATCCGTGTTCACACATTCATTTCACAGTCACTTGTTTGAGACTGGCGGCAGGAAGAGTGACTACCTTTTCCAATTATGGCAAAAATTAAAGCTTTCAATGATACAGGAAAAGCTTAAGACCCATATCTGAAATCTAGATTGTAGATTTTTATATAACTATCAAGTTTACCCAAAAAATTAAAAGAGGAAAATAATTTTCAGAAATAGAGATTCTCCAGCCCTTCCACAAATACAGTGTGCGAGTGCAAACAAGCCCCTTTATTTCTCTGCTTCAAGGTCCCTCCGCCTGCCTGGACTGTGTGGCCTGTAGGAGGGAGATGCCCTCTCGGACTTGTGGACCAGACCTGCTGTGACTGGCGTTCCTGTCTGTGGAGAGTAAAGGGGATTTCGGGGCTGATCGAGGAAAAAGATATGATCACAAGGTGGCAGTAGCACACACAAGCTTTATGTGGGTGCCACTTTGACAAGTTTACATGCAGGTAAGGCCCTCACAGCATCAAACTATCCAAAGGCCACAATGCAGAGGCCACCATCCAAAAGAAGAGGAGGGCAAGGGAACTCGCAGGGGAGAGGGGATCAGAGAGGGGCCTTACATGTCTAAGTGATGTCATTCAGTAGGCCAGTGGGGAGTCTCTGGGTCTTTGTGGCCTGGGGTTTGTCTTATGCATGGCTAGCAGGTGTTGGCAGTTTCTTAGGGAATGCGAACAAATCAGAATCTAAGTGGCAAAAAAGAAAGAAAAAGAAAAGAAATCTGCTCATTTGAGCTATGTTTCAACAATGAGATGTGTGAAAAATTGAGTTTGGCACTGACAGGCTTTTGAGCTAACAGGTCTGATACTGCTGTGAAGAAATAAATAATCTAGGGGTCAATATACAGAGGCCATCTTTGTCTCATTTGTATAACGCCATCACTTCCTTGCGCATCCTCTATCTCTGCATGGAGCTCCTGTTCCTGTTCGGCCACACCTCATCTCAGCTGATTCCCAGGTTCTGGCCATCTCCAGGCGGCACTGCCATCCCATTCCCCTCCAATCCTATCACTCCTTGGCTCTCCATGGGCCTGCAGACTGGGGTTGCAATGCTCAGACTTTTACTTCATCTCCAACGGTATGTCCTGCCTGGGCTCTCTCTCTGTCCCCCTGTTTTCTCTGGTACCCAGATGGTTCCTGCCCCATGGATCTCTTCTCCTTCATTTCTTTGTTTTTGCCTTAACAGGACTTATCTCAGTCTACAAATTAATCCACTTTCAAATGTGTTTATTTTCTTGTTATGTGCATGCTCCTTTTTCCTCCACTAGATGGTGAGCCGCCTGAGAACACAGACCTCCCCAGCTTTGTTCACTGCTGGATTACCAATACCTGGAACAGGGCCTTGCACAAAGGAGGGGCGAAGTTGCAGAATGGATGAATGAACAAATGGTGTGCCTCATGACCATGTAATCCAAACCTTCTCTGAGGATGACGTATACATTTTTTCAAAGCCACTTACTTAAAGTGGTAAGATTCATGCATAAGTTCCAGGGGGGTTTGTTTTAAAACACAAATTGATTATTAAAGTCTCTTTTTTCCTATCTTTAACTATCAAATCCGCCTGCAGGGATCACTTTATAATGATTAGCTTAGGTTTGTGTCCAAAGAAGCTATGCAAATCAGTGACTACCCAAGAAGAGTCATCATATCATGAATATTCATGAAAAATACATCATATGATACGTGGCTTTAAAGATTGGAAAACATTGCTCACGTTTCATCCCTTTAACAAATATTTATGAAACACCTATAATGTGTCACAAACTAGGCTAAGCCTCACAGATAAAATGACAAAGCATAACAGACAGAATGTAAATTATGGTGTTCCCAAGGCCAGGATTTTTCCAAAAAATGTTTCGAGGAGCATAATACAAAGATATTTCTTTCAAGAAAGTTAAAGTCTTCCATCTTCAGATAGGCCTTTGGAAGCCCTGTAGACTAGATGTCTTCATGAAAATTCATCATGCAGATGTGAATGGAAGAGGCTTTCAAAAGTCCTGTCATTTAAAAGCAATCTTAATCCAGAATTTTCCAAACATCTTTGACTATGGAAGTCCTGGTAATATATCTCAGAACTACTCTGAGGCAATATATTCCTGGGAATATGCCCTTCCAGCTACCTCGATTGTAAACAAGCATCCACCAGAGCCCAGAGCAACTGGTCAGGTGAGAAACTTGAGTTTCTCGGCTTGCAATCCAGGGCACAGTTGTAAAGACTCTGAGGATCTTTTCAGGTGGTCAGTAGAACAATCTTTTGTAGCATTCATGTTTATCCACATTTGCATTTGGGCTTTTCGGTACAATTGGTAATCCACTTCTCATGTTTAATCACCTCCACCAGCTTCTTATCAGAAGCAGCACTCGTCATTTCATTCATTCTAATAAAGGGGCTGTGTTCCAATCGTTTTATTATTGTAGCATATAAGAGTAGGCAAAGCATATGGTTTATCAGGTCTTACTTGAAGTTCCAATAGTTTAAGAGATTGAAAAATCCACCATTTCAGCCATTTTCGTAATAGCTAATGTTTATTGAGTTCTTACTACATGCTAAGCTCTTTATCTAAATGTTTCTTTAATCCTAAAAACATACCTGTGAAGTAGCTACCAATATTACTTCCAACTGAATTAGAGTAAAAATGTAGTAAGTGTGCATGTGGGTATGTAGGTTGGGGAGTGATCTAAATTCACACCCGGGCAATCTGATCCAGAGCCTACTCAATCACGATGCTAATCATGTAATAATCCCTCTAGATTTCCACCATCCAATACAGTAGCCACTGACCCCATGTAACTAGCCAATATGTACAAACTGAGATGATCCTGAGGGAACTTCAATATTTGAAGATGGAAGATGAAGAAGAACTGGAAAAGGAGCCTGAGAAAAAGGAAACCAGGCAAACGGGATATCCTGGAAGCCAAATGAAGAAAGCATTTCAAGAGGAGAGAGAAATCAACTGTGTCAAATGGCGAAGGTCAAGTTAGGTAACTACTGAGAAAGGACCACTGGACTTGGCAATGTTGATGTCAGTGATGATCTTGGTAAGGATAATTTTGACACCTTCATAAGGATGAAAACCTGGTTGAAATTCATTCTACTGGAGGAGAAAAATTTGAGATAGAGAGCATAGACAACATTTTCAAGTTTTGCTATAAAAGGAAGGAGAGAAATATGGTAATAGCTGGAAAGTAAAAAGGGATCAAGAGAAGTATTCTCTTTTTTCTATGAATGGAGAAATCGGAGCATACTAGTATGCTGCTGGTTATGATCAGTAGATGAGAGAAAAATTGCTGATTTATTAGAGAAGGTTTAAAATTGCTGGAGCAACGTCCACGAATATATCCCAGTAGATGAGATATTCACAGAGAATTGGTTCATCCGTACTAGGAGAAGAGAGGTAAGATTACGTGGACACAGACACAGGTAGATGGGGAGGTGTGGTGGTGGGAACTCATGGCAGTTCTCTTTAGATTACTTTAGTCTTTTCAGGAAAATGGGAAGAAGGTCATCAGCTGAGATTTGGAAGTCTGAAAAGTGAGGCAAAAGGATGAAATCGTCATCTAGGAGAGCAGGAGGGTGGATGATCCTGGGAAACAGCATGATTGCCAAGCAGCATACATGGGCTTCCTTGATGTTAGTAAATGTGAATTTAGAGTTAGACCAATTCGCATGGCTGTGTGTTTTTCTCCAGCTACATTCAGGGAGACAAGGAAATGCTACTAATCAAGAGAGGGACAATGGAGTTGAAGATTCAGGCAAGGAATGACTTTAATGATTGACCCTGGAAGTTAAGGAGTGAAGTTAGGATGTGAGGGAAGTAAGGGACAGTGACAAGGTGGTAGGACCCTTGGGGGTAGCAGGGTTGTTGGATTGTTGAAATCAGGATACTAGAGGGAGAGAGTTTTAAATGTAAGATGTGGGAGAGATGAAGAGTTTGTAGTTATTGAATGAGAAAGAAGTGAGAGGCTGAGATAGAGGAGGATAAGATCAGCAGCAAGTGAAAGTCCCGAGAATTAAGACTGGAGTATCATCGGAGAGAGTGAGTCAGTAGCTAGGATCTTTATGGGGAAGGAGTGACAGTTGTGATGGGAAAGGGACACAGGGAACTGCCCCAAGAGGACCACAGCTGGGTTGGTTCAGCTGCTGCATGTGTCAGAGTTAGGGTGGATGGGGTCTGACGAACCGCTTGATTCAGCCACACAGCAGCCAGCTGTCCCGTCTACACGAACCTGATCTCATGTATAGAAACCATCTAAATCTATCAAGCATTTTTCCCTGTGGCGTATCTGCAGAGAGAGTTGCTAAAAGCCTGTAAAATTCTGACTTCTAAAGCAAGCTATGATGATGTCTTCTGTTTAGTTCACAAACAAATATACAAAACCACGGAGTAAAAGGAACAACCAGCTCATTTATTATTGAGGGCAGAGGGGCTCGGGGGAGAGGACTGTCTTTCCCAAACCCAGTGAAGCTTCCCACAGGCAGATCTCTATGTGCTTGACAATGATTGGAGGAAAGTGTTATTTTAATTATTTTCATATGAAACATTTTCAAGAACCTCCTCATGCAGTCATTGTCACACAGCCTTTAATTATTCATCTCTTGGTTTCAGTTACCAGCTCTGCCAGGGCAAGTCCATGCCAACTTTCTCAACCACCACTTCTCTCTCCAAATCTGGAATATCTGTTTTTCACATCCTAAAACAGCCATGTTTACCAAAATTAATGGTCAATAGAACAAGCATTCTATTCAAAATCAGGAAGCAATTGAATTCCACATGGCCAATAACTCAGTTATTTTTAAAAGAAGGCATTCTCAAGAGGTAAAGAGGAGACTGTACTCATACTATATAGAAAGGCCCATGGTGTTCTCTCTTCAAGGTCTTTGCACACATTGCTCTGTCGGCCTCAAACATACTCCACTCAAACATGTGCTTGGTCGTTTCTTACTTCATTCTTGTCTCTGTTCAAATGTTATGTCCCCAGAGAAGCCTGCCCCAACCAACCTCTCTAAATTGGCCCTCTTACCCAATGCCTCTCTCACCTATTCATCTCTAATTTTTTTTCATCGTGACCTGAGACCGTGTCTGTTCAAGTTACTAGTGGACATCCAGTGCCTAGAACACTGGATCTGGCGCAAAGCAGTTCCTCAGTAACTATTTATGGAATGAATCAACTGATGAATGTCCGAATGAACAAATGAACGCAAGAAATGCCATTCTGGGGAGAGAAAACTTTTACAAACGTTTTAGGTTCATAATGAGAAAGCAATAGTGTAAAATACACTTCTGCAAGCGTATTATAATACACTGCATTCAAATATACTCATGTCACAGAAGGTAATATAACAAAACTTTATGTTGAAAAGAGAATTCCACTTAGCCAAGAAAAGGCAAAAAAGAAATGTCAGTCTAGAGGATAATTTTACTTGAACGGTAAGTGCTCAAAACAAAGTCATACAATGAAAGCGTTTCATCAAGCACATTGCGTACTTGGCAAATCACTTTCACTAGCATAATTTATGGCGTGGTTGGTTTGAGCACGTCAAAATACACACATATGAAACATAACAACTACACAAAAATGTACACAGAACTCCTTCTTGTCTAGTTTTGAGGAATAGGTAAGTCTTACTTCTGGTTGATAATCACACTGGAATTTATAGGAACGGCTGCGTTAGGTTACATGAGGTATTCCTTGCCAAAAGATCAATTTAATGTACTGCCCTAAGGAGCATCAATCGTCTGACTAGTTTCCTCCGTATAGATTCAGGCAATGTGAGATGGCATTTTCAGATATTCCTGGCTGAATTCCAGGTTGGTGTTCACAAATTCATTGATTTGGTTGGGGGAATGAGGGAGGAGGGTGGGAAGGAGGGGGGAAATGGGTGGACACAGAGGCCAAAGCAAACTAATTGAGTTACTACCTCCATTTGTTGTGCAGATCTACAAATAAAATACAACTAGGGCTCAGTTTCAGAAATTGCACTACCACCTGCTGCTTATTTTCCGTTTTTAATTAAATTAATTAATTTATTTCTTTGGTGAGGAAGACTGGCCCTGAGCTAACACCTGTTGCCAATCTTCCTCTTTTTGCTTGAAGAAGAGTGGCCCAGAGCTAACATCTGTGCCAATCTTCCTCTATTTTATATATGGGGTGCCTGCACAGTATGGCTTGATAAATGGTGTAGGTCCACGCCCAGGATCTGAACCCACAAACCTGGGCCACTGAAGCACAGCTCGCTGAACTTAACCAGTATGCCACTAGGCCAGCCCCTTATTTTCCATTTTAAACAAAGAAACACTCCAGGCTTTGTGATATTATTATATATAGACATTTGTCTGTGTATTGATTTCTAAACATATATTATATATAATCCACTCAACCCCAAGATTTTGTTCCATTCTTTTATTCCAGAACCTTGGGCATCTATTTAAGCAGAAATCTACAAATGCTTTTCTAGAATTCTTCTCTTTAGTTTGGACAACCTAAAAGGTAAATTTCATAAAAATCGGAAAGAAAAAATATTCACATCTGTTTTAGACACCGTGCCCAACCAGCTACCCAGGTCAAATCATTTTCACTCTTTCATAAAAATTTCTATTTCTTAAAAGACTTATTGCTTGTCTTCAGGATTTTAATCCATGTTCGTAACACATGGCCCTGTGATAAACTCTTAATCTTACCCAAGTAGCTGAGGGGCTACATACACAATTTTAATCTGATGGAACTTGAGGTTGACTTGTTTTTTAGTCTCAAATATAGTCCATGATCTTCCAAGACTAAGGGCTTTAGAACAAAAAGAAGGTGAAATGTGTGTCTAGCATTTCAGGTAATCTTGCTTTATATACCGAGAAATTTATCTTCTGTTCCTTGAAAGTGGCCACGGCTTTCATTCATTAATTCACTCATTCGTTCACTCTTTGCTCATCCAGCCTTTTTGTAAGGAGACGGAAGTGTACTAGGTGGAGACACGGTACAGGCCATCAGTAATGATGTCCTACCTTGTTTCCATTCATGTCCCTCTCACCCTGGGAGGCATGGCCTCTTGCCTTTGTGATTTGCGGAAACTCAATGTTTCGCTTTCACCGAGCAGACTTCTCAGAGAGGGGTCATCACCTCATTTCAAGAAGCAGACATTTCTTCAGGCTTATTATGCAAGTGGATGCATAATAGTCCTTTGAGGCGGATGATGTCTTTACCTTCTAGAGTATTTCAGGATGTCTATGGAAGATGTTCACTGAATATATTCAAAAACCCTTGGTGGACTAATTTCATTGCACTATGCTGGACCCAGGAAATGGTGCTTCTCGAAAGGGTCAGATCAGATGTACTATGGCATCTGATGTTTTCTTTACCTTCTTCCGCCATGAATAATTTATCAAAAAAGCATTCTCAAATTCTGAACAACACAAATACAGAATGAATTATTAACACTAGCTTCCCCAACCTAATCATCTTCTCTTCCTCTTTGGCTTTATCCTCCTCACTACTCTTATCATGACTCAGAAAAGTCTATTCTGGGCTCTTCCGTCAAAGAACTGTGTACTCAAAATGTTTGTGTCACATTTCTTTAGCTGTAAAGGGAAGGGCTGAATTAAATGATTTTATGGCCTGCCAGCTCTGATAGTTTGTTATTTTTATATCAAGATTTAAGAGTAGGGGTGATTCTTTTTGCCCCAATGCAATCCAGCTGCTTCTCTGAATGAGGATTTGGGAAATCTCCAACCAGCGGTGGGCGAAGATCAATGCCTAGAACAGAAGCATGCATTTCCACTGGTCACTGGCATAATAATGTATCCAAGTCATTGGGAGCACTTGTTCAAAACTGGAAGAAGGTAAGAAGAAAATAAAGTGGAATATGGAAATTATGTTTCGACTGCTGATCAGGGGACTCTCTGAAAGAAGATTCTTCCAGTTGTTCCTTGTTCTTTTATCTCATCTCCTGGCAGATTTCAGGCCTTTCTCTTAACGTCAGAAAGTTTTAACATGGTGGATATGCTTTGAGTTTACTTCTTTCTTGTCAGTTTCCATCTTCATCCCTGCTCCCTCCCCCCATCTCCCTCTCCTTTTCCTTTTGTGCTGCCAACCAATTGCTATTTTCCCTGTCTGAAATGGAGCTGAAAGACATTGGAGAGAGAGAGAGAGAAAGGGAAAAGCAGAGGTGGCATTGTCTAGTGGAAGCGAAGAAATACAATTATGAGCAGGAAGTGATTGTCACGCATTTACTTTCTCTGCTTCCCCTTGTTCCTGATCCAAGAACTTTTTGTTGAGACGATATGCACTGTGTGCATAATGTAAGACTTGGTGTGGATGGAGGATGTCTAGCCTCGGCACATCCTGTAATGAGTATGCAGTCTAGCAGGATGTGGTGCCTGCAGGGAGCCAGGAGTCTGGGGACTCCCAGTGGCTGCCGTGAAGTCAGCAATCTGTCAAAGAAAGTGGAGGAGGAGGGGCAGGGAAAGGGAGAGGTGAGATGGAGAGAGCAAGAGAGGGAAGTAAAGAGGAAGAGAGAGAGGATGTGCATTTGGCTCCGATAGCATTTGCATCGAAGTCAGTCCATCTCACCCAGGAAAACCTGGCTTGGTCTGGGAGTAGATGACATTAAACTTCAGAGATTTTTTTTTATTTCAGCACCTTTAAGAAGACAACCATATCCACAAAAACTATGTTGGCAGTCTAATTAATTTGTCATGTGTGACAAAGTGGCATATTGTAAAAATGAAGATGTGCTATGCATCATTGGACAACGTTACATCTGGTATACGCAAGTTCTCACAAATGATTTCTTAGATGGTTATGAAGATTACATTGAACTTTGTTCATTTGGGTTTAACATTTATTGCGAGCATACATGCACCAGGGTGTGGAGCAATAAAAGGTAAAGACAAGAAGGTTTGTATCCTGGAGAAGCTGATAATTCTAGTAGGGTGGGATATTCTTGGTTGACAGCAACAGAAACCACTCTGGCTATTTTCAACGAAAAAGGTATTTTTAATGAAGGTACTGGGTAGCTCAAAGAATCACCAGACTAGCCAGACACTCACACTGGAATGAAAAGAGCCTGCCACTGCCAAAGGCACGTGGAGAAGCAGTCTGGTTGGGCCACTAGTTGTGACAGCATGCCCCTGGACACTGCTTCGGTGGTCACCACCCCTGCCGCTGCCACTGGACAGCGAATGAATTCTGAACTCTCACTATGCTTTTTGTCAGTCTCTTGAGATTAAAAGTCCTAAGTCCAACCTTGTATCTGTTCGTGGGGCTTCAGCAAACTTACACAGTGGAGGAGTCTCCCTAAGCAGAGAGGGGAAATGGATGCTGCTGGGCAAAAAAGTTTCAAGAAGAATAAATGTGCACTAGCAGGATACAGATAAATATATAGACCCATTCAGTACAAAGTGGGTGGTGCTATACTGGCAAAGGAGAGATCCCGGCCAAGGAGGTCAGGGAAGGCTTCCAAAGGGAAGCTAAGTTGAAACGAACAGGCGGAAGGAACAGGAGCAAAGACATAAAGACATGGAGTGAGATGGCAAATTTGGGAATCTACGAGTGTTTAATGTTGCTAGAGCAGAGGTTTCCAATCTTGGCTTCTCATTAGACGTTGCTCAGGGAACGTTGCTGGGCAGTTGCTCAGTTGTACCTGCAGACCAGTTACACGAGCATCTCTGGTGGTGGGGCTCAGGCACCAAGTGATTCCAAGGTGCAGCCACGGTTGAGATGCACAGAGATGGGACCACAGGGTTTCTTTCCTGCAATTCATCGGGGACTCCCCTCACTTCTCATTCCTCCCCACCACCATCATCATGCTCCAGGATGTGTTTTTCCTTTGGATTTTTTCCACAGGGAAAGTCAAGCCAGAGTCCACTGAAAGTGTAACTCACTGGAAGTGAGCAAAGGGAAAAAATTAATAGATTTTAAATACATTCTGATTTGGAATTGAGAAGGATTCCTAGAAGCAAAGAGAGGGTATTAGGAGGACTTTTTAATTGACATATATGAGGATCCAGTAAATAAACAATAGCAACCAGTGAAAAGAATTCTACATAATAATAGTTAAAAGTTGTATTGGCCATCCGTGACTTTTATCAATCTCCTTAAAGAGTGTTTTATTAAATCTTGCATAGAAAGATAAATTGCTCTCTTGTCGTGGAACTCTCCAAATACAGATTAAAAGGTCTAATTTCACATTTACCTCTGGAAAATATGGATCGCTACATGCTACTGCATTGTGAAAATACGCTAAGAAAGTCAAAGTCATCTAGTCACACATCATCGTAAAGAAAACAAATCTGCATTCAAATCCTCACATATTTAAGAGCAATCAGTACGCAATCTTTCAGCAAACATCACATCTCCCTGGTGACCAGCCATTCTGGTTTCCCCAGTGACTGAGGGGGTTCCCAGGAAGCAAGACTTTCACTGCTAAAACCAAGAAAGTCTTGGGCAAACCACGATGGGCTGATCATCCACTTCATCAGCTTCTCCTGCCCTGCACTTGAAAGAGGGAAAAAATGAAAACTGGAATCTTACCCGCTGTTCTCTCAGTGGCTTTGTCCCTAACCAATGTTAGAAGCAGCTGACTTCTACAATTACTGGCAACTGCTGACTTGCCGACACACGGCACTCCCCAGTACATTTAGGATGTTTGTGAGGTGCGGCTGATGTCACGGCAATGAGAACCATATGTTGGCGGTTCTCCAAGACTAACTTAAAGATTTCAATAGAAAATCTCCAAGACGTCATTTCAAATGGACTCCCAGTGGGCTAGTGTTTGAATGTTACCTTCTTAAATCTCTGAAGACAAAGAAGCTGAAGAGAGCATGGCTTTGATCATCCACTGGCTGGCACTGAGACCATGTGCTTACTCTGCAAGCAGTTTCTCCCCCTTACTTCAGTGTGATTGGTGTGTCTTTCTCAGGCTTCAGAAATGTACAGCCCCTCTGTTCTCCTTTGACACTATCTCTATCCAGATCTTTCACTGTCTGTGTTGCCTGGAACTGGAGATGAGGAACAAATACTTTCTGAAAACATAAAACAGATGCCTATGCCCAGAAGTATGGTCAGACTCAAACCCTTCTGGAAGAATTCCAAGAGCGAAGAGCACTATATTTGTAGTCAGCATCCCCCAAACTTACCAGATAGAGGTCTGTAAGCTGCCCCCCTTTTCCTGTGTATAGCAACAGACCACAAAGGAAAGAGGCCGCTTGTCAGCTGACGTTGGAGCATTTCAGCAAGTTTTCACATATTCTAGTCAGGTGACCATTATTCAGAAATGTTTAGAATTAGGCTTATGGTTTGGGGTAGTCATTAACACAGATATTTCAGGGACCACACAGAAAACAAATAGCAGACTCAAACTAGTGCAATGGAAGAGTTTAGCAAAGCTTCTGTTTGCAAAGACATGGACCGAATTGACGGAAGCCAACAAGGGGCAATATTGTATCTCTCTAAGATGTAATTGGGCAAGGGGAAGAAGCAGTTACAAGATCCCTGAGAAGAAGTGACAAGGGTAACCAGCTAGGCATCGTGGCCTTCAGTAGAGGGACACAGCAAACCCGTGGTGACTTGAAAAGGAGAGAGCTGAAGGAATAAATGTCTGAACCTCCCTCTCCTCCCACCATCCGATCTAGCAATGCCCCAACTCCCCCTGGGCAAAGCCGCCCAGAAGCCAAAGAACAAGAGACCAACTGATGCAGCCACTCAGATCACCTTCCGGGGCTCAGAGCAAGGTGCAGAAGGGTAGAGTGGACCTGGGAGATCCACAGAGCTGCTTTCATCCCCATTATCCCTATTGCACTGCCCCACTTTGGACATGCAAGAAGGAATCTGAGTGTTAATCTAGTCCAATCCCTCTAACTAAAACGTAAGCTGAAGGAGAGCAAGGGATTTTTGTTCACTACTCTTTCACCACTCTCTAAGATAACAGCTGGCATATAATAGGTGCTCAATAAATGTTGAGTGAATGAATAGTTAAGATCACACCATTAGTTAGTATCATCTGTGAGAAAAATCCAGATTTCCCAAATCTCAATCCTGCACTCCTTCCTTTATTCATTTTGTGAACATAGCATAGGGTTCGAGCCATTTCCCTGCAAGTGATAAAGAATTTGTGCAGATCCGTTCATACTGTTTGCTCCAATTTCCTTGGAGCCAATGACAGGCCTCTTTTATTTCTTATTCACTATCCTTAAATGTTCTTGTTCAGTCTCATACTCCAACTCTCACTTCTGTACAACTGACTCCCAGATGCTTCTTTCCAGCGCTTAAGTTTCTTGGGAGCATCAGCCCCTGGGATTTCTTCCCTGGCAGATGTTCTCAACCCTGACTGCACATTGGAATCACCTGCACCTTTTACAAAATATCAGTACCCGGGCTCCACCCCACAGATTCTGCTTCTGGAGGTCTGGGTGGGGCCCAGGCATCCAAAATTTTTTTGGCAACTCAGAGGATTCCAACATTGGAATCCTGGAGTTAAGAAACACTACTCTAGTCCCTTAAACTCTACGTGTCCAGTATCTTTCCCCCAAAATCAGTTTTTCACCTGATTTCCCTGTTTCTGTTATAGATTCGCTATTTCTCAATTGCCCATAACCGAAACCTTGGAGCTCTCTTGGACTTCTCCCACCCTCCTTTGGACAATTGTTTGCAAGACATGAAGCTCTAATTTTTTTACACAGTTTCTCCAATCCTTTCCCTGCCTGCCATCCCCACTGCTGCCACTGAATCTGGACCATCATTTCTTCCACCAGCAGCAGCACAGAGTGGATGTTCTCGCAGCCACAAAAAGTGAGGCTGCCACCAGCTACCATCCCAGCAATGCCCTTTGCCAGCTGTGCGACCTCGAGTAAATTATTTAACCTTTGGGCACTTACTCCAGGTAAAGGCTCCTGGCACAGAATAGGTGCCCCACAAGTGCTAGTTAGTATTCACACGCGTGATCACAGCCTCTGAACTAGTTTTCCTGCCTGTCAGCCCTCCCTACACTAGTCTGTGCCAGACATTCATTTCTGCTTGAAGGTTTTAACTGGAGCCCCTCTGCATTTATCTAACTTCTTCTCTAAAAATATCCATGGCTTCCCAGTGACCACTCGATTAGGATCAAACCCGTCCTTTCTCCTCAGCAGGACCTCGCAGAATTTCCTCCCCTTCATCTGACTGACCCTGGGATACCCTGGACCGTGGCAGTCCTCTGAGTGGGTCTACATCTTCTCTATGGGTCTGCTAGTCCCTTCACCTGGAATGTGCTTCCCTCTGTTCTCATCTGTTTAAATCCTATTCCCATCTTTAGAGTCGCAATGTAAATAGAGCTCCTCCCTGAAGCCTATCCTGACCATGTGATCATGTCATCATGCGAAACTTATCCTCATCACCTGATCATGTGATAATGCGATCTCTTCCTCTTGGTTCCCCCAGAGCTCTCTGTCTGTACTTCCCTTTCGTCATTTAACCCTAGCCTCCAATTCTATCCACGAGGAGCAGTTTTAATTGTCTCCTCAAATTATATATTGATCTAATTATATGTCAATCCCCGTCCCTAGGGGAGCTCAGCTAGTGCACAATAAATATTTATTGCTGTGAATTTTCCCTCATATCCAATGAGTGCCTTGGCAATGGCATTGGCTTCTGTTTAATATAAAATATAAGCAGCAGAACATAGAAATAATGGCATCCATTTCATTGAGCATCTTCCAGGCACGTGTTGTGGATTCTTTCTAATCGTTATTTAATCTGAATCCCCAAATCTCAGCCAAATAATCCTCAAGCAAATAAACCTCGCCAGCATTCCACTGTTTTGCAAAGTCGACTTCCTGCATCCAAGGATTTCAAGAAATCCCCAGTGAGGAAGAGTAGTCCCAGTCGGGCCTCTCCCAGGTGTGTTGAAATGGCCTCCAATGGCCTGTGGGGCTCGAAGTCACATGGACACCATGTCACAGAGGCTGACTCCACTCCCCAGGCCTCTGTCCTGATTAGCTCCTGCTGGCGCCTAGCAGTCCCTCCCACAGTGTTATCTGGGTGGAGTTGACTTCACACGAGTGTGTAAGGAGGCAGTTTGGGGAACACACTCACAATCTCAGTTTGCTCCTCCATAAAAATGGGGATTCCCAATTTCCTTTTATCTTCAGTGAATTTTTCCCATCAGGTGGCTTGTCCTTCTTCCTAACAACCCGGCTGAGACTGGACCTTCGTCGTCTGTCCCACACACTTGTCTGTTCCTGAATCCCAAATGTGGTCCTAATCTACGCTTGTCTTTCCCCCAGCCTCTGTGGGCATGGATTCAGAGAAGGGCACTTGTTGCCAGGATCCACGCGCCCATTCATAGTCAAATGATGTTTATTCCGTTATCAGCAACCTTCCAAGGAAACGTTATTATCCCGGTTTGACTTAAAAGCTTCCGGTCTGAAATGTGATTAAATCAAAACAATTATTCTGCTAACGTGAGAGAATCATGGGTCATTTTTTTCTTTCATTTTTTTCCCTTATTGATGTTAAATTATTGTTTGCTCATAAAAAAAGAATAGACTTGACAGGAAACTCAAGGACTTACCCCATCTGTCACAGAATAGTAGACCAAATATTGAATGTACAGAGGAGAAGTTTTTAACTATATCCCCAGGACTCTGAGTATAAAACAGCACAATTGTTGTCAACACTCACCTCCAGACAGTCACCTTTGCCAAGAAAGCTATCAACTTATTGAGGTCAAGAGATCCTTCCATATTTTACCTTGACAGTGACCTTCAGGATCCATTGCCACCACCTACTTCATAGTCACGCTCTCCCATTCACTCACTCCAGCCACACTAGCCTCTGGCTGGGTTTTTTTCTTTTCTTTTCTTTTTTGAGGAAGATTAGCCCTGAGCTAACATCTGGGTCCATCTTCCTCCACTTTATATGTGGGACATCTGCCACAGCACGGCTTGAGGAACGGTGAGTAGGTCCACACCCGGGATCCAAATTGGTGAACTCTGGGCCACTGAAGCAGAGCATGCGATGTTTGTTTGTTTGTTATTTAAAACACCTGACTCCCTCTGAGCAAGGACTTTTGCCCTCACAGTGTCTTCTGCCTGGTGAACCCTGTCCCCACAAGACCTCATGCTTCCCTCCCTCACCTCCCCAGGTCTTGGCTCTAAATCCCCTTCTCAGTGAGACCTAACCCAACTGACCAGTCCCTCACCCTCTCTGAACTTGGAGGAAGCATGTTCTGAGTCTCACCCCATCAGTCATTAGGGTGAGGTTTCCAGAAAAAAATTTTTCTAGAAGGTTCCAAAAAAATTTTTTCTTCTTAAAAAACAGGGATGTCGTTCTTATAGCCCACTTCCTTTTCTTCATCAAGGCCTCCCGGATATCAGCCTTTAGCTGATGGACTTGGACTTCTGGTCTGCAAAGTGGGCCTCCCAGGGATGGGGTAAAGGAAGAGCTGTGAGACTCAGCCCAGAGCAGAAGGGAGCTGAGGCGCGCCTGGCGCTTCAGTGTGGTCTTGATAAATTTTACCTGCAGCTAAAACAGACAAATAAATAAAAATGGCCCTATCCTAAACTTAAACCCGTGCCTCCCTTCCCTGTCTCTTTTGGTTTCATTTTTCTCTAGAGCACTGGCCACCATCTGACCCTGACTGCATAATAGCAAACCCTTCCAGGTGGCTCATCATGTGCCAGGCCCGTTCTAAAAGCCTTGCAAAGGCTCCCTCATTTAACCCTCCAGCAACAATGCAAGGTGGGTCCCTTCTTCTTTTTTCTTTTAAAATAAATGTATTTAAAATTAACAAGTGAGTCAATTTAAAGAAAAATAGAAGTAAATAATAGTACAAGAGATACAAGGACCTGGCAAAAATGCTAATGGTTGTATACAAATGACTGAAATTTGGAAAATCTAGTAAAATCTGTAGAGGGTCCAGAGCGGTGTCCTCTCTTGGTGCCTGCTGGTGGAGGAGACCAGAGCAGACTGTATGCTACTCAGGACCCCGGTTGGTGAGCCAGGGATGCTTGCACCAGCCCCAGTGGGGCCTCTGCTCAGGGTGGGTCCCTTATTGATCCCATCTCACAGATGAGGAAACAGAGGCAATGAGAAATGGAGTAGCTTGCCCAATATCACCCAACGACTACATGGTGGAGCCAGGATGTGAGCTCCACGCTGCCTGGCTGGAGAGTCCACAGTTTCTCCCACCATGCTTTCATTACTTAACCTACTTATTTTGTTTATTTTGAGCCTCCCCCCACTATATTGTAAGCTCTGTGAGGGCAGAAAGTTTGACTTTTTTCTTGCTGTATCCCCAGCACCTGGCATAGCACCTGGCCCATAGTAGACGCTTAGTTAATGAATTGTTAATTAGTATACATCTCTGATACCTACTTCATCAGCTAGTATATCCCTGCGTATGTGTTAGATGCCTTGTAAACATTTTTTAACATAAAGCCAATCCCTAAGGCACATTTCCCTAACCATACCCCCCACCATTGCCCTGCTAGGGGAGGAAACACACAAGAGAATGTCAGGACCAAACTCTTTCTCTCTGACCTTCGGCCAAGACCCCAAAGGCCAAGAACATAACAGTAAGTGCCAAGGGCCCCCACATTCCAAAACAGTGATGCTGGCCAAACAAAGAAGATTTGAGACTCTTTTCCAAAACCAGACAAGTGAGGGAAGGTCATGGAGAGAGGCTGGGTTCTACTCTGCAGTCTGGTACAGCTCTTCTCAGCTCCAGAAACTGAACCTGACAGCAATGGCTGGTTCTGAGAGACATGTGTAAGCACTCATCTCTTCCTCTCTGCCCGGCCTGAAATACAGGAAAGAGCCACTCCACAGCATGCAGCCTCAGAGATGTGCTCCTGCTCTCAGCCTGTGCTCCCCAGTCCTCTCCCACGGGACAACACCTGACATAAAGCGACGCTGATGCTCCGTCTTAGTTAATTCACCAGGACATGCAACTTGTTTAGAAATATGCTTTAATTCACAATCCCCCTATTACTCCATGCCCAGCATCACCCAGGCCCCCAGGCTACACCACCCCCATCCTTGATGAAGACAAGAATCATGATGAGGATTAGAACGATTTTACTGCAATGCCTGCCACCTCTTGGAACTAAGCAAGGTCAAAACACGAAATCAGAATGTCTCCACCGTCTTTATTAACATGTTTGGTTAGTGACAGGCTACTTTAGCTCTGCTTCCTCCAACCTCTGCAGAAGAGCTCGGATTGAATAACAGTTTAGTCTATCGAAGCCGGGCAGCCTGCCCTTCCCCAGTGCAACTTTCCAGATACAGTCTCCATCTCTGGGCAGCTGCTGGGCTGCCTCACCATCTGTCAAGCTGGCCCTCTGCCCACAGGGGAAAACGAGCCAGTGGCTTACTGCATCCAGAGGTGCCCAGGAAGACTGGGATTTGCTAGATCAGTGACATTGCATTTTCACATTCCACCCCTCTGGCTGGAAGCCCTTCCTGATTGCGCCTGTTGACGAGTGTACTGATGGAAGAATCCATATATTCCATAGCGTAAGGGAATATCGGCCACCAAGGGGGTTGGTACAGGGATTACTCCTGACAGCAGCCCTATGGTTCTTCCTCAGCCTGATGCCATGTGAACGGAAGATCTCTCAAAGCTCAGCTCCAGTCACGTGGTCTCTCCCTGCTATTGCATTATCCAAAATCATCTGGGGAGAATTTTCCCAGAGAAGGAATTGGACCAAGCTAACTTGGCTGTCTCCTTGCGAGCTCTGGTTAATCACTAGAACACAGCGTCATCTATAGGATTGTGTGGTTACTTTAATTGTCAATTCGCTTCATGGTATGACTCCTCCAGTGGGGGAGAATCGGTGTACAGAAATGACGCTGCCAGGACCCCCGAGCAGCCACATTCCCATCAGCTTGGTTTCAGTCTCAGGGCAGAATGTTTGCCATTTGATGGAGGGAGGGGGTACAGGAGGTAAGATGGGAAAATAGGGATAAAGAGAGGAGAATTAAATAAACAGAACAATTTGCAATCAAATCAGGATTATGATGAACTTGTCCCTGTGCACCATTTAATAAAAAAAGAAAGAAATGCGCATTTTCTGGGATACTTTGGACTTTGCTAGAACACCCATAGAGGTTGCTACAACCCTGTCGAGCTAATCAGATAGCATTTAGAACATTGAATAGAAACTTACTTCTCCCGCAGTGTGAAAAGAAAAGAGTCCAGTGGCTTCAGCATCGTCCTTACAAAAATCACGGTGCCAATTTGGAGGCGCCAGGAATGGAGCCAAGTAATGGAATCACTCCCAGGCATATACTACTTTTGGGGGACAAACTGCAGAGTAGCTACGATCCCACCCAAGAATCTATGGGAGCAGCCTTTCTAGAGGGCCAGTAAGGCCAATAGCACAAGACCAGGCCCCAGGCCTCTATTCTGAGGCCACAGGAGCTAACCCACATCCCAGTCAATTCTCTGTAAATTTCCACTTTAATTGCATAAGGAATTATTTTAAAAAGAGTGGCAGAAATAACTCCCAAAAACCTACTTCCGAAATGCTGGTGGGCAGTGGAACCAGCGTCTGTAAGCAGGGTGCATATTATTTTTAGGGGGACACCTGGGCAGAGGAAGATTCAATCCAGCACTCGCGTTACCCAAACCACCGCACTTTAGCGCGCTCTTTTGATCCTTCAGCTGTTCTCTATTTCCTCTTCCTGTTATGTACTTTCAAGATACTAATTTATTTATTCATGCTTTGGTGAGACTTAAGTTTATGATGGTCGATAAACTGACATTGCTGTTAAAAGATGCAAGCTCTCTGCTGGAAAGCATTGCCAAGCTGGCAAGAGACGGTCCCCTCTCACTGTGCTAGAGTTCTTTTCCCCACTCCACGGGCAAGTCCCTGGTCACCAGCTTAACTGTGATTGGCACAGACCACCGTCCACGGTTTGCTGTGTTGTGACCATGCAGTCTACCTTCCTTCAGACAAGAAATTCAACAAGAGCCAAGATGTTGGAGGCCATTAAATATATTTCCATCCATTAAGTAGGCCAGGAAATTACTTATTCCTTTCACTGAACTTTTCTACATGAATTGAAAGACTCACAAAATGGGCCTAAGTATAGATTATGAAATAATATTGATTTTTCCAACTTCAGTTTATCTACTTTAAAGCATGTTCGTATACAAACATAAAAGATGTGTTACCGGAACATCATGTCATGGTCTTTTCATATCCTTAAGTGAAATGGGTCCTGCATCACAGGCAGACTTTCTAAATGGACTGAACAATTACGATAAAACTATGATCTTAAAGATCTTGGATATAAAAAGGAATATCCTGGCGGGAAGGAAATGATTACCCAGATCTAGGAAATGGCTTGTTCCTCAACCACATGCTCCCTCCTGCACTTTGATTCCCATGTGAGTTCTTCAACCTAACTTGAGTATCTCCCTCGGACAAAAACTCTCCAAAGGAGCCTCCTCCGAGAAGCCTTCTTTATTCTGATCGTGCTCACTGCTTTACTTTCTTGAGCAGAGGTCTTCAATAACTCTGCTTCCAAACATTTCTCCCACTCTCCAGTCCCTTTCTTATATATTTATTTATTTTTTGAGGAAGATTGGCCCTGAGCTAACATCTGCCGCCATTCCTCTTCTTTTTGCTGAGGAAGGCTGGCCCTGAGCTAACATCCGTGCCCATCTTCCTCTACTTTATATGTGGGACACCTACCACAGCATGGCTTGACAAGCTGTGCCATGTCTGCACCCGGGATATGAACCGGGGAACCCCAGGCTGCCGAAGCGGAACGTGAAAACTTAACCGCTGTGCCACCGGGCCAGCCCCCCTTTCTTATTTATTTTTATCATTAAAAGCTTCCAGCTTCTAGAAGAGCATCTCAGATGAGCACTTCCAGACTTGTTCCTCCAGCATCCTCTCCCCAAAGCGGTCGTGTATGCTTTGCGCCACTGTGATTGCAGATACTTTAGATTTCTCTTGCGTCTCGGTGTGCACATGCTGTGTGTGTGATATTTCTCCAACTAGGTTTACAGATTAAGAAATTCTATTACTTATATTTACCTCTCTGCTTGCCTAGGGCCTCTAAGAGAGTATATGATCAAGACAATGTGCTCATCAAATGAACTGAATAATGGAAAGACTCCCATGAAATCTTAAAACTCAGCTCCAGGGCCCCTCCTCACCTGAAACCATCGACTCACCCAAGCCCATGGTAGAAATAAATTTCTCTTCATTTGAGTTTTCCTTCATTCGAGTGCTTGACTTTTTCCTTTATTATAGTACTCACCATACACTCCATTTTGTAATATATCGAGTTGTGCATGTTTCTCTTCCCTCTGTGCCAACTCTGTACACCAGTGCTAACTTAACACGCATTGTGTCTAATCCATATAATGATCATCCCATGGAGATATTACTATCTTCATTTTAAAGACCAGAGAAATGTAGCTTATAGAGATTAAAGTAATAAATAGTGAGTAGGAAGTTGAGCTAAGATGTTGTTTGCAAGGTAATACTTCTGTCCCCCTCCTGGTGCTTTCTTTCAAGAGAAGGGAACCCCATCAGTGAAACACCCCAGGCCTCTCTCTGTCCCCTTACTTCTTCCTCCCCAAGGGAGATGGAGCATTTCAATGTGATGGTTTAGTTTGGAAGAAGAATCTGAATAAGTTTTCCCCTTTTCTCCTCTTCCTTTCCCTTCCATTCCTCCATGCAGAGAACACTGATTTCTGACCCTACGCACCCTAAGTCTTCTGGAAGTAGCCCCGGCTCCTATGGCCAAAGACGTGAGGGCTTGTAGTTGGGGGTATATAACCTCAAATGTACCAATACGTCAGTAATCTTAGGGAAAAGACAAGGAGTAAGATTTCAAAGGAATTAAATATATGTAGAGCCTTGAACCCGAGAAGCAGCTTTGAGCATCTGATTTTCGTGTATGAGCAGGTGTTTTGATGTCAGAAGTTTGTAGAGGCTTATCCACAATAGTTAACACAATTGTGCAGTTGGATTTTAAGTACTGCAGACTGGGCCAAAGCTTTGCGCCTTAGGCTACATGGTCTTGTACGTGACATGGCTTGGTACGTGACTGCTGTACACTTGTGCTGTCTTTATCCACAAGCCATTGACAGGCAGGGTTGCTTGCACAGGCCCAGAAGCTGATAAGGTCCAGAGGCCTCAGCAAAAGAGCAGGGTAGTGCAGGGATTAACAAAGACACAAGAAGAGCCGACCCGGTGGTGCAGCAGTTAAGTTCGCACGTTCTGCTTCGGGGCCTGGGGTTCACCGGTTCAGATCCCAGGTGCAGACATGGCACTGCTTGGCAAGCCATGGTGTGGTAGGCATCCTACATATAAAGTAGAGGAAGATGGGCACAGATGTTAGCTCAAGGCCAGTCTTCCTCAGCAAAAAGAGGAGGATTGGCAGCAGATGTTAGCTCATGGCTAATCTTCCCCTCCTCAAAAAAAACAAAGGCACAGGGGACCACAGCCACCATAAAGCACAAGGGCTCCAATGGTGATGGCAAGGGCACCTCAGCCAAACATGATTCACACAGATGCTCTCCATAGATGGCAACTCACGGGACCTTTGCTTGCCAATGCCAGGCCTGCAGGCTTCAGCAAAAGTGTGGGCCATTAGCAGATGAGGGCGGCCTTCAAGTGCAGGTGCCACAGCTCGCCCTTGATCCGCACAGGTGCAGGTTTTGCTAAGCAGGCAAGGCCAAAGCAACCATGCAACCATAGAGGAAAGAGCCTCTTAGACGTCCGAGTGCAGACCGTGTTTGCTTTTTTTAAATTACAGTGCTAGAGAATTCCACTTGTATGGCAGAGCACTGAGTGAGGTTCTAGATTTAAATTCTTAGTGCCAGCCACCAGCAGCAAAGCCAGTGGGAAGTGCAGGTTGGTAGGTCACGGACAGAAGCATCAGCTCCCAGTGGTAAGAGTTACAATGATTGCAAATTTCTAAACTCTGCAAGAAGGCAGCAATGCCTCCAGTGCCACTCTTCGAGGATGGAGGTATGCACATGTTGAGTTTCCTCCTAGATGTAGTAAATGCCCTTGCTAAGAAAACGGTTTCCCAACCAAGTTTAAGTGCAAAGCTAATGGATTCCAGATGACTAGCATAGTCTGGAGAAGACAGAAGCTGGACAACTTTCTCCAGCTACCTTCTCCCAGGTTTGTCTCATTCTCTGCTATTTCCTGGGTTCTAAAAACTTGGTTTTGCTGAGAAGAGCTGCCCATGGAGTTAGAAATTGACTGCTTTTCTCAATTTGGTGGATGTGGGGTCAGGGTTGTGATACTTGTATGTTTCCTACTAACTCGTTAAACTCTTTGAAAAGAAAGGCACTCAGGGACTTTTCGCTGAATGGATACCACTTCTGAAGCCTAAAAGGAATGATGTCCATTCCAGGTAGAACCAGCTGGGGTCTCCTCAGACCTGAGACGTCAAAGGATGGCCTCCGACTCTTTCAGGGGGACTGCCAGGTCAAAACTGTTTTCTTAATAACAGTAAGATGGTATTTCCTTTTTTCATTTGTGGACATGTGCACTGATGGTGCAAAAACAAGTGTGTAAACTGCTGGCACTTCACGAATCAAGGTGTAGCACCCAATTGTATGAGTAGTCATTGAATTCTTCACTGCCACACACTCACAAAAATTTTTTTTTAACTTTTTATTAAGATTAAGATAGTTTACAACCTTGTGAAATTTCACTTGTACATTATTGTTAGTCATGTTGTAGGTGCACCACTTCACCCTTTGGGCCCTCTGCCCACCCCCTCTTTCCCCTGGTAACCACCAATCAATTCTCTTTGTCTCTATGTTTAACTTCCACCTATGAGCGGAGTCATACAGAGTTCATCTTTCTCTGGCTTATTTCACTTAACATAATACCTTCAAGGTCCATCCATGTTGTTGTGAATGGGACAATTTTGTCTTTTTTTATGGCTGAGTAGTATTCCATTGTATATATATATATACCACACCTTCTTTATCCAATCATCAGTTGATGGGCATTTAGGTTGCTTCCACATCTTGGCTATGGTAAATAATGCTGCAATGAACATAGGGGTGCATGGGACTTTTGGAATTGCTGATTTCAAGTTCTTTGGATAGATACCCAGTAGTGGGATGGCTGGGTCATAAGGTATTTCTATTTTTAATTTTTTGAGAAATCTCCATACTGTTTTCTGCAGTGGCTGCACCAGTTTGCATTCCCACCGTGTATGAGGGTTCCTTTTTCTCCACAACCTCTCCAACATTTGTCACTTATTGTTTTGGTTATTTTTTGCCATTCTAACAGGTGTAAGGTGATATCTTAGTGAAGTTTTGATTTGCATTTCCCTGATGATTAGTGATGGTGAGCATCTTTTCATGTGTCTATTGGCCATCTGTATATCTTCTTTGGAGACAAAAAAAAAAATTTAAATCCACTTTCTCTTAAAAATGTCCTTGAAAAACTGTAAAAATTATTAATTTTATTAAATCTCATCCCTTAAGTACACGTCAATTTAAAATTCTATGTGACAAAATGGAAAGGCCATATGGAATACTTTTGCTATCTATGGAAGTACAAAGGTTATCTTGAGGACAGGCACTTGTACAATTGTTTGATTTCAGAGCCGCACTAGCCTTTTTTTTTTTAAAGAAATTACTATGATTATTCAAACTTGGGTATTTGGCAACTATTTGCTCAAAAATGAGAAAAGAGCCTATCAGTTCACGGAAAACAGCTGACAATACTTGTCACCAAGGATAAAATTCAAGCAAAAATTAGAATTTTTAAAAATGTGTATCCACCACCATGAGCTTGATAGTTTCCTAACCTTAAAGACTTTTCTGATGAGATGGGTAGTGGTATTAACAAATATCAAATATTAAGAAATATCACTGTAATTTTTTGCTATTGTATAGTGAAATATGTCAGATTTCAGGAGATCTGCCTAACTCAGTGAACCAGTATTTTTGAAACAACTAAAATACAGTATTAACAAAATTATGCATGGATAAAAGATCCTTTCAGAATGCAAGATAGTCCAATGGATTTTAGTGTCACCCAGTATGAAAAGTGCACTGATACGGTTTCAGACTCCACATTGAAACCAACCTTTAAGAAACTAGCAAGTATTAGTGTAACATCAAAGGAGAAAATGCACGATTGTCTGAAATAGATGTGAAAATGTACCTCCCTCTTCCAACTGCATGTCTGTGTGAGGCTGGACTTTCTTCAGATTCTTCAACCAAAAGAACATATTGTAACTGAGTGAACACAGGAGTGAATATGAGAATTCAGATGTCTTTATTAATCCAAATGTGAAAAAGATTTGCAAATGTAAAAAAAGTCACTCTCTCACTATATTTTTTGTTTTGAAAAATATCATTATTTTTAATAAATATATGTTATCTAAAATTGTAATGAGTTTATGTTTAAAAGAAAACTATGTTTAAATGTCTCAGTTTTACTTTCTAATATAATAAACATTGATGAGTACTTTGGTGTTCTCAACAGCTGTTCAGAGTTTAAAGATGTACTGAGATGGAAAGTTTGAAAACTGCTAACCTAGACAATGAGAACTCTCTGGCTAAGAGAGCCGGAATAAGAAATTGAGGGATGAGGGGATTGTAACAACATTGAATTTTTTTCTTTTGGCTAAGGAAGATTAACCCAGAGCTAACATCTGTTGCCAGTCTTCCTCCACTTTATATATGGGTCACCACCACAGCGTAGCTGACAAGTGGCATAGGTCTGCACCTGGGATCTGAACCTGTGAACCTGGGCCACGGAAGCAGAGTGAGCCAAACTTCACTGCTACACCATGGGGCTGGCCCCAATATTTCTGAATTTTTAACTCATATGGAAAACAGAACTTACTTTCAGACATTAATTCCTATGTATGTTTGAACTTTAACCTGCAAGGAGATTTAATCTTTGGACTCTAATTTCCTGCTAGGAAATTTGTAAGAGGTTTGGAGTCAAATTTGGATATCTTTGTTGTTGTACTGTGTTATTGTACTTTGTTATTAACATTGTCCTTTAATTTCAACTCAGACTCTCTGACTTGGAGATACTGGAATGACCCGAATTGGACATCATGGCTGATGACAATTTGAAATAGAAATGGTAGAAGGATTGCATTTTCAGCTTTGGGTTCAGAGTGGCCTTGGTTCTGATTTCATTAATGAACCTTTCTAACTCATTCCAGGGAGCTCTGGGAGAAAAATCTACCCTGCTCAGGAGATCTCAGGGGGTGCTCAAAACACAGTGGTTGATGATGGGAGCAGCATCAGGAGCGGGGAGTAGGTCTCTCTTGAGAGCTGGCTGATCTCCTCCTGGGCGGGGAAGGGCCACAACTTTAATTTATGGACTTCACCCGAAATGCTCCTCCTTCACTCCTGGAGTTTCCTTTCAGGCAGATGGACGGTCCTTAGCATTTCCCCTGCCTTTTATCTCCCTGGCATTCACTATGCCTCAAGGAGGTAGTATGACTCTTGGTTTTGGAGTAAGGAACTTTTCTGCTGATTTTTCTATTCCTTGTCTCCTGGGAGTGCCCACAGAGCATGATTTCCATTCTATCCTGTCCTCCAGTGAGTGATTGGTGTAAAAGTCTGCCTAATTCTGAAGCTCTGAATAAAAAGTCAACTTGCTCACAGATACAATCCACATTCTTCCAAATCCTCTTGTCAGTTAAGGTGCTGATATACTGGCTCCCATATGTTATCTAACTTTGTCTTATCTCCTAGATGGTTCAGAAGCCAGGCTGGAAAGCAAGCTTATTTCTTGGGCCACCTCAAATACCACGAAAGTCTAAACTAGGCCCATTTGACTCCAGAGACCATGTTCTTTCCGCTTCATTAATCTGCTTCTGCTTTGTGTTTTCTCATAGCACCAAGATCGTACCTTCACTATTAAATATTTGTGGAATAAATGATGAATGAATGAATAAACTAATCAATGGAACACTATCCCAGCACTTCATTGTTTCCCATTATGTGAATTATTCTTCAAAATCAAGCACAGTGTTTTTTTTCTGATCTCAAATGATGATTGGCTTATAAAGTAAATGCTAGGACTTATTCAAACTTAGGAGATTTTTTACATTAAGAATACTTATAGCAGAGGTAGGATAAGGTAATATACTGAGACAGAGAAAGAGCAGCCAACAGAGAAACGTCTCATCCTAAATTCATCATCTTCACCTAAGTGAGAAATAAATGTTTCTAATGGAGAATTGACACGTGCCCACAGATTACAGTAAGCAGTGTACTTTTCTTTTTTGGCCACAATTCAAGGAAAATAAAGTTTTACCCCAGCTACATGACAGGCAATTGGCTCATTGTATACATGTTTGTATATCATATTTAGCAATCACTTCCTATATACAAAGGTATATTGAGAAAATATATGGGAAAATTCAAAAAGCATAATGCATGGTCCCTGTATTAGTTATCCTTTGTTGCATAACAAATTACCCCAAAACGTGGTGGCTTAAAACCACAATGGGCGTTTGTCATCTCACATAGTTTCTGTGGGTAAGCAATTAGTAGCTTAACTTGTGGGGGGTGGAGAGTGGATGTCCTAGTTCAGGATCTCTCACGAGTTGCAGTCAACACGGTAACTGAGGCTATAATCATCTGAAGGCTTGACTGGGGCTGGAGGATCCACTCCCAAAATGGCTCACTCATATAACTGCTGGCAGCAGGCCTCAATTTCTCACCACTTGGACCTCTCCATGTGTCTGCATGTGAGTGTCCTCATGACATATCAACTGACTTGTCCCAGCGTGAGCAATCCAAGAGCAAGAGGCTGCAACCACAATGTCTTTTATGACCGAGCCTCAGAAGTCACACACTGTCATTTTCACAATACCTTATTGGTTACATGAGTCATCCTTTTTAATGTAGGAGGGGACTTCATAAGGAATGGCTACTGGCAGTGGGACCATTGGAAGCCATTTGGATACTGGCTACCACAGTTCCTATTACTTTCTCTAGTCTCAACATGAAGAAAACCAAAGCTTATGAAAAGTGAATATATGTGGCAGCAATACCTGAGGTGTCAAATGACAGGGTCTGTCTCTTCCTAACTTGGCTGATGCATTATAGGCCACACTGGGAATGTCCAGGTTTTGGAGATCAGCTAGATCTTCAGGTGCATTAACTCAAAAAGGCCTTACTCTCAGGTAATAGAGTCTCAGAGAAAGAGTAATAATTTCTTCATTGAGCTTCTTCTAAATGCTAAGTACCAGGCTAGTTCTGTAGATGCTTAGATAAATGTGGAGCTCACACTGCAATGAGGAAATCAAACGTGAACACATAACTACAGTATAATATGGTGAGTACACTGATAGGAATATGTGCTTCGTATGTAGAGGGACTGAAGGGAGCTGTTACCCTAGTAGGGCACAGGGTTGGTGTCAGGAAAAGCTTCCTAGAAGAAGCAGACTAATCTCAGTCTTAAATGATAACTTAGAATCAGCCATGGATTCAGGCCAGAGGAGATAGCATGAGAAAAGGTATGAAGGTAAGAAATGGCATGGAGTGTATAAGGGAATGAAGTTGGGAGTGTTGACGAATAAAGTGTGGATTTGTGGGACATGGAATTGGAGAAGGAGGCAGGCATCATGCCAGTCCACATTATGGAGTTGGGTCTCTTAGATCATAGACAATGGGCATCTTTGACTTTTATTGTCAATAAGAGTTGTATGGTTAGATCTGCCTTTTAGATAGATTATCCTAGCAGTTTTATGTAGGAAAAATTTGAGTAAAACAAGACTACAGAGAGTTAGACCAATTAGAAAACACTCACTGAAGATACAAATGGGATGGTAAAGACCAGAACTAGGACAATAGCAATAGGGTGAGAGATGAAAAGACATATTTGTCAATTAATAATGCTTGCAACTTTGAGGACAGCCAAAAAAAGACAACAGGCATTTTTTCCACTAGTAAGGTAAAATATAGTGAGTCGAGTAATGGAAATTATTCTCATGGCCTGCATTGCAAGGGCAGGACGTGAGATCTTTCAGAAATTGATCACTTCCACTGTAGCGTGCCTATTTTGCTGACCCATGTATCCGGGAGGAAAGGAGCCAGGTGTGATGACCCAGACTCTTGAGGGATCACACAATAAGAAGAAAGAATGAGCGTCTGACAATAAAAACCAAACTACAGAATAGATAGGGACTGCCACATATTTCTGACTCAGTGTAAATAAAGCATCGGGACCTTTCGTTTCACATCAGCTTCCCTGATTTTCCTGTTCCACCTGTACGCTGGAGACCCGGCACTCTTTCATATACAGAGGTGACCTCAATATTTCTCTGAGCATGACATCCCTGCCTTCTAATTATTGTATTTATCCTATCAGGATGTTCCATTTAGTTCTTTTCAAATCTACCTAGTAAATTTTGATCTCTTGTTTCTTCATCATGCTTTCAATACTTCCTTTTATTAATATCTATCAAACACACCCACTTCCCATTCTGTTTCTGATCATTTTCACATCTCCTGGCTTTGCAAGTCAAATTCGGTGCTTTGTGTTTTACTGCTGTCTTTTGTTTATGATGGCTTGTTTTTGCTTAATTTTTTTAAAATTATGAACCCATGTTCTTGGAAGTTTACCCCTGGGAGTTCTTTGAGGTTGTAGTTGTAAATTGTGTTTCTCAAAAGAGTATGTGTCTTGGCCTCTGCCAGCGTTCTGGAGCCACTACCAACTCAAGACTACTCTAAACTAAATGTTCTACAAACAAACAGGCAGAGGGAATTTGGTCCCAAACCCCTTTGATTGCAGACCTGTGGTTAGAAATAAATGGAAATTTCCTCCAATTCACTGAAAGCCCAGCTTCAGACAAGATGTATCTCCAGTATGTGTCGGCAACATTGTCATCAGCAGGGCAACTTTTTTCCACTTGTCCACTTTAGGGGTGCTACATTAATGCAATAACTCTGACTTGATCACGTTTCCCTGTTTGGGTTCAGACTTTGTCTCCTATCCCTGTGCATTTGTCCCACTAAAACTTGGGAAATGGTTTTATCGGATACCACCAGGGCAAAAAGTGGCTCCAGCACTACCTCGCTCCTTTGCATTTGTACTTTCATGAGGTTTCTAGAAAAATCCTAAGAAATTCTTTTGCTTTCTCCCAGCTCAATCATGCATTATAAAAGATGTGAGAGGGTGAGTTTTTACACAGCATTTTTACATGTGCCAACTGGGAGAGGTCTCTCTAAACTGCTGCTTTGCAGAAATGGGAAGTTAGAGCTATAGTCTTATATGACGCCACAAGGAAGATCAATCATTTGCTTAGGCCTTGTGCTTGAGATGATCAATTAAGAAAGAAGATAGTTGGATGAAGGAGTTAAGGAGGACAAGTTCTCATGTGTCCCACCTGGTCTACCACAAAGAGACATAAAAGAGATCCAGATAGGTATGAGACAAGTCAATAATTTCATGTTATTAGAAAGCAATAAAGTGTCAAAGATGAGACCATTGTTCAATGTCTTAAATGAACAAAATGAACAAACAACAACAACAAACCACGAGGCTGAGTTTATCACTTCCTCGAGTCAGGGAGAGTTCAAAAGCACATTCACTGGGATGAGTTGTTGATTAAGTAGGTGAAACTAGTTCTGATAGCTCCACGGCTATAGAATTGTCTTCTTTTTTAATAAGCAGTTTTAAAACTCATTTTGGTGGCTACTTGTTACCATGGCTACAGAATAATTACTCATTTTCTGTGAGTATGGGAATTTTTGCTGGCAAAAGAAAATGCCATCAAGAAAAATACACAATAATTTGTAGAACTAGATCTCAACAAAATCTCTATATTTTTAGATAGGACTAAAATTCTTAAATTAGGATTAACCTACCAACAGCCTCAACTATCCACATACATGTATATACGAACACATTCATCCTCTGAGAAAGAGGCAGGGACGAGATGCTACGTCCTTGGGTTGACTCAGTCTCTCACATCTTCTGTAAAGTCACTATAGAATTCAAAGGAATACTCAGAAAATTCACCCTCTTCACAAATCATAAAACAAAGTCCTCAATCACAAAATAAGATTTCAGTCATTGTCACAAAGCCTATGTAGTAAAGGAAGAAAAGAAACACGCAGCTAGAAGATTCTTAAGTACGAAGTCAAAAATATTATGCTCAATACTTAATGAACTAGAAAAAAATGAACTCAGACATCTAATTTCCTGATGATTTTAATTAATACCAGCTACATAGAAATTAAAGTATATTGAGACATCTCCAATTGGGGATCCGAAGGCACTTATCTCAGCATTACGTTTCATCCACTTCATGGCAGGATAGTGGTTAAGAGCGCAGCCCCAGAGCCTGACTGCCTGGAACCACAGCTTGGCTCTGTAAGTGCCTCCGTTTCCCGTCTGCTGTTACGGGCTGAACTATGTCCCCATCAAATTCGTATGTTGAAATTCTAACCCCCAGTACCTCAGAATGTGACTATATTTGGAGATAGGTCTTTATAAAGATAATTAAGGTTAAATGAGGTCTTTCTGATGTCCAAGCACTTTGATTTTCAATGGGTGTGCCACCCACCCACCTTTCTGTCTCCCTCCCTCCCTCCCTTCAGCAACCATTATTACACACCCACTCTATGCCGGGCGAAATTTCGCACTATGGGTGGTCACAGCAAATAAAGGGAAGCTCTGGTCTGTGCCAAAGGTCAACTCCAGGAACTACAAAACACTCATGCATTTCAATGTTACAACGTCCTAAGAAAATCCCATTCCCAAAGCAGAGTCCAGAATCCTAGTGGCAAGAATTCTGTCACTAGGTTTTGAGTTCCTTGAAGACAATGACTAATTTCCAAACACTAAGCCCAGCACCTCTCTCTTAACATATGCTCACGATATATTATGAATAAATAATTAATGTTTGAATGGCTATTTCAATATAGAATCTTAAAACATTTTATAATTATAAAATATATCAAATCAAGAGTATATATAATATTCTAATTCATTTAGTATATATATACAGTATATATTATATACTATATATTATATATTATAACACTCAAGATTCAGCCAAATGAATAGAATATTTCCAAGTCTTTGATGGCCTCTATGTTTTTCCCAAATTGCTTCCCAATCCCTCATTCCCACACTGATAACTAATATCACTGCATAAAACCTTGGTGACATTTTAGACTCCTTATTCTCCTTTACTCCCAAATCCTATTGGCTACCCAATCTTGTCTTGATGGTGGAACTATGTCCCCTCCCTGCAACAGACACTATAACCTCAGGCCCTCCAGGACCAGTTCAACTGACCCCATGTTATCAACAGAGTGATTAAGAATTGCCTTTCAGAATATTTGCAGAGTCGCGTGGCCAGAGCATGCGCAGAAGTCTTGACCTCAAGTGACCTCAGAACCAAAGATTCTCCTCCCAATGGAACCAAAGGACCAGGACACGTCTGGAACTTAAAAGTCAAACTCTTATCAGAAGCAAGAGGTCCCTCATTCCGGAAGATCCAGTGTGAAAATTCCTTCCTCTCTTTACCACAAATGTCTAGAACCTCATCATAAGCATTTAGAACTTTATCATAAATGTTGAGAACCTTACCGTAAATGCTTGAAGCCCACTAATCAAAGCCTGCCCACCAGCGTTTCCGTGCGTGTGCCAGCCCGTTCTCCCTAACCTCTTAAATTTCAACCCAAATCCGGAATTGGGGAGAAAGGTCTGAGAGCACATGCTCCCATTTCCCTGAAGATCAATTTCGCAGAGTAAAGCTGATTTGTCTCCCAAAAGTTGATTCCATAATTAATTAGCTTATTTATGTGCATCGTGTAGGAGAACCCCATTTTTGTGCAGTAAAAACACTTCCATGGCTGTTTCCATCCCTCATTATCTCCTCTAGATTATTATAGCCACCCTCTTAACTAAGTCTCCCTTATTCACATCTTGCTGATTAAATGAATCTTCATTATGGTTTTAGGTCTGTAAAAGAACAGCCTGAACAGTGAGATAACGCTCATGTTTGTTTAAACACATTTCCCGGATGTTAATATACTAGCCTCATCCTCTCGGCTGCATACAGCACACACAGAGGAACTATGACAATAGACCTCACATTTCTTTTCATTAGTTTGTACAAATTAAAGCTGCTGGCAGTATGTCAACTGTTATTATTGATCATCTCCTTGTACAGGGCACTGGGTGAGGAGCTGAGGGGGATATAAAGATGTGTAAACAAGAGCCTCGTAGTCTAGAGTTGACACGATCAATTAATTTCGTTGGTTGCAATGGTGACTACATACATATTTGAAATCTTTGTTATGTTTATGGAGACTAACAGCCAGAATTGTTTGTCCTTTATTGTCTCTCTAGCCTTTATCCCTTTAATTAACTGGACCCACTAATGTGCTACACACACCCACTTCATAAATCTTAGCCACAAATATAGTCATTTTGATTCCTAGTTCAAAAGATACTTTGTTTCATCCCATCCCTAACCTTGAGGATAGCAGAACAGAGAGCAAAGGGCATTGTCCTCAAGAATGACCCTAAATGCATTCCCCGACCTCCTTAAGCATATCACACATTTCCAGGGACACTGATTTTACCAACTATTTAAAGGGAAAACTTTGAAAGTTTTCCCCTCAAAAGGTATTGTCATACCGATGCAACCGAAATGTGAAGAATCCCACTTTTCCATATTGGAAAATATGTTTTTTGTGAGGCTGGAATAAAAAAATTTTAAGGTACTGAGAGTGTTTGGGTAATTTGGTTCTCTTGCAATACCGGGGACCTGAGTGAGGTTATCACTGGTTTGGGAGCCCTCCTGGAGAGGGAATGGATTTTGTAAATATGCCTGGATGGCAGGGTTGATACTGGTCCACCTAGAAGCAGCACCCAGCATGTCTGATATCTTTGTGTGCAGAAGTTCACAGTCATGTCACTTGATTAAAAAAATTAGACCTTTTTATTTCTTATTACATAGTCACAGAAAAAAGTGAGTCATCATTAATGGTGTGTAAAGTAGAAAAAAAGGTAAGGGAGTATGGGAGATGGAGACTAGCGAGAGCAGTGAAAATTTCGGTGTACTACTATACATCCTGAAGGCCAGCAGCATCCTTCTCCAGGCCCATCTTAAACAGACTCTGCTTCGTCAGTTTCTTACCTTTTCAGTGGGGTGACCAAAAGAAGGGCAAATATTGTTGCCTTGGAAATGCACTGTTTCAGAATAACTTGCAATGAAAAGGAAAGAGATTCTGAGAACATAGTCTACTACAAAGACATGTAAACTGATTATAGTCTCAGTGCACGGGACTTTTCACGTTTTAGCAGTAAAAGTCCCATATTGCAGGAAACCCCAGTCCCAGTCTGCCCGGGATGGTTGTCACACCAGGAGGAGTAGATCAGAACATAGGAAATCAGGGTTGAATTGATAGCCATTTCTTCTTTATTTTTTTTTTTAAAGATTGGCCCTGAGCTAACATCTGCTGCCAATCTTTTTCTTCTTCTTCTTCTCCCCAAAGCCCCCCGGTACATAGTTATATATTCTAGCTGTAGGTCCTTCTAGTTGTGTTATGTGGGACACCGCCTCAGCACGGCTTGATGAGCGGTGCTAGGTCAGCACCCAGGATCCGAACCAACAAAACCCTGAGCTGCCGTAGCAGAGCATGCAGACTTAACCACCCAGCCATGGGGCCAGCCCTGCCATTTCCTCTTGAAGCGAAAACAAAAGGCATCTTTACAAAAGGTAAATAACTAGATTCCTTAAATGAATTCCATGTTCATTGGCTTTCTCAGTAGACCATCTAGAAAAATTTCTCTCAGATATCTAATACACGGCAAACCTGTGTCCCATCACCTGTGAGGAAACTGCTACAACAGAAACATGGTCTGAAAGTTTGACAGAGTCCATCATGGTGGAGACAAGGAGGCTTTTCTGACTTAGTTCTCATACATGTGTTGAAAATACCAGCACTAGTAGAAAATAGCATACCCAGTCATTTTTCTTCTCTGAAAAAAATTTTGATGACTCTTTCCTCGACTGATGACCAATGAATCAGTTACCCTTTTTGTCCACCCCATGACCTATATGAGTCAGGGCTCACCAGAGAAACAGAACCAACAGGACATGTGCATATACATAGAGAGAGAGATTTATTTTAAAGAACTGGCTTTTGCGATTGTTGAGACTGGCAAGTCCAAAATCTGCAGGGTAGGCTGGCAGGCTGGAGACCCGGGGAAGAGTAGCAATTTGAGTCTGAAGACAGCCTGCTAGCAGAATTACCTCTTCCATCAGGGAGATGGCCTTCAACTGATTGGATGAGGCCCACCCATCCACATTATGGAAGATAATTGGCTTTACGTAAAGTCTACTGATCTAAATGTTAATCTCTTCTAAAAAATAGCTTCACAAAAACATCTAGAATAATATTTGATAAAACGTCTGGGTCACATGGCCTCGCCAAGTTAACACAGAAAATGAACCATCACATAACCCAAGTAGCTCAACCTTTCAGTAAGGGACACTTACCCAAGGTTTTAGGAACTGTGGCTAAAGATGTGGTATCATGCTAGCTCCTTCACTGCAGTCCAGGCATCCATCCTTGGTAATTACCATGTCAGCTCTTTTCAACTAAGGCAACTTTTCCAGAAATTATACTCAATTCAATACTAACCAAAGATGGGTAGGAAACTTCTGCTTTGTTTTATTTTATTTTATAGCAAACAGGTATATTAAGGTTTACAATGTAAATTTGCACACACTTTTCAGATAAAACGAGAGACTTCAAGGAAAATTTCTCTTTCCTTAAGCTCCATTCGGCTATGTGCCCCAGTCTCTCCCAAAGACAATTCTTCTTAAACTCACATTTCTTTGCCATTAGATGTAAAAGTTTAAGAAGAATTGCTGCAGGAGCTTCACCTTGGTCAACTCAGAGCTCTGGGCCACCTCGAACACGAAATTTTCCATCAGCTGTCTCAAGGAAGTTGAACCACAGCTGGACCAGTTTCCAAACTCCCTTCAGCAAAGACAACGGGGACACAGCTGGGCTTATTTGTTCTTAACTCAAGTAGGCAAAGGGCTCACCATGTCTGCTGAGCTCAGAGACCTGAGTTCAAGGTTGCCTCTGCACCCTGCTGCTTTTCTGGCTGCTGAAGACAGCAGAGAGAGACACAAAAGGTGAATCCTGTACAGCAATCCATCACTGATAAACAAGCTTAGGACAAGTGCACTCAGCAGGAGGAATCTTTGAATTAGTGTTTCCAATAAAAACAAGAGCATACAACATTCATTCATCCAACAAACATTTATGGAACTTCTGATACCAAGCTTCCCATATACCAATAGCACTCGACTAAGGCACATTGGTTAGGGCGTAGGTTGTATTTGGTTCTTGCTCTCAAGAGGTTTGTTGGGATTCAAGCAGATATAAAAGTATGAAGGAGAAGCGTCAGCAGTGGGCTTCATCCTAAGTGTCTTTGCTCCATGACTGAATTTGATCATCCATTTTACGGCTTAGTGAAAAACCAATCGTGGAAAGCCCTTAATTTAAAATGGAAAAACTCAGTGATTTCCTCCTACTGGAAATTTAGAGGGGAAAAAGCCCTATTATCTAATAAGTTATCTGCATTAAAAATGCATTAGTAATCAATCTTCATAACATCTGGTGACAGCTACATTGCTTATTAAAAAAACAACAGTCTCCTTTCTCTGAGAATGCTGTTTACGGTTTTTCTGAAAGAAATCCATTAAACTCAACCATAGAAGAAAGTAAACTGCTTTACAATAAATTAGCATGTTCCAAATAAGGGAATGCTTTGCATAATACTTTAATTGATATTTTAATTTAAAGTCTAATGCATTACTACCCAAAATGCCTATTGCAGAAAACTAAGGAACATAGTTCTTGCTGTTGACCAGTAAACCCTAGACTAGTCATGGTGTTGACTGTACCTTTTCTTCTAACCGAATGACAGAGGATTCTAAAGCGCTCCATGAACTCTCCATAGCAAATGGCATTTCCCTCCTCCCTTTGGAAGCTCAGTGAGCCCAGATGTCCTCATCATTCACAGTTAGAGAGGCAGATGCTTCAGAAGGTGCATTGACTTTTGTAAATATATACTGATATATTGAACTTTGGGGAGCTAGAACTCAGAGGAATGTTATGAGTTAAGGAAGTAAGCTGTAAGTATGGAAATAATAATGAAAAATGAATAAATAAGGCCAAATTAAGCAAATAAGAGGTTTTTCTCTCTTTTTGAACACCTGCCTCTCCTCCCACCTCCTTGCTTTCATTCCCATCAAGTCCAATGTATTCCTCTTTCCTTTCTTTTCTCCTCTCCAGTTTCTGTTTCTTTTGTGTGTACCTGGTCAGTTCCCCATTCACTTTTTTTCATTGAGGTCATAGCAGTTTATAAGATTGTGAAATCTCAGGTGTAGATTTTTCTTTGTCAGTCCCTATATATATGTGACCCTTTACCCCTTATGCCCACCCTGGTAACCTTCCCCTCTTGTAAACACTAATCTGCTTTCTTTGTCCATGTGTTTATCTTCCACATATGAGTGAAAACATACTGTGTTTGTCTTTCTCTGTCTGGCTTATTTTGCTTAACATAATACCCTCAAGGTCCATCCACATTGCTGCAAATAGGATGATTTTGTCTTTTTTATGGCTGAGTAGTATTCCATTGTGTATACATACCACATCTTTATCCATTCATCAGTTGGTGGGCACTTGGGTTTCTTTCACATCTTGGCTGTTCTGAATAATGCTACAATGAACATAGGGGTGCATAAGTCTCTTTGAATTGTTGATTTCAAGTTCTTTGGATAAATACCCACTAGTGGAATTGCTGGGTTGTATGATATTTCTATTTTTAATTTTTTAAGACATCTCCATACTGTTTTCCATAGTGGCTTCACCACTTCGCATTCCCCCCAGCAGTGTATGAGGGTTCCCTTTTTTCCACATCCTCTCCAACATTTGCTATTTTTTGTCTTGGTAAATTACAGCCATTCTAACAGGTGCAAGGTGATATCTCATTGTAGTTTTGATTTGCATTTCCCTAATGATTGATGATGTTGACCATCTTTTCATGTGCCTGTTGGCCATCTGTATATATTCTTTGGGAAAATGTCTGTTCATATCCTCTGCCCATTTTTTGATTGGGTTGTTTGTTTTGTTGTTGTTGAGTTGTGGGTGTTCTTCATATATTTTAGAGATTAATCCCCTATCAGATATATGATTTTCAAATATTTTCTCTCAGTTGGTGGGTTGTCTGTTTGTTTTGTTCATGGTTTCCTTTGCTTTGCAGAAGCTCTTTAGTCTGATGTGGTCCCATTTGCTTATTTTTTCTTCTGTTTCCCTTGCCTGAGTTGACCCAGTATTCAAACAGATGCTGCTAAGACTGATGTCAAAGAGTGTACTGCCTATATTTTCTTCTAGAAGTTTTATGGTTTCTTATCTTACTTTCAAGTCTTTAATCCATTTTGAGTTAATTTTTGTGTATGGCAAAAGACAAAGGTCTACTTTCATTCTTTTGCATGCAGCTGCTCAGTTTTCCCAACACCATTTATTGAAGAGACTTTTCTTTCTCCATTGTATGTTTTTGTCTCCTTTGTCGAAGATTAGCTGTCTGTAGATGTGTGGTTTTATTTCTGGGCTTTCAATTCTGTCCCATTGATCTGTGTGTCTGTTTTTGTACCGGTACCATGCTGTTTTGATCACTATAGTTTTGCAGTATATTTTGAAGTCAGGGTGTGGTACCTCCAGCTTTGTTCTTTTTTCTCAGGATCACTTTAGCTATTCAGGGTCTTTTGTTGCTCCATATTAATTTCAGGATTCTTTGTTCTATTTCCTTCCAGCCCTTACCAGGATCCCACTATTTGGGAATCTTTAGCCTGAAAAGCAAATCCAGCCTGTTTTGAATTTTTCTGCTAGTGCTGAGTCAATGGAATACAAATGTTTCCTTGGCAACTGCCTCTAGAAAAGCATAAACAGTCTCTGAAGAGAGACAACAGGCCACCACCCACATAGCTGTGGAGCATCTCATTCATTATCCAGACCCGTCTATGACTCAGAGCCAGTCATTTTCACTGCCTCTATACATTTGTGTATTTTGTGCATTTCATCAATATTCCCTGGGCTCTTAAAATACATCACACACACACACACACACTGAGCTGAAAGGAAGAGAATCAAGGCATCATGTGTGTGTGTGTGTGTGTGTTTATGTGTATGTGTAGTCCTAAGCCTGGTGCCAAAAGAAACGAGCTTGGAATTATGTCAGCATTTGTGAGGTGGGAGATGCTTTGGGCACGGCTCCAAGGAGACTGAGTATACAATGGAAGTTGGGGAAAGAGTGTGTTGGGATATTTTCAACTGCAGCTTCCTAAGTACTCAATTAAAAGTAGCTCAAACAATAAGGACATTTATCTCATATAGCAAGAAGCCCAGAGGAAGGGTGATTCCCAGATTGGTGCAACAGTTCAACTATAGCATCCAGAGCTCTTTCCATCTCCTTATTCTGCACTTCACAGTGTTGTAATTTCTACCTTTGGGGCTGTAAGGTGGCTGCCAAAGACCCAGGCATCACCTACAGTCATGACTACATCCAGTGAAAAATACCAGTTCTTCCTCCTGGGAGTCTATTTTTATTAGGGAATCAATCTTTCCTTAAGATTCCTCGCACACACACATACACACAGCACCCTTTTCTCTTAGGTCCCATTAAGCCAGGACTAGCTACAAGAGAATCTTCAAGAGAATATAGGAGCATGTCTGGCACGTGTATACCATGGTGGGAAACTGGAGCATGTCTGGCACGTGTATACCATGGTGGGAAACTGGAGCCACCAGGAAATACGAAGCCATGGGGCAGAGGCAGGGGTGGAATGGCTGTTGAGTAGAAAGCTAACACTGGCTGTCCCAGGGCTTAGGACTGGACGAAGAGTATGGAAGAGTTTTCTGCCTGAATCTTGGATGTTCCCCCTTGCTCCCACTTTGGAAATTACTACCTCCACATATCTAGACATACCTCAGAGGTGAAGATCCAGATACTCAGGCATCATCTTTTTTGGTTATTACTTGAGGACATCAAAAGCATTTTGCACCTTTCTAGACATCAGGAGAAACCTGGGAAGGCATTATATTATTAAGCACATACACCACCACACAAAACCACAAATTCTGTAAAGACCCGTCTTAGTTAGTTGCTATAATAAAAATGCCATAGACTTGGTGGCTTAAGCAACAGGAATTTATTTCTCACAGTTCTGGAGACTGGGAAGTCCCAGATCAGGGTGCCAACGTGGTCAAGATCTGGTGAGACTCTTTTCTAGGCTTACAGATGGCTATCTTCTTGCTATGTCCTCGCATGGTGGAGTGCATAGAGAGAGAGGAAGCAAGTTCTTTGGTGTCTCGTCTTATAAGGGCACTAATCCCAGTCATAAGGGCTCCATCCTCAGGACCTAATCACCTCTCAAAGCCCCCATTTCCTAACACCATCACATTGAAGGTTAGGATTTCAGCATATGAACTCTGGGAGAGCACACACATTCAGTCCATAGCAAAGCCAAAGTAAAAGGAGAAATGGGTGGATGCCAGTGCCTAGACTCACAGCTCAACTTCTGGTTAACGGCGGGCAGAGTCTGCCAAGCACACTGAGTAATCTGCAAGGCTCCCACAGAGGGTAGTTGAATTGAAACAAAGTGAATAAAGGCACAATTACAGAAATTAGTTTCACTCTAGAGCTCGTGAAGCCTGCAAATTTGTGGATAAGAAGAATTGGCAAGGAACGTCAGCAAGTAACGGCTGAAGCAGAGGCTTAGAAGTCAGAATCTGGGCTTGAGTCCAAATGCTGGCCGTGGATCATGGTGTGACCTTGGACAAGGCCCTCTGGACAGTGTGAGGTCACCAGAATGTCATTTAAACAACGCAACGTATGTCCTGAGTCAGCAGCAAGAGGAAATGAGGATTATTCACAAACAGGGCAATGGTAAAGTCAGGCGGCACAAAAGTTAGAACTATAACACTCATTGACACCAGCGAACATTGGGCAAGACATCACAGCATTTGACAATTCTACCATGGCAGTGCTGCTTCTATGGAGAGCAGAGGGGGCCTTCTGCACCCCGCTAGCCCTCCTTACATGCTCCACTTAGTCCTTCTCCCTCCCTTCCCCTTATATCTGGTGCTTTCTGGGGTCAGGGGCTGCCCAAGTTTTCTCTCTTAACCCTGGAAGACTCCACCCTCTCGGGACTGTATTCCGTGCCCTGATTCTTCTCTATTCTTTGTGTTTTGTCAAAACTTATCTCCCCTACATACAATTACTTCTGTGACTGACGGGTTACCTAAACACTGTCAAGCTGTTGATTCAGGGTCAAGGGTCAAGACGTGCCCCCCACCTCCTCCCTCTCCCATCTCTCAGTTGGTATTTTCATTTTACAGGGGTTTTCCAGGTTTGCAGGCAGGAAATTAAAACATGGGAAGATTTCTACTGTCCCTGAAATCAATACTCTCTTTTGCCACTCAGGCAAGATTTCTCTCGAGAAAATATCATTCTTTTGCTCTAAAGGCAGTATAGCAAGAATGGATAAAAGTGCAGGTTCTGGGTCAGGGCACCAGGGTTCAAGTCTTGGTTCCACCACTGGTTAACATGTGAACTTGCGTAAGTTATTTAACATCTCTGTGCCCAAATTTTCACACAAGAAAGAAATAGAGAAAGAAACAGACAGAGAAAAGGAAAAAAGATTATAGTAAATACTTCATTGAATTAAGTGTACATTTAATAAGTATTATGGACTGACTGTGTGTCCCCTCTACCCCCAATTCCTATGTTGAAGCCCCCACCCTCACTGTAATGATACTCAGAGGTAGGGTCTTTGGGTGATGATCAGGCTTAGATGAGGTCTTGAAGGTGAGACCCCAGTGATGGGATTAGTGTCCTTATACAAAGAGGAAGAGAGACCAGAGCGGGCTGTCTCTCTCTCTCTGTCTCTCTCTCTGCCATGTGAGGACACAGAGAGAAGGCAGCCATCTGCAATGCAAGAAGAGAGTCCTCACAAGAACCCAGTCATCCTGGCCCTTGATCTTGGACTTTTAGCCTCCAGAGCTGTGAGAATTAAATGTCTGGTGTTTAAGCCACCTAGTCTGTGGTACCTTGTTACGGCAGCCCAAGCTGACTGAGACAATGAGTCAATGCATGGAAATAGAACTGAATGAAAAGCATTGATTATGGGAAGCACTTACAGGCGTCAGTCAGATGCTAAAGCTTTATTGGCAACAACAGGAGGAACAGAGTTTTCCGATTTGATTTTTTAAAATATTTCATCTAAATATTATTTATCTTGATTACTGAGTTTGGTGATGCCCCTTAAATTTTGTGCCCAAGGTAAGTGCCCTACTCATCTCCCATAGTCCCAGCCCTGGTTACAATTCCCTGATACTTGGTAAGCACTCAGTGACAGTTAATTGTTATTTATGGAGCTTAAAGACGGCAGTGTCTTTAGCGATATTTTTACAACAAATTTTGTTGGGTTTATTTCATAATTGGTCCGGTGAGGAAATCCATTTACAGACCCCTTTCCTGGTTTTTCTGAGTCTTCACATTGTAAATGACAAACAGGTCAGAATGTGATGAAAATAGCATAAGTTGTGTCACAGCCTGACCCAGAAAGATGTATGACCTGTGGTAATGGAACCAGCATAAATCTCAGGTGGAAAAGGTTTGGCCAAATCATCACTCTTCGTCTGAATCTTTGTCTTAAATACAGAACAAGTTTATCATGTTCCTTCTGTTCTCTGAGTCCCACCTGCCTCATTAGGGCTGACTACTTGCCCTGTCTGAGCTGGACCTACAGAAAAGATTCTCACTTCTTGTTACTTTCCAGCCACTCCCAATAGATGCTCCTTCTGATATGAAGGGCTTTGTGACAAACATCACCAAGAATATTTCTCCCTGTGATCCCCCTAGATTTCTGCAGCCTTTTTCTTTCAGGGAGTCTAAACCACTTTCCAATACACACCTATCTTTACAGCATTCCTGTGTATCAACCAAGAAGAGATATTATTTCTTCTGCTTTATAAGTGAGGATGCTGCATAAAGCAAGATTACACCTCATCTAATCGATGCATGATGAGAGTATCCAAGCTATTCACTGAGGCCATGATTCTGGGTCTTCTTCTCAGTAATCCCCCCAGATTCATCTTCTTCTCACTGGTGCTCTCACCTCAATGATTCAAGTATTTAGAGTCCAGTTGGATCTTTAGCAAAAAGGGCTAAACACTTTTAACTGGGAATCTCATTCCCAACCAGTAGAGCTCTTCTTGGCAAGTGTGCATTAAAGGGAATCTTTATATCATAATCATGGCACCACCATGATAAACATTGTGGTTGTTGGTCAAGAAAGCAGAAAAGGGAAAGCAGAGAGGTGTTGGACATTTGCTGGGGGCCACAGTCCCGATGCAGTGGGCATCTTTGGGCAGAGAGTCAGACCATCATGTCCACACGAACAGTCCAGAACAAGTCACTAGTGTAAGTAAGCCAGCAGTGAACTCCCGTGAACAAAAAAGAACCACCATGGAATTCTGGCTCAGGCCTAGGAGTCAGGAAACCAGAATCTTGGTCCAAGATGTCTCCTTAACAAGGAGTGTGACTTTGAGGAACTCACAATCTCTAGTGCTTTGATGCCTAATCTATAATATGAGGGATGTAGACTAGACAAGTGGTATTCTACGTGGGTCCCTCTGACACATGGAAGTGCCTTAAGGCCACTGTGGGAGCAGGCATGAGTGACACCAGTTGGTGGGGCTCAGGAGCTGCGAGATTCTGGCCAGAGCATCTCCCCTTTGATCTGTTTTAGGTATTAGGACACCACTCCAGATTTTATCTGAATAAAGAGCTCTGGGGTTGACAATAAAATGAAGCAAAACCAAAAATTGATGGAATGCATGGCCTCAAATCTTTCTTTCAATGTCACAGGTCAATGATTTAATGAAAAGTAAGCAATCTGTTTTATAAATTTACCCTCTGTCAATGTCTTTCAGCCAAAGACCTAAAAAAAAAAAGCCCCATGACTCAACATGCTGGGTTTTTTATTCGTAGCGGGGAGGGAGATCGTTCACCAGGAGGAAACTTGGAGCACTGCAGTAAGAGGGTATTAGAAGGAACCTACTCAAGGAGCTGGGCTTTGGTTGGGTAGTTGGCAGAGGGCAGATGGCTAAGAGGAGGGAAGCAAGTTCTAAGGAAGTAGGGATTTGGTCTAGATTGATGCTGTCAGGAAGTGGGGGAAATGCGGTGGTTGGGTATATTAATAAGCGTATCTATAGGGAGAGCAGACTAGAGCAAGGATAAAAATATAATTGGTAAAGAAGCAACAATCACTCATTTTAGCTGAGAGAAGATGTTTGGCATTTTATGGGTCCACAGTGGCCTTGTTTGGTCTCACTTCATCATGGTCTCAGAATGACCTTGTCTGACGTTGGTATGTTCTGAGAGATTGTTTACGTGACTAGGAGAACAACAGGGCTGAGCTGCGAGTGTCAGGCCAGCTTCCGGATGTCAGGGGCTGATTCTATTTTCTTACCTCCCTTAAAAAGATGTGTTTTAACTTTAACACAAGTCCTTAAATCAGCGCCTACCCTCTTCAGTGTTCCTCAACATGATCAGATGCTTCTGTGAATAAGCTGAATAAAGATTGATGTGAAAAATCTTCCCCACAGTGTCTTTCTCACCTCTGTCTCCTACCCACTGCAGCCCTCCCCACCAACACACGCCTGAGGGATGCTGAGATTTGTCTGCCTCGTGCTCATATTCTTGAGAAATTCTGGGAGATACCAAAGAAGAATAAACAAGGAACAAAAGGGAAGAAGGATGACCCTGAGATGAAGACATGTCGAATTCTTCACTAATGCTACTCATTGCATCAAGAAGCCAGACAGAATGAATACTGCCTGTTTTCCCATCAGTTGGTGACCAGCCAGTAGCTACATTAGCATCAAGGTGAACTCTTTTGTAAAGAAAGAATTCAGAAGTTATGTGTGTTCCCTTTGAAGGAAAATGGAACTGAAATAAAAATGTTCAATGGACACTTTATACTTTTGGAGGTGAAGGGGAGGAGAGGTATGAAGGTAAATGATATGTCAGCTGTTAGTATACGTGTGTACAAAATTATTGAACAAATTAGCTAAAAGCCACTCTCATATACATACACAAACATACATGATTTGCTTGCTTTTCTTTCTTTTAATTACCTACAATTTCCTTGTGAGATAGGGTTACTTAGTAGACTAAATTATTAGTAGGAAATATGGCTTTGGGAACATTTTAAGTTCCTGATCTAGACTTTCCTCATTCTTGGTCAGCCCTGGAAGGACTGTTATTTATCTGAAGACAAAAATGGCGACGGTTCAGAGGAAGGAAGCCTGGGCTGAGGAATCAAAAGATCCATGTTCCAGTCCCACAGTTGACTAGGAGTATGATGTTGGGCAGGTCACTTGGCCTCTGTGGGATTCCAGTGTCTTTGGCTGTCTAACAGAAGATTTGGACAAGAGGCTCTTAAAATCCTTTCTAGCTCAAACGTACAATGATCACATGATCCATATCTTCTCTGCATCAGAAGTAGGTGCGATCTTCTATGGTTGGTGACTGCTCAGACATAGATCTACAGTTTGGGTTCCAAGTATAGGGAGCATTTGTTGGGTTTGGACTTTTAGCATCTGTATTAGTTGGAGTTCTGCAGAGAAACAGAACCAATAGGATACATATAAGAGGAGATTTATTACAGGAATTGGCTTACGCAGTTATGGAGACCAAGAAGTCCCACAGTCTGCCATCTGCAACTGGAGAACCAGGAAACCTGGCAGTATAATTCAGCCTGAGGCCAAAGGCCTGAGAACCAGGGGGATGCTGGTGTAGGTCCCAGAGTCCAAAGGCCCAAGAGCCAGGAGCTCTGATGTCCGAAGGCAGGAGAATGAACGTCCCAGCTCAAGCAGAGAGAGCAAAATCACCCTTCCTCTGCCTTTTGTTCTGTTCAGGCCCTCAGCAGGTTGGATTATTCCCACCCACATTGGTGAGCTTGATCTTCTTTACACAGCCTGCTGATTCAGGTGTTATTCTCTTCCAGAAACACCCTCACAAACACACCCAGAAATAATGTGTCCCAGCTACCTGGGCATCCTTTAGCCCAGCCAAGTTGACACATAAAATTAACCATCACAGCACCTCTTCACATTATGTTCAATACTCTTCTATTTAAAAGCCCCAATTTTGTTTGAGGACCTTTCCACATACACCATTCACAGTGCAGGTGTTTTAGATGAGTAGTACCCTTTCCCTGCAAACCAATCAGAATAATTCCATTGTTTTGGCTGCCATGTTCGACAGGTCAATGTGAGTACCTAACTCAGGTTTGTTTAATGAAAGCGAACGGGTCAACATGAATACCTAACTTAGGTTTGCTTAGTGAAAGCGAATTTTCCAACATGAGAGGAAGAGTGGGAAGAAGACTTCGACCTGGGAGGGTGGGAGTCTGATCGAGTTTTTAAAGCTAATTACCTATCAATAAGAAATACGAGGGAGAAAAGAACTTATTACATACTTTGGGGAACCAACTAAGAATTGTGGGACCCTATAGGAAAAATGGCCCAGTTTCCCCAATAGAGGAAAACAGAACAGAGAGATAGAGAGAGAACCTATAGATATAAAGAGATCTGAAAAGTCTATTAACCAATCACAACGTGTGGAACTTATTTGGGTACTGATTCAAATACATAAAAACATCAAGAAAAGGTGAACTCACAGGGTATTTCACAATATTAAAAATTGCTGTTCAAATTTTTAGGTGTGCTACAATATGGCTGACAAATAATAATGTACAACTGAAGTTTCACAAGGTTGTAAACTATCATAATCTCAATAAAAAGTAAAACAAAAAATTTTTAGGTGCGACAGTAATATTGCAGGTGTTTTTTAAAAGAATCTTTGGCCTTTAGAAATTCATACTGAAATATCTACATATGAGATAACATCTGGGATTGTCTTCAAAACATTTTGTGGGGTGAGGAGGAAATAGATGAAACAAGATTGGCTGGATGTCATTGTTGACACTGATTATGGAAACACTGTGTTCATTCTCCCTTCTTTTAGATATACTTGAAAATTTGCATTTAAAATTTTTTTAACAAAATTACATATATACTTTATTTACATAATAATTTCCTTTTGAGAAATGATACACATTATAGACAAAGATGTTCATTTTAAGATTATTTATAATGGAAGGAAACTAAATGTTGAGCCACAGGTTAAGTGGATTATAATAATTCATTTCAGTAGAATGATATACACCCTTCAATTATGTCTAGAAGTAGTTTTTAAAGATACAGAACATGCTTATATAATATTAACTAAAATAAGTGTCATGATTATAATATCTCAAATAAGTATTATATCGAATAAAATATTGGATTGGGCTGGTCCAGTGGCGTAGCGGTTAAGTTTGTGCACTCTGCCTTGGTGGCCCGGGGTTCACAGGTTGTGATCACCAATGCAGACCTAGCGCCTCTCATCAAGCCATGCTGTAGCAGCATCCCACATAAAATAGAGGAAGATGGGCACAGATGCTAGCTCAGTGACAATCTTCCTCAAGCGAAAAGAAGAAGATTGGCAATAGATGTTAGATCAGGACCAATCTTCTTCACACACACACAAAAAAAGATTGGACTTATTTCTAAATAAGGCTCATTACCATGATCATTAGTGAAGGGCGTGTAACATTGTGGTTAAGACAGCAGATTCTAGAGGGAGCTGGAGCCTCAGCTCAGCCACATACTAGCTGTGACCAGATTACTTTGCCTCCATTTTCTAATCTCTTAAATGGGGTTAATGGCGGTACCTATCTTATACGTCATAAGAATTAACTAAATTCATTTGTTTAAAACACCTACAGCAATGCTGTCTCATGATAAACACTTAATAAATCTTGGCTCTTATTACCATTCACAGTATTGAGCTTATCATAAATGCTGACTACTGGTTGCCTGAAAATCAACCCTTTATGTGGTTTGTATTTATACTTTTCCAATGTGCTGTTGCCACATATTGTATTTTATTCTTGCAACAACACAGAGAGATAAGAAGGAATCAAATAACTAGTTACAAAATGAAAACTAAAACTTGGTACAGAGCAGTCGAATGCACTTTCTCAGAGGTGACCCAGGTAATCTGCCAGTGGTCCTGAATCATCTACTGTCTGCTGACTTCATCTACTGTCTGCTGACTTCATCTACTTGGCCTGCTGACTTCCGCTCAGCCAAGGCATCTTTCTGTGAGCAACAGACGTCACCATGTGGCTGACTGCTAGCCGCTGTCCATCAGGCCCAAACAGTATTTTTAATCCCTCTGTTCTGGGAGATAATGGTTCCAAATTCCAGAACTGGAGCGATAAGGCCTCCGCCTCCCTAAGCACTCTGGAGCCAGATGCCATTGAGTGCGCCTGGGGCAGCCGATAACTGATAGCACTCCACGGCTCCTGCTAAATTTAATTTCTCCTGCCTGAGCTTGCCCTGTCTGGGCACCTTCAGAAGGTTGGTGTCCTGACAGCCCATCTTGATTCTGATGAGCTTTATCTGCCCCTCATGATTAGCATTCTATTTGTATGCAAATAAGTACTTGCCTTTGTGGCTTGTGGATAAATGGCCACTACGAATTGAACGTCCTCTGAATCTGGAGAGTTGTGGGATATAAGGACAGGAAGTGACCTTATGGAAGAAGGAGTCAAATTTCTTCATTTTAAAGATGAGGAAACTACAGCTCAGGGTGACCAAGTGGATTCCCCAGGGGCATATTGCTAGTGAGTAGGGCCAGTTCAAAGACTGGGAACCCCCCTAGCCCGTATTTTTATCTCTACCCTTTGACTCCAGTTAGGCTGGAAAAAGAATTCCCAGATTAACATCAAACTATCAATTACTCTGTGTCTGTGAGAGAGAGAGACAGACAGACAGACTCAGAAACAGAGGTAGGGAGTTGGGGGGGAGGGGGTTTACCTCTAAATCATTGGTTTCCAAACTGTGGGAGTCACCCCCTTAAAGCAGAGATTGTGTTCAATTAACGATAAGTTTAGCCAGTCAATGAACATCTATTTTTTAAGTAAAAGGGATTTTTTACTTTTTAAATAAATGTAGATGGTTAAATCATTGACCATTTTTATTTGAACAGTGTCATTCAATTGATACTGTTAAATTAATTAAACAAGAAGGCCATTAGACTGAGGTGGCTCTAATAGCTATGCAAGCAAACCAAAATCCGAGCCTATAAACACCTCAAGGTTATGACAGTGAAACCTCAAGACAACCAATCACAAACAGCCAACTAGGCTTAAAGCTATAGCCAGCCAATCATTTCCTTACTTTGCTTCCTCCTTTCCTCTGTGAGAATCTACCATCAGCTCCAGTCAAGGGAGCGCTTCTAACCACTTCCAGTTTGGCGCTGCCCATCAGAATAGATTTTTACTCAAACAAACTCTTAAAATCTTTAATGTGCCTCAGTTTATTCTTTTGAACAATACTAAAAGTACAAATACTATCAAATGAATGCCCAATAAATATGTTAATGTCAAAGGAGTGGGAACCTCATAATTAAAAAGATTGCGTTCTTACCACAAAAAAAGGGGTGGAGGGGACTCAAGGAAACTGGAAGGCGTTGGCTCTGTCTGCTATGTTGACGGTGGTGATAGTATATGGTCCTCCAAGAGGTGTTTGCGTGTCCAAACTCATCAAATTGTCCACATTAAATATGTGGAGTTCTTTGTTTATCAATTGTACCTCAAAAAGACTGCTAAAAAAAGGATGGGGATGCTATTATAAGTCAAAAAGGAAAGACAAAAGAGGAGTTAAAATAGTCATTTGAAGATTAAAAGAAGAGAATAAGAACCACGATTGCTAAATAAAAAGTAGATCGTTATAATTGACATCCACGCACACACACAAATAATAATGGCAGGTAAGTCGTGGACGTCATCCCCACCTACCAGGGCAGGACTAGAAAATGCCCGAGTGTAAGAGCCAAGGGCCCAAGCCCAGCCCGGAGCACAGAGAGAACAAAGCTTCCCACAATTCTCTCCTAGACAGAAGGACAGTCAAGAGTTCCTGTCGCTGAAAGGATAGTGACACCACCCAACCATGAGAGAAAGCCTCACTGTGGGTACGCAGTCCTTCTGGAAGGGAACAGCATCTTTGAGGCATAGCTGACAAATATTGAGCTTGGCCTGACAGTGCCTGGTAGAAAGCTAATTTGGGGTAAGAATGTTTGTAAATACCTGTCTTTACCTCAGGCTCAGGAATCATTTCGGTGACCATGGAAACGTGCTCAGGAGTGAAATTCAAATGTGACACATGGGCTTTAGATGGCAAGATGGGTGAGAAAGCCCCAAAGGGCCCTCAGAGGGTGTATGATGGGCCTACAGACGATGCCCAATGATCCAGGGTTATTCACAGGGCCTGGCAAAGGCCAGGCTTTTTCACCTACAGTTTGCAGAACTGTGAGCCCCAGGGGCATCCAGGTCCCTGTGTGGACATGCTGGGCAGCTTTTACACCATTTTGTGCCAGACTCAGGAGGGGAAAGCTGCTTTTGCAAAGGCAAGAGATGAAGGTGAGACTGGGACAACATGACAACGTCCCGCAACGTCCTGCCCACCCATACCCCCTTCCCAGCCAGACAAGGTTTGAGCCCCAAGAAAGAGGTCTTGAGTTCAAAGCATGAGGTAGCTATGTTCAGGGCCTGGGGGTTCCTTATCCAGAAGGCACCATTCTAATTACTTTACATACATTATCTCATTTAATTTTCACAACAATCTTATGAGGTAGGTACTCTTATTATTCATGTTTTACAGATATGGAAACTGAGTCACAGAGAGGGTAAGCAGTTCCCTTAAAGACACACAGTAAGAGCTGGAATCAAGATTCTAACAGAGATGGTCAAATTCTTAACAACTGAGCCACATTGCCTCAGCTACACAGGCACTGATGCTTCTGGGGCCGGGGTGACGCAAGACACCTTGCCTCCCTCTTCCCAGAGACCCAGGGAAATGAAGTGGAGCAGGATCTGCTGGAAGCCGTGGAGCAGGGACTGCAGTGGCCCCTTGGCCAGGAGAGTGGAGCAGACAGGGTGAGCCGAGAAGGTGCCCCACACCCAGACACGGCCGTATCACACACCCAGGGTCAAGCAGGTGCTGGGTGTGCTCTGGAGACATGGGTGTTGGTGTCAATGGGACTCACTCAGCCTCCTAGATCTTGAAGCTATTGGTCAAAGAGGAGAAAGAGTAGTCCCATAGTACCCTCCTTCACTCTTCCTCCCGGCCTAGACCTTATCCAGCCTTGTCCTTCATGGATTAATGCCAATGTCCTCAATGCCTCAAATTATCAGCAGAAAATGGAGGGTGTTATTATAAACCAAACTAACTACACCATCTCAGAAACATATTCAGAATAACCACCAACCTCACTGAGCCGCAAAGACTTAGAAACACTGTCTGGACTCCCAAACTAGAGCAGGAAACCTGGACATCTGGTGGGATGGGAGATGTAAAATGTGAAGTGGTGGGTTGCATTCACTATTAAAGAGAAGGAGAAGAAGCAGCCAGACCACTATTGCCTCCCCTGGAGTCTGGGTTTCCCGCAGGTGTGTCAAATGTGCCTAGTAATGGCCATCAGCAGACCATAGGGTCTGTCTTGGCCGAGGGAACTGGCAGGAGGCATCAACGGGGAGAGCCAGCCCCACCCCTCCCTGTGGACCTAGATGAGGATGCCTTCCCAATCTTGCTTCAATTAGGAGACCAGCTCCCCCACTGCAGCCTTCTTTGTGTCCGCAAAGAAAACCAGTGCATTATTATTCCTGTGTCATCCTACAAGTTGCTGAGCCTTGAAAGCTCCAACGGAGGCAGCTGCTGGAGCATTGCTGTGGGGGCAGCGCCTAGTTTAATTGCTTCACACATGGATGCTGGTTTATGGGGCCTTCACTCTGTATTTAACACGGCAGTGGTGATGGACTTTCGCTGTTGGAAAGCGCGCGCCGGTCCTCTGCACACTGTTTTATAACTGATGCGGGAAGATGCCCTCTCGTTTGGTAAATTGTATCTGGCCTTTCCAGCCCAGTGTTAATTAATGTTTGTTCTCATCCAATGGGCAGATTCAAAGAAATACAGCTCTCATTAGCTCCTGCTCAATTAAGAAAAATGCTCACCATCCCCCATAACTCAAATGCTCAAACCAAGCTCAAGTCAAGCTGGAGCTGCTTGAATTAGACAGCTGGAAGGACCGGGAGGTCATCCTAGCTGTCTCTGGGGCTTCAGTCCCCAGCCCCAGCAACGTCCAGACTCCTCTTCGTCTCTCCTGTCCCTCTCCCACCCACCTCCTAAGAGCAAGAATGACAATAATAACTCATGTTTGTTGAGTGCTTTCTATGTACTAGACACTGTCCTAAACAATGCACATGAACCAGCTCATAAACTCCACACATGACCCAGCTCATAAATGATGTAGATGCATTAGGTCATTTGGTCATGGTCACAAATCTATGCCCCTGAAGGTCACAAGAACTCAAGAGCTGAACAAGAACTTGAGAGACCAACTTCTACTCCTGACTGGAGATGTGTGACCTTGGGCAAGTCACCAAGAGGAGACCTACATTTTTGTACTTGATCGAGCCGAATGTGATAAGGTGAAGCTCTGGGTGAATGTCTCCATGGGTGAGTTCCCGTTACATTGTTCCCCTTCCTCAGACTACACCCACTTCCAAATGCTGGGGATTGGCCCCCAGGGATGTGAGGAAAAGGAGAGAATGGATCAGCCAAAATCCATCGCCACCCTGGAAAATAATGCCTGTGATGTCATGTTTGTACATCTGTAAGTTGGAGCTGAAAATAACCAAGTGTAAGTGTGTTAACTGGTTTGGTCTTTATAGAGGACAATTGGCTAATTTGTCAAAATTTCAAATGCACATACCCTTTCACCTATCGATTCTACTTCAAGGAATTTATCCTAAAGAATGTGGGAAAATGTGTGTACAAGGATATTTATGGCCAATTTGTCTGTACCAGTATAGGACTGGAAAAAATCTAGATGGGGGACTGACTAAATAAATTATGGTATATATTTGTACAGTGGAATATTATGTAGCTGTAAAAAAATAAGTCAGATTTAACTAAATTCAAGTGGAATGGTCTCCAAGATATTTTGCTAAACGAAAAAAAAGCAAGGCGTTATCATTGGTATATTTTTTGAAGCGTCCATATTCATTTGCTCACATATACATAAAATATCTCTACAAGGAAATCCTTAATCTGGTAGTAGCTGCTGCCTCTGGGGCAGGACTTAAGGTAGCTTGAGGTCAAGGAGTGAGAGGGAAATATTTTTGCTGTATAAATACCCTTTTGAAGCTTGAATTTGTGCCATAGGAATGAATTACATATTCAAGAAATAAATAATCTGTAATTAAAAATGTAAAAGTTTCTGATATTTCAATAGATAAAATACTCACATTTTTAAAAAGGGAGAGAGAGAGAAAAGAACCAATCGAAAATCATGGATTTGGAGAGGATAAGGAAAAAAGAACCACATAAATATGCAGAGAAAGAAACTGGCATTTCCAAGGGAAGTGTTGAGGCCAGGACTAAGGCGGTCATACTCCCTGGTACTTCTGGAGGGAGCTCGTCTCTCTACCCAACTTGTGGCAAATATTCACATACTTGTTCCTGGGGAAAGGGTGTTTCCCCTGGACAGCTTCCTCATTTCTGAGAGGCAGTCAGGTCAGATACTTCTGGAGCAGCTAAGGACTCAGGTTTTCAGTCTTCTCTGGATGTTGGTATGTCTCTTAACCAGCCTCCCCAGAGGAAGTGTTTCCCCATCTGTGATGGTTAAATGTATGTGTCATCTTGGCCAGGCTTTGGTTCCCAGCTGTTTGGTCAAACACCAGTCTAGACATTTCTGTGAAGGCATTTTTTAGATGAGATTAACATTTAAACCAGCAGACTTTGAGTAAAGCAGATTACCCTCCATAATGTGGGTGGGCCTTATTCAATTAGTTGAAGGCCTTAAGAGAAAAAGATTGAGATTCCCCACCATCCCACCAAAGGAAGAGAGAATTCTGCCTCAGGACTGCCTTCAGACTCAAGACTGCAACGTCAACTCTTCTGTGGGTGTCCAGCCTGCTGGCCTGCCCCGCAGATTTCAGATTTGCCAGCTTCCCAAAATTGCATGAGCTAATTCCTTAAAATAATGAGAGGAAGAGAGATGCTATTGGTTCTGCTTCTCTGGAGAACTCTGACTAGTACACTGTCCATAGGGATGGCTCCCTGTCATCACACATCACACAGCACATATCACACTTGGTGTATCCTCTGCTAATCTCTTGTTTACCAGTGTGCGTATGTACAGTCCAGCTAGCGAGCCTATAAGGTCTTTGTGAGAGACATCATCAATGTACTTCTAACATTCAACAGAGAACCTGCACCAGGAACAAGTGCTCACTGAAGGTGTGGTGTTGAATGAAGCAGCACTTTTAGTGACAGTGGTCCTGATGCTCAATGCTTTGGCTCATCTACAGATCAGTGTCCAAATCAGCCCATCAATAAGGAGGAACATGAAAGAAAAGTGCAGAGGAAAAAAAAAAAAACCCTTTCTAGTTGTTTCAGTTACCAGGATGCTTTCTTTTACCTGTTTCTTCTTACACAGCCACCTAAAGACCTATCAAAAGCAATTCATTGTTCAAATTAATTGAGCAGGCCACAGCCATCAAGTTTCCACAAGACCTAGCCTACACTGCTTTAAAATTAAAATCAAGAATTCTCTTTTGAAATAAGATATATTTACACAGAAAAAAAATTATGAAGAAAAATGTTATCTGTTATCTTTAGACCCCAAATGTCCAGAATTTCATTGCCCGTTTTAAAAGAGGAAATTATGACCCTCGAGTCCAAAATCAAAATATCATTCCTGAAAATCAGACTGAATCTTAGATTAGAAACCTCTGCAGATATCTTCCACAAAAGTTTTTATCATTTGCCATCGTTTTAAAGAATTACAGAATTACACGAATTCATCTTTGACAAGTCAGTCTGAATCTGAATCCTTAGATGAATAAAGAACCAATTGGTTTAGTTTTCTGATCAATAAGACTATTTTCAATGAGCACCAACACCAGCAATTCTGTCCCATAGGAAAACTGATTTATAAGCATGTCCAACAGAGATTTTATTTTACTTCTTGTTTTTACTACTCTGTCTTCAGCTGTCAACCCAGAACTTAGTGGCCCTCCCCTGGGAGCAAGGAGGCAGAGTAGTAAGAGGCCTCCAGAGGTCATCCTTGAAAGCAGGAAACACTCAGATTTGACCTGGTCTATTGAAATCAATATGACACAACATAGATAAAGGAAGCAGATGGCAGAGTATAGTTACAACAATATTTTTCTGTATTATATAATTTGCATTCAATTCTGTTAAAGGACGAGTGGATTAAATTGACCATGAGAGATACAAAAAGGGTATGCAATGAATCATATCCCAAATGAATTTTAATCAACACTACAGGATTTGTGGTAGAGGCTTATTTTTATTTTAACGAAGTTATCTTATTTCTTCCCTTTCTAGATTATGTGGAAAAGTACAATATGAAGCATAAAGAAGAAAAACATGACCTGTAGTCCCACCATCAAAAGACACCGCTATTAACCTGTTAGAATATTTGATCACAATAGTTTCTCTATGCATTTTTTATATAGTTGTGAATCTTGCTTTTTCTACTTAACACTATAATAAAATAATTTCATATGTTATTATAATTTCCTCTTCCTTATATGGGCTCTTATTATCCTCATTTTGTGCGATAAACCTTTTTAAGGCCCCAGAGCTAGTGAGTAATATGGCTTAGATTCTGACCCTGACCTACCCACCTCCAAAGCTCATACTCTTTCCACTATGTCAAACTACTTTAAAAATAGTTAATCCTCCTGACCCAGTAAATCACCTTTTGGGAATCTATATGGAATCTGAAATGTATAAGATCAGCCCGGGACATCTTCAAATGCAGGAAAGCAAGAAATTACCAAAGACTAAAGAGGTCATGTCAAAAGGAAGCCAACTTGAAAGAGATCCTATTAGCCAAAATGGCATGATATGACTGTCAAAAAGAATAATAATCACATAGTAAATAATAATCAATAGTAAATACATAAAAATTCATGAGTGCATAATGATACTTTTTTAAAAAACTTACTAGTTACCATTGGAGATTATAAAGAGCACCAATTCATTACTGTGAAAATTGCTGTTTGTTATATAAAAAGAATAAAAAATTTGTCCTACCTTTCCTATACAAACTGTATTGAAGGTCAGCCAAATAATTGTTATGCTTTTTATAGAAGAGTTATGGCTAACTAATGCAGAAGAAATGACAATAAGAAAATTGCTATTTCAGTCCTTAATGAAACACTGGATCTATGGTTGTCTGTGAATGCTAAAACCACAGGGGAAATGTTTATAAGAAACTTGTAGAGGACGGAGCATTCTGACATCACCTGGACTGATTATTGGCATTACTGAAAGTGATGCCACAAGACATCAAGAGCTCATGGTATGATTCCACAGGAAGTACACAGGATAAAAAAATCTTATGACCTAAAAAAATTTGAACTTTAATCAGACAAGTCTCAGACGTAACTACTAGCTAATAGAAAATATGGAGAACAGAGGAAAGAGTTAAAAACACTACAGAAAAACAATCATACAATTCCAGAATATGGAACACAAAGAATAAATAATCCAATTTCTCCAACAAATTCAAAGGCATGAGAGGGGAAGAGGAGCTGTGTAGACTAAAATACTTAAAAGACATGGCAAGCATGGAGTTTATGGACATTATTGGTTCTTATTATTTGAATAGGGCAACTTTGAGACAATTGGGGAAATTTGCATATGGATTTGGTATTAGAATATTTAATGTATTATTTTTGTTGAGTATGATAATCCCCAGGTGAGTAGGAAAAAAAAGTCTTACTGCTTAAATGCACATAAAGTACCTTATGAGGAAAATGACACAATGTTTGGTATTTCTTCAAATATTCCAGGAGAAAAGTGTGTGTGTGTGTGCGTGTGTGTGTGCACGCGTACACATGTATGTATTGTGTGGTGAGGAGGAAGTGGAAATTAGTAAACGAAACAAGATGTGCAAAATGTTGATAATTGTTGAAGCTAAGTGATGGGGTCATGAACTATACTATTCTCTCTACCTTTGTGTACATTTGGAAAATTCCATAATAAAAAAGCTTTAACACTAAAAAATGGTGTTTAAGAGGACATCGAAATGTGTATAAATGAAATTCCACACATGCTAAGGACTGGAAAGTCATAGAATAAACAATCTGAAAAAAAAATCTGTCAGAAAAGCCTATCCATGTGCTATATGCTGATTTCTTATCTATATTTGAAATGGAATACTCCAAGTGTTATCTGGTTAGTTTTCAGATTGATGATTAAAAAAAAGATCAATCAACTTCTGTGTACTTTCAACCCCTAACACCACCACTGATTTAAATCGAAAGAGCATCAAAACTATCAACTTAAGAAAGAAATTCAGTGAATTAAAAGATCTGTGATGTGCTCAAGTAAACTTGTCTTTCCCATCGAAAAGAAATAATTTGGAGATGGAAAGAGAACATACGTTTTGTAGATCAATTGCCCATGATCCTCTTTCAACAGCGTAAGGTGATGATTTGTTGTTGTTGTTTTTCAAAAATCTAATGCTGCAGATCACAAAGTGAAGCAAAATTAACTGTGAGTGGAGAGGAAAAGAGCGCTCACAATGGCACCTCTTTCCCAGGGATACAGCGAAGCAAGCTAACAGCATTCAGGGGTTAAAATTAAGCCCGTTCACCATCTGCCAACACGCATTCTGGATGACGACAGATGGAGATCTAATTTTTAAAATATACTACATCTTAAAAATACTTTAGAAACATCTATCCAAACAATGGATTAGGACTTGATTAAAAAATAAATAATTGAAACATCAAAAGCTCATTGAAGGAAAGATGCTATGTGGAGATACCTTACCATAGAAACAAAGCCCTTTGTGTTCAACAAAACGTTTTCCGTTGAATGAAACTACTAAACATTTTAATTTTCAGTTTGTGAAGGAAAAATTATTTACTCTTAATCACTGGTTTGTTTTTAACCCCGGATTACAACTGGGAAAATAAAGGCATTTGTACGATGCTCACACCAGGGCACACACAGACCACGTTCCTGGGCACCAGTTTCTGAGCTGGAAGGTCACACTCAGGGGCTTTATTGGGAGCGCACCTGTGAGGGGTGAGGGAGGAAGGACTGGGCATGGGAGAAGTGAGCTGTGATGCAGTTGCAAAAGAAGCTGCAGCAAATACCACAGGGAGACTGGAAGTGGCAATGGCCCTTCAGAGTTTTCCTAATGGAGGCAAGGGTGCCAGGCCTTTGTATCTTCACATAAGCCCACCTCTGGATGCCATTGGAAATGGGCTCTAACCTTGGACCATGTAGCTCCCTTTGGCCAAAGGGCCATTCCTGAATGGGACCCACTGATGAGTCCCTTTGCAGGAGTCATAGCCAATTCTTCGGAGTGCTTGCGAAATGAATTCTTCGGTCCTAAAGGGGAGATCTAGGGAGCATACCTCCCCACCTATTACAGTCCACCCCTGGCGCCTCCCAGATCCCATTCCTTCATGTATTAATTTCATCCCATCTGAGAAAAGCTCCATATGGTTCTGAACGACATCTTTTTCTGGGGAAACTTATAAGAGGAAGGTTATTGGGATGAACTACAGCACCTGCCACTACAGCTGGTATCATTCTCTCCCTCTTCTACTGTCCTTTTTAAACACCCGCACCTTCAGCTAGCTAGTCTGTGTGGCTTACTGGGTGGGGTGACCCAGATTCTCAGCCCTGAGGGCTCTGAGCCCTAGATCACCATGAGGATGTGGCTGTGGTGGTAAATGGACAAATTCAAGCCATAGTTATTGTACTTGCTCATTGACCTTCAAAATTTGGCAAGAGAGTATCAAGGAATAGCTAAGTGAATCACATCCACTAGGGTGGATGTCACTGCATCTAGCCAGCAGCTGTAGCTTAAAGTTTAATGGAATTCTTGCTGAGTCCCCTGATAGAAGCATTCTCTCTCTCTGGGGACCAGGACCTGGGAGACTAAATGTGAAGTGACAAGGAAGCACAAATTCCCCAATCAGGCCATTGGGAGTAATGGTAAATGGGGCCAAGCCTACTTCCAATCCTTATTTTATGAACCCATCAATTTCATCTATTGGGAACACAGCACTATATAATAGGTACTGATTTAATGCCTTCCCATCCTCACAGGGTATCATCTCCAGGCTGGCAACTTAGCTGTGTTTTCAAAAGGCTCTATCAGGCAGGTAGCTTCCGGGTGGTGTGGTATGGTGTGGGTGGGATCCAGGTGCTACAAAGTGGGCTCCTTGGTCCAGGTTCACATTATGCAGGATCCTGTGTCAGTTCATCAAATAATCTATAAGCTCTGGGTGGTGGTTCTGGTTGAGTCCCTATGGGCAGGAAAGACAAAGCCATTTCTTGAATATGTGTCAATTCCAGTCAAGATACATCACTGCCACTTTCAGATTGAAAGGGATCAGATGCAATCAAGTTGCTAACAAGTAACTGCTTGGTCTCCTCAGGAAAGGGCATTGTATTGCGGCCTCAGTTTTGGTTTCTGTTGCTGGCAGGTTGGATATTTAGCAGTGACAATAGACAAGTAATTAGCTGACTAGCTAATTAGCAGTCCACTCTCAATTATCAGGGTCCCTGTTTTTGAAGAGGACAGAATGGTGAGTTAAAGGAGGATATGATGGGGACCACTACCCTTGCAGTGTTGAGTGTGTTATGGGTGGCCAATATCTCTGCCATTTCCCATGAATGTGATATTGGCTTTTTTATCTACTCTCTTGACCATAGGTGGAAAGTTTCAGAGGTTTCCATGTGGCCTTCTCCCCTAAAGTAGCTCACTCTACAAACCAAGGAGGTGATGAGGAGATTCTGCCAACTACTGAGGACATTCATTTCAATTATATACTCAGACTGAACAAATAATCATCAGGTGGATCGATGGAGCCAAAGAACATACTGTGAACTAGACTGAGCCTAGACTTATTACTTACCCCCTAAAAGCCCCTATTTTAGCAAAGGGCCATGATAAAACATAAAATCCCCATCAATGGAGATTGCCATGCCCAAGAACACTTGAAATATTTGGGATTGCCCTTTTTCCCATTGGGTCATTACTCAAGGAAATGGCCACAGATCGCTTAAGTAAAGACTGGGAAAATTACTACCATATGCCCTTGCTATGGTATTGCATGATACTTCCTCAAACCAGCCTCTCCTTCTGGGAGCAGGTTCTGGATCAAAGGACTGGCTCAGGACTGGAAATTGGGCATGACTTTTTTTTTTAAAGATTGGCCCTGAGCTAAAATCTGTTGCCAATCTTTTTTTTATTTCTTCTCCCCAAAGCCCCCCAGTACATAGTTGCATATTCTAGTTGCAGGTCCTTCTAGTTCTGCTTTGTGGGATGCTGCCTCAGCATGGCTTGATGAGTGGTGCCAGCTCTGCGCCCAGGATCCAAACCAGCAAAACCCTGGGTCCCCAACATGGAGAGCGCAAACTTAACTGCTCAGCCATGGGGACGGCCCCTGGCCATGACTTTTAAGTGGTGTGTTCACATTATCTTCCTTATCTACCCTTCTATCTTGCTCTTAAGAACACCATGTTCTATTAATCATCTCCATAGCTCTCTGTGAGTGAAGGCCCCTTACCACTCATGATAATTGCATCCTCTTTGCTTCTGATGTTTAAGTTCTGCCACCTGGCCTCTATCAATCTGGGATCTTATCATCCTCATTGTTTTCGGGGAGCTCAGTTCTAGAACAGCGCCTTCTACAGCATCAGCCCTAACCTACAGAGGACAGCCTCCATTGAGATTCTCGGTGAAGATGATGCCCCTCTCACCAGCTCTTTCCTTACAGTTTTAGTAAATGGTGGGTCCTCCGGGTGCCCCTACGAAATATAGTGAGCTAGCGGATTTTCCATTTTTACAGAGTATATATACTCTAGCATGCCTGCTTCTCTGAGACTTTGATCTCTTTCTACATGTCTGCCAAGGCACTGATCACATATTTCCTCCACTTAGTGTGGTCATTACTTTTTGAAGCTTCCAAGCACCAACCAAGAGAGTGTTAAACCCTATATCTCAGGGGAGTGCTCTCATGTGAATACACTTTCCATTAGCTAACTATATATTCCATCCTCCTTAATCTAGACCCTTCAGAATTCAATCCCATAAATACTAGTCCTTGTCTGCTAGTACTTGTTGGCTAAGTCCTGCATCTTCTTTGATGTATATTTCCATTCCTCCCTTGTCACAGTGCTGCCCCTATCTAGCAGAATTTCCCTTCTAGGTTTTGTTATGACTTGACTCTAGCTCAGAGGTCAACAAACTTTTCCTGTAAAGAGCCAAGAGTAAATATTTTAGGCTCTGTTGCAACTATTCAAATCTCTCACTGTAGCGTGAAAACAGCCATAGACAATATGTAATCTAATGGGAATAGCTGTGTTTCAATAAAACGTTATTTGCAAAAACAGACTATGTGCTAGATTTGGCCCATAGGCTGTAGTTGCTGATCCCTATTCTAATGACTGGTCTAGTGCCCAGGGATGGAGTTAGGGGTAGATCCTGAGTTGGGTGCATGCTGTCTTACAAAGTAGAGGCATCAGCATCATCTTCAAGCAAGGCAGCAGAACTAGCTTTTCATAGGGAGGAAGGGGCCCAGGGGGTTCAGGGGCATCTCAGGATTCAAGATTTTTAGTGCATGGACACAGATGTCCATATTCCAAGTCTCAGTATCTCACTCCTTCCCAATCAGGGCCCTGACTTTGGCATAGTAGACTTGCTGGGGTTGAGAATTCAACTTCTCTGGAGCTCTTCTGGCCTTATAATTAAGTTCTAGGCTTGCTCCTGGCTTTTTCTGCCTCTGACTGCAGGAGTTGAGAGTCTCTTTATAAACTATCATAAGCCCTTTGGCTTTCACACTCAGCCTTAAATTGGTGATTAATCACTCCAGTCTTTCATTGCCTTTCTCTACTTCATTTTATAGTACTCAACAGTAACCATCCAATTCCACGGTACTCATAATTACCACGTCCCTTGAACTTCCCAAATACACAGAGACTGCACCCACCAATATATACCCTCCCAGCAGTCTCACCAGAGTGCAAGTTTTAACAATTGTAGGACTACAGCATGCACGGGGCTATGGGTACTCTGTCTACCCCCAGTGATGGTGTCCTCATTGACCACAGGCCAGCTGGTGATCCTGCTCCAGATCTCACTTAAGAGCCTCCTTCCAAGGACCATTCCTGGCACCAAAGGTTTTAGTTATGCTTCCCTGAGGAACAAATTCTGAGATGGAGATTTACATGCAGGACTTTTATTGGAGAGTGCTTTCGGGATCTATACCTATAGGGAAGTAAGAGAAAAAGGATTCACAGTGGCAGAAGTTGAACTATGATGCAGTTGCAATAAAGGCCTCAGGCAATCCCATGGAGAGCTCAGGAGCTGGGAAGGTCATCAGGGAAATGGCAAGGCAAAGGGGCCAGCCACCAGATGCAGGCTGCCATCACAGAGGGAGTGTGGCCTTGAGTAGGGCAGCTTCCTTCTGCCAAGGGCTATTCCCAAAGAGGGACTCATCTGGGAGGCATCAAAGGCCAGCCCTCCTGGCAGCTGGGGAAATGAGTGCCTCAGTCCTGGAGGGGAGATCCGTTGGCACACCACTGCATCCATTACCAGCACATACTGAGTTGCTGAGTTCACGTTCAGGGTAAGGAGCTCAGACAGGCATCCATGAGCCCAGTAGTTACTAGGGGCCTCGCGAGAAGCCCTGGGTTCAGCTAATGGTTATGACTGAAATTACAGTTCCTAAGGGAATTCTAGTTAATGAAGCCAATAAAGTAGCAGTGGTTTACTGTTTATTGAAACATTAAAATCCAGTATATAAGGGTAAAATAACAGAAGGAAGGAAGGAAAGAAAAAAAAAAAAGGATAGAAAGAGAGAAAGAGAGAGACAGACAGAAAGAGCACACAGGAGAGGAAAGTAGGAAGAGAGAGAGGGAGGGAGGGAGGGAGGAAGGAAGGAAGGAAGGAAAATAAAAGGAGAAAAATCCAGTCCTCCTAACTCACTGCAGCAGCCATATCGACTTAACTAAACAACATTACAAAAAGTTAGTCTTCCTTCTTTCCTCCCTTTTAACAAATAGCATTGGCTGCTTTTTGACATGGCTGGGAGGGGATATTTTAATACCATGATGCTGAATTCATGACAGTGGTAAACTTAAAGACGTCTACTACAATTAAAAATATATACATGGTTTTAAGTTGGAATCAACAAAATAAAGCACCTACTAATGTGTGTAGCACGTATAGATGTCCAAATAAATGTAACTTATTTCCCCCTGAAGTTGGAATAATAGTGTAGGTAAAGGCCGAAAAAATTATTTTAAATTATTTTATCTTTGAAGCTGCAAATTACTGTAAAATCCTACAGAAACCAATAGTTGAAGGGTTTCTCAAGATACTCAAGCATTGTCATATACATGTGTAATTTCAAATTCTGATGAATCCTTCAGGAATTTACTTCCAGGTGCCAGTAATCCTTTCATATCGTGCAACATCAATTCATAGCCAGAACTTTTATCTTTAAACAACATCAGGGTTTACTTCTCTGTGAAATTCTGTAAGTTGGACATTATGAACATGAAATAATCAGTTTAGGCTCTTGTTTACAGAGTTTTAAACGTGTCCATGTGTTCAACTTCTACCCCTATGAATGTAGTGGTAATGGGTTTTATTCGTATCCAAAATATATCATCTCATCTTATCTTTGTTCTTCAGGAAATTAGGGCCCTGGCTAGGTGGACTTTCAATAGACTAAATACAAACTTTCTATGCATTCATTAAGACATTTGCTGATGCTATTGGGTTCATTTTGAAACACACACACACACACACACACAGTCCACATGTCTAACTCCCTCTCCCCACCCAAATATAGTAAACGTTTGGACTTTAAATTGCAGGCAACAGCCACAGACAGAAAGTCAGAGGCCACTGCTCCAACCCTGGGATCCTATAAAGAAGGTTAAAAGGCAAAAACTAGCAAAGATGTTTCTGGATCCTGAGATGTCTGCTTCTTGCTCATGGAATTGAGAGAATTAAATGAAATTGTATGGGCACAGTCCCCAGCTTGATGCTGCTACGGCTTTTGGTAAAGCCCACAATCCCAAAGTCCCCAGAGCTCTGAACAATAAAGATTTCTTGTAAATAATTTGACATCAAAACCTGGCCTGAACAGACACGAGGCTGTTTCTAGGCCTTGGTGTGAGTGGAATTTGTCCCCCTCTAGAACCAGTAAAGTGCTGGATTATCAGGTGGTCCTCTAGGTTCTATGGAGGTCTAACATTATAAACAGTATATGCACCACATTAACTTTCTAAAACCCCAAATTTATGAATCTCTGAATATATCTGGTTTTCAAGGTACATCTGGTTCTAAGATACGGGTTTGTAGGTCTGCCCTTGTTGCCTCTCTTTTCCTTCCCTTTTGGTCGAATGTGACCCCTCTCCTTCCTTTCCTGGCCATCATTGACCAATGTGGAATAAAAGCTACCCTTGCTCAGGCATCCTCTGTGTGTCAGTACCTGTAAGGCTTCTTGTCACATAATTTTCTGGAATGCCTACAATGCCCCTGCAAGGGATTTGTGACTATCCCTATTTTAGAAGAGGAATTAGAGCCAGGCAAACAAGGTCACTTAGTGAAGGTCAAGGACTGCCGAGGCAGAACCAGACTGCACCTCAGTCTCTGACTACACAGCCACAGTTCCTTCTACACACCAGGCTGGGATTTACTTGAGAAAACACCCTTTCTCAAGGAGCACTTAGAGTTCAGCCAAGACACTTACCCCACGTGCCGAGAGGCAGTGAAGTGTAGTGCAGTGGTTCTCAAAGTGCGATCCAGGACCCCCTGGGTGTCCCAAGACCCTTTCAGGGGGTTGCAAAGTCAAAGCTATTTTTATAGTAATACTAAGATGCTAGTTGCCTTTTCCACCTGTTCTCCCATTAGGGTACAGTGGAGTTTCTGTACGTGTTAGACGACAGATTGAGCACAGAAGCAGGTATGACAATGCATTTGTCTTCTGTTAAGCTGGATATGAAAGATATTTGCAAAAATGTAAAATAAACTCACTGTTCCCACTACAGTTTTCTAAAGGAAATATAGTTATTTTTCATAAATACATTTATGTTAACATGTAATGATTTTATTATTTTTAGATGAATTAATTAACACTTTAAAATTTTCTCAGTCTTAATTTCTAATACGGTACGTATCAATAGATGCAACCAGCAAAAACAAAATCTATTCAGACTCCTCCATACTTTCAAAGCGTGTAAAGGGTTTCCGAGACGGAAGGACTTAAGAGCTGCCCATGTAGTGGTGAAGAGTGCAGACTCTGGAGCTGACTACCTGGATTCCTATCCCGACTTTGCCACTTCCACTTCCTAGCTCTAGAGCCCCTTTATGCCTCAGTTTCCCCACCTGGATAAATGAGGATATTACCTACCTCTCAGAGTTGTGAGGACGAGATGAGTTAACACATGTAAAGTGCATACATCTGGCACATAAGCTCCTTGTCTTAGCTTTTATTATTACTGAATTTTTACATATTATATATTTTTGTGTTTATTTCCAGGAAAAATTCCAAGTTTCAAGATGAATAAAAAGAATATACTACCAAATTATCCAAATAGATTTCCTTCACTTGAATTAGAAACAGGAAGGACATCTTGAAGGAGAGTCACGTTTCAAGCATAAATGGTACAATAGTTTCCATTTACTGTCAATTTAATATACTCATCCTCTGGCACTAAGCATTATAAAAAGCTCTTCGGAAAAACTGAAATCCCTCACTTTTATAAACAGAGTCTTATTTTCCACATTTGCAGATGCTGTGCTTAGAAAATGGGTAATCTTGGGCAGGGCAACACGTCTGAGACACATTACCCCAGATGAAAATGGTACTTGAGGATGGAATACCAAATATGGTGATGAGTAAGAAAACATAAGGAAGTAATATAACAAATACCTTGAAATCAGGATTTAGAGGTTGTATTCAATGAGATCAAAACTGTAGATTTCTTTAAGAGACAGATTTAATATTTTTAGTATAGTTTTAATGCTTTTAGTGTAGTTTCAGGTATACACTATCTTATCTTCTAAAGAAATGTATCATGTTTACTCAACAGTTTATACTAAAAGGTTTTTTGAAGGAGCTGAAAAGTTTGACTTTGCAGAGTAGTATAGCGACCAGCACACAAACACAGAGAAACAGGTTTTCCTTGCTCTGTCAGTTACTGATATGTCCCACTAATGAGTCACATTATACCATCTTTTTAAAAAAAAAATTTTTATGAGAAAGATTGACCCTGAACTAACATCTGTTGCCAATCTTCCTCTTTTTGCTTGAGGAAGATGGTCCCTGAGCTAACATCTGTGCTCATCTTTCTCTATTTTATGTGGGATGCCACCACAGCATGGCTTAACGAGTGGTGCTAGGTCTGCACCTGGGATCGAAACCTGCGAACCCCAGGCCACCAAAGCGGAGCATGCAAACTTAACCTCTAGACCACTGAGCCAGTCCCCACATTATACTATCTTGAGCATCCAGGTTCTTGAATGTATGGGAGGGAAGATTAGAATGGTGAGAATTGATCTAGGTCAGGTAAATGTGCCATCAAAGTCTAAAATTCTGACTTAAGGAGGCTCTCATATTTCAGCATAGATGATAGAGTGTGTGGTGATTAAGAGCAGCATGACCTTGGGATATTATGCCCAAGATTCTCAGCTATATAATGGGAATAATAATTGTATCTACCTCTTAAGGCTGTTGTAAAGATTAAATAGAGTAAAACAATGTATGTAAAGTCCTTGCCCTTGAAACCATATTGACCAGAGAATTCTATCATAAGACAGTTAAGTGGAAACCAAAAAAGTCACCCATGCAAAACGTGTGCTGGTGTAACAGTGAGGCGTTCCAGTTACCACTGCTGTGTAAACTTAGTGGTGTAAGACAACTATTTCATTATGCGTATTGCTTCTGTGGGTCAGGATTTTTGGAAGGTCTTATCTGGCAGTTTTCGCTTGGGGATCTGTCATATGGCTGCACTCAGATGTCAGTAGGGCATGGCAATCATCTGAAGGTTGGACATGCAGGATGGGGCCCTCGATGCTGGCAGTAGGTGCTGGCCACTGACTGGAACCTCAGTTGGGACGGTTAGGGACCTCTCCATGTGGCTTGGTTTTTTGCACAGCCTGACCTCCTTGGGGGCATCAAACTTCATACATGGTCAAGTGTCCAAGGAAGCAAGGGGGGAGCTGAATTGCACTCTATGACTATCCCTGGAAGTCACCAGCACGACTTCTGCTGCACTTTATTGGTTATGAGCAAGTCACTTAGGCCAACCCAACTTCAAGGGAAGGGGAGACAGACCCGACCTCTCCTTGGGAGGAACATCAAAGAATTGGCAGGCATGTTGTAAACTGGCCAACTAAAATATTAGTTTCTGGTTGTACTGTCTCCAAAAGAACTTAAAAAAAAAAAAAGGTAATATTGAAAATATTGACCTGAGAAAGTACCAAATGATCATGAGGCACTTTTTCCCTAACTGTCCCCCAATCCTGCATAAGAGAAGTTAGCCCACCTCAGTGTCCTCAGGACAGGAGCATGGGGGAAGATAAGAAAGAGCAATTGCTGGGGCTGGCCCCGTGGCCGAGTGGTTAAGTTCGCGCGCTCCGCTGCAGGCGGCCCAGTGTTTCGTTGGTTTGAATCCTGGGCGCGGACACGGCGCTGCTCATCAGGCCGTGCTGAGGCGGCACCCCACATGCCACAACTAGAAGGACCCACAACGAAGAATATACAACTATGTACTGGGGGGCTTTGGGGAGAAAAAGGAAAAAAATAAAATCTTAAAAAAAAAAAAAAAAAGAAAGAGCAATTGCCAACTGCTTCTTAAACAAATTTGGATTATGCCAGGTCCCATTAGCATTGTCGTGGGGTTTTACTCTATTAGATTATAAACTAGGCTACTGTACCAGAAACTCCACAACAGAGTGGCTTCAATTTATTTCATGTAAAAGCCCAGCCAGTTTGGATTGGCAGGGCAGCTCCACTCCATGACGTCATTTAGCGACCCAGGTTCCTTTCACATGATTGCTCTGCCATCCCCTAAGGTGTTATCCTCACCTGCATGGGTGAGGGTGGCAACACCTCACCTCCGGTTGATGACAGGAAAAAGAGGCAGAGTCTAAAAAAGCAACTTGTTTCAAAATTGGAGATGATCTGTACTTGAGTTGCATCCATAGCCTCTGCTCACATTCATTGGCCTGAACTCAGTCAAGTGACCACACCTTGTTGCATGGGATGCTGAGAGAGATAGTCTGGCTGGGAAGCCACATGCACAGGAAGAAGGAAGAACAGATCCAGGGAATAAGTCTGCCCCACAAATGACCAATAAATTATTATTCCAACATTCAAATGTTTGCAGCATTAACAAGCTAATCAAATCTTTCTAATCTCCATCAATTTTGTTGTCAATTAATTTGCCAATTGCAAGTAAGTCTAAATGAAACTACTTGTATTCTTCAAAGCACTTATAAACTTCTGTAGACTGACAGCAATTCTCTTACAAAAATGTCTGCAGGTTGAGTTGGCAACACAGCTCCTACCTGGTCTTCTGCATATGAAATTATTCTGAATTCCAAATTAATAATGTCCAATGAGATCTTAACAGAGTTTAGAAATAACTAAGGTGGAAGGAAAGCAACTTAACAATTAAGAATCTACAAATAATGAAAACTGGTTGGGGGCAAAATTCATTCACATTCTAGGCAAAAAAAGGAGATGTTTTCTTTCATGTGTGTAACATTTACGTTATTATGTATGTATCTCGTACATAACATTAATGTAAACATTAGGTTCCGTGTATTTCTAGATTTAGAACAAGATCTAAATCCAGCAGATTTAATGGACTCGAGTAAATGTTTACAGCCCTGAGAGAGCTCCTTAGGATGGGATGATGCCAAGGATTCTGTATCAGTGTGTTACATTAACAAGAACACTACACCAGAAATCACCATCTCTGGCTTCCTTCTGTGTCTCCTTAAAAAAGTTATGACCTTTCCTGAGTCTGTTTCCTCCTCTGTGAAATGGGCATGCTACCTACAGCTCACAGTGGAGAAACAAACAACAGCTCATGAAAGTACTCCATACTCAGTAAAACACCAATCACACTCCGCAAAGCAGAGAGAACACACCAAGCCAGCGTCCAGTCTGCAAACAATCAGCGAAGCCACCAGGGGCTTCAGGAACATGCATGGAGAGGGAACAAGATTATGTTCTCTCACTTTGATCCCAGTCTTGATGTCTCTAGTTAAAGACAGACGAATCCACTTGCCAGGGCCATCTGGTCCTGAGATTACTCCCAGGGGAAAGACTGCACACCAGGCACAGTCAGCCAGCTGCAGCCACCAGCGCAAACCTGGTACTGATGAACTTTAATACAATCACTCTGGTATCCACTGTTGAGTTTGAACAATGCTGTCTTAAAGACAATGGGCATTGAAGGGAAATATCAAAAGGGATAGGATTAAAAATTTGGATTTAATCAAAAAGAGTTAATTTGAGGTTAATTTGGATTAAATTTAATCAAAAAGAAATAAGAATAATAAAAATTTGGAGAAAGAAAAGCACTTTGTCAATCATGTATTATAAGGAGGGAAATTTAAAATGATCAAGTATGCAGTTAGCGACACAAGCATCCCTAGTTTTCAGCTTGTAGTTTTGTCTGGCAGGTTCTGCCCACTTTTCCAAAATGACAGGCGTTAAGATACCAGGAAAAGAACATGCAGCTGTGCAAAACCAAAACGGAGAGCCGGTAGCACACAACTGTGTGGGAATGGCCAGGAAGCCCAAGGATCCTAACTACAGAAGACAGAGTGGGGATCAGAGTGAACCACTCAGAGTGAGGACCACAGACACACATCAAAGAGAGAATGACAAGGAAATCAACAATAGACATTTCCACGCTTTCCTCTACCACAAGGAAGCACCCCCAACATAAGTTCATCTGTCGTGTTTCTTGTCTTGTTCATTTAACTATAAGGAGGTAATGTTTAAATCTCTCTTCTTTGCCCTCCCTCCCAAATAAGAGTTTTACTCCACAAAGGCCAATAAACTGAATTCTACAAAAATTATAATGTGAATAGAGGTGAGATAGAGGCTTGTTTCACAAACCCAAAATCAGAACTAAGAAGGTATCTCCTGAAGCCTGGGAGAAGCAGATAAATAAACAGAGGGAGTATTTTTTAGGTCAGCAACCATAATGTCCTCATGGCCTCCCACAGGTAAAAATGCCTCAAAATTAAAAGGGTATGTATACAAACGAGGTACACAAACAGCTGAGCGGTGTGGTACCAGGTGTTGGAGAAGAGCAGGCATCAGCTCCAAGGGAGGTAAGCACCAGATGGGGAACATGTACCATGGGCACCTCGCAGCAGTCAGAAGCAATGAACAAGGGGAATCATGTTGAGTGAAAAAATGCTGAATGAAAAACAAACTGACAGGAGCTATAGCACAATGCCATGTACATTTCAGTTAAGCATAAATTAAAAACATACCTCATGTGAAGCACTACATCATTTTCTCAGGATATAGATTTAAAGATGCGTCACACACAGAGGCTGCTACTTGTGTAGGGAGAATGTCAGAAAACAGGATGAAGGAACAAAATTAAAACCAGGGAGCCCCCCACTGTTGGATGACAGTGAGCCCATGTACTGAGGAAATGTACTTAATTCAACGCTGCATCCAAAGTGTAAAGAAAAGACACGACTACAGCAAACGAAGGCTGGTGAATGGTAAGCGCAAGCACGTTCTCCTGACATCCTTGGACCCACTACCCAGAAAGACTCCTGCTCCCTCTAGAACACCGGTCCTCCTCCGTGGGGCCCCTGTTTGCTCTGTAAGGGTGAACTTGAAGCACTGACTTTGTGCCAGGGACTGAATGAGTGATGGGTCCTTTGGTAGATTTATTTAACCCCCACAACAACCTGTGAGGTAATAAACACCTCATTTTACAAATTCAAAAAACCTACTCACTTTTCCAAAGTCACAAAAGTAGCTCAATGGATTTGAACTTCATTTCCAATATTTTCCTTCTTCCTCTCAACCACCTAAACTGAGAATCTCTTCAGAGATTTAACCCCGAGGTAATTTTTGTTTCTAAAATGGGATCTAAAATTTTGTTTATTTTCTTCCTAAACTAACTGCCCAAGTAAAGGCAGCACTGGAAGCGGAGTCTATGTGCACAGCACTGTCATTCTTGTGTATTCACATTTACAAATAAAGAATCTTTACAGGAAGCCACTGACATGCTCTTTAACTTTGCCTAGATTTAATGAACATGCCCTGAGAGACTTTCACTACTTCGTGAGCCACGAAACATTCAAATGAGTGACACTTAACTTTGCTCCTACATAAACCTTAAAGCCCCCTTGGGTTCCAGTGCCACGACAGGTCAAGTTAGTCTTCTGAAAGTTAAACTAAGTTTGGAGTGGACCAGTCCCTCCTGAGTTTCCCATGTTATTCTGACAGCCATAATCAGTTAGAAGCTGAGGCGATAAGGCAACTGCCAAGCAGCAGAGTGGGTCCCAAAGTCCAGTAGACACAACAATCACTTTGTGAAAGCATAACCTTTAAACCCTGTCCCAAAATGACCTTTGAAAGCCAATGTGATTCTGACTTTTATTATTAGGTCAGAACAGATGAAATACAGGGAGAAGTAGCAGCAAAAAGCTCCCAGTGGCCCTCAGGCAAGGAGAACACCTGTGCAGGAGACAGATCACTCAATCCCCAGCAGACCCTCAGAATCTCACTTGGACCCTAAAGTGCATCTGCTTGGTGGCATTGTTCTTCATTCCTGTCTTCAGCATCCACTTTGATTTCATCCTTTGGACATACTGCATGTCCCGCTCACGCATAAGAGCTGCTCCTGTGGTTGGAAAGGGGATAAGAAATGAGGCAAGGGTCTACTATTTCTGATCAGAGAAATCCAATCTTTGCAGAGAATCTCAAAGTTAGTTTGGGGCTCTTATATTTAAATAAGAGTTGCTAACTTGAGGTCTCCACGAAATGGGCCTGGGAGGTTTATGCACACTGCAGAATTGCATACTAGAAATTCCATATATATACATTTCACTGGGATCAGTCTCTTTATTTTTCATCATCTGGAGAGAGTCCACGAGCCCAAAGGTGAAGCCCCAGTGATCTAAGGGGACAGAGAAAGGCAGAGACTCTAAACTGAGTCAGACAATTCCTGACAAGAGTCAGATGAAGTCAGTGTCTGCTAGATTTAGCAGCCTCACAGCTCACAGGTAGCCATAGTGAAGGAAACCACTGTAGATAAACATGGTAGCATTTACAATGGATGGCAGTTGTCCAGAGCTTTCCAGCCATCAGAAGGGAGCTCTCCTCTTATCCTCTCCACAGTCCTCTAGTGGATTGCTATGTTCCCTGAAGATCTAAGGATGGAGCTTCATACAGCATACACATCAGAATGGATTTAAATAATTTCATATTGATGAGGTTTCAAAGCTTAACAATTTCAGTGGCCTGCTTTATTCCTCTGACTCTTACTAGGTTTTCTATGGGAAAATTATAGAAAGGAGTGATAGCTAGTCTTTCTTATGTGCATGTACTATACCGTACAAGCATTATGCCATTCAACCTGCACAACTCCAAGAGGTAGGTCCTATTATTATCATCTCCATTTTATAAATGAGGAAATAGAGGCTCAGGTTAATTAAATTACTTGTGCTCATCGTATAAGAGCCTATAAGTATTTCAGATAAGTCATGATTGACTCTATAGCTCAAGCTATTTGCCACAAGAATACTATTTAATTCCTCTGGGTAACCTCCAGGATAATTTCAACCTTTGATGATTACTAAATAATTATTTTTGTAACTATTACCTTCTGAAAAAGTTAATAGTGTATACACAGTTTTAGAAAGTTACTGTGCCAGGAATATGAAGTTTTCAAGTCATGGAGCTTTGGGTTCATTGCCATAAACATACCAAGTGGAACGGAAGTCCCCAGAGCCAAGAAGTTAAGTTCCCCTAGAGAGGATCCTAAGGACAACATTGAGGATCCTATGGAATCAGCTCCACCCAAGCCCCCTCCTGTAATGCAAGCTCCCGGGTTGGTTCACGGCCATCGGCATCGACATACCTGTGCTGCCAGTCCACCCCAGGGCTCTGTACTGCTGGAGTACCCGGCCCACGGCCTTCTGATTCTTGGCAACTGCTACAGCTCTTGACAAGCCAAAGCGCTGTTTGTAGTATCTCATCAAGGAGCGATGACCCACTCTGGCACCTGTTTTTTGAAAGAGCAATATTTAAACACTGAGTTGGATAGTTTTTCAAAGGCAGAGCTATAAAGCAAGGGCTTTCCAAATCAGACTTTTAAGGGTATCTAGCTGGAAAATGGATATGCCCAAAGAAACAGTGCTCTATCTGGTGAAGAAAAATGAAGCAACATATTAAAAAATGGAAGAAAGAAAACCAGAAGTAGAGATTTAAAAAAAAAAAAAAAGAGAGAGAGAGAATGGCAAGTCACTGCTAAGCAAAAAGTTCAGCACTTTGTACTTACTTATACACAATATGCCTCCCTGACACAGCCAATAGAGCCCTGGGAGGTAAGGGACTAACTTTTTTTTATGGAAAGAAGATTAAGCACAGAGAACAATCCTGCTGTTCAAGTCTACAAGCCACAGTCTGCACCTAGAACAGAAATCAATCCACCTTTCTTTTGCTTAAATTCTCCATAGCAGTGGTTCTCAAATAGGGGTGATGTTGCATTTGGCAATGACTGGAGAAGTTTTTGGTTGTTACAGCTAGAGTGGGGTTCATGGCCTCTAGTGGGAAGGGGTCAGGGATATTGCCAAACATCCTACAATGCACAGGACAGCCCTCCACAATAAAGAATTATCTGGTCCAGAATGTCAGCAGAGTCTAGGCTAAGAAAGCCTGTGCTATTGCTTTCTAAATAACGGAAATCACCTGGTGAACTAGAATTTTAAAAGATGATTAAGCTGAATGCTCTTTACAGCTTTTGCCTATTCGGAAGAATCTGGTAAAACTATGCAAGTCAATCATGCTTTCAGAAATCAATTTCTATTGACTATCCAGCATTTTACAGGAAGAGTGTGCTGACCCCTATATCTTAGCTTCACAGCAGGTGGGGCAGGAAGGGGCAGGATTCAGTGATGACTAACTCCAGGCTCCATCAGAGCAATGGCTCTCAAAAGGTGATCCCGGGCCAGTGGTATCAGCATCACCTGAGAGCTTACTAATACAAGCTATGCTTTCACAGAAATATTAAAAAATAAGCAATCAGATACCTTCCCAGACAGACGTAAACACGTAGAAATTTAACAGCAGCATATACACAAGATATGAAACAGCTATTTCCACTGAAAATGAATAAAGCAAAAACGGGTAGGTAGTACCATGTATATGGTTTCTAGGAAAGTTCTATATTTACATACATAAAACCATTTCGTTCAGAATCTTTTGTGCAGAAAGACCATAAACAGGATGCTATAAATATTGTGGATGCCGTATTTGCTTTTAGGATCTACACCTTTAATTTACATGAAAAAATTCTGTCAGTTTATTTTAAGTCCCTACACCTGGCAAGCTACCTAGAAAACAGCTTGATTGCTACACGGATATGGAAAAGTAGTTGCTTTCAGTAGATTGTTTTGCGATCAGACTCAAGAGCCTGACAAAGAGAAACTCAATTCAAAGATGCTATGGTCTTTAGATACCAATAGGGATGAAAACATGTTTCCCTGCCCCTGACTGCTCTGGCAGCATAAGAGTTAACCAAGCTCCCAGATACAGCTGACAGATAAGACTCAAGCTTAAATGGAGGCTCTTGCAGGAAACCCCAGCATTGTTTATTGTGATTTTCTATTTATAATGTTAGGTCAGGATGCTCCACATTTGCAATGATGATTACTTCAAAATCATTAAATGATATGGTAGTTATTCGTACATAATAAATCTAGTTATATTCTTAAGCAGCATTTGGAAATATATATTGAAGGTGGCTTTTTAAAACATCCTTGAAAAGGTTTCATTACTCAATGCCAAGGTTTCCGACAGCAAGCAGAACAGAAAACATACAGTGCTCAGAGCGGCCCTGCCCTGGGTCAATGACAGTGAGCACCTGACATTAAGCACCAAGTATAACGTGCTAAGTACAACTCAACTTGAAGGCCCTCATCAGGAAAAATTATTTTTAGAACACAGTGTGACTGCCCAATAACTAACAGATGGGTTCTGCCTGAGCTACGGTGAAGCTACAACCTGTCCATCTACCTTTCATCAGAGCAACAACCGCTTAGAGAACTGTCCACTCTTACCTAACAAATAGCCTTACAATCAATGACATTAGATGGTGGAAAACAAAATATCTCCAACTACAGTTTTCCTAAGATTAATTACGTATTTCTTGTGGATCCACTAACAGTTTCATCTGGCTAGTCAGTAGCTAACTGGACGTGTCTTTCACACCAGCCTACTCCACAGGAACTAAACAGCAATGAAGTAAACTCAAGGAACTGAGCCAGATCCCAGGCTTCAAAATAAATGCCACAGTGCCCTCTACTGGATGCTCTTTGTTATTGGCTCTGTGATCTTGATCTGAACTAACTCAATCCAAGGTATCACAAATACTGTCCTGACTTTGAAACCAGTTTAAAGTAGACTCTACTAAGTGTGGTTGATTAAATATCACTAAGCTCTCCACATGAGAATCCTTCTCCAATTAGCTTCACATTAAAATCCATGCTAACCCAGTCATACAACTGAACATAACTGAAGAGGTTTCTGAATGATAAATTTGTTCCAAGACACAAACAGGTGATGGAATATACTGCTGTAATATCACTACATGGTACATAGTGTTTATTCAGAGATATCCCATTGTCTTGGTTCATTACAAAACCTCCCAAACCAGTACTGAGACATGGAGCAAACCATCATGCCTCACTGTCATCAAGACTGACTGATTTTTAAAATGAGATGGTACAAGTATGGGTGACATTAAAAGCAATGTTATCAGTATAACCGTAAGAAATTTCAGAATATTGGTAGTTTCTGACTCACTAAGAAAGCTATGTTTTGTTGCTATTTAAAAAACTCTATTATAAGGTCTCAGCAGTCAATCATCTATGAAGACCCATGAAGGTAACACATGATGTATAGATATTTTTATTAGTGGTTCTTAATCTTCTCTGGGTCACAGATGCTTTTAAGAAACTACAACCTTTCCCCAGAAAATATGCACTTACCCACTCAGTTAAAAAAGTGTGCACGGCCACATATGTGACTTTAAGGTGCTATCACCTTCTCCCGGAAAAGAGCCCATGCGGGCACAGAAAACAAGGGTGCATGGCCCAGTTAAAAACCTCTAGGGTAAGGTAGTATCTGGCTGTTGGTTAGATCTTTCCTGAATCTGTCTAAAAGTACAGTATTTCACAGTGCTCTAACACCACACCAGCTACCTCACTACTTCCAAGTCCAGGTCAAAGAACCGTCCTGAGCTTTATTATCCAACCCTTTAAGTAACATGACTCAGTCAGTGCACCTGCAGCTGTGAGCAAAGAAACCCAGGCTTCAAAAACCAGGGAAACTGGACCTTCAGGTTAATTTCATGCCAGTTTCTTCTTTGACTACATGACAATGTAAAGGCAAAGCAATCTCCTGCTCAGTACCGCAGGCAAATATCATTCTAAGCCCTCGAGGTCACTTCATAGCCCAGAATGGCTCCTTCTGCTCTCCTTTTCCTGTACTATGGCAGGCCCAAAGGAATCAACCTTGCTTTCCTTTTAAAAGTTGCCTCCAACCTCTCAGTCAACAAACATGTATCTGGCTCTGTGTGTCTGCGAGCCTCTGCTGAGATGAAAGAAGTAATCTTTGTTCTGAAAAGTAATGGGGGCAGACAGGCAAGCAAGCCAACAATAACAGAGATGTGAGAGGAATGTTATGATAGATACGCAAGTGTCATAGGAACAGAGGAGACTCTCCCTATGCAGGGCAGGAGCTGAGTTCAGAAAGGCTTCCAGGTGGGTGAACCCAAGTCTTAAAGGAAGAATAGGAGTAAGACAGAGGCACCACACACGCAAAGTGCCAGAGAAGGGAAACTCAAGGGGGAGGGTAAAGGAATCGCACAAGATACCTGGGGGACCAGCTGGAGAAACTAAGCTACCCTGAAGGCAGTGGCTCCCCTGGAGGAATTCCAGAGGGAAAAGAGACTGGTGTTTGTTTTAGAAAGAATGTTCTGGTGGTCAAGTGGACACCAGATTGGAGATGGGCAGACAGGAAGCTGTAATGGTGACACAGACAAATGGGTAAAGAGAAAACAAAGAAAAAATAATCAAAAGCCAATTAGGAGCTGCACTCAGTAATCCTCTGGATGTGGGAGAGAGAGAGAGTATTCCTAAGAAGATGCCCATTTTGGCTTTGGCTGACCTTAGAAAACTCAATCATCCTAGGAAAATGATTTCTAGATAGCTAAGAAGTCTCTTTAAGTTTCAAAAATTTTCAGTCCAGGTGAAAATTTCTCTCAATTAGACTATATTTATTAAATATGAAATGCTCGTTGTGCACATTTTTATAACATAATGTGCTAATGTCGATACAAAATGAAGCCAACATTCATAGTGGTCCTACTACATGCCACACACTGCTTTACAGGGACCATCTTTATTCAACTTACTCTAGGTCTGTTGTGATCTTATTCTACAGTTAAGGATGTAGAAGCTAATGAGACAAAGGGCTAAAAAAAAAATAAGTCTTAGAAAAAAAGTTATTAAACTCATTTCTGATGTTGTGTACTGGTATTTTCACCAGAGGAAGACTACAGTAGAAGAGGTTCTCTGTGACATATTTAGGCCTATTTTGCTACTGTGTATCGTACAGGCCACAATATTCTACTGCATTATAGCTTTCTTGTCACTGTAGGAAGAATTACATCTTCAAGACAGGTTGTGCCTGCCCTTGCCTTCTACTCTCATACTCTAAAGCTGCCCTTAGCCTTAAAAGGTTATTAAAAAAGTTAAATAGGGCTGGCTGTACCTAAGCAGTGACATTCTATGTGGAAAACAACACTAGAGAGTGGCTTCTTCATCACAGACATTTCCACTGGCAAGGTGGCTGCTCCTGACCCCACCACTACTGCAAATCTTCTGAGGCAGTGTCGGGAAGTGAAGAAAAGGCTTCATTGACTGGGTCTATGATCTTGGATAAATTACCCAACCTGTCTAAGCTTCAGCTGACTTATAGGTCAAATAAAGATAACAGAATCTAACTGACAGGCTTGTTGTAAAGATAAAATAATGTACATATAAAATAACATAACTCAGTAAATACCAGGTATTAGGATCTTATTATCTCTACCATTCCATTTCCTGTCCTGCTCACATATGTTTTCTGTAGCTTCCCCATTCTTACCAGCTAATCATAACATCATAAACAATAGCGGATGTTTCTCATATTCATGGCTTTTATCTTTCACACCTGGGATAAATTCCCACCATTATGAATCCTGTTCTCCAAAGCAGAAGGCAGAATTCAAACTCCAAGCCACCCCTACAACCAGAACACAAGAGAGGCAACCCGGGTGCTGTAAATCAGATACACCCATGCCAGGCTACCATCTGGAAGTCTGAGCAATGCTAGGAAGCAGGAATCAGTTCAAAGAATAAGAATAAATCAAGATTAAGAAGAAAAACCTAAATGGGACCAAAAAATAGACAGACAACAGAACAGAAAGGGCCTACATATTTAAAAAGAAATAACTGATTCAGAGCATTCTGAGTCATAAGAGGAGTAAAAATACTGATCCAATTTAAACTAAATAGCCAACACAGAGCTAAGTGGTAACCTTTGGAGTTTACCACGTACCTGAGAACATAAACCCACACTTTTAAGTTTTATGTTCTATTTCCCTCAGCATGGAAGGGAATGGACAGGAACATGCCTCTCCAACAATCTCACTGGCATTAAGCTATTCATTTTTGACAAATACACTTACCAGAAGGTAGAATTAGCTCCATAGTTTCGTCATCATACTCTAAACTCTTTTCAGAAGGCAACTCCTCGGCCTCATCAGGGTCTTCCCCTTCCCTGTGATCTGGGTAGCTACTCCTGTAATAGTGAAGTGGCATCAATAAATAGACGAACACCTCAAGTTTAACTAAAAGACATAAACTGTATTTGTAAATGTGGCAAACCCACTAGCTATCTAAAAGGGAGGGATAAACAGTTGCAGGGACTGCAAGCTGAATGGTCTGGGAGAGAAAACAACTTGGTAGCATTTTCTCTGTAGTAAAAGTGTGCAAATGAGCTATGAACTCAAAATGGATCACAGCCTGAAGCGTAAGATACAAAACTATAAAAACCCCTAAAAGATAACATAGGAGAAAATCTAGATGACTTAGGGTTTGGTGATGACTTTTTTAGGTACGACACCAAAAGCACAATCCATGAAATAATTGATAAGCTGGACTTCATTAAAATTAAAAAGTTCTGCTCTGTGAACAACAATGTCAACAGAATTAAAATACAAGCCACAGACTGGGGGAAAATATTTTCAAAAGACATATCTGATAAAGGACTGTTATCCAAAGTATACAAAGAACTCTTAAAACTCAATAATAAGAAACAAACAACCCACTTAAAAAATGGGCCAAAAACCTTAACAGACACCTCACTAAGAAGATACACAGTTGGCAAATAAGCATGTAAAAAGATGCTCCACATCTTATGTCAACAGGGAAATGCAAATTAAAACAATGAGATGCCACTAAGACACACCTGGTAGAATGGCCAAAATCCAGAACAGTGATAGCACCAAATGCTGGTGAGAATGTGGAGCAAGAGGAACTCTCATTCACTGCTGGTGGGAATGTGGAGCAAAAGGAACTCTCATTCATTAGTGGTGGGAATGAAAAATGGTACGGCCACTTTGGAAGAGTTTGGAGGTTTCTTACAAAATTAAACATACTCTTACCATATGATCCAGCAATCGCTCTGCTTGGTCTTTACCCAAAGGAGCTGAAAACTTATGTCCACATAAAAACCTGTGCATGGATGTTTATAGCTTTATTCATAATTGCTAAAACTCGGAAGCAACCAAAATGTCCTTCAATAGGTGGATGGATAAACTATGGTACATCCAGATAATGGAATATTATTCAGACCAAAAAGAAATGAGCTGTCAAGCCATGAAAAGACATGGAGGAACCTTAAATGCACATTACTAAGTGAAAGAAGCCAGCCTGAAAAGGCTACATACATATGCATGATTCTTACTGTATGATGTTCTGGACAAGGCAAAACTATGGAGACATTAAAGACCAGTGGTTGCCAGTGGCTGGGATGGAGGGAGGGGGGAGTGATGAATAGGTGGCGCACAGAGGATTTTTTAGGCCAGTGAACCTACTCTGTATGACACTGCAATGGTGGATACATGTCACTATACATTTGTCCAAACTCACAGAATGTACAACACCAAGAGGGAAATATAATACAAACTATGGACTTTGAATGATGATGATGGGTCAATGTAGGTTCATCAATTCTAACAAACGTACCACCAGGGGGAATGTTGATAAGGAGTGAGGCTATGCATGTGTGGGGGCAGGGAGCATATGAGAAATCTCAGTACCTTTTGCTCAATTTTGCTGTGAACCTAAAATTGTCCTAAAAAAAAAAGACAGTGTGCAAATGACCTATAACTAAATTCATCTATTTGTTTCTCCCTAGGAAGGCTGCCAGAGAGGAAGAGGAGGAGAATGCAGAACTGGAGATACAGCTCTTGTCAATTTAACCATTATAAAGCCAAATTCTAGAACAGTGTTGGCCAAAAGAACTGTGTGATGAGAGAAATTTTCTATGTCTGTGTGTCCAATATGGTAGCTATGAGTTACACGTGCTTTTAAGCACTGAGCTTTGAAATGTAGGTAGTGCAACTGAAGAACTGAATTTTGAATTTTTCAATTTGATTTTTAATTAAGAAATAGCCACATGAGTACACCTAGTAATTACCATATTGGACAGTGCAGTTCTAGAAGAATCTGTGTTCTGAGAAATGTTCAAATATACAAAGAAAATAATTGGAGAAATGCACACTAAAATGTTAATAGTACAACAGATAACCCAACAGAAAAACAAAAGACTTGATCAGATAAATGGCCAATTAATATATAAAAACATTCTCAACTACAGGGAAAGGCAAATTAAAACCACAAGGGGATACCACTACACAGCCATCAAAGTGGCTAAAATGAAAAATCCTCCCTCACTACAAGAGAGAAACGACACATCAGGAGGAAAAGGCAAAAGGATGACTTAAAAGACTAGGACTTTTCTGAACACTTGTGTCATGTGGACTACGCACGCCTGGCAGGGTAATTATACACCCCTGCTTGTGAGGCACACTCCTGCTACGTCATAGGCATCCTGACACTAGGAAGAAGCTGTTCACAAATGCCGAGTGTAGATTTGCTGCATGATGTACGAATTATTCAAGTCTCTAGTTAAGGGTGAACCACCTAAGGGACAATCTCACCATCAAATGCCTGGGACTGGTCTCGTTCAGCAACCATCCCAACTTCTTAGGAGACAGCTTGTGATTCAAGGATTCTCAGGGAAACCAAAATGTGAAACCTAATTTCTGTGCCCCCTGTTCACAATGCAACTGACAAAACTGAACTCCTGATCATTTAAATCCAAAAAAAACAAAAATAAGTTTTCAAGTCAAACTTCAGTTTGCGCCTGAGATCCTTGCTTTATCAGCTGTCTTTATTAGATGTGTGTGTTTAACTCTGTTAGGCTCAGTTTCTTATCTATGAAATGAGAGGGAATGAGAAGTGTTACGAGAGTTATAAAGAACATATCACATAAAGACACACTTCAGTGTCAATGATATTTCTCACATCATTCAATGCAAATATGAGGACCACACTTCGGTTCACATTACAAGCCAAAGACTTACCTAAAATCATAGAAGTCTGCAAATTCCAAAGCAGCATCACCATCTGTGAAGAGCTTACAGTGGCTTTTGTCATTCATATGCGCCTGTACAGCTTCTGTGGAGTAGAACGATTTCCCTTTCTCATTGCACCACAAGCAGATCTTCCCAACACCAACTTTTTCTCCTGGAATAATAATTTGAGGAAAAAAATATGAAAGGAGCTTTCTACAGCCAGATTAAATCTCACCATTTAGCTCCACAATTCAAAGAGCATGCATCAAGTTTTTGATCTTCACAAAATAAGCAGGTAATTAAATCAAAGATTGATAAGAAACACAAAACTAATGTTCCCTTAAGACCTGCCCTCCAATAATGCGGTATTTTCTCATTAAAAGTAAAACTACTGTACCTACCCAAATATTTAATCAGCCCCTTAAGATCAGAAAGATATTCTATATCAGGAATAAAGAAGCTGTGAACTTTAGTCATATGAGCCACATTCTTCACGAGGGAGCTTGAATGATGGGGACAAAATAAGCAGTCCGTTACAGGGATGGCACCAAGGCGGGGGCTTCCCCCAGACTCTTCCTCCTCTGCATCCTGCCCCTCCACCTCGTCCATCACTTCAGCATCCTCACATTCCAGTTCTTCATCAGAATCAATATCTTCCCAATCTTCAGGCCAGAGATTTGAAAAACAAAGTTAGTTGAAGAAAAGCGTTAACCATAATCAAAAAAACCAGAAAGATTCACAAACACACAGTGGTACAGTCCTATATTTGGGGAGACAGGGTGCCAATTATGTCTGAGGGCAAACCCTCTTTCAAGATCTCAATTTTATCTATTCATTTACCACATACCAATTCGTATGGCTAAGAAATTCCTTAATCTTCCTTTTCCAGCTCAGAGTAAACGCCTTAATGGAAGTCTTTTGCTTCTTTCCTATGCTTATACGAACACCTACAATATCAGTGTTAATAGGAAGTGATGCGGGAAGGAAGGAATAAATAGGTCACAAAGTCAAGGAGGCCTGGTTACCGGCTCAATGTCCTCATTTCAGGTTAGCTAGCTGATTCTGAACCAATCATTTTACTGTTTGAATCAACTAAATGAAGTACAAAACCATCACCCCTAGAGACCCAGTAGAATTACAAATTCTACAGCAGATGGGGTGGCACGTAACATGTCCTCTCAGGCATCTGTTAAAAGCTTCCTCATTCAACGACACATTCTATAAATATTTACTAAGCACCTATTTTTCTCCCTCCAGTAGGGTTCTAGGCCCTGAATCTACAACAGCGAACTAAACAGACGCAATTCCCTGTGCGGATGCTGGCCAGGCAGGTCACTTCGGAAAGCATCTAAACATCCTCACGCATCATTTTCACGTAAAAACTGACACCTCCCGCCTCCAATCTCCAGCGTACATCTGGACACTCAAGGGGGACCAGTCCTCCCCTTGCCCCCAGACAGAGCCCTGACCGTCTTCATCCAGGTCCTCCTCTTCCTCCTCACTCTCCTCCTCTCCCTGCCGCTTTGCCAGCTTCTTCGCCTGCTGTTCAAACCACTGGAGCCGGGGAGGTTTCTCCGCCGGGTCTCTGTCGAGAGTCCCACGTCCTCCATCAGCCACCGCCGCGGGACTCCTGGACTCCTCCTTAAGCGCTGGGGAGGTCTTCTTGGGGGACATGGACGGCTGAGCCTTGATGGCCTGCTGGATGGCGACGTTCACGGCATCTTTGTCTACACTGTCCACCCTCAGCCCCTTCTCCAAGTTCTTCTCATTCATCACCTCCACCTTCCGGCTCACGGCCTGCACGGCCTTCTTCTCCAGCTCCACATGCCGCCGGGACTTGAGGTGGTTCTCGTAGGCGTTGAAGGAGGCAAACTTCTTACTGCAGACGGTGCAGTAGGTGGCGGTGCCCTTGCTCTCCTGCTCCGCCACGGCCCGCTGCGCCCGCACACGCTCCTGGAAGCCCTCGGCGGTGACTGGGGCCATGTCCGCCACTTTCCGCCTCAGGTTGTAGCGGTGCCAATCCGTCTTGTAGTGGGCCCGCTGCAGCTCCGCGTCGCGGAAGGCCACCCGGCAGGTGATACAGGTGTACGTCGCCATCGCCAGACGGGAAATAAGAGGCGACCAAAGCAGAAATCTAGAGACCAGAGCTCCGACCCCGCGAGGCGTTCAGTCCTTAAGCGGCCTCAGCCGCCACGAAAAACTAGCCTACACTGACTTCCGGAGTCGCTCTGAGAGCAGTTCCGGCACACCAGGGAAGTTATTCCCAGCTGGACAGGAAGTCCCGCCTCTCGACATGTAGTCACGCCCCCTCCGAGAATAAGAAGGGCGGATGGCGAGGGAGGACTGTGGCTAACCAGGCCCCGCCCAGTCGGCCTGAGGTGGGTGTTGATTGACGGGTGCCGCGCCACCTCCGCTACTTTCTTTCGTGTTGCGCGGTGGTTAAGGCGACGACTGCGCGAGAAGTGGGTGTGGGGTACCGGGGCGGCTCTCGGGTCAGCAGGTCTCCGAGGAGTGGTCCAGGCGGCCACGCGAGGGTCCGGGCTTCTCCGAGGACCGCGCGCCGCGCCCCTGCAGCCCGATGAATGGATGTCGGGAAAGCGCGGGCTGCTGCTTAGCCGCCAGTCGGACCACCTGAGCCCTCGCCGGGCGGCTGGAGTCCGGGAAACCGGAGCCTCAGGCCGGAGACCGAGGGAATTCACGGGAAAACCTGAGGGTCTGGGGCGGCCCTTCCAGCGAAGGGCGCAGGCGAAACTAGTGAATGACGAGTTGGCCAGTGAGGAGCAAAGAGCTGCAGCCGAGCCGCTGCCCGTGCAAGTGTAGTCCAAGCCACGTATGCAATCTTAACTCGAATAGTAGCCACGTTTTTACAAAAGCAAGAGGTGAGATTGATGTATTTTATTTAACCCAGTGTAGCCAAAATATTGCCATCTCAACATATAATCACTGCAAAAGGTTTCATGAGAAATTTTAGATTCGGTTGTTGGTTCTAAATCTTGGAACTCCAATGTGTGTTTTACAATTAGCAGCACATCTCAGTTCGGACTAGCCCCATTCCGTGTGCTCCGTTAACTATGTGGCCTCCTAGGTAGCAGGGCAGGGCTATGGGGACATGAATGTTAAAGGCTCAGTGGGGTTAGACCCCTCTGCACAGCCTGGCTGAACCAGGCAGCCCTGTTACAGCACTAAACATCGCGTCTTCAGAATCCGAGCGGCCCTTTACGCAAACATACAGACGGATTTAAGAATCTAGGTCAAGTCACTTTGCTCTTCTTGCTCAAAACCCTCCAGTGGCTTCCCGTGGCTCAGAGTAGAGTTCAAACACCTTATTGCTATGTTCTGAATGTTTGTGTCCCCCCCCCCAGAATTCATATGTTGAAAACCCGGTGCCCAAGGTGATGGTGTTAGGAGGTGGGGCCTTTGGGGAGTGATTAGGGCTCTGCCCTCATGACAGGCTTAATGCTGTCTTAAAAGAGACTCTACAGAGGATATAATAAGTCTGTGACCAGAAAGAGGGCTCTCACCAGACTATATTGGCACCCTGATCTTGGACTTCCAGCCTCCACACTGTGAGAAATAAGTTTGCTGTTTATAAGCCACCTAGACTGTGGTATTTTGTTATAGCAGCTGGAATAAACTAAGACACTTTTTTATTCTAGGAAGTCCTATATGATCTGCCACCACCCCCAGCCCTGCCTCTGATCTCCTGCCACACTCTTCTCCCCATTCTGCTCACCCCACTGCAGACACCTTGACCCCCTTGATGTTCCTTTAACAAGGCTACGGAGCTATGGAGCATCTTTTGTTCCTACAAGTCTTAGAAATCCTTTATTCTTCTGTTTGGAACATTCTTTTTCTGGCTTGCTCCCTTACTTTTAAGATTTCTGCCCAAATGCCTTTATAAGAGGGGCTTATCCATATCTTGTCAAAAATAGTGCCTACCCCCAACTCTTGACTTTACTAAGCGTAACTTTTCTCCATAGCATTGTATTATCTATTACTCTGTATCAAATTACGCCCAAATTTAGCAGCTTAAAACAACAAATTTTGATTACCTCAGTTTCTCTAAGTCAGGAATTTGGGTGGCTCAGGGTGTCATCAAATTGCAGTGAACATATGGGCCAGGGCTTCAGGTCATGTGACAGTTTGACTGGCTGGAGGATCCCCTGGGCAGATGCCTCATTTACACATAGCAAGAGGTTTTGGTTCCTCACCAAGGGGACCTACCTCTCTATAGGGCTGCTTGAGTGTCCACATAACAGGGCAATTGGCTTCCCCTGGAGAGAGCAAAGTGGAAGCCACAATGTCTTTTTGACCTAGCCTTGGAAGTTACACATGGGCATTTCCACAATGTGCTCTTATTTATGAAGGTCTGCCCTATTTAGTGTGGGAGGGGACTACATAAAAACATGAGTGGGGTGTCTTTGGGGACCATTTTGGGAAATTGGCTACCACTAGCATTTGTTGTTTGTCACTGGCTTCCTAGTTTTAGCATTGAAAGCCCTGTATCCCAGGAAACCCCTTCATCCTGGGCAAACCAGGATGGTTAGTCACATTATAGGCTAGTCATCCGCATCTAGACTGTAGGCTCTCTGAGAGCAGCAACTCCTTTCATTGCTGTATACCCTAGTGCTAGCACAGTGCTGGCACAGAGCTTGTTCAGTATTTGGGGTTTTTTTTTTTTCCTGCATTTTTCTCCCCAAATCCCCCCAGTACATAGTTGCATATTTTCAATTGTGGGTCCTTCTAGTTGTGGCATGTGGGACTCCGCCTCAGCGTGGCCTGAGGAGCGGTGCCATGTCCGCGTCCAGGATTTGAACTGGTGAAACCCTGGGCCGCCAAAGTGGAGGGCGCAAACTCGGCCACGGGGCTGGTCCCTCAGTATTTGTTAAATGAATCTTTTGTAGTGCAAAATTTAAGTCTGATGGTGATTTTTATTCCAGAAAACTTGATTTTGAGATTATCAAAATCTTTTAAAATAGCTGAGTCCTCTGGACAGATACCCACTTTAAGAAAGGTAGGTAGTAGTAGTATTAGTCATCAACTGGGATAAGCAAAACAATGTATATTTTCAAGCTTCTCTAAAAAGTAAAGCAGAAGATGGCTAGATAAAAATAAAGAACTTCTGGGGGCCACCTGGGTGGCCCAGCAGTTAAGTTCATGTGCTCCGCTTTGGCGGCCTGAGGTTTGCCAGTTCAAATCCTGGGCGTGGACCTAGCATGGCTCATCAAGCCATGCTGTGGCAGGCATCCCACATACAAAGTAGAGGAAGATGGGCATAGGTGTTAACTCAGGGCCTATCTTCCTCAGCAAAAAGAGAAGGATTGGAAAAAAAAAAAAAAAGAGGATTTGCCACAGACGTCAGCTCAGGGCTAATCTTCCTCAAAAAGAAAAAGTAAAGAACTTCTGGTTTTGCTTTTGCATTTCAGCATCTTTGAACTCTCCATAGGTTCTTTACATTTCCTCTTCAAAGGGACATTGTTTTCTCCACCATATTAATTTTTCAGTGTACTGCTCTTCTTCTGCAATCTCCTTAGAGCCTCACTCTTTCCTCTTAGTCTACCTATTGTAATGAGACTAATTTTCCTAAACAATTTTTCCTTTTATGTCACTTGTTCTGTTCAATTATGGTTGTCTGTTGCCCATAAGAGGAAGTTAAAATTCCTCTGCTTGGTTTTCAGTATCTCCCATAACCTCTTTCGCATTCTGCCTATCTCCAATGTGTGGGTTTCCACACCACTAAGCAATTCTCCAACACCAGCTGAGTCTCTTACAATTCAACTCAATGTTGATACTATCTACCTGGAGGTAGTACCAGATCCCACAGGTTGTGACCTGTGCTTCTGACTGACTGGTTATAGATTGGACATTCCATGACCTCAGATTTGATTAATTTTCTAGAACAACTCACAGAACTCAGGAAATCAGTTTACTTAGTAGATTACAAGTTTATTACAAAGGATATTAAAGGATACAAATGAACAGCCAGATGGAGAGATACACAGGGCAAGGTCCAGAAGGGTCCCGAATACAGGAGCTTCTGTCCCTATGGAGTTTAGGGTGTGCCACTCCCTCAGCTAGGATAAACTAGGGCTTTCCAAATGTCACCTCATTACCATAACAAAAGATGCCTTTATCTTTCTCATCATTTAGGAAATTCCAAGGGTTTGGGGAGCTCTGTGCCAGGGATGGGAGGAAGACCAAATGCACATTTCTTATTATAAATCACCATATCACCCTATCCTTTATGATATTCTACTGTTTCTAAATTAAGACACCCCTACTTACAAGGAATTTTTGTGATTTGTTAGGGATGGTAAAAAATACAGTTAACTAATACAATAAAGACAGGGTTAAGTACAATGAAATATAAAGGGCAGTAGGTATTTAAAATAGAGAAATCTCATCAATTAGAGAGATCAGAAAAATTTTCGTTAAGGAGCTGACATTTCAGATGTGTCCAGAAGGAGGGGGGAGATAGAGGATTTCATCTGCAAGTGGAAAAAGTGGAGTGAAACAGGTAGAAGAAATACTGTGGAAAGAGGAAAATAAGGGACATATTTAGGAAGAACACGTCTAGTATGAGTGAAGCATAGGATACAGGTAAAGAAGGGAAAATACAACTAGAAAGTATTAAGCTATCATTGGGTAAAGGGTTGAATTCTAGAGTTTGCTGTTCATTCTTCATTTGATAAACAGTAGGGACTCAAAAAGTGTTTCAGTTTATAAGGGCATCAGAAATAGATCTGGGCCTTGGGCAGAACCAGCAGCAGTATCTGGGTTTGACTGGAAAAATACCAGAAAGGAGCAGGTCTGTAGCCAATAGCTCCTTGGTAAATGCAAGCCGATTAACCAAAGGACCTTTGAGTTAAACTTCTCCGCAGCATATCCAGAGTACTATCTATGTTCATATGTCCAATCTCTGCCGACAGTATTATCAAAAATGTTTATTATCAAATTAATCGTTCTCCTGAAGAATTTAAACTGAGACCGCCTGTGACAAAAAATTTAGATGTGAAAATATTGAAAATTAGAATTCCTTATGGATACTGTGACATAGCCCTTAAGATAGTCCACTTAATTACCAAGCTTTTGAAATTATGGCGCACACTGTTAAAGTAACAGTGCCTACAACGATGTGGTTCCTTTTCAGTCGTGGAAGATGTTGGGATGTTGATCTTTGATAATTACAAATTTTAAAATAAGAAATAATAAGGTCACCTTCGAGTCAATTGATATGTGATCACAATATTCTCTTGTGACAGTTTTACTACTTTCCACACTCCTATATTGCAGTGACAACTTGGTTTTTAAAAGGAAAACTATAAAGGGGATTGGATTAGTTGAGGTTAACTTTTGGGGGTAACAAATATAGAATATAAAACATACATTTATTTATTAAATGGTTTCCAATTTCTATGAATTCTGTGTTCCTAAAAAATGTTAAGTAAAGCATTAAGATTTTCAATAAACAATTTTAAAACATTTTACTACCTCTTCGTTTTTGGATATCTAGATATGCAAAGTTTTTTTCTCAAATTAACAAGGAATTGGAATTTACAGCAAAACCTGATTATTACAGCATTTGGAACAACATAGATCAGCTGGTTTCTGGATTTTTTTTAAAAAAATCTAAATCAAATAAAATCAGTCTTCAATATTTAGTGAAATTCTGTTAAACTATTTAAAATTATGATCATTCTTTTAAAGAGAAATTCTTTTTTCTTTTTTAAAAGATTGGCACCTAAGCTAACAACTGTTGCCAATCTTCTTTTTTTTTTCTTTTTCTGCTTTTTATCTCCCCAACCCCCCCCCGTACACAGTTGTATATCTTAGTTGCAGGCCCATCTAGTTGTGGATGTGGGACGCCGCCTCAACGTGGCCTGACGAGCGGTGCCATGTCTGCGCCCAGGATCCGAACCCTGGGCCACTGCAGGAGAGCACGTGAACTTAACCACTCAGCCACGGAGCCAGCCCCTCTTAATATATAAAAAGAAAACCAAAAATATTAGATAATGTGACATATTGGAAAGAGAATAGTCTTTGCGGTCAAACTGGCTTTTCCCATTACTAGCCATGTGACTTCCGATAATTCATTTAACCCTGTCCTTCGGAAAAATGCTCTTAACACAACTTACTTGTAGAGTCATGAGGATTATGCATGATCCTAACTGTAATTGAATGTTTTCTACTATTAGACCAAGGATTGGCAAACGTTTCCTATAAAGGGCCAGATCGTGAATATTTTAGGCTTTTTAGGCCTATGGTGTCTGTCACAACTATTCAACTTTTCTGTTATAGCATCAAAGCAAGACAGTACATAAATGAGTATGGCTATATTCTAATAAAACTTTATTTATGGATGCTGAATTTTAAGTTTCATATATTTTTCATATCATGAAATATTGTGATTTTTTTCCAACTATTTAAAAATGTGAAAAATCATTCTTAGCTGGTATTCCATACAAAAACAGGTGGCAAGCCAGATTTGGCCCACAGGCCACAGTTTGCTACCCCCAGTCTTAAAAATTTAATCCTTACAACATACTATAAAGTAGGTGCTATGTCTTAATTTTATAGATGAAGGAAACAGGTACAGAGGTGTTAGGTGACTTACTCAAGAGTCCCACATCCAGTAAGTGTTAGAACCATTAAAAATGATTAGTGTAGAACCTCACATGTGGTCCAGTCAACTGAAAGAGATGTTTTTGCAACACTTTTCATCCTTTTATTCCACAGCATTTATTGGATTATGAAGCCAATATAGTGCTAGACCCATTAAAAGAAACTTAGAGTTTTCTTGTAAGTAGGTACTTGTGGATTGACTTTAATGTTTAAAAAGAAGGCTTAGTTGAAACACAGGTAGGAAAAAAATCACTATTTTGGTTTTATATAGCTTTTTTCCCCCCAGAGTGCTTCACTTTTTTTTTCATTCATTCTCAAAACATCCCTGTGTGACAGGATAAGAATTAGCTTCCTAATTTTGATTGGGAAAACTGAGGTGGTGGTTTGGGGATGTTATGTGACTTTGACAATTGTGTCTCAAGGCCATGAGATTAACATCAGAACCAGAACTCATATTTCCAACATTCCATCCTAACTTAAATGCTGCAGTGGAAATGGAGGAATAATACACAAAAATATGGTTCTGAAACTTTCTAACTTCATCACAATACAAATGACATATGACAACAGTAGTTTAGTAAGAGTTTTCAGAATAACCTCCTCTCTTGTAACTAACAGAGCTGCAGCAGTGTAAAGAACCACAACAACCTAAATTGTAAACAGGAAAGGAAAATGTTTACATCTGTTTAAGTGTATATTTGCTCTTGCCCAAAATCAGTAGTATGCCAGCATTTGCCATTTTTTAAAAAAGGAAGAAAGTTGCACTTATTTCAAATAAAAGATTGAGATGCCTAAATATGTTGAGGATGTTTGCCAACTGCAAAAGCTTATAAAAGTTTCGTTTCTTAGTATTCTACTAAACTGGGGATGGGGCATCTTTTAAAAAATCACTTTTTAAGATTTTTAGGATAAGGAAAAAGCAAAGATGTTTCAGAATGAGAATATAGACACTTCTTTAAGCCTGGATTGACCTTCCAAAGCAAACTGGAACTTTTTGAGTCCTGCTTTACTGTTTCAGATCAAAATGCATGATCAATGTATGCTATTCCCACTGTATGGTTTTGCTCAACATTTTCTAAAGGAAGTGAGCAAAACATTTTTCTACAACTCCTCTATAATTAAAAAAAAAAAATCCATGCTTCACATTTTAATGACTGCATAAATTCTCATGAGAAGGGAATTGTAGTCTCCTACTGTGCAGGATCAATCACAGGGTTTATTGTTACTGTATCCTAAAACCAGAAAAAGGACTACATATAATGCCCTGTCTCCTCAAAGACCACACACACACACACAACAAAAACCCTCAACATCCCTATGTATGTTTGAATTAAGAGTACCATTATGGCATTGTGTAAATTTGTAATCACATATATTCTTGAACAAATGATATTGAAGTGCATATAAGGTGATAATGTACTGTCCATGGAAAGCTTCTATGTCTCCTCCATACAATAGTAACACATTTTTATACCCTACCACCCTCCCCATCTCCAAAGCCCTTTTAATTTATAGTTTATAACATTTGATTCTAGCTTTATTGTTCATACCATCGACTCTCGAGTTTATCTTCTAGTAGGATTTTCCAGTTACTTGTAACACATTCTTTAATTACTTGGATTATTTAACTTCTTGTTTTCCAGTCAATGAAGAAATTGAAATGACCTTTAAAGTTTTTGACTTCATGGCCAAGAACATTTTTTAAATGAAGAAACACACGTTAAAAAAAAGAATCCTGATAACTATTTTATAAATATGTGACTGTATTTTTCTTCATGTCCAGAAACTCTTATTGAATAAGATTCAGATATATTCCTCCCAAACCCACACAGTTCGTAGATCTAACATCAGGTTTTCATTTGTACCAAAATGGGCAAGATAATGAAGGCACAGGCTCACTTTGTATTCATAAAGGACATCAAACACAGTCATGAGGCACTAATGACATATAAGCATAGTCATCACGAAAAGCAAGTGTTCAAAGTCTTCAGTAACTTCTCTCCCTTTAACGTTTGGCAAAATTCAGTCTAGATATTTTAATACCTCAGAAAAATAAATAAATAAGAGGTGCTACATTAAAATGTCAGATTACCTATAATTAGTCTTTAGAAATACAACGAAAGGGATAAAATGAAGGGAGGGGGCCAGAGATTTCCTGTATTCTTGGATTATCCTTCCTGTCTGAGGGTCTCAGGTGTCTGTATGCATCTGTAGAAATGCCAGCTGTACCTGAAGATTGAAGAGATTGTTGGTAGTTGCTGACATGGTCCCTCAACACCATTAAAAGTTTATATGACAAAAACGAAATTAGCTTGATTTATGCTCTTTAGTCCTTTGTTAAAAACCTAAGTCAAATTTGGTTATTTAAAGGTGATCTAAAAAGTTTAAAATAAAGGAAAAATATATTCTAGCTTCCCAATAAGAAACAGATTACATATTTAGACTTCAATGGCAAATAAATACAATTTAAAGCCAAGCAAGTTTCTCTCCTGTAGGGGAGTCTAGACCGACTACAAAAACAGTTACTGTTTCTCTACTGCTGATGACCACAGCACTCACACAGCCTACTAGGAACTAGTTTCACAATTTTAATGAGAGACTTTTTCTATGACATAATATGAAAGATGAGGGTTTAGCCTAGGTCTGAGCAGGCAGAATAGATCTGCACCCAAAATATCCCTATTACAAATACATGACAATTGAACAACAAAACACAGCCCAATCTGTTTACATCAAAATCACCATCGATGTGATATATAATTACTTGCTTTCTATGAGTTAATACCACTCAATGCAAGACTAGAGCTGGCAGTCAATGGAGCATGCCATTTACAAGTAAGCCTAAGTCTATAACTGCAGAAATAACATGGAAATGTATCAGCCTATCCAAAGTAGTTAAATATATTTTTTAAAATTTTCCTAGGAAATTAATTTTGATAGTATTTCCCAAGTCCTTCAACTAAAGATATCTTGATAGTTTTTGTCTTTTTACAGCAAAATCTACCAAAAATTTTTAACTATTTCCAAGTATTAGGAACAAAGGAGCTGATACAGCATGTATTCACAATTAATTGTTAATATTTCAGTGAGTTACAATAAACTTTTTGCATGCTTGAAAAATTAACTGTAAAGAAAAAATAAGGAATACTTATAGGAGGATCTCAATAATTTGGTGGGGTTTTTTTGCTTTAAAAACAACCCCTAATTTTCATCTCTGACAACACAGTGTGTGTGTGTGTGTGTGTGTGTGTGTATATAAAGTTCATTTCCATGCCTATTACATAAAAATAACTCAGAAATATCAATCTATCAGTGTCAGCTGATATATATCCAATTAATTCACCGCAGAAGGGAAAATAAAACCAAAAAGAATCTAAAGTAATCAGTAAAGCTCACAGTTCAAAAAATTTTTGTTTTTTTTTTTTGCTTGTTTGAAATTTTTTGGTAGTTTATCTGTGCTCTGTTGTACAAGTTGATCCCCAGGCTAATGGCCTCCGAGGAGATTAGACAGGAAGCCTGCAGCCTTCTTATTTTGCTGTGCTTCTGCTTCCTGGTCTTGTGAAAGTCCCAATTCACTCTCAATTTGATCGAGCTCTGACTGGTCAAGGAGTTCAAAGTCATCACCTTCCTCAGTATCTGTGTCTTCTCCTGGGCCGGGTGCAGCCTGGGAAAGTGCTTGCTGTGCGCCCCCCAGCTGGTCTTTGATAGCAGCCGTCACAGCAGCTGTGATGACATCCCCAGCCAGGTTGCTCATCAAGTGAAAGGTTTGGTCACTGCTCAGAGGAAGGGTGAGCCCAGCTGTGGACTGCCTCTCTTTGCTCGGTCTGAGACTGCTGTCCAACTGTTCCTTTTTTCTCTTGAGCTCAGCGGGCAGGCCAAGGCTTAATTCATCTTCATCATTTGTTCCCATGCCATTTTCTAGAGATGGAAAATCTGAAAGGTCTCGAGAGAAAACTTCCTCACTAGGTCGGTCAAGATCTGTGAAATGTATAACAGAAGTTTGAAGCATAAGTACCGTAATAAATTTTAAATTAAAGAGCTGTCTAAAAGATATCTGATTTTAATCTGAACCCTCTGGGCAACCTTGGTATTCATCCAGCCTCCCGTTTCAGGTTAAATCAATTTAACCACATATTGGACCCCTCCCAAATCTGGGACACTGTTCCTCCACAAATACACAAACACTACATGCCCCCGCTCCCGAGTCTTTAGCTTTCCTCTTAAGCACAAAACAGTGTATATAATGACTTAATATTCAACCTGTCTCGTGTTAGCTTGAAGCTTTGACTAATGTTTAAATGTTTACCATAAACAAAAATTTTATCCTCCCCATGGGGAGGGAATTAGCTTAAGCCAATGTGGATATGTATGATCACAAAGTAAAAAATATTTCAATGGGAATTTTTCATGGATTCTGGTAGAGCAGATGGTGAATGAATATTATCTAGCCTCAGCATTTTCATCCATGGAGACCTATTTGACTATCTGTGACCTGTGTTTGTTTAAAGCAATGAACTTAAAAGAGGCTACTCCTTCTATTCCATATTCAATCTAAGAGCTTATGGAAGCATTTGGCTTTCCAGAAATATAGCTGAAATTGCCCATACCATTTTAATCAAACTCGCATCCTGAATATATCCTATAGGAACACTTTAAAATTTGGGACATTTAAAAGCAACATCAGATTAGTACACAGTGATTTTATTGTTTTTCACTTTTCATAGAAAATCTTTTAGTTAACTTTTTACAACAGTGATTTGAAATCTTCAATGTATTTTTAATGAAAAGCCTCATTTGTGGAGTAGATTATTGTTGTCCCCTTTGTTGAGTAAATCTGAGATGAGATGCTTAAAAACAAAGTGTTTGTTATCCTGGTCTCGTCGATATTTAGAGCTTGTAGAGCTTCAGCAGACTTCAGTGATCCTGTTCTAAAACACTTTAAAGATGTGGAAATTGAGGTCCACAGAAATTATGTCACCTGTTCAAGGTCACACAGTTAACTAATGACAAAGGCAAGACTACATTTGGGTCTCCCAATCTCCAAACCTATCTTCTTTCAAACCTTGCCCAGCCTCCCTCCTTCCTCTTGAAAAAAAGATGTGTGCTTGCTTGTGAAAATACATATACAACAATTTATTCCTAATCCTCCATTATAAACTGCTCATATTTTCAGTATATAGCTAAAAAGACTTGAAATAATCCAATGAGAGCAGCAAAAGGTAAGTTACTGCACAAGAACTGTCTCAATTTATTTTAAATTGTATTTAACCTAATTATAAAACAAGCCTTTTTTTGTTTGGTTGGGTTTTTGTTTGTTTAAACTAACTTTGAGGAAGAACATTGGAAACTTGGGAGTCCGATTTGAATTCGGAGAAGCTGCCCTCCATGTTCCCGTCTCTTTCAATGAGGACCAGCCCTGGACACGGGGAATTAACTTCTCTCTCTCCTCCTCCCATTATCTATAAACAATGCCACCAGACATTTCAGAAGTTAACTTTTTTGACTGTTAATTATTTGTTTTCAAAATAAAGGCAGATTTGGACATGGACTGGCTTAAGTTTTTCTCTCTTTTTTTGCGGGGGGCGGTTCATTAATTTTATACACTTGTGTTCCCACATAATTCTTTAAACTACAGACTAAGAGGAATTGGTAAGCACCTTCATATTTGTAAAATCTAATGGTAAATTTTATGTTCTGTGATGTCAGAAATAGTAATCATCTTACTGTATCTCCAGGACTTTAGCACAATGCCTGATACATAGTAAATTCTTTTTTTTTTAATTTTATTACAGTAACATTGGATTATAACATTATATAGCTTTCAGATGTACATTGTAATATATTTCAAAATCTGTGTAGATTACATCATGTTCACCACCCAAAAACTAATTATAGTCCATCACCACACATGTGAGTCTAATCACCCCTTTTGCCCTCCCAACTCTTAAATAATAGCTTTTGAGATATAATTCATATACGATAAAGTACTTTTAAAGTGTACAGGTCAGTGGTTTTTAATATAGACACAAAGCTGTACAATCATCACCACTATCTAATTCTAGAACATTTTCATCACTCCAAAAAGAAACTCATACTAATTACCAGTCATCACCATTCCCTCTTCCCCTAGCCCCTAGGAGCCACTAATCTACTTTCCATCTATTTGGATTTGCCTATTCTGGACATTTCATATAAATGGAGTTATACAATATGTGGACTTGTGGGTCTGGCTTCTTTCACTTAGCCTAATGTTTTCGAGGTTCACCCATGTAGCGAGTATCAGTACTTCCTTTTGGTAACCAAGCGATATCCATTGTACGGATATACCACACTGTGTTTATCCATTCAGCAGTTAACAGAGTTAAATATTTTTGCATGCACTCATAATAATAAAAATAAGGGTATCTAGAAATGTGAGCATACCATCAGAAGTGTCTGTCTGTGGAGTGTATCCTTCTGAAAGGTTGAAGGTCCCATTGTCAGTCCAGGAGACCTCGGACACGTCTGTGTCAGACACAGACAACTCTTTGGCAGCGACCGTGAGGCTAATCTGTGTTAACATAAACACCGGTGGCACATTTTAAGCTTCTGTGGAAAATCTTTTGCAAACTCCATTCTAACACAAAAAATGTCAGAATAATAAAAACCAGATGAGTATTTTCCTTTTGAAATTGTTCAATCATCTTAGAGAAACAGGAGGGTTCTATTAGGAAAATCATTCAGCCTTAGTGCATGTAAATAAACGTACAGTCAAACCACACAGGAAGAAATTGAAAACTAAACAAAAAATACCTTAGGACAAAGAGCTGAAAAGTCTAATTCACTGTCATCTTTGTGACTTTTTTCTTTATCTGCTTCTGTTGAGAAAAAATGTGGACGCTTTCAGTTTCCTGGCCCGCTTAGACACAGTGTATTTTATCCATTATATATCCTTACCCCCATTCCTCATATTCTCCAATGCCTCCATATAATTAAATGTTTGCATATAACAAGTTTCACATATTTGCAAATGTTTGATTTCCAAGGGAAATGGTCCACATCAGTGGTTCTCATGGTGTGGCCCCTGAACGAGCAGCGTCAGCACCGCCAATGTGTACTTTTTAGAAACGCAAATCCTTGGGTCTTACCCTAGACCTACTGAATCTGAAACTCTGAGGTAGGGTCCAGAAATCTATCCTTTAATAAGCCCTCTAGGGCAATTGTGATGCTTGCTATAGTTTGAGAATCTATAAAGTCATAGGCAAAGTTAAAAAGTGAAAAATGACCACATTGGTTTTTCCTTTATTTTTTTTTCCTTGTCCTGTTCTTTCACTCCCCTCTTAATATGGTTCTCACACTCTTAGCCCTCCCTGTGTCATTTTTTATTTGCAGTAGTCCACCCCAAAATAAAACAATTTTAAAAAGTAAATCATAAATAGCAAATATAAAATTGTTGAATCCTTTTCTCCTTCCCCTGACAATTTGGATTAAAAAGTCAATTTATTGTACGTTTGAGAAAAGATAAAACCCAAAATAGGAAAAGGCTATGTTACAACGTAGTAAAAGGCTAAAACACCCTGAAATGTATGGAAAGTGATTTCATCATAAATAGCCCATGAATGTCTCATTTCATGCATGGAATCTAAAATTCAAACTTTACCTACCAGATCTCTCACGTTTCTTCTGATTGATATATTCTCCAATTCCAAAATCTAGTTTCAGCAGAAGTGATTTGATTTTGCTGTATATTTTTTGTCCAATATCATTACACTTAAAAAGTGGACACAAAAATGCACACAGTACTGAAACATAAGAAGGAAGAGAATGTAGGTAAAATGACCTTCCTTTCAGAAGGCTACATCTTAGTATTTCACAAAAATATTTCAGTTCCCCTACTGTCAAAAAGAAGTTTTTTTCTCAGGGAAATGCCTTTGTCAAATAAGTTCATAATTTCTATTCTTCTCCCTGCAATGAAAACATTTTCTCCTACACACACACCCACGCTTATAGTTATTGTTTTCAAAGACTTACAATTAGATCAATTCCCCCACTTCAATCCTTTTACCCTCAAAATGTATATACAAAGATTCATGCTTTCCAGACAACAGTTCTGGATTAAAATCTCAACTCTACTTATTTGTTAAGTGCATTTTCACCATAGGAAAGTTATTACTAATCTATTAGCCTCTCATCAGTAATATTGGGATAATATTGTGAAGATACCGGGATAACACTGTTGTAGTGAAGAATGAATGAGATGAACGCAAACCACCTGAATAAAGCCTTGCCTGTATTAGATCCTCCTTCACTGGTTCTCTTCTCCTTTGCTTCCTAAACAAGGCAGATCAAGAGGCCAATATTCTATATGAGTTACATTTGGGAGAATGGATGAGCTTGGACCATTGGCCATTTGTGTTATGCATTAGGAATACAAAAAGAAATGAAGATTGCCACACTGAATGCATTGTATTCTCTACTGTTTATTTCTTCATTGTTGTTAGGAAATGTGCCCATTTACCCTTTAAATAGGAGTTGCAAACTCAAATATCTGTAGAAGCCAAGGAGATAGTTGATGTAAGAAAAATAGGGAAATATGAGGGTTAATTAAGTGAAGAGAGCTCACCACTCCGGCACCAGATTTTCACATTTTTCAGGAGAAGCAGGAGATCTACGTTTTTTTTTTTTTTTACAGCATTTTTGAGTTATAGTTGACATACAATAAATTGCACATAAAGTGAACAATTTGATAAGTTTTCAAATATGCATACAACTAAGAAAACCTCACCACAATCAAGATAGTGAACATATCTACCACCCTTACAAGTTTCCTCATATTTCTGTTAATCCTTCACTCTTGCCTTTCCCCGACCCCACCTACCTCATCCCCATTGATCTGCTCTGTCACTAAAGATAAGTTTGCATTATATATAAATGGAATCATACAGTATATACTCTTTTTTATCTAGCTTCTCCCGCTCAATCTAATTATTTTGAGATTTATCTAGATTGGTGCATGTATTAATTTTTCAGTGCTGAGTAGTAATCCATTGTATGGATATCCAGTTTGTTTATCCATACATCTGTTGACGGACATAAGAAGTGTGTTCCATTTTTGGCTACTACAAATAAAGCTGCTATGAACATTCATTTACAAGTCCCTGTGTAGATATATGCTTTCATTTCTCCAGCTGTGGAATGGCTGGGTCATATAGTAGTTTTTAAAAAACTGCCAAACTGTTATCCAAAGTGGCTGTACCATTCTACCTACCCACCAACAGTATGTGAAAATTCCAGTTCTCCACACCCTTGCTAATACTTGATACAGTCAGAATTTTTAATTTTAACAATTCTGGTGAAGGTACAATGGTATCTTATTGTGGTTTTAATTATTTTTTGAGCCAAAGAACACACACAAGGATAAAGTAATTAGTGTTTTTGTGGAGGGTGGAAGTACAGCTTATTTATTGACACAATTTAAAATAAAATTAAGCACTGCCTTTTGGCAAGTATTCTTCCAATTTAAAAATATAAACACGTCTCTAGGAAAAGGAGAAACTTTGTACCGCAGGAAATTAAAGAATAATTAACCTGCTTCATAATTAAGAACTCATTTCTCTCTTCCAAACTATGAAAGGTCTTGGGACGATTAAATGATACCATATGCATCACGTCAATTAGCCAAATGTCCTACTATACTTACACAGTAGATAGCTGAGTATAACCCCAGGAACATAACTTCCCAAGACTGTAAAAAATGTGCACACACTGCAGACCAGGAGACAAAACTAGAAACAAGAAATAACATGTGACCGTTATGCTTAAGATGAAGACACTTTAGAGCACAGGAAACACACACAATTATTTATATGTAATCTATCACATTATGATAAATGTTTTTCAAATCGTGTTCTTTAGCACTTAGATCTGGGTAATGATGCTCTGTTCAACCAGTCTTCGTCCACTTAAACACTTAGTAACAATCATTTTGAGGTTCCATAAGTTAATTTTTGGCACAGAGGACAAAATCTCCCATTAATCATGCCTGTAGCTATATTACTGCTAGATGCAAGAAAAGCAAAGAGCAACATGTCACCAGAAACTTCTTTTACTCAGGATCACTCACTGAAAATAATGCAGCCTGGTAAATAAATCTACAAGTTCAAACTACTTTTAGAAGCCCATTGAAATTCATAAACAGAGCAAAACATGTTAGAGAAATTAGAGGCATTTATAAAAACATAATGGTAATTTGCACAGCTGATAAGCTGCTGGGATAAATCTCTTGGCCATTACTATCCTCCTCATAACCATAACCCTCCCTCAAAGTGACCTCACTTATAGGTGACCTAGAAACCAGATGCGAATGATATGAAATTCCTACAGTAAAATGTGATTATATTCCTTCCCTCTGTCAGGTATGACCAAAAAAATCTTGATTATTTTAAGAAATTTAAACATCAAGACAGATAAATTCTCCCATAAAGTCTTCACTTGTGTCCACACTATAGGCTTAAAAGTAAACTACCCTCCTGACTTTGTTTTATCTTTAAATTATGGTATTAAACTGATAAGCAAAGAAAATTCATTACGGGAATTTAAAAAAGACACATGAGGAAAGGACAGATAATTCTGATCAATAATTGATTAAGAGAAACAACAAAGGAGTCTAAAATTCAGATTAACTTTGATTTTTCATTCTTTGGCACAGGGTTAATAGTCAAAGGGAGAATAGATGAACTTGTGGAACACAGCTAAGAGCTATTTCTGAAACAGCAGGGGCCCTTGAAGAATATGGAATTCTGGTAGTAAAATGGAAGAGGAAAGACCATAAAAGTTGACAGAATAAATGTCTATAAAATCATTACTATATCTGGAATTCAGTTTTGCAAAGGGATTTCATATTACCCACCAAATTTGCGGCATCATTATCTTAAACTAATTGACTTGGGGCACGTTAGTGCAATCCAGTGCAGAAGTTTTAGGTTTAGAATCTTCTAAAAATGTGTTTAATCATTTCAGTAAAATAGGCATCAAAAATGTAATCTCCCCTCCCCACCATATGGGGTCTATTCTAAAGATCTATTCTAAAGACCATCTTCAGTGATTAAAAAAAATCCATCTATATACAATGTTGCCATTTTAATATGCTCAAAATGTGTCCAAGCATAGTTCCATTATTACTAAATTGAAGTAAAGAGATGGCATGTACATGGTAGAACAAGAGGGATTTTTAAACGCTGTCATTCCTAGGCTCTTGAGTCCAACTATAGGTGGGCATTCAAGAGACTTGAACGTAACACTGGAAGGAAAAGTGTATGATGGTGGCTCTCACCTCATCCATCTATCAAGATTGCAAGTGAAGCTGCCTCTACCCACAAAAATACTTCAAGTGTGTGCACTTCCCCACACAATCCCTGTCTAACCACTTAGGACTCTTCTCCTCACCGGTTTTCACCTTCATTGGAAAAATACTCATTCCATTTACATAATCATTATAAATGTTTTTGCCAAAAGTTTCCTTTTTAAATAAATCGTGTAAGAATCTCCACGTTTTAGACTGAAAGTGAGACTCATTATCTCCAAAAGCACCCTCAAAGGACTACATGTTCAGTTCATCTCCCTTTGACTTCAGAACCAGGCTAAATATTATAAACTGGAATTCCTTAAGATATTTATTTCTCCTTGTTATGGCAAATAAGACCAATCAGTGAGCTAGATAAATATGTATAAAATAAAAAACCAATCCAATTTCAAAATATGAGGTTGAGGATTTTCTAGCATTAATACACTAATGTTTCTGAACCTTGCTGATAATCAGCTTCTATGGCATGTGTTCCTGGTATAGTCTATTCTGAAGTGGAGAACACTTACAAGCTCATAAAATAAGTTAATTCATTTGTTTTCAAGTTTATTGCACATTTTAAAGCACATACAGTAATTTTGCTCCCCTGGAAAACTTGCCTTGCCAGGGCTCTGCTGTTTAAAAAGAGACATTTCTTGAAGAAATAGGCTGAAATTCATCCATGACTCTGCAAAACACTGGCTGAGCCTGGCTCTTTCATCTGGTTTGGAATTGACGACTTCCCAGCTAAAGAGAGAAAAGAAAAAAATTTTAACTAAACTTTAGATGATTCATTCAACATTCACTGCTTTAGCAAATATTCATTGCGCACCAACCATCGGCCACACTCTCTGGAAAAGCCTTGTGAATGCAGACGTGAACAAGCCAGATACCCACCTAATGAAGCTCTCACACCAAGAGAAGAGATACGGTTAAACAGCTAGCTACACAACTATCCAGCTACAACAAGGGACAAGTGAGCAAGAAGCACAGGGTGGCGGCTTTGGGACATCTTTTCTGAAGAAACCACTTTAACCTAAAATCTGGATTAGCAGGCGTTTACCATAAGGGCTCGGAGAGTTCCAGAAAGAACAATGTACAACATAAGCAGAGGTCCAGGAGGGAGAAGGAGCTAGAAGCACTACTCTTTTGAGCTCTAGCACGGCTCTGCCACAGTGAACCAGCAGAGTAAAACTGCATGAAGTGGGAAGATCGGAAGGGACTGAGATCGTACAGGGCTTTGTAGGACTACTTAGAAACGTTCTGAACCTTAAAGATAGGGAAGCCACAGTGCTTTGAGAGAAACCTTGGCATTAATCTTATCAACTCCAACAGTACATTTTCAGTATGTACTATGATTGGTCAGCTCTACAGAAAACTGCTAAACTCAACAGGATCTCACAGTACCTCATATTTTCTAGAGTAACTTTTCCCCATCTCATCACAGAATGTGCTGAATGTGACCCATGGGCCGGGCAATACGCTGTGTGTCCTTGCCTCATTTTTCCACAGGAAGCTCAGTGAGCTAAAAAGTAACAAGTGCTCCAGGAAGAAGACACATGCAAATACAGGGCATTCCCTAAAATTACAATGACATGAAGTTCAAATTCCACTCTTGCAATCCTAACTCATCACAAAAATTTACCAGTTCAGACAGGCTCTGTTAAGGGCCCCCAAGTTCATTCATTTCATAGATAATTATTAGTGCCTACTACGTTGAAGGCACTATCATAGAGCTAAGGATATGGCAATAAACTAAACAAACATTTCTAGTAGAAGACAGGGATTATCAGTGACCTATCATCTGAGCTATGATTGCAAGGGTATCAAGGTACGACTGATCTCTGGATTCAAGTTCAGTAGTCTACCCTGGTCCTTAGAGGCTCAACTAAGCAAAAACTGTGTACACATGGATTCTGGTTTTGTTGGGGGGGGCCGGTTTGTAGGGAAAGATTCACCCTGAGCTAACATCATTGCCAATCATCTTCTTTTTTTTCCCTCCCCAAAGCCCCAGTGCATGGCTGTATATCTAGTTGTAAGTCCTTCTAGTTCTATATGAGCTGCTGCCACAGCATGGCAACTCACAGATGGGTGGTGTGGTTCTGCAACAGGCCACCGAAGTGGTGACAGCGCTGAACTTTAACCACTAGGCCATCAGGGCTGGCTTGAGATTCTGTTACTTTTTAATATACTTTAAATACTAAGGCGATTTGTATATTAAATAATGAAAATTCCTATTTAATATAAATTTTAATTTAAGTTTAAATGAGTACAACAGCATTAAAAAAGAAGAAAAAAATTCATTTTCCTTCCTCTTTGTTCTATCAGCTTCCACTGATGCTCTGCCAGAGAGTCACTGAGCTACCAGTTGTCCAGGCTGATGCTATGCTTCTAGATAGACATTCGCCAGATGATTTCCTGCCTGTCATAAGAAATGAACTTTTGGGGAGGTGTAGCTGTTAGGAAGTGGTTTCTGTATCCACTACCTCCACTGCCTCTCGAATCACTGAGCCAGCCTGCTTTCACTGCTGACCAAATCCAGCACTAGGTTTACATATCTTATGAATGATTCCAGACCTATAAAAAGAAACACTAAGTGCTTGGCTGGGAAGCCACTATCTGAAACAACATCTTACCAATATGTCTGCTTAATGGGAAAAGATGACCAGGATAGCAAATGCTGCAATGGCAAAGGAAACACAAAATACTAAATTGTGGCTTCCTTTCTCACAACAATACAGACTTGTTGCAAATTGGCTAGGCTACGCTAGATTAATGGGACCACAAAGATGACAGAAATACAGATTTTAAATTCTGCTCTCTATGCATATTGAGCAGTATTTAAGAATTTGGTTGAACTGTTTGGCAAATATAATTCTAAAAAAAAATCACTGAAAAACTTATAATTATCTGATTTATCCTTTTTTTCTACTTTTTTGAGGAGGATTAGTCCTGAGCTAACATCCATGTCCATCTTCCTCGCCCTTGTATGTGGGACATCTGCCACAGCATGGCTTGACAAGTGGTGCATAGGTCTGCACCTGGGATCTCAACCGGCGAACCCCAGGCTGCTGAAGTGGAATGTGCAAACTTAACTGTTACACCACCAGGTGGCCCCTGATTATCATTTTTTAATGATTAAAGTGGAATGAATGAGCATTTCATATTCTGAAGCAAATTTGAAATTTACTTTAGGGGCCAGCCCTGTGGTGTAGTGGTTAAGTTTGTTGCGCTCTGCTTCAGCAGCCCAGGTTCAGTTCCCGGGTGTGGACATATACCGCTTGTTGGCAGCCATGCTGTGGCAGTGACCCACATACGAAATAGAGGAAGACTGGCACAGATGTTAGCTCACGGTGAATCTTCCTCAACAAAAAAAGAAAAACAACAAAAACTATGTAAAAAAATAAAATAAAATAAAAATAAAATAAAATACACTTTGGGAGAAGGAACAAGTAGTGAGTTATGTTCAAGCAACAAAAGATGAAACCAAACTCTGTGTTCGTGTATGAACCTGAGAATCATAATATTAGAGAAAAAAAATCCCTGAAGAATATATATGGCATGATTTCATTTATATAAAGCTCAAAATCATGCTAAGCTAACAGATTATTTAAGCAAGAAAATAATAAAAAAACAAGATTCAGAAGAGGGATTACCAAAGGTAGGGTATGTAGGGAATGTGGCTGAAGTCATGTGGGAGCTTCTTGAGTACTGATCATGTTCTGTTTCTTAACTTAGATGATGGATACACGAGAATCGACTTATTACTGTTTTTAAAGCTACACACACACACACACACATATATGCATGTATACATATATGGCCTTTATTTAAAACTATGTTGATACTTAAATGTATAATCATGCTTTTTATTTAATGAATAACATTCTTAACATGACAATATCTCACTTCACATCCCATAGTCAAAATACAAATGTTACTCAGTTTTTGCCTCACTTTATTTACTTGTGAAGTAAAAATATTTCTCCTGGCTAGAGTCATTAAAAATATTTCTTTGAATAAATGGTACTTTGTATAGACGCTGGAACCTTGTTCTATTATTACCTTTAGGATGTGTGTCTCAAAAGTGACACCACATCTATATATATATTTTACCACTCTAGCAAGTAGGTGCCCTAAGATTAGGAAGGAGCCCAGGCTAATAGTAAATTACCTAAAATTACCTAAATTGTCTCTATAGAGATAATGTTATAGCAAAGTCTTCATACAACTAAAGTTAATACCTATTGCAGTGAAATAACTAAAACTTCTGTTTTTCATTTAAGGATCTTGCCTATTTTCTTAGTGGACTTCAAGTGGCTATGAATAAACTTCAGTATCCCTCCATCCATTACCTTATCCATTTATCCAACAAAAAGTTATCAGGTGCCCCCTCTGTGTCTTACATTATACTCGGTGTGTTCAGTATTGTTATTTCAAACCAGCAAAAACTGAACCCCTGCAGTGCTGTCCTTCTCTGTGTCTAGAGATATGACCACTGGGTGGGAAGAAGAAACAAGAGAATATTCAACTTGTGATTTTTTCCATAACCATAGACGACACTCTTATTTACATGAAATTTCTCCCCTTTGGAAAAAGCCTCATATGACAGTATTTTTGGACAATAAGTTACATCGTTACTTATATTTATATTAACATAATAACCTTAAATAATTCTAGTTGATATCTGAATTATTGTTTCAAAATATGAGAAATTCATTGTGTAAAGCATAAAAATATTATTTAACCCAATGAGTTTTGGAAAGAGTAGTAAACGTTTGAGATGAAAATAAATGTATAGATTGTGCTGAATAAAATTTAATGGAAATATGTATGATTTTTTAAAAAATCTGAATTCAAGGGCAAAGAAGAGATGTCACTGCACACTTCTTTAAATGAAACATGGACCCAGAAGAGTCACTCTCTGGGAGTTTCATAATAGTTTTAAATTGTCCAGTGATTAATTCTGAGTACCACTGGAACACACATTTCTGTTGTCTTCCATTATATATAGTCTACCATCAACTTATGTCACCACAGTTCAATTTACGTAATAAAGTTACATAATAGATAATTGAACAATATATAATACAGACGTAATTTAGAAAGAGACAGGAAATTTAATGTCAACTTTTCAAATTCCCTTATTTTATTGATAAGGAAAATGAAACCCAAGTTTTCTCAGCTAGTTGGGGCAGAGCCCCCACCCAGGCCAGGACTCCTGATTTCCAGTACAGTTCCATTTCCTTTAAAACAGGGACCCACTGCAAAGGATGAATAAATTCAATGACATCTTTTGAAGAGACCACACATTGTAAATTAGAACAAGAAGGAACATTCGTTGTTCCTCCTCACTCCTTTCAAGAGTCAGGAGGAATGAGGTGTGATTGACCAATACCAACATAGCATCACTGAGGACCCACTCTTTCCAGGAAAAAGGAGCATTTCGTGTGCAGCATCCAAATACTCAGCGGAAACTCAGATTCATGCTTGGTGGTTGGTTGATGTTTAACACAGGTGATGACCGTACGCACACGCATGCATGCGTGCACACACACACACACACACACAGAGTTGCTCCATAATGAAACTCTAGGTTTTCCTAGAGAGCCTTGTCTGGAAAACACATAACCAGAGAGAGGATCTCCTGTGAATACTGGACGGTGCTTGGGAAACAGATCTTTTACATGGTGTGTGGCTGTCTTCCCACCATCCTTGGCGCTGATCAACATGCCACGTAAGGCCCAACTAACACATAAGGAGGCTTAAAAACAGTCTGAAGCTTTACCAAGTTCTTAACTGAAGAAAATAGGTCCTCTGTGATTGAAGTTCATCTAAGGAAGAAAACTGGTTACCAATGGCTTCAGTATAATAGCCCAGGGCTTATTTTTTCCTCCTTAGTTTCTGAGAGAACATGCATTTTCCAGTAAGGTTCTTTGGTTCATCCATCCTTCTTTCTTCCTCTCCTTCCTTCCTTCCTTCTTCCCTCCCTTGCCCCCGCCCTTGTTTTTTCCTTCCAGCTTTCTCTTCCACTCATGCCTTCACTAGGAGAGTGAACCTGCTACACACTCCAGCCACGAAATAAGAACCACTCAAGAGTCCCTCCCTCACGACCATCACCCCTAACTAACTTCCCATACTCTTGGTGAATCCAGTTCAAGTGGTTCCAAGTGAGAAGTCACAACTACCAGGCCCCTGATGGCTGTGCCATCTTTCAAATGGGCTTTGCCCAAGGATCCGCAGCTATGCAGTGCTTTCAAAATAATGTGCCAAAACTAAGGCTCTGGCAGATTCCATTTAGTTACATTCTCCTTAAGAAAAACTAAAGGACTGATGTTTGACAAAGAGCATTCTGCATGGTCTAGGTAGGCAATTATTCACCAAAGAATGCTAAAACCAGGGCAAAGTGCCTTTTCAGCAGCTGAAGAATTTGCGGTTTTACTTGCCTCTGAAAGTCGAAGGGAATAAAAATCAGGAAGATGGCTCCTCAGACAAGTAGCCTCACTTTATCACAGAAGAGAGCTCTGGCTTCCTGGTAGAATATGAAGCCAATATCCCTTCTTTCTGCCTTCACATCCCCACAGAATACAGTTAAGTATATACATTAGGTGGTTTGGCCAAAGGAAATCCTTTAGGCAGCTCCCAAATTGAGTGTTCCTGAACCCCCAGGGATAAACAGCAGCACTGTCTGGGCCTCACTCCAGAGATTCTGATGGAGCAGGCCTGGGGCGAAGCTCAGAAATCTGCATTTTAAATAAGGGTCCTAGGTGATTCTAACCTGCGAGTCACTGTGACAAACCCACCGTGAGGAAGTTGCATGGAATTCCCATTTCAAAAATACAGACAGGAGGAGAATTTGCTTTGGGCAAGATGATGTATCAGGAATTCAATCTGCCCTTCCATTTGAAACAACCAAAAAAAGAAAAAACTGACAAAACATATGAAAACCACGATTCTCAAGACCCTGGGCATTATGCAAGGAAGGACGATGATCCTTGAGAGATGGTGCATCCGGTGATTGTCCAGTTCACTGTCTTGAGTCTCCAGTCCACGGAGCAGGGAGGGGTAACCTGGGTGGATCACAGCGACTGTCTGAGTTGAGAAGACAGAACTCAGGGTCCAAAGAGAAGACCAAAGAGGATGAAGGTGGCAGCACAGAGTGTGGGAAGTAGAGCCTGCAGAGAGAACCCTGGTCATGTGCCGGGCTCCCCCGAGTCTTCAGCTGAGCGCTACTGGTACATGTGTGTGAGGAACCGGACATCAGGCACAGCCATCAGAAAGGAGGAGGGGAACAGAGTCCTGGGCTCACAGAGGGCCAGGAATGACACCTGGTCTCATCGACAAGACTGGAAAACCTCAAAATTCACAGACATCGGCAAGTGGACTCAGAAGGGTCTTGCCTCAGTAGCAGAGAATAATTATCCTGGATCAAATGCTGCTCTGGTCCTAATAAGTCTTAAAAGCAAGCCCCAAAAGCATCAAACTGATTTTAAGTAACTTAACTGAGTCATCTGTAGGAATACAAAGTGGTGAGTTTTGCTATGAACCCAATAACTCACATGGTCAAATTGGGATCTGAATGATTTTATTTTACTTTCATACCTAGCTTTTAAATTACTGTGTACCTTTTTTTCCTTAAAAATTGTATTTATCAAAAACAATGTTTAAGTTTTCTATTAATAGTCAAGTTTGTCTCTGGACAGTTTAATGGCTACATAAGTGCAATTCGAATGAACTGTAGTTTCAGCATGCAGCACACAGTATTCTCCATTAGGGGGTTCTGTAAGACTAAGAAATGTGATACTCTTGTGCTCTTTATAAATGGATTGTAACAGAACGCGCTAGCAGCCTGTTTCATCTCTTTCACCCAAAGTGTCTTTGAGCACTAGAAAAAATAATTCTGAAACAAATGAATCCTGGCACAGAACAAACCACCTCTCTCAGTATCACTTCCCTTCCATTCATTTCAATAAACATGTGCTGAGTGCAGTAAACTGTCAATCACCATTCCCAGCTTCAGGGATCCAGAGATGGGTAGGGCCAGGCCCCAACCAATAAGTGAAAGTTTACATATGACCCCAAAATGATTACACACACACACACATGCACACACTCACCATACACAAAACTCACTTTTATAAAATGACATTCAATTGCATCTAGGGCTATTGCAGGAAAAGAATTTGAAAACTAAGTTGGGGATTGGGTATACAAGGAGAACCTGTTAAAGATATGATCTTTTCATTATTGCCCATTTTAAAGGATAATAAATCTTCTTAGCATGGACTACTGAATTTAAGTCAAAAAATATTTTTAGAACAAAGTTATTTTTCAAAAGCAAAAAATTAGGTTTTTTAATATATCAAGGCTTAAATGCTTTCACATCTTTCTTGAGCTTTAGATTTGAGGAGATAATTACCAATAAGAGACAGGCAACCAGGAGTGGAAGGAGAAAGAGAGGGACACAGAGAGTGTGCGTGGGGGTAGAGAAGGTGATGAATCCTCGTGGTCTGGTTTGAGTGCTTGGGTCCTGTCAGGCCCGATAGGCAAGGTCCACAGCAAAGCCATCCATGGGCGCCCGCTTTGTGGAAGCCAAGGCCCTGCGAGACTTTAGCTGGCTTCAGTTTGGTTTCTGGCATTTGCAACACAAAATAAAGTCCTTCATTTTTCAGCGGGACTGATGGACAACTGCATATTTTAAATTGTGAGCTAGAAACAACTATTTAGAAAGAGTTATGGAATGAGATTACACAGAGTTTAGTATGACATAGTTTTACTGAGGTGACAATTTTTAGTAGAATGGAAAGATGCAAATAGGGTGAATAATTCAAGTCAAATCAGTTGATTACCAATTCAAGTAAAGGGGGTTTCAGGCAGCGTGAGATAAGAATAGCAGCTAACACTTACCAGGGGCCAGACACTGTTCCACATGTCCTAAACTTACTATCTTGTTCAGTCCTTACAGCCAACCCCCACATGAGGGCTATGTATTATTCCTGTGAGATGGGGAAATTGAGGCCCAGGTACATAACTATCTTGCTCAAGGTCACAGAACTAATACACAAGGCAACAGAGATTATAATAAATGGCACTGAGGTGGGATACAGGAAGAACACTCTGGATTGGAACACGGGGATCATTTCAAAGACGAGTAGGGAGGAACATTACAGCAGTAACATGAGAAGGGTTATGGAATACATAAATGCCAAGCTCCAGAAACAGAGACAGCTAAAAAGCAGCTTTGGCTCCCAGGGGAAACTAAGGACCAAGGAGGTTAGACTCCTGTTTTCTCTCTCCACCACTTCAGCTCTTTCTAAGTTAGGACCCACAAAGTGAATCCAGTTCACGTGCCAAGGGGAATCATCATCACAGCGCCCACATGCTGAGTTCTCCCCATCTGCCAGGCACTGTAACTCACTCTGCCTACATTCTCTCACTGAATCCCCTCCACGTGAGCCCCCTCTCCACCCCATCAGGACATCATTTTCTTTTGTAGCCATTATCAATTGTAGTTAATTTATGTTTGTAATCCTGATTCCCCATTAGATTTTAAATTCCAAGAAGGAATTTGTGGACATGGCTCTGTCTTCAGCAGCTAACAGAGCTTGACATCTATGAGGCACAAAAAATATTGAATGAACGAATGAATGAATATTAACAATGAATGAATATCTAATGAAGAAAAAATATCAAAAACAGTTAACAGTGGTTATTTCATGACGCTGGATGATTTTTCTTCACTTACCTGAATGTTTCTGTACATTACATATGGGCAATAATTTGCATGTATTCCTTTTTATGTATAAAAATATATAAAATAACAGACAAAAAGTCCTACAAATTTAGAAACCAACTTTCATTTATATGGGATAGTTTTCATTTTTTTTCTTGTAGATGGAGAATTAAACTGCTTTCAAAATTGGGTAATTACAAAATATGCCTCATTTATTCCAAAAGTTTCCTGAATTGGAAATCAGTATTTTGTGTGGAATTCCTCCTGGCAAAACTTGGGTCCTAAGGCTCGACTTCTCCATGGGGATCCCTGGATCCCTGAGCACCCTCTGGAAACATCACTCTCACATGACCCAGGAGCATCTGTGATGCCCAGGAGAAGAGGACTGGGCCCTGAGTATGCCAGAAGGTGAAGATCAACGAATATTGAACCTTCATATGGGAGAGAGAAAAATGAGTCCGCTTTTTGTTTTTGCTGAGCAACTTCAAGCCACTGGAGAACATTTTCAGATATCGTTGTTTCCTCTCAAACAGACAGACAGACATCTTTCTAGTTACTCTTTCATTTTTCATATCCCTAAGAACTCATACTGCAACAACCATTTCCAAACTGTTTAGAAGAATTCTGCCATACTACCTTCAGGGAATATGCATTATTTCACACTATTTGATTTCATTTTTAATCTACAGGAATTGGAAATGGAAGCCAAACAATATTTTTCAGAAAGTTAACTATGTCAACATCCCCTATTGACAAACTTTTTAAAAAAGAATTTGTTCTAACTTAAGTTGTCACCTAGCAACCATGACAAGCAGCTGCTTCAGCCATCACACCTATAAATACGCCCTGGCCCAGAGCCCTCACAGACGTTTCATTCTCGGCTAGTGACTAATGGTCTCATGCTCTCTGTTGGTGGCGAACATCTGTTGATGGTAACTCCTGCCGAATTTTTCTTAGAAAGGTCAGTCAGAAGTATCCAGTTACAGATTTTAACATTTCTTAGTGCAACGTGTTAGAATTTCTTTTAATCCTGTGGATACATAATCTGTTCTTCCGCATGTGTGCGTATCTGTGTGTGAGTGTGGGTAGGCCGAGAAACCAAATAAAAACAGGGGTATGTTTCTCTGCACAAACACACTCAGAATTAGAACCATGATGAAGCAACTAAGATATGTCAACTGGAGGATTAAATAAGCAAACACGAGATTAAGAAATTAAATAGCACTCCACTTGAAGGCTTCACTTTCTCAGACCCATTAGCCACTTGAGCAACTCCTCCTGGGATGGGGGACCAGGCGGCGCCATCTGAGTGTCGGCTGTTTCTGCCCCTGGAAGCTGAGCCTCCCCTCCCTCAGGGGAACTTGGCATTTTATCTGAGCTCTCCTTCTTTTTATACCAAGTTTCAAACGAATTAGAGATCAGTCATTTTGTGAAACTGTCCCTTTCTCCCTTCCATCTCAAGCTCCCGCTGCCACTTGGCTGGGTGCGTAGACCATCAATGATCCAATCCATGGAGATCATCTGGAAGCCTGGCACTAAACCATCATCATCTTCCTTCTTATGTCATTCTAGTTTCTATGAACAGATGGCAGTTAGAAGTTATTTTTCAGCATTTTCAATTTTAACTTTTCAACAACTAGACTTTCATAAACCCAGGGCATGAACAATATAAATTCCATTAGCAGCTCAGAACAAGTACTTACTTGAGATGTGCAGGAGATTAACCACCCTTTCATTTGTGAATGCCAAGATTTGTTTTAATCACTATCCCTGAGGGAAGAAAAGGTTTCTACTTTATCCCTGAACGACAGATAACATCTGAGAGTCAAGAAACATTTCTCAAGGAAAACAGAAATGGTTACCATGAAGCAAGTTTGCTAATTTGGATAGAAGCCTTTCCTTGCATTCTGCTTGGGACCCACAACTTTTCATTAAGCATAATCCAGGATTTACTGTAGTTAAAGTCAAAAGTAAATGTCCCCTCCCTTTTTTTTTTTTTAACTTTGGCCTAGTTATATGAAACCAAAACTTCTGTGACAATACTAAACAAAATATTTCTTACAGTGAAAAAATTTTCATTAATAATATAGTTCCTAATTTTGTTTTTTCAAGACTTTACCCATTGCATGGGGCCTAAACAGGAATATACAATCCAAACAGACAGAAGGATCAAGTTCCTCCAAAGTGCTTTTATTATGAAGGCCAATTCAATTTTTTTTCTTTCTGCTTTGTCTCCCCAAATCCCCCCAGTACATAGTTGTATATTTTAGTTGTAGGTCCTTCTAGCTGTGGCACATAGGACATTGCCTCAACATGGCCTGATGATTGGTGCCATGTCTGTGCCCAGGATCTGAACTGGAGAAACCCTGACCGCCAAAGCAGAGTGCGCGAACTTAACCACTCAGCCATGGGGCTGGCCCCCTGGCCAATTCAAATTTTTTAAAAAATTTTTTTGGTGAGGAAGATTGGCCCTGAGTTAACATCTGTTGCCAATCTTCTTCTTTTTTTTCTTCTCCCCAAAGCCCCAGTACATAGTTGTATATGCTAGTTGTCTCTCTAGTTCTTCTATGTCTGAGCTGCCACAGCACGGCTGGAAGAGCAGTGTGTACATCTGCACCCAGGATCCGAATTGGCGAACCCTGGGCTGCTGAAGTGGAGAGTGTGAACTTAACCCACTCAGCCACAGGGCCAGCCCCCTCAAATTAAAATTTCGTTTGGAGAATTTGTTGTCAGTCTTTGGGATAATGGAGGTATCCTGGGACACAGCAACATGGAGTGAGTGACTATTAGTCATTGGGATATTCATTCAGAAGGCGGGACTGTTAAATTATAGGCCACATTCCCACCTTTGTCCTTTAAAGAGTACATCTCTCCTTTACCTTCATATATAAGCCGTACACTGAATGACATCAGTGGCTTTTAAAGGAACACACTCTTACCAAGAGGATCACTCTTTTTTTTTTTTTTTTTTTTTAAAGATTGGCACCTGAGCTAACATCTGTTGCAAATCTTTTCTTTTCTTTTCTTTCTCTCTGAAGTTCCCCAGTACATAGTTGTACATTCTAGCTCTAGGCCCCTCTGGTTGTGCCATGTGGAACGCAACATCAGCGTGGCCTGATGAGCGGTGCCATGTCCGCGCCCAGGATCCGAACCGGCGAAATGCTGGACCACCGAAGCAGAACACGTGAACTTAACCACTCGGCCACGGGGCCAGCCCCAGATCACTCTTATCAGTCGCAGAAAAATGAGAATCTCACTGAAATGTCTTAATGCTTGCTAAACTTGCCATCAGCATCCTTCAAAAGCAAAATTTAAGAATAAGCTATTGTGTGAATATTGCAAGTATTCATGGTAAATTAGTACAATGAAATACTCAACAACAACATGCAATGAAGATGGGTATACATTTGGGGGTGCAGAGGGCATGCACTAGAGAGGGACGGTGAAAGTTGCCTCCTCAAGTGCTGTCAGAAATCTGGAAATCACTTTTGAGAGGCAAAGGGATGTGCTGAGGGAGGGTCTGCAGTGCTGGATACCATGGAGTGAGAACAAATTCCAAGGGAGAGGTTATTTAGGAAAATAAAATTATAAAAGTTAATTAACACAGCCTGCTTGATTTACAGAGAGTTTCTAAAGGAACGCATTTCCCCCCCTTTCTCATACACATGGAAGAGCAACAGGAATCTGGCTAACAATGAACTGAAAAGGAGTTGTCCTTCAATGTATTTCCCATTACCCTAATAATAGTTATTGTGTCTTTTATACATGAAGATTTGAAAAGTTCCTAAAAACACTTATCAAAAGGGTTCCTCTAACTCTTCATTTCCATTCACATTATTAATTTGTTCAGGAAACCTTATTCTTAAAAATTAGTATTGTCTTATGAACTATAATTCAGTGCAAATAAATGAGATGAAAGATCCAGACTGAACCTTATTATGCCAGCGAGAGAGAGGCCTGCCCATCGACTCCATCCTCCTTCATTTTCACCTGTTGCAGATATTCATCTCTGCCTCCGGAGGGCAAATTTCTGTTGGTGGGTTCAGGAGAATCTAAATGACTGCCACGAGTGCTTTATGTGTGGGGAACAGTGACAAGCTGGCACACTGGAGATCATTAAGTTTGCCCAATGTTCTAGCCATTGCTAGAAAGTCATCTTCAGTAAATCAGATACCTTAGGAAAGTGATGCGCATACTCACACAGCTACCTCGGGCACTATGCTATATCCATACCTCTTACTACCTCACTCCATGTCACTATTTCCGGATTTTCCAGTTGGTAAAATTTTAAATGCCTTCTTGTTTGTTATACACAGAGTTTACTATCATTCCATTTTCTTCTTATACTCTATAATTTAGTTATATGAAATAGACTTGATAAGATCCTCTAGTAAGGCAAAATACCTCTTTGATTAACCTCAATCGTTTACTTTTCCTATGTGAGAAGCATCCAAAACCACAAGGACAAAAGTACGGTGAAGTAGTATTTAACTGGGCCTGGACATTCCAAGGGTTGTCTCCACTCAGCTAAGCAGATCAATTAAATGGCGCTAAACATTTTATCTTGACCTACTTGGGAGCTTGTAGCCCTAAGTGAGAGCCATAAAGGTAATGAGTCTTCAGGCAACCAGCCACAGCCAAAATGGGACCCACAGAGCCAGACAGTCAAAGAAAACCACCTATTTTAAACAACACAGTGACTATTTTAAACAAACATGCAACAAAAGACAGAGATAGCCTTTCATTGGTGCGTTGAAAGACAGTCTATGCTTTAGAATTATATTCTGATCAGAACAGGATCTATCACGTACATTCTTCTCTTTTCTTTCCCAACTCATGCTACCACAATACATTTTCAAGAAATGGAAAAAAATGGCTCATTAAAATGTTGGGTTCTATAAAAGGTAATTGTTTTTAAAGAGAGATATATGCCACTGTTTCTCTTGTAATAAACAAAAGTCCTGTACCTTCTAATCTATGTAATGTTTAACAAAACTATCCAGATCCAACATGGTTTGGGTGATCTCTCTACATATCATAGCCAGCAGACACCTCAGATGCACCCCAGATGTATGATCAGATGCACTTAAAAATTAAGTTCACTTTGAATACGTAGCCAGCAAGGCCAGGAATGAATCAACTCTGAATTGTTATGAATCAACTCTTTGGAATCCTAAGAGCAAATGAAATTAATGTTCTTTTAACAAATTATGCTCAAGAATGCAGCAATATAATAACATGCAGATCAGTGTCACAGCTGCCAGAGAAATCCCTGGGAGGCCATTTGGAGTTCTGACTTGCCCACAGGAGGAACTCGGGTCTCTCGGGTTTGTAAAACAAGGAGCTGGACTAGACTGGCTATCAACCATTTTTAGATCATGGCCCCCTTTGAAATATCTCAGGAAATCAGATGGTCCTTGGGCCCTCGTTGAGTACTGCTGGATTGGATAATCAATGACACCTTCTGCTCAGGATTTTATAATCTAGAAGGTATCTATCCATTCACACGTTTACTTGGAAAGCTAAATTTAGGAAATCTCTGGAAAAGTCCTCTACTGCTATGAAATAACAACACTCACTTTCCCGTATAAAGAGTAGATTTAGGGGCCGGCCCCATGGGCAGTGGTTAAGTTTGCACGCTCTGCTTCGGAGGTCCACAGTTTTGCTGATTTGGATCCTGGGCACGGACATGGCACTGCTCATCAGGCCATGCTGAAGCGGTGTCCCACATGCCACAACTAGAAGGACCCACAACTAAAATATACAGCTATGTACTGGGGGGCTTTGGGAAGAAAAAGGAAAAATTTTTAAAATCTTAAAAAGAAAAAGTAGATTTAGAAGTTGACAATAACTTGAGAAAGGAATATTTAAAGCCAGCAACATCCCTTAGAATATCCCTGGTGACACTGATGGGAAAGAGAATCTTAGACAGGAGCTATCAGTGACACTTTAAGAACTAATGTCAGATCTCAGGCCCCATGGGATTCCCAGCAAACAGGCCTCCTAAAAAGCTGAGAAAGGCTCAGTCTACTTCCATTTTCTGAGGCTGTGAGGATACTAAAACGTAAAATGTCAAACCCAGGTTACGCCAATATTTGTGGTCCTGTCATGGAGAAACTTAAAGCCATATAAGGAATTTCACCTTTCCTTTACATGGATTGCTGGTTTCCAGGCCCTTGATGACTGCAAGGCCAGAGCAGATACCCTGCTGGCCCACCTTCTGCAGGCTTAGCCAGCTTGGTCTATGAGGGTGGCCTAGATGCCGTGACCTTCGCCAGTTTGTTACTTTTCTTTTGCAAAGTCAGTAAACTGTACAACTAGAAAATTCTGTGTTTGGTCAAAACAGGACCTATGATTTCACTGGAAACATGGAGCTAGAGATCCCAGAGATGAGGGTTAGAAGGTAAAGGCAAATTTACCAAAAACAATGGGTGCTCCTGAATGTCAGAACCTAATTACCTGGGAGTAATCAAACCTTTCTTTCTCAGATTTTCATCATAGGCTTTAAAAGGGCTATCATATTCCATCTTTATATATTGCAAAAGTTGGTCACTTTTAAGCTGCTTTCTCAGTATTGAATAATTTCCCCCTTCCCTTATCTAGGATGGTACGGATTATTTATTAATTCCAAACCATATAACAAGAAATCAGTATGAATATTCTTAGACTGGGAGTATAACTTGAATGCTGACTGGGGACTAGCAAACCAAGCTGTACACTCCTGGTGCATTGGACTCAATCCAATAAATATTAACTTACATATAAGTACGGAGGGAGTTATCAAATTGCCAACTGAGTTAGGGCTTGGAAACAAGATTGGTGTTCTTGCATAAAACACACCCCCATGAATTATCTATGACTTCTGGTTTCATTTATTTATGAATTCATAAATAGAGCAAGAATTCAATGACACATCAAACAACCTCCAGAAAGGATCATTCTAAATTTTGATGTTCATCCCCTACCAACCTTTTTAGTTGTTTTGTCCACTTTTTTTTTAAAAATGCAAAATTTACTAGCAACTTCCCTCAACTGACTCTTCAATGCATTCAACTCACTTCTCACAGAGGTAAACAGCTGTATGTATTAAAAGTCCACCTATTGTATCCAATGTCAAAGTGACAGTGGTTTAAGCAAGAGAACACTTTATTTCTCCCTCATGCACAGCAAAGCATAGTGGTCCAGGGCTCATATGAGATCTCCATAAGGTTGGAGACCCAGGCTCTTTCCATTTTGTTGCTCAGATACTCTCTATATCACACTTTCATCCCATGGTCCAAGAGAATTATTGCAGCTCCTGCCACCCCATTCACATTGCAGTCAGCAGGGAAGGGGAAACAGAAGCAGAGGGCACTCCTTTCCCTTTAACGTCATGGCCTGTAAGTTGCATGCAAAGCTTCTACCCACCTCCCACTGGCTGCAATGTAGTCATATGGCCATGCCTAGCTGCAAGAGAGCCTAGGAAACGTAATTCAATTGCTGGTGGCCATCATCCAGCTGAAACTGGAGATTCTATTACCAAAGGAAGCAAAGCTGGGTATTTGGGAATAATCAGCAGAATCTCCCACAACAATACTCTTTTTGATCTCTTATTTCATCAGTTTACATAATTTATAATTAAAATTATGCAATTACAACAGCAACATTGGGCATTAAAAGACTTGAGAATAAACACACCGACTTGGTAAACCTCAAATAATGGAAGCAGTTATACACCAGAGTAGGGGTAGACAAACGATATCCATAAAGAGCCAGATAGCAAATATTTTTGGCTTTGTTGGCCATGGGGACTCTGTACTCAACTCTGCATTACAGCATAAGGGCAGCCACAGACGATATGCAAACGAAAGCATGCTTGTGTTTCAATAAAATTTGATTTACTCAAACAGGCTGCAGGGTAGATTTGGCCTCTGGGCTACACTAGTCTGCTAGGTTCAGGGTATCCAGGGCTTCAGCCATACAGCTATACAGCAGTGACGGAGATCATGGATTAACCCAGCAAGCAGGCTGGGGACCAGTCAAAGGGCCTCTATTATAATATTGCCTCCCATTTACTGTGCATGTGCCAAGTGCTGGAACTACATTAGGAACTTTATTATCTCTACTCCTCACAGCAATCTGACAAGGTGGGTAAAATGCCCCCATTTTCCAGATGAGAAAGCAGACACAGCCAAGAGGTGGCAGCACCAGGATCAGATCCCAGGTCTTTCCAACTCCAACCCACGAGCCTCCCATACCTGTTCCATCTTGGTTGGATGAAAAATAGTCCTACTGCTAATAATCAATGAAATGTAAGCACACAATTTCTTGTCATATTACTGGAGAAGCCGTTATAAGCCACATTTGACTTGTAAAGTACTACACTGAGAATGGTTTCCTTCTGATCCGGAAATAGCCTTTGCCCTGGACTTTCATCCAGCTTTTTGCAGAAATATCTAGACTTTAGCTTTCTCCTGGGTGAAGTTGCTACGGTCTCAAGCTTCAGAACACTGGTAACTAACGGAGGGGTAAAAGTCAAGGTGCCATCGATATCACTGAAAACTTTTAGGGTCTTTCAAAGTTTATCTAAGTAAACAAGGGTATTCCCCTTCCCCTCGCACTCTACCCACCCCCAGTTCCCAGCGTGGTGCAGTGTGCTTCAATCGCATAACTACTCCACCCTCCGCAAGCATGGCAGACCATGCTTTCCAGAACTTTCTCAATAAAGCCTCATAATCTTTATCAAAGCTCCAGGCACCATTTCCAGTTTACAGGAGCTGGCATGAGAGAACGCAGCTATTTGCCATCAAACCCTCAACACTTGCCTTATGGAACATAACACCTTCCCATTTTCTCCTCTGCTGTTCCCAAAAAAGGGATTATCAGTTCCTTTCTTTATTGTCGATGCCAATGTTTGTTGTATCTTAGTTTACTGAGCAAATCTCTTGTTTCAGCAAGCAAGTCGATTAATTCTAGGTTTAAAATTTATCTACATGTGTACTCCTTTTATAACAAAATCTAAATCTCAAAGCCTTCCTTTGTACAAATAAATATGCTTCTAAAAGGAAGTTTTCAAAATATTTCAGAATGGAGAAAGTATGACAATTTAGAATTCATGTTTAGTTTAATTACTTCGGAAGGAAACTTATCCACCACTCATGTTACAAGCTACTCCAGAAACATTTCATTAACTTCTTAGAGAACAGAACCATCTTTAAACATACATATGCCACATAATTTGTGAGTCCTGCATAGAATACTCTAAGTAGTAGACACTAGTAATTTCCAAAAAATATAAACATATTTATAATCCCCTCACCTTACCTAAAGATGGAGTTTATAGGTATAATTTTTATGGGCGTAATTTGAAGATGCTCCACTGACACATGGGTTTGTTTTCAAAATAAAGGACTTGCTTATAGTTCACCTAAAACACCACCATGATGTGTCACTTCCTGAGTCAGAGAAATATTTGTGCACAGCTGCTTGTTCTGTTTACAGATAGCAAAGAGGCCACATCACAATGGTAACTACTACGTGACACTCCTTATGTACCACCACATGTGGGTGTCTGCCCAACTCTGGCGCACCAGTCTCCACCCTTGAAACACAGCAACACTTCATGAACCACAATTCCCAGGGAGAAGGGAAATTTGGGGGTTCAAGCCCTTCCCTCACCTCTTCCCATAAGGGGCACTCACAGATGCAGTCCCCCCTTCCAAGACAAGGACTCCACAGTCTGACAGCTCCTCCCCAGATACTGCTAAAGCCACAGAGCAACATTTTAATAGCCCCTGGTGGCATTCACCCAGTGGGTGACAATCACACCCAAGGTAGGCCAACCCAGCAAAAATGAGGCTGAAGGGAGGAAGAGAGTGCAGCCTGGCTGGAAGACACAGAAGCCTCCTTTCAAGACTGTCATTTCACTCGTATCCTCAATGAGGGGATTAGCTTGTCCGTCCGTGTGAAACAGGGTAACACAACTGCCCCCTTGACCACCAGCTGACTTACGTTACCTCCCAGGGACACTCCCTACCGCACTGTTTCCCAACTTCGGCATCAGGACACTCTGTGACCTAGATGTACTGCCATGCATTGCTACATCCAGGTTTTGCCCCTTGCCTTTGCCAATTTGGGATTCAGAGATGGCAGAGACCACGGGTTGGAGAAGGCAGTTCATGATGTGAAGGTACAAGGGGAACAAGGAGAACGAATGAATGAGAGTATGAGAGAGAAACTAGAAAAAATACAGGTAAGAGCAGAACAGGGGAAGAATTGTCTTGCCTGATTTCATCTCATTCACGGAAGATGCTGGATGAGGTGACATTACTCTGGCCAAACAGCCAGAAGCCAATATTCCACAACCACCCTCCATGCCCCCAGAGGTCATTTTTATTTTCCCATTCAGAGTTTACTGGTAGTTTCACAAGAACAGCTAAAAAAACATAAACAGAGTTTTAACTCACTTCTTCCTGAAGGGCTTTCCTCTGAATCTGGGCTGGTTCTTATTACACATTCTTATGAGGCTGCAACATAGCCAACCAGCCCCAGAAACACACTGAAATCCCTGGACTTCAGTTGAAAGAGAGGTTTGATTGCTGAAGAAAATGACTGATTTTCAAAGCAACCTTTCTTTAAAGCATCACAAGCCGATGCCCTATTTTCTCAAACACAAAATTGAGGCATTGTAATTCTTGCACCCAATCTCCAAGCCTTAACTGACCTTCCCTAGAACTGAATGGCTTTCTGTCCCCTGGTCTTAATTTAAAAACAAGGTGAATGGAACATAATTTTCTGTTTCTTGATACATATGTATATACTTAATTTATGTGTGGCAGAGGCTATTCTCTTGGTAATTATTGTATCTCACTCCAGCCCATAAAGGATTTGAGGTGGCTTATAAAGGTATGTAAAAAACAGAGATAAACTCAGAGCCTGTTAGTCCACAGGACGCATTTGTACAAAATGGCGCAGTTTCAACCAGGAGATGCAGCCCCATGTCGGGACACGCAGCCTGGGGCCCAAGCCTGGGATGGATGTCAGTCCCATCGCTCTCTCAGCTGGAGGCTTCAGTAGACAAGCTATGCAGCCATGGCGGGGGGCGCCGGGGCAGAGAGTAGAGGTGTCCCTACAAGGGAATGGGGCTAAAAGACCTGATGGGAAAGAAAATAAAGTCCACGGAAGCACAGCACATGGAAGTGCATTCCAGAGAGTCCCATACACTGGCTAGAGGTGAGCTGTAACCCTCCTTCCAAATGGCTAAATCAGTAATAGAAATAGGATCATTTAGAAGATTCACAGTGCCCATAAGATTAAAACAAACCAATTTTTAAAGTCAAGAGACACATCCACGTCCTGAACATCCTCCTATGGATACTCAGCTCACTGTCAGATGCCTTGGGCAGACATCCTCGCTTCCCCCAAGGGGGCTCAATATTTTTATTCAACACAGCTGTGTGTCCTAACACCCAAGCTCACTTGGGTTAAAGCAATCCCAGGATCAAAACAATGTGAACCAAACACACATCCCCTGTGGCCCTATTCCAAACACGAAGAACACACACACCATCTAGACAGACCAACCAGGAATGCACTGGGCAGTTCTGCATACACCCCCAGCTGAGAGCACCACCTAGAGAGAGTGGATCAGCTGACATGTTGACTCTCCTCCCTATATATCATGACTGGCAATCGGGATATTCACAAGGATTAGACCATAAGTGGTTGAGGTGTTTTCACTCAAAAGTGACCAATTATTGATTAAGGCAGTGAATAACTTAAGTATTATTACTAACTATTTTTCAGGACTAAATATTGAATGTGGATTACCATATTTAATCTATAAAACAAACCTATAAAGTAAATATTATTATCCTCATTTTACTGCTAATAAAATGAAATCCAGAAAGGCTAAATAACTTGCCCAAGGTCACCCAGGTAGTAAATGGTGTGGCTGGGGTCCGCAGCCAGGATTGGAAACAGTTTTGGATCATTCCAAAAGCCCTGCCTGTAATCACTGTACAGAATGGTTCAAATAGCTAACTGTTTATGCCTAACAATGTGAGCGTCAACTGACTACAAAGTTACTCTATATAAATAAGGACATCCATCAGGAAACTAGACCACTGGGGTATTCCTCTGTTAGGAAGAGGTGTCATTGGTTGGAAATTTTTTTTTAAAAGCAGGAGAGGGAGGCAGACGGAAAGTTTCACATTAGATATCCTTTCAAATGATAGCTGATAAAATTTTTAAAAACAAATATGAAGGAAATATTTTTCTCTCTTTCTAGAAGTTTTAAAATAAAGCCCGCAAATTCTTTGACATTCTTTCCAAGGAAAAGTGGGGGTCATGTCCTCTCCCCTCAAAGCTGGACTCTTGGGCTGCTTGCCCAACGGGACATGGTGGAAATGCAGCTGGGTGAATTTCTGGGCTCAGCCTTAGGAAACTGGCAGCTCATACTTCACACCCTTTAATCCAATCATCCCCCTAATCAGAAGAATTAAAGTGGTCTATCTCACTCTCGTTTATATGGCAAAACAATTTCCAATGATACAGTAATAAGATACGTGGGAAAATCCAAAGGATGGAATCCTTTGCAGGCATTAAAAAATGCTTCCAAAATGTTTAGATGCTGCTGGGAAAATGCTCATGGAAGAAAAAAAGCAGCATACAAAATTGTATGTACCATACATAATTATTGTAACTTTGCCAAGAAAATCTGTCCAAAGAAGTACTAGAAGACAAAAGGTAATTTTTTTTTTTTTAGGGCAGTAAGATTACAGGTGATCCTTTCTTCTTTATACCCATTTCTCCCTACACTATTTTTGTTTCCCCACATGAACAGCTGTAACATTGGGGAATACAACACAGTGCGTGAAATTTGCCCCTCAGGCAAGGCCGGGTACTCATGTGGCTTCTGTGGGACCCAGATTTACACAGTGAGGAGAAGCAGCAAGACAAACGAACGGGTCTAGACACAGATTTGCCCATGAAAGGACAAAAGGCTGGGAGTAAGGAAAGCCAGCACAAGTGGGCTTTTCCTCTGTGAGGGACAGCCTCTGCTGACAGCCCTGGGATAGACCTTTCCAGGGCCCGTAACAGAGCAGCTGCAGCCCTCCTCTGGCAGTGCGAACCAAAGAGACACCTTCAACACATTTTAGGGACGGCAAAGCATTAGTCACCCCATGTTTACAGAATAGAAATCAGCTTTAACAGGGGCTTATTGGGGAGCTGAAAGGCTTTGGGAAGCACACTGCTTGTTAACTGGTGATTAAGATATCGCACACAAAACAAACTCTTGCAGCAAGGACAGATTGCATTGTTCTATGTGTTCTTAATCAATTTCAAATATTAGCCCAGCTGGGTCAAAGCAGGATTTCAAAGCGGTAAACATTTTCTATGCCTCAGAGACATTTTCCACAACTGTGTTGGAGGGTGGAAGAAAAAGAAATCATTAATTCCTTGCACAAGCCTTTACTGAATGTCTGGTATGCCTTAGGGATATATAAATGAAGAAGATGTAGCACAGAATTAAATGCTATCTCTTCCATCAGCCCACAGCCCCTTTGTGTGCTGAAGCTGACCCCACAGGTATGCGAGAACCAATGTTGCTCATCTCTTCCCAACTCTACTCTCATTGGCCTCCTGTGAGTGGCTTGAAATTGACCACAGTGGGACTATGTACACCACAGCAGTCAACAAATGCTGAAGATCAGGGCTTCCCCTTCCAGGAGAGCCAGTTTACCAACACACCACCTTCTACACGGCCCAATGAGGGGTTCCCAAGTACCTCTCCCACTCATCTCCAGCCATTCTCACCTTTCTCCTTATGTGCCAACCATACTGACCTTTCCGAGCGTCAAACCCACCTAGCGTGTCACAACCATAACTATATACCTGTCTAACTACACAAGCTCAGGAGTCAGCTGCCTGCCTTCAAATAGCAACTCCATCACTTAATGGCTGTGTGAACTTTATTCACTTCGGGTCTCTGTGCCTGTTTCAAAACCAACAGCAGCATAAGGACTTTTTCAGACACACAAAAGCAGAAATGCGCTTGCTCATGTGAACCCATCTCAACTGAGGTCGAGGCACATAAAGCTTGAGATGGTGTGTGCTGGTCGGATTTCTTAGTGAGGTTTTTCTTAGCTTCACTTTATATTTTAAAGAAAGAGTATTATCAAAGGCTAGGCTTCATCAACAACGTAAAATTAAGCCTTATAATTGGGCCAATCTGAATTATTAAACCAGCTGGATTAAAGATTATCATATTCAAATTAATTTCTTTTAAACCTTCCAAAAATAAAATTCAATGCAATTGCTAAAGGCCATTTCCAAATACTAAATAGGCCATTGTGCTTTTTCAAAAGCTTTGGTTTTCTTAAATACAATAACCCTTCGTGTATCCAGAACCCAAATATACGGCAAGCTCACCATTCCAGAGCAGAGCAGCAAGATCTGCGAGCAGCCGAAATTGCTATTACACAGTTCCGGTTTGAGAGGCTCAGCGGCCTTTCGCAAACAAACTTTCAAGTCTTTACTATGTTATATGATGACTCAAATAACAATGCTTCACAGAGTCCTGTATTAGCCGCCAACATTTTGCTTCTTAATCGCTAAATCTGCACATTGTCCTTTCAGTAACATTCTACTTATTAAATATTAGATCTGGGTAAAACATAAGCAGATGCTTCTGGAAGCTCTGAAAACCGACTGCTCTCGGTGATTCTCAAAGGGGTATCCCACCAGAGCTCCCTCCCTTGTCCCATGGTTAGAAGGACACCAAACCACCCTTGCTCACTATGTTCTTATGAGATACTTGCCCCCCAAGAAGACACTGGAGGCTGTCACAGCCTCAGTGCCCACTCCACTGGGTCAACCTAAAGGTCAGACTTGCTGCCAAAGGTTGTTCTCTTTCTGCAGAAGGTAAAGCCCCTGACATGAGTCCAAGCACCTAGGACAGGCCTGCACGACCATGCAGGGAACCTGGTTTTCTGTCACCAGATGGGTCACCACAAACTACTCTGTAACAAACAGGGCTGTCTTGAACTTCCAGTACATGGGCCTCTATCCTTGGATTTTCTTGATGTGTAATTTACAGTGATTTCTGAAATGCACAGCCAGCTAATGCCCAACTTAACAAACTCAGTTGCGTTCCAAAAGCCAGCATTTTCACATCTTAGAATCCACGTTTCTGTGGCTGGCCCCTTGGCCGAGTGGTTAAGTTCGTGCGCTCCGCTGCAGGCGGCCCAGTGTTTCATTGGTTCGAATCCTGGACGCGGACATGGCACTGCTCATCAGGCCACGCTGAGGCAGCGTCCCACATGCCACAACTAGAAGGACCCACAACTAAAATATACAACTATGTACCGGGGGAATTTGGGGAAAAAAAGGAAAAAATAAAATCTTTAAAAAAAAAAAACAAAAAAAACCCCCAAAAAACTGAGAAGTCATTATGAAAAAAAAAAGAAAAAGAAACACACAGAGTGGGGCTGGCCCTGTGGCACAGTGGTTAAGTTCACACGTTCCACTTTGGCGGCCCAGTGTTTGCCAGTTCAGATCCTGGGTGCAGACATGGCACTGCTTGGCATGCCATGCTGTGGTAGGCGTCCCACATATAAAGTAGAGGAAGATGGGTATGGATGTTAGCTCAGGGCCAGGCTTCCTCAGCAAAAAAAAAAAAAAAAAAAAGAGGAGGGCTGGCAGTAGTTAGCTCAGGGCTAATCTTCCTCAAAAAAGAAAAAAAAGAAACACACGGAGTGAACCAATGAATGTGGGAACATAATCACCTGGTGTTGAAGTGCTTCCCGAAGACACACTCGGAGCTCTGTCTTGGTAGCCTGGGGGTCTATCCCCCTTCCTGGCAGCCGGAAGAGGGAAGGTTTCACCCGGCCACACCTCTCCACCCAGGCTACTGAAGACTCTGAGGGCTTGCACCCCTGCCTCCAAGGTGGGGTCTGAAATGAGCTGGGATAAGGAACCATGTAGAGCCAGGCCACTGGCCAGGGTATCATTTTCCTGGTGTTTCTTGACCCTGTCTGCTTCCCCAGTTGCCGCCCCTACTTCTCCTTTGGACCTAAGGCTTCCTGCTTGGGTCTCTGCTCTCCTTATCCTGCTTCAGAATGGCATTCTTTCACACCCTCTCCCTTCATCTCCTGACCTTGACACTGGCACAGGGTCTCTGGAGGTTGTTACCAAGAGTGTTTATTACTGGTAATAACCAGTAATAAAGGAGGAGAAGGGTCTCCCCTCTGCCTCCCTCCCCTCCCAGGCAGTTGTGTTCACTTTTGTCCATTTGGTGAGGATAAAATGGTGCCTCAGAGCCATCGGACCATTAGCACATAAAACAGTTCAGACAGCAGTGCCTGCAGCACCTATCCAGGTACACTCAAGAAGCTTCCATCAGTGGGTTTCCACCGGTTTAAAAGAGTAACTTCAGATTTAGCTCAGCACCTGGTACAGAGCAATTCGGGTCACCAAATTCCAAAACAGGACTAAAGTAACATGAAGAAGCCTGAATGTGAGATTCAACCAGAACCTGCTGCAATCAAGCTCTAAGAACAAGTTCTGTCAGCACCTACATGACTCCTAATAGTTATTTCTCTGTTAGGCACGCCGCCAAAGGAATTGTCCAATGGCATTTAATCTCAAACTTAGCAAGAGTAAAATTTCCCCTCAAGTGTAATGTTTTATTTCTAGCCTAGCTCTAAACTTTCCCCCTATCCAGAGTGCCCTTTCTAATTTTCTGCACAGACAGGGAAAAACAACAAAGCAGATGGATGAGGCAAAGCAAAGTGTATTGTATAGGAAACCACCAACTGTTAAGGGCTGGGAGTTACCTCACCAAAATTAAAAAGTGGGGGCACTACTTCAAAGGAGTGAGGGTGAGTTTCCCATCTTGAGCAAATATATTTTTAGTCCCTGGTAATAATTATTATTAGATACGTCTTCTCCTTGTCTATTTATTCTTTGTAACCAGTGAAATATTCTTATGAAAAAAATCTTATGTTTGTCTAGTTTACATCACAAACTCTTAGTTCAAAATATTTCTAATTATCCACAATTAATCACTATTTAATTTAATTGTGATAAGGTTACATTTCATTAAGGCAACTCTTACTACATTTCTGCTAAACCTCTCCCTTTCCTCTCTAAAATGATCAGCCCCCTAGATATTTGTTGCAGGTGCTAAAATGGTTTATAAATACATTCCATTCAGCAAGTATTTATTAAAAATGCCTATTCTGCGCAAAATTCTATGCAGAGAGTTGGTGGGAATGCCATGATGAAAAGAGGAAAAGAGAAAGTCCTGCTTTCAGAAATGTTAGAATGTCAGGAGGGGATACACACAATACTGGCACATCAACCCATCATCTCAAACCCAGACTGATATTTACATTGCTCGGAAAACTTTTTCTTAACTAGTTAGTTAGTTAACTAGTTAGTTAGTCCATGTCCTAAGTCCAACCACTTTTATAAACATCATCTTCAAGTACTTGATTTAATGTCTCATTTTATATAGAAAGTTGTTTCATTATTCAATTAAATGCCAACTTAATGTCCCCTTTGATGTACTGGAAAGGAATCTGAAGAAAATGAAAACCAGAAAACTAAAGAGAAAAGTAGCTTTTAAGAACATGACTACAACTGATTATAATCAGCACACACACGCGCACACACACACTCTATAACTATGGCTGAAAAGGACTGTTTATCTTTAATACAAGGACGAAAAAATATTTTGGCTATCCCGGTCCTAGAGAGTCACCAATTTCCACTTTCTTTGACAATAAAACTGTCAATAATCCCTTTTTCTTTCTTAATAGCTTTCTTTCTACTTCTTCATATCCAAATTTAAATGACCCTAATTAGAATTCCAATGAAACTGATTCATACAAATTTTGTTAACACAGCAATGGGGCTAGAAAGGGACACTTTGAATATGGGCACAAGTTGTGGTCATATTAGTAGAAATAATTACCTGCTTCCTTGTCCCCCTCTAATCCCCCTTCTTAGAGCTAGATATTAACAAAAACATTGATACAATTAATGTACTGCATGCGGGGCCCCACTGATCACATCTTCAAAGAACTGTGGTTAAAAAAAAAAAAAAGGCTTGCAATATCAAAATTGGTCTACTATTTAACCTTGAAAAATCTTTAACAAGTCTCTAAAATGCAAACATTTTACAAAAAGTTCACTAGCTCAGACTTCCAATAACTATCCTCTAAAGTTAAAAATCAAACATCAAAAAATTCAAGTAAACTTTAAATGGTGTAGAAGGAAACACTTTTTAAAAATTTCAGGCCATCATTTCCTCATTACAGAAAATATATTTGCATATGTTTCTAAGGGTATATGAAGTTAATTTGATGCCTCTCCCTTCATGCTAAAGAAAATTCAGTTTCCTGGAATTGACGGATTGCATTCCTAACTTTTTTTAATTCTAATTTAAACTCCTTTTTAAATTAGTCGTAATATTTTTAAAAAGATAACTAGCAAATGAAACAGACCCACGAAAAAGTAAATATATATCATAATTACCTTTTGCCTCCTGCAAAGTCCTCCCCTTCAGGCATTGCTGCCCTTTAAAAATAAAAATACAAGGAGAGGGCTGGGGCACCTGTGTGTTCTGATTTCTTCTCCACTCACACGACGAATATCAGGAGGAAAAACCCAGTAGTCCAGTTCTTTCCTTTCTGGAAAACAGCGCTCCTGGTATTTACAAACTTCCCGAGCGCCTGCCTGCCTTGAATGAAGCCACGAGCCGGGTTATTATGACTGCCCCTTCTAAAAATAAATAGGTCACCTCTTACTCCCAGGACCGTGACAGGCAGCTGGGAGCAAGCATCTTCTCTCCAGTCGTGTGAGAAGGTGTCACCACCCAGCTATTAACCTTTATTGGGATGACTTCGCCTGGGCCAGCCTACCCTTTCTCTTTCCTTCTTTTTCCTGGTATGACAAGCACCCCACCAAAAAGGGCGGTGTGCCACAGGGAGCTTGAAACCTCAGCCTGGGCTATCAGATCTCCAATTCACAGGAGGAAGTAGAGAGTGAAATGGGCTGTATGTACAAGAGCTCAGAGGCTTGTTTGCTCTGAGAATGCTTAGACACTCAGCAACAGATCTCTTACTCAAAAAAAAAAAAAAAGGAAATAAACAATTGTGTTTTCAGGCATATTGTTTTGCAAGAAAATCCTGCTTCGGGTCATCTAGATTTCTCAACTCAGAATAAGTATGCGCACGAACATGAAACCATGTGCTCCTTTGGGCAACAGAGTTTCTCCCGCAGGACTTCCCTCTGTCATCAGGGAGCAGCCTGACCCCGGCACACGGCTGGGCTGTGAGCCTAAGATGTTTTTATAGCTTGGCTCATCACTGCGTAGGAGTCATCAGTCACCACGTACTGTCATTTGCTGCAATGTTTAAGAGCAGGACAAAAATCACTTCAATTGCCTCCAAAAAGGCTAGGGGAAAAGTTTGTACCCAGGTGGTCAAAAGGTACAAATTTCCAGTTATAAAATAAATAAGTTATGAAGATGCAATGTTCAACATGCATTACTACAGTTAATAATATTGTATCGTATAACTGAAAGTTGCTAAGAGAGTAGACCCTAAAAGTTCTTATCACAAGAAAAAAAATGTAACTATATGTAGTGATGGATGTTAACTAGACTTGTGATCATTTCACAATATATACAAATATCAAATCATTGTATTATACATCTGAAACTAACAAAATGTTACAGCTCAAGTATATCTGAACTTAAGAAAGTATAGCTCCTTCCCCATTAAAAAAAAAAGGCTAGAAGAAATATTACTGAGATTCCTTTAGGAATATACCCTAAACGCTTTGCATAAAAACTTGAAAGCATTTTTTTCCTGATTGGGGACCTTAAGTCAGGCAGTAAGCAAGATCTAATTATTAGGAAACAATATACTTTCCTTTTTAAAATGTGTGTTCCATTGTCACATTATAGTTAATGCTGGCCGTAAGTCTGTATTTAAGATACATTTTACATTTATATTTGTCAAAGTGCCCCAGAAAAGGGCACTGAAAAAATCCAAACAATGTATTAACCTGCTTTCTTTTGGATAGCATTAGCTATTTTGTGATACATGCATGTCACAAATCAAGATACTTCTTTAATATTTCACACCAGATCTAAAGTTTTAGACTTCAAAGTCTAAGGTGAAGTTGGTGCAGATACTCAAACACATCACTCAAATACAGTTGACCTTGAAGGAAAACAGTCGTCAGCAAAGTTCTGAGGATCAGGCGTTGCAGGAGCCTCTCAGAACCAGAGCAGCGTTCTGTGTTAGGAATTCCAGTTCAAGGAAGTGAAAAGTTGCAACACTGAAAACATTATCAGTGAGAATACTTCAGCACTTTTATTTAACCTTATCAACAATAACAAATGCTAATTCTATGATCTAACAAAGTTCTGAGAATTTGATCCCGTTCATTTTACCCTTTGTTCTCCTCAGCTCCTATTCGACTACTTCTTGACTATCTGAATATAGCTCCTGTTGAACTTAGTTGCTGGTGACTACATAAGTGAACATATCCCTGAAACCTGCCTCTCCATTTCAAAGGACAATTTCAAAGGACAATTAGTGCTGCTACAGATGAATTACCAATTACTACCACAAACCATTTACTAAAATACTTGTTTTAAGCACGCCTTCATGCATTTTTAAATTACTTGCTCCAAGCATGAATTCCCCTTTAGATATATTTGTGTTAGTTTCTGAAAATCACAAGGACAAGGAGATAAAATACTGATGGCACATATAACAGAAATCAGAGTGTAGCTACATGACGGACACAGTGGGGGGCTTCCTCGCCTCAAGGATACTTCCATCGTTCGGGGGATTAGGGTGCCAAGGGCTCCCTCATGATTGCTGACCTAAAATCTACTGAAAATCCTGAATTTAAGGACTCACAGAATACAAACACGTGAGAGACCCTGAGGGCCATGGAAGCCACCCAAGATTTCAGATGCTGAACTGGGGCCTAGCAAAGTTAGGTGACCTGCTGGTGACAGAGCCAGGAGCAACCTTCATTGCAGAGCGCTCTTTCCACTCCTCCAGCTGAAGAGACGGCAGAGCCCACTCTCTCTGGCAAAAGCTTATGTGGTCACACACTTCCATAGTTTAAGTTTGCTTATATTCACGCTCTTTAAAATTTGTGTGCTTTTAATTTTAGTAATATACTTTAAATTAGCATTTTTTTTGCTGAGGAAGATTTGCCCTGAGCTAACATTTTTTTTTTTAAGATTTATTTTTTTCCTTTTTCTCCCCAAAGCCCCCCGGTACATAGTTGTATATTCTTTGTTGTGGGTCCTTCTAGTTGTGGCATGTGGGACGCTGCCTCAGCGTGGTTTGATGAGCAGTGCCGTGTCCGCGCCCAGGATTCGAACCAATGAAACACTGGGCCGCCTGCAGCGGAGCGTGCGAACTTCAGCACTCGGCCACGGGGCCAGCCCCCTGAGCTAACATTTGTTGCCAATCTTCCTATTTTTGCTTGAGGAAGATTCGCCCTGAGCTAACATCTGTGCCAGTCTCCCTCTATTTTGTATGTGGGTTGCTGCCACAGCATGGCCACTGACAAGTCGTGCAGGTCTGCACCCAGGAACCGAACCTGGGCCATAGAGTGTAGTGTGCTGAACTTAACCACTAGACCACAGGGATGGTCCCAAATTAGAACTTTTACCTTCCTTTGCAGTTTAAAGTTACAGTATGACCTAAGAAAATCATAGCCATATATCAAAGCTAAATGTCCACTTTTCTTAATGCCTCTTTTTCTCTTCACACAATCATCAGTCTAAGAGGTCTGTTTCTTTCCATTTCTTCTACAGCAGCGCTGTCTGAAGCTCTGGAACTTTCCATCAGAGACAACAGGAGGTACCCTCCCTCTCTTGGAGGTTACAGGGCAATACTGGCATGAATGGCCAAAAAGGAGGGAGGGAGGTCATTGGCAGACAGAAAATTATTAAGTAGGGTAGAGTAACTCTTTGTTAAACTGACCTAACAGAATTCTTGCTGAAGGCAAGCCAGGGTGATCAGATATTACTGGGGATGGTGAGAGAGAAGGTATTTGGTTAGATATTTGGGGTGATTCAGATATCAAGGGTGGGGAATTCTTACTACACTGACTTAACAGAACTCTTGATAAAACTGGGTTCTTGAGGACATACCTAAGGACAGGGCCTAGGTGAGAAAGAGCTCAGAGGAGCCTGATTCCAGTTTGGTCAAAGAGAGAGTCTTTTTCACCTCCTAAGAACAGGCACGTTTTTATTCCTTATATTAGCATTCAGTACTACAAACTGTGTGGACCCTCCAGAGCCACACTGTCCAACAGCAATTGAAATGTGGCCAGTTCAGAATTTTAAAATTGAGTAGGAAAAAAAGAATGTAAAATATCTCATTACTAATTTTAATATTGACTACATGTTGAAATGATATTTTGGGTATATCAGTTAAAATACATTGTTAAAATTAATTTCACTTCATTTTTACTTTTTTTTAACGTGGATACTAGAAACTTTAAATTATATATGTAGCTTGCATTCTATTTCTATTGGCCTGTACAGCTCTAGAGCTTTAATTCTCTACTTCTCGGCCAAAATAGGTCTAAATTAGACATAAAACAAAAGGTACTGTGAGAGCTGAGTGGCTAACACAATCATACCAATTGTTTCCAAAACACTTCTGGAATCACTTTTATCCAGAAGGAAAAAGGGTAGAGATTACAAAAGGCAATTGATGGGACAATACTGGGGAAAGCCCATCGAGCGTCTACTCCAATATCTTGGCCTCCACTTTTCTCCACCGAAAACCTTCTCCCATCCTTCCCTCCCTCCAGCCTCCAAAGCCAACAGGATCCTGAGTAACTTCTTCAAGGCCAGGCTGTATCCCAAGTTCTTGATTCCCTCACCTCCTCTCTTCTCCAATCTGCACCACTAATTTTCCCATCCTCTTCTTCCTGGTTCATGACCCTCTCAAATTCTACTGGCTCTTTCCCCTCAGCCCACAGACATATACCCAAGCCTCTTCCTGACATCCCACCGTTGACACACATCTCCTCCTATTTACTAACCTCTGTCTTCTGTCCTTTACAGCCAAAGGTCCTAACCAGTGGTCTGTGGTCAACTCACTCCTCACTAAGTAGAATCTACCTTTTCTCCCCGCCACGATCCTGGCACTGCTCTTCATAAGACTGCAGTAATCCAGCTGCAAATGCAGTTGATACTTACCGTTCATCTAATCTGACTTGACCTCCTTGCAGTATTTCACTGCTGCCTGCTTCCTTCTTGGCGGTCTCTCCACCCCTGGCTCGAAGACTCCACTTTTTGTGCTCAGCTCCAACTTCTCTCAACATTCCAACCTGTTCTAACTGGCTCTTAAATGTTGGTGATCTCTAGGGCAGGGCTTCCAAATCTGAAACAGTACAGCGTAGTTCCCCCCCACCCCCAGCCACTCTAATTCCATAGCATCCGGACGGGCCATGAATTTGCTCGCAGATGCTGCTGATGCTGCTGGTGGGGGACCCACACTTTGAGAGCATGGTCCTAGCATTCTAACGTTGGCTGTCTTCCTTTTCATGCCATACAATCTCCCTAGGAAATCTCTCTATTCTCAGAATTTTAATTCTCACCTCTATGCCCAGAATCTATATTCCTAAGCCAGACACTCCCCAGAATTCCAAACCCATATATCCTATCACTCACTAGCTGTGGTACACTGGAGCTGCCTCTAACTAGCTCATGAAACCTGTTAGCATCTCTTCCCACTCCATGTTCAGTGATGTCAAGAATGTAGTTTGAAATCAGCCATGGTGGGAGTATTTACACCATGGAAGTTGGTAAATGCTACAAATCAGCCACCTATCCCCTCCTCACTCTGAGCCGGTTATTACAAATGTACCTGCATGCCACTGATTGCTAGACATCCTAAACTGTGTTAAATTAATTAAACAAGGAGGCCATTAGAATGAGGTGGTTCTCATGCCTTAGCAGCCTAGGTAAGCAAACCAAAACCTAAGCCTATAAATGCCTCCAGGTTAAGAAATTGAAATATAAGTACAACCAATCACAAACAGCCAACTAGGATTTCCCAAATAAGTCAACCTTAAGCTCCATCCAGTCAATTAATTTCCTTGCTTTGCTTCCACATCTTCTCTACAAAGTCTGGCCCCATCGGCTGTGGAGTGCTCCTAACCACTTCCAGTTTGGTGCCACCTGATTCAAACTGATTATTGCTCCAATAAATTCCTAAAAATTTTACGATGCCTCAGTTTACCTTTTAATATGTAGAAGTCCCAAAAGCACCTCCAGGAAACAAGTCCCAAGAGGACTCACCATCTCTCTGCCATCTGCTCCCCCTTACCTTTTTCTATTTCTTTTCTTCTTCAATTTCTTTCTTCAGGGAAGTAATCCCTCTTCTTCTCAATCCCTTTATTCTGATGGATTTTCATCACAGAATTTAGCAACATCTCAATTTATCTTAACTGTTTGTTTACATGTCAGCTATCTGAATCCCCGAAGGTCAGCAGGGACTTCATCTTCCTTGCTACTATCAGCCGTAGTAAAAGCACGGCAGAACTAGCTTCTAGAACAGAACATGCTAGTGTTATTTTTAGGTAATGTTAGTAGTTAGTATTAGTTGTGTAAGTGAAGAAATGTTCCAAATGGTCAACTGAGGCAGAAACACGGGAGCTACGTGCACTCCTCTCCCTTCACTAGTCAGAGAAGACTCTCACCACAGGCGACCAACTCGAACGCATTGAGCTATATCACTAAACACCTCTCAGACTCCGCGCTTGTGTAGTTATTGTCTTAAGTCATTGGTATCATGCTTTTGATCAAGTACTCTTGGCAGTACACACCCTCCAAATATATTGTGCATTTATAAATTTTATGCATATATTTTTTCAATGTACATATATGACTTGTAAATATTTTATGTACTTCATAAATCATATTTACAAAATAAAAACATGTAAAGATGAAATAAACATACGCATTCCTTATGATCACAAAAAACCGAAAGCAATCTCGAAGCCTATCCATAAGGGATTGATTAAATTACGGTACAATGAAATCCTATGCTGCTGCTAAAAAGAATGAGATGGTTGGGAAAACCTTTCCATAATATGTTTACTTAAGAAAAAAAGAGAGATGGAACAGAAAACAGGATTTTTGCTCAAGCCAGACCAGGAAGAGTTCCTGCCTTCGAGGAGTTCGTACAAGATACATGCTGGTTGAATGAGAGAAAGAAAACCAAAGCAAGCCGTCCCTCCACCCATTGACTCAACAGCATCAGAATCCCCCTTCTCTGCCTTTTTCATGCCCCACCAAAGACTTCCAAAGTTGCCAATACAGAACTTGTTTCCCATGAAAATTCAGAGGATATATTACGCACTTTGCAAAAGTGCAATAACAGTATGGAACGAGTATCAAAGCCACTATATTTCTGGAACAAAGTGGAAAAGCCTATTTTCTCCCTTGAATTAAAAAAAAAAAAAATCAAAGGATGAAATGACTGTATCTGTACATGGTGTGAATGATGCCATTGAGTAATGATAATCCAATGAATAATCACGATGCGCCACACCACTGAGAGATGGGACCCTCTCTCTCTCGGTTTCTGGTTGGTGGACTCATACTGAGACTTGTCCTAGATCAGTGGCTTTCAAAGCAATAAAAACTTTTTTCCCTCCCAAATGCTACATTATGCCAAACCTTAGTATATAAAAGATATAACAACCAAAAAGAGTTACTTGGGGGGAGGGCAGTGAAATGTGGCCTCACCACCCCCACAAAGGCAGCTCCTGAATCAGGTCCCTGGAAACCCAGAGCTGCTCAAGATACAGTTGGAAAACTGTGCCCTAGATCATCTGGTCAGGAAGAGAAATTGGGAAGCTTTTTGCTCAGTCTCTTCTCATAAAAATTAAAACAGAATCAACCTAGTTACCCATTTTATCTTTTTACCTTTTTTCAGCTTGGTGCATGGAGTGTTTTCCTCAAATTTCTTTTCATTCAAAAATTAGCTGACATTCTAAAATCAAGATACAGCACCTCTGAAGTCCCACCCCCAAGCTTTCTGGTCAACCTTCTTCTTCCCTTTGCTGGAGGTATCACTGTATTCACCTGATTTCCCAGGCTGGGACAGTGCCTCTTGTCCTGGAATAATTAATAACAGACCCCTTCCACCCTCATCAGTGAACTTGTTTAGGCCATAAATTGTAAGGCAACCCAACAGATCAATATTTTTCTTACCCCTATTTGTCAGAACTCCCATTTTGTTAATTTGTACTGGATTTTCACATAATTTCTCATGGTCTGGGTGGGGAGCCCCAAATGGAGCCAATTCTTTACCACAGACCACTCAGTTTGGCCAGCAGGTGCCTCTCATAACTTTCCAGTCCAGTCTGTGCTACACCTGCCGTCTGACCCTGCCATAGGTTGAACTGCATCCCTTCTAAAAGAGATATAACAAAGCTAAGCTGTCTGGAAAGTGTGGTTTAGACAGAACAGAGAGCGGCCACCGCCCAAGGGATCCTAGAGAAGCAATCCAGCCTGGGAGGTGAAAATGCCAGGAGTGGAGGGACCGACATACGGGAGAAGAGTCAGAAAACAGCAGGAGGGAAAAGGGCATCAAGGAGTGCAGAGACGCTGGGGGGTAGAGAGATTAGCAGGGAGCACCGTAAAGGACCAGATAGCCCCCAAGAGTTGCGTCCTGTCCTAGCTACCTCTTGGTCATGCTGATCTCTAAGGGGGTACATTTGATGTCTTAACTTTCTGATCAAATATATTTCTTAATAAAACTTGACTAAACGTTAATTTTTAAATTGTGATATTAGGAGTTAAAGACCATTTGAATCCTTGAAACAAAGTGTGAACACCACAAATAACCCATTTGCCCACTCTTTCAGTAAATTCACAACAGGAAGAGCAGGGTAATGGTAGACAGAGGAGAAGAGCAGGAAGTGACAGTGAATTCAGAGTACAGGCGTAGCCTTGAGAAACATGGAGAGGAAGAGGAGGCAGTTGGCCAACTTCTTGACAAAGAGAGAAGAAAAGGACCACATGAAACAGGGCAGTCCTTGGACCTCACACATCACCTCACCCCGCGTCACTGGCTTGTTGTTCGTGTGTCCTGCATTTACTAAGACCTATTTCATTGCACTAAACACGGTCTCTACAAACCTGTCTGTGACCTCCTCTCCAAGGGCGTGTTGGCCACCTGTGACTGGTTTTGCTCCTGCTTACTTCTCCCCTTCTCTCCTTAGAACATAGTTGATGTGCCTCTGTATCAAGCCAATTTCTTTCTATCTCATCTCCTTCTCATCCTTTCCCAAACCCCTACCCTCCTCCCCAGACAAAAAACTTCTATAAAACTCCAGCAGGCATATAGTCACTGGTACAAATCAAAATCACTAGGGGTCCAAATGTTATCATTGGTTCAAGCTTCCCTCCACAGAACACACCTGTTCCTGAGTAATCTTGCTTGCTTTCTCACTTAAAGCTCTCTTCTAAGGCTCTAGTTGTATTTCAGGGGTGAAGGTCCTTGATAGAGAATCTTTGGTTCCAAGAAATTAAGAACAAACGGCCATCAGAGAGAAAGGACTCTGGCAGATCTCACTGCTCTTAGCAAACATAAGGAAATGGAAAATCTCCAAGGCCACAAATCGTAGAGACAGAGGTCTTTGCAGACGGTAAAGACAGTGACTCAACAAGACTGGCATAGAGCTCAAAACAAACTTCACCTCCTGAGTTTAAAAACACAATGCAAGACAGGGCAATTATAACCTGTTTAATATGGATTACGTGATACTTTTGTTATATGTTGATCTTCCTTATCACATGTTGCTTCTGTCAGTGTTGAAAATTATTTTTCACTTCTAAAATAGCACCCGATAAGATGTTTCTTGGCTATATATTTACTCAGTATTTTGTGGAGAAGCCAAACTGAAATGGAGAGTTTCCAGCCCTACAATAGTTAACCATTATTCCCATATTAGTTTTGAGGGTAGGGGCTGGGTGACTGGAAAGCTTCCTTCTCCAGTCCCGTTGTGCACACACCAGCTGACTCCTGGGCCTTGGCTGAGTGAGCTCCACCTGCTGACCCAGCTTGGGTGGGGAGGAGAGATCTCCTCAGACACTGAACGAACTCCTCCAGACAATGGGGTTTGGGGGAATGTGCCTCCGGGCTAATATCCTACGGCTTCTAGGCATTTTCTAAGAGGAACTAGCCCCTTCAGAAGCATTCGCTGCAAGAAGAACTGGGCATCTGCTGATTTTGACATGTGGGAAAGAAGGCGGCCTTAACTGAAGAGACCGCGTAACTGCTTCTTGGAGAAGAGCAGATCCCACCAATAACCTGACAGGCCGGTGTCTCCTTACTGCCTCAGCCACTGTCTGACACTAAACCTGGTCTCTCAGAAACATGGTTGATCTCCTTTAGGCCACCTCAGGGTTCCAAATGGTACACTAATAGCAAGCTGAAGGAGTCTCATAAGTGACGTCGTTTCTATCAGGGTCTGAGTAAAACCCTTTCAGTGACTAGCAAAAAGCAATGAGCTTTAAAAACAGAATAAGACGAATCCAAAACATGAACCTTGAAGAGCCTCAGAAGAGAAACTGGGTCCATTAAGTCTCTGATGGGGTTAATCTGATTTCCTGCCTCGACAATAATTCCTTACAACGGGTCTCCTTCAGCATCCAGCACCTCTCTCCTATAAACATAACAAACTTGTTTTACTTTAGTAAACTTTTTATACTGGGATAATTTTAGATTTACAGAAGACTTGCAAAGATAGTGCAGAGAGCTCCTACATACCCCCCACCTGGTTTCCCGGGGTTAACATCCTACATTACCACAGCACATTCGTCAAAACTAAAAACCAACATTGGTACATTACTATGAACTAACTCTAGACGTCATTAGTACTTCACTAGTGTTTTTCACTAACATCCTTTTTTCTCTTCCAGGATCCCATCCAGAGAACCAAAGTGCATCCAGCTGTCAGATCTCCTTAGTCTCCTGTCATCTATGAGATGACATATGCTCAGTCTTTCTTTGGTTTCATGACCTCGACAGTTTGAGAAGTATTTTGCAGCTATCAGGTATTTTGTAGAATGCCCCTCAGTTTGGATTTGTCTGATGTTGTCCTCACGATTAGACTGAGGCTATGGGTCTTGGGGAAGACAACTACAGAGGTGAAGGCCCTTTTCATCCCATCAGGGAGTTCATGATGTCCACATGACCTCTCACTGGTGATGTTAACTTCATCACTTGAATAAAGCAGCGTTTGCCACGTTTCTGCACCGCAAAGTTATTGTTTTTCCCTTTCCATACTCTAGTCTTTGAAAGCAAGTCTAAGTCTAACCCACATTCAAAGAGGAAGAGAGGTAGTGCACAGGGACACAGTTCCACTGCCTGAATGGGGAAGTAGCAACATATACTATTTGGAATTCTTCTGGAAGAAGATTTGTCTCTCCTCTCTCCCTCATTTAATTATTTATTCAACCATTTATATCAGTGAGGACTTATGTGGACTCATAAGGACTTAAGAGTTTGGGTTATAATCCAGTACTATGTTCTTGACTGTGTTGCTGAAATTGTTCCAGGCACAAACTTGTTTCCGCCCACCCTGCCCTCTCCAATGACCCCTCCTTCACCCCTTCAAGAGACCTGGAAAGGCCACCTCTCCGCCCTCTTGACACTGCTCCACTCGACTTGCCGCCCAACCCTAAACCAAGTGTATACCCAGCCCCCTCCAAGGTTATCTTGCTTCCTTCCCACCCAGTATCAGAACCAGCCAAGAAGGGACACCAGGACTGGACCCAGAAGTCAGAGAGGAAAAAAAGCCTGTGCTCCACACGCGTCCATCCATCTCCCTGGACACAGGTGAGACGGGATGTTCCGTGTGCCCCTTCTTGGGAGTGCTGATACTGTGAGGAGTGCCCTCAGAGGTGAGCTGTGTGGACATGTGAGCTACTCCAATGTGTTTTTATGAAGGCCATGACAACCTGACATTTTTTCCCTCACTCTGATGAAATTTCCAGGATGGAAATCAAGTTCAAATATCCTTTCCACGTGCACCATTCGTCCTTACCTTTCATGTTGCTTTCCTATTTTGAGTATTAGAGGAAGTCCACGGTTTAAAAATGGAAACGAGTCTTGGCTTCTTCACCTGCACCTACTTTTAGCATCAAACCATGGCAACATCGTACACACAATTCATCATGGGTTTTCACAGCGGATTCATGAGGCCAGACATTGCTTCCAATCTGCTTATTTATAACCAATGTGAATTGTTTATATCAAACTTGACTTTGCATTTTTTAATAAGACAATGAAATCACAAGTTGTACTGAAAACTGTTCAGGGCAATGACCTGTTCAAGACTCCTGATCCAGGTTCTGTGTCCACCATGAGCAGTGAAAATGTAAACATCACCTCAGTCCTAAATATAAGTGTCAAACAAGAGACACGCTGTGTCAGAAGCTGTAACAGGGGCCAGGAAACGCGTGTTTCCATACCACCTGTGCATGGATGTGCAGGAGGGGACACTGTGGTTACATGCGTCTTCCAGGATGACTGGGTCCCCTCCCCCCACCATGAAAGTGCAACTGCCGTCATGGAAGGAGATAAACAGGAGTCTCACAAACAAGGAGAAACGATGTTCCCAGGGTCTTCACAGTCACAGAATCACAAACACAAAAGGCAAAAGCGAGGCTCCTCTTGGGGAAGTCAGCCCGAGAAACAGGCTTCAGTGGACAAAGGCAAATCTGGGGGATGGAGAGTGAGCAAACTCTGGGTCTCCAGCTGTCTTAGTCACGGTTTGGTCCCACAGGGGAACCAGGTGGTGCCTCAGAGCCCACCATGGGGGTAAATATCGTCCCTTTAAAACACCCTTTGCTTCGTTCGTTTTACTTGAAATTATCCCTCAAAAAGATGATGTACGTGATCTTACCAAATCTGTCATATAGCAGCGCTGCACATTCAATTGCTCTATTTTGAATAGACAAGTACTGGGGGAAGAAAAAATGGCCAAAACAACACAAATCAACGCTAGTTTGGGGAGCTTTTAGATGTCACAAAGGTTACCTGATAGAATTGGTAAAAAATAATAACACCAACAATAACATAATTAAAAAGAACAAGACATTTATCACAGATCTCATAATTATTGTGGAGGTGACCTTACAATTGAAGGGGCTAAGTATTATCGTAAATAAGCCTTTCAGAAATTTCCTCAGAAAGTAATATAGTAAGTGGTCAAGTGATGAAGACTGATTGACAGATTGGTGGTTGCCAGGGGAGGGGGTGGGGGATGAGGGAATCGGGTGAAGGGGGTCAAAGGTATAAAATTCTAGTTGTAAAATAACTAAGTCATGGAGATGTAATATACAGCATAGTTACTACAGCTAATGATACTATACTGCATATCTGAAAGTTGCTAAGAGAGCAGATCTTAATTCTTATCACAAAGAAAAAAATGTATAAGTATGTGAGGTGAGGGATGTTAACCAAACTTATTGCGGTGATCATTTTGCAATATATACAAAATATAAAATCATTATGTTGTACACATTAAACTTACACAGTGTCATATGTCAATTATATCTCAATAAAACTGAGTGGAACTGGAAGCCATTGAAATCATGAGCTCTGGCTGGTGTGGAGATCAGCTCTTCAGGGTCAAGAGAAGGAGAAGGGGGCAGCTAGGGGTGAGACCCAGCCCAGGTTCAAAGGCATGACAATGAGAGTGGGGGTCTAGGACACATTCTGAGATGGAGCCAAGTGGGTTTAGTGAGGGACTGAATGTGTGGAATTAGGACATGGTGTATCAAATATGACTTGAATCTATTCACCCGAACACCACACAGTCCTTAAAGCAGAATTTTGAAGAACATCTAATGGATGTTCTTCTATAGGATGCTGGACAGATTAAAACAGGGTTGGAAAACTTGTCTGTAAATGGCCAGACAGTAAATACTTTCAGCTTTGCAGGCCATATGGTCTCTGTCACTCCACTCCACTGTTGTAGCACAGAAGGTATGTAAACGAGTAAGTGTGGGCCAAAGTTTGCCAACCACACACCCCACAAATTATAAAAGAATGCGTGCCTATTTGTAATTGATTAAAGATAACCATTTGGAAGGACCTATCACCCCAATATTATTAGTGATTAGCTCTATGATTCTTATTTCCTTTTGTGTGCTTTAAATATTTTCGAAAATTTCCCCATGTATGTATTCCTTCTGTAATGAGATAAAACCTACAAATGAGAAAAATAAAGTCTGGAATTCTACCTTTTAAATCTACCAATGGCAACAAAGTGTGGGATTCTGTGTTTTGGTGTCCGGTCATCAATGATATTTTTTTAAGATGATTTAATATAAAAGTACTTATTAAAAAGGTCATCAGTAAATAAATTCTAAATCAGTAGTTGATGAGAAAATAACCTGTCACTGTGTTTCCTAAAACTGGAGTGTGTCTGTGTGAGGAATGGGGAAAGCTGTTTTTTACCGCCTTGGCTGAGTCCCTGGAAAAGATTGCATCTTGAATTAGCAGCTTGACTGCTTGCTGTCCAGATAAATATTGTGTTGCTATGACTGAAATCGTCCTGCCACATGGGTCACCCTGCCATATAATTAGTTAGCTTCTTATCATATCAGGTGCAAATCAAACCAGCAGCACTCCCTGTTAACGTGGTAATTTAACAACCTACAAACACTCCCTTCACGTATCAACATCTGATTTAATGTTATCACGGTCCCACCAAAGACACCCGGAGGGTTACTGTGAAGCATCGTCCAACAGCAAGCTGAGCCTAAGAGAAAAATCAAACACCTCGATAGGTTCCCAGCTCTCTCAGCTACTTTAGCAATTTTTTCACATCCTTAATCACATCACTGTGCATTTTGGCAGTCCACCTGGACGTGGATAGGACAGAGAGAGAAATTTAACCTTTGTGTCTTTGGGTCCACAGCCATCCTCAGGCTCTCCCACTCACCTTTATCCTGCAAGGTCCATTTTCAACCTCTCTGTTTCCATCAGCATCAAGTCTAAGAAGAGCCCACTGTACCTTGACCTGCATCTCGAGAGCTGCACTGTTTATTTCCCTGGTTGTTTGATCCCATCCTCCCTGCCCCAGAAGGCCAAAGCTGCACGGCACCTCCACTTTCCCTCCGCCCACCCTTCCTCATCCTCCTTTCCCAGGTGTTGAGCCTAATAAACGTGCGCATGCTCATCTCCACCTCCCAGACACTTCAGGAAACCCACTCTGCCTACAGTCCTCTCCTCCATTTCCTAATTTTTTTTTTTTTTTTTAAGATTTTATTTTTTCCTTTTTCTCCCCAAAGCCCCCCGGTACATAGTTGTGTATTCTTCATTGTGGGTCCTTCTAGTTGTGGCATGTGGGACGCTGCCTCAGCGTAGTTTGATGAGCAGTGCCACGTCCGCGCCCAGGATTCGAACCAACGAAACACTGGGCCGCCTGCAGCGGAGCGCGCGAACTTAACCACTCAGCCACGGGGCCAGCCCCATTTCCTAATTTTTTTTGAGGAGGATTAGCCCTGAGCTAACATCCGCTGCCAATCCTCCTCTTTTTGGTGAGGAAGACTGGCCCTGCACTAATATCCATGCCCATCTTCCTCTACTTTATATGTGGGACGCCTGCCACAGCATGGCTTGATGAGCGGTACACAGGTCTGCACCCGGGATCCGAAGGCGCGAACCCTCAGCCCCTCAAGCAGATCGTGTTAAACCAACCACTATGCCACCAGGCCAGCCCCCATTTCCAAATTTTACTTACTTCTCAATGGGACTGTAACTCCTTGCCTGAGTAGTAAACCATTAACAGCCAGAGTCTCTGGCGTCCTGTCCTCCCACTGTGCCCACACCGGGCATGAGCTCCAAGGGGCAATTCTGCCAAGTGACCCCTGGAACAAGCCTGCCTGGGGTTTGATATTGGCTCTACCACCCACTGGCTACATGATCTCAGACAAGTTACTTAACCCCCTGTGCCTGCTTCCTCATGTGTAAAATGGGGATATTACTACTCCATACAGTTGCCATGAAGACATAAGGCATATGCAAATATTGTAAAGTGGATTGGATTGGATTAAGTATATAAGAGTGAATGAGAATGTAATCACATGCACAACACTGAGAACAGAGCTGGCATTCTGACTGTCCTATTTAAGCAATTGCTTTAAAGGAACATCCAAGAGATGAAGAGATTCAACCTCACACTTTCCACATTGCTCTCTCCACTCACAATGATCGTCCCTTTCTCTGACTTTCATCAGAATATCAACATAGGGAATGAATGAGTGAATGAGTGAATCAAATGATCTTTTAGATTTCCTAATCTTTCATTTTTGGTCCCTCATTCCTGCTGGCCCCTTCACCCCCTGAGGACAGATAATAATAGCAGCAGCTAAGGAGTGTTTCCTATGGATCCAGGACGTTGTGTGAACCATTTCACACGATCCTGAAAACGCTGTGAGGTAGGTGCTGATCTCATCCCACTTCACAGATGAGGACACTGCGTGAGGCTCAGAGGCCACATCTCGCCCACGGCCAACGAGCTTGTAAGCGGCCGAGCCAGGGCTCTGCTTCTCTGCTCTTGAATCACTCACTGCTCACAGCACAGCGCTAGACTCATCATAGATGCTTACTAATTACACAGTTTGGTTAAATGACTGATTCATTTAATAACTGTTTATTGATGCCAACTGCAGGCCAGGCGTTCGGAGGGCAAAGATTAGAAACGGTCCCTGCCGTCACCAAGTGTACGTCTGCTGGGCTACACAGACGAATCAACAAGCAATTATAAAGCAATGTGATCAGGGCTATTAGGACAGGGAAAGTACAGAGCGATATGGAGAGTCACAAGATGAGCACAGGAGACAGCACAGGGGGCTGGGCAGGCAGAGAAGGCGTCTGCGAGAAGTGATGTCTTAGTGATGGTAAAGGATGTGTTGGAGCTAGAGTTGACGGGGAGAGAATTCCAGGTGGAAGCAAGACAGCTTATGGCACATAGGCTGACCAAGAGCAGGAATGATTAGAGGAGGAATATGAGGATCCACCAAGCATTAAATGAGATTGCTTTTAACAAACTAGGCGGTGGACAGCTTGGAGTTGGGCTTCTCTTTCACAGCACACGTAGCAAGCAAACTGATGAGGAAGGCTTCCCCGTGTGCTTCTGTCAACTGCAAGGTTCCTTTACACCAGAGGAGGTGGAATTAGTTAGGAGCGGATCAGGGAACCTCTCAGACCTTCCAGGATCCTGCTCCCCTTTTAAGGTACTGAGACTGCTGGGATGGAAGGAAGGGACCCCTGCCCTCCTTGGCTTTGGAAATCTCCCTTAAAAAACACACACAGGGAAGCAGACACTAAGATCAAACAACACGTGCTCATATCCAAGGGAGACCCAATGACACTGAATGTTAGTAGCTTGTCTGTCACTCAAGTCTTTGGGTGTTGGGGTGCACAGTTTTCTAGAACATCACAGGTTTCATTTCAATCTAGACCTTAGTGTTCAAAAGGTTTTTCTATTTGTTTTTATCCTTTTTGCTTTCTCATGCTGGGTCTCTATGTAGGCAATACAGGGAAAGACTAAAGCAATTACCTAGACACCATTTAAAAATTGTTACACAGTGTACTTGTATGATCTGCATTTTTTTTTTTAGTAAGATTGGCCCTGAGCTAACATCTGTGCCCATCTTCCTCTACTGTATATGTGGGATGCCTGCCACAGCATGGCTTGATGAGTGGTGCATAGGTCCACACTCACGATCCGAACTAGAGAACCCTGGGCCACTGAAGCGGAGCGCACGAACCAAACCGCTGCACCACTGGGCCGGCCCCCTTATCTGCATATTTCTGAGGAAACTTTTATAAATTACCTGAACACGTAGCCAACTGCATGAATTCTCTGCACAAAGTTACAGGTGCAGTAACTGCAGTGTAAGTCAGCCCTGGGAAAGCAAGTGGGATTCCTTCGTTGTTTATTAGTACCTTTGTTTTGTAAACTGTTAGAGCTCATATAACATAGCTCATGTAAAAGATTGTGCTGAAATTTAGAACAGCAATGACAACTTTGAAGATAGATAAGTTTAGAATTATTTCATCCCACAAAATATATAGCAAATCTCAACAGAGACACAAACGTGAATTTATGCAATATGCTATTTGAATTCATTGCATGTGGCATTTTGGAAAGATGTGAAAATAGGTGAAGAAAACCCTTTTAGGAAGATGCTCATCCTGGATTCTAGACTTCAGAGTTGAAGGGAATTTGCAAAGAACTGAAGTGTGTAGTTCAGCAGTTGACAAGACGAACACCAAAAGTCTTATGTAAACTAAGATTCTCTTAACTGCTGAACCCAAAAGTGCGGACAAATATCAAGTTTCAAGTGGGGAGGAACTGTGTCCAAAGGCAGACCAACCTAGACGTCTCCAGGTCTAAGCCTTTCTTGACTGATGCTCAGGCATGAAGAACTTTCTATCTGGTAACCAGCAGAGGTCTACCAAGGAGCCCCAAGGTGATTATGGTGATATTTCACACCCTCATGGCTTCTAGAATTTGATGACCTACAGTATCAGCCAGGGTTTCTGGCGGCAAATAAGCTGACCTACTCTGGCTGGTTTGAACAGAAAAGGAATTCACTGGAGGCTAACCCAGGGAGACTCTGGAAGGGCCAGAGAACCAGGTCAAAACGCTGCGTCAATCTCACCACAGAACGGCTCCACCAGAAATAATCAGTGAAAGACCTGGGCGGCTCGCACAATGCTGGGCACTCTAGAACCTCCACCACTGCTAGCTTGGAAAATGGATATACAGACCACCATCCTTGCTAGAATGGACTCCTTAACGCCTGCTTCTTTCATTCCCAGTTTCTAATTCAAAGTCTGGCATCCATGCATCCGGCTAGTAGAGCTTACACCCTAGCTTCAGGGGGGCCTGGGAAAGCGGGCTCCAGCCTCTACTTTGGAAAGGCATGGACTCATACAGCACAAAATTCCCCTTCAGAGGAAAGTCCTTCAAAAGGTGTGGGTAGCCAAAAAAAGGACACATTTTCCCTACACCCACTGACGTACAATCACAAACGTTTTATCAACATACAAAAAAACAGGCATCAGAGTAGCTGACACTCCGACTACGTGTGAGAACTCTTTTGTCTACACATACTCTATGAACCGAGATATGCAGTACCCACGGCTTGAAGCTGTGTAAAGGATGCTCCCAGGGTTATCATCTGAAGTGCAGGGCCCTCCACACTGGTCCAGCGCCGCTAGCCGGCGAGGACGTATAGAGCGGGTGGAGAGGAGAGATTACCCTGCTTATTTGAGGCAACCTTATCAAGGCCAAGGCAACCATGTGATAATGTGTGAATGAATCAGAAGGGGTAGCCTGGGTATTTCTGTACTCATATCAACATTCACATTTCCATTCCAGCCAGCTCGCCTTTTCCTTTTCTGAGTTTTTATTAGCCACTTTTTGCATGAGACTCAGAATCTCTCTCTTATCAATTTGCTAAGAGTAGAAGCCCCCTCAGAATTCTACTCTGGACCAGAGATTGCTACATCGATAAAATATCCCTGCCAAACTTCCAAAACGCAATGTTTTCTGCTACCTTTTTCTCCTGGAAATGATGTCTCTTTATGGGAGCCAGATCACTCATTCATTCATCAAGCATTTTTATTGAGCACTTATGAAGTGCTGGCACTGTGCTAAGCCCTGAGGACAGAGGGGTGGATAAGGTATGTTCTCTGCTTCATGGAGCTCCTAAGGTGGTGGGGAAGCTGGATATTAAACAAATGAAGACACAAATAAACATATAAACCCCCATTTTGTTAAGAGCTATGAGAAGCTGGGTTTGATCTCAGTGATGCCAAGTGCAGAGAGGGCCTTCCACACAGTGGGAGCTGTGGTTTCTGGATGCACGCTGCATCGGGGTTGACCGAAGAGCTATCAGCCCCATGTGTCCACCTGATCTAAAATCGCACATCAGCACACAAAGCAAGAGTTCTACGAGTCCTTCTTTCTCCTCTGGAGCCCACCTCCCCTTCCCACCCATTTCACTTCTCTTGCATGAAATGGACCATCCAAATGCTGGGATGGATCAGAATTTTCAGGCTGGCTTGCACAAAGAAAGAAGCTTGCCTCTTTCCAGAAGTGGCCTTGAAATCAGTTTGCCTCCCCGCCCTTCATTCCCAGAGAGCAGCTCTCACAAAATGCCGTGGAGGGGCCGGCCTGGTGGCTCAGCAGTTAACTGTGCATGTTCCGCTTCAGTGGCCCGGGGTTCGCTGGTTCGGATCCCAGGTGCAGACATGGCACCACTTGGCAAGCCATGCTGTGGTAGGCGTCCTACATATAAAGTAGAGGAAGATGGGCACGGATGTTAGCTCAGGGCCAGTCTTCCTCAGCAAAAAGAGGAGGATTGGCAGCAGTTAGCTCAGGGCTAATCATCCTCAAAAAGAAAAAAAGTGCTGTGGAGCTGGAGAGTATCAACAGAAACCCACACTCACTCCTTATGTCTTCAAATATGAAGAATGTAATTGCTTATAGAGGCAAGAAGAGTGACAAGGATTATTAGTCAGCATAACTGGATCACATACAACTGTCAACCTGGTTCACCCCCTGGGGCCTGGACATGCCGACACTTCAACACATTTTAACTTCTCTCCCAAGGAGCCACCAAGATACACAAGGTCTCAGGACACACATATGTCTCCCATCTCATTTTCTCAGCACTCTGACATTTATTCCCTCATCCCACCCAATAGGAAATACTAACGGCACAGATGTTCAGAGTACAGTGGATGGAAAACTCCCGAAATCATCACGGGGTGGTACAGCTGTCTGCCAAGAGACTGGAGATCAGCACACAGTGTGGATGGCAGCAAAGCAAAAGGATGCCTAAGATGTTTTCTTACAAATTAAAATTAGAGTTGGAATATTTTATAAACTAATAGGCTTCCACGTTCACCTCAGACTCTTGTTTTGAAGGAGCATTCTGGCAGACTAAAAGAATGCTTTTCAAATATAGATTTGCTCGAAGGCCATAAGAGATGAGCCCTGAGTGGGGAGAGCACATTCGGTATCGGAGGAAGGACTCCTCATTGTGCCTCACACCACAATAGTCCCAAGATGGCAAAAGGTCCAATCTCAACCGGTTGCCGTTCCAGACTCTTCCCTACTCTTTCTTCCTCTGAGCAGCCCCATGCCAATACCACTCTGTCTGGTTTGTCCCTTAGCACACCAGGGAACACCCCTGAGCAGGACTGGCCCCCAGCCTCACAATGCTGTACACACCAAAGGGCCACTCTCGCTCACCCGGCCCTGCCCAGGGGCGGGGCTCTGCAGCTGCCACGTGCTTTCATCCTCACCACCACCCCTCAGTGACATAGACAGCATTTCCCCACATGCTTTCATCCTCACCACGACCCCCCAGTGACATAGCATTTCCCACACATTACAAGTGAGGAAATGCGGCTTTGAGGCTTTGCAACCTGCCCAGGGCCTGGTACCCGATAAGAGAGCACGAGCTGGGCGGAAGCCCCGCGGGGCGCCTGAGCCCGTCTGGAAACGCCTCCTTCCTTGCCTGGAGCTGCCGGTCAGGGCGGCCACCAGCTGCCAACATCTGCAGCTGCTCCACCCCGGGCGTGGCCGCGAGACGTTCGTGGCGTGTGGTACAGCACACACGAAACAAAGGCTTCACTTGTTTAGAGGAAAAGGCCAGTAGGAGGCGTGGATGCGGGCAGCCGGAGAACGGGTGCTGCGCCCTTCAGCACGTGCGTCCCCATCCCCATCCCGTAAGGGGACAATGTCCCCCTGCCCCGACTGCTCTCTCAGCCCAGGCAGGGCTGGCTTTGGGAGCAAAGGCTGGGCCGACCAATCGCAGGAATTCTCAGCCCTCAACCCCGCACATTCTTAGAATGGAGAGGAACTCTGCTCTCATGGGTGTTCAAGGGTATTCCCGGGAAGGAACCGGGAGCAGCTCAGCCCCTTCATTTTACTGACGTCCATGAGGTCCAACACAGAGCTGAGCAGGGCCCCAAATGAGAACAAGATTTCCAGAGCTGCAGTGCAGCCCGGGCCTTGGCAAGGCCTCGGAAACCTAACTCCCCCCCGCCACTCCCCAAAACGGGGAGCAGATGGGGCCATGTTCCCACTCTGAAGGCCAAGCCTTTGACCTCAGGGGAAAATGAAGAGGCTGCTTTGGGTAAAAGGAGCCTGGAAGCAACTGCTCAGGCAGCTGGAGGAATAGTGGGCCTCCTGGCGCCCCTTGGAGTCTTGTTCTGAGCGTGGAAGTGGCTTCACGTCAGGGGCTCTTCCACCTCTAGCATACAATGAAGATAAATAATTACCGATGACAGCTAAGATGAACTGAATGCACACCGTTCTGTGTTAAATGCCATACATACAGGTTCTCATTAAGCCTTCCCAGAGCTCTGGGAGGGGGCTTCTATTCTGATACCCATCTTAAAGATGAGCACAGTCATGTAGACAGAGGTCTGACCTGGAGCCTGTCTTAACCAAGACGCCCTGTCTCTCAGCACAATCTCTGACCCGAGACACCGTGCATGCTGCCAGCGAGGTCACGGCCCTCACCTTAGAACTGAAAAGGAAGCCAAGCACTCTTCTTCAAAGTAAAACCGAGAATTATTTGTAAGAATCTGTTTCAGACCCATCTTGTATCCCAAGATTTTTCAGAGGTGACTGAAATCATCTCTTCAGACATAAAGCTTGAATAGCACTGTAAGAGCCTCAAAGAGCTCTGCTTTAGAGACCATTTCCCTGGGAAGGCTTCGAGCATTGCGTCTCCACTCGGCCAGGGACATCCATAAAGGGGGACACCCGAGGCAGGGGAGGGCCTGACTCCATGGTCTGTGAGATGAGCCCAGAGGATATAAACAAGCTATTTTGCTCCTGTGCTCACGTGCTCTGACCCGAAGCCAGCGGGGAGAGTCCTCAGAATTGAGTGACTAATCAGATGATGGGCTGTGAAACACACCCCCGAATGTCATCAGAGTCCAGGCATTCGCACCCGGAATCCAGAAATAAGCTGTCACCAAAGGGACGTGTGCCCTCTGGAAATAATTTCCAGAACATGTTTCGTAATCTAGGGCTGGGACTCAGCGAGCCAGACAGGAAAGGTCAAAAGCCCAGCCCCTCGTCCTGAGGTGCCCAGCCTCATCGCTTCCTGCCCGCTGGGTCCCCACACAAACGGCCCCATTTGCTGCCCCAACCCTGTGCCCTCAAGTCCCTTCCCAACAACCACCAGGAAAGCCAGCTGTCCTGGTACCCGTGTCCTGCTGTGTCACTTCACTATCAATGAAGGCAGATCTCATCGCTTCCTTGACCTGCCTTGAACATGTTTTGAGTAACTGTCAAAATTTAATGAGTATTTTATTCACCAGACATTTAGATGTCAAGTAATTACTGGTACCAGATTCTCCACTTATCAAATACGCCTGAATTAAATGACGTGTTTTAAAATAACTTTTCTTTTTAAAGCAACGTTTCTCAGAGTAGAAAATGTGAAGAATTCTGCCCAAGGGAAGTGCATATTCAAATAATTTTTAATGTAAAACTTGAGATTATTTTATTTATATTCTTGACTGCTTTTTGGTTAGGACAAAGGATTTGGCTGCTGCTAAGAATACAGACATTCAGGGTCTGGTCCCATGGCGTAGTGGTTAAGTTCGTGCACTCCACTTGAGCGGCCTGGGGGGTTCAGGGGTTCATATCCTGTGCACAGACCTACACACCACTCCTCAAGCTATGCTGTGGCAGTGTCCCACATACAAAATAGAGGAAGACTGGCACAGACATTAGCTCAGGGACAATCTTCCTCACCACAAAAAAAAAAAGAAAAGCAATACAGACATTCAGTGAGTAGATTTACAAAAATTAGTTCGTTGGAAACCCTTTTTGATGGGAATCTAGGGATCCAAAGTGAACAACTTTCTCAGTCCAACCTGGATCCCCCAACTAAATATTACCAACTTAGTAAGTTTTATTTCCTATGGCAGGGATCTCTATTCTATTGATGCATTTCCAGCACTTATAAATTTCTTAAGAGCAAATCAATGACCTCATTATACTTGTTTACTACGCAGAGTCATTTGTAAAGTCAATAACTGATAAAACTTCAGAGGACAAAGTTTACTTGCCTAATGGGTAGAGAACTAATGAGGCTTGACTCTGAGCTCAGGATTCATGTTTCTGTCACACAGAAACAGTTGTCTTCTGCCCATACAGGCCAGGGTTAAAAATGAACTTCAGAGGACAAAGTTTACTTGCCTAATGGGTGGAGAACCAACGAGGCTTGACTCTGAGCTCAGGATTCATGTCTCTGTCACAGAGAAACTGCCGTCTTCTGCCCATACAGGTCAGGGTTAAAAATGGATTCATTTCTACCATGGATTCAGTTGTTAGGGAGAGGATCGTAACAATTGAGACCCTGAAACCCTCGGATTCTGCTCCCTTCAAGAGATTCACACACATACCAGTGAATGATTCACTTCATCACTGTAGGAAAATCAAACCTGGGAAAGATTTAGGCTTGTTAATGAGTAATTTGGAACTAACTGATGATGATATAGAGGGGAAAGGAAGGAGAGCGACAGCGGTGTGCCTGTTCCAGACAAGCTTGGGTCTGGGCACTCCATCCATCAGCTGACCCATGCTCCATGAACCAAACAGAAACGACCAGACCACAGACAGAGGGGATACCAAGGGACTCCGAAGACATTTTTCATGGTTGGCTAATACGTCCTGTGGATCCTTTGGGGAGAATCAGAGAGTAGAGTAGTTGCCTGACAGGGATGCTTCAGAACAACTAAAGGAGGAAAAAGCATCAATTCAGTCAAGTGACAAGTCAGCCAAGTATTTATTATGTGGCATCTCTGTGCTTGCAAGATTTCCAGGACAAACACAACCCTGGTCCCTGCCCTGCCCCGGAGCTTGCACGTTTGAAGACATGACTAATAACACACTTCCTTTCATGTTTCATGAGCTAAAACCAACTGCCTCAACTTCACACTTGACTTTGCCCTTAGAAACACAGATGCAAAGAAATGGTATCCAAGGTTAACACCAAAACTAATCTATGTGCCTGTGGTTGAAACAGCAACTCAAAGAAAGGTTTTAGTCTTGTTTCCTAAGAAAAACTACTCAGGGAGGCCACGAGATGATTATTTTATTAAAACAGAATCAGGGTATGTGTGTGCAGGGGCCACTATATTCTAAAGCTGAGGGCAGAAATGTGGAGTCTCTAAAAGGGCGACTTTATTGAGGTATAATTTACAGAGAATAAACTGTATGCATTTAAAGCATGAAATCTGCCAAGTTTGGACAGATGTTGACACCCATGAAACCACCACCACAAGCAAGATACAGACCATTTCCAACACCCACCCACCCCGGTCACACCACTTTGTGATCCAACCCAGCCCCAGGCAACTACCGTTCTGCTTTCTGGCACTCCAGATGAATAAACGTGTAAGCTGTAATGGTACGAGGGGAAAAAGAAACCCACCTGACTTCTAGCTGAAGGTTATTTGTTGGGGGGGGGGGGCGTCAAAACTCATGTGTATTGCATTTTGCTCATCTATATATGACAGGAGCAGGTGACAGGGTTTTTGAAAGACAGAAGATAGGTCTGGGGGTCGGGGGGACATTAGTCCTAGAGTCCCCAGAACCTGTTGTGCTCCAGCCACTCAGCCCTCTTGGGTTTTTGCTTTTATGACATGCAAACAAGAAGGCTGAAAGCCACCTCCAAGTAAACTCAGCTCGGAAGTCAGGTCTACACTTGTCATCTTTGTACTATGCCTCCCTAAGGCATCTTTTTTTTAAATGGGTAATAATTTATTCTCAAAAGTCAAAGTCAAAGGATCTTTTAACTGTTTCAACTAAAAGAAATACATGCCGCACGACACATGAAAGGGATATCTCAGCAAAAGGAAAGGGTGTTGGAACTAATTCTGGAATTATCCATAGAAGTTTAATAAAATTCCCATGGGCTTCTAAATAGAGGAGCTCCTACTTCTTTTTTTTTTTTTAAAGATTTTATTTTTTTCCTTTTTCTCCCAAAAGCCTCCCAGTACACAGTTGTATATTCTTCGTTGTGGGTCCTTCTAGTTGTGGTATGTGGGACGCTGCCTCAGCGTGGTTTAATGAGCAGTGCCATGTCCGTGCCCAGGATTCGAACCAACGAAACACTGGGCCGCCTGCAGCTGAGTGCACGAACTTAACTGCTTGGCCACAGGGCCAGCCCTAGCAGCTCCTACTTCTATTTGTGCTGTTATTCACACATTGGTGTTGATGTTGTGCTCACTTTGTTTTATTTTAAACCAGCTTTATTAATGTATAAGTGATATACAATAAACTGCATATTTAAAGTGTATGATTTGATAACTTTTGATGTATGCATTCACCCATGAATCCATCACCAAAATCAATACAGTGAACAATCATCAGCCTTCCAAAGTGTCCTGGTGCCCTTTATGATCCATCCCTCCCTGCACCCTCCCCGCCCTTCCAAGGCAAGGACGGATCTGCTTTCTGTAACCATAGATTAGTCTGCATTCTAAAAATTTTATACAAATAGAATGATATAGTATGTACTCTTTTTTGTCTGGCTTCTTTCATTCAGCATAATTATTCTGAGATTCACTCAGGCTGTTTCATTTATCAATGCATCAATAATTCACTCCCTTTTATTGTAGAGCAGGACTTCACAGTATGGATATACCACAATTTACTTATCCACTCACCTGCTGATGGACAGTTTTTGGCTTTTACAAATAATGCTGCTATGAACATTCATGCACAAGACTTTGTGTGGACATATGCTTTCATTTCTCTTGGGTAAATCCCTAGGAGTGGAACGGATGAATCACAAGGTAGGTGTATGTTTTTCTTTTTATGAACCTGCCTGTTTTAGAAAATGGTGGTACCATCTGACATTCATTCCCACCAGCAGAATATGAGAGATCCAATTAATTGCTCCACATCCTCCTGGTCAACACTTCGTATGACCAGTCTTTTAAAATTTTGGCCATTCATAAAGGTGTAGTGATAGCTCACTGTGGTTTTAATTTGTGTTCTAATGACTGATGATGAGCATCTTTTCACGTATTTATCTTCTTTACTGAAGTATCTGTTTTAGGAGTTCTTTATATACTCTAGCTACAAATCTTTTATCAGATATATGATTTACAAATATTTGCTCCCAATCTGTGCACTGACTTTTCATTCCCTCAATAGTGTCTGTTAAAGAGCAAAGGTTTTCTTTAATCTTGATGAAGTCCAATTTGCCAACTTTTTCTTTTATGGATCATGCCTATAGTATTGAAGTATTGTGTCCAAGAAATCTTTCCCTAACCTAACCTAACCTAAGATTTAATTCTTTTTCATGTAAGGATAAAATGTATGCCAAGAAAAAAAAATAGTTAATATGATAGAGATCAACATGTTTTTACTAAAAATATAGCCTCATTTTTGTGATGAAAACAAGCTTTAAGAGCCAGTCCTCATGGTCTAGTGGTTAAGATTTGGCCCTCACTGCCACGGCCCAAGTTCATTTCTCAGCTGTGAAACCACACTACCTGCCTGTCAGTTGTCATACTGTGGCGGCAGCTCACACAGAGAATTAAAACTAACAACTAGGATACAGAACCATGCACTGAAGCTTTGGAGAGAAGGAAAAATAAAATCTTTAAAAAAAAAGAATCTTTAAATTCTTGTTTTAAATTTCTAACTATACCTTTATTTGCCTATACACTTTAAGAAGGGATGTTGTGTAAAAGGAAATATAAGCTGTTTGATACTGGATGTGGTAGAACTCAAGGTAAACCCACTGGCTTTAGAGGGGAGAGAGACATGAATGAAATCTTCCCTCTACTGCTTTGCTCAAGTTACTTAACCAAGCTTTGTCTTTTAAATGGGGCTAATAGTTCCTTCCTCCTGGAATTGTCCTGAGGATAAATTAGGTAATGCTGAAAGCATTTAGCATAGTGCCTGGAAAATATTGTGCTAATCGATGACAGTTATTAACAGCTCATCATCATCTTCACCATCATCCAGGACTCCCCTTTTCTTGACTGTACTCCAAGATCCCCGTCAGCTCCCTCTGATTCCTGGGGTGCCTTCAAGATGCTTCTGTTCCTGGTAACTTTCCAGCTCCTGGTTCCTTGCATTTCTTGCTCTCAGCTTCCATGTGATGCTCTGAGTCCAAATAATAATTCCTCCTTTATTAATGCTAGATTGAGTGGTTTCTGTTGGTTGTCACCACGGAAGCTTCCTCAGAAAGACAGGTAAATTAGCTCCTCTGGACTCACGGTTCTCCCTGTCCCCTATGCCGCTCTGGGTCATTTGGAACACTGTCACTCCAGGGGCCAAGAAGGAGTGCTGGATCAGATGCACAGCTGGGTTATGACAAAATGCATGGTTCAGGTGGTAAGCAAAAACCTTTCTCCCTTAATGAGAGGATTTAAATAAGTCCACTCTTGCTGCGTCATAAAAAGCAAAGATGAGACTCAATGACTGAAATCCCAAGGAAAAAAAAAACACTAAAAAGGAAACTATTTCCTTTGGTACCTCTGTTTTTCTACTGCACAATCTTGCAATTTCATATTCTTGAGATAAATATTCAACATGAGAAAAGAGGTAAGTTGTTAGGAGCAACATGTTATCTCAAAGATGCTTTTGTAGTTTAAATGTGAGACATAATTATAACAGGTGACTGGAAAACAGAAATAAAATATGGTATTGATTCAACATACATAAAAACTAATACCAGATCTCAACTTTGAAATATTAATCAATGGATATAAAATAAATTCGGTGGCCTTCTTTGATTATCCTCCTCTTTTCTACCTTTTTCTTACTTTGCCTTACAATCATCATTTCAATGAGCAAAACAGAACCAATCTAAATATAACCAGGGACTTCCTCCCCTCAAGGCATGATGTACCAATGAAAACTTTTCCCGATGATGTAATACTTACTGCTATTTTTATTCTGGTGGCACAGGCTCTCTCCCTTTGAGGAGCGAGTAGCAATGGAATCTCTTTAGCATCATCTGAAAGGTGAATTGACACAGCTTCGACTACGCCCAACAATGTACAGCTCTCTGGTTATTTCAACACCTCTCTGACATTTGAGACCTTCTCCTCTTGTTCCAACATCAAGGGAAATACAATAAAATCTAAACATAATATGAGGTTCTATGCTAGATGTCCAGTAGAGTGCCTTATACACAGCAGGTGTTTACTAAATGTGAGAAGAATGGAACCATTGACTGAAGCTCAAGACACCGACAGGGAAGCAGGCCCAAAAACTTAAGCAGGAATCCATAACAGCAGCTTTGTTAGAGCTTTGTTAGAGACCAAGAGGGTGACCATGGAAACTGCCACCTCTTTCTCTATTCCCAACCAAAAAGATTGACATTTATAAAACGTTTCATCCCTTTACAAATATCATAAGAAATTCAAGCGCAGAATTTCAGAGTCAGGCCCAAGATAAAAGATACTTTATTGAGGAAAAGCATAGACGGCTAATGAACTCCTGAACAGAGAGAAGGAGAATTTGGTCTCTTTGGGATAAAAGTCACATTTTTAATACATGCTACATTCACTTTTGATCATACTCTGGCAGAGCCCAACACATGGCTGTTCTCTGTTGACCTTTGCTGAATAACCATGACCGTTACCAATCATGGGAATTTATGATCCAAAAAACAATAATGGGTGTTTCTTCAGCATTAATTTAGGTTATGGAAATTGGTAGACAATTTTGCCAAATAATATGTCTGGTTCTTCCAAGTTCCCCTTTCACTGTATATAATGAGACCCTTCTATAAAGGCACACGACATGTTCAGTCCTATAACAGCAGGTTTTACAAAGTCCTTTAACCCTGACTATACGAATACACACAATATACCATCACAATGTCAAATTTGCCAATAATTTCATATCCTGAAATTACTACTGGGTAAAAGGGTTCTGGTTTTGAAAAAGAGAATAATAAGGAATTAAGGAAGTTCCTTAAAATTAGTGCTGAGTAAAACGAATAATTACAGTAAAAAATTCAAGAAGCAGCTCTATAAAATACTAAGGCTTAGGAAAAGGTGGTTAAAGTCACCATCTTCAAAAACAAATGGGGAGCCTGGATTTATAAGCTTATATCTCATAAGTGAAAAAAATACATACATATACATCAAAAAATATTCTGAACGTAGAATAAAAACCAATATAACTATATAAAAAGTATTACAACCTAACAATACAAAATTAATGTCAGATTAATTGATGAGTCCCAATTCTTCACTCCCTGCAGTAGTGTTATCTGCCCACACCCTTGCCATGGCCTCATGGTGACTACACCTATTCTCCCCTTTTTGGCTTTGGACTTGGCCATGGGACTTCCTTTGGCTGACCGGGTACTAACAGGCAGAGGCTTGAAATGTGCCTGAATGGTTGGGTTTGTGCTTTGTGTTCCTCCAGTTCTGTCCATGAGAACAATATGCAATGGACAGTCTCTGGTCCAATGAGGCTGAAAGACTGAGGAGCAGGCCTGGATGCACCCAAAACTTGGATCTATGTCCAGCCCAAACCAGATGAACCCCAGCTGACCCACAGACACACGAGCCAGAAATAAACGCTGACTGCAGGCCATTGAGACTGTTATGCTTGTTTGTTACGCAGCAATACATGACCATGGTAAATCCTTAGGCAATACATAGAAAAGAATGGCAAATTAGGGAATTATCAATCCTGCAATCATTACCAAGCCTGTTTCTGTTTGGTTTCACATGAACTGCTGATTAAGAAAGATTTTAAAAGATCTTGATAACACAGTATTACAGCCTTTTTGACCAAAAATAGTTCACACAGATCCACTTGTATATTTTGTTGGATTCTTTCCTCCTATAACACGAATGAGGAGCCAGGATCTATCAGACTTCAGGGCTTGGGGAGGGGATGGTGATTGGGATTGGTTAATGGCTCTGCCCTTGATACTGTCTTGATGTTAGGTGGCCCTGCCACATGATCCACACTTCCCCCTCAGCCCCTATGGCAAACCCAGACTCATGTTAGTGGCTATAAAGTTCATCTTCCAAAGGCGTCAGAACATGAATGAGCAGAGGTAGCACGTGACTGAAAGTGGCTTAGTCCCCTGTGGTCCACACCGAAGTATCTACAACTTCCCTTGAAATAACTCCTGTAATTCAGGAGTCCCAGAGCTCAACAGTAACAGGCAGGGAAGAGCAACCAAAAAGAATACAGAAGGGAGTGTTTCTTCTTTGTATCGAAGTGGGTCATGAGATGCCAAAACTATTTAACCAAAAGGAACTAGCAAATAATCCCTTCTACAGGAATCTGAGGGCTGGACAGATTATCTTTATGATTTTGTTTCATTAAGATCTTTGGCAGGGGCCAGCCCTGTGGCCAAGTGGTTAAGTTCGCATGCTCTGCTTCAGCAGCCCAGGGTTTCTCGGGTTCAGATCCTGGGCACAGACATGGCACCGCTCATCAAGCCACACTGAGGTGGCATCCTACATGCCACAACTAGAAGGACCCACACTAAAAACATACAACTATGTAACAGAGGGCTTGGGGGAGAAAAAGGAAAAAAAATAAAATCTTCAAAAAAAAAAAAAGATCTTTTTCAGAGGCTTGAGTTACCTGTAGTTCCATCCTACTCTCTCATTCTGCTTTCTTAGGAATTCAGTCAAGCAATTAATTCCCTCTACTCACCCTCCTTATTAAATTCAGAAGGGCAAAATGGGGGAGATGGGCAGGAAGAGAATCTCAGGCCAAGAGATCATGTAAAGTCTAGGTGATGAGCAGGGACGATGTCACTGATGCCATATCAGAGTCTCCAGCCTGGTCACAGCACCCTCCTCAATTTCTCCCTGGCCTCCCTTTGTTTCTCGAAATCACTTGCTTAGCAGAAAATAGTTTTATTTCTGTTCTAGAATCAGTTGGCAGTATCAAGAGGAAAAGCTTTCTCTAGGATTTTAGCTAACTACATTCCTTCTATTGATTAAATCAACCCTACATTCTAACCAGCAGGAGAGAATTCATTTATTATAAGCCGTGTATTCTTTCACTGGCGGAGGACTCTCAGGCTTTGAACAAGGAACAAAGGCAAACTTATAAGTCCATCTCTAACTTTCCATGTGCTGGTCACAAAGAGGACAAAGCGGTTCTTCAAACCAGGATCACTGTCCCTTCCATTACGCGAGCAGAAACGGTCCGACTCAATCGCCCAGGTATTCAGTGAACAACACACGTACAAGCAAGACTGTGGAGAAGGGCAGTCTTTTCTACTCCAGTTTAACGAGGACCTAGATTGGGATAACCATGTTTTAACCCCAAATCAGTTTCAGATTGATTGTTCGATTTAAAAATAAAGTTTCTTTTCCATTTGAAAATTCTCTCAAAGACTGAGTTTCCACTATATATTCCACGCATGGTACATGCATTAAAAGCCCTTTATAGGAAGATGATTTCATCCCAACTTAACCCCAGGGGAAAAAAAAGGATTTAAATGTGCAATTTATTCAAAATAAACATCCATTTCTGACTTGAGGATATTTAGCTTGAAAAGCTTTGGAATTCAGACAGTTTTCTTTCCAAGGCAGATGATTCCTGAGTCATGATTGAAAACATCATCACTCATTTTAATAAAGATAACAACTGACCAAAAATAATTAAGGCACACATCAAGAAAAAGATCTTAAAAAAATGTGTTTTCAGTGGAAGTAAAAATACTCTTCAAAATCTAAAGCTTGCAGTTCAAGAGAAATGAAGACAGAGCACTTCTCGTGCTTCAAATGACATTCGATGGCTCTGAAAGTTATAGTTTAAAAATACTCTCTAAGAATACAAGCCAAATGACTGCAGGATTATAAGTTCTCTCTCCCAGTTGTTCAGGTATTAAAAACAGGCACGAGTAAGAATAGCCTTCAAAAAAAACTAATAAACAGCACATGAGTAATGCATTCTACCCCAGTAAGGCTACCACATCATGTGCCTTTCCCTCCTTTTCCCAAATATCCCTATATAATAATGTTGTCCCCCTCATTTCCCTCCTTCCTGCATAGTCCCTCCTCTTTGGAAAAATAAAAATAAAAAGAGAACAGGACTAAAATGACAAGTGAAGGGCACATTCTTGGGTTCTTCCTTTAGATGCAAGACTCTCGCTGCTGGAGGTGCGAGACTCAACTTCCCCGGGTGGCCTGCTGGCACTCGCCACGTTATTCGATGCTATCTTCAATTTTCCAGCAGAGATTTATGGATGATGAGCAAAGCTAATCACCTGCCCAGATCCACCTCTCCTCCAGACAGAATCCTGCCCCCTAGTGACAGTCCAGACTCTCCCTGCAAGTTCTGCCCCGCAGCCAGGCAGCATGTGCAAGGCAGAGTCTACCGGACAGAAGCAGCCCAGCCCAGCGCATACCTCTTCTCCTTCACCCATCCGGTCACATCTCTCGATTCTAACAACAAAACCAAACAAAACAAAAGCACGCTGCTCACTCAAAAGATGGAAACAACCGAAATGTCCACCAGTTGATGACTAGATAAGCAAAGTATCATTTATCCAAATAATGGACCAAATTCAGCCATGAAAAGGAATGGAGTACTAACAGATGCTGCCACCTGGTTAACCCTGAAAACATTCTGCTAAGTGAAAGAAGCCAAACACAATGATGCCACATGCTGCCTGGTTCCATTTATATGAAATATCCAGAAGAGGGCAAATCCAGAGAGACAGAAAGCAGATTAGTGTTTGCCAGGAACCCGAGGGAAGCAGGAATGGGAAGTGACTGCTTAATGGTTATGGGGTTTCCTTTGGGGATGATGAAAATGTTCAGGAACTAGACAGTGGTGATGGCTGCACAACACTGTGAATGTACTAAATGTCCCTCATGGTAAATTTTACTACAATAAAAAGAAATTAACAGGGGTGGACTAGTGGCACAGCAGTTAAGTTCACACGCTCCGCTTCAGCAGTCTGGGGTTTGTCGGTTTGGATCCCGGGCACAGACCTAGATTGTCAAATCATGCCGTGGCAACATCCCACATATAAAGTAGAGGAAGATGGGCACAGATGTTAGCTCAGGGCTAATCTTCCTCAAAAAAAAAAAATTAAGAACAACAAAAAACAAGCTGCTGCTTTTCCTAGTCACTGCTTAATTTCTCTCCCTTCACGCACCACCAGTATATTCCAGCATGTGGTCCACACCACCTACCCTCCATTTTCTGAACCCTCATCTCATCCTAAAGTCCCTGAAATTGGTTTTTCACTCCAAAAGACCTCTTCTTCCTCCTCCACACACATAAACAAAAGGCATGGAGAACTCTTTATAAAGGTCTCCACAAACATTTTTACATAACCCAGTGACCTTCCTCAGTTCTCTCAGAACACAGTTCACAGCTCCTCCTTGAAAGACTCTTTGCCCCTGGCTTCTAAGCTCGGCATCCCCATGTTTCCCCTTTCAAGCTCTCTTATTCCTACTTGCCCAGCGGGAACATTCTCACATTCTGGGCTCTCTGTCCTTTCCCTGTGCTTTGTCAGCTTGCTCACTCTGCCCAGCATCACTCTAACCTTCCTTATTTCAGGATGCAGTTCTCCCACAAATCGAGGTCAAACTGCATTTCTTCAGCGGATGAAGATGTGGATTGGCAAATCTACTCTCAACATCTTCAAACAAAGCTGGTTTCCCACATCATAAGGAACACTATATTAGTTTCCTATTGCTGCTGCAACAAATCACCACTTTAGTGGCTTAAAACCACACAGATTGGGGCCTGCCCGGTGGCACAGTTGTTAAGTGCACGCTTTCTGCTTCGGCGGCACAGAGTTTGCCGGTTCCGATCCCAGGTGTGGACATGGCACCGCTTGGCACGCCATGCTGTGGTAGGCATCCCACATATAAAGTGGAGGAAGATGGGCATGGATGTTAGCTCAGGGCCAGTCTTCCTCAGCAAAAAGAGGAGGATTGCAGCAGACATTAGCTCAGGGCTAATCTTCCTCAAAAGAAAAAATAAATAAACAAAAAAACCCACACAGATTTATCGTCTTATATTTCTGGTAATGAGAGTCTAAAACAGGTCTGCCAGGCTGCATTCCTTCTAGAGGCTCCACTGGGGAATCTGTTTCCTTGCCTCTTCCACCTTCTACAGGCTGCCTGCATTCCTTGACTCGTGGCCCCATGCTGCATCTTCATCCATCTTCAAAGCCAGGAGCATAGCATCTTCTCTCCTCTCTGACTGCTTGCCACCCTCTTATAAAGACCCTTGTGATTATACTGACCTACCTAGGTAATTCAGGATCATCTCCTCATCTTAACAACTTAGCCACATCTGCAAAATTTCTTTTGCTGTGTAAAGAACATAGTCACAGGTCCTGCATATTAGGAAGTGGACACCTTTGGTGGTGGTGTGGGGAGGGGACTATTCAGTCTACCACAAACACTCCAAGGTCCCCAGGACATACATGGGCAGCCATTTCTTTTGTACGCTCTTCTAAGAGGCAGGGACCTTTGCCCTCAAGATTTCACAGATCAATTCATGCCAACAACTCACCAAGAAGTCCTCTCTCCACATAACTGCAAATTATGCGATTTTCTGGGATTCGCCATTCAAGCTTAGTGAGAGCTCTGTGGGGGGAAAACTCCATGTGTTTCCATTCATTTCCAAGAGAGGAGAAAGTACTAAGTCAGGAACCAGTGAGGGAAGGAGCCCCTTGGGAGAGCGCAGAACAAAGAACATTCAGAAGATTTCATAGGACAGTGGACAGAAACAAGCAGGAGAACAGTGACGCACCGAAAGTACCACGCAGTTCTCGGAGCCTCGCAGGTCATCAGCTTGTTGCTGAACTAAAAAGCACAGGCATCATTCACTGGTTTGTGCCATTTGTATGTGAACTTCCTCCCCACCCAGTCTATCTTATTCGCCACTGATGCATCCTTCCGCCGCTTCTCTAAGACCTTGTGCATGTTTTCACTCCTGCCACCACATTAAAATATACGGGTATCCGTGCATAAATGGGTACAGATAAGAGAAGAAAATCCAATTAAAGGTGACATCTGTAACGGGAACGATACTCATGTTTTTTCCCTGCCAAAATGTGCGGGTACTAATAACACTGGGAGCCACGTCATTCTTAGCTCTCCACAGGCTCATGTACCATCTCTCACACGCCCTCTAGTGGTGGACAGCACTCAACAGCACCAAGTGTGCAAGGAAATATTTCTACAACAGGCGTCAGAACCCAAGTACTGACACAGATTCACACAAGCTTTCAAAGATGCAGTATTATGGCTTAAGAAACAATTCACTTTATGCATTGGGATTCACCTTTTTTCTTTTTGTGATCTTTGGTACTGCCATATAGTAAACTCAGAAGCTCACAGAAGCAGTGGACAGTCTGCTAGAAAATGCTCCAAAGTCCAGCGAAAATAGAGCATATAAATAAACTGTGGTATATTCACATGATGGAATCCTATACAGAAACAAATAATGAAAGGACCACACCTATACACAGCAATATGCATTAATCTTTTTGACAAATGTTTAGTGTTAAGACATTAATTCTAGAAGACCACATAAACATGGTACTATTTTTATAGACCTCAAAAACAGAAACTGTATTTAGCAATACATGTATACCAAATTTAAATATATATGTACATTTATACATATATACATGCACACACACATAAATGTATGTATTTTAAAAAACAAAGGGCACAAAATTCAGGGCTGTTCCTACCGCTGCTGTGGGGAGGCAGCAGGTGGGGCTGGGGAGACGCAACAGCATCAGTCCTGATTGGGGGAAAGGTCCGTGTGCCTTCATCTTATCCTAATGTCTTACAACTTATGTGCATGTAACATATATTCTTCAATATATCAAATGTGATCATTGTATAATTAAGAAATATGTGTAATAGGTAGACTGATAGATTGATAGCTGGACAAACAGACAGACTGGCTGGCCGACAGAATCCAGGGGTGGGTTGTTCTCAAGAGAACATGATGTCTTCTCAGATTCATCCTGTTTGAATCGTCCAAAGCCTCTGCTTAGAGGCATAAAGGTAGAGAGAGAAACCTTACTCTGAGTGCTACAGAGTTTCCATGTTTCATGTCAATAAACCTTCTTGGAGTCAACCCCCATCATGAGAATATGCACCTAGGCCCCTTTCCCTCTACCTGGAGCTCACCTTTGAGCTTGTCACTGAGCCAGAAGGAAGAGTTTAATGAGAACTCTTATCCCACCCCTCCGACACCATCTAACCTTGGAAATTCATAATTTTTCTTCACCTCAATTCTATGAGAATTAGTGTCATGCGACACTTGGGCTGGTCGGGCTGTAACGCCTCTGACTTATTTCTGAGGCTTGATCCCCTGCTTTGAGCCCAGTTTCCTCTCTGGACTTCGGCCCTGACCTCTGTTTCCAATGACCAGGCCGTGCTAGTCTCTCCCTCGTGGCTGCAGCCCCATCTCTGGAGCCCTTCCGCACTCAGGTGAACTAACTCCTGGAACGGGGCTGCCCGCTGGGCTTCGTGTGCCGCCCCCACATCCACAGGCACAGGCTCACCCTGCCTGTGGGGACACTCCCCTTCCACTGAATATCTTTGGTCTCCCCTCGTGATAAAGGCTATGCATGTCATTATAGAAATGCAATAAAGGGAAACAAAATCAAGAAGACAAAACCATCTGTATCCCCTTCACAGAGAAATACCACATTTATGTACCAACATATAATTGTAACGTACTATCTGTTATACCTCAATGCAGTTACTTTAAATCTACAATTTTTTTTTTACAATTCACAATAAAGGGTGAACTTTCATATGTCTAAGCATTCTTTTAAAACATGACCTTAATTGGCTACATAATATTCTACTTATTCCAGCTACTACGGCTGTATTAAAAACAAAACAAAACAAAACAACTTCTAGTAAAAAGCAACAATCACCCTCAAACACAGCCCTGCCTCAGGGCCTTGGCACCTGCTGCTGCCTCTGCATAGCTTCTAGCTATCCAGATGTGATTCATGACCTCACCACCTTCAAGTCTTTGCTCAAAAAATCTTCTTCAGTCAGGTCTTTCCTGTGCACCTGTTATAACCAGATCCTTCCTGCCCACTCCCCCACTCCTGGATCCCCTCTCCTGCTTAACTTTCCCCTAAACACAGTTCACCATCTTACATTATGCATTGTAGTAATTTATGGATTTTCTGGCTCACTCACTGAATGTGAACTCCACAAAGACATGGTGGTTTACTGTTGCTCTTTTTCCTTCCACACATGCCCAGAAGGTCTGGCAATAAAGGGACTCAATATTTGTTGGAAGAATGGATGAATGAACAAACACGTGTATATAACATAATTTTATGAAAAGACAAAGAAAATAAACCAAAAGTGGAAAGTGAGTCTAATTTCTGGGTATGAGGGATTTTGGGTTTTTTCTTTCTAATAAGTTTCCTATATTTTCAAATTTCTAAATTAGCACGTATTACTTTTTGGGGGGGGGGTGAGGAAGATTGGCTCTGAGCTAATATCTGTTGCCAATCTTCCTCTTTTTGTTTGAGGAAGATTGTTGCTGAGCTAACATCTGTGCCCATCTTCCTCTATTTTGTATGTGGGACGCCTGCCCCAGAGTGGCTTGATGAGCGGTGTGCAGGTCCGTGCCCAGGATCCGAACTCAAGAACCCCGGGCTGCTGAAACAGAGCACGCGAACTTCACTACGCCACAGGGCCAGCCCCAGCATGCACTACTTTTAAAGTCAGAAAAAAGTTATTTTTTAAAAGCTACTAGGCAAAAATGACCATAAATAACAATACTTGGGAACATGAAAGAAAGAGACAGGGAAAAAGAAAGAAAAAGAAAAGGAGAGAGAGACTTCCAACTCCCTGTGGAGTCTTAATTTATATTCAAATAATCGAAACATAGGCCAGGCTGAGCTAAGAGAAATGTTAACTACTAATCATTCCTCCTTTTCTGGTAATTTAAATTTAGTGAAGCAAGAATGCTATTAGGCAATACTTAATTAGTCTAACTTAAGGATTTTATATTTATAAATGAACTACCTTTTCAAATCACTAGTAACTCAGGATCCACTACCCCTTCAAACCTACTAAGCAAGGGGTTAAGAGAATCTGAAAACATGGATTAAAATGATCAGAGCTGGAATTTCCATTTGTTACCAAGTGGCTGTAGAGACCCAAGATGCTGCCATGGGAGACAGCAATGTACACATGCTTTTAATTCTACAAAGATTAAGTAGCTCTAAAACAATGAAGAAAAAGAGGGATTGAACTCATGTTAAGTCATGTTATTATGGAATTACATTAACTTAAAGGAATGTCAAAAACTATCAAGAACAAAAATTATAAATTATAATAAAATACAATATTGAGTGCTTTTCACTGAGGGAGCCCCAAGGCTTAAGTCACTTAGGGGGTCAACTCAGGACTACTGCTACCAGACTCACAGAGAATCCCACCCCTGGTTTTCTGCCCGTTTTGACTTGATAAATCTGCTTGAACATAAGGAGAATATGTTACTCATAAAAGGAACATGCAGCCAGGAACAGGTCTAACAATTTATTACCCTTGTCCATGAAGCCAGCGGGCTATGAAATGCACTTCCTGTTTCATTTTATTTTTAATGCCTCAAGAAATACATTGGTTGCTGTCATAAAGATCCCCATCACTTTCATAAAGGGCTTTTTCCTTGAACTCACATTCTAGGCATGTGCTCATTTCAGTCTGACGGACTCCTGAGAGAAAAGAGCAGCCCTTAAATGTCTTAGCACGAGGCATTTTTAAAAACTCAAATAATTTCTTATGTAGATTCAGTATTGATGGTGAAGAGACAAGAAGCAGAATTCTCCATATCACCATCCTCCAAAACAGCTTTAAAAACTGCTTAGAGGGGCTGGCACCGTGGCCGAGTGGTTAAGTTCACGCACTCCGCTGCAGGCGGCCCAGTGTTTCGTTGGTTCAAATCCTGGGCGCGGACATGGCACTGCTCATCAAACTCTGCTGTGGCAGCGCCCACATGCCACAACTAGAAGGACCCTCAATGAAGAATATACAACTATGTACCGGGGGGCTTTGGGGAAAAAAAGGAAAAAACTAAAATCTTTAAAAAAAAAAAAAAAAAACTGCTTAGAGTCCTTTGTTCCATCCTTGTCTTCAACTGGTCTAATTTTCAAAGCACAACTTTAAAAAATGAACACAACAGATTGGAATCCAGATGAAGAACTTTGAGAAACTTTCAGACCCAATCTCAGCAGCCCTGGCTAAGAGCTCGCCATCTATCAGTCAATGAATGGGTCCGTTCTTTCCTGAGAGGGAGGAAGAAAAGGGCTTTGATGCTCCATTGTGCAATACATGACCACAGATTTGTGCTCAATTATTATTTTTGAAAAAGAGAATAAAAGCCCTATTCGGATTTTTATTGTGGCGGGGTACAGACTTTAAAAGTGGTGCTTGGCTCCCAGGCTAAGCCAGACATCTTCAGCCAAAGATTTACCCAAGCTCAGATATGCTTATACTAAAATTCAGTATATTCTGAATTTAAGTGCATATTTTCTTCTTAAGAAAAATTTTTTTCATTTAATACAATCAAAGGTACCCTTCACAGCAACATTTACTTTTAAAACTCCTGGAGATGTGGCTCCCTGTTTATATTTCTGGTTGAATTTATACTAAAAAATATTATGCATTTTTAGAGAGGTACAAGTGAAAGGTTACAAAATACAAGTTACAAGGTGACTTTTAGACACATTAGAAAATACTAAAACTGTACAATTTTAGTTTCAATGCATGGCTCAGAATTATGTTTGTGTCTACCAGCTTACCAGCAAAGAAAGTAAACTTTTTAAGCTACCACAGGACTGTTCAACGCTTGTCACTTGGTAATTCACCATCTATGAAATCCTGACCCGAGTAATGATGATTCATAAATGTAGAAAACGCAATTTTCACTCTAAATTCTATTCCTCAGGAGACAATTTAGCAAACGCTAGACCATTTTTTTTTTTCACTTTTAACGGAGGCAGAACGTGGTGCTCAAGGATTTAATTAATTCAACATCTCTTACTTAATGCTCCAATTCATTCTGGACATACGAGCTGGGGCATGTTCAGGACTTGGGTTTACAACCAAAGACTCTTGGCTCCTCTTCCCCAGGAGAAAAACAGCAACGCTAGAATGCTCTGACTGGCAATTATCTGGAAGCTGACAAGACAAAAGGACATTTCACCCTACGAAGGAGGGCCACACAACTGCTTCTCCTGAGCGCAGGTGTCAGAGAGAGAAGCCGAGGGGAATCGTCCTGCAATGTGACCAAACCAGAGGTGAAAAGCTCACTACTCTTGCTCATCTGCGCTGGCTCTAGGAAGACCGTTAGCTCCCCGCCTTGCCTCTGAAGAGCCTGCTCAAGGTTAGGCACAGGAGATCGGATGCCCTCCTTACATCACTGGAAAGCCACTCCCCACTTCCTGCAAAGGACACCCTGCCAGAGTCATCAGGATTCTGGGATGTCTGTTAGAAAATCCCAGAACTGTCAGCCATAATTTTCAAAATCTTTTGTTGCCATGGAAAAAAACTGCATTTTCTGTAAATTGGCACTGAAGAATGAAACAAGATTTATGATGAGAATAACTCCTTAATCTGGGTTATAATGTACAAACAAAGCTATTAAAGAACTAGGTAAAGATATTTTGAATGATTGGTATATATGTAAGTAAAGTTAATTCTAATTTATACTTACTTAGAAAAACCTGGCAAAACTTAAAACATTGTTTTTTAAAAGGTAATGTGCACAACTTCTCTGTTAACAGAGGATTTTATTCAGTCAGCTGCCACAGCCACACGCAGGAATGAAAAGCTACTATGATACTATGGATCAGGTTTCATTTCAACACTAGGAATGAGTCATAAAAGACGTTAACTTGGTTTGGTTGACAAACCACTTGGTATAAACCCTGTTCACAGATCATAGGCTTAGTGTTTATTGTTTATTAAAGAAACAGATCAAGCAGGAGCCCTTGTCAGAACTTATCCACTCAGAATCACATTCTCACAAAATGAATTTCCCAGGTACAAAAAAACTCAATATGTGAATGGCATCTGATTAAAATTACCTGATTTGTATTGTTGATGACAACTTCAGAAATTAGGTGCTGGCTTTCCTGTTATGTAAATAGCTAAGTATAACACAGGTGAACTTTATGGATACCCTTTAAACATCCAGAGAAACTACACACATACGTGAGTGTACATACGCTCTGCCATCTTCATGCTAAAGCTTGAAGGAAACGCTTTAGGTTTGGCTTAACTGACAAAAGCAAGTTCTCCCAAAGAGTAAACAACAGTCTATAAAATAACAAGCCAGTAGGATTATAGAGAAGGAATGGAAGAGCTCCTTTTTTCTCCCAGTTTTACTGAGATATAACATTGTATAAGTTTAAGGTGTACCACATGACAACTCGATACACGTATATATTGTGCAATGAATACCCCAATAACGTTAGTTAACCACATCTTTCAGCTCACATAACTACCATTTTGTTGCTGTAGTGGTGAGAACATTTAAGATCTACTCTCTTAACAACTTTCAAGTACACAGTCGTGTGTCGCTTAACAGCAGATCCGTTCTGAGAAATGCATTATTAGGCAATTTCATCATTGTGCAAACATCACAGAGTGTACTTACACAAAACTAGATGGTATAGCGTGCTACACACCTAGGCTATATGCTACTAATCTTACCGGACCACCATTGTATAGGTGGTCTGCCACTGACGAAACCTCGTTACGCAGCGCATGACCGTGCACTACAGTACGGTTAGCTATAGTCACCATGCTGTGCATTAGATCCCCAGAACTCCTCCCCCTCATAACTGGAAGTTTGTGCTCTTTGATCAACATCTCCTCATCTTCCCCATCCCCCAGCCCCTGGCAAATACCAATCGACTCTATCATTTTGAGTTCAACTTTTTCAGATTCCACATATAAGTGAGATCATACAGTATTTGTCTTTCTCTGACTTATTTACTTAGCCTAATGCCCTCAAGGTTCATCCATGTTGTCACAAATGGCAGAATTTCCTTCTTTTTTTAATGGCTGAATAATATTCCATTGTGTATATACACCAATTTTCTTTATCCATCATCTGCCCAGGGACACTTAGGTTGTGGCCATGCGTTGGCTGTTGTGAATAATGCAGCAATAGACATGGGGTGCAGATGTCTCTTTAGGACGGTGATTTCATTTCCTTCAGGTATATACCCAGAAGAGGAACAGCTGCATCATATGGTAGTTAACATTTTTAACTTTTTGAGGACCCTCCAAACAGTTTTCCAGAGGGGCTGCACCAATTTACATTCCCACCAACAGTGTACACAAGTTCCCTTTTCATGGAGCTCCTTTTTCATTTAAAAGCTTTAAAATGGCATTATGAAGGGAGAATGGTACATTATTTGATTCGCTTTTTTAACAGTGAACTTAGTGGTCTTTAAACGAACCAATCAAAGCCCTATGAAGGGAAGACCTGGCTAGTTTTGAGACTGAGCACAAATTCCTAATGCAGTGCTGGAAAGAGGAAAAACCACCCCCAGTTGACTAACCTGGGCATCCCAGGGGCGCTGGCCAAGGTGGTGGGGGGAGGAGGTTGATTTCTAAATACCGCCAAGTGAGGGTGAGGTTTCCAAGCTCAGCACCTGAGACCTTGGCAGTGGAAAGACGCTAATCCTACATGGCTCGCATGAGCAAAATGGCAGCTCTCTCCGCCTCCAAAGATCCTCCTATCCATCACTGTATTTTATCCTAAAATAAAGTGGTTTTGAATTTTTCAGCGTTAAAAACACAAGCACTACCCAGTACCAGATGCCAGCAATCACTGTCAACAACATACCAAATCAAAGAAATTAGAGGAATAAATATTTTAATTTCACATCTCCAAACCGATGAATAGAGAACAGAATGAATTACACAACAGAAACTGCAGTGAAAAAGCACGGGAAAATATCCCATCTCATGTGAATTAAATCACTTTGAAAGAGGCACTAGCCAAATAAAAACGTAAAAAGATAACAATATAAAAGGAACACTAATGATTCTGACTGATCCCATTTCTGATCACCAACTACAATGCTCGTACCAATTTCAACGTGTGGGGTTTTTCTCCGTACACCCCCAACAAGCAATTCTCAGACACTAGTTGGTGAAGCCGGTAAACGGCCATTGGTGATGAAGTAGCTAGGACCTCAAGTTTTTTTTTCCTTTTTGCAATTACTAATTACAGCTTTTAGCTGCTTAACCCACCCATTGTTAACTCTGCTGTTTAGGCAGTATGCTGTCTGACTCCCACTAGGCTCCTATAGACAACATCTCCCTGGGGCCTGGATCATCATAGTAATGGGTGTGGGAGCTATTTTTCAGGAATTAGAACCCCTTATCCACTTCAGGCTGGTTGAGACCACCAATCCACCAACGAGGCCTGCACAGATGTCCGATAAGTGACCTTTCAATGTCAAGAGACTAAAAACCACACCCTCAGATCATGCTAACGCCACCATTTTGTGAGCATGCATCCTATGAAGAGCCATGGAGTCTGACCACACTTGCGCAGACCATTGACTGCCTCACCTCTCCTCTCCTCCAATCACCCATCTCCACATTTCAGAACACCTTGCCCCGCTATCCCATAAATATCTGTGAGTCCCTAATTTCAGGGAAGCGAATTTGAGGGTCATGCTCTCTCTTCCTCACGTGGCTGCCTTGTGATTAAAACCCTCTCTCTGTGGCAATCTTGTCATCTCAGTGTTTGGCTTTCCGAGCAGTGAGCAAAAACGAATCTGGTGCAGTAACACTGCCGTCCACTTCCGACGAATACTGCTATCTGGAGATAGTGTCAGTTCCCACAGGTTAAGGCCTCAGTCCTGCAAGACTGCCTGCCCCCTTCAGACGCCAATTGCAAGGCCAGGTTGTCACCTGTGCTTTTGACCAACTGGCCACAGATGGGCGGTTCCAACAACCCCCTCCTTGGGTTCAATTAACTTGCTAGGGCAACTCACAGAACTCAGAGAAACATTTTACTTACTGGATCACCAGTTCATTATAAAAGGATATAACTCAGCAACAGCCAGATGGAAGAGATGCGTAGGGCAAGGTACGGGGAGAGGGTGCGGAGCTTCCGTGCTCTCTCCAGCGCTGTCACTCTCCCCGAATCTCCATGTGTTCACCAATCAGGAAGCTCTCCAAACCTCACTTGTTGCCGTTTTTATGGAGGCTTCATTACTAGGCATGACTAAGTTATGGACCATTGGTGACTGAACTCAATCTCTAGCCCTGTTTCCCTCCCCAGAGGCGGAAGGGACAGTGGGACTGAAGTTCGAACCCTCCTCACAAGGTTGTCTCCGCTAGTAACCAGCCCCCACCCTTAGGTGCTTTCCAAAAGTCACCTCATTAACATAGCAAAAGACCTGGCTCTCTCTCAACACTTAGGAAACCCCTTTTAGGAGCTCTGTGTCGGAAACAAAGACCAAATATATATTTCTTTTTATAAAGCACAATATCGCAAACACACAAATCGCTCAAATCACATCATAGACTTTTTAGGGCTGGAAGGGATATTCGAGATGATTCTCTTACCTCCTCACTTAACAAATGAGAAAACTGAGGCTGAAAGAACTTGAGAAGATCACTAGTTGCAGCGTTGGCACCAGGATTGAAGGTTCGCTGCAGCTGAATATACATCTGAGTGATTCTGGAGTAAATGAGGCCTTTCCAAAAAAAAGGCTATTTCCATTATCGTGCCTTCCCCAAGGGCCCCTGAGCCAAGTAGTCGAATATTAGAAATCTAAAAAAGCCATATTATAAGGACCTACTCGCTCCCTAATCAAACCCACTGTTGACAAAGTGAGCTCCTTGATCCTGTTGCACTTGCTAAGATTTTTTCCAAATCATTCTCAAACATTCAAAGAGCTTCTATACTAAGGGAAAGCGCCCAGCAGAAATTCTACCGGCAACTTGTAGATGCGTTCCAAGGGCCATGGATGGCAAGGGCTCCAGAAAAAAAAGGGGCAATGATGCTGTGACCAGTCAGAGAGAGGATCGGTAAATCTGAAAGAACACTGCACCAAAGCGCACGAAGTGCTTTTTAAAACTCCTTTCAAATTGCACTAGCTCTCTTGGTCTAATCTTCCCCCAACCAGAATTAGGGAGCAAGCCTCAGTTTCTTTACCTGACAAATGGGGAATGCCTATACAAAAGCTTAAGGCACTTACCTAAAGGGCCCAGTGTGTCTGCGGTGGGCAGGACTAGAAGCCAAGGCCCACACTGTGGGCCAGCAGTGGGTAGGTGCCCAGAGCGTCCCGCAGGCTGCAAGGGCGCCATCACTCAAATCCCTCTGGTTCTCTTCTTATCAGCCTTCAGATCTTAATTTCCCAAATAAATTCTCCTGCTTCAAACCAACTTTGAGAAACCTGACAAACACTCCTTCAGCCAGGTGTCCAAGGTTAACATCAACAGCGATCAACCATGTTGATGATAAGCACCTCCATGGGATGCCATGAGAATGGAGAGAACTCTGCCTCTGGGGTCTTCCTCCGCGAAACCCACAACTCCAGTCTAATCATGAGAAAGACATCAGACAAATTCCAACAGAGGCATATCCTACACTATACCTGAGCAGTACTCCTCAACTTGGGCAAGGTCAACAAAAACAAGGAAAGCCTGAGAAGCTCTCACAGCCAAGAGGAGCCTCAGGAGACATGGCAACTAAATGCAATGTGGTACCCTGAACAGGATGCTGGTATAGAAAAAGGATGGAAGGCAAAACTAGGACAATCTGAACCAAGCATGGACTTTAGTTAATAAGAATACATCAATTATTGGCTCATTAACAGTGACAAACGTATCATAGAAATGTAAGATGTTAATAATAGGGAAAATGGGGGGGAGACTCTGTACTATCTGAATATGAGATCTCTGTACTATTTTCTCAGTTTTTCCATAAATCTAAACTGTTCTAAAAAATAAAGTCTATTTTAAAGAACAAGAGACAGAAAGAACCAATTGATGGACCTGAACCCACTGGACAGTTCAATTCCTCAGCAGAAATGGATCCAATTCCCTCATCTTTGTAAATCCTTGTCTTGGGGGCGTTGGCAGCCAGTGTCACTCCTCAGGGTGAGCCTAGACACGTCTGCAGGAAGCGAGTAAATTACTACACAAGGAGCTGGTGACGAAACGTGGGCCAGCACGATCCTATCCCAAGTCTTATCCCTATCAAATTACTTTTTTTGTGTCAAATTATTAATTTGAAATTAATTAATTTATGGAGATTTTATTTGAAAAGTTGCTGTGTGGGGGTGAAACTTTATTGCTAGATGGAAATGTTTTATTACGGAAAAGGCTTAAAACATTAGTTTTTATTTCTATCAATAAGGCTTGAAAATGGAGTTCTTTTTTTTAAGTCCTAAGGAGGTTTGAATCAAATATAAAATGCATTTCAAACTTTATTTGTTGGGTAAATTAAAATATTAGAAAAGAAAATGGAAAAAAATTTTAAGTGAGTCATGATACATATTTTATTATGATTATAGAAATTATGTCATCATTTCCATTAACAATATACCTTAAATTTTTGTTTCCCAATTCACAAATTACTCCACTTACATGAATACAAACTTTCTGTCATTCATTTTAAAAAGAAATTGAAAACGTAAGAAATATGTCTCATCTGCTGTAATTATATAACTGTCAGGTCAGAAACTTATTTTCTGCTTAAGAACCATGTTTTAAATCCTCAGTTTGCTTCATTCTCTTACTACTGATAAAACTATGGCAGTAAAGAAAATTATTGCCCGGGTATAACTGTAATTTAAAATAATTCTAGAAATTCATACTGGTCAAACTACATATGAAATTTCTTTTCCTCACAGATTTTTTTTATTGGTTTCCAAAACTACACTGCCTAATCCAGATACTACTTCCAGCTATGACATGCTCTTATGGTTCTCAGGTTAAATGTTCCTCCTAAAAGATGACGACGCAGAAAAGCTCATGGAAGCATGAAAACAGCAAAACCCAAAACACATTGCAACAAATTCCAAAACACACAGCTATTTCCCAAACCATCTCAAATGAGTAACTTAGAGTTTTCTCCATCTTTACATTCTGTAAGGAAACTTCTATCAAATATAAAGAGAACCTGAAACTGCTTGTGCAGAGATGGGAACATCAGGCCCCAGAAAATATCTCCAGGCAAATGACTGTCAGAGGCGGTGCTGGTCCCTCCTGGGGCCATGCCATCCCTCCCACGCATCCTGCCGCCTCCCAGAGAACCACTGGGGAGCAGATTTTTCTTCTTATATCCACTGTCTCCCTCTGCTGAGCCTCTTGGCAAGCTTACATTCTGCCCATGAAAATTTGGGATCTAAAACAAAGGAACAAGCAAGCATTCGTAAACTGGTTCTAAAATTAGCCTTTTTACCTGAAATAAGCATTATCTCCCTGAGCACAGCTTTTAAAGGTACATTATATAAAATACCAGGTTATGCTTTTTCATAGGATTTTTAATGGCATTATTTTGTCCTCCTTTTGGAGCATTCATTTCATGCTGTCCTCTCTGATGCAAATGGAGCACCCCAACCATCTCTCTTAAGTAATACAAGGATTTCTAAGGCAGAATTTTAAAAACAAATACCTATAAAGATTCCTTTTACAGGAATATTAACCCTTATACTTTCTTCATTTTCCCATTTCTTACATGCACACTGGGTGAAGTGAATTATGGTCCCCCCATCAACTGCCCTAGCTCTTTTCTTTTCCATTTGGTATCAGCACCTTGACTTCAGGACGGGTGACAGCAAACGAAAAGGGAACTATTTGCCTCTGGCTGGGCAAGGAGTCCAGAGGTCGGTCAACATTTACTGCATTCTCACCCTCAAGAGCCCTCACTCCCTCCTCTTCTTCTCATCCACCCCAACATCCTCTGAACTGACAGCATGGTTAACCCTTCAGGAATGTTCCGGAAGATTCCACAACTCAGTGTTGCCCTGTTCTTCTCTCACTCAGCAGTGCTCACGCCCAACAATGAAGTCCAGAAGGAAATCCCCCATGAAAACAGCCCCCTCTCTTCACTTCCAGTCCTCACACATTCTGACTCTCACACATTACGCTGCCCAATAGTATAGCAAGACGTGAACTAGTTCCTCAAAGGAGTCCCAATCTTATCCTTGTCCTCGATTTGATTGTATTTTCTTTTATTTTCCCATTCTTGTAAGTTACTATAGGATTTCAGTCCCTGTCATTAAAATATTATTTCAGAGACAGGACACGTAGGCGGCGCAGTCACCTCCCCCAGCCCGCCCTCCATTAGCCATGACATGAAGGCAGGCTTCCTACCTTTCACTGAGGCTTCTCCACAACTGCGCACCTGCAACAAGGAGGAATAAAATGTGAAAACTTAACTGACGTATTTTTCTCCTGAGTCATCTCTCAACTTAAAAATATTCCAAGCTATTTAAAATAAAATGCTTAGATCTTTAAATTTTATAAACGATCCGATCATACAGTGTATACCTTTGGTACCATGACTAATTCAGGCAATTAGTCCAAAATATTTATTGAGATCCTACTTCCACGCAAAACACTTGGAAACCATGTGGGACAGAACACAATATAACACGCGGTCCCACCACAGGAACTTCACTGTCCAGTGGGGCAGCCACAACGTCCACTCAGGTAACTATGACCAAGGCAGGCAGTGTACAAGAAGCACAAACCATGTGAGCCCAGGAAAGAGAAAATGTGCCTGCTCCAGAAAGCACCAATGAGAGAGGCGACACTTAGGTGAGCTTTGAAATGGTGCGGACAAAAGAGGAACTAAGGCAACCGTTAACTGAGAAAGGAGATTCTTATCCACTCATTCTTTAGGTGTTTTGAGCTTATATCTGGGCTCAAATGAAATCAACAGAAAAAAAGGTATACCTAGATCTCATTTGCTTTCTCAGTTCCCTAATGTCTTTCTTCACTGGACTATGTATTGATACTATACTCCCAGCTACCCACTTTAGTGAAGCTCAGTATAAGAAATGGCCATGAGGCAGTTTCTGCATTTTGCATCAAATGCCAAAGATGCTGTCCTTTTTGTTCTTCAGTATCCCCTATCAAAGATCTTTGTGATAAACTCTTCTTAAAATTTAGCCCCAGGAAAATGTTTCTCAAAATTGCTTGCATCCTTTCATCAGATTATTACAATTGTGCAGTTGATCTGGTTTCCCTTTTTGCCTTGGCTGCCAGTAAGCACAGGGGTGAATCTCTTGGTCAATTATGGTCACCATATTAGACTCCTGTTCTTCTTCTAGATCTCTTTTAAATAGTCTTATTTTTTAGTGCCTTATAAGCTGCCTCAAATACTTTATGGTTGGATGGCATATCAAAACAAAGCAAATAAACAACTCAAAAGAATCCAAGGAATTATGAGCACTAGCAATGTCTCAACTAAAGGTGGAACACTGGATAGACTAAATTCTAGAGGCAACAACTCTTCTTGTCATATGATATTTCTCTGAGAACACTGGAGCCAAGAGTGGAGAAAGCAGATAACAGTATGGTGTGTTGGTTTGTTTGCTTGTTTTGGTACTAAAAAATGGAAAAATGAGTATGATTGCTAGTGAAGGGAACAAGACATTTAGAAGGGTAAGGACAGCAGCACTGCAATCACTGAGCATAGAGCAAATTGGGGCTGCCTAAGGCTGAGGGACAGTGCCCTGGCAAGAGACTGAGCAGGAGGAACCAGCCTCATAGCCCAATGGTTAAGTTGGGTGCATTCCACTTCGGCAGCTGGGGTTCGGTTCTCAAGCACAGACCTACACCACTCCTCAGTGGCCATGCTATGGTGGTGACCCACATAGAAAATAGAGGAAGACTGGCACAGATGTTAGCTCAGGGCTAATCTTCCTCAAGCAAAAAAAGAAAACTGGCAACAGATGTTAGCTCAGGGCAAATCTTCCTCAGCAAAAAAAAAAGAGGCTGGGCAGGAAATACTTAAACTGAGGGGAAAGAGCTGCTTCAACAGGAGCAAGGGGCTGGGGAAGGTGGACAGAAGGGTGCAATGATGACTGACTTCAAGCCTTTGCAAGGGCTAGAGACACAGTACTTCCAAAGGCTAGGGTCAAAGATGAGACCACACTAGTAGATGAGTGAGTCCAGGTTGTCACAGACACCATCAGGGTACAAGCTGGAATGACAGAGAATGGAGGGCGCATAAAGGCCTATAGTCTGTAGGTGACGAGTCCTGGTGGGTCCATGTTCAACCGCAACCAGAACGTGGCATAAATAGACAGTGTAGATTTCGCAGAAGGAAAGGCATAGACAGACAGGGCTTGAAAGCGCTCCACGGGTAGCCATGCAAAGGCCTCCTGAGCCCTCCTCCCACTGCACAGCGCAGCAGTTAGTTGAAGAGGATCTTAAAGAGGGCCGCGGGTGGAAATTCTGGATCTTCCGCAATGACTGAGAAGGAGAAGGCGGTCGAGGAAACGTGCAAGGCCGCAGGAGCAGTCTTCCACAGTGCAGATGAGTTTCCCAGGGCCCAGACGAAGGGGTTAAAGCAGAGGGCACGCACTCAAGGTACACAACAGTGAGTGGGAGAGAGAAACCCATCACAGCCAGAGGTTGCTCATGCCGGTGACTCAACCCAGGGACACTGGCCCCTGTAGGTTTCACAAAGAGTAATTCACAAGAAGGGATCTCCATACTTTTGTTCACGCACTTCATACTGAGCATCTAAGATGGTATTAAAGGTACTAATAGAGGGAGAGGCAGGATACAATTAAATTCTTAACAATAGAAGTTTAATATCTCTAGTCAAAAATGTGAAAAGTGGGGAAGCTGAAGGAGATGGAAAGAGACAGGACTGCCCTGTGTGCCCTGATGATGTGGTTGTCCTTTCCTCGTTGCTGTTGGTGTTGCTGTAAGCCAAGGTACCCAGTGAGAGCGGCGGGCAGTTCTGGTTGAAGCCATGGAGTTACCCTCACTGCATCTGGACAGGACTTGAAGCCGAGGCTGTGCCTCCTAGAGACCAATCCATCATGGCAGGGCCCTGGCTGAAAGGCCTGCAGAGTCAGGCTCCTGCCAACTATTTACAGGGCTCAAATGCGTCTTTGTCCTAAAAGACTTCACTAAAGAGGACGAAGCAGGCTCCAGTGTTTCTGCAGTCACAGACTGGTGAACGCTGGGAAAGCATAGTAATTAATCCCGTTTCTCCTTTTTTTTCCATGCAGTAGAAATGCTGTATTCAGAGCTATGTCACCCGGTGAAAACCCTGAGAGAGATTGGCCTGTGACAAATGCCTGCCCTACAGGGGCAGAGAGGCTGGGGGGTGATGCGTCTGGATCCCACTGGAAGCCCAGCACCTACAACAGGCCCCGGCACAGAAGGGCGCTCAACACAGGCTCACTGATGCGTGGACAAGCCCCATGTTGTTCTGACTCTGTGTCCAGGGTGGACAGAGTAGGCCATTCCTGTGCCCAAGGCGCTTCTCTTTTACACTCTTCTTCAGCCCTTACCCAACCCTACGGTATAAGGATGATCTTCCCATTTCACAGGATACAGAGGTTCAGATTATGCAGGGGGCTGAATAACAGCCCCCAAAGATATCAGGTCTTAATCTCTGAAACCTGCAAAATGTCACTTTATGGAAAAAGGGATTTACCACATGGGATGAAGTTAAGGGTCATGAGATGGGGAGATTATCTTGGATTATCCAAGCGGGCTCCAAATGCACTCACCAGTGTCCTTGCAAGAGGAAGGCAGCGGGAGACTTCACACAGAAGACGAGAGGGTGGCGTGACCATGAAGCCAGAGACTAGACTGATGCGGCTACAAGCCAAGGGCACCAGCAACTACCAGAAGCTGGAAGAGGCCAGGAACCCTTCCCTGGAGCCTCTGGAATCTCAATTTTGGCCCAGCGATACTGATTTTGGACCGTGAGAGAAGAAATTTCTGTTGTATTGAGGCACCAAATTTGTGGTAATTTGTCACAGCAGTCATAGGAAACTAATGCAGTCTATGATGGGGCCTCTCCACCGCTAAGAAATGGAGACAACCAGCTCTTGAAAGGCTAGTATTCTTCCAACTCTACCACCTTAATTTTTTCAGGGACTGAATCTTTGCAAGGTAGAGGTTCCCTGCAATCCGTGAGTATGAACGTTCCATGTGTGCAAGAACACCAAGCCAATCAGTCAACGCCAGGAGTGATCTCTGTGTGAGGGGCAGAGAGTGAGCAATAGACAGTTATAAAGTCTTTCAACTTCATCCTTGGCCTCCACATTTGTCTGTTCCTTATAATTTTGCCCATACTGGGGCCAAATTTGATACACTGCTGAAAATACGAAGATGCTCAGCATGGCCCAGAGTCAGCTTACTCTACCGAGCTAAAATGGCTGCTGATAAAACTTCTAAGTGGCTATTTCTTCTAAGATTCCCCTGAGGGAGGTCCTAGGGGGTGAAAATGTTACAAAATCTATTTGAGAAAAATGGGCATTTCCCTATCGGTTATGACTCAAGGCAGAAACATGGGAATCACCATGCCCTGATCTGACTAACCCCTACACAAAGCCCCAGCTCTGAGACGCTCCACCTTAATCCATCTGCAATGAACAGAAAGCATTAGGGCAGGTGCCTGCTGGGGTTAGAAGCTAGGAGTTAGGTGTCTGTTCTCTGAAACAGAAAAGGGGGAGGTGGAAAGGGAGAGAGGAAGAACGTGTGTGAGAATATAATCTACATGCGCAGATTCACGAAAAGCAGTAACTGGACACAAATGAATTTGTTCACCTTCCCAGAACACAAGGAGGAAGGAACCACCTTCAAACTCTGAGACATACCAATGGAAAACTATCTTTCTGAAAGTGGTTTATACATGATTTAGTTTAAGAACTGTAAAGACTTAAAACATAAACCCGCTGTAAAGCACACCATAGAACATCACGCTTGCAAACCTGTGACACTTGCCATCCCTGCTCCCGGAGTTGGTGTAGGGAGAGGGTGCCTGCCACCACGCAGGTCTCCGTATCCCTGCCAGGGCCAGAACTCCCGGCGCTTCTCATGGGCATCAATCCATATGGGCCCCACCCAAAATTATCCCTCTGTTTGGGCTTACATTTAGTGGGGTTACAAATGCCTCACTGTAACCTCCTCTTAGCTGATTTGATCAAATCAATATCACATTTAGGTTCATAGGGCTCAAGTGTTTCACGGAGGGATTTTTGCCCATTTACAAAAACTAACCCAAACCCTGGTAGACGAGGCCCCCCCATGTATGGAAAAGTTCGACTCAGATTTATAATATAGTTAAATTACTCAGAAAACACAACCAAATTTTTTAAATAATTCAAGTTCTTACTTTTAAACTTAATGTTTAAAATTAATTCATTTTTTAAAATTTATTTAACTATTATTTAACCGTTTTTAAGCCCTGAGTTAATTGTTTTTCTCCATTGAGGCAGAGAAAATTTGTATATAAACTAGTTCATTTCCCAATGGCCCAGTTGCATCATGTAGGATGTAATAAATATTTAACTGTTATCCTCACTGCAGCCTGTTTAAATAATAAAATGGTATTTAAAATAACAGTGCTTAAACCAGCACATGCAAACATTTTGCCCGGGAGAAGCAGCCATGACTAGGGACAACATCAGTTAAATAAACAACACGTATTAAATAAATAAATGTTTAATAAACATTAAAAATAGCAACGTCAATGCCTCCATCATCTGTTTTCTTGTTCCTTTTCAAAGGACTACTTGGTTAATATGCTTACACAAAGATCAGACATTCAGAGTCTAGAAAATTAAATACCACAAAAATGAATTCTGAGTTTTCTTACCTCTTGTTCTAGACAAAACCATATCCTTTATTATTTGCATAATAACATGGCCAAGCATCATGACGGAAATCAGATGATACACTCTCCAGGGAGTCAATGCAAGGAACCTGTAACAGCAAAAACAGAGAAACCGCCCTTTCAATTTCAGGATTTGTATCTTTTTTTTAAAATTAGGTTCAGTTTCCACCATAGAAACAAAAATACATTCAATAATGATTTCACTTTTCAAAATCACCCCAAAGTGACCACATGAACGTTATTTAATAGGCATCAAAGTCAGCAAAATAGAAGCTCTTGAGCCATGTGTACTTTTGCGTTAGGCGTTCTGTTCTAAACACTCATTTGGGCGGAGGATTTGCTGGCTTGGGTATGGTCCAAATGTCGCTCTGCTAACAGATGGAGACTGGAATTGATCTGAAACAGAATCATGACGGGCTAAACAGACAGACTGCAGGATGTTCTCAGGCGCACAGTGTAGCTACGGTCCACGCCCTTCACTTGCCGTCCTCAGTCTCATGTTTTGCTTTTATGCCATATTCATTTGTTTAACTACTACCAAATCCCCATCCATCTCTTAAAAATAGCAGTTATTAAGGATCCAATTTGCTAGCCCTTTCTCTTTAAGATCACTGCTCTTTTGTCTATCTGCCCATCTCCTCTCCAGAGGGAAACAAAGAATTCATTATCATGAACAGCACACAGACCCTGCAGTACATTTTTTTGATCGGGCTTATAAAGAAATGGGAAGGCAAAGGAGTCACAAGGAGCTTTGAGCCTTCATACAGAGGTCGAAGCCCGTTTTACACAAGTGAATTGGTCAAGCTGCCAATTAATGTTAACTTTGATGCAATCTTCACTCATAGAAAAATTAACAGATATCTCATTTAACACTAGTTGTAAGGCACTGTAGGCTATGTAGAGAAGTAAAGAACACATGCACACTGCCTTCTAGGAACTCACTCACTCAACAGAGAAAGGAGCACAGGCCGAGCTAACAAAGTCCAAGGTAACGAGTCTGTGCTGTAACAGAACATGAGCAAGGAGCAAAGAAGGAGGAGGAATGATTAACTCTGAATCAGGGAAGATTTTATAGACGTTGCACTTGAGCCTCGTCTGGGAGGATGCGTGCAATTCTGAGGAAAACGGAGGCTGTTCCAAGTGGAGGAGACAACATGAACATAAGATCAGGACCAGAAGAGGGTGAGGTGTGGTCTGGGGTGGTCCCTGCAGAGGGACATGGATAAAGGAGAGAATCGAGAGACTGACAGAGAGAAGACATTGAGGAGACAGGCTGGGGGCAGACTGTGGCAGGCCCTGAATGGTATGCGAGGGTGACAGAGAGTAAGCCAAAGGTACAGAGTAGGAAAACAGAATGATGGGTGATTTAGGAAAATGCCTGGGGGCAGTAGAGAGGATGAGGTGGGGCAGGGAGGAAGCATGGCGTCCAGGACATCTACTAGAAGGCCATGCAATGTGTTTGGTGAGAAGTGGTCAACATGAGACACTGGTGCAGTTGTGGGAAAAGCCCTCCACCATCAGAAGGTGGGCAACCCAAGCCCCAGCTCTGATTCTAATGTTAACTGCATGTGTGACCTGGGCCAGTAAAATGAGCAGGTAGAATAGGTCAGTGCTTCTCAAACATTGGTCTGCAACTGCCACCAGGTCAGCTGCCTGGAAAGCTTGTTAAAATACAGATTCCCAGACCCCAACCTCCTCCCCCAGGTCCTCTGAAACAGGTGGTCTAATTACTAGTATTTACATTCAATACATATTAATTTATGGAGTGCCTATATTAACCCAGGAACTGTGCCACCAAAAGGGTGAACAAGAAGCATGGAGGGAAGGAGCAGACATGAAAGATAAGCCACAATGCTGACATCCATGTCTTCAGTAACAATAATTCACTCTTTCATCATGGACCACTACGTGCTCTATGTTTTGAGCTCCTATGTTTGTTTTAACTGAGGTTACTTTCTGGTGTTTGTTTTCTTTTTGGCCTACCTCCTTACTATCAGTTTATGATTATTTCTTGCTCTTGTCTGTGTGCCAGGCTCTCTCTGTTTTCCCCACCTCATATTGAAGCAGCTGTTTTCAAAATTTTTGATGGTGACCCACAGTAAGAAATTCATTTACATCTAAATACACACAAATGGAACCAAAGTTTCAAAAAAGAATATTTATCCTTACAGTTTGTAATGCCTTCTGATACCTTCCATTCAATTCTATTATATTTCTAAATGCTGACTGCGAAATGAGCTGTAACTCACTGCCTTAGAGGGAATCTGTCAATGTTAGGTTAGTATGTTTCACTAGAATGGCCTTCTTTGCAGAGTCAGGCAAAGCCCTAGGAGAGAGAGAAAGTTCCCTGGAGTTTAAAGGTCCTTAGAGCTAGCCAGGAAGCCATATAAGTATCTTTAAGAAAAAAAAAAAGAAACCTAAAGAAATGCAAAACCAACTGAAGCAGTGAAGGTCATTAGTTATTCTCTTAGTGGAAGCTACAAACTTCCAGGAACAGAGAAATTAGGTAATGACAGGACATTGACCCACAGCCCTGGCTGCCAGAAGACCTCATCTGAAGGGTGTTGCCACAGCAACTCCAAAGAGCACTGGGGATGCTGTGTGTCCTGGGCAAGGGTCCAGCTGGCATCTTGGCCAAGGGTCTCGTTGGTCCTTAAGAATCCTCAGCCAGATGAGAAGTCAACCTTAACAACTGCTTGAGAAAGTAATGCCAAAATTGTATGGGCTTACATATCGTTTCCCTGGTAGTGTCTTTGAACCCCAAGAATTAAACATAGAAATGTTTGAGAAATGAATCCCTAATATTAATAATTTGTATTTAGAAAAACTTGCAGATGTTTGGTATTTTATTTATACTGTTTAAGATGACTTGTCTCATGGTTCCAATTTAAATACGTAGTTGTATAATTTAGACTTGTGATTTGATATTAAAATCTTAGGAACACTTTTGAGTTTAATTTATTCATTTTACAGGAATTGCCTAATAATTTGGGAGGGCTTGCACTGTTAAGACAAAATCATTTTTTTAAAACTTCTACTTTGGTAAATTTCAAACATAGACCAAAGCCTAATAAAGCAAGCCTCAAAAATTCTCCATTCATGGCCAATCTTGTTTTTTTCTATATTCCCACCCACTAAGCTTCCCCTACTCTAAGAAAATTTGAAGCAAATCCCAAATATCATATAAATTAATTTGCCATGTATCTTCAAAAAGAAGATTTTTTTAACCTAACAACAATACCACTGTCACACCTTAAAAAATCATTTTAGGGGCCAACCTCGTGGTGCAGTGGTTAAGTTCAGTGCACTCCGCTTTGGTGGCCCAGGTTCGTGGGTTTCGATCCTGAGCCTGGGCCTCCACCACTTGCCAGCCATGCTGTGGCAGTGACCCATATATAAAGTAGAGGAAGACTGGCACAGATGTTAGCTCAGGGGTAATCTTCCTCAAGCAAAAGAAGAGGAAGATTGGTAACAGATGTCAGCTCAGGGCTAATCTTCCTCAAGCAAAAAAAGAGGAAGATTGGTAACAGATGTTAGCTCAGGGCTAAACTTCTTCAGAAAAAAAAAAATTGTTTTAATTCCTTAATGTCATCAGATATCCTGTCAGTATCCACATTTCCTCAGTCATCTTTTGTACACACACACACTAAAAGACTGTTTGAAACAGGATCTGAAAAAGTCATACACTGAAAGTGATAGGAGTATTTTAAGTTTCCTATAATTTATAGGTCTCCCACCATCTCCCTCTCTTTTTTTTTTTTTTGCTTGAAATTTTTTGTGGAAGAAACAGACTTGTTTTCCAGAATCTGAGAATTCCTCATCACATCCTTGTGGTTTAGTTTAACCTTTTCCTCTATTCCTTGAGCAGACAGTAAAAACTGGTAGTTGGATTTAGAGGTTTGACCAGATTCGGGTCAAAATTTTTTTTTCTGTAAAACTACATGACAGGTGGTGTGTGTGTTTCCATCAGGAGGCACTCACTGCCTGTCTGGTGTCTACATTTTTGCGATATTAGCAGCCACTGACGATGACTGCCTGGCTATCAATCCCTCAGGGGCTACACGAGGTGAGAGCCCATCATTCTCGCTTCAGGCATTAGCTGCATCCCATGCTCAGAGGAACTTCCCCTCGTCAATGCCTGATTAACCTGAGAGGCGGATCTCACAGGAAAAGCAGGATCCATACTTGATTCTTTCTATTTACCTGCTTTCAAGATAATGAGGCAGTTCCTCAGTATCCTCTAAAGGTTACCACGTTGGTTTTCTTCATTCCTTTTTTTTTGTGGATGAGTGTTACTGTGAACATATCTGAGGTGCTTCAGTCCACTGCAATATTATCCCTACTGATGCTCAAGTGTCCCTTATGCAGGTTGGGTCTCGAGTCCCTTTGGTACCACCTTAGTAATCTTGGACAATGAAGAACTTTGAAGGGACACAGAAAGTATGAAATTTACAAATGGTAGTTTAAAAGGCTGAAAGGAGTATAAGTAAACTTTTTAATGCAAGCAATCATTCACCAAAGACTGTCTTGAAAACAGCTGTTAAAATTTGCTAGACTTATAAACAAAATAAGTTATGCTAGCTAAAATTGAAAGCTCAAAGAAAGAGGAAGGTTTTGAATTTGTAATATTACTAAATCAAAATTTATTTTTTGGGGCCGTCCCCAGGGCAGAGTGGTTGAGTTCGCACGCTCTGGTTCAGCAGCCCAGGGTTTCGCCGGTTCGGATCCTGGGCGCGGACATGGCACTGCTCATTAGCCCATCCTGAGGTGGCATCCCACATAGCACAACTAGAAGGACCCACAACTAAAATATATACAACTATGTACTGGAGGGAACTGGGGAGAAAAAACAGAAAAAAAAAAAAAGATTGGCAACGGATGTTAGCTCAGGTGCCAATCTTTAAAGATATACATATATATTTTTACAAAGTAGCCAAAGTCATTTCCCACTAATCTTTTCTTTATGTGAAAGCTGTCTTTTAGGATGTCCACACAACACCTGTCTGCCGGCCTCAGGTGATTCTGAGGCTGGTGCTCTGCAGCGCCGCTCAGAGAAATGCTCCACTTCCACCTGATCTCGAATTCCCTCAGTGAGAATCACCCACCTCAGCTGAAATACATCTCACAGGAGGACGCTCACCATCTCTTGCGGCATCCAATTTCCTGCAGTATCCTACTATTAGTGGGGGAAGGAGAAGTTCCGTCTCCATTCCATAACGAGTGTCTGTCTGACACTGGGCTAGCTGCAGGGGACCCACTGATGACTACATCCCAGCCTGCCCCAGCCAGGCCGGGAAGCAGACAACTCAACAACTATATTTAACCGAAGTCCTATTCAAAATGCTGTGGGAGCAGAAATGAGAGCCCATAATTGCCCAAGGAAGTCAGAGAAAGCTCTCAAGAGGTGTCATTTAAGCTTTGGCTTCCCAGAAAAGTCAGACTTTCCCAGGTGGAAAGAGACAAACGTATTCCAGGTTGGGAAACAGAGTGAGCAAAGGGAACTGTAAGAGTGCAATGAGACTCGAACAGGAGAGGGAGAAGGCTGGCCCCTCACATGTGCCTCCCTTGACCAGTGGAACTAGTCCTGCCCTCTGGAGCCAAACCGTGGAGGGACAAAACAGCTGATGTCTAGGGAGGGCAAGCACTGTTCTAAGAACTTTGCGTGTATTCACTCGTTTAATCCTTATAACAATCCCATGAGGAAGGTACTACAATTGCCCCCATTTCACAGATGAGCAAAGAGAGGTTAGGAAACCTGCCCAAGGCCCCAAGACTAGGGAGAGGGTGGGACCAGGATGTGAGTCCAGACAGCCTGGCTCTAAGCTGGCTCTCTTACCACTCTGTCCAACTACCTCCGAGATGCAAGTTTCTGCCTCTCCATCCACCTATTATCACATGAAAACAGCTGGAAGGACTGTCACCAATTTGCGAGAGTGTGTCTACCTGGGTGTGCTAAACTGACTTGAGAGATTTCAGAAGCACTCCTCAAAGACGCCAGCTGCCACCACCAGAGTTGCAGACACTGGGATTATGTGCATGCCTCCCTGAAGTGTTGTCTTCTTCAAGAGAAACCTCCCTGCTTCCCTCACCTCTCCCCGAGGCGTCCCAGCCTTCCTCCCGCCAGGCGCCAGGTGGTGACTCTTCTCATCCCAAATGCTCCCACTGGGCATCTGGTCCAAACAGATTGAGGGAGCCAGGAGGGACCTCAAATCCCTTTATTCTGGACTCTATAGCTCTACCTTCACAGCCTTTAAAAAAAACATCAATAGACTATTTTTTAGAGCGGTTTTAGGTTTACAGAAAAATTCAGCAGACAGTACAGAGAGCTCCCATGTATCCCCTTTGCTCTGCAGTTTCCCCAGGTATTAACATCTTGCATCAGTGGTACAACTGATGAACCAATATTGATAGGTTATTAACTAAAGTCCACAGTTCACAGGAGGGTTCACTCTTTGTGTTGTACATTCTATCGGTTTTAACAAATAAATAACGTCATGTATCCACCATTATAGTAGCACACAGAGTATTTTTACTGCCCTAAAAAATCCCTTGTGCTCCCCATATTTATCCCTCCCTCCTTCCCCCTGAACCTCTGGCAATCACTGATCTTTTTACTGTCTCCAAGGTTTTGTCTTTTCCAGAATGTCATACCGTTGGAATCACACAGTATATAGCCTTTTCAGACTGGCCTCCTTCACTTAGCAGTATGGAGTGAAGGTTCCTCTGTGTCTTTTCGCAGCTTGAAAGCTCATTTCTTTTGATTACTCAATAATATTCCATTATACAATGTATCATAGTTTATTTATCCATTCACCTACTAAAGAACATCTTGGTTGCTTCTGATTTTTGGCAATTATGAATAAAACTGCTATAAAAATTCACATGCAGGGTTTTATGCAAACATAAGTTTTCAGCTCATCTGGGTATAGCCTTTTTTGTTTGATTTTTAACAGCTCTATCAGCATGCTGGCTTATGCTGAATTTTCAGGCAGTTAAAACCCCCAAGGATTCTATTTTTCAGATGTATCTAAGTATGCCCTATTAAACTTGTTCTTGTTTGACACAGCCTATCATTCAAACCTACAGACCTCAGTGGTGGCATCAATCACATTGGTTCTCTTGTCTGGCTTTGTGACACCCGCACTTTTGATATCTGCGTGTCCTGAGTCCTCATCCACACTGATCAAAGATGTCAATCAGTACTGGCGTCCTTCACTGCCCATTAGCAGCCATTCCCAGAGGGACCGAGATTCATGAATCAGCACTTCACGAATATGGAGTCCACCCAGTCTGCCACTACATTCGTGTCCGTATTTCTCCATCTTATCCACAAAGACATAATAACAGATTTCCTTCAACATCTTGCTGAAACCTATCGCATCCCTAAGGTTTAAGTATCCATAAGTGCTTGGCTGATGCTTAGAATTACTTTGAGCTATGGAACAGTTCTCAGTAGAAGAACTAAACACCATTAGAACCTGCCAAGGAGTGTCATGGTGCACCGCCCGATCCAAGCCCCAGGGTGACCTTGCTGATCTGCTCACTCACAGAATTCACACGTGGTCACCACCTTGCCCATGGAGGAACTCTGAGGCAAAGATGGCCACACACAGGTGGTTAGAGGATTCTTGAATGCCGCAGAACAATTATCAAGAGATGAGGTGGGGCCAGCCCCATGGTCAAGTGATTAAAGTTCCACGTGCTCCACTTCAGTGGCCTAGAGTTTGTGGGTTTGGATCCAGGTGCAGACCCATTCCACTCATCAGCTATGCTGTGGAGGCATTCCATATACAAAATAGAGAAAGACTGGCACAGATGTTAGGTCAGGGCTAATCTTCTTCAAGCAAAAAAAAAAGAGGAAGACTGGCACAGGTGTTAGCTCAGGGCTAATCTTCCTCACCAAAATCAATTACTTAAGTAATTAAATGTACCGTTAAAAAAAGAGAGATGAACTGTTGTCAAAATGCAGGATGCCCAAGAAATCATGAGAAGCAGAGTGATAAAGCACATACTTTGAAGGGGGGGGGGGGTCTGTGGATATACATCATTCTCATTCAGGGTGCTACATAATTTTCAAGGTTCAGTGCAAGATAAAAATGCAAGATCCCTTCCCACCAGTCTGGAGCCTTAGCCCACAACAAAAGGAACATCCCCAAGATATTGCAGCCTCCACTCCTGGGATGTTCGGGACCTGGATCCAGGGTAGGTATGAGGCCCCTGCACAGTTGTCACTAAATGCACTGCGTCATTGCCAGCCAGGGAGAGGACCACGACCATGTGCCTGAGGAGGACACTTCTCACACCTGTCCTCAGGACCCTCCACAAGGGGCAGATGGCCACAGTGCAACACAAGATTCCCCTCATTGATGTAACCCAGCCAATTCCCTGGGAAGAGGACCCCGGGCAGTCACACAGCACAAGATGGGGCGGGGGAGACTGGTGCCAAGTGGCAGAGAGGGGGCAGCAAGAACTCCTGAATGTGAGCTGAGGCTCCGCACCCCTAGTGCATACTCCATTGTCCCATCAGACTTCACAAAACACAGATTCAAACACAAAAGTACTAAGAATAGCAAGATAGCACCCACAGAGGATTCATCTCCAAGTGCAGGGCCCTCTGAACATGGGGTTCTGTGTGACACTGGGTCGCCTGTTTAGCCGGCCCTACCCTCATCACATCTTGGAGGGGAGGTCCCATCACAGTGACCAATAAAGGCTTTTCTTCTTCTTAAAACAGATTCTAGCTCAATAAAAAAGGCCATTGACTCTTGTCTTTGTCCAAATTAGCATACAGACCTGTGACAACACCAATGCACCAAGAACTGAGGACATTCAGAAGCACTTCCAGTCCCTAGGTGTCCAGCTATCAGAAACAGCTTCCTATAGACTGATGGACCTTTCACAACCAACTCCAAGAAAAAAAAACCTGCTGCATCTTTTAAAACTAAAATATCACGTCTGTTTACTAAAACAGTTACATATGCTTCTTTTAGCTGACATTTAGAACATAACTTTTATTTGACAAAGGATAGCCCAGATTTTGGAAACCAAGACAGGCAAATATTATATATGACAACTATAATATACATATACATATCATGATAGGTAAACATTACATATGATAATTATATGCTATCTAAACATATGAAATTATATATAAATATAATTTTATAAACATAAAATTATATGTATATAAGAATACTCATTTGTCTTATAAAGACATAATTTGGTGTACACTGTAGCTGCTACTGCAAAGGTAAAGTTCTGGAAATCATTACGTGCACTTTCCTTTAGCAAGTTATGTCCAATTTCTCCATCTCAACATGATGACTGCTTTAAAAAATACCACATTCCCAGCTGACTCATGTTCAGCCCATGGATGATTTCTAGCCATGCCAGGATAGCATCATTTCTGATTCATTTTTAAATTAGATAAATTTGCCGATTTGCTTTTTCCTTCCTGTTTTTTTATTTCTTCTACATTTTCTTCTCTTTCATTCTCTGATCACTAACAGTATTTTCAATTTTAATCTGGTTTGCAAGTAACTGCTGCAGCCCACCTGGTATTACTGGGATGGTTTATAAGACTAGTCTCTCCTCTGTTATCTGGGTCAGCTAAGAAATAAGACTCAATCCATTTGCTCAGAGACAAAGAGAATGTAAGGAAAGCAGGCAGAGATTCAGAGAAAGCCTAAAAGACTGCTAAGGGTCAGGCCTTTACCAACTAATGGTAAAAAAAATTAGAGGAGGCAGGGGAATCCCCAAATTAGGTCCATTTTGGAATGCACCATAATTTTAAGTAGAAAATTTTCCTATCAAATCCTGGGCTTTGACTAAAATCCAATTAGTCTGCATCTGCTGCTCAGAGCCACATGTGTGAGAGTGCAGCACTGCCTCCACGAAGATGCCCAACAAGGAAATGACAGGCTGGGAACTAAATCATGCTCAGGTGATCTATCCTGTTAGCTTTTTGTGCACCAGCATTCAGTGCCGGGCCAAGGCCACAGCTTTTCCTTGTCCCTTTATTGATTTTCGAGCATTCCACATACATGTGGGGCCTTGGGTGTGCCTGCTCAGGCTCAGCAATGGAGGAAGTCATGGCAAAGTGGCCACTGGCCAGAGCACCTGGACAACTGGGCTGTGTGGACGATTTACAGGATGAAAAAGAAAGTGGAGGTACGAGCAAACTTCCGTGGAACTCCACTCAGCAGCTAGCCAAAAATCCCTATAAAATTTGTTTCAACTAGTTGTGTATCTATTTGACAAGGAAAAGCTAACTAAATCTTCCATTACTTCATGATGAGTTTCACAAGGCCAAAATAAATGGCTCAACAGGATAAATTTCTTATTAAGCAAAGAAAAGGACAGTTAACAAAAGCAAACAGAAAAAACTGCTTTGGCAATGGATGAAAAGGATAATATTTAGTTCGTCCCATGTGTAAAAACCTAACCCATTTTGGGCAAAGTATAACCCACTTTGTACTATGAACTGAAAAGTGTCAACAGCTAAAATAGACATTTTTTGTTTTCAAAGAAAGAAAGTCTATGGACAAAAGCACTGGACCCTCCATAGTTCTGATGTGGGAACCAATCTGCAGTATTTGCTTTGTGACTCTTTCAAAATAGAGATACAGAAAGGGATTTTGTTTTCCTTTACTGAAATCTATACAACCACAGACTTCGCCTAGATAGAGTCCTTTACGGATATTGGCTTTATCCAATATCACGGTGGATAATATAATATCACAATGTCATAAGAGGCCCTTCTCTTATCACCGTGATATTGGTGGATAATATAATATCACAATGTCATAAGAGAAGGGCCTCCTAAGGTTTAATGATTTATCCAACTTTCCTCAAAGTCCACATCATCACATTTTGCTAGAAAATAATTCTATCTTCTCAAGAGTTAGGCACACTGGCAGCCATCTACCTTAATATCACAAAATTCTGAAACTCAACTAAAGCTGGCTTTAATTTTTCCTGGCCTTTTAATACAGATCATGAAATATAATGACTAATGATGTTATGGGAAATTATACTATGCACCATTCATGGAAAAAAAAACTACCCAATAAACTATGACCCTCTGAAGAGTAAAATTCATCCCAATTTCAGACCTGTTTAAACATGCATGTATGTTGGAGAGAGAGGGATATATTTCTTAACGATCAGCAAAACATAGTTTTAAATAATTTGGAAGAAAAGAGTTATCACAAAGTGGAGCGAGAGAAAGTAACAATTTGATTAATTACAAATGGTTGATTAAATGAAACTTAGAAGCTGTTGTTTCTAGAGAAGTATTTCTTTAGTTGTGATAAGAAAAAAGTGAATTAGAAGCATGAGAGGAGAGAAATATGAAGAAAAAGTAAAAGGGTGAACTTCTCTCTACAGGGAGATGAGAAATTCTGGAAGACACTCATAGTCGGGCAAATGTTGGGTCACAGGAATCAGAACGAGTCTGCTGCAGTGAAGGAGGGAAACAGCTGGCTCCAGTAGAAACCGGTGGTGATAATCCAGCGAATTCAGGGAATGTGCCCAGCTCAGCAAGGCATGGTGGAGAAACCCACAGGACGGTGGGGAGGCGCAGCGGGAGTCTGTGTTCTTGAGCCCAGAGAGTGGGAGAAGCCAAAGGCACAGCTGGAGCAGAACCAAATCCATCTGAGGTCAAGGCAAAGCAAAATCAGGCCTGCTGTACTCCTGCTTTGCGGTGGAAGTATGAGAAAAAGCCATGACTGAATTGAGTCAGGAGCACATGGGGCAGTGCAATGGGTTCTTCAGCTCCACCTAGTGTGTGACATCTGCCCATCCATACGACCTGGTACCTTCTAACCAAGAAGCTGAGTTCCAAGCAGGCTGGGTGAGTCAACCTGTGCAGCCTGTTTCAGCTCCTGGCTTTTAAATGCACGTTCAGCTGTGGTCAACCACTCATCAGCTCATGTCCACATGCCATTCAAGAGCCCATCCCAACGGACCTGACCCTGTCTCAGGTCCCCCAAAGGAGTTCAGCCACTCTGCAGTCCTGAGACTAATGGCATTGCCACAGCTGTAAAGATCCTCTTGTTTTTCCACTGCCTTCCCTCTGAAAACCCAAGGATGCAAAGAACTGAACTTCAGCCCCTGGGCTTCCATGTGGCACCCACCCTGCCTTGGTTCTGTCCTGTCGGTCAGCCTGGGTCTCCAGCCCATCGCAACTCAGCTCCCTCTCCTCCCCCTTCTTGGGAAGTCTGCCAGGGTCCACTAGCCCTAGCTCCACCCTATCCCTTTCCAGGTGAACGAATCTGGACCATACCCTAACAACCCAGGATCACAGCCACGTACTGACGGGTGTCCAGGAATGACCACTCCCTGTCAAGATCCTAGGCTCAGCGACAAGATTTCACGCGCTCTCCCTCCCAGTCTGAGGCCACAACGTTCCAGAACTAGGACTAAGGCTTCTACACACCTTGGGCCAAGTGTCTGGATTGAACTGCCTGCTCCAAGGTCTACTTCTATGTCAAGGTTAACAAGCCCTGCAGTTGGCCCCGTCAGCCCCATGGATCTGAAGACGCATCCTGTTTCCTCCTAAACTCCCTACTAGGAGGACAGACATTCTCTCAGGCTGCTACACTCAGTGAACAAAAACAGACCAAGACTGAAATATCTGAACAAACTGTAAGAACTTGTACAGATCAGAACAAACAAGGCACTTAAGACCAGAGGGACCACAGTACCCTGCTTTACACCCTGTCCTGACATACTTAGTTTTGGACAATAAGTTACGTGGTCACACTACTAAAGATCCAAATGAACACATGACACAGAGAAGCGACTGTCTAATTTGTTTCACATGTCCAAAACATAAAAGAGACTGGGCACTGAATTAGTAATTCTGTCATCCTGGGAGGGCTTTTTGTCTGAAGGCCAAGATCAAGTGTCCTTTATTATCAGTAGACTGAAGCTGCCCTGCTCAGCAGAGCTGACCCAGGGTCACCCCGTTTATGAACACGCCCCTCTCTAAGAACAAGGGTGAGGAGCCTCCCCACCCAGACATTCCCTAAGTATCAGGAACACCACAGCCAGCAGTTGTGCCAGGAAAACAGCACCCGCTCTGCTTTCTTATTCAATGCCAAAATGTTCAAAAGGCAACATAATACCCAGAAAGGGGTGTGGACTCCTGTCACTGCAGTTTCCATAGACACATACAGGTGACAGAACAGTGGTGACACTCATGGGTGTCTGTCCCCATGAACAGGGAACTTAAAGCTGGTGATTATAATCCCACTTGGTGCAGCTGCCCTGACCAGCACAGGGTGGGAAATGTTTTCAAAACTTGAGTGAAAAAAGAAAAGGAAGGGACCAGCCCAGTAGCATAGTGATTAAGTTCGTGTGCTCTGCTTTGGCAGCCCGGGGTTTGAGAGTGCAGATCCTGGGCACGGACCTACACATGACTCATAAAGCCATGCTGTGGCGGTGTCCCACATACAAAATAGAGGAAGATTGGCACAGATGTTAGCTCAAGGCCAATCTTCCTCACCAAAAAAAAAGAAAGAAAGAAAAGAAAAGGAGCTTGTGGTGTGTCCAGTAGATGTCCTTCTAGTTGCTGGCATGGAAGGGGAATCATGGCCTGTCATCCCCAGCACATAGGGAGCTGTGACTCCCTGTTACACTGTGCCCAAACCTGAGACACTGGAGAAAGCAGTGGCAAATATCTGGGCACCAATATTATGTATCAGGAATGTCCACTCCAGGCCCACACACCAATGGCCACTGTCCAGCTGGATTTGATTGGCAGGGCTGCCTCAAGGCTGGAGACTATGTTACATCATCCCAGGTAGGAAAGCCCTTTCTGATTCTTCCCTATGGGTCCAGTTTAAAAAGAAGACAGAGACAGAAACAGATAGAAACAGAGAAAGGGAATGTCTGTGTATGAGCCTCGCAAGCATGAGAGAGGACTAGCAGCTGCCTCACTGACCTCAGTCCTCAAAATTCCCTGGACTCTGTTTCTGGAACATTCAAAACTGAGAGTGAACCTGGGATGAGAATGATTCTCTCTTGATAGCTGTCAATTCTTCAGGGTCCCCCAACTTCAGCCCCTGATCTGGGACATCAAGGATTCCTCGCAGGGTTTGAGGAGCAGCCAAGCAGAGCCCCTTGAACAACGCAGGTTACCCTGTCCACTCAGACAGAGGGAGCACGCACATGGGGGCACGATCCTGCTATAACAGAAAAGTCCTCCCACTTCACACCTGGTCAGCCCATTAACTGAACCTGGACCCTGAAGTGCAAATTAATTTACAAATTAGGCTTCCTTCAGCTATAAAGTTATTTTTATTTAACACAATACTTTTAATATTTTCTTTTACATTTTGTGATTTTCAAAATAACCTTCAGTAAACAGCACAAACAAGTGATAACACCAAATCTAATGGAACATTTTTAAGTGGGAAATTGTGATTCTGAAAAAGAACCACAGGGCAAGGGCACTGGCCTGAGTGAATTCATGGCCTGTGGGCCGCAGACTTAAGGCCAGCTGTCTCCACAATCCTTACTGTTACTTTGTGAAGTACCTATTTCCTACAAAGGAGGAAAGCGAAGCTCAGAAAGATTAAGTCACTTAACTGGGTTCATCCAACTAGAAGCCAGTTCACCTCATCCCAGAACCTCTATTCCCCAGCCCTACACACACACACACACACACGGGCACACACATGTACACACAGTCCAAAAAGCAACTGAGAAAAACATCTACTATAACACAGAATAAATATAAAAAGATAAGGAAATTGGCAAAGGGAAAATAAACCAAAGAAAAGATTACTCAGGGCTAAGGTTAGCTCGTAAGAATTCCAGCAAAGAGTTGAGATGGAGGAAGACAGTCACAAATTTGGTTCTGAAATGACCTCTTCAGAGTAAGAACTTGATACTTCACCATTAGAGGACCCCTTTTTACCCCAATAAGAGGAGGAGACAAGCTAACACACTGAACCTTTCCATATGTTCTTAATCTGAAAAGAACCAATCAATAAAACACAGCAAGTGAATAAGTGAAATAAGCGAACGTCACAGCCAACCAGCCCAAGCTCCCTTGGAAAGCCCGAGAGCCACAGGAATGATCTGAACAGCAATACCACCTGCCTTGTTGAGAGTGAATCTCTGGGGATGTTTGTTTTTAATCGTTCTCACTATTTGCCAAAAAGGAGCTACAAAATAGGAATATAAGAGAAATGGTGATTAGATGTGTCCTAGGAGGGAATAAAGCCACCTTCCAACACACACAGTTTACAAACTCACTGGGCTGTGCTAGAAGGTGCGACCGTTACCCAACAGGTTTGTCCATCCTCTGTTTCCTGTGTGCACACATGGGCAGGCACAGCAGTAGAAACAACCCTAACAACTTTCCCTAATTAAACAAGGGAGACAGAGCCATCCCTGAGCATGGCCCTAACCAAGCGCCAACAGAACACCTATGTCTCTCCAGATAATGCCACCTGAGATTTTCAGGACCACATTAACTCTTCAAACCAGACAGGCAACACCTGTGACAAACAATGCAGGGAAGAATAAAAGAATACGTGATAAGGAAAGATGACATTTCTCATTAAGCTCTCCAAATGAGTGGCTCAGCTTCTGTGTTTCTAACATTTGACGTTAAACACAAACAAAAGAAAACGCCTCAGTTCGACCACAAACATAGTCAGCAGGCACCGTGAGCCTGGAATAGAATAGGATTGACATTTCAATCATAAACCTACATTTCGATCCAACGAGAAGTGAACGAGAGGTAAAACTCTGCTTACAAATGACAGAGAAATGCCCTCGGTTGGTTGTTAATGCATCTTTTAAGAATAACCCAAACCACGCAGTCAGCTACATCAGAACTTGAAATCTCCTATATCCGAAAAGAACTGGCTATTCTGAGCAAGGAGAATGTGGGTTCTTTGGCAAAAGGTGTGTGTTTTCAAAAGCTTGGCAAAGACGCCAGCATGAGTCAAGATACCACCCCACAGACAGTGGTCACACTCAGGAGCAACACAGAGCTGAAAACTAGTCTCCTTGGCAGCCTGCAATCAAATGAGGTCACCCCCCATTGCTTTCCCAGAGTAAAGTCTTTCCTGTCATAGCACGCATCTTCATTCCTACTTGTACATTTATTTGCTTGTTCATTTGTTTATCATTTGCCCTTCCCAACATCAAACCTCAAGCCCCATGAGAGGCCCATCCTCTCCTTTTCACTAATGCCACCCCAGCACTAGCTGACTGCCTGGTGGATAGCAGGCGCTCAATAAACACATTTTTGCATTGTTGTTCATTCAATACTTCTTGAATGAATGAGTCAATTAACATAAACAATCATGCAGGTAATTAACATAATCGCTAATCGTGAATTCCCTAAAGCACACTATTATAACAGTAACAGCTTGCCAAAACTAAAAAAAAAAAAAAGTATGCAGGGCATCAAAATTTCTCTGCAAGTTTTGAAGACCTTTTGGGAAACAAGTGATAACATGGATGGCCCTTGAATCTTGGCTCAGATTAGTTTTTCTCTCTTTATGGGAAGACCTGGCTTCTCATAACCTGTTGGAAGTCAGTCTGGCTCTCCTAATTTGCCACCATGCTAAAGCCCTATTGCGATGATGTGGTTGGTCAGGTGAAAGAGGAGGGCGCCCTGGCCAACTCATGTATCCCCATCATTGGACGAGTGGTAGCAGATGGACTTCCCTCCAGTCTAAGCAGGGAAAGCCACGCCAATACACAACATATGTCCGGGCTACTTTCTAGACGTCTGGGAGTTCTTCTAACCAGAAGCCAAAGGTCACCAATGGCATTCTGGGGACCATAGCCCAAGAATGGTTCTTCTGCTAAACAGTCACACTCTTGAATGCCATAGGCATACAACAAGCCTGTACTGGGTCACAGGCTCATAAGCCTTAAGACATCTACCTGTCTACACCAGGCAAAACCCACACACAGCAGAGATTCCATGGGCAACATCAGAACCAAAAAGTGGCACAAACACAAAATCCAATGTCTGAGTCATACATGGCACTAACATACAAACGTGCTGAACTTTTCAGCTATCTTAGTGATATTCAAAGTAAAAATTTTCAATGAAAATAATCAGTTTCCATTTTGATACATGAAAGCTAGTGTTCACTAATAGTAGCAAATTAAAAAACACAGAAAACCCATTTTTAAGTCATATTTTCCATTCCCATTGGATATTTTAAAATTCATTCCAATAAACTTAGAACTTGAGCCAAAAATGAAACTTTATTGTTAAATATCTTTAAAAATTTAGATATTTATAAGAAAAAGGTTAAGAATTTAATATACCATTTTGCATAAACTACGATAATAAACTGGTTAAAGTCTCTCACTAAAACTTTCTGACATTATAAACAACATAATAACGCAAGTTGTTGCTTTGAATTTACCCAAAAAGCATTTGAAAGTTAAATTCAAAAAGTATACCAAGAAAATATTTATTCCTAAAAAGATGAATTAATAAAGTTTCCATACAACAGTCAATACCCCAAGATGTACCCAACTCAGGGTAGAGGAAGTCAACTGAGGGAGGGGTTCACATACTGTCGCTCCCTCCAGCTTATGAGCCATTTCCTCCACATACAGAGACAGATTTGGATTTCATGCAATTCATGAGCAACTGAGCCCCAGACGAGAGACCACGAGGCCGTCCTCTGACTTAGGGTGAATTCCGCTCTCAGGGCACGGGCAATGTGCAAGTCTATAGCAGTTGTAGTCTTGTTCACCATGGTCCCTACACTGTGCTGTTCTAATGGATATATTTGGTCCTTACTTTTATATTTTGGTTTTATTTCCCATGAAAGCTTGAATTTTTTTAAACACTGAGCGCATGCACATTTTTTGTTTTTGAACATCCTGTATTATATGTACCAGCTATACGGGAGCATGCTGAGGTCAATGGCTCTTTTAAAGAGATCTTATTAACAAATAAAAGCCCTTAAGTTGTGTTTGATGACTAATGTAACTACTAAAGTGACCATGTCCATTTTAAAAGGTCTTGATGTTTTAGCAAACACAGGTGTCAACTGGTAGTTCAGGAATGTCAAGTTTCCTTTGAATAGTTAATTTATTTTCAAGTGAGGAGAATTCTCTGTATGAAAGGTTTTCCAGGATGGAGTTACCCTCATCATTTGAAAGAAGGTTGGATTCCATTAGCTGGGTGTTAAACACCTTGTTTCAAGTAGATGCGGTCAAATGCAAGTCCTTACTACTGAGAGTGAAATTTCTCCTTGTGTCAAAAGCGACTTTTAACAAACTCTGGCTCATTTGACAGCAGGTGAGAAGAGAGGGTGAAGTCTGGAGCAAATGCCAGAAGCTCATGGCTAGGAGCTTTTTTTTTTTTTGAGGAAGATTAGCCCTGAGCTAACATCCACTGCCAATCCTCATCTTTTTGCTGAGGAAGGCTGGCCCTGAGCTAACATCCATGCCCATCTTCCTCTACTTTATATGTGGGATGTCTACTACAGCATGGCTTGCCAAGCAGTGCCATGTCCACACCCTGGATCAGAACCGGTGAACCCTGGGCTGCTGAAGCAGAACGTGTGCACTTAACCACTACGCCACCGGGCCGGTCCCGTGGCTAGGAGCTTTTGAGGGTCCTGGCAAATCATGGGGAGAACTATCAACCTCCAGGTTCTCAAGACCCCCAGAGACGTGGCTGGATCAACACAGCAAAGTCTCTACACTGACCTGTTAAACGTGATGGGTGACCTGGCACTTGGGAACATCATTGTTTTTCCTTCCTAGGTTTCATCACGCTCACTGTCTCAACAGTTGGCAGCATGCAGCTTTAAAAAGGGATCAGGAGGCTGTGATATTGGTCACCTTGTCACCAGCTCACTGTGAGGCCTTGGGACTCAGTTTCTTCATCTATAAAATGAGGTAGTTAAACTGGAGCAAAGATTCCCTACCTTTTGTTTCATCACACAGATGCCTTCTTTTGAAAAGTTTTAGCTACCAAAATAAATAACATGGTTTACTAGGTCAGAGCTAGTGCAACTTGATCACAGAAATAAGAATCTTCCATCAGTTGTTTGAAATACTGTCCCTTTAAAGAACTGGGGAGCTTGGAGTCCTAGATGATTTTAATAGAATCATTCTGTGGTTCTTTGGCTGGAATCTGCTACTCTGGATGCACATTTCTTTCAATGCTACACAGACCAGCAAACACAAGCCAAAGTGCCAGTGAGGCTGCTCGGAAGCTGACAAGCAGAAAGGGGCACCTATGGAGCATTAAACTCCAAACTAAACCTAAACTGTAAAGGGCAGTTACACCCTCTCACCTCAACGCATCCTGCTCTATGACAAGTCAGGATACTTGTTTTGAGCACTGCGCTAATGAGGTGAACGCATGAATTCTCTCTGCCTTTAGTTCAATTAGGATCACATGTGTGCCCACGAAGCCAGGCCCGTTGCCAGGCCTGACACCCACCCCCCAGGGCACGACTCAGCAAAGCCCACAGAAGCCAGCCAGGGCAGCCTCCCTGGACGACGCAGATGGCGCCACTCAGGCTGTTTTCCGTGTGAGCAGCCCTTGGAGGCACACAGAAGCCCTGTGTTCAACTCCATCCACCTAGAGAACGGGCTACAAAAGTCATACAAAGCTTTTATATGGCAAGCAAACGTCAGGTACCAGAAGTATGAAAAAGCAAAAAGAATTGCTTTAAGCTTGCCCTGAAGATCTAAAGCATGAGCAATAATCACACAGCAGTCTGGTCAAGTCCGTGCCGACCTAAATCCAAGAAATCATAAACCAATAGCTGGACCAACTGTAGATCATCTACAGGAGATCAAGTATTGGAAAGCATCTGCTCAAAAGGAACACTGGAAGCAAGAGAGAAGACAGAGAGGCAATCCTTCAAAATGATTCCCAACCCAGAATTCTAAACTCAGCCAAACTAGCCATCAACTAGACGGGTTTGGGATAAAGACATTTTCTGTATACAAGTTCTCAAAACATGTATTTCCTTTGTACTCTCTCAGAGCCAGAGAATGTGCTATCTCAATGCAGAGGGGTTGACCAAGAAAGAGTCCAGTAACAGAGGGAAAATATGGAAATATCGAACTCAGAACAAACATAAGAAAACCATAAACCACCATGAATATTCTCAAGGAGAAGAAATGAGGGCCTCCTCATTCAGGCTGCTAACTCTCTCCTGACCCCATTTTCAGCACAGGTCCAGTAACGGAGGCCAGAAGGGACAGATGACAATGCAGATGTCCAAGGGGACAGCAGGCCCAGGGAAACAAGCAGACAAGACCAGAACAGGAGGGTGAGGACTCCAAGAGGGATGGCTCCAAAGGAAAGAAAAAAAGAGAAAAAAAGAGAGAAGTGTTGGCCTGATATGTTTGACCTTTATCAAAAAGAGATTTCCAGAAATGTTGGAGAGTTAAAAAAAATCAAATAAAAAAATGCTAAGAGTAACAGCAAAATAAAGTTGTACAGAAAGGAACTGTAAGCATGGAATTCTCCTTATCTCATGTATGAACAATGTTCATATAATCTTAAAGATTGAACCCAAAATTGCCACATCTGTCATTACAGTGGAAGGAGAAGGGGAAGGGTGTGTATGTGAACTGGAGACGGCGGAAAAAATAAATAATGCCTCGGATTGCTTAAGCAAGAAATGGCATTTTTGGGATATTAATTAGAAAAGCCTCAATAAAGCTAAAAGCAGAAAATTAACTATAGTTCTGAGAAACAGGTGAGGAAGTGAGGAGAGGTGAGGCAAGAGACTGCTGCATTTTTATTAAAAGTCTGGCGGAATTAGCTGATCTAAAACAGAGAAAGAGAAGGTGTGTATAGAGAAAGAGAGAGATTGATTTTCGCAAATAGTATTCTCCACATCATTTACTACATATTCCGTCACTGTACCTTTAATTTTTTTCTTTGATCAGAGTGGTAATCCACAGAGTTTTAAAAGGTTTCTAAGAATTAGAAAAACACACAAAAATAAAATACCTTCATATTGTACCAGGTACTATGAAGGATATAAGCAGATCTGAAATTGAAATTAATAGGTAAGACCCAGAGAGGTGGCAGGGGCCACCCAGTGAGGAGGTGACTACGAGACTAATGACAGCAAAAGGGGCTGGGGAAGAGACGATGGGAACCTGCAGAGCCTCGGAGGCGAAAGAACAGGCCCAAGGGCCGACGGGAGCTGCATACACAGCAGGATGGCTTTGCAGCTGAGCCACATGAGGAAAAGGACCATCCGGGCTCTCCTGACATCGTCCTGTGCTCCTTCAATAAAGACACCACCATCAGTGCCAGCCCACCCCTGCCCAGGGTATGGCAGAAGTGCCCCTTCGAGACAAGATGTCATTTCCGCAAACGCTAAATTCACCCAGGCTGACATCCCAAACTACACACATTTCAGGTCCTATTCTACACCACCAACTCATGCAACCATCTGAGAAGAGGCAGGAGGCCACACGACATTTTACCTGGAGAGAAAGAGCCGTTTTCAGGTCCAAAGGGCGAACGCCAAAGAGAACTGAAATCTGATAGCGCTGGACTACTTGACGACTCAGAGAAACGCACACCTGGTTTTGGTAATTACTGCTGAAAAGAGAAAACAAAGACTGTGGAGAGAAGCTGGGTTTGGTGCCGAAATTTTACTTGGAAAAATAAATTAACTTCTTGCCCTGAAGCAGGTAAGACATAACCAGCTATGTGGGAGACAGCTGAGTTTTAATTTGAGAAGTAAATTAACTTTTATCCTCCAGAAGACAGAGGGGAAAAGCCATAAAAAATTAAGCTTTCATCTTAGACAGCAACATCCCGTTGCAGTAGAGTCTAGTTTATTGGGGGAAGAACACAGAGAAGCCTGGTTGGAATCCCAGCTCTGCTACATACCGTCATCTTGAAGCCAGTGACTTAAATGTCCTGAGCCTCCTCATCCCCCTCTGCAAAATGCAGCAATGATCCCTTGTTGAGTGGCGTGAGAATTAAATAAGATAGTAACTACATCAAGCACCCAGCAAAGCAGGAGCCCAACAAATGGGTATTGTTAACACTGATGATCCCTGCAGGCATCACAAAGTGAAATCACGCAAGGCCACAGAGAGAGGGCCCCGACATTTGTCAAAAGGAAACTGGCTTGTTTTCCAGTAGTCAAATCAATTTATCTAGAAGCCCAGTGGCCCTGCGTGGCCACAACCTGGGTGAGCGCTCTGTGTCATCTGAGTTTATCTTTCCAATGAAAGGCTGGGGTAGCGTCTGGGCAGAGACACCCTGTGGGCGGCTCCAGCTCTTTCTCCAGTTGTAGGATTCAATCAGGGGCATGCAAGTGGCCACACCTTGCCCAAAACGTTTTCACTTAGGTGGTGCCGCCTTCATCCCGAGACAAAAATACTTCCTTCCCAAATAAACTGAAATTGGCAGAATACAAAGAGCACAGCCGAGAATCTTTCTGAAGAAACTTTGAAAATACTTCAGAGTTTTATGCTTCCAAACGTATGTCTGCAAAGATATGTGGATACTGCGGACATAGCCAATCTCGCTTCTTTAGCAAAGGGGAAATTTCCCATGCAATAATTCCTGTTAAACCAATACAGTATAGGGTGACCACGATACCAAATTTAGTACTATTCTCTTAAAAAAAAAAAAAGTACCTTGAAAAGAAATTGGTCTATGAGGATGATACAGGAACCTGATAAAAATGTATTCACTGAAGAAATGGTCAAGCGTAAACAAAACCAAGAAAACAATATAACCAAGCCTTTTCCCTCAATCATTTGTGATTTCCTGATGTCTTTCCCCATGAAAGCTATAGCCAGCCTTGTGCTCCTTCAACCTCCTCCCTCTCAGTAGATCCTCCACCTTCAAAGAGAAATCAGCCACCGTTGGGTCCACACGTGACTCCCAGTCACTTCCAGTACAGGCATGCCCACCTTTCCCCTCGGCCTCGGGTATCACAGGAAGAACTGCCCAAGCCCAGCCCTTCAAGGCTTCCCCAGAGCCCCATGCTGTCACTTCTCCCTCCCCCATGTCATCAACATCTCCTCTATGGCTTCTATCCCTGCAAATTCCAGTGTCCCTCAGGGGACCCACTAAGGCATCTCCAGGCATCTGGAAACGGACAGAGGACAGCAGCGGGGGAGGGGTAGGAGCAATAGAAACAGCCAAAATGCAGCTTCTGACATTCAAAATAGGGTATCTCGATAGGCCTGAAAGCCAGGCATTAGAGAGAGAGCAGATTTCCCAAACTGCCTGAAGCCCCGTTGGCCAGGTCAGGAGCCAGCCTGAAGACCAAATCACACAGGCCCGGGGATGCGGCAAGGAGTCCTGTCCTCCATGGAGACTGAGCTGCAATGAGCAGCGAGGAGGCAGTGATGGCGAGGAAGGAAGAGAGAATCCTCCCCTTCAGGTGTGATGCGGGAGCCACGCCCTCACAGCCGCTGCTCTCACGAAGGCCGGGAAGGAGCGCTCGCAACTCCAACGCCAGCTGAGGACTACAGCCGTTATCTCGCTTGGCTTCTGTGGACCCCTCTCTGGGACTCGCCATGCTCTGCCTCTAAGATGCTCTTTCGGTCCCCCACCTTGGTAATGTCAGTTGGCTCAGCACTTTCCCCCAGGCTCCCGCTTCATATTACTCAACAAGTGTACCCCAAGAAATTTCAAAACTCCCCCCCAATCTTCACCCCAACACACTCAAATCTGTACTCCCACTCAGCCTGTGCCCTGAGCATCAGCCCATAAATCTAACCCATTGGGACTTACTTGGGTAACTTCACCTGATGACCCATGGGCACATCAAATTCAATACCTCCAAATTGGGCATGTCACCCTTCTCCCCGACTGCCACAACCTTTTGTGACCTCAGTGACTCATATTGGTGAATACCAGTCTCCCTTGAATCTATCTCCTCTTCTCCATCCCCAGTGCCTCTCCTCACCGCCACATGCCCCTGCAAAGGTGTCCTAACTGGCCTCTGGTCCCAGGCTCTCACTCCCCTAATTCATCCCGAGGGGCCGACAGAAAGCCAGCAAGCAGAATCTGGCACAGCTGCTGCATGAAGCTCTAAGCCAAACTAATGGTATCTCCCCCTTGCACACCCAGCTCCAGCCACACTGGACTCCTTGCTGTTTGGCAAACACTCCAAGCCCACTCTCACCCTGGGGCCTTTGCACACACAATTTCCTCTGCCTGGAACATTCCACTGCAGAGGCAGCTGCTTGGATCATTCCCTGACCTGCTCTTCAGGTGTCTGCTCAAGGTCACTGCTCTGAAAGGCCAGCACTGACCACTCCAGCTAAGCAGCACCTCCTTGTCACTCCCTGTCCCTTGTCTCTGTTTTCGTTTTCTCCCTAGCATCCAGCTTCTCCTAGCGTTTTGTATATTTGTCTCTTTCTTCAACCATTTTCACCACTACAATATAAGCTCCATGAGAAAAAGGATCTTATTCTTCTTGTCCACTGTTACATCTCTAGCGCCTAGCACAGAGTCAGCATGCAGTAGACACTCAATAAACATTTGTTGAATTTTTGAAGGGAGGTCTTGAAAGAAAGGGACTAATACGATGGTATTCATATTAGGGTAAAAGACAAAGATTGCTTATTTGATACGGTCCAAATTCCTTAGCACAGTCCAACAGTAACCTCTTTATAAATTGGCCCCAATGTTTCTCTTTCAAGCTCAACTCTGGCTATGCCTCCGGCACATAAAACCACTCTCCCATCCCCGCCCCTCCCATCTCAGCCTCACCCCCTGCCCCCATCTCTCTCTACACCTATTTAAGTGAATATTTATGAGTGCTACTGCATATCCTGTTCAAGCGTCCATGAATTCACTGAGCACCTAGGATATAATGGCAACTCAATATGAATTAGTTCTCTTCCACTTTTTACACACTGCTCATCCTGTCTTGTCTCCAATCCCCATACCTCCTTAGTCGCTGCCTAAGGAAATCCTATTGGTTCTTCTTGGCCCATGTGTGATAATTTAGTGCTTGCAGCATAACCTTGCATTAGAATTATTTGCTTACTAATCTGTTTCTCTCACCTGGGATCAGAATGTGTCTTGGTCATTGTTAGCTAGTAATAATGATTCTCCTCATTTATTTGTACTCTTTTAGATCAATCAGCCTGCTTAAAAACACTTATGCTCAACAGGGGAAAAAGAAAAAAGAGGAGCAAAAAGAAGCTGAGGTAAAACTGTTACCCAAACCGCATACCCACAAAATCGCACAAAATCACTAAAGATGAGGTTTATAGCTATTATAGTAGACAGAAAAACTTGGTGGGTTTCTAGAATAAGTATTAATCCGGTAAAAACAGCTCCCATGTCTTAGGTCCTTCTGGTGGTAAGGTACAAGGTCTGAGAGAACAGCCTTCCGTGGGATCGCATCAAAGAGCCACTGTGTCTAATAATAAGCGTGTGAGGCTGCCACTCAAGAAACATTTGCTGAATGTTGAATATAAAAAAATGTCCATAACTAGCTTAAATGAACTAAAGCCTTTCCATTTTGCAAGACCCTTCTCAAACTATCCCCACCTTACGCAGGCTAGGGGAACAGCCACCAGTCCAGCTCAGTCCATCAAAACTTTCTGAACATCTACAATGTACCAGATGGTGCTAATGCCAACTATCCAAGAATAATAATTCATATTCCCTGCTTCCTAGAATGTACCCTCGGCATGAGTCAGGTGGGTCTCCCTATGCTGACAACATCCAGTGCTCATCCATATTTATGCCTGGGTTTGTCCTACATGGAAAGTCCTCACTACGTTAACCTCACTTTTACAATTACACCCTCTTTTCTAGGTCTATACAATAAATTGCACAGAGCTTTCATTGACTATTCCAAACCCTACTGATCGCCACTATTCCTAAACCGTAAAGCCCTAGAGACAGTGGCATACAATTTAGAACTGTGGTGTACTGTTTCAATCAACCCATTGAACCAGCTATGTCTCCTAAACCAGAGAGGAAGGCAAGCTGGTTTCTGGTCTACCCCAGGACCATGTGGGCACGAAGCACACAGTCCTCCATAGTGCAGACTGCCCAGATGGAGCAGAGACAAGGCGAGGAACACAGACTAGACTGGCTAGTGAGCTAAAAATATCCCTCGTAACGCAGAAGCAACCCTCTCCCACCATAATTATTTTCACCCTATGCTGGATTTAAGTATAATTCTCTAATATTGAAAAATGTAAGCCCTAATTGTCTCCTATTGGTTTTTAAAGTGATGGAGTAGGAAAAAACAGTGAATGTGTGGAAAGAGGATGTGGCTTCAGGACCCAGCCCCATTACTATTGTTTAGGACTGTGCTATCCAATACAGTAGCCATGAGCCATATGTGGCTACTTAAATTTAATAAAACTGAAAATATAGTTCCACACTACACACTAGCCACATTTAAGATGCTCAACAGCCACAAGAGGCGACTGGCTACCAGATCAGACAGTACAAATGTAGACTATCTCCATCACCGCAAATATCCTATTGAACAGTACAGGTCGAAGTCATCTCTGGTAATTCAATTAATTTCTATGGGCCTCAGTTTTCTCTTGTGTAAAAAGGGGACCAAACCTGCCTCACAGTTATATATACAGGGATAGTTTGATGTAAGTCTTAACAGTCATCAATGATAGCATATCAAAGGGAGCTCCTGTCAATTAGAATAAAGAAATTCTATCTCAGGCTATGTGAACAGAAGGATGCTGTCCGGGAGGAGGGAAGAAAGTACACACTGGTCAGACCACCTCAGGAATGCTGCATTCAAGGGAATACAGATAAACTGAAGTATGTCCAACAGAGTCTGGAAACCATACAGGAAAACAGGGACTGGAAGGAGCCCAGGATTTCTCAGCTGGGGAAAAGAAGACTCAGCAGGAACGGAGAACAGGATGAATCTTGAAACAGACAAAGGACTGTTCTGGGGAGGGGGCCCAGATCTTGGGCAGCTGCAGAGATAACCAAGGGGTGGGCTTCACTCATGTAAGGAAGATATTTACTAGTTAGTACTAGTTAGAGTTGTCCAACCCTGGAAATGCTGCCATATAGAGAAGAAAGCTCATGAGCCCAGCAAACACTCAAACGCAAGGGTTCTCAAACCCGAATGAGCATCAAATCACCTGGGGAGCTGGAGGAAATCCAGAGGTTTGGGCTCACCTCCAGGGATTCCTGTTCACTAGGTGTGGGGTAGGGCCCATGAGTCTGCATTTCTAACAAGCAGCCAGGTGATGCGACGATGATGCCGATGATGCCCATCAGAGGCCACTCTTCGAGGGGCACAGCTCTAAGGCAAGCTGGAGGAACCCGCCAGGGATGGTATAGTGGGGGCCTTGACACCTAGTGGGAGGTCAGATCCTGCAACCTCCAAACAGTGCTCCAAGGGCTTCTAGTGGGTCCTGGGTGCACAGATGCCCAGCCTGAGACACCACGAAAGTCAGAGTACCCAAGGTCTCCTGCAAGGTGTGCCCCTGTGTAGTCACCTGAGGCAAATCACTTTCCCGCAGTTTTACCATTTACACAAATAGAGGGTAACTTCGTCACGCAATGCCAGATGCTCTGAGGAAAAAGCCCAATGCGTACACTTTTCTGTATACCATGGTCTCCAACTGTAGGGGCAAAACTAAACTACGTCAGAGCAGCTTCTAGGTGCAGAGGCAGTGTGCCCCCAGAGGGCGGCTTCACTGGAAGACATTACGATGTATTACGACCAGCAAGGAGACTAAGAGGAGGGGCATTTTGCTCCATCCCTGGCCTATCCAAGGCAACTGCCACGGGGCCATACAAAACACGGGTCCGAGCTTGCCATTCCTCTCACCAAAAACAGATATTTCACACAAAGGTTTGTGCCTGAATTTTTTCAATAGCTTCATTCATAACAGCTAACCCTGAAAACCACCCAAATGAGCACCAACTAGCAAAAGGAGAAACAAACTGTGGTGCATCCCTAAAGTGGCACATCAGTCGACAATAAAAAGAAACCAATAACCGACATACACGATAGGGATGGATCTCAAAACTTTATACTGAGTGAACAAAGCCAGACACAAAAGACATCATATTCTACGGTACCATTGACAGGAAACTTTAAGGAAGACAAATCTAATCTATAGCGATGGCAAGCAGATCAATCCCCCCTGGGGGATGGGTACTGAAACCTTTTGGAGTAACAAAATGTTTTTTGGTTTTTTTTTGAGGAAGATTAGCCCTGAGCTAACATCCGCTGCCAATCCTCCTCTTTTTGCTGAGGAAGCCTGGCCCTGAGCTAACATCCATGCCCATCTTCCTCTACTTTCCACGTGGGACGCCCACCACAGCATGGCTTGCCAAGCAGTGCCATGTCTGCACCCAGGATCTGACCGACGAACCCCGGGCCGCCGAAGCAGAACGTGCGAACTTAACCGCTGTGCCACCGGGCCAGCCCCCTGGAATGTTCTATACGTTGACTGCTGCTGTGGTTACATAAGTGTATACATTTGACCGTGCACTTTAGAGTGTATGCATTTTATTGAAATTATACCACAAAAAGTTAATTCTTTAAAAGCAAAAACAAGTGGCTGTTTTCTGTTTAACTGGATTCACTCTTATGTTATGTTTAAAACTGGTGTCATTGCCTCTAGGAGGAAACTGCGTGGGGACAGGCGTGGGAAAGAGATCTTCAAACTGTTTACCCTTTTGTACCTTTAAACTTTTGAACCGTGAGGTGGTATTGGCTATTTTCAAAAATACACAAAATTTTACATTTTTAAGAAAAAAGAGTTTTAAAAACATGTCCCTCATTGGTAAAATGAGGGAGACACAGCCCTAAGACTACTGGACTGTTGCCCAATCTATTTCAGGTTGTGGAAACCCTGCTTCTTGAGACAGGCACTAAATGTGGCCTGGGTTTTATCAAACTCCTCTGAGCTCTGAGTGAATACTATTTTTTTTAACTTTATTTAGTATTTTAGTATTTTTCATAAAATATATCATAGATAAGAATACACACACAGAGTTTTAAAATAATTATAACTTGAACACCATGTAACCACCACCCAAGTCAATAACTGGGACACTGCCTGTACCCTAGAACCTTCATGTGCCCCTGTGATCAGACTTCTCGTCTTCCCAGGGACAACCACTCTCTTGATTTTAGGGATAAGAATGTCTTTCTTATCTCCTCTGTGTATATCTCTAACCAATATTGTTTTGCACATTTTAAAACTTTTTAAAAACGGAATCATTTTGCACACGTTATTGTGTGCTTCTTGGCCCAATATGACATTAGTAAAACTCATCCATATTGTTGCCTATAGCTGTCGTTTATTTTCATTGCTATACAGAATTCCATGATAGGAATAAATGTACTACAGTTTACTTAAGCATTAAAATATTCATGGACTTTTACAAGCCATTTGGTATTTGTCCCCACTGCTTACAGAAAAAACAAGTCCAAACACACAGTATGACATTCAAGGCAATCAGTGCCCCCAAATGTGTCTCCAAAACACCCAGCCAGTCTCATCTCCCACTACTTTTCTCTACCAACACGCGCCATCGCAACAGTTCAGTGGATTGGTCAAAATATTAAGTACACCTTTAAGATGCTATTCTTTTGTTCATTTTATTCCTGAGAGCTGGAATGCTACTAACCATAGATCTACCCAAACCACTTCTGTCCATCATAGTCTGGTTCAAGCATGAACTCCTTACGAAGACCCCACAAAGTCTTCCATCCACAATGCCACCGCTCTCCAAAAACCATATCCAAATGAATCATCCTTTCTCTTTCACCACACTTGCTTCCAGAAGCCTTGCATTACACATAGTTGTCATGCTCATGTCTCAATTTTTGTCCTTTTAGGGCACAGCACCATAATCTTTTAGATAATGGCAGGTAATAAATGTTAGAGCTTTGGAATTCAAACTCAAAATCCTGAAAGCTACTGCTGGTACCAGGTACTAAGTCATTCAAAACATACATGTTTAATAAGTTAATTTCCACAAAAATTAAATAATAATATTAACATGGAAACATCATCACTATTGCTTAAGACAAGATTTGGTTTCCTCATATTTCTAACATAGATCTTTTTGTTTTCCTCATAGAAAACGCAGTGCTTTAGAGTTCCGGAGACACAGAATGTTAGAGTGTCACATAATTTAAGATCATTTGATAAGAAATACACTACTGAAAGAAAATCTAATGTCCTTGAAAAACGTTTTAACCTCAGAAACAACAAAGGGGGAAAAACATCAAAATTTTAATGACATTAATGGATGAGAAATTCCAATTAATAAGTCATTCAGAATTTAAAAAGCAGGACTGTTATCTTTCCATCAAAGAAAATACACGTGTGGAATGCAGATACTGCAAACAGGAAAAGAAATAAAACAGATAAGCAGAAAGCTGTAAGTGGATTGAATGCCTGGCCATTGTTTGCCTCTCCATCAGACTCATTAAAAACACAGATGGAGGACATCACTCCTGAATAATACAAAATATGTCTTTCAACTATTTTATGCAAAAAAATGTTATTTTCAATAGATGTTATTAAGAATACATCATAGAAAAAATGTTTGCAACTCATATTACAAAAATTAGGCTGAAGTTCTTTATATATAAAGAGCTCCAACAAATCAATAGGGAAAAGATCAATGGCTCAACTAAAAAAATGGACAAAGGTTATTTATAAACAGATAACTCAAAGAAAAGATACAGTGTCTCTCGAAGATAAGAAAAAAGGTTCAGTCTCAGAGAAATACAAATTAAAAACATACTGGGATATCTTTTTTCACCTATCAGATTTGCAAGATCAAAAAGTCTGATAAAATACTGTTGGCAAAGGTATAGTGAAGCAGGGAGCCACAGGCCTTGCTGGGAGGAGTATAAATTGGTAGAACTCCAAGAAAGTGCAATAAAATAGCGATAGCCATCAAAATTACAATGGCACATCCCCTCTCACCCATTACTTCCACTCCTGGAAATAGTTGCATGTATGCAAAATAATGTACATACAAGGCCTTTAGCTATAACACTGAAATTGCAAAAGTTTAGAAACAACCTTAGTCCATCAGTAGGAGACGGTTAAATAACTTGTGACATCCTTACAACAGAATTCTACACAGCCAAAAAAGAACAAGGAAGCGATCAGCAAGATACAGTAAGAAGAGGAATAACCCAGACAGTATTCCATGATTTGCATCGAATTTTGTGTATTTGTTGAAATACACTTGCTGAAAGATACATAAGAAAGATACCGGAAACAATGGTTGCCTCTGGGAGGAAACTAGGTTGGCAGAGAGAGGCATGGGGAAGACATTTTCAAAATGTTTAGCCTTTCATACCTTTAAATTTTTGAACTATGAGGTTGTATTAGCTATTTCATTAAATAAATAAAATTTAAAATTAAGAAGGAGAATTCTAAAAACACGTCCCTCATTGGTAAAAACAGTGAAACACAGCTCTAAGACTATTGGACTGTTGCCCAATCTAGCATAATATAGTATACCCTCCTTATTGGAGTGCTCACAGCTAAGGGACCCAAAGTAAAGTCACATTCAGGGACCCTGATAAGATACAGTTTGTTTTAAGAGAAAACCAGGACTAGCACAGATATGCAGAAAAATGTTGCTCAAGTTAACCTAGAAAATGGCAGGCTGAGAATGTTTTGAGCATCTATTTCCTAACTTTACAGGTTAAGAAATCTATGTTCTAGGGTAACAAGGTATCTCTTGGCCCAAGCTCTGCTCATTCTGCACTGTGTGGGTCACACCTGTTATGAGCGCACAGTTGCAAACAAAGGCTTTTCTCCGCCCCCCCATCAGACTGGTAACAGATGACAGGGCATGTCCTTCAGTGAAGGAGCCAGACACTTCCCTTGTCCTCACCAGTGATGGGTGCTTTTTGGAGAGACAAACCTGTTGATCAGGGGCTTTTCAGAGAACATTCCTGTGTATTCTCTGTACTTCACCTAAAAGTATGACTGTTTTTCCACACTGTGCACACCTGGGTGGCGGGGTGATGTGCAGAATCCACCTGTTTGCCTCTTGTCGTCTCATCAGGGAGTAAAGAGAGTAAACGCAACCCTTCAGGGAACGGAAAAACAAATCATGCAGTGCCCAGCTCAGGTGGCTGGTGAAGGCGGCGCAGTCTTGACCGTCTACCTCAGCTGGTCCAGATAGGCCTGCTGGGGGTGCAAGAACGAATTCAAGTTCAAGCCCCTTTGTGCGCCTACTTTGGGCGAGCAGGTCAAGACGTGAGAGTTTTAGAAAACAAAGGCCGAAGTTTCTGAGCACGCTTGGCACACCTGTAGGTACAGGTGCAGGCGGCTCAGCCGACCACCTCGCAGGCCAGGCTGGATACACACCTCGAGGATGACAACTGTTCATAGGGAAGCGCGTCTGGAGGAAAGTTGAAGTGTGTCTACCTGTTCAAGAAAGGTGGCCGAGAAAGTGGGGCAGGGCTGACACTTCTTCCTCTGCAGTGTCCAACGTGCAACCCCCATCCCGGGCCCGGGGCGCGCCCTCCACCTGCCCTCGAGCGCCCCAAGGTCACCTGCCCCTCCGGGTGTCCCCAACCACCCCGAGCTCTCACCAGAACAGCAGGTTGGCCCCGACGAAGCCGAGCAGGCTGAGCAGCGGCCTCTTCCAGCTCAGGAGCTCGTCGGCGCGGCAGCCCAGCCACAGCGCCGGCTCCCCCAGCAGCCAGGTCACGGCGGCGGCCACCCCGCCGGCGGCCTCCTCCACCTGCCGGCCCGCGACCGCCGCCACCGCCGCGGCTTCCTCCTGCGCTTCCTCCTCCTGCTCCTCGGGGGGAGCCTGGGGCGGCGGCGGCGCCGGCGCCTGCTCCCCGGCAGCCTGAGCCGGGCATCCTTCCTCGGCGTGCTCCGCGGCCGCCGGGCTCGCCATCTTCAGCGGTGCTTCCAGGCGGGGACGGGCACGCGCGCGGGCGCGCCCGGGTGTCGGCGCCGAGAGGGCGGCGGGTCCCAGCGCGGGGCGCGCACCGCGGGGCGCCGGCGGCTGGGTGCCTTGTGACGTCAGCCTGGCCGCGACGGGGGCGCCTCCGGGGGGAAATGGGTGCGGCCAAGTTCGCGCGGGGATGGGGCGGGGCGTCGGGGGGCTGGGCGGTGTCCCCGCGCCGTGGGGGCGCGCTGGGCGGCGTCCCCAGGGAGCGCCCGGCCCCTGGCTGGCCTCGCCCGGGCCCCAGGGAGCGTGACCCTTTCCTTTTCCCTTCCAGCTGCTGGGGATGGGGAGGGCGAAGTGGAGGACCGCCGCCCGGTTACTCCTCTAAAAGAGAGTCGGAGCCACCGGCAAAATCAGCAAGACATCTTCGCCTTCTCAAGCCGGGGCCACCGCTTGCCCAACCTGCGCCCTAGAGGGCGTTAGGGGCGCCCCTCCCCTGGCAGATTTCAGCCCCCAGCGGCGCCCCGCTCTCGGCCCAGTGCCCAGGCGGGAACAGCCTGCACAACCATAGCAGAGGTCTGTAGGACTCTGGGAAGAACAGGATGATATAAATGTTGGACTGAGAAAGGAAGAAGAAAACATTAGGGGTCAATTCAGGAGCGCCTGGCCCTCTCGTTTTCCGAGTGAGGCAACGCCAGGCCGCAGCGAGGAGCGAAGGCGCGGCCTCTCTCCGCCTGTGGGCAGAGTCGTCGGGCTCACAAATGCTCGATGGTGGGTGGGAGGGACAGGTGAGCGGGAGCCGAGGAGGGGGAACCCTGCAGAGACCGGTTGCTTTGCATGTGTCACGCAGGGTTTGGCAAGCCTTGACTGCGGTTACCTCAGAGCCACTCTGGTCTCGATGTAACAGCAGGCATTGGGACAGGGGTAAGGCGGCCCTGAGGGGGTGACGGAATCCTGAGACCTCCCATACCTGGCCTCACTGGCCCGGCTGCGTGTGGGGGCAGGGAAGAAGCGTAACTGTACATGCTCACTTTTCACTATTTGCTTTTTTAAAATGTTCTATTCTTTAATCCCCCTGTTCTTACTTTTCTCTGGAATAAAATGCCCCTTCCTCCATCCTGAGGGTGCTACCTGCCATGAATCAGGGCATCTTCTATCCTCTTGGAGTTCACTACTGGTAACCAGCCTGCTTTCTCAGGGTGAGTGGGTCTCTTTCTCAGAGCAATTAAAGCCTGTTGTTTCAAGGGAATGTCCGGGGAATGTTCTGTAATGCTCATCCAGGTGGTCGTTATGTATGTGTATACCTCTGTCTATATGTATGTAAAAATTCACTGATCTGTACATTGCAGGTGTGTGCACTTTACTGTATGTGTGTTATCCCTCAAGGGGGTGTATTCCTGGAGTTCACTCAAATGTTTACTGAGCACCTATGTGCCCAGCACCTTGCTAAGCTCTGTGGATATGGCTTCCACCCACAGGAAGCTCACAGTCCAAGGAAGGGCCAATTGCCACTGTGATAACTGCTGGAATGGAAATAATCACTCAGTGCCAGGAGTCTTTCCATAAATCGTGCATCCAAAATTAGGGAAGGAGTGGAGTAGGCATTTTGGGATAGACGGCATCTGCCCTGAATTGCAAGGAGGAGGGAAATAAAGTATGCTTTGTGGGGAGGGGGCAATAATTTCTGTTGGGAGATGAACATGAGAGAAGGTGTGGAGTTACAGGTGGAGGTGCACAGTTCGTTATGTACATTCACAGCAGATCACCAGGGCCTTGGATGATCCACTAGGGGCAGGAAGTTTGGTTTTTCACCTGAAGACAGTACAGGGTCTCAGGTGTTTCTGATTTGCCTTTGAGGCGAGTCCTTCTGACACTCTGATAGAAAGTGGCCAGGGAGGCAGTCAAAAAGTCCTGTGGAAACAATTCGGGTATTTTTTTTTCCACCAAAGAAAGACCATATTTTCCTAGGTGTTCTTTCCCCCTCTTGGCCCTAGTGGAAGAGCTTTTGAAAGATAAATGATGCTTTATTGTGTAATCTGGCCTTTCTGTGGCACTGGACACAGCCCAGGGGTTGCGATGTTCTAAGATTCGTCACTAGACTCTGTGGCTGTAGGGGAGAATGCAGGGCAGAGGAGATGAGGACATCCCTGTTGTCCAAACCAGTGTGGCTGTGCTTCCAGAAACATGTTTGCAAGATGCTTCACGTTCTCCTTCTCCCCCTGAATTCTAATTATTATTGTCAGGATCTGAAAGTTGTTGACAACCAAGGCTCATAAAAGGCGAACTTCAGTTGCTATATGTGGGTTTGCAACACTTACCTCTATTTAATGATAAATCTCCCTACCCATAGCTATGTGAAATTTTTTCTTTCTCTCTGTTAAAATTACAGTAGTCCCCCTTTATCTGTGGTTTTGCTTTCTGTGGTTTCAGTTACCCGAGGTCTGAAAATATTAAAGGGAAAATTCTAGAAATAAACAACTCATAAGTTTTAAATTGCGTGCTATTCTGAGTAGCGTGATGAAATCACATGCCATTCAGTTCTGTCCCACCCAGGATGTGAATTATCCCTTTGTTGGATCCCCAACCATCAACATCATCGGCTTCTGACGTCTGACCATTGGCATCATCATGGCTCAATGATCCTCCTTCTAAGATATGGTCAGAAGGTCAATAGGAGCCTAATGAAATGTCACGATGCCTACGTCATTCACCCCACTTCATCTCCTCTCATTGGCATTGTATCATCTCACATCATCACAAGAAGAGGAAGGGTGAGTACAGTACAATAAGATATTGAGAGCGAGAGAGACCGTATTCACATAAATTTTATTACAGTATATTATCATTGTACTGTTTTATTATTAGTTGTTGTTAATCTCTTACTGTGCCTAATTTATAAGTTAAACTTTATCATAGGAATGTATGTATAGGAAAAAACAGTACGTATAGGGTTCAGTACTATCTGCAGTTTCAGGCATCTGCTGGGTGTCATGGAACATATCCCTTGCAGATAAGGGGGAACTACTGTAATGTGGAAAAAATGCTACACGAAACTGTTTTGCATAAAAAGCTGGGCTAATTGCTCTTATCTGTCTTTTCCACCTATGACCTCCAATAATTACTGACAAAGAAATATTACAGGAGTAGATGCTAGCATAGACACATAACTGGGTGCTACTGGGTGTTTTTTCTTTGTCTAGTTATCTTTGTGATGCTGGAGTAATTTATTCAGTGCTAAGGCTACATAAAAATAGTGCTAATGAGGGTTAAAATAAACCTGGTCCCCTAGTTTCAAGAAGATGGCATATTTCTAAATGTGGGTAACCTTGCTGTTGAAGATTTTCTTCTGAATTTTGCATGTCTGTATATTGGAAACAGAGTGATTAACACTAATGAGCCAGATGATTTGACAATATATATCCAGGGAAAACAAGGAAACTGGGAGTGTGTCAGAAAGGAAAAAAGAAAAAAGAGAGAGAGAGAAAACAGTTGTAGCCACTGAATCTGAGAGACAGTTTAGAAAATAACACAGCTCTGGCAAAGAAAGCCAAAATACGCATAGGAGCTCTTCAAAGAGGCCACTCACCCTTCCCTTCCAAAAGTATCTAGAAAGCTTGTAATAGGAGAGAGAAATAATGAATAATTAATGCCCACTCCAGGAGGCCACAGAGACAACATCGAGCTCAGCCTTAGAATGAGAAGGGAGCGCCCCAGTATTATTTTGTTTCCCCTAAAATGTTTCGTGTTAGAACCCTACAGTATGTCCGTGACTCCTTAAATCAAAGGAGCCATGCGTCCATGGTGTGTTGTTTATTAGTCCTGCAGATAGAATATGTTTATGCTGATAATTTTATTAAAGCAATTCTACCCTCCTGTTCTTACCATATCCTCTACTTCTTGTCCTGACTTTTCCTAATTTTCTTGTCACTGAGCCAAGAGAACCTAGATAGTTGACTCTAAGCAGAAAGAAATAGGAGCATCACACAACAGCAACATGGAGGAAATGGGAAGGAAGATTGTGCCTGGATTCCAAGACCTAGGTCACAAAAGGAACTGGCTATTTCTGTTTTCGGTTGACTGTCTTTTGTACTTATAAGAATTGAAATATCCAAACTTAGAATAGTCTACGTTTGACAAGCATTCCAGAAGGGAGCTGCTTACCAGAAATGAACATGCCCACATCAAGATGGTGGCCATCCATATACCGGCTTGGGTACCCAGTTTAGGTATCACTCCCTATTAATATATGAAAGAGCTCTTTTAATACACAAAATATACAAAATACAATAATATACTATTGTTATTACTATTGTAATAATAATATATTATTATGTATGTAGTGTATTATGTATTGTATGTGTTATTTACATATGTGTTATGTAGTGTATTATATATGTAGTGTAAATACAATATTTGTATATACAAATATACAATAATATACAAAAGAGCTCTTAAAAATGGTTAATTAAAGAGAACTGAGGTCACTCTACAACAAATGTATATCCTGAAAAGGTACTATCTGTCTATCCACAGGCACACATATCAACATACACACACATGCTCAATCCACAGGCACGTATATCAACACACACACATAATCAGCAAGGATGACTGCAGGACATTAACTTCCAAACCCTTCCAACCATGCTGGCAGTTACACCCAAATCAGCAGACTAGCCACTGTTCTGGTCCTGTGTTGGAGGAGGTCACCAAGAGGAGATGACCACAGATTGACCCACGAGCTGGACTTAGGCGATCGGAGGGTCCTCACCTACTCCCCTCCTTGAAATGTACGGTCTGCCCACCATTCCCATAGTAGAAGCTGTTTTAAGGACGCAGCCTTGAGAGAATGTGGTGTTGAGACCATCTGGACGGTATACATGACTGAACCTCGTTAAGGCCTCTGTGCAAACTCTTAAGACTCTGGCTGGGGCCGGCTCCATGGCCGAGTGGTTAAGTTCGCGCGCTCCACTGCGGCGGCCCAAGGTTCTGATCCTGGACGCAGACATGGCACCGCTCGTCAGGCCACGTTGAGGCGGCATCCCACATCCCACAACTAGAAGGACCTGCAACTAAGATATACAACTATATACCGGGGGGGGGGGGGGGGGGGGGGGGGCAGTTGGGAAATAAAGCAGGGGAAAAAAAAAGATTGGCAACAGTTGTTAGCTCAGGTGTCAATCTTTAAAAAAAAAAAGAATAAGACTCTGGCAGGTGGGTGCAGAGATGTACTCCTCTTGCAACCACCCAAGACAAGCTGTAAGTTCCCTTGCTTATTAACCTGCTACCTGCTAATCTGGAGTGGTCTGCCTCTGTCTTTGGTCTCTCCTTGCCCTGAACATTCTGGGGCCAGTTTCAGATTTCACCAGGGGGAACTCCCGAGATTGCAAACCAATATCCTAGTCTGCAGCCTCGTCTTTTTTTTTTTCTTTATGGTCCTGGTTCTGTCTCAATGCACTTTTGTATCGTTCATTCATTATTTCTTCATTCACTGATCATTAAACATTCATTAAAGGCTGATCATGGGCTTATAGTAAGACAACCAGGACTGCTCATTTCCCTCGTGGTACTCAGGTCATGAACAAGGGACAAGGAACTTGGAGAAGGGGGCCAGGTGAAGGGGTTGGGGAAGCTTGAGATGCACGGCCTGGAGGCGGGAGAGAAGCCAGCCTGGCTGCCGGAGGAAACCGTGAGCTGTTCTGAGCTGGAGAACAGGGTGGGATGGGCAGACGGTTGCTCAAAAGGGCTTCCTCCCATGTGCTGCTGAGGGCTTTGAGCTTGGGGCTGGTTGGTGGGCTTTCAGGGGGCATGTCAAGTGGCCTGGTTTCTGTTTTGGAAAGGTGTCTCTAGACAATGGATGAAATAGAGCTGGCAGAGACACCACCAGAAGGGACTTTTTCCTTGTCATTCACTAAGAGAGTGGAGAGGAGGAGGGGTAGGTTTGGGTCATCTTTGGAAACGTCACTTAGGCAGTTGGATACAGGGGTCTGCGGCTCAGAGAGCAGCAGGGGACCCAGACAAGAGACCGAGCCAGGCAGAGGGAATGGCCTTGGCAGAGAGAACCCGGCAGAAGGCAAGGCTGAGAGGAGTTCACATGCACTGGCCAGATCCCCCTGACTGTGCAAAGAGAGAATGTGATGAGACTTTTGGATAAACAGATCTGACGGAGGACAGTTTTGAGTAGCAGTCGCCAAGTATAGACACAATCCTGTGAGCGGTGGAGAGTTCCTGAAGTTTGTGAGCTTCTTTGTTGTTTGTTTGCTTTTACCAAGGAAGTGATAGACTCAAAACACAGTCTTCTGAGGTCTCACGAATTCCGTCTTGACTTCCATCATCAAAGCAAAACTGTAATGTGGTTATCTTGAAATCCAGGTCTCAAAATCAGGCCTCCAGTCTCAAGGGGTATTCTCTAAGCTAAAATTAGATTAGTGGAGTACAATGGAATAGCTATGAGAGTTACATCCCACAGACCTCCCTTCAAAGTGTCTATTTGGCTGGTCACTTACTAATTTTAGCTCATTAGAAATTAGGCGCAAAACCCAGCAACCGTTTAGGCTGGGACAGTGGCCCAGGCCCTGCTGAGAACATGCAGTCAGACTGTGTCACTTGTATCCTCTTAGACCATGCACAGAGGGGCACAGCCAGATGTTTACTGCACAGCCAGGGGTGTCCATGGGGACCCTTAAGCTTTACAAGACTCAAATGCCTTCTGAACCATCAAAGGAATTTTAAGATTATATTTAATATTGTTCACAGTTCAGTATATTTGCTTGTAGTCCAATTCACTGAAAATTGATGGTTTCTCTCTACACCATTGGTACTCTCTTTCCTGCCCAACCCCTGCCCTAAACCAGATACTCTTGTGCCACAAGCAGAACTACACCCAAAATGGCCTTGGGAGTTTACTCTGGGTTGCCTGGACAAGAGCCTGGCTGGGACTGAATGCCTTTCTCCTTTTGCCAGGGAGAAGATGCACATGAACTCAGGGTCCCAGCGGGCACACTGGCCTCCATTTCCAAAGCCAGCTTCCCCTGGGCCCTCCAATTCCCCAGGTGCTGGGCAGCTGGATTTCCTAAATAACCTCTGCCAACTGCTGGCATCCAGCATATCCACAGACACCTTGTTCTCCCACTGATGAGGTCGTTCTTTCTCTTGCCCTGTAAGGAAGGGAGGTGACAGAGTTGGAGGGAAGAGGCTCTAGGAATGTCCATCCCAGTGGGTCCCAGAGAGCACCCAGGCCCTGGCAACACACCTTATGAGTCAAGCCTGTTCCTTAAGCCATACTGTGTGGGGCTGTCTGAATCTCCACAAGCCCTCTTGGGGAGGATAGTTGGAGATCACCAAGAGAACCCCCTGGCACGAGAAGTAGCATTTACAACTCCCCTGTCAACTACAGTAACCCTCAGTCCCCAAGGCAAGAAATATTGGAGTAAGTTTTGCTTCTGGTCTCTCCTTTATTCTCTCTGTCTGGAGTAACCATATGTCAGGTTTGCCCATGACAGTCCTGGTTTATGCCTTCTGTCTGGCATGGTTATTAATAGCACTTCGCTTTCTTTCTCAAAGGTGTCCCGGTTTGGATGATAAATTACATGGACTTCCCATTCATCTCCAGTCTGTCAACAACCACGGGGAACCCTTCCTCTTAATGCTCCCATGCCCCTACCCCTGTTCTCCAGTCTCAGGGCCGCCATCCCCATTCAAGCTTCATCACTTGGTGCCTCTCTGAACTGCAGCAGCCTTTTACCTCCTCTTCCAACCCACCTTGTACACTTCTCCTCTAAACACACGGCTTTCAACATGTAACACCCACCCAAGCACTTACAACGATGCCCGGCCAAACCTAAATAATCATAAACTACCTTCTGAAGCCCAGGTTCATCTCTCTCTAAAAGCCGTATTTCTTTTTAGGCAGGTTAGCCGCTTCCTAATCCGAGCACTCAGCTATAGTCAGATTAGCTCTTCACTGAGTCAAGGCCCCAAGCAAACCCTTACGTCCATGCCTTTGCTCATCTTCTCGAACCCCGGCTCTCCTATCTGCTGCTCAGCTCACTCCTCTTCCATAAACACCTCCTCAAGTGGGAACAGCGTGGGTTTCGCAGTCACTAAGATCTGAATTTGATCGTGGGTCTGAGTGTCCAGGGACTAACAGCTGTTTCACAGATCCTAAGTCACACATTTTTGGGGTTTTCTTCCCCACATTTAACATACCTGGGAATGAAATGTACCTTAAAATCTATGGCATCTTAGATTCAGTAAATTATAGGAGCTCTCTGACTTTGTGTTACAACACAGACTCTCTGAGTCTTGGTTTCCTCGTCTTCTAAAAGAGGAATAATACCCAATTCTCAAGACTGCCAGGGAATTACTTGAGATAACTGTAGTCTAGACCCAGGGGGAGAATATCTCCCTGGGAATCTGGATTCCATGTCCAGCCATTTTGAAATTATTGCCCAGTATCTCTTGGGAAGACCTGTACCACATGGGAAAATTGTTGCAAAGGATCTCAAAGTTTGTGTACTAACAGAACGTCACAAAATTCTCTGCAGAGTCAAAAAGAGAAACTAGTCTCACTCACAGGGGTGGTTTAACCACAACTCTCTACTGAGAACTCTGTTCAGAAGAAACAGTGAAAGGGGACATTTTTCCATGGCTAATGGGCCAAGTAGCTTTTTGCTGGAAACCTGTCACTTGAGTGGAGAAAACTACAACGCAGCTTTGTGTTTGATTTATTCTTAAGTAGAAAATCTTCAAGAGCTGATTTTATGTAAAAAGTTCACAGGTAGGTTTCTTAAACATTGGGTCAGAGGATGTTTCGATAATGTTCTGTTGGACAATTGCCCTTCCTTGTGAGAGGTCCTGTCCCTTCTGTACAAAAGTTTGCCCACTCCAAGAAGCCTGACAGCCAGCCACACTGGGGTACAACTAGCTCACTGGCAAGGGAATCTTTCCTTCTGTGTCTCTCTGCCACCACATGAGGTGAGAAGCCCCAGACCCTGGCTGATACCAGATCTGAATTAGGAACATCTTGTGTGCTAGAAAGCAAAGATATGTTCAAAGACTGTTTTAACAGTCCATGTCAAAAGGACACAGAAGCCAGCTCAAAAGGGATCTCAGTGACCAAATCTGGGAAACTTTGAGGATCAAAAAGAATAATCCTGGTAAGTGATTATAACACATTAAATTAAAAAAAAATTCACGACTCCATAGTGATTTTCAGAAGAGAGAGAAAAGCTCTGCTTTATGAAAGATTATAAGATATTAAGTGAAGACTAAATTATAGATTTAGAAAAGAACCTTTTTGTAACTCTCAATATAATAGTTAATTCAGGCAATGATCATCAATGAATAATATGACCCACTGGGAAAAAGGCTGTAGGGACGATGGTGTTTACACAATCTCATAAGTTGCTTATAGTTACAAAGGCATAAGTGTGTCTTTGCATTGGAGAGATTGTCAGCCTTCACCTTATCTGCATCTCGTCATGCTTGGCACCCCAAGTAGTGACGTTATGAGCCCCCTGATCTGATGCCGTGGGAGGGACACAATAAAACTTGCTGGAAATATTTTACCTGAATCAAATCCTGACAAAACAGTCAGAGGAATCCAGAATATAGGCTGTTCGACGGGCCAACTGGCCTGGATCTTCAACGCATTTGATATCAAGAACAGAGGAAGAGTTTGAAGAGAATAAAGAGATGTAACAGCCAAATCAGTGTGTGAAACTTGATTGGATTCTGGGTCAAAAAAGATAGCTATCAAGGACATTTGGAGGGAAAATCAGGGGAATTTGCTGTTAGGTGATTTTGTTGAGGTAATGCTGATTTTCTTAGGTGTGATAGTGGTGTTGTGGTGGTGTAGGGGAATGTCCCCCTTCTGAGTGATGCAAGATGCAACATTCGGGAGTGAAATGCTGTGACAGCCGCCATCTGCTTTCAGCAAAAGGGAAGTGTGTGTATATATGTGTGTGTGTGTGTATATATATAAAGAGAGAGAGAGGAAATGGGTGTGGCAAGATGCTGGTGAATCTGGGTGAGAGGTATCTGGGTGTTCACTGTACTGTTCTTTCAACTTTCTGGTGGGTGTGAAAATTTTCAAAGTGAAAAAAATGGTTTTTAGAAGACTGTATGAGAAAATAGGAAATAGAGAAAGTTTTATAAATTTTTTTTGAAAGACAGTTTCCTTCTAATTTCTTTTCCCCAAGACTGTGACCTTCAGTGATTTCTCTTTTCTATGAACTCTTACTTGACTTAAAATTGTTGCAATACCACTTAGCATGGGAATCCAATGATGGCTGACATATCATAGAATCAGGAAATGAAATATTTCTATTTTCTCCAGAAAACTGAAGCTTCTCTCTTAAATTCAGTCTTATACTGAGCATCAGTTATGTACAAGATCCTATGAGAGGCACCATAAGTGATACAAAGATGAACAGCAATATGGTTTCTGCCTTCAAAGGGCTTAAAATCTAACACATATAAATGGCCTTAGCAAACAATTTTTTTTTCTTTGAGGAAGATTAGTTCTGAGCTAACTACTGCCAATCCTCCTCTTTTTGCTGAGGAAGACTGGCCCTGAGCTAACATCCATGCCCATCTTCCTCTACTTTATACGTGGGATGCCTACCACAGCGTGGCTTTTGCCAAGCGGTGCCATGTCCACACCCGGGATCTGAACGGGTGAATCCCAGGCCGCTGAGAAGTGGAACGTGTGAACTTAACCGCTGTGCCACTGGGCAGGCCCCAGCAAACATTTTTTGAGTGGCTATTATGAGGTAAACAAAATTCTAAGACTAGGGATCTAATTAGGAATAAGACATAGTCCCTGCCATCAAAGAGTATCTTTGAGAAATATAGACACATACATTAATTTCAATACAATAAGACAAGATTTATGAAAAGATCTTTATCATTGTCTAAAACTTAATGACAAAGCATTCAGGGACAGCTTAAGAGCAAGGTACCTCTGGGCTAGGGCTCGAAGAGTAGGTCTGAATGTTTTCAAGACGAGTTGGTAGGCATTCGAAGCAAATGGAAAAAAATGTGCAAAAGCATGAAGGTATGAAATGAGCATGACTTGTTTGGGGATCCACAAGTAGTTAAATATAATGAAAATTTGGGGTATTTCTAGAGGATTATGCGAGATAGGACTGGGAATATATCTTAGGCTAGTTGATAAAGGGCTTTCCTGTTATACTGATGGGTTTGAACTGTATCCTGCAGGTGATGGGGAGACGATGCAGGTAAGTGACGTGATCAGATTCTTAGCTTAGAAAGATACGTCTGGTGGTGGAGTGGCAGGTGGATTAGAAGAAGATGAGGCAGAGAGAATGGTTAACAGACTTTTGTAATAGTCCAGATTAGAGATGCGGAGAGTCTAAACCAAGACTGAGGAGGTGGAAGCAGAGAAAGGGTAGATGCAGGAGACATTTTGTGCAGTGCATCGATAGGTTCTGGTGACTGAATGAGTTTTGGGAAGTGAGGGAGAGGGGATCATCAAAGATAACCCCTGTATTAGGGTTTCCAGAGAAATAGAATCAACAGGATGTGTGTATGCACGTATGAGGGGAAGGAAGAGGGATTTAAGGAATTGGCTCATGCAATTGTGGGCACAGGTGAGTCTGAAAACCTGCAGGGTAGTGTGGGAGGCTGGAATTCCAGCAGGAGTTGATGTTGCAGTCTTGAGTCTGATGGCAGTCTGGAGACAGAATTCCTTCCTCCTTGGGGGACTTCAGTCATTTCTCTTCAGGCCTTCAACAGATTAGATGAGGCCCACTCATATTATGGAGGGTGATCTGCTTTATCAAAGTCTACTGATTTACATGTTAATCACTTCTAAAAAAAATAACTTCACAGCAATATCTAGACTAGTGCTTGACCAAACATCTGGGCACCACAGCCTGACCAACTTGACACACAAAATTAACCATCATTACAACATCCTTAAAAGATTGGCTGTATTTTGGTGCCATTACTAAAATATGGAATAGAGAAGAAAAGTTGTGGACAAAATTGGGAGGAAAAATAGATCAGTTTAGAAGGTGTTGAATTTCCGTTGGTCGTGTCCAGTGGTCAGGTGGAACAAACACTCAGGAGACAGAGCTTTTTAATGGGCCAAATTTAGAGATCTTAGTGGAAGCCATAGACCCAGATAAAGCTGCTTCATGAGAGACTATTCATTCATTCAGCAAATTTTTCTGGGTGCCTCTGTAGGCCAGACAGTGTTCCAGGCTGGGGGACCACAGTGTAGTCAACGTAAAGCTCCTCTCCTCAAAGAGCTTAACTTTTAGAAGGGTTGGCAGGCAATAAGTAAATCTTCACATGGATATATAACTTCAGATAGTGATAGGTATCATTTACTGTTGCAGAACCAACCATCCCACACTTGGTGGCGTAAAACAACTTTTATTTGTTCATGATTCCATGGGTTGGCAATTGGATGGACATCAGATGGAATGGCAGGTCTCAGATCCATGTGGTGTTGCTGGGCTCACTTATGCATTTGACACCAATGGGCAGCTGCTGGATGGCAGTTGGCTGGGGCTGTCAGCTCGCGTGCCTCAGTTGTCCTCCATGTGGCCGCTCCAGCAGGTTAGCTCAGGCTTCCTCACTTGGCAGCTGGTGTTCCAGGAGGACAAGCCCCGAATGTGCAAGTACTTATCAGGCCTCTGCTTGGGTCACATTTTCTAATGTCACAATGGCCAAAGGCGAGTCACATGACCAAGCCCAGAATTGATGTGGGAGGGGACAACACAAAAGTATGGAATTCATTAGGAACTATATGAAGAAAATCAGAACAGGGTAAAAAGAGAATTCCTTTGGAAGAGGGGGCTTTAATAGATAAGGTGGTCAGGGAAGTGATTTTGAGCAGAGACTTAAATGAAATCAGACAGCCAGTCATGTGAAGTTCTGGAGGCAGGGGCACGACAGACACAGGGAATAGCAAGTGTGAGGATCATGCAGCTAGAACTAGCTTGAAGTGCTCAAGAAACAGGAAGAGGGTAAAACAAGGAGAGCAGAACGAGCCGTGGCTAGGGGGAAAGGCATGAAGTGAGATCAGGTAGGAGAGGGAGGCAGAGAAGATCATGAAGGGTTCTGCAGACCACGGAAAGGAGTTTAGATTGTATTGTAAAAGATGATGAAAAACCAATGAAGGACTCAGTGTAAGAAGTGACTTAATCCAAATTTCATCTTTAAAAGATTGTTCAGGTCACTGATGAGTAAGCATGAAAGCCAGGAGATCAGTCAGGGGTTACTGCGCTCATCACAAAAGGAGATATCAGTAGTGGTGGAGATGGTGAGAAATGGTTGGATTTGGAATACATTGGGGACATAAAGGCAACAGGAATCGCTAATGGATTAGATGTGGAGTGTTGGGGACAGAGAGGAATTAAGGATGATGCCTAACAACTACAGAGATAGGGAAGATTGAGAGAGAAAATCAAGCATTCTCTTTTGGACATACTGTACTTCGTATGCCTAATACACATCCAAGTAGAGACACCAAGTAGGAAATTGAATATAAAAATCTTAAGCTCAGGGAAGAGACAGTGAGCAACTAAATGACATTAAAGCCACAGGAATATATAGGATAAGTTGGAAGATGTGATAGAAAGAAAATGCAAGTGTTCTCTGTTTCTCCGTGGGTTTTCACAATGAAATAAGGAATGAGGGATGGGAGGACTATCTGTGATGAAGTTTAAAAAGAGAGGAATTTTGAGAGCATGGCCTTGGGGCACAGGATACCACGGGAGACTATGTAAGGGTGGAAAAGTGAATCTGAAGGGCTGGCCTCTGAAGATTGTAGTCATAAACTTAAAGTGAGAGCTAGCCTGTTTGAGTGTCTCTCCGCAAACATTCAGCCGCTCAAATACAGGTTTGGAGAATTGGCTTTATCTGTGGATGGGGTTTTTCAAGACAAGTGGAGAAGAGAAAGTGGCGAGGAGCTAGTTGCAGGTATATATTATTGACGGATTATAGTGATGGACTAGAAATTCTAATCTGGAGGAAGAGGGAAATGAAGGCATGAGTGAAGTGATGGGCATTGAAGAAAATGGCGGACTCATGGTTTAGAGGTCCTGATGAGGTAGCGTTGTTGGAGAAGGGCTACAAGCAGGAGTACACTGAGCAAAGGTGGAAATCCAGTAGTGGAGGCTAGAGTTTGGAGAGGGAAGAGGAAGTGAAGAGGTCAAAGAACCAAGAAGCTAGGGCACTGGATGGATTGTTTATGAGAAGGAAGTCTCCAGAGTAACGGTGCAGAGAAAAATAGTGAGCCAGATACTTGGATGAGGAGGGAGAGTGGATGGTATGGTCCAGCGCCATTGCTCTAAAGATCCAGAGGATTTTCAGCAAGGAAGGAAGAGACAGAGTCTGGAAGTACCAAGGGACAATTGCTACACAGCAGGCCCAGTGATACAGGGCTGGGAACCAAACAATCCTCACCTGAGAGGGCTGCATGGCCCACACCTGGTTAGAGTTAGAGTTAGAAGGTGGAGGGAACATAAAGACGAGGTGGTGATTATGGGCAGCTTGCAGATGACAGATTGCGAGCTGCAGAGGGCATGGGGGAGTGAGGAGAGAGGAGGGCACCTTTGTGTGTGAGGAAAGGGAAGATGAGCTTTTCTGACCCTCTTTGGGCAGAAGTGGGATCAGCAAAGCGCTCATGGACTTAACAATTATTGGTTCCTCACGTGAAGCCAAGTTTTGCTTCCTCACAGATCCTTGGCCATGTTCTGAATTATTGAGTTTGCCAAATAAGTAGTCTATGAATAATTTATTATTACAGATAGTATCCTTTATTAAGCTTCAATGATATAACTCTCTTTGAAAAAATAAACCCTATCCTACATATCTTTTGTATCTTCAGACATACAGTTATACATTCTGATTTAAGGTCACTTGAAATTAGTTTAAAAAAACAGGATTCCAAGGAAGAATGTTGTCACATGTAACCTGCACTAAGGCCCAGCTATGCTGACCCAACAATGATACCACATCTGGCACAACAGTTGCAACTGGAACTATTACTTGGTTGACTTTTCCTGAGCCCGCTAGATTTGTCTGGTCTGGACGTGTGCATTTAAAGGCAATATGACAGGGGCCTCACTCTGAATCCTCTAGTTCTTGAGGGATGACACTAGTTTCTCCATTCCCCCCGGGGACGCTATGTCAGTTTTGATTCACTATCTTGATCGTGGAGGGGATTCATTTCAGAGTGTTCTCCTTGGGCCTCTGCACTACGGTGGTCTTACCCTAAGCCAAGGAACCAATGTGATGTTGTACAACTGCCAAGCATGTCTATTTCCATTATACATTTGGGGTCTAGGGAAATAACCACGGGGTGGGGCCACAGACCCAGTGGACCCATTGTAAGCTGAATCCGGGCCAGGTCTCCATTTATTACCTGGTCCCAGCATTCCTGCACTCTAGCAGAGGCCTGTGATGGTGATTACTGTCTTTAGGTATTAATGTCTACTAAGACTTTGCCGAAAAGTCATCAAAATGCTTGGGTATTCCTCAGAGTTCAGTTACACAGGTAGAACCCTTTGGTGAAGATCCAGGACCACATACACTTGTGTGGTGTTACAGGGTTCTGCCTCCTGGGGACACAGTCTTTTTCTTCAATCAGTGGGCCTGGGTCCAAAAACTGGCTCAGGCTGAAAACTGGGCAAGGGATTATGACATTTTATTGGCATGGTGGCCCCTCAGCCTCCTGATCATCCATCCTTGACTTCTTTTGACTGTACTGAGAGAGTAGTCTCTTGTTGGCTCCCCATCTGGTTTGCCCCTAAGGATGCAGTAACTAATAGGATTTTGAGTTAATTCCCTCAAGTGTTCTTTTTTGGCTGGGGCAAGTTTTCGGTATTTGAGGGAAGGAATCTTCATGAACATTTCTTGGCCAGAGGGTCAGGCTGTGGCAAGAGACAGCCAGCTGTCCACCAGAGCTTCCTTTTCCCCTTACATAAAGTAGGGTGGTTACTGAACAGGCGGTTGCCCAGCCAAGGACTACATTTCCCAGCATCCCTTGCTTATAAGTGATGCTGTGTGACTAGATCATGCCAGTGGATTGTAAGCAGAAGTGGTATCACTTCCAGGCCAGGAGGTTAAAAGGTGAATCTTTATCCAATCAACGGTTCCCTTTCTGCCAGCTGTATGATTATGCCTAGGGGGACATTAAAAGATAAAAGTTGAAGAACACAGAGTGTCAGCCTGGGCCCCTGAACATCCACGGGAGCAGGACCACCACCTTCCCAACATTACACCCATATTGGACTGTTAGGTAAGCAAGAAATCATCTTGAATAGCGTTAGGTAGTCGAAATGTAGATTGTTTGCTAAAGCAGCTGGAGTTACCCTGATACATGCTCTCTATAAATTCTATGTCAAATCTACATAAAATAAATTTGTTTCTGCCTGAATAGATTTTTACCAAGTTCAAAGTTATATTAGTGATGTTCTGACTTACAGATTGTGTGACATAGACAAAATTCACTCTGAGAGGCCCGGGGACGTTTTACAGAGCTAGCCAGCTATTCTTCACAACTGAAAATGAAGTATAATGAAAGTCAATGTTAGTACAACCAACGCACACACATTCTCTCTGTCTTTAACAACTTCTTTTTTTTTTTTGAGGAAGATTAGCCCTGAGCTAACATCTGCTGCCAATCCTCCTCTTTTTGCTGAGGAAGACTGGCCCTGAGCTAACATCCATGCCCGTCTTCCTCTAGTTTATATGTGGGACGCCTACCACAGCATGGCTTGCCAAGGGGTGCCACTTCTGCACCTGGGATCCAAACCGGTGAAACCCAGGCCGCCAAAGCAAAACGTGTGCACTTAACTGCTGTGCCACTGGGCCTGCCCCTGTCTTCAACTTCTTAATATAAGCAATCATTTTAAATATGGGTTGCTGTACTGTGCACATCTTAAGGACCTCCTCAGGTTCTCTGGCCTCCCCTGTAACCCAGGCGCTCAGTGGCTTGCTCCACCTCGGCGCCAAGATGGCTGACAGACTCCCTGCATCTTTTCTACCCCTTGAGACTGACTGGCTGTGTATCTGGGGTCTCTGGATCCTCCTGCCACAGATTTAGAGGAAATGCTCCCCTACAGGGCATGTATATTTATTTCCTGCTATTGCTGGAATAAGTTAACACAAACTCAGTAGTTTAAAAAAGCATTAGTTTATTTTCTTAAACTTCCGGAAGTCAGAACTGTGAAATGAGTCTCACATCAAGGTGAGACTAAAATCAAGGTGTCAGCAGGGCCGGTTCCTTCTGAGGGCTCCAAGGGAGAATCCATTCCATGCCTGTCCCAGCTTCCTGAGGTTGCTGGCATTCCTTGGCTTGAGGACCCTTCTTCGCATCACTCCAACCCCTGGCTTCCATGACCACGTCTCCTACTACTGCCTCTGATCTCCTGCCTCCCTCTTATAAGGACACATGGTTACAGTGGGCCCACATGGATAATCCAGAATAATCTCAAAATCCTCAATTGACTCACATCTGCAAAGTCTCTTTTGCCATACAAGGTAACATTCACAGGTCCTGGGGATTAGGATGTGCACATCTTTGGGGGCCATTATTCACCCTAACACAGCGTGGGATACGGCTTCCTATGGAGCTTTTAAAGCCACCAGATGACATGGAAATGTGTGGGAGCTGACTCTCCACATAGTGAAATTCAGCCAATGGGAAACAGGAGACACGACCGAGCCAGGAAGAGAAATTTCTTTTCTTTCCTCTCTCTGGAGGTCTGCTCCAAGGCAGGACTTCCCTATACAGCCTGTGCAGAGACATCCCACGTGGCCACACAGATGCTCCTGCTGAGCAACTGGCTGGGTCTCTTCATGGCTTATTGGGAAGCAGTGGTGGGCATGGTAATACACTACTTTGCATTCTTTTCCATCTTCTTCCGCCTCACTCCCTTATCCTTGCTGCCCTGGGATTGACTTCCCAAAGCCTCTGCAGTTAATCTATGCCTTGGGCTCTGTTCTGTAGGGAATCTCAGCTGGGGTGGCCCCCAAATGAAAGTCACAATTCCTTCACTTATTCAAGAAAAAATTACTGACTACCTACTATGTTCAGACACGGTTCTAATTAATAGAGTGACAGCAATAAATATGAAAACATTTCTGCCCTCATGGAGCTTACATTCTAATTGAGGAAGACATACAGACTTTAAACAAACAAGAAAATATCGCTTAGTTTAAGTGCTATTGAAAACACGGTGATGCAGTAAAGAGTAGTTATTTTACATTTAGTGGTGAGGAAAGACTTTTCTGGAGAGATGACATTTAAGCTGAGACCTGAATGGCAGAGTCATTTGTGCAGAATCGGGGGAACGAGAGGGGCCTGCAGTGGCAGGTATCAATCTGCAATCCATGTGTTCTCACATGAATGGTTCTAGGTAGCATGTTCTGGTTGAATAGCAACAGAAATTTACTTTTAAAAAAATTCATGATTCTACGAAGCAAGAGAAGGCCAGATGGTTTAAAATACAAAATAAACATTTCAAGCAGAAGCTCTCTACTAACCCATAAATGGAACTTTCTCTGTCATCAAGGGATGCATTTTGTTTTATTTTAGAAGTTAGATGCTTTTACTATGTTTTACACTCAGCACCATTTAAGGGCAAGGACCATGAAATTAGAAGTTGAGTCTTTAGCTTCCTCACCTGTATAGCTAATAAATTGGGTTATAAACCCATTGCCTTCTATCTCCATCCTATTTTTGTTTTTAAGATTAGCTGATAATTCTATCATAGTACTTTCTGCTTCATCTCATTTCAGATGCTTTCGAAGACCCATTTACATCTTAGTTCAGACTGTGGGAGTTGTCATGAGCTTTGACATCAGAGCATACAATGTTTCTTTAGATTTTCTCTTAGATAGTAAATGTTTTTGATAATATTGTAAAAGGTATCCTTTAAAAAAATTTATAATTGGTGTTGCTGCTATATAGAAATGCAATTGGTTTTCAAAATATTCACCTTTTATCTAGTGATCTTGCTACACTCATTAATTCTAATAGAAAATCCAACATGATCAGCTGATAAACTAAGGGCTTCGTCATATCAGCTGTAAATAATGACAGTTTCAAATCTTTTCCATTTCTCATACTATTATTCCTATTTTGGGCTTCCTGAAGTGGTTGGAACCTCCTCAGTGGGGACAGCATCTCTCTGTTCCCCTTGGCATCAGCTGTGTCACCTTGCAGGCTGGGGGCTGGAAGCATCTGAAGTCTCACTCATTTGCATGTCTGGTGGTTGATGTCGGGAAGACTTAAATAGCTGGGGTTGGCACAGCTTGGCTTCCTTTGGCATCTTTTTCGATATAGCTTCTCCACAAGTCCCTCCAGCATGGTGGCTACAGAGCTCCAAAAACACGTCCGGACAGAGAGTCAAGCAAAAGCTGTAGCGTCCCCTTTTATGACTTAGTTTTGGAGTCACAAAGCATCCCCTCTGACACATCCTATTTGTTAGAGGGAGAGGAGAATTAGACTCCACCTTTTCATGGGAGGATTATCAAAGAATTTGCGGAAATGTTTAAAGCCACCACAATTGGTCCTCTGGCCCAAATTATTTACATTTCTGCTTCATGCAATTTCTGCAATCCAGCTGGTCCCGTGTTACCAATCCCATGAGGGGGACTCAGTTCCACCAACAGGGAATCATTCTCCGTGGCTTCTTGGAGACAGCCCGAGTCATCCTTCTTTTTCCATAAATACCATAGACAAGTGACTGTTACATGCCTCCTGGTTTCCCCTTTTTTGAATTAGAGTGTCCAGAACAGTTATCTCGTGCCAGGCCCACTATTGTATGGGGAAGACAGAAAACTCGTCCCTTTAGTACACAGATCTTCCAGTCAAGAGGAATGTTAACTGATGAGCAGTACGTCAGGAACCACACTCATGGAGCCTCACTCACACGAGAACTTGATTTTTATCACAAGATCCTGGGCCTCAAGCCTGAACCTGATGCCTTCAGAGGAAGGGAGTGAGTGTATTTCGCATGAAACGTGGCATAAAGCTAGTGGCTGGAATAATCTGAAGACTCACTCACATGTCTTAAGGTTGCAGTTGAGAAAACAAACAGGTGGGGGATGGTACACTTGGGGCTTGTCTGTCTCTATGTGGCCTCTTTACCTAGTCTTTTTAGCATGGCACCTTCAGGCTAATGCAATTTCTTTCATGTCAGCTCAGAGCTCCTAAGGCATGTGTCTCAAGAGAAAGAGCAGGCAGAGATGTGTCACCTTTTATGACCTGGCTTTGAAAGCCATGCAATATTCCTTCTGCCACATTCTATTTAGTAGAAGTGGAGTCACTACGGCTGGCCCATATTCATGGGAATTCGACTTCCCCTTTTTATGGGAGGGGTGTCAAGAAGTTGCAACATGTTCAAAACTAGCACACACACTAAGTAGTAGGGAGGCTGGGAAATGTTTTCTGTAGCTTAGCATACATTGCGAGCTAAAACTTAGGGGAATTCTATACTACAAGGTAAGAGAGAATGGACGGATTACTGGGGGATGGGGAGCAGTCTCTGCCACAGGAGCTTTATGGAGAAATTAAAATCTAAGCCAGGTTGTCACGGATGAAGAGAATATGAACGGGGAGAAAGGTCATTTCAGGCAAGAGAATAAGAGCAGACACTTGGAAAAGGGAATAATATGGTCGGCATGTGTCTGTTTACGTTAAAAGTGTGCATCTAATTGGAGGAAGCTGATTATGGGACGGTGATAAACTATGCCACATAGACTGGGTGTGACCATATAAAGAAAAGTAGAGAAAGTATTTGGATTTTAGTATAGCTTTCTGAAAAGAGCAAGATTTCAGTCCGATGAACCTGGATTTGAATTTTCTGTCTATTGTAGTTTTGTGATTTTTCAGCAAGTGTGGTAGATTACAAAAATGGCCCAATTCTCCAACCTCTTGTTGAGTGACTTTGAACAACTTCCATCAACCAATGGAGTCTGTTTCCCCACCTCTTTGTTCTGGTCTGGCATTGTGTCTTGCTTTGGCAAACAGAATATGGCAGAGATGAACAATGTACCAGTTTTGAACCTAAGCCTCAAGGGGCCTAGTCTGTGCCCACTTGCTCTCTTGAGACCTTGCCAAATGCCCTGTGAATCAGCCAAGCCTAGCTAACTGGAGGATGAGAGACCACATGGAGCAGAGCTCAACTCTTTCATCTGAGACCCCAGACACATGAGAAAGCCAAGGCAAGATCCATAAAGTTGACCTGGATGCAGTTGAACTGAAGAGTCATGAGGGAGACTAGCAGGGAGAGACCCACCACCCAAACCCAGCTCTAACTGATAACCCATGGAATCATGACCTAAATAAATGACTGTTTTAGCCACTGAATTTTGGAGTGATTTGTTACACAGCAAAGCTGACTGCTACAGCAAGTAAATAAACTGCTTTCCAAATCTCAGTATCTCTAATGAAACAGGTTTGCTAGCACCTACATCATGGCTATTGTGAGGACACAGTGAGATAATGCACCTGGCACCAAGCCTGAAACATAATATGTACTGAGCAAAAGGTAACTAATGCCATTGATCACATGAGAGAGAGATCATCAAGGGAAACACAATGAAAGGAGAGTGTAAGAAGGAATTACTTAGAAATCCACATTCTGCTTATTTTTGTCTCATTGATTTTCTTCCATTTGTTGGTTCTACTGGCATGTACTCACACTACACATCACAAATCTGCATTTTTCTGGCTTAATACTCTTTGAAAACTCTTCTCCTCACCCTTTTGTTTTCTGGACCCCGTCCACACATATGCAGATGGTCCATATACTCCTATGTTACAATCAACTTCTTGTTTCAGATATTTACACCTTTTCCCCCAACTAGAGTCTAACCAACTTAATTAAGACAGTTCTTATGTTTCCTTTGCAAGCCCTGCTGAGATAACGTTTTGTTTTTCTATCCAAACAGCAAAAATTTAGCAAATACTTAGTAATGAAAGTCAATTAAATTGTTATGGTTAGTGTTGATCCTTGGGGTTATCTCCTCTCTAATCAAGAGAGCTGTTAAATTTCCTCAGTGTCAGGTCACTAAGTGAACTTGTAGCGAACCATTGCCCCAAGAGATCAGAGTTAGAGGCATCATTCTTTCTCTTCTGGCCCATCAGGTGGGAATGATGACAATTCTAATCTGGCAACTGCTTCCCACCAAGCAACAGTCTGGATGGCTTGGGGGTAGTAGATCCTGTTTATGTCTCAAACTGCTAATCAACAGTAATCCTGTTATTACTTGACAGAGAAAATAAAAGTCTCTGAGAAAACTAAAGATAGGGCCAGATTATATACTTTGAAAACATCTTTAATTTTCTCACATAATTCCCCCCTCTCCCCAAAGTGCTTAAGGCTTTATAAGTATCTTCTTTCTTATTTCCTTCGGAGATTTTCTTCTGAATAAGAAGTTGCCAATTTTTTATAGAAAAATTATTGATGTCCTTTCTGGGGTGTGCAGGACCAAGCTCCTACCAGCTGTGGGGAGCCGACCCTGCATCTTGATCCAACTCTGCATTCAGTGATGTCAGCTTGGAGCTTGAAATTAGCCATGGTGGGAGTATTGAACCCATGAAAATCAGCAAACACTATAGAGCAGGTCTATTTTTCCCTGGAGAGCCCATTGAGAAACATCTAACACCCTCATTGCCAGAGCTCCGGGTGCCTGGGAATTACAGCTCTCTTCTTCTTGAGTACAGACTCTGGGTTTCACCAGGAGATGTCACTCACCTTTCTCACTGCTGGGCACAATACTCTAAGACGAGGGACTGATAAAATGGGGATGAAATGAAAGCGTGACCAAGATAATGTACTCTTGAGGCAGAGTCAGTCTGGCTGAAATGTGAGTGAGGTAGCGTGGAGCTAAGAGGCAGGCCGGGGCAGGAAACACACGGTGCTGTGGTAGAGATTTATATCTTGGTGAGACAAAGTCATAGGAGTTTTGAGTAGGTGAGGGATATATTTGGATTTATGCTTTATAAAGCCCCTCTGGCATCTGGTCTGTGGAGAAAAGCGCATATGGAGGGGGTGGCGATGAGAGGCACCAAGGTGGAAACATGGAGACCAAAGATGCCACTTGGGGCTACAGCAAGGGAGCTGTAGCGTGGCTTCTCACTTTTGCCCTGACACCTGCTCCACGCCGCCTCCACCTCCACACCTGTGCTTGTGCTCCTTCCCAGGCCTCCCCAGGAATTCCTTCCCCTCTGCCATACTGCAAGACAGGCTCAAGGTCCACCACCCCTTCACCTGGAGACCTCCCCTGGCCACCCTGGTCACATCGACCTACCTGTTTGGGTAACTGAACACTACTTCCTGACAGTCACCTGATCCTCGCTGTGTCACCTTGTGCGGTCATTAGCACTTTGCTGTGCATCCGTCTGATCTCCACTGGAGAGCTGGGTCTGTGACCTGTTTACTATTTCTGGCTAAGCTTAGTCCCTGCACTGTTCCAGGCAGGCATGGTGCTGGATTTCTCGGGGCATGTGGAGGGAGGACAGTTTCCGTCCTGGAGGGGCTCTGCTCCATTTGCTGCAGAGGAGGTAGAACTGAGAGGTGATGCTGAGCTAGCCTGTGCTGGTGAGGAGATGCAGGGAGGGAGGGATGGAGAGAGGGAAATCAGGGAGGTCATTCGCAATAGTGGACAAGAAACACTTAAAGCAACAATCTCAAAACTGGGGACTATATTCCTTGCATAACACGAGGAATCAAAATTCTTACTATAGCTGACAAGAGGTTATAAAGGAAACACTATACTTCTGTAATTACCTAAAATAGGGGTCTGTAAATTCTATAAAGGACCAGAGAGTAATATTTTCAGCTTTGTGGGAGGCCTCTGTCACAACTAGTCAACTCTGCTGTCGTAGGGCAAGGCAAACATACCCATGGATAAACAATGCACAAATCAATGGGTAGAGATCTGTTCCAATAAAACTTTATTTACAAAAGCAGGTGGTGACCTAGATTTGGCCTCTGGGCTGTAGTGTGCTGATCCCTGACCTAAAAGATTAAAATTATATACTTTGAAAGTAACAGAATCCAGGTCCAACATCACAATGCTTCTCTGATCAATTGTATGAAACAGGCCCAAGGGTACTGGCCAAACTTAGCTTTATGTATATTTGTTCTGTCTCCCACTAGCTAATAAACTTTTGGAGGGTGAGGATTTTCAGATTTTTTTAAAGCACTTATTTTTATACCCAATAGGTGCACGAATATTTCTAGAACTTATGAAAGATCCCAATGTATGAGATAATACAGAATTTTACTATAGCATATATATGACCTCAACTTAATGTGCTGAGTAACAGATCTTATGAAGCACTTGCTTCTTAGATTTCTGAATTATTTTTATGGAGAAATTAGGCGGACTGGTTTTTTTTCCCCAAAGCTGTCCAGGACATTATCTAATTATCTAGATCATTATCAAAAAGAATACAGCAATCTATAGGGACTATGTGGAATCATATCTAAAAATATCATTCTGGAGAAAAAGCAAGGCGCAAAAGAATTTTTGCTTTTATCTGTTTTTTTAAAAGGGAAGGGGACAGGGGATATATCTGTGAGTATATGCTTGAAATATTTCTGGGAGGATATTCAAGAAAATGGTAAAAAGAGCTGTTTCTGGGGAAGGAAACTGGGTAACTGGGGAGGGGAGGCATGACTGCGAGAAAAAGGAACTTTACTTCTGCCATTTGAATTTTTTAAAAAACCCACCTATGTGTATTCTCTTGCAAAAGAATTAAAAATGAAAACAAATGCAAATACAACTAGGTTTCCTACATCACTCTACAGTGACACACGTTCCATATATGGATGCCTTTCTCTGTAATAAGCAGAGACGTTCAGAATTACTCCACTGACCACGTTCAAACTTGTTGAGATCACACACGAGTGAGAGTGTGTAAATCTGGTGAAATCGTAATAAGCTGGGTGGACGGAGCAAGCTCAGTATTAGTTGCTCAGTTGTGATAATGTTCGACGGCGATGCAAGATGTTACCACTGGGAAAACCAGGCGGAGGGAATACAGGCCTCTCTGTCCATGCTACTGCATCTTCCTCTGAATCTGTAATTATTTCTAAATAAAGCGTCAAAACAAGGCAAAAGGAAGCTATCGACGTGCAAAGGCTTATGTATAAAGAGAGCTCGATTTTAGCTCTGGTGCTACTGCCATACCTTCATTGAGTCCCTTCACCTTTCTTTGCCTATCTCCTCAAATATAATTGGGAGTGAAGGGTGGCCTTCTGGGGTACAAGGAGTCAGAGAGGGAACCCTGAGTGGTGAGCAGTGGAAAAGGCACTTCTGCCTACTTCTCTCTGGGCCTGAAATAAAGACAACAAAACATCTGAGTCTTAGCTCACCTTCCTCTTTGTCACTAGAGGCCACAGGTGTCTGGCAGCACCAGGCTTCAGGTTCCTCCCCAATCCCCGTGGAGTGGGAGGTGGCCACTCCTGGACACAAGCAGAGGTGGGAACGCGTGGGGAGTAAGAGAAGGGGACTGGGGCATCTGGGGGAATCGGTGCTGCTCATATCCCGTGTCTGGCTGAGGGGCCTCTGCAGCCGAGACCCCATGTCCTGAGCTGGTTCTTTGGATAAATTGGTGGCTAAACGGCCTGTGTATCCTGTCCTTCAGTGAGCAGGGCTGCAAGCAGGTTGCAGGATCTTGATTTCACGATCAGGCACATTCTGGGGCTAAGCAACAGGAGATGGACAGAAACACACATCTCAAGTCCTTAGACCTCTGTGATTTCACTGAACCCTGTCTTTTCCCTTCTCAGCTTTCTTGGAGTCAAGCTCTGAGTCTCTAAGAGCAGTCGAGATGTCTCTTTTCAGACCTGGGGCATGAAACACACACACAGACACTCTGAGGGCAAAAGCATAAACCCCAAAACCAATAAAAACAAAACACCATCTGGTACATAGAGCCGCCCCGATAAAGAAAATACACTGCAGGTTAGCTAGTATCTTTTATTGTCAGATTTCTTTGAGTCAATAAACAGTGACTTCGCATGGCTGTCCATAAGGGATAAGGCAAATTTCTTTTTTCTTTGTGGGTAGACCTAATTGGCCTAAGTCTTTACAACTTCTCCATATAAAAATAAAAGTCCAAGACCATATTATTTTTCTTCTGGTCATAAATGATTTATTTACAGGTGCCTTATTCAGACCACCATTATAAACTTGGGATAAAATATGTGTGGATTTCACTAAAGCCTCAGCATTTAAGGTCAGGGTCCTTTAAAGATTCGCTCACGTGTTCCACCTTTCTGGAATGCAGCATCTCTCCGCCATATTCAACGTGGTTGTATCATAACCTATCCAGAATGATACAAGCTAACCTTCCAAGAAACTTTTTTTAACTTATATCTTTTAGAAACGAAAAGACTCCAAAATGACTTCATATTGTTCTAAAAACAGCACTGGAGTCGGCTGTGGGAGTGGTTTATAAATACAGTTATGTGCAGGCTGCATATCTGTTTATAATACAGCAGAGACAGAATGCAGACTTTGCTACATGTAAAACGAAACTGAGTCAAAATGTAGCTTTCGAAATAGAGCAAAGACAGGAAAATCCAGGATTCCGGTTTGTTAATAAAACCACTTTATAAAGTAACAACTGAAGACTATAACTCTGAACTATTAAAATATACAGACAGACTGTTTACACCATTGCACATCCTCTCTCCCTTTGCTTTTAATGCTCGTGAGACAGTGACTAAAGTGATGAGTTTATGAACACACGCATGCACAGGCCAGCACATACACTGAAAAGATGAAACCAAGAAAAAAGTTAATACGTGTCCACGAGGAAGGCTGCCAGCAGCACTCCAGCTAAAACAGACTGTCCCCTTGTGCTCCCTCTGTCCCCCCTCCTACTCCCTCACCCTCCCGCAAAGTCGGGAAATCAGGCTGGGAGGTTAGTGCATAGTTGAGGGATAAACGCCCCCCTTCCAAGCTTTGTCAGTCTCCCCAAGAAGCGGGGGGAAAGCATTTCCCTTCAGTAGCACAGTTAAGGTCGATTAGTGTTGGTTCCACAAGTTAAGGCACTTCTGGCTGCTTTGGCAGCAGCGTGTTTTTTTCCTCTCTCTCTTTTAAGGCATGTGTCATTAACAGCAGTAAAGCTTTCGAAATTGGGTTACGGTTGACAGCTTAATACATGATCACTGAAGCTGACGGGGCGAAAGGTCCCTCGGAGACACCTCCTTCCACGAGGGGCTTCCAGAAAGCTTGGACAGCTCTGCTTTGGGCTCCCCAGCAGGAGCCGGCTGAGGCCAGGGGGTGGCGCGTGCAGATCCCGGAGACACGGCGGCCGGCTCTTGCCTTCACCTGGAGCTGCCCTGGCTGCTCACGGAGCGCGAGGCGCTGTAGCGCTTCTTCACAATCATGCTGATGTAGGCTTTCATGAGCTTGGCCACGTCCACCACCTGCCAGGCAGAAGCGGCACATGGTCACAGTCTCCACCAGGTCAGTGGGCCCAGCCCACCAGCCGCACGCCCTGCGCCCAGCACGGGGAGGCGAGGGCTTGTCCTGCGAGCAAAAGGCGGTAGCCAGCTGTGTGAATCCACAGCTGAAGTTTTGTATGGACCTGGAAGTTCGGCTGCTTTTACCTATTTCCTAGTCAGGGAGAAGGGGAACCGTGGCTTTTCCAAATACAGTGGGCACCACCTGGTGGTTCCCTCACACAAAAATAACAATTTTGCTTGATGTAAAACTGTCAGATTTTGCACATTAAAACCCCACCCAATGACACTAAAGTGTGTTGGTGTCATTAGGACTGCGATTACTATCCCTACTTAAAATAAGGGTAAATGACAGAGCCCACAGTCCCAGCTTTCAAAGACTGGATCATGGAGTACTGGTCAGCTCTTCACGATGCAACTGGAGAAACAGAATTGAGGCTCCGAGAGACTGGTGGAGAGCGCGGATGCCCAGGTCGGCTCCATGCCAGCTCCTAAATCAAGTTAGCTCCTTCCTGTGATGCGGGCACTACCACCCCCTTGCCTGTCCCTTCTCATGGCTGGCCTGGATCCCTGTTAAGACATCTGGCTTCCATTTCTGTGTTCTCTCTTCCCTTCCAATCCCATCCCACATACTGTTTGTAAAAGCACCATCGTTATGTCACGCACAATCAAAGATCCCATAACTGGTCCCTGTTGCCTACTGGAGTCGACCAAACCCGGCAGCCTGGTGCCTGGGACCCTCCACTCAAAGGCCCCATCCCTTTCTATCTCCCTGCACACCTCCCGTCAGCCTAGTCTACCTCCCACACCACATCCTTGGTCTGACGGCTGCCTCCCAGCACTGCCTCCCCATCACTTTATACCAACAGCCGACCGGGTAACATGCAATTCGTTTCCATTTTCTACCTTAGCTTGCTAGAAGCTCCCTATGCGGAGACCTCAATAGCCGTTTTGTATTATTATTATTCCATTTTAAGCTTTGGAGCAGATACCATCCTCCAGCTCCATGCCCACTGCAAGAGCCGTCTCTTAGCTGCAATTCTCTGCCATAATAGTCTACGCATTTTCACCAGGCTTTACTGCCAACCTATATATTTTCCCTTGGACAACTATATCATTTCCCTTTCTCTTTCTTTCCTCCATGGGTAAAGACTGCCTGCTACAAAAGAACCAGGGTATAGAGAAGAAATTTGGGATGATCAGATTTTGGCCTGCGAGGACCTGCAGCTGAGAAGGAACGACCATACTGTATTTTCATATGCCTTAAAGCAAAATATTCAAATAAAATTACTTGGTCAAAGGCATATCAGGAATGGGGTGTTATTATTCCATTTTTTCAAGACCATGAATGAAATGATTTCCTTGGTTTGCCTCTTACCTCACTTGTTTCAAAGAGCAGCTCCCTCTCATCAACCACAATCTTGTACGTGTTCGCCAGGGGCGCCCCGAAAGAGAGGATGTGTTCATACTGGAAGACTTCTAACGGTCTTCCCTCGCCACGCTTGTAGACAGAGACGGCGTCCGCGCTGACACCCAACCAGAGTTCCTGGGGGAAGCCGCCTTCCTTGCACTGGTGGGCAAGAGTGAGTATTAAGAATTAGACCATCAAGCATTAGAAACATGGAGCACAGAAACCACAGGGCAGGCTTTGAGTCAAGCACTCTGCACGGAATACAGAATGCATTCAACGCACGTTTATGCCTGGAGGAACTGAAATACGAGAAATGCTATCTCTTTGGCTGTCTGGATTAATTTCTGACTGGTCGACCAATCCTGTGCACTGGGGGAAACCTAACGGTAAATCTCCATCTTGCTCTGACTCTCCACCTCTCAACGTCATCACCCTACTATCAGAATTAGCTATGCGGATGTGGCTGTAGCTGAGGAATGTGACGATGCTCCTCCAGCAGACTCAGCAGCCCAGCCAGGTCCACTCTTCTATCTCTAGTTCGGCCTCCAATCCTTTTTTGGATGATTATTCTTCAAACACAGAATCTAGGTTCACAAGGGAAAATTTTCCAAATCACTCCATGCTGAGCGGTTTTGGCTCCTTGTGAAAAACCACATCTCTTCACCAGGAGCAGCAACGACCTTCTGTGTATCCAGTGGTTAATCTCATTGGTTTAACGACAGACTTTCTTACATGGGTCAGTGGAGAACGATAAGAGCCCTGACATAGGGGACAACACCACAGGGCTGATCTGAACCAGTACCAACAGGAGGGACACACTGGTGATGCCGAGAAGAGGAGGGACTTGTAGAAAGCATCTGATTTATATGTAAAAACAAATGTAATTCAATCAACCAACCAAACAGATGACAGCATCCAATGAGAAGCCATGAAAGGGTCTTGGGATTTAATCAATATTTAGATTTTTATAGAGCTTCATTTAAAAGTCATCAGATAACATGCTGAATGATTGTGATCATACGAAAAATGGATGCTCAGACCAGGGGCTGGCAAACTTATCTGTTAAGGGACAGATAGTAAATATTTCAGTCTTTCTGGGCCATGTGGTCTCCGTCACAGCTACTCTATTCTGTCATTTTAGCATGAAAACAGCCAGAGAAAATACAGAAAGGAATGAGCATTGCTGTGTTCCAATAAAACTTTATTTACAAAAAAGGAGGTAGGCAGATTTGGCCTTCGGGCTGCAGTTCGCCAAGCCCTGATCTAGACCATTAGTAAGATTTCCTTTCAATAAATGGTCTGCTTGGAAAAAAAAGCTATGATATGAATCAGTGCTCGGTTGATGCTAATGGCTAAATTCCAGTTGTGAAAGAGAAGTTCGTCCCTGCAAACAGTCACAGGAAAAAATAAAAATGGAAAATCCAAATCTATCCAAAGTTTCTAATTTTGTGTAAATAGTTCTAAAAAAATGTTAATTTTTTAAATGCATATTTTTATCGGCACTTTTTCTTATTGGATCTATAGCTTCCATAAGAATAGAAGTTATTAAAAACAGGTTACATCTCAATTTTCCATTGACTCCTAATATTATGAAAGCACTTACTATAACAGAGGAAAAAACCTTTTGGTGGATGGGCGGGTGCGTTAAGGGTAAAATTTTGGGAGCTCTAACAAGAGAGTAATGTGTTCCACTGCATCCTCTCCCCTTAGGAACCTGGCCATGGTCACACTGATTTACGTTCTGAGATGCAACCTGTTCTTGAAGCTACAGCCAGCCTGTCCGGAACGCACAGCAGCCAGTGCTCACCTCCACATCAAAGAGCGTCGACCCGTAACCAGGCCACTCCTTGATCACGGCCATGTACTTGGCCATGGCCTGTTCCTGGCTCATTCCCTGCAACTTCTTCCACTTGTCAATGATACCAGCTCGAGCAGAGGAGACTTCTTCCTTGATCCACATGTCCAACATCTGCTCTTCCTCGACCTTCTGCCGAACGACAGACCCCGTCCGGAAGCTCCGCCTCAGCGTCCCCTCCAGGAAGCTCGTCCGCCTCTTCTCCAGCCGCTCGCACGGCGTGAAGCTTTTGGTCGACTGGCTGATGCGGGTCTTGAGCCTCTGCAGGGAGTAAACCTCCTCCAGAGGGGGGACCGTGGCGTGCAGCGTGTAATCCCCCTGCAGGTACTGGAGCCGCAGGGCAGCGAGGACCTGGAGGTTTTCTTCAGGGGCCGGATAGTGGCCGTGGATGACGGCTTCGTGGGCCTGAAAGGAAGCAGCCAACAGCTTTACAGGCCAGACACTGCTATGGGAAGTCCACCCGGCTCCCTCCCTTTCTTCACCAGGATTTCTCTCAAAGGTCACTCTAGCCAAAAATTGTACTCCGGCCCCCCTTGGCTGCTTTAAATTTCTCCCTAACACGGATACCATCTAACACGTGTATTTTATTCCTTATTGTCTCTTTCTCCCCAGCTAGAACAGTTCCTGAATAGGAGTTCAAATCAAATGTGTAGTAGTTTCATTCTACCAAAGAACTGAAGAGCAGCCGACCCCACCCATGCTGGGAAATCTGCCGCCGTGCATAATTTCTAAGGCCTAGCAGTTAACTCACGAGGATATTAACAGGTCTCCCCACCTCCTTGCCAGTAAAGGAATCTGTTTCTAAAAGTTCCTTTTACCTGTTCAAACATAAACGCAAATTCCACGCTGTCTTTTGGTACGTTGTCTGTGTCCAGGAAGCAGTAAAGTTTGAAGTAGAATTTCCAGGGCAGGTCTCCCGCCTCTGATGTGGCAGCCAGCCTACGACAGAAGTCAAGAGAGACTCAGAAAGCAAAAGGAGATGGGCCTTAGGCAACCCACAGGGAGCTGACTTTATGACTTTTCTCTCTAAGGATACAGACATTCTGTCCATGCTCAGATAACAGAGTGGGTGGGGAAGGGGATGCAGAGAAAACCGAGAAAGAGGAAGGCTGATCAGGGCTCCTCGCTAATTTTACTTAACCAGAGGTAAAAAACATGCTTTCATTCTGTCTCCCTTTGAGACAACAAACAGGCAGCCTTCGATGAACTGTGCTAACAAGCATTTTCCACATAGCCCAGTCTGATTAGTACCAGCTAAGCTTTATGCTGAACCCATAGAAAGAAAACAAACAAAAACTATTTTCTTCATTCCCTTCACCAACCTTCAAATAAACTACAATAATATCTAAAAAAATTGACATGAATATTATGGAGGCTGTGTTTGCACTGAGCAGCAATATCTTTTGTGTTACTCTGGGGATATGAGAGTCATAGATCAAATATTAGAATTCCAAGAGACAGAAAACGCAGTTTAAAGAGTTGGTAAGTTGGCTTGTATCTACTAGCCCAGTTTCAAAGCTCATGAGAAGTGAAAACCTAAGAATCAGGAATTTCCCAGAAAATGAGTACGATAGGGGACTGAAAGAAAGGATGGGGTAAAGGAACAATGACACATTATATCCTATTTAAGACAGTGGCTTTATCTAGGAATCAAGAAAAATAGCCAGCAGAGAGAGATGAAAAATTACATCTGCTTCAACACAGGTAAAATGAAATGAACTCAAACGCACACTGAAGCTGAACACGGAACGGAATTCAAACCCTCAACTCTTGCTCTTCATTTCCTTTATTTAATCTGCTGCGTTTCAGGGAGAAGGGACTTACTTTTCAAATTTTGCTAACACATCAGCTACGATGGTTCGGCTTTCGATGGCTTTATCGACGTGCCCGTTGTACTCAAAGAGGGCAAACATGTTCCTGCTGTCCTCCATGGCGAGGCCTCTGATCAGCTTCTCCACCACCTGGAAGACACATCACGGGGTCTCAGCTGTCCCAGAGCTGTGGTCCCAACACACGTGGTTCTAGAATGTGCCTTCATCTGAACCTGGAGGGAGCTGCCGGCAAAAGGAAGGGTCCAAGCAGCCTCCTGTCGTGTGTGGTCACCCAGAATTTCAAGGGTGCTGTTCCTCCCTTGCTCTTTTGAAGTCAGTTTTCTCTCTTCCTTGCCAAAAAGAACACAGGGTATTTTGCCACCGGTAGGGGCAGATGCTGGGCTAATTTCTTACAAACCCACATCAGCATGAAAAGTGCATGAAAACTGAAGCCTTGTGTTTCAGCTGATAAATTCATGAACTCCCAGAAACAACAGTGACATCTACCGATGTTTCTTCCACATATGGGTTTTACCGACTACTCTTTTTAGCCAATTGGATTTATAATACTAAGTTAAAATAAAAAAAGAAAGAGAAAAAACGTGTTCCCCTGACCCAACATTCTTGATGTTCATATGGCAAATAGGAACACTTCATTGCAGAAGTGGTACAATAAACCCTGGTCACACTGGGCACACCTGGGTCAGCTCTGCAACCTCTGCTAGATACTCAACAGCTTCCCAGATTAGCAGGATTCTGTCTCACACCTTGGCATAATTTTAATTTGGTGTTTCTACTCAAACCTCAACACATATTTTTATCTCTTTATACATGTGGTTGGCTGCAGGTGACATTTATCTCCTTGTTTACTGAGCAGCTGTACTATGCAAATCACAAGTGTGCACGAGAGCCCATCCAACTGTGCACAACGCTCCCGGCTGAAGCCTATGGGCAGTGATGCATCACACAGCAGGCAACGCGGCGGCCTCTCCCTCACCTCCCCGGCTGTGGTGTGGGAGTTGATGGTGATCTTGCAGGAGCCTCCGCCGTGGCAATACACTGTGGATGTCATTTCCTGCCTATGGATCAGAGCTTCTATTTCATCTCGAGAAGGCACGAACTCTCTGCATTTGGTTTTCTTAAGAGATTCGTAAGTGAAGAGGGCGTATTTTTCCATCTCGGTTCCTGGAAACTGTTCCCGTATCCTAGGAGATGAACACTAACTGTTAATTGCTAGATTGAGGACGGCTGGCTCCAGACCAGAGTGGCAAGCCCCCAGTGGCAAAGGGAACAAACCCCAGCCACTTCCTGGCAGGTTTAGTTTAAATAATAATTTTTTAAAAAGCCAAAGAGCCAACGTTTGACTGGGAGCAACTTTTGCTGCCAGCCCCGCTCTGTTGCGCTGTTATACTTGAAACAGTCATGCCTCATGCTGCTGTAGGGAAATTATTTTTCCACACTTAACCAAAATCTGAACCAGATTGTTTCTACCTGTTTGTTCCACGAATAAAGTTTTTTGTTTTTTTTCTATTTATGTAGGGTAGCGGTAATTAAATTTGTCCAATGTCCAATAGGAGGACACTATCCCAAACTGGCCCTGCTCCCTGACCCAGCCTTGTGTGGCCTAGAGAGAAAAAGGATGCCTGAGTTCCGTCTCTAAGGCTGCTCAGGGGGCGCATGAGTCTGACCCGGAGATCCCTGACCCACAATAGGCGTCTTGCATTCGAGGCCTTTCTCAGAGCTGCAATCCACCGCACGCCTGGCTCTGCCCGGGCCCCTCATACCTTTTCAGATGGAACTTGAGGTACTTAAGAATACCCCGACTGGGCAGAAAGGTGCAGCTCAGGCACGTCAGGATCTGCCAGCTGTACAGGTTGCCCACGCTGCCCGGATGGGGCACTTTGTTGGTCTGTTTGATGAGCTGGCAGTACAGCTCGTCTCGCAGAGGTCGGAGGTCATGCCCCGTCTGTAGGATGCCCTGGATTATGGGAATGGGGTCAGACACGGATTCCAGTTGCTGGAGGGAATTGAATATCTTGATGGCTTCGTCCTGAAGGGTTGTGTAGCCTTTGTCCTTGAGCACTAGGAAAACAAAGCGAACAGAGAGGTCACCCGAGGGGTTTGGGGAAGGCAGAATCCGAGCAGAAGACGGGATGGAGGAATGGGCACAGACATCCACCTGGTGACGCGGTGCCCACCACGCCCCCCAAACATTCGAATCCGCCACCAAAGCTGTCAAAACACAGAGGTGGGCAGGTCACACCGTTCTGTTATGTAACTGAACTATTTTACTGTACAAAATCCTTACTTAGAAGTAGGTCTCTTGACGAACAGGTTTCATGGAATTTCCCAGAATGCAAGAATGCAAGACTATTTATATTTAGGATCTGGTCCTCTAGGATATCAACGCAGAGCTCATGGGGACTGCTGGCATTTTCCGACTCCCTTTTGAATCTCTTTAGTACAACAATCCTCACATCACTACAACCAAACTTTGAAATCTCTGCTTTAATAATGAATCTTGAGTATATTTTACCTCTTTTTCCCATTCATGACGACTAAGACAGTCTTTGAGTTAATATGATAGAGCTAAAGAATTGGGAAAACAAAACCACACTGTCCCATCCCGGGTGGAACTGGGCACTTACAGTTGAGATTGATGTCCCCGTAGGGAAGGGGCAGGAGAGGGGAGTGTAGCGGGTGGTGGGTGTGGCGGAGGATCGGGTTCCGCTTGTAAATCTGCTCCACCACATCCGAGTTCAGGCAGTTCTCCTGGAAAATAAGCGAGCCATTCAAGCAAGCAAGCTTATCGTAAAAAACACATATGTCAAAGAACAAAATCATGTGCATCCTCCTACACATGAATATTTTCCAAAGTCTAAAGCATCTGTAAGCCCGGGGTGGTCGTGGAAATCTAGCATTAATAATTTGAAGCACAAAGATAGCCAGAGTCTGCGTTTGAAGACAAATCACAAACACATTTTTCTTACATAGCTCATGTGCATATATTGTTCCATGTTATTGAACAATCTTCTCCAAGATTATGCACACTTAAAAAAATTAATTTAAATGTCTCTTGCTAATTATTTCGCCATCAATCATTGAGCCAAATCATGTTATCATTATCTATAATTCATTTTAAAAATATATCTTGCTAGTTCTTTAATTGGCCTTTCGTATTCTTTCTGTACCTGAAAACTACACGTTGATATGTTACTGGTAAGACTGTTCTCCCTCGTGCCTGCTGCCCCTCATAGTCCTGAAATTTAAGACATCCTCCCATAGAATTTCATCATGTATTTATGCTCTTAAGATGTTAATTTGGGATATGAAAAAGCCAAAGATACTCTTAGAACTTTAAATAAACAGAAAAGTTGAAGGAGAGGTGATGAATCATTCTGTCATGGTAAGGTCATTTCCACTATGAAATTATTTTTAGTAACATCCAACTGAAAGACAGAAAAAAATGTTTTTAATTACTTAAATTTTGTATGGACTTCATTAGGGCAACTTGTCTAATTTCTCAAAAAGTATTGCTTCATATTTGTAAAATTCTATTTACTCTTGATGTATGATTTCAAATCAATTAAAGAACATAAGAATAGACAAGTTGTAGCTTTGAAGAGAAAGTTTGGCCGACATGTGCTTCACTTTCTCAAAAGAATGCTTCAAAAAAATTTTTTTAGGCTATAAATGAAATTATTAGTATCCAGCACCCTGGGTTCCATGGGAAGCTTTGTAAAGTCTTGTATGATAACAGACTTGCTGGATTTCGGCTTCAAATACCCAGAAAACAGATATCACTTTGGAATCAAGAGGCTGACTTGAATTTGGTGGGAAATAATATACTATTGATATATTGGACCCTCTCCCACCTTCATAAAGGTGGAGCCTGCCTCCTGGATCCAATTAGCTAACTTCCTTTGATATACATCAATAGACACCTGCCTCGTTATCATTCGAACATTTTTTCTGTCACAGCTCCAGCTCCTTCCTTTGTGTTGGGAATCGGCCCGCACAGAGAACATGGAGGAATGGCAGTATAAATGATTTCCTTAACCTAGTTCTGCATCAAGGATTGACCAGCTACGTGAGCAATACAACCAGAATATCCCATGTTTCCATTTCCCTTCTTAGAAAACGAGTGCAGTGATTTTGGTTCACGGCTGCCATTACATCATTCATTCATTCATTCATTCACTCATTCAACATACATTTACGGAGCAACCAATCTTTATAAACAGGAAGTTACAACTGTAACTGAACTAGTTAGTTACAACTAACAGGAAGTTAGTCCAGAAACTCGGGAGCTTCTGGGAGTTTAGAGCACCGGATAAGGATTCCAAGTTTTGTAGACCAATCTGGGCTCTTTGTGAATCCATTGTGTGGTCCAGAAACTGTAGTAAGAGTAGAATTATTGTGTTACTCCTAGAAAGTCCTTAACCTGGATTCACGTGGAACCTGCAGCATAGCAGGTCGTCTGCAACACGGATCACACCACGTCCCTGTGATGGGGAGCCCTAAACCCCAAACCACAGATCATCGTCCCTCTGCCTACAGGGCCCAACACCTGGGTTTGCCTCCGAGGAACACCTAATACTTCCCTGGAGGCAAAATATTTTTAGCGTAAAATTTCACCTGGAGATCTCAAATTTAGATTCCTAAAAGCAGGGATACACAAACACAAGTTGAACCAAGAGTTGGCTTTGATTACAGAATATAAATGGAGCTTGACTAATGTTGACATCTTGATGTTCCAAGGGTGAGAATCCGTGAGCCACTATAAGCACCCCAACGAGCTTGGATCTACCTTACCTTGATGTCCTGAATCAGCTGCTGGGTGGGGGTGTCGATCGGGGCCTTGGTGTCGGTCACATTTTGAATGGCGCTGGACCACCTGGTGGCCTCGTTGAGCAGCTTGGTGTAGAGGCGATAGCAGTGCTTGCGTCCATACACAGTGATGTTCCAATAGCCTGCGACAGGAGCAGCACACACACGTGAGCACTAACCTCTGAAGCCCAGGGGACGTTCTTGCCCCAGAGTCCCAGAAATCCAGCACCAAGAGAAGCCTACGGCACACCTCCCCCTGAGCCCCTTTAAAGGAGTCAGTCATTTAATTCAATAAATACTTGAATTCCTATATGTGCCTTGCCCTGCACACCCAAAGGATGTGGAGTTTACAGTTGAGAGAGGAAGACAAACCTAAAACAATAAACCCAGAATGAAATGATTATAACAGTGGCTCTGAAAGAAAAACAGGCATAAAGGACTGTCCCTTTCAAGGCTCTGAAACAAGAGTGAAAACTCCCCTCAGATTTCTGACTTTCCTTCCTTTCTCCTTTGCTTCCTCTCTTCCTTTCTTAGACTGTCCCTTGAAAAGAAAACACTGCGAAGAAAGCAGTCTGTGTGTTCAGAGACAAGCTGTAATCTGGAATGGAATAACTATATTAAAAAATATATGAATATTCTTTCGAAGGGAATAATTATATTAAAAAAGCACAAAATCACAACTAGCCACAGAAAAGAAAATAAACAATTTAGGCACATTTTTATAATACCGAAAAGCAGAAAAACTACTTACTGACTGCTTCTTATTTACTAGGCTATGTTCACTGACAGTCAGGATTTATCGTCTTTAGCTTGCACTATGACTCTTATGGCACAATGGAGAAAAAGATGAAAACACAAGCATAGAAAAATAAAGCTTCCTGTAGGAGAATCTTTCTCTGTTTACCTGTCATTTTCCTTAGAAAAATCCTTCTGCAACTCAATAAATCAAGACTTCTTTACTTTTTATTTATGGTTTAAATACTAAGTGTTCATACAGATAACAAGAGAGCGCCTCAGAAGATAAATCAACAAGAAAAGAGCTTCTTTTCAGGGAAAAAAACTACACACGCTCAGTAGGAATCTCATTCCTTTGCTCCGAGCAAACCCAGACCTCTTGTGATCTCCTGTGCGATGTTTCCAGCCCAGCCAGTCACGAGCACACCGTACTGGTTACCTGTCTCTTTGAATATCTTCTCGTCTGGAGGGACAACAGAGCACAGGCTATTGAGGACCAGGGTGCCCAATTTCAGAGCATTCTTCTCCGAGCTCTTGTAATAATCCAAGGAATTGTGGGTTAGCACAAACCACCGTTTTTTCAATTTCAGTGAAGACATCTTTGGACTGTTTTTCACTTCCTTGTGCAACCATCCTGGAAAGAAAGATTCAAGTGTAAATTAAAAGCTGTGGATAGAAACACCAAATACCGGGTAACCGTTTGCATAATGCTTACAAATAGGTTGTTTTTCTACACATTTGCTAGAAACAGCCACGATCATTTCTCCTTTATTTTTCACGACCTCAAGACTCAAAATCACTCAGAAAAGCTGCTCAAAATGGAAAGACGGCAGATATCTAGGTAAATGAAAGCAAGGCTCTATGAAAAAGCAAAGCACGGGAAGCAGTCACCTCTCACGATAAATTCCTGGCCCTCCACTCTGGTGTCGCCCTTGGACCTCTGCAGCAGCGTTATCCAATGGTGCATCTCCTCCGGCGTGTCGGCGTTGCAGTGGAGCACCCGGTTGGCCGTGATGATTACGAATGAATTGGGTCTGAGCGACAGGGTGAGAAGGGAGCAAAGCCTCTTAGCTGTGCTTTCAGCATCACCTCTACTTGAACCGAGACTAAATGCCTTTTTCCTGGCGTATGGGTCATGGGGATAAAACCTGAGGTGTTATTTGTATTTTATGTTAAGGCAAACCTTGCTCATTCCTGCAGGATTTATTTTCTGCATCATTAACCTTTAAACTTGGAGCAACACATTCTGAAGGTCCTGAAAGGGAAAACATTTCTTCATGCAAAACTTTCCAGATGAAACTCGGTTCCGGGAAGGCTGCATAAGGTGACTGCAGGGGAAAATTTTTTTTTGATGCCTCTCCAAAGTAAATTTCTTTCTGCCTCTGGATACTGCCTCGGATAATATTTCTGTGGGTCAGTAATGAAATGTCAGGCACCAGTAATAGAAGATGATCAGTAAATAGGTGTCAGTGGAACATCTTATACACTTGATCACGCCTGGTACAGAAAGCCACCAGGATCCACAGTTTCAAAGCCATCTGACAAGGGCGCATTTCCAGTCAGGGATAACATAAAAATGGAAATTTACTTTCTCCCTCCTCTCTTTCTGTCTGGCAATGCCCTGAGCCTCTCAGAAGCCCTTGCTCACACTAATCCCTCTTTCTAACTGTTTAAGGCCGTGCCTGTGAACAACTTCTTGCATGTTCTCAAACGTTCACTGCAGTTAAGGGATGCAAAAGTTCAGGAAAAAAAAAAACCCAGAAGGTTAACAGGACTGTAGTAGACAGAGAGACACACATGCTCCTTAAAAATAACAAGAAGATTTCTCTATAGTTGAGAAGGGACAAAGGTGGGCACATGAGAACGAGAAAAAAGCCTGAGCGGGGATGGAAAGTTCTAAGCGTGGATCGTCACGTGCCCAGCCTGCTGTAGTGAAGGGGTTTCGGAGAAGAAAGACGTAGATAAGGTAGGAGCTTGACCGTCAGAACAAGAATCTGGGCTTTGATGACTGACATAATGCACGTGTTCAACACTCCTGAGCCATGTATAAGATGGTGCAGGAGCTACGGGAAACAAAGTCTGTGGTTCAGAAGAGCCTATGTCAAGGGTGGGGTGATGGAGACGCCTGAATTCTGCGTTAGAGACACTGTTTTTGTTGTCAATTTGAACACATTTCCACTCACTTTCTAAAGCTATGTTACTGAGCAGAAGCCAATTTCAATTCTTACTCAGAATTCACAAGCAGCAAAGAAAAAGAGAGACGATAAAGACAAAGGTCACTGGGCACCAAGACTCCTGAGATCGTCTCTCAAGATGATTTGCCTTTGAAAAACATGCTATTTGGAGGGCACAGCTAAGGTAGAAATGCCAAGGAAAATAAATGTTTGTGCTTTAATTATTAACACTCTACATATAAATTGTGATCAAAATCCATTTCAAATTCATTATTAAGTTAGAAAGGGGAACTACACCCACCCCTATGCTGGAATACTGTTTTCCAGGCATTTTCTTCCTGTAGGAATCCCGACTTTGTTCCTGTATCCAAATGAAGAATATTCCTCCTCTATGTTTTTTTCCCCTAAGCTTCAGTATATGGTTGTGTATCCTATTTGTTAATTTTTTAGTTCTCTGTGTGAGCTGCCACCACAGTATGACAACTGCCTGACGAGTGGTGTGGTTCCATAACCGGGAAACGAACCTGGGCCGTGGCAGTGAGGGCACTGAATCTTAACCACTAGACCACAAGGGCAGGCCCTATTTTTTTAATTGACTGTCTAAATTAGATTTCCACTGTCTCCCACAGCACTCCAAAGACAGCCAGAGAGGAACACCTCCAGAAGATGTACAACTGGGTACCAAGACAAGACTCTGGATGGCTGGGGTTGACCATGTGGGAACACATGGCCTAGAATCATCCACAGCCCAGGAAAGAGAGAAGTGGCCCAAAAGCATAGGGACCCGTGGATGCACACGGGGAACTGATCACTTTGGTTAAGAGTCACATCTGAGCTTACCTGTCGGGGCTGTCAGAGGCGCACACTGAATCGATCAGCCCCACGTCCAAGGTGCCCTGGAAATGAGAGTGAGAGAGCCATTCAACAGAGCGCACATTATCGTAATATCCCCAGATTACGACTCTCTAAACAGGCAAACAGAGAAAGCTCCTTCTTTTTTGGGTTAACTGCAAAATGATAGTTATCTAAGAAAAGCCCTCCTTCATTTAGTGCGTAGACAGCCTCCAGACAGGGCAGACCTACAGTACACTCATTAAAAAAATTACAAATTAATCTGTTTTGTTCTTAAAATATCTCAGTGAAAAGTGTTTACAAATCTTTCTCAATAGTACAAATTTTCTGATTTACACTATGATCTGTCATGAAATTTTAAACTTATTCTGCTCAGAAACTTTGTTTTGTGTTGAATTTTTCTTAGGAAAAAATAAAACTTTATTTTTTAGATATGATTTTATGACTCTGTCTATATATCTTGGATAGAGGACATAAAGAATATGATTTAGAATTCACCAAGTCCTTTGAAGAAAAGTGTTATGTGCTTCCACGATTTCATAAAAATTGGGATTTTTTTTGTTCTCTTCATGGTTTGAGGTGGGAGAATTGGAATCTGTTCCTACTTATGATCTTCTACAGTTTATTCTATTTTTATACATGATTTTTAATCAAAATGTTCTTTTTTCTCTTTAATCAGTGTACTTTTACTTAAAAAAAAAAAGACTGTCTAGAAATTTCTGGTCCCCTCATCTCCCTCAGGAGGTCCCGCCTCCACCCCACCGACGCTCACGCACCACAGCATTTTGAGGGTTGGCTTGCTCATCGTGCATCTCCCGGATCTCCTGGTCTGTGGATGCGTGGACCTGACTCAGCACGCTGAACCACTGGCTGTGGGAAGGAGAGAGTGACCGTCAAGGCGTGGCCAACCTCTGGATTTGCGGAACAGTGGTGCCCTTTCTCCACATTCTCTGAGGACAATGACATCTCTGAGCAACTTTGCTTTTAATTTGCCTACTTCTTCCGGGTAAATATGGGTTTCATACCACCAAGAGACAAAGTTAGAAGGAACGGCCAAAGTACCATTAAGTACCATACGTCGCAATTTCAGGTCAATGGAAGACCCTTTCCTCTAGGTCCCACAGACCTTTACAGACATTCAATGATGATGATAATAACTTCCTAGAGAAATGGGCAGCAAAACCCTCAGTTCAACCTAAAACACTTACATCAAGGACCTTTATTGAAGATATTATTTATAACCTAGGGGACATTCAGGTGCCTTTTCTTTTTTAAAAAGTAAATTTCAAGGTAACAAGGCCCATGGTGTAGATGTACCATCTCAGAACGGCCATCTGATGTTTATTTTTCCTAGTCATTCCCAGAATGGGGTTTCCAACCACCTGATGGGATTTCTACACTAGTAACTAAAACCGTAGAAAGCTGGGAATCGAAAACAGTTGCTTGAAGGGGAAAGTGGAAAATTATTTTGACCAGAGAACTCTTCCATCTTCATTTCAAATGTTTTCTCACTTCCAGCCTCATGAGAATCAGATAATAAAGAAAAACACGTCAACCCCAGAAAAGTCGAACAGAAATCATGATGTAACTCAAAACACAACACCTGCTTGAGGAACGTGACCATAAATATCCACCATCCTACATTTACTAAGCAACTGCAAAATGTGAGAGGTACCAACCATGAGAGAGATGCTAGGACATCCTTCTCCTGTAGGGGGCTTGAAAGACATACATACACCCCCTACTAAATAAGGCAGAGGAGAAGGTACTTAGTATACAGTGAGATATTTAAGAAAAAAAAAAAATCCTATATATAAAAGTCATGTAAATTATTTATAGCAAAGCACTAAAATCTATCTCCTGTGATTCCTGAAGGAGAAAAATGTGACCAAGAGCTTGAAAATATTCATGACATACAGACTCTCAGGCAGACCAAGGGAAACATCTTTTTTTTTTAAAGGTTGGTACCTGAGCTAACATCTATTGCCAATCTTCCTTTTTTCCCTTCTTCTTCTTCCCGAAGCCCTCTAGTACATAGTTGTACATTCTAGCTGTGGGTCTTTCTGGTTGTGCTATGTGGGACGCCACCTCAGCATGGCTTGAGGAGCGGTGCTAGGTCCACACCCAGGATCTGAACTGGCGAACCCCTGGGCCGCCAAAGCAGAGTGCGTGAGCTTAACAACTTGGCCACGGGGCTGGCCCCAAGGGAAATATCTTAATATGAATTTTCTTCATCAATTCTGATTAACCCAAAGGTAAGACTTCAGCCACTGCTTTGTGAAGCTTAAAAATACCCCAAATCAAACAGTAAAAATCATAGACATTCAAGATGAAGGCCACGTGGGATCCCACACAAAGGGATAAAATTGACTGCATTTTCAATCTTTACAGGTGACACGCCTAAGTTTACAAATTTCTCCTCCTGAATCAAGTATAACTTGGAATTCAAAAAGGAATTTTTTAAAAAGTGTTCAACTGGTCAGGGGAAACAGCCCTTGGCTAAAAAATTCCAAATGTTAAATTTAGCAGGTTCATTATGGCACCAAACAGATGGGACAGCTGCCAAAAGCTGGGCCTATAATTCAGCTGACAAGCTGTGGGCATTCCCTGGACCACAAAAAGCCACACGTGGTCTCTAGGAGTCCCAGACGGAATGATGGGGCTATAATTCCAGGTTTGCTTGTTTTTCCAGTTTGTGTCATAATTTATGGATCCAAGCAGGGTTTTAGTTCGTTCCCATGGGAAGAATTATTTTCTTTGCCCTTAGTGCTGCTCCTAGGGTGTTGGATCAACTTGGAAACATTCAAAGGGCAAGGGGTACTGAGAGGCCCTGAGAACTCATGAGAAGGTTATAAAGATTTCTGAGCTGAAAAGCAAAGAACACAGGCCAAACGATGTCCCTCATAAATTAGAAGATATTCTCTGGGGTTGCTCAGAGTGGATGACAGACGCCTCCAACATCACCCTACAGACTCACAGAGCAGCAGGCACAGCCAAGATACTCCTCTGCATCCCATCCACCGTGTGACCTCGTGATGAGTCACCCGGAGGGGGCTAACACCAGTTCTCCTTAATTTCGTGCCACATCTCCTCAGCACTCCAAGATGGAAACCCAACACCCAGAAGAGTTAGACAATTGCCCCAGCCAATGAGGGCCACGCCTGTCCTCCGAGCTCAGTCAAAAATTTAAGCTCCTGAACAAATGTCAGCAGCTCAGTTCCTCCATTCAATAGAATTGAGGTTGCCTGTTCCACAAATGACACCACCCTTTCTCTGTACCTTAGTCTCCTAGTCTGTTATATACGGATAATGGTAATAATACCACCACCCTGCAGGGTTACCGTGAGAATTCTAACAGATGTGAAGCATTTCAGAATACTGCCTGAAATAAAGTTAAGTTCTGCATCTCTTCTATCGTATTGAATTCCTTCAATATTAAGACCTTTAAAACCCTCCAGATGCCAGAGCCCTATCATTTATTTAAACAGCCATTGGTTAATACTCCTGCTTTGTCAATCCTTAAACAAACACAAGCTGTTCCCTTTCAAAGCTCAGAAGCTTCCAGAAGATGGGCTTTCAGCTGTGTGTAGCTGCACAGTTTACATATGCTGCCAATGAAAATAAAAGCCTGAGCAGAGATAAAAGGGTCTGTCTAGGGGCAACTGAGCCTGGAAATCCTGAACCACATGCTGTACTGGGACACATAAGCCCAGTGGGGGGGTCCCCACGGGATAAGAACATCAATCTCTCATGATTCACAGTTGTCAACCATCCTAACAGAAGACCCAACCAGAAAATCCAGGAGACCCTTTCCAAAGCCAGTAGGTACAGTGCTGTGTGTGACGCCCAGGCCCGTGCAGGAGTGAGGCTGCAGTTACGATGGAGGTGCCAGCACAGTGCCTCACCTGGCATCTTCCGGGGACTCGGCGATCAGGTGGAAGGTCCTATCGGCCATGATGATGTCAATCCCATTCTCTTTGCTGGTGTTATCTATGATCTCTCTGCGAAGGAACAAAAGCCCCAAACACAAATCAGGAACCCAGAATTCTGAATAACAGGCGAGAAAAGCAATTTCACCAAACCAGTGATGGAGTTGAAAACTGTTACTGAAAAATCAAGAGGCCCACTTCAGCCTTGTTATTTTGCCTTTAGAAATGATGAAGATCCTCGTGGCCTCTAGGGGGAGCTAGGCTCCTCTCTGTGCCCAAGAGAGGGGCTGCTGCTGTGGCCAGGGGGAGGGTGTTTCCTCAACTTCTCCAGGGAGCGGCCTCTCTCTTCTCACACTGGTCACCCAATGCCCATCCCTGCTCAGGCACTTAACCCTCAGCTAAGGCTTAAGGCTGGGCTGACACCTCTGACTTCCTTGACCCGATAGGGGGTTTTGGGGTGGAGAGTAGGATTTGGGCGTTTCTAGATCTCAATACCATCTTGATCTCATCGCAACACTCCCTAAACAACACTAGAAGTTTAAAATCTGGTGGACGAGGTTAACAAATCAGGATAAAACACAAGCAGATGTCAGGATCAGACCAGAGATGGTAATATACTTGATGAAGAAGGGTCTTAGGGGTTAAGCCAGCCTGCTCTGACAACTGTTCACAGTAAATATTTATTTTACATCTACAAAACCAAGTAGTCTAATTGGTTTGAAAAAATAAACATTGTATAATCTTATAGCTAGAATCACTGAGATAAAATATTACGAAAAAAATCAAGATCAGAATTCAGAGTGATCTGTGATGCCTTCTCTGAGTGGAGGAGAGAGGTGATTGATGGGGAGTGATCAGCCAAGGGTCTGGCAATGGAGACTTGAGCAGGACGATAATCCCCAGGGGAAATCTGTGCAGCACATGTCATCTGGACCAGCCACTTTGCCTCCTAGGAACTCCGCTACCTTGTGTGTAAAATGAGGAGGTGAGACTATGATCTGGCTGTAAGGCCATGGTTCTGCACCACTGTGGTCCATGAGAATCCTGGGAAACATTCAGAAAACACAAGTGGGAGCTCTCTGGGGGTGGGGCCCAGGATTTGCATTTATAAAAAGCTTCCCCGGAGACGGGGAGTGAAGATATTGTCAGGGCCACCACATAGTCTGGAAATTCTACAGGATCAATGAGGCACAATCTTCCATAATAGCACACGAAAAGAAAAGATGGAGGGGGAATATAGAAATTAAAAAGGACTTGAGAGATCAGCCAACTGATTTAAAATTATAAGCCTTATTTAGATTCTGATTTGAATAAACAAACTGACCCAAACCACCAAGAAGACTACCACCTCCATTTATAAGACAATGGGGGAAATGTGAACAATGATGAGTCTGGATCGTATAAGGAGTTCAGGTTAGTTTTTAAATATAATAATGATATTGTGATTAGGTATTAAAAAATCTTAATCTGTAAGTACATACTAAAATAGTTACAAATGAAATTATATGATGTCAGGACTTGTTTTAAAGAATGTGTAGTTTGTTGGGGAGCAGTGCTGGGTGGGGTTATGGAGGAAACACCACCGGCCATGACTGGATAACTGTTGAAACGGGTAATGAGCACACGGATTTCATTATATTCTCCTACCGACTCTTGCATATGATTGAAATTTTCTATAATAAAACACTTCAAAATATAGAATAAAAAAATCTTAATCTTTTATTAATCTTAACTAATCAAAAACCTTAATCTAGCGAAACCCTAACAACTCCTTGCCCTTCCTCTATAAACTGTGACAGAAATGGCTGAAGCAGAGTGAACATTGCCTTACCTCTATAATTTCTACAAAGCACCTGGAGAATAGGGCTTTCCTGCCCAGCACAGAGGGCGTTGGAAAAGGAACATACATCACTTCACACTGGTGAAACTCAACCCCATGACTCTCTTTCTCTCAGCCTCCTAGCATTTGTGGCCCCCCTTCTGTGGGGTGGATAAAGAGGCACATCATGGGATAGAGGGCTGCAGGAAGACGGTGGGAGGCACAGAGCTGTGCCACGCTCTGAACACTGTTGTAGGATTTCAGATTCAAATTCCCACAAACTCACTCTTGCTGTGGGGTGTGGGCTCCTGATGAACCCCAAGAAGGCCGCCTGGAAAAGTCCAGTACTCTGCTGTCTGTACTTCATTGTTTCCCTTTAAAATTAAATACATAGAAGACTTGCCTCCCCTCATTTACCTTTCCACTTTTCAGTGAGTCATTTTCTAAAGTTTTCAATGCTGGCTCATTACAAACAACATGTCGTTTTCAAGTTTCATGACTTTAGGAGTCAATTTGACCTCTCAAAGCTTATTTTACCAGTTTTCTAAATATGTGTGGCTGCTCAGTTTTGAGCGGAATATGGCTAACAAGTTATTCCAAAACAAGGTGTTTTTAATTTTTTTCCCCGCTGAGGAAGATGTGCCCTGAGCTAACATCTGCTGCCAATCTTTCTCTTTTTGTATGTGAGCTGCCACCACAGCACGGCCATTGACAGATGAGTGGGGTAGGTCAGTGCCTGGGAACTGAACCTGAGCCACTGAAACAGAGTGCGCCAAACTTAACCACTATGCCACCAGGGCTGGCCCCAAACAAGTTTTATGCTTAGTATCTAGTTTTCCAAGAAAACCAGCTGCCGCTAACTTCAACAATTTTCTGAAAACCTTAATTTTTAACAAAAATAATAGGCCTCAATAGTTCAAGGCTTTGGTTCTCTAAGAATGTGGCAGGAAAAAGGGCTGTGTTAGATTCAAAGATCAGCTCTGTTCCTCTCGTTGCTGGGAACGAAGATGGCCACTATTATCAACAGAGGTAGTAGAAGACAAAGGATTCACTTCAAAAAACACTTCCATACTGGCAGTCTACTCCGAATTTAGCAATCTGTTGGCTAACAGCTGGGAGAGAGGAAGAACTGAGTGACAGGTTGGCTGATAAAAGGACGATAAAAAGATTCTCAACCAATTGTCAATATTCACCCCATGATGCTGCACACAGCCAATCACATTTCCAGTGGGCTAGCTATACGTCCAACTGGCATCTTACAAACGAGAGCCAAATGTCTGAGATACAAAAAATGAACTGTACACAGATGAAGTCTTACTTCCCCAGTTTCCTAAGAAATCAACCCACTGAAGTGAATGATTGGGACTCAGTGAACACCGACTAGTCTACCAGTTCAAAGAACCTGCACCAGATGGCTTCTAGGCATTGACATAAACCATCGTGCAGCCCCACGGCACCACCCAACGGGGCCACGCCCAGGGTTCACCAGCGTACTTAGCTGTCCGGACTTCCACGGTGCCCTTGAGCTTCTCCTCGCTGTCATTTTCAAAGTACATCAGCTTGGACTGGCGGAGGACGAACCAGCGCTTCTTCCAGTTTCTCCTGGACAGTGTGGAGGAGCCGCCGCCTTTTTTGTGGAGCCAGCCTTGCTTGAGGGCCTCCTGCTTGGAGCGGAACCACAGGAAGGTTTCATCCTTGAGGACACACCAGCGGCGTTTCCACGAGTTCATCAAGCCACCTGTTCCCCCAAGTTTGGGGAGGGAGGAGGGGTTTAAGAAAAGTCCATCAAACTGGGTGACAGTATCAGTAGGTCTTAAGGTTCAGCCTATCCTTAACTTTGCCCCAACTGATCCATCCTCAGTGACCCTTCAATGAAGGATGATGGCACTGCTGGGGGCACTGGACAGGTATTACACTAGCTTAACTGGGTTATATAAGAATGTTGTTGGGGCTGGCCTGGTGGCGTAGTGGTAAAGTTCATACACTCTGCTTTGGCAGCCCAGTGTTCACAGGTTCAGATGCTGGGTGCAAACTTACATACTGCTCATCAAGCCATGCTGTGGTGGCAACCCACATATCGAATAGAGGAAGACTGGCACAGATGTTAGCTCATTAGCTCAGGGCCAATCTTCCCCAACAAAAAAAAAAAAAGAAGAAGAAGAAAGAAACAAAAAGAACATCGTCCCTTCCTTATATCCAAAGCAGCTATTACTTAGCTGAAAAATCTTGGTAAGGAGCTAAAAGACAGACAAGTAATGAACTGACACTCTGACCCTGGAATAAGTCAAGGGCCAGGAGGCAAGAACGATGTATGGGTCATGTTTATCTCCAAAGACCCAGGGAGGGGAAATCAGTTTAAAATGATGTCAAGTTTACACTTTCCTTCCTTACTTGGTCAGTGTGGGGAACAAGACTTGTCAGTGATTCCAGAGTTTAGCAATATTTTTTAGATAAACACTTCCAAGAAAAGCATCAACATGTGAAAATGGTTTATATGTAGAAAGTATAAGATTTGGAACATGAAACAAAGTAAGACTCTAAACTGAAATATGATTAGATGTAAAAAAAGAATTTGGCTGTAATTTATTTAGTGGGAAAATTTTTTTTGGTTGAGAGAAATCAGACAAGGATATAGAGATGTCATCTTTTACAAGATAAAAAATATTTCTAATACTCTTCTAGCAGGATAATTTTATCTTCTTATTCTAGATTTCCCAAGGATGCTCAAGAGTGATATCTTACTACCATCATTCAAAAATCTGTTTTAACTGAACCCACTAGAGAGCAGAATCTACTTCAATAACTTATTATAAAATGTCCACAAGTTGTTTACTTTTGTGATCAGCCAGTAATAAAAATAAGGGACATTTAAACACAGATATTGAAAGTAAGTATTGAAAAATGCTTTTCTTGGCAACAAAAGACCCCGAATTGCTAAAGCAACCCTGAGAAAAAAGAACTAAAAGGGAGGCATCACAATCCCTGACTTCAAAACATACTACAAAGGTACAGTAATCAAAACAGCATGGTACTGGTACAAAAACAGGTGCACAGATCAATGGAACAGAACTGAAAGCTCAGAAATAAAACCACACATCTATGGACAGCTAATCTTCAACAAAGGAGCTGAGGGCCTACAATGGAGAAAAGAAAGTCTTTTCAACAAATGGTGCTGGGAAAACTGGAAAGCCACATGGAAAAGAATGAAAATTGACCATTCTTTCTCACCATTCACCAAAATAAACTCAAAATGGATCAAAGACCTAAAGGTGAGACTTGAAACCATAAGGCTTCTAGAAGAAAATGTAGGCAGCACACTCTTTGACATCAGTATTAAAAGGATCTTTTCAGATACCATTATTCTCAGAGAAGGGAAACAATAGAAAGAATAAACAAATGGGACTTCATCAGACTAAAGAGCTTCTTCAAGGCAAATGAAAACAGGATTGAAACAAAAAAACAACCCACCAATTGGGAAAAAATATTTGTAAGTCATACATCTGACAAAGGCTTAATATCTATAATATATAAAGAACTCTCATAACTCAACAACAAAAACTCAAACAACCCGATCAAAAAATGGGCAGGAGACATGAACAGACATTTCTCCAAAGAAGATATACGAATGGCCAATAGGCACATGAAAAGATGTTCATCATTGGGGAAACGCATCTCAAAAAACTACACTAAGAAATCACCTTCCACCCATTAGAATGACAAAAATATCTAAAACTAATAGTAACAAATGTTGGAGAGGTTGTAGAGAAAAAAGAACCCTCATACACTGCTGGTGGGAGTGCAAACTGATGCAGCCACTATGGAAAACAGTATGGAGATTCCTCAAAAAATTAAAAATAGAACTACCATACAACCCAGCTATCCCACTACTGGGTATCTATCCAAAGAGCTTGAAGTCAGCAATTCCAAAAGTCCTATGCACCCCAATGTTCATTGCAGCATTATTTACAATAGCCAAGACATGGCTAAGTGCCCATCAAGAGATGATTGGATAAAGAAGATGTGATATACATACACAATGGAATACTACTCAGCCATAAAAAAGAACAAAATCGCCCCATTTTCAACAACATGGATGGACCTTGAGGGAATTATGTTAAGTGAAATAAGCCAGATAGAGAAGGACAATCTCTGTATGACTCCACTCATATGAGGAATTTAAACATGTAGACAAAGAGAACAGAATAGTGGTTACCAGGGGAAAGGGGGGGTGGAGGGTGAGCACAAAGGGTGAAGTGGTGCACCTACAACACGGCTGACAAACAATAATGTACAACTGAAATTTCACAAGATTGTAACCTATCATTAACTCAATAAAAATTAAAAAAAAATGCTTTTCTTTTACAGATTAGAAATACATTTAAATAAAAGACCTTCTCAGATTCATTTCTTCAATGGCCGCTTCAATGATTATAGATCTAAACCTCCCATTGGAACAAAGGAAGCAATGACAACACTTGTTTGCGTTCAGTGTGCAAAGTGCACTCATTTCATTGAACTCTGCAGACTGTTGCTCTTTCTTAGAGCTAAAGCATCGCCTGCTCACTGGTTGAGAAGTCTTTGTGACCACACTAGGCTCTGGAGCTGCTAAGAGACAGCAAACTTGCCAAGAACTACCACAACAAAACTTTTTTCTTTTTGATTTGTGACTAATCTGGGTTTCTCGAGACAAACCCAGGGGAAACTGTAGTACAAGTTATTCTATTACCTTATCTTTAAATGGTAAAGGTTACTCACGGTTGTTTAAAGACATAGGTGACAACAGTTATCACAACAACAATCACCAGGAATTTATTCTGTTGCCCTTCTGTTATTAATAGGACTCACTCCCAGCCTTCCCGCCCTCTCCAATTCTGGGTGCTCTCTTCATTCTTCATCCTTTAGAGAATTTGATCAATGCTATTAATTTCCTAATTGCAAACACCTTTAGTAGGCTATAAGGCTGATGACAACTCATTTATGCTCATAAAATAGAAGCTGGTCCTTGGATTTTCTTTATCATTGGTTTCTCTGAAACTTTTTGTCACAATTTTAAATTTCATTAAAGATTAAATGATGATGCATTTACACAATACCTTTTATTTATTAAGAGATGAGTTTGCCAAAAATTCATTTGCTTATCTTCAGGAGCTTTTAACGCTTTAATCTTGAGATTTTAACACTTTGAATGTATCTTTACTTTTTCCTAATCTTATTTGTTTTAATCAGACAATTATGTAATAAATCAATGCCATATATTATAAATAAGAGTGATATAAGGAATTTTAAAGCTAACTTAGGGAACGAAAACTAATTAGGGAGAGAGGAAAATACATTAATAATAAAAAGTTTATATTTATTCTGAGAAATGCATGAGAAAACCTTAAAATGCTATGATTAGATACTTATTGGATCGTTAGTTTCTGATTTGCGATTACATTTTTCCTTCACTGAGTGTTCCAATACTAGCTAGGTCACTTGGTTAGAATTTCTCAATCTTTTTCATTCCAATGCTCCTATAAAAATTTCCACCAACCAGTGACTTGAGGCAACAGGAAGATCTCCCTTAAGACAAACCCAGTGGGGTTTCCAAGAGCTCCTTGGGGATCCGGGGCTGAGAATGGCAGAACTTTGAAAAGTGAATGACTGATGTTAGTACCTACACTGATGTTCAACAAGGGCGACAAAAGTAGTGAAGAAAGAAATCCAATGAAAAGAAACACATAAGTGAAGAAGAACAGAAAAAATATTAAAGAGGACAAGAGAGAGGAAAAAAGATAAATAAGCCAACAGAAGAGAGAAGCAAAAGTGAAGAACAGAAGAAACAGGAAAAGAGAAGACGGAATACAAAGTTTTTCATGAGGGAGGAGGAAATGGAAAAGCAAATGAAGCAAGATGGTAGCAGAGAGAAAGTGAAGAACATGGTTGGAGAAAACATAACAGGAAAAGGAGCGAAAAGAAAGGGCCACAGAGGGGCTGGCCTGGTGGCATAGTGGTTAAGTTTGCATGTACCACTTCAGTGGCCTAGGGTTCACTGGCTCAGATCCTGGGTGTCCATCTACACGTGGCTCCTCAAGCCATGCTGAGGAGCGTCCACATGTAAGAACTAAAATGACTTCCAACTAAGATATACAGCTATGTACTGGGGCTTTGGGGAGGAAAATCAAAGAAAGGGCCACAGAAAAAAAGACATGATCTGGGGATGATGGTTCTCATGCTCCCTGCCCTGTCCCCAAGGTCTGCACTCTTTCCCTTCATCCAGTCTACGGCCACGTGAGAAACTAGGCGGGCTCCTCTTCCAATGCTCTGTATAAAACGCCTACCAGGGGCTGGCCCCGTGGCCGGGTGGCTAAGTTCGTGCGCTCCGCTGCAGGCGGCCCAGTGTTTCGTTGGTTCGAATCCTGGGCGCGGACATGGCGCTGCTCATCAAACCACGCTGAGGCAGCGTCGCACATGCCACAACTAGAAGGACCCACAACGAAGAATATACAACTATGTACCAGGGGGCTTTGGGGAGAAAAAGGAAAAGAATAAAATCTTTAAAAAAAAAAAAAAGCCTACCAGAAATGAGTGGTGATTATGGTTTCTTTTCCAGAGTCCCTGCCGCTGACTGAGAAGTCAGAGTCAAGAACATGAATAAGTGTGAGTACAAGGTCCTAATTACGCACTCTTCCCTATAGGAGTATGTGTCAAGGTCCCCAAATATTAGGGTTCAATACAGTGCATGCAAAGTTTAATAGCAATCAAAACACACAAGTAAAATTCTCATCAAAGTGTGGGACAGGGAGCAGGTGTTGTAAGCAGTTGAAGCAAGGTGTGGCCCTCTCTAAGATCTTTACTTCGCCCCATGTATAGAATATCCTTCCAGGCTCTCTAATACCCCATGGGAGAGAAAAATGCAGTCTATCATTGTAATGGGCTACACCAACTCCAGCAGAAGCATACGTGTGTGTGTGTGTGTGTGAGAGAGAGAGAGAGAGAGAGAGAGACTGAAAATGGTGACAGTGGTCGCAAACTCCATCCTACCACTGCACCGAGTCAGGCAAGGTTCTTGGTGTGACCATGTCACAACACCATGGCGCCTTCCACTCACCTAAGGGGACCTAGCACTAGGAAAGCGGTACGTGGGGTAACATTCCCAGTCTCCCTCAATCACCCTCGGTGAAAACAAAACCTCAGTTTCCATCATTCTACCTGCAACCTCAGCGCCGCGGCGGCCGCAGCTCGTACCTTTCATGTACAGAAAACTGTGGAAGTAAGGTAGCGTGACACAGCTGTACACCGAGTCCCGCCGGCAGGAAAGCTCATCGTCCGTATCGAACCTAGAGTCAAAGTCCTCTTCACTGTCTTCAAACTGGACAAGAGGGAGAGACAGAGGCAAAGGTGAGCAGAAAGGGCCGAGAACAAGCAACGAAATGCCCAGCATGCCCCAACAGGGAAAAAATAAAAACAACTGACAAAAGAAGCAACATGCCACTTCATAACATCCTAACAGTGTGTGGTCATCGTAAGAATTCAGAATTATAAAATACTGACGTGGAAGGTCAAATGGTCTGTTGAATTGGTACATAAAATACCAGACACACATGAACCCAAAGGCTATCTCCCATCTAAAAACAGCACTGCTGTTTAAAGGTGTAACTCAATCACACCACGCAAGAATTAATTCCCTTTAAATTACCATGCTAAAAATATCTTCACGTCTTAGAAAGTGAAGGGAGTATTTAATGTATGGGGCCAATGACAAAAAATAAAAGAGAAACTATAAATAAATCCAGAAGCTGGAAAGAGCATGTTTAAAGCCCTAAAGATTCCTCCTTTACAACCAGAAGAGACAGACCATCCTACGTTAGGGACTGTGAAGCTGTGGGCAGACAGTTCTCTAAAATGCCCTTGGCAATTCCAGTTCCAGTTTAGGGTGTGTCTCCTTTCCCAACCTACTGTAAAGCTATCACAGACACAGCCAAAGTCTCCACTGAAAATGCCAGTTTTCTTGGGCTTTGGGGAAAATGGAGTTTTGGGCTTTGTTTTCAACCTATGACAGGCACATCAAAGTTCCATGTACTAACATCATTGCTTTTGGCAAGAGAAAGGAGCTTAGGATCCTCTTGAAGAGCCCGACTTTGGAATCTTGGCACATTCTGTGGGAGATGTCTTCATTCAAGGGATGGTTCAACATGGGTGTGGATCACAAATAACTTCCCTCCCAATGTGGGCAAGCCTGGGCCCCAAGGGGACAGCGGGTACTCACCGATGACTGCGCCCCTTCGGAGCTAAACCGGTACGCCCCGGAGCTGTTGTAGGTCCCCACAGAGCATCGGTAGTCTGGGGACCACTGGCTACTGCAGGAGTTGGAGAAGGTCACGCTGCTTCCAGAGGTGATGGCGCCATCCTCGTAGTCATCCTGGTCATAGTCAAAGTCGCCATCCGGGGAGGGGAGCCCCGCTGTGTTCTGGGGCATGCAGTAGGTGGGCTCCCCACTGGAGGAGCCCTGCTCCGATGGGGCGAGCAGCACAGTGCTGTCGGCGCTGGGGCTGGTGGGCACTACAGTGTCATTCATGTAGGGGTCCTCCTCTGACGACTCGTCGCTTGTCCGGATGCCACTTGTTCGCTGGTCCGAGTGGCCGTGCTCGCTTGGGTTGGGTGAATCCTTGAAGGCATCATCATCAGCCTCAAAACCCTCGTCAACCTCCTCCTCGGGGTAGGGCTGGCTGAAGTTGAAGTTGGGTTTCTCCCCACACGCGCTCTCAGCCAGTTCACCCAGCTCGCCCGAAAACTCGCTGGCCACCGAGAGGGAGCGCTCGATGTTCCGGACACACTCATCAATCTCGTCGAAGTTGAGCGACTCCAGGAACTCCTGGGCGGCTCGGCAGGCTTCGTCCTCCAGCCTCTTGAGCTCCTCATCCCGCAGCTGCTGCAGCTTCTGCAGGGAGGCCTCGGTCAAGGACAGCTCCTGGCGCTCCTTCATGCGCTGCAGGTCCTCAATTTCTTTTTCCAGACGCAGGATCTCTTCCACCTGTTTGTTTTCCTTTTGCTTCTCCAGCTCACGGTTCAGTTCAGCTTCCCTTTGACTCTTCTGCAAGGCTTCCAGTTCTTGCTGTTTCCTTGCTGCTTCCTCCTGGACAGAAGAGGAAGGAAGATGTCAGAAAGTGTCCCCACAAAGAGTATAAGCATCATTCTTCCTTTGCAATGAAGAACCAAGATGTGAGGTGTTTGTTATGGGCTGAATTGTGCTGTGCCCACCCCCTGGAAATTGATATGTGAAGCCCGAACCCACGCTACACCTCATAATGTGTCTGTACTTGGAGATAGGGCCTTTAAAGAGATGATTAAGTTAGAATGAGGCCATGAGGGTGATGGGCCTTAATGCAACCGGACTGGTGTGCTTATAAGAACAGATTGGGACACACACAGAGACATCAGGGATGCATGCAAACAGATGCAAGGCCATGTGACACAGAAAGAAGCTGGCCATCTGCAAGCTAAGCACAGAGGTCTCCGAAGAAACCAAACCTGCTGACACCTTGATATTGGACTTTTAGCCTCCATAATTGTGAGAAAATCAATTCCTGTTTTCCATCCAGACTGTGGGACTTGGTTATGGCGTCTGGAGCAAACGAATACAGTGGGTGTACTGGTTTAGAGAAATTACGCTGTCATGACTCACACGAAAATCTTAGGCATACACAAATTTCTACCCAATGTAACAGGTTAGAAATTGCATCATAAACATCTGCTCTAATGTTCTTCTTCCTATATCTTTATACTTTATTTTAGTTTTGGATCCTGGAGTCCAAGTGTTGGAAGTGGGAAGAAAACGGACAGATGAGCCACCACATTGTCACGGCATTCTTCACCTGTTGGGCATGGAGCTCAGCTTCTCTTCGTGCCCTCTCTCTTTCTCTAAAAATAGTAAAGAAAAAAGACAGTCAAGATAAACAAGAACAATGAAAACACATCCTAGAACGACTTTGCACACAGAGCTAACTTTTTTTAGAAGCTTTACTAAATACAATGTAAAAAGCATGAAGGACAGACTCTTCCTTTACCAACAGACTTATTCTGTGCATAAGTAAGAATGTACATAGAACTGGGTCTTCAAGGCCGCCAAGAATTTTATATACAAGCCACCAAGAGTTACTACTTCAAATAGGCAGTTCTTCAGCACCCACAGGGAATTCTTGCCGCAAGGCTGGATACGGAGCATAAAATTCAAAAGGTGTCCTTTGATTTCACTCAAGCAAGAAGAGTACCGTACCTCTCCTCTTCCTCCTGTCTCCTCTTTTCCTCTTCCTCCTCCCGTCTCCTCTTTTCTTCCGCCTCTCGTTTTTCTGCCAGCAGCTGTCTGTAAACTCGCCGAGCGATCCGACCTCTGAGTTGCTTCTGGAAAACTATGGCTGCTTTTTTCAGGTGCAAAAATCTCCTCCTCAGAAGGAAAGCTCTGTAATTCTTCTGTATTATCACTACACAATAAAGGACCTTCCTGTACTGCTTTCTGAAAATGAAAACAAAAACAGCACAACAGAATAACTGTTGAGGTAATGAGGCTTCAGGCTCTTCAAATGAGTTCACGTTAATGCTACAAGACAAAAGAACCAGACCTAGTTCTGGAATGATACTCATTATAGAGACGGGAGCAAAAGGAGGCCCCTTTGGGCAAAACAAAAGAAAAACCAACAAACAAAACTAAAGCAAGAACTCTATCATTATCTTGGCTAAATAAACACATAACCCCTAATGCTGACTTTGAAAACTCCTGGCAGGAAGTTGCGTTGGTTGTAAACAGAACCAAGAGATCTGATATAGTCTGCTGTTCGTATGAGGGGAGAAAAAAAAAAAAAATGCACCACAGCGGGACAGCTTTGCGCTTCAGAAAACGTAACGTGTGGGGTTTTGTGCGGCATGCTGGTGTGCAGAGGTGGGCAGAACTCAAAGGCACATGAAAAGCAGCGGCCCCATTCAGCAAACACTGGAGAGTGGGCCATTGCGGACCCAAGGAGATAACGCAATGGCAACAGCCAGGCTGTCTGCGGCTTCAGTATGCAATGCAGAGGAACTAGGTAAGCAGTTTAAACATCTCAGCATGGTCCCCTATGTCACTTCTCCAGTTGAAACGTCAGGAGCCCTTGTTCCTACTTTCCGCCCCGGTCAAGCCTCCCAGGCGTCTGGCACGGCTAGTCATGAGCACTGACTCTCCTGAGCCTGGTCTGAAGCCTGCATCCACGTCTATAATAAATGAAAGCCAACACCCGGGGCTACCCTGCCTGGTGATGCACAATGGGCAGGGCCCCCCTCACCGAGCTCCACAGCTTCTCCCCTCTGCATGGCCTGCTTCTCACCGTGCCAAGTAGCCCAAGACATGGGCCCGGATTACCATGGCCGCCCGAGTAACTTCCTCCTCCCGCCGTTTCTCCAGTTTCTGCTCCAAGGATTCTCGAAGGAAGACCTGCACAAGAGGGAGTGATGTGTCAGAACCAAAGAACGTGGCCAGTAGAAGGAAGGCATCTGAGTCAGATCTATCTTTGGGGGGTAAGGCTTTTCTCTTTCACCTTAAGTTTGCTCTAAACACAGACAGCAGCTTCTCAAACACACTGTGGGGAAGGGCCCTGGTTTTTTGTTCTTTTTAAATTTCTATCTGTCATGGGACTAAGACATTTGTAAAATATAGTAAAGATACATTACTAGAAAGAAAAAACCAAAAAGGATATATAAAATAAAAGTCCCTGGGGCCGGCCCGGTGGCGTAGTGGTTAAGTTTGCACGTTCTGCTTTGGTGGCCGGGGGTTTGCTGGTTCGAATCCTGGGCGTGGACCTATGCACCGCTCATCAAGCCATGCTGTTTTGGGCTGGCCCTGTGGTTAAGTTCACATGCGCCGCTTCAGCGGCTCAGGATTTCGCTGGTTCGGATCCTAGGTGTGGACATGGTACCGCTCATCACGCCATGCTGAGGCAGTGTCCCACGTAGCACAACTAGAACTTACAACTATGTGCTGTGGTGCTTTAGGGAGAAGAAGGGGGAAGAAAAAAAAAAAAAGATTGGCAATGGATGTTAGCTCAGGTGCCAATCTAAGAAAAAAATTATTAAAAAAAAAAAGCCACACTGTGGCAGCATCCCACATACAAAATAGAGGAAGGTCAGCAACAGATATTAGCTCAGGGCCAATCTCCCTCACCAAAAAAAAAGGGTCCCATTATTGGGTTATTATTACTTTCAACAAAATGGGTTATCATCATTAGATTCAAAGTGACTGTGATATTGTTATAAAGGTTTGTAAACATTTATCTCATTGTGGGCTGGACAAACAGTTTAGGACCAGCACTGTAAGTAACAAGAAATACAGAGATAATCCTTACAAGATAAAAAAGAAAGAACTAGAGGGAGGGAAAGAAAGAAATTGAAGAAATTTGTAAAATGTTACTTTGTTATCCCATGGAGTCCCTCTCTTCAAGCCTGTCAAGTGATTATGACCAGAGTATGTTGGCTTCATAAACTTTAATGCATATTAAAAAAAATGAAATTATGAATGTAATTCTGAAAACTGTTTGAAATTAGAATTGAACCATTTAATAAGCTACATCTCAGTTTAGCCATCACAAGAGTACTAGAATTAGGGCTAAATAAATTGTAACTACTTGCTGGCCTATTTTTTGGCATGGGTACCTCCATGCTATTAGTGTCAAATAAGTGTGTCTGATAATTGGCACTTTGTATCATAATTTCTAATTTGGGGGGAGATATGAAAATATTAAGACTCTCCCTCAATCAAGGTAGCTTTTACTTTTACAATTTCAGATTTAATGCATGCATAAGAAGTCTTGCATAAGAGCCCTAAAAAAATAGTGACAAATATTTTTACGCGTTTCTATTAATGGTCCGCATGCAGGTATGGGCAGGGGCTACATGACACACTCACTCATTCATGAGTTTTTGACTTATGCTCCTGTGAGTCATTCTGGCCTATAACGACGCGTTATGTTCTTTTCATGGCACATTTTTCCAGACTCTCTGCTCTGTCTCCTCCATGACATTTGGGTGGAAGAGTAAATACAGAACCCTACCACCATGTGACTCAGAGAAGCCCTACCGACTTCTGCTCTGGGCTCCCGAGCATTTATAAAATTCTACTGCAAATAATTCTAGGAAAGCTTTTTGTACGATCCTCTGCCCATAATTGCAATTAGTATGCTCTGTTGATGCACGAAGAAACTGCATCTTCAGCACAAAAAAAAAAGAAAAAAAAATTTTAATGTAAAGTACGGAAGTTACAAGTATAAAGCTTGTTTGTTCGAGAATGATAAAAAGCTTTCAGAAATATGAATCTCTATCAAAACCATGAATCTGAAGCAGTTTTCAAAGGCTGGACTTTAAAGAAGTATTTAAAATTCTCTTTGAGATTATTTTTCAGTATTAAGGATCTTATTTAATGCTTTTGCTTTGGTGAATATTTAAAAAATATTAGTAAGTCAAATCTTGGGAAAGACTGGTGGTGGTTGTGATATAATGAAACAAAAATGTCAATTCTAATGAGTGATACATTTATTAGATGAACAAAGGGAAACCTTTATGAAGGAACAAGTGTCTCACACCTTATCAGAAGTCTAAAGAATGTCTTGATTGGAATTATTAAAAAGATAGCTCTTGGAGCTAAGAACATACAATGAAGAAAGGAAAGTCTCTTCAATAATGATGTTGGCAAAACTGGACAGCCACATGCAAAGAATGAAAGTAGACCATTATCTTTCGCCATATATAAAAATTAACTCAAAATGGATCAAAAGACTTGAAGATAAGACCTGAAACCATAAAAGTCCTAGAAGAAAATATAGGCAGTACACTCTTTGACTTTGGTCTTAGAAGGATCTTTTTGAATACCATGTCTACTGAGATAAGGGAAACAAAAGAAAAAATAAACAAGTGGGATTTCATCAGACCAAAGAGCTTCTGTAAGGCAAAAGAAACTGGGAATAAAACAAAAAGACAACCACCAACTGGAAGAAAGGATTTGCAAATCATATATCTGACAAGGGGTTAATCTCCAAAACATATAAAGAACTCAAATATCTGAACAACAAAAAACACCAAACAACCTGATCAAAAAAATGATATGAACAGACATTTTTCCAAAGAAGATATACAGATGGCCAATAGGCACATGAAAAGACGTTCAACATCACTAATCATTAGGGAATGCAAATCAAAACTACACTAAGATATCACCTTATACCCATTAGAATGGCTAAAAGCACCAAGACAAAAAATAACAAATGTTGGAGAGGTTGTGGGGAAAAGGGAACCCTCATACACTGCTGGTGGGAATTCAAACTGGTGCAGCCACTATGGAAAACAGTATGGAGATGTCTCAAAAAAATTAAAAAGAGAAATATCCCACTACTGGGTATTTATCCAAAGAATTTGAAATCAACAAGTGAAAGAATCTTATGCAGCCCTATGTTCACTGCAGCATTATTTACAATAGCCAAGACGCGGAAGCAACCCAAGTGCCTATCGAGTGATGACTGGATGATTGGATAAAGAAGATGTGGTATACACACACACACACACACACACTCACAAGAAGATGTGGTATACACATACATACACACACACACACACACTGGAATATTATTCAGCCATAAAAAAAGACAAAATCGTACCATTTGCAACAACATGGATGGACCTTGAGGGTATTATGTTAAGTGAAATAAGCCAGAAAGAGAAAGTGAAATAAGCCAGAAAGAGAAAGACAAATGCTGTATGATTTCACTCATATGTGGAAGACAAACGAACACACAGACAAACAGAACAGTTTAGTGGTTACCAGAAGGGAAGTGGGTTGGGGGTGAAGGGGCGCATTTATATGGTGACTGACAAATAATAATGTACAACTGAAATTTCACAATGTTATAAACTATTATGACCTCAATAAAAAAACCCCAAAAAGATAGCTCTCTGCTCTGCCTATTAAATTTACTCCCACATCTTTATCTAGATTCTCTCTCTTTCACTAACCTGAAGGGCAAACAAGTGGAGCAAGATGCTTTCACACATCTGACTTGGCTTCACTAAGAATATCCACCCTGAATTTATGCAATGACACATGGAGAGTGATGCCAGTTCTCCCAGCCCTGTGGTGAGCTGTTGTCACCTCCCAACGTTCCCAGGATGCGGCCAAGACAGAGCCAGCATGACCCTGCCATGAATGATGGTGCTGTCCTCTGCGGGCACCATCAAGCAGCTTCGGAAAGGGCAAGGCCCCCTCCAGGGGCCGCTCTGCTGAACTTGACTCAACACCCAGTATGAAGAATTTCCTGTGGCTTTTTTCATCCTTATCTTAGATAGCTCAAGAGCCTATGGATTATTCTAGTTAGATGTCTTTATAAAAGTACCTCTTGCAGGCTTTATTGCCATAGAACAGAGGAAAAAAAGCCTGGCAATGTAGTCAAGGAGGTTAGATAAATGAAATGTGCTGGAGTCATGAGGGAGAGAGAAAAGTCAAAACCAGGAAAAGAGAGGGGAGCAGCTGCCCACCTGGGTCACCCTCAACTCAACCTCTCAGTGGGGAAAACTGTCAGGATCTCCTCACGGGCTGTTCCACGGAGGTCTGGAAGGCCTCCTCCCTTATGAGGAATGCTTCCCCAGCAGGTAGGAACTCTTGGCTTCCAAGGACTACACACGTCCTATTTATGCCGGCTCATTCAGACCGGGTGCCATGTCTGATCTGCTGACTACAACACTGCCCACACTTCCCTGTGTAAGTACGATGGAAATTTCTCTACCAGAAGATCCAGATGTTCATCAGAGGTTCAAAACTTCAAATGCAAAGACCTCCTGGCAGCTACACCGACAGTCACACACTAGTGTATAATAAGTCACATGTCGGTCGAGGTCAAAGCTACTTAGCAGACGCAATTCAAACGCTTGAATGTTTACATTTTCTTGCTAATGTTTACGTGAAATGATACGCCTCTATCCTACTTCTACTTCCAACTTTTTACCAATTAAAATTTAACTCCTCTTTAAAAGATTTCGTCTTCTTGAATACTTCCCTAATCATTCCAATCCACAGCGAGCTCTCTCCCGGAGAAGCTGTGTCCTTGTTCCTTAAAGAGATTATAGCACTCCATGATTTAATTTATCAGTTGAGTGGGATGCCTTAACTCCCAGCAATGCCGTGAACTGAGGGCAATGCCCACGTCTCTGCGTCTGTGTCTCTCTGGCCCGGTGCTCCAGTTCCGAGCCTTGCTTGGGCCTAACTTCCAGAATATAAGTTGTAAGTGAAGTTGGATCAGTTCTTCAGAGCTCAGAAGACACTGTTACTGGCTGGGTGAGTCATAATGATCTTTGATGTTGCTTCACTGTATGAGGCGTGAAGACAGGAAGGTATCAGTTTACAGCGAATGCAGAAAAAATCAGAGCAGTCTACACTGTACTGCCAAGAGCACCACCTGAGCCACCTCCTACAGGAAGTCTTCCCTGAGTGACTAAATGTACAGCATCCTGTGCCATCCCTCATAGGTTTCCAGCACTTAACAGACACTGAGCTCCCATGTGTACTGTGTAGAAGAACGGTCAAGTGACTACATTCTCCATCGGGAGATTGTAAAGAAGTCAAGAGGCAATGACAAGATGGCATGACAAAATGTTGAGTGTCACAATGGGGCGAAAATAGGATGATGTGGGATGACAGAGGAGGAGGGAGCTTAACCCCTTTTGGGGGTGAGCTTTTGGGGTGGGGAAGCACTGAAGAATACCAAAAGGATTACTGTCAAAGTCTACCTAAGGTGAGACCTGAAGGACGAGTTGGCTAAATAAGGAAGAGGGAGTAAAACTCCAGGTGGAGAGACCCATAAACCTGTGAGGACACACCCTAAGGTGACCCTCAATGAGTTACACCTTGTTTAATCCTACCAGTATGAGTGGGACCTGTGACTTCCTTCTAGCCACTGAGAATATGGCAAAGATGGTGGGATGTCACTTCTGTGCATACGTCACATTATATAAGACTCGGTCTTAGGAGACTGGATCCAGAGATTCTTCTGCAGGTCTTGAAGAAGTCATGTTGAGGGAGATCCCGGGAGGGCGTCACGTGGTAAGGAACTGGGTAGGGGGCCTATAGGAGCTGAGAGCAGCCTCGGGTGGCAACCAGCAAGAAAACAGGGACCTCAGTCCCACAACTGTTGAGAACTGGATTCTGGTGCCACCTGAGAGTGGAAGAGGACCTCAAACTCCAGAAGGATTGCAGTCCCAGCGGACACTTATTGCAGCCTTGGGAGACCCTGAGCAGAGGACCCAGCTAAGCGGTACCTGGACCCCTGACCCATAGATACTGTGCAATAATTAAGGCATGTTGTTAAAGCTGCTAAGCCTTTGGTAGTTGGTTACACAGCAATAGGAAACAATTACCTCTGCGTGCCATCTCTACCTTATTAGATATTTCTATCTTAATCCCTGGCCAGTTAAAATTCCTTAAGAACAGAAGAGTATGTTCTTTACACACTTTCCGTTGCTGAATGGCCTCGAGGTGATACCTAAAAACTCGTCAAAGGTATGGACTGAAGGTCTGTGTCCCTACCCCCAAATTCTCATGCTGAAGTCCCAACCCCCCAGTGTGATGGCATTTGGAGGTGGGGCCCTCGGGAGGCGATTAGATTTAGATCAGGTCGGGAGGGTGGGGCCCCCTGATGGGATGAGCGTCTTTGTAAGAAGAGGAAGACAGATCAGAGCTCACTCTCTCTGCCAAATGGGGGCCCAGCAAGAAGGCAGCTGTGTGTAACCCAGGCAGAGGGTTCTCATCCTAACGGTGATGCTGGCGCCCTGATCGCAGGCTTCCAGCCTCCAGGACTGGGAGAAACGAAGGCCAGTTGTTTAAGCTGCCCCGTCTATGGTATTTTATTATAGCAAGCCGAGCTGACTAACACGGTCAAACTGCAAGATCCAGCTCTCTCTTTCCCTCCTCCTCTCTCCCTCCATTCCTTTCTCCTTCTATTTTTTTTTTTAAACAAAAAATTCCTTGGTTAAAAACAATGTAATTTAAGTGGAAACTTTAAAGAACTTCTCTGCGGCACTGCTACTTGTCGAGTCAGGAGGTTCACGTGTGAATAAGCCCACAGAACATCCATAAACCCAAAGGCCAGCCCGGGGCTGCCTGCGTTTGTGTGTCCAGGGTCAGTCACATTTCTGTCTTTGCTGTGTGATAAGATACCGGAGGGGGATACGGGATGAGAAGGGAAGGCCACTGAGGTTTCTGGCAGTTCCTTGATATGGGGAGAAGAGGCCACACGCCTAATTTTATGGCTAATTTTTGGTGTTCTGGCCAGACTGCCCAATGCTTGGCTCCTGTCTGGAATAAGGGGTAAGGGCCTCAGTCACACCAACATGTTCAAAAAGTAGATTTTACTTGGCTTTCCACGCTGGATTTTGGGGAACCTACAGAACTTCAGACTGACTGCTGGCCTCCTGCACAGCTGCTGTGGTGCAGGGTAACATCCAGCATTTGAGTCATGGAAAGTTAGAAGGGTCTGGGGTCTCACTTCTTAGATGCAGGAGGCTGCCCAGCACTTCCACGGCACTGAGGTCCTCACCTGCCAACGTCTGTTGACAGTTTCAATGAATGCGCACCATAAACACTTAGGGTACCATGTTTCCATGTGTCCCCCAACGAAAACAAAGTCCCTGAAAAGTCAAGACTGCAAATAAAATATTAACTGTCTAGAAGACAAAAGATTATGGTGGGCATCATAATATTAGTCTCTTCCTCAAGTTAAAAACAACTGGTTGACAGTAGCATAGAACATGGAACCTCGCAGCATCTTTCGGGGGCTTGGTGGAGTGCATGTTCTTTCTCTGTAATTTTACCTTCGTCTTCCCCAGCTGCCACTCGCTGTTGGTGGTGTCGTAGAGCTGCAGCAGGGCTGTGCACTTCCCCCTGATGTCCTCGGGCAGAGCCACATTCCTCATCAGCACTTTATACCTGCAACAGAAAGACGCCCCACGTCACCTCTTGCTACCGTTCCCTCTTTTCCCAACCCCTTTGAAAAGAGAGAGGATCCATGGCCCCGACTTGCCTTTTGTAAAAATCCTGAAAGGGTCTTCGGACCGCGTATCCGGCTTTGCGGATCCTCACCGTCTCCAGCATCCCGGAGTACCGCAGCTGGTTTAGCACAACTGCCTGGTCAAACTGGTCTGGCATCTAAAACATGCGAAAGGGAAGATGATCAAGTTAACAAGGCCACCTGCCACCTCCACTATTGTTTGACACACACACACCTTGAACCTACAGAAAAAACATAGAAAATGAACCCCCCCCATGTACCCATCACCCAGTTTCATAAACCATCACCCCATGTCAATCCCGCCCCATCCATGAGCCCACTTAGTCTTCCTCTTGGATTTTTTCAAGCAAGTCCCAGACATCACACCATTTCATTAATAAAGATTATCGGTAACATTTTTTAACATAACCACACCACCAAATACCATCTTAAAAATATACTAATAATTCCTTAATATTAATATCCATGCTCAAATTTCTGACGGTTTTACAAATATCATAAATGCATCACCATTTTTAATACTGTTTCCCAAAGAATCTAAAGTGTCGTACAAATGTCACTTTACTCTTTAAACTTCAATTTCCAAGGTATTTTTTAGATAATAATACAGTAACCCAGTGAGGGACTGGGGGGAGGAGAAAGGACGCACCACTGGAGAAAAGAGAGAAGAATGAAAAAGAATTTTAATTTTCTCAGTTTCTATTGGATACCCCATTTACTGAGGGCTCCACAGTATGATCACTAAATAAATTAATCGCAGAACACAGAAATTAAAGACAGAGGACATCAAACCCAGACCAAATGTTCTGAAATGTATTCTCTTACTCGCTCAGTCGCCAAACAAGCTGGCATTGCTGACAGGACAATAGCCTTTCAGGGGAAAGCCCAAAAGTAGGCCATTTCCCATTGACGGCTTTTTGGGCAGTGATTAGTTTTTTAATCCAAGCACACACTCCCTTTAATTAATTTGTATTTTCTTATCCTACACAACTGTGCATAAAACAACTGAAAAATAGTGCCACAGGACAGAAAGACATTGTTAAAAAAGTGCAAAAACTGGAAAGTGGCTTAAATTTGTGACCCTTAAAAACACAGTCATTAACACAAAATTAGGCTTAAAGCCCTGTTATTCTGTATGCTTTCCAAACAAGAGGAAAATAAATGGAAAGAAGTCTCTGCAAATCTCCTTTCCAGCTTTGGACGGTGAGCTGCCGTCATCTCCAGCAGGCTGACTCCTCTTAAATTTAATCTCTTCTACAAATGCTGTGGTCAAATTGTCTTTACTCAGCAGTATTCTATACAAGGACAGCCAAGAAATTAGGGCAAACTTCCAAAGAACTGTGGCTCACAGGATTTTAGTCGCGACTATTTAAAATACCCTTAGAAATGTTGAGAAGGACATAAAAACACGAAAACAAAATTACCGTTGGTTACTCATATCTTATCTTTGGATTAAAAAATGAGAGGGGCAACTGTTCTGCAGCCATTTCGTTAAAATGCTTCCGTTCTATTTATTTGGCAATATAATCCGACCAGTAGGAATCTACAAGGAGTAGGACAGAACCAACATAAAACAAACCCCGAATATAGCATCAGACTTGGTCAACTTTGTCAAATTCATAATCGGAGAAATCTTCTCATTTACTATTTAATCATTTGATGCTCAAAGACTTTTAATAAAAAATCTCTCTCAAGCTTTTGGCACTCCTGACTCCTACTGTTTTTCCTTGCTTCTTTTCTTCCAATCTCTATTTAGCAGCCCGTGCAATTTTTTAGTTTGGCATTAGAGTTATTAAAACATCCTAAAAAATATTACTAAAGGGACACCCCATCCCAAAAAGTTCAGCTGCACTTACCATCTTCCAGGCTCTCTGAGGAGCATTCCACCTTCTGTTTGGCTCTCAGGCCAAAATTCATATGGAAAACAACTGCCACACTGACCTTTGCGCTGCAGCTAAAGACACTGAACAATAATGAACACCATTCCAGTGCTTTAAAAAGTGCTCGGTCGCCATGACAACCCCTCCCATTCTTGGGCTAATTAGTGTGGTGTGGTTGTAGGATTTCATACAGCCCAGGGAGGGGAGGGAGAGACCCACCAGGAGTGGCCGCTCTTTCCAGGCTCCCATTGCGATTGTGTTTCTGCCCCTTCACAGAAACTGAACCAGGGAAGGGGGATCCATAGGCAGATTGTCGCCATGGGCAACCCACACTGCAATCACGAGGGGGGTAAGCCTGTATTTCCATTGGTGGTTCTTTTTTAGTTTCGACTTCCTTTTCTGGTGAATTTAATGTTCAAAGATGACACACCTGGAGGCTGGAAAAGTCACAACGTAAAGGCATGTTGCCTTTCAAAACTTCGCTAATGTACTCCAGTCTTCACTGGTAACTAGTTTTCCAGAACCAGTGTTCCCTCCCACAAAGACTGCCTGCAGGGTGTAACAGTGAAGTTTTGATGGCAACAAATGGGGTGTATTTAGAAGTAACGGCCATAAACCAGGGCAATTACAGTCACAGAAGTCTGGTCACGACCCATTTACTGAATATGAAATTATTAAACACCTATGTGTAAGGTTTTGCAATTCACGCTTGGGGAGGATTAGAACAGAAAGAGGTGGGGGCTAGATTCCTTTTAGTCGTTAGTCAACATCCCCCACCAGAGAGGTACATTTGTGACAACTGATGTACCGACACTGGCTCATCAGAATCACCCCAAGTCCACAGCTGACATGAGGGCTCACTCTTGGTAACGTACACTCTATTGGTTTTGATGAATGTACGATGACACGTATCTGCCATCAGGGTACCATACAGAGTAGTGTTGCTGCCCTAAAAATCCTCTGTGCTTAGCCTATTCATCTCTACCTCCCCTCAGCCCCTGGCAACCACTGATCTGTTTACTGTCTCCATAGTTTCTTTTTTAAGACAACTTTTTAGGTTCACAGCAAAATTGCAAGGAATGTACAGGGATACCCCTCATATCCCTGGCTCCCACACACGCGCTGGCTGTGTTTCTAATGACCCTGAAATTTAGGAAGGTGACTGGTATGCCAAATATCACTATGTATAGAGTAGAAAGCTAGACATAAAACCATATTAAAGATGATAAGTTCCTTGGGAACACAGGAGAAAGAAAAATACTGAGGTGGTACAGTTGGTGCATGAATTTGAACCCAGGTCTGACCCAGACTTGGGGCTCTTAGAACTGACTGTCCACTGCTGAAGGGGAAGGGCATTCCACACAGACAACGCAGCGCGAACCAACCGTAAGAGGCAGAAAAGGAAGCTGGCATGTTCAGCAGTTAGTCTTGGGCAGAATGGGGGAGATGGGGAGGGACCTGGGCTGACGGTGGACACTGAGTTTGGTGGCCATTTGTTGAGTAAGGAGTCACCTAGGGCTCGGAGCAGGGGATGAGTGTGGACAGGCCTGTGCTGTAGAAGGATTCTCTTGCTGGCAGTGGCAAAACTGGAAACCAGACCAAAGGAATGGCTGGGTGTATTCTGATATCATGCACACCATGAAATATTATGGAGTCATTAAAAAATAAGACCAAATTAAAGAGGTACCAATTGACTCAAGCCTTTTGCAAAGTGACTGAGAAAAGTATGAATAACAATCTCATTTTTGTAAAGCAAACAAGGACTTCATCCCCCCCAAAAGTGCTCTATGTAAGTACATGTGCCTGAATATACACATGTAGATATGCATGTGCAGGAAAGCACAGAAGGATACGTGCTAGGCCATTACTGAGTCGAGCACACTGCTAGGGGTGGTGAGAAGAAGAGACAGCTAAGGGAAAAGGGGGAAATTATTTTTTACAAGGTGAAAAATCAGATGCAGAATGAATTCTTGAGGTCCTGCATGGAATAGGGTGAGCGGAGAGAGAAACAGGGAGAGCAGGTGAGATGCTTCTATAAGAGTAAAGTAGAAAACAACCCAAATATCCATCAAATGAAGAATGGATAAACAAAATGTGCTCTATCCACAAAATTGAATATTATTTGGCCATAAAAAGGAACGACGCACTGATACATGGTGCAACATGGATGAGCCTTGAGAACATTATACTAAGTGAAAGAAGCCAGTTACAAAAGACCACGTGTTCCCTGGTTCCATTCATATACAATGTCCAGCACAGGGAACTCTGCAGAGACAGAAAGCAGAGTGGTGGTTGCTTAGTTTGGTGGAAGAGATGGGGATCCAGAGAGGCGGAGAGCCAAAAGGTAAGGGGGATTCTTTTTGAGGGAATGAAAATGTTCTAAAATTGACTGTGATGACAGCTGCACATATCTGTGAATATACGGAAAACCACTGAATTGCACACGTTGAGTCAATTGCATGGTACGTGAATTAAATTATCTCAGTAAAGCTGTTAAAAAAAAAAAAGAGTATCTTAGAAGCCAGAGACACAGAGCCAGTTTCAATGGATAAGAAGAAACGGACACAAAAGAAAGTTTGCATCCTGGAGACAGGACTAATTATATTTACTTTCAGGGACCTTAATTCTACCAAAAAATTAGAAACACTTTCTTTCTACCATCTGAAAAAATAACATTTCAGAATGCCCAGACAAAACAAATGACTGATAACAGAGCATGCTAAGCCCTCCACAAAAATCAAGTACCAGCAAGCCCTACCTTCTACAAATTAAAATCCAAATAAAGGGCAACAGAGGTAGGTGCTGGCAAACAGGGACACAGGACAGGGCAGGGGCTTTACAACAGAGACAGAAAGAAATGCATTTATGTGTTCATGAATCTGATTGCCCTGAGCATTACCTAGCCTTCCATAATTTCATCAATATTGTATCAAGACCGTAAGAAGTAAGACAACGGACTTGGAAATAGCCGCCTGACTATAGTACAGGGACAGTCAATCTGTGTTTATTTAATTAAAGAAATCAGAATGGGTTTATTATCTACAAACCCTTAAAGTCCTAATGTTTTTCAGCATTTGAGAGATCTTAACAGAAACCAAGCGAAGAGGCCAGGAAGGGGAGGTGGGGGTAGGTATCCAGCCTGCCACACGCAGGTCCACCGGGCTTGGTGGGGGCCAGCTAAGACTTCGGGGAGAAGGTACTTCTTCTCTCTGACAAAAGAGGGACACTGATGACGTACTCTATCAGCAAGACTCTGGGTCAGGTGATGGTGGCGAATCCAGAACACCACTGCTGAGGTGAGACCCACCTCATGCCTCAGAGTCTCCGAAAAGAACAAATATATAACACTTGTCACTCTACTGAGAGGGGAGGACAAGCCAGACAAGGAGGGAGGGCTGGCACATAGCTGATTCTTATTTCACTCTGCCATCATCCATTGTTACGTAATATCACTTCGCTTGGCTTGATGAGATCAAATTTTTAAAAATTTGCTTTAAGGGGGGAAACAAGTCTCTCTAGAAGAAATGACAGGCTTCCTCTGACTATAAATTTGTAAACTGACCATCATATAAATCACTGTAATATCCTTATGCCCCACCTTGTGCCAAAGAGGAATTAAGGCAAGATAAAATAAACAGAGTGATTAAAAGAGGAAAAAGAGTAGAAAATGCACTGTATTACCCCTTTTGCTTTGGCTGACAGGAAGCTCAAAGTTAAATTTAATTCTCAATAACTGTCATTAACAAGGTATTTCATTTTGCCTTAATTTTTGAATGACTCTTCATAGATGTTCATCAACAGACGTCTCAATTCCTTTAAGAAGCATATATTATTTTTAAAGTCTGGGGTAACAACCGTAAAAATGTAATGTTAAAAACATTATTTGTTTTAAAAAAAGAATTCTATTATTCTCCCCTCAAAGATCTGCTCTTGATTATGCACAAGAATTTCAAATCCTAGTTTAGCAGTATGTAGGCACCAAGTACTCTTTTGTTTGTGTGTGTGAGGTACCATTAGCAATCCTTCCATTCGTATAGCACTTGAACACAGAAACCTGATGGGGTGGGTCACGTGGGTACCACTATTCCATTTTGTAGATGAGGAAACCGGAAGTGGGCAAGGCTAAAGGACTTGTTTAAACCAGTTTTGATATCTGTTTAAATCAAACAATTAGAAAAGTTAAGTCTCAAAGAGCTTTGCCTTCCTGAAAACTAGCGTGAATCAAACTTGCACACATCAAACCCTATTTTCCTACTGATATGTTATAAAATTGGTGGCGTACTTCCATAGGATATAATTCTCAAATGAATGAGTAGGAAACTTCTTTAGGGAACAGATGACGGGGGGCCCTAGGCAGAGAATGTGCCCTTTATCGTGGCAACCCCAGGAGCACTCCATCTTCTGGGAGCACGGAGACCTTCTCTGAAGATTTTGGCACTAGGCGGGGCCTTGGGGACCAAGCCGCAGGTGCTGACTTGGTGTAAATACATGTGATATAAAAATTGCAGTTCTAAGGGCCACAGCCACATGGTTGACTACACGTGAGTCCAGCCAAACATCTGCACGTGGAAACAACTCGTGAACAGAGGAAACCTTTTGGGAAATCAAATAGCAAACTCTGAGCAAAGCCATCTCTGGTCACTGCGGTCCCATTAACACAGAAGACGAAAGGCCAACAACGTCCTGACTTGGCGTCCCAGCCGCAGATAACTGACAGAGAATTCAAATGTTCGTTGACCTACTTGTGGCTGCAACTCCACTTGGATCTCTTCCTTTCTCCTTGGGTACCTGCCAAGGGCGGGTGTTCGAGAAGAGTCGATACACAACAGCGGAAAGAGGGACAGACTCGCAATGCACTGAACTGCATCCCGTGGAAGGAGCCCGCATGTGACAAGATATTTAATAAGAACTGCTTTGGCTTTAACAACAAATCCCAAATACAACTTGATAATTCACGTGGGGGCTTCTGAACACAGGCTGTAATTTATTTCTAGAATGAGTCCTTCCCTCTCTTTTGGGGAGAGAATTTATTCAAAGTCTAAAAACAAAACACTTGAAATGATCACAGTGTCGTGGAGATCAGGTAAAAGTAGGCATTACTTATTATTTTAATCAATTTGAAGTATTTTTGAAGAACCTTCGTAGACCGAACAACCAAATGTTATGTACAGGATGCACGAGAGCAAACTCAGTCCCTGCTCGGCCCGACAAACGCAGGCTCCTGGCACCCATCGTCTTAGAACAAAGCACGGCAGCGGGCCCTGGGCCTGGCAAACGGGTCCTCGAGCACAGAGCAACCAAACATGGCATGTGAGCGTCATACCAACACTTGTCTCATTGCCCTAACTGAGCAGCTTCATAAAAAATTCTTTTTTAATCTTTATATCTTCCAAGACTTAACCCTTCCACTGGAAGATTGTTTCTCAAAGTGAGAATATATAACATTCTAAAATAAAATTAACGAGTTCTACTTTTTCTCATTCTATCTTTTTAATGGATCCTGACCAAATACTGCAAACTTTATTTACATACGTATTAGGTCTGCAACTGGGGGACTTCATACATAGTCCATATTATGGAGGATTAGCTCTTGGCATCCTAAGAAATATAAAACAAGTTGATTATTTAGTAAAAAGAACCATGACCTAATTCTTTATTTTGATCGGGAACTCTTGTGCAGTGGGAGAGGGTCTGCATACAGAGAGGACGTCATATATTAACGTGTATTTGTGTGTGCACCACCATTATGCGCTCCACCTCCACCTTACTCAACTGGAAACACTAACCAACCTACTTTTCGAGAACCCTTCATCAACTTTAAGAAGATTACAGAAGAGCTTACCAAAAGTCAACAATGTTGCACTCATGACCTATCATTCCCAGATCCGTATTGAGCGAGAAAGTCTTGACAGGACTCCTGTCTCCACCTCTTGCTAATTAACAACAACAACAAAAAAAAAAAAGGGAAAAAAGATGCAAGTCCTCTTGATTTTCATTTGCTGTCTGTTAACTCTCAAAAGCAGTTAACAAATTTTGGAGAGAAGTTTATCATGCTTTGAATAGTTTTCAAAAGCATGGTTACTAGAGCAGCAATATAATTTTCCTGACCTTGAACAGACAGTAAACAGAAGCCAATTAAACCAGCAACAAAGGTTCTTTGTACTTACATCAATTATTTCTCTCCCGGGCTGTTAAACATTTTACACAGTTGTTGCCACTTGCTAATTTTCCCATTTTGAGAAAAGAGGCAGAGACTAATTTCCCCTGGAGAAGAGGCAACCCCCTCCCAGGTGAGCAACAGGAAGAAACAGGTTACATGAGTGGCAAGAGCTGTGAGCCAGTTCTGGAGGTCAGAGCAGAGAGGATGGAAATTTCTCGCTCACCAAGCACAGCCTTGACACCACACCCTTCCCAGCCAACAGTTATCACCCTAAGCGAGGAAAACTTGAATTCTGCTACAGCTGGAAGCTGTTGGGCTCACCTTGGGTCCACACAAATCCCGACTACTTAATGAGAAAGGAAAAACTTAAACATAAAGAATGCACGTGCACACACACGCACATACACGAAATCTTTCTAAGGCATAGCGTCAGCCATGTCATACCCTTCTTCACAAACTACCAGCCCATGCCAGATTAAGACAAAGCCTTCAATTGCACATTCGAGGCCCCCACAATATGGCTCCAATCTACCTTCCCCATCAATCCATCCCTACACGAACCCTACGTTTTAGGCAAATTATAGGTAACTCTAGTTGTTTCTTAACTAAAACCTTCACTTCCCATCTTATCTCAGCTGAGGCCGGTCTCTCCACTTGAAATGCTCTCCTGCTGTCTCTAACTGTTGACTTCCAAGGATCTTTCAGGGGTCTCTCAAATACTCCTGCCTCAATAAAATTGTTCCTGATGTATCTCACTGGCGCCATCCGTGACCATGACCATGCTCTTCCTCGTGTCACGTATTTTCGTACATTCATTAGACATAGCCATGTGAACTCCCCATTAGATTATAAATTCCTTCAGGGTAGGAGCTGAATTTTACGAATTTCTCACTAAATTGCTTACCCTTGGACCTGACACCTCAGATACGTACAGGCTTATACTGCCGTACTGCATAAATGTGGTTCTGTTTACAGCTGTTTCTAATGTACTTGTTTGGCCACAACTTAGAAACAGTATCAAAAGCAGAGTACATGAAAAACCAAATTGATAAGCTGGATTTCATTAAAATTATAACTTCTCCTCTGTAAAAGACACTGTTAAGACAATGAAAAGACAAGCAACACACAGGGAAAATATTTGACATTACTTACCTGAAAAGATTGTAATCCAACCTACACAAAGAGCATTTAAAACTCGACAATAGAAAAACAACCCAATTTTAAAAACAGACCAAAGATGTGAGCAGATGCACCATCAAAGAATGTACAGGGATAGCTAAGAAGCATACTTAAAGATGCTCAACGTCAATTGTCTTAGGAAACTGCAAATTAAAATAACAATGACATGCCACTACACACCTATCAGAATGATTAAATCCAGAAAACTGAAAACACCAAACGCTGACAAGGATGTGGAACCACAGGAACTCTAATTTATAGCTGGCTGAATGCAAAATGACACAGCAGATATAGAAGACAGCTTCTTATAAAGCTAAACGTGGTCTTAACATTGATGCAGCAGTCACGCTCCCAGGTATTTACCCAACTGAGCTGAACACTTAGGATCACACAAAAACATGAATGTGAATGTTTGTATCAGCTTTATTCATAACTGACAAAAACTGGAAGCAACTGTGATGTCCTTCAATAGGTAAATGGAGAAAGAACTGTGGTACATCCATTCAATGGAATATTATTCAGATATTAAAAAAAAATCTATCAAGCCCCCAAAAGTCACAGATAAACCTTAAATACACAGTGCTGGGTGAAAGAAGTTGGTCTGAAATGGGCATATACTACTTGATTCCAATTACATGACATTCTGGATAAAGCAAAGCTATAGAGACAGTAGAAAGGTGAGTGGTTCTCAGGGACTCAGGGATGAATGAATAAAGCACAGGGAAATTCTAGGTTGGTGAAACTATTCTGTATGATGCCCTAATGGTGGATACATGACATAGTAACATTTGTCAAAATCTATAGAACTTTACAGCACAAGAATGGACCTCGGAAAATCCTAAGAAATAACGCACATTATCACAAAAGAATCTAAATGTATTATAAATGTATGAAACAACATCACTGAAGGATTGGGGGTAAAAGATGCCAACTAAAGTAACTTTGGAAATGGAGTCTATTCAGTCTAAGACTCAAGGCAAAAGGAGTTGCACATAAGTGCTGTACTGTAGTTGATAAAGTAGTTTCCCTCAACTTTATATAAATGAACAATTCTGATACTACTCCACATGTGTACTAAAATTGAACAACTAAATGGATGGAGGAAGAAGACCTTAATGAAACTAATTCTATCCAACTAGATTTGATTTACTTTCATGGAAAGAGCAACAGAAAAACTCAGTTCTGATACTGGCTTAACCTTGACTCCAAAGGAAGCCAGTCACAAAGTCTACTAAGCAGTCCTCAAAGTGTGTTTGTAAGGGCTGGCCTGGTGGCATAGTGGTTAAGTTTGCGCACTCTGCTTTGGTGGACCAGGGTTCATGGGTTTGGATCCTGGGCATGGACCGACACACTGCTTGTCAAGCCATGCTGTGGCAGCACCCACATACAAAATAGAGGAAGATTGGCATGGATGTTAGCTCAGGGCCAATCTTCCTCATCAAAAAAAAAAAAAAAAAAAGAAAGAAAAGAAAAGAAAGAGAGAAAGAAATAAAAGTGTTTGTAGAGAACATGCCCCAAACACAGCTTGATACCCATCTAGTTTTTCAACTACTTATATGATATAGCTGGAACGTATTTTCATGGGAAATAGGTCAGCTGCAAGATGTAATGGAGGAATTTTTCAGTATAGAGTTTAATGAGGTCGGATGTAAAAGAAACTAGGAGATACAAGTAAAATCTTGTTTTCTCCTTTAAGTTGTCATTAAATGAAAGAATAATGCATGTAAAGGTTTTTTGTTTTTTTAAATCAAAAATAGAGAGAATATATACAATGGAAATCCCACAGGTCCCCTGGAGAAAACCACTTTTGCCAGTTTCCAGCATCTCCTTCCAGATTTACTCTATGCATGTATAAACGTCTGACTGTGTGCACATACACACAAACACACACTTTGCTTTTGTTTTTAAAAAGCAAATAAAAACATGTTCCACATTTTGCTCTTTTCACCGAATGGCATCCTAGCGAGTTCCCTCTTAGGGCACATAGGTCTCCCACAGCTGCACATGATGGCATTACCAGAAGGTATTTAATCAGGTCCCCACTGATGAACATTTAGGTTGTTTCTACTCTTTGCTGCTTTCTATTCAGCTTTTACTGAATGAGAGGAAATAGAGTGGAACCGTGGAGTCCTCACCCCAGAGTTTCCTGTCAACACCTCCATCGCTGGCCCCCAAGGACCCTCTGTGTCTCATGGTGAATGCAGCCCTATCCTCTTGAGGGCCAATGGTTAGGAGCACAGAAATCTGGAAGGAGATCGCTCCAGTGTGTAGCTTTATCACCTCCTCTGTCTCTGTCCAACCTCTAAAGAAACACGATTACTGAGGTGCCCTGTGTGAGAGACGGGCTTCTGTTCCATGAAAAGATTACTGTGGGACTCCTTTGGCTCCCAGTTTACATGAAATGTTAATATTGGGATGACATTTTAATCAATCAGTCAAAGCAATTACTGATGAGAAGACTGCAATGTAATTCTGCCCGTTTTCTATTCTAGTGTGTTAGACCACGGAAATTTGAGTTTGTCACACGACATAACAAAGTCATTTAATAATATAATATTTCAAGGCCAAATGATGAAGAGAAATCTAAAGGGATGGGTTATTAATAACAAAAATAGCAGCCACCTACTCATTGAACAGGGACCATGTTTCCCCCAATGAGTTAAGCCCTCTGCATGTATGAGCTCATTGAATCTTCCCAACCACCCTAAGAATTAAGCTGACCCTTGATGATCAAATTAAATGTGTGATACAAGGCAAAGAGAGGCAACCATTCAGGAATTGCTATCAGCTAACGTTTGCACAGCACTTCACACCTTCCAGACACAGGATATCATGGGGTCATCGCTACCACCCTGTAAGGTGGGCAGCGCAGCAGTATCTTCAATAAACAGGTCCAAAGAACATGAGCCAACTGAGTAACGTCACATAGCAGTTACCAGGGCAGAGGGGTGAGAGGCAAGCACTTCCTCTCCCACGGAAGCCCTGCAGATTCTACCAGAGCCTCCCTAGTGTGCAGTAGCTCTTCTACTTAGGGACAAGTTCAATTCCAAGTGACACCACGTGCGTAGCCGCTAAGATCACCTGTGGGTCGTTGGTCAACTGAAGCGCTTCTGTTCTGCTGCACGGATTGGTCTGTGTTTAAGAATCTCTATGGGATGGTGGTAATAGTAGCTATACTAATACTACTAGTAGTAACAGTACTAGCAATAGTAACAGCAGCAGCAGTACTAATGAAGGTTAACATGTACCAAGGATTTACTCTGTGCCAGTCACTAAGCTAGCTTTACAATGCTAGCTTTATTTAATTTTAGCAATTCTATGAGGTACGGATTACCATTATCCCCACTTTACAGTTGCATAACCTGAGGCACAGAGAGGTTAATTAACTTATTCAGGGTCACAAAGCTCCTCCAGATAGAGCCAGGCAGAGTGAGGGCCAAACCAACACTATGAACCACTGGGCACACTGCTTGTCGTGCAAGGTGCAAGTTCAGGACAGGGGGTGGGGAGTTCCTGCAGTTCCAAAGTATTCATTACTTAACAATGGAGGTTGTTTCCTGGTACATTTTTCCTGAATATTCTTGAATGAAATTCATCACAATAGCTATCTTGGTAGCACCCTTTAAGCCAAAACAGAAATCAACTTCTGAGAATTAAAACTAAAATGAGACAATGCATTTAGTTAGAGCAGGGGCTGGCAAACGACATCCTCTGAGCCACACTGGCCTGCCACCTGTTTTTGTAAATAAAGTTTTACTGGAACACAGCCATGCATTGTCTGTGATTGCTTTCATACGACAATGGCAAAGCCTAAAACATTGACTATCTAACCAGTTACGGAAAAAGTTTGCTGACCTCTGAGTTAGAGAAACGAAAGCCGGGCAAACAGTGCACTTAAATACTGCAAAGTGAATTGCACTCTAAAGCTAATTATATATCAGATTTCAAAAAATCAATATAAAAAAAGTAAAGTCTCATTACATGTTGAAATGATAACATTTTGGATATATTGGGCTAAAATATATCGTTAAAACTAACTTCACAAAAACTAACTTCTTTTTACACTTTTAAAAGTGGCTATTGGAAAAATTTAAATTACATGCATGATTCACATTTTATTTCTACTGGACAGTGCTGTTCTAACACATTAGGCTGCGCCTCTGGTCTACTTAGACAGTGAAAGAACAAGCTTTAACATTGTAATTCTATTTGCATTTGTTTGATATCTGGAGCCTGTTTTATATAAACAAACTGTCAGACTATTTTAACACAAGGCTTATATAAAGACTAAAATAAAATACATCTTACTAAAAAATCATTTCACAAAGATGAAAAACAGCACTCATGCAAATAATGTGAAACAGAAGAGACCCCGTGAATAGTTTCCATGAGGCTAATGACTCTAAACCAAGAAATTAGACAAGAAGAATTTCCAAATAGAGTACAAAATATCAAGACAATGATTCTCAAACAAAATACATTATTTTTATTTTTCCTAATAAATTTATATTTAGTTTCCGAAGTCACTCCAAAAGATTCCTGGGACATTAAGTTTTGGTTCGTTTTCTTTTTAAATGCACATCAAGCCCAGCGTCTTCAGCACCGACAGTAATGATGAAAAAGAGCCGCATCAGGGGAATTTGTAATCAAGCTAGACTGAGGCCCAAGCGGGGCTCATACACTCTGACCCGCATTGTCCCCAAAACTGGCAAGCAAATGCTTGGAAAGCCTACTCCTAACAGCTTCCCAGTGTTCAGGACAAGCATTTTCTCTTTAATTGTGTCCGTGGGACATTTATTCATTTGAATCTTAGCTACCACTGTGCCCATGTCGCATACTTGTTTCCAAAACCCACAAGTGGCCTGAAAACCACACATATTCAGTGTTTGGTTGAATGCTTCCTTGAGTTACAAGAATACAAGCCGGCCCTCCTCCACAGCTTCTTTCTTCCATTCTTGTCCCTTTCCGGTTTCCTGCTCTTAACAACGGCCCTTGCACCTGCTGCTCTGACTTCCCTCCCTCTCGACGCCCATGCATGTAGAATACTGCTCACTGGGGGGTTTCCTTTCCTTCTCTCCTGCACACACCGGATGCAGACACCCCTGCTCTGCCTGCCTCTGGCCCATGAATTCCCAGGAAACCATGCAGGAAGCTCCTGGTCTTCACCTCTGTTTTAGGGATGAGGCACCTGGCGCTTTCCTGCGGACACCCTCTGCCACCCGTGCGGGCAAGACAGAAAGCAGCGAGTTCCTGCAAAAAGCGGAGCCCCGCATGGTTGAAAGTCGAGGTGGCATTTAATGCTCACTACTGAAAGGTAGCTATGGTTTCCCTCCTGAATTAAAATGAAACAGCAAATAACGGTACCTAATATTTAAATATGAGTTATTCCGTACCAAGGATTTTCTTTACCTGAATTAAATCTCAAAGAACCCTATTAGGGCAAGTGGACAAGCGAGGAATATTATTCCATTTACATATGGAGGAAGTGAAGTGGACACCTGAGTGACTTGCCCAAGGTCATGTGACTGGTAAGCACTAGGACCTGTGTCTAGATTCTGTACTCTTCCTCCTCGTAAGAAAAACAGAGGGGCTGGCCCTGTGGCTGAGTAGTTAAGTTCACACACGCCACTTTGGCAGCCCAGGGTTTCACTGGTTCAGATCCTGGGCGTGGACCTAGCACTGCTCACCAAGCTATACTGAGGTGGCGCCCACATAGCTCAACCAGAAGGACCTACAATTAGAATACACAACTATGTACTGGGGGACTTTGGGGAGAAGAAAAAAAAACAAGGAAGACTGGCAACAGATGTTAGCTCAGAGCCAATCTTGGGGGAAAAAGGTTACAAGAGTAAAATGTGTATTCAGAAAACCTGATATGACATCTCTGCTAAAAGTTCTCCAAAGTGTACACAAGACAAAATGCAAACATTTCTGTATTTCTATCTTTCCATCCTCATCCTCTCCACTCATCTGAAGCTTTATTCTCTAGTGGGGCGCGTCAACCCTCCCTTGTTAATGGAACTCCCACTGTACTCAGGGCAGCTGTCCTGGGAATGGGAGCATTCCAAGCCAACCCTGGAAATCCATTCATCTTTGCCAGATATTCACTCTCCAGCTTCCTGTGGAGCAAGGCTCAGCCACAGGTCCGGTCTGGCCCTAGAACCAAGCAGAGAAGCCAAGACCAAGGAGTTGTGAGGCAAATCTCCTGAGGGGCTCCTGGGAAAGAGTTTTGCCTCCTAATAAAAGGAGAGCAGCCCTTTGGACCCAGCCCCGATTCCTCTTGGGGGTTAACGTTTACTCTAAGAGGACAAGGTCTTTATTTGCTTTATTCAGAGATGCATCCCAAGAGTACAACAGGTACGAAAAAACTATCTGTTGAAAGAATTGAATGAGGAGGTACTGTGATGATGTGATGGTGCCACCATGGCAGCCATTTTGTAACTTTGAGGAAGGACCAAGAGAATCTCAGATGCATCGATGCGAAGCTCTGACATTGTGTAGCCTCTAAACACGCGCTTATTAAATGTGATACTTATGTGTATAAACTGTGTAGGTCACTAATGGCCGAGTTATTCTGTGTCTTGTCACTGAAGAGTCAGAGTCTGCCTAGAAGGAGACTGAGGGGGTAGCAAGTGTGTGTGACATATGATGGAAGAAGTCCTGTGGAGGAAAGGAAAGATTACACCTGGGAAGGAGGGGATGCTGGTGGTCAATGGGCTTAGACTCCTGAAAGATGAGATCTGCGGTGATAATGCAAAGTGAGTGCACAGCTTAAAACTCTATAGTGGTTAACACTGTAGGCCTCAGATATCCAGAAGGCAGATCAACAGTGGAGCAGAGGTTAGCAGTGGCAACATGAGCGGGTAATATTATTGGCACACAACATGAGTTGGCCAAAGACAGATGGACATCACAGGGTTCAAATTCCAATCTAGGTCAGAAAAGTCAGAATCAAAGAATGTGTGCACCCAGGTTTTGTGGCCTCAGTGAGTACCACTTGGTGGTGGTTTCATCTGGAGCAGCCAAACAACCAGGTGACCTGGGACAGAGTAGTGTTAGGAATGTAGCACTCAAAATGTTGGGAGGACCCGACTAAGGGAGGAAGACAGAGAAATGGGATGCAGCGGAGGAGGGCGGGCAAGTTGGCTAATGGACAGATGTTCTCAGTCCTTTGGCGGATTACGAGGTGAGGCCAGGTGCTGGAGTGGGAAGGCTGACATCAGGCTCAGGAGTGTGGGAAGGTATGGGGGGAGGGAGGGAGGAAGGGCAGGGAGGTCTCCTCTGAGGCTGGCGCCAACGTGAACTAGAACCAATCAAAGCACATTTCTCCATACTGTCCAGCAACACCGCGAATCTGAGACAAAGAGGAGACCATGGGCATTATCCGAGACGAGGCTGGCCATCCGGAGAAAGGAGAGGTCAGGGATCTTACGGAAGCTGCAAGTTCATGACTAAATGGCTCACCATCTCCTCCTGACCTAGGATGTTGTTTTACATCTGGGCTTACATTTTTATCATTCAAAGCCGCACACTGATGATTTGAACACTTTTTAAAATAAGTATGCCATGTTCCAATTAAAAAAAATTGGGGGGCCGGCCCCGCAGCCGAGTGGTTAAGTTCACACACTCTGCTTCGGCGGCCTGGGGTTTCGCCAGTTCGGATCCTGGGCGCGGACATGGCACCACTTGACAGGCCATGCTGAGGCGGCATCCCACATGCCACAACCAGAAGGACCCACAACTAAAAATACAACTATGTACTAGGGGGCTTAGGGGAGGAGAAGAAGAAGAAGAAAAAGAAAAAAAGAAGAAAAAAAAGATTGGCAACAGATGTTAGCTGAGGCGCCAACATTTAAAAAAAAAATTTTTTTTAATGGCTGACCAATGAATCCAATTGAGGCAAAGCAATAACGAAATTTCAAAGGGGATTCGTGAGGAGATCTGGAGAAATGAAGGGACTGAGTAGTTGGTGCAATGGAAAGGAACAAGTGTATTCATACGAGGGAGTAAAAACAATGGAAGGATGAGAGGTCAGGTTGGAGGGCCAACTTTAAATTTCGAATTTAAATTTAAAATTAGGGGTTTAGTAATTCAAGATAAAAAAGAAAAATCTATCCTGCGAGTCAATTAATGTCTTGAAAGAAACTCTCGGAAAGACACAGAGAAAAAGGGGGTGGTGGTGGAGGGAGGGACTAAAGATTTGTTCTAAATCAGACCACAAGCCCTGGCAAAGACAACAGAAGGTCCAACCCTTAGCACAAATGCCATCCTCACAGGGCAGCCTCGCTCTTGGTGTGATCTGTTGTCATTTTATCTAACGAATGCAGTTCAAACTCTTTTTATCTTGCTAAAGGAAACTTCAATCCCACTGTATTCCCCACTGTTCTATTTCTCCTTCTCTGTCCACCATACTGAACCAGTCATAGTTCCCTTTATTCAGACTCGCTCTGAAAAATCATGCGGAGAGATACAAATTAGGGGGGCAGCTGTCTCTCTTCGTAGATCTTGGCAAGGAGGCTCGAATCAGTCATTAAAATGCTAAAACAGTCGTGGAACTCACCAAGTCACCTATACAATCACCAAGCTTATGTCAAAGCAATAAGGATGCGGAGCTAGAAAAGGGAAGACGGGATGAGGAGGAAAATAAGAAGGACGTGAGCCCAGCAGCCTCACATTCTTCAACGTCCACTGCCAGGAAAATTTGTCAAACTGAGGTCTCTAATGCTTGACCAGAATTATTTTTACACTGCTCCATCAACAGGTACCAAGATGTGCCACCACGATAGCATAAGTCAGATAATAATCAGGAGGCTCTACTGGGTGGTTTCTTGCTTTCAGGAATCTGAACTTCAGAGACAAAAAAACTTCCGATCGGCTGGAAGATGGAAATCAGTTACTACATCCAGTTTCAAAAGAGAATTTTTTTTTAAAGTTAAGATACAGAGGAAAACAATAGTTCTCAGAGACAAATAAATAAAAAGCCAAATTAGGAAAGAGGAGTTTGAACTGCCATTGAAAGTGTGAAAATAAAAATAGCAATTTGGAAAAATTTGAGCCAAAACCCCGAGATGCCAATTATTAGAAAGTATGATTTCATCAGACCCATGTGGGTTGAGAGCTGGAAGGGGCTTGAGAAATCACCCACCCCTTCACCCCATTTATACAGGAAGAAACTCAGCCATAGCCACCGCTCTACATTTGCTTAGAAGATACCATAGCTAAGGGAAGAATTACCCCTTTGATAATGGATGCACCTGATTTACAAATATTCATGAATACTTGGCACACCAGAAAAAAATCAAATGGAGAATTTTACTCGAAAACTGTTCAGTGCAGTCTGCTCTGAGAGAAATGGTAACATTGGCAAGTCCTTGGTAAATTCTACGTTCCAGAAGAAAAATGAAGGCCTGGTGGGAACGGGGGTGTTGGTGAGAGCAGCTTCCTGGGAGTCCTTTCTCTTGCTTATTCATGTATTAAAGTGGTTGTCGACAAGGCATAATGGGAAATTAGCCAGCCTTGGACACAGCCAATATCGGTTAAGTATAAATTAGGAACGCCACAAACTATTCCGCAGAGCAGTTAGCAGTTGCTAGGAAACGGGAGGTCACACAACGCTCAAAGGCCAGGTTATTCCCACCCCCAGGGCCTCGCAGGACTCCCAGCATCTCGGCAGAACTCGAGATCACGCTTCTGAGCTGTGTGACTCAAGATGCTCAAATCTGGGTGCCCCCCGACTTAGGGAAAGGGTCCAACGTATGAGATGCCACGCTGGCTCATTTGCAGTCTGGCACTTTTCTTCAAGACACTGGTGCTGGAGAATTAGTATGAAACAATGAGTTTTAAGTTGAAGACTGTTCCACCAACTAAGCAAAATGGTAGAAAAGGAAAGATATTTAGAGGGAGAGAGAGAGAAACACATGACCCCAAATCCAAGACAGACACAAGAAACAGAAAACCTACATATGACAAGGAAATGCTCGTTCTCCTGACCTGTCCTTGGAACAACATATTTCACCCACTTCCTTTAGTGATCCAATTAACATTTACCACACTTCCTATTCTTGGATTTAAAGAATAGTTTTCAGGGGTTCTGAAAATACTTTTCCCTTGAATTTGTCTTTCCTTACATCTACCCCAAAATGCATGTCCTTTGTAAATTCTATTTGAAGATGGGGTGCTGAGTTAGTTCAAATGACAAGTCATGAGAGGAAATAAACACCTCTTTGTGCTGGGATAGCCACACCATTAGTATCAGTGGTCTCCAACAAGACACGTGAGCTGCCTCTTTCCATAGGGACAAATATGATAAATATTACTCATTAGCCACCATAACCATCAGTGGTCAGTGTGTGCCAGAGTCTGAGTTAGGAGTTTTACAGACCAGATCACAATTAATCCTTGCAACCACCCTAAAAATGGGTGACTTCTGTCTTCACTCCATCCATGAGAAAACTGAGTTCTTAATGACAGCCAATGACACATGGCTGGTGAAGGGCAGTGAGCGCAGCGTTTCCTGTAGAACTTTGCTCAGTCCACCAGGATACAAGCTCTCCGGATAGAGGTTCATTAATCATTTTAATCCAGAAATGTTTAAAGAGTAACGGTTTCATCATCCTGTTAACCATATATTGCCAAAAAGACAGATTGCTGAATTTCACTAGCCAATAGCAACAAAATCAACTTTTTCTCTGAGCATTATGAAAACCTTATGCCATTAGCCCCAGAATATGTAGAAAAAACAGACCCAGGTTAATTGACTGCTACAGAGTCACTGGGCTGGTTGAGACAAGTGTTGAATTAGACTTTAAATTCCGTGATTTAGGCAATAAAACCACGGGACCAGGCCATATGGGACCAGTGCTGTTTAGAAACACCACTATGATACATCATACGCTGGTGAACATTCTATAAAAATCCTCCCGGGTCTGTCTCCGAATTTCCCCCCATCACTGTTTTGGCTTCGTGAACTATAATCTGAGCCCAGTCAGTATGAACAGAAACAGAAATGATTCAGACACGCTCTCTTCATCTCTTTCCTCCTTCCTGTATTTTTACACCCAACCACTCAATATAGCCAATATTCAACTGACGAGTCTAATCACTGATACCCACACAGCAGCGCCCCCCTCTGAACTCTGCATCCTGGACAGTTTATGGTCCCCACAGCATTCAATAGACAGCAATCCGTGTTTTAGGCATTTTTACCAAAATGACCAGAACAGAGAACAAAAATGCCTGTGCACCCAGGCCACTGGCTAAGGGTCCTTGGAATATTCCCAAGCCGCCTTCTCAATCATTTAAATACTTTCTATCAACATGTTGTAACAAGGAGAGTGGCTGTGCTCCGAGCAGGCAAGGTGAGTAATATAGAACAAGTGGCAATTGTATTGTAGCTCATTTTTTTTAATGGAGCATGAGAAGGGAAAGGCTTTAATTCTGTGGACACTGGCGGAGCCCCAAGTTTATGTAAAGCAGGAAATGCCTCCAGCACAGCTCCAGACAGCAGGAGCTCCTGAGAAGTGGCCCGTGTGCTGATGCAACAGGCTACAGACAATTGCTGCTCTCAGAGATGGTCAGTTACATCGAGCTTTGCAGCTTTTCTGTATCTTTCTGCACCTTTGATACCTGGCCGTGAGTACTAACAGGTGTGCTAGAATCCTGGCAATCCCAATCAAATGACGTCATGACCAGGTCCAACCAGCCCTTCCACCTCCACAAAGGACCTCATTTCCCTAATTTGCAAGGTACCTCCAATTAAAGGCTCTAAGAGCTGTAACTGTGGTCCAACATAAATTGAATAGTCTAAGCTGTACTGGAATTCATGTAATGAAGTCAGTGAATCAAATACACAGGCCAATGTTTCAGAGTTAACACGAAAACAAACAACAGCAAAAAAAAAAAAAAAAGGAGAAAGAGAAAGAAAAGCAGAAGCTAGGCTTATTTTCCTCCTGCAATTTCTCAAGCCACAATTAACATATTAAAGATGCTTTACATTTGGCTCCAATAATCTTGTGGGATTTATTTACTTGGCTCAGCAAAATTCGTTCCAGTCCTCTACTTGTGTACGGTAGTTATCTTGTCCTATCGAAAACAAAAATCAACATATGCCTACAAGATTTCATATTTCAACCTTTGTCTTGCCTATCAGTGCAAAAGCTGAAATGTTATCCAACCTTAACATGCACATTCAGACTTTATTTTCTTGTATATCTAAAGAGACTTTTTAAAAAGCTTCTCTAAATAGTATCTGAAACATGTGTTTTCTAGTGAAGTTTTCACCATTATAAACGTGGAGAGGCGCGAGGTGCAGGGGGAGATGCAACAATACTTTTAAGAGATGCTTTTCCTTCATTTCATAAAAGCAAACTGAGCACATCACAGTGTAATTCCAAAGCTGAACAGTATTCCCTTTTAAGTGAAATACTGACAAATAAAGCATCTGGCACACTTTAATGAGCTGTTTTATCCTTTCAGAGGGGCTGAAACTAGGACAGCCATTCATCTGAGAAAGTGGATAGCACAGAGCAATTACGTAATCGTGCAAAGCACGCTGATATTAACGGAGCCCCCCCTTGCCATTTAAAATTTTCCAGTACTACTTACTAGGGAAGGAAACAATAATATGTTTAACTTACCGACTCAATGCATCCGCAACATGTTAAAGGATATGCAATTTTCTATTTTCACCATATATTCAATAGTAAAAAAAATGTATGGCTCAAAGCCATAACAAGGGCTATTATAATAAAAATACATTCTACGTAGATACAGTTTTTACCAAGAACAAAGGAAAAATAAGGATATATAACAAGGAAGAGTCAGCATTGATACCATAATCCAGTGGTTTTCAACCAGGGGCAATTTTGCCCCCTGGGGGACGTCTGGAAATGTCTGGAGACATCTGGGTGAGGGGCTGTTAGTGGCGTCTAGTGGGTAGGAGGCAGGGCTGCTGCTGGACATCCTACAATGCACAGCACGGTGCCCCACAGCCAAGAATTGTCCCCTCCAAAAGATCACCAGTGCCAAGCTGGAGATACTCTACCGACCCCGATTAATAAGAAAAACCTGATAACCTAGGTGGAGGGTAAAGAAGGTGAAATTTAATTACGGACACATTTCAGTTTGAAGTGCTGGCCAAGTGACACGGACCAGCACAGAACCAGAAACTTTAGACGGCTAGAGAAAAAGTAGGTTACAAAATTAGACTATGAGGTCAAAGCTCAGAGGAGGGTTTCCGGCTGGATAAACAAGAGTGGAATGGTACTCACCCAGGCTGAGCGCTGAAAGGGAGAAGTGAGCATTTCTTTAGGAGCAAGGCAGGGGAGGAGGCCAGGGCAGAACCTGAGGCCATGCCTACATCTAGGGAACCAGTCAAGAGCAAGAGGGTCAGAGAGGTGCCAGGAAGGAGGCGGCGGCTGCCGATGTCACAGGCCTGGGAGTGGGGGTGGGGACTAGGAGAGCAGGGGGAGGAAACTGGATCTGGAAGCTTCCAGCAGAAGAGAGGCGAGGGCAGCTTTGATGGCATATCATGAGAAATAAGAAAATAGGTGTGGACTCTTTCTAGAAATGATAAGCAGTGAAAAAAAGACTGCCCAAGGGGGGAACTCAGTCAAGGTTCTACTCACTCTCACCTCCCCTCTCTTTTATAGGTATAAGTATACATATGTAATTTAAAAAAATAAAGTGTGAGTAAGGAGACAGAATCCTGGGAGAAATGACTCCTGACAGCATGAGAGAGAATAACTGATGGAACGTGGTCCTAGGGGAGGCAAGAAAAAGTTAAATCAAGAGGACAGGGTGAGACTGTCCTTCAGAAAGTCTGCCACAATTTAAACTCCCAGCAGAAGAGTACGTTAATAGTAGCTTCTTCAAATATTCAGATTCTGGGAAGTGTTATTAAAAAGCCACACAAAACGAAAAAAACTCATTCAATCTTTACAGTGGCAACATTATTTCACTATTTTATTTCTTTGATTATACTATTGAGGTAATTGGGTTACTCTCCATTTGTATTTCACCTTCTGCAAATTTCTTGTTCATGTGTTTTATTCACTTTTCTACTAAAATATTTGTTATTTTCTTATTGCTTTGTAAGGGTTCTTTATATATTAAGGCTCTAAATCCACTGTTAACATACTGCAAAAACTTCCGTTTGAAGTTGGCCTTAATGAAGAGCGAGTTGGCCGTGTGTATACATAGACATCAACGTCATAACAATGTGCATACTGATTTAGCAAATGAACTTCCCAGAATTTATCTTAAGGAAATGGTCTTGAATGTCTACAGGTATTTATACACATGAATAATATAGCAGCATAGTTGAAAATAACAAATAAAGGAAACAAGCCAATAGCAGAAATTTGACTTATATCATAGCCACTGACAGAATTGTAAACAGTCATGAAAAAAGCATAGGAGTTTTAAGATATAGTAAGGTAAAAAAAAAAAAAAAGTAAGTTGCAAAATTAAGGTAGACTACAATCCCAAGTGAAAGAAAATAAAGTATATATACAATACAATGTAAGCAGGATTATCTCTGGATGGTGAAATCATAGGTAACTGTAAATTAAAGGGTTTTTTCGTATTTTGCATATTTTCCACATATTCTATGATCAGTAAGTATTGCCTTTATATTGGGGAGGGGTGAAGGCAAAACCCCAGTTACTATTGTGGTGGTGTTTTTGTTATTGCTACTATTTATTGTAGGAGTATTTTTGAGTATCAGTAAAAGAGCTGGCTTAAGGGAAGAAGAGGGGACACCCCCAGGGTCAAAGGTGGTCACAACGAAATGCTGAGGAGGAGCGGAGCCACAGAGGACCTTCTCCAGGAATGTCAGAAAACCTAGGGAAATTTACACTCTGAGCCCCGCCACAATCCACCCCAGTTCTGATCTTCGGTCTCCAGTCTCAAATCAGGCCCTTTGCTCCAGAGTCATCGAAGGGAGCACACTAACAGAAACTGCACATTAAGGGAGCTGCCTGTGAAGATGTTAACGCAGGACCACTTATATTAGAGGACCAAAAACAAATCTCTGCAGCCTGCAAATGACAGACTGACGGTCTGGGACTGGGATTGGCTCACATGTCGGAGAGGGACTGCTATTCCGATTGGGCCCTACTCACAAAGTTCACTGGGCTGAGCCCAAGCAGAAATGCACAGCCAGAGGGCTACCACGAGGCGGCCATGGCTACCATTCAGGGTGGGCGCAGGGGAAAATATTCATCCCATCGTGGCAGGTGGCACCTCCCGGGTGGGAGGCATGCAGGGCAGACCAGGTAGTCCCTCCAATCGAATATCTCCCTGAGTGTGATCTTTAATGTTCCATGGTACTCAGAGAGAGCAAAGTCTTTCTGTATTCTGGCATTCAAGCCCTCTTGCAAATAGCAATGAGATTCCGGACCGGGGGATTCACATATTCAAACTACACAGAAAAACAGGTGAGAAAACCCAGAAGTTCAACACAATGATGGGAGAGGCAGAAACACATGGGGCCTTTCCATAGATGCCTTCCGCTCCACCTTTCTCTTAGGATGGTAATTAGTTTTATGTCGGATTAACTACTCTTAAGATTTTAAAAACAGATGGTAAAATGAAACATTCTAACATTCGGTTTTCACTGAGCACTAGAAATTTATTTCGATGAAGGCAGATTTAGCTAAGTAGCAGTCAGCTACATTATTACTTATTTCTTTTAAATTGAACTCAATTGACTATGAAAGACTACCTCACATTTAAAACCTTTACTCCCTTAAAGGGCACTTTTAGCAACTGAAGAGAAATCAACAGAGCACATTCATCTGTCCGGGGAGGCAGAAATTAGCATTTCAGTCACCCTTTATTATGTTTTTTCTTTGGGGGGGAATAAGAGAATCGTAACAAAATGTGCCTCATCAGGTTTCTCCAGGGAGATTGCGAAATCTCGGCATGTGTGAGCTTGTGTGAAACAGCACAGAATATTCAAGAGATGACCATTCAACCCTGTAACTTCTTCCGTTCCCATACTTGCGTACAAACCAGTTTATAAATACAATTTAAAAAGAGATGATTATTTTTGTGCAGATTTCTTTAAAGGTTCTTACATAAAGTGCAAGTCGAGGAAAAGCTGTTAAGACTGTAGTGTATAATTTTTAAAGAGAAATTCTTTGAAATAAATTCAAACAAAAGAAACACCTCTAACAATTTACCCCACCACCTAACATTAAAGATAATTTTTTTCGTAAGAAACATGAATTCCATACCAAAAACACCTTGCATTATCGATGCCTTATCTGATAGGTGGGTTACGTCCTCCATTTTTACAAAGCATTAGTAGTTCATACTTTTCCAAGCAATCAAAATCAGCACTTACCCATTTGTTTAGAAACTAAACACTTCTGGCTCTCAGCGAGACGGCAAAACCTGTTCCTTTCAGGTTTAAGAAATTCCTCTGCAAAATTTTACACTACCACGATCATTGCAAGACATATGAAACTTTCAAGCAGCGCAAATAAGAAAAGAAAAAAAAAAACCCCTACCTTGGGTTTCTTTTCCCCCCTTCAGTTTTTGTCCACTGTAAAGGGCTGCATCTTTAGCAGTCCGGGCTACGAGCATCTGAGTCGACAGACACAAAAACCGGCTTTCTTTGGCTGGCTGGGGTTCCCAGTCTTTTATGTGGTATCTTGGGCTCTGCTTGCTTAATTCATTCCTGATTCTACTGAAAGGAAGTCCAGCCTGGGGAGGCTGGCGGGAGAGCAACTGCTGAAGACACTTTTGACTGTAGGAGCTAACAAACCACCTTATATGCACCAATAAATGTGCAAACACATTTGAAGGCCCAAGGACTCTTGATTTTAAAAGATGACCTATTATTTAAAAAAAAAAAAAAAAAGCCCTGGGACAAAATCAAGCCATTTAGTTGTGACCTTGGAAAGTCTACTCTGAGAACAAAACTCTTTACTTGAGCCCAGCTTCATTTATGGCTATTTATCCTGGTCTTTACATAGAGCTACTGAATAGTTGCCATGACAACTCGGTAAACAAGATTCGAGTGACCACTGAGCAGTTTACTGGGATTGTTTTGTTTAGGGAGAAGAATGGCTGCTTTAATGCCTCCTTTACTAAAATTTCCTGAAAAGGGAGAGCTGCCTTTTTATACGTTATCTGTATGTGATGTTCTCAAAAGTCAAAGATGCTGGCCATGGGTGCTCCAGTCACAGAACAGGCGACATGAGTGGCAATCGGACAGGAAGAATTATGGAAGGTTACTGAAAGTTAAGTAAGCATGCAGGGAAAATGAACCATCTCAAAAGACTGTAAGACTGAACGTAGAGAGGAGTCAAAGGGGCTGATAATCCATATAATTCTAGAAAGTTCTAACTCCCTGGTTCTCCTGACACTTTCGCCCTCTCCATTTTAGTTTCTTCTACACAAAACAGTATCATTCACATTTTATCATGTGCAATAAAAATTCATTCTCAATGCTTCACCTTTGGCCAAGCAATCAGAAACTAACCTATTCTTACAAAATGTTACTTGAAAAAATTGTTGGCCTTGTGAACTGATTATGAACATCTGGCATTTTGATACATCATGATCATCTGCATTTGTCAAAACTCAAAGTGAGCCTTAATGTTAACTTTGGACTTTAATAATAATGTATCAATATTGGCTCATTATTATAACAAATGTACCACACTAATGCAAGACATTAATAATGGGGGAAACTGTGTGTGTGTGTGAGTTGAGAGGGGCATGATATGGGAGCTCTCTGTAGTATACGGTCAATCTTTCTGTAAATTCAAAAATGTTCTAAAACTACAGTCTATTAAGCACCAAAGGAAATTAAAAAAAAAAGGAGCAGCTAGTTAGGACAATCTGCCAAAGGTGTGTGATTTAAAACTAAACCCAAAAGGAAAAGGTCTGGCGATAGTCAAAGAAAGATTTTCCTGTGATTCAGATGTAAGTTGGGGTTAAACTTGCAAGGATGAAGTGAGCTTAAAAATGTCAGGCATATTCTCCATCCCAAACATGTAAGGCAAAGATGCATTATTTCATACAGTCGAGTGTAGCTTTTTCATGTCCACGTTCATCTCATGTAACACTTACCACCACTCTCCTAAGCAGGCACCATCACCAAACACACTTTAAAGAGGAGGTTAACAATTCCGAGGCCACAGGACTGCTTAGTGACAAGAGGCTGGACAGAAACCCAGGCACGCACCTTTGATCTATTTCCATCTCATCCCAATGCCTCACAGCCCCCTGCATCTGTGCGGCTCTGCAACACCCACGTTAACAGGACTGCGGGGTACCACGATGTGCTGGGGTGAGGGCGGAAGTGTCGCCCTTGATGCAGAGCGCGAATGAATGACCTAGTTACCCAGATTCTTCAGGTAATCTCGCGAGATGGCACGGAGGTGAGAGCAACCGGCGGGGGAGGGCCGGGACAGGACAGGGACGACGAGGAGTAGGGCGGCAATTGGGGGGAGGGGCGGAGTGTGGGCAAACAGTCCCAGAAGGAACAGAAAAAATAAACACGAATGAGACAAACATAGTCAGTAACAGCAAAGCTCTACAAAACCAGGTGCCCACAAGAGCCTTGAGATATTGTAGCATAACGTGCTGATGTGCGAATGAAAATTCTGAGATCAAACTTTGCTCAGGATGCTGTTTACTAGAGCAGGGAAACGTGTGCTTATTAGGAGCTTAAATATATTTGACATTCTCATAGGAGTGAATATCTGACATTTCAGTTCGTTTCATCTCAAATGACTGGATGAAGAACAGCGAAGGGAAGAGGAAATGCAGATTTCTCAAATATTTAGTATAAAAAAGACCCTTCCCATAAATACTAAGGGCTTAAAAAATACACACCCACACACACAAAACAGGCTGCGTTTAGGTATAAGGAAAGAATAAAGTCTCTGCCCCTGAGGGTTATTTACAAAGAAGGAGGATGATTCTTTTGTGTCATATTTAAAGGGGATAAATAGACCATATTTCATAAATTCTTAATGCAAATATGTTCCCATTTCAAGATGCCTGGAATTGGGAGGTGTCCATGGCGCGCTGACATCCAAGCAGTCACTGCAATGCAATGCACCACCTGGGAGTGAAGAACGGTAGCACGGCTTTTCATTCTGTCTTTGAAAATCACGGACACTATTGGAACTACTCGTACTGAGTCCAGCTGTCCTTTCAATGTAGTCAAAATATTACACTACAGATTCATCAGTTAACATGGAAAGTTATCTTATCTGGAGAAGGGCTTGGAAACAGAGTGGTAAGGTCTAACTGTGCTATTAGGGAAGCAAATATTTGTAGTGGACATAGGACCTCCATGTCCTGCTTTTTGTAAAGCAACAACCAACAGCAAGTGATAAGACAGCATCGTGCTATGGGTTAATGCTATAGGTTAATAGGCAGAGCTTTTGCTTCCAAGGTGATACATAAATAATGGTGCTTTTTACAATCATGAGAGTCTTAGATGCAATAAAATACAGTAAAAGATAATAGTTGAACTGAATGATGTATAATTCCAGAAAGTTCAGTCAAAATGCTAAAATCCGGGGCTGGCCCCGTGGCTGAGTGGTTAAGTTCTCGCGCTCTGCTTCGGCTGCCCATGGTGTCGCTGGTTCAGATCCTGGGCGCGGACATGGCACCACGCATCAGGCCACACTGAGGTGGCATCCCACATGCCACAACTAAAATATATACAACTATGTACTGGGGGAATTTGGGGAGAAAAAGCAGAAAAAAAAAAAAAGATTGGCAACAGTTGTTAGCTCAGGTGCCAATCTTTAAAAAAAAAAGCTAAAATCCAATGTTCAACCTTTCAGCTTAAACCCTTGTTATATGGCAGATTCACACATCCAGATCTCCTTGCTCAATCAGGGCAGGTGACAAAGGCCTTGGGGGAACGGCCCATTTAGACATCTGAGTATTTGAGTATAAAGAAGTGTTTGTGAATTGTGTTCTGCTTGGCTTTTCCAAAAGGGCTCTGAATCCTAGGGGGCCACGTCTGAGAAAGGCTCAGCTGTGAGAGGTAGACAGGGAGAAGCAGCACGTGAACATAGCAAGACTGACTCATATCAAGGATATCACCCTAATACTGACCTACTGGTACATCCCCAGGGTGTCTGAAATTTCAGCTACATAAATCAAAGATGATCCAGAAGCGAAAAATTAAAAAAGAATTAACTAGAATGGAATCTGTGGCAATGAGGATTAAAGATAGCACAAATGTCTTTATCTTTGGCAAAGCTGAGCACTCATATACTATGAGCATCTCTACAATGTCCTTTTATGAGCAGTTTGATTGGACATCCACTGAGCACACATGACAGCCTGGACAATGAGCCATGCACAGGGCGCAGAGATGGGTAAGGCAGGTCCTGCAAAACTGTACTTGGTCAGGGTCTTCTATATTTATGGAATACTTGATTCAGAAAAAGAGATTAAGGCAGAGAGATCAAAGCCTAAAAAGAAATCTGAAAGTTGCTGGAATAACATTCAGTAAGGCTAACGAGAAGTAAGATGAATAAAATGAGACAGAAAAAGATACAGGAAGAATAAAACAGGACAAAAAAATTCCAGGTAGGACATGTGTCACACTATCAGCAAGTCTTTTAAAGGAAGTGTTTGGTCTTTAAAAAAAAACAACTAGAGGGGCTGGCCCCGTGGCCAAGTGGTTAAGCTCGCGCGCTCTGCTTCAGTGGCCCAGGGTTTCGCCAGTTCGGATCCTGGGGGCAGACATGGCGCCGCTCATCAGGCCACGCTGAGGTGGCGTCCCACATGCCACAACTAGAAGGACCCACAACTAAAAATACACAACTATGTACCGGGGGGCTTTGGGGAGAAAAAGGAAAAATAAAATCTTAAAAAAAAACAACTAGAAAAAAATGGCAAGCAGCACCTGGGTCACACAAATATAAATCCAAAAGATTAAAGGTACTAGATTCATTCATTCATCAAATCATTATGCCTCTGGAAACCAAAGGCTCATGTTTCCAGAATGTTCTCGCTTCATGCGGGTTTGTGGGCTAAGGTATTGGTCAAAATGAGGGACCTACTCTGAGATAAACAGTGGCATCACGAAGGAGACACAGACAGATCATTGGGATTCATTTAAGCACAAAGCACTGGCATCTTCTGAATCCCTCAAGAACCTCTGTGTGACACGGTCTGCACGTCCTCATGGCTCAAGGCACGGAGACCAGGCTTCAAGACAAGGCCACCACAGTCAGGCAGTCCCATGTCTCCAGCTTCGTTCTCTTGCTTGACATTCCATTTTCTAGCAAATATGGCTGCGGTCCACCTCACAGGCCCCACAGTTTCCCTCCTCCGGGGCCTGGTCTCCAGCCTCCCCTCGGCGTGGACCTCCCTCTCCTCACTTGAACCTGAGATAAACCCCCTCTGACAGAAGCCTTCCTCCACAGCCCCCAGCCCGGGCAATTCCGGTGACCCAAGTCCTGTCCTTTTGGAGAAGACTGGACAGAATCTTTGAGGATATTGTTATGTCGGGTTAAAAGCTTAAAGATGCTGCTGTAGGAATCAGGGATGTTTCCCCCTAGAACTCCAGTGCTCCTTACATCAAACCCACAGAAGGAGCAGTGGGCAGAGCCAGCGGGGCATGACGCAGTGACAGCCCTGACGGCTCCTCAGGAAGAGGGCCCAGCCTCACATTCAGGTCTGGGAACTGCAGACAACCCGTTCTCACACCCAGGAAAGTTCTCCTGACATTTATCTGTCTATTCCCTTCTTTAATTTTGTCCCGCACCTCCTCAGGGTTTTTCTGAGGAATGTTAATGACAGACTTTTCTGACTAGAACTTATTGGCTAAAATACCAGGTGAGGAGAGCAGGGAGAGATCACAGGCCGTGGGACACCCTTGGGGAGAAATTTTGATGAGGCAAAGCAGGTTTCCTTTGATACAGAGATCTCCCGGGGTCGGTTCAGACGCCTTGCGCCAGAAACTCTACTGCCTAAGCCAATCACAATAGAAAAAAGCGAACGGGCCACATCGCCAACTGGAAACCATCTGATGGTGAAGTCTTCAACCCTGAAAATTCTCAGCTTAGTGGAGGATCCCGTCCTTCAGGGCCCTCTAAGGCAAAGAGCTGGCTGCAGAACTAGTCCCGGGGAAGAGAGACGCTTTTTATTCCCTTCATAACTTAGCGCCAGGAGGATTTCTCAACGACACTAGTCAAGTGCCTTTTGTACAACGCCCGCGATTAGCTACAAGTTGTTTATAAGAAAGAGACTGGTCCACGTGTTATAGTTGAACTGACATAACTGTTTGAGCATTTCAGCTACAGTCTCCCTGCTCGCACCTGCTTTTCAAAGCAAAATATAAAAACCCCGCAAAACATAAAAACCCCGCAAAACAAAAACCCCGTAGTATTCCCACAAATGATTTCCAGATTCTTCAGGCCCACGTGCCTGTTCTGGGGTTTACACACTTGCCAAGGAGGAGAGGTAGCCAGCGCCACCAGCCTGGGGCCCAGAGAGCTGTGTGCTCAGACTTGCTGGGCCACCATGAGAGGCATGGATGTGCTTCTGAAAGTACAAAAGCAGTTACTTGGCTTTTTCTAAGGCCACAGACTTCACCGCTGCCATTCTTCTCCCTTTCTGGTCACAGAACCTGCCCAAAAAAACCTCCAGAATATGCCAAAACCCATGATCCACATTCCTGAATGATGCACCAAATACCTACACATATACCTATATATATATATATATATTTTTTTTTTTTTTTGAGGAAGACTGGCCCTGAGCTAACATCTGTGCCCATCGTCCTCCACTTTATATGTAGGACACCTGCCACAGCATAGCTTGATAAACGGTGCATAGGTCTGCACCCAGGATCTGAACTGGCAAACCCCGGGCCGCCAAAGTGGAGTGCAGGAACTTAAATGCTGTGCCACCAGGCCAGCCCATATATCTATGTTTTTTGCTGAGGAAGCTTCATCCTGAGCTAACATCTGTGCCACTCTCCTTCTATTTTGAATGAGGGTTGCCACCACAGCATGGCCACCAACGAGGGGTGGAGGTCTGTGCCCGGGAACTGAACTCAGGCCACCGAAGCAGAGCGTGCTGAACTTAACCACTAGACCATGGGTGGCTCCCTATTTTTTTTGGTGTTGAAGAAAGGTCCACTCCTTATTTTAAAAAATTTAATTGCACCGCTTCCCGAAATCTGAACATTTCACAGCATCCAGCACTTGCTTACCTCCTCAAGCTGAGCCCTAGAAGCTGGGGGAGGGAGAAGTAGTGTGAGGATAGAGTGCCACCACTCCTGGGGACTCTGTTATCCCTGGGGACTGCATCACCCCACCTTCATCCTGCTGCTTCTCATACCCCCACCCCTGTTTCTACCCCATTGCTCCCCCACATGCCTGTGCCAGACAAACCAGTCCTCGTCTCTCCCTCCCTCCGGGTCCCAGGTCCCACGTGTATCTGAATACAACCTCCCAAGCACTTTGATGACAATGACTTGAGAAGCAAGTGCGGGAGGTGAGGGGAGACAGATTCATCCCTCCTGCTGGAAATACACATCCCCCATCTCTGGGGCGAAGGCAGGCAAGATTTTCCCTGTGGAATTTCTAGAAGCATCTACCTTTGGAAAAAAGAAAATTCATAAGAAACTCCAAATGAGGGTTGTTTACGTACTTTTCGTATAACACAGTCACCACTAACACTCCAACATTTTCAAGAGAACCAAATGGTTGCTAAGCAAGTCATAATTTAATATCTCCATATTCTAATTAGCATCTTCACACTTAAAATCACACCTACATCTTAGGCCTCAGACAAGTCAGTTCACGTGTCTGTGCCTTGACTTTCTGGGTGCCTCTAAAATGGTACCAAGATGTTTTTTTCAAAGTCTTCCACAGCCCATCTCTTGGTGTGTATTAATTAGTGTCTGCCACGGGTCAGGAGATGGAAAGGCTGTGAGCTAACCCAAACGGAACCACGAGGTTGGGTTGGCTCATTTTTTAAAATGCAAAAACCAAAGCGGTTGGGTACAATCAAATTCGAGCAAGGAAAAATAAACATCAAAAAGAGGTAATTTCTTCAATATTTTGGCTGCTGCAGTGTTTTCAAGCAGGCCTAATTTCAAAAGCTATTACGATTTAAAGGAAAAACTAACTCCATACCATCCAAGAAAGAAAACAAAACCACAGGGGGTGACTGACTTTTTCAAATTAAAATTTCTATCCTTATAATAGCAATGGCATGGTAGGTCCCCCATTTCATGGACTCTAAGATGCCAATGGCTGTAAAACTGCATGATTATGTTACACTCCACTAAGAAAGGAAAAGAGCTCCCAATTAAACTATGGCTCACCATAGCTGTAAGATGCACCCCATTACCCAAGACTTTATATTGGGAAAAAACATGTATGTTTGAAGGATGAAATATGGTATTATCATCTCTGTTATAAAAAGAGGAAAGAGACACTGACAGAAGTTAAATGGCTGCTGTGAGTGTAGACGGAAAATGCAAAGCCCATATATATTGTCTTGTAGATACTGCCCATTGGGGTTAGGAAGCACTGCAAGTGGAATATAAACCAGCTGACGTGGTATATGGTTCTGTTTTAACTATTAATTCCTACATTATGTAAAAAAAGCTATACATTATGTTGCCATTTTTTTGTGATAACCTAAAACATTTTAATATAAATTTGAAAAATGGAAAGATGAATTAGTTTTTAAACTACCAGAAGATATGCACATGAAATTATGTCATCACAGATCTTCTATATAAGATCAGTCTTGGCCACTTCATGTCATACAAATGCCACATTCTCACTGTCACACCTCTCAGTAAGGGAACAAACTGAACAGGTTATTCTTTTATTAAAGAGAATATCCAGTTTTTCCTTCCTAAAAGACAGAGAATTCAACATTGTGGTTCTTATAAATAAGAATCGTTAAGCTGCAAATAAGGAAACCATGGTAACATTAAGTTAAGGTAATGGGTAAACAATATAAAAAGCAAGAGCTAGCATCAGCAAAGTTACATAAACACAAATCTCACGGGAAACAGTTGAGGTCAGATTTCTTATCTTAATCCTTATGAGGATGGCACCTAGTTCTTCAGCCTAAGAGGCCTGTGGCATGACTGTCTTGTAGAGGTTTTCCTCTCTTCAGAGGGGTTATTAAGAGCTGATATTTCCCAAACCAAGATAATTTCAACTTTTTAGCAACATGTTAAGGCAAGTTACCCATTTAGCCTTGGATTCACCAACTGTATACATCTAATACTAAATTTTCTTTGTTTAGATGGCTTCTCCTTTTAAAACTCATATTGTTTCTGATCAGGTATGGAATTAAAAAGCTAAAACCACAGAGCCTAGGCATGAAAACTTATGATGGCAACATTTCAGGAGTATTCTAATTAATTACAACCAACTAAAGGCCTTAAAATTCATTATTACTACTTAGAATTCAGACTCTTTGTTATGTTTAACAATAAAGCAAAAGAAACTAAAATGAAAAAAATCAACCGCAAAAAGAACACACCAACTGTTTCTTCTAAAAAGTTATATCCCACTCTGGAGCTTGCTCAAGAATTTCAAACCAAATGCTAAGAAAAAAATGTGAAGGCTTTGCAATGTTTCCTTTTAAAGTAGATTTCTCTAAAGCTTAATGGCATCATTGAAAAGCAGATGAATAGGCCCAAGAGACAAAGGGAATTTTTCCACTTAATGTTATGCTATAATAATGTCATATACATTTCCAACTATCTATAATGAAAGGACTTCAGAGAAACCAAATCTGTGAGTAACCACCCCAGAGGGTGGTGTCCAGTCTAGAACTGTCGTAAATCTTACCTTCTGCGTGTTTGGCTTGATACAGCGAACAAAGAAAGGATTAGAGGAGCTTAGCGTTGCCATTAAGGAATGCAGAGAGTCCTATTAGAAAGGAAAAAGTATATGTTGATTTAGTTTCTTACTATGTCATTCCTTAAATTTCTCAGCACCCTAGGCACTTATCAGAAACAAGAATAAAAATAAATAAATAAAAACTCTATTATTATTCCTAAGATTTATATTTTTAATTTTATCATCCTAATACAAAATAGAGCAAAGATATTACAATTCATTGTCATTGAAGTTATTTCACAACATACAAAACTCATGTGTCACTTCCTTGAAATAGTACCATTTAAAAAAAAAAAAATTCTGTTAACAAAAGATAACCCTAGGATATTTCAATGTTTAGTGCAGAAAACCTGAGAAGTATTCACTCTCCCACTGGAGGCATTCCTCCTATTTCATTATTGCCATCAAAATAATAGCCTATACCATACTTCACTGGTCTTTGAGCCACAATCTCTTACCCTTACCTTAAAATCACCAGGCAAAGCAATCCTCTGTAAAACTGCCTTTTTTTTTTAAGTTTTTTTTATTGTGAAGAATTTTTAACATTTACCAAACCCGACAAAGCATGTAATGAGTACTCATCATCGGCTGCAGCACATGGCTTATTTCATCTGATTCCTGTTTCTGTGCAGACTATACCCACCCTTTGTAGAGAAGCAAATCCTTGACATTGTATTATTTCATCCTTCGATATTTCAAGATGTATTGTTGAAGGCTAAACACTTTAAAATATACACCCATAACCACCATATCATCATCCTAAAAAGATTTAACATGAATTCCTTAATATCAATATGAAAAGATGCAACTATCTCAAGTTTCATATTAAATGGTTTACTCTTTGAAATCACAATGCAAATAAGGTTATGCATTGTAGTTGGTCGATATGTCGTGTAATCCCCTGGTTTTCCCTGCATCTCTCTTTTTCCTTCTTACAATTTTGCTGTTGAAGAAACTGGGTTGCCTACAACACCAGAGTGATCAGTTACTTCTCTGCTTAGAAAGTCTCTGCGTCTCTCACAGATGACACAATGTCCTGGCATTTATGGCCCTTCATATTCTGCTGCCAATGTAACTTCATAACAGCATCTGGTCTGCTGGCCCCCATCTAGTGACAGTCTCCAGGGACAGGACTCACATTCCTGTCTCAGGTCTCCTCCTCCTGCTCTTGTGTCTACCTGGAAGGCCTGCCCATCCTTTTCCGTTTCCTTGCTTCCTAGTCCAATTTAAGTTCCAAACATCCCCACAGCCTTGAAAGACAACTCCAGGCAATACTGACCCAGAAAAAGAAAATAACTCCACTGGAAGATTAAGAGCTGAGGTTTCAGAGTCAGACAGATCTAGGTTTAACTCAAATCCCAGCTTCAATCCCCAGAGGGACTGTGTGGGTCTCCATTTCTCTAAACCTCAGTTTCCTCTTCTATAAAATGGGGACAATAATATGTGCTTATAAGATTATGGGAGAAGTGAACAAGATAATGTACATGAAGCGACCAGCCCAATGATTGGCACATAATAAGTATATAATAAATGGTAGCTATTATTATTATATGCCATCTGGGTCAACTCTGCCCTTCATGTTGCATTACCCATCATTGTCACACTCACCGCCAATGACACTGTGCAACAGACCTCACACAGGACCCTGCCCGATGCATCCAACCGTGAGTAAATGAAAGGACAGATTTAATAAATGTCTGTGGCTTTTGTGCCTCTGTTTCCTTTGTCACTTGGGGGTGAAAAAGAACAAGGTAGGGGCATGGTCCTCATATGCTCTACCTCTAAACTATATAAAATGATTATGTATTTCAAATGCAAATAAGAATGTTCCTTCTTTTTCCCTGAATTCTGGATATCTGAACAAGGTAACTAACATTGATCTTATTTAAATATGCACTTGGTTATTATTTCTAGTTATAATACTATAAACACACCTGGGAAAAACACGAAAATCCAGATGTGAAAAAAATATACTCTATTTTCAAATGATCATCTAAATACAAATCAGTCATCTCAAATGGCCAAACAGTCCTTTTTAAGAAGAACTGCTATTTCATACGCTTAGAATAAGGACTATTTATCTGTAACAACAGGAAAAAGATCTCCATGTTTTTATCTGACTCAGGAAAAAAAAAAGGATATTTCATTTCTAAAGTAGTCTGGTTTAAAAGGATAATATACAAGGAAACAATAAAATAAACACTTTCATAGACCTGTGTATATCTAACCCCTATTTTCAATTCTTAAATCACAATCATGATCGATTCATCGAAGCCAGCAATGTAGACTAACCTTGAATTGTGAGCTGACTGTGGGCCGCCGATGTTTGCTTCCACATTTCAAGGTATCTTGGTTATTGCGACTTGAAACGTGCTCAAATAGGTCATAGATGAAGTCGAATCTGTGTGAGCAAAGAGCAGAGGACCATGAGGGGCACACATCCAATTATTAGGTGCTGGATTACTGTAATTATAACGCATTTTCCCACTGAAAGTCACACACCAAGGCCTGGAAGAACTAAGACAGCTTCCAAAGATCTCAAACCAACACTGTCGAAGAGCTTTAGGCATTGAAAAAGAAATGTGGCATCAGTTGGAGCACTAGAGTCTGGCAAAAGAGAGTGGATTAGGATGAAAGGGACCCAGGGTGACATGCCAGTCAGGAGCCCCACGCTTTCTGGAGCACTGCCTGAGCATCTGCAGCCTCGATTTCCTTCCATGTAGAATGGAGATACTTGTTTTGGGCATCTCACAGTGTTGCAAAGATCCAACCAGTTGACAGATGGAGAGGTGCTCACTCTGGAGTGAGGCAGACTAGGGCTCCACCACTTCCCAGCTGCATGACTGCAAGCAAGAGGCTTAACTCTCTCTAGGCCTCAGTTTTTTTCATCCGGAAAATGGGGGTAAATCTTAGAATTTATCCTATAATGCTGGGATGAGAACGAAATGAGAATATGTATACAAAAGGCTGAGCATGGTGCCTGGCACATCCCAAGTGCTGATGTCAGTTGTTGTTATTATTAAAAAGCTCTATAAAATCTATTGCCACTGCAAATAAAGTCAAAGGCTTCCCAAGGACTTCTTTGTATCTTTCCTGCAGGGATGATGTTCCAGGCTATAAAGTGAGGGGTTTGGTGGCTTCACCCAGATCAGGAAAGGCGGGAAGAACGAACGCCTGGGCATCCTTGCCCCCAAGGCAGCAATGTCAGCACTTCCCCTGTCACTTCTCACTTGGTCCTGATCCTTTTTCATTTTTGTTCTAGGGTGCTAGTTAGTGCACACTCTTTGAAGTTCTCTAACTGTGCTTTGAGTGCTTTGGAGAAAAGCTGTGGTTCCATTAAAACGTCACAGATGTCAAAGGGGAAAGAGAGCAGAGTGAGCAAACAGCCCAAGCTCCTCAGTTTGCAGAGAGAAACCTGTGGCTGAAATAGAAAGTTTTTTACCCCAATCACAAAACCAGTTTGCATTATGACAGGGGCAACCAGCGAGCTGCCGTCTTACTCATCTGCACCCCTGTGATCTTTTCACTACAACAAACTGCTTTGAGAGAGAATGCGCTATAGTATTTTTAAAACATCACCATTTTTTTTTTGAGGAGGAAGATTAGCCCTGAGCTAACATCTGCTGCCAATCCTCCTCTTTTTTGCTGAGGAAGACTGGCCCTGAGCTAACATCCATGACCATCTTCCTCTACTTTATATGTGGGATGCCTGCCACAGCATGGCTTGCCAAGCAGTGCCATGTCTGCACCTGGGATCTGAACCAGCGAACCCTGGGCCAGCAAAGTGGAACACGTGCACTTAACCATTGTGCCACTGGGCTGGCCCCAAAACATCGCCATTTTTACAAGTCTGAAAACTCATGTGAAAATAAAAATAGCTGACAATGCTGTAAGACAGGAAATCTTTATTGGAGGGTTAAAACAAGCTGAAAGAGTGAATACTACCAATTCTGAGCTTCTAAGCTGACACTTTAAATGGGCTCCCTTCACCCCAATTCACAGCCCTCTAAGTGAGAGGGTGGCCACCTGGTATTCACATTTCTAAAAGTATTACAGGTTTTTAATAATTGTTAAATTTCCTTTAATTGCTACATTCCTTCCTTAGATATTAAAAATTTGTTTCTGTTATAGCTTCATGCTGGATGTGACACAGGTATTGAAAACTTTAAGGCAAGGGCTATTTTCCGCCCCTCTCTTGTAAAGCCTCCTAAAAATAGGAAACCTCATGGTTTAATTGATACAAATAGCTAAACCAATCATCAAAAGTTTCTGCATGTTTTCCTTAATTATCGATTTAATGGTGTGAATTTACAATTCATGAATGAATAAATGAATGTGTAATTAATTTATAATCTTAGCTGAATACTTAGTTTTCTTGACATCCTTACACTAACTAGAGACATATGGATCCTATAAACCCAAGGCTGGTCAATTTTACACAGAGCTCTAAGCTTGCTGTAGAAAATAGGTCACAGTGGTTAAGATCTTAGGTTCTTGAGTCAAGTAGACCAGATTAAATCTAGCTGTGGGATCTTGGGCAAGTCATTTAAGCGTTCCAAGTCTTAATTTCTCCATCTGTATAATAGGATTAATGATAGTATCTAACTCATGCATTTGCTGTACTTAGGGTACCTCATTAAATGGTAGTCACACTGCTAGTATCATTTTATATCTCCTGGGTCATTTTATTGATGAAACATTGCCCAGGGAAGAACATAATAATTCAAGTTGCTTCCATATTAATGTTTTCTATATTCGTGAATTGAAAGCATCTGCACATATATTAGTTTGACGTCTCAGAGAGACTGACATACCGGCTTTCTCTTAGCAAATTGAGAAGATCATCTCTAAAAGTATCTCTGTTCTTCTCCAAGATGCCCCGGACATCATACTGCACCTGGTTTAAAAAAAAATGAGAGGAGGAAGAATTGATCAAAAGAATAATTTCAGGTCATAAGCATCTCCTTTAAAAGCTAGACCCATGAAAAGAAGTTATCTCAATATATTTATACATTGGCTTCTGAAATTACTATTTCTCTACATACCAGATGGGCAAATATCAATAAGGATCTTAATTAAGAAGTTACCTCACCAGCGTAGTGTTTCACTCCAAAATTGTTGACTGCAACTCTGGGCTTCACGTAAAAGTGGTTATTCTAATAAAAAACAAACACAAAAGCCTCATTTCATTTACTGATTTCCATCAACTTCTAGGGAAAACTAAATACAACAGACAGCGAAAATAATTTCAAAACCCGCCATGTAGCAGAGATTTGAGACACCAGGAGAAGCACTTCATCAAAACCATGCAACTCTTGCCTGTGTCATTACATGGGTTAAAAATGTTAAACGCTATACTCATAAGCTAAACGTGGGCATATTCTGACAAACAGCCCCAAATCTATCCCTTTGGCTTATTTCAATTTAGCTCTAACAATCAGAGAAGAGCCTTGGTTTGAGAAAAAAATTAAATGTGGGAGGCATGGTGGGACCAACAGTCTGAGATATCCCAGATGTAATCTTAATCCACAATTTGTTATTCACACATAATTAAGAATCGCCAAGTTTTGACATACAGCATGTTGACTGTGTAACTTCTCCAATAAGGTGCTGTCTGTGGCTTGAGGAAAATGGCTTTCTTCATTGATAAGGGCTAGGAGGCCAAGTTTCTAGAAGGGGAAAAAGGTTAAATGAATTAAGATTTGAATGAATGTCTCTAAACCATTTTATAGCTCCTTTCCTCTCTCTATCAAGTCAGTGGTCAAGAGAAAAGGCATAGTAATTTCTCAGATTGAAAAATTCAGAATGATACCCTATAAAGAAATCCCATTAATTTAAATTCCGTATCAATATTCTTTTTTTAAAAAAATCAAACCGACCACAATTTAGTGGACAAAACTTTTCCAGTTGGCCAACCTACTATGTCACTTAAAATCTTAAGAGAAGCCGATTTGCACACTGTTGATTCTAAAATACCGAGTTCAGTGAGACAATAGGTTTGAGGCGGCCAAGTATTTAAATTCAACCTTGCACATTTACATGTAGGTTTCCAAATGGTCCATTGTGTTCTAAACATTCACAGCTTTGATGTGCGTGTTCACACAAGCTATTTTGTTCCCATAAATATGAATCAGCCCAGCTGGACACCCTTGAGACTGTAACAATTCTGCCACAATATCTTACCTTCTCAATCAAGTCTAGGCATTCTCCATTGTCTACCCAGTCAATATCTTCCCACACTAATCCTTCTCTGTAGACAGATCATAAAGGGCCAAGTTACAGTAAAATAGGGCTTTAAAACGATTTTAAAACAAAATTTTTTAAATTTTGAAATGGAATTCTCTGAATGCTTACCTGCTATATTCTAGCTGTTCTAAAGAAAAAATGTGCCTGTTGAAATATTCCTGAAGTTTCTCATTTGCATAGTTTATATTGAACTGCTCAAAGTGATTAACCTAAGGGGGAAAACCATTCAATAAGTATCTCTCACTATTACATATATAATACATACATATGATAATAGTATTGTAAAGGGGAAGAAAAGGCAAAAAAAGCTGCAGAAAAAAATATCAATGTTTGTTTCAAGAGATTTGCTTAATATCGGCCAATAAGTGGATAGAATTCATGTGTCTCGCTCCTCAGAAGCATACCTCAAAGTTTTCAAATCCAAAGATGTCGAGAATGCCAATAGATTTAAAGTCATCTTTGCCTTTGATCCTGCTGTTGATCTTCTTAATCACCCACTCGAAGCAGCGTGCATAAAGTGCCATGGCCAAGGAGTCTCTGCTGTCTACTGCCTGTGGGGACAGGAGACGTGGTCACTGTTTCCAGGTGACCACAAACACCAGGAAGGCAATTCCCTCCCTCCCTCACTTGGGAGACACGCGCTACACAGGGGCAGCACCTGTGCCCCCAACGATAAGTAAATCAATACCATCTAGGAAAACACAGATTCTAAAGGAAGGGTAAACTGGAGCTCACTTATTTACTTTACAGTAGGATTCACTAAGAATTCCCTTAAATACCAGGCTCTCAAACTCAACTTTACACATTGAATTATAGGAAAGAATCTGAACTTGTAGAGAGGTACAAATTTTCTCAGGTTTGAAACAATCATTAAGACCTGAGTTTTTTCGTGATCATCTTCTCATATTCTACTTTGCACACATAAATGTTTTCTTCATGGTATGGTCAGCATTTTTACTGATCTGATCAAGAAACAGATGTTGGATGGGCTAGCACATATAAATTGGCTCAAGGCCGTGTAAGAGACAAACATAAGTAACACAACATACTGTTGCATTGTTTTCATGTATAATAATAATAATAACACATTATTATGGCTAATGTTTATTTAGTGCTTACTCTGTGCTGGACATTAAGTACTTGGCATATATTTTTTACTACTATCCTTACAAAAATGCTGTGAATTGGGTATGATAATTATCCTTGTCTTACAGAGGAGGAAACTGAGGCACAATGAATAAATCTCTCAGGAACAAACAGCAATAAGTGGAAGAGTCAGGACTCAACCACAGGCCATCTGCATCAGACCCAATCCTCTCAAAGACTATGCCACACTGTGTCTTAGAAAACAATTCAATGACTTAGTTTGTTCCCCTCAATGTGGATGTCTTCTTTATTTTGATTGTGAACCAAATTCATTTGAGTCGTTTGTTGTACTTCTTACTTGAATCAAAGCCATGGATCTGAAAACCCAGGAGTGTCTCTTAAAACAAGCTTTCATAGCCAAGCGCATGTACCTGCTGAACGTTGAGAGGCGTGAGGATCTCTTCCCCCCTGAGGAACATTGATCTCTGGGTCAGAGCATCTGTGAGCTGCGTTGGGTCCAGCCCAAGTAACTCTGCAGACCTCCCCAAGGCTGGAAATGAAGAACAAGGCAAAAGTGGATGCACAGCCCTGAGAAGGAACAGCCATGGGACACCCAAATGGGTTCAAAGCTAACCACACACGATGACACATCAAAGCAGAGAACATTCCTGAATCCCTCAGGCAGAATTTATGGAACACACATTTTATTGGTACGTTATTCACTCCCCTAGAGAGTCACTGGTTAATAGCAGAGAACCTGGTGCTTAGACCAAGTGTGGTCCAGAGACTCAAATTGGGGGTTGAGGGGTGGTAGGGGCAGAGCCCAAGACCCTGTCAGAGGTTTGTGAGGTCCTAACTATTTTCAATAATAATACTAAGATATTATTTGCTTTTTTATTCTCATTTCTTTACCAGTATACGGAAGATTTTTCCAGTGGCTACACGACATGAGGCATCTCAACAAACTGAATGCGGGAGCAGATATGAAAATCCAGCTGTCCTCCATTATATTAGATATTAAAGAAATCTACAAAAATACAAGACAATGCCACTCTTCCGATTTTTTGTTTTGCAAAATCATCTTTTTACTTTAACATGCAATGCGTTTATTATTTTGAAATAAATTTTTAAAAAATGCCTCAGTTTTAATTTCTAGTGCAGTTTAACATCAACAGATATGGCCCCACATACACAAAAGCTCTCGGGGGTTCTCCCTGATGTTAAGGTTACTAAGAGGTGCTGGGAGCAAACGTTTGACAGCTGCTGACTCACAGCTCTGGGCCCGTCGGGAGCCGCCATCAACGTTAAGTCATGCAATTCCCAACCTCCATGCCCTCATGTGTTGCTTCCACCAGAAAAGTTTAAGAAATAACTACATCACTCTCTCCAGGAAAATGATAAATGACATAGCTATGTGCGCATTAACTCATTTAGTCTTGACAACACATCCCTGAGGCACTTCATAGACGAGAATTCGATAGTGTTGAGGGGATATATAACCCAAGGAAACGGCTCATGGCAGAGTCGAACCATGAACCACATATTCTGGCTTGACAGCTAACGGGCTTCACCACTACTCTATGCCACCCCTCGATAACTATGAAAAACCCTGGCAACACTATGTCCCTGACTCATAACATTTTTCCTACATCTAATCCTCGTCGCTCCTGTTTTCTCTTATCCGGCTCATTTTCCTTCTTTTTTAGCAGGAACGAGAACACAGCCACCAGCCCGTTCTGTAATCACTTCTCATACACTTTGATCCCTTATTGTTTGTCAATTCATACCAGATACAAAGTTCTGTAGCTCTCTATTGCAGGGGTCAGAAAACTTTTTCTGCAGAGGCCAAATAGCAAATATTTTAGATGTAAGTTTCCTATGAGGAAAAAGCCAAGGAAGGAAAGGAGGAGGGAGGGAGGAGCGAGCAATCTTACCCAATTTGAAGGAAACCTGCGCCCCACCCGCAGTGATGAATTCTATGTTCCCAAGATGTAATATACCAGCAAGCAGCCTCAACACCTCCCGAACTTCTTCTTTGCTAAACTGCATTACTTCCATCGCCATCTGGAAGAAAATGTATTTAACTTTTTATGTTGTTTTTTTCATACTAAAGAAAATGAAAAATGCTCATTGCTCAAGAAAATTATTAAGTATCATTGTAAAGGCAAGAAAACAAGAAAGAGATGCATCACCATTCACTTTTATACAATAAATACATTTAAATGATAAAGACACAGGTACACGTAAAAGAAAAGCATGATATTAAGAAAGAATTGCAGAATGCTGAGAGATAACCCAACCAATGAAATAAAATATCTGCTTTATGTACAAGCCTCCTATTTATGCCACAAAAGAATGACCTCAGAGTTATAGTAATGATGGTGATAAACACTTTTTTCTAGATATCAAGCATAATGGAATACTATTTTCTTATATATAAAAAATTGGTGGGAGGGGTAAGATTTCATGAGAGCCCTCCAGTGTCAACTCTGGGGCTGTCTTCATGGTTAGACGCAGCAGGGACCCACGCAGGGGGAATGAAATGCTCTCTCAGGAGCTCCATGGAGAGGAGAGTCTTTTGCTCCTCTTAAAATAGACACTGATGGAAAATCTAAATTCATCTAGATCTGTCTTTCTTAGTGATGAACTGCATCTCCATTTTTCATTTCTCCAAAGACTGTTTTTTTTTTTTGAGGAAGATTAGCCTTGAGCTAACATCTGCCACCAATCCTCCTCTTTGTTTGCTTAGGAAGACTGGCCCTGAGCTAACATCTATGCCCATCTTCCTCTACTTTATATGTGAGACACCTGCCCCAGCATGGCTTGACAAGCGGTGCATGGGTCCGCACCTGGGATCTGAACTGGCAGACCCCGGGCCGCTGAAGCAGAACATGTGAACTTAACTGCTATGCCACTAAGCTGGCCACTCCAAAGAATTTCTAAGGTCTTATCTTGGCCTCTGATAGTAAATGGAAGTTAACCTAACGCTGTTTTGGTAAAAATAAAAATAAACAGGCACCTACAGGAGCTGGTTCCCAAGAAGCATCGAAACGACTGAAGCCAGGCATCTTCTGAATTATGTCTAAGATTTGCCCATAAATTATGATTTAGGAGCCAGATTCTTGCCAGGAAAAAAGCTACCACACTCCTCCCTCCCCAACAAACACACACACACAACTGAGGACAGAACTGTTGGTCATACCGATGAAAATGACCTACAAAGAGAAGGTGGACCCAGAATCACTACAACGACCACACGAGACTGGGAATAAAGGAAACCACGCACCACTCTGCAGCAACAGAAATTGCAAAAGGAAACAACTGGAGACTGAAATATGAAAAGTTTAAGTTCTTCTCAAGGAAAAAACAACAGACAGGGAAACAGAATTAAAACAAAAAATTATAAGGGAAGGAGCAATAGCTATACTAAGAGATACATGAGCAACAAAAATAGGTACTTCTTTATAAGAGGAAATGCAAATCCACAAAGAATGTTTTCCTCCTAAAAATCAAACATGCACAAATTAAAGAAAATCTGAGATCATTTCTATTAAATTAGCAAATCATTTCTGAATGATAAACCTAAAATTGGTAGAACTGGAATATTTATGAACACTGGCACTATAAATTAGTGTAATCTTTTTGGAAAACAAGATTATGTGGCGGCATTGTGCTAGGCCACATATGCACCTAATCTTGTAATATTCAGAGAGGTTAAATAGCTTTCTCAGGCTTGCACAATCAAGACTCAAAGTCAGGCCCAATGGATCCAAAATCTAGGAACTTATTATCCATCCAACTCTATTAATTTCTAAGGACATAAAAAGAAAAAAAAAAATCTCCTGCGTAGTCTCGCATAACTTCAATGGTGGAAACTGGTTCCAAGGAAAATCTCGACAATAGAAAAAAAAAGCTTTATAAAATATTCATTACAGCATTATCTTACTACTTTCAGAGAAAAAAATTTCTAACTACCTTACAATTAGGCAAATCAAATATGGTAAATAAACTTGTTAGAACTGTGTAAAGCTTTTAAAGGAAATTATGAACATTATATAAAAACAATTATATTTATGATCGCTTTATGTAAGAAGTGAAACTATTTAAGAAAATCAAGCTGGGAAGAAAATTTACAAAATTGGAAATAGCTGCAACGTTAGTGCCTGTAGTCTCATGATGTGGGTTGCCACCACAGCATAAGTGATGAGTGGTGTAGCTCCACACCTGGGATCTGAACCCGGGCCACCCAAGTGGAACCTGCCGAACTTAACTGCTAGGCCATGAAGCCAGCCCCAGAACATACGCTTTAAAAGGGAGAATTTTATTATATGTACATTATATCTCAATAACGTTGACTAGCAAAAATAAAAAGACCAAGAATTATTTACTGAAGAGTGAAGACCATCAATTCATGGGTACAAACGGAAATTGATGCAAAGAATAACAACTACTAGTCAAGTGCTTATCAATTAAAAAAAGCCTATGGGAAAATAATTATTCAAATTTACTTACTCTAAAAGCAGACAAATATGGCTAAGAAAAACAGAATAATTTATTACACTCAAGACTTTTAAAACTTTTAAATTTGGTAAGGATCAAGTCAGACATGAGGAAAATAACAATAAAGCACCTATGCTGTGCAAAGGATAAGATTTTCTCTATGACTAAAGTTTTCCTCATATATTACAAGACATATTCAACACTAATTTATAAAAATTTTCTAAGCTTATCTTAGAATGACCACAGAAATGAAAAGCTTCACTGTTTAAGTCACCTACCTGGACTTTATTTAACACTAAAAAGAAATAAGATTTAAAAAAAACTAACTTTACAGTAGCAGAAAATTTCAAACTGCCAAATGAAAAATCTCAAAAGATGCCCCCACGAAAACATTCTTGGTTAAGCTCTGAAAATACGTACAAAGATTATATACGGAGATATGAATGCAAACGAATAAAACGTGCTTACTACATTAATAAATTTGTGACTTCTCTTGCAAGACTAACTAAGTGAATTAGTTAATTAGTTGGCAGTATGGTAATAAGTGGTAATTGCATTAATCACACCATGGGGTAATTTAACGGCCGTGACCAATTATCACCAGCGTGGGCAGGTGTGCTAAAACTGCCGGGAAGAGCCTTCACTTACTGTCTCTTACTGTCCTATTTACAATCTTTTGAGTAGCAATCTGCACTCCTTTGGCAAGAGTGGCCACTTTAAGGCTTATTATAATTACCTTATTTTCTCAACAATAATGCTCAAGACTTAAAGAAAACTCTGGGAAATTTCTCAGTATAGTTCAGAAGCACTATACAGCAATTTAGTTATAAAAGTGGCACAAAGTTATACAAAATATTTTTAACAAAGTCTTTATTACACACGTAAAAAAATAGGTGCTTGTGAAAGTGTGCATGTGGTGCGCTGGGAAGGGGGATAACAAATATGTAACACAGTCCCAACCATCAAAGACGGAAGGAAGCTTGGCTCATCACACTAGAAACGGAGAAGCAGGGGGAATTTAAGGTGCTTGATTGCCAAAAAGATTAATCTGGATACTCAGGGTCTCAGGCAATCAGCTGTGAGGTGAGATTCAAGACGGCAAAGGAATTTCAGAGGAATGTTGACCAAATGGAATGATTGAAATGATGGAAAGGGGAAGCTACTTACAAATTACAAATGAGTAATTTGATGGTAACTTATTGTGTAATGTAATTCTATATTAGGCAATATTATTTTATAATATAAGACTTGGTTATACTCCCAAGTTTGAACACTTGAAAGAGACTGACTTCTCAAGATTGGCAAAATGGAGGTACAAAGTCAGCTCTTTAAATCTTAATAAGATCCGACCCATGAGGAGTGAATTTATGCAAATATATATACACACATGGTCTCACACTGTTAAAAACCCATGGATATTTCTGGGAAAGCCCATACGGTCAGGAAATCCCAGTCCTCGCCCACCCCCGGCATGCTGGAAACATTCAACAGTTGTTTAGTAAAAGAATAAAGAGAGTATAGCTCATCAAAGAGTCTTGGTACCTCACACACATTTCATCAGCCACCATCCTGGTGGGTCAAATGCAGGCAATAAAATAAATCAGTTGTTACTTCTGACTTGAAATAGCTTTTCATCCTGACTAATAATTTATACTGCCACTTGGAAGGCTGATTAAAAACTGGCTATGAAATTTAGCATATGTTCACTGTGTCTGCCCCCAGGAGAAACTAGGCCCCCCTCAAACTGCTCAAGATACCTCACAGGTACTTATTTATATTAATGACAGTGGGTGCCAATGATGACTTCTAAAAATACATAAATTCTCAATGGAATAAGCAAAAGTCTTAAAAGATCTTATTGCATATACTGACGTTGAATGTATACTGACACTAAAATCGATAAAAAGAGTGATTTTTTTATTTGCTAAAAATGAACACCAGGGGCCGGCCCTGTAGCTGAGCGGTTAAGTTCACTTCCTCTGCTTCTGCGACCCGGGGTTTCGCTGGTTTGGATCCTGGGTGTGGACATAGCACCGCTCATCAGGTCAAGCTGAGGCGGCGTCCCACATGCCACAACTAGAAGGACCCACAACTAAAATATACAACTATGTACTGGGGGGATTTGGGGGAGAAAAAGCAGAAAAAAAAAAAAGCTTGGCAACAGTTGTTAGCTCAGGTGCCAATTAAAAAAAAAAAAACACCAGAGGTGACATTTTCATACATAACTCATTGAAATAATTTCTCTCCATTAACATTCTAACACATTCTGCAAAAGTCCTTGAACCCCAAGAGAATGTGGTCCCTTCTCTTCCAGCAGTCCCAAAACCTCTGGGAAAAAGAGCGTTATGGAATTAAAGGATGAAGATACAAATTTAAAGGGGATTTGATTTGGGATGGAAATGCTGAGAGGAATTACATTATAAAACAGCAGTCTAATCTGTTCTTGTAGTTTTTATTTCTTCACGGGGCTTCTGCGTGATTTGTTTTCTGCAGTCTCCTTAGTACCTAGAACAGAGCCCGGCACACAGCAGATGCTCAAACATGTTGAATATACAAAATCGACTTCAGCCAGAAGAGTTTAGTCACTTCTGTGTCGCTCCTGGTTACAGAGAGCTGTGCAAGGCAGAAAGATGAGCTAGCTGGTCTTGACAATGATACTTATGATTCCCATATTACAGAAATTATGACTTTAGGAATGTAATCATATAATGTATATTCATAGACATTCATTATATAATCAAATTCATATAATCACATAATAACGTAATCATTAAAGTTGACATTCATTATAAAAACATTATAACAGAGAGAGAGAATGATAAAGAATAAAATAAAAGCTTAGAATTCTGCCTCATGAGATAACATTTTTGGTATATTTTGTTCCAATTTTTTTTTTTTAAAGATTTTATTTTTCCTTTTTCTCCCCAAAGCCCCCAGTACATAGTTGTATATTTTTTTTTAGCTGTGGGTCCTTCTAGTTGTGGCATGTGGGATGCCATCTCAGCATGGTTTGATGAATGGTGCCACGTCCACACCCAGGATCCGAACTGGTGAAACCCTGGACCACCGAAGCAGAGCGTGTGAACTTAACCACTCGGCCACAGGGCTGGCCCCTGTTCCAAGTTTTTTTACACATATAATTACTAAATATAGATGATATATATAAAATGTTTTTGTTTTTTTCGGGGGGGGTTGTGAGGAAGATTGGCCCTGAGCTAACATCTGTGCCAGTCTTCCTCTGTGTTGTATGTGGGACGCCACCACAGCATGGCTTGATGAGAGGTGTGTAGGTCCTAGCCCAGGATCCGAACCTGCAAACCCTGGGTTGCTGAAGCAGAGTGTGTGAACTTTACTATGCCACTGGGCCAACCCCTAAAATGCTTATTATTTTTTAAATAAAGGATTATATAGTGCTGCATCCTGTCTTCCTTACTTAGGTGATAAGCGAGTTTTTCCACATTATTAAATATACTCGAGCATGTGTTCTGCTTGCTGCAATGGATCTTATTTCATGGATATAACAAATTATTTCAGCCATTCCCCAATTCCTAATTCTTGTAGGTTTGGGGGGAGAGAATCTTATTTTTTGTAGGAAAGAATATTTTTCCTCTTTTCTGAAAAGTTGCACCTTTATTTTTGTTTCTTTCCTGACTGCGTGGCTTAGAACTTCCAGAAGAAGTTTAAATAATAGTGAAAATTACATGTTCCTGATTTTTGCTGACATTTCTGATGGGCTGACACTAAAAAGTAATTGCGAAGTAAATATTTAAAGGATCTATAAATAAAATATTGATAAGTTTGTTGTGTACATTCATTATGTCAATTTCATGTATAAATTTCCTTTCCTTTCTGGATGATATATCCTTTCATCAGAAGAGGAAACTTCAAATGCCAAAACCTATCATTTCAATTTAAAAATAAAAGCTAGCAATCACTGAAACTAGGCCAAGCTCCAAAAGTTTACTTGTAGCTAACAAAAAGAACAAACAATTCTGAACCAGAAAATGATGCCTCAAGAGGGACGCATCGGAGCACCCTCTCCAGGCACTCCTAGGACAAGGGATGGCCTCAGTGCCCAGTGCACCCTAGTGGCCAGTGAGCTAACCAGTAGGGCACTGGCCATGAAACTAGGCCTTGGATAATTAGGAGTCTGTCTGTCACCAGGAACAATGTCCTTCTATCACAAAGCATTGTTCTCCAGCTTCAAGAAAGAAGCAAAAATAAAACAAAATAGAAAAAAAAAGCCTGAGACAAGTCTTTTTTTGCAACTCATCAAAAATAAGAATGAGTTTTCCTATTTATTCCAACACATGATGTTTTCAGCAAAGACAGTAATAAGTGTGCTGTGCATGGAGAAAGTTTGAATAGTGAGAGAAACCTATAGGACCAAAATGAAACTGGGAGAGAAAATTAAAATACTTAAAAAACATTTCACAGGGGTTGGCCCAGTCATGTAGTGGTTAAGCTCACGTGCTCTGCCTCAGTGGCCTCGGGTTCGTGGGTTTGGATCCCAGGTATGGACCTACACATTGCTTATCAAGCCATGCTGTGGCAGTGTCCCACGTACAAAGTAGAAGATTGGCACGGATGTTAGCTCAGGGCCAATCTTCCTCACAAAAACACAAAACAAACCCTCAAAACATTTCATAAATCCAATTTGTAGGGCCACACTCCATGCTGCTGAGCATACACAGCAAAAGGTGTTGTCAGCAGGGGGCTTTCTGTTAAGAGGGTAAAGAAAGTAAAGATGGTGAGGGAAATATCTCTGTGCTACAAACGGTAGATTGTGACATCTTTAAAAGAAAGGCAGAGGGAAAGATGATCATGATATTATAGCCTAGTCTGTTTATAATTTCATTTTCAATTTAAGGATACACACATGTGAAATATACTCATTTAAAAAAAATACATTGATTTCATTCCACAAGGCATCCTTACGAACAATAAGAGTAAATGGGGGTATGGAACAGAGACTCATCGACAAGAACTAGAAAGACAATCTGGGGTGCACCGAAAGCAGGTACGACCCACCTCGTGGTTTAGAGTAAGACTGCGTTTAGATACTGGCTCTATCAGGTACTGTGTGTGGTCAGGCTGGTCATCAACCTCTTTGAGCCATGGAGTGTAGACAACCCTAACTCCTACCCTCACAGGGTTGTCAGGAGCAGCTAGAGAGATGGCCGACACGAAGTCCATATGGTCAGCGCTCAATGTCAGCTGCACTCATGATGATGAACCTACTGTAGACCCGTTGTAGCCAGCCACTCTAGTTATCACTCCGGCCAAAGAATTAAGACTATACTGACAAAATCCACCGGCCACACTCAGTCAGGCAGGGCAGTGAATAATGCTCGATGATCAGTCTTCCTCAATGCAGTCACCTTACAACAAAGTCCTTGTGATATTCGAGAACTTCAAGAGCCTGTACGTCTACACCTCAGTGTCTTTAGATGACTACTGTCTGCTCAATCAGAATTGGTTACCAGAACGAGGCTGTGAGAACAGGATGAGACCCTAACAGTCACCGGGTCTAATGGCTGACAGATTTGTTTTTAGCCACACAACCAGTTACCGTAACAAATTTTACTTGTAAGGTCAAAAACGGAGGATCTGCCTGCTCCAGCACCAAGCCTGATTTTTGTTGAATACGCTGATCCAAGTTAACCACCCAACTGTCCCTGAACATCACAGACATTCTCCCGTCTTCTAAGGAGAGATTCCCTTCCAGGCGGGAAGTCTTTACCATGACTTGGAACAAGAAGGAAGCACCTACTCTCACACAGTGCTGCAAATGTAACTACTTCTGTTTTTATTAAAAATAACTTTTTTAGAAACAGAAAATAAAACCTGTCACTCTTAATAAGGAAAAATAAGGAAGTAACTTACAATAACTTCCCTCAAGGATTCCTGGTCGCTGATTGTCTTGTCTTCTACACATCCAGACTGATTCAAGTAGTGGTAGTTTTCTGGCACAGATAAATAAAATTCTTCTACAGAGAGAAAAAGGGAAACGTAACATCAATACTTGACCAGCCAGGATAAGACAGAATCCAAAAGAGTTTCCACTTTGTGGCTTTTGAAAATAAAGTACAGGGGCCAGCCCCGTGGCCCAGGGGTTAAGATTGGCATGTTCCCCTTCAGTGGCCTGGGTTCGGTTCCCAGGCTCAGACCTCACATCACTTGTTGACAGCCATGCTGTGGCGGCCACCCACGTACAAAATAGAGGAAGAAATGACACAGATGTTAGGTCAGGGTGAATCTTCCTCAAGCAAAGCAAATAAAATAAAGTACATAAATAATTCTATGCTCCTAATAGTTCCCTATTAAGATAAAAAAGCTCTTTCTTCATCATCATCTAGGGAATATAGGAGGAATTTAAGTAAACTAGATGGGATGGTAGAAAATGTTACTAAAAAAAAAAACGGATGAGGATCTGTTTTGTTTGTTTTCTCTTGAAAATCAAATGTTTAGAAACTAGCTTTATTCAGCTGTGTTTTAAAAAGTAAAACCAGTTGTAATTTATATTTTTTATAAATATCCTTTAAATCAGAAAAGAATTAAGATTCTAAAAACAAACCAACAAAAATTTCAAGATTTCTCTCTTGATGATTTTCCCTGTACATCATTTGGCTCTAAAATGAACTCACCATCATCTGGAACTTTCCTACATTTTGTTTCAGTTGGTGAAACATCAACAAAGTCTACAAAATGTCTTCCCATTTAGTGGTGATTTTTAAAGGTGAAATAAGTTGCAAACAGGCATTTCTCTGCCGTCGTCCTGGTCACTCACCTCTCTCTTCGTGTTCCAGCCCTGCCAGCAGTGCATAGAATATGTGATAATTCCTTTCCCCAGGATTCTGCCTTACTACTCGGTTCTAAGGAGAACAATCAGATTTCTTTTCAGACATGTTTCCTCTGCTTCATTAACACAAACCAATAATTTCTGAAAATTGTTATTGTGGAAGAAAATGTGAATTAAATCATGTTTACTTACTTTTTCTAATAAATCTTCATGTGAAAAGCAATGGCGAGTCAAGGAACAAAACAAGGATATGACACGCTCAATTACTCCTTAATTTTCTATTCTCCATTATTACCCAAATTCATTACAATTCCCTGTTCCTTTGACATTGAGACTTCCGGTGCCAGAAGACAAGCCAACACAGCATCGACTATTTCATCTAAATCCAATCTCAAGTGTGATCCATGGTGCCCCAGGAGGTACCAAACTGACAGAATTGATCCCAGAAACAACTATCTGAAGTTTGATCATGAATCCAATTTTTCAGATTATGGACATATCAGAGATTTTCTCCTAGAATAATTAACAGGTCAAGCATAGTAATATCAGAGCAATAAGCAGGTAGCACTAGAAAGAAATGCTCCACATTCATTATCTGTCCTTATTAAGCAAGAACAGTTTCTACTTAGAGAGTCAAATACTACAGACAAAAGCTAAATGAAACAGGATACAATCTACGATTTTCCCGCCCTGAATATTTCCTTTCTGGCAGATGTTCAGCTGGACAAACTTCCCAAAGCGACTGGAGTTGTTGTTGTACACGGTCTTGGCGTTGCCGAAAGCTTCCATGATGGGGCTGTGAAGGGAGTGAGGACAGCGGCGAGTGTTAATTAGGGTAGATCTGAAAACAGCAAGAGCATTCCTCATGAATGTCAAAATAGACGATTACAAGAAAAATCTGAAATCGAAAGGGCCTGTGGTGGTGATATTTATTTACAGAAGAGCGAGATTTTCAAAGCACTTGCTGAAATGGGTTTATAAGGCATATCCATTTGAAGGAGAGATCTTACAGCTGGTTGTGTAGGCACAGGAGGCCACCCAGAGTTAAGGGGACTCCAGTGGCTCATCCCTGCACAAATTAGCTTGGGCTTTATATACACAAGCCAGGGATGGCACAGAGAAAGCTCCCACTCAAATTCTAGGAACTCAAAAAGTCCCAGTTCTGAAAGTCTCATTTGTTCTATGTCCTCGGGGCAACTCATTTAACTTCTTTGAGTCTTCTCCAGCTGTAAAATGTGGTCAGACTAGATCGGGGGGGTCAGCACATTTTTTCTGTAAAGGATCAGATAATAAATATTTTTGGTTCTGCAGGCCATGTGGTCTCTGTTGCAAATACTACTTCTGCTGCTCCAGCTTGAAAGCAGCTATAAACAATACATAAACGAACGAGTGGGTCTGCATTCCAATAAAATCTTATCTATAAAAACAGGCTGCAGGAGGAAGATGAAAACACTCTAGAGATGGATGGTGATGATGGCTCCACAACAATGTGAACATACTTAATGCCACTAAGCTGTAGAGTGAAAAATGCTTAAAGGTATAAATTTTATGTGTATTTTACTACAATTAAAAAAATAAAGTTCGGGGGCCACCCCCATGGCCGAGTGGTTAAATTTCCACACATTCTGCTTCAGTGGCCCAGGTTCGCAGGTTCAGATCCCGGGTGTGGACCTACTCCACTTAACAGCCATGCTGTGGAGCCATCTCACATACAAAATAGAGTACACGTTTTGCACAGATGCTAGCTCAGGGCTGATCTTCCTCAAGCAAAAAATAAAATGAAGACTGGCAAAGGATGTTAGCTCAGGGCAAATCTTCCTCACCAAAAAAAAAAGTTTGAATGCTGAAAAAAAAGAAAAACAGGCTGCTGGATATGGGCATCAGGCTGTAGTTTGCTGACTCCCCAGACTAATTTCTAAATAAGAGATCTGTGAAGTCCTTATTGGCTCTAAAAATCTTACCAGGCACAAATCAGACACTGGGCAATTATATATTTTAAATAAAATTCTGATGATACCTCACCACACAGCCCTCTTTCAAAGTTCTGAGGCTCACTGCCATGGAATGTATCCTCGATCTTCTGCCACATGAGAGGCTACTAAAATGCCATTTTGCTCATAAGGCAAAGGACCGAATGGGGCACAGAGGCTTGCTCATCTCTACACTAAGCCCTCTGCTCCACAGCGGTTGGAGGCTGAAATTTCTGCTGATAACAAGGCCTTCAAAAAGCTATTGAAGGGCTCTCTGCTAGGAGGCGGCTCCAGAATGTTCCTCAGAATCCCTCACCCACCAACTCAAACCTGGCCCAACAATGGAGTGTCAGAGTTGTTGCTCAGGTTATTAGAAATCGTTATGCGCATGTCAAGACTTTTCCTTGAGAAATTGTAAAAGAAAAGTCAAGAAAAAGAGAAAACAGACCCACTAATTTTACTTCTTCCTTCCACAAGCCATACTGTGAGGAAAGCAAATCCTATCAGTTGGAAACAAGAAATCCAATAAAGAAATACCTGCTTTCAAGAATAGCTTGTTCCACACAGGATGTCTTCTCCTTTGAGGACAATTCCAAAGATTGTTGACTGATGACTGACAAAAACTTGAGGATCAATTTAGTGCTTTCGGTTTTACCTGCCCCACTCTCACCACTGAAAGATAAAATGAAGATGTTCGTGCTTCTAAGTATCATTTGTTTGAAAAACCACCCTGGCCAATGTCACTACAATTCGTCCACAAAACTGTTGAAAAGTGGGAAAGCACAGATCAAAATGCCCATCTCAAGAGATGAGTCCAAGCAAGTGAAGTCCTTTCTCCAGCTGGCCACACTGTTTCTGCGTCACGCACGCCTCTGTCGGCGCATAAAGGGAACAGAACTACCTTCACTAAGTTAAGGTAAGAAGATGGACGGTGCCTTTCGTGGAACATAAGCTCTGCAAGTAGAGGGGTCTCTGTTTTGTTCACTAGACTGTCCTGGATTCCTCAACGGTGTGGCACTCGGTAAATGTGTATTAAATGAGTGGGGACCTTAAGAGTATCTTCCTGGGAAACTTAAAGCAGGTAAACACGCATAAATGCAATCATTCATCAATATTATTGAGGGGATGAGGTAATTGACCTGCAGGTATTCGACCCAACTAAATCATTTCATTCCCCAAATAATCCTGAGGAGGAGGCAGCGGCTAAGCATCTGAGTCAGAATTTAACACAAGGTCTGTCTGAGGCCAAAGTCCTGCAGAAACCGTGCTTTCAGGATAGTTAAGGAAAAGTGAGCAACTCCATGCAGAGGGAGGGGAGGCCAACGAGAGAAGTAAATAAGAGATGGGTTGTAACTTAAAGGATAGGCAAACATGGCCGGGCAAAAAGAAAAGGGGAAGGATCTGGAGTAAGACGACAATGTGAGCGAAAAGTGCAGAAACCAGAAGAGCCTGGCAAGATCTGTATGGGACTGGGATTCTGGTTAGGTCAGCTGGACAGAAATTAGAGGCGGGGGAGAAAGAAGGGTGAGAGGCTTGAGGTGACCCCAGGAGACGGAAGGCAAAGACTGAGCTTAGCAAGGCCGCCCATAATGAACACAGTTCTGGAGGTAATGCTCCAGCAGGAGCGAGGGGTCCCTCAGGCAGATCGGCTGTTGTCATCATCTAGGTGTGCGGTGGTCGGGTCCCAGACACAGAAAGGAAGGTACAGAGATGAGAGAGATTTAGAAGGAGAAACTCACTCACTTTTGTGTAAGACACCATGTCAGTACCATGGGGAGAAGAGAAGTAGTAAAAAGGCAGGGAACTTATAAGAAAAGCAAATTAAAGGCATAAGTAACAGTAGAGCAAAACCAACAATATCACAAGGTAGCAGGTTAACAACTGCTAAGCCGGCAACAGAAACAGATGAGCTCCACCTGTGTTCTGAAGAAGAGGCCCTCGGTGAGAGCCAAGAGCTGGGAAGTTATGAAAGGGGAATTTTGCTGGAAACGTGGTAAATGATTAAGCACACGTAAGACAAGGAGAGGAAATGACTCAGAGGGGATACCGTCTGCACCCGCCCGGGTGCCGCAGGCCCACAGGGATCTCCAGTGGTCTAAGCCAAATGCAATAATTCCATTTCCCTGGCCAGTGACAGGGTTGGCCATGGGCAGATGTCAGGATTTCAGCCAAAGAGACTTAACATCAAGTTGCTGACGGCTCCTGGGAAGGTTTGCACACACACATAAGAAGCCAGGCAGAAACCCTCCCTTGCTGCAGACAACAAATACCTGGGAATCCACACCTATCTTGAGATCATAAAGTGAAAGCCAAGAAAATCAGAGAAGCGCCCAGTGGGAGTGGCTGAATCCACAGCCGTGAAAGTGCCCTGCCTGGTGTTGTCTGAGATAATAAAGGTCCATGCAGGTTAGGCCAACTTTGGTTGAGTTTTCCGTTATCAGCAACGAGAATCTTCCTAGGACAGGGCTTAGCATTCATCTTTGCATAACTGGTACCTGCCTTGCCCGGCGGCTGGCACACAGGAGGCATTTGGCAAGGATGGATTGAATGAGTAACAGAGACACTAAATGAAAGTTGCAAGAAGAGATTTAAATAATTCTCCAGGTTTTTAAAAGATGTTCATCTACCTAGCAGTTGATGACTAAATTCTTTTAAAACAAGCAAACGAAACTTAAAGGGATAAGTTCTCTAGCTAAAACATGTGAGGCAGAAATAATGTTACGTGTTCCCCAAACCCACCTCTTTATCCTCCAGCACACAGAAGTAGATGACAATTCAACCTCCACTGTAGTAAGAACAGCAATCAGTTAGTAACAAGGGTCGGATATGGCCAATTAAACAAGAGGGTAGTTGAACAACTGAGTAACAGGGATATACGCCCTTTCCACGTCTGATGGCTAAAACCCCCCTTCATGGTCCTCTGCTCTCTTGTCTTCCACACCCCCCTTCTGGGGCCCTCAGGGATGACAGGTCTCCAAAACAAAAAACAAAGTAACATTCGGAGTAAAGTCAAGATTCTCACCTTCCCACATGGGGCTGCAAAATAAGCAAGAAATAAACCATTCCTGTGTTATGCCCCTGAGATTTGGGGGCTGTTTGTTACAGTGATTAGCATACCTTGACGAACACAATGTGGCAAAAATACAATTATGGAAAAGATACCGTTCAAACTTGACAGCAAAGGCTTCGTCAAGGAGAAGAAAACCCAGGACTCGCAGTCGTTAATCAGACACAGACATCAGTCTATATCAACCTTCAGCCGTATTCTTTCTCATTGTAGTATATTTTCTTCAAGCATCTTCAAGTATATCTTTTTAAATACGTAAGTAAAACTTGAAACAAAAATAAAACTCAGATTTGTACAGTGCCCTGCAAGAGTAATTCTCAAACTTGGCTGCACATTAGAATCACCTAATATAGCCCTAATCTGAACCTATCACGGTAGAACTCAGTCATCGGTACTTTTAAAAAATTTTCCAGATGATTCTACCATGAAGCTAGGTTTTGGAACTACTGCTCTTGGAAGTAGTCACACATAATTCAGATGGGACTGCACCAGGAGATAAGAAGTGGGATCACAGTGTTACATGATCAAGGCAAAGAATAAAAATACTTAAACTATTCCGAAATTGTTAAAACCCAGCAATATGCCGGATGTCCCATGTCAAAGTAACAGGCCTTTTATCCTCGCCTCTTCCACCTCCCCCACCTCCGCCTGAGACTTTTAACATGCCCATGAAAACAATTTATTGAGGGTCAAACCAAGGTGATCTTTGAAGCAATAGAGAAAGAGCATCTCCACAGGTATTCCTTCCCTTCTTAAATATTCACACGCCTACTATGGTCAGGCCGCATGAAGGGCTGGGAAAGCAGTCCTGAACAAAAGAGCCACAGACAGCATCTGTCTATGATCCAGCAGTAGAGAGAGATCAAAGAGTCACAAAGTATGGTCAGTGCTGTCAAGTATAAATCTCGGGCGACAGGAGGATTCATAATTTAGATGGAGGATAATGGTTGAGTGAAGATGTTTCTGGGGAAATGACATTTGGATAGAAACTTGAGGACATGCACAGGAGTTAACTGGGTGAGGACCGAAGGAAGGGGTGGGGCATGAGGCTGCCAGAGGAAACTGTTGGATGCCCTGGAGGACGGGAAAGCAGCCTGCAAAGCCACAGTTGGGGAATCGAAGGGACAGCGCTGGGGTCCTACTGAGGCCACTGTTTTCCAGTCAAGCACGGAACTGATTCTTTTAAATAGGGGAGTAGGGTGGTGTGGAATATCATGAATCACACCCCCCCAACATTTAAAAATTAACCGTCATTATAATGATATATATGACATAATATACATATAATACATTATATATTATGTTATACATGTGTGATACAGTGGTTATAAGAAGTATATACTTGGTCTTTGTCCTCTTCCTGGCAGAGTTCCTAAAGCACTTGGAATTTCCTAAGGGACCAGAGTGATTGTTTAAAGTCTTTTGTTATGTTAATGAGATGACTTTTAGAAAGCCCTTAGGTAACCAAAAGTTGGGGGGCTGGTTGCCAGGGGAACCAACCACGTGCTTAGAGGGGACGTTCCTCCCCTCCCCCCACCTAAGGGGAGGGCAGAGGGGCTGGAAGTTGAATTCAGTGACAAATGGCCCATGATTTAATCAGTCATGCCTAAGTAATGAAGCCTCCATAAACCCCCAAAAGGACTGAGTTTGGAGAGCTTCTGGGTTGGTGAACACATGGAAATTCGGGGGAGATTCATTCAAGCTCTGTGCCCTCTCCCCATACTTTGCCCTCTGCATCTCTTCCATCTGGCTGTTTTTGAGTTACCTCCTTTTATAATAAACTGTTGATTCAGTCAGTAAAATGTTTGAGTTCTGTGAGCCGCTCTAGCAAATTCATCACACAGAAGGGGTCACTGGTACATCTGATCTATAGCTGGTCGATCAGAAGTACAGGTAACAACTTGGACTTGCCTGGGAATGGCGTAGATAGTGTCCAGGTAGATAGTGTCAGAATTGAGTTAATCATTTGGTGGACTATATAATACAATATATGCTATATAATACATAGCATGGATATTATAGCATTATAATGATACATATAATTAGGCATGTACTTCTTTGCTTGTTGTAATTATAGAACTATAAAGCCAAAATAAATTTAAGAATTAAATACAGACCAATAAAATTCAAAATAATTTAACCCTCTGGTGGACGTCGTTCTGCTCAAACTGAAGAGCTCGTGGCAGTGTGACTGCCTTATTGCTCCTCCTCGAGCCTGGCACGCCTATTCTACCACGGAGCGTGTGGTGACTCATTTATTCCACCTCTTTCCCCATTCCAGCCACTGTAAAAGAGTAACTCATACAGCAATTATGATCTTATTTCACCTTCCCTTACAGCAAACACATCACTTACATATCCAGTCCTACATTTTTCTCATTAGCCCATGGCAATTATAGTCCCAACCCTTGGCGCCAACGTGATTGCAAACACAAACACGGGCTTCGGAGAAAACGTGCTCACCCAGATGAACCCAAATGAGCTTATACTGTTAACAAACTTTATAAAGATGATAATAAAAATGAAAAAGAGAAAGAGAAAGAACCCAAAGCACTGGAACGGGGCCTCGGAGGATGTATCAAAAGTTTTGAGAGTTTTTCGTAGGTAGAATGGAAAGTCACAAGACAGTTTTGAAGCAGGAGGGTGTCGTGATCAGGATTTAAAGATCAGTCTGTGTGGAGAATGGACAGAGGGAGGCAAGAGACGACACAGGGAGACAGGATGTGAGGGCAGAAGGGTAATGAGAGGGGGCAGCAGAGAGGAGGAGTGAGAGGCTCCAGGAGTGACTGTGGAGGGAGAAAGGAAGGGATGCTGATGGCCCTGGTCAGGAGGGTGGACAGGAGGCATGGGGAATGACTCCTGAGAGCCCAGGGAGCTCGCTGGCATGAAGACCTGGGTGTTGGTAACACATGAAACTGTCTACGTAAGATCGTACACTTTACTGTATGCAACTTTACCTTCGTTTGGGGGCTGTGGGAAGAGACTGACTTCTTGATCTCAGGCTAGGGACCTGGTAGGAGAAAGAACCTACTTGCTGAAAATGAGAAGCATGAGAGGACAAACACATTTTGGGGAGGAAACCAGGATGAATTTAGGACATGCCACCCTGAGATACCCATGAGACAACTCTGTGTTGATACCTTAGAGGCACTGGGACATACGTCCAGAACTCAGAAGAGAGACTGGAGGGGGAAGGCATTTAAGCCTGGGGAGTCATGCAGACCCAGAGAAGGAAAGGCAGGTTGGTTAGAAGAAGAGCAGGTGGAAAATGACAGAGGAGCGGAGGAATGCCCAGAGAGCAAGGAAGAAGCCCAGAATGATGGAGCCCCATGGAGGAGAGGGGGTACTTTGTGGTGTAAGGGGGGTGTGGAACCAAAGGTGCATCTTTCTTTTCTAAAGACGAAACATTCTGGAAATTTCTGAATGATAATGCCAATGATGCAGTAGAAAGGGAGAGGTCAGAGAATCAGGGGCAGGGAGGCTCAAAGATGAAGCAAAGTGACCAGGAAAGCAGGAAGGAGGGATCCGGAGCACAAATGAAGAAAAGGACCTCTGATGTGAACAGGGCCCTTCATCCACCCCACAGGCTAGTCTCCCAGTCCAGTGCAGGTATCAGCAAACTATGGCCCCCAAATCTGCCCTGATGTCCGTTTATGTAAATACAGTTTTATTGTAACAAAACCCGGCCCTTCATTTGCTCCCTGAGTGCTTTTGCATACCAAGGGTAGAGTTGAGTGGTTCTAACTGAGACAGTTTCACCCACAAAGCCTAAAATATATACTCCCTGGCCCTTTACAGAATACCTTGCTGACACCTGACAAACATTCTCAATCCTATGAATCAAATTCCCCTGGTTCACATGGTTTTCTCAAAATATACATGGATCGCTCCCTCCCTCACTTGCTAGATGACTTAGGAAGCTTCACCACTGCCCTGAGGATTTAGTCCAAAGGTCTTAGTGAGCAGGACAAAGCCCTTAAGGCGGCATCCTGCACCAGGAAGTAGAATTCTGTTCTGAAACTAACACAGGGAGACTGAATTTCAAATCCTGTGTCTGTTGCTCACAGCTAAAGTCTCTTTGGCAAGACACTCAACAGCTCCAGGCCTCAGCTTCCCCACAGAAAATGTCCCTTGGTCTTCTCTGAGGATTACACACAAATTAGTCTTTCCTGATGAATGTCAGTTCCCTTCCTCTGCTTTTCCAATCCCAGCCCCTTCGTGTCCCTTAGCAAATCCCATAGCTTTACAGGCATATCTTCTATTTCCAAATATCTACGTTTTTGCAAATGCTTCTGTGCCCTTCCTCCCCTCCATGCTGGCCATATTCCTACATACCCTTTCACTCATGATCACATGTCACTTTTATGAAATACTTTCTTTATTCCTTCTTGAGCATCTACTGCAACCTTCTCTGAGCAACCACGTACACATTTCTATCACAGCATTTGGCAGGCTGTATTCAAATTACTTATCTACATCAGTTTCTCCCCATCACAGTAGACGTTCCTGAAGGGCAGTGAGCGGGTTTTATCCTTTAATCTCCAAAGCCTAGCATGTAACTTGCTGTATCACATGAGCAAGAGGCTTGACTCAGGCCTTACTCTGCTTAGTGCCCCTCTCAGTCAGGACACAAGTTTTGTTCACTGTTCCAAGTCAATCACTTCTAAATATGTTACTAGAAATAGAAAAAGACCAAACACCCAATTACCGTTCCAGAATATAAACGACATAGTCAAGAAGAAATCGTTCCAGTTTTGGAAAACAAAAACACGTAAAGCAAGCAAAGGTCCTAAACCCACAGTTGCCCTGGAAATGCCTCCTTTGATTGACAGCTCTTGAATGCTGCCCCTACTAGACCTTGTTCTGGGCAATGAGTTTCACAGATGAATTAGCCACAGGCCTTGCCTACACTATCTATCTTAAAAGGTCATATATACTGAAAAGACCATAATAAACTAAACTCTGCCTGTCCAATACAATGTCTGAAAAACTGAATTCAATGAAAAATGTGCTAGATCAACCAAGATCAAATGCTGACCTTGTCAGTGAGTTGAAAAAAAATTTCAAGTTTTAAACTTACATGTTTATATTTTAAAAACTATAACAGCATAAACATTCATTTAAATGTGCACAAAAAGATAAAACTAGAGCTTGAGAGGTAACAATCTTGAAAGTAAGACCGACCAACAAAAGAGGCTTGGACTAGAAGCCTAGAGACGTGACATTGCCAGCAACTAACCGGGGACCTTGGCCAAGTGACAGAGGCTCATAAAGTGAGGGAAAAATTGATCTATGAAGTCGTGTCCAGTTCCAAATAGGCCTATTATCTAGTTTCAAAGGTATTAGCATGAGAATGTTTTGAAAGTAGTAAAACGTTATATCCACCAGGGGGCAGATCATGCCTGAGGAAATCTAAATAGGGCTACTGTGCCGGGCAATTTTTATTTTTATACTCAGTTTTCTCTTAATTCCCAGAGCCCAAACCCCCACTAAAAAAAGGAACTGCTGGTGAGATCTATTAAAAACCAAAACACATTTTAATGAGAAATCTATTCTTAAAGACTCTGTTCCCTGAGTTAATTTAGATAAATACAGCTACTCTTTTCACAGCAGCATTACACAATGAGAGCTTTCTATTTGGGATCCACTCCCGTCCCCTTCACCCACCCCATTCCCCCCACCTTATTTTTAAATACCGCAGTCTTCGGCATGAAAATGCCAACCCCTTTCTGTTTTATTACACAGACACATACATAGATATATATGTATATGCACAATGATCTCACTTGATTTTGCACTTTCTCCCTAAGCTGCTGTCTAGCAAGCTATCTATTAGTCATGCTCTCATCTTTTCCACTGAAAGTAACAAATACAAGCAATTATCAATGGCAAATATTTAGACACCTAAGTCTGGAAAACAATTCAATCATCTTAAAATAGATTAAGTTTTCTTTCTTTCTATAAATCTTATTAAATTATATTCTGCAAGCTGAAATAGTGACCTGAAGTTCTAACTTCTGAGCTTTAGAGAAGTCATCGAAACAAGCCCACAAATAGTGCTTCTAGTCATAAGGCAAGTTACTTTATTGGAAAAGTGACTCTTAAAAGCCTTTTAAAGATATATATAAAGTAGTTTCATTTTGATTAGTTACAAATTATAATGATTCATATTTACTTAACCGAGTAAAATGACATGTCTCTCAAGTTTCCGCAGCCCAGAACATTTAGCACCACGAAGGTGGAGAAGCGAAGAGAGTATGTCCGCCCAGATGCTTCTCCCTCCGCTTAGAGAAAGAGGCAGACAGAGGTAAGCAGAGAGAGCGACAGAAAATGAATGAGTGAGAAAGGCATTCCTCTGTCACATTCATATAATTCTGATTTGTTACAAAAGCACAAGAGTAATGAGTAAAAACTGCCAGTCAGAAGAACACAATGCCCAAAAGTAGTTTTGTGTGTGTGGCACCTGTAGCTATCATTATAGAGTACCCACATCACAGAGCTGCTGGAAGCTTTCAATGAGCTGATGCCTGAAAAGTTCTTGGCACCGTGTCCAAAACACAGCAACCCTTCAGAAACCATTAGCTATATTTCTTACCCATCTTCAGATACCACGCGGGACAGTGGGCGGGGGCTCCACTTCTCTTCCTTGGGTTTTCCCAAGGGGCCTCCTCTGGCTTCTCTGCCCACCCACACTCTCCCTCCTGCCCTCCCTCCCCATGGGAGCAGGACTGGCTTCTTGGAGGTGAAATGGGGGGAAGGGCTGGTCTGCCCGTCACCATCCGGGAATTGGTTTCCCCCAGTGTTTGTGGCCACCAGTTACCTGCCTGTATCCATGAGCAGGTGAGTCTCTCTGCCTGCCTACTTTGGGGCTGCAATTGTTAGCAAGCCCGATTGGCTGGAAGTCTAAAGCTGACATATGGCTCTCCATCTGTCTCTGTGCCTTATTTCCACTGAATCCGAAATCTGGAAGGGGAGAAGAAGGTCTTGTGTGCTGTCCTCCTAAAGACCCTTTTGCTTTCCCTTTCCTCTTGAAATAATATAATTATTTTGCCACAAGTTGGGACTACAAAGCCACCTAAACCAGATGTCAAAGTCTCCTTTTACACCAGCAGTTTTAGCATACTAGTGGTTCTCAGTAACAGCCATGCTCCATGAATCAACGCCTTGGAAGGACAAATGAACGAAGCACTTGAATATTCCACAGAAACCTCACTGAAAGCGACATTCGGCACATCTGCTCTGGATATCATCCAGCGGTGTTTTGATCGTCACTAGAACATGATTCCAATGTAAACAATTAATAGTGACACCCAACAGGATGACACTAGAATATAGGTGGTGAAGCCAATTTGAATTAGTTAATAAAAACCAAGAAATATTTTTAAAGAAATGTATTCTACTGCTTTTTTAGATAGTTCCTAGTAATCAAGTTTTGATAGTGGGCTTTCTAGCAGTTTATTTTAATAAATAACTAAGACTCAGCTGAAATAGATACGTCAAGACCCTTCTCTCTGGCCAAAAAATTAATTGAAACAAGCATGCCTTTCTATCATTTTCTTAACATATAAATAGCAAGTCCCTTTTCTGTAGCTAATTCAAAGGTAAGTGTTAGGAACATCCAATAAAAATGATTAAAAATTCTTAAACTTGAGAGATTCTATCTAAAGTAATTTTATATTAGGGAAAAAAGAAATCTTGCTCAAATATATAAGCATTCTGTCTAGCACCCTAGAATATATAAAACATTTTAAATTTGGAAGAACTAGGCAACATTTCCTTAAATCGACAGGACCACGCAGCAATGGAATAAACCAAAGAATAATTAAGGCAAATAAAAAAAAAGAAACAAAACAGAGTAATTATTCTGAGGCCAAGAGCCAACAAAGGTGGTCCATCAGGTGGGCTCTTCCTGTCTTCTGAAAGCAGTAGTTATCAAGCTACTCAAAACAGAAAACTATATCTGAGAAATTCAGGCACTTATACAATTGTTTTCATGAATGTTCTAAGCAGGTGTTGTGTTGTGGGGGTGGGCTGAGAAACAGCTGCTGGTAGGCAGACCAGTGGCTCTCCACATGGTGCCCCCTCCAGCCCTCTGCCAGCCTCCTGGTTGGCTGGTTACCTGATGAGGACGCACTGGTTGTCGTGCCGCTTCCACAGGCAGCGGTAACACTCGTTGGCGATCGCGAAGACGTGGGGGGGCAGCTCCCCCAGGTGGCACTTGCTGTACCGCTCCATGGTGGCGCGCTCATACAGGCCAGCGATGGTCTTGTAGGGGTTCACGGAGGCGATGATGGAGCCGATGTAGGTCTGCAAGCACACGGGGTGGGGAGACAGAGGGACACCCGGTTACACATGGCACCGACAAAGCCTTCTTGCCTCCACCCACGCTGGGACAGAGACGGAAGAGTCTGGATGCAGCTCAGTGCTGGTCCACACTGGGAATGGGGCTGCTGCCACCTCTCCCCGAAGCGCTGCCTGAGCTCTAACAGAATTCACCTGAGTGCGAATTGAGGGGAAAGATGAACTGTTCCCCACTGCATAAATTTTTCCTATACCTTTTGGTAAAAATCTTGTCATTCTATACAAATGATTGAAGCCAATTCAAAGAGGGCCCGCAGTGAAAGAAAAACAAGAGAACGAAGAAGGGGAAAGCGCAGGCCCAAATCCCTGCTCTTGCGTGACCTCCTAACCCCGGTGACCTGCTAATCCTGTCCCAGGCACAAAGGACTGTCCACTTCCAGCCTTCTTCCTCATCAGGTGGTCATTAGGATTCAAGCAACGATGAGAGAGCCAGAGGGGCTGGGGGAGGGGAACGGACAGTTACTGTTTAACGGGTAGAGTTTCTGTTTAGGATGGGGAGAAGGTTCTGGAGGTGGATAGTGGTCACGGTTGCACAACACCGCAAATGTATTAACACACTAAATTGTACACTTAAAAATAGTGAAAATGGTAACTTTTATCTTATGTCTATTGAGCCACAAATTTTAAAAAGGAACAAGAACATTTTGAAAATACCAGGTATTCTTTCAGTAATCTCAAACACCTCATGGAGTGCCATATAACTTATCTGGAGCTTAGCTGACTGACAATCTTACCTTTCTGGGACAAAATCCAGGCCAGAAATTAAGCAAAACCTTCAGAGCAGGAGAGCAGAAGCTACAGAGCTATTAAAGGGTAACGCCTTAGGCCGCCTCCCACAGACGTCACTGTTCACTTGTACTTCTGGGAGAAACAGTCACGAGGGTTTGGTTATCTGGTCTCCAGGCTCAGACACAATTGAAGAAGTCAGAGGAGGCTGCAACCACCACCAAAAACCAGCTGACTTTCACAGAGCGCGTGCACGGTGCCAAGGGCTTTCCGGAGTGTTATGCACTGAACTGTGTCCCCCGCAAATTCACTTGTTTGAAACTACCTCAGAGTGTGACTATATATGGAGATAGGGCCTTTAAAGAGATGTTTAAGTTAATAATAGGGTGGGCCCTAATCTAATCTGACTGAGGTCCTTATAAGAAATTTGGATACACAACATATCACGGGGGTGGCTTAAGTAACACAAATTTATTTTCTCACCATCCTGGAGGCCAGAAGTCCAAGACTGAGATATCAGTCTTGGTTTGGTTACTCTTGAGGCTTCTCTCTTTGTCTTGCAGATGGCCACCTTCTTGCTCTGTCGTCATATCGTCTTTATCTGCGCCCACCACCCAGTGATATTTTGTCATGGTGGCCCTAGCAGACTAATACACAAGACCTGACCCTGTAACAGCCACAATAACCGCGTGAGGTTCACAGAATTATACTACACCTGTTTTTCAGATGAAGAGACTGAGGCATAGAGATAAAATTTTGTGTACAGTCACATAGCCGGTAAGTGGTAGAGGTGAGACTTGAGCCCAGGCACTCTAATTCCAGAGCCTTCTCTTTCCATATTCCTTGGCAAGGCGTGGCAATGTAACAGAGACAAGGAAAGGCAAGAAACACTAGACAGAAAGTCCAAACATCCTGAGAGCATCTGTACCATATTATAGCAATTTGTAATCATTTATATTCATAGTGACTGCCAGGAACACCAAGCAAAGTATCGCATGTTCCGTGTAACTGTTTTCAAATGTAGGGAGGTCTATAATATGTTTTGGAAATATTTTGAACCAAAAAATATTAAAAACATAAAAGAGAGATTACCATATGACCCAACGATTCCATTCCTAGGTATACACCCAAAAGAATAAAAATGGATACTCAACAAATACATAGCAGCATTATTCACAACAGCTAAAGGTGGAAGCAACCCAAACATCAATCATCAGATAGATGGGTAAACAAGACGTGGTATATCCATACAAGGGAATATTATTTGGCTACAAAAAGGAATGAAGCACTGATGCTTGCTACAATGTAGATTAACCATGAAAACATTACATTAAGTTTAAGAGGCCAGACACAAAAGTTCACGTATCCGGAACAGGTAAATCCACAGAGACAGAAAGATTGGTGGTAGTTATGATACAGTGGGGGTGGGGAGGCAGGAATGGGGAGTGATGGCTTAGTGGGTACAGGGTTTCCATTTGGGGTGATGACAATATTTCAGAACTAAATAAAGGTACTGGTTGTACAACACTGTGAATGTACTACATGCCACTGAACTGTTTACTTTAAAGTGGTTGGTTTTATGCTATGTGAATTTCACCTCAACTAAAAAAAAAGATTCTGTGCTTTCATGGCTAAGTGTTCGGGTCCCTGGAAACCTCAACTCTCTAGAAAGCTGATTTTTCCCTGTTAGAGCACTCTGGGGAAGATTTGGCAGAGAAGGAAAGATGGAAGCTGCTTTTTCCTCTGGGAAAGGAAAGTGTCCTACTTCTAAAGGAGAAAAGAATGGCCTGGTTCCTTGGAGGATGTCATACATCCTCCATCAACACCTTGATTACCGGCATTCTGGTGCCTTCTTTTATGTCACCTCTTTGCAGAGGTGAGGGAGGGAGGCGGGCGATGCGTGAAGCTCTGGGTATCTGGCCCCTTCCTCTAGTTTATCTAAAGCATCAGGCCTGTGTCTACTCTTTTGGTAGTTGTATGCATTAATATTACTATTTTTATTCTGTAAACTATCAAAAATGTTCATTTTTCTGTGAAATGCATTCTGACTTTTTTTCCTCCTTTGGCAGAAGTCATCAGTGTCATCCCTCTTTAAACAGCTAGGTAGGCACACCCTGCCCTCCTCTTTCTCACGGGCAAGTGAAACGTACAAGCCACAGTCAGGGCATCAAGTTCACTATTAAATTTAAGTTAATATTAGGATATTAACCCATCATTAACACACCCTTTTAAAAAATGCTCTGTCCATATCTTGAAAATTTTGCACGTCCTGTTCACAGTATGTTCGTATAGTTGCTGTAAAATTCTGAGATGAGTCCTTTTTTAAAAGGATTTATTTATTGATTTATTCATAGAAAACATTATAATCTTTTCACAAAAGCTCTCCTTTGACAGTGATTATTTTGGTCAAAACCTCCTAGGCATGCTGCCCCCTCCTTGTTGGGGAACCTCACTAGTCGTACAGCATCCCTTAAGATATCGATCGCTCATCCTGACGGTGTGGATGACATGGTTTTTGCATGGGGGTAGGAGACCCTTGAGGATTAAGCTTGTTAGCAAAGATGAAGATAGAACAACCAAAACCGTCTTAACACCTAGTATCATTTTTAAGTAATTCACATGGCACCTCACTCAGTGAAATAGTTTTCAAGTGTATCAGAACAACAATGTAGTCAGTGGTTGTGGCAGTTACAGACAACACACATGCGCCCTCCCCACCCACTCCACAGCGTTTCTAGAGGAGGGAAGCTGGCACTCTGAACAGCAGCTGTTCAGCACAAAGCCAGCCCACGGAACTGGGAACTATTCCACTGGTGGTCACGCAGGGCGGACCCACTAACACATCACGATACATTTCCCCACTGAACTCAGTCGTTGTCGCACTGTCAGAGCTGGCCTGTCAGCTGAAGCCGTGCTCTGACATAACCTTGAGATGTGGGCAGGGCAGAGACTACTGTTCTGCCTCCTGTGACAGAGGAAAGAATGGTATATTCTCTCTGCCCCTTTAATTATAGAGCCAGTGAGGGAGCACAAGGACAAGAGGGATCCAGGTTCCCAGTGTGCCACACGTCGGGTCTGTGGGGATCTCCTTCACCACTCACTCATGGACAGAACAGGAATTGTCCAAGACTCCGTCCAGCCTCATCGCCAGTGGCCAATGTCTCCATGTCCTGTACGCTCTGCTTTCAATTAACTCTAGAATCTATCCCCTCCCATCCATCTCTGCCACCCTGGCCTCACTTGTTTAGATTTCTACAAAAGCCTCCGTCCTCGACGATTTCCCACAGTCTTGCATGCTCCATCCAAGTGCCACACGTTTTCTGAAGACAAAAGCTCTCCTGCTTAAAACTCTTCGACAGCTCCCACGACCTTCAGTGTCAACCCACAGGGATATTCGAGAGGAGGTTGAGTGGCTCCAAAAAGGTGACAGAATAGCCCAAGTCCTAATGAATTATTCTCCTAACAGTTACAGAAGGGCGGGCCTTCAGTTACTTACTCATTGAGTTTTCACTGGTGTGCCCACATTCACGCCAACTGACACTTTTGAACCTGCTAAAACAGAGGTAGGTATAGACAGCATTGCAACAATGGGAATAGGGTAAATAACAAGGAGTCCTCATAGTTTATTCAAAGAAAAACTAGGTGACATCTTAGAGATCCATCAGCAAGAACGACTATAGCCAAGGACATCTTTTCTCCCACTACCTTAAACATAGCACTTTGCATGGGTTATTTTGTCACTAAAATGCTGGACAAGTACCGTTGAATAAGGAAAGTTCAACATGTAACAAGAGAAATGGTGACTGGGGAGTGGAGGGGGTGGAAGAAAGACTAAGTGAAGCAAAGATAAAATGTAGCGGGAAATCCTAAGAGCCGGAGACATTTGTTGCATGCTTGTACCATTTATCACTCTATAAAAAGGTATTATTACTTCTCTAAAAATGGCCATGATAACGCCATGCAGTTTAAGACTCTGCACACATGCAACCCTCAAACGTGAGGCGGGGCCAGGTACTGGTTTCCTCATATTGGATTCCAAATTCCACAAGAATAAATAGCTTGGTCATTTTAACGGCTTTTCAGAAATAGAAAGTACATTCTATTTTGAGGCACGTAAAATAAAATTTCTAGTCAGAAAAGTTCCACATAACTCATCAAAAAATACATTTCCTTGCCCGTTTTAATAATCTGGAACAGCTGCAGCACACACTGCTTAAAAAGGTTGGGAGAAACTCACTGTGTTTCTTCAATCCAAAATCAACCAATTTGAGGTTTTCAAAAGGCATAAGGGTGTAATATCCAGTACCTAATCCCCCACCAAAAAAAAACACATCAAATATAATTAAGAAAACTGGAAGTGGCCTCAGATGCACCCTGCTTCTAGATACAGAGGGATCCGTGCCACCATTGGGAAGTCATTACTCCAACATAAGAACAAATTATCTCGACAGCGAGGTTTGGTCAAGTCAGAAGACCAGGAAGTCTTCAGCCTGGAGCCACCTCCCCTGGTATCCTGGTATTACAACCCCTCGGGGCCTAAGATTCTACATCCTCTGTTACCCCATGCAATTGCTTTGTGAAAGTGTTACAGAAATCAGAAGTATTTATTATTGTTTTTGTTACTGAAAATAAAACCACAACTGCTTTTCATCATGTGGTCCCGAAAAGCTGAATGGAGACCAAGTAATCTGAAATGCACTAGGGAGATTGGTTAAGGTCAGTGCCATGGCATACTTTCCTAATGGGAAGAACTTGTTTAGAAGTGGGATTCCTCAGCCAGATTTAGCTCGCACCCACCATTCTCCTCTTTCCTTCTCTCCCCACCTCTCTCTCTCATCCGTCTTCCCCTCCTTCTCCCCGCCCGCCTCTCTCATCTCAGCTAAATATGGCAATGACTTACTTCCCAAATCTTGACCTTGAATACAGCTTGAGGTTTAAGTTACAGATCCACAGACTCAATGGCCCACTGGTCATCTTCACTTGGATACTCTTTAGCCAAACTCGAAATGGACAAGGCTGATATCCCCAAAAACACCTGTTTCTTCTCACACAGTCACATTTGACAAATGGCACCAGTCTCCTCAAACGGTTAATCCAGAAATCTAGGCGTCATCCTGTGAAATTCAGCCTACTTGCCCCCAAAACTCAAACATTGAAATTCTACCTCAGTATCCTTCATACCTAAACTCTCCCAGGACCGGTTCGGAATCCCATCGCTTCCCATCTGGTTTACTGCTTGCCTCTCCTAGACAGGACTGGATGCACCCATCCATCACCCTGCTGCCAGACTGAGTTTGCCCAGAGTGCACGTTCCAAGTCGTTCCCTACAGCCTGCACAAATAAATTCAAGCTCAGTAACTTACACAGAGTCCTTCCTCACCTGCTCTTGACCACCTTGCCAGCCCGCTGCACGCACCCTTCATTCCAGCATCCTGAATGTCCTGCAGTTGGACAAACGCATCACACTCTTTGATGCAGTTGCACATGCTGATCTTCTGCTAGGAATGAGCCACCCTCCTTCTTGGCCAAATTCCCCTGTGAATGATTTAAAACTCAGCATAACTCAGCTGGGAATCATTTTCTGATCCCCTCCTCACCTCCTCCTTTGGGTGTTCATTTTTTGTGTTCCTAGTAACTACTTTTATCACACTCACTGTCATCTTGAGCTATGGTCAATGGTTTGCTTGTGTCCATCTTCACCAATAAACTGGGAGGTGTTGGAGGGAACCTGCCTTTCAATAATCCAATCTTTCAAGAAACAATTACTGTAAACAAGAGGAATGTGGCATCCTTGGAGCCTACCACTCAGCCTGGCACACAGGCAGGGCTAAATTGACGTAGATACATTGGTGGGGTGCACGATTTAACCACCAAATAAATTCACGTTTTAACTGTGTTCTAGTGCTCTATGCCCACTACCTTCTACATAACAAAACTGTGTGCCATTATTATCCAATTAAACAATTAAGAAAACATTTTTTAACAATTTAAAAAACTGTCAAGCGTTCAAGTTTGTTGAAAAGAAAACTAGATTACAACAGATAACTCAAGTTGTTATGGAAGTCAAGCTCTTAAATTCAGACGTGGTATTCCATTTGAGTGCATTTCTGAATAAAATTCCCTCCTTATTGAAAGGAATCTGACCCAAAAGACAGGCAGGAAACGAAAAAAAAAAAAATCACAAAAACAAAGTTCCTAATTGCCACCATCATGTGCTGATGTGGAAGTGGCCACTCAAGAGCATAAACGTTCGGTAAAGTTTAAAAATACATATAGTCAGACAGATGGTTACAATCATCTTTTGGCAACAGCAGTCTTGATTTCATGTGGAAAAAAACCCCTGACAAACCACACTGTATTCAGCTGTTCCCAGTACGAGACACATGCCAAGACGGCTATGCATCTGGTCTTCAGGCCATCCCTGAATCCGGGAGAGGCACACTGTTACTTGACACTGGCTATGGGAAGGGACGGAAACCAACCCAAAAACGTCTACTTTGGGAAAACTCAACTCAAGGAAATGAATCGCAGACTTAGGTTTGCATGTTCCAAACAGTAGGCCCCATGGCACGGGATGCCCAGTCCTAACACTGCACACAGCCTGCGATTTCCCCCACAGGTGAACCCAGTTCCCCTGCCTGCTGCAATCAACAGGTCCTTCACTGGCTGCTGCCTGATGACACATTGTGCTCGACAGAAGCAGGCTTCCAAGTTAATTCAGGAAGAGCATCAAACACATTTACGGATTCAGGCTGAAATGCCACCTAACCAAAGGATATTTTTCAAACGCCTAAAAATATATTAGCTGTGAAGACTCTCTTGTGTTTACATAGCATTTATCTTTAGACACAGCCCCACTTCTTAAAATGGGCTCGTTTGATTCTCATCTCTGCACTATTTGTTCAGCAAGACCAACAAACTAACCAAGGAGTTGGGTGGAACACAGCACAGCTTCCTCTGGAGCCATCCGCAACACCATAATTGCAGACAAGCTCTGAAGTTCCCTGCAGCTCTCTCCGTGATGTGGTTTTGAGCCATTCCTAACAGGGTGGGAGAGGTGTCTCCTCCATGCAACTGACCCAGAGCACGACAAACCCTCTGATGGAGAGAATGTGCTTCTCTTCCATTGCGCGGAAAACAAAACTGCCGCCCCACGGGACTTGCTTGGCAGTCCCTCCACTCTGGACACAGAGCTTACGTTCAATACAACAGAAAGCTCATCTGCTCCTGTCAACGCTGTGTTTACATGCTGGGTACGTAACAATTTCAAATGAGCCAGGCTCCAGAGAATACAGTACGACAGACATCTAAAACCCAACTCGTCTTTCCCACTCTCCTCTCCTTGATTTGCTGCCAGGACTGTCAACACCATGTTCTCAGGGCCATTGGGGCTTGACAAGGCTGGGAGTCATTAAAGCTAATCTTTCCTCCTTCACCTTCTCCTCCACACTTCTCATATCTGTTCTTCTCTAGCTCACCCCCACCTCTACCCTGGTCTAAAGCCCTCATCTCTTCACCCTTGAATTACTGCAACATTCTCGCAGCCAATCTACTCTCTACAGTCCATATCACATCACTTCCCATCAACTCTTGTAAATTTTTTCTTTGGGAAGCTCTCTCTTCTAAAACCTTTAACAAAGATGTTGTAGTCTCTATACCACCAAGCCCAGACGTTGCTGACCAGATTTAAGTAAGGAAGGGTTTCTCAGCCTTGACCCTAGTGACATCTTGAGCCAGATAACTCTTTCTTGTGGGGCTGTCCTGGGCACTGTGGGATGTTTAGCAGCATCTCTGACCTGTACCTAATAGATACCATTAGCATCCTTGGCTCTAGCTATCATAACCAAAAATGCCTCCTGATACTGCCCAATGTCCCCTAGGGGGCAGAGTCACCTGGTTGAGAACCACTGCTTTAAGGGTGTCCTGACCTCAGCCTGCCTCTCTCATCTAATTGCTCAACGTTCCCCAACAAATACCAGAGTCCATAAGCAAAGGAACTTTCTCCCAATTTAGTGAGGCCATCACACCAAATTCACTCTCATCTCTCCATCTTCGTTCATGTGTTTTACTAGCCTTTCCGTCTAACCAAATCTTATCCCTCCCTTTTGTAGTATCATGACTGCTACCCCCTCTCTAAGGCTTTTCACGACCAGCTCTGGCTGACCCACCTCTCCCCACTTCCTACCTCTTTGTACCACAAACACATATCCTGCCCCTCCTCTCCCTGAGTCTTTAGGAACTTATAGGTGTGGATACTTGTCCTCAGCAGGTCTCATCAGTGGTGGGAAGAGACAGAGGAGGAATGGACCCTTATTAGACTGTCTCTAAGGGGTGAGGCAACCAGGGGAGAGCCCCCATGGCAGGAAGCCCATAGACGAGGGGTTCAGGGTGGAAGTTTGGGATGGGCTCCCAAGTTGGGAGCTGAAGTGCTGAGCAGGGGTCTTGAATGGGAAGTCACTAGAGAATGGAAAAGGCTGACAAGGTGAAGCCTTAGGCATGAAGAACCTGGCATTCCAGGAATGAAATGCAGCATTAGGGTAGAAGGCGGGGGCTTGCACAAGGCAATTATGGAAAGCACAGAGCTGCTCTAACCTGGGTGTCAGCTCCACCACGACCAGTGGCGAGGCTGGAGTCACACAGACCTACACACGCTGACAAAAGTCAGGACAGCCTCTGTGCCCCGAAGGACACAGTGCCAAGTTCCAGGCAGGAGCTCCCTAAATAAAGATTTGGTGGTATTAGACAAATAAGATGGGGAGAAAGGTACAAAGGTTAACAACATTCCTAAAGCTTTCACTTGTCCTTTTATTTTAAAACAGCCCTATCAGATATGGGAGTTATGACATCTGACCTTTCAAAAACACATCAATTAAAAAACTCACACCCAGAAAGAGTGATTAATACGGAGCCCAAGAGGAGGTGGGTGGAGAAAAGGGAGCTCAACTCTGACGTGCCTATGTTGAGAGCTTTCTCCCTTGTAGCTGTCTACTCCATTTTAAAGAAGGATGCTAACGGCTGGAAAAAATCTTTTTACTGGGTCTAGTAAAGTTCTCAGGCAGTAAGGGTGGTCCTCAAGGAGAAAAAAGCTAAGAGTCCTTCCTACACAAGACAGTAGACCTCTCCACGTGGAGAAGGGTCTGCTTACCAGCCACCTGTGTAACCTGCCAACTCAGACCAGAAAGTCAACAAATAATGCAAGATCCAGAGTGCTGAGGAAGTTCCTTCTCAATGGCACTACTCAAGGGAGGGCACCTATAGTAGGCAGAAGGCGGCACCCCCCTCCCATGATGTCCACCTCTAATTCCCAGAAACTGTGACTATGTGATGTTGCATGGCAAGGGGACTTTGGAGATGTGATTAAGGTGGTACACTTTGAGACTGGGAGATAGTCCAGGTGGCCCAGTCTAATCACATGAATCCTTAAAAGCTGAGACCCTACCTTGGCTGCAGTCAGAGAGAGAGGAGAAGGGAGGAGGAAAGACCTGAAGCATGAGAGGGACTCGATCCACCATTGCTGCCTTTGAAGGTGATGGGAGGGGGCCTCTGGAAGCTGAGAACAGCGCTTGGCTGACAGCCAGGAAGAAAATGGGGACCTCAGTCCCACAAGTGCAAGTAACTGTCAAGTACCAGAATGAGCAGGAAATAGATCCTCCACGAAAGCTCCAGAAAGGAATGGCGCCCTGCCCACAGCTGGAGTTTAGACAGGTGGGACCCCTAGCAGATGCTGACCTGGAGAACTGCAAGAAAATGAATTTCTATGGTTTAAGTTGGTATAGTTATGGTAATTTGTTAGGCTAGCAATGGAAAACTGACACAGCACCTGTGTTACAAGTCATTTTTTTCTCTTTTAAAGACAGACAGGCAACATTTGGAGTTGGGAGAAAAGCTGTGCTTTTCTGGAAGGTGGTGGTTTTGTCTTGATGGGGCAGAGTCTGACAGGTACTGGAATCCAAGGCAAACAGCTTCAGCGATGATAAGAAAATCGTGGGGGCTGCTTATGGATACTAATACAATTATCCAAGTCTCAAAAGGAAGGCATGTAAGGGCATAATTAACCAAATTGAACTGCAAATTGGATGTAGAAAAATCCTGTGTTTTTCTTTCAAAGGGGAGGGAAGAGATCTTCATTCTAGGGAGAAAAAAAAGACCAAGATCCTATTCACGGGGTTCACTGGGCAATTCAGCTATCAGGTTTAACATCGTCATCACGAGAAGAGGAAGAAAAAAAACTTTGAAAAGGCTCTGCCTTTTAAATCCCTTGGGTAGTCTTTTTTCCTCCTAACTGACTGACTTTGTCTTGATTATTAAATGTGTAATAAGAACTTGAGTTTAAAGACAGAAGGATATGAACTCTGAAATAGCTACAAGAGACATGCACCAATTAAAACATTTTAAATCTAGCTTCATGCTTTATTAGCTATTTCTAATATGTATGGCATTTATTTTACAAACATTTATTACACAACTACCAGGTGCCTGGCAATGTCCTTGGCTCAAGACAGACAAGATAAAAACCCTTGACAACCCAAGCAGGAAATTGCTGTGTAAACAAATATTCACAGGGCAGTGTCCAATACTTAATATTAAAAACACAGACACGGCACATGGAAACCGGGACACCTGTGGAGTGGGTATTCCATGGAAGGAGGGAGTTCACTGGTCACCTTCAAGAAGATTTCTGAGATGAGAATAGAGCAGTGAAATGCATGGTCTGACAGCACATGCACAACACAGAATATGGTCACGCATCACTTAACGACAGGGACATGTTCTGAGAAATGCGTCATTAGGCGCTTTTATCATTGCGCGAACGTCATAAAGTACACTTAAACACACCTAGAAGGTTCAGCCTACTCCACACCTAGGCTGTATGGTACCATCCTTATGGGACCACCGTCGGATATGCAGTCCGTCATTGACGGAAATGTCATTATGTGGCACGTGACCGTATATAGCCACTTTTACATAAACATGGATGAAACAGTACCTTTTCTGAAGAACATATGGAAAACATTTTAATCTAAACACTGAGTGTAAGCAAGCTCAGCAAGTCAGAGCACTAGAACGATTGAATTTCTCTAGACAGGGCTGTTTGAAAACATTTGGCAAGCATTAGGTCAATCTGGCAAAAATGACACTTTCACAATATAAAAAGAAGGCAAATAAACATACTTTTTTTTCTAAGCTGAGGAAAATTAAGCATTAAAAATCCATATATATTCCTGCTCTTTCCCGGCTCCTCTCCCGGTCTGAGGGTAGATCAATTGGAGGGACCTGAATACGAAGCGTGCCTCGAGTCTCAGTTGTGAAGGCTGATATTATGACTATTCACCATCATCACAAACGCAAAATTAAATATAGCTCCTAAAGAACAGAAGATCAATGGTTTTTACGATATTAAAATTTGGGGTTTTAAAAACTGTATGAATTTGAACTTGACAAGAAACATAAACACGTATGAGAAGTTGCCTCAGTTTACTATAAAGACTCACCAACAGGCAGATGAAGGAATATATGTACTTTGTACTCTATATATCTGTCCTTTAACGGCAAAAGTGATTATTACAGAAGTGATTTTTTAAATATTACTCTTAGAATATAGATATAGTCACGTTTCATCAAAGTTGAGAGAAAAATGTGCAGGACTGCTTTATTTACTTTTTTGAGGAAGCTCAGCCCTGAGCTAACCTTCACTGCCAGTCCTCCTCTTTTTTGCTGAGGAAGACTGGCTCTGAGCTAACATCTGTGCCCATCTTCCTCCACTTTATATGTGGGACGCCTGCCACGGCATGGCTTGATGAGCAGTGTGTGGGTCCGCCCCCAAGATCTGAACCGGAAGGAGCACGTGAACTTAACCGCTGTGCCACCGGGCCGGTCCCCAGGTCTGCTTTTTATGGACATGTCTCCAACTGAAATAGCCAACAGGAATCTCACAAATAAGAAAGATGGGTTCCCTTGAATCCAAATATCCCCTTGGATGGGCTCCAGAACTGGAAAAACAGTGAAGATCCATAGAAGGAGAAAAAAGGAAGAAAACTTTGTAAATCCACATTTTCCCCCAGCCCTGAATTGAGGAAGTCACACCACTGGGCGTGACGTCTTTATCTAAGAGAACTCTTAGAAACAGAATCACCCAGAAGGAGAAAGCGGTCGGTCGAACTGCCCTTTGACTGAAATAATCCCCTCTAATAAAATCAAGGCAATAAACACAAGAGCATCACTTACTGAACCACGTTTCTAATTGGCAAATCACCTGAAAACACAGTTTTACACAGATTAACCACAGGTTCACAAAAGGCGGGAAATACTCTTTGAAAACAAAGATAAACATTCCCACAAATTCAAGGAATTTTTAAAGGGAACTTAAGTGGAACTTACATATATTTGGTTTCTCTTATACCGCTGGTGCAAGTTGTGCATGATGGAGCCCCCGTGGAACTCTGTCAAGGTGGCCATGTCATCCACGCCCTCCTCGTTCATGGGGTGCATAGCAGTCACCTTCTCGTGTGTAATTGTCCTCTGCTTGTAAGTGAATACCTGATGCGGGAGGAATTCAATTGTTGAGTTACCAGCAATGAATAGTTTCCACAATCGTTTCTCCAACTCGCAATACAAGCTCAGTACAATTTCAGCCACGAGATCCTGAATCGGCCAATAAAACATACACTGTAGAGAACTTTTTCATTTTCTGTGTGTCACCTCTCTACTTTTAAAGGAAGCAATGATTTTCACAATCGCTATTGGATGTTCCTAAAGGACACTAGTTCAAGCGCTAACCATCCTCTGGGAATCACAGCAATTATAAATTTACAGTCCACGTCTCTACACATTTCTCCAATTGACATAAATCAATAACAGTTAAGAAATGGGCTAACCAAACTTAGAGAAAGTAATTTGGGTTCACTACATAATGTTTCACATGGGATCACATATTTCAAAGTTTCATAATAAAGTTCGTCTACTTACGTGTCATAGAAATTCACCATATGTCTATATATTTGTTCAAAGATTGGAACACATCTTCACAGGAATGTATGACAAACATCCTTGGACACTATCCCCACTCTAGTGGGACAGCTAGCATTCGTGTGACCTTCAGGGAAAACAAATCCCCTTTCAGATGTAAAATAAAATCAGTTTCTTTGTTTGCTTGACAGTCTGTCTTCCTTAAAATTCCAAACACCAGCTCTGAGGGCTCATACGTGCTGTACCATGTACATGAGACAACTCTGATATTCTAAGACTGATTATTTCTAAAATCTACTCAGCACTCCTATCACAACTGATTTGGCATAAGTTTAACCAGTATCAAGTCAGCTCCATCTGCTGAGCAAAGTTTGACCAGCTTCACGTACAAACTCATGTAGTAACAAAAAGCACCTGATTGTGGAGTCTACCCCATATTTATTCATCTTACACTTTTATTATATTCATCCTTAAAATAAAACAAAAACACCAAGATATAAAAAGAACATAAATAACATGAAAAATGTGCAGTCTTCATATGCACTCACACTCAGGGGCACATATACACACAAAACAACTTTCTGGAATAGGATTTGCAGACTTCACGATTGGGAAATTCTATTTTTAAATATGGACCAGTCACCTACATGGTAACAAATTGTATGTGATTGCAAAAGAGAATGACACACTAAGAAGGCAAAAGTACCAATCCAATGGTCTGCCCAAGCCATGAAAATTGGCATGTTTTACTTTTCTAGAGAAAAATTAAAACTTCAGCAGTGGCCTTTCTGCCACATGAACCACAAGAGTTGGTCAAAATCAGTTCAGAGAGACTGTCCAAGGTCAGCCATCTCTTCTGAGGACCAGCTCAGACACCCAGCAGGAGACGTGCCAGCCCCAGCGGCCCCACCTCATGGTGGGGTGGCCAACCCCGCCACATGAGCATCCAGGAGCACCCACAGGATAGGGCAGGCCTGGGGCCCGCTGAGAGAGGACAGGGTGGGGATGTGCAATGGCCAGGATAACAAGGTATTAAAGAAAAATGCACAGGAACGTTTGAGAGTGTAGAAACACTTAAGACACTGATCTTTTATTGTAACTCATAAATGCCACGGGAGAAAGTTAAAGAAACAGAAACACTGAGGCCGAGAGAAGTGGCCTTGGGGCAACCTGGTAAATCTCAGAGGTGAAATCTCTGCCCTTAACTTGCTACAGGCTTCTGATGCCAATCCAGGCAGCTTTTCCAGAAACACTACAACTGGGTAGGGAACTTGGCCTTCCATCTAAAGCGACTGTGATGGTGGGGGCCGAGGCAGAACTTGAACCTCTGCTGAGGAGTGTAAAGAAGCACCCTGCATGCCCTCTGCTCCCAGCACACCGGAGGGTCTCTCCTCACTCTGCTCAGAGCTCCTGCCAACACAACGGCAGGTGGTTACTCAAATTTTCTCGTAGGAAAGAAGACAGGACATCAAAGCCTGCACAACTCTCTCCTGCTCAACCCCCTGCAAACTCACCATGAGCAAATCCTTCGCAACGTGAACACAACTTTTTCTAATGGTCTCTCTGAACACACTGAGAATTCCAGAATTTGAGAATAGGAATAATTTAGAATATTAAAATCATTGTCTGTATTTATATTGACTCTGAGTATAGAAATCATACAAACACTACAAGACTTAGACACTAAAAAAATATAAATATATAATGACTAAATATTTATGCCATGTATAAACACTTCATCGTCCTTCATAAACGCCCTGGGAACAGCAAGACAATGCACGAGCCCAAGTAAACAGCTCAGAGCTGGGCACACAGTCACTGAAAAAATGGCTATAACCCGTAAGTAGAGTTCCCCACCTTCTCATGTTTGACCCGCTCATATTTTCAAGAGCACATTGTACGTGGGCTCATGTCTATTCAGGAGTGGGAAAATCAAGAAAACTAAAACTCTTCTTTCTCATGACCTCAAGGTGACAGAATCATCACGGAAGACAATAATTACATAAACAAAACCAGAGGCTACGAACAGAAAAAAAGATAGAAATATTATGTCAAGAGAGAGGATTGCAGCCGCTCAAATCAATGATTATTTCAAAGTAAAATATAGTAGAGAAATTGTATTTGTGAAAGAAAAGCAAAGATAGCCACCCATTCAGAGATGGGTTGATATTTGTCAAGATTTTAGAATGGTGCCTGGCACATGGAAGGTGCTTTAAATAAGTGTGATAAATTAAGAAATCTATTCATTCAAGCAAATACTGTGTGTTCTAAGCATTGGGAAGATAGCTTAGAACTATCCTGGGGAAGGAAAAATAAACCAAACGTACAAGTAAATATATGGTATTGCAGATGGTGATGAATGTCTATGAAGACATAAATGAGGGTATAGGGACTAAGTTCCAAGAGAGGTTACTTTATTTTAGGTATTTGGGGATACACAGATAGGGTAAGATCAAAGTAGAACCTTTAAGGAAGGAATAAAACCAGCCCCCTGCATTCAGTGTGTTAATGCATACTGGTTGAATAAACATCTGATTTAATTTAGAAAGATTTCAAAGGATTAATAAAACCCATAATCTTATTCGAGAATTTTCAGGGAGAGCCCCTTGAACTATCAAAAGTTATTTCTATGTGCAAGAATTAACAGGGTATTAGTTGCACAATATTATTCCCAAACAGCAGAAAAGAAAATACTATGTTTAAAGAAGGGAATTCTTTTCACAGGAATTTTTGGAAACAAACACAGCCAAAACACAACAAGATGTGTTCCCAAAAACCCAACTCAGAATACGCTGAGTTGCTTCAGTGTTATTCCTACTTCACATACTAAGAGAAAGGTGGTAAAGCTAAGAAACGGAGCAAAGTAGAGAAGGTTAATAGGCAGGAAATTAACTTAGAGAAAATGGGGCTTCAGAACAAACAGCTCCCATTATAGAAACACAAGCCAGTGGTCACAAGACGGACTGGATTAAGCATGGGAGTTGAAAAAGGAAACCAATCAACAGTATTGGAAAAACAACTCAGCGAAGGCTTGCCCAATGCTGGGTCCACTTCTGTATAAGAAATGAAAAAGGCATGGAGTTCATTAGATAAAAACAGCTGAGACATTATTAATCTCCCTTTATTTTTAACCTTAGAATAATACACACATTGCAAGAAACCCCCATCATGCTTACGGGATAGCTCTGTAGGACAGAGAGATATATACAGATTTCTCTTATTACAAGTCATTAAGTACCACCAGTCATAAAACCTAACTTTTCCAATGGAAGAAAAAAAAAAACCCTACCACGTCCTCTCCTGATGAACAGAAGGCATGGAGGATGTTCCCAATCTAGGCATTTCATCTCACCATAGCCTGGAATTTCTTCTAGAGCAGATCTCACTTTTGCCCACTAGGGGACGTTTGGCAATCTCTGTAAATATTTTTGGTTGTCACAACCGAGGGGAAAGGGCAGGGGGCTGCTGGGATCAAGTCAGTAAAGCCTAGGAAGGATACTAAACATCAAAGAATTCTCCAGCTCAAAATGTCAAGAGTGCCAAGGCTGTGATACCCTGCCTGGTCTAGAAATGCCCGGACGTCAACCAACCAGATGTCTATGCAGATACTAGAAAAAATGAGGGAGCCAACGTCTATAAGCAGAACCTTTCATAAAACATAAAAACAAATCTTATAGAAACAATCAAAGAAATAAAAACATTGAAAGGAGGTAAATCAAAGGTCAGCATGACAATATCATGTAATTAAGTTTTTGAGTCTTCCTTATTAGACCCAAGTGAAGAAGGGTGATGGTGGTGATGATGACGATGACGACGATGACTTCCAGGCACTGGGGTTTGCTTATATTTTTGCTATTATCTTCTAATTGTACTGTATTATGGTCAGACAATATGGTCCACACTATTTCTACTTTTGGCCTACCTGGCCCAGGGCTGCTGTACCTGCTGTTCCCGGGTCCACTGACATCCTCTACTCTCCTCCTTTTGGGTCTCAGCCCAATGTTCTCCTCTCAGAAGGACCCTCTGCCACCCTCCTCCTCATTGTCTCATGTGTGCTGTTTTCATAGCCCCTTACACAGTTTGTAATCACTTATCTAATAGACTATCTTACTTGTTTAAAAATCCTCTAACCCCGACTCTGGTACCTCTGATCAGTAACTTAACTCCTTCGACCACAACCTACAATAAGAAATGTCCTATATTGTAAACTACTATACACATAGTTTCATAAAATATTTATCATCACAGTGTTCAATGTACCCCAATATTTTCTATTCTATTTCTTTTAAAGGCTGGCTGTGACCCTCTAAACTGATTTCATGCCTCACTATTAGGGGTTGCAAACTACAATTTGAGAACTCTACAAGGGCAGGAAGCGTGCCCATCTTGTTTCCCCGTGCTCAGTCTTGGTTCACTATACAGACTCACTAAATACAGAATAAATGGTCCCAGACATCGAGATGGGTATAGAAAACAAGGAGAGGCAGAGTAGGTAATGACCAAAACATGGCCTTGGGGTCACTGGAGTCAGATCTGGCTAGACTCGTTTCTCCTAGATGGACGCTTCCGATAGCTCAGGGATAAGGAGCAAGATACTTAACTTCGCTGGCTCACAATTTCTCCCTTCTGTAAAATAATAATACCACCTAACTCATAGAATTATAGTGAAAGCTAAGAAAATAATGGAGGTAAACTTCACAGCAATTGGCACCAATGAGGGCTCAATAAAACGCATCTATTCCTACCAGGGGGACATGATGCAAGGAATGGTGTAAAACTTTAAGGAAATAATCAAGAGTCTTAGCACAGAGGGAGGAGTGCAGACTCCTGAGACAGTGGCCTGAACACGGGCTGTGTGGGAGAAGGGAATGAGCAAGAGGGAGCGGTGCACATTTAGTTTTACATTTTTTTAATGATGATCTTGACCTGCACGCTCTCTGATGAAAAACTATTTGACCTAACTCTTTCTTCTTCTATTTTAATCCTTTTGTACCAATCTGGCTGGCCTTGTTTAGACGTTCCCTGAAATTGTACATTGCTCCTGGGGGTGCTCTCTTAATTTCCTTTCCTTCTTTCTTTATTGCCTCCTTAATTCACGAATTAAAGTACGATCGATGACCAAGGTTAAGACTTCTGCCTCCTGATATGTGGCTAAAAAGAGCAATCGTGTAGACCAAAAATGATCTTCCTTGTTTGAAGCTTCTCTGACTCCGTCTCTCAGCAGCTGTGCCCCGAGGACAGACCGAAGAAGGAAGCGATCCCCTGAACGGACAATCTCCTTGGCCTCTTGTTTTTGCTGCTGCCTCAGGAGATTGGAGAAAGTATTTGGAGCATGAAGATGTAAAGTCTACTAGAAAGTTGCATTTGAATCTAATCACAAGCAAATTCATACATGTCTACTCTCCTAGGGTGCAGGGAAAAAATGGCAACAGTGCCTTGCTTTCACTTCAAATGTGTCAGAGATTTAGCATCTTAATTACACGGCACAGGGGGTTAAAACTATCTTTATATAAATAAATATTTTGTTACTTTAACCTCCCTTGGTCAAGTCTGTTAGATAGCCAACTATTAAATATAGATAAAACAAAGACTGTTATTTTGTCAAAGACTCGAACTAGTTTGTGAGATTAAGTCATTTAAATTGTCACCAGGTTTTCAATGTCCAGTGTTGCACCATGCATGGCATTTGGGTACAAAACCAAAAATAAGGAAGACAGGCAGGCAGAGGGAACTGGTACTTATTGAGTGCTGGCTGCATGCATCAGGTACATTTGATCCCCAGCAGGGGAGGAAACACTGTTGCTCATTTTCTAAAGGCTGAATTCACAAAGGATCAGAGAAGTTAGGAAACCTGCCCAACAGCACACAGCACAACGAGCATTCAATTCCTTAGGATAGTGGAAAAGGATGCACGTTAGTCAGACCTTAGAGGGAGATAGTTCACAGATGGCCTTTTGAATTCCAGCTCCGCCACTTACTGGCTGTGAATCCCTGGCATGTCCAATGGAGTAAATGGGAGAGAACGCCCTCGGCCCTTTGAAGGAGAGAACAGGAATGGAGAGGGGGCCAAGACAAACACATTATGCGTTGCCTTCCAGCATGCTGGATTTACATTTATTCCATTATTTTTCATATGTTTACTCTCTCGTTCCCTCAGTCATTCGTGCCAGGCTGTAAGCTGGACCCTGGGAATACAACAATGAATTAAATGGCCCCTCCCTCAAAGAGCTTACTGACTACTGAGGGACCAGAAGAATGAATGGGCAATCATAACCCTGTGGTGGGGGGCTGTAACGAGGAAATTTCTAGGGTACATGGGAACTAGCCACGTGGGACTGACCACGGCCAGGGAAGAGCAGATACAGAGGCAAGATGGTGCAGGCCACCCATATAGTGGAGCGCGGCTGCGGCAGGGTGTGGGAGGCCCTGTCCCTTACAGTGGCACGTAGCCTGTGACCTGAAGGAAGTGAGTGTCACGTAAGCAGCTGAGGTTGGCGGGGACGGGGTGGGGGGAGGTGGCACAGACCATTCTCTACCTGCTTGTCATCATGGGCAATTCTAATACCAAATGTGACACTGAGATTATTTTTCTAGAGAAGATACAAAGAAGAAAAAACTCACTACGAAATGCAATTTAATGAGACCAACTTTCCAGACCCCCATGGGAAAGCAGTGTCTGCGTCACTTCTGGGTGTGATCACTACAAACACTGTTGTCCCCAGATGGAGGGTTTCTTCCCACTTCTGCACGCACAAATAACACACCACAAAAAGCATGAGCCACGACACAGACAACCCAGCGAGGACAGGAGGCTCCGGCCCGTCAGTCACTGAACGGTAGGCCTTAACCACTGAGCACAAATCTTTGTGATGACACTGCAGAGTCTGCAGGCAGACCAATAGGATTAAGAGGCCAAGAAGTCTGAAACACCCAGGGCGCTAATCTGTGGACAGCACATCTGCTGATGGAGACGCCGAACCATGCCACACACAAGTAGTGCTAAATGGAACTGACTCGTGTGCATGGGCAATCGCCCACTGACTGGGAAGGCCGCGAGGATACACTGGCCCTGCCCTCTCCCGGTGAACTTCAGGGAAACAAGTTAACTGTGACAGTAAGTTGGGATAGTTGGAAGGAAAGGCTAATACATACATCCACAGAACACACTAGAGTATTTGTACACAGTCACATAAATAAGATCTCAAAGCGAAATTTATATGCAACACTAGGAGTGGTGACTTTATAGAAGAATTATATACAGATTTCTTTTAAATGCTAAACTACATTACATTTTTATTCATAAAACAAAATTTTTCCGGAAAATCTCCATCCTTTCCCACTGTCCCAATCTTGTTGCTCCAGCTGAGCTAGGACGTGTCTCCGAGAGCTTCCTTGCTGCTCACAGCCCCAGGCAGCACAAGCCTACCATGAAAAGGATGATGTTCACGCCCCTTCAGCCAGTCTTTCCAAATTGAAGAATTTAGTGAAGGAAAAGATCATGATATGCAACTTTTTTTGCATTAAGAGTTACACTAAAATAAATTTATGATACAATTACACTATGCACATAGTATAATTTTAGACTTATTTTTAAAAATACATGCACGTGTGCACACATACCAGCAATTGTACTCTTGGGCACTCATTCTAGATAAATGAAAACTTATGTTTGCACGAAAACTGGCACACGAATGTTCACAGCAGCTGTATTTGCAACAGGCAAAAGCTGAAAAAGCCAGTCCCAGAAGGTCACATACTGTAAGATTCCATTTATATAATATTCTTGAAATGACAAAACTATAGAGAATGGAAGACAGACTGGTGGTAGCCAGAGGTTGGTGGGGGGGTGGGAGGGCAATGGGTGTGGCCACGAAAGGGCAACACACGCGATCTTGGGATGGAAAGGTTCGCATCTCGACTCCGTGTCCATACCCTAGTTGTGATATTGTGCTGAAGTTTTTCAAAATGCTGTCATTAAGGGAAACCGGGTAATGGGCACATGGGATCTTTCTGCATTACTGTTTACAAACGCACGTGAGTCTACAATGATCTGCAAGCAAAAAAAGCCTAAAAATACACACAAAAAGACTGGAGGAAAACATATCAGAACGCCAATAATGGGTTGCAAGTTTGTAGGCGTTTTTAATTCCATTTTTGATACTTTTCTACAACTCTTTCCTTATTTTCTAAAATTTTTAAACATTTCCAGGCTTACAAAGAGAAATCAGCCCAATCAATACCACTGCCAATGAACATATCTATCTATAACTGATTCAATTAATTTTTAAAAATCGAGCATTGTAGAACTGCTTTCGAAAAATAACAAAAACAAAACAAAATGAAATAACAAACCTTCCCCAAGACTCACCAGCTGTTAGAAGGAGAAAAGGCTTCTCTAATCCACCTGTTTTAAGCACAGTAAACTTCAGCCCAGAGAAACTCTACGAAGCAAGAAGCAGGGATGGGGTGAAAGTCCGGAAACCCCAATTCTCGGCCCCATGCTCCTGGGACAACTGGTCGACAAGCTCTCGCTTCTGAGGTTCCTTTGCTCCTGTCCTAACGTCCTGGTCCTTGCTCTAATTTTAAGTGCCCCTTTCTGATCTTTCTCCTTCCAGTCACAAGCCCCTACAGCATGAACTTCAACTCTGGTACAGAATCTCCATTCCTGTAATTCCAAAGCACCTTCATGTTTCAAAAGCATCTCAAAAAAAACCCAACACAACCAAAACAGACCTCCACCCCTCTTCCTCACCCCGTGTCTATTTCTTTAATTACCAGCTCCTCAAGCCAGAAACCAGAGTCAGTCTAAAATCCCTCCCCTTTGCTGGCACCACGTCCACTTTCCAAGTCCTGGTGACAAGATGACCGGCACCACCTAGAATCCATCTTCTCTCCCTCTCCCCCTCCCGCCTTGGCCGTAGCTTGTTATTCACATTTTTCACCTGGACCCCTACAAGTGCTTCCTAATTAGTTTCTCTGCCTCAGTGTCCGTGGCATGAATCCAACGGTTCTCAAAGTGGAGTCCAAGAAACATGTTTTACTTCTGAGTTCTAATTTTAAGGATTTAAAAAAATTTTTCATACTAGTTTTAATGACAAATTTCCTTGGTACCTGATGAAACTTTGGTTTCTTTGGCTGATGTCTCCCAAACTGGGATCAACGAGGATCTTTAAGTGGACATCGCTCAAGTCTGAACAGCACAGATGGATCTGAACTCCACTCTGCTTCCCGTTGGCCGAGCAATCAACTTGCTCCAGTTACCCGGCTCTTGAACCCTCGGTGTCATCATCTATAAAACAAGGATGATGACACCTACGCCTCACAGAGTAAGAGTGAGATCAGAGTAATACAACGCAGGCAAAGGATTTAGCACAGTTCTTGGGACTCAGTAAGGACCTCAAGTATTTCCATTGTTAGTCCTGTTACCGTTATCAGTTATGTGATCTGATGATGCCCTGATGGAAATTCTCTCAGTTTGTTCCCAATCACTTCCAGGACAAAGTATAATCTCCTTAACATAGTGTCTCTACAGTGCCTTTCCTGAGGGGCCCCTGCTGCTTCTCCCAACAAGCTGACTCCAGCCATATCTGATGGACTGAGTCACTTGCCCTCTCTCCCACCCCTCCCCTGCGTTTCACACTGCACTGAACTCTCCTGGGGTCCATCCTCATTCCTCCAGGTCACCCCTCTTCCAAGCCTCAGCCACCATGCCCAGCCTGAGTGGACTGCCCTTCTCTCTCACAGCACCCTGGACAGAACCTCTGCTGTCACTCACCACATTAGGTTGTAATCTTGTCTCTCTTATTTCTGCCTAGAAAGCAGGGGTGGCAAACTTCAGCTCCTGTGTGAAGTGGCTGATTTCCTGGAGCACTATGATCAGATCCGTGAGGACCTGGGGCTGTAGACGGGCTGGTGGGAAGGAAGGCAAGACCGAATCACAATGTTCTACGACAGTCGGGGTGTGCTGCCGTCCTCGTCCTGGACCAATGTGCGAGAACCTGGATTGTGTCTTGTGAAAACCCCTGCGTCCTCACTGCCGAGTCTAACCGTCTGCTAAAGGGATGAGCACCAGCTGCTCCTCTCTGGTGCTGAGATCATATAATGTGCACCTTGCATTTGTCAACGAAAACCAAACTCCAAACTTGTAAAGCTTGAGTTGTAAACCAACCTTTTTCATTTACTGGCTGCCTTGAAACTGAGTAACGTGACAGTAACTCCATGGCTGCTCTTAGGTGAAAGGAAAAAGGCATATTTGAGCCAAATATGCACACATCTTGGAGTTTTAAAACAGTGCCAATTTTATGAATCCTAACTTTAAGCACTACGTTTTTTGCATGCCACTCACTTCCAAGTGTCAAGTAAGAATTAAGAGATACCACACAAGGCATTTATTAATCCAGTGAACAAAAATAGATTCGGAATGATTCCAGATTCCAGACTGAATCCAAAAGTCCTTTCTGGCTTTTAGTTTGCTAAAATATCTACAAAGAGGACAAGAGGTCAGCTTGGCTCAAACTTATGGTACAAAAATGAGAACACACACCATCCAGAAGATGACAGGAAAGGCTATTGGCCTGGAACGTGGAGTCATGACCTCCTACATTTTCTCTATATGCCCACCCAGCCCCCACTGCCAAGGAAATCCACAGAAATGTCAGCAAAATGCTGCTTGAATTACTGGAAGGATTAGGAAGAGGCAAAAGGCTGGAAAAAGAAAAGACTGAAAAAAAATACAGGTCACCAAGTAAAGACAGCCAAGATCTCTTTAAAAAATATATTTAATGAGTAAGAAAAATTAATACTATGTGCTGCGATATTTTTCCTAGTATACACACTATGAGCAAAATAAGGGGGCAAAAAAGAACAGTGCTTGTTTGCACTCCCCGCAAAAGTGTCAACAAGGAATTGCTGTTTCTCTGTAAATGTCTAAGAATGCAAAGCATATAAAAGCTCTCCACAGCTTCGCCAGAAATCTGGTCCAAATGTCTAAAAGCCAGAGCACCTGAGGGTTAGAGGGACGGATGGGAATCTGGTTGAGGACTTCTTGAGAGCAAAGGTTACAAGGGATAAACATGGCCATGTTTTTGTCAATATCATTTAATTCTTTGCATAGCTTCTCATCCCCCACTGAGCTTTCCCAACAAGGAAATTTAGAAACTTCCTTTCTGGAGATATCCTTATAAGTTTGCATCTCTTCGAATTTCCATTTTAGAATGTTAAAGAATCAAAACACGGTATAAAGACAAAGGGGCCACTACACTCTCTCACTCACCACCAGATAGTCAATATTGCCATCAGACGGCAGCTCCTCCTCCACGGACGCGGATGCCCAATGCTGTAAGCCCAACTCCCCACGCCCACTTTCACCGTAACACCTATGCCCACAACACTCTCAGTCTCCATCCATCAATGCTGCTCCACCTTCATCTTCTTTCCAGGGGCAGAGATAACACAGAAGGTCCAAACCAGAAACTCAACGACCCCTACACGGGCATGAGATGGGCAGATGGAAATGATTAAGAACATGATGATGAAAATGCACCAAGTGACAGCCTCTCGCCTATGAACACCTGAAAACAGAAAAGAAGCACCAAACGCCGAGCAATCAATTCCCTCAGAGACCCAAGGATCTCATTAGAAATGAGCAAATATATCCACATTATTTTGTCACTATATATACCTATATCTTTAAAAATTTTTTTAATTCTTTGCTCTCTTAAGCTCTTGATAGCTATATATGCTCTTGTTAAATGTATGTGAGTTAATACACTGCTGGAGGGAATGTACAGTGGGGCAGCTGCTTTGCAAAACAGTCTGGCAGTTCCTTCAGAGGGTAAACATAGGGTTACCATATGACCCAGCAATTCCACTCCTAGGCATAGACCCAAGAGAAATGAAAACCTATGTCCACACAGAGTTGTATAGGAATGTTCATAGCAGCACTGTTCCCATTAGCCAAAAAGTAGAAACAACCCAAATGTTCATCAACAGATGAATGGATAAATATCACGTGATAGACCTACACAATAGGATATTATTTGGAAATAAACAGCAATGAAGTACTGATACATGCTACAACGTGGACCAACTCTGAAAGCATTATGCCAGGTGAAAGGGGTCAGACACAAAAAGCCATATGTTATGTGATTCCATTTATAGGAAACGTCCAGAATAAGCCCATCTAGAGACAGAATTAGTGGTTGCCAAGGGCTGGGGGATGAGAGGAGGAAATGGAGTGACTGCTAATGGGTCTGAGGTTTCCTCTGGGGGTGATAAAAATGTTCTAAAATTGACTGTGGTGATGGTTGCACAACTCTGTGAATACACTAAAAACCCCTGAGCTCTACACTTTAAATGGCTGAATTCTATGGGGTATGAATTATATCTCAATAAAGCTGTTGCTTTTTATAAAAATACTTGAGTTAGGCACTTGTCCCGGCAGGCGACACATGCAGACACTCCATATATACTGTGCCTTTCCCTCGCTAGCATGCCAAGCCCCCCTCAAAAACTGCAACTCACCAGTGTTGGACTCCCTTCACAGATGTCTGACCACTGTTCCAATGATTAAAAGGTGGGTGCAAAGGGGCATGAGGGAACCAAGGGCAGAAAGCAGGTAAAACCCACACTCCCAGAACGAGGAAGGTCAGCCTGAGCGTGACAAGTGGACCGTCCTTAAAGATCACAGAGAGGGCCGAGCACAGAGAAGCAAAATGAGCCCAAGGAAATCTGGAGAGGACAAGGCCAGGGGAGACACTGGAATGGATGGAGCCCAAAAGGAACAGGTTAAGGATGCCCAAGTGCCCCACAAATCAGACCAGCCTGGTCACTGACCCTGTGCCTGCCTTACTCTGGGTGTGCCTTGCTCCCTCCCCCTAGATCGCACTGCTCTCCTCCATGGATATCTCCACCATCTTGCTCCTAACCCAACCCTTTCTGGCTTTACTCCTACTTATATGTGTAAAGAAATGCAACACTAACAAGGGGCCTCACCAGCAGCGCCTAGCGCAACGTAAAGCGCGCTTCCATGAGCACCTAGTCCAAGGCACAGGGTGCTTCCCACATTCGAACAGGAGAGCTCTTCACTGCTCACGAGCAGTTGCTTGGCGCCCAGACCCCAGCAGCTAAATGCCTTGAGCCTCGGTTCTGGTGGCAACAGGATAGAACCCCAAACATTTCCAAATGCTGTAACAGCCCTGGCAGGAAAGCACTGGGCTGCATGAAGCACGGGCGTCTTCAGGGTGGGCGAATCAGGTAGATACAGGTAGACAAGGCTATACCTGGAGTTTAAGCATAAAATTTAAGTCTTGAGAAGTCACTGGCAATCACCTGCTTAATCTACAGTATACATAGTAATTGTGACAAGTCATCACGTTAGGATCACAGTCTCTGGCACCCCATCAACTGCAGTTCTATCCCCGGCTCACATCCTTGCCACATCTGATCAAGGCTGTGTGGCCTTGGGTATGATGCCTCCCCACTCTGTGCCTCTCCGTTTCCGCAACTAGAAACTGGAAAATAAGAGGTCCGCCTCACGTGACTACTGTCACACCTAAAGTAATTATCTCAGCCCCTGCCTCAGGGTAAAGGCTCAAAAACACCTGCTATGCTTGACATCAAGGTTACTTGATGCAAAAGCGGTCTGGAGGGGCTGAAAGTTCAGGTTACATGTTAAAGAGCTGACACAGGAGGCCCCTCTGAAATCACTTTATTAACCATATTTCCGGTGACTGGAATATCTCAAAACGCCACATACTATGTCATTAACAAGAACCAAATAATATAATAATCATTTGAGCAGAGCAAAATTGTTAAAAATCTCAGGTTGCATAACAATTCAGGCTGGCATCTCACACAGGGGCAAATGAGTGCACGTTACTGCTGTCTTGATGTTGCCCGAGGACAAAGCCACAGCGATCATCTGCCACTTTCTACCCTATATGCCAGGTCCCCTGACGTCAAATGACAGGTGGCGGAGAATGGTGGGTATTCATAATGTAAGGTGAATGTCCACTGCTATGGGCTGCCTTTCAAATCTCCCTGACGGTCTGGATTCTTAGCTTCCATAACGGTACCATGTGAAGATGGGCAGAAAGGTGCCATGCAGAGAAATCCAACTACTTTGCTTGCAGGGTGACTGAGACTAAGATCAATATTTCACAGAATCTATGGGAAACATTTTCTTTAATATGAAAAAGATCTCTCTTTACTCTATTAGTAGAGACACTACCAATAAATACTTAATAGACAAGCCCTCAAAAGTCATTAAATGGAGTTAACCAAGAATTTTATTTCAGAAATATATGTCAATAGGCCTTTCCACACGACGTTCAGTGGAAAGGTATTTTCTTTCTGTGATGGCTGTGAATAAGATGCTACATGAATTGAATAGTACAATGCTTTGTTCCACTTACTAATCTCCCAAATATAGTATTTATTCTTGCAGAAATGAGAAACCAGAACTCCCAGAAACATTTTTACTGTTTTTGTTAACTCTGCAAAGGTTTATAGAATTCTGAACTAAGTCCCAGGCTGAGATCCCTGTTTGGGATGCATACCTCTTTAAGAAGACATGCTATTTCAAAATGAAGAATTGTGAGAGCATCAAACAGCACCAATGCGTGCCAAGGGTTTTTATAAAACATAATCTCCCCCTCAACATGAAACACTGTAAGCGCACTTGACTAAGAGTCACATAGTAACTTTCCTACACCTGCATTGTGAATACCTGGCTGAGTGGGTGGCGGTGTGTCCCAGGAAAGCTCAGAGAAATGGCATCTGTTTAATTCTCACGCTGTGTCTGGGCATGAGACACCCCATAATGCACTTCAGCATGAGGGTCATTATGACTAATAAACAAAATCAGCACTGACACACTGCTTTTTAAATTGATTTCTATAATTTCAATGAACCCCTGGTTAAATCGGGGAGCAGTGTGCAATACCAGAGGAAGAGACCTGGGGTCAGAGTATAAGACCCAGAATGGAGGCCAAGTTGAGGCTTCATGTGGTGAGGGTCATCCTCCAGCTTCAGTGAGTTGAAGAATGATCAGCAGAATTGGTGGCTAATGCTGCCATCTGGGCCCCACCCCTATAAGTTGTAACTGGGAAGGGCTTTGGGGTGGAGACAATAAACTAGGTCTCTGCAATTAGCAAGGAAGACAACAATGCAGGTGACAACTGGGAACCAACGAACAGCGTCAGAGACCATGGTCTCCCCTCTACCCTGGAGCCCAATCTGAAAGCCCCTGCTACAGGCCTGAGATGACCCTGGACATAATTTGAGCAGCAGGCTCATGGGACGATGAAACAGCCGTTATACAGAACTGGGCGCTGTCCCCGGACACGTTCAACAAATGCCAACTATCACTCTCATTACTGACGCTACACTTACACACCCTGGTGTGACTGACGGGGGTTGCAGAGGGCGGAGGGGGAACCAGGAAACAGGTCTGTAAAACGATCAGCATGAATAGATGTGCATCTGAATTCAGGGCAATGTCAGCACGCAAGGGCAGAATCCATAGGATGTTAACCAAGTGATTATGAGGGAAGAAAAAGGGCTTGAAGATTTACGTCCTTGGGTGACTTAGCAGTACATTCCAAGGAAATAAAAAAGCGAGGAGGAGGAAGGTTTCAGAGATTTTTGGTAGCAATTCAGTGCCTAAGTAGCAAAAATTAAACACCAACAAAACCCTTGCATTCCACATTACTATAAGACCAGGCTTCAAGTCCTAGCTTCCCCATGACCTGTACTTTGGCAGATCACTTTGTCACAGTTATAAGAGGCTGTCCGTGTGCTTTAATTCCAAGTTTAGTGGAATAGGAAGGAAGAAAGCAAGGAGTCTGGGTGCCAGGTAAAAGATGGGCAGACCTGTGGACACAAGGAGATGAGAAGCAACTGGAGTGAACAGCATCTAGCAAGCTCTGATGATCTCTAGCCAGGTTTCCTACTGTAACACATCAAATAAAAGGAAAAAATAAAACAGAAAAGCTTAAGCATACTTGCCCTAAGAGAGAGTTCCACATTTCACCAACAACATTTGATTCTGCTGTTCTTAGAAACCCTTGTGGAAAAGACTATGGTCCACTTACTACTCCTCCAGGAACAGAGCTGTTACGCCCACTTTAAACTAAATCAAATATATACAGTATTTACAGGTCTTCAGAGGAGATGTTGTAATTGCCAATATGGTATAACAAAAAATAGACCGTAAGCCTTTATTTAAAATATCCTGTTGCTAGAAATAAAGTTAAAACCAATATACGCGGAAAAAAGATTCAACATGGGGAGAGCTATCTTTGTTTAAAAAATAAAAAAGAAGTGATTTAAAATGTTTAGAAGCTGCTTACATAACCCTGAAGACAGATTCAGAAAAAAAACATTATTCAGAAACAATGCGTGTTTTCAAGCAGATTCTGTTTTAAAGTTGTTAAGGTCTTTTCACTGTGTATTAGAATTGAGATATTATGGGTAATTATTTTGCGGGTTGAGCTAAGCCTATTAAAATGGAGACAATATTTCTGTACAAAAGGCCAGAACAAATTATTAACAACTCGAACAATTCTGTTAAGCAGGCTAAAACTCAACAGTCAGAAGGATTTTCCAGATTTTAGAAAAAAGGCTTAAAATGTCTTAAGTTCGTACTGATACCAAAATTTGCCTCTGTGAATTTAACACCCTTGCATGAGCAAGCATGCAACAACAGAGCTAGAGGTTAATTTTCACGTGCAAATTTTTAATTTTTCAAATTTCTGAGCTAGAAAGGACGGTTATGTTTCATGAGCTCCACAGACCATCACAACGGAGCCGCCTTTGTGGGTGTGAGACACTAATAACTAATTCAGACTCTCCTTCAACAAAGCCAAGTTCTATTTGAACTTTTAACAATGGAAGCTGACTTCTATGCCAACTTTTCTCACAAACTGTTTTTCATTAATAAGCTTTTTCGTAAGTGTGTCTAATAATAAAGCCCATGATCTCTTTGTCGTGGCTTCATTATTCCAGACTCTGGCGAGCTCTGGGGCTTGGAGCCTTTTTCAACTGGTCCAGGACATATTAGCCCTCACCGGGCATGGCCATAATGTTTCCCGCTGGGATGAGCACAATATCAGATAAGTACAAAAGAGGACTCAATCACAGAAGCCATGAGACCAGTCTTTTGGGGAGATTGTTTGGAGGGCGAATATTACATAATGAACAGAAAATCAGATGGCAAATACATTCTTGGTTTCACCTGAAAAAGTAAGCCCTTAGAAAACAGCATCTTATAGAAAATCCTTACACGTGTGTATATGCACACTTTAGAAAATGCGTCCCACACCTGTTGAAGTTTAAATAAGTGTAATTTCTGACGTGTGTGTTGACCGAGATGGGGGTGTAAATCTGGTCGCCTGTCTTTTCTCAAAAGTTCTTTTGTTCAAAATGTATTGACTCCGTGCCTGCCACTGTGTGAGAGCTGAGGAAATAAAGACGGATGAGAAAGGGACTGAGAGCTAGGCAAGAGAAGGGGTAGACAGGGAAACTGATCCTGAAAGTGTCTTTAAAAGGTGCCGTAATAAAGGTGCAGGGGCTCCAGGCAGAGAGAGACCAACTCCGCCAGGGAAATCACCTCCTAACAGCAATGCCGTCACTTCGGTGATATGACCCGACACGAGTCAGCCCACTACTCAGAACCTTCCTAATCTGTCCAAAGGAGGTAAAAAAATACCTCCCTCCTCAGCTGTTGTGAGCATCACACAGGTGGTTCCAGTGCACAGATTTAAGGGACCTGGAAGTGCAGGCATGGCTGCTGCCAAGATAAGATGCCTGCCTGCTCCAATTTGGCAGTCGGCCCATTGGCTCAATCGTGAAACAGTCAAAGGCGTGTTTTCTTGGAAATCCTGCTATGGTTTCTGGTTCTGCTTGCCCTGCTTCTTCCTGTTCTCCTTGTACTCTGACCCCATGGCCACACAGTCACATTCACGAGGCCATTCCTGCCTGTCCTAGCAGTGAGCAGAAACCACACCTGGCCAGCCCAGTTCAGCATGGACCTCTGCACATCATAAAACCTCCTACGTGCTCCAGCTTAAAGCATGCTCCCTACCCCACGTTCACCTTTTACATTTCTATGGCAATGACCTGTTCCCAATATTTCTGTAACTTGTATGGGTGTACGTGTCTATATACACATGTATGCCTAAATATGCATACACACGTATATAATCATGGCAATTCTTATCTGTATAACCTGGCAAATACCTATGTTCTATCTGGCAATCGGCCCTCTGGGAAGGTGCTATTCTAATTCTAATTTTATAAATGAGAAAACTAAGGCCCAGAAACTTAAATAACTTGCCCAAGGTCACACAGTTAGGATGTGGCAGGTACAGCTGAGAACCAAAAGACCAGCTACCAGAGCATGCCAGGCAAGTGCCAGCTGGTCCCACCAGTGTCTGTGATAGTTTCCTATTTCAAAATACATTGTTTCACTTGTTTGTTTCCATAAGATCCTATAACTTCCTTATCTAACTTTCTAAATAATATTACAACAGTCCCTCGTGTTCCCATTGCTAAAAATCAAGTTAAAATGAAACTATTTTAAACCTCATCTATGCTAAGTACTTGGACTCTAGTGAAGCACATGAAATACATGGTGATGGGTAAAATTACAGATTTTCTTTTTGTAAAGGCATGAAACAGTGATGGGAAATGGGAAGTCAACACTTAACCAAAAAGCTCCTAGGCCTTCTGAAGTTCATTAACAGCACCAAAGCTAGTTTGCACAAGTTAAGCCAGGAAGGTTAAGTGAGGGCAACAATAAATAATAATTATAATTACACGGTTACATAAGAACTTCAAATACTTAGTCCAAATGACATCATTATAATTTACCCCAGCAAACAAAATGACACACAAGTGAGAAACAGTGAGCCCAGCAAGAAAAGTGGGTTGCCCTGCCTAGGTCACTCAGTGAATCAGCTGAACGAGTCACGAAGCACAGCCAACTCTCTTTTTCTCCCAGTTGTCTCCTCCCCTCAGAAAACCGGGAGAGCTCTGGCCCATCCTTCCATCTAGGTCTCCCCATGTACCCTTCAAAAGATCTGAAAAAATCCTATTACTAGAAAATAATTTTCTTCCAAACAATTTGTATCCACTTTTCCTTTGAGTAATTCCTTACCCAACTCAAGGTTGATCAGTTGGGCTGAGCATGTTACACAAATCACAGAAGAAAAACACGTTTCACTACGATCAGGTCCACATCAGACCTTTCATTTTCACACAGTTTTCATTCTCTGAGCACCTTCGTGGAGTAAGTGAAACAGAACAACGATTCCTGAAAATAAAGGTTCTATCCAACGACTCCAAGATTTATCCATGACACTTTCTCCAACCATTTGTCTAACTGGCTCTTTCTTTCTTAACAGTCACAATCAAAAAGGGCAAACATTGTTATGAAAGCAATCATGGTAAGAAAAGAGGAATATTAAAAAAACAAAGTGGCACAGCGGTTAAGTTTGCACATTCTGCTTCGGCAGCCCCGGGTTCACCGGTTTGGATCCCAGGTGAGAAGCTGCACACCGCTTATCAAGCCATGCTGTGGTAGGTGTCCCACATAGAAAGTAGAGGAAGATGGGCATGGATGTTAGCTCAGGGCCAGTCTTTCTCAGCAAAAAGTGGAGAACTGGCGGCAGATGTTAGCTGAGGGCTAATCTTCCTCAAAAAAAAAAGAAGAAAAAAACGTACTTAGTTTATCTTTCTGCTATTTAAATTAATCTATGAGAACTAAATGTCTGGTTGTTTTCTGAAAAGCAAAGGATGAGTGGTCTTAGAGTGTATCAGAACACAAAACGGGCATAAACAGGATTCTAGAACCTAATATACACTCAACCAGTAATTCTAAGTTCCGCCTTGTGTATTAATTTTTATCCTTCAAACTATGTCAACCCAACTGTGACTTAGGTGAAAGTTACAGCAACATTAAGAACACGTGCTATTCTGATGAGATTATTCTCCATCAGTGGTTCTTAAATCAAGGTCGGCAGAAGTCTGATGAAAGTTTCACAGGAACCACCGTTAAGAAATGAGGCAGATATCTCTGCCCACCCCTTACATAGTCAGTAAAATCTGTGAACTCTCCAGTAAGATTTTGTCCAAAACAGGGGAATTCCAGATATATATTTCCTTTTTTTGAATATGTCTTAATTATCCTACCAAAACCTACAACCAAAGCCTTAACTAGATATATTAAAATGATCCAAAACCTTATCTTCAGGCACAAGGAATGAGAATAACTTAAAGCGCCTGCTACAGAACAAAGCCTCTCGCTGTAACAAAGCCCAGGAATTACAAGCCTGGAGCTGTGAGCACACTTTCTCCTGTGAGGCAAAAGATCCCTATTGTTGAATTAACTGGAGCAAGGACTTCCAAACACTTAACAGGGGCTGCTAATTTTTCAGTAACCAAATGGGAAACACAAGACAATGGAGGGAGTTTTTCATAAAGCTTAATTTCTTCAAATTAAAAGGCTGTCCTTTATTCTGAGATTACGTCCTTCCCGCTTTTGGTATGTTAAAACTGTCTTTTATTTTATTTTTATTTTATTTATTTTTGATGAGGAAGATGGTCCCCGAACTAACATCTGTGCCAGTCTTCCTCTATTTGTACATGGGATGCTGCCACAGCATGGCTTCATGGGCAGTGTGTAGGTCTGTGCCTGGGATCCAAACCGGCGAACCTCAGGGGCTGCCGAAGCGGAGCGTGCGAACTTAACCACTATGCCATGGGGCTGGCTGCAAAATTGTCTTTTAAAATTAAAATGACAGCAAGAGTTAGCAAATGCCCTTCCCTGACAATATAAAAGACAGGATTACTCTGTTGGTCTCCTAGAATTTCTAGATGCAGGAACCCAAAAGCCTGGGAACCAGCGAGCCACATCCAGGCACTGAGGAACATCAAATGTGGACTGATCATGGCCAACAGCATTCATGGGGTGCATTACTGATTTTGTTTTCAAAGTAAAATGGGGCCAAACAGAAAGACAGGCTATGGGAGGACTAGTTATAACACTACTATCTTGAAGAGTCCTAAGACGAAACAGGATTTGGAGGAAGTTTCCTTCACACCAAGCTTTTTACAACACTGAAATGTACCTTGAAGTCACTGAAAGGTGACAGTCATTTCTGGGTGTGAGACAAAGTCTTCTAGAATGGACCTGCCAAGTCCCTTTTCTTCCTTCCCTCCCACACCCAATCATAAAGGATGACACCTGGCTCCAGACAGTCATCACCATAAAAAGAAACTCTCCTGGATTTTGGTCATCATGAAAGAGTGCAGGTTTCACTGATCAGCTTCCAACACCTTTATTATCTTGGTTCTTTGCTGTCAAAAGTTTCTGAAACAGGATGAAGAGAAGCTGGGCGGCCACAGACAGGTTCATAATTAGCCAGTTGGTATTCAAAGGTGGGGAAGATCATCTTCATTGTGTAGGGCCTGCCCCTGGAATGTATTCATTAATACATGACAGCTGCTAAGTATATGTGACGTCAGGACATCCCTAATCAAGCTCATGTACTCCTTCCCTAGTCTTCAAACCAACCCTGAAAAGGAAGTAGTACCTTGACCATTTCACAGATTAGAAAACAGATGATTAACGTTACGTAGTTGTCCAGTCACTCAGTCGGTGGCAGTCACAGCTGAAACCCTACTCTTTGTCACCAAAGTCGTATTTAATCTCTAAGGTATGCCCCTTCAGACCAGGTAAGATAAATCATTTCCCCGTGCCCTCGACACAGCTGTAACTAAATCCATTTTAGTATGATACCATTTGAAATGTATACAGTCTAGAACAAAAAATTTGTCTTCATTCCTTCATCCATTCAGTATTTACTACACACCTATTATGTGGCAATATTCCGAGACTCAATGGAGTGATGAAAGGAACAGAACAAACACGGTGTCCACCCTCATGGAGCTCAGACTCCAGGGAGGGAGACACGCAATAATCAAATGTACTTTTAAAAGTTATTTAAAAATAGTAAAACTGTACTGGGAGACAAGTCATCAATGTTGGCTTTAGTTGATTAACATTGATAAAAAGTACCAAGTGAAAACAGTAACCACAAATAAGGAAGCATCATCTGGCTTAGTATTTCCCAAAGTGAATGTGTGTTAATGGGCATGAATTTTATGAATAGCTTCTCTTGCTGCTTGGGAAGCATTATTAAGCAAAGGATGAACTATATTTCTTTACTGCACAAATTAAGATTAAAGGTGTGCTCTTCATTTCTGAAGAATAATGTAGCCCATCCTCCACCTGCTTCACTCGACATCATTGAGGACTGGTGTTCCCTAGTTTAAGTCTTTGGGAAACACTAGTAACTATACCGTCATTAGTGAACCATCTGGAGTTGATATCTACCAGCTATGTACAGAAGGACCAGTCTCTCTACCAGACAATTCAAGGGGCTGGTGTCTATAGCAACATCACCAACATTACTAGTCCAAGTTGCCGTGATGGATTATGCCACTTCCGTATAAATCCTAGAGGGTAGATCACAGCTCTTCTTCAGTTGTGTCTAGGGCATCAGCACACCTTGTGGGCATAAGAATTTTTCCCACTACATTCGGAAATATGAATACTCAGGGAGATTAAAATAATAGCAACTACAAAAGCAGCCCTTACATTTTTTATTTGAATTAACTATTTTTAAAGTATTTCTCTCCTTCCATTTTGATAACTTCATTTTGATAAAAACAGCTTCAGTCCATAATATGCACATTACGTGCATTTACTGATTGCTACAACTTAATCTGCTGCTGGACAGCAATGAAGATTTAATCCCCTGCCCCATCTATTTTTTAAACATAAAGGCTTTTCCACAGGTAACTAAAAATAAATTCAAAAGACAGCTTCTAGGTATAATCTAAATAGTAACATATTCAGATAAAAGTCAGTTATGACTAACTCTGTATTAATGATCTCTATCTAAGTCTATCTATGCTACCAGAATAAAGTACACACGTTTTACCAAGAAAAAAGGTCAGGTCCAATGAGGAGGATACATTTAGAGATTGTTGCAGACTATGTGGTTGGGAGGGGAAACATTATCCCACAATACATGAATACATACCAAAATAGTTTAGGATCTGACATTCTTTTCTTGTATATACTGAAACCAAATCATAGTTGCATGAGTCAGACATAAGCTAAACATCTGGCCAAAAAACCAGATTCCCAACAAATTTGGAGAAACATCCCAATGGTGTTAAATAAATGTACTTATTTCGGAGGACGCTTGTTCACAAAATATTTGAACTAGTAAATTTAGTCGTGAAAAAAACCAATTTATTTTTTTCTTCCCCAACTTGATTTGAAATCTTTTCAACATTTCCAAGTAGCTAAAATGTATGCCAACCCATACAGAAGAAATTAAGATGGCAGGCTGGGTGCATCTGCCTTAACCTAAAAACAAAAGCCATTCTGCTCCGTCGTTAAAGCCAGCATAATAAAAGCAGAAAAAGCCCAGATGGCTTGGACTTTCTTTATACAAAGTCACTGAGAAGACTGACATCTAAACTATTTATTCAGCAAGTCTGATCCTAATGGCAATTTTAGATCCAGAATTTCTATAAGACAAAGAGGAATGCTTTTAGGAGAGTAAAAAATTAATAGTTCTACAATGATATTCCTCGGTGTATTAGTCCATTCTGACTAGCCCAGCAACTGGAGGAAAGATGTTTTCATCAAAAAGCACCATCCACTCATTCAGCTATTTCTTATTTATACTGGCCTGACATATTAAATCCGACACGCCAGCCTCCAGCTGCTTACACATTTTTTGAAAAAGAATTTTAGAAAGCAAAATAAAATAAATTCTCAATTAAAGAGCCTAAGAATGGGAATGGACATTGGCAGGGAGAAAGAGATGAGGAAAAGGCCACGTGTGGGTAAGCTCAACCTAACGGCAATTCTGACACCTTAAAGTGAGCACTCAAGAAAGGTGGTGGGAGATGAGCGGAGGAGGGGAGAGTAAATGATTCACCCTGGTTTTTCCTGCCATGTAAAATGGCTTTTAACTAAAACCAGAGACAACATAAAAGCTTTATTTCTACGCTGGGGTCAATTTTACATTTCTGAACTTGAAGTCTTTTTGGGAGAGAATGAAAAAGAAGCCATTACCTTGTGGTCTTTTGGGGTTTTTCCCCAAAGAGGTAGGCTTAGCAATCTCACCGCCAGTTACCCAGTTTTGTTTCATGCTAGGAAGTCAGGTCCCAGGTAGTGACAGACCCCAAAATTGCTTCTGTCTATGCAACAGAGAGGAAGTGATAATAAATAGATCTTTATAGACGACGTTTTAAAAGTCGGCAATTTGGGTCACACTGTTGTTATGAGGATCAAAATGAGATGAAATGAAAACACCTTATGAACTGTAGAGAATTACATAAATGTCAGGCTTATGCACACTTCCACAGACACCTCATTTTAGTGCTCACAGGAATAATGTGAGGTAGTGACCTTTCGAGACTGTTCAGATTTGCAAAATCATGATCATGATTTCTATTTGCTGAACTGGGTCCTCTGGGAAGATCAAACCAAATAACATAAACTTAGAAAAAAACAGAATTATCAAAATTAATATACAAACATATGATATTACTGGTTAATTTAGCTGAGGAAACCAGGAGAGATTTGCTAATCATTGGTTAGGATGGATAAGAGATATATAGAGATAGACAGACACAGACATAGATGCAGTCAACAAGCCTTACAAAAACAAAGTCTGCATATAACTTTAGGCCACTGACAGGGAAATACAGTTGAGGGTATTGTTTAAAAAAAAGTCACTAAAAGTAGAGATGCTAGGTCACACGTGATGTTTACTGACCGATGCCCATGAATGATTACGTACACTGGCTTCACGGTGGATGTACAGTAACAGCCCTCCTCTCTATGCATATGTAAATGAACTCATTCATCAGCCAGGGTCTTATTTTCAGTTTTATCCTAAATGCACTCATTCACAAGGGCTTATTGTGCAGCAGGTACCAAAAAATTAACTCACTTCTTTGCCTCTGGCTTTCAGACATTAATCAAATCTCCCACTGGTTTTGTGAAGGTCTGGGGTGACTCCCTCCCCAGCTGGTGGTTACCACCACGTCTAACAGGTCCCTAGTGTTACTCTCCAGGCGGGGACCCGCTGGCTCTCATCACCCTAAAGCAAGAGATGATCTGCAGACCCAAATGAGACCTGACCCATAACTGAGAAGCCCTCTTTCTCCCGTCTTCTATTTTTCTCTCTCAGATGACCTTGAGGAAAGCACTCGGGGCCAAGCCCACTCACACATAAGATGGCACAGCAAGGGGCTGGCCCCATGGCCGAGTGGTTAAGTTCACGCGCTCCGCTGCAGGTGGCCCAGTGTTTCGTTGGTTCGAATCCTGGGCGCGGACATGGCACTGCTCATCAAACCATGCTGAGGCAGCGTCCCACATGCCACAACTAGAAGGACCCACAACGAAGAATATATAGCTATGTACTGGGGGGCTTTGAGGAAAAAAATAAAAAAATCTTTAAAAAAAAAAAGATGACACAGCAAAATGAGATGATCCTTCCAACTCCCCAAGTTTGGCACATACCCAATAAACACCTGAACTAAAACGGCCAGTGTAAACCCCCTGGGAATCCCTTCCAGGAATTCCTCAAAAGGCTGTGCCAGGCAGCCACAGAGCTGATGAGGAGTAACAGCAGTAAACTGCACCCGTGGGGACCAGTGAGGGGAGAATTAGAAATGAAATGGGGATGATTCGAGACATCGGATAAAGAGAATCTTAAAATTTCATTATAAAAAAAATTCATTATCATAGGTCATCTCTCCTCTTAAAGTTCCACCTTCTCTCTTTACAAACTGCTACACTTCTACAGCGTTGTCAGATAAACGTAGAGGCAACCTGCAGTGAATGCTGTCCAGGCCTCTGAGCTTGGGCTGATAGCACACAGCCTCACCTGTGCTGGGAAATATTCATGACGATCTCTCACCTGGTGGGACAGAAGAGGCAGGAGCAAAATGGTCCCTGGGAAGCCTCAGATCTACGATTCTAGCACATTACTATTTTCCCAGAGAGACAAGAAGCCAACTATTTATTCTCGAAAGCTGTGTAAGCCAGCCCATCTGCCGTCCTACCAGATTGTCCCTGAGGTTATCAGCGTCAGGATGTCCCTCCCTGAGCTACCAGCCCTCCTATCGAGGCTGGTGTCTGTTCTTCCAGTATCAGTGTAAGTCTACTTTTATCAAACCTCTGCTTAAATTAACCGCTTACCTCCTCCTGGCTAAACAACCCACTTGCCGGGCTGCTGCAGAGCCCACTCTCTAAGGCTTAAAGAGCTTTCAACCTTCTCAGAACTATGAAAAAAACATTGTGCCCATTTTCAGATATGAGGCTATAACTAGAAATAGTGCCTAAGAGAAAGACTAAACTGATTTTTTCCTCAAAAAATGCATGTAAGAATTCTCACTGCTCTTAACTATAATTCTCATCTTGACCTTACACAAAAGACCACCCTTACTTCTAGAAATATTATATGTGTGACCCCATTATAAACCCTATAAAAAGTGGTTGCATATGGCTAGCCATTCTTTGTCTTTTACATTTTTCTTTTCTACTTAGCTTTAAAAGACTATTCCTTTAAATAAAATGTGACATATCCATACAATGGAATATTATTCGGCAATAAAAAGGAATAAAGTGCTGGTACAGGCTACAACATGAACGAACCTTGAAAACATAACAAATCTAAGCAGCCACTCACAAAAGATCACATTATTGTATGATTCCATTTATATGAAATGTCCAGAACAGGTGGATGTATAGCGACAAAGTTGTTGCCTAGGGCTGGGGGGTAGGTGGGTGTGGGGTGGGAGGGTTTACGAGTTTAGGTGGGAGGAGGTGAAAGGGTGCAAAGTTCCTTTTTTGGGTAATAGAAATGTTCCAAAATTGATTGTGGTGATGGTCATGAATATAACAACTCTGTGGATATAATAAAAGCCACTGATGTGTACACTTTAAATGGGTGAATTGTATGGGATGTGAATTATATCACAATTAAGCTATTAAAAGAAAAAAATCTATTCCTTTTCATTTCAGATCACAGCTCAAACTTATCTAAGTTATTAACCAATCAAATCCTAGCTGCTAAAATGTGGCTACAGCTTCTTTTTACTCTTTCAGCTAAAAGTAACACCTGCACACTATTTTTAAATCTCGATCAAAAAGAGCAATGAGCCAATAATGGATACTTCTGATTATGATTTCCTTCGAAAGGCAAGAATTATTTTTTCTATGGTATTTACATCATCATACCATCTCAGAGAGTGTCTCAAATGGGAAGATCCACAGTAAGTGTTTGGATGTGGATGCTGACACCTACTCTCACTGGTGCTACCTCTAGCAAATGTTTATGAGCCTCAGGTACTATTTTCTAGGGCAAGTTACGTCCTTTTAGTGAAGGGGAAAAAAATAAAGCATAACTTTTTAAATGAGCAATCCTCACATTTTAATTATGAACCTTTTTTTCATCAGAGAAAAAATGCTCAAGTTGAAATATCTGCAATTTTAAGCTCTCTGGCTTATCACTGCTCAGGGAAGGAAATTAGGTTAATCGGACAGGATTTTGCCCTTTACAAAGGCATGCTGGCAAACTTCCTTGGTGGCCTGATCTCTTTTGAGTCCTTTGTTACAACAGCTTCCTGAAACTGGGGACAGCATATGCTCCAGCCCATTGTCATTGAAGTGAGTGGCTCTCAGCATCACCCAGCAAACATCTGTCATTAGCTCCCTTTGCAAGAGGGAAAGCAGATGCTCAGAGCAAGCCAGGGTGACCTCTGACGTGGCAGAAAGATGGATACATGGCAGAACAGAAGATCATTCCAGCAGAGAAAAATACTTGAATCCTCAAGGGTTAGCTACTCAGTTACCCTCAGTGGAAGACTTGAAAATACTATTAATTATTTCAAAATTATTACAAGAACCATTTGGAACACCCAAACAGCAGCTAGATTAACCAAGCCACTTGAAACCAAGCCACTCCATTTGGAACTTCTAATACAGTCCACGTGCTGAATTTACAAATGTAATGTTAAGAGTTTTATGAGAGACTGCCAAGGCGGCTATAAGCCTTCATCTAGGAAACCCTTCGGGGGCATTGTTTCTCTCAAAAGTTCATGCGAATAAACAAAACCATCATATGACACACTGCAGGATGTATTACAGTAATTTAAACAAGTTCACTAAAATGTATTGACACAGATATTTGAAAACAAATACCAAAGAAAGAACGGTTCAAAATGAGTCGTTTCTCAGAACATTTATTCAAGCAAAGCAAGGAGGAAGAGGGGCGCTTGATTCTACAGGTGGGGCCCCTTGTCCTCGATTCTGATCAGAGCCAGCACTGGGGGAAGTCAGGTGCCCGGGGCGCACAGTTTAGGGATGAGCCAACCCTGCGGGCTGTGCAGGCGGCTTCAGCAGGTGCATGACCGACTGCTTCTTTACATTTTGCACCCTATGCCCACCACTCATCTTACCCTCGTCCTAGCCCCCTTTTTGGTTATGGAATATGGAAGAAAATAGCATCTTATACATAAGGCCAACTATCCAAAGCTTGGGAGTTCTAACAGCAGTTTCTAAATATGGATTCATTCTCCTTTCTTCTCCAGCTTTGACACCTCACTTAGAAAATGAGGGATGCGCATTTGCCTAGCACGGCAAACGGTATGTTAACAACTGCTCTTCAATATTAAAAACAAGCATTAGGTGTCAAAATTTATACAGCAACTTCTGAAAGGGTATAAGCACAATCGACTCACTTTTTGAAACACTTCCAGGAAGAGACCTCCCCTGGAAATGCGTTGGGATGTTTAACACGTAACACACAAGCTTTTCGTATTTTTGCTGTGCCTGCGAGCGGCTCTCCATTAACCCAGAAAAAAATACCTGAGTACAGACTAAACCATCGACAGGTGTTAGTATTTAAAACTAAGATGGCCAGGCTATGTCTTGTTTCTGACACAACACTGTTCAAGAATGATTCCTTTATGGCTGGAGCAGTCAGAAAAGGTTCTTGGACTGTGCGAGCGACCATCTGTGTTTTCAAAGAACATGCCTTTGGAGGGAAGACTGTGTATCAGATGCTTTTGTTTAGAACGTGGATTAACTCCCCTCCACACATACACACACTGCCTGCCAAGCCCTACAAACTGGTTCTCAGAGGGCGGCTTCCAGACCAGCAGCACTAGCAGCACCTGGGAGCTTGTTAGAAATGCCAATTTTCAGGCCCCACCTGAGATTTGCTGAATCAGAAAGTCTGGGGTGAGGCCCAGGATTCAGAGGTTTAACAAGTCTTCCAGGGGATTCTGACACCTGTTCAATTCCCTAAAAGAAGCAGGAAAACGGGGTTTGCCACTGACGGCCTTTATCCTCTTGGATAAGGCATTACCCCCCGCAGGGAAAACAAAATGATAGGGCTGAACAAGTCACTGATATCCTTGCCAGGAGTTCACAGCACAGACGCCTGCTGGCTGGTTACAAATCCAGATTCCTGGGCCCACCTCCAGGAGAGGCTGTCCCACTGTGCGCAGTGGCACAGAGATCCAAGAACCTCACTAATAGCTCCTCAAGCGATTCCAATGTGTAGCCAGGACTGGGGACCGCTGTAAGGCCCCCCCGCAGCAGTGAATATCATATCAGAAGTGACTGGGGAGAATGATCCTTTAGATCTGGGTCAAACTTTTTCCAAAAAGGGCCAGATGATACATACTTTAGGCTTGTCAACTTCTCGACGGTGCCCCATAGCTCGGACACAGTCTTAGATAAATCAATGAATGGGCATGGCTGTGTTCCAACACAAGGTCACTAAATGTGCATTTCATATCATTTTCACATGTCATAAAATATTTTGATTTTTTTCCCCAATCTTTTAAAAATATAAAAATCATTCTTAGCTCATGGCGGGGGGGCCGGGGGCTGTGGTCTGCGGTCTGCCGCTGCTGCTTCAGTTAAACACTGGAACAATTACATAAACTTCATTGAGTTCAGCGATGCTGTGGTCATGAACACGTAACTTCAATACCAACAACTGCCTTCCAAAAAGCTAGATGTTACTTTTTTAAAACTAAGGGTTCATCTACATACAGTGAAATATACAGCATGATGAATCACACAGAATACAGTGAACATTTCCATTATCTTAGTTCATTGGCATTCCCTTCCCAGTCAACCTTCCTCAGAAGTCACCATTCAGCTTGAATTCTTACCTTTAAAATGGCAGTGCAATCAGTCGGAAATAAAAGCTGGAAGTGCACGCTTTCACTGCAGTTCTAAGTAACAGGCACTCCTTAAGCGGAAGTTACCAGAATAGGGATCCACGGGGCATAAGCCCCCTTCCTCTCCAATGTGGGGCAGCTGCTTGGGATTTACCCCACACTTTCCTCACCCTGCAGCTCATCCAGCCCAGGTGAGATCTCCAAGCCATGAGAGCGAGTGCATCACTGGAGGAATGGAGGGAACGAGCTCCTTCCAGGGGCCCCCACCTTGGCCTGCACCCACCCAAGGCCTTGCCCTTCCTTCAGACCCCAATCCCCTCCCTCTCTCCTTGAGACAGACATAGGTAAGCTTCTCCTCAGAAACATAAACATCACTTGAGTTGTCTGAACTCGAAGACCACATCGACGGCCTCTGTGCATGGATCTCACGTGAGGGATTTCAGAAAGCTGCTTTACCACCGGAATTTCTCTAAATACAAATGAGAGAAAGGTTTACGGCATCTCACGGCTGGAAGAAGTGCCCAAACACTGGATTCTGTTCCAGACACAGAAAGAAAAGGAGGCAGGCTCGTGCGAGAGGAAGATGGGGAAAATGAAAGAACCAACTCTGTCTGGAGAGTCACACCATCAGCAAGGCCAGCCCTCCCCAGAGCCCCCAGTCTCACAGGGCGGGGAGCAGCCCACTTTGAAGCAAACAGAAAATGAGCAGCAGGGAGAAGAGGAAGGTGGAAGACTCTCCAAGTTATCTCAGAGCAAGATACCCACTCAGTCCGTGGTTCTCCATTTCACTGTGAATAAAATCATCTGGGAAGCTTGTTAAAACACTGATCCCAGGACCATACTCACAGAGAAGTGGACTCTGCAGATCTGCAGTGGGACCAAATATATACATATATACATATGTATATATATACACACATATATACATATATATACACACACACACATACACACATATATTTTTTTGGTGAGGACAATTGGCCCTGAGCTAACATCTGTGCCAATCTTCCTCTATTTTATAAGCGGGATGCCACCACAGTATGGCTTGATGAGCAGTATGGAGGTCTGCTGCGCCCAGGATCCGAATGTGCGAACCCCAGGCCGCTGAAGCAGAGCACGCTAACTTAACCAGTACACCACTGGACCGGCTCCAGGAACCTATTATTTTTAACAAGGGTCCCAATGATTGATTATGAAGCAGCCAGCCGGAGAACCATACATGGAGAAACACTGCACGAGTGTTTGGGACATTTAAACCCCAATGTCTCACTCCAACAGAGGATCCCACTTGAGAGGATGAGATGGAGATGGGACGACCGAGAGCAAGTACAACTCCCTTAAGAGAAAGATGGATGGACAGACGGGTGGATGGAAGGAGTCACAGTCACAAAGATAATGTGGGCACAGAAGACATTTCTCAGAGCTATCTAAGAAAAGCTGTCCAGAAAAGGAGCTGTATGGGAAGAAGCAAGGCCTAGAAATCACAAGTAACATGCAGTTTCAAAATCCAGGATGCAAAAGTTGTGCTTTTTCAACCACTTTTAAGGTAACACTTTGATATGAGACTCATTCAGTCTACGAAACAGTTCTGAAGTTGGCTGCTCATGAAAAGGTACCCAGGGGGCTGGCCCGGTGGCACAGCGGTTAAGATCGCACGTTCCACTTCTCAGTGGCCCGGGGTTCTCTGGTTCGGATCCCAGGTATGGACATGGCACCACTTGGCATGCCATGCTGTGGTAGGCGTCCCACATATAAAGTAGAGGAAGATGGGCATGATGTTAGCTCAGGGCCAGGGTTCCTCAGCAAAAAAGTGGAGGACTGGCAGTAGTGAGCTCAGGGCTAATCTTCCTCAAAAAAAAAAAAAAAAAAAGTAAAAGGTACCCAGGAAGCTTTTTAAAAACATACCGTGGCCTGAGTCCCAACTGAGATTCTGATTTCACTGTTTTGGGGCAGGGCCAAGGCTCTTGGTAAAAGCGTCCCAGTGAAGCATAATGTGCAGCCAGGGCTGAGAACAACTTTGTCAGAAACAGCGGCCTGGAAGCAAGACTGTGAACACAAGACGACGAACCACTAAAATAAAAAAGTGTGATCTTTGCTGACCCTTCATTTCCCTAGAGTAATAAAACAGAACGGAGGAAAAAAGCCACCGCAAAGGAGGAAGAAAGTGGGAAGGTGGCAGGTGGACCTGCCAATCTTGAAGAGTAATTTCAAGAGAAAGCACAAATGTCATGACAAGAAAGATGACAAGGACACAATCCCTGGGGCCCACAGAGAGAAAAGAAATGAACACAGCAAAACAGCCAGGATGGGAAGTAACAGGGCCCAAGAAGTTCAATGGTCAACACCGGTTGATGGGTCAACCCCCACCACCTGTCTCACCCCGCCCTACCTCACATCCTCCTTACGTGGTACCGTGATCAAGTGGAAAGATGGTCAACCCTGCATCTAAAGCCCAGCTCCATCACTCATCACTGACCACGTGGGGACTCTTGGACATGTTATTTCACCAAAGCTCAATTTCCATATCATTAAAATATGGTAATCATGCCTTCCTCAAAGGGTAGTTATGAAGATTAAATAGGACAAACAGATGGAATGCACCAGCATCTGGGAGAGAGATGTCACCTGGCAAATATCATCCTCTTCCCTTGACCCATTCTAAATACCAACCCTGATGAGGGGAACTTGGCTTAGAAATGGGTGCTCCCTTTTCCCACAGCTCACCAGGGAGGTGATTATGGGAAAAGTGTGATTCCCCAATCACACCACAATGGCATCCTGGGTTGGAACTCTGAACACAGGTTTAAAGTTGCAATCAGACAATAGAGGGCATTTGCATCATCCCAATTCTTGCATTGAGGGTACCCACATAGATCTTTCTAGATGGACTGGATTCCCCAAATATATCGCTGAGTCTTTGGGAAAACTGGTTCCAAATAACAGGCCTATAAAATGAATTTTTGAAATGGAATGCAACTCAATCACAAACCAACAACTGCCTGAATTTGTTTTAACAAATTGCCTCTGCTTTTCCTACTGAAATTACATCCAGCATTAAATGGTGCCATGTCTGAATCCCATAGATAATTTCTGAATTGTTTTTGTTTCCAAACAAGGTCTTCACATTACATTTTTCACACATGATACTCATAATAAAGGTATGGTATTTAAGCCTTCAAAATTTAAAAAAAAATTGGAGTTTGATTTAATCTGAGCTTAGCATCCGGCATTAGTTAGCTGACTCATGTCAGCTGACTATTTCAAGACTGCACGCTAGTATCCTGCTTACCTTTGAATATGAGCAATTTAATTTGCTAAGCTAGCCACAACATTGAAAGTACCAATGAGGTCAATGGCACAAAACACCAGCCCTTCTCTTCATGCATGGACACCAGCACTGCAGGACCAAGATTCTTGCTGGTTGCAGAAGCGTGTGGATATGCCACAGGCTTACACAGGTACAAGAGGGCCGAGCTACCCAGAAGCAGAGCCTGGAATCCAGAGGCAACTGAAGATAGACGGGAGGCACAGGCATGTCAGAGGTAGACTTGAGTCCAAACAAACAGACCAAGCCTACGGGTTGGGAAGAAGAGGCTCATTCAACGGATCCAGGGAGGAAAGAAGAAGCCAAAATCAAGAGAGATCCACAAAGGAGAAAGTCAACAAGTTGGCTCAAAAGAGGACAGGAAGCCAAAGAAGGTCCTGATCCTGGGCAAAGGCCATGTGCTCTCTCCTGCAAAAGCATTTAATGTGTGTGCGCGCAGCTACAGCCTCGCTGGGGCCAGTAAATACTGCTAATAGTGATCCACCCACCCACCCAGTGGGCAGGCCAGGCAGGGAGGGGCCCAGCTGTTCAGTCCAAGGAAGCAGAAGATGTGTTCTGAAAGAAAGGGTCAGAAATAAGCTGGATTCCTAATCCACTTAAAGGAGCAGGGAGACAGGCCCCAGAGACCAGGGGCAGGGGTCTCTGAAGGTCTTACCAATGGATTTTTCACAGGTACGGGGAATATGGCGGGTAAGACAGAAATGCACCAAACTCAACATCCACCCACACCCCCTGGAAAGACGAAAATGCAATTTATGTTTTTGGAGTTTAATAATTCCTTTGAAAAAGCCTCTCTCTAATTATCTTCACTGCTCTTTATTTTACTCTGGTCTACAGTATAAGGATGGTTTATACACTGCCAGGATAAAAATAACATAGTGACACTCCCATCATGACTCTAGTCACATGAGGCTTTTTCTTCTGTCACCTGAGGTCCTTTAAGACTTGTCTTGATTTTTATATTAAAATGTTATAAGTCTCAGCAGAGCACCCAGCCTTCTAATGACTTGTGTGGCTTCGTGCTGATTATGAATGGAGCTTCAATCAGCCTCTCAGAATCTGATTGCCTCCACAGGTCAGACTCGGCTCCTGGGTGCTAAGGACACAGGAATGACAGTTCTCAGAGAGCTTGGGGAGGACAGACAGAAAAAAAACCACACGTGACAATGTCCAGGTGGTGGCCCTTCTGGATGGAGAGGTCAAGAAGGCCTCTCTCGGAAGGTCTTCATCAGGGCGTCCATCCCTGAATGAAGGCAGAGAGAGTCAGGCACATCTCTGTAGGAACCAGGTTCCCCCAAAAAGGGAAAAGACAAGCAAGCGCTGAGCCTGCTGGAGCGACAATCTCTTCCCAGGTTACAACACGTGTTCCACTCAGAGCCATGCAGATTTGCAGATACACACATGTATTCCTGATAAAGAAGCAGGCGTTTTTTTCTATAGTCCCAGAGTGGAAATTAATGGAAACCTTGGACTTCCCATCTTTGAGCCACAAGACGCCAAACCAAATTCTTGGAAGAGATCTAGAGAGTCAGAATCACATGGCTTTCAGAGCATAAAAATATTTTTCACTCAAAATCAAGTAAGTTGGACAAACTGCATTTTACTTGGTTTTCAAAGCAAGACAGAAAGCCCCAGGGGTGTTCAGTCCCCAGAGTATAGACTTTTGATTCTAAGAAACGCCACAGGCTGGTGTTTAATATCCATCTCAGAGACGGGTATTTCCAGGATGAAACAGTGAAATGCGGGAAAAGTGCAGAGAATTCAAGAGTTTCCCAGCTCAAGGCTGTCTCTTAATACAGCTGCACTATTTTGATTGAAGTAACTTCCAAAAATAACAGATGGATCGATATTGAAGTTTCAACAAAAAAAAAGCCAAATACATCCGATTTTGTAAAATTATCTGCCACCTGTCACCAGCATTTCTCTCTCTCCTCTTCCTTTTTGGATGGCTGCGCAGCGGCCCTCCACTTGGGAGGGGCCCTTCACCCACCCACAGGGCAGCACCATCCACCCCCAAGTGCACATCACACAGCCAGTGCCAAGTGCTCAGTGGTGATGAGCAGACCTGTCACCATCGGATTCTCCATCCTAGGAATCTGGAGCCAGGTCTAAAGCAATTCTTTCTTGATGTTGTCTATTCCTTAAGGAAGGGTACAAACCAGAATCTCTAACGTGCTTTTGTTTCTAAAAGCAGCACAAGAAAAGATATCCAAGAGGAAAGCAGTTTAAAAATAAATTGCATAGGAGTTAGTTCTTAATGGTTACAGAGTTTCGGTTTGGGGCGATGAAGAAGTTTTGGAGATAGTGGTGATGGTTGCACACATTACTAATATACATTTAAAAATAGTTAAAATGGTCAATTTTATGTAATTTATTTTTACCACAACACACACACACACATACACAACAAAAACAGAGGAAAACCCAAGCTCCAGTTCAAAAAAATAAATGTATTCATCTATTCATTTTTCTTTCTACTCAAATTTGGACCTTTGCAGCAGAGCAAATCATAACAAATCTTTTAGACACCCATCAGAAAAACTGAAAACTCCAAAAGAAACACAAATGTCACAGCTGTTAACAAACACACTTATACAACAACAGAATTCAAGATGGCAGTGGAACTCCAGAAGCCAGGGCTGTGTATTGTCTTAGGGATATGCTTTGCCTCCCAACTCGATTGCAAAATACCACTTTATTAAACTTTACTGTACACCATCAGACAAATTCTATCTTTAAGTCATAAATATATCGATGAGCTAAAACACAAAATTAAAACAGAGGGCCATTAACATGATAATACGCTGAACCACATGAAATTGCTGATATTCAACTCTCTTATCCTACAGAGACGGCAATTTCACGTCGTTCAACCGGACCAGCAGGTTAATTTGGTTGGAAGCAGCAACTGCAATACAAGGGACACCTGAGATCTGAGAGGCGACAGGGGGCCAAAATACAAATCTTGAGTTTTTTCCCTTTTCAGAAAAAATGAGTAAGATTTCCCCAAAATATGTGCATTAATATAAAAATGTTTTCCTTCGCACACAAAAAAGGAGATAGATAAGGTTGAGGGGCCAGGCTGGTGGCACAGCCATGAAGTTCGCACATTCTGCTTCGGTGGCCTGGGGTTCACCAGTTCAGATCCCGGGTGCAGACCTACACATCGCTTGTCAAGCTATGCTGTGTCAGGCGTCCCATATATAAAGTAGAGGAAGATGGGCACAGATGTTAGCTCAGGGCCAGTCTTCCTCAGCAAAAAAAAGAGGAGGATTGGCAGTAGATCTTAGCTCAGGACTAATCTTCCTCAAAAAAAAAAAAGGAGATAGATAAGAGGATAGAATATACTTATTTTAAACAACATAAAAGCAAGGGAATTATGTCCAGGCCAGTCGACTAGAAAGAATTGGTCCTGTTGTCCCAGAGTTTGGCCTTTAAAGTTACGTATCCTAATGACACTGCTTCTGCATCATTAGTATTGTTCTCCAAACTCCTTTCTTCCATCTTCCTAAGTTTAGGTGTCTCCCTGCTGGTCTCCCCCTACCCCCACCATTCACAGCCTGAAGACTCTTTCCTGGGCTGTGGGGGCCCTGGGGACCGCAGGTGGTCCCCTCCTGCTGGCCGCCCCAACTTAGGGCCCTTGCCAGCTGCTGCTCACTTCCCCTCTGCTGGTATAGAAGGAGTTGGCGGAGGAGACCTGTTTACCCAGGCAGCTGCCTCGGCCAACAGCTGGCTTCGCGTTGAAGCCTGGAATGCAGCTTCCGTGGCTGCTGAAAAGCAGGGGCATTCCTGGGCTCTCAGGGGTCAGCATATGCAGTTGAGATTTTCAACTTGGTTAAAATATCTAGGAGCCACCACTGCCCTTCAGCACTCAGATCCAACTTGTTCTCACCTAAAGCTGAAATCACTGAGTTCCAGTTGTCCAATCCCTGATAATTTGTGGGGTCAGGGTGTTATTTGGAACTCTGAAATGGGAAACGTGCTGGGCTGTCCCACTGTCAATTTTCTAGCATTCAATAGGCTCGGGAGAAATTTCTCCAGGACACAGGAGTAGACACATATGGTGTACGGAGAGGGAGGGCATGGAGAGGTCAAAAGGCTGCCCACATCCACATGACATTCAAGGCACACAAAAAGGCACCAATGGGGGTCAAGCGGAGGGGGAAAAAAAGCAAAAGAAAAGCAGCTGGACAGGGCAGAAAGTGTGTGAAAATGACAAAAACATGCAATGAGAAATCACCGCACTAACCCATGAACAAGTTTCACAAAATTGGGCCCATAGTATTAATTCCAACAAGTCAAAACGAGAAAGTGAGACTGAAAAGGTTAGAGATGGCTTTCAACGGGAGATGTGATTATAAATCATTAGGACTGTGCTTCCCGGGTGGCCTGAGGAAGTCTGCCTGTCTAGGGGCGCAGCGATCACTTGAAAGTACCAGGCAATCTAATGGCCTTTTTGTAGATTAATAATATGAGGAGAAAAACTTTTAAAACCAAGTCTAATTACACTTGTTGCAAATATAAAAAAAGGAGAGAATGAGAAGGGCAGTACTTGTAGACTGGGGTGATAAAATGCCCCACTGGTAAAGTATTTTGGAGGACCCGCATAGAGAGACAACAAAAACAGAAACCCAGCAGAATCATGGCAGAGAGTAATTGTCTTGAGTCTTGATCAGGTTGACCCGCTAAGTTAAATAACTATCTTCTAAAATACAATTAGGTAAATTGCTGTCACTCGGAGCTATTTCAGAGCAATCATCAAATGAGGCTCTTTTCAGAAAAGATAATGGTTTTCTCTCAAAGTGAAAAATCTAATTTAGATCAGATAACTCAATTCTATAATGTCCCTAAAGGGGGCCAATAGGGATGGCCTGAGCACCTCATGAATATTCTAGAAAAGACAAATGCTCCAGGCTGTCTTCCATGTTTCATTTTCAAAAGAGTTGGCGTTTTAGACAGATCTAAAATATGCAAACCCTGCAAAACCATGGTGCTTTTAAAAATCTGCTCTTCTAAAACTCTCTCCAAAGCTTGTTGTCCAAGGAGACAAGTAATTTCTAACTTTCAGGGCACGTGCTGACCTGCCCCATGTGCCGCGTTCTCCAGAGGCCACAACTATGCATATTTTTCAACAAAGTGTGTTAGCACATCACTTGCACATTTTTTTCTCCATCTGCAAATACTTCACGGCGAGTATAACATAAGTTATGAGTCAAATGGGAACATTTTGGTCCTCTGTATTCCTAGAAACAACCTACAGTAGTTTAAATTTTAGTGTGGAATGGAATTTTAAAATAACTTTAAAACTATCTCCCTGGCAAAGAAAGAACAGCTGAGTGAATGCGAGCAATTCTGAGACGGCAGGAAACAAGAAAACATGCCCTTCAGTGCTCTCACAAAAAAAACAATACCCTATTATCTCCTGCCTCGCCAGTGTCCCGGAGGTTCCATTTTAGGATTTCAGTTACACACTGCTCTGCTTGGTTTCTAACACTAAACAGGATTTTTTAAAACTGCTTTTTAATCCACTTGAGGACTATTATGCTACAGTCAGCACAACCCCTGGCCACACTCCAGGTGAAATTGTTGCTGGAAGGGAGGGCAGAGAGAGAGGACAAGGTGAAAGAAAGGAAAAGCTTCAGTGAAAGACCAAAGAAAAATGTTCTAGTTTTATCTAAAGCCCTGCACCTTATCTTATCTTTGCTTCCTCTAAAACAGTAGTACTGGTGGTTTACCAGGGGGGTTGCAAGTACTTCCTGCCCTTGGTTGGAGGTAACCATGACCCTAAGCAGTTTCCAGGGCCGCCTCTAAATACTCAAAGGTGGTTCAGGAACCCGCAGCATCAGCAGCACCCTGGAGCTTGTGAGAAATGCAGACTCTCAGGCCCCACCCCAGACCTGCCAATCAGAATCTGCATCTGAACAAGACCCCACCCCCAGGTGATTAACATCCAGTCAAGTTTCAGATGCACGCACTGCTGGAAACCAAAAGGTAATTTAACTAACAGTTTTGTAAGCTGTTTGTTTTTCTGAGAGCTCACATTTTGGTAACATAAAAATTTCACCTGAATTGCTTTTAAATATATAGAAAAAGACCCATTTGACAGCTTTTACCAGTTAACATTTGACCTCCAACACTGATATCCCTTTTTTTTTTATTGTGGTAAAATATACATACTAACATAAAATTTACCATTTTAACCATTTTTAACTGTGTGGTGAAGTGGCATTAAGTACATTCACATTGTTGTGCTACCATCACCACCATCCATCGTCAGAACTTTTTCATCTTCCAAAACTGAAACTCTGTCCCCATTAAGTAATAACTCTCCGATCTCCCCTTCCCCCAGAAATATATCAAGATCTTAACACCCTTTAATAACACATTAAGTTGGGTTGAAATTAGCCAATTCCTTGCAAAGTAACATAGACGGGCTTGGCCAGAACAAGGCCATGCTCTGCATCTTTGACCCTGATTCCTTCAAGAATGTATTTCCTGCCCAGTTAAAAAGCAGGTATTCCGGTCCTGGGTGCCAGGACCAGTTAATGAACTTCTCCTAATCCTCAGTGACCACGCCCACACGTCTCGCAGTGAACTTCTGATGTAGGGAGAGGAAGAAGCAGGTCAGGAGAGAAAGAAACTAGAGTCTCTGGGCCACTGCCAGTTCTTGATCCACGTCTGAAACCACTTCTTGCAATCTCGTCTCCCTTTTCCCATATTTGAAACCCTGCAATTCCTACATGAATTGCCAAGCTAATTATACTTGTTATACTTGGGAATGATAGAGCAGACAATATAAGACCAAGGATTTGATGACTGATTGAAGACGAGAAGTCAAAGTTGAGAGCTGTGTTCATGTTTAAGTACATACTTTTCTGGTTCAGTTCTTTCTTAACCCACAATCCATAAATACTGTCAGGAGCAAACAGAAGTACTGACCTGACCATCCCATTCCACTCCCACATCACTGGGAGCTGCCAATGGACTGGGGCCTGCAATGGCTTCCCAGCACAGATTGCTGACCTCATGTCACAGGAGTGGCGCTAAAAGGCTGCTGGAGCTGTGTTGGCCTCTGCCAAGCAAAGCATAGTTAGACAGGAATAGAAGGCATCTCAGAACCTCAAGGACACTATGTTAAGTGAAATAAGCCAGTCATAAAAAACGACAAGCACTGTATGATTCCACTCATATGAAGTACCTAAAGTAGTCAAAAATCATAGAGACAGAAGGTAGAAAGGTGGTTAGCAAGGGCGGGGAGAGGGGAGATGAGGAGGCAGTGTTTGGTGGGTACAGAGTTCAGTATTGTGAAACGAAAAAGTTCTAGAAATCTGCTGCACAATGTGAACACACTTAGCACTGCTGAACTGGACACTTAAAAATGGTTAAAATGGTAAATTAAATGTTACATGTTTTTGCCACAATGACAAAAAAAAGCATTAAAAATAAAAACGAGGGGGGCTGGCCCCGTGGCCGAGTGGTTAAGTTCGCGCCCTCCGCTGCAGGCGGCCCAGTGTTTCATTGGTTCGAATCCTGGGCGCGGACATGGCACTGCTCATCAAACCACGCTGAGGCAGTGTCCCACATGCCACAACTAGAAGGACCCACAATGAGGAATATATACAACTATGTACTGGGGGACTTGGGGAGAAAAAGGAAAAAATAAAATCTTTAAAAAAAATAAAAAAAATTAAAAAAATTAAAAAAAATAAAAAAGAAAGTATCTGTGGGATTATAAAATAAGTCAACAAAAAAGAAAGAATTCCACTAAAAATCTATTTCATAAGACTTTCAGGAACAGAGTTACATCGAGTCAGGTACACTGTGTAAATGCTGTTTTCCTTTTTTAATTTCATTTTGAGAAGTATGTACAGGGCATGAAAGGAAATGAATTCACATCTGCAGAAAGTGAGAAGGGAAGACGAGCACAGCAATGGTGAGACAGAAAAACACTGACCAACTTTGCATACAGGAACCTGGACATTTGGGCAGTGGCTGACCCTAAAGTTCAGCAAAAGCCACTGAGTCAGTCCTTAGTTCATAAACCATCCTACAATACCTGCGAACCTGAAAGAAAGAAACCAGACTGGCATTGTGTAGCATCCACACTGGTGATGACTGTTAGACTGTCATCTCTTTGGCCCCTCCCTTCCAACACTGCCCCTCAAATCTACATCTACCAACACAGCTACATCTTCACCACCAGATAAATACTCAAGAGCCATTCAAGACTCTCAGATGAAAAAGAACTGAAGAATCGCAAAACAGCCCAGTAACACCACCGCTTATTAATCCAAGAAATGAGAAAGCTACCACCAAGGGGACCATCTCTGCTAAGAGGTCTTGATCACCAAGCAGCCCGTCTGCTTCAAACTGCACAACACTGATCTTGAAGCTTTTTTTTTTTGAGGAAGACTAGCCCTGAGCCAACATCTACCGCCAATCCTTTTTTTTTTTTTTTTTTTTTGCTGAGGAAGACTGGCCCTGAGCTAAGATCCATGCCCATCTTCCTCTACTTTCTAAGTGGAACGCCTGCCCCAGCATGGCTTGACAAGCAGTGTATAGGTCCACACCCAGGATCAAAACCGGCGAACCCTGAGCCACCAAAGCAGAACGTCCGAATTTAACAGCTGCGCCACCGGGCCAGCCCCACCTTGAAGCTTTTGCTCTCAACACAACTCTCAAACAAAATTCAGAAATGATGACTTCTAAATACCGGCATAGGACGTCCTTTTATTTCTTTATGTCTTAAAATTTTGATCTGCGCCTCTGAGGGCGGGATCCATGGTAACATTAAAATCAGTTTCATTAATAAAATGGAGAAGCCGGGCACCTTTCACAATCGTCCAAATATAATCAACAAGCCAGTTTCTGGGTTCACAGTTGTGTTTTCAGTGATCTGGCTTTTCAATCATTTCCACTAAGGACTGGGAACCAGGAGAGCTGGAATTCCCACAAACGGCATGAACTTCTCCAGCTGCTTAACCAGGTGGATGAGGAAGCTCGGGTTAGCTGGCTTAGTCAATCTCATCCTTACAGGGATCAGACATGGCTACACCACATTCACACTGGCAGGACAGTATTTCCAACCATCTATGAAAGTTTAAGAATTTTAAGGGAAAGTGGTCATGAAACCAACCAGCAAGTATCAATAGATTTGAACTTGTTCTCAAATTGCTTACTCTTCTGATTCTTGGACAAGATCCCCAAGGAGGAAACCAGCCAACCGTCATGCTCTTCTGTCCTGTACTGGTGGGAACACTGTTTCATTTGGGAGAATTTCACTGCATCCCCCATACACACAAGGTGTACATTATACATTCCTTTTAGGATTTTGTCTTATCACTTAGAAAAAAACGTTGAAGGCATAGGAGGGGGCAGGGAGAGCGAACACACATGCCCTTATGGAAGGCCACCTAAGGAAGGAGAACACAGACGTCACAGAGCTGCAGGGACCCGTGCTCACCTGGCCATAGTCTGTCCGGAAGACGACGACGCCCTCTGCACAGGAATCTACAGTACTTGGAAAATGCTGGCCGTTTTCTCTCAGCCAGACCCGTGTTCCCTGTAAACAAAACAAACAGGATTTAACGATGCGTTTGGATGCATTTTGTGGCAAAACACTACCCTCAAAATTACTATGACTAGTACATTCCTCAAGAAAAACTTCTGAAAAGCAAGTCTTTCTCAAAGAAGTAATGAATCTTCAGAAAGTATCATCCACAGCCTTTACCATATACAAGTGTGACAGAGAGAGTTCCACCGGACAGAGGAAACAGAGACTAAGAAAATAGTAGCCCCTGAGTTATCAAAATGCAATTCGTTTATATGGATTATCCCATGTCACTCATAAACACCCTTTGAGACAAGCACTATTACCACCCCATTTTACAGATGGAGAGTGGAGGCCTGGAGGTAAAGAAACTTGCTCAGCATCACTCGACCGTAGACAGATGGGGTCCAGAAACCCCAAGTTTAACCAGGTCACTGCCCTGCTTCACCCCAATTTGAGAACTCTTCAGGACCTGTGGGCTCTCATCTTCCCGGGTCCAGGCCCCAGTCACCTGCCCATTTGGAGGGCACTGGAACACTCCACTGACTTCTTCCTTGTACCAAATCCACGTGTTAACGGGACGCTCCAAGAGAGGGACTAAAGTTTTAGTAAATATCAAAACCCAATCCACCAGTATGAATTTTGCTAGGATTCCACCAGATACCTAATGCACTATGTTGGGATCGTAGCCCAAAAAATGCAACTTTCAGAGCCTATTGTTTTAACCTGGGGCATACATTTTTAGCATTGATTTCATTTTTTATTTCGCCATTGGACGAATGAAACAAGCACAATATTTAGCTTTGTTATGCTGAGTTTCCTCTTCCTTTGGTTTCACAACATAAAAACCATTTGTTGGGGCCCAACCAGTGGCATAGTGGTTGGGTTCGCATGCTCCACTTGGCGGCATGGGGTTTGCAGGTTCGGCCACAGACATACACACTGCTCATCAAGCCATGCTATGGCGGCACCCATATACAAAGTAAAGGAAGACTGGCACAGATGTTAGCCCAGGGACGATCTTCCTCAAGCAAAAAGAGGAAGATTGGCAATAGATGTTAGCTCAGGGCCGATCTTGCTCATACATGAAAAAAAGTTTGTTTCCAAGGACACAGGAGAAAAATTTGAAGAAAGTTATTGGGTGTGTTCACTGGTCATTCAGATTATAAAGAATTATCTTTATGATGTATGACATAAAACTCATGTGATGGAATGTAACATGGAGCTTTAGTATCTCAAGTTAGCTCTACTCTGCTCAACAATTTCATTGATCTCAACAAAAATGATACTAACCAAGCACATCCTCATGACACAGCGTATTTAATGTGGAAACATACCAAAGTTATCCCTTGAAACAGCACTGAAAACGGAAAACTTTTTCAAGAAATTTCAGCCTCATTTCATTGGTTTGTTTAATTTCTGTTTTAATTTGAAATGTTAAGTGAAAAATTTTAAATATATTGGTTATGGTATGTTCAACTTCTAGATTAAGGGACTACTACTGCTCTCTTTTGTTTTGTTTTGTTTTTAAGATTTTATTTTTCCTTTTTCTCCCAAAGCCCCCCAGTACATAGTTGTGGTCCTTCTAGGTCCTTCTAGTCGTGGCATGTGGGATGCCACCTCAGCATGGCTTGATGAGTGGTGCCATGTCCAGGCCCAGGATTCGAACTGGTGAAACCCTGGTCCACCGAAGCAGAGTGTGCGAACTTAACCACTTGGCCATGGGGCCGGCCCCTACTACTGCTCTCTTAACACAGAGAGCTGGCAGGAAATAAATAATATATAGAAGTAAACTCATCACTTTATGCCTTAGAGTGTTTATCAACGGCAAAAATAGTAGCTTCCAGTGATGGAATGTCCATGATGCATCATGGTTGTGTGCTGAGAGCCTCAATGACATTATAGCTAATACCAACCCTCGGTAAGACAGGAATCTCTTCTACCCCCCATCCCAACCCCAGGAGGAAACTGAAGCTCAGAGCATTAATCCTTGCTTAATGTCACACAGATGGCGATGGAGCCGGGTCTCAAATCTCTCCAATTCCCAATTCCACGCTCTTTCCACATGTCACACTGACTCTGTCTCCTTAAAATAATTCATAAATAAATCAAATGCAATAGATCAGTCAACAATTGAAATATAACAACACAGAGGTCACTTTAAGTGGCCACTTATCACACACAACTATTTGCTCTCTCTCGCCTTTTTTTTTTTTTTAGCTTTTTCTTCCCCAAATCCCCCAAGTACATAGTTGTACATTTTAGTTGTGGGTCGCTCTAGTTGTGGCATGTGGGACGCCGCCTCAACGTGGCCTGACGAATGGTGCCATGTCCGCGCCCAGGATCTGAATCAGAGAAACCCTGGGCCACCGAAGCAGAGGGCGCAAACTTAACCACTCGGCCACGGGGCCAGGCCCATCTCTTGCCCTTCTAGAAGGGAAAATTTAAGAAGATGTAAGAATTCAACTTAAAATTACTCCCTTGGCACCAATGATGATCCTGTTTAAAATACACTAGTGAGGACCTAAAACATTTGCTGCCACCACTGTTCCTTGGGATCCCCACTAAGTCAACCTTGAGTTCAACAAAAGCATTGGGGCCAGCTAGCTAGATGCTGGGGGGAGGGGAGAGGAGGGCACATGCCCACCAGGTTCTACAAGCATTTCCGAGAATATCAAGGTGGCTGGAGCCCAAGGTTGAAATGGCGCCGGCCCCTGTTCCTCCATGAGCGGCTCACATATACCCCCTTGCGAGTTCTGTGACTCTCCTAGCATTCCTTATTACAATCCTACATAAGGTCCTACCCAGGGCATGCCCTTTCTCCTTATCGTGGGGATTTTAAATTGTTAACCCCATACTTCTTCAATCATCCCTCCAAAGATGGGCTGAAATCCTCCAAGAACAAGGTGGAAAACAGCATCAAAAATGAGGACGAAGTGTTTCTCTATAAAAACAGCCTGCCTTACTTGAAGAACACACTACACCAACAGAGGGGACTCCCCATTTCCACATAAGTGGGTCACGTGCCTCTGATCTGCACTTGGGGCTGAGACATAGGTCACCCCAAGAAAGAATGGCACAACAGTCTGCCAGTCCTGATTTCTTTTTTGGCCAACAACTGCTCCCAAAAAGACCATTTACTTCAGGCATCCTCTAAGATTGCACTCTCAAATATCATTCCGTACCAAAATCACATTATTTGTACATATATTCGCTCTAGAAAAAGACTTTCTCGTGCCTTAACAAAGTGTTTTCATCCTCTTTTAAATTCACACATCGTGGAGACTACAACATTAGAAAACTCTGGAATACCTACATGCATACACACACCCAAAAAAAATTTTCAAAGCCATCTCAGGGGAGAGCTTTTACACATTAGGTAAAACCATGAAATAATAATCCACAGTGGATCTCCGTCCGCAAATCCTGAGTCCAAAGCATCCTGTCTGCAATGACCATCACCTGTATCATTTTTATCAAAAAGGATTTCACGTACACATTTCCCAATGATTAAAACTGTCTATTTATGAAGAATCAAATTAAGATTTTATCATGAAACATTCCTGAATATAAATTGTCCCCAGGGTTAATTTAACCTCCTGATGCCCAGAAGCTACACAGCATGCTGTTTCTTTTACTTGACTTTCGCTGTGGTTCTTTTTACCTTCTCACTTGAAAGCACTGGAAAGCTCTTTGTTGACACAGTCCTACATGATCAAATACACAGTTCAACTCCCTTAGTCCAAAGGTCTTTTTCAACAGGTGTGAAGAGCTGTTGATAAGCCCAGATTGCAAATCTAGAGGCCACCAGCCAGTTCTCCTAGACATATAGCAGCTGTCTTCCACAAGGAGGAAGGGAAATGCATTCAAAATATTCCCTTTGTACTTTGAAAAGGTTTAAACTGACAATTTTCATAGAATCAGAATTGCAAAATAAAACCGTTGAAAGAATCTATGTAAATTATAACCATTCTTGGTCGGTTCTCTGAGCCCCCAAACTTTCTACTTCCATTCTGTTCAAACAGAAAACACATGCCCAGGTCCAGAAAAGGGCCACCCACAGGGATTTGGGAATGAAGTCACAAGCAGACATTTACCAGACCATCCAAGTTTGAGTGGGGAAGAAAAATTTGCCCACCATATGCAAACCATTATACTCTGTCATTGTTAAATAAGGCTGATAATTTAATGTATAATGCAGGCAGATGGAGAAAGCTCATAATTTGAGTAAAAAATGCCTTTAATAGCAGGTGGAACAAGTTTGATCATAACACACACATTTTACGAAAACTTGGGCAAGTTTTCATCTTTATCTCTGAGACAGGTATGCGTTAAATTTAACAGCTAAAAACTTTTCTGCACATAATCACCAGTAACCTTTTTACAATTCAAAGCACTTGCACATAAATTCCCATCTCTTTTGATCTTCAGAGCAATGCTGTAAGATAGGGAGGCAAGTAATACCATTCCTTCTTTAAAAGTGAGGTTCAGAGGGCTTCCATTCTCCGCTGCCAACAAATGATTTCCTGGCTATAATAAAAACGACGGAGTATACCAAGCGTGGGTGAGGATGTGGAGAATCTGATGGGAACCTGAAATGGTTCATCCACTTTGGAAAAGAGTTTGGCAGTTTCTTAAAAACCAAAACATAATCCTACCATACGTCCCAAAAATTCAACTCCTAGATAGCTACTCACTCAAAAGAAATTTTTTTTACAAGTCTTATATGAAAGTATTCATAGCAGCATTATTCATAATAGCCAAATACTAGAAACCATTCAAATGTCCATCAACTGGCATAGGACAAACAAAATGTGATAAATCCATACAATGGAACCCTTCAGTAGCAAAAAGCCAAATCCCTGACAGACTTACCAATAAGGACGAATCTCAAAAGCATTATGCTATGGAAAAGAAGCCGCACAAAAGAGTCCATATTGCAGGGTTCCATTTATATGAAATTTCTGGAAAAGGCAAATCCATAGACACAGAAAGTAGACGAACAGCCGCCCCACACTGGGTGGTGGGGAGACTGACTGTGAATGTGGAAAAGGAACTCTGGAGGCTGATGGAACTATTCTAAAACTGTCACCAACTAGGTGTCCAGATAACTGCTTTTCCAAATTGGTTTTTTTTCCTTTTGTTATGTTAAGGAGATACAATCACCAACCTGCATAACCCACACCAAGCCTCACCACCAGGGCTACACCAATGAGCTTTGCCTTATTTTCAATGCTAAGATTTCTCCAGGAGGAGCTCAGGCATTATTGTCATCACCTGCAGTGTACCTGGAAGCATGTTTTCCAAAGGAGCCTGCTCAAGCGAATACCCACCCCTCCCTTTTGACTATCCATTCCCCATCTGAAATAAATGTCCCTGCTTCCCTTTGTTTGGGGACGCCATGACTCTGGAGACGATTCCACATGGTCTCCTATTTGCTGCAAATACACCTTACTTTGTGAGACAACTACTTCTGGTGGAGAGTCTGATTAAACTCCCCAGGAGGGAACCCACTTTGGTTTCGGCAACAAAACAGGAGTGTGCACAACTGCATAAACGTACTGACATTCATTCAACTGTGGGCCTACAATGGGTGCACTTTATTGAATGTAATTATACTTTGGTAATTTCAACTTTAAAAAAAATTAATTTCTCGATTGCACATGAACATTCTTAGACTTCTTGATGCACACGAACATTCTTAACCATACCATAATGAGAAAAACCCAAACAGGTTTCTATAATTGAGCGATAGAGGTATCAAGAAACATACCAAAAAACCCCCAAAACCCATAATGACTAAGTGTAAGGGCTGTGTTGAAACGCTGAAGATCTGTGTTGAATTCATGAGTCCCTGCTCTCCATTAATGTAGACCAGGGCGGCCAAGAGGCCACACAGGAGACTTGCCCTAGCTAATCTAAAGATAAGGAGCAGTAGGTTGCCTCCTTGTGTCATGGTGCTCAATTATCAGCACCCCTCCCTGGAAGGTCATCCTAAATCCCCAGCCTGTTGCTTGCAGTACCTCCCTGGGCAAGGAATTTCACCTGGCTCCTTCCTGCTACCACGGCAACCGGAAGCAGCCAGTCAAAGCTTAAAATATTTACCTCTGGCCCTTTACTCAAAAAGGTTCCTGATACCTACTTTAAAGAAGATAAAATCACTATCATAGATTTCAACCGACTGCAGCCCTTTTAAAAACTATTCTATTTCTCTTCTGATTTTTAAAAATGATTTTCCTGAACTTCGAAAAACTTAAGTTTAAAAATAAGGTAGGGAAACAACCCTAAAAAGAGATAATGATCATGGACTTTAAATACCATGCTGTGTGGCATGTTCTAATTACAGATTTATGAAAAAGAGAACATTCTTCAGCAAAACACACAACTCGGCCTCAGACCCACAACAGGCCACCACACCTCCTTTTCTCCAGTAACTGCTTACTTGGCCTCCACTAAGTACCATGGTTCAGGATTCTTTAACAACCTACATGACAAAGTCACAATTTGTTCCTGAAATAGCTTTGTTTTTTTTTTTTTTACTTCTTAAAGACAAAGAGGTCAAATAATTTTGTAATGGATAAATTAAAACAGCTATTTAAGTCTGCAGCAAATTCAGTAGCCAAAAGAAAGTTCTCTTTTTGCCTTCAGTGACTCAGTGGAGAAGCAACCTGGCTTAGAAGGGAGCTAGGGTGGAAGGCTGGGGAGTGGGTAGGCGGGGGTCCTTGTTCTTGAGGATACCGAATTCCAGAAACTGGATGTGGCTATTATATATGGTATCAAAGATTTAAATAGAACTTTCTCCTTTTTTTTAAATTGAGATATAATTGACATATATTAGTTTCAGGTGTACAATATAATGACTGGCTATTTGTATACATTGAGAAATGATCACAATAAGTCTAGTTAACATCTGTTACCTTTCACGGTTACAAGCTTTTTTTCTCGTGATGAGAACTTTTAAGATCCACTCTCTCAGCAACTTCCAAATATACAACATGATATGATTAACTACAGCCCCCATGCTGTACACTACATGGCCAGGACTTATTTACCTTATAACTGGAAGTTTGTACCTTTGACCCTCTTCACCCAGCTCTCTAACCCCCCCACCGCCACCTCTGGCAACCAAAACAATCTGTTCTCTGCATCTATAAGTTTTTGGTTTTGTTTTTTTAGATTCCATATATAAGTGAGATCTCTCCTGTTTTACTGTCATTTTTTTGGTGTTGATAGTAGGAATACCTTTTCAACGTAACAGACTTTTTTTTCCTAATCCTCATTACTCAAATCCATCTCAAAGGACACAAGGCTTTTATAACATTCAAAGTTCTAATGCAGGTTTCTCAACCTCAGCACCGCTGACATTTTGGACGAGGTAGTTACTTGTTGGGGATGCGGGGACTGTCCTAGTTGAGAACCTCTGATCTAGAGTAATACAAAGTTCCAGAGCCACAGCCAAATTAAAGGAGTTTTCAAAACCATTCATGGTCGGCAACCTAATTAATTGAAAGCCGACTCTGTTGTCTCAATTCTAGGCGTTTCCACGACCTTCCTAAGTAGGATCAGCCCAGATACAGAATACCTAGGGCAGATCTAATTTCAGGTGACATTAAAACTGGGTGCAAACAGAAGGGAGGGAGTGGCCTCTGCAATGTGATTCAAAACACTCGACAAAGATAAGGAAAAAGGTTGCAGACGGTTTCACAATGGTGCCAGAGGACGCCTCCTCGCTGTCCACTGTGCTGTTGTCTTTTGTTTTAAATGCACTTTGATGCTGATTAACTGACTTTTAATGTTTTTCTGCAGATGACTGGAAATGCACAGACAAACCTGTCTACGACGCTCTTTCACTTCAGGAGTATTACAATGCAAGTGCTTGCAAAACGTGTCAGAAAGTTCGGAAACAGTGCAGACCAGTATGGAGAGAGGAACAGTTACACGTACAAAATGAGTTTGAAAAATGCAGTGCAAACACAAGCAGCGGGGACAAGGGAGGGCTGCTGGCTGGGGACAAACCCAGGAGATTCGGACATGAAAGGGGAAGGTGGAACCTAAGACTTCTCCCCCATGGAGAGGCCCACGCCTTAGGAGGGGACATGGAAACAAAGTGAAGCAGCAAGGGCGGCCGACTGTCCGAGCATCCCCACAGCAATGGGTGGCCTCTGTGTCCCCTCACCACACAGCATGCAAACCGTGTGGGGCCCACACAGGATGAGTGATCTCCTGACTCATTTCCTCGCCTCGTGACTGCAGGGTTTTAGATCTGAGGCTGGCAATCATTTCTGAACAACTGTATCAGATTCCAAGGAGGAATGCTTTAACTTGGCCCACAGCTGTTTAGGCTCTGAACAGAACATGGGCAGTTTTAGGCTGAGACCTCAGAGGATGCAGAACTCAACTAGGTGCCGAGGCCAGAGTGCCACCCGGCGCCAATGGCTTAGAAGGGAAAAGCGATAAAGGGAGAGTCAAGAGAGAGAATGTGAGCACACAGCCTGCAATGCTGGAAATGTGTGGTGTGAGGATCCCAAATTTGTACCATTTTACTGTTAGTTGAGGAACAGCAATGGCATTTGTTTTCTAAATAGGCAACCCCAAGAACTGTCCTATGCCCATGAGAGCTGATGCCACCATTAAATTCCACAGGAAAATGTGTTGCTGGCAGTCTGCTTCAGAACACACAGAAATAATCCCCTCACCCCAAGGCTATGCCCAAAGTGTTGGGTAACTTCCCAGACTGGCCTAGAGAAGTCTTTAAGGGCATTGCCTTTATAAGAAAGGCACTCCAGCTATTTGTAGCTACAATAATTTGTGGCTTTCAGCTATGTCATCATCACCATCATCAACATCATTTCTTGGGCTTGCCTATAAGGATTATTTACAGGACTATTTCCACAGGAAGACGTGTAGCATCCCAAACAACTAGCACATAAAGGTACCTAAAAAACAGTATAACGTAAACTGAGGCCTGTCTGCATTCGTTACTATAAAGTTCACACAATTTGTCCGACGTGTTTGGACAGTTCCAGTCTCTAGTGCACCCACTCAGAGAAGGACCACAGGACATCCACATCTGTTCCTGGTATCCTGCCCAGAAGGTCACACTCTGTCACCACTACCAGCTATTAGGAAGAGCAGCTTCCAGGTGAAGGATATCATGAAAAGTGTATAAATAGGAGGTGGAGGAAAGGGAGGAAAAAAAAGAAAGAAAATGGTAAAAGGTATCATCAACAATAAACTAATCTTTGCTTAATGTTCCCTAGGTCAAGATACAAAGGCTCATTGGCACCCCCTACTCCCAATCGAGATCAAAACCAAAACGAGCTAGGCTAAACGGCAAGATGCCTAAATTACAAACGTGTGATTCTGTAGGGTTTATTCCATGGTCATGGGGTTCCAACTTACCAGCTGACTGAATCAAGTCCTGATTTTATATTCTGATTTTCCCTACATTCCTCACAATTATTTAAATCAGTTTCTCGGTTACTCTTTTAAACTACAGTGACTAGAAATAATTCCAAAAACAATTTAACACTGAAAGAAACGAGACACCTCCAAGTTGGTGAGCCAATCTCAAACACTGTAGGAAGGTGACCATGCAAGGAACAAAAATCAAATTATAACCAGTCATCACAAAGCCAGCAGGTATGTGTCTAAAAGAAAACAGAAAATGGACCTAAAGAATCAGCCAACGTACTGAAGATTCATTTAGTCATCTATAAGTCACTTCACCCATAAATCCATCCACCCACCCACCAGGCCATCCTTCCACAAGCCCACCCTTTCCACAAATATCGTTTGAGCTCGCATTATATACCAGGCACCACAACAGATTCAACAGCATATAAAACGGTTCCTGCTCTAAAGAATTTACAATATATTAGAGGTAAACTATGTCCATTCTCATACTTTGCTCATTTAGTCTCTTTCTTCCGAAGGGAATAATTAGGTAACGTAAGGAACAGAACATGAAAAGAGAAGTAGGTAAGCGGGGAAAGTTCATGCAGATTTTATAAAAGGAATAAAACCATTCCGATTCTAAGAACGCTCACAAATTAGCGGGAAATCCTCTCTAGTGGGACACAAACGAAATAGCTGGTTTTAGGCCTGCATTCCATTCTTCGTTTTAGTGGAAACAGTAGGAGATATGGAACAGAGGGGTAATAAAAGACCATCACAAGATGTTTGCACTCCCCACGGAATGTAATACCAGATGTCCTCTACCTCATATTTCCTAGGGTTTATTGTCTTTTCCTATTCTTGACAAGAATAATTCCCCGCCCCCCCTAAAAAAAGAACCCCACAAATAAACAAAAACTGATAGGATTATCTTAATGAAATCCTGGCTGTGTTCTGGCTACCATCTGTTTTTAGAAAAAATATACAAACTTCCTCAGAACAGGAGTTTGTCGTTACTTCATAAAAATGAATGACCCCAAAACATAGCAGGAAGTAAATAAACTTGAAATGGCTATTTCTCATTCCTGGTGCATCCATACTAATTAATTCCTTTGTAGAATTTTTATTAAATTTCAAAAATAGTTGATGTTTTTCATAAATCCATACTTCCTGAATTTAAAGGGGCTTAAAAAATAACCTAGTCCAATTAAAAAGACAGAATATGTGTTGGTGAGAGTGCGGAGAAAGGAGAACCCTCACACACTGCTGGTGAGAATGCAAAATGGTGCAGCTGCTGTGGAAAACAGCCTGGCAGCTCCTCAAAAAGTTAAACAGTTACCATGTGACCCAGGAATTCCAGTCCAGGTATATACTCAAGAAGTGAAAACATATGTCCGTGCAAAAACCTGTACACAAATGTTCACAGTAGCATTATTCACAATAGCCCAAAAGCGGAAAGAACCCTAATGTCCCTCAACTGATGAATAGATTCTTTTTAAATGTGGTTTATTCATATAATGGAATATTATTCAGTGACAAAAAGTATGAAGTACTGATACTTGTTACAACACAGATGAGTCTTGAAAACATTATGCTAAGTGGAAGAAGCCAGTCACAAAGGACCACATATTATATGATTCCATTTATATGAAATGTCCAGAAGACAAATCCATAGAGATAGAAAGCAGCTTGCTGGTTGCCTAGGGCTGGGTGTAGGCCATGGCTGGGAATAGGGAGTGACTGCTAAGAAGTATGGGGTTTCTTCTTGGAGTGATGAAAACGTTCTAGAACTAGATACTGGTGATGGCTGCACAACTATTAGTATATACCAATACACTAGAACCAGTATTTAGCATCTCTGCTAAAAAGCACTGAACTGTATACTTTAAAAGGATGAATTTTATGATATGTGAATTATATCACAAATTTTTAAAAAAAGGAGACAAGGCCCAGCTGAGTGGTTAAAGTTCTGCACGCTCTGCTTCAGCAGCCCGGGTTCACAGGTTCGGATCCCAGGCGCAGACCTACTCCACTCATCAGTCATGCTGTGGCAGTTTCCCACATACCAAATAGAGGAAGACTGGCACAGATGTTAGCTCAGGGCTAATCTTCCTCAAGCAAAAAAAGAAGAAGATTGGCAACGGATATTAGCTCAGCATGAATCTTCCTCAGGGGGGAAAAAAAAAAAAAGGAGCGGGAGAGAGAGCCAAACAACCACACAGAACAACAGGCAGACTCATATCTGACTTCATTCCCTCCCCAGATCCAGTTATCCTAAAGGTCAACCTCCTTCCTGCCCACCCTCCTTACACAGGCCAAGAAAGGCTTCCTTCCACTTTACACGGGTTTTTGCTGAGCTTCCATTATTTACAAGCAAAGGAATATCAGCTATTATTTTTCTAACACAGGAATGTCATGACTTTGAGAAGACATCTAGAAAGCAATTCACTCATCAACAGACCTATGTAAATGGCAACCACCAGTTTTTATTCGCTTTCCCTAGAACATCTAAACAAAAGTTATTTCAAGGCTTTGACTATTTGATGGATGTTACACTAGGATTTATGTCATTTGTATTACAGGAGACAGAAGTGGGTGTTACTTGCCATTGAATTCCCAGCACCTAGGACAGGGCTGGACAGACGAGATGAGGCTTCAGTGTGAATTAATTTACTCTCAATTCCAAATCTTACCTCAGTGCTCTGCTCAATGCCCAGTAAACTCACAGTGACATCTACAGGAACCAAGCCGCTCACAGAGAGACGTGGGGCCACTCGAGATTTCAGTATGACGTTGCAGAAACCACACTGGATGCTCCCCCAGAAGGTGTGGACTCAAATACCAGCTCCACTACCTGTAGCTTGGGACAGTTATTAATTACTTGACGCCTCTCTGTAAAAAAAGAGGCGTCATCTAACGTGTCTGTCGGACAAGCACAAGATCACAGATGATGATTTACTGAAGTGCTTCAAAGCCACGGGGCTCCTGACACAACGTGGCAGTGTCTATATTTGGGGTTTTGCTGCCCGAACCTTCCAGGGTCACACCCAGGATGGCTTCTAGCCATCATATTGCTTTAATTTAACTTTCCTCTAAATGCCTTGCTAGGGAACCCAAGAACACATAGGCCTTGTTTAACTAACCATGGGAACCAACCTTTCCTCAAAACCACCAAAACCACAACATGAGCTGCTTTCCAGCTATGAAGCAGTTAAAAATAACTGACAAATACAAGCCACACCCATCAGGAAGGTGGTGGGCAGACGAAGATGATGGAAACATTTTAAATCACATAAGTGCCTGTGTCTGTCCTGCTTGGTATCTACCAAGATTTTACCTAAGCAGAATTATTTCTCTCCTGCACCAAAATCTATTTTCATCTCTCTCTACATTCCATCCCCTCTTGGGTTCCACAGAGATCTGGGAACAGAATGACACTTTTTTAGAAAGGCAGCATATCCGACAGCCCAATAGCAATGCCTGGTTATCTCTCTACCACCAACTTCAGCTGAAGTCGGAGGAGATGCTTTTCCAAGGACACGGGCCTCTGCCATGAAGGGTGAGTACAAGAGAGCGAGGAGTGAGGACACAGACACCTGGAGGGTGATAAGCCAGAGATGCCACAGAGTGCAATGGGGTTTGGGGTGGTGTAGCCATTGTTGTTGTTTTAGGTAAACTTCTCATTTTAGAATAGTTTGGGATTTTACAGAGGAGTTGCAAAGATATACCGAGTCCCCACACGTTCCTCATGCAAGTTACCCCAATTGTTAACATCTTACATTGCTATGGCACATTTGTCACAACTAAGGAAGCAACTCTGGTACAAGACTATGAACACCACTCCACGCTTCACTTGGATTTCACCAGTGTTTGCCTAATATCCTTTTTCTGTCCCAGGATCCCCTCCAGCACATTATATCTAGTTATCATTGCCTCCTTATCGTCTCCTTAGTCTTCTCAGATGTGTGACAGTTTCTCAGACTTTCCTTGTTTAATGACCTTGATTGTTTTGAGGAGTACAGGTCAGGTATTCTGCAGAACGTCCCTCAGTAGGGGACTGTCTGAGGTTTTTCTCAAGGTTAGACCGGAGTGTAGTGGTTTTCAGTGACGGATCTATCCAGGAAGTCAAACTGTCTGAATGGGAATCCCGGCTTTACCGCATCTTAGTCACGTGGCCTGGGACAGATGAACCTCCATGGGCCTCAGTGTCCTTATCTACAGATGAAATAAATACTACCCACCTCCCAGGTTACTGTGGGGATTAAACGGGGTGAGAATGAAGGTGAGTGGATCATCAGAAATTCCCCATGGAGAGCAGAAGTGGCCACTGACTGACCGAGCAAAGAGGACACTGCGTCAGACACTCAGTCCAAAGACTAATAACAGACAAACCTTACTTCCAGAAGCTTGCCATCCAATGGCGACAAAGTTAAAAGAGATCATTTAAACTTGATGCCACAAGGACTAACTTGGGGACACACACAGAGTACCTGCACCTGAGGATGTTGACAAAGGAAGCAGGCTCCCAAAAGCAGGGTTCTGAAGGATGAACACAACAGACCCCCAAGGGGCAGGTGGAAGCCTCAAGTCAAAAGGTCCAGTTTTCTGCAAATTAGCCAGGTGCCAGTGTAGGCTGAGATACACTGTCAACTGGCTTACCCACTCCACTTAATCACCACCCATAAACTATTAACAGCTCCACACAAGTGAACAATGAAGGCATTCACCTTTGTCCGGTCCAAGAAAAAAAATTCTCAGCCTCAACCGACCAAGCCCGAAAAACCACTAAAGACTAAATTTGCCTCCCCTATCAATAAAAAATGTGGGCCAAATTACATTGCTTTACAATGCAACAGAATTTTTTCCAACTATGTTTTTACAAAAACAAGAAACAAAAAAACACAGCAGCCAAGCCATTTTGAGGTATCAACTTTTAATTCCACCTCAGTTCAAATGACCCTTGATCACTCAAAACAAATTCTCAAGATCTTCTTGAGTAGAATCGATGGGTGGGCAGAAGCAGGGGCCGGTGTGGCAGTTGAGAGCCCACTGGGGTGGACAAGAATGAGCCCCTCCCAGGCTGGCTGAAGCCTGGGGCCTACCAAACAAATCTGGCCAGGTACCATCCCTTGGCAGGTAACACGAAGCTCTGAGTCCTGAAGCCAAGGAAAGTTTCTCGTCAGCTTCTTCCTCACTCCAGGATGCCAGGCCCCGTCTAGAGCAAAGTGGTCCAAAATGAAGGCCCTTCGCTTCCCCTTTCTCATTCCCAGGAAGCCTCTCACTATCTGTGGGCCAGTGGTGGGAACAGGCTCAACACAGCCAAGGAGCCACTTGCCAGCGAGATACTAGGGGACCCAACGGAAATTTCCTAGGAGTAGAGCAATCCAGCCCTCCCTCCTATCCCACCCCACTCCATCCTGGCCAAACCACTCCAGCCACAATTTAAGCGCCGCCCCCCAACCCAGATACACACACACTAACCACCCCACTCAGTAAAAAGCCCAACTCACGGGTGGAAGCAAGGGCATGCGTTTAATAAAAACCCACAATGGTGACCCCTTAACACAGAGAGGCTCCTCCTACAGAGCAGGATGGGACAGGACTGAGGGCTCCATGGAGGGGGTCGGATTCTGCTCCTAAACCCAACTGCAGCTCACAGTCCCAGCTCCCAGACTCTCCCCCGTCAATCTCCCTGGCCTTGCTGCTTCTCTCTGTAAAATGGAGCCCTGCTCTACACTACACAGGCTCACGGAAGGAAAGCAACCACCGCACGCAGAGTAAGCTCATGGCGCAGATGCCAGGTGAAGCCAACTTAACTAGCATGGGACAGAAATAGTCTAGAAGCGAGGCTCTTGTCCCTGACTTTAGAGCAGAATCAAACACCCGAGGAGCTCTTAAACCTCAGAGCACCCCGCAACCAACTCCAGATGTGCACAACTGGATGGCAGCGGCTGGGTCTTCCGCGGCTCCACCATGACTCTGGGCCTAGTCAGGGTGCAGAAGTGCTCCTCCTCTGCACCAGCCCTTCCAGGTGGTCACCCAACGAACGAGGGCTCCTCCCCCTGCCCCCATCTGCAAACGTACCAATTCAGGGATTCTCAAACCTGGTCTGAATCCTAGGAAACACCTGGTGCTCTCTTCGGACCTTCACACAAAACAAATACCAGCTTAAATAAAGATCAAGTACTGCGTTTAAAACCACTAAACTAAACACCTGCCTGTAGAGGAGAAAGCACTAGGTCCCAGCAAAACCAGGAAGGACGGGAATGAGGGAAGAAAAAGAAAGGAATTTAATTAGCTAGTCAGTTAACAACATAAATATTCTGCCCACAACACGGAAAGCGGGGCTCCTGAGTCATTTACTACGCAAGGCTGGCACACACCTCTCGTTATGATTGACTCCAATAATTAACGCTCGTTGCCATTTAAGGATCTGTTTTGAAATCTGGTCGAAAATCATTTCAGAGCACGTCACTTAAAAATTATTTTAGAAGTTGCCACAAAACGGCACCAATGACAAAGCTGGCTTCTTAAACATCACCTATAAATTTACCCCCTGTAAGAAAACGTCCTTTCTTAGCATTATTTAGGGACTCTGCAATACTATCACAGATACGCCAACAAAATACCATAATACCCTACTCCAAGACATGCAAAGCGCCCTACTGCTGTGTGAAACCTGCATCCGTAGACAAACCCACCTAAATCCGTATTGAAGCTCACAGCGCCGCTTTTCAAAGGGCAAGAAATCTTCCTTACAGACTTCCACAAAAAGCCCATGTGCTGCTCTGTCTTGCTAACACCAGGCAAACTGGAAGGCCTCTTATGTCATACAATCCAAGCTTCTTTGTTCTCTGTACAAATGCCACAGTGGTTTGTCAACAGACACTGGAAATCTAGAGAAACCACCACTCATCTCCATTGCTTCAATTTACCGGCTTCAGTGACAGCTCTCCCTGGGGACATCCTGTCTGGGCTACAAGCTCTAGCATCATTTAAGAAGGGCAGACAGGCCGGCCCGGTGGTACAGCGTTTAAGTGCGTATGTTCTACTTCGGTGGCCCAGGTTCGCCAGTTCGGATCCGGGTGCGGACATGGCACCGCTTGGCCCGCCATGCTGTGGTAGGCGTCCCACATATAAAGTAGAGGAAGATGGGCATGGATGTTAGCTCAGGGCCAGTCTTCCTCAGAAAAAAGAGGAGGATTGGCAGCAGTTAGCTCAGGGCTAATCTTCCTCAAAAAAAAAGGGCAGAGCCAAAAGGGTTCAACGCCCTCAATTGACAAAAAAGAGCAAAAGCCCTCAAAAGAGGTTTGTTTAAAATGCAAGTAGATCACAGAAAACTAACAAGGACAAAAACTGCCTAGGTGGCTCACAGAGAATTCAGAATAATCATGGGCGACTCACCCAATGCTGTCAAGCATCTGAAGAGTGTCATTAAAACTCGGCAGACCCTACTAACCTCAAGAACTCCTTGAACTCTTTGTTCTAAGAAAGAGCTGACCTACAAGTGTGTGTGCCCTCTTGCTGTCATCAATCACAGACTGGGAGATAAGCAGAATTCTAAGAAATACTGCTTGCAGGCAGAGGAGGCCTGGAGCAGCTGAGCAAAGCAACGAAGGAAGGTGCCCGGTTCTTCTGGGGTAAGAGCTGCAGGAATTATCGCAAGCAGCTCACAGGACTCCAGAGATAGAACCTTCAGGAACTCCCTGCTCCACGCTCAGCAGCTCCCTAGAAACTCTTACCTCCCAGGTTAAGTGCATCTTTAGATCAGCACTCCCCAACAGAACTGATGCAAGCCACATACGGAATTTTAAATTTTCTAGCAGCCACATTTTTTAAAAAAGTAAAAAGAAACAGGTAAGCTTAATTTTAATAATATCTGTTATTTAATCCAATAGATGCAAAAATATTATCACTTTAACGTGTAATAAAAAAATCTATTAATGAGATATTTTACTTTTTTTGCATACTAATTCTCAAAGTCTGGGGGGGTATTTTACACACACTGCACATCTCAATTTGGAATAGCCATATTTCAAGTGCCCAGCAGTTACATGGCGCTAGTGGCTAAAATACAGGATAGCACAGTTCTAGATTCCAGAATGTAGAGATGTAATTTTGCGAGCTAAGACGGTAGTATTTGTACCAGGACATGAACTCAATGTCTTCTTTTTGTTTGCTTTTTTCCATTTTAGGGAACATCCATACGAAATCGCCCAGTGACAACCAGCCAAGTATGTATGAGTTACTCACGATTACCTGCCCCACCCTAACCTACCTTAGTTCAGCATTCACCCGGGGAGATAAGAGAACAATCTCTTTCTCTATTTCTGCAATAATAAAAGAATGTAATAAATTAGAATTGTTCTAAGAATGCAAATTCTCCATGCCCAGTGTCTAAAATGATTAAAGCAGTTTGGGAAGTTTAGTACCTAAATTGCTCTGTGACATTTTTAACAAAGGAAAGAAAAAAAAAATCCGTTTACTGCAATACAAAACTCACAGAAATTTCAACAGTAATGTTTTCTAAATTCTGGAACTCTTAATTGCACATGTCGGCTCATTATCAGACTTATTGGTGGCTTAGAGTTAAAACAAATAAAACTAGACAGTGAATTATGCATCAAGCCCCAGAAAGTATGTGCTTTCACCCCAAAAACTGCCCTCTCCTCCTCCCAACCATGACCAAATATTTTTAATGTGATAACAGAGGAAAGAGTCTTGCAGATGGAACAAGAGTTGTCTGAGGCAAATGTGTTTTTAACTGGGGCTTCCATGAACTATAGGTTAGAAAGTGTATGTACTTGAGCAACAGTAAAAACTATGCTGGAGCCTAGTGTGTAGGGACCGGAAGACCGATGGACTGCAGAAAAGCTTGCAAATTTCCCCCAAACACCCAGCTGAGAGGGAAGTGAGCAGAGAGGTGAGCAGCTCAGAGAAAGGCAAATGAGCTTTTCCAAACACAGGGGGCTGCTCCATCCATCCAGTGACAAAGGCCAGCCAGGCCATCTGTTCTCACCACGTTCCCACGTCTAATCCCTCCACCCTAGTCCCCCCACCCCCACCCCCGTCCCTCTTCAATCTATGCAGCACCTCGAAGTCGGCATGATCCTTGCAGACCCACTTTCCTCACTTGCTTAAAGCCTTTTTCATTTGGACAAAATCCTTCCCGAAGACTATAGACCATGCAGACTCTGGTCTCTGCCTCCCCCTCCAGCCTCATCTGGACTTTTCTCGGGTCCAAGACAGGCTGAGCTTGTTTGTACCCAGCCTGCACTGAGCCTCTCCATGCCGCTCTGCCAACAATACCAACGTACCCTTTCAGCCTGGGCATCAACACCACCACCTCTGGGAGGCCCTGGCCCACCTCCCCAACTCAGCCACCTCTGCTCACTGCACCTTAATCCCCTCGTGGTGGAATCAGTACACAAATAAATAACTCACGAGATGCCAGCTCTCCCTGCTAGATATGGAGGCCATGACCACCTCTGCTAGAAAAGACAGAAGGACGGACTTCTAACAAAGATCCAAGAACAAGGCGGACTTTAGCATAAACTCCACCCATCTTGATAATTTCCCAGGACAGTGTATTCGTTTTCTATCAGCCCTCCCCTATTAACAATGACCTTGACCTTCTGCATCCAACTCACTTCCCTAAGCTTACCTCTACAGCATTTAAATAAGTGAGAAGACTCTTTTTACAGATTCTGGGGTAAAATAAAAAATAATAATAGCGATAGCTACACACTAAAAACACATCATATCCTGGACTACCTACCAACACCTGTGGTCTTCCAGAGTCCCTACAATGAGCAGTTAGGGGCTAATTATCTTGGCACTCAGGCAACTGATCTGCTCCCTGCTCGACCCTAACGCGCTACACCCAGTGCTGACCAGACTCACTTTCTAGACTCCAGGAAGGACACTAGGAAGTCCCACCACCAGCCCACCCCTGAGCACTTAGCCCCCTGGTTGCTTCTAGAGCCAGACCATCATGAAGCCATTATTTTCCATATTTAAAACGACTGATGTGAGAAGGTGTTTGCTTTTCCAGCCCAGGCTAAGGCATGCAAAAGGACCTCCCAGAACTCTGACCTGGGGTTCTATTTCATGAAGCCCAAGGTAGGTTCTCACCTTGGAGCAAATTCATTTCACCTGGGGAACCACCACCACCCAATCTCCAAAGGTATTCATTCTCCAAGTACGGATAGAGCCCTTGTTGGCTGACAAGGTACTGTGCCAGGGCCAGAAAGGACACAGAATGGCAAGGACATGGGCTTCTGAATCCAGCAGACCAGACTCCCGTCTCCCACCTGGCCACATCACCTCAGAGAACAACACGAACAACAGACACATCGGCAGCGCACCAGCCGCTGTTATAAGCGCTTCACATGCACCGACTTGTTTAATTCTAACACCCTGTGGGAGAGCAACTAATAATGCCCCCATTTAACAGATGTGAGAAGCAAGGCAAGAGCAGTTAAAGAACTTGCCCAAGGTCCCAGAACTAACAGGTGGTGGAACAGGTTTGTTTTTTCCTTTTTTTTTTTAAAAAAAAGCAGCTTTCTTAACGTGTAATTTATCTCCCATAAAATGATCTGCGCCCAGGCAAGTCCATCCTCCTAATTCCACCTAATTCTCCCTCTCCTGTACTTAGCTTTCCGTAGCCACAGTTTCCTACTTTACAAAATGCAAATGATAAGCTCTGATCCGCAGAGAAGTGAAGGGGGTAAGTGAGGGAATGAATATCCTAAAGTAGCGCATGGCCCGGAGAACTGCACCCAGCCTGAAGGCGAATAAAAGACAGTCTGCTCTCTCAGAGTTTCATCTAATCAGAGGCAAAACTAGTCAATACACAAAATAGCCATAATAAAATGCAGAGAGAGAGAAATGACACAAGAAGTGCCAATAAAAATACAAAGGGGAATTGTGTGTTTAAATGGGAGCAATGACCTGTGTTCCCTGAGCTCAAGTATTTGCAACAGAGAAGCTGGGCTGAGAAGGCTGAGTTTAACATCGCGCTAAATTGTTTAAAAACACAAACTTCATGAGAATGGTCCAGAGCCTCTATTAACAAGATGACTCTCGCATATTTGACACATACAACATGAGGCAAGAAATCAGGCTTGCTGTGCAGAGCTGTCTAAATCTTTTTCTAGAAGTGGGGATGACTGTCTTAAAGACCAAGACACACAGTTTCTAAACCCCCCAAGGAAACACTTCCAAGATTGAATTTAGTGTCCTCGGTCTCATATATTTGTCTGGCATCATTCTGCAAAGCTGACTGTTGTCTTCTGAGGATCCTCATCTCCCTTCCTGACCTTGAAACCCTCTTCTCTCACACGGTGACTGCCTTGGAGCCGGAGTCCCACTGCTCTCAATAGGAGAGAGGGAGGCAGGGCAGGGAGAAGGGACAGCAGAGGAATCTGCCCGAGGGTCTCCCAAAGAAAAGGATGGTATCACCTTAGAGGCAACCCACTTTCAAACGTATTTTATGGTTCTCAAGAACCCAAAGACACCAACTGAACTTCTTTTGTTTGCCTTAAAGAATAAACTCCCTGCTGTGAGTGGAACTAAGAAATTTAACTCCTGATTTCAAAGATACTAACTGGCCTAGCAGAACCTTCACACACAAATCATCCTGGGCGATGACCTGCACACAGACAATGTACGGGTCCGCAGGAAGAGCTGTGCGGAGTTAAGAGTAGCTTGTTAACAAAGTGACATCTGAGGAGGGAGAACAATCCAGCAATTGTTGAGTCCAATTTCCTGTTCCATATCTTCCATGGTAAATTAAAAAAAAAAAAAAAGAAGAAAATCACCCATAGATTAGGATGGACACATCCTCACTGTAGTCCCTGTCAGAAGCAACAGAGATTTCTTATACTCAGCATTTTCACAAAAGTGATAATAGTGTCTCTCACACACACAGCCCATATCCGCCTACAGGCCCTGAGGGCACCGGGCTGCCTGACAGAACAGCTGCTGCCCTAGACCCGGGGCGACCAGGGGGCTTCTCAGGTGTCCCTGGTGGGTACTAGGGCTAAGATCCAGAAAGGTCCTCCCCTGACCCCACCACTACAGACTGGAATGAGGAGCCAGCGAGTTGCTCCTGGGACTAAAGGAATTCAACTCCTTTATTTCAGGAAGGTTCTAAAGCAGGTTTCTCAACATCAGCACCACTGACATTTGGGGCGAGATCTTTCTTGTGGGGGGCTGTCCTGTGCAACGTAGGAGATGCAGCAGCATCCCCAGCTTCTGCTCACTAGATAACTGCCACGCCTAGTTGTGACAAGCAAAAACTTCTGCAAACATTGCCGAATGTTTCATGGGAGGCAAAATCACCCCCACTGAGAACCAGTGGTCTAAAGGGAGGAAAGCTGTTTGAAGCCCGTTGACATCCCGTCTGGAAGCAGTTTTAAATCATTAACTACCAAGGACTGGATGTCAGAAGCCAGCAAGGCCAAAACCACTTTAGCATCATCTCTCCAAATCTCCTCCTCCTCCACCCCCATCTTTAAGGTCTCTGCCGTCACTAGGTGGAAAGCTGACATTCTCAACAATCCCATCCTCCACATCAAGAGGTGCCAGAAGGCTGTAGATCCTGCCAGTCCTTCCACGGTGATGTCTCCTGATCCTGGTGCTAACCCCTGCCACCTCCCCCACCCCCGCCCTCCCCACCCCCTGACATCAATCCCTCTGGCTAATGGTGGAGAAGAAGAGAGAGCTGTCTACATTCAAGGCCCCAGAAAACCGTCATGATTTCTGATAGCTACTTGAATAACTCGACTTCCTCTGTTTCTGTTCTTTGCTTGCCTCTTTGTAACTTTATTTCTTAAATGATGGAGCCAGGGTTCACAACAGAAGTCATTCCAGGGCATACGCTCTTGTAATTATATGACACTGACTTTCAAGTGGCAGACAGAAAAGGAGCCAACACAGGAAACAGAAGAAGAGTGGTGTGGTCACAGGAAGCACAACAAAGGCTGGAAAAACCAAACCAAAGGAGAAAATATAAACGCCACAGAGGAGGACCACAGAAACACCCACGGATCACTCAGTCTGCTGACTGATACATCACTAGTGAGAGCATTTTCATTGAGAGTTGATTTATGGGAAAAAGAAAAAACACAGGACAATTTCATCCCTCCCTAAATAAGGCCCAAGCATTGCCATCATATCCAAAAGGATTATGCAGACAATATTAAAAGACCTTTTTGTTACAACATTTACATGAGATATATACTCCCTCTTTAAAAAACCACTCACAGAACAGACAACTTCAGTGTGGAAAAAGGCAAGTAAAGTACATTTATGGTTTGGTTTTTGAATGTAGCTATTATGGGAAAAATAAGGAAATCCATGCTTTGGCATTTCCAGATCTTGGCTGCTAAGAAGGAAATGAGGATGCATAAACATACATCCATGTGACTTCCGTTTTTTTGAGCTTTAAATTTCACTTAAAAACGTATCATAGAAACTTATTTTTACCTATTATTGAAAGAGCAAAACACTGATGAATCACTTAAAATTTAGTGTAGGCAAAAATTTCAGCTTTAGGAAAAAAAATCACCTCTGAATCTTCTCTTTAACCAGCTGCAAGCAGAAAATCTGTCTATCCACATCAGCTGCCATATACTTAAGGTGAATGATGAAAGCAATGTAAAATCATGTGATCACACGTGTTACATCACACATATGAGCAAACTAAACTGCTGAAAGATGAGCCTCAGGCTCCTGTGAATGAAATTATGATTAGGTTCTTCTGAAGACGCTTTTACCTCTGGTGTATTTAGGTGTGGGGTGTGGATAAACCATGATAAATAAGTTTATTAGTTAAACCAACTGAAAATAGAGGTACACAGTGGGATCTGTGGAAAAGCTACCATGACAGTACTCCAAGAACACATATGAAAATACATCTGGGGCCAGCCTGGTGGCATAATGGTTAAGTTCACACACTCCACTTTGGTGGCCCAGGTTTTGCAGGTTCAGATCCTGGGCACAGACCTACACACTGCTCATCAAGCCATGCTGTGGCAGTGTCCCACATACAATATAGAGGAAGACTGGCACAGATCTTAGCTCAGGGGCAATTTTCCTCAAGCAAAAAGAGGAATATTGGAAACAGATGTTATCTCAGGGCCAATCTTCACCAAAAAAAAAAAGAAAAGAAAAGAAAATATATCCATTCCAGTCTCTCTAAATGTGGGCTTCTTGCCAGATAGAAATCAACATAAATAAATATAGAAATATACACATTATATATATAAAATATATCAATATATAGACATTATTTTTATACAATGTGTTTTACTAACATTTACATAAAATCAGAGCCAACACCGGCATATTATTCAGCTGTAAAAGGAATGAACTACCAATACAGACTACACAGTGGATGAACCTGGAAAATATACTAAGTGAAAGAAGTCAGACACAAAGGTCACATATTGTACAATTCCATTTACATGAAATATCCCAGAGTCAGAAAGCAAATTGGTAGTTGCCAGGCACTGGGGGAGGGGTGAATGTGGAATGATTGTTTAATAGGTTCAGGGTTTTCTTTGGGGTTTAAATTAGGTCCTACGAGTGGAGCTCTGAGGTAACAGGACTAGCATCCTTCTAGGAAGAGACACCAGACAGCTCGTGCATGTGTGAGGTCTCTCTCCTCCATGTGACGACACAACCAGAAGGCAGCCCTCCCCAAGCCAGGAAGAGAGCCCCCACCAGAAACTGAATCAGCCAGCATCTTAACCCTGAACTTCTAGCCCCCAGAACTGTGAGAAAATAAATGTCTGTTGTTTGAGCCGCCCTGTCTGTATTGTTTTGTTAAGGCAGCCTGAGCAGACTAAGACGATAGAGTTGTGATGGAACTGATTTTACAAATCGGAGCACGAGGCACTGAATGGTGGCGTGGCTCGCCCAAAGTCATACACCCAGGCATTGTGCTTCCCCGACCTTCCCCTCGGAGCCACGCTCTATGGGGAGGCATTCAGTCACTGGTGAATGAATGCAAAGTGCTAAAGAGGAGGAGGACAGAATCTTGGTATGACATCCAACCCTCCAAACCTCATATCTCCACAAAAAAACAAATGAACTTTTAAAATTAAAAACTAAAACTTTTTCCTCCTTCAAAAGACAAGATTATCCAGCTTCTATCCCTGGATTAGCAGAGCAAAACGGAAAGAATGAGCCAAAAAGACTGAATAACGTGGGGATCCATTCTGAAAATGAAGAAATTTAACCCAGATATCACCCTCTCAAAAAAGGTTTTCAAAATATAGTAAATATTTTTTGGAAGCAAGCTAAAACTAACCCAAAGGAAAATCTAAGCCATTGCATTCCCTTTCTTGGCTCCAAAGTTACAAAGCATCACTGCTTCACTATTTAGAGAGTAGAGCCCCAGTCAAGCTTTGTTTGACCCAGTCAGTAAAAACCAAAATGTTCTGCATTATTTGCCAACATTGCACAAATTGGAACAATTCATGAAATCTACATATCTGGCCTCTCTTTAAAAACTAGAAGACCTGGTTGCAGTGAGCCCTGATTCTCCCAGATCTGTGAGCTCCAGTTAACCACAGGCCCCACCACTCCCTATCACACACAACCTGGCTCGTTTCACTCATTTTCCTTACCCGCCAGCCCCTAGGGGCCAGTATCTGCCATCTTTTACATAGTGCCTCAGGTAGTCTGGGTCTCAAGATCGAGTTTAAAAAATGCATTATTTTGTACATAATGCCTCCATTCAGAGTAAGCTTTTGAAGGGAAGTGTTTCAATTATTTAATGGGCTTGTCAAGCATTGCTCTTAATTAAACTTGGCTTAAAAGAAAAATGAGTACTTTTTTTGGCCAGTCTTGGACATAACACATTGAATCATATCTTAATTCTGACAAAGTGGCAGAATAAAGCCCTTTTTAAAAGCATGAATGTTAGCCACCCAAGTGAGTGAGTATTCTATTTATAGCTGCCAGGGGTTAGGTCTTCCAGACATCCTCCCCCCACCCTGCCCCCTTCACTAACACATATACATACACCCACCATGTCACCGCCTCCATATTGAATTTCCGCCTCCAGCAAGTCAGACTTTTTCCATCCGTTTGGTTTGGGATGATTCCTGAGCTGCAGGCACGCTTCCTGGCCAGCCGCCAACTGAGCACCAGAACTGCAAGGAATTTCTGTTCATTCCTCAAAAAAAATAAGACCTGATTCTATCTTCCCTTTGGTTTTCATCAAGTTCACCAAAAAGGAGCCTACATTTCTCACAGTGCTTCCATTCTTTTGTGATATCCGAACACAAATATCAAAGCCCATTGCTTTCTCTCCAGTTATAAAACAAACTATTTTCATACTCAGCATTGAAAGGTGCTAAAAACTCACCAAATAAAACAAGGTATGGGCAGCTATCAATCTTATCCCAAAGCTCTGGCCAATTAACTGCAAAAATCCAAACCTTGAGCGATAATCAACTCTTCTTTGACTAGCAATAAAGCAGGGAGCTGTATACTTGGTAATTTTGGAAGGAATCCAGGCTTTTATGCTCTGAATTGCTTGTGAACATTTCACACTGCCATTTTCTGCTTCTCCTTGCATGGCCCCCTGAAACTCAAGAGCGAATGATTAATTTCAGGTTTCATCCCAGTATCGGAGAATCTCCTTCTTCACAGGTCTGCCTTTTGAGAAAGTGCATCTGTAGGGTAGAGACTCCAGCTGAGGGAGGAGGATGAGATCTGTTGTCACTGAGACCCCAGGATGGCAGCAAGTCAGAGACTAGGCAGCAGGCCAGGACAGTTCTGCAAAGAAGCAAGATCAACCCTGGGCAGTGGCCAGTGGGTGAAACAGGGTCAGGTATGTGATGTGGGGTTCGGGTGTGGCCAGGGGACCACAGGATCTGGAGTCAGAACGAGAGCATCAAGTTAGAACCACGATACATGAGTATGTATTAAAGTTCAGAAACGAGGCTGGCAAATAACAGGGCTCTAAATATAGGAGGTAAAGTCGAGGCTAGACTTACGGGGGGGGGAGGGGGCGGGGTGAGGACACAGTTGCTGAAGGGGCACAAAAGATGAGGAAGCGAGCCAAGAGGCACCGGAAGAAATAATCTCCATCACGTGGGGTACTCTCTGCACCTCAATGTTGAAAAGTTTTATATCATTTCAGTTACAGCAGGAAACATCATAACACTGGGCTAGCCTGGGCTCCTCACTGGGAGCAGGCACCTGGGAACACAGACTTCAGCAATAAGGGAGGTCGGGAAAGGTACACGAGTAACGCCCTTTTGATACCCATAAAACAACAGAGACCTTAGCGTTCCAGTGTCAGAGCAGCCGTGCAGAGAAAGCTCATTACCAGGGTCCATCTGCTGATCCCACTTGCTGGCCACGCAGCCTTCCTTTGCTGCCACTCCATGTGATTCTGAGCTGTGACAACCTTCCCAATAAGCTTCTGCTGGAATACCCTATGAAGCCCAAAGGGCCCATTCACGAGAGAACCTAATGCCCATCATCGGTAAGTCTACGCTATCAGAGATTGGCCAGCAAAAGAGCAAATCACTATGTCCTAAGACCATCTCCTCATTGGGGCCAGTGATGTCCAAAGGAGCCTAGGCGGCCCGCCTGTCACTGTTAATTCTGTAGACCTGTTATTTCTGCCTAGTCCACTCCCTTTGTTTTGCCTATTTGCAAATATTGAGCTTCTTACCCCAGATAAGTCCTATGTTTGAGAGGGTCCTAGACGAAACACACCCTCAACCGGGTACACAAACCACAAAAATAACCTTGAAATATAATTGCTGCCTAGTTTGGGATCATACAGCACTGGGAAAAAGTCCAAACATTTGATAAATCCATAATCAGTCTTCCAGACTGGCAATCCACCTGGCCGGGAAAGCTGTGATAAGTTATCTTGAGATAACAACTTGGAAGAGAAGAAATGAACACACAGGTTCAGTCAGGTAAGAGACTTGCAATCCCACCTACTAGCTATGTGACTTGACTAGCTACTTAACCTCTCTAAGCCACGGGTGGTTCAACAGTATATGGGATTAACAATAGCTCCTAACATGCAGAGGATTCAGTGAGATCGTGTACATAAAGGGCTTAGCACAGCAAATGGCACCAAATAAGTACCTTACAAACGTCCTCTATTATTGCTGTTGCTAGTTTTAGAGGTTTATAGCTTCTAGATGAATCTGAAGGACCTTCCAAGGTGCCACAGTTAATCAACCTCCTTGGCGTCCCCCAGTGCCTCCTCCATAACATCCTGGTCTCAGAAAGGCGGGGGTTGGGGGAGTCCCAGCGTTAGTACACCCCTAGTCTCACAGCTTCCCAGGACTGTCAGAGGTCCCTTGACACAACTGAATCACGCTGAATTCCAGCACATTGGTCTTTAACGAGCAGTGATCTCTGAAGCAAAGAAATCATTCACCATACTCAAGTTTCTTATTAAACTAAATTAACTGGGCTGGGGAATAAGCACTGGGTGCATGTCCCTTACCAGCTGTATGGCTTGGTCCCCTGAGTGTTAAGTCCAGGCCTTGGTGACAATGTCATCGCTAAAGCCTCATTACCAACCTATCAAGCCCAGATTTCCATTATGAACCATCTCCAGAGACCTTAATTTCACTTCAGGGTGAGCTAATGCCCAACAAATTATCCACTTAGTAAAATTAAATTTGTGTCAACAGATAGTGGTTTAGACTCCTGTTCTAACAAATTAAATATCCTGTTTGACATCCTGAGGGGTCTTTTTATTTAAATAGTTTCCAATCAAGAAACAAAGCATGCCCCAAGTGAAAGTTCATCAGGAATAAACTAAAGTTCATCATTTACCTCCTTCAAAAGCGACAAAGTCAATAGAAGATCAAATTAAATTATTTCCTTTTCTTTGTCTTCCTGCTAGAAGGGGGAAAAAGGTGAGAACGGGGAAAGAACTCACTCTTATGATGCACACTTTAAATATCTTACAATTTTTTGTCAATTATACTTGAATAAAGTGGAATTTTTTTTAAAAACTCCTAAACCACAGATTAAATCCGGGAACTTTAAGACAAACCCAACTTAAATTTCCCTCTTGCCTGTAGGTTTGGTGAGAATAAGGGTGTGAATTTATAAGTATTCGTTCGTTTATTTTCAGCAAATAAGAATTTTGTCTTCTGATTCACCTGCCTTTACCAAGCTCTCAGTGATTCATTCTGTGGCTTGCAAGAAAACAAGATGTTAGGTGAAAATTAAGCACAAAGAAAAATCACACACTTGCTCATTAAAACTGGGGAAAGCAGAAAAAGAAAAGAGAAGGTGTGGAGTTTGTTGGTAAAGGTTCACTTATCTGGTTCCAAGAGGCCGCCTCCTGCATTATCTGGGTTGGTAACCTGACAGTGTGTGGTAATTAACTAATCAGATGACAGGAGAGCTCCAGGACACAGAATGCAGATCTCTGACGCAGGCCCTTTCTAGCTTTCTTCTGTCTCAGAAATAGACATATCGATTTCCTAGTGTTCTGTGACCGTGTCCTATTGTCCAGATCTTTGTTTCTTAGGATAAGTAGAAGCTCAAATTTAAGAAGACCTAGAAAAAATAGCTTCATATTCCACTATATAAATATATAGATTTACAGATAATAAACATATTTTATTTATTTTTCACTAATGCCACAGAAATCAATTTTGGAATAAATATAACTGAGACATAACTATAGATCTAAATATATAACTAAGCTATAATAAATATAATTCAAATACTAAAAAACCAGACGAATGCATCATACACACACACACACGCACCCCTAAAAAATATACTACAGTTAACTGCTTTAGCAGGAATGAGTTTACTTAGAAAACAGAGAAAATTAAAATAAAATGCAGAAAGTTTATAGAATGAAGTCAATCTTTTATATCAGGGTTTCACAATCTTGGCACTATTGGCATTTGGACTCAATCAATCTGTGTTGTATGGGGCTGTCCTGTGCATTCTAGGATGCTTAGCAGCATCCCTGGTTTTTACCCACCATGCCAGTGGTACCCTCCCCACATGGTGGTAACAACCAAAAATGTCTCCAGACATTGCCAAATGTCCCCAGGGAGGCAAAGTTGCCCCTTGTTGAGAACCACTATTGTACATAAAATATCATTCTAATGCCATCTCTAATGATGTACCTAGCCCTTAGCAACATCCAGACTGCACTCTTTATGACAAAATATATCTACTGATATACCCATGCTAACACTTCTCTTCTTAAACTGCAAAACCTGTGCTCCTTTGGAATGGACACTCTTAGCAGCTTCCATATCACCCCCTTAACTGAATTACAACTTTCAAAAGTTGATTTAAATGTAAACTATTCATTATCTTTTAAAAATCTCACATCAGTTGAAGGAAAGTCAATTTCCAAAAAGGTTTCTTAAAATGTTACCACTTGCTGTGAACCTAAAACTGCCCTAAAAGAATAAAGTCTTTATTAAAAAAAAAAAAATGCATCCCTAAACTTGAGTGAAAACAGCACTTTGATCATCTCTGCTGCTGAAGATGTGAACATCCACATGCCCAAAACTGTGACTAGACAGCCGAGTGCCACATACATCCACAAGGCAGACAGAAGCCATCAGCCGTGCGGATGACGAGCAAAATTCACAAGCTGCATGCAGATTCCACAGCAAACCATGCTCTCTTGCAACACTGCTTCATGGGAATCTGAAGTTTATCAGAAACTGACAAAAGCCAAGAAAAATGATTTAGGAAATTCAGCGTGACCTTCGCCTTCAGTAGAGATGCTCACCGGAAACCTACAAAACTGTCAGTGAAACTATTCTCTGAATCTTCTCTCTCTACAGAACCCCGCCTATGCCCACCACTCAGGATGACGGGTCAGTGGCTGCCATCACAAGACAAAGCAGAAACACAGCCCTTCCGATTGGTAGGAAAATCTGATTATGGGAAAATTGCTATTCCTTGCAGCAGTCACTGGCAAATTAGGTAATTCTAGGGCTTGTCACACGACTTTGGTCTGCTCTATGGAGAAGCAAATACACACATTCCTGAAGATCTTCACACACATTGCACCCTTACCTCCTTCGATACAAACTACCGCCATCACCTCCAGATGAATTTAAGTCCCATGCAGCTAGACATCTTCGGGTCCAAATCCTGGTTCTACCACTTCCCAGCTGTGTGAACTTGGGCAAATTACTTCTCTAAGACTCTGTATTCTCATATGTAAAATAGAGATGAGAGTGGTACCAACTGCATAAGACTATGGCACAGATTAAATGAATTAAGCCATGTAAAGAATTTAGCACAAGCACAGTCTACAGTAAGTGATCAATAAACTTTCGAACATTAAAAAACTAGATGAAAGAAAATGCAGATGGCATGGAGACGGGAAGGATAACGTGACGGCTGTCACAACGTAGAGTTCCATCTATATAAATTGTTACCAAAATCCCACACTATAGCAAATCCTTAGGTAGCCAACCTATTTCCTCCTTCGACAAAACAATGACTTGAGTTAGAGAACACTGCTAGAATACAAAAATTTTATTTTTTTAAAAGGTAATGTTATCCTAAGCTGGGTTATAATAAACACAGGGTACACCATCTTTAAAAACATGCTTCCAAAATTCTGCTTTCCTTGAGGGAAGAATTATTTAACTTCATCAAACATTTTATAACAACACACACAAAAAACCCCTCAAGGCGGACCCCTAATTCTTCTGAGGATATCCTATTTCCTGTTTCACACTCACATGCCAACCCTAAAGATTCACATTTGGGGATCTGGTGGAGGTTTAAGAGCCCATGGGGATTTTAAGAGACTCAAAGGACACAACCCAAGTTACATTTCTGACCCCGTGATTTGGTGGTAGATCCTGGGTAAAGCAACCTCATTCTCTGTGCCTCAGGATAAAAGGAACCCCTGGACTTGATATCTCAAAGATAACAGGTGAGTAGAGATAAAGTTACATCCCCTCTAAGAGCCCTCTGAAATCCTTGAAGGAGATTTTTCAATTTCAGAGGCACATTTTCATAACACTACATACCATCCACAAAAGAGCAAGGCCTGAGACAGCCAAGCTGGAATGATTTTTGCTCCCTATTTTTGCTCTTTGAATTGATGATCCATGTTTTAATTTTTTATGATAAAATATTGGAAAATAATAACTATGGTGAAAAGACAGATGCATCAATTACCCTTCACACATGCAGAGAGCCCCTGACTCGCCTTACGCTCCAACACATTGTACAGCAAAATCCAGTCCTCCTAATTTCACAGCCTAGAGCCCATTTTATCAGATGTTTTTCTTCTGATATATACTTTGAAAAACAACAGGAGATTCCATCCTTTAAATATTTACAGAAAAGACACACTGGCCTTTTCCAAGAGAGCTTTAAGTGAATGTGGTTTTAGAACCTAAAATACAGGCAGTTAACCTACCAGATCTGCCCAAAGGCAATAAGGAAATTGTTACAGCTGAAAAAGCTACGTCATCACGAGAAACATCCAAGAATTTCAGTGGTTCTCAAGGTCTGAAAAAATTAATGCCAGAATTTACAGTCTGTGCTTGAACTTCATATCCTGGAAGTGGAACTTGGCACCTACTTTAGAGAGAAGCCCTAAGGAATGAAAATCTTGGAAATGCAGTACCTATGATTTAACAAGGCAGAATTCTCTCTATTTTTTTTTTTTTTTTTTTGAGGAAGAGTAGCCCTAAGCTAACATCTGCTGCCAATCCTCCTCTTTTTGCTTTTTGCTGAGGAAGACTGGCCCTGAGCTAACATCCATGTCCATCTTCCTCTATTTCATATGTGGGACGCCTGATAGAGCATGGCTTGATAAGTGGTGCACAGGTCCACACCTGGGATCCAAACCCGTGAACCCCAGGCCGCCGAAGTGGTGTGCGCGAACTTAACCACTGTGCCACTGGGCCAGCCCCAACAAGGCAGGATTCTGATGACTCCATCTTAACAAGGCAAGTAATGTTTGACAGAAGGGAGAGGCTGCTTCTTAGAAAACTGTAAGCAGTTCAGAAATACTGCCTCCTGAAGATTCTACTTCTATACAGCAAACGATGCATCTACTAGACGTGGACAAAAACCCGTAAGTAACATGGCCTTGAGTAAGACACTTCCTTTCGCACTCCCAACAGCAATGACAGCCTCCGTCAGGAGCCATGATGCTAACTCTAACATATGTGTGTGTATATATATGCACACATATGTACGCACATACAAATATATGATATATAGGAGTTATCTCATATATATACACAAACAGTTTAAACAAAAAAATCCTTATCTCTTTTACACTCAAAAAATAACAGCTCACCTAAGTGTTGCTGAAATACTAGATATACCTTATCTACATACTTTGCGCAGAAAACAAGAGCAAGCAGACATTTTTCCTATAAAACAGGAGTCACATATAAAGAAAATTCCTATGTGGAGAAATTCTTTGACACACAACCTAAATGAGGCCTCTCCCCAGGACTCAGGACATACTGTCAGCTCAAATCTTAATTACAAAGGGAAAGAGGCAGCAAGATCAAGGATCCAGGGTGGAGACAGCACAGAAACTGGCAGGCAGTGTGAGGGCGACTCAGACTGCGTCCTGGGCCTGGGAGGGTGGGAGGCAGCCCAGCCCCAGGGCTGATCAAGTGGCCCCTCACCTGAGGGATTAAAAACGTTAGAGTTCCTTTCCATGGGATCTCTTTAAGGTTTGTTTTCTCCTGTGCCCAATAAACTTTTTTTCAAACTGTGGGACCAGAAACAGTAATGTCACCACTAGTTGCCCCGAGGAATTTAGACCTTTGCCTTATCTTTAATGCTAAGATCTCTCTGGGAGGAGCTCAGGCCTTATTACCGTAACCTGCAGTGTATGTGGAAGCCTGTTTACCAAAGGAGCCTGCGCAAGCGAATACCCACCTCTCCCTTTTGAATGTTCATTCCCTGTCCAAAATAAATGTCCCTGCTTCCCTTTGGGATGCCTTGACTCTGGAAATGACTCCTTGTGGCGTCCTATTTGCCGCAAATATACTCTGTGAGACAACGTACTTCTGGTGGAGAGTCGGACTGAACTCGCCAGGAGGGAACCCCCTTTGGCTTTGGTAACAGTGAGACATAGGCAGTAAGAGCAAGCCCCTGCCTGGTGAAAAATAACTGGGGAAAATACTCCCTCCCTTCCATTCTGGGCTCATTTCACTGGGCATTCCCTCCAACAGGCAAGACCCAGGGCCTGGGTGAGGGCAAGAATCCCATCTTTGGGATGGGGATGCTGTCCCATCTCGGTGCTCCAGTTCCCAGTGGAGTACATGATCTCGGGACCCGAGCTGCATTGCTCCTTGCAGAGCGACAAGCCTCTGGGTGAAGGCTGTCTGTTGTCTACTCCAGCTTCTCCTGTCACCTTCCACCTGGATGATTCCCTCACTGCCGCCACCACTGGATGCCTGACGCGAGCCAGGACGCTTTCGATGGCCTTAGAAATCTTGGCTTACATCAAAGAAATCCTCTTTCCATTCAGTCCTGCTGAGTCACTGATGGGTGACAGGAATATCCTGTTGCATTTTTGGTTCAGTGTCCCAAGAAGTCTTGGCTCTAGCAAACTCCAACATCTATTTGCTCACGTGGCTAGTGCATGCGAGCTTGTAACGTTAAGGCTGTGACACAGACAGCACTAAGTGAGCTCGATCCCAATAGCCTAGCCAGGCAAAGTCACTTTATTTCATGAAGTTTGTGTCTCAGGGAAAGAAAGCAGGAATCGGAAGCTGCTCATTGGTATCATGATGACCAAGAGCTGGAATCCACGAAGTTTCAGCAAATCTACCTCAAACCACTTGAGACACAAGAGTCACAAATCAAAAAGTCTGACGATACTTAAATTTACTACAAGGAGTAAACAAGGAATAAACAAGGAGGGCCACAAGAATCTGAGCTCTTAACAGCCATGGGACAAAAACAGAGTAACTTACTATGCAAATACTTGTTAGTCTCAGACTGATAATGGATGTTAGCAACAGGTATTAAATGAGGACCAGAACAATGAATACTACACAGCAATACAATGGAACTACTGATACATGCAACAAGGGCGGGTCTTAAGGGCAGGGAGTGCAAGGGGCCAGTCTCAGAGGGTTATATACTGTCTGATTCCATTTATATGACACTCACAAATGACAAAATTTTAGAAGAGAACAGATTATGTGGTAGTTACTAGGGAATGCGGGGAGGCTGGGACTATTTCTCGCGGGGTAGCATGAAGCTGGAAGAGTCGTGCATTAGGAGGATTGTGCTGGTGGTTACACAAACCTATAGATGTGATAACACTGCTTAGAACTACACACACACACACATGCATATGAGCATAAGTAAAAACTGGTGGAATCTGTATGAGGTCTGTAGACTGTACCGATGTCAATTTCCCCTGCTTGGATATTGTACTATTGTTCTATAAGATGGTGGTGACAGGGACACAGGACCTGTCTGTACTATTTTACCAACTTCTGAGTCTACATTTCCAGGAAAAAAAAGCATCCCAGAATAAAACTGGACAAAACATATGGGGAGAGGGCAGTAGATATCACTTACCTCAACGTGCTCTCAAAACTTTAAGAGAAGATGACCTTCTTTTTCTTAGTGGACAACAACTGTCAGTTTAATTACTTAAGATGATAAATAATTCCCTAATGCTCTAGGGAGAGGATCTGAAAAGCATTTTGGGAACAAGAGGTGTCACACAACAAGGAAGAACCAACAGAAGGCTTAGGGCAGAGGGTACAGCTGGACGTGAGTGTTTTAACTAGACCCAACAACTTAACACACACAACTCAGATGACTGACTGACTATAAGTGCCCAAATCTCACAGGGAGAGTTTGGATCCTAGATAGAATAAAATTTCCACACTGACGAATGTGTGCTCCCCATCCCCAAAGAGATGGAAAGCAATCAGAAATCAGTATAAATGAGGAAGGGTGAAAAAAGTACTAGCAAGACCCAAATTTAAGCTGTGGCCATGAAAGTATGGACGAAGCACAGTGATTCTTCAACTCGAGCAATTCTGCACATCCCCAACCCCCCAGGCTATCTGCAATGTCTGGAGACGTTTTTGGTTGTCCCAACTGAGGGAGGCAAGTGCTACTGGCATCTAGAGACCAGGGATGCTGCTCAACATGCTGGCATGCGCAGGACAGCCCCCACCACAAAGACTGATCCGAGAGAAAATGTCAAAGGGACCAATGTTGAGAAGGCCTAGAAAGAGGGCACACTTGCCCACATCTGAAAATCTGAGGCTGGAGCCACTGGAGGGAGGGCTGTACATCTTGGCCCTTAGCTCACATCATTAAAAGAACAAGATATGGGCAGAAACAAACAGAACCAAACCTGTATTAAGCAACAATGGTATACAGTGTAAAAGGTGTAGTGTTATTTTTACCTGGCACTCAACCCCTTCATTGCAAAGTCCATGGGAAGATTTCCTGGGAGTATTTAAGAACAACAAGGCTTGAAGTCAAACACACACACACACACACCCCAACAGTGCTGTCTGTTACCTAAACCCCCCCAGTCAGAACCACCACCATATAACTGTTGTGGCCCAGGGTGAACTCACAAGGATACTTACAATGCAAAAGAATGAAAATTAAAAGAAAAATCTATACAAATGATTCCCCAAATGGCCAACAGCTCCCCAAGTAGCATGAAGCCGGGTCCCAAGTGTGGGTTTTGGCCTTAAATGAAAATCAGTAACTGCACTGGGATTTTCTCGGGGGTGGATGTCAATCAATGAGCCTGCTTGTAATTAAGTGAGAACACCACTTCTCTGCTCTGGCTCAGAGAGGAACCTAACAGTGGACACACAAATCTAGTGTTATGCGCTACCTCTCTCTGTGAAACAATGCATGTCATTAAGATTCTAACAAGAAGTCAGCAAAATCCCTGCTATCTTAAATCCATCATGACAGGGGATCTCAGCCGCTCCTGCTGTAAACCGTACTGACACCTCTCATGAAACTGCTGCCAAATAATCTAAGTAAAAATGTGAAACCCTCTGATCAAATATTTCTATTCCCGGGAAATTTTATCCTCAAGAAATAATCCAACAAGCGTGCAATGACCTAGGTACAAGAATGTTCGTGTGCTGTTTTCTGCAAGAGCAAACAACTAGAAACACCTAAAATGGTCATCTCAATGATGACATATGCTCAGGAAGAATGGGTAGGGCCACTCTTAGACCCAGACCTGGCCACAGGGACCTGGGACCCCTGCCTTGGGCTGCAGGCTTCAGGGTGCCCTGTATATCACAAGACAAAAAAATAGTAAATAAAGAGAAGTTCCTGCACTCAAGAGCAAATCATGGTCTTTGGTGTAAAATATTAATTTCGATCTTGTAGTAGCGGCAGTTATCTGAAATGAACTATTGTTCACTATGAATAATATTAGCAAAAGCATCCAAAAATCCCAAAGAGAACTAATTTGGCCATTTCACTTTTGAAAAAGGTGCTTTTAAAAATTTTAGAGAAGGGGGCTGGCCCCGTGGCCGAGTGGTTAAGTTCGCGCACTCCGCTGCAGGCGGCCCAGTGTTTCGTTGGTTCGAATCCTGGGCGCGTACATGGCACTGCTCATCAGACCACGCTGAGGCAGCGTCCCACATGCCACAACTAGAAGGACCCACAACGAAGAATATACAACTATGTACCGGGGGGCTTTGGGGAGAAAAAGGAAATAATAAAAATCTTTAAAAAAAAAAAAAAATTTTTGAGAAAAATGTCCTCAATCAAATAGGAACTATATGCGAAGTATGCAACAAAACTGGTATTTCCAGAAAACACTTACAAAATCAGATTAAGGAAATAAAAACATCTGCACAACTAGGAAGGAAAACATTCAGACACACATAATCCCAAAATACATTTTTATTTAGGCCATTTTCTGGCCAATACGCATTAAGGTATAATTGAGCTGAAAACAGATTTTAATGAATTAACTTCTGTTTTCAGTTTTCTTTATAACACACAGCATTGAAAAGTTGGAGGAACAATTGAATAGTAAAAATTCACAATATTAAGGCTATGGCATATAATGAAATTAAAATATTTTGTACTTCCTGCAATATTAATAATCTATCACATGTAGTCCGATTTCTTTTTTAAATCTAAATATTGCCGTATGCATTTTATCGACAGTGCCAATAACTAGTGTCCTGCCTTAGCAAAGCAGGCCTTCTCCAAAATGAAATTAATTAAAAAACAATCTAAGAACGCAATGACTCAAGAAAGGATTTCTACTTTGGCATTACTGTCAATAAAACATATAATTAGTGATTTTGATGAAATAAGGGCAATAGATATAGATTTATGGAAAATATGATGGAGTATATGTCTATTACTCATGCAAACACCACCGGTCCATCAGCAGAACCCAGACGTGTGCAACAACATCATCCTTCATCTTTGATCATCTGCTCACTTTCAGCAATAAAAACCATAGCTTGAAACGTACTTTTCAATTGTGTCCTAATGCAGGCATATTTGTCAAGGTGGGAGAATAGAAGGTCAGTTTACTGACCAGTTTGTGAGCTTGATTTATAACTTTGAAATATTCAGCTATGTGATATGAGGCCTGCCTTTGTACTCTTGGCCCTGGCCGTGACTGGGCTGCCTATGCACATGCAAGTTTCTTGACATTTAAAGCTTTCCTAAATCAACTCTTAAGTGGAAAAACCACACAGGTGTGCTTTTACAGACACACCGAGTCACAGAAAGCACACACGACACAACGTTACGAGTAGGACCCAGGAGTTTCTGCCTTTTGCTTATGGCATTCTCTAAATTTTCTACACTTAGTACGTATTCTTTGCAGGATTAAGGAAAGAAAAACAGGAATTTAAGAATGACATGGAAAAGTAATATAGCAAATCTACGTTGATCAAAAGCTTTTTTAAAGCAAGAACACTCCGAATTCTAAATACATTGCTATAAATGTAATTAAGTATCTACAAAGCTAATAAAATCCAAAAATTTATTCATGGCAGTGGTACACATGAGCAGGCAGTCTATGGATAAATTTCTTTTAAATGGAATTTGAACGAAGTAGATCTCAGGAGCACAGGCTCTTCAAAGATTAAGTCCACTTCTCTCCACAGTGCATTCCACTGGCAATGGGTCCTACTCGCCTGCTATGAACTGATCAAAAAACCCCCAAAAATGACATTTAAAAGAATTACAGGATTCTTTGGGGACCCAATGTTGCGTAAAGAGGCCATGTAAAAAAGCCACATTTTTATTCCAACATCCCCAAATCGCCTCTTCTTTTGGCCTTTAAATCACCAACAGACAGGAAAGATAAGCATCCCACAGAGCAAAAATCCGTCCTTGCCTCTTTTTCTTTTCTGATATAAAGATCTCCTTGCTTTAAATTACCATAGTGTAAAATCTTTACGAATGCTTATACGAAGGCACATTTAATCCTGAACAGCACACACAGGCGCTTGAAGGCATTACCCTTATGTCTACAAGTCCCACATTCAGCTCTGGCTGAATTTCAACAGCCGTGTCATGGCTTTGCCACGAGCCCTCTAACCCCTTTTCCCGTAAGTGGCAGATTCAGATGACACGTCATCATGTGACAAGAGAGGCTGGATTTAAACTGGGGGCTCAAGTTTCTTACTTCAGCCCTGGTGGACACGTTTTTCTGAAAAGTTCTTAGCAAGGCAGCAAAACGTTTTATTCAAGGAATGTTCTTTGAGAACTGTTCCGCTCGGATGTCCATGATCACTCCACGAGCACTAATAAGCTAACCAGTAAAACAACGATACGGAGAAACTCTGGGAAAGTAGCCAGAATCTTTCATCGAAAGAGAAGACGCCATCGGAAAACCTCAAAGGGGCATCCTGCAACAACTGAGGGAGAGAACTGGGGAGACAAATGAGTCCTACCCTTTCTTTTAACAAAATAAACACGTCTCAAAAATCTAGTTTTCTAAGTGCCTTATTAGATAAATCTTCCTACCATCCTCCGGAGGGTGGGGCCGGCAGCTTTAGAAACCACATTTTACAAGGAAACAGAAGCTACTTGTCTTTCCTAAATAAAAAGCTAATCAAATAAAAATTAGTGGCATGTTCAAAAGCGGATTAATATTTTCCTGATGGGTTTGCAATGTTTCTGGGGTGTGGACCTCTTGTTTTCCCAAACTCCCATGCAGTTTTCAACTCAAAAATCATTTACTAACTGCCTACTCTATACAGCACTTCATCAAAGAGCCCAGAAGCGATGATGCAAGCATAGCATAATGCAAATGACACCAACAGGAGAGAAAAGGATGGCACTGAAGAGCCCTGACACTCTGGAGACAGCCAGTCTAGTTCAAAGCCTGTCACTTTCTAGCTGTGTGACCCTGGGCCACTTACTTAACCTCTCTGTACCTCACTGTCTTCATCTACGGAGCCTTCCTCATAGGGTTGTTAAATGGATTAAATGAATTACTGAATGTAAAGTGCTCAGAAACACGGCCTGCACTTAGTAAGTGCTCAATAAACATTAGCCACATCTATTATTCAAAGAATCAGAAAATGCTTCAGAATCAAGGGAAAAAGTTATAAGCATCTCCCCCCTTCCACCACAAAAAAAAAAAAATCTGTACTTGAGGGAACTATACTGGCTATACAAAGAGAGAATCCCATCGTGAAGGACCTTTCAGGGCAGACGAGGTGATAAAACTTATAAATGGGATATCTCACCACACAAAGCTCTTAGCAGGGTAAATTCCTAACCAGACCAGGACAGAAGGAGGCAGGGCCAAGCTCAGAGGAAAGAGAGGGAGGGGTCACCATGAACTAGAGCTGTCAGGGGTGGTTTCCAAAAGGAGCCGGACAGGCAGGACTCTGGTCAGCTGTCCATGATCACACACAGCAGGCAGGCGCAAAGGTGTGCAGCAGGACGGAAACAGATGCTCCAAAGGAGAAGCACATGGCGGAAGAGACCAGAGAGCTACAAGATCAGAAGGCCTTGAAAACTGGACCAAGGAATGTGAACTTGCTTTTATAAGCAACATGGACATGCTCTAGACAGAATTCTAGAAATAAGAAATCTGCCAGGAGCATACAGGTTGAAAGGGAGAAAATTAACAAATGCAATCTGGCACAAGAAATGATACTGGGGAACAGCTCTAAGGCTGAGGTTCCCCCGCACTGCTGAGTACTGCGATTTCATTCACTATCAAGGGCCACTGGTTCTTAATTTCTAAGTTACTATCACTATCCTTTTATTATTACCCATCTACCATGTGCCAAGTGTTCTGTAAATCTTATCTCAAATTCTCCTAATGACCATGCAAGGTTGACACTATTATGTCTGCCTACAAACCAGAGAAATAAAGCCCAGGAAGGGCAGATAACGGGGCTGAGATCCCACAGGTGGGAAGGGGTGCAGCTGGACTCCCAAAGGCCTGGGCTTTTCTACTTTTTATTTATTTATTTTTGGTGAGGATGATTGACCCTGAGCTAACATCTGTGTCTCTCTTTTTTTTTTTTTGAGGAAGATTAGCTCTGAGCTAACATCTACTGCCAATCCTCTCTTTTTGCTGAGGAAGACTGGCCCTGAGCTAACATCCGTGCCCGTCTTCCTCTACTTTATATGTGGGACGCCTACCACAGCATGGCTTCACAAGTGGTGCCATGTCCACATGCGGGATCTGAACCAGTGAACCCAAGGCCAAGCCACTGAAGTGGAACATGTGCACTTAACTACCGCGCCACCCAATCTTCCTCTACTCTATGTAGGATGCCACCACAGTGTGGCTTGATGAGTGGTGTGTAGGTCTGCACTTGGGATCCAAACCTGCAAAACCCGGGATGCCAAAGCAGAGCACATGAACTTAATCACTACGCCACCAGGCCGGCCTCTCAGCTTTTCTACTTTTAAGGATGGGGAGCTTTTCCCTCCACCTAGGGGCGCTTAGGCAAGGGGAAGCATTGCCAAGTTTAACATAGACCTCACTGTTGCTCATTCTTGAATGGTCTCTGCAAACTAATGACACGAAAATGTTACAGACTGGTTACTCCGAATGCAAAACTTTGAAACCCATTAATAATAAGGTACCCTATGTTCTACCAATCTCAACAGAAGAGCATATTCAAGGCTCATGTCCTTAAAGGTGACCCCACTTAAAGCCAGAGGAGCTAGAAAAGCAGACACTGTTCTCTCCTCCTCCACTCCGGTGAAATAGCAAAGGCCCTGCTCAGGCTGGTTTGTGTCTGATTTGGTGAAAGAGCAAGAACAGCAGGCCACGTGATATGGGGGAGCAGCCCTGCCCCGCCCTCCCCACCCCGGCCAGGGAGACCGGGGCTCCCTGCTAGCAACTGGCCTGCTTGCAGCTGCTCTCTGGGCTTTGCTGTCCCCAACGCGGCAGGGGCCAAAAAGAGAGTCCTCGACGAGAGACACCCTCACAGTATGCAGAAAAGGCAAGGCACAATAACCCCACCATGAGAAAAGGGGCCGCCCGTGAAAGTCCTGATTCTATTTTACTGTCATCAAAGGGGTCACCTTCAGGCTCTGGTGGGACAAGGAAGCCCTCAGCTCTTCCCTTTTGCCCTTGAGAAATGATCTGGGGATTGGGGAGAAGGAAGGAGCTGCCAAAAGTAAGTTAATTTTTTTTTAACAAGAAAAGAAATAGCAATAAGATCCCAACCAAAAACAAGTACATACTATGAAAAGGGGAGAAAAATAGACTCAAGAACTCTATTTCCAGCTTAAAAGCTATTTGAACAACTCCAGGCGACAACCAAAACCAAGACACCTTCCCAAGTTCAGTGGAAACGAGGGAGGTGTTTGCACGTAACATCTTCAGAGCTGGGTACCTTCCAGCCCAGCGTGAACGAAACTGTAAGAAAGAGGTACAACTGGAATGTTTTCTGCTAACAATCTACCCCTCGAAACATTAATACCTGCTTTCTATATTTGTATTTGAGTATCATACTTGTGTATATTTTACATATTTATTCTGAAAAATCAAAGCATTCACAGTTGTCCCATCAACAATCCTCAAAGGGTCTTTTGCTTGAACAGTCATTACTAAAATAGAACCCAGAAAAGTCAAGCTCATTTACGTGTTCAACTGGTCCTGACTGGCCCCTCCAGTATTCAAGGCACTGTACTTGGCCCTGGGGACATGGAAACAGTGTCCACTTCAAAACATCAACAACACGTTTATGCAGTAGTCTCACCACTTCGCTGGTTGAGCCTTCTCTGTTTTTTTGGGTTTTTTAATTGCTTCTGGTTACAGACATATCTAAACTTAGTTTCTGCCTGAAGTAAACTTTTTAACAATTGCTGAGAAAACAAGTTTCCCAGAAGTACACACACAGCTTAGTCAAGAGAAGCCATAAACCTCTAAGGAAGGCCACGAAGAAACTGAGACTCCACTGGGAGCTGTGGGGTGCTCAGCTTCTCCAATCCCGGGGTACACTTTGAAGTCAGGAGCCATCCGCTGAGGAGCACAAGCCTCACAGGCTTCCTGCTGGCTGGGAGTAAGATGCCCGATGCTATTTAAAGCAGGCAAGCACAGGCAAGAGAGCAGAGCCTGCAAACACGCACAGGAATTCATCCCACTAGGGAACTGCTTCGTTGGTCTAGCTCAGTGGTTCTCAACTGGGAGTGATCCTGCTCCCTATGGCTCCTTTGGCAACATCTGCAGACATTCTGGTTGTTACAACTTGGGGGCACTACTAGCATCTAGTGGGCAGAAGCCAGGGATGCTGCTCAACAGCCTACAGCGCATAGGACAGTCCCTCCACAGCAAAGAATGAACCGGCCCAGAATGTCAATGGGACCCAGTTTGAGAAACCCTGTTCTAGCTCCACGGAGCAGCTGCTAGTCACAGTAGCTCCCATTTCCTTATTATTTGGCCACTTGTATGTTAAGCTAATCCATGCAACATCTCATTCAAATTTTTTTCAATCGTTAGCATTAGCTTCAAATTGTTGTCCAACCAAGCAAAAAGTCATTATCCACAGATCACAATGGGGAGAAGTTACCAAAGAACAGGACACCACTTAGTGATAAGGAAGCCCTAGAATTCTGCTGTCCTTAGAAATATATCACATCGACGCTTACTGTTTCTACTCTAATGGGACACGACACGATTTTCTTCACTGCACAATTTAACAAGAAGGATGCTCTGTTCTAAGACACTAAACAGAGAGAGCCAGGATCTATGTCAGCAGTTTGTCTCCAATTAATACAACGCTGTGCCGCCTCTCTGACCAGCCCCACTGGCTTCCCACTCAAGTGATCACATTTGGGGCAGAACTTTAAAGGCTGATTAGAAATTCATATGGTAATACAAATACATCCCAAGATTAAAAGCATAAATTTAAATACATAAAAATTTCCCCACAGAGGAAAAAGGCTGTGGATTCTCTAACAAATTCTTCGAGCTTGGGCAAATGACAACATCTTTGGGTTAAGATTCTTCACCTAGAAAATGAAGGGGATGGAGTAGATAATTGCTAAAGGCCAACCTCTATATTATATTAGTCATGGAAATAAAATCCAACAACCAGGTCTCCTTACACTAAGATACAGTGTAAGGAGAAAGTATTTCGCGTGCTTCAACCAAAGAACGTGAGAGCAGGAGGTTGCCTCAGTCCCACGTCATCCTGCAGTTCCCCCCACTTGCACTAGGGGGCAGAGTTCACCCCGAGGGGAGGCCAGGGACCCCCCGGCAGTGCAGACACGCCTCATGGGGTCTGAGACCCCAACAAACTGAATACAAATTCTATATTCTCACCAGCTTTCCTAAAGGACCCAGGACACAAAAACAAAAAAGTTAAGAATTAGTGTCCTGCAGGCAGAGCCTAGATTTCTTACAGATGAAAGCAATTAAACACCAGCCACCCCCCCCCCCCCACCCCCGCCTCTCATCACTGGTTAACCTGCAACTCATGCAAAAAGTTCTGGTACCTTCTCACAGGCATGAAAGCAAAGATCTATGGATTAGAAAATGCCATAGTCTCACAATTATATATTTCATTTTTTGAACGTAAAAATACGTATTCGTGGACGATTAATTCCTTTCCAGTCCACCTCTCACAATGAATGTGGGTATGACATCTGGGACACTACTTTGAAAAAACTGGATATGACTATTACAATCACTTTGGCCATTACAAATAGTTGTCTGAGAATACAGTAAGTGGGCATCCAGAAAGCACAATGCCTTGAAATATTATATCCAATTAAGTCTGACAAAGCAAGTTAGCCAACACAGAAGGCAAACCCTCACTAATCTAACTTGCTGGAAGATTCTAAAACTGTGCTGGATTCACAAAACTTTCCGTGGCTTTCAATGAAAGTCAGATCAGACTCCCTTAAGTCAACCAAGTTTACTTTGAGCCACTTCAAACCTCAAACTTAAACAAAATCTATTAAATAAACACAACCAAGAAAGGAAAGGGAGCCAAGAAACCACAGTAACTCTCGATCCCAGAAAAAAAAAGACTTCTCAAGTCAAGGGTTTCAAGTCACTGTGGTGTCCCGCCCTCAATGACCCTAAAAGGGGCATCAGTTTAATCTTTAAAAATAACCACTGTTTGCCCTAAACGATTTTCTTTAAACTCGAATTCAAAATCTGCCAAGGACAGTTAGCACAAGTACATGATCTTTTGATCTCGCCCTCTGGAATGATCCCAAACCCTAAGAGAGCACTGCTGGGTGAGAAATGGAACCCAGACTCCAAAGGTCCGGTAGGCAGGGAACACAGGGAATGATTAAGCCCTGGCCTCCCCCTGCTCACACTTCATTAACCCGTCTCCTCTGGAAGTGTTTGCACCCCTCGCACAGGAAGCCGGTACGTTTTCCAGAGGAAATACCAGACCAGACCTTTCTTGGAGAAAGTCACCGGTGAACATTTTACGGGACTTCCTGCACCCAGGCAGTCGGGCATGCAGATGGCCCGGCCCGGCCCCGGCGCCCGCCGCCTCACCCCGCGCGGGGCGCCGCGGGGACACCCGGTGAGCCAGCCAGCCACGCAAAAGGAAGCTCACCTTCGCTGCATCCCAGAGCAAAGAGGGAGCGCGGGACAAAACAAAACCTGCCTCGGCTTACTCATGCGGAGACTCCCCGGGGGCTGGTTTCAAGCGACTTTCAGAAAGTTTCGCCCTCTCGGGCTAAGGTAAAGGTACCAAGAGCGCGCGCGGCGCGGTGGGCAGATCCCTCCCTCCGGGGCTTCGGAGGCCAGGTCCGGGCAAGAAGGCGGCCCGAAGCCGGCACGGACCCGGCGGCCGCCCCTCCCGCCGCGAGCGCACTCACCTCGGGGAAGAAGTTGTCCATTGTTCCAGTGCGCTCCCCAACTTGCCGGAGCCCGGCTTCCAGCTCGCGGAAGTCAGCCCAGCAGAAGGTCCGGGGAAACCATGCGTGTCACGGCGCGACTCCCAGGAACTCGAGCCCGCGGGGCTCTCCCGCTGCCATCTCCTGATCCCCTTCTCCGCTTTCGCACCTTTTGTTTGCCCAAACCCAGGTCTCTAACTCATCCGTCCCAAACGCAGCCTTTGTCTCCTCTTCCCCCAAGTTCTTCACTTCTGGGCGCCGCGCTCGCGAGCGGAGAACAGCTGGTGGCACATTCTTCCCCCGGGCTGGGGGAGGGCGGCGAGGGGCTTGGGGGCGCGCCCCTTCCTGTGCGCTCAGGCCGGAGGCGCTCGGCGCGGGCAGGGGGACACCGACCACAAAGCGAGCCCCGCGTCGCTCTCCCCGCGCGAGCGCCGGGGCGGTGAGGATTCGGGCTCCACGGCTTCGCCGGCTCCCCGCCGCACAGAACCGCGGACAGGAGCACACGCCCCGCCCCGCCCGCTCGCCCCGCCCGCTCTCCCGCCCCGCCCCCAGAGCCCCCCCCAGCGCTTCCGCAGGGGTCGGCCCCGCCCCCACCTACCACCCAGGCCCCGCCCACTTGGCGCCCCGGGCGGCAGCAGGCTCAGCTGCTGGCGGGGAAGTCCCAGCCGGTGCGGTTCCTCCTCTGGTCCCCGCCTTGCTACCTAGGCCGGGCTAAGGGAGTGACTCTTCCGTCTGGTGACGGAGACCAAGTAGTAGTGCCGGGGAAGGAGGGGTTGGGGGATTCTTTTGTGCCTTTGATCTTTAGCCGACCCTGGAACGGGCTCCACGCGGCTCTCATTGCTGCAGTTCGGCAGAGGAGCGACCCCGGGGAAGGAAGCGCGGTCAGCGGAGCTGCCTCGGCTCTTGGGCCAGATCAAAGCGGAGGAGGGAGGCTAATCAAAATTTGTGGAACCTGCCTTCCGTGTTGAATTTCTTTCCTGCCGTCAGGTTAAAAGTCGTTTTCAAGAAAGCAGGGAAATGGGGTTCTGTAAACTAAAAGAGTACGTGGCCGATTGCACCTTGAAAAATGTGACCCTTGTCTAGGACCTAAGGAAACAGAGATAGGCAAATGGAAGTGAGATGGATGACGGATAAAACCTACCTGGTACTGAGTCCTGGTTTCCTCCAGGGCAGGTGCTCCAACTTTAGCATGCACAGAAATCACCGGGGAATCTTGTTAAAATGCAGACTGGAATTCAGTGTCGTGAGCACTGACAGTCTTGCATTTCTAACAAGCGTCCAGGTGCCCTCACAGGGTTGGCACCTGGCCCTATGGTGGTCTGTGAACTGTTCGGAGCCTGTCTGTAACAGGTAGAGAAATTGAGAGCAAAAGTTTGGAAACTTTTGGGGCTGGCCCGGTGGCCGAGTGGTTAAGTCTCCGCGCTCTGCAAGCTGGCAGATCAGTGTTTCCTTGGTTCGAATCCTGGGCGCGGACACAGCACTGCTCTTCAAACCATGCGGAGGGAGCGCCCCGCATGCCACAACTAGAAGGACCCACAACGAAGAATATACAGTTGTGGGGGCGGGCTTTGGGGAGAAAAAGGGAACAAAAAATAAAATCTTTAAAAAAATGTTTAGAAACTTTTGTAGCAATTTAAAAATGCCACGACACCCGAGCACGTGATCGGTGGAGTCTTTGAACAGGGTGTAAACCAGTTTGGGTGTTCTCAGACTCAGTGGCGAGTCACACCTCGCACGGCAGGGCTCTGGTATTGGTACCTGGCAGATTGGAAACAAAAACGACTAGTTCTTGACCACAAAAGGTTTGAGAAGCTCTCTCTAGGGGATTTGCCAACCGCCACTCATACTTTAAAACTCAAGTCAGAAAGTCCCGTCTTCCTGGGGAAGGGTTGCCAGAGATGCCAAGACACTCATCCCACTTCCGGCTCCAGCTAACCCCTGGTTTGGCTCATTCCCAGACTGTTGAGGAGACATGTTGTAAGGGTCTTTTTATTGGTGTCCTACCCATCTTCAGTTGGGAGACTCGAGCCTCCTTAAGAGAGGGAACTGTGCTTTAAAATTTGTATCCCCAGCCTGTCTCAGAGAGTGAAAGAACGAATGAAGCATCTTTCTGTAATCCTCGTGTGAAAATGTAAGCATATTTGTAACCCCTCTCAAAGCAGTTCTTCAGCATTAACATTGTTGTACCCACCCTATTTCCCTTTGGGATCAAGGTATAGATTAATTAGTGATGTTTACAGGTTTACACACTTATGCCATTAAAGATTGTGTCCCAGATTGCCAGGGAAGTTAAGATCGAGCCAGGATAAGTATCAGCAATCCCAGGCACCAACCAAAGTTCTTAGTCAAATGAGTCCTGCTGCCGCCTGTGTTCACATACTGGTGCAGAACAATTACGGTCATTATGATGTTAATCTGTACAGAACATCTCTCAAGAGAAATTACCAGGCTGCTTGTTCAAATGAGTGTGTGGATGTGGCTTGGGTCTCAGCATCAGCCCAGCCACTGAGGCCGTGGGCAGCCTTGGCCATGTCATTTCAAAGTCGCTTTCCAATATTGCCTCAGCAATTGTAACAAATGTACCACACTAATACAACATGTTAATGATAGAGGAAACTGGGGGGTGGGGGGCTGTGTGGGGGTAATTGAACACTTTCCCCTCAATTTTTCTGTAAACCTAAAACTGCTCAAAAAAATAGTCTATTAATTTTTTCAGAGTCACTTCCCTGTTGATTAAGAAGATAGGGTTAGTAATTACCCCCTCTTGACTCATATGAAGAATTGTGAGCCACATCCAATACATAAGGGTTGCATTTTACAGAATTATTATATTTCTTTAAGAAGCTTACACCATGAGGCTGGCCTGGTGGCACAGTGTTTAAATTCTGCTTGTGAAGCCATGCTGTGGCAGCACCCCACATGGAAGAACTAGACAGACTTACAACAAGGATATACAACTATGCACTCGGGCTTTGGGGAGAAAAAAAAAAAAAGAGGAAGATTGGCAACAGTTGTTAGCTCAGGGCCAATCTTCCTCAATAATAAAAAAAAGAAAGTTTACACGACCTTATCAAAAATCCCCTGGGATAGCTGTTAAAGAGAAAAAACAAACCAAAAAACCCCCATGACTCTGAATCTAGGGGATGTGTGGGGTGTTTAAGAATCTGCATTTCAGTGAGCACCCAAGTAGGCAATTCTGAATTTGGGAATCACTGCTTTAGGTTGCCAGAAACCATCAGATTTTCGGTATAAATGCACATTCTCAAAAACGTGTAAAAGATAAACCATAGCAGTAAGATGCTGTTTGCTGAACAAACAGCGAAGTGCATGTGTTTTAAGCATTCTAAAAAGGGTATCTAACTTTCAAGTATTTCGGGTTGAATCAGTCATTTAAAAGGACTGTGTTAAATTTACAAGGGCTTTGACAAAATTGGACAGAGAAGAGAAAGCACTTTAAATCAATAGACTTCTAAGAATATCCACTGTTGTTACCATTTTTAAAAAGTTAGGAGCTTCCTTTCAAGGAGCTGTGTTCCCATTGGTCAAGGCAGTTTCGTCTAAAATGGTTAAACCCAGACCTCTGGGAAGTGACAGTTAGAGGCTTCAGAATGTTAATGCCATGATGGGATGTTTCTCTGAGGCAAAGTTCCTTCTCAATGATCCTAATTATTTTTCCAAGACACCATGCTAACGAAGTGTTACATTTTTCAAAATAAAACACCAAAAAAGCTCCAGCTATGTTCTCTGATTTAGTTGCAACACTTAATCCACAAATGGACAAAAATTTTGTATATAGATGGGACCATTTCCCTACTTTAAGGGCGAATTATGTGTATGTATACATGAGTGGTGTATAACAATCTTCCTCTGTTTTTGTTTTCCGCAATGTGTTTGTTTGTTTCTGGTTGAAATGGGTTGTCTTAACTTCCTTTGTGACTTCAAATTGAGTTTCTTTGTTGTTCTTCTTCTTCTCTTGTTGCTAGCGTTTCCCAATCTGAATGTGATTGAGTGTCTAGGGTCTTTGCCATTACCTTTGTGTTTACAAAATACTTCTAATTGCTCCAGTCAGGGTAATGGTTTAATTACTGGTTACCGAAAGGGAAAGTTCAGGAAGCTTCTTTCACCCAAATTAGAAGTTAATAACTGACACAACTCTAAAATCCTGTTTTTCACGCTTAACTGAATGATAGTTCATCCTTTCAGTTCAGCTATATAGTCTTGGATGTTTAAAAAGTCACATGTTTTTGCGTTTTTGAACAAACAGAAATTAAAGGAGTTTTTAAATGTTCTTTAAATTGTTAGACAGGTGTTTCTTTTACTTCTTATAACTTTCAATTTAAAAATCCTGAAGGGAATTTTTCTTATGTGAAACTGATAAACATGGTGAAAGAGTTCTATAGGAAGAATAAAATTTGTAGGGGGAAATACCTGAAATGCTTCACATTCTAATAGAATTAAACAAATACAAAAGAATAAACACAGAAATAAGACACTCAAAAACTAACTTGCAAGTGGTCATTATTCTAAACAAGATCAGTTCGGACTAGGATGAAACTGACCTCCTCGGAGAACGCTCAGTGGACAGTTGATTCTAACTAAATCCACATTACCTCAAACTACAGCAAGAATGCGTTCTATGTTGACGTCCCACACAAACACGGAGAGTTGTTTTCATAAATTAATGCATTGCCATTTCAAGGGCTTCATCCAGGTCCTGTTGACTGTGATAAATAAACAGTATAAAAATCCTTGAAACCCTCCGTGAAATGTTCTGCCCACTTGGAGTACGTTTGACTGTTGCTTTCTTTGTATCTTCGTGCTGCCTCTCTTCTGTTACCGCAGAGTGGCTCCGAGGCTGACCTTCCAGTTCACCATCTCTCCACCTCTCCACACATTAATCCCAACATGGTCACCACTTCCAACCCTTGTGCCCTCACTCATTCTCCCCTTCGTCCATCTTCAATCTTTCCTGCTCACATTATTTAAGCCAATCGATGTGATTGTGTCTCTTCTACTTGGAAATGGCCGTTTCTTAACCCAATTTCCCCCTGAATTACTGGGCCATCTCTCTTCAAACCCCTAACTTTTCACTGTCTACATTTCATCCCCGAGAAATCAACTCTTCAGCCTTTTATGAAGGATTTATGCCCCTCACCCCACTCTCTTGCAGATCACTGTGACCTTGAAATAATCAAATTCAATGCCTGTTCTCAAATTTCATCCTCCTTGATATTGCCCCTCTGTTGAAACTTTCTAACTTCTTAGCTTCGGGCCACCTTTGTGGGTGTGCAGCCAGTGGAGTTAGTTGCAGACGGCCCTAAGCTCAGAAGGGGCCCCAAGCTTGGTTGAATACTCTGTTGTGTTGGCTTAAAATGCTTAACGATTTTTGAACAAGGGTCCCTGCTTTTCCATTTTGCACTGGGCCCCGAAAGTTATGTAGCCAGTCCTAGCTAGCTTTCATAGCACCGCATTTTTCGGGTTGTCCCATCTATTTGACCTATTTCTCTCTCACTTTTATAGGCTCCTCCTCTCCCTGCTCCGAAATATGTTCAATCCTAAGCATGCGTTCTCTTCCCCACTCTTCCATTCTCACCGTTAGTTCTCAGTATTTCAGCTGCCACCTCTTCATAAATGATTTCCAAATCCAGAACTCAAGCTCTACGAAGTCTCAACCCTGTTATTCCAACCATCTGTTGGGTTTTTCCTAGTGAGATTCATCTCATCCTTCATGCTCCCAAACTAAATCTTCTTCACTCTCCTCATCAACTTCCCCTTTGTTTGTTAGCAGACTAATCATAATTCAGTCACCTTGATGAGTGGCTATCTGTCATTCAGAGCTTCCCCACGTCTTCTGATGATCCTATTCGCATGCTGAGTGTCCTCACACTGCGATTTCCTCTAACCCAACAAAGAATCTTCAAGCTTCCTTTGCTGCAAACATGTGACTTCAGTTCTACCACTCAGATGCACCCACTGAAGGTTTGACCTGGTGGACAAAGAACATGAGGAAACAGGGGAGGCTCAGAGCATCCAGGTTGGTGGCACAGGTGGTGGCAGAGGCTGGCTGTTCTAGTGATCAGCTCTGGGGACAGCAACCCCCAGACTGCAGCCGGGTTCTTTGGTTGGTGGTTGAAGCAAACAGTTATCAACCAGGCCTGCTCTGTGCTGTGGTTCTGAGAATTATCTCTGGAAGTTTAGCCTCCAGCCCTTCCAATGATCTGGTAGGCTTTATAATACTCTTTGGCAAATCTCCTCTTGCTTAAATTCACTGAAGTGGATTCTGTTGTCTGCAACTTGCCAATACCTTAGGAGGATTGACACCCTTAGACCCAGGAAAGTGGGGCCCTGTGCTTTGAGGGTGCTTTCCTCAAAATAGTCTAAGTCCTATTTGGTGCCTGGGACTGGCAGGAGCCAGTAGTGCCATCTAGAGAGGCCACCTGGGACTCAGATCAGGTCCCATGTGGGCTTCAGTCTCTGTCTTTCCCCTTTCCCCTTCCTTACTAACCCTCTACCATGCACATGGTGTCATCCAGAAGTCTAGAGTTGGCATTTATTGGGGTCCTCATGGAGCTTATGGCTGGACCTCGGTCCCAGGAGGATGGCCACCTAGATTTTCCTGCTGGCCAATGCAGTGCGTTTTTCACAGGACTATGAGAAATTGGGCCACCAAATGATGCTGACAAGCTGATTCTGAGTGACTTTCACTCACCTCGGACACAGGAGGACTGTGGTACTCTTTGCCACCAACAGTCCCCCAGTGGCCTTGGGCTTAGCCATGTATGTAGACTCCTACGTTGGGTCTCACCTATGTGTTCCAACACACAGTGGTACTGCTTGGGCCTACAGCACCCTTGGGCAGTGGGAAGGTGGCAGGTGTCTTTGCCCTGTGTGCCCCCCACCTCTGGCACATAGGATGGTCTTCCTCCCTCCACTGACTCTGCACCTCATATCAGGCAGTCTTCCTGGGTTAACTGCACCCATTCTCCTTGGTTTTCCAGACAGTTGCCCTGCAATGTCAACCAGCCCTTCTGATCAGTGTCCTCTCTTGCCTCATATGGGACTGTTCCTCCCACTCCACTCACGGCCCCCTCCCATGGCCGCCCCATTGGTGGTGGTTGTGGAAAGCAAAGTGCAGTCAACATTGAAACTGATCATATGCTCAGAAAGCCTTGATTGCAGCCTGAAGAGTTCAAGAGAAGATATAATTGGAAGATGTGTTGTTCAATGGCTACGCTATAAAGTTCTCAATGGTAAATTTAACATGACCCCAAAATGAATTACCGTTCACATTTTCCTAAATACGCTGGGTTGGACTTGCATTGTTGGCTATCATTAACAAAGCATTGTGACAACCTTTGAGGGTGTCACCGGCAGCCAGTTTTACAGACCTGCAATGTATGATGCAGTGTCATAAACAATGGTGCAACCAGCATTAAATAAATGGCATCAAGAAACTGCAGAGGTAAGAATTTCTATATTGTTTTAATACAAACAGGTTCTGAAGAGCTGTGACATTGTGAATAATAACAGTTCCTCTACCCTTTTTTCACGGTGAGAGATAAGAAATTAGCCACAAATGGCACATTTGGGAATAAGAACGTGGAGAGATGTTTCCTGGATGCGAATGGGAAGAGCTGGTGCCTGGACCCTAAGAAAAATCTTGGTGTACACTCATTGGAAGAAACAAATACTGAAGGACTCATTATTCTAAATCTTCATGCAGAAATCACCTACCTCACATGGGCCCATGAATTTTGTAATGTATTTTTTAATCAAATAATTTATATAGAGAGGGGGTCCCACAAACCCTAAGGGAAGCCCTGAAGAACAGCACGAAACATAGCCTGAGGCTGACATTTCAGTGAGAAACATGGGGGATCTGGCTTATGAGATACAGCACAGGGCCAACTCTATGCAAATTCTCTTCAGCAACTGAGCCAGGCCTTGATTTCCCCACCTGACATTGCCTGAAATCACCGCTATTGCTTTTGCTCCTTTAATGAGTTAAGAATATGTTTGGAATGTTTTTCCCCTAAAGTTTCCATGAAATGCAAGTGTGTTGTTGCTGAGAGTACGAGGAGAAAATCAGATAAGTGCAGCGAGTTGAGTTGCTTATATAAGAAGGTCCAGGGCAGAGTTGTTTAGAAACCTGAAGACAATACAGATGCTTCTCCGCAGGAGATTGGTTGAGTAAATGGTGGTAAATGTGCCTAGCAGCATACTCTTTGTTATCTTTCTGTGTAACAAGCCACCTAAAACTCAGTGCCTTCAGACGACAATGACTTATTATTTCCACAGTTCTGTGGCTTGACTTGGCTTAGCTGGGCTCGGCTGCTGCTGGTGTCAACTGGGCTCTCGGGCAGCTGCAGGCTGGTGGGCGCTCAGCTGTGGCTGGTGATCGAACACGACCTTCGTCACGTGGCAGGAGCCTCGCTGGGGCAGCTGGGACAGCTGGGCAGCTCTCTCCACGTGGTCTCTCTTCACCCCATGGAGGCCTCAGGATTGCATTAGGAAGAGAGCAGAAGCTGCAAGACCTTTGGAGAACTTGTACAGAAGTCACAGTATACTGCGTCAGCCACATTTTATTGGTCAAAGCCTGCCGTAAGGCCAGCCCAGAGTCCAGACTCTCTTGATGAAAAGAGCTACAAAGCATCTGTGGACGTTTTTGTTTTGGAGGGGGGGTGTGTGTGTGTGTATGTTACATTTCCATGACAGCAAACTCACCATTTTAAAATGTACAATGGCATTTAGTATATTCACAAGGTTGTGCAACCATCTATCTGGTTCCAGAATATTTTCATCACCCCAAAAGAACCCTCATGCCCATTAAGCAGTCACTCAGATTCCTGCCTACCTCCAGGCTTTGGCAACCACTGATTTGCTTTCTGTCTCTACGAATTTGTCTATTCGGGACATTTCACATGGAATCATACATACTTTTGTGCCCGGCTTCTTTCACTCAGAATAAGGTTTTCAATGTTCGTCTATGTTGTAGAATATATCAGTACTTCTTTCCTTTTTTAAGGCTGAATAATATTCCATTGTATGGATCGACCATGATTTGTTTATTCGTTTGTCAGTTGATGCGCCTTTGGGTTGTTTCCAGGTTTTGTCTGTTGTGGACAGTGTCCCTTTGAACACTCGTGTACCTGTTTTCAATTCTCTTGGGTATAAACTTGGAGTGGAATTCCAGGGTCATATGGTAATTTTTTTGCTTTTTTTTTTAAAGATTGGCACCTGAGCTAACAACTGTTGCCAATCTTCTTTTTTTTTCTTCCCTCCTTCTTCTTCTCCACAAAACCCCCCAGTAAATAGTTGTATATTTTAGTTGTAGGTCCTTCTATTTGTGGCATGTGGGACACTGCCTCAGCATGGCCTGACGAGTGGTGCCATGTGTCCGCACCCAGGATCCCAACTGGCAAAACCCTGGGCCGCCGAAGTGGAGCACACGAACTTAACCCCTCAGCCACTGGGCTGGCCCCTGTCATATGGTAATTTTTTTTTTTTTTTTTGGAAGATTAGCCCTGAGCTAACATCTGCTGCCAATCCTCCTCTTTTTGCTGAGGAAGACTGGCCCTGAGCTAACATCCGTGCCCATCTTCCTCTACTTTATATGTGGGATGCCTGCCACAGCATGGCTTAATAAGCAGTGTGTAGGTCTACACCCGGGATCCGAACCAGCAAACCCCGGGCTGCCAAAGCAGAATGTGAGGACTTAACCACTGTGCCACCGGGCGGGCCCCAAGACAGGGCCTCTGAAGAAATCAACAGACCAGCTGCAGAGACAGAGCAAGAGCTAAAAGACAATTTTGAAATGACTATGGAAATTTCTGTAGTAGAAGCATACACAGACGTTAAGGGAAGCATTAAAATAAAAAGTGAAGCCTGGGGGGAGTGTTATGGGTTTAATTGTGTTCCCCGAATTCATACGTTGCAGTCCTAACTCCCTGCACTCTAGAATGTGACTGTATTTGGAGACGGGGCCTTTAAAAAGGTGACTAATTTAAAATGGCGCCATTAGGACAGGCCTTAATCCAATATGAATGATGTCCTTGTAAGAAGAGGAAATTTGGACACACAAAGAGAAACTAGGGATGCAGGCACAGAGGAAAGACCATGTGAGGACACAGCATGAAGGTGGCCATCTGCAAGCCAAGGAGAGAGCCCTCAAGAGGAACCAGACCTGCCGACACCTTGATCTTGGACACCTGACCTCCAGAATTGTGAGAAAATCAATTTCTGTCGTTTAAGCACCCATTCTGTGGTATTGTGTTATGGCAGCTCTAGCAAATGAATACAAGGAGTCAGGAAGAAATTTCCCAAAGATCTACACTTGAACCAGGGTTGAATGGATGAGTCGGAGTCCACCAGGTAGAGGAGAGAGGAAAGCACATTCTAGATGATGGGTAAATGGAAAGACCCAGAGGTAGGAAAAGCATTTTCAGCAAAGGTACCGAGAATGGTTAGGGTAGAGAGAGAGAGTGTGTGTGTGTGTGTGTGTGTGTGTAGTTATAGGAGACAAACTCAGAAAGCTTACTTTAAGCTTCCATTAAGCTGGTTTACCATCAGTAGTATGCTGGTAAACGTTTGACAACTGACTCTCTGGGGAGGATAGCGGTGAATTACATCACAGCATTTGCCAATTTCTGTGGTGTCAACGCTCTCACCATGGCTGATTTCAGGTTTATCACCATGATTCACTGAACGTGGAGCTGATAAGAGACCCACAGAAGCACATCACCATTTAGTATTTCCACCATATAGATGCAATCGACATGACTAACCTCAAGTGCATAGATAATAGTAAAAATGTGCTAGAATAATTTGTAAACAATGAGCGTTTACTATTTTTGGTTTTATTTAATTGTAAGTTTATGTAACTTAAGTTTGAATAATGACTGTGTTTAACAACAGCCCACAAAATTCCTGCAAATTTAACAATCTGTTCTCACAAATCAGTATGGAGTACACCCTGTTTGGATCTCCTAGTTCATAAAGTATCATGTTTGTCCTTGAGGGGCTAGGGCTCAAAAAATAAAGTAATACATAGCACATTTTATCTTCTGTTTGAGGAGATGGCACACACATGCGTTCAAAAGGAACTTGAGGGGGGCTGGGCTGGTCGTGTAGTGGTTAAGTTCACGCCACTCCACTGCGGCAGCCCAGGGTTCGCAGGTTCTGATCCCAGGCATGGACGTAGCACTGCTCATCAAGCCACACTGTGGTGGCATCCCACATACAAGATAGAGGAAGATTGGCACAGATGTTAGCTCAGGGACGATCTTCCTCACCTCCCCCCTGCCCCCCACCCAAAAGGAACTTGCAGGAATTGCTAAGAAGGTAGAAAGATTGTGGCAGGCAGGAAGAAGAATCTCCATGGCTGTAGCAGTGGTTAAACCCGCACAGAGGAGGTGGGATTAACAGGAGCCTTCTAGAAGAGGGGGAAGGGTAATTTTTGGAATGCAGGAGGAAGATAAAGATGTCAGGGAAAGAGGAGATGGTGAGATGGAGAGGAGGATGGGCGAGGGAGTTTTCAAATTGGATGCCCTCCCAGGCTCAGCTCCTTAGTGCCCTGGGAGATCAGGTCATTTGCACATTTGCTCTGATAAATACGTTAGGTTAACTCATTATTATCTTGAAAGCCAGCGTATGGCAGCCTCAAGAGATGAGGAGATGCTGGCAACTACAAACTATTGGGTGAGAGGGCTGGGGAGAGGAAAGGCAGTGAATCTACAGTGATGCAGAATCTGGTCCAGGTCAGGTTCCTGCGGGAAGGCATCAAGAGAAGATGCAGACAAACTAGACTGGGGACCCCACACTCCCTGAGATCAGATTCACAGCCAGAGGCGGCTCCTCCTGTTTCTCTCTCAAAGCCACCGTCCTACCTGCAGCTTTGCCTCCTGCTCCCACCAGGCTGCATCACCTCCTCCTCGTTCTTCCTGGGCCGCATCTTTCCCCACCCACGTCCTTTCTCTCTCCAGCATCATCTTCTCCCCTGCCACATCTTTCTGGTCAGCAGAGAACATGGGCTAGTAGCCCCATCTTTAAATCTCTCAAAGAAGGCATGCCATCCTCCAGCTACCACCCGTGGGCTTCACAGCAGAGCATATCCAAAGCATTCTCTCTCCTGGGGGTCTCCGCTACCTGACTGTGCCTTCCTTAACTGTCCTTCCTCTCCACTGTCATTGTCACAATGGGTTCTCTGCTCCACAGCAGCTAGAGTGATATCTTAAAATGTAAATCAACAACACTTTACCTGCATTTTAGCTCTGCAAAGGACTCCTTTCCACTTAGCATCACATATCAACTCCTTTCAGGCTAATAAAGCTCTGCAGGACCTGCCTCCCGCTTCTCCCCGCTAACCTGTAACCACACTGGTTTTCTGGAGCATACTAACCACACAGCGTAATCCTGCCTCAGGGCCTTTGCACATGTGTTTCCTTTACCTACAATGTTTCCTCACCTTCCACTCACCTCCATGCACTCTGCCTGGCTGCCTTGTCTCCTCCTTAGGGCTCAGCTCAGGTGTCCTCTGAACAGCCCATCTAATTCTGCTCGGACACGTCTGTCATACTGTAGCCCATTGCTCCACCTACTGTCTTCATAGCATTTACTACTCTTTAAATGATCTTACATACTGTTCATTTTCCTCGCTGTGCTCCATGGGCCACATCTGGCTCAAAGCTTGTCTTTGAAATGCAGGTTTATCGGAACAGCCACCTCCATTGGTTTACACAATGTCCGCGGCTGCTTTGGCATCGCAGACTTGAGTAGTTGCAAGAGACCTTATGGCCCACAGAGCCTAAAACACTTATTCTTTGTCCCTTTTAGGGAAGATTTACTGACCTCTGGTTTACGTGGTTGCTGTGCTTTCATGTTGATTGTCTTCCTTGAGCGGAATGCCAGCTCCTTGAGAGCAGGGGGCTTGGTCTGATTCATTTCCTGCTGCATCCCAAGCACCCAGAAGAATGTCTGTCACTGTTGCCTAGATGAGAAAGTGATAATGAGGGGTGATAACGAAGGAGTGATAGCATGTTTAACTAAAATACTTGCGGGTTAACACCAGCCCAGCCTAATCGTAACCGCCATCCTGCTTGCACTGCTACTGACAGCGAGGGTGAAGGTGTATTAACAAGAGCTGGTGTCGTGCTGGGCGCTGCTCCAAATGCTTTGCTCGCGTTATCAACTCAGCAAGGGGGTCTCTCATTCCACCCATTCTGCACAGGAGGAAAGGGAGATGAACAGGATTCAAGCCACTGCCCATCCTCCCCCCGTGGATTAGTGGCGCCCAGCTTCATGAGGTCTCTCAAGCTTAGGATCTTTCCTCTGTCCTACCCTAGAAGGGCCGTGGGCTTCAGAGAAAGACGTCACTTGGTTCGAAATTGGGCTTCGCTGCTCTACAGCGTTGCCCTTAGCAATATGTTTAGTGTGAGGCTGGGAAATCACCACCCCTTCCTCAGGGTTGTAAGGATTAATAAGGAAAGCACTTAACGCAGAGCCTGACACATAGTGGGTGCTCGAAAATGGGAGTTCCCTTCTCTCTTTTTTGAGACAATGAATGGGACAAGTTTCATTAGGTCCGTAGTTTCTCTTACGGCTGGCGATGGGGCGGAGAGTGTTGAGCCAGCACCCCCCTGCCTGGTGAGGCAGTTGTGCCCGTGTTTTCACAGCTGGGACAGCGCCCATCTGTGCTGGAACGCTTGAGAGTGTTTTCCCCCTTTTTGACCTTGGCCACTCACCTTGATCAGAAACAACCCCGTCGCCTAAGCAACCCCATTGCCTCCTCACCTGCTTTCCCTTTGGGACACAAAGTTCTCTTTAGGCTCCTTCTGCCTCCACCTTCTCATACCAAGCCCCCTTGTTCTGATCACGGCCCCAGAACAAACAGAGACATTGAGACAGAAAGCAGTATCCAAAAAGAAAGAAAAGGACCTGTGGGTGCATCCCTGGCATCTCAGTGACTCAGGGAACGACGGAAGTGGGGGAAGTCATGAGACTTCTGCAGGAATCTCAGTCTTAAGGATAGAATAAATTTGGCATTGCCAGAAAAGAGTATTTTGGCAAGTGGTGGAAAGAGTGACAGGGAGATGGGGTTGTGAATTAGTCACTGGCTTTTTGAATTAAGCAAGATAACCAACCCTGCCAAACTTCACGGGGAAAGGAACTCGTTTGCAGGATAGCAGGTAGCTTGTAGAATCAGAGGATGGACCCAGAGGGCGGAGGCTTCCTCTCCCAGCACCGTGTTTAATAGACAGAACCTCTGACCACAAAACCTGGATTTGCCAAGTGCGATACAATAGGCATCCTTTAGAATTCGTGTGTATATGGGGCCGGCCTGTGGCCGAGCAGTTAAGTCCGCACGCTCCTCTTCAGTGGCCCAGGGTTTCGCTGGTTCAGATCCTGGGCACAGACATGGCACCACTCGTCGGGCCATGCTGAAGTGGTCTCCCACGTGCCACAACTAGAAAGACCTACAACCAGAATATACAACTATGTACTGGAGGGCTTTGCAGAGAAGAAGAAGAAGAAGAAGAAAGAAAGAAGATTGGCAACAGATGTTAGCTCACCTGTCAATCTTAAAAAAAAAAATCATGTATCCAAATTGAGGGACATTCTACAAAAGTACCTATTACTCTTCACTGTCAAAGGTGGGGGCCGGCCTGGTGGTGTAGTGGTTAAGTTCAGGCTCTCTGCTTTGATGGCCTGGGGTTTGCAGGTTTGGATCCTGGCCGTGGACCCACCATTGCCTGTCAAGCCATGCTGTGGCAGCATCCCACATAAAATAGAGGAAGATTGGCACAGATGTTAGCTCAGGGCCAATCTTCCTCGCCAGAAAAAAAAAAAGTCAAAGGCATTGAAAACAAGGAAAGACTGAGAAACTGTCACAGATCAAGGAGGCTAAGGAGACACAGTGACAGAATGTCATTGGGATCCTGAACAGAAAAGGGACGTTCATGGAGAAACTAGTGAAATTCAAATAAAGTCTGAAGTTTAGTTAATAGTGATGTACCAGTGTTAGTTTCTTCATTTTGACAAATGTACAAGGTAAGATGTCAACACAATAATAGGAACTCTCTGTATGATCTTTGCAACTTTTTTGTAAACCTAAAATGATTCCTCCGAAAGTGCATTTTTAGAAAAATTCATAACTTACAACCATACATAACTATAAAAGGAGAAAAAAAAAAAAGGAGGAAGATTGACAACAGATGTTAGCTTAGGGTGAATCTTCCCCTGCAAAAAAGAAAAAAAAAGAAGAATGATGTCAGCTATAGGTTTAAAAAAAAAAATTTCATAAACCTGCCCACAAGAAGCTAAAGGGAATCTACAAAAGCCCAAAGGAAGATAATGCAAGAACCATGATGGAAAGTGATTGCCCACGGCGAGCAAGAATGGGACAGAAAGCCCCCGTGAATCACAGCTGAGACTCTGACATAAAGCTGGGCCCCTCAAAGGGCCACCCCCTCAGAAACACACCGTGTTGCAAATTCCCAACTCTTACCAAAGGTATGGACAAGAAAGCTTGTCAATCGAGGTCTCCATGTCGGGTGAAAAATAGGCTCTTCCTTGAGGACTCACAAACACAAGCAGCTCTTCCTCTGGTTTAGAGTTTCAATTCGTACCACCTGCTATGGGCAGGATTACGTCCTCCCACAATTCATATGTAGGAGTCCTAACCCCCAGTACCTGGCAATGACTGTATTTGGAGACAGCATTCTAAAGAGGTGACTAGGTCAAAATGAGGCGTTAGGGCCCTAATTCAACATGACTGGTGTTCTCATAAGAAGAGGAAATCTGGATGCACAGAGAGACACCAGTAGCGTGCATACACACAGAGGAAAGACCACGTGAGGACACAGCAAGTGGGTGGCCATTGGCAAGCCAGGGAGAGAGGCCCCAGGAGAAATCAACCCTGCTGACATCTCCATCTTGGACTTTCAGCCTCCGGAACTATGAGAAAATGAATTTCTGTTGTTGGAGCCATCCAGTCTGTGGCACTCTGTGACAGCATGCCTAGCAGAATAGATTACCCAAGTGGCCCAGCAAAACCCAAGCAAAAAATTAACTTTAAGCACATATAGTAGGTAGAGCTGTTTTAGGCAAATCTTCTGAGGAAGAATTCATGCTCATCCCAACACCCTTGGAATTCCCGCTGATGAAGCTCAGCCAGACATGAACACACAAGAAAACAGAAAATCCAAATAATCGGGGCTTCAATAAGACAGAGGCTTATTTTTTCTCTCCTTAAACTGAGGAAGTAAGCTGTGTGGGGCTGGTGCAGGGCCTCCAAGGCCCTCAGGGGCCGTTCAGGTCCTTTATTTTCTATCAAGCTGATTGCAATGGGTGTAAGAGACAGTGGCAGAAGATGGGATGGTACTGAGAATAGATTGGCTGGGAGTCTTGTGATAAAGGGAAGCAGAGAAACAGAGTGGTCCCTGGAGAGTAAAGTAAATACAAAAGAGGTTTTATTTAAAATGGAGAAACTATCCATGTTTGGATGCTGGTGGGCGTGGCCCAGTTGAAAGGGAAAAGGAGATCGATAGTGGAGAGGGGAGTGTTGCTACAGAGAGCTTTCTGCGGTGGTGAGAGGGGAGGAGCCTTGCTTCCCAGGCTGTAGAGGGAATAATCTGACTGGGAAGCAGGGCTTCAGCTTTGGAGGTGGGACCCGGTGAGCAGTGAACAAGGAGCTGACCTGATTTAAGTGTGAGGGCCTCTCCCCGGTACAGCATCTTCCAGGGAAGACTACCCTGTCACACTTCCGTACGTTCCGGGCTGTTGGAGTGGGTGGAAGCATTTTGGGGACTTGTGTAAGGGGGAGTTTGGTGGTGTATTAGTCAGTGTTCTCCAGAGAAACAGAACCGACCACACACACACACACACACACACACACTCATGTATATGGATTTGGAGAGATTTATTTTAAGGAATTGACTCACACAGTTGTGGAGGCTTGGCAAGTCCAAAATGTGCAGTGTGGGCTGGCAGGCTGGAGACCCAGGGAAGAGTTGCAGTCCAAGTCCAAAGGCAGTCCGCTGGCAGAATTCCTTCTTGCTCAGGGGAGGTCGGTCTTCCTTCTATTAAGCCCTTCAACTGATTGCATGTGGCCCACCCACATTAAGGGAGGTAATCTACTTTACTCAAAATCCATCGATTCAAATGTTAATCTGACCCAAAAACACCTTCACAGAAACATCCGGAATAATGTTTGATCAAATATCTGGGCACCATGGCCTAGCCAAGTTGACACATAAAATTGGCAATTATAAGTGGGATATATTTCTTTGTGTTTGGGAACATTTTCTGTTCGTGATTAAATGAACGTTAGCAGTCTGAGTGTACGAATGCTCCAGTGAATATTCCTGCCTTGTACATTGCTGACTCTGCTGGGATGGAAACCTGGGGGACGCGAAACGTGCTGCCCGGCACCAGAAGCAGAGGAAAAACTGGGTTTAAAACCAATGAAGCAAGTCTGCGGAAAGTTCTTCCAAATCTGACAGCTCATATAGAAATTTGAATGAAGTCTGCCCAAACTTGCCAACAATCCTAAAAATGTACATGACATTGCCGTTTACTTTTTGCAAAGTGGGAAGAAACTCTTCCACGCTATCCAGAACGGAAAGCAAATTGCTATTCACCATGCTAGAGAAAGACTGAATTATCCTTCTTATCCTTTCTATAGAAAATGTTATTACAAAAGAAGCTATCATTTGCAGAAGCGAGTGAGGAGTATGCAGCCAAAAAAATGTGGGAAAACGTGAGAGATGAGTGTTCATTAACAAGAAGCTTTTTAAAATTTGCAATTTGTGTTGATTTCTTTATTCTTTCTACATAATACTTACTTTTGACCATAAGGTTGTACTTGTATTTTGCATTATTTTTTATAAAGAGAGTCCCCCAAATTGCATAAGCTCTGGGCCCCACAATCCTGAGATCCACCCCTGGGGAGGACTGAGGAGAAGAAGCCATTGAGGAAGACTCATGGAAGCCAGAGAGGACCGTTACGAAGAAGGAGTATCTGGCCGTATGGAATGTTCTGGGACTTTAGAAACATGATGGTCAAAAATCTCACTCCTCCTCATCAATTGAGGGAATAAAAACTGCTCCATCACAGGAAAACTTGGGAGTTTATACGTGTCCCACCTGCCTCAGATTCACCAAGGGGTAGAGTTGCCAGATTTAGCAAATAAAAATATAGAACGCCCTGTTAAGTGGGAATTTCAGACTGCAAATAATGTTTCAGCATGAACACATCCCATGCAAAATTAGTATCTTATCTAGCAACACTACCTGGGGAGCTTTTTAAAAATACATTTGAGCAGGTTACTCAGGTGGTTCGTAGGTCCATTGCAGTACTTGAACTTGCTCTAGGCTGAAAGTATTATTTTAGCTACTTAGGCCACTGTCCAGAATGAATACTGTGAACCCTCTAAGTTGATCTTTCCAAACTTATTTCCAATCCGTGTCCACAAACTTGTGGCACGTGCTTTATAACTGAGATGACGGAATGCTTAACTCATGGATCCTTTCGCCTGCCAAGCGAGTGAGGTGGTAGCAATAGGGTTGCAGATGAGGCTGTGCGGTAAAGTGTTTGTGACAAAAGGCATAGATCAAACAGCTTAGATGTTAGAGTCCTTATTTTTTTTTACTGGGAGTTTATACCCTTTGACCCCCTTCACCCATTTCTACTCATTTTTGTTTTTTATCTATTTTATTTTTGTTCTTAAATTTTTTTCGACTTTATTGAGGTGTAATTGACAAGGAAAACTTTAAGATATTTGAAGCATACATTGTGGTGATTTGATATATATAAACATTGTGAGAGGATCCCCACCATCTAGTCAATTAACACATCCATCTCCTGACATATTTCTTTTTTTTTTTGTGAGAACATTTCAGTTCTCCTCTCTTTGCAAATTTCAATTCTACAACACAACGCTATCAAAAATAGTTATCACATTTTCCATTAGATCCTCAGACCTTATTCATCTTACAGCTGGAAGTTTGTACCCTTTTACCAACCTTCTCCCTATTTCTCCTACCTCCCAGCCCCTCCCACTTTTCTACTCTCTGTTTCTAACAGTTTGACTTTTCTTTTTTAGATTCCACATATAAGTGACATCACGCAGTATTGTCTTTCTCTGTCTGGTGTATTTCACTTAGCATAATACCCTCCAGGTCCATCCGTGTTGTTGCAAATGGCAGGATATCTTTCTTTCTCATGGCTGAATGATATTCCACTGCATATATATTCCACATCTTCTTCATCCATTCATCCCTTGATGGACACTTAGGTTGTTTCCTTGTCTTGGCTATTATAATTAATGCCACGATGAACACAGGGGTGCAGATGTCTCTTTGCTGTAGTGTTTTCATTTCCTTCAGATAAATACCCAGAAGGGGAACTGCTGGATCATGCGGTAGCACTATTTTTAATTTTTTGAGGAACCTCCATGCTGTTTTCCATAGTGGCTGCAGCAGTTTACAGTCCCACCAACAGCGCGTGAGGATTTGCTCTTCTCCACATCCTCGCCAGCACTCGTTGTCTCTTGTCTTTTTGAGGATAGCCATTCGGACAGGTGCGAGCGATATCACACTGTGATTTGGATTTGCATTTCCCTGATGATTAGTGATATTAGCATGTTTTCATAGACCTGTTGGCCACTTGTCTTCTTTGGAAAAATGTCTATTCAGTTCCTCTGCCCATTTTTTAATTGGATTGTTTGTTTTTTTGCTTCTACTTATTAAAAAATTTTTTTATTGTGGAAAACTATTTAACATAACATTTCCCATTTTAACCATGGTTATTATTATTTTGTTTTCAGTGAGAAACACTGGCCCTGAGCTAGCATCTGTTGCCAATCTTTCTCTTTTTGGCTTGAGGAAGATTGTCGCAGAGCTAACATCTGTGACAATCATCCTCTTTTTTTTTTTTTTTTTTTTGAGGAAGATTGGCCCTGAACTAACATCCATGCCCAACTTCCTCTGTTTTATATATGGGACCCCTGCCACAGCTTGGCTTGATAAGCGATGTGTAGGTCCACTCCTGGGATGCAAACAGGCGAACCCTGGGACACTGAAGCAGAGTACACAAACTTAACCGCTGTACCACTGGGCCAGCCCCAATCTTCCCTTATTTTGCATGTGGGATGCTGCCACAGCATGGCTTGATGAGCAGTATGAAGCTCTGGGCCCAGGATTGGAACCTGTGAACCCTAGGCCCCCATTTTCAAGTGTATAATTCAGTGGTGTTAAGTACATTCACAAAGTTATACAACCATCGCCATTGTCTATTTCCAAAATGTTTTCATGCCCCGCAAACAGAAACTCTGAAACCATTAAGCAATAACTCCCATTTCTCTTCCCCCATCCTCTGGTAATCTCTATTCTACTTTCTGTCTTTACGAGTTTGCCAGTTATAGATATTTCATATAAATGGAATCATACATTATTTGTCCTTTTGTGACTAGCTTATATCACTTAGGATAACGTTTTCAAGGTTTCATCTACGTTATAGATATATCAGAACTTCATTCCTTTTTATGGCTGAATAGTATTCCATTGTATGGACAGAACACATTTGTTTATTCAATCATTTGTCAGTGGACACTTGGGTTGTTTCCACCTTTTGACTAATGTGAATAATGCTGCAATGAACATTGGTGTACAAGTATCTAGTTGAGTTGATGCTTTTAATTCTTTTGGATATATACCCAGAAGCGGAATTGCTGGATCTTGCAGTAATTCTGTGTTTAGCTTTTTGAAGATCTGCCAAACTCCCTATTCATCGTTTCTAGCTTACCTGTTACACATGAACAGCCACTGAGCACCAACATAATAGCACCCAGGGCCAACTTCTAGGGCATGTGACCTGGGCCACTGCACAGGGCCTCATGCCCAGAAGAGCCCATGTGCAGAAGGGCCTCGTGTTCAGGAAGACCCTGTGCTTGGTTTAATTCTCTGCTGCCACCACCTTAAAATTCTCAATAATCTTGTCTTTGAACTTGTGTTTGTAAGTGAAGTCCAACGGGACAATAGAGCGAGCGTGTGAGCAGAGGAGAAATGCACAGTATGTATATTTCCAGCTGTTCCTGGCTGCCCCATTGGCACATAGTGTTCATTATGCCCCCGGAGCACAGAATTCCAGCTGACCCAGGATGCCTGGGAGCTCAGCAAGACTAAAAGTGAGTACAAGGTAAGTGTGTTATGTCTATGGCAGAGTGAAATGGTTGAGGGGGATGTTGTTAGTCCCAAGTGACCTCGCTTCTGTTCAAATCAAAACTTGCTTTGAACACAGAAAGAAAGCAATGGTGTTTTAAGAAACACAAACCACCAAGAAACCCTATCACATCCTTTCTTATTTATGTCACTTCCCTGTATCCACCAAGTACTTACACTGAAAATGATTTAGAAGGAATGGGAAAGATAATGCAGTGCATAGTGACTTTTCCTTTCAATCATTCCACATTCATCATTAATTCAAAGGTAGAGAGTGGTGGCAAAATGTGTGTGCCGCAAGAAGTGAAATTAAAACAGTCCAGTGGGTTTGGTGTAGCAGTTCCACGGTTCTAATAAGAATAAAATACACAGGATGCACATACAGCAATGAAATATGAAGTACGTAATTTCAGTGATTCCGCCTGTGAGTCAAATGCTCTGATATTTTCATTTAGAATTGGCATTGCACAATATAAAGACAGACAGTAAAATTCCTGCTAATAATTCAAATTTTTCTTTACGTAAATGACATTAAATAGCAAATAAAAGACACCATGACAAGTCCGGAGAGAGAATACAGAAGAAAGGAAAAAGCTTTTTATTTTAGAGCTCTTTAGTGGCACTTTTTCTTGCTTTTTGAACAAAAGGTCATGCATTTTCATTTTGCACTGGGGCCCGTAAATTATGTAGCCAGCTCTGACAGCCCCCTATTCTCAGATACGACAACAGTAGTTTTCGGTGCAATTAGGGTAATGGGGGAGGGATGAGGTAGGTCTTGAAGCGCCATGGTGTTATTTTAGGAAGGGTGGAGCTGACCATGGTTTCGTGAAGGAATGCGCTTCAGAAAATAAGTACACAGTTGAAAGAGCCCGGAGAGTCAGGCTTTCATTATACACTGTCTCAGCATTCTCGTACTCAAATGAATGACAGATACGCTATTTTGAAGAAAGAGAGAGACACACACACAGGAGGGCCAAGTCAGACGAGGTTCTTTTTTCAGTAAATATAACATATCACACAAATAAAGTTAAAGAATTATAAATGAAAATAATAATAATAGGCTCTATATCATTGATATTGTTATGAAAGATATATGACTGATTATGTATATATATTTTTGTCCAAATATCAGTATGATCTTTAGTCTGATTGCCTGATGGATATTTAAGGAGGTTTTATTGGAGCCAGCTGCATGGCCGAGTAAAGTTCCATGTGCTCCACTTTGGTGTTCCAGGTTCGTGGGTTCAGGTCCTGGATTCGGATCCTGGGTACAGACCTACTCCACTTGTCAGCCATGCTGTGGAGGCGTCCCATGTACACAGTAGTGGAAGACTGGTACAGATATTAGCTCAGGGCTAATCTTCCTCAAGCAAACAAAAAAAAAAAAGAGGAAGATTGGCAACAGATACTAGCTCAGGGTGAATCTTCTTCATCAAAAAAAAAGCCTTATTTTGATTAACTGATCAATAAAATAAAAATAAACTCAATTATTATGCTTCATCCTTTTAGTTTGTTAACATAAGTATTTTCTGGAAATCCAAGTAAGCTGACAAGGATCAGAAATGATATCAGCATCAGAAATACTATTCTGCTCTTCTTTGTCATATTTTAAAAGCTTATCTTCTTTAAAAGGTACTCTAAAAATAACATCAAATATTTTGGATTAGTGACTTTGAAAGTTTTTTTCTTTTCGTCTTTTGGAAATCCTACATATGTCTTTACATGGAAAACTTGCTTTCTCAAAAGAGGGAAAATGAAAAGGAATGGTGCTATTTCCCAGGTTTCTTTGATGGTCTGCTGCTTTTAATCTCCTATCAATTAAAGTAGCCAAGTGGCACTAAAGGAAGGAATCAAAATGCATCTGGGCTTTGCAACCTAAGTCATGTTGAGTCAGTGCCACCTGTCAGGGAGGAAGAACTGCAAAGGCACGCAACCTCACACTTTAAAGGAAGCTGCAGCTAAACTCCCCATGCACGAGGCGACATTTGAGCTACACCTAATTCATCATGATTTCTTTTATCTCACAGAACAGTTTAGCAAGAAATAGCTACTCCTTTTCATGTACTATTGGCCAGCAAATCAATGTATTGATGTCTTATCTCTATGCCCTGCACTACAAGGGGAAATCTTACATAGCAGCAAGAACATTTACGAAGCCCTGCCTTTGTGCTGTGCAGTTTACCTGGATTGTCTAATTTAACCCTCCCAATAACGCTATGAGGTGGTTCCTTTGATCATCCCATTTTACAGATGCAGAAACCAAGGATTAGAGATGGAGCAATTTGTCCAAACTCAAAACCTTGTAAGTGGTAAAGACAGACGTCAAACCCTGGTACGTTGAATCTAGAGACCATTGGAATATGCCACTCTTGCTCCTCCAGGAGTCTCCTGAAGTACCACAATTTGCTTAACTAATATAGCAAGATTAAGATTAGAAAAAGAGCGCTCTGCAGGCATCTCTCCTCCTTCTCCTCACAGGGAAGACTAGATACCTGGGTCCCTGCTACATTTGAATTTTGAAAGGCAGCATAGCAGAAGGGAAATATTGTAAGATATGACAAGCCCAATGTCATTTGTCTTGGCTCAGGATTTTTGTATTCAAGCTAAAACCATTGGAAAGAACAAGAATGGAATATAATTTCCCTTTAAGTGCAAAGTTGTCACACTAAACTAATTTTTGAATGGCTACGAGAATTATAATGGAAATATTCTGCCAGCCTTGACTAAGTAATTTGAAAATCCTATGGCTTATGGCTAAGACGAAGAAACATTGGCTGAATGGTAAGGCATCTACAGGTACTATATTGTCACAGTTTTATTGTTGGATCAGTGTCAATCTGGGGAGAGTTTCCAAATAGCATGCCATAGGTTGATGCACTTGAGTTTGTCCTATTAGACTTTTTTCAAATCAGTAATTTTGATAAAAATACAGAAGAAAAGTTTATCACATATTAAAGTGATTAAGTATCCATTGTATAGCATGATTGGATCAAGATTTGTAGACACTGGGAAAGCCTTGAAGACTTGGTCACTATGGAAAACACGCAATTTAATGGGAACAGATAGGAAATGCTCTGTTTGGATTTTAAAAGTAGATTCATCAATCAAAGAGTTTGTACCAGTCAGGATAGGCTGGATTAGGCAGTAGTAACCAATTACCCACCAAAATTCCAGTGATTTAGCAACCAGGTTTTACTTCTCATTCACCTTACGCATCCGCAGTGCGTCACCTGGGAGCTTTGCTCTACACTTTCCTCACTCTGGGGTCCAGGCTGATAGAGAAGTCACCTATCATCTGAACATCACCGGTCGCAGCGACTCGGAAAGATCTCTAACTAGCTCTAAAGATCCCAGCAAAGTAACACATGCCATCTCACACCACCTTGGCCAACAAAGTCACATGAGCACACCTTGCTCTAGACAGGGAGGGAGGCACACTCCTACGAGGTGCCCAGAAGGAAAGAGAAAAGTCCTAATGACCATCACAGGTTAGACCCAGCACAACAGCTGTTCATGTGAAAAACACTGGGAGGGTTTGAGTTGATTGCAAGGCTTTGTTGATGAAAAAGTTAACACAATCTTAGAGTGCACTGATTGAGGTATCTGTGCTGGGAGGAATAATCTCCTCCAAAGACATCCAAATCCTAATTCCCAGAACCTGTGATGTTACCTTTATGGCAAAGGGGACTTTGCACCTGTGGTGATACTAAGGATTTTGAGATAGGAAGATTATCCTGGATTATCTGGGTGGGCCTTAAATGTAATCACAAGTGTCTTTATTTAAGGAGACTGGAACAATGAACTTTGAAGATGAAGGAAGGAACAAGCCCTGTGGACGCCTTGATTTTAGTTGTACCAGATTCATTTTACATGTCTAACCTCCAGAAATGTAAGATAATAAATTTCTGTTGTTCTAAGCCACAAAATTTGTGGTAATTTGTTACAGCGGCAAAGAAAACTAACACAGCATCTAAAGCAAGTTTCTTTATTTCTAGATGAAACAATCAGAGTAATAAAAAGGCTCAATACCACATCATACGCAGAGTTGCTGAAGCTGTTAGGGATGTTTAACCTGAAAAAGAAAATACAATGGAGGCTTTCGTATATAAAGGTTGTTTCTTAGAGATGGGGATGAGGCTTCTCTGTGTGGACATGGAAGCCAGAACTTGATCAGTGAGTGGCATTGTTATAGGGTTTGGTTCATGACAAGAATGAAACTTGTTCAACATTAGAACAGGCTATCTTGGTCCCACTGGATATAGGCGCAAAGATGCTGGATGACCACTTGTCAAGCATGTTGTCAGAGAGAATCCTGCACTGGATAGGAAACTTGGATAAATAACTTCTCCAGTCCATTCTGTGATTTTTTTTCTCCTGATCCTGATAGTTACCTGAATGAGCAACCCACAGGTGGTTCACAGACGTGAAAGGTCCTGGAGCTGTACTAAAAGGGGGCTCATTATTGGCCCCCTGGTTGGTAAAGCGGCTGGTCAAAGGCAACATGTGTAGTTCAGATTAGAAGAAGTGAATCTAAATGTCTGGAGGCAGGAAGGTGCCCAATCAGAGAAACTAGAAGGAGTGTCTAGCCAGAAGACATAGAAAGGGGCCAGCCCTGTGCCCGAGTGGTTAAGTTCACACGCTGCACTTTGGCGGCCGGGGGTTTCGCTGGTTTGGATCCTGGGCACGGACATGGCGCCACTCATCAAGCCATCCCACATAGCGCAGCCAGAGGCACTCACAACTAGAATATACAACTATGTCGAGGGGCTTTGGGGAGAAGGAGAAAGAAGGAGAAGGGGAAGATTGGCAACAGATGTTAGCTTAGGTGCTAACATATAACAGTTGTTAGCTTTTATCTTTAATAAAAAAAAGAAGACATAGGGAATGGTTAGTGTGACTAAGGCTTTGCCCATAGGTAAACTAAGGTTCAAATAGGTCAAAAGGAGAGGACAGTGAGTTCTGGAATGAACCCTGTGGACTCTCCCGTATATTTTTAAATCCATGATCAACTGTGTAGCTTAAGGATCAAGGTTAGGTCTTAAAGGGACCTAACAACCTGACTTTTCTTTTCCCTCTATCCCTTCTCAGTCTCTTTTACTGACTCCATCTCTTCCACCCACCCTTTGAGACCATGTTTCTTTGACCACCGATTGCATCACAATCACCTGGGGGTTCTAGTTAATAAAGCCAGGATCCTGGAGGTGGGCCCTGAGAATCTCAGCTCTTAGCCAGCTCCCTAATCCTTGTTCCTTAAAGTTTAATATCTGATGCCTTAAATACTAATACTCTCCGAAATGCTTCTAATGTCTTCCTTCTTCTTTTATGCTCTTGTGAGCCTATCACCTGGCATGTAGTAGATAGAGATAATATTTGTGAAATGAATGAACAATTTCATCCAAAGCTACAGCTTCGACCACTGCTTGTGTGTTGATGAGGACTCCTGAAATCAGATCTCCCGGCCTTATCTCTCCTGAGCCCCAGATCAAACTCCCAACTGTCAATTGTATAGCAAATACTCCAAACTTATCAATATTTTGCAGAACTGAGCTTTTCTCTATAATCTTTCATACAGTTTTCTATAATCCCCTTCTCCCTTACAAATGCATTTCTTCTTCAGTTTTCCCTTAGTTAGCATGGTCACCATCTACCCTGTTTTTCAAGGAAAACAATTTGAAATCTTCCTTTACTCAACCCCATTCCCACTGGGGTATCTGTCAATTCAAATGTGTATCTTTCGTTGCCAGGAAAACTGCAAAAGCATCATGATTAATCCTTCCCACCCTAGCCATTTTCATCACTGCCACAAGATTTAATGGCCTAAAAGCACATCTGATCCCATCAGCTCCTTCTCCTTTTTGATAGGATGCTCTAGGATGGTGAGCAAAACCTTCACAGTCTGCTTTCAGGCTATATAATTCTGTCTCCCCTCCTACTCCAACCGTACACCCTAAGGCCCAGTCACATTGAGCATCTCATGGTTCTGGACTGAGTCAGCCCTTTGACACCTACATGCCTTTAATGTGATGGGTCCTTTGTCTTGATTGCTCACCTCCTTCTCTGCCTGACACTTTAAGACCAGTTCAAACAACATCTCCCCTGAATAAGTTTTTAAGTGAGGATATGTATTCTTATCCATAGCTTTTTGTGTCCTCCAGCATCTGTTCACGCATCTATTATATTATACTATTGCTTTAATAGGAATTGACTGTGTATCTGCTTCCAACCCCAATAGACTATGATCTTTTAGGAGAAGAGGCCACATCTTTTTCATCTTTGCATTTCCAGTGCCTGGCACAGAGCCTGTTACATAGTAGTTGCTAAATAAATGTTTGTTTACAGAATTAATCAATATTGGAGATGATTTCAAGGAAATGCCTAGAATGGTTCTCTTTTGAGGGCATTATGGAGGCTGCCTAGCACCAAGCGTTGAGTAATGCTGCCTTTGATAGTCTCAGTAGGTCTCTGGAGTCTTAAATTTACTCCATTTCTCCTTCCAAAAGGGATACGTGGGATAGAGGAAAATTATTGGATAATTTCTTTAAATCTTATTTGAAGACAACCTTTCAGAGAACTTTCTATATCTGATTATTGCTCCAAGCCATAAGAAAATTTTTTAAATTAAATCCTATCCTTAGAGAGAGGTTAGTATAGAGACAGTAGGCCAGGCTGTGAATTATTACAGTGGATGATGAAAGTGCTTTCTCAGTACAGTCAACAATTAGATATGACTAAACTGAATATGAATTAAGACTGCCCGTTTTAGGGGCCGGCCCAGTGGCATAGCAGTTAAGTTTGCACATTCTGCTTCGGCAGCTCGGGGTTCACTGGTTCGGATCCTGGGTGTGGACATGGCACCACTTGGCAAGCCATGCTGTGGTAGGTGTCCCACATATAAAGTAGAGAAAGATGGGCACGGATGTTAGCTCAGGGCCAGTCTTCCTCAGCAAAAAGAGGAGGATTGGGAGCAGATGTTAGCTCAGGGCTAATCTTCCTCAAAAAAAAATAGACTGCCAGTTTTCCATGGGGGATGCGACTGCCTAAACTTTCTCCCTATTCTGAAAGATCTTTCCTGGAATTTTCACTCCATTCCTTCACAGCGATGTCTGTGCCCATTGGGAGGTCATGGCTGTTGATGACAGGAATCAAAGAAGGAGAATCCTCAGCTTGGAATTACAGAATACTGCCTTCAGTCTAGTGGCGACTAAAAAACCTGGTCTTGGGAAAGACAGAGGAGTGAATTCAAGGCATAGACTCTCTCTCATCTATTTCCTCAAGAAATGGATAAAACATAATAAAAACTGGGAAAAAAATTTACTTGCGGGAGCCAAACAAGGAAATAGATACAGCCTCATGCCATTACCATGCCCTCACCTTCAAAATGGATTGCATGCCAAGAAGAGGAACAGAAGATTCTGGCATGGTTTTGCTCAGCCTCTGAGAATGCTTGTTAAGCTTCCCCAATTTGGAGAGAAGGGGTCCTAGGGGGTAGGTCCAGGGAAGAGAGAAGGGAGAAGAAGCCGCAGCCAGGGCCCCACCCCACCACTGCAGAACTTAGCAACCAGCAAAGGATGTGTCGAGCTTCCCCATTTTCCAGGGCTCCTCACTGACCTGTGGGGCCAAGCTGGGTCCTGCAGGTACCTCCATGAACACGGGCTCCATCCCTGACGGGCTGGAGTGAACCTTGGCACAGAACGTTGAATATAATCTCAGACAGGAGAGCAGAGCCAGCTGTGTTGGGTGTTAGATGATTTTATGTTTTTCTTTTGTATTCTTTTTCATCACTTAAATGTTTTGTCATGAGTGTATGCCTTTGAAAAATAAAACAATAAAGTCACACTTGTTTAAGAAAAAGAAAGAAGCCCATAAAGGAATCCAATCTCGAAAAAGCATTATTTTGGTTTTTCCCTAGGATCCCTAAGGGAAAGGATCCCTGCTTGTAAACCCAAAACCAGCTCTCAGGCTGGCCCGGTGGCACAGCGGTTAAGTTCGCACGTTCCACTTTGGCAGCGCGGGGTTTGCCGGTTTGGATGCTAGGTGCGGACATGGCACCGCTTGGCATGCCATTCTGTGGTATGCGTCCCATATATAAAGTAGAGGAAGATGGGCATGGATGTTAGCTCAGGGCCAGTCTTCCTCAGCAAAAAGAGGAGGATTGGCAGCGGACGTTAGCTCAGGGCTAATCTTCCTCAAAAACAAAAACAAAAACCCCAGCTCTCCATGGACTAATTAAAGTGACTCACCACTTGGTGAGCTTTCTTCCCTAGTATGCTATCACTTGCCTAACTAACCCAATACCTTTCAGAGACCTGAGACGTTAGGAGTTAGAATTGGATAATGAGGGAAATGGTTGAAAAGGCTCCAATGAAGTACTTACACAGATTCTTTTCAAGGACAAGCACATTTGGGAAGAGAGCTGGATTTTTCATCCTGTCCTGTTGTGGTGATGTTTCTACTTTTTCCTTAACCCCAACAAAGCTGGAGTGACAAATCCCTAGTTTGGAAGATTTGGCGGTTTCCTTGCCAAAGTCAGAATTCCTCGCAGGAGTTTACCCTCCAGCTTTCCCTTCCCTGGCGCCCCAGGTCCCTCACATGCGTCCCTCACATCATTTTTCTGCCTAGGAGGCCATGGTACTTCAGGGGCAGAAACGTTGCACAGACCTGCGTTTGATTTTAGCTACAGGAGGCTTGGACGGCAAAATCATTTACATATAAGAAAATGCTAATGTGACTATTTAAAACTAAATCCTGTTAATAGATAATATAATCATAACAGTCCAGCTGGTAGGATTTATATTCTTTACATTTTTATTTCCCCCCCAAATTTGCAAAGTAGGTGCATATTATTTATGTATCTAGAAAAAAAAATAATTTTAAACTAAATAGGAGCTTCTGAAGGGGATTTTTTTCTTTTAAAGATTGGCACCTGAGCTAACATCTGTTGTGAATCTTCTATTTTTTTCTTCCTCTTCTTCCCAAGCCCCCACTCCATAGTTGTATATTCCAGCTGTAGGTCCTTCTAGTCCTGCTATGTGGGACACCGTCTCAGCACGGCCTGATGAGAGGTGCTGGGTCTGCGCCCAGGATCCGAACCAGAGAAACCCTGGGCCACTGAAGTTGAGTGTGCGAACTTAACCAGTAGGCCACGGGGCCGGTCCCTGAAGGGGATTTTTAAAATATTTATATCCTCTGACCTTTCCCCTACACACACACAACAAAACAACAATTGAATTAAGTTTTCCTTTAAAAGTCATTCCTTAAATGAGGCCAACTCATTAAGAAGGAAATTTAGAACAAATAAAAGGAAATAACTTCTTCATGCAGCTTGTGGTCAGTCAGAGGAATTTGCTGTCACAGAAGGGCAAATGGTCACTGCATTTGATAGGCCCGTGAAATGAAGGCGTTTCCAGGGTGCAATGGCTGGAGGAAAGGAACGGGTCCAGAGGAAGTCAGGTGGGGGCTGCCCAAATCATCAGCTGTTAAGAGGAAATGAGATGCCCAGTCTTAGGGTGAAGAAGGGTTTCAGCTTCAACTGCTAACAGGAACATTCTCTGGACCTTGACTTGAAAATTCAGAACAAGATTCTACTGATAAAGTGCTCATTAAAACTGAAGAAGCTTTCATTTTAATGCCACAGTTGACCTTTGGTCCGCCCAGTGGACTCGTGTTACTGGGCCATGTGGTGCTCGTTATTTATGGCTGCACGTGGGCGTTGACTAAGTGGAAGGCACTGTGCTGGACCCCAGCAACACAAAAGCAAATCAGAAGAGAAGAGCTCAGAGTCTACCAAGGAAAACAGATACGTAAAAAAAATGGTTAAGGGGCCAGCCTGGTGGCTCATCGGTTAAGTGCGCACGTTCCACTTCGGCGGCCCGGGTTCACTGGTTCGGATGCTGAGTGCAGACATGGCACTGCTTGGCACACCATGCTGTAGTAGACATCCCACATATAAAGTAGAGGAAGATGGGTATGGATATGAGCTCAGGGCCTGTCTTCCTCAGCAAAAAGAGGAGGATTGGCAGCAGTTAGCTCAGGGCTAATCTTCCTCAAAAGAAAAAAACAACAAAAACAAGTGCCCTGGGGGATTGTTACCCCAGGGCCACTGGGAAAACCTGGGTGGGTAGGAGCTTGTCAGAAGAAGGGGAAATAGGGTTTACCCAGGGTAAAGAACTTTTGTGTGCATATGAATTGCCCAGGGCTGTGTTAAAATGCAGATTTTAGATAGATTTCAGTGGGTCTGGGTTGGGCCCATGATTCTATTTCTTTTTTTTCTCTTTCACATATTTTATAAATTGTGCAAAGATTGTGCTTCCCTTAACAGTTTCACATTTGTGTGGGAGTGTTTTTTTTAATAAACTTGTGAGTTTTTTTTTTTTGAGGAAGATTAGTCCTGAGCTAACATCTGCTGCCAACCCTCCTCTTTTTTGCTGAGGAAGACTGGCCCTGAGGTAACATCCATGCCTTCTTCCTCTACTTTATATGTGGGATGCCTACCACAGCATGGCTCGACTGGTGAACCCCGGGCCGCCGAAGTGGAACATGTGCACTTAACCACTGCTCCACCAGACTGGCCCCAACTTGTGAGATTTTTTAAATGAAAATTTGCGGTAAGTTCAGCATCTCACTTTTCCACCTAAATTTTTTTTTAATTGAGGTTGATATGGAAACTTTTAATCTCACGTTCATTTGCCAGATGTTCAGTAAGCCAAACACTGAGACATCAGTGCTTGGAGATGGAGAAAGGTTTATTTGAATCAGCCAAAATGAGAAGGCGGGAGGATAGGTTCTCTCAAATCTGCCTTAACAAGAGAAGAAAGCAGGGGGTTTTATAAACTAAGGGGTTTGACAGGAGGAGTTTCAGAGAAATAAAGGGGGATGTCTGTACTGTTTTCACTCAAGATAAGCTCTTAGGGCAATCTGAGTTCTGGGCATCAATGGCAGCTGAGGGCTGGTTATCTGGTGATGTAAATTCTTCGAAGGCATTCTTTTTCTTCTGCAAAATAAGTTCATACTCTTGTGACCCTTGAGCCACCTGTCAGGTTAAACAAGAAAACAGCAGATTAACAAGATTAACTTCTTTTCATCTGTGTCTGTGTTGGGAACAAGGTTGAAGGGTAATCACGTTCTTATTGAATATTTACAGTAACCCTCAGGCACCAGACTTCAAGGTAACATTGGTTTATATCATTATATAAATTTCAATTGTACGTCATTATGTTTCACCTTCTGTATAGACTGCACCACGTTCACTACCAAAAGTCTAGTTGCCGTCCTTCACTGTACACGTGTGCCCCTTTACCCCTTTCACCCTTCCCCTATCTCCTTTCTCTCTGGTAAGCGCTAATTTGTTCTCTGTATCCATGTGTATGTTTGTTTATCTTCCACGTATGAGTGAAATCATATGGTAATGGTAGTTGTCTTTCTCCACATGACTTACTTTGCTCAGCATAATACCCTCAAGGTCCACCCATGAGGTCACAAACGGCAAGATTTCATCTTTTTGTTTTTGGCTGAGTAGTACTCCATTGTATGTACATAGCATACCTTCTTTACCCATTCATCCATTGAGGAGCACTTAGGTTGCCTCCAAGTCTTGGCTGATAATGCTGCAATGAACATAGGGGTGTACATAGTCTTTCAAATTAATGTTTTTGTGTTCTTTGGATAAGGACTCAGAAATGGAATAGCTGGATCATATGGTAGTTCTATTTTTAATTTTTTGAGGAATCTCCTACTGTTTTCCATAGTATCTGCACCAGTTTACATTTCCACCAAGAGTGTAGGAGGGTTCCCTTTTCTCCACAACCTCTCCAACACTTATCTCTTGTCTTTTCAATAATATACAATCTAACAGGTGTGATGTGATATCTCATTGTAGTTTTGATTTGCATTTCCTTGACAATTAGTCATGTTAAACATCTTTTCATGTGCCTGTAGTTCATCTGTATATCTTCTTTGGAAAAATGTCTATTCATATCCTCTGCCCATTTTTTAATCAAGTTGTTTGGTTTTTGTTGTTGAGTTATACGAGTTCTTTATATATTTTGGATATTAGCCCCTTATCTGATATACAATTTGCAAATATCTTCTCTCAATTGGTAGGTTGTCTTTTCATTTTGTTGATGGTTTCCTTTGCCATGCAAAAGCTTTTTAGTTTGATGTAATTCCATTTGTTTATGTTTTCTTTTGTTTCCCTTGCCTGAGAAGACATGACATTCAAAAAGATACTGCTAGGATCAATGTCAAAGAGCATACTGCTCAGGGCCAGTCAAAAAATGAGGAGGATTGGCAGCATTTAGCTCAGGGCTAATCTTCTTCTTCTTCTTCAAAAAAGAAGTGCAACTGATTTATGTATGTTGATTTTGTACCCTGCAACCTCATTGTATTTGTTAGTTACTTCTAGTGATTTTTTGGTAGGGTCTTGAGAGTTTTCTATACATAAAATTATGGCATCTGCAAATAGTGACAGTTTTACTACTTCCTTTCCAATTTGGATCCCTTTTATTTCTTTTTCTTGCCTAATTGCTCTGGCTAGGACTTCTAATACTATGTTGAATAAGAGTGGGTGAAAGTGGGCATCCTTGTCTTGTTCCTATTCTTAAAGGGATAGCTTTCAGTTTTTAACTATTGAGTATGATGTTAGCTCTGGGTTTGTCACATGTGGCCTTTATTATGTTGAGGTACTTTCCTTCTACACTCATTTTATTGAGAGTTTTATCATAAATGGACATTGAATCTTACCAAATATGTTCTCTGCATCTACTGAGATGATCATGTGATTTTTATTCTTCATTTTGTTAATGTGGTATATCACATTGACTGATTTGCACATGTTGAACCATCTTGCATCCCTGGAATAAATTCCACTTAATTGTGATATATGATCCTTTAATGTATTGTATTTGATTTGCTAATATTTTTGTTGAGGGTTTTTGAATCTATTTTCATCAGTGACGTTGGCCTCTGATTTTCCTTTTTGTGTTCTCCTTGTTTGATTTAAATATTAGGGTAGCGTTGGCCTCATAGAATGAATTAGGAAGTGTCTTGTCTTCAACATTTTGGAAGAATTTGAGAAGGATAAGTATTAAATTTTCTTTGAATGTTTGGTAGAATTCAATGGAAAAGCTGTGGTCCTGGACTTCTGCTTTTTGAGAAGTTTTTGATTACAATCACAGTTTCTTTACTCATGATTGCTCTATTCAGATTCTCTGTTTTGGTGTATAGCTTTTCATAGTATTCTCTTATAGTCCTTTGTATTTCTGTGGTATCCATTATAATTTCTCCTCTTTCATTTCTCATTTTATTTATTTGAGCCTTCTCTCTTTTTTTCTTAGTGAGTCTAGCTAAGGGTTTGTCAATTTTATTTATCATTTCAAAGAACTAGCTCTTAGTTTCATTGATCTTTTCTATTGTCTTTTTAGTCTCTATTTCATTTATTTCTGCTCTGATTTTTATTATTTCCTTCCTTCTACTGTCTTTCAGCTTCATTTGTTCGTTTTTTTCTAGTTCTTTTAAAAGCACAGTTAGATTGTTTATTTGAGATTTTTCTTGTTTCTTCATGTAGGCCTATATTGCTATTAACTTCCCTTTTAGTACTGCTTTTGCTGAATCTCATAAGTTTTGGTATGTCAAATTTTCATTTTCATTTTTCTCTAGGTTTTTTTTTGATTTGTCCTTTGATTTCTTTTTTTTTTTTGGTGAGGAAGATTGGCCCTGAGCTAACATCTATTGCTAATCTTCCTCTTTTTGCTTGAGGAATATTGTTGCTGAGTTAACATCTGTGCCGATCTTCTTCTGTTTTGTATGTGGGATGCCACTACAGCATGGCTTGATGGGCAGTGTGTTGGTCCACGCCCAGGATCTGAAGCTGTGAACCCCAGGTTACTGAAGTGGAGTGTGTGAACTTAACCACTACACCACTGGGCTGGTCTCTCCTTTGATTTCTTCAGTGATTCAATAGTTGTTCAGTAGCATGTTGTTTGTCTCCACATATTTGTGACTTTTCCAGCTTTCTTCTTTTAGTTGATTTCTGGTTTCATACCATTGTGGTTGGAAAAGTTACTCGATATAGTTTCAATCTTCTTAAATTTATTGAGAATTGTTTTGTTTCCCAACATATGGTGGGGACATATCTTCGAGAATGTTCTGTGTGCACTTGAGGATAATGTGTATTCTGCTGCTTTTGGATGGAATGTTCTATATGTATCCATTAAGTCCATCTGGTCTAGTGTTTCATTTAAGGCCAATGTTTCCTTAGTGACTCTTTATCTGGATGATCTATCCATTGATGTAAGTGGAGTATTAAAGTCCCCTACTGCTATTGTGTTGCTGTCAGTTTCTCCCATTGGGTCTGTTAATAATTGCTTTATATACTTCAGTGCTCCAAGGTTAGTTGCATATATATTAATAAATGTTATGTCTCCTTAGTGGATTGTCCCCTTTATCCTTATATAATGTCCATCTTTGTCTTTTGTTATATTTTTCGGCTTGAAGTCTATTTTGTCTGAGTAAAGCATGGTGACACCTGCTTTGTTTTGGTTTCCATTTGCTTGGTATATCATCTTCCATCCCCTCATTTTGAGCCTGTGTTTGTTTTTAGAGCTGAGATGGGTCTCCTGGAGGCAGCATATTGTTGGGTCTTGTTTTTCTAATCCATCCAGCCACTCTGTTTTTTGATTGGTGAATTCAATCTATTTACATTTAGAGTGATTATTGATAATTGAGGGCTTAATACTGCCGTTTTGCCTTTTGTTTTCTGGTTGTTCTATATTTCCATTGTTACTTTTCCCCTGTGTTTCTGCCTGCCATTTCAGTTCGGTGGTTTTCTGTGATATTTTTTCTTAGTTTCCTCTTTTTTCCTTTTTTATGTTTTGTGACTCTGCTCTGGTTTTTTGTCTTGTGGTCACCATGAGGTTTGTATAAAAGATCTCATAGATAAGATAGTCTTTTTCCTGCTGATAGCATCTTATCTCAATTATTATTATCTCAACCTATTCAAGTTCCATCCTGTTCCTCTTTCCCTTCTATGTTTTTGTTGTTGCAAGTTATCCCTTTTTGTGTTGTGAGTTTGTTACTGAACTGAAGTAGTTATAGTTATTTTTAACACTTTCTTTCTCTTTAGCTCTTATATTATTATAGTGTTTACTAACATATTCTGGTATATGTTTGCGATTTTTTGATTCTACTTGTCTATTTATCACCTTGATTAATGCTTTTCATATCTTTGCATTTTTGTTTCAGGTAGGAAAGCTCTTTTCAAGATTTCTTGTAAGGAAGATCTAGTGGTGATGAACTCCTTCAGCTTTTGTTTGTCTGGGAAAGCTTTTATTTCTGCTTCATATGTGAACATTAACTTTGCTGGATAGAGTATTCTTGGCTGACCCATGATTCCATTTCTAATCAGCTCCCCATTAGGCCAAAGCTGCAGTTCAGCTGACCACAGAGGACTTTTCATTGTCTTTATAATAAAGCACAAACAACCTGTATACAGAATTCTCTGTGACCCACCCTCTTTCACCTCTCCAGTCTAACATTTTGCTCTTCCCATCCTGAATTCTATTCTGACAAACTCAACCATGTTTTGTCCACAGACATATGCATGTATCTTCTCTCCTACCCACCCTCTTTCTCTTTGTTCAACAAACTTCTGATTCCAGACCGAGGTTCCTATGCATTCTTTAGGCCCCAGCTTAACCAGCATTTCTTTCAGGAAACATCACCTGATGCCCACAAATCTGTGCTAGGCACCCTTCCTGAGTATTCTGATGGTATCTTTTACTCTCCACCCTCCTCCCCCCACAGAATTGGTAATTGCATGTTTGCTTCTCCAACTAACTCACAACCATATGATCTGTGCCTCTTCCCAAGACATACAGCCTGGTTGTGAGAAGCTGCTTTATAAATAGATGTTCATAAATTGAATACAATTAAATTGAAGGTCCATGTCAAACAGATTGAAAAACATTTGCAAAGGCTCAGAGATTTAAAAGTTGTAATAGATGTTTTTTGGGACCTGAGTAATAGTTTAATGTGAGTGGTGCCCATAAGTCACAGGAAAAAGTAACTATAAAAATACAGCTGGGTGTGATGGCCCTTGTGGACCACAGAGCTGGCTTTGCAGGCAGCTGTGGGTATGGAAACTGAGGATTTCAGGTTTAACCTTTTTTCAGGCACAGAACCTTTGAGAATCTGATGAGAGCTATGGATCCAATGCCCTGAAAAATCCCCAAACAAACTGAAATACATATAAATAAAATTTTGCAAAGGATTTCTAGGAGTTCAGAAGCCCCAAGGCTAAGGACCTCAGGTTAAGAACTTTGACATTAAAGGAGATCCTGTAGGGATAGGAACCATTGGCAGAAGGGGATGGATTAAATTAGGCCCATTGGCTGTTTTTAAAATAAAGTTATTGGAACACATCCCTGCCTATTCATTTACGTATTGTCTGTGGCTGCTTTGGAGCTACAAAGACATAGTTGAACAGTTGTGGCAGAGACCTTACAGCCTGGAAAGTGCAAAATGGCCCTAACTGGCTCTTTACAGACAATGCTTGCTGACCTCTGGATTAACATGTAGGAGCCTGACCAGGGATGAGCTCAGCACGTGTTCAGGTCCAGTGGGTTTTCTACACATATATTCTCCTGTTGGCGTCTTTTTTTAAAAAAGGATTTTATACATTTTAAACTACTTTTCCCTTTCCAAGAAAAGAAATAAATTAAAAATAAAGCAAACCAACAAAACCCAGAAAAGCCTAGTACCAAACAGTGGTATGGTCATTTAAAATTTTTAAACCAGAAATTTAAAATTCTCTGAATATTTCAAATGGGTTGCTGCAAGTTGGATTGGAAGGCTAAGTATCTAGGATCCAGCCTTTCTCCACTATTTTCCACCAAAATGTGGGTGGCAGCACAGGAAAGCGTAGTGGGTGAGCTTCCTCTGTAACGTTAGTAAATTATTTAGCAACTCAGTGCCTCGATTTCCCCTTTTGTAGCATAGTAAAACAGATGCTCATTTTTCCCAAGGTTGTTCTGAAGATTACATGATATAAGGCAGGCCTGGCAGACAGTACTCATGAAATATTAATTGCCAACAACGCTGATGTCTGAAAGAAGTCAGGAGCACGGGGGTCTGTTACATTTTATTCCTAACGTGGAGTTTACTTGCTATACATCTCCATAAGAAGGATTCTGCTTCCACTGTAATTCAGTGACAAGTTCAGGAAATCCAGCCCACAGCACGGTACCTGGAATATATTTGACTCTCAACAAAAGCTTGTCTAATGATTGGATCAATGAATGATGAGTGGTGAGAGCTTTTTCTAAACTTCAGGAGACGGACTGTCTTTTAATGGATTATGTGACAATCCCATTTTCATACCTTTAAAAATACAATGCATAGAATTTGGGGGTGATCAAAACACAACAATTTCAAATTATATTATATTGAGGTGAGAAACAAATTATATGAAGGATAATTAACTACCAAGTGTTAAATAAAAAGGGAAAAAGAACTCACTGAAATGGTGAGGCAGGTATGCATGGCTGACTGGGAAATTCACCATTTTCATTTACCTGACATCCTGCCCTTTCGCATCCTTCTTCCCCCTCTTGTCAGCCATAATTCATTTCATTCCCATCAGAAATATTTAAAGAAGCCTTTGTAACACACTACAGCTGTAGATCCGGATACAATTTATCTCTTAAAACCTTCATAAGGACCTTTTGTTTTCTGTCCCCTCATAATCTCGCAGCATGGATGTTGAAACAATTTATGGGATGTGCTTGTATTTCCTCTTTTTTTGTTTCTCTTAGATCCTTTATCCAAGGTTTAAGTATTTAACATGTTTAAACGTTTAAACATATTAAATCTTCTTGGAGGATTTTTTTTGCTTGAAACTTTCTTTTAATTTCATATTAATTTCTGTTTTCTTTTTTTTATTGTGGGAAGAGCAGACAACATGAGATCTACCCTCTTAACAAATTTTTGAATGTACAGTGTAGTCTTGTTAACTATAAGCACAATGTTACAGAGCAGATCTGCAGAACTTCTTCATCCTGCATAACTGAAACTTTCTACCTGTTGAATAGCAACTCCCCGTGTTCCCCTCCCTAAATTAGAGCATTTTAAAATGATATTAAAATACTGAGGGAATATATAGGATTATTTTTGGACAGGGGGTAGAGGAAAGAACGAGAAAGTATAAGAGAATTGATCTATTTTCTAAAAGATTCACTCTCTGCCTGTCATGGAAACATTGTATTTAATTGGGGGCATGAGAAGTCTTTGAACTTAACAGTCATGAGAAAATATAGAATCTGCCAAATGCAGACTGAGATTGGGGCAACTGAAGAAGAAAGTCCTGTGGACTCAGTGGACTGAGCTCTAGTCTGAAAGTCCAGCGTCTCTGGGACTCCCACTGTCCAATGGAGTGGTTTTCCTGGGAAACCTTCTGGATCATTCTTCTCCATATAGAGAAGGTGTGGGCCAGCCTGGCTTCTTTCTATGTAGAAGAAAAGAGTGATCTTATCCACCACCTCTTTCCACTACATCACACGGTTCTGGGGCTCTCTGTCACCTTTGCTTTTACCACTAGAAAGAAAAAAAGAAAACAGAAGAGAAAACTAAAATTTTGTCCTTCTGTAAACAAGTGTAATTTTTTTTCACCTTCAAAAAGAAGATTTATGAGTATTAATCAGTACATCTTGTTAAAGTGCTTTGATATTTCGAGGAAGGAAAATGATCCAGGAGTGGTCTTAATCTGGCCTCAAATGGAATTATTTAAAATAAAGCCACAATAGTTTGGGATTAATACTTTTTGTTTCACTTTAGAGACCTGTTTTTTAGAAAGTATGAGTTCAACACCAGACCGGCTACAGAGTAGAGTTCACTCTGGAGAATATTTAACTTTCTCTTAAGATTTACTGTAAAGTAAACTCTTTGGGAAACAGAAGAGCAGTAAAGCGTCTAGCCGGAATACAAATGTAGTGGATAAAAGTTGATTCCTTCCATGAAAGTTTGTTTCTTGGAAGTTATTGCCACTATTTGAAAACCTGTGAAGCTGACATGATTTGAGTTAGGTTAAGAAATTTAAAAAAACACAAAACATGGAGCAATCAGTTCTATGTTCTGCCTGCAAGAAAAACATTTGAGGAGTTGCATGGAGCCCATGGTCCAGTCTTTTGGATATGGCAGAAGAGTAAATTGTAAAAAGAAAAAAAAGATGAGGGATCATGCCATAAGGTTACTGATTTTTTTAAAAAAGATTTTGTTTATTTTTATTTTTCCTTATCCCCAAAGCTCCTCAGTACATAGTTGTGTATTTTAGTTGTGGGTCCTTCTAGTTGTGGCATGTGGGACGCTGCCTCAGCATGAGTTGATGAGTGGTGCTAGGTCCTCGCCCAGGATCTGAACGGGAGAAACCCTGTGCTGCTGAAGCAGAATGCGCGAACTTAAGCCCTTGGCCATGGGGCTGGCCCCAGTTACTGATATTTTATTTTGATTTTACCAAGAAAAAATTTTATATTAATAAATTTCAAAAAGGACCTTACGTTATTTATTTATTTTCTCATCTATTTCTTCAATAAAAAAAGAAGACACGGAGATACATGATCTCTCTTTCTGTTCCCTCTTCCTTTTTCCATCTCTTCCCTTCACCTCAACCTCATTGCATCCCAGATGGCCTCATTTTAAAGGTGGATGAAGGGAGTGATCTTACTGCCAGTGGAACCACAATGACTCCAACCGTTGGTGGGAAGGAAAACCAAGCCTCCTGGAATGAATTTTGCCCGTCAGCTTCTGCATGGACTGGTGTTCCTTTGAGCTTTCTGACCAATCTGCGATGTGATGCTGAAACACACAGGGCGTCTGGCAGAAATAACCCTTGATATCCTGATACTTTGATGGCATCCACATGTGGAATTGCCCAGGACATGAAGACATGAGGATGAAATTAAATTAGTTGTGCTAAAATTAGATAACTAAAGCAAAGGGAAATAGATTTTCTTCCTTGGCCAGCATGTAATGCTGTTGCCTGGGAGAACCATTCACATTTCTCATTAGAGAACATTGTGGTATCTATTCTGATAGTTGGATGTATATGGGAGGCACCTGTACGGTGGTGGCCTCTTGACTGTGTGAGGTGATTTTATTCTCAGCTGTGGCATTTCACAGAAGTCCCCTCCCTTGTCTTTTGTCTGACACCAGTGCTTGTTTTCTTTGCAGCCCAGGCTACACATGGACGGCTCTTTCTATTCTAAGTAGGTGAACACCCATTTGTTCCAATTTATGAATGAGTTTTTCCTGGAGAGCTGGTAACTTTTGTTTACATAACTTTGGCATCTATTTTTTTTCTGTCATTATTCCTTTAGGGACTTTTCTTATGTGCTCGCTCATTTCCTGCAGCTGGGCATGATTTTTTAATTATTTCACAAGCCAGTCCCCTCTTTTTCCCATTAGTCAAGAAGAACAGGATAGAGGGGAAGTGGCCAGTCTTCTCTCCCGACTGCACTCCATTTCTCCTCCAGCAGAATCCCATTTCTCTTTCACTTTTTCAACCACGTTTCCCTCTCACTCTTCCGTGCTGAGTCTCTGGAGCAGACCCAGATTATCAGAACAAATGGCCATTTCATTTATCCATCAATTTCTTCAATAAGCACCTGCTAATTCTGTCATAACTAGCAAGACCTACTCTGGAAGCCTGAGCTGATTCTAGAAGGCAGGCACCTCTGAAATAAAAATTAGAAGAAAAAGGGGAGAGAGGAGTTGTGAACAAAGAGGAAGAAAGATAGAAAACAGAGATAGGAGAGAGCTATGGAATTGAAGGAAGAGGAAACGAGAACGAAATGAGAAAGAAAGAAAAAAGGCTTAAATGTGTGGGGTTTTTTTTTAAAGAACAGAAGAAAGATTAATTCAGAACCAACTATGTGCAAACAATTCTGCCAGGACCCTCGGGACCGTGCAGATCAATTAGTCTTAGTCTCCAGTCTCCAAGATTTTTCAATTAAGAGCAGAAATCAGATTTAACAATATGGGAAGACCTATTTGTCTTTGGCTATACCTGTTTCCTGAGATATACAGGAAGACAGTTTTTAAGATTGGTAACATATTTCACTTCCCTATTAAAGAGCTTCAAGTGAGTGGAATAACTTAAAATCTGAAAGGTTTAAAATTTTTACTTTTGCTTGTAAATCTCTTCAGTCTTGCAGCCCAGGCTGGGGGCTTTGTGGACATGCAGGGCAGAGGAGGCCGTGCCCCAGCCTCACCAACCAGAAGTCAGAACGTTTGCTGCCAACCAGCTGGAAGAGAGAAAGGAGATATTTTCTCCTCCCTCCTGAAGCTGTTAATGTTCTGCTCTTCAATAAACTATTGTAACAATTGATCTCTGTGTGGTGAGTGGGATACTTGTTACATCTTGCTGAGCATGACGCTTAACTGAGCAGAATTCCTTTACAAATGCCCTCTTCTCCTCTCTTCGTGGACAGTGATCCCTGAACCACAAGAGCTTGTTGTTGGCCCAGGTCACTGGCTCGCAGCCTCCAGCAACACACACAGCAGTCTGAGCAGGAAAGCGAGAGGGACATTACTCCATAAAAGGCTGCAGTGTGCTTTGTCGTGTGGAAGGCAAATGCGCACACGTCCTTGAAGTATTGAAGGAAGTCAGAGAAAGGAAGTTTGCCCGTGGAGGGCTTGTGATATTTTTGGCAGCGATGTTCTCACTACCTGCACTGTGTGTTTGTGTCTAATACACTGTTTACTGCAACTTGAAAAAGAATAGCTACTAAATCGGGATATGATGAACTTCTCAGCTGGAGAGAGAACTGGATCTAACAGAGAAACGACATTTGGGATTTGAGATGTTGTGTTCTCTTTGAGGATACATCTAGATGTTAGAATAAGACGGGAAAAAACACTTCCAGAAGATGGAAACAGCTTAGCTGTGTCCTGTCCACATAAGAAAAATGAAAATGTTTGAACTGAGCTTTAAGGTTGTTTTGTCTAAAAAGATTAAAGGCTCTAGCCTTTGTCCACCTCATCATCACATCTTTGATACTTTTGGTTTGGTTGGTGAGTTTTTTCTCAAGATACTGTTTATTTTCAACCCTTATCTGAGCAGGTGTTTGGTGGTTCCGGATGATAGATTTACTATAAAACTGTTTTGGATTTTGACCACTTTTCAAGACGAATGGCTTTTTTTCTGTTGTCACGGGAAAGGAGTTTGAAAGCTCCGTAAAATCTCTTTTACTCTCCACCTTCAAGGGATAAAGTCCCACCACAAAGGTGATTGTTTCTAGACTTGTCAAAAGCCTCTAGCAATACAATTCGAAATAGTTTAGGCTTGACCCGGAAGGAAAAGATGAATGCTTTCCTGAGGGGTGTGATGGGGGTCCCGATGGAGAGACCTCTAGATGGAGAGATAATTAGTGTGTAGAATGGTGAGTAGAAACGGTTCCCACAGAAAGTCCCTTGTAATTACCCCACCAGGAATGTTCTCAGGACATTATTAAAGGGGTCTTGGGACCACTGAATGATCAATGTTTGGCCTTTTATCCTAAGAATTTCACCAAGGCAAAGTCCTCTTTCTTCATATTTTGCCAAGCAAGACAGAAATATCCAAAAAGCAGTGGTTTATTTGTTAATCCATGTTTTAGGTCTCTTTCTCTCTATGCTCACACTCACACACACCACGTATAAATTATAATTAGTGTATTATATATATCTGTAACAAAACAAAATGCACAGAAATGTTGTTTAAAGATCTTAAAAGCATGCATAGTATCACTCCCATGAGATTTGGGCGTGAGAGAAGTTTCCTCAAACAAGACACTAAGGATAATAAAAGGTATTTTATTAAATTAGACTCTTGGAAACTCATTGAAGAGCCACATCCCCATTCCTCAGTAGGCCCCCCCGCCCTCTTTTTAAAAAATTTCTACTTTCTTAGAGATTAGAGGGGTTGCCCATAGGGAAAGATTTTACTATCCAAACTCTATTTTTTCCCTAATTGTATGAGACCAAAAACTGACTCTTATGGAATTTGATTGTCTAGCCCAAAGTCACACATGTTAAATTCGGCTCTCTCTTCTCCCGCCTTTTCACCCGCCTTCTGGAACTCCTGGGCCTGCGCTGATGTCCTAGTGGTTAAGCATCACCTTGCTGTACTTTACGTTATGCCCACTTGGCTTTTACAGCAGAAGGGTCTTTTTCTGCCTCACCATTTGCCCTCAGGTGCTGAGAAGTCGCTTTACTGGTTGTTCATTCGTGACTTATTTAACTCTCCCCAATTAGTTCCTTCTGAGGGAGGTTCACCATTGTGGCTTTTTTCTGATGTGTCAGCTCAGAGACATCTGAGAAAGGGAAAAATTCATTTATTTAAAAACTTGAGGAGGCCGGCCCGGTGGCCGAGTGGTTAAGTTTGCTTGCTCTGCTTTGGTGGCCTAGGGTTTCATAGGTTCGGATCCTGGGTGCGGACCTAGCACTGCTCATCAGGCCACATTGAGGCAGCATCCCACATGCCACAACTAGAAGGACCCATAACTAAAATATGCAACTATATACTGGGGGGCTTTGGGGAGAAGAAGGAAAAAAACCTCGATAAATAAGGGGGTAAAAGCTTCTTTTGGAAAATCAATCAGCTGTTTCAAACTTAGAACGTTCTTAATTATCCACGTTAGTGTCAGTGGAAAGAGATGCCATTGAAATACATATAATTAAAAACCTTTGGTAAACTGCTGGTGCAACTTATTTCTCTAGCACACTTTTATTTTTTAAGAAAAGCCCTTTTCCTTTTCCTGCCCAATATTTGATTACATTAAAAACCACAAAAATGCACCTAAGGCAGTCTGGCGGGCATGAGGACTGAAACGGACATTCAGAACCAACAGTCATTTACAAATTTAATAATCAAATGTTGAAAAATTGAAAATTAAGTATAAAAAGATATAGACTTTCTTGTTTTGGTAACCCATTGCCCTTATAATGATTATCACATTTATTGAAACTATCAAAAAAGCAAAGGACAAATTCATAGAGACAGGAAGTAGAGTGGTGTTTGCTAGGCCTTGGGTAGGGGGATGAGGAATTGGTGTTTAATGGGGACAGAGTTTCCGTTTGGGAAGATGAAAGAAGTTCTGGAGATGGATGGTGGTGATGGTTGAACAAATATGTAAATGTACTTAACGACACTGTAACGTACAGTTAAAAATGGCACATTTTATGTATGTATATTTTATTACAATAAATAAATGCAAAAAAAAAAAAAAGAAAGAAAGAAAGAAAAGAAAAGGAGTAATTCCAGGATTGGATACAAGAAGTCACCAACTGAATTAACTAGAACATTTGTTGTTTGAGCCTTCATAGAGAACAGGCAATAATCCTCCTGCAATTACCGTTCGGGTCCATCTCTGCAGAAAGAAATGAGGAAAGGAATCTCGACAGCTTAACATTTACAGGGCACACAATTGGAGTAAAACACATGTGAAAAACATCATGATAGAAGGCCTTTATTTTAAGTGTGGTTGAAGGCCGCTGACTCATTGGATAACTGAAGTATTTGTGGCTTGAGTAATGGTCGAGCCAAGAATCCTGGAGTCAGTTAGACTCTTTCTTCCTTGGAAAAAATAAAAAGAAGGGTCAAGTAAATTTTATCCCACTCTATCTTGGATATTTTGTTCAACGATTTTGACCAACCCCAAATTCCTGAAGGGAGGGTGGAATGTTCAGTGTTTTTACAACCTTGATTAACTGTGATATTATTCCAAATGAGGAGGAATACCCATATGGGGACAAGAGGTGAGATGGAAAGAGCTAAATCAGGAATCTGTTTTTATTCCAAGATGATGGATGTCTTATGGATAGGGTCAATGCCACTTCTGAGCATCCTGAGCAAAGACACTCTTGGACCAGCTGGGCAAAATATCTGGATTAAGTGTGAAGGAACTTGATTGATTCAACTAAATAACTGAAGAAAGTCTCAAATTATTCTGATATATCAATTATTTATCTCCCTGAGGTTGCATTTATTCCTGAGTATTTTCTGTCTGGGATAAAGTGATCATTTATGAACCCAGTGCTTGGAACTGCCATGGCCCAGAGTTGCTGCATTCTGTGAAGTCCATGGTACTAAGTTAGCAGGAAGCTGGTCATCTTAGGGATGCTGTTGAATGTGGTCATCAAGGATATTTGGAGCCAGATTTCCTGGGCGTGAATCCTGGGTCTGCTCCTTACAACACAAGATCTTGGGCATTTTCCCACATCTCTGTACCTTGGGTTTCTCATCTCTAAAAGGAAGATTTGCAACAGGTCTTACATCACAGGTTGTTGTGAAAATATGATTTAAACCATGTAAAGTGCTTGGAACAGTACCTGGTGTATAGGAATTGAGCTGTAAGAGTTAGCTACTATTACTATGAATCATTGCCTCTTTGGAGGAAGACACTACTAAAATAGTGAGGGTGAAAGCTGGTGTGGCAGTTCTGTTGCCTATGAATCAGAGACTCCGTTAGCATTTGCATTGGAGAGTTCAAAACTCAAGGGCTGTATCAAATCATCACATTGTGCACTTTAAATATATGACAATTTTATTTGTCAGTTATATCTCCCTAAAGCTGCAAAAAAAAAAAAAAAAAATGAAAGAACACTTTCATGGCTGCTATACACATGTATAGCTGAAATAAAACACTAATTTTAATGAATGTTTCCTGCATTCACTCATTTGTTGATTCACCATGTGCCAGGCACTGGGGATATCAAGTCAATTATGGCATGATTTAGTACGGTGCTCTGTCTAGTGGTAAAGACACTCATATGGAGAGACTATTATGCAATATGTAGGTACAAAGATAGAGATATGTAAGAGGTATCACTGAGATATAATGAAGGCGAACCTCAGGAGTGGGGAAAATGGGGAGGAATAGTCAGAGAAAATTCCTGAAGGAAGTAATCCCAGAAAATACATGCTTTGTCAAATAAAAATAGATTTTTAAAAAAATCTGTAAATGTTTCTGTCTGTGTCTGTAAAACGTAAGGATTCTTTCTCTCTCATAATCAAAATACTATTATTACCCCTAAAAGAACTAACAATAGTTGCATAATTATGATAAAATATCATATTTGGTTTGTATGAATCAGGATGTAAATAATGGCATCCCTTGTAATAAGCATATGTTCCTGTCCCTTAGTCTGCTTTAGGTTCTCCCCATCTCTTTCCGTCTCTTTTTTTCATTCCTTGTAATTTATTTGCTGAAGAAATAGGGTTGTTTATCCTGTAGAGTTTTCCATAGACAGATTTGGCTGATCACATCTCCACGGTATCATATAACATTTCCCTCTATTCCTTATATTTCCTATAAATATCTAGTTAGATTTAAAGGCCTGTTCAGATTCAGGTTGTTTTTCGAGGGAGGGACGGGCCAAGACTACCACATAGACAGTGTGGTGCATTTCCATCCGGAGGCACAAACTGTCCGGTTGTCTCTCTTTTTGAGATGTTCCCAGCTGTTGATGCTCAATGACGATGTCCGTTCATTCACAGGGGTTGTAAAGCGGTCCTATTCTAATTCTGTCCCTCCTTCTTTAGCTAGAATTCTATAAAGAGTTATTTCCCCTCATTTATTATGTGCTTTCTCAGTGGGATAGTTAGTATAGGAAAGGCAAGATGAGTTGCTGAGTGAAAAATCCATAGTAATGGTGGCCCTATGGCACCACAGGACCCACAACTTTTAAAGTCAGTAAAATTCTGTTCAGACAATTTTAACTAAAGCAGGAAGGTGAATGCTTTTACAAACACTTGGCATGGGAAGAATTTTCTGCCAATAATATAGCTTTAAAAACACTCTTTCCCCCAAGCTTTTAGTAAAATAGGTTTTTTTTTAACAACAATTACAAAAAAGATAATCTTACTCAACTGAAATCCTAGACTACATCTGATATCATTTTATTTTTCAGTGACCTACTTACTGCGTGGCGTGATTTACAGTCGAGGTTTATTGTCTTAGCAAAATAATGCTTTGGTCGTTCGCTTAAAAAGAAAAAAAACCCCTCCGTTTTATTCTCTAGTGGGGAATGAAACCTTTCACAGTCAAAACTGGCTCAAGGTTAAGTCATCATTAAAACAGGTTCGTACCTCGGACCTGAAATAGATGTGCAACTTGGCGGTGATGCAGCGAGAGCTTGTGTTTCCTAAGAGGCGAAGGAAAAATAGATCCCCACCGGTGTATGCCGGGTGAGTAAGCTACACGCATACACACACACACACACACACACACACACACACACACACAGGCCAATTAAAAATGGAATCATTTAAGAAGCATTGCATTTTAGGTATTTTGTCAAGGTCCCTTTTAAATTTGGTCCCAAGTGAAATCAGCTGTTTGCATTTGGTTGGTGACATAAAACACTAACAGGACCAGAAACAGGAGTAACCTTGGAGCTGCTTGGTGGACACCTAGGTGACCTCAAGTCTCCAACTGCCTCCAACGGGAGGCCGGTTGACCCAGATCCTGACCAGCTTTCCTCTTGCCCTCTCCCTCCAAATTACTTAAATCCTTTGTCTCCAACTACATTAGATCTATTCAGTGTTTCCCTTTTTAATGCCTCCACAATTTCTTAATATCTACAAAGAGTGGATTGATTCCCACCCTTGGAATATGCCAGCAGGAAGCGGCGGGGTGTGCATATTGGACGGGCCCCAGTTTGAGGAACAAGCCAACAAGGGGAATATTGTCTTTATTTTCATCCTTTCTTTTATTTTTTTAGAGCATTTTTCTTTCTTACCCAGATTAGTCTGACCTCAGCACAAGACAACTATATATTACTTTTAATGGCAAACTTGAATGTCGCCTGAGCTGCGTCGGTGGTTTTCCTTGGTAATACGATAATCCCGGTGGAGCCACCCCACTCACGTATAACTCCCACCCTGATAAAAATACTTTGTTGGGGCTGTTATGATGTCTTTTATTTTTAATCCCGCTGAAAATGGAAGCATTACAGAGCTTAGAAATATTAAGGAGAAAATTCTCTGCTTTCCATAGCAGAGTACCCCACTCATGAAGGACCAGAAAGCAAGTATTTTGCCCAAGTTTTACCTCAATAGAAACATCTGAACTGAGGCTTTCAAGCTAGGCTTTTAAGAAAGAATCATATGACACACACTTATACAAAATGGAAATGCCCTGGCAGATAAAATTAACATTCTCTTATTGCACCTGTAGTGCAAAGTTATAAAAGGAATTGCTAAATTATGTACACTCTGCGATGATTTAAAATGCAGCTGTGCTGTTTTCTATTTTAAAAATCCTGAGGGTTAAAGCGAATCTAATCCTTTCTTTCTCGGCGTTTCTGTCAAATGATCAGATCCTTGGACATGTTTTCGTTTAGGACTGATGGGCTGTCTTGAATCTAGCCTATCTTATTAACAGGCTGTCCATAAGCCTCTAAGGACCTTCTAGGATTTGTTTATTAACAGATAGAAATGGGCTTGCCATCTTACTCGTGTTCTAACTAAATGAACCTGTGCCAAAACGCAAATGGGCATTTAAAGCAAATGGGTCTCTTCTTTCTAAAGGATGTAACCTACTATCTATTTTACCTCTGGGCACAGCTGTGAGGAGTCACGCTCATTATAAGTGGGAGTCACCTGGCAAATGAGTTTCTCTTGTTCATTTCACGAACACAAAAGAGAGAAAAGTTTCCTTCTCTTGTGGCCATCCTATGGAGGCATCACAATGGAATTCCACCCCAAATTTGGCTTTGATGTCGAGACTGATGATACCACCCAAGCACCAAGAGGGTATGAAAAGTTTTCTTACTCATGTAGTGAGACTTTCTGGGGAGAACAGGGCAGGCTCCCAAACAGGTCCAAAACCGGCTTGAAAGAGCAGGGAAAGGAGACCAGCTTGGCTTTTACTATGACTGGGAGGTAGCCAGAGATGAGGATTTCCACCTGTCCCAGAGCTTGTGTGGTTGTGAACTTCCCCCTGGTGTCACAGGGGGAGCACCTGGGCTTTCTTAGTAGCTTGCTGAGATGTGGGGCAGAAGGGAAAGGGGGAGGGGTGGGCCTTGACCACTGTCAGCAGTCAAAATCAAAACGGGGTCAGACACCATATTACAACTCTCTTTTCATTGGAGACCTAAGACACTCTGAAAAACGGTAAATATTTTTAGACTAATGCCAAATGCTACTTGAGAAGCGAAGGTTTTTTTTGATATTCTTTAGAAAGCTTCTAAAATTCTATGTATTTCCTCTTTGAGTTTTTAGGGGCAAAACAATGTGTGCAATCAACAGTCTTCTCTGTGTCTGAAAAAATATTCAGATAAAAATCATAAAATGTCTGAAGACACTTAAAATTTGCCCCATTCAAGCCAAACAACAATTACTGTTGGTAGATTATTTTTCACTTTCTAACCTAAATCCTTTGCATACTAGGTCAAGGTATTTCTTCGTTCTCTAGATTACGTTTGATGGAATGATGGGCAATCAGAGGATGAAGGGACATTAGGGGTTGTTTAGGATAGTCTTATCCATTATTTAGATGAAGAAACTTAAGGCCCGGAGTTGTCTAGCCTTTTAGCCGAGATCACGAGGACTAGAATCCAAGCCCTGAGCTCTGTCTGATGCGCTGCACCTAATCTAGCTCAGAGGGTTTGCTGTTGTCTTATATCTCCCCGGGATTTTGATTACGATGCTTTCTCTGCAGAATGGCATTAAACGCCTGGTTTTTAAAAAACACCCAGGAATTTTTTGTGTCTTTTCCCCATAATCTTCTAAGTCTGAATATACTTCAGGATTTCATACGAATTCTAAAGTAGAGACCCTATCTTTTAATATCGGAAACATTAAATTCTATCTTAGCATTGGGTAAGACACTCAGTGGCAGATCTTCCCTTTTTTATTCACTGTATTAATTTTTAAAATAACATTAAATACTTTTCTTTGATTCCCCCCTTTTTGTGCTATATTCTAGAATTTTTTAAGAATAAACTTTTAATTTTAAGATGGTTTTAGATTTACCTAAAATCTTGACAGTAGTACTGTGAGTGAACATATACTGTCTACTCAGTTTGCTCTGTCAATAGCATCTACATGAGCATGGTACATTTGTCAAAATTAATTAACCACTATTGACACAATGTTATTAACTGAAATTCACACTTTATTCACATTTCCTTAGCTTTTATCTGATGTCCCTTTCTGTCCCAGGACCCCATCCAGGGACCACATTACACTTAGTCAGGTCTCCTTAGGCTCCTCTTGGCTGTGACAATTTCTCACTTTCCTTATTTTGTTTTGATGTCCTTGACAGTTTCAAGGAGCACTGGTCGAGTATCTCATAGGTCGTCCCTCAGTTGGGGTCTGTCTGGTGTTTTTCTCACGATTAGACTGGAGCTGTGCGTTCTTGGGAGGGAGACCAGCAAGGTGAAGTGCCGTTCTCATCACGCTCATCAAGGGTACCTAGAATCAACATGACTTACACTGTCAATATTAGCCTTAACCACCCAGCTGAGGTAGTGTTTGTTAGAATCACAGTACAGCAGAATGTTCTGGAAGCCCAGAGATGAGAGGACAAGAAGGACAGATGGGTTTTCATGTGTGATTTTTATGTAGAAAAGTTACTGCCTTCCATATTATACTCTGGAAGAAAGTCATTATGTGCCACCTAAACTTACGGGGTGGTTATGCCTCTCAACCTTCTTAAGGGTGGAGTATGTACATAAATTATTTGGAATTTTGCATGAGAGATTGCCTGCTACCATCTATCTATCCATATCTATCTATCTATCTATCTATCTATCTATCTATCTATCTATCTTCATCATCATCATCTGTCTATAACAGTATGTACTCGGGGATATTTATTTTATACTTTGGATTATAATCCAGTATTACTTTATTTTGTTGCTTAAGTTGTTTCAGCTTTGGCCATTGAGACCTCTTTCAGTTGGCTACTGTGTCCCTTTGAGACACCCCTATCGTGTTCTTTTTAAGGCACTTACTACTTTCTGGCACTATAAGATGCTCCAGTTTCACCTTGTACCTTCCCTGCAGCCGTCCTGGGATCAGCCATTTCTCTAAGGGCCCTGATTGCTTTCACTGAAGAATTGTAGTAGAAACCAAGATCTGGGCGTGAGGCGTGCTTGTTGCTGCTGGGCTGTCATTGCTTCAAGTGGCCCTCCCAGCCAACAGAGCAAGGAAATATACGTCTACTTACCAGTCCTTGCATATACACACATCTGTAAATATTTCTATATGTATCTATTTTATATAAAGCTAATCATGAGTTTATACTGATGTCTCCAACTCTAATCCAGCACCGCACGGATTATTCTAGCCTTCTTCCCTTCTTTGTCTGTAACCTCCCACTCCAACACAGAGAAACCTGGCTGCCACCATCTGCCAGCCATTTATTTAAGTGTTCAATTCCAGTTAGATGTGTGTAGTGGGTTCAGAATTGTTAATCTGACGTGGGGATATTTTTCAACTTTATCTTCCAACCCAGCTAGTGAGGTTTTTTTCCAGTTACCTTTTTCATTTCCAACATCTTTTTCTTTCTCTAATGATTCCGTTTTTTATGGAGTGATAGCTTCTCTTCTCTTCCTAAGGATTAATCACAAATTTTATAAAACTCACTCTGTTCTCAGGATTGTCTGTTTCTTCTTGTTCTTTTGTTTGTTGGTACCCTATTGGCCTTTCTCTTGGAGGGTTTCTTCAAATACCTGATGATCTTGGCTATTTAAATATGTCCAGTTGTGAGGCATAATAATTTAGAAATTATAGTGGCTAAATAAAACACTATCTAAATGATTTCCTGTGCTAGCATACTGACTGATTAGTTGTAATTATGAAAAGAAACAAGGGATATTATTATTGATGAGATGTTCGGCTACTTGTGACCGAAATATACCCCCTGAGTCGTAAGTCAGCATTAGAGACAGAGGCTTATTTTTAAAATACAAAATACCCTGGAGATTATGGTGATTACTACTTTTATACGATAAATAGTAGCTAGATAACAGAGTGAGGCACCAAACAAGCTGATTGGCAGCTGTGTATCTTGGAGCAGGACTTGTTGACTGGTAGGCATCTTCATGGTAGAAAGCCAGCATTTTCACTGGGGACACCCCAGAGCACAACCACCACTTTATAGTAACAAATGCTTTTTGTTTTTGATGAAGAAGATTTGCTCTGAACTAAAATCCATTGCCTATCTTCCTCTTTTTGCTCGAGGATTATTTGCCCTGAACTAACATCTGTGCCCATCTTCCTCTATTTTGTATGTGGGTCGCCACCATAGCACGGCTGCTGATGAGTGGTGTAGGTCCACATCTGGGAACCGAACCCAGGCCGCTGAAGCGGAGAGCGCCAAACTTAACCACTAGGCCATGGGGCCAGCCCCAACAAATACCTTTTACATTATGAGCCAGTAAACACACGCAAGTACCAGCCTCCCTACCCAAGTTTCAAGAAACAACATTTAAATTTACTAAGTGCAAAATACTCTGATATTTTCCATTTTAAAGTAGACTTGACTCACTAAATTGATTCCACAATCTGGTAATGATTTAAGAACAAAACTTGAAAACATTTAGCCCTAAAGTCCTCTGTGAATTGGCCTCTGTCTCTTCATCTTGATTTTTTTTTTTACCACTCCCTGTTAAACACCCTTGTCACATCCAAACTACTTAAGATTCCTGGAAGTGCTGTGATTTCCCATACTTTGCACATACTGTTCCTTTGTCTGCTAAGTCCTCATCACTGTCCTGCCTGCTAACTTTTTCAGGTCCCGCAGATTCAGCACAGGCATTAGATATCTTGGAAAACGTTCTTCAGCTTTTCTTCTTTCCTATTTCCCACTCACCCGTGAGCAAAGGGAGTTTTATCTCATCTGCTTTTTCTTTGTTTCTGTAGCAATTAATACATATGCTATTATCATATCTAACACACACACATGTACACATATGTGCTAATATAAGCATTGATTTTCGTATCAATGTCTCCTCAGAGACTCTATATTCAGGCCAGGGTCTGTGTTTTGTACTTCAACCTTCCTTGTTCTTGGGGTCCTGATCAGACAAGGACTCAGATGAGAAGCAGAGGCTGGTCTGTACCATCTACCTCCACTTACAAGACTTCTGGTGTGCCTTGTTGGGGCATGCAGGTGACATCCAACTTGACTCAGAAAATTATTCCGTAAACCCTACTACTCCTACCCCAAACTTGCATAAACACAGTCCCATGAGTGTGGACCTCAGACCCATTTGCAATAATGCTGATTCCATAGAGAGCAATAGCTGCCCCACACCATGTTGAGCACAGGAGAGTGTGGGTTATAGGTATGGACCTCCAGGTCTATTTCCAGAAGGAGAACAGGCCTATGACTCTGAGTCAGAGGACTTCCTCACATGGGAACAGGAGTGGAGAGAGGACTGTCGACTTGGGATCATCTGGAAAAGCACTCCCTGCCTGTGTTATAGCAAGAGAGAGGTGGGGAAAAGGAATAGAGGCATTTCTCCAATACTGTTTCATCCTGACTATATTTCACAGCTCTCTTTCCTTTTTAAAGACTTGTGGTTCAGGGTTTTGAGTATTTCATTCTTATATCTATGTCCTTAGCATTTAGTGAAATAGCCATTGGGATAAACTGTAAGCTCAGCATTTATGATTGGAAGGATAAATGTGGATAATGATGATGGAGTGAAAGATGAGAATTCATAAAGATAGAACATCCTATACTCGGACAAGATAAAGAGGAAAAGAAGAAGATAAGGAATATTAGAACATCATATCTTGGTGATTGATGGATTTGAGTGATTTCCTGTCTTACTGGCTATCTTAAATGGAATGGTAATGAAAGCTACTAAAAAAGAAATTGAGGAATTGTGAGACCTGTGTATTAGGGGTATCATTAGCATGAGCATTAATACTGGAAAAGATGATGCTAGAGGATTGAATGAAGAGTGAGATCAAGTCATGTTAAAACAATTTGAGAATGTTCTGGAGACTCGTAGATGACTAGATAGGAAGGACAGAGTGGTTATTATGTTAATAAATACTCCTTTATTATATGTGTATATACATATATATTTATTTATTATTACTTTTTTCAATTAAGAGATGGCGTCTTTTTTTTTGTTCTGAAATGTTTGTTTTTAGGATCAGAAATTAAGCTCATACTATTAGGGACAGTAATATATTTTGGCTTAAAATAGGAGTCATGTTTTAGAAAGGATAATGCTAGCTGCCATAACAAACAAACCCCAAAATGAGCAATGGCTCAATTATGATAGAAGTTTATTTCCCACTCATATAAAGTTTAAAATGGGTGTTCCTGGTTGATGGGTGGCTCTCCTCCAAGTCGATTCAGGGGTCTAGACTCCTTACATCTCGAGGCTCTGCTGTCTTTATTGTGTGGCTTCCAAGGTCCCTGTGCTTAGCTCATCAAGCTGGCAGAGGGGGAAGGAGCAGGAGGAGAAGGCACACAGCTTCTTACTAATTTGGCAGGAAGAGGCTTCCATCATTTCTGCTCACATCCCATTGGTAAGCACTAGTTATGCGGCTGCACCTGGATTCAAGGGAGATCCGAGGGATTCTAGGCCTTGGTTGCCAACTATTTCCTAGTCACAGAGTTATACAATGAGAAAAAGGCCAGCTTTGGGCAGATAATTAGCCATCTTTCCAAAGATGGATATTTAGGGATCATATATATGTATCCATAATTTGTCAAAAAAAACCCCCACAAAAAACCTTTCAGGGGCCACCCAGTGGCATAGCGGTTAGGTGCGTGCGCTCTGCTTTGGTGGTCTGGGGTTGGCAGGTTTGGATCCTTGTTGTGGACCTACATACAGCTCATCAAGCTATGGTATGGCTGTGTCCCACATACAGAGTAGAGGAGGATTGGCACAGATCTTAGCTCAGGGCCAATCTTCCTCATCTAAAAACCCAAAAAACAAGAAACAAAAGAAACAAAAAAACCGTTTCAATAATTATTAAATTACGTTAAAGCTTGAATATAATTAAGTAAAATTAAGTAAAGTATAATTAAGTAAAATAATTAAAACTGTCAACAATTATTGATGGAGCAAGCAACCAAAAACAATTAGTAAAGGTATAAAAGACTTGAGAACCCAATTAACCAGTTTGATTTAATGGCTACAAATAGAACCTGTGGATGCAAAAAGAATTGGAAACCACTTGTTCTTCTTAATCACACAGAAAAATTACAAAAAGGGATCATTTTCTAGACCAAAAAGCATGTTTTAATACATTTCACAGCATTGGTATCATCCAGCCTGCGTTCTCTGATGATAAAGATGAACATTACCCCATCGGTTCCGCTCTGCTCATTCAGACAGGAGGGTTTTCACTTAAAACCCAAACTCCAATAATTCTGTTACTAACTGCCAGGGACACAGGTTATCATCTTTACAAAAGAAAAGCCTTTAAAGCAGCAGTTTTACATGTTTTTAAGATATTTGCATATGACAGTTATTAACGTACTTACATTTTCCTAACAGTTTTTGAACATCACCTGCCCCCTCTGTTGCTTCGTATTACCCTTTGACCTTGTAAGCCTAAAGCGTTTTGTACTTAACCCTTGTGATGGTTTCTGATCAACAAATTGAAGATTGCTTAGGAGGCCATTGGATTTGCAAACTTTAACTTAGCTAGACTTAGGCAGCAATTTGTGGGGCACAAATGGAGCATTGTGAACACTTAAAAATCAAGTTTATGACTATTCTATTATTTCACACCAGAGTAATAATGTCTGTTCATTTCAATAGAAGACAAGAAGTCGTTCTCATTTATATTGAGTAGGTGGCATCATTTATTCAACTGTGAAATATGACAAAGAAGGAAAGAGCTTAGCTCAAAAGGAAAACATAAGGAGTTAAGGTTATTTGGTAGCCTGAAATGTCCCCAATGTCCCCTTGTCCACATGTGCCCCGATGTTATTCATTTTCTGACATAAATACTTATTTTTCCAGTGTGAACAAACCTCTTAGCAAATCCCTAGTGCATAGATCCTTGAAAGAAAGAGCAAGCAAAGCTTTCCTGGGAATCCTGACTTTAGATGGGCTGAAGAAGGACTAAGAATTACCATATCTTAGCACTGGCAATTTAGGATAACTTACTCCCTTCATTTTACACGTGAAGATGATGAGATCTAGGTAGATGAAGGTATTGACTCAGGGTCCCCTAGATACTTCAGTTCAGATGCTGGCCAAAAAAAAAAAAAAAGAAGAAGAAAAGAAAAAGAAAAAAAAGAATGGTCTTTACACAAAACCCCCTTTGATATAACAAAAATACCCCAAAGCAGCAAAGAGTTCAGTGACCCAGAAGGGAGATAGGCAGCTGGCAAGATGGGGAAGAGTCTGGAAGGGGCTTACACAGATGTGCTCAAAGATACAGTCTTCTTGTGTCCTTATTTCAGTAAGTCTAGGTATGCATAACCGTCTACTTATTCATTCATATCATTCATATATGATTAAGCTCCTACTATATGCGAGGTCCATAAATACCTATCTCTGTGGAGCTTATCTTCCAATGGGACCAGTCCCCGCCATCCTCAGTGCTTCCAGTGATAAATTTTCAAGAACCTGGAACTAAGGTGGATTGGGTTAGTTAAGAAGGTCCACACATCAAGTATAGAATGGGTAGTTTTCAAAGTCATATGTCCCACTACACATCCACCAGAACGACTAAAATGAAAAAGACTGACAATACCAAGTGTTGGGGTAAAAATATGGAGCAACTGGAACTCTCATACATTGTTGGAGGGAATGTAAAGCAGTACAAGCACTTTGGGAAAAGATCTGACACTTTCTTTTACAACTAAATGGACACCAACCTAATAAACAAAAATCCCAAGCCTAGATATTTACTCAAAAGAAATGAAAATATACGTCTATGAAAAAACTTATATACGTATATTCATAGAAGGGCTATTCAGCATGACCCAAAACTTGAGACAGTCTAGGTGTTCATCCATAAGGGAATAAATAAATGGTGATATTTTCATATAATGGATTCTACTCAGAAATAAAAAAAATAATTGCAGGACTAAATATCATTAAGACTCTAGTCAAAGAGGAAGAAATATGAAAGATAATTGCTTTGGGGGGAAACTGTTTTTTTCTATACATGTCATCAAGAAAAGACACATCAGAGAGAGAAAGACTTCCAGACTGGACGGAGGCTGGAGGCTGGTGGTTATTGATCTGGTGTCCTATTTCCTTATTGATCACCTGGGCTCCAATCTTGGAACCTTGGTATTTGATGCGGGGAAAATTGTGAAACTTCAATTTAGACAAATGGGGCTAATAGTGGATGTTACCTGACTCCTGGGAGCACTGCCAAAATTAGAAGATGATGTGATCCAGACGATGGATGGCTAAGGACAGCGTGAGCGCTGAACAGCTGATATTGGTTTCTCATTTCCACTTTAGTCCAGAGGGCAAGCTATGGGCTGCTAAATTCACCCTTTCCCAGACAAGAATATCCCATGTTAGTTCCACTTTTTAAAGGCCCTCTTGATGGACTTTTCTTAGGCTTGATTGCATTAATGGGGCTGTGTTATTTTTGAACATTTGTGGTATATCATAAGTATGATAAGTTATCAGTTAGACTGAATGAGAGTAAAAGAAGAGTTTGAAGAGCTTGCAGGAAGCCTGTGGTGTCAATTTAGGATCCATTTGTATCTGATCCTTCAAGACTGGGAGCCAAATTGGGTAAATGGAAGCGAGACTTAAAAATAGAAAACGATTTTCTTTCTTGACTTCCAATCACCGTCAGGATGCCTGAGTCTTCCTTTTTTTTCAACTTCTTCATTCATCCTCTTCCTCACTTCCTGCCAAGCCAGCTTGTCTTTTTCAGCCATTTAGTTCTGTTATTTCCTTTTCCTTGGTCTTCAATTCCAGAGCATCCTGTCTGGAATGACTTGGCAACAGCTGAGGCACAGCTTAGGGCAATAAAGTAATCAAAAAGTCCCTCCCTAGCCTCGCTTTCTTTCGGAGGTTGGGAATGTGAGAAGGACATGGACAGAGATTAGAGCCAGACGCTGAGGGAACAGTTCTCAGAAATATTGGGTTAATGATGAGTTTCAGGGGTTGATGGAACCTCTCTTCCAATGTGATTGAGGCTGTGACACGAGACCAGATGCTGCTCATTTAACTGAAGAAGTGGGTTAAGGCAGGAATCACTTTAAAAAGTGATGCAATTTCTTTTAAACATTTTGACCTAAAACATTTACATATACATTCTTTTTTTTGCCAGTTTTTTGATATAGGACCAAGGACTTGTTTGTTTGTTTATGAGTTTGGGTCTACTGATTGGAGTAGATTGTCCTCTTTCTTGGGTAAATAATATTCCCTAATATACTATCTGTGAGCTCTAACTTCAGTTAGACGATCAAAGTACACAATCCTTCTAGATTTCTGTGATCACGACCCCCCCGTTTTTGGTCATTTATGGTTGATTCACCATATTTACTTTGACAGCAATTGTTAATTTTTCACTTTTATTCTATTGTTGCAAAGTGTTCTACTGTGTTTTCATAGAAAAAACAATTAGCTTTCTTTCCACACTCATATTTCGTTGATTATCATAACAGCATACTGATTTAATTAATTCTTTAATTAAAATAACAAGTCTAAATTGGATAAAAATACTTGGAAACACATGCATTTAATTTTGGTGAGCACACAGCTTGCTGGTTGCATCTGAAATTTGTGGCTGTACCAGAGAAAAGCCTACCAGCTTCGAGCTTTCTGCATGTTTGGGTCTCAGTGAATTTGCTTTTGAGATGGATTTGAGAGTGTTGGTCAACCTGACGAGGAGGTGAAGTGGAGGTCCTTTGGGAGGACTTCTACTCTGCTGTATGGTTTACAGAGCTGATTGTGGTTCCAGATTTGAAACGTGGAGGTGCTGGACATCATTACAGCATGAAGCTGGCTGGTTTATATGATTTGAGGTAGTCTGGTAAGAATGCCTTTAGGCTCCAAATTTCTACCTCAATGATAGAAATAATGTGTGTGAAATTCCACTGTTGAGTTCTTGTGATTTTAGATTAAACATTGCCTTGTATAGGCATTCTCTTTTAAACTAATGCATATTTTTAACAGTTAACTTCTAGCTTTATCCTTGATGTCTTTTTTGAATTAGTTTATTGAATCAGTTTCACTGCCGGGAAGAGCCTTGAGAAGTATAAAAGCTTCAAGAAATAAAAGAGTACTGAAAGTGGTGAGTTTTCCGAAGATAATTCTATTCTTTATTTCAGGAAACTGCCAAAAGCTGAACCTGAATAGGACCACTTTAGTAATAAATGAGAACGGTCTAGAAGTTTTGAGCAGCTATCGTTTTCCAGCACTGTGCTAGTTTCTGGGAATACAAAGGAGTGCTGAGTGATGAACTCTGGGATCCATATTTATCAGCACACTAGTGACTCAGAGTTTTAGGGTAGGCGCACACGTCACTATGTAAGTTTATAACAGAGGAATTTACACAATGCTTGAGAGAAATGAGAATGGAGCAACTAATTCTGGCTTGTGGAAAGCATCCAGGGGGAGTTTACACTGGGGCTGGGTCTCTGAGGGTTAGTATGTGTTTGCCAGACCAGGAGGATGGAGGAGGACACCACAGGCAGAGAGAGAGCCATGTAGCATGGACTGCTCAACGAATTGACACATTATGCTTGAGCAATTGTCTGGTTATAGGATAAGCAGGGTATGGGGTTGTGTTAGTCAGTGTTCTCTAGAGAAACAGAACCAGTAGGATATACATCTATGTATATATATACATATGGAGAGAGAGAAATAGTGAGTACTATCTTATAAAGAATTGACTTAAGCAATTACGGAGGCCGAGAAGTCTCAGGATCTTCCGTAAGCAAGCTAGAGAACCAGGAGAGCCAACGGTGTAGTTCCAGTTCCAGTGTGAAGGCTTGAAAATCAGGAGAACTGATGCTATAGATCTAGTCCAAATGCCAGCAGTCTCAAGACCCAGGAAGAGTCAACATTTCAGTTCTAACCCAAAGGCAGGAAAAAAGTGATGTCCCAGCTCAAAGGCTGTAAAGCAGGAGGAATTCTCTCTTATTCAGGGGAGGGTCAGCTTTTCATCCTAGTTAGGCCTTCAATGGATTGGATGAGCCCCCCCTCATTAAGGAGGGCAATCTGCTTTACTCACTCTACTGATTTAAGTGTTAAACTCATCCAAACACACCCTCACATAAATCCTCAGAAGAATATTTGACCAAATATCTGGGCACTCCATGGCCCAGTTAAGTTGACACATAAACTTAACCATCATGAGGTTCAAAGTGAAATCTTTGTTTTCTTCTCCTGGTAGAACTTAGAATATGGGACAGCTCTCTCCAACCTAGATGTACTCAGCCCCATTTGGACCGGAAGTCCATAAATGTCTGTTAGCCACTGTCAACCAAAACCATGTAGGTCAATGAGGATACCTCAGTGGCTGTGACTTCCACTGAGAATTCAAAAATGTTTTGTAAAAAATGTGACCTTTGGGGGCTTAGTGTCCACCTATACCGTCTGGCAATATTTGTAGAACTAACATTATGCTGGAACAAAGCGCTGACAATTTGGGGGGCTATTTTCATATCGTAAGTGTTGATTTGTTGAGCCATTCTTGGAATCCTACACCCACCCCTCCCCGCAAATATCCATGCCTTTTTACTAAATATTGCACAACCAGCTAAATTAAAATATTTCCTCACTATGGACTGTGGTCAGCTCGAGCATTTGGAATTTAATAATGCACGGTGGTTTATTTAGCTGAAAAGTTAAGGCAGCTGCAAGTTCATTTGATACTGTAGAATGAATAATAGCCGAATTCCCCATTAGGGCTGTGTCCTTTGAGCTGTAGGTATTTAGCGATGATTAGGATGATGATAATTATAATAATAGCCAACCCGTATTAATTATTGACTGAACCAAGTTGCTTTATATTACTTAAATTATTATCCTCATTTTATGGATGGATAAACTGAGACAATGGATTTTAAAGCCTGATTAAGCTTACACATCTAGTTTGCTGCTAAGATGCCAGACCATTTTCACCTACTTTTATTAATGTTGATAGTGAACCTGAATGATTTCTAGCTCAAGATGGATTTCTTTATATCTACATTATCTATTGTACCTATATAACTAAATTAGTCAACTACTACTGGACAAGATTTCAAAATAACTTCTCTGTGTAGGAGAGAGGAGGGCTATTTCTTGAGGGGTTTGTGGATAGATCCTAGATGCAGACGATTTCTGGAAGGGTAAGGAGCTGGGTAATTCATTTAGCAGTTATTTCTACATGTAGAAAACATAAGTTCATTCTTAAAAGGGAAAGGAAACAGGTAAATATAGGGAAAGGTACCGAGATGCGCTGTCTGTTTTGTTGGGGCCATATGCTGACGGTACCCAGGAAGCTTCAGTCTGCTTTTAGTGATAGCTTTGGGTCATTTACATTTCCCTAACCTGGTTACAGTCCTGGGAGTTGGACCCAGTGAAAAGTCCTTTGTCACAAGCTAAGATGATCATTAGGTCATATTGTGATGTGACAGGCTCAGAGGTAGTGGAGGAAAGTCCCTTCCCTGCAGGAAGCTGGAGGGCCATAACATCCGGTAGGCACGCTCTGGGGTGCATCCCACCCCCGGGGCTCCTAGACATACAGCCAGTGTTTAGGGCAGGAAAGTCTCCTTTGCTTACCTGTGTCTGTTTATAACAGTTCACCAGACCTTTTCTAAGGACAAAGAAAATAAAACACTCTGGGTTGACTTAGGAGAAACAAATATTCATGTTGAATGTGATGATTCTTTTGGTGCATGATCAGCATAAAAGCTGCCTCAGCTCCGAATGGAAAAATAATGTTACTCCCCAAATACTATTGGGGGGAGAAAGGAGTAAGGCACAGTTGGAGTGTATAGACCAATGCTCACACAACTGCCAAGTCCTCATGAAGAATCGGTTCCTCAATTCGTCGATTCATTCACTCGCTCTTACAACCAATAATTATTAAGCAAATATGAATACCAGACACCTGCTCACTGCTGGGGAGACAATTCAGAAGATTTCTTCTCTGCCCTCTTGGAGCTTATAGTGGAGGAGAGGAAAGGGAGAAAAAAGAACTTTGTTTATAGCAGTAAACAAATAGTTTTGTTTATAGTTCTACAGAAGAAACAGGACAAGATATTACATGGCCATAGATTGGTGCCATAAGCAACCTAATCTAGACTAGAGTTTCTACAAGAGTTTTCTCAGGAAGTTACATGTAAGCCTTGGTCTGAAAAGTGAGCCCAAGTTTGACAGGAAAAGGGTCAGTAGGAAAACAGAGAGGTGGAACTGGGTGGAAGGAACAGCGTGGTACCTAATTTTCGTGGAACTGGATGGAAGTTCATTTTAATAGCTCGCCTCCATGAGCCCTTCCCAAGTGCCACGGTGTGTGCTGGGAGCTTTATGAATATTGTCACACTTAATCCTTTATAGCAACTCTGTGAGGTAAATGTTATTATTCCCCATTGAAGAAATAAAAGGCCTAGAGAAATAAAATGACAGTAAGTGAAGGAATTGAAAGCAAGGTTTAAGTCCACATGATGCTTATAACATTTAAATGAGACAAAGAGAGAGGCATGCAAGAGTAGGAGATGGTGGAAATCCTTAATCTCAAGCAGCACTAGCTGTCTTTTTTCAAGCTCCATGCCTGGACTCAGCCCAGCCACACATGAAGTCCACCTGCTGTTGGAGTCTGGGACTCTACTAGCTGATGCTAAAAGAGAGACTTCCATGCTGCTCTAAACCACTGTCTTAGTCAGTTCGGGCTACCATAACAGAACACCATAGATTGGTTGGCTAAACAACAGAAATTTATTTGTCGCAGTTCCGAAGACTGGGAGGTTTGAGGTCAGGGGGCCAGCATGGTCGGGTCTGGTGAGAACCCTCCTCCTGGCTTGTAGATGGCTATCTTCTTGCTGTGTCCTCACGTGGTGGAGAGCAGAGATCAGCAAGCTCTCTGTGTCTCTCATGGTAAGGGCACTAATCCCATCATGAGGGCTCTGTCCTCAAGACCTGATTACCTCCCAAAGACCCCATCCCTAAACACCATCCCTTTGGGGGGATTCGGGTTTCAACATATGAATTTTGGGACACAAGCATTCAATCCATAACAACCACCCATCTCAAATTCCTGATCTCCAGCACTGTGCCCTGCCTTTCATCACTGTCTCTAGGCAGTCCTTTGAGACATTTTCCCCCCTTCATGATTGACTTTGATGTCTATGGAGTTTCAAGGCTAATGGGTAGGGAGTGGGTGTGGTGATGGTCCACAATAGAGGTGGAAGTGGATGAGAGTGCCACACTGATGATGGGTTTGAGTCACGGCCTGATGGAAATTGAAACTTAGCTCAGCTCTAAGACACCTGGACTTCTAACTCCTAGAAGGAACTGGTTTTCGTTTGGTGGCTTCCTATTGAGGTGATCCACCCTCCACAAAAATGAGGCTATTCATCAAGTCAGGGCCCTGGAGGAGCTTCACTTTTCTGAACTATTCATTTCCCATTGGTTAGAGCAAGGGCTGGCTGATTGAGCAGAGAAATTTTGCCCAAATGATAAAGGGGCTCAAGGGAGGCTCCAACTCGGTGAGACACTTGGTAGGCTGTTCTCACCATCACTTACCCAGAAAACCTTTACCCCTTTTCGGTGGAGAGTGATGAGGACCAAAAGTAAATTCCAAGAAATGCTGTGACTCTTGGCTATGTGTGAGCGCTGATATTCTCAGTCAAACTGGTTCCTAACTTTTTTTGGTTTACCAGTGCTTTTTAGAATCTAATGAAACTATACACCCTTTTCCTGGAAAAAGGTACCACACACAAAACTTTGCACACAATTTTAGGGCACATCGTCCCACCCATGGCCCAGAGGTTGACTACGCTTGGTATATACATTACAGCAAATAAGAACTAGGAAAAATTGATGACTCCCTTTCAAAGGATTCTTCTTTGACACTGGAAAATCCAATTTGGAACAAGTCATGGTTAAAATAATTGATCAACCAATCTCAAGGGATCAAGCAAACGTAACTGATCTTCCTGTTATGCTCCGTTTGGAGTTATGTTCTATGGGGAAAGGTGATGCAATTTAAATTACAGCCTTTAATGCGATGCTCACGTTTTAAACAAGCTAAGTGGGTATCTTTGGAGAATAGCAGAGAGAGACAGTCTTCATCAGTGGGCTTAAGTTACCTCACTGCTTATGAGAACACTAGCTAAACACTTTGAAAAATTTACAGTTGCGAAACTTGTATGAATTCAAAAACTAAAAATGAAATAGGAAGTCAGGAAGTCTCATTTCAATTCCTGAGATTGTTAAGTATTGACACTAAAGGGAAAGAAGAGGACCAGTGAATTCATCTCGGCTCTTCCCATGATTCTAAAACAGCAATGCCCTTAATAACAGTGAACATCAATAGCCTGAAACAGGCCAGCGCTGGAGCTAGAGACGGTGTAGCGTGTCTTAACTGAATTCGCCACAGCCTGAGGCACTCAGTCATCTTGAGTTGCACCATACAGAGAGGTGAGCATTGAATGTGTTTTCGGTAGCGATTAGAAGACAGCGTTCTTTTCAGAACAGTCATAAAACATCAGTTACAACCACTGCAGATCAGGAAAATTATGCCGTACCCAAACACATCCTTGTCCAAAGGAGTTGTCTGGAATAGTCTGTTTAAGTACTTGTAGACTTCAGTTTTTCTTTCGAAAATATATTGAATGAGAAAGCGTATTAGATTTAGTGACCTCTCAAATGTTGGTGGTGGGATACGAGATGCTGTGTGTGTGTGTGTTAATCCACGTGACAATTCATCAACTGTGGGCAGGCATTAAATTGCAAGGGAGGCTGTTAAAATAAATCATGGAATTCATAGGAAATCTATTGAGGTCTTTAACATAGTGCCAAAGAAGCCAAAATCCTGCCAGGCTGTCTCCAGGGTTTTCTCTCCACTGACTTGTTTAATACATGAGCCTGGGGAGCAGAGCCGAGTAAGAGATCTTGGCTGGTCCCCTGAATCAGCCACATGTTTTGCCACGATTGCAGAAAGCCTTTTTTTTACATCCAAGGAAACATTTTTTTGACGTCCCCTGTGACAATTAGAGACTTATTTTGCTTTCAACAATCAACAGGTTCTTATTTAGATATTTACTCTGCTTTTTTGTCAATTTCCAATACTAGGGATGAAAATTACCATATTGAGCAGCAGTTAGCGGCTGAGCTCAGGCAAGGGGTCTCTTCTGAGTAATGGACTGGAAATGATCATTTGACACATGCTGTTCACCGGAAGCCACTAGTTGTTAACAAAGGTCATGTAGATATCAAGTTAGCAGAACTGAATGGTTCCTATTGCTAAAATCAACGGCTTTACATTCAAAATAATTCACATACCACACATTCACCCATTGAAAGTGTACAATTTAACATTTTTTAGTCTATTCATAAGATTGTGCAACCATCACCACATCTAATTCTAGAACATTTTTGTTCTTTCCATAAAAAAGCCCAGTGCCCATTCCCACCTTGGGTTACCCGATCTTGGGAACTATTTTCCTTGAACATCTTAGCTTCTTAAACTTATTTATTAAGAGTATGAAACAGTATACACAAGGTACTATAAACAGCAGTAAACAGGCACAGGGCTGTGCTAAGTAATTTAGGTAGATCATTCATTCATTCAACAAATATGAATTGAATGACTATTATGTACCAGACACTGTTCTGGGCCTAGTATACACTTGTGAACAAAGCAGACAGCATGTTCCTTCCCCTGTGGAACATACATTCTTCTAAGGGGGACAGATAATGAACAAGATAAATGTAAAAATATGTAACATGCTACATGGAGATAAACGCTATAGAAAAAATTAATTAGAGAAGGGGAATGAGAAGCGCCTTCATTATTTTGAATATTGATACAGTGGTATGAAAAATTTATTTGGAAGGAATTATATTTGAGATTTTCTTCAAGGGTCACACCAAAAGGGTTTTAAGAGATGGTATTTGACCCAGAAATGAGAGTACAAATTCAGTCCCCCATCCACATGATATCCTGGAAGGGGATCTGTACTTAGAGAATAAACATGGAAGGGCAAAACTAAGGAACACCTCTATGCTCATTGGGGTTCAGCTCTCAGCGTTGGTACCCACCAGTCTGGAGACTGGCCGGAGGCCACAGGAGAGCTCTTTTAAGCTGAGTGTGCCTGAAAGACCTAGAACATAGGCTGGCTGCAAAGTGTACTCTGCCCACATTCCTAGACCAAACCCCGGGTCCTTGAGCTTCCTGGGCGGATTTGAAGAACTCTTAAACTCGCGTGGCCGAGAAAGTAGCATGCAGATGCAACCACAGAACTTTTTTCCCAAGCCTAGAGTCTCTGTTCCAGCCCTCACGTATTCATTCAACAAATATTTATTGACTGTCTATTGTGAATCATCAGTGTGGTGGTTTCTGGGGATTTAGCTGTGAAAAGAAGGACAAAGATCCTCCCCTCATGGGAATGATACTCTATTAGGGGAAACACTTTAAAAATAATTTCAATAAAGTGTGATGACCCCGCTGTATAGTTTGGTGGTTAGGGTCCCAAACTTGGGAACCAGATGACTTGGGTCTGCATCCCAGCTATGTGACCTTGGGCAACTCAATCTCTTGGTGCCTCAGTTTCCGAATTTATAAAATAGGGATGAGAATAATGGCATCTACGCCATGGGCTTACTTAGAACCGTGTCCTACATAGTGAATGATAAAAAATACTATAGAAGTTTTCTCTAGTTATAGAAAATGATAAAGTTGAGTTTGCTTTCCATTGTGACCTCAGGGAAATGAAGAATCCACACCCACAGCCACTGTCACTTGTATCCTTGTAGAAGATTCCAGAACTAGGATATGGGCCAATATAATTTCCTAGAATTTGACTCATCTTGGTCAACACTCCTACTTGGGAGTCCAATGGATTTACCTTTATCCTAATTCAAACTAGGGGAGGTGAGAGTTCAAGATGAGGGGAGGAGCCTTGAATTTCTTTGCCTCTAGGTCCATATTTTCCTGCTTTTTGTTCTTTTTCCCAATAATTCAGTAAGCTTGACAGTCAGGCTTGTGGTAGCAGCTCCCTGAGGGAGTGAGATGAGTGTGATGTCAAGTAAGTTTGACCCCATGGTTCATGTGGCCTGACTTCCTCCCCTGCCCCACCCCAGGGTTCCCTCCTGAGAGCAAGCACATTAGGGGTTCTTCCCCCTGACCCCCTGATGACCCTCAGAAAGTGTTCCTTTGATGCTTCCTCAGAAGCACCTAAAATAGGTCAAGACAGGGCGCTGAGTTCTTTCTAAGGTCACTCTTGATTCTAAGAATTAGCTCCCAACACCATTTTCCATATTAAATAATTTTATTTAATCTGTGAAACCTAACCACTAGGCAAAATTAAATGACAAATATTGGCTTATAGGATAACTGCAAATCATACAGCACTGGCAATGAGAAAAAATGGAACCACATGAATTATCCCCCATTCTCCAGGGAATCTCTTATTCCCTCAGAGAAGCTGAAGAATCCTAAGTAAATGTGCTTTAGTCTTATTGCCACAGAGAACTTTAAAGTTGGAAGAAAGAAAGAAGGAATGAAGGAAGAAAGGAAGGAAAGAAGAGAGAAAGAGAGCGAGAGAGAGAGAAAGGAAGGAGGAAGGAGAAAGGAAGAAAGAAAGGCTCTTTTTTTTTCCACATGGAAATTAAATTCTAAAACCCCTTTTCTCATTTGTTTTAAATTTGCGAGACCGTCGTCCCCACTTTGTGAATTGGTACATGGGGTTTTGGAGACTTCCCAACTTGACCAAGCTCCCACGGCCAGGAGGGCATCCCAGGACTGCTGGCCCACAGCCCTTGCTTCTTTCTGCATCGACCCCCCGAGGCGGGCTGCTCATTCTCCCAGCCGCTTTCCCTGAGGTGTCGGGAAGCAGTCATACCTCAGGTTTGGGGTCCACAGTAATCCTGAGGGGTGAAAAAACAGGGTTGCAGCACACATGGTTCTTCTTTAGCCAAATAAACCATTATTTAGTGACTAGTAGAGGCAATTAACTGCTCTCTAATTTGTCCTGCTTTGGTTTTTTTAAAAAAAGAATTGAAATGGCATTTTATTAGCACAAATGTGCATCAAAGTTTCAGAAGTGTGACAACATTATATGAACACAGCAAATTATAAAATGAGGAGATTTTGAACCACACAGATGTGAACTTGGGACGCGTGAGGATGACGTTTGCTTCTGTTGTCAGCCTCAGCAGCCTACTTATTCTTTTGTCTTGTTTTGGGTGCACGGTCTTGAGAAAAATTCTGATGGATACAGCTAAATCATAGCAAATTCTAAAGATTTTAAAAACGCCTCATCTTGCAATTCGGGATACTCTCCAGTTAAACTTAATCCAGAAATCTGGAAGAGGGGGACCAGGAAATGCTTGTTTCGAAGTCGAATCACTAATATCTGCTTGGTTTGTTTTCATTCCCTCGTGACTGCCTGACTGACCATTGTCCATGACCAGAACACATGTGCCCAGCATGCCCGGGGCTGCCGGACCCTTGGATGTGGGGAACATGTGTTGTAGGGCTGGACTCCCGTGAGCAACTGTACACCAATGGACAAGGGTAAGCTTGACCCTTTTTTTTCCTTTTTTACCATTTTAACCATTTTTACGTGTACAATTCAGTGGCATTAAGTACATTCACAATGTTGTGCAACCATCACTGCTACCCCCTACTTTGGTTTTAAAAGTTATTTCTGAGAATCTATGGCCTGCCGCTTTGAAAGGGGCACATGTGTGTGTCAGTCCTTACCTTAAAGCCACCATTCATATAATTGCCTAATTATTAATACTTTAGCTCACATCAATCCTAACCTTGATTAATGTCTTCAACTTAAACTTGATTTTTTTTTTTTCCTCTTAAGGTGAGAATTCTTCTGGGCTGTCCTTTCCTGGTAGTGTTTCCAGAAGATTCGGAACCCTCAGGGATGCTGAGATTTGGAACTTGTGATGTGACCTGACCCCTAGCTAGCGTCTTCGAGACTTTAATTAGCTATTTACCCTAATTTCTTTAGTTAGTATCTCACCTGTTCCCTCAATAGTCCTAATGACCTGAAATCTCATTTTTAACTTCTTTCTGAGGAAAACCAGAACATTCATTCCTAGGACATCCCTTTGCTCTTTTTTTTTTTTTTTCGGTCAGAACAGAAAAAATGGAGAATTGACTATATCCTTCCTTCGATATACGCAAGAAATAATAATTATTGATCAAAAGGTCTCATTTTACTAGAATGATCCTCACAGCAGTGCTATGAGGAGGATATTGTTGCCATCTCCATTGTACAGATCATGAGATGGAAGCACAGAGAGGTTAAGCAACCTGCTCCAGGTCACACAACTAGGTGAGTGCAGAGCTGGGACAGAAACCCAGGCTGCCGGCTACAGAGCCCACACCTAACCACTGAGCCACAGGGCCCTCGTATGAAGCACCGCTTCTCCTCTGATACCTTCATGATTCCTTCCCAAACTCTTGTCTCAGGGTGAAAATGTGTGTCATGGACAAGAAAGACACAAGCGGACTAGGAGCTAGTGGCCTGGGTTCTAGTTCTTGCACTTTCTTTAGCTCCCTATGTGACTTGGGCACACATATCTAAGATCTTCCGGGTTCTACGTTCTTATAAAACAAGGGTGTTTGAGTGGCCTCCATTAAGAGAGGAGTGAGTCTGTGCACTGGGAGAACAAGAAGCATAGACCAGTGGGGACAGGACATCGATTGGAGGGCCCAGAGAAAGATAAAAATGCAGGGCTCCTTATTCAAAAATGGCTAAGTATTTAAGTCAGTGACAGCAGAGTGTTTAACCAGGTGTCGCGCCCGTCTTAGCCCAGGGCTCCGTGCGACTGCATGGTCACCTGTGAAGCTGGGCCTGGGGGTGGGCGCTCCCTCTGCACAGAGGGATCCGGGTAGCATGTTCTGTTGAGGGAGTCTGATCCAGAAGCTGACACTCGGGAGGGCTCTTGAGAGAATCCTTGTCAAGGGACAACTCAGCACTTGACAGTCAGGAGATTTCAGGCAGATCCTGTCCCTGCTTGTCAGCAGAGGTGGGCGGTGCGCTCGGTGCCTGGGGGAGGGTTTGTTGACCGGAGCACATAAGCAGTGAAGCAGACCAAAACTGAGAGCCAGCTGAGAGAGATTCGCACTCCATCGTTTTATAATGAAAGTAGGACCCAGGAGAGCTAGGGGATGTGGCCAAGTCACATAGGGAGACAGAGAAAGTGCTAGAACTAGACACCAGGCCTCCACCTCCCAGTTCACTGTGTCTTTCTTGTCTCTGAAACAAATTCTTCCCCTGAAGCTAGAGTTCTGGGGAGGAGCCATGATGGTTATCAAGGAGCGGTGCTTCTTAATACAAGGGTCCTGTGGCTCAGTGGGTAGGTGTGGGCTCTGGAGTCAGCTGCCTGGGTTTGTGTCCCAGCTCTGCATTCACCTAGCTGTGCCATCTGGGGCAGGTTGTTTAACCTCTCTGTGTTTCCATCTCACCCTCTGGACAATGGAGATGACAATAATATTCTCCTTCTCGGGCTGTTGTGAGGATCCTAAGAAGGAATACGCATAGAAGGATTAGCATAAAGCATTCAATAAATATTATAGACTGAATGTCTGTGTCCTCCGAAATCGATACAGCGAAGCCCTGACCTCCATAGTGACAGCACTGGGAGGCGGGGCCTTTGGGAGGTGACTAGGTTTGGATGAGCTCAGGAGAATGGGGCCCTTATCATGGGATTAGTGTCCTTTCAGAAGAGGAAGAGAGACTAGGGCTTTTAGGTTGTTTTTTCCTTTCCCCCACTATGTGAGGACAGGTGAGAAATGGCAGTCTGCAAACCAGAAGGTCTTATCAGACACGGAAGCAGCCGGCACCTTGATCTTGGGCTTTCCAGTCTCCAGGGGGAATAAATGTCCGTGGTTTAAGCTGCCTGGCCTGAGGCATTTTGTTACAGCATCCTGAGCTGACTAAGAGGACAAGCGTTAGCTATTATTATTTGGAGACAAATAGAACCAGCTGCCACTTAGTTTTCTGTAGCAAGTTCCCCGGCTTCTCTCAGCTGTCACTTCCTCTGTGTAAAAGGAAACCATAGGACGCACCTTGCAGGGCTGCTGGCAGAGCGCTTAGAACGTTGTCTGACAGATTAGGGAAGCTGAAGAAATAGCAGTCTTCAGCAATATTAGCTGTTATATAAAATCCCAAGTTCTAGAAACAATCATTTCTTTTTTACAAAGAGGACCTGCCTTTCACTAAACTGAGGATAAAATCAGGACCTGAAATCTTAACCCCCTCCGTGAGCGCCCCCGGGGACTGCCCACCCTGAGGCCCATAAGCCAGGGGTGTGTCAGGGACTGAGTTGATGGGCGAAGTCCCCTCAAGTGGGTTATTCACACCTGAGGCCTCCGAACACATCTCATTTCTAAAACGCCTGCTCTAAAAGCTATCAGACCAGCAGGAGAAAAATAAAAACAATGCAACCAAACAAGAAGCCAAACCTGTGACATCTGGCTGGCCTGTGGGACAAAGACAGGAATGACTGTGGCTTCTAGCATTTACAGGCAGGGCTGTGGGCTGTATCCACAGACCTGGCCCCAACTCGCTGAGGTGTCACTGTTGGGGTCACACGGGAAAGCTGGAGGAGGGGACAGCTGGGGTGGTGTTTGCAAAATGACCCTGAAACCTGCTAGGGAAACTCAGCCTGACAGTCATGGCTAACACGTGTAAAATTAAAAAGCAAGTGGCAGATCTTAATTCAATTCAAGGTTATTTAAAAAAAATAACTCAGAAAAATAGCAAGGATGAATTAATTTCCAGGCCAGTTAGAAAAGGAGGTAAGAGTATTGTGAGTGAGACAGGAAAAAAAGCAAAACAAAACACCTCAATTAAGATTATTTTTCTCTGTTGGGAGATGTGATTTTAAAACAATGACCATCACATCCTGCTTGCACCAGCTGTTAAAAATAGCATTTGGGGTTTTTGTTTTAGTCTCTCCTGGGCACAGTCTGCGGTACCAACCACCTTTGTACACAGAGCAACTTCATCCTAAGAAAAGGGAAGTTGGGAATTTCAGAGTGTGGCTCAACAATGTAAAATGTGAGGGCCCAGCTCTGATGCCAGGGCCATGAAAACTCATGCTGCCGGGGTTGTGTCTCTTTCCCTCCTTTCCTTCCTTCCACAATTTCACAACTCCACGTGAATTTCTTGTAAACCCACCGTGTTCTGGGCACTGGAGAGAGGCAGGAAGGAGAAAGGTCCACTTTGGAGACAACGTTCGTCTGCTATTTGCTGGGTAATCTCAAGTGAGTTGTGTAACTCTTGTTTGCTGAGGCTGGAAATAGAATGATTGCTACTCACAGGGAGCAAAAGAAGCAAATAGAACCTTGAAACTCCACAAATAGACTTCATTTGCTACAGTATTAATGGTATCAGTCTTCTGGAAGTCTCCTTTCAGTTCAAGTGTAGATTCTAGAATTTTTATTGCAGCATGTTTAATAAACACAGATGGACAGTTTAACAAAGTACAAGAGGTATTTGTTAACGGTATTATCGTGTGACAGGAAGCTTCCATTTGGTTTTGATGGATGACGAATGATTAATTTAAAAGTACTAGCTATCAAGAAGTAGTTCCTGGAGAAACACCGATTCTAAGGCATTGTGTGGATAAGGCAGTGCTTCTCTGAGTGTGGTCCCCACAGGGCAGCATCAGGGCCACCTGGGGACTTGCTAGAAATGCACATTCGTGGGCCCTAGACCCACTGAATCAGAAACTCACGGGGGAGGGCCCAGGAATCTGTGTTTTAACTGCCCTCCAGGGGATTCTGATGCATACTGATGGACGTTTTTCATCATTTCAATATTTTCAGTCAATGTCATCCAACAAATCGTTACTCTGTGTAAAATTTGGTAAAAAGCCCCCAGCTGGCTTTTTCTCAATCTGTAGGCTGAGGTCCTGTAGTTGGAACCCCGTATCACAATAGCTCTTTAACTTGATAGCGTTGTGAACTGTTTTTCCAATAGCACCTTAAAAATGTTCTATTTCCTATGAAGACACGAGGGCTGTCATAGAGGAGAACAAAGTAGGTCAGATAGTCTGCAGACAGGCTGTGTGCAGATTATTTACAGCATTACCCTCGTGGGCAGTAATGTCCCTGTGAGGCTGGGGGGGATGCATTATGTACATGGCAGTCTCAGGATAAAGCTGAGCTAAGTCATAAATAGAAATATTCCTTCTCTAGGGACAGCATAATCCCTTCAATGTTACAGGGTGTGTGTCGGCAGCACACCTGCTGCTGAGGCCCTGCCACTTGCACAAGGAAGCGGCCGTGTGCTGCAGAGTGTGAGGGCCGGATGAGCACATCTCTTCCCCACTCGGGGCCCAGTGACATCGTGCTGGTCTCAGCCACGGTGGGAGAACTTACCCCGTGGAAACTGGCACGCACTGTAAGTGAGGACTTAATGAGTTTTTAATTTGTTGAGAGCTGGTTTACCAGCACACCACTGGATTTAGGGGGCTACAGAGCTTCCAGACAGTCCCTACTGACTGAGCTCATCTCCTCTGGAACAGCAGTCTTTGGAAATACTGTTGACTTTAGGATTGAGACTCAGTTTGATGCTTGTTAGGATGGTACTCGCCCTGGGCTTCAAGCAAACCTGTTGGAAGATTTCTTTATGCAACTTGAATGTTGCTGTCCTTGCTCCTGCGATGAGGCCTCTACTACATACCCAAAGCCTATTTGCTGGGGACCAGCCAGGTATCTGCCAGGCACTCCTGTCCCCATCTCCTAGAAGCGCCGGAGCCCGTGGGCTTGGCCATCCAGGGCTGACTCCCTCTATCCCCTTTCTGGTCTCTTTCTTCTTTTGTAGCCTACTCCAAGTTCAATCAGAGGACCAAAGATTTTGGTGAAAGGGCGATTTCCATTTTAATTTATAGAGTTAATGCTTTAGCTAAGCCCCAAGAGGCAGGTACTACTCATAGCTCCATTTTCCAAGTGAGGAAGGTGAGACTTGGGGAGGTAAGTAAGAGCCAGGATCACAGAACATTTGAACTTGGTGTGTCTGACTCCTATCCTTCTCCCACATAGGCCTGAGTCACAGACACTGAACTCTACCTGGAGTATGTTTACACTGTTTGAAGACCCAAAAAAGGAAATAAATAGGAGACATGAGAAAAAAAGCAATACTCAAGAAGATCAGGAATGTTTGAAAAAAGAACAAAATAAAACTTGTAGAAATTAAAACGAAAGTCTTTAAAAATCTTCAAAAACAGATCAAAGAGCCACTTAAGCAGGCTTTAAGAAAGCATCTATGAGCTGAAAAATTCATTTGTGGCATTCACCCAGAATGTAATACAGAAAGACAAGTAGGTGATGAAGAGACATGGGGTGTAGAATTTCCAGAAGAAGGACAAAAGAGGATGCGGAAGAGTCAATATTTAAGAAACAACAGGTGGAAATTTCCAGAACCGATGAAAGGAAGATCCAAGGAGCACAATGAGTGCTGAGCCAGAAAACTCTCCTGAGGTGACTGTGACGTCCAGAGAAGGCAGATCTGCACCCTGGGGGAGGCCCTGAACAAACGGGGAAGGAGACGGAAGCAGGCCCATTAACACAGGTGTTAAGTGGGAAGAACCATTTTTTTCCAAACAATTTTCCATTTTATAGGCAAAAGAGCTATAGATAGCTCTCTAGAAAAACCTTGTAAAATTTTCAAATATATGGGAGAAGTAATTTAAAAATTGGCTTCACCTCTTTTTTAGGGGGGAGCAACACTGTTATTCAGAAGTCAGATTTATTCACCCCATCCTCTTGGAAGAGAATATTCCGAGAGAAATTACAAAAGATGAAGAAGGTGAGGTGTTTTAGGGATATTATAATTATTGAGAGTTTATAAATTCCTCTGTGAATATAATTATAAAAAATAAATACTTGGGGCTGGCCCCATGGCTGAGTGGTTAAAGTTCTGCATGCTCTGCTTTGGTGGCCTGGGTTCATGGGTTCAGATCTTGGGTGCGGACCTGCTCCACTTGTCGGCCATGCTGTGGAGGCATCCCACATACAAAATAGAGGAAGATTGGCACAGATGTTAGCTCAGGGCTAATCTTCCTCAGCAAAAAAAGATAAAATAAAATAAAAAAATACATGCATGGCATATAAAAGACACATAAATGCTGACTGAAGGGGACAAGGCAGGGACTGATTGAAATATATGTTGAGTTCCTGAATTCATGAACCCTTGCCTGGTTAAAAGATTTGGAAAAATCAAAAGAATCTGTTAATTGCAGTTAATGTAATGGTTTTTCATGGGACATATGGAAACGACCTTTGATAAGGGGCCTGTGGCAGATTAAGGAAGGCTGCAAATTCTTAAACACTCCTCCCATCAAGACATGGGTCTCTGTCACCTCCCCTTGGGACTGGGCAGCTCTGTGATTGCTTTGACCAGTAAAAGATTGAAGAGGCGAAGCTGTGCCAGTTTTTGAGCCCAGGCCTTAAAAACTGGCAGCTTCCACTTCCTGGTTCTTGAAACATTTGCTCTTGGAGCCTTGAGCTGCCATGGAAGAAGTCTGGCTGCTCTGTTGAAGCCACCATGTGGAAAGATCCAGGCATCTGAGAGAACCCATCTTAGATACTCTAATCTGATTCCGGGCAGCTGAATCCCACCTACCGACGCTAGTCAGTGCCATAAGGGACTGAAGAATGCAAGCCAAGCCCTGTCCAAATTCCTGCCCACAAACTCTACATATTCTTATATATATATAAAATGGCTCAAACACAATGGAATTTTATTTCTGGATCATGTAACAGTTCAAGGAGGGAGTTTCTTCTTGATAAGTGGCCCTTTCCATGTGGTAGCTCAGGAACCAATAAATTGGTTTTAAGCCATTAATTTTAGGTAGTATATTACATTGCAACAGACAACTAGAACTGTGTCTTAGGATCACATGTTATTTCTTTCCATTCCCACCTCAGTTAGCATCATATTCTGAAATCTGGATGCCGTTTTGGTGGATTTATGAAAATGTTGAGTTGGACAAGAGGAAACATGGATGACAACTGTCTCTTGGTGCCACTACATTTCTGGAGTGAGCCTTTTATAGATCCCTCTATCCATACATCTGTGTTGTCCCCAGGGCCAGCTTCATGGGTGTGCGACTTATGCAGTCACACAGGGCCGCATGCTCAGAAGGGCCTCATGCTTGGTTTAATGCTCTGCAGTTGTCATCTTGAAATTCGTAAAAGATTTTATCTTGGAACCGGTGTCTTGGAAGTGAAGTCTGAAGGAACAATGGAGCAGAAGGGCTGTGTGCCATATGTGTGTCCACAGCTGTTCCTTGCTGTCCCCTTTGCACATCTTTTCATGCTATCCCAGGAGCACAGAATTCCAGTGGACCCACAATGCATAGGTGTTCACTGAGACTCAAAGCAAGTACAAGACAAGCATTTCACGTCTCCGAATGAGTGACAACTCTGAGAGCCCATGCTTTCTTTTGGTACCAGAATTCTCTCTGGCTGCAGAAAGAAGCAGTAATGTTCTAAGAAACGTGAATGACTCAAGTGGGCAAAAAAACCCTTCTTTTTTCTGTCCTGTGAAGATGTGGAAATTGAAATATGGGCTTCTCAAATTGGTGTAGATAGACATTTATAAGTGTTGGCATTTCTATAACGAGATAGATGTGCCTACAGCCCTTCCACAGTGGGTTCACCACGGTACATTCTATTGAGGATCAGGATACTGCTTCAACTTCAAGACTTCGTTCATTAGTTAGTTGACTCTGTAACTCCATGTGAAAGCGAAACTCTTATGAAACTCAAATTAAAGATACACTGATACAGAAAAGGTGGTTTATCATCTCAAATTCAGACCTGAAAGGATTAAGGCTTATGATTTTGAAGAAGTCACCAGACTTTAGCATGGCGGGATGATCACTTGGGTCATCCACAACATCAGTCAGCAGTGACATCAAGTGAACAGCTCTGTAGAAGATAGTCTGAGTTGTTAGGACGTATCTCAGTTCTCTGTGTAACACACTATGCTTTTTAGTTTGGTGAAGACTGTTTGGAGCATCTCAGAAATAAATACTGGAGTAAAATAACTAGGCAATGATTAAATGTAATCTCCAAATTGAAAACTTTTAGGTGAAGCGCGATGGTAAATTACTCACTGAGACACGTAAGAGAATAGAAAGCTTAATGAATTTTCATCCAAGTTTAGAACTGAATATGTAGAATATCTGAAAGATGTGGAAATTAAGCATGATGACTTTTTCTCATTAATTGTAATTTTCTAGGCATGGTGCCCAAGCTACGGCAAAATAACGAAAGGGCTCTGGAGCTGGAGTGTCCGGTTCAAATCCTGGCTTCAAATCCACAGCTACCTTCCTAATCCTCGCCTCCTACGTCACTTGCCTGGAGTAGTAAAATAACCTTCTAAGTGCTGTCTTTCCTCCATTGGAGCTCTTCTCCATTGCATTATAGTTAGAAGGATCTTTCTCAAATATGCTTTGATCACTTCAACGAGAAACATTTGCACATGTTTGCATGTACCTGTGTGTGCACATGCATTTTTAAATAGCATTTATGGCTAACTCCACGAAGGATGCAAAGATGCCTGGCAGAGCCAAAATCGTTCTTGCCCTCAAACAGCTTACAAATTTATGGCTAGATTTAAATAACTTAGTTTATTTGAATGATTCAATAAAATTCAAAAGAACTTCTCTCCATGTTTTGTTGACACTTGCAGAACAATGCAGAATACAAATTCCTGTTTGCTGAAGTCAACACAGTCCACAATAGCATGACCTCACATTGTGGGTTCACATTACGGAGATGGGCGCCAAGTTTTGTTTCAAAGCTTTTGCATTCTTGTGGCAACTTGTACAACAATACTACTGGAAACAAGGCAGCTCTGATGGTGTGGGAAAACCTAACACCATTTATCAGATTGAAAACACCATCGATGAGAATTCTGCTTTAGGTTGAGTCGTTACTGGCCTGAGGGGATGGGAATGTTAAACTTCATACATTTGCATGAAATAGCACTTGTCCTTCAACCAAAGAAGCTTTTAATATACAAAGTGCCTTGAATCTTTTTCTCTAGGACACGAAAATGTCCTGTCGCCATTTGATATTTGGCTATAACACTGCTGATATGACTGTCAGGATGTGAAAAGTTACAATGTAAATACCGATGCAGTACAACTCTTTGTCGGATGATGAAATTATTTGTGTTTTCCCAGGATATCTGTGTAGTGTTCCTCAAACTTTATAATGTGTTTATTAACTAAAATTGATTATTTCTCAACAATAGAAACAACTTATATTTTTCCTTAAATACGTTGGGAGTTGTGCAACTTATGCTGACATACTTCCAATTTCTGGAATTTCATAGACTCTGAGTCAATGAGTTCTCCTTTGGGATGAAATAGACGCCTTATATGCCTCATTGAGCATCTCAGGCAAAGTGCAGACTGAACAATGTGTTTAACTGGGATAGATTATTAATGTAAATTCAGGCACTAAGTTTTTTCCCATGAAAAATCTTTAGGTGAAGTGGGATGATAAATTACTCACCAGGACCACCCAGAGAATATAAAGATTTACTAAGCCTCTGTAAATTTAAGATTAAATATATAAAATATCTAGATTTGAAAATTAAATAGGATGCCTTTTTCTTTTCACTTGTGCTTTTCTAGGGGTGTTGGTGAAAGGTGAAAGGCAGTGTGACAGGGTGCCTCAGAGGCTGGCTTGCTTGGCCCTGACACTCACACCCTGAGGGTTTGAGCAAGTCACTTCACCTCCTTTTGTCTCAGTTTGCTCACCTGTAAAATGGGGTGGCATTATCAGTGCCTACCTCCTGGGGTCGTAAGGAGGATTAACTCCAATAATATAGACAAAGCTCTTTGAATAGAGTCTGGTAGAACTTGGCTCATAGTGAATGGCTCTATAAATGTTAGATACCTTGATTTTGTCTTCTGTCCAGTGGGACCTAACCACAGACTTTTGCAGAACACTGTGGAGTTTTGCCTTGGCACCAAATGATATGGATGAAATCAAAGCAAGAACGTAAAGATAATGATGGAGGGATATTAAGAACCAGATGCCAGATACTGTTGGGTCAGGCATCGTTTTGATTTCCACGCAGAGCTGATGAGTGGTTGGCCTGTCTCCCTCAAGAAACCTAGCTACAGGAATCCTTATATGGTTCCCTTCCATTGTTGTTTTGTGACCGTGCAAACAAAGATAGGAAAGCTTCATGTAAGCGACTGAAATATTTGCTTCAGACGAATTTTAACTTAATTGTTCTACCTTAGTTTCCTTGAGAACAGCTTTGAAATATTTTCTCTTATTTGTTTGGCAGAAGCAAATCAGAATATTTTGAAGATAGGCTTTACTGAGGAATTTTCCCATGTATTTAAACACATTAAATGTTACCTGGGTAAGTCTATGCAAAAACCTTGGGTCTACACCCAACTTTGCATTATGCTTTCGTAAGACAAGCCGTTTGAATAGCTTCACCTGAATATTTGAAGGAATGGCGAGTGTTCACAGGTGTCAGCTCTGGTCTTCCTACCACTTCAGCCTCAGCATGAACTGGAGGAAGATCTTACTCTTTTGGACACAAGACAAGAAGACACACAGCATCCTGGGAACAGTTGCTGCTTAGAAAAGTCTCTTTGGCCAGTGGTCACTTCATGGCAGGTGGAGTTCAACCAGGAGGTGGTGTTTGTCTCCCATGCTGGTGGTGACTCCTGCTGTGAAAGAACCTTCTGGAATCTCCTGATGTAAGGAACACTACTGTGAAAAACTCAATGTTTTCAGTTCCATCAATGACTCAAGCCACTCCTGGTATCATCCTACTGAAATCTGGTACCCATCTCTCCGCTGTTTACCTCAAATACTAGAATTTAACTTCTTGGTTCTTCTAGAACTCTAGGTTCCTGTTAATACAGGAAGAACCTGAACATCAACCCATTAAATTAAAAGTCCCTACATGTGCTGGGGATGTTTTAAACAGCGGAATGATGTTGATAATGTTAACAATAATATTGATAAAAATAATGTTGGTACTATTAAAATATTTCGGAGTGTGTTTCTTTACTGGAATAAAAGGAAATAATTCATCTCACTTGAGCTGGTTAAGATGAAGTTTTAAATGAAATATTTAAGTATTCAACTATATGGCAGTCATGACTGGCAACAGCCCCAAGAAATAGAAAAATGCAACGGAAAAGAAAGTTTCTTCACAATATCTGCAATTCTGAAGTATTTAAGTGAAATGTTGAGCAGAAGAAAGCAGAGAAATTGGTCATTTTACTAGATTTAAATGATGGCATTTTCCTGGGTAGTTTGGATTATACTCGTTAGCCATTGAGTGGGTTTAGTTTAGTTTAGTTCAATTAAATTTAGTAGGACCCTCCTGCTAAATCCAGAGGGGGAAGGAGTAAAAATGTTCATAATCACCACAGTATTGGTTATGAAGTCACATTTTACCCTGGCAAACAGGTCGTCCCCATAGAGAGCCAGAGGAAAGCTACTGTAATGGAAGCAGAGAAGTAACAGATATATTGAAGAACTTGAGGGTCATCCGGTGGATTTTACCAATCTCTAGACAGCCCTGCCTGTTACTCTGAGTCTCCGTTTATCTAGTAAACGTCCCACCCAGAGCCACAAGATTAAAACTCCTTGACTGACCTCCTAGATCAGCTCCACGAGGCAGCCAGGAATCCCCAAGGGCAAAAAGAACTTGTTCAACTGGTTCCCAGGTCACCTTGATTTGTATGAGATTCTACTCTGAGAGGAAGAAGCAGATGTGACAGAGAGGAGAAAATTGCAGGCTGTGCTTCAACTCGTGTTGCTGAATTACAGAAGGAAGTCCAAATAGAGGTGTGATTCTTGGCAGCTTCCCAAGTGGGGAAAATACAAATAGGCGCATTCCGTATTGCAGGTCATTTCTTCCACGTGAAGAAGAATGCAAATTTGAGAGAAGAGGACACTGAGAACCACTATGCGCGACTATTGTTGATAGGAGATATGGGAGAGACTTGCAAACAGGCAGGAGCTGTCTTCTCTGCTTTGTTTTGAAACAGAAAAATCCTGGATCCTCTGCCTGAGAGTCAAGCCAGGTGCCAGGAATTTACGGTCCTGGAGGGAGCAGCCGGGAGAGAGAGCGCCTTCCCCAAAGTCGGTTTTCTTCCTTCTTTTTTTGCAAGAGCATTTTTCAATATTTCAAAAGTTGGCATGAATCAAAGGCAGCATCCGGGGGTTACGGAGGGCACTGTGTGGTAGTGGGTGTGCTTGGAAAGCACTCAGGGAAGCTTTCCTGGAGAGAATCCGTTCCTGGCCGGAGCCCCAGCTTTGGCAGCTTATGGGAATTCCCCCAGCAATAGTAGGAGGACACTTTGGCCCAAATACATCTAGAACTCCGTGGGAGAGCGAGTTTCATTCAATTTTCTCATCTTATTCTTTGCGCTCAGCTAAGTGGCCAAATTATTCTCTAATAAATTCTTTGGTATCCATTTCTGGAATGCCCAGTTTCTGGAGACTGTTTTTTCTATACTTACTCATTCTTATAGAAAAATTCAGTTATTATCCTCATTTCCCAAGAAGCTTAAGGCTCTGCCCAGTGGCATGGTACCAAGAATAGAAATATTGCTTCTGGCTTCTAGGCCATAGTTCTGAATTATTTCCTATACTTTTACTCTCTTGGCTACTTGTATCAATGATATTTTTACTACTATAAAATCCTTCTCTTAACATCAGAATTCTAGAGTTTTCACATAGCTGTCTTCCTAGGCAGAGCTTGTGGGGGAAAGTACTCCATTCATTCATTCATTCATTCATTCATGCATTTATTTTTTTGCATGGAGAGATTCGCCCTGAGCCAACATCTGTTGCCAATCTTCCTCTTTTTTTCCTCTCCAAAGCTGCAGTACATAGTTGTAAGTCCTTCTAGTTCTTCTCTGTGAGCCACTGCCACAGCATGGCAAGTGACAGACAGGAGATGTGGTTCTGTGACTGGGAAACGAATCCAGGCCACCGAAGTGGTGAGAGTGCCAAACTTTAACCACTAGGCCATCAGGACTCTCCATTCATTTATTTATTCGTTCATTCAACCAATATTTATTAGCATATGTTGTGTGCTGGGTAATCTTCTGGGTGCTAAGGAGACAATAGTTATCAAAACAGGCGAAGATTTCTGCCTTCATAGAACTTCCATTCTGTGTAACAGCGAGGAGACACCACAAACAAGATAGATAAGGAAAATATATGGTACATTAGAAGTGATTGTAGGGGAAGAAAAAGCTTTTCCTTTATGTTCAGTGGCTGGGGTCTGTGAATTAAACTGACAGAAGACAGATTAACAGGAAAAGGCATGCACATTTTATTGAGATTTTAAATTTTATTTTGTTTATTTATTTATTTTTTTTGAGGAAGATCAGCCCTGAGCTAACGTCTGCTGCCAATCCTCCTCTTTTTTGCTGAGGATGACTAGCCCTGAGCTAACATCCATACCCATCTTCCTCTATTTTATATGTGGGACGCCTAACACAGCATGGCTTGCCAAGTAGTGCCAAGTCTGCACCTGGGATCTGAACTGGCCAAACCTGGGCTGCCAAAGCAGAATGTGCACACTTAACTGCTGTGCCACTGGGCCAGCCCCTAAGATTTTAAATTTTAGGTGCATGGGAGCATCCCAGAAAAGAAGTGAAAAACCTAAAGAAGTGGTTAGACTTGGGGGCTTATATACCATTTTGACAATAAGTGATAAATTGTGGAGAAGTGACTACATAAAGGAAAGGGAGTTTGGGCCTCCAGACCCGATAAATTGTGGGAAGGTGACTAGAAAGTATATGGGGAAAAATAATGGTAGATAAGAGTTATTTAGTAAGATTTGTTTATGCAGATTCATTTTGATGCTATCTCTGGTGATAAGGATTTTTCTCCTCTTCCTAGTCCAGGAGAAGGGGACACCTGCACAAGAGAAATTTATGCCCTGCTTTTAGGCAGATAGGGGAGAGCAGAGAGCTCTTCCTATGTCTGCTTTTTCAAAATAGTCCTTATGCCCATGGCATATTTTGGGGTGGCATATTCCGATTCCCTTCAGGATAACAGAGAAGGAGAAAAGGATGGAGTGGGAGGTAGTTTGCAATTTTAGACAGAGTAGCCGGGGAAGGTCCACTGAGCAGGACATCATTTGAATAAAGACCTTAAAGAAGAGAGGAAGCGAGCCTTCAGGGTAATGGGGAAGACTATTCCAGGCAGAGGGAACAGAAGATGCAAGGAGAGAAGGCAGGAGAGCATCACACAGGGTCAAGTAAGTGGGCTTAACAAAGCAGCAGCGAATGAGAGAGGAGGATTAGGAGGAAGACAGAGGGGGAAGGATGGGGGCGTGCATGTCCAGATCATGTACAGGTCATGAGATGAGATGGGAAGCTCTTAGACAGTTTTGACCAGAGGAGGATGTGATCTGGCTTATGTTTCAGCAAGATAACTCTGACTTTGGGGTTGAAAATACATAGCTGTGTGACTGGATGGGAACCTGAAACCATAAGGCGACAATTGCATTATATGGGAAAGAGACGGTGGTGGCTTAGACCAGGGAAGCGGCGATGAGTGAGGTGGGTGGTGGGTAGATTCTATACATTTTTCCTGAGAGTTGACCTCTGTGATGGTGTTAGGAAGTGGGGCTTTTGAGAGGTGATTAGGTCATGAAGGTGGAACCCTCATGAATGGGATTAGTGCCCTTATAAAAGAGACCCCTGGCTCTCTCACACCATGTGAGGACGCAGAGAGAAGATGGCCGTCCAAGAACCAGGAAGTGGGCTCTCACCAAACACCCAATCTTTTGGCACCTCAATCTTGAACTTCCTTGCCTCCAGAATGTGAAAAATAGATGTTTGTTGTTTAAGCCACTCAGCCTATGGTATTTTGTTATAACAGCTCAAACAGACTAAGACACTATGATAATATTAGCATCACAATGGCACCCTTAGAATAGATATTAAGCGGTGCCTAATGGCTCAGTAAATGTTGGCTGAATGTTGTCAATGAATAAATAAATAAAGGATGTTAACTAGACTTGCTGTGGTGATCATTTCACAATGTGTACAAATATGGTATCATTCTGTTGTACATCTGAAACTAATATCATGTTATCTGTCAATTAAACCTCAATTAAAAAAATAGTGAAGTAAATAGTGTTCCGTTCCCTAACCAACTAAGAACGTTTGTTCTACTTGTCAACAACCTCGTCATTCTGACATTCTCTCGTTTACTATCAAGGATTCTGAAGTGACGAGCAGGATGAGGTGGGAGGCGGGAATTTGACTGTATCAGGACAAATAAACCACTACTAACTTACTACATGCCTAGGGCTGCCTTAGCTCTTCATGTGCAATCTCTCACTTTGTTCTCACAAGAACCTTAAGACACAGCTACCGCCAAGGTTCCAGTTTTACAGAGAAGAGGTAGTGTACCCAATGTCATGGTGGCTAAAAACCAAAACTCAGCTTGGGACCCAGGTCCCACTGACTCTAAAGCTTATCATTATTTTCCACTCTTGGCTGTGTTGGCAGAGGAGAGGGAATTCTCACTCTGGTCAGAGACACTTAGTCTTAATGTGGTTCCTTAGTCATCTTTTCTTTCTTAGTCCAAGGTCATGAAGCTGCTAAGTCAGAGGTGGGATCAAATGTCAATTCAGATCCTCCTACAAGTCCGGAGTCCGTGTCCTGTACCACAGCGGTCATTTTGAGATGCAGTAAGATGCCTCTTCTTCCCCCCCAACTTAAATATAAATAGAGAAACATCTTGAGTAAAGTCTCTGATTTATGGCTCCCTTTGATCTTTCCCGTGTTTCCTCTTGAGCTACACGACGCTTTTCAACTCTGGCCATGCTTTTGAAAACAGCTGCAGAGCTTTAAAAAAGCGCAGGTCCTGAGCCCCGAGCACAGACCAATTTAATCAGAATCTCTGAGGAGGAAGCTAGGGCAGTGGTCTTTACTTTTTGAAAATCCATCTGGGCAATTTTAATATGGGACAGACCTAAGAACCACTGACCTGTGGACTAGGACAAAGTCAAATGCAGATGAAAGTCATGGCCATTTAGACTAAGGATTGAGTTAACAGTGACATGCAAATATAGTAGCTCTCATTCCTTTTCTCTTCCCAAGCGCTCAGTCTGAAGCCTAGACCACGTGCATCCCAATCTGGAGTGGGTAACTACATTGAATATGTCCTGCAAATGATCCTAATTGATGGGCATGGGTGTCATATCCTAGTCCCACCCTCATGCCTTTTTGTTGAGAATCAATAGTTTGAGGAAAAAAAGACAGATTCAAGTTAAATTTTGGGTATTTTGTGCAAGATGCAGAGGAGCACCATAGAGTGTGAAGGGGGACTTTAGGGGGTGAGTTTTCTGGCGGTGATAATTAATGGCTGGCCTTTGCAGGAGGAGACAAGAGATGGAACTGAGAGCTTTGGACCGCTGCTGGGAATGTGGGAGGAGAAGGGAATAGAGAGTCAGGGACAAATTTTTCCACTTCCCCTCTGTAAACCCCATCCTGGCCTTGAGGCCAGTTCCAGATTCCAGCAGGAATGGAGGGATGGCTGAGCCAATTCAGGCAGCCTCAGCAGAAGGGGCAGAGAGCCCACGGTCAGTAAGACCACTGAATTGTGAATTCATTCTGGCACAGCCATTCCAGGACCGCTGACCTTTGGTGATGGCTTCCATGCATACTTACGCAAATTTGGATTTAGGAAAGATACCTTAATTTTTTTTTATTTTTTATTAAGATTATGATAGTTTACAACCTTGTGAAATTTCAGTTGTACATTATTTTAGTCATGCTGTAGGTACACCACTTCACCCTTTGTGCCCTCCCCACCCCCTTTCCCCTGGTAACCACTGATCAGTTCTCTTTGTCTATATGTTAACTTCCACCTATGAGTGGAGTCATACAGAGTTCGTCTTTCTCTGTCTGGCTTATTTCACTTAACATAATACCCTCAAGGTCCATCCATGTTGTTGCGAATGGGACGATTTTGTCCTTTTTTATGGCTGAGTAGTATTCCACTGTATATATATACCATATCTTCTTTATCCAATCATCAGTTGCTGGACACTTAGGTTGGTTCCATGTCTTGGCTATTGTAAATAATGCTGCGATGAACATAGGGGTCCATGGGACTTTTGGAATTGCTGATTTCATGTTCTTAGGATAGATACCCAGTAGTGGGATGGCTGGGTCATAAGGTGTTTCTCTTTTTAACTTTTTGAGAAATCTCCATACTGTTTTCCATAGTGGCTGCACCAGTTTGCATTCCCACCAGCAGTGTATGAGGGTTCCTTTTTCTCCACAACCTCTCCAACATTTGTCACTCTTGGTTTTGGATATTTTTGCCATTCTAACAGGTGTAAGGTGATATCTTAGTGTAGTTTTGATTTGCATTTCCCTGATGATTAGCGATGATGAGCATCTTTTCATGTGTCTATTGGCCATCCTTAATTTTATTTTTTAAAAAATTCGGAGTCCGTGAAATATCTTTTTTTACCTATCTTTTTCTAATATGTCCTTTTACGGGAACGAGTTACTGTGGCACAGTTTAAAAGCTTTTGCTGTTCTTTCTTATGTGGACATCTAATGAGTAAAATTATTACTTCTTGCAGAGCAGAAACCTGAATATTGCTGGAGACGTAAACTGGTGAGGTTGCTGCTGTATTTAGAACTGACTCCAATCAGCACTTAAATCCGTCTGGCTGGTTTGCCACAGGGAGAGTAAGAGTCTTTGAGCCAGTGGCAACTGCCCATTGCTTCTAATCTTGTGGCTTTTTGTGCACTTCAGATAAATCAGCTTAGTAAATGCAAAGGCAACTCTTGTGCCAAAGTTACTTTGGGGCCTCTGTCCAGGCAGGTGTCTAGAAGCTTGATCTATGAGCATTATGAGTAGGCAGACTGGGGCTTCTTCCATTATTATTTGCCCAAAGGAGCACTATGACCCCCACTCCCCATTTTTGGGAGATTTTGACGTCCAAGGATGAAGATTTCATAAGTGAAGCTATCGGGCCTGGTTGGTGCACATCTTCTGCTTGTATCTCTGACCTCCCTTTCACTGGGGGTGGTCTGACTGGGCCATACACCTGATGGGGGATGAGGCAGAAGGAGTGTGCTTTTGTCCTGGCAGCCCTCCTGAGGTTCCAGGAATTCTTTAGCTCAAATGTCTTGCCAGACTCTAGAGCTCCTTGAAGAGAAAGGAATCTATATATTTTAAGTAGCATTGAATTTCAGAATCCGGTTAACGCAGGATTTATTACAGACTAATAAACCAGAATAACATGTGCATAAAAGGGTAAATGCCATGAGAATCTGCTTCATCAGCCAGAATGTGGATCCATTATTTCATTTTTGGTATAATGGCCCCAATTTGTTGGTGTTTTGTTTGTAATTTAAAACATTGTAAAATATACAAGTGGCATGTGAAGATTTATTTGTATAGTTTAAACAACAAAATACATGAACAGCTTTTAAACCACCATTTATGCCAAGAAATGGAACATCACCAGTATCCCCAAAGCGACCTGTGTGCTCAACCCAGATTACGTATTCTACCCTACCCCACCCCCCAGATAACTACTGTCCTGAATTTTATGTTTATCACACTCTTGCTTTTTATTGTGTGTGTGTGTATAACGGTATTGTGAATGTATCAGTAAATATTGTATTTAGTTTGTCTGCTTTTGAACTTTGTATGAAATGATACTGTATGCTGTGCTTCCCGGGGACAATATTGCTATTGAAATTTAGCCACATTGATGCATGTAATCTGATCCATTCATTTTCACTGCTGTGTAATATTCCATGGTATGAAAACTGATGACTTTTAATAATTTTACTATTGATAAATATTTGTATTGGTCCGTTTTTGAAGAACACTGCTAAAAACATTGGTGAATGTGTTTCATGGTGCACATGTGTCGAGTCAGATTTTGACAGCTCTTTGTTTACCAAATTCCTTTCATTGAGGAATCATCAGGAAATGAGAAAAAATTCTCAAGGCTGGAGCTACCAAACATTTTCCCTCTTTTTAGAAAGTGGGAACAGTAGGAATCTGGATTATATTGAAACAATGAGTGTGATGAAGAATCTTGGCAAAATTCTGAAAAAGAAAATTAGATGTGCTTTGTTCTTAAGAATGCGCAAACAGAAAACGAGGCCCCCATGACTTAGTATAATATCACGAAAAATAAGCTATCACAAATTATTTTAATTAATCCCTTTGGTGGGGTCAGTGCACTGATAGGTCCAGGAAATGCTACGTTTACCTTATTTTCTTGAGCATCCTATGAGCTTCTGAAGAGATTCCCTGTTAGAGGACTGTTCATGGTGGTTTACATTTGTTTGTTTCTTTCTATGTCCATTTTTTTAGACCATAAGCTCTAGGGGGCAGGAACCCTGTCCTGATCACCTGACCAAGAGCTCAGCTCCCAGTGGGTCTTCTCTAGGCATTCATCGGATGGATTCTCTCCTTGACAACAAGACTAGGAACCTAGGATCGAAGTGGTACAAGCAGGAGGACTAGTGGTTTTAGAAACTTCATATCTAATGATTATTGATTAGCAGATAAATATATATTTAGAAACTTCTACTTAAGACTTTGTCTTGCTCATTATTATTGTTGTGAGTTCAGATGAGTTTATTTTATATGACGACTTCATCGAGATGTAATTCACATACCACACAATTCACCCATTTAAATGTACAAGTCAATGGTTTTCAGTACAAGCAAGCATCCCCACCATTACTTTTAAAACACACTCTAAAAAGAAACCCTGTACCCAGCAGTCACTCCCTCTATCCTCCCAACCTCCCCAGCCCTAGGCAACTACTAACCTACTTTCAGTCTCTATAGATTTGTCTAATCTGAATATTTCATGGCAATGGAATCATACAATACGTGCGTGCTCTTTTGTGACTGGCTTCTTCACTTAACATAGTAATTTTAAGGCTTATTCATGTTGTAGCATGTGTTACTACTTCATTCTTTTTTATTGCTGAATAACATGCTGCTTTATGAATATACCACATTTTACTTGCCCATGCATCAGCTGATAGACATTTGGGTTCTTTCCACTTTTTTGCTATTTTCAATAACACTGGTATGAACATTTGTGCACGTGTTTTTGCGTAGGTGTATGTTTTCATTTCTGTCTGAAATGTTTCCATTTAATTTCATTTCTCTTGGGTATATACCTAAGAGTAAGATTGCTGGCTCACATGGTAACTCTAGGTTTAACCTTTTGAGAAACTTGTCTTAGTTAAAATTTTAATAAGCAATTTAGGGGAAGACAAACTTATTATGACCAAATTTGTGAATGGTATAAATCTGCAAGGAATCTGTGATCTAGGGTGGTGCTGTTCAATATGGTGGCCATGAGCCACGTGCAACTGTTGAGAGCTTGAAATGTTGTTAGAATGAATTAAGATGATTTATGAACGTAAAATATATTCTGGATTTTAAAGTCTTAGTATAGAAAAGAAGAATGTAAATTATCTCATTAATAATTTTTATACCGATTGCATGTTGAAATGCTAGTATTTGGATACGTTGGAGTAAATAAAATATATTACTAAATTAATTTCACTTGTTTCTTTTTACTTTCTCAGTGTGGCTACAAGAAAATTTAAAATTACATGTATGCCTCACATTCTATTTCTTTTGGGCAATGCTGCTCTATTCCTTTCCTCCTTCAACCATTAGATGAATACTAGCCCGGCAAGGTTTGGAATCAAACCAACATGGATTCAAAACCAGATTCTTCTGAGGTGTGGGTAGGTTACTTAACATCTCTAAGTCTCAATCCTCTTAACTATAAAAATTAAAAAATAATATTTATTTTACCAAAATTTTACAAGGATTTGATGAAAGAAGTTACATAAAGTACTTAGCTAATTGCAGGCACATAAAGAGAGCTAATTAAATGTTAGTTTTGTTCTTTCCTCATTTGCGTTCTTTTTTTTTCTTTTGAGGAAGTTTAGCCCTGAGCTAACTACTGCCAATCCTCCGCTTTTTGCTGAGGAAGACTGGCCCTGAGCTAACATCTGTGCCCATCTTCCTCTAGTTTATATGTGGGACTCCTAACACAACATGGCTTTTGCCAAGTGGTGCCATGTCCACACCCGGGATCCGAACAGGTGAACCCCAGGCGACCGGGAAGCGGAACGCGCGTGCTTAAACACTGCGCCGCCAGACGGCCCCCTCATTTGCATTCTGTTAAATGATAGGTTATTAACTTCATCAGATAATTGATTTACAGTTCTGGGTGGTAACGTGTGCTGCCTCACGTGAAGTATAGTGTATTTATTTTAATGACGGACTTCAAGATATTATGCTTAATAAAACGATTTCAATGGTTGAATTTTTTGGGTAGGAAGATCTTATAAATCATATGAATAACCACTTTCATCTCTTCTGTTATTTTAGAATATAAATTTGCCCATTTGCAGAGCAATATATGCCAAGTCTTAAAATAATTCTGGGCTGTTTGAACTTTACTCAACACTAAGGATATGTTGAGATTGTTCGTATGTGTTTCAGGATGTCATTCGAACCATCCAGGACTCATTCAGTATGGAAACTAAGTGAGAACTTCTCAAAGGAACTAGTTCTCTCTCCAGAGGTCAATGGAATTTCCTGTTTCTGTCTGGGCTCAAAATATCGCATGAAGGTCTATTTTCTCTGAACACTTTGGACCATGGCTTGACCCAGGGAGGCATGGTTTACTTTAAAGGACACACGCACAGACATCCCAGACTCCTCACCACCTCTTGTCTGGTTGACCAGGAGCTGATTTCTCCCGGCAACAGTGATCACCAGTTCTACTCTCTTCACCTTGCTAACAGATTTACTTCCTTCTCCAGAATCAGCAACAACCCACAATTTTTTTTTTACCTTTTTGCACTTTTGGAAACAGATTGAGCATCAAATATAGAGAGGAATAGATGGAAAGGAACTGGCAACTACCTTTACTTAATTGAAGAAAAATTTGCCTCTAAAAATTGAAGTTTCGTGCAATCAGATAAAACATCTCGATGTACTGAGGGTTCACGGGAGTCCTTTCCTTCTTTCTTTTCTATACGTTTATGTACGAGGACAGATACATAAAATGATATTATCATTGCTTGAGCATTAATGTCTTTTTTCCCCTATGTTTTTCCTCCCTAGGTAATCTGGATCTAGAACATTCCTATCTGGTGTGCAGTTAAAAGAAAATAAATAAAAATCTCTTTCTCTACTTTTTGGAGAATTGTAGAGACCTTCCTCTGGTGTTAATAGAGTGGACACCCTCTGAAGTCCCTCTGACTATCTTGCTCCCATTTGCTTGATTAGGGATTAAATATCTTTCAGCCACGTGAACTTAGCGCCCTTGAGATTTCTGCTAAAAGCTGCCATTTCTTTGACATCCTGCTGCACTCTCTGAGAGAAGTTTCTGAAGACTTCCTTCCAGCTGTCACCAAAAATGATAAAGTTGTTTCCTGACAGAATTGCTTTGATCACTGCTGCCTATGGATCCGATGGGTAGAAAAGCATTTATTGCTGTTTCTAGAGCAGTAGAATATTGGAAATATTACACTAACTTAAATAGATTCTTTGCCTAAAGGATGGGAGAGGCCACGGCTCTGTACTGACAAAATTCTTCTCCTGACAAAATTCTTCTGTTTTGGGTTTAGCAGCAGAGGTTATTCAATTTCTCAGAAAGTCAAGTCAAAATGTAAAGCAGCGTTGATTTACCAGGATCAACTGAAAGAATGCTTGTACCTTCTAGTCCGTAAAGTCTTTTTCAACTTCCTGTTTCTAATATTTACAAAAAAGTATCAGTTTGCTTCAACCATTGTCAACCTAAGTCATGGTGTTCCCTCCAGCAGGAAAGAGGTCATGGAGAAGAAGCCAAAAAATTGCATATGTTGATTCTTCCTCCAGCTCATTTAAAATTTTGATGACGCCTCATCACCTGAAAAACAACGCAGATGACTAGATGTGGGTCATTCTGAACAAAATTAATTATTGCCCAGAGGCAGGAGCCAGACACACCTATTTCATTTTCAAAATTAAATTGCTTGATGAGGAGCAGATGGCAGGGCAGGTAAAGGTGGCAATAGGTAAGTTTTCTCTTCTGGAACAATTGTTTTTACCTTATTCCTATCAACATTGACTAGAAACCAGAAAATTTTTCAACTAATTTGAAAACTATTTCAGTTGGTCACACAATTATAATCAGAATAAATGGAAATAGATTCAAAGAATAATTAACTCATAATACACTTCCTTAACACAACAACTCTCAATTTTTCCAGTCTTTGTCCATTATAAATCAGAGAAAATAGTGCTTTTTCCATTTGATAACTCTCATGTCATTTAACCAAATGGTTTAAAATGAGATATGAAGTTATAAAGCTTCAAAGAAAACATATATCTCTACATATTAAATGGGGCAAAGAGAAATATTCTTTAATGATAAAAATATACAAGCCCTAAGAATTTATTACAGTTATGAACCTTTATGCCAAAGAAATATAAAAGCTCAATGTGTAAAGCAAAAATTCATAGATATATAAAGAAAACTTAAAAACAAAAAATTGTCCTGGGAGATTTTAATTTATCTTTCAGAATTTAATAGACCAAGCAGATAAAAATAAGGATGAATAGAGTTTGAAAAATATAATGAACATTCTCAGCATAATAAAGATATATATAGGACTTTATGTCCTACAGAAAATATGTGTTCTTTCATGACTATGGGCATTTACCGAACTCAATCATGTAATTGGCCACAAAGAAAACATTAATATATTCCCCAAAGTGGAAATTTTAGAGGTCATATTCTTTGCTCGCAATCCATCAAAACCGGAAATTGGTAATGTACATATAGATACATTGAATTAAAGAAAGTTTTACCTAACCTAGTGGGACTCAATTTAATGTCTTATTTTATTGGCAGGGAGTAATAAAGATATAGAGATCCTACATTAATTGAGAACTTGTGAATACAATCAATGGTACCAGGTTACTGAGAGACTAGAATTTTATTGGAGGATTCTAGATTTTTTGGAGTACACGGACCAGCTGTCAATCCCTTGAAATATTCCCACAGGTCCAGAAAATCTTGGTAAGGAATGGACTTTAGAATCTGAACAGCTGACAAGCCAGAATGAACTTTAGATGTTATTTCTTTTTCTTGCCGGCATGAAGGAAATGAGGACCACTGTAACAATGCAGCTTTACCAGGGCCCACGATAAGATCTCCCTTCCGTGTCTGGAGCTGAACTCTGAAGCACTAGACTCTTAATCAGCAGAAAGAGGAAACCAAGGCTTCCTTCCCAGATCGTCCTGGCCTCCATAGAGCGCAAAGCCACCTTTTATAAAATTTTCTGGATGTTGTCAGCTCAAGCTCCCTTTTTTGTTCAATTCCCCTTGGCATTAGACTAAACAAAAGACTGTGTTTCCGTGTTAGTGCATCGTTCCTTAAAAGAAATCCCTCCCTATTTCATAAAGGTATAGCAGCTTAAGTTACACTAAATCAGCCTATTCTGTCAATGTCATGATTATTTGCATTAAATTAAAAAATGTATTTCATGAGTTAACCAGTGTGGGTTGGGTTGGATGGGGCAGGAGTTGTCTTTGATGAAAGAAATCTTTTAAACTGAGTGAGATAAAGAGAGTTACCTGGGTACATCCCCACCTGGTGATGATAAGAAAATTTTATTTTATCTATTCAATAAAACTCAGAAGCTGTGGGAGGGGTGCAGATAGATGGAAAACAGGCTCTCTCCTTGATTCTGTTGGGTAAACAAGTGATCTGAACTCTTTTTGTGTTTCAAATTGCCATTTCTAAAATAGGATCAGTTAAGAAAATGAACGTGAGCTGGCATTGGCCGAACGTGAGTCATCCTTTTGTAGAGCCCCACGCTTCTAGAAGATGCCATGTTGCAAAACACTTCTAATAACATGCTCTGAATTAGCTAGAAAGAATTTTAGCTTCATGCTGAAGTAAAAAGAAGAGAGAAAAAACCCTGAAATCTACAGGCCTGCAAACTCTTGTTTGCATTTTGCAGGTTTAAACACATGGCATTTTATTGCAACAGCGGTGTTGACAGAGCCAGCATATTTCATTAAAACAAGGAGCCCAATCTAATAATTACTACATTTTAGGGCCCCCAAGTATTTTCAATTGACTCCTCCTTCTTTTCTTTCTCTTGGCGCCTTCCCCTTTCCACTGGGCCTCCTCTTCTTTGGTACACTGTTCTTCTGGGGGCTGGTGGCAGGGGAGGGGTCCCTGAGAGTGCAGGACCCCAAGCTTGTCTCTTGGAGTTCCTCCTCTTCCACCACTGGTCCAGCCAGACCCTGGTACTCAAAAGACCAAAACACCCAGGAGCAGCATCAGAATGAAGAGCAATTCCAACTCTGCCACCATCAATGCACCATCCTTCCATGAGGTATGAAGTTATACAAAATGAGAATTGCACCTTCGCTCAACATACTGTATCAGTAAAGTTTTTTATATGCTTATTGGGAAGAAATCCAGTTTGGAAGTTTGTAGAGCTGGCTGCTAGGGAATAAAAATATGCCCATAAGTCAAGGAGTTATTATTTTTTCCCCTCAGTGTTTGCTTAGGGTAAAAAAAGAGGACAGTAGTAGCATTTATTATCCAATGCGGAGTGATTAAGTGAGAATAGATGCATGCATACACATGAATGTTTTTGAACTTCTTGAAAGGAAGTTATTCTTACATCTAAAATAGAAATGTCAGTATTCAGCAAACATTAACTATTCAAATATGTGATTTGATTGTTTGGAAAATCTAACAAACTTTAGAACAAATAGTATTCTGTAAAAGAAAGGAAACAAAAGAGAAGAGCATTTATTCTGATGAGAATAGACGTTATTAATGACAGCATTCTCTTTCACCAAAATCGTAGAATTTATAGTAAGCCTGTGGCTACGGTGAAAGCTTTCAGCCAAATACACGTGAAGTTGACTGCTCACAGTTGGGGTATGTGACCACCAGGACACTGAGGTTGGTAGAATTCAGTAAACGTACAAGTTTGTATCCCTCACATGCCTTCTTTCTTTGCCTATCAGATGATCAGACATTTGAAATCAATTCACAAAGAGTTTCAATAAAAAGTCCTCAGGCAATTTGACTCAGCAGTAGTTTTGGGTACATCTATGGTAAGAGCAAACGTGTTAAAATGCTGTTAATTCATCCACACTCCTGTTGTGCTTGAGGGCCAAGGTCGTTATATCAACATACTTCTCATTAGCTGTTTGGGGGATTTATTTAGCCAAGTTGCAGGGGGGTTCCTTATATTGTTTTATTTACTCTCGCTAAGTCCTTAGGATTTAGGTAAACTGTTAGGACCAGAGGGAGGCTGGATTAGGGCTGGAGGTGAGAGCTGACAGTGTTGAAAGGCACCTCCAGACATTGGGGATGGGAATGCCTTTAGCCCACAGTGAGTCAATCAAATCGAAGGGCCAGGAAAAGAAGCTCTCCTGTTGACCACAGGAAGACATCCAGAGAAAATCCATCATTTGAAAGACATACTGAGTTGAATCAATGTGATTATTTCCTTCCTCTTTACCACCCGTCTAGACGGGTTGCAAGACATTGTTCTTGTTATGTCTTCTCTCTGGAGTTTCACGTCATATTGAGCCACTTAGCTTGTACTTCATGTGGGACTTGGACGTTCTCTCTCGTTTGTCTGATTTTTTAAAAAGGCTTTTTAAGAGGGTTTCTCAGGAGTCAGTGGAGAAAGAAGCTGCTTAAGGCAGTGGAGTACCACAGCCAGGAAACTGAGCTAGGATGGAGCACAGTTTGCTAAGATTCACCGTGGTTCTCAACCCTGGCTGCATTTAAGAGCCGCTCGAAAATACGTTAAAAGTACTGATGTGATGCTGAAGCATATGGGGGGAGCATACTAATGTGTGTCATTTACTCTGAAATGTGGCCAAAAAAGTGCTTGGCATGTGATAAAACAGGTATAGTAGATGTTAATGGTAGAATCTAGCTAGGTATGGGTGTACATGTGTTCATTGTACAATTCTTTTGTTTGGAACTTTTTATAATAAAATGGGATAAAAAGAAATATTAGGAAATATGTAGTATTTGCAATAAAGAAGAGAAATGATGGACAAAAAGGTGGAATGAATGCAGCTGAAGAATGAATTAGTAAATTGTGAAATTAGATTCAGGAACTGTCTCCAAAGAAAAAAATGAAGAGGAAAGAACAAAGAATTAGAAAAATAGGAAATTAGGAGATACATCAGATGGAAGTAAGTATAAGGAATCCTAGAAAGATAGATAAATGAAAATTCAGACAATGATATATTTGAAAAAATAAAAAAGATTTAAAAAACACGGACACTGAGTTCACCCTGCCCCCCTTCTTTTATTGATAACATCTGAATTTCTGGGGATGGGCCGTGGCATTGATATTTCTTAGGCTCCCTCAGTGACTTTAGTGTGCATTCAGAGTTGAGACCTGCTGGCTGAGAAGAGGCATCTTAGGAGACTAATGTGCTTTAAACCAAACTGATATGGGAATAGAGAAATCATTAAAATTAAGCAAATGTCACCATTTCTTTGCCACCAATCCTCCTCTTTTCTGCTGAGGAAGACTGGCCCTGAGCTACCATCTATCCCCATCTTCCTCTATTTTATATGTAGGACACTTGCCACAGCATGGCTTGACAAGCACTGTGTATGTCCACACTGGGGATCTGGACTGGCGAACAGCAGGCCACTGAAGCAGAATGTGTGAACTTAACCGCTGGGCCACTGGGCCAGCCCTGCAAATGTCATGATTTTAATGACAGCCTCGGCTTTTTTTAGGTTCTGAAAGATTGGCTTTTATCTATTGGTAATTTCTCCATTGCAATAAAGACAGAAGAACAAATATTCAATAATTAATTAGTATACAGCTTCCTGACTGAATTCTTGTGCTATGAGAAGTGAATGGAACTGAACTTCACATACTTACAGCTCAGGAACATTTTTTGGTCTGAAATAGGGAACTCCATCCTTGGAAATGAAAGATATGTTCGTTATTTAAAAGTAACTTTATTGCTTTTGTTAAAGTCATAGATGTGTATTATAAAGATTCAAATCATATAGAAAAACTCAAAGAAGAAAGTTAAAAAAATGGAATAAAATCACTGTCAACATTTCAAATGCCTCCCTGCATATATAGCTGGAAGGATGGAGGCACGAGATTTATTTACAAAATGCAGAGCATGTGTTTTATGCTATTTGTGAAAAGTAATCAATTTAATAGGAAAAAATACTGAGTTTTAACTGAATTACTAAACTTTAGGCATTAGTGCTTTAAAAACTTTGTGAAGAAGATCCAAAAATAAGTTTACCAGTGATTGTTTTATTTTTAATCCACATTTTAGATATAATTTCCCTCCCCGCTATGAACAATGAGGAAATTTGTAAATGTATCCTTCCTCTCTTCTTCTTTCTTTTCTCTTAACCTTCCCAGTTTTTGTTGGTTACATATTTTTTTTACATTGTTAAGATTCATAATGTTTATATTCTGTTTTTTGAGGGTTTTTTTTTAAGGAAGATTAGCCCTGAGCTAACTGCTGCCAATCCTCCTCTTTTTTTCTGATGAAGACTGGCCCTGAGCTAACATCCGTGCCTATCTTCCTCTACTTTATATGTGGGACGTCTCACACAGCATGGCTTGCCAAGCGGTGCCATGTCCGCACCCAGGATCTGAACCGGTGAACCCTGGGCCACCGAAGTGGAACGTACGCACTTAACCGCTGCGCCACTGGGCCAGCCCCTACATTCTGTTTTGAAACATAATCCCACTGTTTCAATTTAGGCCTATTTTTACTGAATCACTAAATGGCAGTTCCCATATTTTTGAATTTTTTACCTTGATAATGATGATGATAAAGATAGCCTGTATTTATTTAGTGCTTACAAAGTGCCAAACATTATACTAAGCATTTTTCTTGTAGTATCTCATATAATCCTCATAACATTTCTCCAGGGTAGACACTATAGCTCCTCTTTACAAATGAGAAAACTGAGGCACAGAAAGGTTAAGTGACTTGGTCAAGGTCACACAGTAAGTGGCCATCTGGCTTTTAGATTCGATTGTATTGCTTGCATGGGATTTTCACTAGTCTTTGTTGCAAAGGACATATGGGTGCTTTATTTTCTGGGCTTCTTGCATGTCCAAGGATAAATGTTGCTTTTATACTTCAAGAACAGTTTGGCTGGACATGAAATTCTGGAGTCACACTCTCTCATATACCTTTGTAAATTGGATCCACTGGCTTCTGGAATTGACTGTTGTTGGGAAAAAGTCTGGGGCTAAAGTGATTTTTTTTTTTAAATGTTAGAAAAAAAAAAAGCAAGTTCTGTAAGTAACATGCTTTTGTAGCCTACATGTCTGAGCAATTATTTCTTTCTTCTTGAAGTTCTATAAATTTGCCATGATAAGACAGCACAAATAGATCTATATAAATTTATGCAGACATGTGGGCCCTCTCCCTCTGCCGGGCCGAGGTTCTCTTGAGTATTACATTTTTCTCTTTCATTTGCTGTATTCTTTTTCAAGGACATCCATTATGTATATATTGGGAATACTTTTCACAGTTTCTAGATCTACCAAGTTCTTTCTAACTATTTTACATCATTGTTCTTTTCCTTTTTATTCCATCTAATTTCCTCAAACTTTTTCTCCGTGTCTGTGACTGTCTTAAATTTTGTTTTTTTCTATCCTTTGTTGCCTCTAATATGGCTTTCATCTCTGTAATGATTTTACTTTTCCATTTCTTTCTCACAGATTGCCAACTTACTTTTCATCTCTGTCTGCTGTCTCATTACGTTTACTTTGACTTTTTGTGAATTTTGGATGATCTCTCCTTTGAAAGAAGTCGTATAATCTTCAACTCCATTGAGACTCTGGAGAATAATTTGCAGATATTTTCCTGAATAATTCCTCTGATATATGCTTTTTTTTTTTTTTTGCAGGGGAAGATTTCCCCTAAGCTAACACCTGTTGCCAATCTTCTTCCTTTTTTCTTCCTTTTTATCCCCAAAAGCTCCAGTACGTAGTTGTGTATAGCTGTGAATTTTTCTGGTTCTTCTATGAGAGCCACTGACACAACTTGGCTACTGACAGAGTCGTGTGGTTCTGCTCTCAGGAAGTGAACCTGGGCCACCAAGGTGGAGCATGAGGTAAGTACTAGGCCATCAGGGCTGGCTCCTGACGTATGTTCTTTAACTGCTTTCTTGCCTAGGTTCTTTTATTTTCTCTCTCTCTTTTCAATATCAACACATAAAGCGTGTGCTAAGAGCCATTCTGTGCACGAGTCACCTTTAAATGAAGTCAGTTCTAGCTGTGTGTGCTGGTGGCTGAAGGACAGTGTGTGGAGTGACAGAGTCAGGGGAGGTGCTGGGAAAGGTGTGGTGGCATGAGCTGGGGTGGTCCCCAGAGTGGATTAAGACATGTTGTCTGCACAGCTGCTCACCTAGCATGTGACTTCTGCCTTGAGAGGATGTCTCACCTCAGCCTTCCACGTTCTGGAGGATGGGGTGGCTCATGGGGTATCCCAAGCATCAGTCTTTCTGGGGCTATGGGTTGAATATGTGCCCCCCAAATTCATAGATTGAAGTCCTCACTCCCAGTCCCTCAGAATATGACTTTATTTGGAAATAGGCTCTTTGCAGATGTAATTAGTTAAAATGTGGTCACACTGGAGCAGGGTGGGCCCCTAATAAACATGATGTGTCCTCATGAAAGAGCACCATGTGAAGGGACAGACGTGCACACAGGGAGAACACCACGTGAGCGTGAAGACAGGGAGTGGGATGAGCCTGTCTTCAAGCTGAGGAGAGGGGCCCCCAGCAGAGCCTTCGGCACAGCTCTCAGAAGGAACAAACCTTTCGACACCTCGATCTTGGATTTTCAGTCTCCAGAACAGAGAGACAATCAGTTTCTGTTGTTAAGGTGCCTCGTTCGTGGTACTTCATTGAGCAGCCCAGCAAACTCACACAGCGTGGTTTGACCTGCTGACTGCTCCTCCCCTCTGTCACGTCTAGCAGTTTCCCTCGGCGAGGGCGCTGGAGGGTAGACGTGGAGCTTGATGTATTTGCAAGGTCTGTCTGGGTCTCTTTCAGCTCCCTCTCTCTGCTGTTCTGCAGTGGAATTGTCTCTCTGTGTCTTCCCAACGTCCCCATACTGTGTCACTCTAGTCAGGTGGCTCCCTGAGGATTTTGATACTTACTTTGACAGAAATCTCTGGAGAGCCTCAGGTCTGAGGAAATTGTGTCAACTCTTAACACTGCTTTCATATTTCGGCAATTTTTGTTTTTAGACAGATGCTCTTCATAATTTTAATTTGGGGCAGAGGCTTTTTATTTCATTTAAAATGGAGTTTCCTTACCTTTTTAGATTTTCTGTTGTTTTTGATGCATTTCAGTGAATGCAGTGGAGTGAACATAACATTCTCCTGTCATCTGTGAGTAAATATTTACAGAAACCTTGTGACAAGCATTTCCATTTCCCTTTTTTCAGATAAATAAACTCAGCAAGGAATTTATTTAAGAGCAAGGGATTTATGGTGAAATTGAGAGCAAGTATCTTAAGATTCTCTGTCGTGCCAGTAGTTCAGTTTAATTCAATTTAAAACATTTGTAAACACGTTTGTCAAGCGCTGGGCTGAGTATGGGACATTTTGCTCTCTTTCTTAAAGGGAATTGTCATAGTTTCTTTGTCAGGCAGAAAAAAGGAGTTACAGTCCAATGTGATAAGTGTAATGCCAGAGATATGGTTGGACAGATTCTTTGGGTCCTAGACTCCAGATTCTAGAGGCATTAGTATCTCTACACTGATTAGTTGTCAGTGAATTAAAGGTTATATTTGTTACTTCTGGAAACTGATTTTATCTGGGATAGACATGGATTGCTTCCGGTGCAGATGAAACCAAGGTTCCAGGGCCAATTCCAAATTTAGTTTTATTTCAGGGTTTGACAAGCTTTTCTGTAGAGAGTCAGATAATAAATATTTTAGGCCTTGTGAGCCACACTTGTTTTTATTGCATATTTTTCTTCTTTTACCTTTTTTTTTTCTTACAACTCTTTAAAAATGTAAACGTCATTCAAGGGGCTGGCCCAGTGGAGTAGTGGTTAAGTTTGCACGCTCTGCTTCAATGCCCTGGGGTTCACAGGTTCGGATCCAAGGCACAGACATAGCACTGCTCATCAAGCCGTGAAGTGGCAGCATCTCACATAAAATAGAGGAGGATTGGCACAGATGTTAGCTCAGCGACAATTTTCCTCAAGCAAAAAGAAGAAGATTGCCAACAGATGTTAGCTCAGGACCAATCTTCCTCACACACACACACACACAAAACTGTAAACACTATTCATAGCTCTTGGGCCATACAAAAATGGGAGTGGGCTGGAATTGACCGACCTTTGTTCCATGCTAGAATGTATCTTAAATCCACTCCACATTGCTCTCTCAATCTTGGGAATGGCCCTAAGGCCTCAAAAGAGGTTTTATATGGGAATGTCATTCAAAGTCAATCAAAACTCAGAGTGTGGTAGATTTGTTATTGTTCTCATTGGCTGCCCTTTATGGGAGGAGTGTATGCGCCCACTCCTGCGATGTGGCTTGTAGCGCCCCACCCTGTGGGTCAATTTATTTCACCAAGCATTGATGACAGGGTGGGTCACCTGGCTTGCTGCTATAAAACGTGAGTGGGAATGTGGTGTGCCTCTTCCCAGTAGAAACTGAAGCACCATTGTGTGGTTGCATCATTACATGGTTCTGCCATTGCGTGGATCCACCGTTGATTTCTCCTTCTTCAAGATCAACATGATCCAAACAAGTTTCATCCCAGAATGATGAAGACACAGAGCAGAGTCACAACCAACTTTCAGTTGGTCTGTATAATAAATGAGAATTAAACCTTTGTTCTTAGAAACCCGAGATTTTTACTATGATTACCTTATCTGAGAAAGCTGTCTAGTACACAAAGATTCCTGTGTCCCCTCGTCCATGCTTCTGGGCTGAGCAGGCATGGATCAAAAGGATGGAGTACACTTTCATGCATGAGTAAACTTTAAAAAGTATAATTCCCACATTTCTTATTTTATCTATAAAGTTACTTCATTTTAGAAAAGAGGTAAAACTTGCCATAGATTGCTCAGAGTTCTGAGCAAGGAAATCTAGAAAAATAGAACAAGCTGGCGTGCCCATCAAGCTAGAGTTGTCAGGACAGTTGATTGTCCGGCAACCCAGAGAATAACAAACGCAACCACACAATCACTGAAGCGTGGTTTGTGTTCATGAATAATGCATAGCTAAAAGGGAAATAGCAATCCTGCAACTATTTCTAAATAATGGTCTATAAATAGTAAGTGTAGTTTTAATCACTAGACCCATTGATAAAACCCATCTGTAGTGCTGGGCCTGGAGGGGACTGTTCCAGAGCATCACTTGCTTACAAATTCCTATATCTTCAAATGCTGAGATCTGCATCTTTGGATGCCGGTGTCAACTCACAATTTTGTCCCTGCCAGTTAATGAATATACACGAGGAACTTTTAATGTTAGCTACCCTTTTGCAGACTGCTCTTATGTGGCTAAACATGTTCATTAATAATCATAGCGGACATTTACTGAGCAGTTTACATGTGCCAAGTATCATCAGCTTCAACCCTGGAACACCTGAAGGGCAGATACTGTTATCGTCCTAGGCTGAAAAGCGAGGAAGGTGAGGCTTAGAGATGGGAGATCATTTACCCAAGGCCACACACCTAAGAAATGGCAGAGCCAGGATTTGAGTTCCCATCAGTCTGACCCTGGAGCTCACGCTGTGGCCTGGAGGACACCTCCACCGTGTGTCTTACTCACTCTCTCTGCCGCTGTTGGCCACAGGACCTTGTAAGAGCCAAATGACATCACGTCTGTGAGAGCCCTTTGGAAACTGTCGTGTGCTGTGCAGATGTCAGCTTTCAAGGTTAACACTTCGTAACCCCAAATTGTCCAGGGGACGTGGCAGACAACCACATTAGAGGGTTCAGGTGTGGGAACTCTCGAGGTGTGCCTGGAGTGGTCTCTCCTCCGTCTGATGAAGTGACGAAAAGGTCTTTCCATCAGAAGAAACGCAGGGGCTGGTGACTAATCCCAACTGAATTTACAACGGAGAATTTGTCTTCTGCCCTCACATCTCTTCCCAGAGTGACTTTGTGAGCGTAACATCGCATATTTTCTGGGGTAAGCATAACGTATGGCCTGATAACCAACCCCTTGAGATCAGTTCTTTTGACTCCCTACACCTGATTTATTGGATCAAATGTTGAGCGTTTCAGGCTGATTTTAAAAATGGAAATGAGTCAGGAGGCAGAGAGTGCCTTTGGGATCTGAAACTGGTTTTTGTCCTCTTTTCACAGAAGAACAAAGTTAGGAGGTTTGTGCTTAAATCACTTTGGTGGAAACACCATAGAGAACAGAGCTGAGACTTGTGAGTGGAAGAGGGAGAAGCGAATGCACTTTCTGGGTCGCGGCAGGTGGAGTGTTTGCGTTGCTCTGCTCAGAAGAGCTTGCAGCGGGCACACTGGGACCTGGTTTAAGTCAACATGTTTCATGCACTAATGGTCTTCCAGTGGGCCCTGAATCCTCCAGCTGGTCCAGAATATGGCTCTGATCTTTCATGGAGTTGGGCATCTGTCACTTTTACAGGCCCTGGACTGTAACTAGGGCGCTTAATCATGAGAGGAGAGTCAAAGAGGGAAAGAAGAGAGGGATGTGTGAATGAATCAGGGAGAGAAGGCAGCAGGAAGCTCAGAAAGGATTTAGAAGATTGAAGAATGTGTTCCCCCAACCATCTTGGAGGAAAAAAGATAAAAAAACAAGACCCCAAAACCAATCAAGGAAATCATAGTATTGAAAAGCAAACTATGTATTTGTTCTTTCATCTAAGATCCTTGTTCTTTTAATTTCCACCTTCAAGGTATGAAACCAGGTTTTCAATGAATCATATAAATATAAGGCCGACTGCACCTCTTATGAAAAATCACTAGATTTCAATCAGAAGAGGTTCCAAAATTTCTCCATAACAATTTATCATTTGAAACATAGAGCAATCCATGGGTGGTCCCTTATTTCTCTTAAGAGTTAGTTACTAAATATATGATAGCTTATTATTTTGAATGATAAAACTTTAAAAATATTAGGTCCTAGTCTATCTTTTGACTTTCAGTAAGTCCATATTTTTACTCAATTTGGAAATTTAATGAATTCTAAAGTTGTGGAGTTTTAGAATAAATCCTAATTCTGATTTAACACCAGCTTTGACACATCCAAAATTCTTTTGTTTTCTTCATTAAAAAAAATTAACATTGAGATATTATATATTATGTGCTTCCTTTGAAGGCAGGGGCGTTTTAGTTCATTGTTTCTTCATCGTTGTTTTTCCAAGGAAAGCCAGCACGCTTTCAACACTGGGGTTTGTTTGAAATGCACATCATCCATGTCGTAGTAATGGGGCGCTGAACCAGCTCGTACAAGTTCACTGGGCTTGGGAGGAGATGCACACATCCTCTTCCAGCCCATGGAAAAGGCAGGACTAGAGCTGTTAACTTGCCTTTATCAGCTTTACTTCTGTCAGAGTTTGGGCCCTGGAGGCTGTATCAAATGACAAGCGTTGGCTTCTAATAGAAAAATTACAGTCATTGCCACTATAGAAATGCTGCATATATTTACTTCTACCACCCACGCTTTTGAAAGCTGGCAGCAGAGAGAAACTTGAACCATTCTCTAGAATCGTGCGATAGATGGAGAGGAGGTTTATCCTATAGAAGTGGGAGGGAAAGGCTGAAAAAATGTCAAAACTGCATAAATCCGACAAAAGGGCAAGTCTACACTCCCATTGACTGTTCGACAGAGATTAAGAGATACGGAACATAGAATCAAGTATTTTCATCCGTATGTATACCGTACAGGAATTTCGAGGGGGAGCGTGACAGGACAGATCTGTTCTGATCCCCAGTGGTTTGAATTAACAAAATGAAACACATCTTTTTCAGTGTTCAAGCGGAGTCTAGAGAACTACATTTTGGGAACAATGTGGGCATTCCTGTGTCTGATGGGGATTTGGACTAGATAACGCTGCTCACCCTGAGATTCGATGAACTCCACCCAGGGCCCCAGGCCTCCACAAGGTCTGCGTTCTGTATGCAGGAAGTACATTACTGACACCCCCCACCCCTGGCCCATGCACTTCCTCAAAGCACAGTAAGTTCTAAATAAATGTGGATAATGAATCCGAACTAATGTGAAAACCAAGGAAGTAAAATCCAGGGCTTTCCTGCTTTCTCCAGTAGAATATTCTTACTTTTCTGGAAACTGTGCATCCATCTTGGTGGTTTAAACCCAAACAAGTGCCTCTAATGCAGGGTTTCTCAAGCAGGAGGGGAGGGCAAGCTGGGGAGAGAGCACATATTTCTACTAACCCGACTCCCAGATAAGTGGGAATTTGGAATGGGATGCTTTGTGCAACCTTAGTGGCCGTGAGCAGTGATGTTTGTGGAGAATCAGAGGGCTTAAAAAAGGCATCTGTTTATGATGTGAGCAAATCTGTCACACACAGAAACAGTTCTCTCTCTGTCTCTCTCTGTCTTGTTCTCTGTCTCTCTCCGTGTGTGGACATACACAGGGTTGTATGTCCATGCATATGTACGGTGCACAGAAGATGTGGGTACTAGTGCGGTGTGACATCTCCCCTCCCCCATAACACGGAAGATTCTTTCTTCCATCACTGAAGGGCACTCAGGCATGATTGGGAGGTCAACTGAGGGCCATAATAAATCTCGGCCAGATCTTTCCACCTTGGTTTAGACTCCAACTCCTCCCCAATTCCCTTCCTGGGAAATTCCTTTGGCGAGGTGCTTCAAGGTGGGTAAATGGGCAGGAACAGGGGAGAAGGGAGTCTAGGAGTGGCCCCTACACCTCTTTCAGTTAGAAACTGCATCTGAAACCTGAGCCAGGGGGTGCTTGTCATCCACTGTGGCCAAAAGAGTTATGGTTATAACCTAGAGGACAAGGAAAACAGCAGAAAAAAGAAACCCTTGATGTGAAGGCCATGTAAATCATGGAGAAAGGGTCCTGACTGTCTAGCTACATCTAACCATGTTTCTTTTCTGAGACAGTCACGGGTGCTTGAGTCTGAAAGTCATTCAGATGATCCAGAAGAAGATTCAGAAAAATAGCTAAAAGGCAGTGCTGTCCAATGGAACTTTCTTCAATGATAGAAATATTCTATATTTGTGCTATTCCTATGGTAGTGACTAGTCGCATGGCTTTTGGGTACTTGAAATGTGGCTAGTGTGATTGAGAAACAGAATTTCTAATTTTAATTAATTTAAATTTAAATAGTCCCATATGGCTAGTGGCTACCATATGGGACAGAAGAGATATACATTTCCACCATTGCAGAAAGTTCTATTGCACAACGCCGCTCTAGACCTGTGAGGTCCCAATATGGCAGCCACTAGCCACGTGTGATTTTTGAGCACTTGGAATGTGGCTAGTGTGAGTGAGGTACTGAATTTTTAGTTTCGCTTGCTTTTAATGAATTTAAATTTCAGTTTGGAAAGCCACATGGGGCTAGTGGCTACCGTATCGGGCAGCACAGTTTAAAAGCATTGGATTATGAGGCAGCATGCTCTACTGCTCCCGGAAGCTTTGGTTTTCCCTCCCTGTGATAATGTGCACCACTCCTCTCCTGGTTGAAGAAAGACTGCTCTAAAAGGACCTGTGTTCCCCACCACCTTCCTCATCCTTCAGTCCCCACCTTGTTTCGGGAGCCCGTAAGAAAGTTCAGAGCAAAGTGATTCCGGATCTTCTTTCTACCCGTGAATATTCTCTCTGTGGACACGCAAATCCAGTCTCCTAAGCAGCTACACACTGGGCTGGTCTCCTGTCTGCCCAGGGGATTTGTTTCTGAGAACACAACTAAGCTTATTTTCTGGAAGAAAGAGTAAAACAGATTCATTTTTCGCTTTAGCCACAGTTTTATTCATCTGTTTTACCCTTTCTTTCACCTCAAAGTCTATAAATTTAATTGTAGTCCGACAACTTGAAGGAGCTGTCTGCTTCCATCGGATTTCTCCCGTGTCCATGACATTGATTAATATCCCTACAAATATCACTTGGAAGGACAAACTGAATTGTCCTGCAACTCCACATCATTCCTGGTTCTACCTGTCCCAATCAGTGATGGGACATGATTTCTGAATCATGAGATAAAGAGAGCAGAAAGACACACTATCGGCCACCTTCTAGCCTCATTGCTTCATTTTATAGCTGAGAAAACCGAGGCCTATAGGGTTATGATGACTTAGCCAACGTCACACAGGTCTTAGCAGAACAGACCTAGAACCAGGGCTCCTGACTCCCAGTCTAGTGCTTTTATTATCCTACCTCACTGCCTCCCAGAGGTGCCAAACTCCCGAAGAAGGTTTACATTAAGCATTATGCCGCTGCAAGGCAGTATAAGAATGCCGCTAAAATGCTATCTAATTTCAAGAGGTCAGGTTTCTAAAGCTTCCCTCCCATCGTGTACCCTTCCTTCAGGGTTGCGAGAAGAGACAAGAGCCTGTCTTCAGGCTGTTTAGTAACTGCTGCAAACACGCCAGGATCGTGCATGTGTGTCTGACAACCTGTGAACTAAAACAGGAGATTACATGGCCTCCAGGCCCACAAAACCTAAAATATTTATGATGTAGCCCTTACAGAAAATGTTTGCAGACTCCTGATGTAAATTAAAATGTAGTAATAAGGTGTATTTGTTTCTTATTGCAGCTGTTACAAATTATCTTATCGTTTTAGAAGACAGAAATCAGAAAGCGGGTCTTACTGAGCTAAACTCAAGTTATCAGTGGGTGATCTTGCTTTGCGTTTTCCAACTTTTAGAGGCCGCCCCAATCTCTGGTTTATGGCTGCTTCCACCATCTTCAAAGATGTCAGTGGAATGTCTTCAAATCTCCCTCTCTGCTTCTCTTGTCAAACCTTCCTCTCTGACTCTGGCCCTCCTGCCTTCCTCTTTCACATATAAAGACTCTGTGATAGGGCTCACCCAGATAATCCAGGATAATCTCATCTCAAGGTCAGTCGATTACCACCTTAATTTAGTCTCCCCTTTTAAAATTTCCCTTTGCCATATAATGTGACATATTCACAGGTTCTGCTGATTAGAATGGGGACATCTTTGATGCGGTCAAAATCCCACCTGCCACATGAAGACCAGTGTGGTGCTAAGCTTCCCGGGGGGCCTGGTGTTTACAGTGAGCGCTACAGAGATGTGAAGGACCTCAGTGCTGGTTTTGTCATTCATTTACTGTATGTCCTTGAAAGCGTCAGTTAAGTATCAGCTTGGATCCTTCATCACTACAATGCAGATAACAATAGCTAATTCACACAGTTGTTTGATGACTGAATAACGTAAGTAACATTCCTTGTACATGCCTTGGCATGTCATACACTCAATAAATTCACTTCGCGTTATCTCATAGGCTGTGTGGTTGCCCCCGAGTGACGGGTCTTTTTCTAAAGATGTTGACTGGAGCTGCACAGCCTGCCTTCCTCTCCTGTTGAGGAGGCATTTGCTTGATTCCACAGCATTTGTATCCCCAGTAGTAGCTCGTACCTAGTGGTACCATGCTAGATTATCGTTATTATATAGCTCTCCACTCCCTGACTCTTTTTTTTTTGACAAGACTCTGTGGAACACTGTTTATTTGCATCAACACGTCATCTAGCTTTATGCTGAGGCTTTGCGGACGGTCACCAGGGCTGTCAGTTCTGTGGCTGTTTGGACTAAATGGCATCAACATCTCCAGCTGTGGGGTGCCCACGTGTCCTGCTTCGTCTTTCAGGAACAAAGAGCCGTGTTCACTCCTTCGTTCATTCCACTCAAGGCCAACTGGGTCAGGGGAAAAAATATTGTGGAGGGACTGAGCTGAGACCTTCCTCTACACAGTTTCTTTCTGGAAGGCTACGAGTTTTCTTTGTGGCTAAGTGTCTAGGTATAGAGACACAACTGTATTGAGCCTTTATAACTGAATCTTAATTATATTTACTAATGGAAGATAGAGAGAAAAAACAAAGTGAGTAGGTGAACTCCAGAAAAACCCCTGAGTTTAACTACTTTCAACACTGTCTCATCATCAAGATTCTAGATAGTGTGCCACCCTTGACATATACATGATCTGGAGTAAGACTCACTTCCCCTGACAAACTGGGTGTGCCAGGAAGAGATGCTCCTTTTGAGCAGAGCCACCCCCAGGCTGGAGAGGTGGTGGGCATCTCTGCCTCTGGGTGAGGGCTTCACAGCTGGAGTTAGGGGGAGAGAGCGCTTCTGCTCTTTTAAAGTCAATACAAATACCAAATCTTGGACCTTCAGCTTATAAATAAGCAGCAAATAAATTCCTAAGCTGCTGGGAATACTAGCCACCATTTATTAATCACTTTTGAAGTCCTAAGCATTATTCTAAGTGTTGTGCATTTATTAACTTGTGTAACCCTCCCCAGAGTCTTAAGAAGCAGATCCTACTATTAGTATTCCCACCTGACAGATGAGCAGATGCTGTTATTCCCATTGGGCAGGAAGAAGTTGAGTAAATTGCTCAAGCAAGCACAGCTCGTAGGAGATACAGACAGGTTTCAAAGCCAGGTAGGGAGCCCCAGAACCTGCACTAGGGGGCCCAGGAATGGCTGAAGGCAGTCTGTCTTCTCCCTTCTTTACCTCCTCCCCTTGGCCGGGGCAGCTCTAGAAGAGTAAGGCGGTCTTGTGAAGAGAAAGAGTAGAAGAAACAGGGGGATGAGAACTAGTGTGGGCTAGATCCAGAATTTTCTAGCCTGTTCATGAATTAAAACCATAAAACCAAAGTTAATTCTATTCTTTGCATTTCTTCCAGATTTCCCTGTTCTATTTGTTATCATTCTTCTTGATAAGTTTCTTTTTATTATTATTTAAAAGTTGCCACCAGGGCAAGTTTCTCTTTTTCAGCATTCTTTCCTTTAACAATGGAACCTTGTCAACCTTTTCATCCTGTTCCCTCCTTATCTTTCTCATAGAAATTTAAATTCCATATTAGCAACCAACCTTACGCTTTGTCAATGCTTTTACAAAGAGACAAGAAAGCAAGATACAACTCAATTCAAACATCCAGCTCCTTGGCTTTAGATCAGCAGGATTTGCCATACGCATACAGATAGTGCATCTCGCTAGAGGCACGTTGTGCCTCAGAGCTCTAGAGCACCCACAAAATGCTGAGACAACGTCCAAAGAAGGGCTGCTACCTACGAGCCCCAAGGTTATCAAGAGCGCAAATAGTACGTCCATTGTTATGAGGGGAGTGAGGCTGGAGCCTTCCGAGGCAAGGATAGTGTGCTAAGTTTGACTTAAATGAATCTTTTTTTAAAGCTTAGCTCTGGAAAATATTTTGATTGACAGAGGCATTTATAAAGCTAGATGATAGGTTGGCACAATTTGTAAAACAGTGTTCTGTAGATAGTTGCAAAAAAGAATCAGGGAGTAGAGCACAATATCAAGTGTTGCAGAATATTGGTGAGAAAGAAATGTGGAGTCATGAGTGGGAAGCATAGAAGGAAACAACAAAAATACAAGAAAGTTAAGAACAGTAATAATGAGACTGATAAAAACGATATTAGCAATGTGCCCATTTGATGGGTACAGACTAGAATGAGAGACCTCCTTGCTGCTGAATCCTTAGGGAGTGGTTCTTCCAACGTTTAATAACCATTAATTGAGCACCTATTAAGTGCCTTCAGGGGTCTGAGTGCTGGTGGTACAGTGGCGAGCAAAACAGTCGTCTTCTTATTTACTTTGCATTTTAGTGCAGGAACCAGTCAAAAAATTGATGTAAGGTGGTGATGCATGCAGAGTAAGGAAATAAAGAAAGGAAAGAGGAAGAGTTCTATTTTATAGAGACTAATAATAGCAGGCTTGCCTGATAAGGTGACATTTGAGTTGAGACCAGAAGGAAGCAAGGAACTGAGCTGTGCAGGTATCTGGGGCAAGGGAACCGCAAGTGCAAAGGCCCTGGTGTAAGAGCATACTTGGGGGTATTCAAAGACAAGTAAGGAGGCAAGGAGGAGAGTAGAGGAAGATGAGGTAGGCGTGAGTGGAGATTGTGCAGTGCCTCCTAAGCCGTCGAAGGACTTTGATTTTTACTGTGAGGTGAAGGCCGTGAGTAGTTTGGAACAGAGGAGTGACATGATCTGGCTTCAATTTCAGAAGGGTCACTTTTGCTCTATGTGGAGCCAGACTTTGAGGAGGGAAAGACTGTGTAGCCATGAAAACTCTCTTCCAGATAGGCAGAATGAGAGTGACTGTTATCAAATATCTTTATGGAAGATTCTATCCAGATAAAAGCAACAAGGATTTTGGCATGATGTTTAAATGATCCAAAGCAGGGGGAAGCATTGGGCAAATGTAAACAGCATTGCATTAAAGAGGTGAAGTTGAGACACGCTTTCAGTCTAGCATCTGCAATAGCCAAGTCATCCTAGCACAATCAAAGCCAGCTGGGACCACGGAAGATGACTCCATATCCTGTTGATGCTCTGCTTGGCACAATATGGATGGAAGCCAAGAGAATGGGAGGGATGGAGGCCTCGTGACTGCTGCCAACCTTTACTCAAAGCCAGTGGAAACTTCTGCTTCAGTTCAACTCTTTTCTGCCAAAAGAAATGGGGACAAGACTTAAACGGAAGGTGCTCAGGCTGCCATGATAAATGCTACGTGGGCTTCCAATGTCCCCCTGGAGCCGTTTCTGAGCATTTTCCAATTTTTATTTTAAACTGGTAGCTCTTTATGCTGGTAATGCTAGTTAACACTTATTCGGCATTTACTATGTGCCAGGTACTTTGCTAAACTTACCATATTCATTGTCTTATTAATTTAAGTTTTCACAACAGCTCACTGTGAAAGGTGCTATTATTATCATCTACATTTTTAGAAATGGGATCCAAAGCTTAGAGACTTTCATAAGAACTGGGATTCAAAGCCAGAGTATCAGAATCCTGTCTGTACCTTGAAACAATAGCATACTGTCTCTTATTGTGCTTGCCAATGTCTTACGTGAAGAATTGCCTAAATGGGGGCAAAGTTTATTCTTAATTGGTATCCCTTTCGTAGATGTCGGCATACGTTTGGCATCACTAGGAAGTCTGCTCACTCCCAGTGCAGGAAGTAAACAGCAACAAGGTATTAGACTGATGTGAGAAAATGCATATAATCAATATGCAAGCCCTGTTTTTAGCAAACCTAATAAATTCAAATAGACGTACAAAACAGGCACTGGGAGTATATGCTTTTACCTTAAAATTTTTCATGGCTTTGCCCACAGATTTGCCAGAGTAAATAGTGGGCTCAATAATGTACCTCATGTGTACACTTTGCATTTATTAAAGGACACATTGGTTAAGACAAATGTAGCTGCATGACTACCAGTGTGGAGACAGTCAGTGGTTATTGGTGAAATGGTTCATCTGGGGTAAAAAGTCAATGTCTGATGTTAAAAATCAAGCATCACAATGTCAAAGTGAAAGTTTCCTATTGAAACAGTTTTACAAGCTGTTAACTTTTAACCATGGCTCAAAGTTGTGCCTGCTACAGCCTAGCAGAGAAGCTCTGTCCATTCACCATCAGGATTTAAGTCAATACTGTATGACTTTCATGACATGGGGCTTTTCCCCTAGTCTTGCCGTTCATAAAAATGACCAGGTATTCTAGCGGTAAATATTCTGTAGACGATAATTTATTAATACATTGGCTGGAGAAAGAGATGGAAATGGAAGGATGTCTCTTTGCTCTTTAATCCTGACTACATGGTTCAACCCATCCATACTTTGTGTCGTAGGGACACACTAGCAATGGAAATGAGAGACGGTGAAAGCTGCAAATTAATTTGCCTCTCTCAAAAGTGGGAGAATGGAAAAAACCCCACCCAAGTCACCTGAGTTCTGTGGCAACCCATGTGGGCTACGCAAGCGAGGCAACAACTTTTGGGGGTGGAAGTGAGATGAGGGGGAAGCGTGTTCAGAATTTGCAGCCAAGTGCCATCAAGGAGAAATGTGGAGTTAGCGAACACACTCCCTGCCCTAAAGCTGAAGGCAGTGGTTGGAGAGGTGAGTTCAGTGGATAGTTTAGAACCTCATTTCTGGAAGGCTATCAAACGTAACTCTGTCCACTTAATTTCAAACAAAAACCACCAATCTAAGTTCAGATGGGGCAAGCGCCATATGCGATACAGTATGGTTTCCATTCCAGCACCAAACGTGAATCTCCATTCCCCTGGCCCTGTTGGTTACCAAGGATCTGATGCCGGCTTGTTAATATTTATGATGAACTCGGTTTTCACATTTTCCCCCTGGTACACTTCAGCACTTCAATCACTTACTCAATGCTTTTTCTGAGTGGGAATAGAAGTGGGTTTTCATCCCTCGGTAAGTGTAAATTCTTTTTCTTCCCTTTTTTGAACTTTCTATTTTCTAATTGTTGACTTTTACTGTTCATAAGCATTTCCTCAAATATTTTGAAGGATTACTTAAAATAAAACTAGTACTTTTTTCTCCCTTGAAGTTGAAAAAAAAAAAAAAGAGAGAAACAAGAAAATCATTCCTTTCTTGCACTTAGTTTATGCTTTGGGCAAACCTTTCATCTTTTCAGTTGAATTAGCGATAATGACTTGATGCATGAGAGCACTGTAGGAACGATGAGTATAAAGAATTTTAAACATCTTAAAATGCTTCAGCAATTCAAATTAGTTCCAGTGTATCTTACTTATTGGGAGTCAATACTTCAATGGTCCAAGTTGGTAATTCTTGCTTATTAATTTTAGAAAGAAAATCTTCATTTTAATTACTTCTCTATGGAGAAACAATAATATTCTCTGCTAAATACCATTTATTCAACCTGAAATAAAGACATACTAATTGTATTGATAAGAGCTATTGATGCTGATTGACTCAAATGCGAGGCAGCCTTCAGCCATTCTGGGAAGTTGGTATTTTGGCTACAAAAATCTTTCCTTGGTCTGTAAATTTACAGAAAGTTTGTAGAAATTTAAAAAAAATTTTTTGTTGAGGTCACCTTGGTTTATAACATTGTGTAAATTTAAGGAAAAGAAAAGCAAGCAAGCAAGCAAGCATTTTCCTACCAGATCTGCCAGTGGAAGTACCTGTGCCCCCAGCTCCTGTGTTTACTCTCCCTTTCCTCAGTCAAGGCGGTATGCTGCTGTGGGATCGTTTTTCACTGTGCACTACATTTTAGCTCTAGATGCCTAAGCTCCATTGATGAAGCTGGATGGGTTTTTATGCAAAATAGCAACTCTGAAGGAGAAATAGCCACACAGTTTAGTAGCTACCATCGGTAGATCATGCATCAGACTTAAAGCACCATGAAGGGACCCCCAATAGTGTCTAATCGTTTACACATGATTCTTCCTGAACAGAGTTTGCATTGTGATTACTGTATTTGTAAATCAAATTAGTTAGTTCCCAAACTGTACGAATAAGATGGGTTATTTTCAAGGAATCTGCTTCACCAATCAGGATATGCAATGCGTCTTGTGCAGAAGTTGAGATCCTTCCTAAAAGAAATTTCCAAAAATTAAAAAAAAAATTATTTCTATTTAGGAACAAAAGCTTAAGTTATAAGACACTCTAATAGCTTTTTTTTTGCAGTAGAAAACAGTACCGTAGCAAACGTTCACACACACAATGGCACTGTCTGCAGACATACTCTCTAGAAGTTTCTGTGACAATAGAAGTAGAACTAACGGCAGCATGAGCTACATTGAATAGGTTCTAGGGAGAAAGCTGCGCATCATTTAGGAGAAATCAGGCCTTTGCTTTCAGAAAGGTAATCAAGTCTGAAAACCTAGAATACCGTGGTCCCATCACCTGTGGTCCTATCTCAGGATTCATGAATTACTAACTAGCTTTTTTAGTTCATCCCTAAACTCCATCTCCAGAGTCTAGAGGGAACTTTTCTAATCTCCATGTCTTGTAGCAAATCCGTTCAAATCTACCTGTTGAGGTGAGGAAGATGAATACATCACAGTTCTTGCCAAAAAGTCTAAAAGGACGGATGACTACATGTTATGATGTCAGTACGTGTAAAGGTCCTGAGATCTATAAAAATCTTGGGGTGAAGAGGGAGATTCACTTTATTCCACAACTTGCAGCCTTTTCACGTTGCAATGTAGGATGTGACGTAAGTCAACGCATGACAAAGTTAAACCCCATGTAAGGAGGCAGCAGCCCAGCGGCGGGCGCGGGGGAAGAAAGGATGGTGGTATGGGCTTCGTGAAAGGCGGGCGGGAAGCTGTGGCCTCCTTCTCTGGGAAACTCTGCTTTAATGTTCAAGAATTCTGGGAATTTTCTCAAGCTTCTGGGCTGCCCGGAGGAAGTAGTCTGACCTTTGTGTGGCTGGTCAATTTGGAGATGAGATTCCAGCCTAGAGACTCCCACTTGCAAAAGGCTCTGAATGTTTCTCTTCTGGTTTTTGTTTCTATATTCCCTCGGCAGAAAAAGTATCATCTGGAGACCTTCATAAACATACGTTTTAACATTTTTTTAAGTCTGTAAAATACACGCAAATTAGAGCTGTGTAATGTCTTTAAAACTATTACCAACGTTATAAACTAATGTGATCTTAAAATAACATAAAATAAAAACTCTTGCCGTCATTTACTTTTCTGGTGGCAAACATTTAATATTGATCCTAATCTGCTGTGATATCCTGAATTTTTAGTATTCTAAAAATTAATTTGCCATTTGTCTTATAAGTGATTTTCAAAAACTGTACATTATACTATGTTTGAATATGTTACCAAATTTATCTGTATTTTTTGTCATTCGTTGTTTAAAAGAAACAACTTACTCCCCCAAATGATTTACAAAGTATAATAAAGTCAAGATTCTTGTGGCATTAAATACTGAAACTTCATATTAAGCGTTATATTAATTACCCAAATGAATATCTTTATATAATTGTCGTTTACAACATCCCAGAGCATATGAAGTGTGACTGACTTGTTTATCCCCAATTCTACCCATATTTTCAGACCTAGGTCAGCACTTAGAAGTGTTCAATAAGTCATGGTTTACAGGATTAAAATAAGTCCGAGAGAAACTGCATTTAAATGTACATGTTTGTTACAGACTGAATGTTCATGGCCCCCACAAATTCATGACGTTGAAATCGTAATATAAAAAGTGGGGCCTTTGGGAGGTGATTAGGTTTTGAGTGTAGAACCCTCATGAATAGGATTAGTGCCCTTATAAAAGAGGCTCTGAGAGCTCCCTCGCCGCTTGGCATATGAGGGCACAGCGGGAACATGGCGATCTTTGAACCAGGAAGCAGGTTCTCACCAGATACCAAATCTGCCAGCGGCCTGATCCTGGACTTCCCAGACTCCAGAACTGTGAGAAATAAGTTTCTGTCCTTTATAAGTCACCTATAGCTGCCCGAATGGACTAAGCCATATTTTCATACACTTAAATGCTGTTGTCTTGTCCTTACTTTTCATCTCTTTATTGACAGCCTTAGAATTTATCCGCTGGAATTAAGAAAACATTTTAACATCTTACATTTAATATTAATAATGTATAAAATGTTACAGTTATTAACAAATCCATGCCATGTCAGTACTAATACACTTCATTTGCATAGAGGTAGACAACATAAAAACTATTTTATTGTATGAAGCACCTTACTTAGAATTAGAATTCAGCCTCCTACAATGACCACCTATCCCCAAGGCTCAGTCTGTGTGGATAAGAGTTTGTTTTGGGTTCAAAGCAGAGATAAACAAGAACGTATTGAGAGGGGACCAGTCCATCACTTAGCAGTATACGGCCTTGCAGACATGATACATAACTCTGTCTAGAAGTTTGTTTTCTTCAACATGATTTAAAGAACACTGAGCCCCAGCTCATATGGCCTTGAAGAATCTCAGAAAACAAATTCACATTCTTTACTCTCAACTTGACCAACAACTGTAATTCTGAATTCCCACGAGGCATTGGGTTTGACTTTCTTGGACTCAACCACAGTCTGGATGTAGGTGGTTTATTTGATAAGTTTCCTGGCTAAAGTTTCAAGGAGACTGGCAATTATTCTCAAGGAAATGCTATCTCTTTAGCTTAAGAACAGCTTTTCATACCCAAATTTCAGGGATCTGGTGGATCCAAAACATTAGAAGTGGAACTGTTTTCTGTCAGGTAGTCTCATCCTCTATAGGTAGAAAAGAAAAACAATTTATTCGAGTCATAAGAGGAATCAAAGAGATTTCCTATTCCAAAACCCCTTCACTTTTTCAGATGAGGAAACAGAGGCCCAGAGAGGTTAATTGAAGTGATACCAAGTGCTTGCTCTGCAGTGGAGCGGGAATGGGACCCTTGGTTTAGTGAATGAAACACGATTCCTTAAACATTCTTGCCTGCTTATAAATTACACTTTAAGTCCTTGATTACGTGGAGACTCTGTGAGCTTGGCTGAGCGTTACTGTTCACAAGTGTATCTTTTTACTTAAGGATTAGAAAAAGTGTGCTGACTTAGCCCTGGTGAGCTTTGATCTTGCCCAAGGTCAATGTTGAAAACCTCTTTTGTGAAAGAGAAACAGGAAAATCCAGTATGAGACTTCACATACATATTTATTCTCCTGATAAGCTTCACATTTCCTAATACTGTAGCTTTCACTTCCCCTCTTAATGATTTGATTGTGTCTACCTCTCCATCATGACTTCAGTTTCTCTGAAATGGCATGAGTAATGGTCTAAGTCTAAATCTGCCTTACTCAGTCATTAGATATTTGACTGTAGTCTGTATTATCTAGTTGCTGTTTAACATATAATTCTTCGTTGGTTACTTTTTTTTCTGAGTTTCACACCAGCCCTAATTATAAGCTACTTAAAGGCAATGGGCTTAGCTTAGTGTCTTTGACATCATTAATTCTAAATAACATTCCTGAAGCTACTTGAAAACAAAAATTTTATGAGGTGAGTTACTTAAAAGTAATTGTGGCCAGACGTTATTTATTGTTTTGGCAAAGACGAATTTCCACATGTCAGAATTGCATGGAGCAAGGTGTTTGTACAGTTGCACAAGCTCATCTTTCCCAGGGATTTCTGTGTACAGATCAAACTTCACAAACATTTTTCTTTTTTAAATTTTATTGAGGTCACATGGGTTTATAACATTACATTAATTTCAGGTGTACATCATTATATTTTGGCTTCTGTATAGACTGCATCGTATTCATCACTAAAAGTCCATTACCATCCATCACCAAACACATGCGCCTCTTTCCTGTTTTGTCACCCCTACCCTGGTAACCACCAATCTGTTCCCCACATCTATATGTTTGTTTCTCTACAAACATTTAGTCATCCCTTTCTTGATTCCTTTCTTCCTAGAATCAATTATTTGAATTACTAGGTGATTGACTGTCTTCTAAAAAGGGCTGTTTTGGAAATTTCTAGCTATTCCCTGTTCTTCATAATGGACATGTATGTTCTCAAAAGAAACGACCATGATGTGTTGTGGCTAATGTTTTGTGGACGATGTTCTCCAAAATTCCTGTGTATTTACTTACGGATAGTGGACTGTAGCTGAGATGGGAAGCACTGCTCTGGGCTTGATTCCATCCCATCTATATGAAGACATTGCTTGGCCACTAATCCTATGCCCAGAGAATATTTTCACTTTGTGAATATGCCTTTAAGACAGAAAATTAAAAGGCTTAAAACCACCAAGCAATTTCAAGAGGTGGGTAAATTCTTTATTGTGCTTCTGTTGACATCTCTGTTCTCAAGGTTAATTACACATTTGGTTAATTGGTTTAATTAGTTAATTGGTTTGCTTAGCCTGCCTCCCTGGTGAGAATTACAAGACCCAGTGAACTGCCAATTCACGCATGGATATGCCCTTTCATGGTTTGTGGTCTATAACCAAGGCACACACACTGCTTACTTTAAAGAGTTTGTTTTGGGAGAATTTACTTCTTGTTCTCTGAAACAGGTTTTCTCATTCTATAGGACACAAGTAGGGCAAATGCCAGTTTACAGCCAATTCCAGAAAAGTGTGCTTTTCTTCAGCAAGAGAGATGGGAATGGCACGTCCTGGAAGCAGGAGATGTGGTTGCACAGAACGGCTGTTGGCCAGGAGCTGGTGCATATCAGCTCAAGGTTTGGAGGCGTCCTCCTTGCAGGGTGTGTAGCCTGTCCTCTCCCATCAGCAGAGAGGACCAGAAAAAGCAACGTGCTTCAGTGTATCAATTCCTAATGCTAACGTTTTCTGAATAACAAATAAAAATGAATTCTTTCTAGATTGCTGGTGGAATAAAAAGAAACAGAAAAATAGTTTTTAACCACAGATGGGTTTTATAGTTATAGACTGAGTCTCTAATCATTTCTAGTCCTTTCTATTTGCAATTTGCTTAAAATCATATTTTTCCCAGGATGACTTTCTAGATGTTGAACAAATTATTAGCATATCTCGTTTGGCATCCTGGGGATCAAAGCTTGGAGAAGACAAGCTTCAGGATCCTTTTCTCTGATGAGTTACAGATAGAGTGGAGTAAGTTGAGGGCTAGTCTTGCCGCTCATATTCACTCACACAGGTCTGAAATGTCTGGGAAGAACATGGCTAGAGATTTTAAAGCTGGCTCTAGGTCCTTTTTACCAGGGAATGAAGCCTATTCATTTTAGGAATGATTTTTTTTTTTAAAGATTTTATTTTTTTCCTTCTTCTCCCCAAAGCCCCCCGGTACATAGTTGCATATTCTTCATTGTGGGTCCTTCTAGTTGTGGCATGTGGGACGCTGCCTCAGCATGGTTTGATGAACAGTGCCATGTCCGTTCCCAGGATTCAAACCAACGAAACACTGGCCAGCCTGCAGCGGAACGCGCGAACTTAACCACTCGGCCATGGGGCCAACCCCCAGGAATGATGTTGTTTTGTCCTAACCATCTCTAATTGTTGGGTTTCTCATTTCAATCCGCAGGATTCGCAAGTTTGTAACCTCCTTTATCAGATTTGCCTAAGAATCGTCTTTCCTTTCCCCATAATTAGAGTTTTTTGTAATCTTCAATCAAACTTTTCTTTGAACAAGCTTAATTACATCTCATTCCAGCTTTATTGACCAATGTGGTGAATTGAACTTTTTTCTTCCATAATATTACTTTATGCGCTTTAAAGGCAATTATAGCTCTTTTCATTTTCCTTCTTTCAATGGCCAAATATCCCTTTTAAAAATTATAATTATTTAAAAAATCATAGAAGTCATATAACAGTAGTTCTATTTGGGCTTTGTTTTTCCTTCTGAATCAGCCTTTATATTGCTCACAACAAATCATACTTCAAGTGACATTTTCTTTAGATTTGAGGTTTGAAAACCAAACATGAGGCCAGCATCCTATAACCAGTGCGGAAGTCTGTGGCAGAAGTTCTCATGCTTTCTGCCGTGTGTGGAACTCTTGTTCATACATCCCAATGTCAGAGGCCATTTCCTCCTTTTTTTTAGGGAGGCTTGGGGGAGAAAGGCGGGTGGTAACAGTGTCTCATTGATGACTCATGTTCCTGTGTCTGTGAGCATTGGGTGAGTGGCAGAACTCTCTGGAACAGTGTTCTCAGGGTGGGCAGCCTTACTTACTGCGGTCTGATTCCTTCTGCTTTTTTATCCCTTTCTGTTGAATTCTGGGTAGGTGTTCAAATAGCATCACAACCTTAGAGGAAACAGGAAATGAGATCAGAATTCAAGCAGAAAGACCAGAATAGGGGAGAAAAAGAAAAAAGAAAAAAAAACACAGCAAAACAGAGGCAAAGAGGGTGACTGAAGGCAGAGAAAGAAACGAGATGCATAGAAACAACATTGAGAAAAATGTGAAGCGCATGGAATTGTATTTAAAAAGTTCTGTTATTCGTGCCTTTGCATTGATGGAAAGGAGATGGCTTGGTGGCCAACTCTAAAATGCTCTAGCTGTGGATTTATGGGCCCAGACATGTTCAGTGTGAAAGATGTTTCAATCATCTGCTGACTGTTCCTGGCATGTTGGCAAAGGGTAACTCTGTAAGTTCTGTGCCCGAGGGTGGGCTGTGTGGAGGAGGAAGGGGCGGGAGAAAAGGAGGAGAGAGGAGCCCCAGAGAAGGGTGAGGTGGTTCTGCAGGGATGCCAGTGGCCAGTGAGTCAGCAGGCCAGCTGCGGGACTGAGTTGATCGGATGTTGAAGGAAAGTGCTCACAGGTGGCACGAGCAGGGCTAGGGGATGGCTGGCCTCCCTGGGGCCACAGGAAAGATGCAGTTATATGGCTCAGTTTCCTGTGGGCTGCACTCTACTTAACGAAACAGCTAGGTGAGCAGGGATTCCATGAGAATTAGCCAATATTCCCACGCTGCCTTTTCACCCTGTGAAATTATTAACTGCAGGTGTAACTATCGCGGTTCCTTGTAAACTAATCAACTCTTCCGATGAGAAGATTTTTGTTTTCTTGCTCTTATCCAATACTAACATACACTGTTAGTGTCAACTGTAAACTAACATTAAATATTTGCCTTGGAGGCCAGTAAAGCCAGAGACAGGATCGAAACTTGGATCCCACATGCCCCTGGTTTCACCATCTGTGAAACTGTCAGGAGAAATGATGAAGGTGATATTAATCCAAACTGGCTTCCTGGCCACTTCTAGCACCTTCAGCTTCTCTTCTCTTATGAGCCCAGCATTCCGTTCGGTGCTGGAGATACTAAAACTACTGCTGCGACCACTCTGTCTTCTAGCGATGGAAATAATAAGAGCCAACCCTCCCATGTACTTACTATGCACCAAACACTGTTCTGTATACTACCTCCTACATGCATATTCAATCATTTAATCCTCCAAACAATGGGGAATGTTGTGTTATATTATTCACATTTTACAAATAGGAAACTGAGACACAGAAAGGTTACAATTTCCCCAGGTCCCACAATAGGAAGTAGCAGAACAGGGACATAAGGTTGGCGGAATAATGACCATCGAGATAGATTCACGCCCTGCCTTCAGAGAGCTGGTAGTCTAGTAAGGGAGATGGACCATTAAACACCCTATGGCAGTTGAGTGTGGTCAGTGCCAGAGCAAAGGAACACACAGCAGAGCCGACCCACTAAATACGGAGGTCAGGCGAGGCTGCCCAGAAAAAGTGTCCTAAGAGCTGTGTCTGATGGTCGGGGTTTGGAGGAAGCGCTGGGCAGAGTGCGGGGTAAACGGTCTGCTGAGAAAGGATGCTGTAAGTCCAAAGATGAAAAGAAGCTGACTACGCTTGGGATGTTACAAATGAGGCGTGTGGGGTGGTTTGAGGCAGGAGGCAGCAGCCATATTGGGGAAGACACTGTGAATCACATTAAAGACTGGACCTTATCTCCATAGCTAAGGGAGGTATCATAGGGTGTTGAGTGGGGAATTCACATTTGGTTGAATATGAGCAATTCACATTTGGTTGCTGTGGGAGAATTGGATGGAGTTTAGATTAGACGCAGAGAGATCTGAGAAGAAACTGTAGAAATAGGGATGAGAAAAAAACAGTTCCTTGGACTAGGGTAATGGCCATGAGAATGGAAAGAAGATGGAATTGAAAGCTAATGAAGAGTTAGGGCTGATAAATGTAGTGGTTGGCTGGAAGTCAAGGATTCAGGCGTGGGTAACTGGGTTGATGGTGGTACATGTGCTGAGGGAAGGAAGCGGTCAGACCTTCTTGTTCCCTCCCGCTGCAGCCCTCTCATGTCCTGTGTTGAACCTGGAAGGGTGGGCTTTAACTAATCAAGACAGAAGACTGATGAGCTTCCATAATAAATAGAGGAACCCTGGAAGACCTGTGTCGATGATCATGTTGGTGCCTTGCCCAGGCCATCTTTGTGTGGGGGCGCCATCCTCCAACTACATAAGCGCTCGAGTGGCTAGAGATTTACAGCTGTATAACCCTCTCCAGGAAAATGGTCTTGATTCACAGGAGCTGTTTTGTCTGGAGATGCCTGGGCAGATACTTGAAGATCTCTCCCCACCAGACACAAGCTGAGGGCTGGCCAGTGAACTAACAGATATGGTGATGGAAAGACCCAGCATCCTTAATTCAAGGTGGGACAACTCTGTGGTTTGATTGATGGTTCCTCGACCCACTCATCCAATGGACTAGCCTAAGACTAGACTTTACAGGAGACCACATCTTGTCTCCCCTCCTTCCTCTTCCTTGTCTTGCTTCTCTCACTTCCTGTTATCGACTAAAGTGTGTTCCCTCAAGTTTTATATGCTGAAGACTCAACCCCAGGACCTTTAAAGAGGCAATTAAGTTAAAATGAGGCCTGTTAGAATGGGCCCTAATCCCATGTGACTGTTGTCCTTATAAGAAGAGGGCACACACAGAGGCACCAGGGGAGCCCACACACAGCGGGACAACTACGTGAAGAGGCAGCAAGACGAAGGCATCTGTGAGCCAAGGACAGGTTTCCTTAGGAGAAAACCAGCCCTGCCAACGCTTTGATCTTGGATTTCCAGCCTCCAGAATTGTGAGAAAATCAGTTTCTGTTGAGTGAGCCACCCACTCTGTGGCATTTTGTCATGGCAGCTCTAGCAAACTAAAATGCTCCCTTGCATGTTTTTCCTGAAGGGGACTCCCTCAGTAAACCACAAGCACCGGGATCCCGGTCTTAGGCTCTGCTTCTGGGGAACGTGACCAGGACACCGGAGCACTGAGGGAAAAATGTTTGGATTGTGTGCCAAATGTGTCAGACCTTTGTTGGTTATTTTATTAACTTGTTAGTGGAAAGTTAACACCCGGGAAACAGAAAGGCCAACTAGAGGCTCCCGGGTCCGTCTAGTCTGGAGCTGGTCCAGGCTTTAGAGGAGGGAGTCCCCCCTGAGTTTCAACTGTGGCGAGGGCTCTCTTTTGCTCCATGGCTCAGCTTTCCATGTCTTAAGAAAATCTAAGTTAAAATAAGTTCTAATGTACACATAAATTAATTTGTTTCTGGTTAAAATCAGCAAGAAATGATTGAAACCAATTTCAGTCTATTAAAGCATAAACATCTTTTTAAAATTTCTTCCTGCCAAATGCATTCCACTCAGTTGAGCCCTATGGCTGTGCATGCAGGAAAGCAGCGGAGAGACAAAGCAGGTTAGAAAACCCAGATCAAGTTCTGATTCACCAGGTGAGGCATTTTAGGCCCTTTACTGTGCTCAGCTTCAGGGTTTTTTGCTTTGTTTTTTTTTTTTTTTTTAACAAAACGTAACAGAAAAAAGGAGTCCAAGACCTCTCTGAGTCCCTCCTCCCTCAAACTTTCTAAATATTCTGACAATTAAACCGGGACATTCCAGACAAAGGCCTCGTGACAGATTCTCGGGTTGTCCAATCAGAGGAGCCTCCCCTCAGTGGTCTGCGTGTGGTCACCACCCAGCCCAATGCACCAGCTTTCGTTCCGAACTTCAACTCTCTTTACCTTTCTGTCCTCAATTCCCCCCGCTGGCTCTGCGCGTCAAACGAACCTCTCCAAACAGACCTGGAGTCTGGCTCAGCCGCATTTATTGAAAACCCATTATGTCCTGTTTACTTATTCTGCAATCAGAGCCTGCACATTTCTGATACACGCTAATGGGAAAGTTTTGGCCGAAGAGGAGTCGATTGTTCTGGCTCTGTGCTGTCTCATGATATCAAACATTCATCTGTGGAACCCATCTGAAACCTTTTGTCCCCTGGTAGCTACAGTGGTTAAACTTGAGAGAGAGAAAAAGAGAGAGAGTGTGTGTGTTGGGGGGATGGGTAGTGTTGCTTTTATTAACTTGGGACACTTTAGGCCGTGTTTTCGAGGAGCTGTCAAATTCCCAAAAGTACGCCTTCTTGCGTGCGGTCTATTTTCTTAAGCCTCTGCTGACAGTGAACTGACTGAGAGCCCCGTGCGGTGCCTGGAACGTTGCAGGAAAGAAATGCCTTTTGCCTTTGTCCAGCAGAGCAGTTCCTTACACTCCTCCAAAACCTGCCCCGTGAGCCCCATTCTAAGCGGCTTGAGATGTGACTCGTGAAAACTTATCAAAATGTAGATGAGATGCGCTAATTTTTTTTATATGCACTATGACAATGGAGAAACAACTTCATTTTCAAAGCACAATGACAATGTAACTCCTAAAAATACACTCCTGGAGGATGAAGTCTATGCCTCGTTGTTTTTTCTGTTGTCCCAGTATTGAACTGTGTGAGGCACATAGTAGGCCATTAATAAATAAAGTGATGAGTAATGAAACGTGGCCTTGAGGCTCAAACTCTGGTTCATGCTTCCGCTGACAGAACAATATTAATCCTGCCTCTTGCAACTGGTAGTAGGTTAAGTGTGATAGAAAATTGTCCATTAACCCAGCATCATATGAGGCCGCCTGCCCTCTCCTCTATTACGCTAGTTCATTTCTTCGTAGAATCCACCGCCTTCACAAATAGTCCCACACATTCTGTTGTGGGCATTTATTATTTATTGCTCTAACCACAACGTGAGCCCCAGAGGACACAAACTGTGCATCTTTTTTTTTTTAAGATTTTATTTTTCCTTTTTCTCCCAAAGCCCCCCAGTACATAGTTGTATATTTTTAGTTGTGGGTCCTTCTAATTGTGGCGTGTGGGATGCTGCCTCAGCGTGGCCTGATGAGTGGATTCGAACTGGCAAAACCCTGGGCCAGTGAAGCACGGCACCCAAACTTAACCACTCAGCCACAGGGCCGGCCCCTCTGTTCACCTTAATTGTAACTAATCCCACCACCTAGATAGTCTTGGGAACATATAGGTGGACAATATCAATTTTTGTTGAATGAATAAATGTATAAACGAAGAACAAATGCAGAGGATGTAAAAGTATCACCTAATTAAATAAATACGAATTGAGGAAGTAATATGTGTACCGTATTGAAAGACCCTTTCAAAGAACCAGATTCCGTTTTCAAGGAATTTGTAAGCTTCTTGGAAAGAAGAAACAGATTTTGATGTCCCCTCTGGCCTTCTTGATAGGACTTGCCATCTACCTCCTGGAGCCATAGTTGTTCCTCTGGCGTTGAAAATGGATTCACACAAAGCATTTCACATGTATGAAGTTCTAGAACAGGGAACACTAATCCATGGCGACAGAAACCAGAACGGTGCTTGCTTTATTGGGTAAGAAGGAGGTGGAATGGACTGGAAAGGGGCACAAGAGAACTCACTGGGATGTTGAAAAGTTTTTGAAATTGATTTGGGTGGTTGTTTACATGTGTGTATGCAATTGTCAAACCCCAGTGAACCACAAAGACGGGCGCGTTTCACAGTCTTCAAATTATGCCTCAATTAATTAGTTAGTGGACAGTGCTTGAGATCAGCAGGATAAAGCTCGTTTCTATCCAAGCACACTTGCTGCATCTTCACTCGTCCCTGACCAGATCCCAGTGCCCCAGTGGACTCCCCTTTCCGGCACTGACATGAGGGAGAATAAGTTCTTGAAAACTGCTAAATCATCCTAGGTTGGTTTGAGTTACCAAAGTGGGCAGAATAAATGTTATTTCTCCAAAAAAGTGGTAAGTTTGCACCTTGCCTGAGGCTAAGGACCTTAATCTTTCGGGAAACTGAGGCCCAGATAAATCAAGTGATTTTTCCTAAGGCCTTAGTAAGGCCATACAATCAACTGTAGCAGACCTGGGTTTAAAACTCAGACCAGTTCCCTCACCCCTTCCCTATATGGAAGCCCAGTTTTCTTTCCATTATAGTGTGTGGAGCAGGAAAGAATCTTTCCTTAGACCAACCTAGGTTCTGATCCCTGATCTATCATGTATCCGTGCCTCAGTTTCCACATCTATTAAATGGAGATATGGTATTTACCTGTGGTTGGGACTAAATGAAGTAATGTCTATCAACACTCAGTGCTTAATAACTCTCAGCCCCACCTCCTTCCGACCCTGTTCATTACTAATTCTCCTGTCAGCCCCTTCTCCTTCCAACTCTTTCATTACTAATTCTCCATACTTCCTCCCTATACACAGCCGTTGATGTTGATTCATAATGTTATAATATAATGAATCAGCTCCTTAAATAAATATTTGCCTTCATGAGAATTAATAACCCTAACTGTTGAAGTTGAGTTTAAAGTGTTCCCCAAGCCTCTTTTTCCCCATCCTAGCAAACTCTTGATCCAATAAGAAAACACATCTCACAAACATGACAAACCACAGCCTATTGCAAAGAAAGCAGGTATATTTCTTTTTAAAGAAAATAAGTGACAAGATAAAAACACTTGAATTTCTAGCAGACTTTCTGTCATTGGCAAATCATTTTACTCTCCTGTGTCTACTTAAGGACCCATCGAAATAAAAATGGCTATTTCTCTTGCAAAGTTGAGAATCCTAGGAATAAATCATTATTACTTTCCCTATCTAAATACTTTTTCAGAAAATTTTTGGGTCCTGTGTCAGAGTGCCACCTAGTCCCTTGGGTGACCTTGAGGACGTTCCAAAGCTGAGTCCCCTTAGGCCCCTTAATATAACAGACTCTCAGCTTGGAACGTCGGACAGGGAGGCATTTATCTTGCTCCCTCATCCCATCAGCAGCTCCTTCTCCTTCACTATGCACCAGTTCTGTCCCCTCCCCAACGATTCCAACCTGGCAACAGCTCCTCAGAGGGTTGACCAGGCAACTAGAAGCACAAATGGCCAAAAAAAAAAAAAAAGATTTCATAGACTTTACGGAAGAAAAGCAAGCAGTCCAGAATAGAGTGATTGATACACTCCCTGCCCTCGCTTCCCACCATGCAAGACCTCGGCCTTGCCAAGAAGGGCTCTGTCAGAAGACAAGGCCAGAGAAAGCCACAGGAGAGAGATTGTCCCCAGCATCCTCACAGCTACAACTGTAGATGTGGCCCATCGTGATCTAATGTTATGCATAAAGATGTGGCTTATACAGTGTTCAACGTTCCTGCAGCAGGAGCTTCAATGGCGTCCCACTTTGTATTTCGAGATGGCATCAATAGGCTCTAAGAAATGACACCCTGCACACAGGACCACACAAAACAAATACACTCATCAAACCCCCACGAAAGTCAGGCCAAGCGGAAAAACAAACTCCGACCTTTCTCACTTAAATGGGACTGAACTTGACTGGGAAACTCGAATGTTCCCTTGGTGATAGCAAACACCAAAACTCCACTCTTTCTGGGGCCATCTCTCCAACTGTGTACCTTTGGGGGGTGCCTAGGGGATTTATGCTAGTCATATGCTTATGCTTAAAAAAGAGCACATCCTCTAGATACTTGCTGAGGTTCTCAGATTGATCTTCAGCACAAATTATTCCTCGTAATCACATGAGAAGAGAATTTGGTGTAGGGCTTTGATTTTCCAGGAAGACCCAATAATTGTTGGACTGTGCATAGCACAAACTGTCTTAGTTTTAAGTTAGTATTGAGACAAGCTTTAGAAATTATATAGCCAAGATAATTTTATGTATTTGCTTTATTTCACATATCAAAGAACTAGTATATGATAAGGTCCCAGAGCCCATGTGATGGAAGATGAGGGCCTCAAACCTGGAGCTCAAGATTCTCAAGTCTCCTGGTGCCTTCCTCTCTTCTTGGAGTTGGGAGGCAGAGCAAGGCCAGAGAAAGAGAAGGTGCTAGTTGCTGCATCTTTCTCACAAAGAAGGTGAATATGCGGGCACGGACAGTTAATTCTATTTCTGTCCTACAAAAGATAGAAGTGGAGAATACTCACTGATCTGGCTCTCAACGTTATTTTCAAATTAAGAAAAACAAATAAAAGAATTCCATGGAAATCTCTTTCACTTGGGTTCACCAGAAACATTGGGACTGACAGCTAACAAAAAATAGGTACTCTTTGTGTCATTTTCACGTGCTTCGCAAAATTTTAATAGAATATAGAGAGTTCTGCAAAGTGAGCAATGAATCAATAAATAACGGCAACTTCCCTCTTAGTGGGCGCGGAGGGATTGTGGTTTAGCTCTACCAGCTGTTATCAACAGTCAGATAATAGAGGAACGGGACCTAAATTTTAGGAGTGGCGTATGAGGAGTGAGGGCAATCCCGGGAGATTTGAGGGTGAACAAGGCAAATCCTGACAACAAGAATATGCTGCAAAGTCTACATGCCCGTTAAGAACTTGCTCTTCCAGTATTCTAGGAACCTGGGCTCTCAACTCTCTTTGTCTAAAACTTTGGGTTCCATCTCAGGAGGACTATGAGCCTTTCTTCCAAAACATTTACTCTACAACCAAATGGACTGAAATCTATAAACAGGATTTGGCATGGGCGTGGGGGGTATACTTAGGGAAATTCACTTCCTAGCATGACAGGATTATCTTAAATAATGAATAAGGAGCCATTGACTGTAGAGCTCCTATTGAACCAGAGCAGTATGCTGAGCTCTAGATGTTAATAATAAAACTAAGAGAAATAAAGACGGCACTTGGCCCTACTTCATTCACCAACTGGGAAATGAAATCATGAACACGATTTATAAGTGGTTGGCTGCTTTCCATCAGGTGGAATGCCAAATTTAAAAATAAGAAACTGAGCTTTGAAGTATATATCACAGAGCTTCTTCAATAAATTCCACATTTTACAAAACTGTACACCCAGTTAAGCCTTGCTACGGGGAGCGGGGGCTCGGTTTTCAATTCTTTTTCCCTTGTAAGATATTTGTAAATTCCAGATTAAAGACTACTCTGCTGGTTTTTACTACTGGCCGTGAAAGAAGCCCTCTTGTGGTCAGAAAGTGTACAGATCAAAAAAATGCAAACTTCATTACTTGTGCAAAGTTTCAGGGTTTAGTTTTAACTAAATTAACATTTTCAGCCTCAAATCCAGTTTCTACCAATGTTTTACCATTAGGAAAAGGACGACACAAATAAAAAGCAGTGTTTTAACATACACTCTGAAAGAATAGAGTGCTTAAAAACAAACAGATTAATTGTGAGTTGTGGCTTTAATGAAAGCAGGAAAGCAATCACATTGTATAGATTTCATAACTGCCCCTCCCTGCCACGACATGACTGTGGCTTTTTAAATTAGGTATTGCATCATCATGTGATGAGCAACTTACAACTTGGCTCATTAAGGCTGAAACACGCTCTGGATTTGGAAGATATTAAACCCCTGGAGCTGTAGCATGGCAGTCTGGGATCAGAATTGGTTTGGTTTGCACAAAACCAATCATTTCTCTCCTTGTGCCCCTGTGTTGATTGCTGGATTTGAGAAACAGATCTTTGGCACTTCTCTCCTTTTTCTCTGGGCTTCTGAGAAGCTGGTACTTGGCTTTTCTTTTCCTTCTTTCTTTCTTTTTTTTTTGGTGAGGAAGATTGGACCTGAGCTGACATCTGTTGCCAATCTTCCTCCATCCTGCTTGTGGGACACCATCACAGCATGGCCCAATGAGTGGTACACATGTCTGTGACCGGGGTCCGAACCTGCAAACCCTGGGCCACAAAAGTGGAGTGTGTGACCCCAACCACTACGCTACCTGCCAGTCCTTTGTTCTTGGCTTTTCTGCTGGAGCTGCTATGGGTAAGGCTGGGTTTTGCCAAGCAGGTCTTGCTTTTATTAAAGACCTTTTTTTTGGATGTACTTTTTGTCAAATGAACAATTGTATTGTTTCTAATTTTGAGCTTTTACACTCCATAGTAATAATAGCCAATATTTTTTGAGCACTTATCATGTGCCAGGAACTGTTCTAAGAACTTAGTGAATTAACTTGTTTATCTTTCATAATAATCCTGTGAGCAGGTACTATTATTGCTGCTACCCTGCAGAGAGGGAAGCTAAGGTCCAAGAGGAGGAAGTACATTTCCCTCTCGGTGGCAGACCCAGGATTTGAACCCAGCAGTCTGAACACTTGCTCGCTATGCTCGTCTGTCCTATCAAGTCTGGTCTGTTTCAACTTCTAAATAGCTGTTCTATCTCTTCACCTCTTTCCATGCCCATTGCCGTTACTTGGTTCACCATTTTCTTGGTCCTCTCCAACTCTTCCTCCAGAGTACAATCAGGAAAAATTTTATAATATGCAATGTATTAATGATTTCTTTAAGAAAAACCCAACAATGAAATAATTAAGGATTCATAGGAAGTTGCAAAAAAAAAATGTACAGAGAGATCCCATGTACTCCTCCCCCAATGGTTACATCTTACATAACCACAGGATGCTATCAAAACCAGGAAACTGACGTTGCTACAGTCCACAGCACTTTCTTCCACTTTCACCAGCTTTATAAACATTAATTTGTGTCTGTGTAAAGTTCTATGCAATTTTATCGCATAGGTATATTTGTGTAACCACAAGCACAGTCAAGATACAGAATTGTGCCATTGCCACAAGACTTTCTCATGCTACCCCTTTGTACCCACATTCAACTTCTCCACCAACCCCTGCCCTGTGGCAACCACTAATCTGTTCTCCATCTCTATAATTTTGTTATTTTGAAAATGTTGTGTAAATGGAATCATACCGTATGCAACCTTTTGGAGATGGACTTTTTTCACTGAGCATATTTCCCTTGAGATCCCTCCAAATTGTAACCTGTCTCAAAAGTTCATTCTTTTTCATTGCTGAGTTGTATTCCATGCGGTGGCCATACCATAGTTTGTTTAACCATTCACTCATTGAAAGACATTTGGGTTGTTTCCAGGTTTTGGCTATGAACATTCTTATAGAGATTTTTGCTAAATTACAAAATGTTGATATAAGAAATCAAGGAAAACCTAACAACCCTTTTTTAAGGGCAACCAATTCAATTTCTTCTGCTGAAATCACATTTGTTAATCTAATATTAGCCTCTTTTATGTCTCTTTGTGGGAACCTTCTCTTGACAGAAGTCCTACTTGGGCTCCAAGCTTAGAGTCTTACTTTTCTACTAGAGGGCAAGACAAAATATCATTTACTGGTGTGGTTTAAGTCTCCATATATGGAGCAATGGCATATAGCTTTCACCCTTGCCATTGTCCCCGTCCCTAAAGTGTAGTTTTAGGACCAATGGTTTTCTAAAAGCTAAGTATGTTCTCGACCAACATGGTCCAGTATGGTAGCTGCAACCCACATGTGGCTATGGAGCCTGCAGTGTTTCTTTTTTTTGGTGACAAAGATTGGCCCTGAGCTAACATCTGTTGCCAATCTTCCTCTTTTTGCTTGAGGAAAATTATCCCTGAGCTAACATCTGTGCTAATCTTCCTCCCTTTGGATATGGGACGCTACCACAGCATGGCCTGATGAGCAGTGTGTAGGTCCACACCTGGGATCTGAACCCACGAACCTGGCCTGCTGAACCCAACCACCACACCACTGGGCCAGCCCCAAGCCTGCTGGATTCTTAATTGACATATGCTGAAACTGTAAAATACATACCAAGTTTGAAGTCCTATGATGAAAGAAAGAATTTAAGATATGTTGTTAGTATATTTTTATATTGCTTACATGTTGAAATATTACTTTGTATACATTAGATTAAATACTGTATATTATTAAAAATTAATTTTATTTACTTCTTTTTACTTTCTTTAATGTGACTAGTAGAAAATTTAAGCCACTAGTAGTGGCTTGTACGATATGTCTGGTGGACGGTGATGCCCAGTGGGAAATGAAGGTCTGGGGCAGCTAAGTAAGCTGCCCTAAGCTAAGCTAAGTCACACTGTGAACACTTTATGTGATGTTGCCTGTTTATGCCTGTGTTCATTCCAATGACTACTAGTTGGCTAGGTGTCAATGTCATGATTTTGTATTAGACCCTGAAGGCAGGAAGAGGTCCTTGTGCTTTTCTTGATGGGACAGGCAGGGGCTGTCCAAACACTTCCGGATAATGGGCTTCATTTCAGGATGCCACGATGCTTTCCTTTTGTGCCTCCCGGATGCCACTGCCATATGGCAACCTTGCTTCATGTGTTCTACCTGGTACAGATATGTTTAAACTGCCTTCTACCTTCCTCTTTTCTCCCATATCTTTTGTTAGTCCTTAAAGCAGGTACTAGAAGCTGTGTTTTTAAACCCATTTCAGAATTTGTATTGTGTCCTAAATATGTCTGGTTAATAATGGCTAACATTTATTCAACATTATGCTAAATACTGTACCATGAATGATATCATGTCGTTTTCATATCAACCCAATGAGGTACATACTAGCATGGTTCCATTTCAGAGATGAGGACACTGAGGCTAAATTGCCAAGTAAGCACAGACAGAAAGGGTGTACGCCAGAATTCTAGTCCTTGCTATCTGGTTCTTGAATTCCTGCTCTTGACCACCATTTTGTATTGCTCTTTCAGTGGGTCAATTGCTCTCAATAGAGGAATGAGTCCTCTATTCACATGAGAAATTTTATTCAAAGATCAGGTACTCATTTTCTAAAATATCTCCATAAAATCCACAGAGCATAACCTTTTATAAACTGTGTAGTAATCACACAACACATACCATCTCGAAAGTCTTAGAATCTGTTTGGCGTCTATGGACTTTCCTTTCACTCCATTCGAGGGTATTCTTTTCAGGGGAAGATGTCTGTGCCCAGAACAATAGTGATGGGTTTTGCTGTATGACTTCCAAGTTCTAAGGTTTCTTCTATCTTCTCTGTATTTACATGCTTATTTAAAGTGACTTGTTTGTGTGGAAGACTGGAGTCCGTGATCCACCATGGATGCAAAAGTCTTGGATATCCTGCTATACCCTGTGATGACTAAATATTAGAGCTGAAGGAGGTTGATTTTCTACTGGAGGGGTCAGCGAATGTTTTCTGTAAAGCCCCAGATCGTAAATATTTTAGACTTTGCAGGCCATATGGTCTTTGCCGCAACTGCTCAACTCTGCCATTGCAGAATGAAAGCAGCCATAAACAATATGTAAACGAATGGGCGTGGGTGTGTTCCAATAAAACTTTATTCACAAAAACAAGGGGTCATAGTTGGCTGACCCCTGTTTGAATGAAATGCTTTCCTTTTTTGATTGAGGAAGAAGTCCCGGATCAAGCAGCTCGCTCAACTTCAACTGCTGGTTTGTTGCAGAACAAGGTCTAGAAATCAGGTCTCCTGACTATCAGTGTTTTTTCCTACTGTTATACATATTCATATTTAATTTCCTTTGGCATCTTTTTTTAAAAATTAGGAAAATTTCAAACATTCAAAAAGAAGAATAATATAAAAATCAGCTGCATGTAATCATTACCAAGCCTAAGAAAAAAATTACAAATATGCTCAAAGCTTCCTGTGTCCCCTCCCCAATCTCTACCCGCTAGATAACCACGACCCTGACATTGACATGCCCTCGCTAGTTCTCCTCCTTTACAACATACTCGTGTCTCCCAAAACAATGTGTAATACAGTTTTGCATATGTTAAACTATGCAAATGGCAGCATACTGTATATATCCTTCCTCACTCTCCCGCAATGAAAAATAAACAATAATTTTAGAGGAAGCATTTTTTTGTGATAGCAAAAGGTTAGAAACTTAAATTACCATTAGCAAGAAAACGGATAAATAACATTTGGTAAACAATTAAATTTTTTTTCTAAAATTCCTGATTAGAAAGGGATTGTTTTTTTAAAAGAGAATTGGCAACACGACATGCATAGAACATTCTTTGAATCTAAGGCCACTTGTAAAGATGTGGGGCCAAACTTTCAGCTGAGTGACCTTGGGCAAGTTATGTGCCTTCTCTGGACGTCCATCTGTAACACTGGAATGAACAATAGTACCCTCCTCTTAGGGCTTTGGTTAAGGTATGTAACATGCCTACAACAGTCCCTGGAATACAATGTTAGCCCTTATTGCTTTTCATATCCATAATTTAAAGTTTAAACTTTTAAGCTTCCATATTAGGAATGAAGATAATGAAATATACCGAACAAACCTGCAGATGCTAATTAGATAGAGTTGCTAATTCTCCAGACTAAGCGCCAGCATAAATTTGAAAACGACCTTGATAAATTAGGAGTGTTGTTGAAGGGAATGTTTGCTGAGGAACACAAATTCAGTAAATAGGTGTGGCATAAAATGAAATCAGAAAGACCCCTGAGAACAAGATGGGCTCCGTGTGGCTAAGTGGGACCTGATAACAAATGGAGTCAAGCGGCCACGACATGACCGGGATGCAATCATGTACCCTGTTCTGGGAAAAACCACAGAATGTGCTCTTAAGCTTTTGACTCTGCCAAAGTTCCTGATTTTACAAAAAGTCCCTAACAGCTACCTGGAGCTAATCAATAAAACTGTGCCCTGTGCCAACCAATCAGAACTAAGCAGGCTTGCATCCCTCAGTTGCCTAAGTGGACCTGAGTGGGAACCTGGGCAGGAAACCTTTTTAAAAACGGCCCCCTTCTTATGTTCTCCCAGAGTATACTCTTGGTTTGCTGGGAAGGCCACGTCTCCCAAGCTGTTTGAGCAATAAACCGTTCCTAACTAAATTCTTATATGCCAGAGATTTTTGTTGACTTAGGTCTGAAAAGAAATACCATTAATTACCATCCACAGATAGGCACTGAGAAGGGACTAGAGCGTGGATGGGAACCCAGGGGTCCAGCCGCTGGGTTGCAACGTAGGCCTCCCCCTGCCCGAACGGGATCATCTCAGGCAAGTGCCTGAACCTCTTCAAGCCGAGATCCCTCGCTGTTAAATGTGGATAATGACAGACCTCCCGCCAGGGCGGTTGTGAGCCGCTAGCACAGGTCAACGAAGTTAGATGCTGCAATTACTGTTGCTGTTGTCGAGATTATTACAAGGTACAAGTTTGGTGACAAAACAACCTGGGTGGAGTGGACTCAGTTTACTAAATGAACATTCCTCGGAAATGGAGTAGTTCTGTGGGAAAAAGCCAGCAAGATGCTGAAACGCCACAAGTCAAATGGGAGCGGGTGAACAAATCTCTCCTGTGTGTTTTGTTTCTTAAGTGTTGTACCTTAGTCCAAACTTCGCTAGAAAACACATTTCTTTGGTTTGCTTGTTTCTGCTGTTAAAAAAGGAGGTGAAGAAACCAAAGACACAAAAATGTTGTAAAGAGGGACAATTAGTTCTATGAGAAAAGCTTCAAGGGTTTGGGGTTGTTTGGTCAGGAGAAAAGCAGGCTGAGGGAAGCTTAATGACAATCTTTAGGTAAATGAAAGGTCTTAACGTGTGGAATGCGCGCCAGTTTTTCATCAGTTTTGTGGAGGACCAAATTAGTGGACACGGACTTAAATTAAAGAGCAGGGATTTCATATCCATAACAAGTTCACAAAAGTCACAGCGACCGACTGTTGCCAGGAGCTGCCAACAGAGAAAGGGAGTTGGCATCAAGAGGTCTGAAGCAAAGCAAAAACCAAAGTATGTCATTAAGATGCTCTTTCTAAAATCTCTTCCAGGCCAATAGGTCTGTTCTTCTTTGGATCTCACTCCAGGCAAAGAATGTAAAAGCTAGTGTAAAAAGTCATATAATTTTGTTATTTTCAGCTCAAACAAACTGGTATTTTTTCTCACTGATAGCTAGGATGTTTATCAAGTCCATCTGTTTCTCCTGGCCTCTGTTCCTCTGGCTCCATTAGACATTCCTGTTAAAGCAGCCCCTGGATGTTTACATCTAACAGACTTCTCATCTCCTTACCTCTGGTCTGCCCTCCTGGGACGCATCCTCATGTCTCCACTCAAAACTACTCGTCTGCTTCCTCCATTCTCTAAATTCTGTAAGTTGCATGTATTTATTTCCTCTTTTATTTCTATTTCTAGGACTCAGAATCAAGTGATGTCTGGACAGCGTTCATGGTCATCTGCTGTCACATGCGGTTACATTTTGTAATCCAGATGTATCCATTTCTGAGAAGCATTTCTAAGGTGTATTTTCTATCTCTCAAAATGTACACATTCAGCCCTTTCATAAAAATATGATTAAAGTTCATTCTAAAATTATAACACTTATGAGTACAGAATAGCACGATACGGTATGGTATATGCAAGGGTTTGGTAAACGACTGCCATTGTCAAATCTGGCCCTCCTCTTGTTTTTGTCCCTCTTGCTGGCTAAGAATGGCTGTTACATTTTTTAAATATTTGAAAAGACACTAAGTAGGAAGCAACACTTACAGCTGGCACCCTCAGTTCTCCTGTTCCTTAGAGCCATGAAACCACGTGGCAAAGGAGGAGAAGAAGCAGATGAAGAGGTGCAAGGAGGAAAATCCGGCCTCATTTCGGACAAATGAATATGTCCAGAAGTGGAAATTCACATGCGGGAGAATTAAGTGATAATTCTCACAATGTGTTCACAATAAGTGCTCACAGTGAGTGTTCATTGAATTTAATAAAGTGCTTTCCCAGGACACACGTGCTCTGTGTGTGTGTCTGTGTGTGTGTTCATATTATAATGCAGGATTTGTAAACACATGATTTTTATAATACAGCTCAGAGATCTATACAGCGGACCAGGAGCCAAGAGGCAAAGGTTACAATCTTTTCTCTCATTCCACACATTAGTACGTCACACAACAATCTATTTCTAGAACAACAGTTCTGCTGAGTTCAACAAGCATTTCTTGGTTGCCCATTAGGTGCCAGGCACTGTGCTAGGTGCTGAGGATGCAACGAAGAGGGAAGCCTGGTCCCTAGCTTTGGGAGATTGTAGTGGGAATTTGTATCCTCTAGAGCTGTGGTTTTTGCTATCAAAACTGTAGGCTTATGACCTAGCAATTCCCCTCCCAGGTGTATACTCTAAAGAACTGAAAACAGGTGTTCAAAGAAATACCTGTACGTGAATGTTCATAGCAGCACTATTCACAATAGCCAAAATGTGGAAACAACTTTGTCCATCAATGGATGGATGGTAAACAAAATGTGACATATACATACAATGGAATACTATGCAACCATGAAAAGGAATGAAGTTCTGATATAAGCTACAACATAGATGAACCTTGAAAACATTATGCTAAGTGAAAGAAAGAAGACCCAAAATGTCACATACTGTATGATTCCATTTATATGAAATATCCAGAATAGGTAAATCCATAGCAACAGAAAGCAGATTGTTGGTTGCCAGGGGCTGAGGGGAAGAAAATGGAGAGTGACTGCTTAATGGGTATAGGGTTTTCTTTTGGGATGATCAAAATGTTTTGGAGATAGAGGTTATGGTTGCATAACATTGTGAATATGCTAAATGCCACTGAATTGTATTCTTTAAAATGGTTAGTTTTACGTTATGTGAATTTCACTTAAAAAAACCTCTGAAACTGTAGGCAGGTGGACTTGCAAATCCACCACAATCATAGTATTAGCCAATACTTTGTGCTTACCATGGGTTGTGAAACTCTTCAGTAGATTATCTTGTGGATCCTCAAATAACCTGGTAAAGGAGACATTAGAGTCAGCATCTTACAGTTGGGCAAACTGAAGTTTAGAACAATCAGGTGGTATATACAAGGTCAGACAGCTTCTAAGAGTCACAAGTGAAGTTCATACTCAGGCAGCCCGAGTCTCAAGCTGGCACTTACAAGCCCCCTGTTCTGACTCCGTGTTTGGTATCTGTTGAACCTCTGTCATTTACTTTCCCCAATGCCTGTTTTCCCTACGTATCCTGCTTTCTACTTCTTAACCTGCCAGCTGAGTCTGAAGGTCAAATGACTTAGGAAGCATGACCTATTTCACCTACTGATTCAAGCTTCCTGCCCACTGGTAACATGGCAGAGGATCTGAGCAGCAGCTGTGGCTTTCCAGACCACCTCTGCTCTTGTTTCTTTCTAGATGAACTCTCTGTGTTCCCATCAAATGCTAGCACCTCCACATGGGCACAAGAGCCCACCTGTGCTCAGCTGTCAAGGACATGCATCAATGATTCTTCCTTTTCTCTTCTACTTGCCAATTTTTCTCTCTTCCTACTGACTTCTACCAGTATATTGAGACTCCATCCACCCTGCAAGCTGTCACCCTACTTCTATTTTCTTTTACAGCAAAAGTCCTCAATATGGTTGTTCATGCTCACTGTCTCCAATGTCTCTCCTGCGCTTCACTCTAGAAGTCTCTCTAGTCAGGTCTTTCTCTAGGCTCCACCAAGACTTCCCTAGTCAAGGTTCTCAAACACCTTCACAATCCTGGATCCCATGGTTAATACTCAGTTCTCACTTGACTTTAACTGTCAGCAGCATTTGATACAGTGACTTCCTCTTCTCCATGGCTTTCTTCCTTGGATTCCAGGACACCTACTCTGTTCATTTTCTCCTCTACTTCGCCTCCATTGCTAGTTTCATCTTTTCTCTCTGACCTGTTAGATTGGAGGCACTCAGAGCTGCATTTTGGAACCTCTTCTCTTCTCTACCTGTGTCACTTTCCTGGTGATGTCCTCCTGTCTCATGACCATAAGTACCATCTGTATGCTAATGATTCCCAAATTTAAACCTTTAGGCTAGACAGTTCTTCTCCAGACTCACATATCCAAGTGTCTACCTTACATCTCCATGTGATGCCTAACAAATATCTCAAACTTAAGGTATTTCAAACGGAATTTCTAGCCTTTCCTAAATGCTGCTTTTCCCACAGTTCTTCCCATCTCAGCTGATGACAGTGTCAGCCTTTCAGTTGCTCAGGCTAAAAACCTGGGCGTCATCCCAGATTTATCTTTTTCTCACTCTCTCGCTCTCGTATCCAATCTGTCAGGAGAGCCTTTGTCTGTGTCCAACTAAAGAAGGCGCATCATTTCTGCACACAAAGGCTCTGTCTGCTTGGTTGCACAGAGAGGGATCCTTGAGAGGTTTGTCAGTGCAGAAGCCAGGAATGAGAGCAAGCAGCAGGACTACTTCCACTTAGAAAGAGAAAGCAATGCAATGATGAGTTTGTTCACTTGCCCAAAGTCAAGTGCAACTTAATGGCTCTATCCATAGCTTCCAGACGTTCTAAGCCCTGCTGCTTCTCCTTGTGTTCAAACAAGCAATTTGATGCTGTGGTAGATTGTAAAAATGGCCACAAATTGTCCCTCCCTGCATCCGTGCCCTTGCAATGTGACAGCGAAGAAGTCTATTTCTCCATCCCTTGAATCTGGGTTGAACTCATGACTTGCTTTGATCAATGGTATGTAGCAGAAATGATCTGCGTCAGTCTGAGCCTACTTCTCAAGAGGACTTGTAGCTTTTGTGCTCTCCCTCTCTGTTTCTTTTTCTTGCTATACCAGCCTGGGCTAGCCACCTGCAAATGAGATGCCATATGGAAGACAACCAAGGTGCCCCAGTCAACAACCAGCCCACTGCCAGACCTGTAAATGAGGCCAACAGGGATAAGCCACCCTGCAGAGGACCCACCAACCAGCCTCAGAACCAGCAGCTCATCACAGATGTAGGAGTGATTGTAGCAGAGAACACAGAAGAATCACCCAGCTGAGCCAAACCAAATTACTGATGCACACAATTGTGAGCTAAATAAAGAACTGGGATTAGATGACACTACATTTTGAGATAATTTTTTATGCAGCAGAAACTTCACTGATAACAGATAGCCATCTTTAATTTATTTCTCTTTAATTTACTTAATTAGATTAAATTTTTTTCAATGCAATAGGGAGTATGTGAATTATCTTGTTTCATAATTTGAACTTGAAGTCTTTTGCCTTTTTCAATATTGTAACTCCCATCTCTCACAGATGGAGACAGGTTTTGTTGTTTCACTGCATGACTCTTAGGAACTGCATCTAGTTATAAAAAGGCTTGTATTTTTAAGAACCCAAAGCAACAGAACTACAAAAACAAACTCTTAAACTTTCCAAGCCCTTGATTAGACATTGTGACGGCTGGTTTCTTGAAGTCTATTAATCTATATCAGCTCCCAACGAGGAGAAAACTCAAAGCCACAAGAAAGAAGCAATAGATTTTAGCCCGTAGGGCCAAACCTCCTCACTGTCCAAATATGTTACCTTAGAAATGGTTAAGTAGTTTAAAATTAAAGGCAATTCTCTCTCATTTATCTAAAGAGAATTTATTCTAAACATTTTCAGTGCTCTATTGGACAATAATGAAAAAGGACGCTTTTAGGTCATTATTCCTTATGCTGGGGTGTGAAGGTTGGACACATCTTTCCATCAAGTAGCAATAATGATGGCCATGAATGCATCAGTTATTTTACGAAATTTGCAATAAACTGGGAAATCAGAAGTACGTTTCCAAAATGGCATGGGCAAAAGTCGTTATGAATGCAAGAAAATGTTTTGGGAACAGGATTCTTTCATGGAAAAAACACAAAAAACAAAAAACAGCTGTTTTTAAACATTTGACGTGCAGAAAAACGAATTCCACCCTCACCATTGTTTTACAAAGTGCTAGAGCTTACCGAGGGGTTCTTTTCATTGTAAATGCTTCTGCCCCTATTATAAAATCGTAATATCTGCTTATAAAATCTGCTTTTAATTTTCATCAAACCTGGAGGCAAAAATGAAAAATACGTCATCCTTTGCTTTTGAACTTTAAAATGATTTATTTCCACATAGACATTAATCTTCTCATCATAAAACAACATGAAATGAAATGTATTTTGAAATGCCAAACAATAAACCAGTTTCACAAGAAACACATGAGATATTCATGCAAATCTATTTCATATTAACATGGAGACACCAATAACTGTGTGTGTGTGTGTATCATCTTTTAATAAATATCCCAGAGACTTCCATTGAAAAACACGCTTTCATGCTGTCATTGAGCAAGGGAAGCAGGCAAAACCTTACAACAAATTAGGGATAGAGTCAATGAAACCATTCAGCGTAAACTGTCAGATTAGCAAACCAATTTATGAGGTGCTTGTTCTTCTTCATTTTTGTTCTTTAGGTAAATGTTCTTCTAATCCTGATTTTGAGTTGTCTTATTCTCTTGAGTGTATGAGTTGTGACGAATGACTTATTACTAAATTCAACACCCAGCGAATTCAATGGCTTTATAAGCTCCTCCTGGGAGTAAGATGACTTCAACAAACAGCAATGGGAATAGTTTATGTGACACATCTGAGTGGAAATAAAATAAAAATTATTCTCAGTCTCTAAATGTTTATGTCCTTTTGGCTAATGGCTGCTTGCCAAAAGCCTACGGTCAGTATATGTAAAAGACTACTTATTCAAAGTAAGGAGCGCCCATTGTGGCCCTAACTGTTAATTTCTCACAACTTAGAGGAGTTAAAATAAGCAGATGATGGAATGTTTGTAACAGATTCTGTGTCATGACCTAATGAGCAAGCAGAACATTTTCTCTAATAAACGTTTTCCCCCAAATTCATCACTGAGAATGACACCTTTCCCTTTTTGGGAGAAAGCCCCATAAGCATACGTCAAAGGCCTCCTCTTACTATGACCAATGCATGCTCCAGATCTGTGGGAATCTGCTGGGGGTGATGGAACCTTCTATCTGAAGGCTTTGGAAAACAAGGCAACTTTAGGCAGTAGACTTTTGAAAAAGTGAAGTGCCAGGGGGTCAGTACTGCTGGTAAAATTACTCATTTGGGGAGATTTTTCACTAAAAGTTTCCTCTGGGCTCCTGGGACCCCCACAGCTGCTAAAGGGCTTCCGTTTTGGCGGGCAGACAGGGAGCGCAGGAACCACTGACCCAACACTCCATTTTGGTTTGTCTATATTTTCTCTTGTTTTAGTCTATTTTTGGTAGTCAGCCACAAGATCGTATAAACATCTATGAAGTCATCCATTACTGCAAGCCCAAGAATGAAGTTTGCAGTTGTATTCATTTCAGAAAACAGTTATTGTGTGCCTGTGGTGTGAAAGGCTTCGTCCCAGGTCTTGAATGTAAAGCGTGGGTTTGCATTCCGTGCTCAGAGCCCAAGTGCTCTTTGAGACAGTGTGCGCTTGCACAGACACTGTGCAATGAGGCACCCGGGCACTGAAGTCAAAGCACCCCCAGCTTATGATTCACAAAATCAATATATTCAGTTAAAAAAAACCCAATTTGAGGATGCAAGTTACAATTTAGGGACAATTTTACTGAAATTTATACAAACTCGATATTCCAGACATGATGACATGAAAAGTACACGAGTGTGGGGACTGTTGTGGACTCATTCTCTGGGTTCAGTCTGTCGAGTTGCTCCAGTTTAGAGCGAGGAGCTTTCTAAAGCTAAGCAGAGGTGTAGAGGTCATCTTTGAGCTGATTGAGACAGTGATCAGCTAGTTTGGTCTTCTGCTTTCTTCTGCATATTTTGATCATCATTGTAAATAGACGTTAACTAAGGAAATAAGAGAATCTTCCAATTTAACATTGATTTATGACTCTAGCATTCTTCTTTCAGAACTTTGAGTAGGTCAAAGATTTCTTAAGTCTTAGTTTATCTGGAGGAAAAACATGGATTTCCTTCGTATGGAGACCCACCGGTGTTATAAAACAGGGCAATTACAGTCCCACCACAACCTATTCTAATTTGTAGATGCTTGACGAAAGACCAGCCTATACACGAAAACTTGACTAAAGACCAGCCCATACGCAGAAACTGGCGGTGAAAAGATGGGAGCAGGAATGGAGTGGCAGATTCCAGCCCTTCTCTGCGTTCATGGGGGCAACAATCCTTGTTTCTCAATTCCAAGCACTGCCAAGGTTATTGACCTTGAGCAACGTCTTCTAGGCTGTGCTCAGGGCTTCTTTAAGTAGAGTGACCAACTGTCATGGTTGGCCCAGAACCATCGGCGTTTTCTGAAAATTGCGCATTCCAGGAATCCCCCAACTCCGGGAAAACCAGGATGTTCATCCTACCCGAACTCTAAGAGAAATACTGAGCACAAGATAGTTCTGGAGTCAAGGAATCTTAGAAACTGCTTCCTATTGTTTCTACCTTTTAGAGATATAAAAGGCATAATAACATACTAAGGCATTTAGTAAGTTCTTCAGTAAAGACATCTGTTAAAACTTACTGTTTCCCAAACTTATTTGTCTGTGGAAGCCTTGGGTAACATCTCTTTAACACTGTTGAACCCAACTTGGAAAATACTCTTATGGTTACAGTGATAGTATGATTTATAATAAGAAATATGTTTCTTATATATATTTGGTTTTTGTCCACTCTTCCTGGCATACAGCTCCCCAAACCCTTGGAATTTCCTGAGTGATAAGAAAAATGAGAGCATCATTTGTCATAACATTTGGTCTCTTATCCTCAGCTCCTGAAATTGCGTCAGAGATATAAAGGTGCAATGGGTGTCTTGTTATTCGTAATTAGCCCCTTTCCACCACAACTGGGTTTATGTTAATGAGGTGAGTTTTGGAAAGCATCTAAGGATGATGCTATCTTTTGGTAGATAGTGTTAGAATTGAGTTGAACTGTAGGACACTCAGCTGGAGTCGGAGAATTGCTTGGTGGTGTGGGGAAACATCCCTCAAATGCACACATGGAAATTGGGAACAGAATTTCTAGTTACCCTTTTTTATCTTGTGCAGTAATAAATATATTGGACAACGTTTTCTAGTAAGCAAGTTTCAGCTTTCTGGAAGCATCTACTGACCTTTCCTAATTAACTAAAAGAGTGGGAGGGAAATGTGTTTCTGATATCCAAAGGTGAAACCAAGAATAGTATCAAGGTGTTACAAGCAGTGGTTGGGGGTCTCTAGAATCTTATACGGCTTGAGTAGGCTTCTGTGCTCTGACCTAGGAAATTTTCCACTGCAAACCTATTAGCTCCTTGAGGAACAAAAACTGGTACCCCAGGGGTCTGACATAGGGATGGGTGCACCGAAATATTTTTACAGAACTGAACCAACCTTCACTTACACTCTTGCTTCCAAGGGAGTAATGGATTTTGAATTACAAACATTTATAACACACTTTGTTTAAAAATTAGAGACTACCTGTATGTATATTTGAAGGTTGCCTGTGATAAAAAGATTTTAAGAGTCTGGATTTTATAGTTTAACACATCTCTTTAAATTCCCCACCAAAATAGTTCTATTTGCGGTGAGTTTCAATCTGCTGAGAAGTGCATGCACAATCTGTTAGAATTTCAGGATGTCAGAATATTGTACGTGCTCAAAAAATGGCAGCCAGTGTTACCTTATTAGTTGGACCACGTACCTAAGGGATCATCTACCTAGATGAATAAATTGAGGCCCAAGAAGATAAAGTTGTTTATGCCAGAAAACGTCAGGATAGAGGGTGGAACCTACTTCACCTGAATCTTAACTTGATGAATTCTCATCATACTTCATCTTGATATTCTTCAGAATATTTCTTCCCCTGAGAAAATCAAAGGTGAGGATTCAATTCCAAGTTCATATGAGTTTGCACAAGCTCTCCCCCTCTTCAATACCTAGCAAATGGCATTATATTTTCTATAAACCAATGTTGCAGCATCAGATCAGATTTCCTGAAGTTTTCCTCTTTCAGGAGCCACGTCATTTGTGGCTCCTGGAACTCTGTGATGGAGAGTAAATGAAGGACGTCTGTTAGGGAGTGTTTTTGAGGCTGACTCCTGCAACAAAGAGAGGAAGGAAGCAGGATTAAGTGAGGTAAGTTGAGCTGTGATGCAGTTCTGACAAAGGCTCCAGCCAATCCCACTAGGAGCTCTGAAACCAAGATGGCCCTTCAGAGTTGACCCATTTGGGGCCTTTATATCTCCTATAAGTCAGTCACTAGATGTGGCATCCCGGGCAGAGGATGTGACCTTGAGTGGAGAAATTCCTTCAGCTATCGCGATCCCCATGGAAGACAATACACTGAGGGTTTTGGGCCTGCAACACTGTTAGCAGCTGGAGAGTAAGCCTTCATTCGTGAGGGGGGTCTGTGCCAACCATTGCAGGGCCCACCACGTGACTCATCCCATCTTTCCAGGAGTCTCTCTTCCTTCTAGGCAGAAGATTATTACATTAAACTGTTCTCCACTAACTTCTGTAATGCATCAAAGAACACAGACCCAACCCAATTCAGAAGTTGCTGCAGAGCAGATTCCTTTCTGAAATGAATCTTGGACAGATAATAATAGTCCTTTTAATGTCAGCTGCTGGACGCCAATTCTGTTTATTTTGATAGTGACTGGTGATAAAAGAAAAGACTGGATTAAAAGGAAAGGAAGACAATTATTAATTGATTGTTTTATTATTTTGTATATTTCCACACAATCATGTTTTGCACACCACTTTTTTTTTTTAAGTATTGCATGATATAAGTACAAATTCCTGCTCCTGCTTTTGAAAGAGTCCTTGGAGCCCTTAACCTCAGAGGCAGCAAGGAATATTGGCTAGTGGCAGCCTGGCCTCTAGAGCCTCAGTTTATCCGATTCCACCATTCCTGGGCTGTGCCACTGTGGGCCTCAGGTCCCTGGGACCCTGCCCCAGAGGTGGTTGGAGAGTTTCACATCAAGGCATTGCTCAAAATGTATAACTCTAGCTAATATTTCTCCCTCTAACTCATGCCTTCTCTATTTCATCTTCTCTGATTCATCCTCTCCCTGATGACCTCCATCCTAAACCTTGTAACTGTACCATCTGGAATCTCCTATTATTTCCATTGTACAGACTTTCCCTATATCTTCAACTCATTGTAGACTAATCTGTTGGCCTCCCATAGGGACATCATTTTTCTTGAATTAGGCCCTCTGCAGTGGGCCTGCTCTTTCTTCAGTCTACATATCCTTAACCTGGGAGAGGGAGTCCACATTGTCCTCAACCCCTTTCCTGTGCCTAGACATTTCTCCATTTCCCTTGTTTAAACAGCGTCTTTGTTTTGGGTCATGCCATCCACCTAAGCCACCCTACACCCCTGTGGATCCCTGTCATCTCCTGATCTTCTGATCTCTCTCCCATGTTATAGAAAATCTTCGTACATGGTTCACGGTCTCTTCTAGGTCACCATCTATGACATCTAGGGTTGATTTGACATCCATGTAGATAACCCCACACATGGTGGCCTCTAAGGCTTCTTGATCTCAGAACCAATAGCATTTCCATCCACTGCATTTTTGCAACCCTGTATCACTAGCACATCCTGCACCATTTTTACTCCCAAACAGCATCAGCTCTGAAAACTTCAACAGCAAGAGCCTACAAAATATTTTGGTCTGACTGTCCCCAGAAGAAGTCCCCAAAAAGAGATTCCAGTATGAGTAGTTTAATGGGAGCTAATCCCAGCAGGGGAGTGGGGGCACTGAGACAAGGAAGAGAAGGAAGCAGAACATCCCTCAGAGTTATCCCACCTGGGGGAAGATGAAGGAACTTGGTGGTTATCCACCAATTCCCATCAGTCATTGGCTGAGGGCTGCTTCTAGGGCACATTAGCTGCTTGGTATTTCTGGCCTGAAAAGGCACTGAGCCAAAAGCAAGTGACAGTCTGGCCAGAGTAGGAGGCATAGAAATAAGGATCGCTCCAGGGATGTTGGGGGGACATCGACAGCATCGGCTTCACCTACCATTTCAACTTTCTTAATGCTGCATTTCCCCTAAACAGGCCTTGTGTCTTTATTGAGGTCGCCGATCCTTTGACGCATTCGTTTTCAGCTTACTGGTCAACCTCCCGGGAACCACAATTCCTTCCATGTGGAGCCTGGGTCCCATGGACTATTTGAGCTTCCTTCTCTCAAGCCTCTCAGCTTCATTGTTTTCCTGGGTTTGTTTTCATTTTTATTTTTCTCTTTTAACCACAATTTGGTATTTCCCAACTAAGTTCAGACTATGATAGCTAGAAAGAATTGCCCATACAGGCAAACTGGTGCCACTACAAATTAATGGAAGTCTGTTTCTCCAGTTCATTATATTTTTTTACTTGTTCTAGGTCAGCTCTCTCTTTAATAACTCTCAGCTGCTCATCTAAACATTCCTCCTTTCTTTTCAAGGCCTTCTCAATTTTTACTCCCTTTCATGTTCATGCAATGATTCAGCCACATCTATATTTACTGTCTCCATTTTCTTCTTCTCCCACTCATTCCTCAACCTGCTCCAGTGTGATTTCTGGCTTCCTTATCACGTGAAAACCCTTTTTGCTTGACCTCCATGTCAACCCAATGGACATTTCCACTCTCATGTTTCTTCTTGGCAACATTCTTCCACATTTCCTCTTTTGGAAACTTTCTCATCCCTTATATTCTGTGCCACGAAGCTATCTTAGTTTTCTTCTTATCCTTCTGGCCATTTCTTCTCTTTTCTTTTCAGTTTCGTCTTCTATCTAGCCAGTGAATGTTTGAGCTCCTTGAGATTCTGTCTTGTGATTAGGCACATGTATAAGGTGATGGACTGTAATTAGTCTTTGGATATTGAACATGATATAATCTATACAGAAGTTGAAATATAGTGATGTACACCTGAAAATGATATAATGTTATAAACCAATGTTACCACAGTAAAAAGGAAAAAATGATTCTGCCTTGGGCCGTCTCCTTTCCTCTATATTCTTTCTACAAACAATCTTACTCTCTTGATGCCTACTATTTCTATCTACAGTCAATTCTTATCCTTTGAGATCCAGGCTCAAATGGTCAGCAGACTACTTGATACTTACTCTTGAATGTCTCAAAGACACGTGAAAATCAACATATCTAGGAGTAAACTGATGATCTTTCCCTTAAACCCAGCCCACTTCCAGGGTACTTCATTTTAACAATCTACCCAACTCTGTGCAGACTGGAAATCCAGGAGCCAGTCTCAACCCTCATTCACCTTACCTTATTGAATTTTGCTTCATAAAGATCTTTGGAAATCATCTTCTCTCTCAGTTTTCAACACTTGCACCTTTTCCTAGCTATGGTTACCTCTTCCCGGAATTACAGAACTAGCCTCCTCACTCGTCTATCTTGTGCTTTCTTGACTGCTCTAACCCTTTCTCTGGGCTGTGGCTAAAATCAACTTTATGAAATACAAATGTCATCTTGTGATCTCTGTCCCTAGCCCCTCTCAAAATTCTTCAATGGCTTCCTAGTTCTTTACAGATTAAGATGAGCCTTCCCGCATAGCTTGCAAGGTCCTGGCTGGTCTGGTCCTACTTGTGTCTCCAGCTTCGTTTTTGGCTGTGCTCCACCTCACTCTTTCTGCTCCATTCACACTGACTATCTCTTCACCCTGGCTCTTCCAATACTCCTGGCACTTCCAATACTCCCCACTTTCATAGGGCTTTTGCACAAGCTGAACGCTCCTTCTGTCTTTCTTCTCTAGTTGACCCCACCTTACAGACTGGAGTCTCGTCACTTCATCAAGTGACATGTCTTACTTGTGTTACCTCAGCAAGGATGGCTTCATTGGTACGTTATTAGGTCAGTTCTTCTTACTATAAACTCCTATCACACCATGTAATTTTTCATAGCATCTATCACAGTTGCGAGTTTACATTTATTTGTATGATTTTTTTATTAATGCCTGCCACTCCAATAGATTTTAAGCTTTTAGAGGACAGAGATGATGCCTCTTGTGGTGCCAGGGTGCTTAGTACGTGCTCAGAAAATATTTATTTGAAGGCTGACAATTAATGAATGACTAATTTTCTATTTCTAGAGAAAATAAAATTCCTGGATGTGAACGCCCTCATTTTCCAGCCTACACCTTGATGAGCCTGTAGTCTCAGAAAGATCTCTGTTCTGGATGAACCTTCTCAATTGTGCCCTTCATGATTGAGTTCCAATAGTCCCTCTTTCTCATATTTCAATCTCCCCCTTTTGCTTTTTTCGTTTCTTGCATCCATTAATATTTTCAAGTTGCATTAGAAAAAATATCCTCCTCAATCTTGCATTTTGACCATTTTCCTTTACAAACTCCCCAAAATAATAACCCACACTAGCTATCTCCCCTTCTCATTTTCATGTGCTGTCATCTACTCTTGTGACTTTGAAATCAAACTCAAACTTTTCCCTTGAACTTTAGACCCAAATTACCAATGGACAACTCAATGTATTTATCTGTGTGTCTCAAGGGTTCTTCTAATTCAACCTATTTCAGCCCTTTCAAACCTGCTCTTCCTCTGCTCCTGTAGAATCGGTGACAAGTGCTATCCTTCATTCAGTTACCAAAGCTAGGGACAGCTGGGTGTGATGGTTCTCCCAGTCTTACTCAGCCTACTCTATCCCAATTAGTCAACAGATCTTGTTTATTGTGTTTCTTAAATGTTTCTGGAGTCTCTGCAGTGATCAGTATTGATAGTCATCTTTAGTTCTCAGACTATGGTGAGAGGCTCCGAGTGGTCTCCAAGGTCAGCCAGGCCCCCTTTCGTCTGGTATTTACACTGCTATAGTCATTTTTCTAAAGCACAAATCTGATCATGTGTAACCCATCCCCCCAGGCCTATGACCCCCTTACAGGCTCCCTACACTCTCAAATGCATTGGCATAGCACGCAAGTCCCCACATGATTATATTTCAGCTTCCCCTCCATCTATTCCTCCCGTTATCGCCTCTGATCTAGATACTCCCCAGTCCTTGCTGATCTTGTAATGCCAGGATGTTGTACTGTTTTATGCTTCTGCACCTTTTCACACACTGATTCTTCTTCCTACAACACCTTCCCCAGACCTTTGGAAGAATGCAAAGCCCCTACTCATGCTTCAAGGCTCAGGTAAATGACCGCTTGTCTGGCACAACTTTCCCTGACCTTCCCAAATAGACTTGAGCTCTCTCTATTGTGCTCCCCATGTGCCAGATGCACATTCTGTTGGAACTCATGTTGGCAGAGCTGTTGTGTAGGGTTGTTTAGGTTGTGGACTACACAACTCCAGCATCCTTGTTCACAAAATGGTGCACAATTGGCACAGTCATACATCATGGCATTATTTTTGAGCCATTTTTCCATTCTTTGTTCTTAAGAATCACAGATTGGGTAAGAAGGCATAAAAAGAAGATTAAGAATGTAGGGTGGATTGCTGTGTTAACTCAGGAGGAATGAAGGACGAGACACAGTACATGTTGAGTCAGGACACTTATGTGTTTAAAGCAGGAGCTTCGGGGATAAGTGGTGTACTTTGATGTACCATGCTTAAGTGTCAAATTGTGCAAGAGCTATGACAAGAAGAGGCTGATTCAGGGTGGTGATGTTCGTGCACAACACCAGAGCAGGAAGAGCTGGAAGAACATAAACAGACTATTTAAAAATGACCAAAACACAATCGGCCGCTGAAAGAGGAATGGAGATTCCCTGTATCTTCATGGAGTTGATGACTAGTGTTGGCAGAGGGATCTCTCAAAGAAATCCCCTCCCAGGGCTTGAGGGCCCTGCCCGGAGCAGACTGGGGCAGTCACTGCTGGAGCTTGGCTGGGTCCTTCGTTTATACGTCTGCCCCTCTGCCCAACAGATTGAGAGCTTCCTTAGGCCAGGAGTGAAAGCTTTTGAGTTCAAATCACCAGGGTCTTAGGAGGTGCCCAGCCCACTACAGGCCATCCCACACCTGTCCTAGCTAGAGGGCGAAAAGAGAGGGAGGTTTATGGACTTCGACAACAACAGTAACAATAATATTCAACACTATACAGTAATAGTGTTTACTAGTGCCTGCTACTTTTCTAAGTGCTTTATATAAAAACCCCTTTTTTCCTCCCATGTAGATATCGTAATGATTTCATTTTATAGATGAGGAAACTGATGCTAAGAGATGTTAAGTAACCTGGCCAAGGTCACACAGCTAATAAGTAGTGGAGGTTCTTCCATACCCTATCTATTGGGATGGCACTTCTAATCTGAAGAGAGGTGGAGGATTTTAAATGAAGTTTCTGTGTACCTCCTGCCTTGGACCCCCATGATGTCAGTGGTTTTTGTCTTACTTATTTTCTTTTTTTGTCTTTCATCTGATCATCTCTGGGCTTCCACGCACATTCTCTCTCTCCGCAGTAGTCCTGGTGGGTGCGTCAGAGGACACAGAGGTGGAAACTTCTGTTGGAGGGAGACATTTCACCCATTTCCCTGGGTTACCCACCTATCCTCTCAGACTGCTTCCTTTTAGATTGGGGAGAAATTAAGGAAGTTATCTCCCAACGTTTTAGCCACTCATCTTTTTGTTTTGGAACTGCTTCTGGGGATATGAGGCCAGATCTTACCTTCCCATCTTTGGAAACCCACAGGTTTTTCTGGGTAACACTTTTCAAGGATTTAATACGGGTTTTCCCTTCTCATTGGTTTAAGGACAAGTTGATGTGATTTGTTTTTCTCCAGCTATGCTTTTCCTATTTTCTTCATTGGCTTTTGTGAATTGAGCAATTTTATAATTTGGTTGCACTTTGTCATCTGACTCCAGAAGTCAAATAATTGCTTCTTCAGAAACATTTATAATTTAATTTTCCTTTTCACTTAGCTGTATTTCTCTAACCTATGGAGAGGATAGAAATGCAGAGTTATAATATGAGGTCTGTGAGTCTGGAGCTTTCCTGCAAAAGGCAAAAAAAAGTTCACACCTGGCTTGCATTTGACGAGGATTCCACATGCTTCATTATTTTCTTTGGATCCCCAACGGGCTTTTAAACATATATATGTTAGCATTTTTGTGTGGCGTATATTCATAAATAAGAGCTTTGATTTTTTATTCTAGCTCTAAGGGAGAAAACAGGCATTGTGTTTAACACGGGCTTGTATCAACAATGATGGCTGGATTCCAATTCATTCCTTGATTTAGAACTTAAAGAATATTTCATTTAAAATAATTCCTTCCCACACCCCCACGCCCCAGGTGTTTTCTAATTATGTAGTTGGTTGGCCTAAGAGTCTGCAGATGCTGGTCTAGGCTATTCCTCTTATAGGATTTGTCTTCTTGAAGGCGTTCAGGGTTCTTAGGTTTCCTTTCTCCTAAAAATAGAACAATGTGCCTTACAATAATTTAGCCCACACTTATATATTAAGGACAAAAAATCCATTCATTTCTGCCCTTAATTCTCTCTAAATTACATTTGGTTTGGTTTTTAAATGGAGTCAAAATGATGCATGGTGGGCTGGCCCGGTGGCACAGTGGTTAAGTTTGTGAACTCTGCTTTGGTGGCCTGGGTTTCGCGGGTTCGGATCCCAGGCATGGACCTATACACCACTCATCAAGCCATGGTGTGGTGGCATCCCACATACCAAATAGAAGAAGATTGGCAACAGATGTTAGCTCAGGGCCAATCTTCATCACACACACAAAAAAAGATGCATGGTAGTAAAGCTTTGGTTACAGAATTGGGATTTGGTACATTTCCAGTTGTGGTAATAAAACTGCCTTTTCTAAGGTTTTATAAAGAATTCAGTAAAAGTATTTTTCTAGGATTAAGTCAAGTCCTATTTGGAAGTAAGACTATAGATTGGGTATGGCTGGGTTTCAAATACAGGATATTTCAGTCAATTGATTCTATAAATCACTTGTATTTGTCAGGTTACATGTCCTAATTTTTAGTTTGGAAAATATGGTTCGTGTATTCATTTTTCTAGGGTTGCCAAAACAAATACCACACACTGCATGGCTTAAACAACAGAAATTGATTTTCTGACAGTTCTGGAAGCCAGAAGTCTAAGATTAAGGTGTTGGCAAGTTTGGTTTCTTCTGAGGCCTCTCTCCTTGGCTTGTAGGTTGCCACCTTTTGGGTGCGTCTTCACGTGGTCTTTCTTCTGTGTGTGCACGTCTGTGTCTTAATTTCCTTTTCTTATAAGGACACAAGTCAGATTGGGTTAGGGCCCACCCGTATCGCCTCATTTTACCTTAATTACCTCTTTAAAGATCCTATCTTCAAAAACACTCTTATTCTGAGGTACTAGGGGTTATGACGTCAACACACGAATTTAGGGGTTGGACACAATTCAGCCCATGAACGTCCCTATTGACTGGCCATTTCTGGCCCTTCTAGGTACTTGGGACCTGAACTTCTTCAGGATATTTAGTACTACACTGAAGAATGATAGTGACCTCAAGAGGTTGACACATTGCTTGATAGCACCAAAGAATACAGAATGTTTTAATCCCCCCCAAAAATTTCATAATATAATAACATGATATGCTATTATTATATAACAAATATAAGAATTGAAATGCCTTTAGATAATAAATAGCTTAGGCTAGCAATCTCAGAACCTTTGGCCACCAACTGTGGTAAGTGACATCTCAGTGCTTATTAATTAACGAAAATTTGTAACATAACGCACTGATGTTCTTACATCACCTGTTACGAAGCAGGCATCTTGCTCTGCTAGGAGAAAGTGAATACTTTATCCTCTTGTTCTCGATGAGTTTCTGGTTGAGGATCTCAAAGATTCCAGATACAACGAGATCACATATTTGGGTAAACCAGATATCAGCTGGGCTACCCACCATGCCCTTCTTAGACTTGATCAGATCCGCTCAAACTCCCTGTCCACCAGACAATGGGAAGTTCAACGCCATTGCCAAAATTTCTTTACATTCCTGGTGTCACATTCCCAGTCACCTCTGCTTTCAGCTTCCAGCTCCTGCTGAATTTTTGTTCTCCACTCTATGTCTTGCAGCTGTTCCTTTGTCTTTTCCTTGGCGTCAACCCAAACATGTGACACAATTCTTGATCATTTGCTCTTTCCATTAAAGTGCAATATGCGTGATGCAGCTGTATGCCCTAGATTTCTGCTGGCAATTTGAATGACAGGGACGGTTACATTGAAAGGCCATAGAGCAATTAAATTAAGATTGAATAACAGGCTCCTTTATCCTTCAAAATGTTTCTTGGGCATTTCCACCAACTCTAATTCCACTTCTCTACTATTTTGCCGAGATTTCTTTCTGTTCTCTTCCTTCTTCTCCTTTTCTTCTCTCTTCCTCTGCCTCCCCTCTCTGCTCTCCCCTGCCTCATTCACTCTATCCTTCTAATTCTCTTTCATTAAATAAGCAGAGCTGTTGAACTATCTTTCTGTAGCTTGTTTCCAAATTACACCCTCAGGGCTGCATCTTCCACCCCTGCATGGCATCAAGTATTTTCTTATACAAACACAGGCCCAGGCCATCCCCAAAGTAAACTGCTAGAGTTAACTGCGAATTATGAGTTCTCTTAATTTGATACTCATGCAGACACATTGAATGTTAGCCTCTAAGCAATAGAAGGCCTAGATTAACTAGTGGCAGAAGAGAAAGGGTGGATTTAAGAGACTTCTCTGAGGTGGAGTGGGAGGTGTTGGTAAATGGATGTGTGCATGAAGGGGAGGGGGAAATTGAGCCTGGATATTGGGTTTGCTGCATGAGAAGCAGGGTTGATGGTGATAGCATTGCTGGTGAACTTGCTACAGAAGGCAGAGCCGGTTTAGGGGGATAATGAGCCCAAAGTTGATTCTATTAAATTCAAGAGAAATCAGTTAAAATAATGTGAATGATGTGGAATGATAAAGGTCTTGGGGTGCACGTTGGGATTTATAGTTTATCATTAGAGCCAGTTGGAAGATGGATGGACTCATTTCCTATCTGTCATATAACAGGACTCACCTCACACTGCAGGATTTAAAAATGCTTTAAAAGGGAGACTTCTGTTTTTATCATTAATTATTTTTTTATAATAAATTATAATTGAGATATAATTGACCTATAACATTGTATTAGTTTTAAGTGAATAGCATAATGATTTGATATATGTGTATATTGCAAAATGACTACCACAATAAGTCTAGTTAACATCCATCACCACACTTAATTACAAAATTTCTTTTTCTTGTGATGAGAACTTTTAAGATCTACTCTCCTAGCAACTTTTAAATATGCAATACAGTGTGGTTAACTATAGTCACCATGATGTGCATTACATCCCAGGACTTATTTATCTCGTAGGTAGAAGTGCATATCTTTTGACCTCCTTCACTAAAAGGGGGACTTTTTTTTTGCTTGAGGAAGATTTGCCCTGAGCTAACACCCATGCCAATCTTCCCCTATTTTGTACGTAGGTTGCTACCACAGGATGGCTGCCAACGAGTGGTGTAGGTCCGTGCCTGGGAAGTGAACCCGAGCCACCGAAGTGGAGCACGCCAAACTTAACCACTAGGCTGTGGGGCCAGCCCCACAAAAGGGACACTTCTTAATCCTCATGAAAAGTTGTAGTTCAGACTTCTGGCCAGTTAAACCTCATGGGTGTTCTCACGTGGAAAACAACTTGGCATCTGGCAGTTAAGACTCACCACAAGTAAGCAGCACCTTTTCTATCGTCACTCCTTTGTTGTCAAAGGTTCAGCAGGACTGGAGCCAAGGGCTCGATGGGAGAGGCTGAAGATGAGGGTGAGGACGGGGCAGTGTGGGCTCTGTTTATCTGAGCAGATACTTGTTTATCTTGATAGCCAGAGCTGAGACTAGAATGGGCATAAAAGGGAATCTGGAACGGCCTTGGGTTTATTTTAAAGTCAAAGTGAAAGACTATAAATTGCAGGACTTTAGACAGAGTCTGAATTATGATCTGATACCATTTCAGAAAGTTTGCTCTGGTGGCTGTTTTGAGAAGTGGTCTCCCAAGTCACAGGGGAGGTTAGTACCCCGAAAAGTATCCAAGAAAATACTAGAGGAAAATTGGATGCAGATGTCCTCTTTAACCTAAGAAAAAAAAAAAAAAGAAAGACGCTAAACCGTACTGGTATTTAATATGCTACTTCAGAGTAGCACATGTGTATAATTTATAAATAAATATACACATATTGGGAATGCCTGCTCAGAGATATTTTCCTGATGGGGATACAATTGTGATCTTCAGTTTTTACTTTAAAATAAACTCTTGCTGAGGGCCCTCCTGGGTTTCCTATTTTGTCCATTATAGAGTAGAAAAGAGGGAGAGATGAGGCAGTTGGAAGGAAAGAGGAAAAGGCAGATGAGAATGGTATTTAGGATTCGGCGATTGATGGTTTGTGAGTACATCTTTGATAAGACCCTTGGCCCTCAGTGAAGCATGTAGCACCTCTCTAGTACTCTCACAGAACCGCCCTCATTTCTGTTCCATATAATGGTAGAAGCTCTTAGCTTTTTGCTTCAAGAGTGAAATAGGAATGCCCTACGATATGCTGTGGAATTAGGGTTATGAAGACTGCCCTTATGATTCTGAATTACAGGTTGGAAATTACTGGGGTTAGTCATTTGTTGATGCCTGCTATTTGAAATTTATATGGTAATTAGGCTACTGTTAAATACATTTTACAAAATGCAAGTATAAGAGCCTGAATGCATCATAAAAGTTATTTTCTCCTTAGGAAACTGTAAGAGTCAAAATTAGCCATAAAAGTTATTTTCAAAGCATTTCCTTTTGGATACGTTAGGAATGCTGACTATTCAACAAACAGTAGTTGCATAAAGAAGATTTTTGGTCCCATGATCTGGCTGAAGCTTTGCACGAACAGCTGCTTATCTCATGAATGGAATTTCCTGTTAATATTCTTGCAGGCTAATTGTTCATCAAAAGTATAACAAACGTCAACAAATATCACAAATGTGTTACATCCTAATATTTAAGAGACAGCGAAACAGTTCAGATGTTTAACTTGACTGTGCTTAAAAGGCAACAGTGCAATCTTTAGCTTTTGTCACAAACTACTCTTGACGGGATTAATGCTATTCAGAGAAACCATTTGGTTTAAGCGCCCTTTTCTTTTAAATTACAGCAACATATGGCTTAAGATAAGACAGGCTAAGGGAAGAAACAAAACCGTGACTTCAAACTGCATTATTATAAAGCACCTTTATTGTATATAGATTTCATGTAGTCTTCATCTCAACTACATATGGAAATAAATTTTCTTAGAATAAAAATACTGCAAATGGACTCAAATTCTTTGGCAGCAACCACAAAGACATCTACTTTTTAATGTGAGATGTGAGTTGCTTGGGGTGGAGTTTCCAGCAGTGGGAAGTCATATCACCCGGATACGAGGGTTCAGGTCAGAAGCAAAAATTTAGTGTCAGTAGAAACTTCCCGGAACACAAGATAGCTGATTTTTAAAAAGCATTTCCAGTTTTTTCCCTCCTAGTAAAATTAGCATTTTGCACAAAGGTGCAAACCGAAGAGCTGTTTCAGGAAGGTGCTCAGGGAGGAAATTTAGCACAATGCTCTTCCTTCATAGCATTAATCACGCCGTTTTCTTTTCCTTAGCCCTAAGAAACTCAGAGTGACTAAACACGAGAAATGAACTACAGGTCTTTTTCCATTCTCTTCCAGATGGTATCAATCTTTGTTCCTCTTTCAGACATATGTGAGAATGGAGCCAGGCTTCTGGAAAGCAGAGCTCCCTTTTCATCTTATTGGCATCTACTCGTGGGGAGGGAGATAATACCTTTACAGGCACTGGGAGCCACTTTGTTGGTTATGAGGACGGAAATTTAATTACTCCTCCCACTTCTGCTATCTTATCTGTTCCTGTACATTTGTAACCGTTAACTCTCTCCTGGACACTTGTGTTGAGTCCCGACAACCTCCACGTCCGTGATGATCAGCACCCCACTCCACCGCCACCCTCTTTCCACCCCTGGCTAGAGGCTTGGCAAGTGACTGAACATGTAGGCTGGTGTTATCTACAGGTTACTGTCTGTAACTAACGCTCAAGGTCTGTACAGAATGTTTCTATAGTTCTGTATAGCTCAATTTTCTATATTAATAAATTCTTGTAAGTATACCATATAATAATATTGTCTATTCATAAATTTAACAAACATTTAGTGAGCATCCTTTATATGTGCTGTGCTGTAAGTGGGGCAGACAGGGATGAGCAAGACTTTTCCTGCCCCCAAGGGACGTGAAATAAGAAAATGACATAAGGAAGGTGTTGGCAAACTACCCAGGAGCCAAATTCAGGGCGCCACCTGTTTTTGTTGGTCCTGCTAGCTAAGAATGTGAAGAATTAGGGCTGGCCTGGTGGCGCAGCTGGTAAGTTCGCATGTTCTGCTTCGGCGACCCGGGGTTCGAGGTTTGGATCCCAGGTGCGGACCTGCGCACCATTTATCAAGCCATGCTGCAGCAGGTGTCCCACATATAAAGTAGAGGAAGATGGGCATGGATGTTAGCTCAGGGCTAATCTTCCTGAAAAAAAAAAGAATATGAAGAATTATAAAAAAAGAATATATGATAGACATGTATGTGTCTATTATATATGTTGCAAAGCCTAAAATATTTACCATGTGACTCTTTACAGCCAAAGTTTGCTGAGTCTTGATACAAGGACTGTAATGCAAGGAGGAACTTGAAGTGTTTTACCTTGCATTGAAGTCCCATCAGGAATAGTCAAAGGCTATGGGAGTCCAGGGGAGGGAAATGCTACTCTTGACTAATGGGATCAAAGGAAGGACTACGGATGGGGGAAGCGAGCCTTTAAGAAGAGGTGGTATTTCTGTTAAAGGAAGCCATGGTGGGGGTGGGGGTGGGGTGGGGGAGGGCAGGAGAGGCAGTGAGCAATGAAGGCAGAGCTGCTCAACCCGCGGCTGCACGCTGGAAGCCCCGGGGGAGCTTTTAAAGTATATCGAGGCCAGATCATAAAATCGAAAACAAATGGAAACACATACACCTAACTGTATACCAAGTTGGAAGCATAACCCCACAGAGAAAGAATTATTTCAAGTGGCTTGTGAACTCTGTACTCCAATTAGACATCCCTAACAGGCAATATTAAAAGATTGAAAGAACCGCAAAGAAATCTTAAACTTTCTTCAGCAGTTTTATCAGTAGTAGTAATACTGGCATTGCGATTTTATACTATCTTATCTGTGTGTTGAGATAAAGCAAATTAGGAAATACATTAATTTCATTAAGAATCAAGATTTCTGGCGTAAGGGAAAAGAGATACAAATTAAAAAGTCAAAGAAGTTAAAACGGCTAAATTTTAATTGGAAATATTGGTATGAATTCATGACTTACATGTATGCTTATGTCTTAGTTTTTGATTTAAGGAGTGTGCATGTGTGTGTGTGTGTGTATTTGTACTGAAAGAACCTAAGAGTGATGATGCTCCAGTAGCCATGAGACACCTACTGCCCAGACTTAATTCTAAATATCGGTTAAAGGAACCAGTCTTCTTGGAGAAATGACTGATTACAGGCTTGGTTCAAGGAAAGCTCAAGGTGAGAATGGGAATCTTATTGTGCCAGCAAGTAAGAAGCGTCAAAGGCTAGTGAAGGGGGTCGGCCCAGCGGTGCTGCGGTTAAGTTCGCACCTTCTGTTTCAGCGGCCCGGGTTCGCTGGTTCAGAACCCGGGTGCGGACATGGCCCCGCGCGGGACGCCATGCTGTGGCAGGCATCCCACATATAAAGTAGAGGAGGATGGGCATGGGTGTTAGCTCAGGGCCAGTCTTCCTCAGCAAAACGAGGAGGATTGGCAGCAGTTAGTTCAGGGCTAATCTTAAAATAAAAAAGGCTAGTGAAGTCATGGCAAAAGGTCATAGGACCAATTTGACACCATATCCACTAGGCAAATTTAGGACAATTCAAGAGTTAAAAAGAATGATAAATGTTATTGATTGTAAAATATAGAATAAATAAAAATTCCTAAGTCCGTAGAGAAAAGAAAGAGAGAGAAACCAAGGAAGACAAAAGAAAACCTCACTTGCTGCCACTGGAGGCGACCACTATAAAAACTCTTCACTCTGAAAATTGGTAATTAACTCAAAAGAATTAGCATTTACTCTGTCTTTATAAGAACTATAGCTCTTCTCAAGTTGAGAGCATAAGAACTATGGTTAATCCAAGTTTTTTTCATGGGAGAACACCAGCTAAGAAATACAAAGGATGACAGAATTTAAAAAATGACCATTTAATCTCATGCATTGTGAGTGGGAATGTAAGATGGTATGGTCACTGTGGAAAAGAATTTAGCAGTTTCTTTCCTTTTTTTTTTTTTTTTAAAGATTGGCACCTGGGCTAACAACTGTTGCCAATCTTTTTTTTTTTTCTGCTTTATCTCCCCAACCCCCACCCCCCTTACACAGTTGTATATCTTAGTTGCAGGTCCTTCTAGTTGTGGCATGTGGGACGCCGCCTCAACGTGGCCTGACGAGCGGTGCCATGTCCACGCCCAGGATCTGAACCCTGGGCCGCCATAGTGGAGCACATGAACTTAACCACTTAGCCATGGAGCTGGCCCCAAGCAGTTTCTTTCAAAGTTAAACACACACTTACTAAACAACTCAGAAATCCTATCCCTAAGTATTTAGCCAACTGAAATGAAAACTTATGTTCACATGAAGACCTGGATGAAAATGCTTTTATGGCCTTATTCATAATTACCCCAAGCCGTAAGCAGCCCAAATGTCCCTCAACTTGGGAATGGATAAACAAACTGCAATATGCTCCTCCAATGGAATACTATTCAGCAATGAAAATGAAAAAACTATTGATCCATGCAAAAACATGGAAAGATCATGAATGCATTTTGCTAAGTGAAAGAAGCCAGACTCAAAAGGCTACACAATGCATGATTCCATGTAGGTGACATTCTGGAAAAGGCAAATCTAAAGGGACAGAAACATATCATTATTGCCAGGGGTGGGGTGGTAGGGAAGGCATTGACTACAATAGGATGTGAGGGAATGTTTTTTGGGGCGGGTAGAACTATTCTACTTTTTAATGCCTCTGGTGGTTGCACGAATGTACACACACATTTGTCAAGACTTGAAACTCTGTACAGAAAAAGGATAAATGTTTACAGGATGTGAATTATGCCTTAATACAAAAGTGAAAGAAATCTGCCATTTTGCAACTCTTAACCAAATAATTCTTTCAGGCAAGGGTCATGATGGATGCTAAAGCTACTGGGTGAAATTTTGTTGGGGAATCAGGACATTCATGTGCCTGAATGTTGCCTCACAGATTCCTTGCTAACTGCAAATAGAAAAACATACTTTAGCGGAGAGGTATGATGGTCACCCCCTTAATCAAGAGATCAACGTCAGCATCACTAATAGTATGAGGACCTGACGTTATGTGCCATCTGGTGTGATGTGAAGTACACATCTCTTGTGAATTATACTTGCCCCAAAAACTTGATCTGGATCTAGTCTCTTTAGACTTAAATTTCAGTTGAAGGCCTACCGAGAATAGACACATAAGTTAAATGACATCATGAGGAGTTGATCAGACCAATAGATTGCAGACTGTTCTATGAGATAGTTGGCCTCGTTGCTTTAAAAAGTCAACGTAATTTGAAAAATAAATAAACAAAAGGAAGAACAATAGACTAAAGACTCTTAATAAGCAAACGCAGTGTATGAAATTTGATTGGATTCTGGTTTTAAAAAAGAGCAAAAAAGGAGACTTTTGAGACAATTGGGGAGTTTTGAATATAGACTGGATATTCGGGAATTGCTGTGATTTTCTTAAACATGATAATGGTGTTGTGTTTATGTAGGACAATGGCCTTATTTTTGGGTAGTCCCATGCTTAAGTACTTACAGGTCAAATGTCACGTTTGCAAATTATTTTCAAATAGTTCAGCTCTACCTATCTATCATCTATCTCTCTTTCTATCTCTCTTTCTATCTATCTATCAATCTATCTATCTATCTGTGTATCTACCTGGCATATTGCAAGATACTCAAAATTGTGATGGGTCCACAGATGTCCATGTGTTATTCTTCCAACTCTTCTTGATGTTTAAAAATTTTATAACAAAAAATAGGGGGAAAATTAATACCAGATCCTACTCCAGACTACATAAATCAGGATGTCTTGGGGACAGGACCTAAGTTACAGCATTTTTTAAAAGCTCCCCTGATGATTTTTTTAAAAAACATAAAACAACCATTTTATTGGGCTCCTGGATTCTGTCGGTCAGGAATTCAGACATGGCAAAGAGAGGATGACTTGTCTCTGTTCCACCGTGTCTGGGGCCTCAGCTGGGGTATGCTGGTGCCTTAGGCAGAGGTCATCTGAATGCATCTTCACACTCATGTGTGGCAGTTGAGCCTGGCTCTTGTCTGGAACCTTAGCTGGGCTGTCAGACAGTGCATCTCCATGTGGCCTCTCCACATGGTCTCTGTGCGTGACCTCCAGGTGATTTTAATGTGAAGTCAGCATTTTCTCAAGTTTGGACAATCATAAGAATTATCTTAAGCATTTATTAAAATTCAGATTCCCTGGACCTTTTCATGGGTCTGGGATGGAGACTATTAATATTTACAGTTAAATTCACCCAAGTGATTCTAATGGAAAGGCAAGTTTGGAAAACACTGATGTGGGGCATGAGCTCTGTTCTTTTTAAGGCCCCAGATCTGTCCAGACACCAAGCACTAGGCAGCACAGAAGAGGGTGGTGTATTCTACTGCCTTATTTCTGAAACTTTGTCCCAGATGTTTCCCGTGATTTCTAGATTGTCTTGTGTGGTATCCAGATTTGTCTTTCTTTGGCTGGGATTATGGTTCTCCCATGGCTATGTGGTTTTGGTTGCTTTAGTTGAAACACTTGTCCCATTTGACCAAGTCCTTGGAACTTCCTTTTTCAAGACATGATTATGTGAGTATAGAAATTGGATGTGTTAGAGATAAACTAGGAGAGAGAAAAATGAGGCTAAGTCATACCAGGTCTTGAGTTATGGGCTGAGGAGTCTGGCTTTAAGTTAACATGCAGTGGTCCTCCAGAGGGAGTTTCTTGATTATGATCGCCAAAGGATGAGCGATGTGCATTAGGAAAGCTAATCAGGAGCAGTGAGAGCCTGGAGGCAAGGAGAATGGGTGAGGGCCTAGGAGAAAAGCTCTGGGGGCATTTACCAAGATGATGGCGTTCTCCATGAAAAGGCGAAGATGGATCTGGGACACATTATTTTCAAATCCCTTACAGACCGTCATCACATCCTTTGGCATCGCTGTAGGTTTATAAAATGGAATAACATTTTATCTTTCAAGAAGAAAGATGACACTGTTGACTTACAAACTACACTCTGAATTGGTTCTAGGCTGGTCATAGGTATTTGAGGTGATCAAATGAGGTCATACTCTGCTGCTTGTCTCATTCCCCTCTTGACCAAGAACTCTAAAGCTGAGCTAAGCTTCAGATCTGTGGACCTTGATCTCAGTAGCATGATTTCCCAGCCAACTGAGCCCACTGTCATAATCTAAAACAAGGAAGATCTTCTGTAACCAAATTAGAATCAGAGAAATGATTGTCTTCTGAGGAGCCTCTCATTAGTATCTGTTAAGTGATTACTCAGATATACCGGTGTCTTTTTGTTTTTGCTAAGATTCTTCCTTCATTAAATTTAATGATGGTATAGTTCTGGCTAGTAATTTAGGAATAAGGAATAAGTTCTAGATGAATCTAGGACAGGCCATTAAATTATAAGCCACAGCTGAATGAGGCCCAATGCCTATTGTTGTAAAGAAAGTTTTACCAGGACATAGCCATACTCATTCTTGCATACCCTCTATGGCTGCTTTCAAGAGACAAAGGCAGAGTTGAGCAGCTGCAACAGAACCTGTGTGACCTGCAGAGCCTCAAGTCTTTACTATCTTGTTATTTACAGAAAAAGTTTCTTGATCCCTGATCTAGGAGAATGACTTCCCATAAACTGGTGGTGTGGTTCTGCATATGCAGGATGTTGGAAGAAGGACAATGAGAGGCATGAAAACATCTGTATTCATTTTCCTTTAAGCCAGGAAAGTCTAGTTGGGAGAAACAAATTTGAATTCTCTTTTGTGTGTATGTTCTTTGAAGTTCTTCTTCTGCTTCTTTTTTCTCCCCCCCTTAGGACTACAGTTAGCAGGACTATAGTCAGATCTCATCTGTGATCTGTGGTTAAACCCATGGGCTCTGGAACCAGACTGCCCACGTTCACATGTCAATGACTCTTCTTACTCCCTGCATGACCTTGGGCAAGTCATTTGACTGCTCTGTGCTGCTGCTTCAACTATAATAATAGAACCTGCTGTCTAGGGTTGTTGGGAGGATTAAGTGAGTTAATGCATGGATGACCAGGACTGTAGCTGCCTCCAGTCAACACTCTGTAAACATTAGCTCTTACTAGTATCCATTCGATATAGGGTCATCGACAGCCAACATTCCTTGATGAGACCATCTTGTCAATGATGACTTATGTCAGGACAAGAATCCGTTGCCTATTTCAGGGCTCTTTGAAATGTTTTTCCAAGTGGTTCTCAAAATGTGGTCTCTGGACCAGCGGAATCAGCATCACCTGGGAATTTAGTAGAATGTAAATTCTCAGGCCCCATCCAAGATTTACAGAATCAGAGAGTCTGGGGATGGGGACTAGCCAATGGTGTGCTGCTCAAGCTACAACAACTGGCTTGCCAGGGGAAAATGCCCCTAGAATGTGCTGATTTCCATGGTATAAATTCTCCCACTGTGACTGATTTCAAGCTACCAACGTGATGGTTTGGAACCCGTTGTTATTGAGTTTGGGAGAGATGCACACCATCTGCTCTCCTGAACTGAAAAGAGGGGGCTGCTCTAGCACACTCCTGGCCCAGACATCTGTGTTTTAACAAGCCTTCTGGATAATTCTCTGCATGCTGGAATTCGAGAACCATCACTCTGACTGATCCCGGCAGAGCTTAGTCATCTAGAGTCCTGGGGAGAAAGTGTGGCAGAGTGCCTGGGCTTCGGCGGTGGAATATCTGGGCACAAATCCCACTCTGTCACTTCCTGACCTTAGGCGAGTGCCTGGCGTAGAGTTAAGGATAGCTGCACATTCGTTGTTATTATTACTCTGGCCGCATTCCTGCTGCAGTCAACCAACACCCTCTCAGACACTTAGAGGAGCTCTGAGGACTTTTACTGCTCCCCAAGGCCCCTAGACAAACCAATGATGATCCCATTGCTGCATTTTGCAGGTAGATTTGTAGAACTTTCCTCAGGGCTTTGTTATATTATCTGTTGTGCCTCACAGTGATTATGCGAAGCGGAAAATGGTTTTTATTATTCCATTTTACTTGACAATCATAAAAATAGCCAACCTCAGCGTGGTGATTTGCAGAGCTTTGTTCTAACACTAGGTTGGGATCCAGGATGTAGGCAGGTCGGAAGGTTCATTTTTGTCCTTCGGTAACTGAAACTACTCAGATGAGGGTCTAACAAATCCTTCTTGATAATTCCAGTTGCGCCACAGTCAAATAGCTGGGTTCCTGTGTGTCACAGAGCCTAGTGGGCATAGAGTCAGCATGGTAAACTCAAAGTCTAACGAGACTTAACTTCGCTGAGCCTCTCCCCGGCTTCCGCATTCACCTCTACTGTTCTGATCTCATCAACGTCTATGCTGGTCCTTTCTTATGTTCCTCCTTGTTGTTGGTTACCAACCCAACAGCTGCCTCCACTTCTTCCTTGTGAATAGAGCCCTGATTTTTTTTAGGCACCAGGAGACAATGTGCTCAGGGAAGATTGGACCCTCATGCATGAACCCTGATTCCAGGGCTGTCCAGCAAAACTCTCTGTAAGGACGGAAACGATCTATATCTGTGCTGTCCGTAATGGAGACCACTAACCTCATGTGGCCAGTAAGCACTTGAAATGTGGCTTGTGTGACAGAACAACTGAATTTCTAATTTTAAGTTAACTCTAAATGGCTTCATGTGGCTAGCGGCTACCATGTTAGACACCACAAAGACTCTAACCCTTGATAATTCCTGTCTTCTTTGCCTGGTGTTGTCAGATATTGTCACATGGCCCAGTCCTGACCTATAGGCTCCAGTGTAAAGGAATGGGAGTGTTTGGGAAAGTTTTTTCTCCCTGCTAAAGGAGAGAGATGCACGAGGAAGCTCGTGTCATTCTCGTCTCCTGCCCTGTCCCCTTCCTACACTTTCCTTCCTGCCCTGCATGATGGCACGTGCAGCGCAAGGCTTGGTGCCTTGGGAAACCTCTTGTGACAATGAGAGGGTGATATTAATAAATAGATGATAAGAAGAACACTTATATAGTACTTATCACACACCAGGGCCTGGCTAAGCAGTTTATATATGCTAACTAATTTAATGCTAATGACAACCCTAGGAGAGAGGTGCTGTTGTTATCTCCAGTTTTACAAAGGTGGGAAATGAGGCTCAGAGAAGCTAAGCAAGTTGCCAGAAGTCCCACAGCCAAGAAGCACCAAAGCTGGGATTTGAGCCCAGGGAGACCAATTGCAGAGGCTTTGCCTCTCATCCCTGCACCATACCGCCCTGCTGGAACCAAGAGAATTGCAGAGGAGCTGCACAACCATGGAGCCATCTATCTTTAGATATCTTGTCATATGAGATGAACACACACCCTTATGTTTAAAGCCACTTTAGGCTGGTCTCCTGTGACTTAGAGCCTTAAGCATCCTAACAGATACCCTATCTTTGAGTGAGTCTCCTTCATCTGGAGTACCCGACCAAGCTAGCCTGCTGAATCACTCCGCTCTCAAGGGCTGATTCACAGCAGACGTGGATTAGGAGACAAGCCCAGCGTCAGAGCTGGGAGCACTGATGTTGAAATACCTCGATGGAGACACTCACTGGGGACTTCCACCCCTGCTCCATCCCAGAGCTTGCAGCAAACCTCAGCCCTTCACCATCTGCCCATTGTCTCTGATTCTGAGAAATGAAGTTTGTCCAAAAGCATTGTGGATATGAGAAGCTCAGAGATAGGGAGACTTAAAAAATCTGTAAAAGGGCTGCAGAGGATATTTTTAAGTTTCAGCTCCTATTATTCATTATGTTCTAACCATGGAGTCAACGTCTGGGTTTCCACTCTCCCAAACCCTGTTTTGTGACTAAGAATTCAGGCTGACTCGAAGTTGTACTTCACTGATAAGCAGGGTGCTTATCTTTCCAGGCTGAAGAAAATTTGGAAATACATGAATGTTCAATCTATTCAGTCAGAAGGAAACATGGCTTAAGGGAGTAGTGCTGAGAACCTCTTGTCCATGGCAGCACGGGACTGTGTCAGCCCAGGACAGAACGGGCTCCCGTTTGTAGGTGTTGCACAGAATCCCCTTCCATCCCCACAGCCATCCCTCCTCCTTCCTTGGTGCCGGGTGGCTCTTTCACTCTCCTCCAGTCCCCACCTTCTCCATTACCCTTCTCCATGCCCAACCCTGGTATTCCTTCTTTTTATACTACCTCCCAGGATTAACTAGATGCAGGGCTGCAATGGCAGAATGAATGGGGTGATGCAGGAGAAGCGAAGAACAGATCTAAGTGGCAGAGAGTCCCTGGTCCATCCCTCACCACGGTCTTCATTCATCCCTTCGCTCACTCAGCAACGAGTTATTGAGCACCACGACTACAAGTGCTAGAGATAGAATGGTTGAAAAACTCTTCTTGGGAGGAAAAAGAAACTACTGTAGGATCCTTGTGGAGTTTTATTTTTCAATCTTCTCTTAGTATTTGGTGTAGCCAAAGATTCAACATTATCTTATGTCATTACCTCTGAGTTAATAGGAGGTTAGGTATTATCGTCCCATTTCACATGGGAGAACGTGAAGACTGACGTCAAGTGACTTTTTCCTGGGATGTGGGTAAGTGGCAGACCCAATCCTCAAATCCACATCTTCTGACTCATTTATTTTCTCCTAAGACCCCTCACACCAGATCTGCCCTGGGCAGAAGCAACCACTACAGGCGTCCACAGTGCTCTGAAGCAGACCCTGAAAAATTCTTCTTTCCCCAGGAGCCCCTCATGGTAGGGAAAGGAGGGAGCTGCTGGCAGCCTGCATGATCCCGCTGCTTAGTCTTTGAAGTAAAGAAATCTTGAGATCAAAGGAAATATTTTGTTGAACTCAGTCATTTGTCCTTGATCTGCAAGAAACCTTAATTTAATTAGCAATATAAACTTTGTAAAGACTTCACTTTCCCAGCTTGGCTTAACATATACCATTTCTTTGATTTCTAAGTGACTTGGAACTAATAAGGACAAAAATATGTAAAATATCTCACATCAGACACGGACTATGCAATACTTGTATTTCATGAGTATTTTCGGGTAGTACTGACCCAGATTTGTATAATTTTCGTGCTCTAATGAGTAAGAAGTTAGAGTGGGAATATTTTGGACTAAATTATCTAGTTGTCTTCCAGAAAGGCAAACTTCCCAGATTCCTTGATGTTTGAAATCACGGCATTTTGGGAAGGCGGCTACTAGCATTATGACATTTTCCAGAAGTCAGGCACTTTATGTATGCTTAAAGAATGTAATCGCCACAAAAACCTGTGACAAAGGTATTCCTCTCTCTCTTTTACAGAAGAAATCAAGCGACATTCCCACGATCACACAGCTTAGACACTATGGTTTGACACTAGCGGATGCTGAGCCCGACTTGGTGTTCACAGTTCATGGGGCATTTGGGGCCGCCTTTAAACCTTCAGAAGTCATCTGGCCCACTTCCTCCCCTTACGTCAGAGCTGAAGAAAATGAGCCCTGAAACTTAAAATCGCTCCCCTCTCCTAACAGAGCACACATACAATCCAGCCACTAGCTCTCTGGAGCGTGATCTTTTCCCCTGTACTTTTGCAGATGGTTAAGAACGGGAGAGGGCTGGCCCTGTGGCTGAGTGGTTAAGTTCATGAGCTCTGCTTCGGTGGGGGTTCGCTGCTTTGGATCCTGGGCACGGACCTATGCACTGCTCATCAAGCCATGCTGTGGCAGCATCCCACCATCATAGAAGAACTAGAACGACCTACAACTAGGATATACAACTATGTACTGGGGCTTTGGGGGGAAAAAAAAGAAAAGAAAAGAGGAAGATTGGCAACAGATGTTAGCTCAGGGCCAATCTTCCTCATCAAAAAGCATGAAAAAAAAAGAATGGGAAAATTTGTCCCAGGTGGAAGCAGGCCACTTTGGGGTCCTTGAGGAAACTCTTCCATTTCGGGATATTTGGCTGATGGTGAGGGATCTGCCAGGGCATTCATGGCTGAAGAAACTAGCTTTCCTCATCCCTATGTGTGTACAGTGTGTGCGTGTGTGTCCGTGTGTGTGAAAGCTATGGATCCGCCCTCCTGTGTGGGACAGTATTAATTCTACAGACCTATCTGCCTTAAGTATTTTCTTCCAGGGAGGAATACATGTGGAAGTGGAGATGCCTCCGGCCAAGATTTCAGGCCCTGATCTATTTCATGCCGAATCTATTGTTTGCTGTTGTGTAGACGTGGTCAGTATTTTGGGGCACTTTCCTTTTTCCTTCCACTTTCACCTGCTAACAGAAAACAGAAGAGCTTGGCAAGTGACCGTGTGACTGTTAATATTGATAATACAAAGTCTCTTTTTCTTAAGAAGGCCATGCTCTTCGAAGAAAAAAAAAGAGAATGAAAGAAAGAGAAAGAGGGAAGGAGAAGCGAGGTGGAAGGGAGGGAGGAAAGAAATTGCAAGCTACCTGAGAACTCCTGACAGACAGGTCAACAGCTCCTCCTTACTCAGGAACAGCGGGCAGTTCTCATTCCCTCTAGAATAATCTTCTTTGAAACACTATCAAATGGTCTCTCATGGACTCTTTTTCTTAAACAGTCTGGAATGTAAACTTGCATGACTTGGCTGGAGTGTCCAGAAATCAAATGTTATTCGTACCACCCCTCCTCCCTGCCCCATCCCCACCCCAATCCTGCCACCACCGGCATGTTTTTAGCTGGGAAATTTTTTAAGCTTCTTACTGGAATTTGCTGCATGTGGTTAAAATCCCCAGAAGTAAAATGTGAGCTTGGCGTATGTAATCGGTTTTGTTTTAGAGTCACATTCAGAATAGTAAGTGACAATGAGATAATTTCCTTTTTAAGGAGGCTCTTAATTCCTCTAACCTAATGATTTCCCTGAAATCTAGTTGACATTCATAATCTAGGACGAGGTTGCAAAAACACATTGTATGTAATTTGTACTGAGAACTATTTCAATTTGGATTCCAATGTAAGAGGAAATACGGAGGGAGTGGGAAACATACTCCAAATTTTGTGCAACATTTTAGGGCATTTTTGGTTTTTTATCCATTTTTTTTTTTAAGGAACATCGTCTGCTGAATGTAGTGGCCAAAATGAACTGCCAACTGTTGAAGCTGGATGATGGGTGCATAGAGCGTTGTGGTTCTTTCTTCTATGCTGTTGTGCATATTTGAAATTTTCCATAATGAAAAAAGAAAAAGGAAACAGTGGCCGTGCGAAAAGATCACGGCTTTACTATTGGGCTACTGTCACTCGCAGGAGCCATGTAGGACAGCCAAACAGAAGCAGGAATTACATTTAGTTCTAACTCATTTTCTAAGCAGTTTTTCTTTTTTTGGGGGGGGGGTTTCCTGGAACCTTCAAAACACGCTCAAAAACTGTTTCAACATGATCTGGCCTGGCAGGGGTCAGAGATGGCAGGAGTACAAGACGGATGAGAAAGCTTATGACATACAGTTAGTGGCTGGTTGAGAGAGTTTCCAAATAGAAATATGACTGGAAGATTAGAAAAATAGACTGAAACCAGCAACCCTAAGATCAGTCACGTGGCTGCCACATATTTTTGACTTACCTGGGGGCCAGAATATAGCGCTTTGGTTTTAAGTTCTTAATCACTGTAATTGCTACAGGTCTTGCTCTGTTGGGTAACTCCCTGCTCCACCCCTTCCAGGCAAGCTGAAGGCACAGCTATGCTTAAAGTAAATTGTTCTCTGCCTCAGATTTTCCAGTGGAAAAAAGGAATGTATATTAGGCAGATTATTTGACCTTCCCTTCATCATGCCAGGGTAAGCTTCCTAGACTAGCTAATTCTCCTCCTGCAGGGACTGGCAGCTCCCAGCCCTCAGCTGCGGGAAGCAGAGCTCCTTCCTCCTCTGCCCTATCTGTGGCCCCAAGGATTCCCCTTCCACCTGGGGTGGTGACCAGCTCACCGCAGGCCACTGCCCCAGTGCCCTGGCTGCTCAGAGGAGGGGAAACCACTGGACACTTGTGGGGATCCTGGAAGCTGGCGTGTCCCATCCTGCCTGTCGTTCTGTCGTCTCCAGGGATCACCCGGTTCCGGCCCCTCCGGTAATCTGTCTCCTTTGCGTACTCATGCACCCTGCTGCTCTGTGGGTCTTTCCTTGGACTCCCGACTCCTCCTCTGCTGCCATGCCAACTCTTTCCACTGGGCTGTCTGGGGTCCTTGTGGATAATTCCTTCTGTGTCCTCAGAGTCTTCTAAGGATGCTAACCTTAACTGGAATCTGGTTCTCTCCAGATTATCCTGGTTTTTCACATTTCATCAACCAGGTCGGGGATCCAGCATTACACCAATGCTCCATGATCACTTGCAATCCGTTATTCTTCTTCCTTTTGGAAAATATGCCCCCTCTGTTGAGTCCTTGACGTTTTGTGATTCCTTTCTCTTTCCTCCTTGCTGTCCCTTATGGAATCTCCTGGTGACTGCTCCCTCCCACCTTTCCAATTCAGTCAAGACGTGTGTGTGTGACACTGTGTGTGTGAGAGAATGTATGTGTATGGATGTCATGTCAAGATCCCGGCTGCAATGTCTGATGACTTGGATTCTAATTTCTGCTTTGCACTCCCTTATTTGTGTGACTTTGGCTAAGTTACTGACCGTTTTTTAGGGTTGTTAGTTCTATAAAGTGCAGATAACAGTATTTCCTATAGCATAGGGTGTTGTGAGGATGAAATGAGAAGATCCATATGAAGTGGTTGGTATATTTCTGGACTAACTCAAAAATTGTTAATTATTATCATATTTGGGCTGCTTGCTTTCCTTCTCAAATCCCACCATCTTGTGGGGAAACGTCAACATTTTTTGGAAATACACAACCTGTCCCCCACCAGAGAGCCCGGCCTTCTGTAACTGGGGACAAGTGTCTCTACTGCGTACGTGTCCCACTTTCCCACAACCTCCTGGTCTACATGTTCCGCCTGTCCTCTTCTCGGCCAGTGGCATTTACTTCTTATCTATCATATCCTTATCTTTCCATAAAAATGGCTGGAACCCTTCAGCCTTGGTTAGACAGCTCCCCTTCACTGCAATCACACAGGCTGTGATGTGTATGTAATTCATCTTGTATGAATGTCATGTTTATTCTGTGGTTATATTTTCAAAATTCTTTGATCAAGATGGGGCTAAACCATTCTTTATTGCCCACCGCCAGCCAGAGGGCATGTGAAGAATCTTATCCTCTACCACTCAAGGCCAATAGTAGCCTTGATCCCAGAGGGTGAGTTGTGTAGGACACTGGCTTGGCAGGGAGGCCAGATGGCACTTTTCCCTTGATAATTAATCAGTAGCTGGGACACCAGGAGGCCCAGAGGTGGTTTTCATCATCTGAATTCCGTGTACAAGCTCAGATGAGGAATGGGACAGGACCTCTGAGCCCTGGGACAAACTCAGCTATGTTTCTGTGCTCCCATGATTTCCTTTGGAGTTTTCTTTGGTACTTCTGGAAATTCCAGTCTGTCCTGACCCTGCTGAGTCTCAGCAAGGATAAGGGATTTTGTCCTAGCAAGGGCCAAACCTTTAAGATGGCACTTCTCTTTGGGAGGCAGAATGGCGATGGCAGAGGGAATCAGACCCAGGGCTTGATAAGGCATTCTGAATGACCTTGGTGCACAGAGTCAGCAAGCTAATGACCTTCCTGTCCTAGGCACAAGTGGAGCCAGGAAACATGGGGAGGTTAAGCTCGGCTTGTGTCTAACCTTTCCCACCATCCCGAGAGGTGAAGTGGCTCATTCTCAGAATGGAATGGGGAGGAAGGGAGAAGAAATTCTTGTGGATACTAGGAAATTAGAACATGACAATGTACCGGTACCATTTTGTTTGAGGTTTTATGAATCCCCAGAGCATCAGAGACACTTCTATTCAAAATATGGAAAAGGTACCAAAAAGGCAACTCTTGATTGACCGTGATTTTGGAAAATTTATCCACTCTTCTCTTATAGGTGGATAGTTGAAAATAAAACATAATCATGTGATGTTTAAAAGAGGCTATTCAAGGAGTTGGGAGATCTCTTTATCCCTGTTTATCCACTGAAGGCCGTGAGATTTAGGACAAGATGATGAACTTGGCTCTATTTTTCCTGAGGTTTAAAACTGTTTTTTAAAAAAATCTTTTCCCTTAGGATGTTATGAAGAATAAGAGAACATTTATGTCAAATACTTTGAGCAACTCAAAGGAGCAAAATGCTTTAAAGTGCCACCTGGACTGTGAAGTTTTTAGGTATTTGAGGGAACACATAAAAGATAATACATCTCTAGAAATCACTAAGAGCTGTACATTTAAAGATAAATAAAAACCATGTGTTATGTTTTAAAAATTGGAATTTTGGGGTTGGATAGACAGGAAAATAGGGAGAGAAAGAAAGAAAACGCAGAAAAAATTCTTTAAAACCTTGTACTTAGTCAGCCGAGTATCTCTTCATTGTCATTCCCAGCACTCCATCCTACTGTTTCTGAACTTGGTCATATACAATTAGTTTCCTAGAGATTCAGTAACAAACTGCCAGAAACTGGGTGGCTTAAGACGACATAAATTGATGCTCTCACCATTCTGGAGGCTAGAAGTCTGAAATCAAGGTGTGGGCAGGGTTGGGAGGGAGCATCTGGTCCATCCTTGTCTCCTAGCCATTGGCAACTGTGGCAATCCTTAGTGTTCGTTGGCTGGTAGACCCATCACCCCAATCTCTGCTTCTGTCATCACGTGGCACTCTCTCTCTCGGTGTCAAAATTTCCTCTTCTAATAAGGACAACAGTAGTATTGGATTAGGGCCTACCCTAATGACCTCATCTTAACTTGATTACATCTGCAAAGATCTTCTTTCCAAAGAAGGTCACATTCCTACGTAGGGGGTTTAGGACTTCAACATTTTTTGGGGGAAGACATAATTCAACTTGCAACCTTGACTAAGTATAAATATCTTCCTTTTGCCTGGGAGACTCAGGCACTGGCAACTTCTCCGTGTGGGGAAGGCCTCTCAGTGGTTGCCTCCTTCCAGGACGGGCAGGAAGCCCAGGGACCGAGTTGTAGGGACCTGAATTGTGCTGTAAGTGTCCTCATGCTGTCTTTCTTGTAGCTTCTTTCCTGGGTCCCATCATGCCCTCTCCTAGTCCTCAGGGCTCAGTCCTTCTTCAACTCTCAGTCTAAGAAACTTATCTTTAGTTGAACAAATGAATCAAATTTTTGGAAAACAGAGTTCATTTAATGAAAAAGTCAAAGGTGTTTAAAAAATGAATCCAAACACATTTCCAGCCTCATGCTCTCTGCTCCATTTTTCTTCCTCTCCATTTGCTGTCCCCACAAAGAAGATCCCCTGTTGACCTCCTGTGTCACAGGGACATGTCTCCCTGGAGATTATACCTTCACTCAGCTGGAGTCAGCTGGTGATATCAGATGCATTAGGAAATTAAGCGCCCTCCACTCCTAAATCTTATTTTAAAGCTTCGATTTATACTGATCTCAGAATAGGGCCAATTCTGGATGCAGAGAGTCAGCTACTTTTTAGCCTCTGCTGCCAGAAAATGGACTTTTTCTTTCAGCAAAAAGTGAAAAGAGTGGTCTCTCATTTTGTGAAAACAATTCCCTTTTGACAATATTAACGAAATGACCTGAGTGTACCCAAGTCGAGGAAAGGTTTTGAGTTCATTCCTGTGTGCTTTGACGACAGTGCCCCCTCGTGGATATTCGGATGCTATACAAAGTTCTCATGTGTGATAGATTTTCACAGAAATGTAAGAATGCTTTTTAACAAACTCATTGTTTTATAAAGCGGGTCCTTATTTTGTTTCTTGTTTTTTTTCCAACTAAAGTTCACTTCAATACGTGAGCGAATTATGTATGTGTATAATCCTCTAGTCGTTCACATGGCATTTTTTACACCCCCTCCATTGTTTCAGGAGAGAAGGGAAATGTAATAAAATGGGCACAGAAGGAAGGTAGCTTACAGGCTTTCGAACTGTGGTTGATAATATGATGCATGTATCTAGAAAACTCAGATGCTGAAAATGCAACTATAGAGATGCTTTAAAACTGAGGTTATTATGATTAAAAAATTGTAAAAGCAGGACAGGGATATGAATTCATTCAGTGAGAGTCTGACATCGATTTTGTGCCAGATGGCCTGTGACACGTGGGTGGGGAGGAGACAGCAGGTCCCTAGATAAAGGCCACTTTCTTACTCTTTACGTAAAGATGCCTTGCCTGTGACCTTATCCTCAACGTTTCAGCTCAGATCAACACCTCCAGCTGCTCTGCATGCTCTCTCTCTCTCTGGTCCATAATTGGGGTGGAGCCGAAGGTCTTGGCACTCCCTTCTCTGTTGCTTCCAGGAGATCACAGGGCAGCAAAGTCAAGGGGTTCCAGGAAGGACTGTCTTGCCCAGGGCACAGACCTGGAGGATTCTCAAGGCTTCTCTAAAGTACTTGTAAAGCTATTACAGAGACTTCCACCTTTGAGGTTTTTACAAAGAAGCCAAAAAGTAAGGAAAGTTTTTAATGAGGGATTAAAAAAAGATTACTAATTAAAATTTTTTTCCAAGGAATGGCATTAAAAATTAATGAATCATTAACCGTCTACCATCACCAATCACTATGAGTTCATAGAAGAAAGAACAATTTAATATGAAAGATAAGACATAATTTTAGAAGGACATTTCTTCAGGAAAAATTTTTTAAATATATGAAGTTTATGTGTGTGTGCATGTAAATATATGTATGTGTGTATATATATACACACATACACAACGGTCCTTCTTTTTCTTTCATTTCACTGTGGGACAGGGACAAGTTTGTCCTGAAATGGCAGCTGTCTGTGGACTGGCTGTTGGGGGATGGGGAGAGAACTTTGCCTCTGAACTTTGACATTCCCTGCTGTGATTTGGAGAACACCTCCACTTCTCTGTTTCTTTGAAGTTAGGACTCAGGACCTCACCCATCGTTGTGTAAGGAGCCATGAACTGTGAGAGAGTCTGCCCTCTAGGGTCCAGAACCGGTTCCTTGCTGGCCTCTACTCGCTGTGAGGTCACTTGAGGATGTCAGACCTCAGAGAGTCTTGGGGACCCCAGGACCTAGAGGGACTGGTTAATCCTCCCAGTTTAGTGCAGAACCATGTGTGACTCATTCTGGACAGATGGGAACGTGCTCACGTTCAGGGCGTCAGAGGAAGAATTGCAAAACTTCCCTGGACATTGCATTCCAACGCTTAGGAATGCTCACTCTCAAAAAGGAAGTTCATAGACCCTTAGAATCAGCAACTTAGAGCCAGAATGGTTCTAAGATACTTAGTTGAATTTCCTCATGTTATAAAGTCACTAATTTGCCTGAAAGAGGCAATGGACAAGCAGAGATTTATTAAAATCATCTTTGGAGAGGCCAACACTACCCAGTATGCTCCACACCACCCAACACTGCTGCCTTGAACACGGACACACATCTCAGATGATGGGTGGGCTGGGCTGGGGTCTCCTGACGTATAATCTCACCCCAAACCCAATCCCTGAGAAACACCCTTCCCTACTAGTACCCTGTGAGCTGAAGAAAAGCCGACACCGGAAGCCTTCTTGAGAGCCTTTGCCTGCTGGGCTTGGATCTGTTCTTTAATCTTGTAAGCTTTCTCTTACCCATGCTCAAACGTTTACTCTGTTCTTTAATATTTTACAAATATTTGTTTGATTTTTGTTTTCAAATTTAGTTCCCCTTTCACACATGTTCTTCCAAATGGACCACAATAGCCTCATGTGCAATTAATATTGAACATTTACACAATTTATGCATTCTCCTATTCTGTGCATTTTGAGTCTGTACATCACATACTCTTACTCGTATTTATATTTGCCGTGTATCTTTCAATTTGCCTTGTTTTGTCTTTCTACCCTTTGAATTAGTTACATATATCAACTGTTTAACTTAGCTGTTGGTTTTTGATGCTATCTCTGTAATGAGCTGAATGTTGATGGCCCCTAAAAAAGCTGTGTCCACATTCTACTCCCCAGAACATGTGACTATTACCTTATTTGGAAAAAGGGACTCTGCAGATATATTAACTTACAACTCTTGAGATGAAGAGCTCATCCTGGATTATCCCAGTGGGCTCTAAATCCAATGGCAAGAGTCCTTATAAAAGACACACGTGAGAGACACACAGAGGAGAAGGCCATGTGAAGATGGAGGCAGAGACTGGAGTGATGTGGCCACAGGTCAGGGAATGCTGAGCCACCAGAAGCTGGAAGAGACAAGGAACAGATTCTCGCTGAGAGCCCCAGGGGGCATATGGCCCTCCCAACACCTTGATTTTGGACTTCTGGCCTCCAGAACTAGGAAGGAGTACCTTTCTGTTGTTTTAAGCCATCAAGTTTGTGGCAATTTGTTAAGGTAGCCACAGAAAACTAATGTTCCAAGACCATGTTCAACATATTTCCTATACAGTGCTAGTCAGTCCTATTCCCATATTTAATGTTACTTCAGCTGGCAACATTTTACTGTACCTTTTAGGTCACTGAGCTTGCTCATTTTGTGTATTCTAATCATTACATTTTATTTGTCAATTTATGGGCTGTGTCCAGAATTGGAAGCATCTATTTCTCTACCTGATTTGCCATCTCAAAAGGAAATATGAGTCATGTGAAGGTGTTTTAGAAGAATTACACAAATTATACTCTCATAGCATTTAGTGTGCTGTTTGGAGCTAGACTCCCTGGGTCGGAATTCAGTTTTATTAATTAATTGTGAGCAAGTTATTATCTCTTCCGGGCCTCTATTTCCTCATCAGTGAAATGGGTCTAATAATTGTACCAACTCATAAAGTTTTCAGGTGAGGATCAAGTGAAGTGGTATGTGTGAAGCTCTTAGAACAGCATGAGGAGCATGGTGAGCGCGCAGAAGCGCTAACTATTGTTCACGTGTTCATGCCTTAAACATCCAATTAGCGTGAAAGCACCTGAAAAATAGGGAGGAACTAAATAGGGACGTTATTAATAATTTAATAAACAAATTATTCCCTTGGGCCAAGAGTACCAAGAAAGTACTCCTAGATACCCTGTGACCCTGACAATAGGGTTTTAAGTAGAATTAGATATACTCGCCTGGGGCAAAGAAGGAACAATGTACTCAAAAAGCTAGTAGTAATTACTGTGCTTTATGCTGTTGAGAGCTGTATTTAGCAGGCAACGTAATGACAAATGCCCTCCCTTAATAAACCAGCCACCCTGTCTCTTTTCTTGATCCTTTGGCGTATTTCTCAAATTTATTCCATCATTTCAACTCAAGGGCTAATAGATTAATCTTGTTTAGCTCATTACTGCTTCATGCCTGCACTATTGTGAATACTCATGGAACCCATCCCCATATGGCTAAGTCTTCTCCCTCCGGCAGAATTTTGAGCACAGCATTTTGCAGTCCCCAAACGTTTGAAATTCCCCCAGTGGCCTGGAAGCTCTTTTGATCCTGCACATTCAATGGGGGAAAAAATTAACATGCCATATAAATAATATGCAAATACTATGTACATGATAAAATACATGGCAAGAGAAAACTTTAAAAGATGAGTTTAAGTTGAAGTAAAAAGTGTTTTTTGGATGTCTTGCTAGTCATGGTGCTCAATCCTGTCACTACCTGTCATCTAAAGGCAGATTTTACATTTAGGGCGAGGTTCCTCTTTAATAATAGTGGGTGCAAACTCTGATGACAATGCATCTTCCTGGTCATTTAAACTCTTGTCCAGTTTATTGTCAGAGGGGATTTGATCATTATCGCTTTTACCTCATGCTGAAGTGTGGATGTGTCCGCTCTGCCATTTTCTTGTCGTCTGTGCCTGCTTTATTGGTACTTTGTTCAATATGCCAGTCAAGGGCAGGGGCCAGGCAGTGTGGAGGTGGTTGCCTCTAACGAATGGTTGAGAGGGAATCGGGGGGACATTCATTCCACATAGAAACTTTCAACCAATCCCCTGCCCGGCTCCTCTGCCTTTGGGCATCTCCCACCCGGAAGTCCTGGACCTTTAAAGTCTCTGTAGGGCAAACATTAATTTCTCTCAAAGCCATTTTCCTTTTCATTAAAGAGGCCAATCGAAGAAGTATTGTTGTGAATTGTCTAATGGGGTGGAGTTTGTGATGCTTGATCGGGTGGAAAGAGTCCACAGGAACTGCATGTCAGAACCTACATCCCTCAGGAAGTTGGCTGTTAACAGGCAAACATTCAAAACTGTGTTAGGAACACTAAGTCATCACCAACTTGAAAGCAAATTTGTATTCCTTGGGACATTAGACTGTGTTCTTGCAGAAACATCAGGAGGTATAAAAATAATTCTAATTTGGTACCACATAGGCTTTGCTTTATTATCTGCCCTAGGATGGGCAGGAAGTGTGTGCTTTCCTTTCCTCAATGCCAAGAACTCACTATCATAAGTGGAGAGAACAAAATTATTTAATAGAATGGAATTTAAAAATTAGAATATCTTGGGTTAAATGATTTCTTTTCATTGGTTGCAGTTAGTGGTCAAAGACATGTGTACCTGCTGAATAATAGAGGCTGCACAGGCAGAGCAGCAGTGTCAATTGAACAGTTAATGTCAATTTCCCTTACTCATCTGCACCTTCCATCACTTTCCATGTAGAAGATATGTTAGCCTCTTTCTTGGCCTTTAAATTTCATTTTAATCCTCTCAATGATGCCAACACCTTGAAATGCAAATTAGATAAAGCCTAAATGTGTGTATATCATGAATATGGCAGGTAAAATGAATCAATGAATAATGATCAATGATATTAATAAATCCATTGCTTAATATATACCGTGCATGGGGCTAAGTATTTTGTAGGTATTAGTTCACTTATTCATACAACCACCATATAAGACATTGTGTCGGTCAACTTAGACTAAGTAAGTTGTGCTGCAGTAAAAAACAGTCCCCAGATCTCAGAGGCTTATGACAACACACATAAATTTCTTAGCCACATGACATGTCCATCATAGGGCTGCATAACCGGGGACCCAAAAAGTGGGCCAGCACCTGAGTGGAAATTGGTAGTCCCAGGTGAAGGGATACAACAGATGGTGAACCATGAACTTGTTCTTAAAAATTCTATTCAGAGGTGACACATGTCGCTTCTCCCCCTGATTGAAGGGCCAAAGCAGCTCACATGGTCATTCTTGACCTTAGTGGGTCAGGGGGGTTTATCCTGTTTCATGGAGGGATAGCTCAAATCACACGGCCAGCCTGACGTCAGTGGGTGGGGAGGTACAATCCTCCACCAGAAAGGGTAGCAAGTATTTTGAATAATACAATCTACCATGGACAAGACAAAACTGGCCAAACAAAACAAAAACACAGTGTCAAGGACGTAATTATGCAGAAATGTTGACTCAAACCCTGTATGCCACTTTTTTAAAAGGGAAAGAGTTAATTTTCACAGGTATGTTATTATTCCAGGGTGTAGTTGGGAAAGAAAAATAAAACATTAATATATTATTTAGGAGGAATAACAGCAAGAGATTTCTTTACAAAAGGGCCCGTCTACTGTTATTTATACAAATGGAATTTAGCTTCTAAAATCTAGATTTCAGACTGCTTAGGTGGTCTCGAAGACGATCCCGTTTCACTTTGAGGATTCTCTCGTGTTTTATCCTCATCCTGTGACTCTGAAACTTGCCAAATGTAAGAAAAAGCTGAGAGGCAGTCAGCGTTATTGTTTTAAGGGAAAATGATTTTAAGAAGAAATAATTTCGCATCACTGGAAGCATATCTTAAACTCTTGTGTCCCTAGCCAGTCTTTGCATTTTATTTCCTTTCCCATGGTTGCAAAAAGTCGACTGTCACAAGACAAGTAAGTACATACACGGAATCTCAAAACATTGTTGTTTCAACTGCACTTTCGATTTGAACTAGCCTTAAACCTTTGAATAATTCTCACCGTTTATGCTATAATGTTATGATTTGTTTTCGAGTTTATTAGAATGCTCATTAAAAAGTCACCACTTCCTTGGGTTTAGCATTTATTATGCTGTAGAAATTAGCCAACCAGACGACACTGTGTTTTCTTGAACGAGCCTGCCACCTTGTGGTGATTTGGAAAATCAGACTTGGCAATACTAGTGCTCTGGAGTTGTTTTCCTTCAGTAAATTTTATTTGAACGCCTAACGTGTACTAAGCACTGTTCCAGGAACTGAGCTTAAAGCAGTGAATCCCCGCCCTCCTGGAGCTCACGTCTTACAGCATGAGGACTTGTGCATAGAAATTCAAATTCGGAGTGTGGTCCACTTTCATCACCTGTTAACCTTAACGTGCAACCCACATGTGTGCCATCTTCCCTATCTGCTGTCTGTGAGCGAAAATCCCTGCTGCTGGAAAGGTCAGCTCTTCGCTTTTCTATTCTCTGGATCCAGACACCTCTTGCCTTCTCAAGGACCTAAGGACTGTGCATCCTCAAGGATCCCCTTTCTCCTACAGTGTCAAATTCCTCCCCCTTCCACATCCCCTTCAACAAACACAAATGCTCCAATGGCTTCCACTTAAAAAAAAAAAAACCTCTTTCCTCAATCCCAATGAATCTTTAGCTAATGCTGCATTTCTCTGCTTCCCATCACAATAAAACTTCTCAAAAGTTTTGTTTTCATGCCTCGTGCCCATAAAAACCTCATCTGCCTAGGTTATTGCTGAATTCCAAGCATTCAGAAATAGTTTCTGGCATTTGGATGGTGCCTGATAAATATGTTTAGTTTGCATATAAACTCATATTGCATAATGTCAACGCCCACCCGCCCTGGTCTATGGGTAATCTGGTACTTGCAAAACAGAAGTAGAAAGGGCATTAAATTGATAGGAATCATGCTCAGCACTTGGGAAAATTTATTAACCTTACAGCTGCCCAATTTGTAAAATGAGGGATTGAGACTATGTTTGAGATGACAATTACATATCAGCCTTGGGGTGAGATCTAATTGGCAGTGGTATCTTGGGTATAGCATCACAAAGAATTTTTTTGGCCACGGAAAGAATGCTGTGACTGACTGATACTGATTGATTAGCGACGTCCACCCTGGATGTGGGAGGCAGTGCTGGCTGCGCATTCCTGGACAACGTGGTTTCTGTCAGCTCTAAACGTGAAAAGTGATGTAAAAAGACAGAATCTCAAAACATTGTTGTTTCAACTGCACTTTAGATTTGAACTAGACTTAAACCTTTGAACAATTCTCACCATTTGATGATAGAGTAAGAATTAAAGTCAGATTCAAAATTACTAACTTCAATTTCCAGGAATGAATCAAAGATAAGTGGAAATGGATCTGCGTCTATTTATTTAACCAGAGTTCATCTGAAATCCTATATCACGAAGGAAAAGTATTTTATTGTACAATATTTAAAATGTTCCTTTCAGAAAAATGTCCTACGCTGAGCCTGACATTTATTATGCTTAATATTTCATTTCCCTTTAAGATGTATTATCTTCCCTTCTCTTCTAGTTGGCTGGCTTCATTTGCTTTCTGTTCCCCATTTTACTTCTCCACAAGGAGATAATTCCAGACTAGACTGACAAATATTTCAAGCCGTATTTCAATTACTGGGGCAATAAATGTGAAATTAATGAGATTAAAATAAAATAAACCTCAGAAGGGAGCGTAAGCCCCTTTTAATGGAAATCAGGATTAAATGGAAGTTTTCATCACCTTATGTGTCAGAGAGTCATAAATGTTGTGAATCAATGAAAAAACATCTGAAAGGATTTGAAGACTCAAAAGAATGTATAGAGTTTATCTTGGTGGAAAGCAAAGATAATGATTTGCGAATATAGAATATTCACATGAAATTCTGTATATAGCATGTTAAAAAATTAGCTCTTTTTTGTTGTTTGCATGTATTTGTTGCCCCAGAGTAATTTTTAAGAAAAATAAAACAATGCATATGAAAAGAATGTGAATTTTTTGGAGCTGGACCTGTGGCTGAGTGGTTAAGTTCGAACGCTCCACTTCAGCGGCCCAGGGTTTTGCCGGTTCAGACCCTGGGTGTGGACGTGGCACTGCTCATCAGGCCATGTTGAGGCGGCGTCCCACATAGCAGAACCAGAAGGACCTACAACTAGAATATACAACTATGTACTTGGGGTCTTTGGGGAGAAGAAGGAGGAAAAAAAAGAAGATTGGCAACAGATGATAGCTCAGGTGCCAGTCTTAAACAAACAAACAAACAAACACACAAAAGAATGAATTTTTAAAAGGCAGTTTCAAACTCACTTTATTACAGTATAGGAGTGATTTCTCCAGGATCAAATTATTGATGAGCTAGATTAGGGGTGGGTAAATTGCTGCCCTTGTGTTCAAGCCAACCCTGCCACGTGTTTTTGTAAATAAAGTTTTATTGGAACATAGCCATGTCCATTTGTTTTCACATTGTCTGTGGCTGCTTTCCTGCAACAATGGCAGAGCCAGCAGCGGTGACAGAAATCTCATGACTTGCAAAACCTGGAATATTCACTATTTGGCCTTTTGGGAAAAGCTTGCTGACTCCTACTCTAGATCACAAGCTTCTCCATTATATTGTATATTTTTGAAGGCAGGGACTCTATGCTTAACATGAGTTTTTAATTTCTCTTAAAAACAAGTTATTGGTATCTTTGAGATGATCAATTAATAACAACTTTAAGGAATACAGTATAAAATTTAGACTTATGCAGTAGGTGGTATTTTAAAACTTTTATATCAGTAGTTACATGTTTTCTTTAGGCCAACCCTATTTTTTTCAGCCTCGGAGAAAGGTTTGCGTCTTCGGCATGCCCCACCAAGGAAGGGAGCTGTGCCTAGCAGGACATCAGACCCATGACCTTCCAGCCTGGAGCTCCTCCTGGTGTCCCCCAGGAGCCATTTATGGCACCTTTGAGTCCATCCAGCTGGTTGATAGGGAGCAACTGCCCTCAAAACTCTTCCTGGCTCAGATTGCCTCTTCCATCCTCAGTGTTCTGGCCTGGGTCAGTACTTAACTCTTATTATTTTATCTCTTCCTTAATGGTCCAATTGGTGGGCCTATAAAATTAGCTTCTTTAGGACACATTTTCTGAGTGTGTTTTATGAATTAGCTAAGAGATTTAAATACATTTTCTTATATGATCCTCAGAACAACCCAATGAAGTTGGTACTATTCCCATTTTCCAGATGAAAAAACTGAGGTTTAAAGAGAAGAAAGATTGTGCTCAAAGTCATAAAGCTAGAAAGCAGAGGCAAAGTTAGGATTTGAAACCATTACTATCTAAAAGCTAAGCTTGCCCACTCACCCAAAAAAATGTACTCTCTCTCTAGTCATATTCCAAAGGAGTTCAACAGATGTCAAAGAGAACCAGTCTGTAAGAACAAAATCAACTTTCCCTTCGAAAAAATGTTTAAATGGATAAACAGAAGACTTTCATCAATAGAATTGACATTGACTCTCTCAGAGGAGACTGAAACTGCCACATCAGACAAAAACCAAACAATGAATCAACACTGGAAAAACAAAGTTTAATCCTTTCTGTAACTTAGCATATGCAACTTAAAACCATCTGCACTTCTAGAAAGTTGTAAAATGTATTGGTGTTGGAGCCCTGGGGAAACGAGTTCCCTCGGGTTCTTTCGCTTGTATTCAATTTATTTAATTGTACTGGAGGGGAAAAAGGTGCAAAAATCAGCATAGTGTTGATTGATGGATCACATTTCTAGAAACTTAAACTGAGGAAATATTTCCAAAGATAAGAACTATGTGTTTAAAGCTGTCACAGCAGCATTATTAGGAGTAAAAAACAGAAAGGAAGATAATTGGCCTCGAATAGAAGATAAAATCCTTAAGTGGTTTTGGATCAGCAGCAATGCTGGGTAACATAAGATCATTCAGATACACCGAGGAAGACATAAAAAACAATGTTATATGGAAAACAGAACTTTGTCTTTGATTATGGGTCCATCAATGCAAAAAGGAAGTTCATATATGGATGGTGTAGTAGGGGCTAACCATAGGCTAAAATCTTCTTGTTCCTACAATTATCTCAAAAGTTGGGAGGGGCGCTTCTTTTGCATTAGTAGTGGCCTGGGGTGGGGCGCCCCAAAGACCTGGTCAGAGCCAAAAGGAGAATGCCAAGGCTGTGGCCACATTCTCCACCCAAATTAAGCCACTAATTTAAGAAGCAGAGAGATGCAAGAGGCAGAAGTACGGTGTTAAAAACCAGAGCACGGGACAGCTGACAAGGAGTCTCCAGGGAGTGAGTTCTCAGCAAGGACAGAACATTCCTGAGCAATGCACAAAATTACGTATTCTGAATCCCAAAGTAATGAACAGTCATTGCAAAAACATTCATTCAACACAGAGCCTTACAACATGATATCAGAAAGCTGAGCAACCCTCCATCCCACCTCTGAAATGACACCAATCCCCACCGAGAGCTACTGGTAAGGGTTTGGGCTAAAATCTGGCAGACATTTCCCATGTATTTATTTATAATGTAATGGGTCAATACTATATATACTGCTTAGCAACTTGCTTTAGGCACCAAAGAAGTTTTTTGACGTCTTTCGTTGTGTTTGATTTTCATCAAATGAACAGTTTAACTGCAATGAACTTGCTTTTCTTTTTTGTTCCAAGTCCTCCAGGAACACTGATGCTTTAAGACAGGAGCCATGATTCTCCTGTTGTGTCAAGTACCCTGGTCCATCACTGGGATGACCCACCTCATTGTCATAGATGGCATTCGGTTCCCCTGAAAACTACAGACACAAATAGCTGTTTTGTTTGCTCATTTGTTTTTGTTTCTGGATAACCTCAGCTATTTATACTAGCTTTTTCCTTAATACATTTTAAGTCTGGGTTTCTCATTTCTTACTATTTTTTCTTGTTTAGGGAGAAATCATTCTTTCTGACACTGAGTTGAGCTTCTCTGAGTGGGGGATTCCTGGACTTGAGAAGCAAGAGGGTTGTGGCATCCGTTGGGGAGTCTGTCCACAGAGCAGAGTTAGGGAGATGTTGGAATCTTGGCAGTATTTGCACTTGAGAAGTAGGCAAAGCAGCATCCCTTAATTGACAGCAAAAATGTGCATCCTCTGCATTCTGTTTGGCAACTTGCTTTTGCACTTACCAATTTATTTTGGGCACCATTCCTTGCACTGGAGTTAAAGTAAAAATATTTTAATTACCAAGAGGGGTTGATCTGAGAGTGGAAGCAGGTGGTAACCAGGAATGGGGGTAGACTTCAGGCTCATGCTATCTAACACTGGAACCTCTAAGTCTCATTTAGTCAAAGTGGAGTCACGTGAATAATTGTTCTACAACATTCTTTCTGCCATTGTAAAGCAACTTGCTCTTTGAAGGGTTTAGTGGGTGATTATGGGGGAAAGGTAGCCAAAGAATGAGAACCGTTTTCCCAAGACTGAGGTCCCTCTGCTTTAATCCCCTGCCCTGTGTCTGTAGAAACAGGTAGGCACTGCCTGGAAAAAGCCCTCGCTGGTTAGTGAGGTAAACACCCTTTTATCGTTGGTTTTATGTATTTTCTTAATAGAAAATGCTGGTGAGTAGAAAAAGTATTTTGGGACTGAAAGGATAGGCGGGGAAATTATGGGTCTGCGAAAGAGAGAAGAGAGTTGGGAATGAGAAGTTTGCAGGTAGAGGATAAGATTGTTTTTTATCCGCCTTTTATCTTGGGCAAACATGCTCCTAGTGTCTTGCCAAGGCCAGGTTGCTCCTTCCGTTTCAAGTCCAGCGCTTCTGAGTAAACACACGTTGCTCAGGTTTCCCAGCTATCCTTTTCCAGTACATGGAGAGCAAAGAGAAACAGGGAACCGAGGTTAAGCCGTTGTCTTCCAGTTACGCAGCGTGTAGTAACAGAGAGTGGAATTCAAAATCCCTGCTGTTAATCTTTGGCATTGCTCTTCAAGTGACGGCCTAGATTTGTGTTATAGTCCAGGAAAGCGGTCACTGAAGGGGTCAGGGTGCACTGCAAGCCCCTGTCCAAAGGAACACCTGTTAAATATTTGTACCTCCAAGCCTGCTGCCTGAGAAGGACACCCTGAACCACAGCAAGAGCACTTCCCCTTGCAGCTGGTGCTCTAAAAAAAAAACTCAGGTCTTTCCCAGCCTTATGCTCTTTTAAGCCATGTTTTCTCAACCTGGTCATGGACATTTTTTGACTGGATAACTGCCTGCTCCGTATGCATTGTAGGATGGTCAGCAGCAGTTCTGATCTTTACCCATTAGATGCCAGGAGCACTTTTCAGTCTAACAGTCCCTTCCCAGAAATGCCTCCAGATCCTGCCATAGGTCCTCGGGGGAGCAAAAGAGCCCCTGCCTGAGAGCCACTGATCCAAACAAAGGAGGTCCTTTCACTTTGGCTATGTGAAGGGTGAGGTTGTAACCATGAGGAGGGTAGGAAGGGAGAAAGAGAAAGTAAACATACAGATTTCAATATTTTCCTTTGATTAAAAATCATCAGTATGTTTAAGGGAAAAAAGCTGTACACTTTCATATGTAATAGTGGCTGTTTGGCTTTTAGCTTGCAATTTATAGGTGAGATCTTGTGAAAAAATTACAGTAATTTGGTCCTCCACCCAATATTTACTAGTAGAGCTGAATTTATCAGATTCTCCATGAGTCTCCAAGGGTTTGGGTTAAGTCAGTGGCCTTGTCCGAAGAGCTAGCCAAAAAGATGTCAAGCAAAGGTGGCTGGGGTGACACTGGAGTGACACTATTGTCACCATGCTTTTGCTTCATTCATGTTGGGCTACATCTTTTATTTGGGACCTTATTCCTCTTTTTACTATTTAAGAGGAAAGGATGAGGAACTGAGGGAGATACCAGGCCTCCATGGGTGATATGGGAGGTACCGAGGGGGAGTCGTGGGTGACGTTTGGAGGAGAGAGGAGGTATATATAATAATCTATTGTAGATGTCTCAACTGACACAACAAATACGATTTGAAAAGCTGAACACACATTGAAGTTTTTGTAAACTGCTGAGTAATTTAGGTGACAATGAGTCCATTATACTGCAAACAATTCTATGGCAAATCCTTCAGCAAAAATCAGTAGGAGCTGAATACTTTATCTTTTTGATAAATCTTTTTGTAATGCAGGTTATGCTTCACTGAAGCAAATTATGTAGGCAATTGAAGATGACAATGGAGTTTATTTACAATCTAAAATGTACAGCTTTGTTTATTAAAAACATATTCATCCCATTTGGAGAGTAAAGAAGTTTTTATTTTCATGAGTGTAATGTTCAAAAGTAATTAAATTTGTCATAAATTGCACCTTTAAAATATGCTCCCAAGTCCATTAGTCCACAATCTAAACAATTTAACAATTTTTTAAACTCCAGAGCTTCAAATGCTTATTCATTAATTCCCTAAGTGTGCTTTTAAATTTTTTTCAAGATCATGCACCTTAAAAAGATGTTACATGAACAACTAAAAATGAGACTAAAAACGTCACCAAATTGGATTTTAGATAGTGATGCATTGAGATGTAACATTTTGGCTGCCATTTTATGCCTTTCTATAAGTTTCTATAAATTCTGGAAAAGCTTCCATTCTTAAGATTAATAGCACTACCAGCCAGTTACATCATTATTTCATTAAAGAACAATTCTTAAAGAAACTCTTTTAAGAGAACACCTAAATCTGATGGAAGACAAAATTGGGGAGACCTGCAGTCTCATTGGTGTAAGTTTTTGCCTCTTGTTTCTATGGTAACCTGTGATCTCTATTCCAATCACACCTTTGAAAGGCTTGTTTTCTCCATCATGAAAATTTAGCTGGAAGCACTGAAGGTACCGACCATTAACTTTTACGTTGTCTTTTTTGGGGGGGAAAAATTGGAAAAAGAGTAAATAGGAAGAAGATAACATCCAGAGGCTTATCATGCAAACGAACAGGAACATACATTTACTAATTTTAAGATGATTTCCATGCCTGGAAGATCAGAGGACTAAAAACTGAATGCTAAATGAAATAACTACTCAGATAGCCTAACAAATACACTCAGTAAATGTCTTGAGCATAAAATTGCAAATGCTCATCTAATTTGATGGGGTAAAAACTTACAGACGTGTTTACAATGGTTTAAAATTCTACAGCCCAGTAGTTTTCAACCTGGAGTAATTTTGCCTCTCAGGGAACATTTTGGATATTTTTGGTTGTCACAATTGGTGGCATGTATGTGGTAGTGGTGGCGGTAGTGGGGGGGTGTGGGTGTGTGTATGTGTGTGTGTGCACACTTTGGGTAGAGGTCAGCAAAGATGCTAAACATCCTACAGTGCACAAGACTTGCTCCACCATAAGGAATTATCCACCCAAAACAGGAGGTTCAGAAATCCTGAATCTAGCCTCACAGATGGTGTGCTGGAATGAGGGACATAGACGGAATATATTAAATGATTGAACATTTATGTTCAGATACATAAAACGCTTTGGAGGCAGCCCCTGTTGTAATTTGCTTCCCTGTTCTTGTACCATATTTACTTCTTTGTTATTTCATTTCAATGGCAAAAAGAAAAAAGAAACAATGAAAAAGAAAACAAACAGAATCCCCACTTTTTTCTTACTGCCCTTTGGCTAAAATGGGAACAATTTCCAGCTTGCATGCATTGGTCCAATTTGATGCTGCGGCGTATGTGCTGTAAACACCTGTTCAGTCGGCTGGTCAGGGGTTTCCTCTGCAAAATCTCTAGCGTGATAGTATTGAGTTGACATTGCCGTCCCGCTGAATTTAAATATAAAGTTCTGACAAGTTTTTTTTCCCTGTTAATCGAAAATGGACTTACCTTTCTCCAGCTGAATGCGGATGCACTTACCTTTGGCATCTGTCCCCCTAAATATGGTTACATTTTGTCACCTTGATTTTGGAGGAAATCCTACCCCCGAATCCGTGCCCAGGTCAGGAGGGCAGGTCCACTCTGGAGGAGAACCTGTAACTCAATCGTTTTCTCTGTGTCGCGATGTAGGCGAGCATGAAAGCAATCCACGCACAGCCAGAGGGCGCCAAAATGCTGCAAATCAAAGTTCCCAAGGTTCGGAAGGGTTTTGCGGGAAGGTAAAATTGGCTTTTGTCTAGTGAAAGAGCTACCGTTGTAAACGACGTCATGTTATTTATTTTTCATTTGCTTCTTGCCAACAGATAAGCAAGGTGCGCATACCACCCCACCCTGGCGGTTATTTTGTGTCCCGGTGTTAAAGTGGCAGCCCCTCAGGATACCCCGGCACACCGCAGCTGGCCGCGGCTTTGACTGTGCAGCACTGTGCGGGTTTCCTCGGCTAACTGTCTTCCCGAGAACTGGTTGCCTCCATGAAAGCACAGACATCAAAAACCCGACGGTCCCTTTCCTCGGGCTCTTGTCTTCCCTCCTTCCTCTCCCACGTCCCGAGAGCATCCTCACAGGGGCAAGGCTGTCCTGTCCGCCCCGCCAGCTGAACCTTGGCGGTCGCGCTTGCCCAAAGCCGCAGCCTTCCCGGCTCAGCCCAGGGCGTGCGGGAGCCGCCCCGCCGAGCGCGCCTCGTCCGCCCGGGCGCCGCCCAGACGTGCCTGCGGTTGGAGACCACCCTCCACCCCGCGGACATCTGTTCTGATGGGCTGAGGGGAGCCACCAGATCACCCCCAACCTCATTGCCTGCCTGCGTATCAGAATCTCAGCCGGACGTTGCGAACGGACGGGGTTGGGGTGCTGAGAAGGGTAGCAGGTGGCAGGGGGCGTCATTCTCGAGGCAGCCCCTTAAGTCTGAGCGAGAGCCCGAGCACTTCTTATCCAACCGTTCCAAATAAAAGAGAGAGAGAGAGGGAGGAAGAGAGAGAGAGAAGTGCCCATGGACAGCTCCGGCGCAGCGGGGGAGGGGAGGCGGTGAGGTGGGGGAGGGGCAGGGGAATGGAGAGGAGTGGAGGGGAGGTGGGGTGGGGGTGGGAAACCCGCATAGAGGGCAGATGAAGGGAGGTAGGAGGGGCACAAGGATGGAGGGGAGGGAGGGAGAGGGGAGGGGGAAAGGGGGGACCACCGTGATGGAGGGGAGAGAGGTAGGAGGGTACCGGGATGCAGGGGAGTTGGAGGGAGGCGGGTGGGGCACCGGGCCGGGGGGTGGGAGGGGAGAGAGGCGGGCGGGGACGCGAGAGGAGGGAGGCTGGGCGGGCGGACGCGCCGGGGGAGGGCGCTGGGCAGGAAGGGGAGGGGGAGCGCGAGCGCGAGAAATGCAGAGGCTGCAGCGGCGGCGGCGGCGGCAGTAGCGGCAGCGGCGACGGCGGCGGCGGCAGCGCTCCAACTCGCTCCTCGCTCCGGGCTCCGCCGTCGAGCCGGGGAGAGAGCCTCCGCCAGCGGCCAGGCACCGGGCCGGACGACGCCAGCGATCCGGGCCACTCGGCGGCACTGCGTTCACCCAGGGGCGGCACAGGCACCCAGAGCCGGTAAGGAGGCGCGCCCTGGTGGCCCCGCCGCCACCGCGGACCCGGGGCGCCGGCTCCCCGGCGGCCTCCGTTGCCCCACTGCACCCCGCCCCACCCCCGAGGCCCTTGGTTCTCTCCGCGTCGCAGCGGGGTGGGGGGCGCGGGCCTCATCAGACGGCGGTGGGCGTGGGATGCATCCATGAGGGCCCACTTGCACTTCGAGGATCTGGGGTGATGGGGGCCCCGAGGTGGGTGGCTTCAGCCTCTCGCTGGGTGGGAAGGAAGTGGGGGCGGCGAGTCTGATAAACGGAGTTGGGGGTTGGGTAGGGGGAGACAAGCTGCTAGTTAAGGAGGAAATTGCCAAATGAGAAACCCCTTAAGCGCACAGAGTCCCGAAGAAACAATTTTATGGTGCTGGAGGGAGCGTATCTGTCATCGGAACCGTTCAGAGCCAGGAAGAAAGCGCTTGGTGTGAGGGGCGCAGCGGCAGAAGATGGAGGGCGGGGGTGGGGTGGGGCGGGAGTAAGGGGGAGAAAGAATACCGGGAATCTGGTGTGATCGGAAAGAAGGAGGTGGCTTTTTGGTTTAGCAAATGGGTTTCCTCGACCCGTGGGACTCCTGAATCTTGGCTTGGGGTGGCCAAAGAATGCGAAGTTCACACGACAGCGTGCCTCCAGGAGCGCATCTGAGCGGATCAAAGCCCTAGCCTCGGACGTGGCTGAATTGCCTCCCCGCTAACCTGTGGGCTACCTCTCAGCGTTTTCTTTTTTGGAGTCTTCGGTTCAGAGAATGCACCGAGTGCATCCACCCGCGGCCCCGGCTCGGAGGGTGTGAGCTTGAACCTGACAGCGCGCGGCCCCTAACGGCCCAGCGCCGCTGTGAGCGAAGGTTTGGAGTTTAGCAGGTTTCGCCTAAAGCGCTAACGCTGAAACCCCACGCCCGGTTCCTGTTCCCCCCTCCCAGCCCCACTGCTCCCCCTCTCCCGAAAAATAAAAATTGCAGAATCCCTGGATCCGATCACACACACAATGCGCGGCTACAAACCGCATTCTTTTCATGAATATTCATCGAACGGTTGGCTCGGCTCCTTATCTGCTTCCCCAGAGACATTTCCGCCTTGAAACGAACTCCGTGGACAGCCTTTGCCTGTGTAATTTTCACCCTGCTGAAATTAGCACAGCGCACATGGGTGCATTTTTAGTACCTTGAACAGGATTGACATACCTCGGTCTCCCGCGAGGCCACTAGCACACGTGTGGCGGGTTAAAATCAAACACTAGCATCGAGGTGGTCTTCCTGCTATAGGGGTGTGGATCAACACCCCCGCCCCCCCTCCCCCCCTCCACGCCGGGATTACAGCCAGGGCTAACAGATCCCCAGTACTGCGGGCAAAATGAATGAATCGGGACTGTAATTACCTATTCCTTTGTCTTGGCCTCGCGCATGCGCCAGAGAGCAGGGTGTGGAGGGCCCCGGCAGCCCTATCTGATCTCTCCATCACCCACCCACCCAGTCCTTTCCTAAGCCGAGGAACAAAGGCGTTTGCCCTAAATGTTGTGTGAGACCCTCGGACGCAAGTGACAGTCTCCCCCGCCCCCCGTGTGTGTGTTTCTTCTGTCCCAGGCTCTCTCTCATCTTTTGCCTTCTTCAGCGATTTCAACTGACGAAAAATTTAGCCTTTATGATGAGAGCAAACTGGATTAAATATTTTTGTAGCCGCACACTGCTATTTTCCTTTTTACTGCTCTCCATTGTTCTTTTTCCTTTAACATACTGCACCGCAGTGATGGGCTCTCTTAATTTGCATCAATTAACCGTTTGTCTGACAGATTTTTGCTGCGGGTCATTTGATCAAGGGACATTGATCTCAAAACTGACAGTGGGTATTGCCCCTAGTGTCACTAGTTGGAAAAATTAAGACGTTTTGGCTTTTATACGAACAAGATGGCCTACACGACCCAGAGCAGAGAAAATGGTTACCTTGTCAGCATCCTAACCCTGTCTGTTTTCTCTGGATTTCTACCTCATTGTTTAATTAGGAATCCCAAAAGGAGAACCCCATGGAGATGGAAATCCACTGACAGGGGAAAAAGAAGGCAGCCAGGGCTGCCAGGATGAAGATGGTTGATTAAGTTCGTAAGGCTTGCTTTTCTTGGCAATTTCTAACAGAAGCCATATATGTATATATACCTTTGGTGGCTGATTTTCTTTCCGGCGATACATTATCCAGCTTATGGCCCTTTAGATTCCTTTTTGGGCTAGTTTGTTCTACCATCTAAAAGAAGACGTTGTATGTATAAAATAGGAGCTAAATATTAATATTTTTGCAATGGTACATTATGCTTAGAAGAATTTTATGCTTAAGTATTCTCAGTATACCGTGGAAGGACAACACATGGCAGGAAAATGGAAATCATCTCTTTTGTTCCTTTTAATAAAAACTTGATATTGACCAAATTCAGTGTATCAGGCCTATCCTTGGTAGGGTCGCTGCTTGGTAATGCTCTCTGTTCTTTAGTATGGAGTGGTTTTTTTATGGTTTAGAGGGCTATATGGAGTTTTTTTTCGTTTCTTTTACGTTATGTTTCTGAGGGAGGGAGGCATTGGAGTATAGACCAAGTTCAATAGCAAATATATACCAATATACTCCGAATTCGATGAGTCTTATGTTTTTGAGCGAGATAATTTTTCAGTGGAATTTTAAAAATGATCAGTGACCTTATTCTTTTATCCAGCTAGCTTTGACAAGTCTCAGCAGATGGAAAAAGGGAGCTAATTGGGCCTTTTGACGAAATGCGCCAACAAGGACTCTGTCGACAGTGGCATTTCTGTCCTTGACTGGCTCTCATGCTCTCAAGGGGGCATGCCAAAGAAAGCCTTCTCTCCCAACCAGACCACCCTAATTTGAATGTCCAATGGGAGAGCCCTGAGGGCTTTGGCTCCCTCTCCTTGGAGCCATCTTTGTAATCTTCCTGATTTACCAGAACAAACCATGTTATAGTCTAAGATGTGATGGGTTCTGCCTCTTTAGTTTATGTGTGTTTTTTAAAAAATTTCACTTCCAGAATAATTTCAAATCATTTTCATTCCATGGTCAAGATAATTGGAGTATGAAAAACTTACATTTGGGGGAGATTTGGTCACTGTAAGATGGATGTCTGTGCTATTCACTGTAGTTTTGCAAAAAATTGCAAAATCCAAAAACCATTTTTTAAAGCAATTAAGGTGCCATGTGTATACACGTGTACACACACACACACGGAAATAGACATGTGCTATAAAATAAAATCTTATTAATGATATGAAACTAAACTAGTTGGTATAGAATATTATTTTATAGTGCTTCATATTGGCTTTTGGAAAATAATCAGTTTTCTTTCTAAATGTGGATGTGAAAGGGGGGCCTCGTTAGTCTACTAAGAAGCTCGTTTCCGGTTTCTACCAGTGTTCCCCTAAAACAAATGGATTGCATTGAGCATCTTAAATTAAGATGTTCATTTACGGGCTTAAAAACTCACATGAACTATTAACTGAACTTGAAAAGCTGTAATAAACGATGTTTTCTAAATAAAGGATTTATAAAATTGTTCTTATTTTTGTGATCTCTTGTAAAATTTTGTTTTGAAAATTATCAAAAAAAGGCCTGTCCACTAGTATTTATCAAAAGCAGTTGCCTTTGGTGTCTGATTCTATTGAAAGAAACGCTTTGATTTGCTTAGGCCTCAACTTTCTTATATATAATTTTCACCTACTCATTTTATACCTTCTTTAACAAAAGATTATCTTCTTAATGATTGTTTTAGCTGGTAAACTGGGAACCAGGTAACTGCTAAGGAAAAACCCTGAGTTTAGAGACAAGTGGTACATTCTCGGGGGAATGGGTGCAGAATCTGTCATTTTATTAAGTTTTCTCAACTCCTTCAATCCTTTCTATTTATTCCATCTTTTAAGACTAGATAACCCAATGCAACATGAACTTTACTCTTTGGCTTAATTATGGTGGAGAAACATCAGGAAATAACTCTGAGGCTGTGAATAGTCAGAATTTTCTTTAAAGAGAAAATACTCTTGATGTGTTTTGAGGAGGTGTTTCTTTAGGGGAGATCTCCTGGGGCATAGTGGAAAGAAACTGGGGTTCAAAATTTCTAGGCACTGGATAGGCCTTTTTGGGCAAATTACTTCAAACCTTTCTGAATTTCACTTTCTTCAATTGTAAAATTGTGATAATAATACCTATTTTCAGGTTATAATAAGGACCACACATTGGGCTAAGAAGTGTATGAGTACAATGGCTGCCTCTTAGGGGCCGCTTGAACTTTCAGTCTGCATTTTCAACGCAGCCAATGTGATTGATATCACTAACTAATTTCTGTATATTGAGCTGTATTTTTGTTCCACACTGATTAATCAAGACCTGAGGGTTTCAGTGTATTCAGTCAGAAATAGGATATTTCAATCCCAAAGATGCTCAGATATCATAATTGCTAACTACTATCCTCGTGTACATACCTGTTTGAACTGTTGTGAGATACCGTATGGGAATTTCTCAAAAGTGGATTAAATGAAGCCAGGATGGCCACCCGCGTTGAATTTCCCATGGCTGCTTATATAACTCAAGAGATTTTTTAAAAAATTCTTTTGGGAAAATACAGGGATAGTCCTTAAAACCACAGAAGTTCCCAGCTTGCCAAAGGAGGGTTTTTGTTAAATGTCATTCCCTCCACCGCTATTAAGACAGACATCTATTAAGTGTCACGTGAGGAAAATTGTCCAGTGAACCTTATCAAGAGTAAAAGATAATGATACAGAATCACATTCTTCCCAGGATATAGGTAAATTGTAGTTTTGAGAAGACACAAGCTTAAGAGGCACTGTGATTAAACAGTGTTCTCTTTGTCCCTCTGGAAGTCAGAAATGGGATCCAGAGAGAGTCTCATAGTGTGTTTTCCTTCTTCTGCACCCTAAGGATTTAAATAACTTCAAAACATTAGGCTTTCCAAAGCTCATAGATTTTTTGCACAAAAACAGGGAAAGCAGAAGTTTTGTGACTAGAGGGGAGGTTGTGATTAAGCAGGCTTCGAAGTCTAGGAATAAATTCCTGAAAGTTTTAGAGATTTAGAAATAGAAACCATCTGCCAGCACAACAGGGACCCAGGGCATAAGGAAACATTTCAAGATAATATAGGAAAACGGTGTTCAGTGGGGAAGGCAAAGCATTTACGCGATATATTTCCTCCTTATCACTTAAACATTTTATGAACTTATTTTTGAGTTGATTTTTTTGTTGTTTATTTTGGATGAGGGAGGAATGACTAGGCTTCGTTGGTCTGTTTTTTGAGCTTTTCTGTGAAATATATATTTCAGCCATTGTTTGTACATTGTGCAGAGAGGATGCTATTTAGAAAGAGTGATTAAGAGGGCTGAGGGGTGGTGGAGTTGGATTCAGGGGCCAGATTCCCTGGGTTAAGAATCTTGTCTCAGCCATTTACTGGCTTTGTGACCTTTGGCAAATTGCTTAGCTTCTCTGTGCCTCAATCCTCATCTAGAAAATGGGGGTTACAATACAGAGTTATTGAAAGGATTAAGTGAAAATGGCAAACACTTAAATGCCTCACACATATTCTGTGCACCTTAAGAATGCCCATTCACCATAAAGTGGTGAGAGGACCAGCTGTCTTTACTTCCTTCTCTGTGTCTGTAACTATTCATATACTTGTTTCAAAGAGGTCATTATTGCCAGACTGGCCACTGGTGGTGCCTTGGACAGGACTTGATTGAACACAGAAGTCTGTGGTTTTAGAAACATCCTCCAGGTGTGTAGCTATGATACCTTGAATATATTGCCAGGCCACTTGTACTAGTTTCTAAATTCCAAAGTGGGTGCAATCCCAGACTCCATACTGAATTGGTATAATACGGAAAAAAAAATGTGAAAGTTCTTGGAACTTCAGAGACCTTCAGAGAAAAGTTCCCTGTTTTGATATATTGAGATCTAGACTCAACTGTATGACCTTGGATTCAACTGTAGAGACATAATTCATTCCGATTCCTAAAATTACGTGGCTTTGTTGTGTCCTAAATCACTATGCATTCATTAGTATTTGAAAGGAGTGTCTTACTCATAAGTACTAAGATTGATAAATGTAAACCAATTTAGATATTTAAAATTCTAAGGACACAGTATACCCTTCAGCTTCCCACATCCCACCACCCCCATCCCAGGAGTAAAACTGAAGCTTGAATTATGAAGGAATGTAAATGTGATGTCACCTGTTGACAAAAATCTTTGGAAGTAATTGTCCCCAAGAGATTTTAGTCGTTATGTCCTCTTAAAAACAAAAAGGAAGTTCTCTGGAATTTGATATTGGGGATTGATTGATCCTGAAATCAGTTTGAATCTTTTAGGTGTTTAGTTCAGGGATCTGCCCAAATGATTTGTTTTTGGCTTTCCGGACACTGGATTTTGCTCTTGAAGGAAAGTGAAGTCATTCTCATTTTGGTTATTATTTTTTTAATTGTTTCTTTAAACGGGTCTTGAATCCCATGGATTCAAGAGGGAAATTACGTTTTATTTTAGTTATCTGTCAGGCAGTCACTATAGGAAAGCATTTTGGATATGGTGGTTGCATCTTTTAAAAAACTTCCTCCATCAAAGAGTTCTTTGTTTTTTTAAATCTGGAGAAGTTAAGGGATGAAATTGGACATTTGTTGACTATTTATTGTATGTCATATGCTCTAATTGAATTTTAACCCCTCAAACAAATTGTAAGAAGCATTTTACCTGTGAATAATTGAAGAATAGAGGGTTAAATAATGTACATAAGATCGTGGAGCAAATAGAAAGTAATGGAATTTGAATCCATGTCTGCTAGCCCTATTCTGCTTGCCAGTGCTACACTGCACTTCCTGTAAGCCTTGGCCATTTTATCTTATGTAATACGGACATTTGAGGATAAAATGGATAACCTTTTAACACATTAACATCTTCAGTTTTCATTCAAAGAGTTGTACAGAGTTCTTCAATGAAAAATTATTTATCATAGAAGAGATACAGTGTAGAATAAGTATTTAATCAGTAGATACATTGTGACCTATAGATTAGAAATGCTTCTTGTCATAGTACACATGGGCTAATATTCTTAAGTCATTTCTTTTCTGGTGTGATGGTGGCTGCTCTTAATAAGCACTATAAAGGAAGGTGGACTTGGTTGGCCCCTTCACTGTCCTCATTACACTTCATGGGTGAAAGTCGTCACTCAAATGCCTACTTTTGAGATACTAATCAGAGATACTTCTTGACCCTCTTCCAGCTGTGTAGTTAGAGTTGCTCTAAATTGGTTAACCTGTTTTCCTTCTGCCTCCATGCTGGATTCATTTACAGAATGTCGGTGGCTGCTTTTAAATACTCTCCTAACTACAACCTAAGTCTTTTGTAAATACTTGTGTCAACATGACAGAAGATTTGAAAACTCATGAGTTATTTTGGAACTCAAAATGATCTTAGCAAAGTTAGTGGCTCACTCAAGGTCCCAGGATCTAGTTTAGTAGCTGAGTGGAAACCCGGGTTATTTCCCAGTGAAGCCTCATTCCTACTGCCCTTCCCTTCTGTCTAATTGAGTCAAACTCTTACTCATTGTCTGCAGCTTAAAAAAAATTCCTACCATTCTTTTACCCTGGTGTCATTTTTGAGAATCCAGTCCTGATCCTGTGTCTCTCCCTGCTGCCCTCTCCCCTCTCCTGCAAGAGAGCACGTCTTCTGCCTTTTGATCCACTACATGTGTCCCTTATCTCCAGTTATTACCTATTACCTAACTACGAGCCATCTTTCGACCTTGACTCATCTCTCTTTGCTTCTTACTTTAATAAGCATGTGATTTCCTTCATATGCCAAAGAATTTATGGCATGCATTAAGCTAACTTTGCCCATGAAACTAAGTTTTTGTGTCATATCTTTGTTTTCCTCCTAAGATGAACAGTGGTGCAGAGTTAGGGGGCTGCGGATGGAGCATACACGTTTGCAAAGACAGCCAGTTGGTTTCACACTGATTTGGGGGATGTAGAGCAAGTGAAACAGTCAAGCATCGTGCTCTGGAAGTGATCGGGAATCTTTTGGAAGATCCAGTGTGCACAGTGTTGTGGAGAGGTGATGGATGGCCATGAACTTTTGTGCCGATTACTGGTGTTATCTGGCTTATGGGTTTGACAGCTGAATAAAACACGAGGTTTAAACTTTTTTCTTTAGAATTATCATTTATAGTATTTGGGCTGATTTAGAGGATTAAAAGAGCTGTAACTTTCTGAAGTAGTCACCAAAATAGGGAACTTAAAGTACTTAAGTTGTTAAGAAAACACTTAATAAAGCTTAATATTTGGATGTTTGATTTTAGCAGTGTAAACTGTTTATGTGCATTATATTTAGAGAAGCTGAAAAGTTTAGTTTTAGATGAGACAAAATTTAATTTCATATTTAAAATGATCTGTTTAGACATTTCAAAGTGGAGAATAAGCTTTGATGAATTTACGTTTTTCCAGGGAAACCTGCAATAAATAAATGACTTCACAGTTTTTATAATGCTGTTAATTACTACAGTTGTGCAGGTTCAGAAATGGATATATTCCTAAGGTAAACCGAAATTAAATCTCTTTTTTAAGTTTATGAAGAAATAGATGTTAGAGAGCAGCTTTGCCTAGCTGAGCTTTCTAAATTACGAGTCTCCTGGATTGCCTGGCACAGCGATTTTGAAAAGACCTACAACATTTATCCATTGACAGCTGTTCAAAACACCATTACCATGTAGACTAATAAAATAGCCAAGTTAAGTATTAACAAGCTCTAATTGGGGAAATAGTATATCAAAAGGGAAAACAATAGCAACCATCCAGTAACTGTGAGAACATCCCTGTTTCTTAAGGAAATTTAGAAGACAAGTCTCCTCGGAATTGTTGGGTCTTCATAAAGTATTGTCTTAAGCTTCTCTGAGCTTGTCTTGGAAACTGTAGGGGCTATAGGAATATTTTGCTGTCTTTGACCTTTTCAAATGTCCTCAGCTGTTTCAGTAAGGGATAACAGTGTCTGTATTTACCTTAGGCACATTTAAAATGATTGTGGAAAAGGAATATCTAGAGAAATCAGTTATTTACAGGAAAGAGTTTCAAGATGACGTTCTCCCCTTCTTTAGCTTGCAATTCATCAAGAAAATGGGGTGAGGTTATGTGGCCACTTGGATATTTACCAAAGACATTGATATAATTAAATAAGGTGTTCTGAAATCTTCTCTCAGTGACTCATTTTCTTAAGGAAAAAGGAAAGAATCTCAATTAACAGTTGGTGGTAGCAGTAGCTCCTGGGCTTCTCATGATCCCCAGACCTGGTGAATACCACCCTATTGACAGGAGGTTTATTGTGGCACTAGGGTTTCACCGGTAGCCCTGGTGATCTTTTGTTGAGACCTCAAGCTTTGAATTCCCAGGGCTCACCCAACTGGTCTTTAGAAACCTGGTTCCAGAACATTCAGTGTTTGGTTTTCAGACAAATAGTAACAAATGTTTGGATGTTCTCCAGAAGGTTGTTAATACAAGATTGATGATGGTTTCCCAGGTATGTGTTTCTTCACGTAACTCACATCTGAATGTTACTCTTCTGCCTCATCCAATCCAGTGGTTAACTACTGGAAGAGACAAAAACATCGATAGTTTACTCCATTCACCTCCACCCTTTCTATTCTAATTCGCTTTATTTCCACCATCTGGAGAGCTTGGCTTTGCTTTCATCCGTGTTAAGTCTCCTGGGTGGTTGGGTGTGGGGGTCATCCCAGGGGAACTCAACTGGCCATGATGCAGACAGAAGTAACTACACAATGGGATTATAACACATGGTTTAACCAAGGTAAGAGTTGTAGTTTTAAATGGAATAAACTCTCAATGGGAAAGGAATTCTATTAATGGTTCTAAGATATTATTTTGAATTTACTACTAACTCTGATTGAAGAAAATGTAACAAAAAGTGAATTTAACAAAGAAGCAAATTTAAATGTCAATAGGCTTCACTTCTCTGCTCCTCACCCAACCATGTTAATTAACCCTTCCTGCTTAAAAATTATCACTTTGTGGTACTTTAAAAACTTCCATGCTTTCAATAGTAACACATTCTTTGACTGTATCTTTATTTCCAGCAACAAATATTACAATGTTAAGGGGAGAAGAAGTGGTGGTTCTAGGAAGTGTTTGGCAAATTAGGACAGATGTGCTCATGGTACCCACTTAACTTGCGTTCTTTAGACCAAGAGCCCCACTCCTTGTGAGTCTCATTCCTGAATTGATCCCCATGGGATCAGCGTACTACCAAAGGAGGATCCTTTGTCGTTTCTGTGGTGGGATAGCCAGGAATCTCAGATAAAGGGCCAAGAAGTCCAGAATGATGTAATACTGCAAAAAATGCTATTGCTGTTTCTAAGGGCAGTGACCAAAACTCAAGTCACTTTGGAGTTGGGCGTGATTCCTGTTGGAAAAGGGTGTGAACTGGGGGAGATATATCTTAAAAAAACAAAACAAAACAGAACCCAAACCCTTAGGCTATTTGGATAGTTGTTAGTATTAGCAGCACCCAGCATGGCAAACCAGCAAGCCCTGACATGTTAGCAATTGTTTGCATAGTTTACCTGGTAGAGAAAATATCTAACCGCTAGAAATACGTACGGTGGTGAGTGTGATGTTTCATTGGCTGGGCACACATTTCTATTTAAATCTGATTCTGATAACACATTTAACTACCTCCCTACCTAATTAAACAGTCCAATCTCGAGAGGGAGAGGCATATGTGAGCAATACATTTCTTGTTATAATGAGGTTTGTAAAACCCTCTGAAAAGGAGGAAATGGCTACACTTGAGGGAAGTGTCAGATGGTCATTTGCAGCCATGTTTCTTTAGGGAGAGAGGGGAACCCCGTTCCTTTCTGTTCCCAGGAGTGTCTGGAATCCCCTTGCGTGGGCAGGATTTCTGGTAAGTATGATACAGGAAGCAAAACTACAGCGTTCTAGATCAGTAGTCAATGACCTCTTGTTTCTCGGCCCCACCACTCCCTCCTTGTAGGTTTGCAGGGAAGAAAGGAGAATAGAGCATGCGAGGAGGAAGCGAAGGGGTAGGAGAGAGTGGAGATGCATGTGCAGTAACAGAAGTGGGAGAAGGCACCAGTGCTTGTTCCTGTATTATCCTGCTGGAGCTGCCATAACAAAATACCGCGGACTGGTTGGCTTAAACATCAGACATCGATTTTCTCGCAGTTATTGAGGCTAGAACTCCAAAATCAAGGTGTTACAGGTTTAGTTCCTTCTGAGATCTCTCTCTCTTTGGCTTGCAGACATCCACCTTCTTGCTGCGTCCTCACAGGGTCTTGTGTCCCTTCATGCATCCCTGATATCTCTTCCAGCGTATCCTAATCTCTTTTTTATAAGGACACCAGTCCTATTGGATTAAGGCCCACCCTAATGGCCTCATTTTAACTTAATCACCTCTTTAAAGGCCCTGTCTCCAAATACAGTCACATTTTGAGGTCCTGGAGGTGAGGGCTTCAACACGGAAATATTAGGGGAACACAACTTAGCCCATAACAATTCACATTGCATTTTAGGATGAGTGGTTTGTGGTGGAGAACATTTGAAGCTCCTGTACAAAATGCTGCTTCTCTTGTCCCTGCCCTTAAGAAGTGGGGGGTGGCTGACGAGAATCAAATACACTTGAAACCCTTGTTTAAGCCACAAGAATCCATGTGGGGCAAGCATAAGTGTCCCCTTTTGACACATGAGATGCAGAGAATTTGATTTCCCTAAGATTCACATTGCTAGAAAAGATAGAGCCTGGTATGAGATTCAAAGTCATATTTCTGTGGCTTCATTGTCCTGTAGATGGCAAAGGGTGTATGCAGGTACCACTCCTTCTGTTGTGCTCATGATGGACAGGGGCACGTGGAAGAGGCTTCAGAATCTTGCCCAACACAGTGTTCTAGGGAGTCGCCAGCAATCAATAGGCATTAACATGTGAAACTTATTTTTCATTCTAGCATTATATTATTATGCTTTCCCTCTGCCTGAAGACTTTGCCATTTGGTTATCCATGGACTCAAATATTACAAGAGAGTGAATAAAGGAAGAGAGAAGGATTTACTTAGTGCATGTAGTGTAAAGAACTAGCTATCTTGAGTAAATTAAAATAGAATTATTCTGGGAACGCCTATTTTAAAATCTCCTACCAATAGTGGCAATGGTAAAGAACCCTTCTAATTCTAGTTGACCAGATGTGTAGGCCGGTTTAAAATCCTGTTCTAGCATCTTTGCTTATTGGTAGGGATTCACCATGGAGAAACTTACTGTGGGGCAAGTTTTATTGGATGGAGACTTGAAGACATTAGAAGATAGAGGCTTTAACAAAAGCAGGTGTGGGAGAAGTGGTTGGAGTTTTAATAGGCTTCTGCACAGCGAGGCACTTAGGAGTGGGAAGTAAGTAGTGTCAGGAATCACATGAAGTCTTTGATGACTACAAAAATCAAGGCTAATGAATTTTTGGGCCTTTCCAAGCAATAAAACAAGTAGTGATACTTAAGGGATCCTTTGAGGGGCATTCTTCACAAATGTGGATGTGGCTGTGTCTACTCTGACCACGTTTGAGAGACTCTTTAAAAAAGTAACTTACAACCTTTGCGCCCCCTCAGATGATTCAGTCATCACTTTTCTGTTTCAAATTTCAGGCCACACCCTGTTGTGTTAACTATGTCTCTAACAAGATTACCTCCTTAATCCACAGTCTAATTGAATATAACAATTCAGTTTTAGTACATCAGATAAAGCACTGGCCCTAAAATAATTGAAAGTTGGTTCTATTTAATATCTTTCCTAAGAAATTTCACTGGTAAATTATTTTCTGCATAAAACGTATGATGTGAGTTCCTGCAGAAGTTTTTTATTTTAACTCTTTAATTTATGTTACATCTAGTTGCAAGCCAATGTCCATGGTCCTCTTTTCGTGCTCACTTTCTTGGTCAATCGCATCTGCTTCCATTCATTCCAGAAAACTGGGCTCTTCCTGGTAACAAAGCTCCACCAAGTCTACCTTGTAATTATCGCTCACATCTGTCCATTTCTCTCTACTCTAAGCGATGAACCTGGTGAAACTTCTTTCTCTCCTTGATTACTGCCTTAATGCTTGTCTAAATCTAAGCATGGCATTCCTGTGCCTAAGACTTTGTATCATGACTTCCTCTTACATTTAAAATAAAATATAGTTGTGCGTCGCTTAACAACAGGGATACATTCTGAGAAATGCATCGTTAGGTGATTTGTTGTGCGAACTTCATAGAGTGCACTACTTTCACACAGCTAGATGGTATAGCCTACTACATACCTGGGCTACATGGTCCTAATTTTATGGACCCACCGTTGTATATGCGGTCCATCATTGACCGAAGTGTCATCATGCAGCATATGACTGTCTCCAAATCCTTTGCTGATCTTCCAGCTCTTGCACATTCACCTTCTGTTTTCCTCTTCATCTTCCTTTCATTCTCCCTCTCTCACCCAATCTTTGTTCTCCAGCCACGTGGCCCACCTTTCAGTTCTCTCGGTGCTCCAAGCTCTTTCCTACTGTTCCTTCTGCCTGGAATAATCTTTTTCTCACTGTTCAAGTATTCCTCAGCTTCTATGCCACTCTCTCAGAGACCCCTTTCTTGACTGTCCCCACACCTTTCAAAGCACTTGGCATTTTTATCTCTGCATTTATCACAACTGCTGTGATTGTTTAATGTCTCCACTCCTCTTGATGAAAAGACCCAGGAGGCAGGGATGTGTCCGTTTGTTGACCCATAACAGTGTTCTTTAACCTTCTGATACCTACCAGGCACTCCATATTTGTTCACCATCAAAGGTTGCCTACAGTACATTATATTCATGGAGGGCGTATGTCTTCTGAAAGTCACCTTTGGCGGCTGAGATGGCTTCCATTTATGGGCACTAAATTTTACCTCATCAGTTGTGCTTACCGTGAAGATAAATATCTGATGAACTCCAATTAGTGTAATTATTCTGTTTCCAGGCAGTAACCTTGGTAATAATTGTTCTAAAGCCCTGAGACATTATGTGTAATTAGTACTAATGGCTCGTGCATCTAAACTTCCTCCCAAGGTGCATTCTCCAAGGAAGAATGAAATCGTATATTATTTTTGGGAAACAAGTAGTATTACACTGTGAGATCTTTTCAGAAATAAAGCACAATGAGTGACAGCTGGGGCTGATTGTAGTTACGGTCCTCATCCTTCTTCCAAGTAACTGAATATCATGGGTCCAGCCAAATCAATCATATTGAGCAACTTAACCAACGCATTTTTGTAACGGCCTTTGTGAAGTGCCCCCTGATGTGCATGTGGTTCTAAATCTTTACACATTAGTGGATTATAAACCTAACGAAGTAAATGTGAATCTAGTCCTGGTTCTGAGCCGTGACCACTAACTCTAAATTGTGAGTTCCTCCAGGTCCGGATCTTGCTTTGTTCTTCAGATCTCAGTTTCTAGCACAGAACCTGTGGTCCCGCAAATGGCTGAATGCACAGAAGGGCATGTTTCATGGCCGTTTGACGTCATGCTATACAAAGAAGGCATATTTCAGAATGTTGTCCCCTGCTTTACTTTCACATCCAGGAATCAGCTCACGATGGACCTTTAGCAAACATCACAGTGTTTTCTTTGAGGCAGATGAACACAATTAAGACAACATTTGTGATTTACTCCCCCATCCTCATTTTCACGCACTGCTTCTTGGTCAGCATTCAACTATCATTGTCTTGTCCCAGAGTATCATTGGCCTTAGTTTGAACTAAGATTATTAGAGATAAATATTCTCGTGTCAACCCTGAGATCTCTCACAGGTCAGTGTCTAGTTTTCTAAAGTTGATTCTTATCAATGGAATGCTTATTAAATAAAAAAATGTTTGTAATTTTTTACAATGATATGAAATTGATTTCTAAAGTAACCTGTAGTTATGAAATAATAATGCAGGGTTCCAGTAAACAAGTCTAATCTGGTGATACAATTTATTTATTCTGAAACATTTGTAGATATTGATGTTTTATTTGCAAAACTTTTGTTTTAAAAGATTTCTTTTTTACATAGTCAAAGTGTAGTCCTAGTTGAGGTGAGGGCGGGGTCTTTGTTAATAGTCTACGTCTGTGAGTTGAGTTGGGCTGTAAGACGTTCTTATACCATCTACATGATTTATACCATCAACTCTTGCTACTTTTACTATTCAATCAATACTGTCTTAAAATGGTCTCATTTTAAATGAATTCAAATTATGAATTAGCCAGAGGCATTCTCTGCAGCTCTGACTCCTTTAGCTCCCCTCCAACAAACAGGATGGCATTTACATGTCATCTAAAGGAGCTAGCCATCAGCTAGCTATCATCTAATCCGTAGAGTCAAGTCAGTGTGATTTAAATTGAGTGATAGCGTAGAAAGGGCAGTGTGGGGCTGGCCCAGTGACCGAGTGGTTACGTTCACGCGCTCTGCTTCTGCAGCCCGGGGTTTCGTCGGTTCGGGTCTTGGGTGCGGACATGGTACCACTCAACAGGCCATTCTGAGGCCATGCTCCCACATAGCACAACAAGAAGGACCTACAACTACCATATACAACTATGTACTCGGGGGCTTTGGGAAGAAGAAGAAAAAAAGAAGATTGGCAACAGTTGTTAGCTCAGGTGCCAATCTTTAAAAAAAAAAGAAAGGGCAGTGACAGTTCTTTGCAGTTAAGTTTTTATCCTATGCACTATTTAGCATCCCTAACTCACCATGCTAACTGCTGATTTCTTGCATACCAAACTTCATGTTCTGTTCTGAAGCCTTGGCCCAGGTTGTAGATTACGTACTTGGAATATGTAATTAGTTGGAATGACACGGTATCGATGGTTGAGCAGCAATTTATGACACAAATGAGTAACTGGATGACTGATACACCTTGTGATGTGTATTTCCAGGCAGTTGACTACATGATATTTTCTTTCCTTTATTTTATTTAAACTCTCTGATGTGACTTGGCTGAAGGGATGAAGGTGTCATTTTGGTTTTGAAATTGGGAAATATAAACAGAAAAGTTGCTGTGGCTGCAATAAGGAAGTCCAAGGCATGACTGGTGTAGATGTTTAGGTTCTGCCATCTCTGAACTCCAGGGAACATTCCACAAGGGCTCAGTTGTCTACCGTTGTGCGTGCGTACTTCACCTCCCTTCAATTGTGTGAAGATGATTCTATTTCTGCTCTATAAATACTTAATTGAGTTGGACGCACATGATGTCCAACCCTTACACATTTAAAGTCATAAGTAAAAAAAGAATTTATTTTATGTGACTAAAGGTACAAGTTTTGCTTTTGTGGTAAATTCGTTCTTTATTTAAAGCTCAGTGGCATTTGTAAGCATATTTCTAAGATTAAGCTTTTTAAAAGCAATTCAAATGAGCAACTGATGAGTTTTCTATTCTATTAAATGCAATGTGGGAAAATACAAACCACATTAAAATATTGCAGAATTAATGTTTCTTTATTGAATGAGCTGAGGGATGCAAAGACCTGTCTCCTTCCTTTTAAGGAGCTTACAGTCAGTGAAGACAAACAAGTACAGTGCCCAGTAATTACAGAGAGACGCATGTTTGTCTGTACATCCATGGGATAGACATATTAGCCAGCAGATGGTTCTTCCATTAACTACTTGGATCAGTATCACCTCTGTCCTTTCTCTGTTCTGCTGTCTGTCAGGAGATCCACCTTTTTCGCTTGACTTTAAGCCATGTCAGATAGTCCAAGTTCAATCAGCGATTATTTAAGGAGTTTTATGTAAATATCACTTTTGAGCATATGGAATTCAGGACTGATTTCATTTAGTTCAAAGGTCTTAATCACTCGATAGAAAAGACATTTACATGTCTGAAATTTCCATCTAAACACAGAGCTTTTGGATTATAAATGGAAGGAAAAGCCTTCTAAGAAGAGTTAGTTCTTGGGCCAGCCCTGGTGGCCTAGCGGTTAAATTCAGTGCCCTCCTCTGTGGCAGCCTGGGTTCGGGTCCTAGGCACGGACCTACATCGCTCATCTGTCAGTGGCCATGTTGTCCCGGCAGCTCACATACAAAAAGAGGAAGATTGGCGACAAATGTTAGCTCAGGGCAAATCTTCCTCAGCAAGAAAAAAAATATTAAAAAAAAAGTTAGTTCTGGAAACATAGTAAGAATATGCTTCAGATCTTGGGCAGCATCCTTAGAATAACTAAAGGACTTCTTGGGGGAATGTCCCTCCTGCCAGCCTAACTGTATGAGGTCGGCTACTTAGCTTGAGAAACAGAGGGAAGAATTGCTGTTGCTCTTGTCTTCAAGATTCTGAGAAAAGCACACATGGTTTGCAGGATCCTTCTCATCTTTATTCTAGGGAAGTTACTCCTTGCATCCAAGGAATGAAGGGTCTTTGTCCTTCGTTCCAGAGAGAGATGTCATCCCTAGGAACACGAGGTGAGGATGCATGGAAATGACTCTGAAATTGTCTCCATACAAAGAAAACATTTTATTTGGATAAAACCTGCTTTGGAAAGTATTAATTCCAGAGTTTCTTCCTGAATTGGGTAAGTTTGTGGTGTTAAGTTGATAACAGATGATTTTTCCAGTAATGTTTTGTCATAGGAATTATATTTCCCTACATATCTAGTCCTTTTTGCCCTAAATTGCTAGTTTCTCTTGACTCCTGAATTACAAACAGCTTGCAGGGGTAGCTGGGACTCTTGAACATGATTTTTTAAAAAATTTTTATTAAATCTCTCATCAAATTTAGCGCAAGAGTGGTAATGAATTTCTTATCTTTCCTCTAGCCTTCACCCCAAGGCTGAGATATATTGCCTGTCATCTGTAATGGCTGATTGACAAATAATTACGTCTCCGCCCCACAGGGGAACGCATTGGACACAGGAGCCCTGTCTGCTTGACTGTTGTTTTCCCAGAACTTTAGGCAGTCGGCCCAGAGTAGTTGCTCAATATGAAGCAATGTATTCACCTTGGAGATTATTCTATCTTGGGGGAGAAATGCAAAAATGATTTATTATTAGATGTATTCAAACCAGTGTGCAGAGCCGGCCCCATGGCCGAGTGGTTAAGTTTGTGCGCTCTGCTTTGGCGGCCCAGGGTTTCACCGGTTCGGATCCTGGGCACGGATGTGGCGCCACTCATCAAGCCATGCTGAGGTGGAGTCCCACATGCCACAACTAGAAGGACCCACAACTAAAAAAATACACAACTATGTACCGGGGGGCTTTGGGAGAAAAAGGAAAAAAAACAAGTCTTTAAACCAGTGTATACATTTGTGGGGGTCTTGGGCATATCATTTAGAGAGTTAGTTTCCTGGTTGATAAATAAGAATTAAAATCTTCACTCTTTGTTAATGTTCTCTCTTAAATAATTAAATGGCTGTTGAATATATCCTGAGAGTATGTCCTAAGAGTTTAGTTTTCATGGCATTGTTTTTTTTTAAAAAGAAATATTTTAATGATAGGAATTAAAGATTTATATCAAGTCCTCTTAGACCTGATATCTAAGAGTTGAATAGTTCAAATGTGGTGAGTAATGCATATTTTTAATTAGATCCTTATCTTAAGAAAAAATTCGTAATAAGCAGTCTTGATGTAAATAAATCGCAGTTCTCCCTATAAAAAAGCTGCTTGTGCTACTGTGTAATTTCCCTAAAATTCTTAAGAGCTGGAATTTTTCTGTATGCCTTTGAAAGCTTGTTAATGGAATCTTCCAGCTCACAGCTGCAGTAAACAACCGTGGAGGTGTGTAAGGAAGACCGATAAGGCTGTCTGATTAGGGACAGGAAGAATCTTCCTTGAGCTCTCTGGAATGCTTTTCTGAATTAAAACATAGACTGAAGGTCCGTGTTTAACGGTAGTGACTTGCCTAGTTTTCATTTCAAAGAAGGAAAAGTGCCTAAGTCTGTGGTTGAACTTGCAGGCGCACAGGTGTAGACTCTGGAAATGCGTTTTTTTCTTTTTTTGAGGAAGATTAGCCCTGAGCTAACTACTGCCAATCCTCCTCTTTTTGCTGAGGAAGACTGGCCCTGAGCTAACATCCATGCCCATCGTCCTCCACTTTTTATACATGGGGCGCCTACCACAGCATGGCTTTTGCCAAGGAGTGCCATGTCCGCACCAGGGATCTGAACTGGCGAACCCTGGGCTGCCGAGAAGCGGAACATGCGAACTTAACTGCTGCGCCACCGGGCTGGCCCTGGAAATGCGGTGTTTTTAAATGAGGGTTCTATAACCTAGCTCTTGCTAGTTGTTCCCTGATGTTGCTTTCTAAAGTCAGTCCCTGTAGTGTCACCAAACCAGTACGAAATGTACCGTGTGTGTGAAGAGGCTGTTTAATTATATAAATGCTTATCTGGGGATCATTGTCTTTCCCAGTTCTCAGTCACTTTCTCTTTTGGGTGGATCTAAGTAGTTTGGCACTTCTACTGACACTTTATTTGGTTTGTGACTTGAAATATTTTTGTGAATTATACCCATTCGATTGTCTAGGTGCCTTTCTGTTTGGTCTCTATTTCAATTGTCTCCTTTTTTCAGAACAGCACTGGACTTTCCTTCTCCTTAAAATCTTCCCAGATTTCGTTTGATTCTTCTCATTGCCTCAGCCCTTCTTCTACAGGAAAAGTGGTCACTATTTTCAACCAACTCAGTTTACATAGCCGCCTATCTGAATTTTTATTGAAATCAAAATAAAACTTCAAAGGAACCGGAGAAGCTTGAGCCTTCCTTGTCTCTCTTTCAACTAACACCCACCGATGTTTATCTTGGAGATAATTTGATGTTTATTTGATGAAACAGGTAGTTAAGTGTTAATGGAGACTAATGTCAAGCTTCAGAACAGTGTGCAGAAACCATTAATATTGTATATTGAACATGTGATACTTCATGGTCATGGGTTTCTGTGATATCCATGAAAGCTAGGAGTAAAAATGTTCACGCGGCCCCTAAGTAGTCGCAACTGAATGTACTGAAGGGTCCCAGAGCCATTTCGCATCTGAACTTGACCCACTGTTTCTTCTTCATCTCCTGCCATCTCTTCTTCCTGCCTCAAGCCATCTCCAGTTTGTCACCCTATTTTCCAGCACCATGAACTGTTCATAATTACTGATAAGTATCTGAAGTGTGGCATAAATGATAAAACTATTTAAACATGACTCATTATCAATTGTTTGTAACTATTGATATGACAGTGACTTTTCAAAGAATATATGGAAATTTCTTTTTGAGTGTAAACTATTAATCACTTGCTCGCTATTCAACTTTTGTTATCTTTGGTGAACTTTTAGGTATCTTTCTGCTCAAATGAGGACTGCCCAGCTCTCTGATAAACACCTAGAAAAAGAGGATTGGTTTAGTGCTTGTTCCTTTTAGCTGCATAAGAAGCCAGTTTAGCTGGCTTCATCCAATAAAATGTATAAATAGGTTGAGGAATAAAGCCACACAACTCCTTATCCTTACCTGAATAATCAGTCAACACTTCACTAAATATTACACACTGCCTTTAGCTCTGTCTGAAAGAAGGTACTGCACATGTGAAAAGTCCCCTTGTTGACTTTGTTTTTTCTTGGAAAACCATTTTTGAAGTCACTAAACTCAGGGTCCAAATAAAATAGGCCAACATTAGTACATATAACAGAAAGCCACATATTGGTGATAACCAATGACCCCACACTCACCCTGGAATCTAGGCCTCAGTGCCCTGAAGGATGAATTTAGCTAGCCCAGGCCAGTGATTAATTACAGCTTCCTTTATCTTCCTTCCAGGGCCGTGGAAAGTAAGGCTGATCCTTGTTAGGACCCAGTTAGGGATTCAGAGATGTGTGGGGTATTTGCATCTGATAATGTCCTTTTATGTTTGAAAACACAAGTGTCTATTGGTGAACCAAAAATCATCTAGCCTGGATTCCCTCCAAATCTGTGAATTTGTACTTATTCAAAATCCACTTTACTGGTAACCACCGTGGTACCAGTGGAGTCGTCGGAAATGTCACCCCAGCAGCCTGGTGGTGTTTACTTTCTCTTTCTCAATCTGTAGTCCTGTAGTTGGAACTGTAAATAGGTATGTAATTTCAAAGACTCTACGAAATAAAAAGCCTGGATTGTTGTGATTTTGATTCTAAGTTGATAACATAAAACCATCATTACAGGGAAGGCGAAACTATGCAAAGATTTATTTTTTAAATGGCATTTCACAACATTTCGTAGTCTTTTAATTATAATATTGCAGAATAAAACCTTTCAGACTACTGAACACAGGCTTACCATGTGGCAAGCAGACAATGTTCCAAGCTTTACAAAGATTGACATTTTAAGATACAGCAACCTGATGAGGGTAGATACTGTTGTTGTCCCATTGTACAAATGAGGAAAGTTAGGCATAGAGAAATAAGGAGCAAGTCACATAACTAGTGTGCCTCAGCCCTTCTCGGTCTACATTCCAAGCTCTTGACTTGCCGGAAGTGTTTCCCAGTCAAGAAAAAGATCGGAATTTGTTGCCTTCAATTTGGGTAACTTTTCTTTAACTTCTTTCAACAAGTGCTGCACATTGGCTGTGTTTGTTGGAAATGAGCGAGATTCTGAAGCTTTCATTGATCTGTTCCGGAACTGGAGCAGAGCCAGCATGCACAGCGGTCACTGTGCCTGTGAGCCCCGAGGGCTGCCAGTGTCCCAGACGCCCCCTCCAGGCCCTTTGACTGCACTGGGTGGGAGTCGGGCCTGAGGGACAATTCACTAAAACAAAACAGAGGCTCCAGACCCATTGACCAACCAGGAGCTGGTTGCAAAACTGGTACATGGCGCCAGGATGCAAACTTGGGGTTTTCTGAGACTCAGACTTAGGTTTTTAAAAAAAATCAAATAAAAGAACTCTTAATGGAGATAGTGAACCATACTGTGGTCTCCCCACAAAATCTGAGGTGTGCTGCATTTTAAGGGTAAGTGATTATCTCAAAGAAAACTTTGTCTCTCTTATTCACTCACATTCTGTATGCTCTCTTGAGTGGCAGAGAAAGGAGAAAAATCTGAGAAAGGTGCTGTCCTATTATGGAGCTCCCTGGAGTAAGAAGGCATTTTTGATGCGCCATTAATAGTCTTAGTAGTTGCTATCAACTATAGCGAATGTGTAGATCCTTTTTCGATTTAAATTTTATTGATGACTCAGTTAATAAGCAAGGAGAGGGAGAAATTTTAGTATACATTCATATGTGCAATGAATGGGTGTAAGAATGATCCTGTGGATTTGTCTTTCTCTATTTTAATAGACTTTTTAGAGCAGCTTTTTAGATGCGTAGCAAAACTGAGCACAAGGTACAGAGATTTCCCATATACCCCCGTCTCTACATATGCATTGCCTCCCCCATCACCAACATTACCAAAGTGGTACATTTGTTGGAATCCATGAACCTACATTGACCATCGTAATCACCCAAAGTCCATAGTTCGCATTGTGATTCACTCTTGGTATTGTACATTCTCTGGGTTTGGACCAATTTATAATGACATATATCCACCATTATAGTGTCATAACTTTCTCTTTTAGTAAATGCTCAAGTCAAGACTTCTCATTTAATTTAAGGGAGATTAAGTGATTGTAAGTTCATTTGCTATGTCACTATGACTATTAACATGTTTTAAAATCTTTAATAACAAAAAATGATTAACATTGCTTGTAATAGTACATATTTGTTCAACTTGTTCGTATCCCTATGAAGTGGAAGTTTAGAAACAAAAATCAACTCAGTCAAAAAAAAAGGTAAGCATCTTTTCCCTTCTAAAAAGTATGTTTTGGGGGAGGAGGGCATATCTTTAAATAAGTGAACACATGCTTATAAAATGACATTTTCATAAGCCTTCCCATCCCTAGAAGTTTGCACCTTTCTTAAAATCTGAGTATGAGAGCAGATCATGTGTGTAAAGGTCAAGAGAACATTCTGGAACACTTGTAGCATAACGTCTCCACCAGCTCCTCATGATAGGTGATGAAAGGGCATCATGATGGATCCACCTGGACTTAAATCCTTGTTCCATGCCATATTTATATCTCTGTTGACTTGGGTCAGTTCTTCCAACCTTCTTAGCTTCAGTTACTTCTGTGTCTGGTTGGACATGAATGAACTGCGCTGTGTTTGTAAGGATTCTCCAGGCACAGTGAGCCCTCAAGGAGGGGTGGTACTTATTGTCACTCCCTTCCTAATCTAGATCCTTGTTTTCTTCTAAACATTTATGACAAATTGTAATTATTTTGTTTGTGAGTCTGTCTCTGTTCATGGACTATGTCTTATCCTGTGATCTCATTATTGGTGAACTTGTCTTATTTGTGTGTGAATCTATCTCCCTTGTTAGCCTATAATGTAAGCTCTATGCAACCAGCCCCTGATCTGTCTCATGCCTGGCTGGATCTCCAGCTCCCTGCACCTTCTTCATCCTCAATGAATATCTGTCCTCTGCCAGCAGAAAACAATGCGCTGGATTCTTGCCAGAGTGGTCATTAGGTATGCTTTCTCCAGTGCGATACGTGCACTGTGCGCTATGTGTACTACGTGAAATCAGATAAAGTTATTGTTTGCAAATATACCCTTACACTGTAAACCGTAAAACAGGAGCACAGATTTCTACTTGATGCTGTAGGTTCTCAAATACCAGAAGATAACTTTCTTTTTGGTGGAAATCTATATATTAAGTACTTCCAGTATTTACTTTCTTGATAAGGATATATACATTATACATTCCCAAGGTTTGAAGGACAGAGTAATTAGGTGAAATATTGGTCCAACGTCAGGTGCATTTTTTTCCCAAACAAGCAATTGAATTTGTGACAGTATAATTGGATTTACGCTTATGAGTGATCTGCTTTAACTTCAGATTGGATTTTGTATAGCATCAGCTTTTATTTGATTTGCTTTGTGTGTACAGGTGAAAACTGTATGGAACCTCAAACATGAATATAACATAAGACTGTGGTCTTTAGGAAAACACATTCTGGCCTAGGAGTATGTTATCAGGGAATATCTGGGGACCTGTGTTTTAGTTTGTAACTCCTGCCAAGTTAGGGTCTGACATTGAATCCCAAGAGTCATCTCTCCCAACTCCCCATTTTAGGAATGAGGGAACGCACGACAGAGGGACCATGAGTTACCATTCAGTACACTGCTACTGTGTACACTGTCAGATCCTAAAGTTATGTTTTATCCTAAATGGGACTTGATAGAAGTATAGACATCGAATATATATGTTGTTTATGTGCATTGAAGATACTATAAGTATGGTTTTTAAAAAGATAGTTAAATGGTAATGTTGAAATAAGACGTTTTTCCCTGTTGTGGTTATCAAATAAATTATTTTAAATTTAATATTAAATTTTAATATTTAAATTTTTAGTTTTTAAAATTGACTATTTAAAAATAATATTAAAATTGTTTTAAAATTAAAAAAATTTTAAATTATTTTTTGCTCCTTCGTTTTGAAGATGGAATTTATTTTATCATTATTGATACTATTTTGTCTCAGTGGAGCTATTCTGTTAACACTATTTGCTTTCACTATTAAATTCTAATTGCCAACAAACATTTTGTAAATGCTGAATCTGAATGCCGAACGGATGGTGTGTTTATACATAAATCTATACAAATCTGTGAATAGGACTTTGCCTCCATTATTAATTCCATTTCTTTTATCAATATTCTCACCTCTGCAATTTAATATATGAGATTCTGAGAGGAATGATAAATACAGTTTGTAGTTTTATAGGCCTTTAAAAATTACTAGGCTCTGCATAGAAAGTTACGTAATTTTTCCCCCCTCTAGGCAGAGAATCTCCTTCGTCTTTACCATTTGTCTCACTGTAAAAAAAAAAAAAAAAGACAAAGAGAAAACTTGCCAGGGTGGGAGAAGACAAAAATAGAGAAAGGAATGAAGGAGACAAGAAGCAAAAGGAGAGACGCTCAGGATAACTCAGGTATTAAATGGAAGCACCAGGATTCAGAACTTGGTGTGATGCTTGCGCTTGTGTGTTCGCTTTCCTGGAGGCAAAAACTTAAAACTGGGGGACAGTAGTCAATTACCGATTAGTTGAATAATATCAATGAAATGTATGGATAGAGGAAAAAATGTCAAGAGGACTCTAGAAAAGGAAAGAGAGAGATATTTTCTAGAATGTGGAAGGAATTGTCTAGAATTATTGAAGAAGTCTTCATGGTGGAGCCTCATCATACTCAAAGCCATTTGGAGGAGGTCTTTCAGCCAGAAGTAATAGCCACAACTTGTCCCAGCTTTGAGGATGGGCTTAGGCTCTTCAGAGGACGGTCTCGACCGTCTTGATAAGAGCAGAACTCCCCCTGTAGAAGTCCTTTGGCGAGGTAGAGATTCCAGATCACAAGGGTCCCGACACCCCTGAAAACTAGGTTGAAAACTGAGCCTGCATGATGTCAGTGAGGAGCCAGGGGGACTGGTATTTCCTCTGAGCACAAATACTTATTACTGAGCAGCGCTGTGCTTCCCAGATCTACAGCTCTCCAGTGCACGCTGGTGTTAGGTGGAAGGGGGAGAAAGAAACTCACGTGCCAGGAGCTAAACTACATGCAAGCTAGTAAACGTGAGAAGGGATTTTTAGATTTAGAGTCAGGTCCTGGCTGTTATTTCAATTATTGCTATTTAAGTTGAACTTTGTTAAATGCAACTCATTATTAGAGAAATGATGCTATGCTTCACGTCAACTCATGTTTCTGTAAGTAGATACAAGCTTCTAAGGATATTTGTAACTTGGAGAAATCTCAAGGAGGGGCCTTATTCCCTAACTGCCCATTGTCCCAATTCGTTTTACAAACCTCTCTGTAAAAGACCTTTTTCAAACTTGCATTTTGGCCCCTCTCTGCCTCTAGGGATCTGAACTCTGGCTGTGACCCTTGAGGAGAATCACCCAATGTTCTGTCTGCTATCTTGTATCACCTTATAAAAGTCATTTAGATTTCTGAAAGTGAGGGTCGTCTTTTAAATATCATTTGGATTTCTGAATATTGGGTTCTTGCTTGGATTAAAGTTCTGACCTTCAACATACTGTCCTCTGGATCTGAGAGGCCTTTGGTCCAGGTGCTCACACTCTGAGAAAGGGATGCACAGACTCTCTAAAGGATCTGGATCCTGACTTCACATATACAACCAACAGTGATGTTTTCATTTGGTTTAGAGGATTGAAAAACATAAATGTTACATCTTCATTCAACTACAGGAGAAATCAGTTGAATACGAGGCAGCCCAATGGATGTGTGTTGCATATGCTTTCAGGCTTTTGAGACTGATCTGAAGCTGTAATTCTTGTCAAGAATGCTGCTGCTTCAAAAGGTACCAGTGGTTGGGAATCAGCTTTGATGTGGTTTATACAGTTCCTGGGCTCGCACTTAAGCCTGCGTTTGATGGAATAACCCCTCAGTCAAATTCAAGAAAGTGTATCTCTTTCAGTATAAGACAGTGGCAGGAACGGAGTACATGAGTATGGCTGTGTAAATCCTCTGGCAGTTCATGTGACCTAGATTTAACTTAAAAGAATTGATAGACTTCGTGTTATGAGAATCAGAGGATAAATGTATTGCAGAGGATTTGGAAAATAGCATTTTTGTGGTCTCAGTAGCAGTGTCCTACTGTTTCCAGGAAAAAGGGCATTAATGTTCAGAGAAACTGGGCATCTCTTTGCATCTGCCCCAAGACCATAAAGCTGTCTTGGGCATGGACTGGCCAATGGCTTCAGGGTCTTGAGGCTTTCTCTGTCTTGTTCTCAGTTGTTCATGATTATTTCTGTTCAAACACTTAAATATTCCAGATCTGGGATCGTGAACATATGGTTTCATGCTAGTCAATATTCTAGTAAATATATTTCAGATGGTTGCCTGTAGTCATATTGTCGGAATTCTCACTTCAGCTATAAATATAACAATCTTTCTGGCACACACTTAAATTTAGCCACTGTTTGTAAACCGTTGCGATGAAAGGACCAAGTTCACATCCAATGTCTACTACCTGGAGAAAGTGGCCAATCAGTGTGCTTATCAGATTGTGACCTTAATCTGCTGATATGATGCAAAAACAATTATGCCATCCTTTAAAATAAAAGGTTATTTTTTCATCATATGCTGTTGCCATGGATTTTGTAACTAAAATTTATTTCTGAGTGTTGGTGCATATGTGGCATGAATTCTATAGGTGACTGTGCTGGAGAATTTAAACGGGAGGTCACTTCAGCAGAACCATTAAAAAAATATCTGCTACAGCTTGAGTTAGGCATTCCTCTGGGGGATGGTGGTGTTTGGTAATCATTGCCATAAGGACGGCTTGATGTTTATTCTATGACTGAACATTCTCATTGCACAAACTTGAGGATTAATCAAATCAAGTTCAGTCACTGCAGTGTTCTTTCAAACTCAGAAGGAAGGAGGAGTGTTCCACTGGAGGATGGGAGTAGCTTCCAGCCCGTAGTACAACAGTGTCCTAAAACGAGCATGTTAATGGGTGCCCCCATTACACATGAAGGCGCTGCATGACTCTTACCCCCACAATATGTGCCAGGTTTTGGTTATACTTTGTCATGGCTTTTAAAGCACTTTTACTTACTGTTGCACTTATTTTAGGGCTTCTTGATTACCGTTTTCTATTCACACACCACTGTTCCATGGGTTCTAGCATCTCTTCATTATGGCGGGCTTACTCCACATCATATTAAACGTTAACACACTTGCATCCCAAATTAAATATAATTTGCGTAACTATAAATCTCTATGGGTTGACTTGTAGAAGCTCGCTGGTGTAGCTATTACTGTAAACATTTGTCTCAGTTCATTTGGACTGCTCTAACAAATTACCAGAGAGTAGTGACTTAAACAACGTATGCTAATTTTTGAGGGCACTGATTTCATTCATCGGGGCTTCGACGTAACACCTCGAAGAAGGCTCTTCCTCCAAATACCATCACATTGGGGATTAGGTTTCAACATATAAATTTTGGCGGGGGGTTGGGTGGGGGCACACACATTCAGTCTATAGCAACACTTGAACACTTATTAATTAAAATCTGGAGGTCTCCCTTTTGTATTTTGGAAGCCCTATTTCATTTCTTTGAGATCTCAAACTTTTAGACCTTGCAGGGCCCTTGTGAGCTCAGACACCCTTGCCCCATGCCTGCAGGATCTGGTGCAGGAATCATCTCTGTTTCTCACCTTGCATTGCTTCACCTCTTGGTGGATGGGTCTGACCTATGTGGTGTGTAGTGAGTGTCAATCTTCCTGAAGCCTTGTTTTTTACCCAGAAGAAAATTTGGTCAAAGGTGGGAAGTCATCTGCTCCTCTCTTGTGCATACGTGTAGCAGTAAGTCAAAGTTTTTATTGCCTTGAATTGCAATGTTCAGAGCCTTCCGCATGCTAGTTCCCTCCCGGGCTGTGGGGCTAGCAAAAGTCTAGATGGATGTGATTAACTGAGAAGGAATTTGAAAAGCCAAATTTATTTAGTTACAATTGCCATGAGACCTTTTCAGTCCTATTCAACTGATGCTAAGGCAGTTTCCCGTCATATTTTTAACCCTACTTAAAATCACTTGCTACACACAGCCTCTTTACCTCTTTTAAACTTCCATTTAGACGCTATCATATTCTCTGTAAGTGGCTTTTTTTCCGTATAGTAAAATTTCTCTATCTTTGCTGGCTTTGCACCTTCCTACTTCATTAATTTTTTTTCCACCCACAACTTGATTGAAGTCTCTTTTCTTGACCACCCCTAAGTCCTCTCATTCACAAGTATTTTAGGGTTCCCTTTTGCTTTTAATTGCCAAGACTCACTCTTGCTAGGGCTGTTTTGTCCACCTATCCTAAGATATGCCTTCTATTTTAATTTGATGTATGTGCCACTTCACTATACAAAGTCACTTTATTCTTTATAAAAACTTTGCTCCTTGTACAAATTGTGTACTTTAATGTCTATTCTTTTGTGACATTATCTGCATTGACTTTATAGTATTAAAAATCAACTTAATTTTTTGTTACTATTTATTTTTTATAGCATCTTTAATATTTTATGTGGACAATTCACTGAGCAGGCCTAGTATTTTCAAGTGATACCGTGCTCTGAACACTGATAACTGAGAAATGTGTGTGTTTGAGAGATGCTCGTGGGCAGAGGGGGAGTCATGCACATGATTTATTGCCAAATGTGTTGAGATATTTGAACCTAAATTTTTGGTGTTTGAGGAGTGGTTTTGAGAAACCTACTCTCTGTTAGAATTAGATTTTGTGTCATAGACAGAACAGAAAATCCAAAATTGTAATGGCTTTCCTGAGAGGGAAGTTGAATTGTCTCTTACGTAAAATTCCAGAGGTGGGCTCCAGGGCTAATGTGGCAGTTCATTGGTGTTATCAAGATACCAGGCCCCTCTTTCAGCTCTTCCATTCTCATGTTGATTTCCGTCCTCATGGTTTATAATGGCAGCTGGAACTCCAAGCTATCTTTCTTGAGAAGTACATACAACACTTTAGATGATATTTTGTTTGCTAGCACTTAGCAGTGGAGTTATGAGCAGATTTTAAGTGGAAGAAGGACATAAGCAATTGGATGTGAGAGTGATGGTAGTGGTGGTACAGTCTGATCCAGAAAGACGCCCCCCTACACACACTTCTGCCTAGGCAATGGAGTAGATGGTGGTTCTGGTCTCTTGGATGAGTACATAGGAAAAAGATTAGGTTCAGTTAGGTGGGAAAGATAGCAGTGAGCTCACTTGGGGAAATCTTGAGTTTGGGGTACCCAAGGGATGTCCACATTGGGTCAGTGGTATACCACTGTGTGCCTGACACTGAAGCTCAGGAAATAACAGTCACTAAGCTGAAGACACTAGACAAAGGAATCCTCAGCATCCCAGAAGACTCCTGAAACTGTGCAAGTAGGTAGATCTCCCAAAGGAAAAGCAAGACAACTGAATTGATGAAGACCAAGGGTGATGTTCCCATGAACCTTTGAAGGAAGTCATGGGCAGAAGAGGGGCTTGAAGATGAGAAAGATGGGTCCAGGGAAAATTAAAGGGAGGCAACAGCCGTGCTTTCTTTAGCTTCACTTCCACCATTGGACTGTTGTTTTCTATTGTGGAAGCATTACCAAGTTGAGCATTTTGACTTCAGAGAAGGCCAGGCGTGATATAATCTGCAGGGCCCCACAAGACCATGCCGTCTGCTCAGGAGAAGCATTGAAGTCTGTATTGTCTTATTTAATTATCATAAATCCTTTCTCACGTAAAGGTATGATTATCCCCATTTTATGCTTATGAGAAAACAGACTCACAGAGGTTAGGCAACTCCATGCCGTGCAGCAGAAAGGGATGGAACCCTGGCTTGGTTCCCAAGCAAGTTTCTCAGTTCTGGTCTGGATCTTGTGCTGTAGCAGCATGCCTCCTGAGAGGTTCAGTGACTTGGCCAGAGTTTTTGACCTGATGAGTCCTGTGTTGACACTATAACCTAAGTCTCTTTGCTCTCAGGAAGTCAGAATACACAGAGTATTGTGTGATGAGAGTTAAAGAAAAGAAAAGACTATTTTGTTTCCCAATCTTAAAACATTCCCATGTGACATTCCTCTTTACTGATAATATTATTGCAAACCCAGAAGAGCCTGATTAATCTTTGTAGCATCTTTTAGGCTTGAATCACACTCTCATCTGATAGTAGGAACTGAGTCACTGGTTAACTATGTCCGTCTAAGACTCTAGACAGGGGTCAGGAAACTTTTTCCTTTTTTTTTCCTCTTTTGTGAGGAAGATTGGCCCTGAGCTAACATCTGTTGCCAATCTTCCTCTTTTTGTTTGAGGAAGATTGTTGCTAAGCTAACATCTGTTCCAATCTTCTTCTATTTTGTATGTGGGACCCCTGCACAGCATGGCTTGATGAGCAGTGATAGGTTGCACCCAAACCCATGAACCCCTGGCTGCTGAGGTGGGGCACACGAACTTAACCACTATGCCACCGGGCAGGCCCCAAGAAACGTTTTTTTAAAGGACCAGACAGTAAATATTTTAGGCTTTGCCTGCCATACAATTTCTGTCACAACTACTCAACTCTGCTATTGCAGCATGAAAGCAGCTGCATGATGTAAATAAATGGGCATGGCTGTGTTCCAATTAAACTTTATTTTCAAAAACAAGCAGGTGGCCCTGTTTGCCGACCCCTGCTCTAGAAGAAAGCTAAATTCTAGAATTTCTGCTTTTAATCCTGCAAGTAAAATCGTTTGACAAAATAGTGAAAATAGTCAATTGTTCTTTTTCATTTCTGGAACTCAAATATTTAGTTAAATTTTTTTTAATTGACTTATCTCTATAATGATATTTTATAAGTGTAATGACAGTTTTGGGAGAACAGATGCGAAGTATGAAATTAGAGTCCCCATTTTGTTTCTCTATTTTATTTTCTTCTGTGTAGTCTTGATGAAGTTCTGAGTTATCAAGGTCCTTCTAAATCTCTCAAAATAATCCGTACTTTCAAGTCGACCCCTAAATCATGGAGAGCCTTGATTGCCAAACTGAGACGTTGAGTTGCTCTGATTACATATACGTGTGCCCTGACATCTGTGGGGTTACAGACTGGAATCTGTGGATGAGAGAAAGCCTGGATTCTTTTGCATCATTAGCAAAGTTTCATGCATTTTACTCACCAATGATAAGACCACTAGCACATTTAAGATGCTTTTGGAACAAAAATTTTTTTCAATATTAGTTCCTTTATCTGGTGTTTTCTAATGTGTATTATGCAGATGTATATAGCTATCTTAGAACATTATAAGCAGAATTTGCACACTGCTAGTTTTCCCATGTGCTCACGTTGCAAGTCCGCATTTGTACTGTTTGAGAGTTGTTGAACTACACTGGATTTTTAAGGGAAATACCTTTTTCTTATAAAAGAACAAACTAGGAAGACTTTAGGATCATATATGCAAATAAGTGCTAATTATGACAAATGAGCATAATTAATTTGTAAGAGAATCATAAGCAGGTTCTCCATTCTTTTTAGCAGTTATTTTTCTTTTATTTATAGTTGAAAAAGTAAATTTTTGCTAAAATAATTGTAATTCGTCCTTTGTGTTCCTTTAAAAGTGCCTTTTCCCTCCCAAGCAGGCTGCATGCATTGCAGTAACACAGGACGCGCCTTTAGCAAATGTCCCCTCTCCCTGCTGTTGAGGATTGTTTTATCTGTTTGACTTATGGCTCTCTTCATGACTTACAGGAAATACAACATTTCTCCTCGTACAAAAGGTCTTTTCAAGTTAGAGTGACTGGGAAAGCTGAGGAGACTTGACTGGGTTTGGGGAATCCTATGAATCTATTATAATCACCAATGACAGTCAAGTTTCAGTAATTCCAAGGAAAAAGAGTTTTGCATAACTTACAGGACTTTGGATTTTAGCATTGCTTACTTTCAAAGCTAGATTATAAACAGAATAAATCTGTGTGACTAAGTCAAGTGAGGTGAGTTGACAAAAATGTTCAATTTGTAAGGGATCTTCAGTGTGAGTAAGAACTCAATGATAGTTTTAAATAACTGTATGTATCGCTCAGGTTTTAATTGGATAAGAATTGCAAATCCCATGTTTAAGTCATCACAAAGTGTGAATCATGTGATGTAGAATAAGGAATTTTTACTATTCATCATGCTTGGTACTGATTCCTAAGATGTTTTAGGCTTCAATTAGTACGAGGTCCAATATAAAATGGAGAGAATAAACCCTAAAGTGTCATCTACGTTGGGTGTCCTTGTTTTGGTAGATGGCACGTTGGACAGCCTATCTCGATTGACACCAATGGAAGTAACAATGTTCTGATGCTGATCTTTATCCTAATAGACGCTCCCTCGTTTATGAGTGGGCTTAGGTAATTTCAGTTCACCCTCTGCTTCTTTTTAGCCTCCAACTGACTGAAAGTATAGCTTTGATTTTTCTTCATGTTACGTGAGAATTTATTCTAGCCAGCAACATATTTATTTATTTATTTGGACCCATTGTTTCAAACGTATAAACAGTTTGGGACATGCAAATTTTTCTATAGTGATATTTATTGTATGAGTGTTTCAGACACATGAAATCTTAGAAATGAAGTAGCTGAATCCTTTTGTTTTATGGAAAAGCCTTGGAAAAGGTCCAGAGGTGTGAGAGACGGGTCTATAGTCACAGGAGCTGGGGGATGCTGTTCTAACAAAGATTCTCCTTCCCTCTGCTGCAACTTAGTCTATTTAAGTCCCACCATGGTAATGGCATAGTAAAATAATGTACCCACTTAATACTATAATAAGTTCACTAGGATTTTCCCCATTAAAACACTCATGAGTCATAGCCTAGTATTAGTTTCCAAGCTTTTCCTCTGTACTCTCCTTACATCTAAGAGTCATATGGAATCTGTGGTACCTATGCCAACGTGCTGTGGGTTTTGAAATCGCTTGCCCCATGCTGATGCCTCATGTCAATCAGGAAATGTTGTAATTTGTAACGTACTACCCTGATGGTGTTACAGGGTAGGAAGTTGTGGGAAGGCAAGGTTGGTGGCAGGAGTGAGTAGTAGTTATTGAGTTTTGCCAGCTTATATAACCCAGATAGACTTTGTCGCATTGAGTACCTCTTCTATCACTTCCACCTTCTGTTTTAAACAGACAAGATGTTTGCCTTTGACTTTTGTTATTAAGACACTACGCCTCTTCTCAACTATACCTGTCACAACTTCAGGATTGCTTAAGACTCACGCTGTCACAGGTATGTTCCCTTTAGCAATGTCCTACAGATCAGAGTAGGTTTATAGACGGGAACTCCAGACACCCACATGTTGGAGACATGGGTGAGTGCGTAGGATAGGACCCCGCTCTACTAATCAGAAGGAATTTGTCCCTGACTGAGTCTTGAGGTGTCTGCTATTGACATCTGAGGTTTTACTTGTTCCTCATTTCTTTGGTACCAGCGTGACTTCCCACGCTTGCTTTTCAGCACCCCACTTTTAGCAGTTCCTGTCTTGGTCTGCATCTCAGACAGTGCACAAAAAATTTGAAGGACATCCCAGGGAGAGCCCAGAAAGCCTCATCAGGAAAGATTTGGGCCTCTGCCCGTGTGTTTTCTGTTCTAACTCTTGCAAAATAAATTGACTTTCTGTTGTAGTGTACCTGTTAAAATTGTGTAAGCCACACCATCAGAATCCAGCCCACAAAGCATTTGCTGTTCCTTTTGACCCTTTTAAGAGGCATAGCTTTCCTGTGATCTAGACTTGAAAGATCTGTGGGATGTGAGAGTTAACCTAGGACAGTGCCTGGATGTTTGTGGCGTTTCTGAAATAAATGCATAAGTGGATTTCAGTGCTCAATACGCTCTAATTAAATAAATAAATTTTTATTGCACATTTGTGTAAAGACTAAAAATTATAGACCTAAGGGATATAATTCTAGTCATTTATGTTACAAATGAAATAACCAAGCCCTGGGGAGGTAAAAGTGGCTTTCCATAAGCAACTAGTACTGGCTATGGTGAGTCTCAAGCCCAAGTTGAACAGATATTGTTTAAAGATTCAAGTTCACAAAATCATGTACACTGAATGGTGTTAGTTCCTTTTCTAAGGAGAGTGCTTCGGGTAAGTTACTGCGTGGCTTGAACACACGGAGAAGGACTCCATTGAAGCTTTAAATAGATGCCTTGTTTTCACTTCCACGTGTTGGGATGGTATTTAGCACTTGGTCAGCGGGCTGAGTTACCAAGATGGTATTGATGTGGCTTGGAACACCGCATTCCCTAGGGGCTCCCTAATTCCAAGAAAACTGCTCATGGATTCAGGCAATTGGGTTTTCTTGACTTGCTTTTTCTAAGCCTCTAGGAAAAAATGGAGAAGTGGCTGACTTCTTGCCTGAATTTTATGCTAAGATTGAGGAGGGATATTTGGTCATTCTTTCCTTTACTTTGTGTTTGAATCATATTATTTTATAGCTGTAGGTGAAAAAGAAAATATTCCTAGGGAAAAGGTTTATTCATGTTTCCATCTTTAAACTATTATTGAACTCCAAACAGGTGAAATGGGCAGAACAGAGTATTGTGCATGGCCCTTCGCCACCGCTTCTCAATCTACCTTAGCAAGTAAGATGGAAATACAGTTTGGAAAAGGCTCTCTCTTTCCCAAGCTTGCTTTAAAGAACATTGTAAGGAACGTTCTCCCTTTTGATTTTCTCTGGAACGTTTTTGCCTTGGTACATGCTGGGCTCACTTAGTCGTTTGGTGTTTCTGGTTGGCATTCATCTTTTCCCAACGTGAGGCGTCTGTTCTTATTACTGTAAGATTTTGCCCATTTAATAACATTGACTTGCTCTTAAAATCTACAAATTATGTAATGGATGTTGCAGGCTTTAATTTAGAATTTAAACATTAAGGAAAGTGATTATTGTTTTGATTATAACTGAATCAATTTCCATTTGTTTGCTTGTTTTGAATATCGTAATTTGTTCCACCTCTGTTTTACTTAATTTTGAAATTCGAAGTTACTCTCTATTGTATATTAACAGGGCTGAGAAATGGTTTTAGCTAAAGGAAGGTCAATGAAAATTTACTGAATACTTACGATGTGTCATGAGCTGAACTATATCCTTTCCTACAAATCACTCCGCTTGATGCTGTAACAACCTCCTCCCCTTTTTTCGTTATAGGTGTGGTTGAGTTTGCTGAGGCTAACTTCCCTGCCCAAGTTCACATAGCTGAACTTGACCTGCTGACCCCATTGCCAATCGCTTTCTCCCACAGACTATGTTGGATCAGGGCTCAAAACTCATTGGCAGGCCATCAAAGTTCCAAAAGTTCCATTTGAACGGAAAGAGAAAAACCTGTTTTCTGAAACTCGAACCCTAATTACATAAAGCGGATGCTTCTGAAAACAGTATTGTCTCACAGGGCAGGCTGTAAACCTTCAACAACAATCAAAGCCTCAGATTATGTAAGAAGGGAGTTTGTGGAGCCAAATCGCCACTGTGCTGTTTCCACCAACAGGGACAGAAGTTGCTGGAATAACAGGGGGCCCGCCTGAGGCCCGGTGTAGACAGGGAGGCTTCTCTGCAGCTGATAAAACTGCTCTTCGGTAAGGAGCCTTGCTCCTCTGTGCAGGCTGCTTGTGCGGTGCCTCCTCCGTGGCTAAACGAAGGCACTAATGACAGGGCTGTGTGGGAGAGTGGGCGGAGGGTGGTAGAGGGGTGTGGGGGCACTTGGCTGCTGGGGAGTTTCTGGGAGGGAGAATAAGCCCTGGTAATTGTAAGGGATTCGTGATTCTGGTAACAAAGAGAACTCAAAGCAAAACGGCTCAGTAGTTGATGAAATTTCATTGGGGTTGACACCGCCCTGTTCTGTCCATCTTTACCCTAGGTGAGACCCAGCTAGGTTGTTCTTCCATGCTTGTTTTCAGCTTTGTAACCACCAGTAATCACATTGGTCTTGGGGATTTTTCAAGTTTCAGTTTTTACAGATGATGCAAAAAGCTTTAGCTGACTCATTGTCACTGCAAACGCCAGGTGTCTATATTTTTCAACAAGTGGCCTCTGAACCACTGACTTCTCCTTTACCTGGTCAACTTGTTAAAAAGTAGATTCTTAGGACCCACTTTGGACCCGCTAATTAATGTCTGGAAAGAGACCCCTCACCTGCATTATTAACAAGCTCCTCAGATGATCCTGAATACACAAATTTCACAATTATTGTTTGAAACATTATATCCAAATAAGAGAATTTGAGTGACTTTGCTCCAAATCACATCATGAATAAGGGACAAATTGGTATTAAGTTCTGGTTGCTTCAATTAGAATTCATTCCCATTCATTCATTCATTGAACAGCTATGTATTGAGTTTTTACCATATATCAGATATGGGGGTAAAAGACACAGACTTTGTTCTGTAGCAGTTCCATGGTTAGAAAGGAATACCCCTCGGTTATGTTTTGAAATCTCCTAGCACTCTGGAACTCAAACCTTCTGTGTTTCTTCATTGCTCAGTGCCTCATTAAGTAGCCAAGAGGCTCAAATTTGAAGGAGGTGAGTGTGGAGCAGTGCGAACATGGACAGCTTGGGGGGAATGTTTGGTTGAGAAATTTTGAGAGAGATATTTGGATTCATGAGGAGGGGGTTGCATTACAAATGACGTTAAATATTACACCGTGCTGTGTAAATTCAACATTGAGGTAGGCTTTCAAAGCTAGACACAGCACATAGATTCTCCTGTGGATTTGGTACATTCTTTCCTAATTCAGCAAATGTTTACTGAACCCCTGTTTGTGCTAAGCATGGCATCAAGAAATAAGCAGGGGCCGGCCTGGTGGTGCAGCGTATAAGTTCTCATGTTCCATTTCTTGGCGGCCCAGGGTTCGCCAGTTCGGATCCCGCGTGGGGACATGGCACCGCTTGGCAAAAGCCATGCTGTGGCGGGCGTCCCACATATAAAGTAGAGGAAGATGGGCATGGATGTTAGCTCAGGGCCAGTCTTCCTCAGCAAAAAGGAGGATTGGCAGTAGTTAGCTCAGGGCTAATCTTCCTCAAAAAAAAAAAGGGAAAAAAAAAAGAAAAAAAGCAGAGACTGACCCCGTGGCTGAGTGGTTAAGTTCGCATGCTTTGGTGACCCAGGGTTTCGCTGGTTCGGATCTTGGGTGGGGACCTAGCACCACTCATCAAGCCATGGTGAGGTGGCATCCCACATAGCACAACCAGAAGGACCTACAACTAGAATAAACAACTATGTGCTGGGGGGCTTTGGGGCGAAGAAGAAGAAAAAAAAGATTGGCAACAGATGTTAGCTCAGGGCCAATCTTAAAAAAAAAAAAGAATCCTGAAGAGAAGGGCTTTTGAGAAAAACAAGAAAGAAAAAAACCAAATTCTTTGTTGAAAAATCAAGGACACGTATAAAGAATTTAGAATAATTTTCATTGGAAGTGATTAAAATATGAAATAGCTTTAGGATTGGAAATGCTACATTTGCTATTGGTGCCAGGAAAAAAAGACTTAAGTTGTCAATATGTGGCAATTTTAGGTGGTCCTAAAAAGTGTGAACTAAGTCTTAATGATTCCAGATAGAAATTACTAGAAGTGAAATTGCATTTGATCTTCTCTTCTTCTTGGCCGCCAGTCTGTGGTTGTCGAGTAGGCTACAGTGAGTGAGTCTGTTATGGCTCCAAGCCCACGATGGTCTGTCTAGTCCATTAATAAGCAGCAAAAATATCTCAACTGCTAGAAGTTTTCTCTGTGCTGAGTTTTGATTCTGTCTTGAGGGTTCTAAATTAGTTGTGGGGGTAAGACATTAGTTTCCTGGGTCTGTGGAGAACAGGAGTGGTTCAGCAGTGACCTCAGCAGCTTGCATTTCCTGAGCCGGTTGTGGTTTACTTACTAGCATTATTGACTAAAAGAGCAGGTGAATCACATAAAGTAATAACTTAGAACGCTACAACCAGAGCTTTTGAAAGGACCACCCGTTAAGTGCAAATAAATAATGATGTGAATGCATAGCAAACTCTAAAAGTATACCAGGCTATGATGAAAATGAATAATACATGTTTTCTGATAGTGTTTGCTGCATGTAGCAGGATATTTCAAAGAGGAATAAAACCCCTCTGCATATCTGCATTCAGTCAACCTTTGTGTTCAAAGACAAGCTTAACTGTCTTCTGCCATATTTATAGCAGCAGCAGCAATTTAGAGTTTTATGGTTAAAACTTGTAGAATCAATTAGGAGATACTTTAAAAAATTGGTTTCTACAATATATACATGGTCACTTAAAAGAAAAGTATCTTGTCAATGTTATTGCAGTAATTTTTGCATCCTCGTTTTTAATTATGTGATGGGTCCTAGTGCCATAGAATTTGCCATCATGGGTGAGCCCTGCAACTTGGCCCTGTCTCATTTAATGGAGTGGAAATTTCAGTTATAATTTAGCATACGTATTTCTACTGCTAAATGGAAGTTGAGTTTACATAACTCAATTTATAGCCCTGGTTCTATTGACTCTTACATCTTACAAGTTTATAATTTGAAAATTGCATGTTTATCTGTGTAACGAGTCTGCAATATTTATCAAGTACCCATCGTGCATTAACAACTGTAAAACAATCTTCTGGGGTCATCAGATATATATTAAGTAAATCTGAAGAAAGGTTTTAGGTCACTGTTCAAGTGAGGCTAGATCTGTTTTACTGCTAAAACTTCCAACACGGTACAATAGAATATGAAAGGGTTAAGTCATGGTGATACAGATAAATTACCAAAGATGGATGGCTTACATAAAGACCAAGACCAGACTACATAATAAGGAAAGAATAAGGATAGTAAAGGAGTTCTTACAACTGAGGTCCTTTTCATACTTACATTGAGAACGCCAACTGTGCATCCCCGGATCTCTCAAACCCTTTTATAAAGCAGTGAGCTTATTTGCTTTACTTTTGCACGTCCGATTGTTTCACAATGAGACCTCTCCAGGTTTAGTGGTCACCATGCTAATTATTTAGCATTTTAGTTGATGAAATGTCTGTCCTTTTCCTCCCAGTACTTGAGAAATCCTAAGTGTTGTAATGCGAAAGAACCTGAGAAGATAAGTGACAGGGCAAATGAAGACCTAAAGTACCGAAAGATAAATGACTATGTCAAAGACACGTGATCTGACACTTAATACAGACAGATCTTATTGAGTCTTTGGTCTAGAATAATTCAACTTGCACTATATTCACTTGAAAGAGAGTGATGCCGTTGCTGAGTCTGGAGCAACCTTTGCGTTTGGAATTTACCTCACTCCTTTCTCTCTCTCCCCCATCTGTACAGTAAGTGTCTCTCTTTGCCAAGTTTAATCTTGACTTACCTTTCAGAGTTTTCCAGAACCTTGCCCTATCAATTATTTCTCCCTCTTCTTTCCACTTTAGTTTCTCTCCTTATTCTTTGTCTCATCCCATCTTCCCACATATATTATCCGTTCTTCCAGATCCTTGCAAACAAATAAGCAAAGCTCAATCTTGACAAGATTGCAGGGTTTTGCCTTCACTTTACCAACACTCTTTTATGTGGGCCATTGTGGATCTCTTTTCTGGTTCCTCCTATGCTCTTTGAGTCTTTCCAAAGAGGCATATGTCTTCACTCCTCTACCTGAGTCACTCCAGGGTCAGTAGTTGACAACTCACCACCAGATCAAATTGCACAATTTCTCTTCTTATCTTTCTTAACCTTTTTTGCAGCAGCATATAACTCCTCCAAACTGCTTCCTAAAATTCTCTCCTCTTTTGATTTCTGACACATTTTTGTTTTCCCTTTTATAACTCCCCTAAGAGCTGGTTTTCTGCTTCTGCCACCTAAACACAAACATTCTATTAGAGAACCTTTATAGATTTCTATTCCATCATCCCTTCCTCCAGGTAAATGAGTCCTTACCTATCTCTTAATGTAAATAGGGTATTCTTCTAATCTAGACTGGACCCTTCCTGTTTGTTCACTGTGATATAAACACTTTCCACTTCCCCATCTCCATCTATAGCTTGGCTATCTTTCAAGGCAGTTTATCATGATGGTTAAGAAACCTCACTCAAGAGCCAGAGTGCCTGGGTCCATACCACATCTCCAGACTACTAGTTGTATCATCTTGGCTAAGTTATTTGCCTCCAATATGCTTTAGTTTCCTCCTGGTAAAGTGGAGAAGTAATAATTCCTTCCTTATTGGACTGATGAGACAGTTAATGGGTTAACATATGTAAAGATTAAATAGTACAACAGTCCTAGGCAGAGTAAGTACTGTATGCATAACTACTTTTGATATTTCTACTATCTCAAACTCCACCTTCTTTATAAAACTTTCCTAATCCCCTGGCTCCAACTAAAGATCATCTCTTCTGGGAAAACTCTCTTGTTTTTCTCTCTCCTGTGACACTTAACCTGCTCTTATTTTAATCGTCTCTGTATATTTCATCCTTCCTGCTAGACTTAGTAGGCTTTCTGCTCACTTATGTTCTGTGTCATGGCTAACAGTACCCCCTTCAAAAAAGTTCTTTTCCCAGTAAGATCAAGTATATTTTTATAGAATAATTTCTGAACATCTGAAGTTCCAGAAGCTACTCTGCATGTTGAGTTTTTGATGACAGATCCCCAAAGATACTTTGAGAATGCTTCTGTGGGGCTAGCCCGGACTTTGTGGAGGAGAAAGATGGAGGGGTGACTTGTGATTAATCTTCTTTGTATTGGAGGGCTTTCTGACTTTGTAGATCCAACTTATCTTAATTACTTCTCTGGGAAAATTGGGTTGTAGAAGTGTGAGTGTGTGTGTACTTTTTTCCAAATATTTCTTGCACATCTTACAGTACATTTTTATTGTGACAAGGGAATAAATTGTCTTTAAAATGTTTTCTCTACAATTTTACTCAATATCTAATAAGCTTGCCTTAGGAGCTTACACATGGGTTGATAATTCTTACTACAGTTCCTTCTCCCCAAAGGACATTCCAATCCCCTGAATGTTGGTGATGTTACAGTTGCTGAATAGAAGCTTTGACTGAATCAGACACTGAGAACAATAACTCCAGCAATGGAAACTATCATTAGGCGTTGATAAAACCTGGCAGCAAATCCTTGTGACAGAACACATCCTGGTAGGAATACGAAAATTACACAGAGGCTACTTTGTCTTTATTTCATTCTCCTTTTTTAGAACAAAAACTTTGACCATTTAAAAGAGAAGGTCCAGTCATTTGTCGAAAATAAAAATTGTTGGACATAGCCTAATGTTTTAATTTCTTTTTGCTATTCTTATTGAAAATATTTTTTGAGTTTGTTGTGTTTCTTCATTCTTTTAAATTCTTTCCTTAAGGTAAAACTTTTTTTCCCTTTCTCTTGTCTCAACATTTGCTTCAGCTGGTTTGACCAATCTCTTGAGTTCTTTAGGCCTGAGTAATTATAAACTCCATGTGTCTGGTGATGGGTTTGTCTGCAGATGCAACTCATGAATCAATCCTAACTTTATATGTTACCTTAAAAAAATCAATAATGGGTTGCCTTGTATATAAACCTGTTGAACCTTTGCAGCCTTGAATTCACAGTGACAATGGCTTGTTCCAGGATACAGTTAATATGCTGTGGCCACATATTTAACTTTGTCAAGAAACACTGATTCATTCTCAGCATCCTTGTACTATTTTCTTCTGCTTATACGATGGAAACAGAATCAAAGGGAGGCTATTTCTTGCCTTGATCACATCATGAAGGGATCAGACCAGAAATAACACTCCAGGCTCTGACACATACTGCTGCATATTCATGTTGGGCTTTGCTCTAGACTTGGAGTCATCTTCTTCATTGTAATCTGTTTGATGTCATCCTTAAGAACTCTGTTCTCCTGGTCTTAGAGGAAATGGTTAATCCAGATTCGTATTTTCACAATATAACCTTGGCAATGGATGGGACCTTTGTATGATTCAAACTGTGCTATAGAGAAAGTGCCTAGATATTATTAATGCAGAGACAGAAAGTGTAAATAGGAATAGCATGTGAAGTCATAAATATAGTAACTTTTGGATCATATGGAGAAATTCTATATCATTCATTTTCTTGTTTTGTTTTATACACCAGTTAACGTATGCCAATGATTTTCATTGTCACAGAATCACGTTGTTGTTCATTGACAGAGTAACAAAAAAATGTAAAAATATGCTAATGAGAAATGGACTTGGGAGGTGTCATGGAGTATGTAGTAACTGTAGGAAGAATGCCGTGCATGTAATCCCCTGAGGTTTTGAGGTAATCAATGCCTGGAAACTGTGTCATTATGCAAGGTTGCATTTTCTGAAGAGGAACAATGCGATTTTTCATCATATTGGGGCTTGCATTTTTCATCCAAAGCCTTGGGCAACACTAACTAATGGATATAACCAACAAAGTCTTACCAAAATGACGATCAGCAGTTGCAAGTGGTGATCATCTGCATATCAAAATATCTAAAATTCAGCACGTAGGCTGAGATAAACATTAACATTTAATTACTAATAATTTTGCTTGCTACCAAGATGCAGAAGGGTTCTTGAAGGCTATATGGATGACCCAGGTTTCTAGAGGGACTCTTCTAGGATGCCTGATGGCGTGGTATTACTTAGAGCTGCCTCAAAGGACTGAATCTTAAAGTTGGTGATGACGATGCTATTGTTTCTACTACTCAAAGCTTCATTTGATCCCACGTTTCTCCTTTTCTTCCTCGCGTATACCCAACTATTTAGTCAGTGTATTATTTCAAGGAGTAAAGAGAGGAAACAGTAAATGATAGCTCCCAGAAACCTTACATTTCACTGAAACGTCATAGGAACAACTTCCATAATGGCTAGACGTCATCTGGGTACATAGGGCTGTGCCTTCCTTTGTGTTGAAACACTAGCAGTTTTCTTGACCGAAACCAAAGTCAGTGGGGCTGAGTCATGTGTTTTCACTTGGCAGCAGCCATAGGATTTGAGAACCTCAGTCCTTAGCAGGGGCAGAACCATCTTCTATAGAGACTACAGAGGACCGAGTCAGCTCAGCCACTCCACTCCCCACAGCAAATAGCCCCTGCCAAAAGGGGCTCCTTTCTTAGCACTGGAGAACAGGGAAACTTCTGCTGGGCTTCCTGATTCCTGTTACCATTGCTTTAGCTTTGGTGCAGAGTCGAGTCAACGTTTAAATCCTATACTGCTGGATCCTTTCATTCTTCTGTGCCTTTGAAGGTGTCCTGCTAGAGAAGCTTACAAGATAGAATATTTGGCTTCGGTTTCCATAAATTAAAAATGCGGAAAAAGATTGGATCTGGTGAAGCAGATTTTCAGAAGAAGCAGTATAGGGAGGGGAAGAGAGACTTTATTCAAAATGAGAAGCCTTCTCTCTCTCCTGTTTCTCTCATTCTCTCTCTCTCTTTTGTGCTCGCTCCCTCTCTCTTGCATGTGAGGGTGAGGAATCTCTGCCCTCACTGTGTTTAAAGTCAACGTGACCTCGTGCTGACCTTCCCGAAGCACAGCTGCTGGCGTTGAAGACCTGTAACTGGCCTGGAATTCTTTCCCACTTTATAAACTTGAAACAAAACATTTTGAAGTATAATGTTGCATCCCGATAGCTCTGTAAAAATGGTCAGAGGTCTTAGTTCTTAGTTTTGTTCTGTGTGGGTTTTCCATTACAATGAATGTAGAAATGAATTATCCCTTGATTTTGAAAAAGAGCAATTCATGAGCGATTTCTTAGATAAAACTTTTTAATCAGGTTCTGAAGATAGAAGAGAATCATGAAAAGATACGGACTTTTATGAACAAATTAAAATTTTTTTCCTTACAAGAAATGTTCAATATTCCTGGGCTCAATTAAAAACAAAACAAAAAAAATGGTTTTTCCCAACATAAGTGGTATATTTGCATGGTGATAATAGTGCTTATGTGTTAACCCCTTTAGACTTGTCCAAGGAAGGAAAAAGGAATGAGTCTGAAGCTAAAACCTTCAACTTTGGCAACTTTGACCATTTTTGTGACACTAGACAATCTTAACATTTATTCTATCTCGGGAATTTAATCCACTTTCTTCAAAAAAATTCAAGATGCTTTGTCTTTTTTTTTCCATGAGAAGATTAACTTAGGTATAAATAAAATCACCCTGTGTATTTTAAATATCTCTTGCCAGCTCTTGAGGATGAAGGAGTCTGTGGTTAGGAACTTGAGAATTTTCGCATTTATGGGGGAAGAAGTGAATCTGGCACTGCTGGGTGCCAGGAGCAAGTGGGTGAAAGCCGCTTTCTGGCAGACAAAATACGCTGTCGGGAGGCCACCTATGACTAAGTGCTGAGTGATAGTGTCCTGTAAAACAGCACGATCTTGCTTTAGAAGAAGGCAAGTCCTCCATTTGCACTGAGCGTGTGTTCCCGAAGGATTTGCAAACACTGTCGTGGAGACCCTGGTGGCAAGAAAATAATTTCCACATTGTGTGAGTTTATTTGTGTCTTATAAGCAGTTTTTATATACAGGAAGCAGATTAATTCGTTTTAGATTAGTAAACGCAGAATTTATGTATTTAAGTGGTTCCCTCGTGATCCAGCGCAGGAAAAGGAAATTGTTTTCATATGGCTTTCCTGGCTTGGTGATTGTTTCATGCCACTATCTTTCTATTTAGGTTAGAAGTTTGCTGACGTTTTTTTACTTGAAGCGGGTGAGGTGGATACATTGTTCTATAAATTGGGACCTAAGAACTCTTCCCACTTGGTTTTTCTCAACATTTCACAACACTAAACTGAAGGTCACGTTAGTTTGTAAGAATTGTGATGAGTCCCCCATAGACTGACTTAAATTGTATTTGAAACGATAGTTTTAAAGTACTTTTGGCATGGCATAAAATGGAAAATGGTTAGTATTTGGTTGTTTTTAGTCAGCAGTCTTTCTCAAAGAGTTTGGGCAAAGGGCAAGTCTTGCCAAGCAGGACCAACAGTTAGTAAAGGACCCATGAAAGTAGGTGAAGGAGGAACAGTCGAGCACCTTCTATAAGTACAACGCTGTGAAACAGTTCTGCATGAGCAAAGCTAATGACACCTAAGTTTTCTGACATTTGTCTTCATCTGAGATGTCGTCAACGTTCAGTTCCATCCCCATTCGTTACGTACACTGCTGACACATTATTCTGCAAACATTTCCTAAATGTAATGGAAAACATCAAAAAAATCTATTTTTTGATAAATATTTGGGTGCTGTTTTACAAATTTTTATTCTAATTTTTAACAAGCTTCCCATATGTTGAAATTATGTACAAAGAAGTCCAATCATAGCAATAAACCAACTGGTTGTCAATTTAATCTTAGAGTGCAAGATAGTGTAAGTTTTTATGATAATTAGCAGGAATATAGAACTTTATTGATTGCCTCTTCAGACTGCTATAACAAAGTATCATGGACTAGGCAGCTTATAAACTAAAACTGATTTTTCACTGTTCTGGAGGCTGTAGAATTTCAAGAGCAGGGCGCCAGCGTGGTCAGGTTCTGGTGAAGGCCCTTGTCTGGGCTTAGACTGCCAACCTCATGGTGAAACGGACTAGGGAGCTCTGTGGGGTCTCTTTTGTTAGGGCACTATTCCCATTCATGAGGGCTCCACCTTCATGACCTCACCACCTCCCAAAGGCCGGCCTCCTAATACCATCACCCTGGGGGTTAGTTAGGTTACAACGTAGGAATTTTGGGGGGGGGGGCACAAACATTTAGACAAAAACATTGGTTGTACCACGTTTTTCTCACGCGTAGCATTTTGTTTAGTGCCATAAGCATTCATAGGATATATAAATATATATATTTACATACGTATTCTTTTTCAGAAAGAGAATGAACTTTAATATCTTCATCTTGCTGAATAGAAAATTTGAGACCCAGAGGGGGAGGTGACTTGCTCAGAGTCTTATAGCAAATTACTGACAGCTGGGACCAGCACTCAGTGTGCTTGCCATTTTTGGCAAACATCATACTGAGTTCTAGGTGGCTTATTTTTGACACAAGTCTTAAAGAAAAGCTTTATAATTTATTTAAATTTTTCCTGAATGACAGTTTGTCCCCCGCCCATCTGCCTTTGTTTTCTCAGAATGAAAGACTAAATTTTAGTTCAGTAGGCTATGCTGATAGATTGGTATATTTTAAGGTGAGAAAAAATTTTAAGAGCATATTAGGAAAGTTCTAGATGAGTTGATCATGTTAGAGTTTGCAAGAATTGTGGTCATTTAATGAAATTCTGTGATAATTCAGCTTGTACGGAAGTGATTTGGGCCCAGCGTGTCCTAGGGATTGTGTGTACAAAGTAAATAAGACTTAGATGATTTGAATGGCTAAGAAACATCTTCCATGTTCCCTGACAGGACCACTGGTTGGTAATTCCTGGAGGGGAAGGAATAAAGAATTGGACAAACTTTGCAGAAGAGATCATCTCTGTTTCTTAAGAGTATCTTAACTACAATGTAACGTTTCAAATGATTTCTTGCCGTCAATCCCCCAAAGAAATTTTTATATAAAATTGAAGCTCTCAAGGGTAAGAGCTGATCTTTTTTAGGTTTGCTGGAGTAGCAATATCTAAGATCACATTTTTTTTTCTTTATATATATATAATATTCAACTTCATAGATGAACTTAGCTTATAAACAAGATTTCCTTTTAAAAGAAAAGAAATACTTGTTAGCTCCTAGACGCAACAGAATCCTCCAAATATTTGCTTTGGAGAAATAATTAAAGTCTAATTTTTAGGCCGTTTCTTACTTTAAGGCGTGTAGTTATTTCTGAGGACAAAAAAATCATCACCTTACCTAGCCTACCTAGCTAGGAAGTTGTTCTTTTATGTACCTTCTTAGGTTTGAAGACGTTAGAGATACACACCTTTAGAAGTTTCAGGAAAGTTCATAAATACACACTGTCCTTTGTTAGGAAAAGTCATTTGCTGCCAGTAAACAAAGAAAAGTTGTGTCAGAAATGAGTGTGTAGTGTAAGCTAACAACAATGCTCTGAAGTCGGTCTCAGCAGGTGGTGGGTGTATATAACATGGATGCAAACTTTCTGAGCTTCCTGACACGGGGAGGCAAATGAGAGAACCGAGCTGGCCGGCTTGATAACCGCCACTGATCCTCCTTTGAACCTTTCTCCACTTCCCTCCTATTTTTCCACTTCCCATCCCAGATTGACTGTTACTTTCCCTCGTAAACATCCTGTCTTTAGCTTATTAGCCAAGAAAAGGTGTAGATCAAGGTTTTCCACTCTCACATATAGATTATGAGGCAGTAAATGAGTTTTAACTGAAGAATTTGGATTCTTTTTGCATCCTGATGACTGAAATGGTGTTTCCTCTTGTTTCCTTGGATCAAGTGATGAAGAGGTAGTGGGAAGATGAGATGCTGTTTCTTCTAGCATCACTCCAGTAGAGGAAGTAGATTTGATGATTAATCTATAATTTTTACTTCTGTCTGGAGAACGATTTCTTGGTATAACAGACAATATATAAAAAAGACTTTAAATTCTTGAGAACTTTTAGTATGTAAAACATTCAGATCAAAGAAGTAGACCTATTTTAATATTGTCCGTATGGTGACAACAGATAACTGTGCAAACTTCTTCTTTTCCACGTACACTCAGTCAGGAGGAGCGTGCTTGGAACACACATACCAAAAATCTTTTTGATGACATTTTTTAAAATAGTCTTTTAATTACAGTGCTTCTAATGCCTGATTCTAGAACTTGTGTGTATGTGTGTGTAACCTACGTTCTACTGTTCTCTTGGAGTTTTTACAGAATTAGCTAAGAATTGCAAAATTAAATGATGGGGAAAGAAACTAACAATTATTGCAGCCCATAAAATGTCAAGCATTATACTTATGCCTCACTTTAAATTCTCCTTTTTTTTTTTTTTTTTTTTTTGGGTGAGGAAGATTGTCCCTGAGCTAACATCTGTGCCAATCTTCCTCTATTTTGTATGTGGGACGCCTCCACAGCATGGCTTGATGAGTGGTGTGTAGGTCTGCACCCGGGATCTGAACCCTTGAACCCTGGGCTCCTGAAGCAGAGCATGCGAACTTAACCACTACACCACTGGGCTGGGCCACAGAGATTGGCATTTCTTATTGTACAGGAGATTGGAAGGACATTGAGGTTAAGTAAAACTCAGTGAAATAATTCTTGTTCAACATTTTCCAGATGAAGCACAGTGAAGTTCTCTCTCTCTCTTGTTATTGATTGTGAGTTATTTTCTAGCTAATTTCAAGCCATAAGCATATAATTTTAGCCTTTGTGACATAGAATTCTCCTGTATTTTTAAGGGACAACTCCCAAGTTTGCTTTCCTTTGAGATGTTGTGACCAAGAGATGAACTTTGGCGTTTGATTATCGGTATTAACACATGGAGTTCGGTGCCTCAGCATCTGTCTGAGGGTTCTTGCTGTGCCACTCAAAGGCTCATGAATGTCCTAAACGTGGAGAAACACAAATGTAGTTTTGTCCTTTCACTGTAGCTTAGATTTAGGTTTAAGTGACTTCCAGGGTGGATTACCGGTTGCTGTGTTTTTTATTAGCTGCTTCTTTTTTTTTTTTTAATTAATTTTTTTTAAGAAGATTAGCCCTGAACTAATTACTGCCAGTCCTCCTCTTTTTGCTGAGGAAGACTGGCCCTGAGCTAACATCTGTGCCCATCTTCCTCTACTTTATATATGGGACGTCTACCACAGCATGGCGTGCCAAGCGGTGCCATGTCCGCACCCAGGATCTGAACTGGCGAACCCCAGGCCACTGAGCAGCGGAACGTGCAAACTTAACCCCTGTGCCACCGGGCTGGCCCCTGCTTCTTTTATTTTTAACTTAGAAATTCCAACTTCCAACTTTCTACACTGATTTCTTTCAAAATTTGTAGTAACAGAAGGGGCCGGCCCGGTGGCGCAGCAGTTAAGTTGGCACGTTCTGCTTCAGCGGCCCAGATTCGCCAGTTCAGATCCCAGGTGTGGACATGGCACCGCTTGGCAGGTCATGCCGTGGCAGGCATCCCACATATAAACTAGAGGAAGATGGGCACGGATGTTAGCTTAGGGCTGATCTTCCTCAGAAAGGAAAAAAAAGAAATATATATATACCCATTGCTTGCTCTTATTTCTTAAGGTTCTTGATATAAAGTTCCTCTGGAAAATGCAGTGATGAAAAGTTTCGGGGCAGAGAGTACCTGAAGTTCTGAATTTCTTCCTTATCCTGTCAATGTCTTGAGTTCCAATTCACCCCAGGCTGCACTAACCTTGTGACCCAGAGTGGGTGACATTCCTGAGACCAGAGCTCTGCCCAGTTGCCAGCTTCTTAGTGGAGTTCCCTTTGACTTCGGAGATGGTGCCTTCCTGCCTTACCTACTTTTGTTGGACTTGGCCTTTTCCCTACAGTACCACTCCGTGAATTAAGCCAGTGAGAATTTCCACATGGGTAAAAGGAGGACGCTCGTGGTATCTATCCATACTACCTCGTGGTACTGTTGAGAGGATTACATAAAAAACTCAGTGATGTGTTTAGGATTAGGATTGTGCCCCACACCCAGGTAGCAGTTAATGGATTTCAAATTGTAATTTTAATTTACCCCTGGGTGAAGGCAAGGTTTTCATCCATATTATCTTGGGAAATAACCAGACGACCCTGCTTTTCCAGGCTTCTAGTGGATTTTATAAGCCTCTGTCTGGTACCTCACTATAACCAACACAAAAAAAATTAGCAAAAAGTAGGGGTGTTTATTAATTTTGTGTTTGAAAAACAAACAGGAACGGAGACACACTTTCTTACTTACAACTTGATTATGTACATTCATTGCCTACCCAGACATGAATCACAGCTGGGCTTAGAACAAAAAATAGAAAATGGCCCTGACTCTGTTTCAGAGAACCAATTTTAGTAACGTAGATTTTAGGTTTGTAAACCAACATGACTTTAAACCTCTGGGGATGGCTATATAGAATTTCACGCCGTGCGTCTCAGAGAGCCCAACTCCTATGGAATGTTCACAATGCACACCACATTTACACTTTGTCTTTTAATTTCTAAGTTGCTATATGGGTTTCTATTATAGAATTGGAGATGATGCTAAAGGCAGACCTGTCAGGTTTCCTATTTCTTAGCTCTAACCTAGTGTACCAAAATGGATATTGAGGTCACAGAGCTGAAATTTATTTTGCATACACCATTCGTGTATACTTGGTAATTAAGAAATGAAAGAATTATAAACTACGATTTAAAACACTGGTCCAATTTATTTATTTTTCATTTATTGCCTTGTGATTGCTTGTAGGATAAAAGTATATTTAACTGTGTTTTTACCATATATGTTTGCTATCACTTCTGAGGGAGAAATAAACAAAAATTAAGTCAGAGCCCGTTGGAAGTCTGTAGTGGGTTATGACCAACAGCCACCCTTTAAAAAAAAAATGTGTAAGAGAAATTCCTTCTTTGGTAACATAATAAAGACTTTTCTTGAGAATAGGAACAATACTTTAGTCATCTTTCAGTTTATTGCTTTCCCCCCCCACAGCTGTTAAACTCATTGCAGACAGGAAATTAGCATATGGAGTGCTGAGACAAATTTTGACTGAATAATAGGGATCGCTTACCCAACACCCAACTTTTAAATCAGATAAATGTAGGTTATATCACTGTTATGAATCATGACTCCAAGAAGTGTGGTGAATAAACAGCAAATTTTCTGTTCTAAATGGATGATTAAAAAAAAAAAGTAACATCTGAGCAAGGCGTGCTTTATAATTCTGCCAGAAGTAGGCCCAGACCTGGACCGGAACCAGGTGGTCTCACCTGTTACTTTATGGCCTCCACGGGGGCCCAGGGCGAAGCTTTCTCTCTCTTGGACCTTTCTTATTTGTGGGAACTAAAGGGAATATTGCAGTGTGATTTCTGCCGTACTTTGTCAAGGAAAAGCAACCACTTTTCCTCTAAAGGGCACCATTTCAGTGAGTTCTCACTGGTATACGATGCCATAAAAATGCTCTTGAAGGGAAAAAACAGCAATGCCTGTTTAGCTCTGGCAATAGTTCTGGGCTAAATTTATTATTTACCTGGATTAATGCTTTAGTATGAGAGGAGAAAAATTCAAGAGTCAAATACAGTCAGAAGTTCTTGTGCCAGAATCAAAGTGTCAGCCTCCAGGAAGCTGGAGACTTAACTTTGAGTGAAAAGGGCTGTTAATGACTGTTGAACTTGCATATCTAGTGTGAATTCTAATCAGGAAATTGCTAATGAAGAACAGCTTTATATTACTCTGCAACTATTTCTTTTAGGCCAAGAACACTTTGAAAAACAATGAATACAAGTCTGACACAACCAACAAACCAGATGTAACTAGAGACTCTGCTTTTCATTTCTTGGGCCACAGATTTCCTTTAACTGGTCCTACTTAATAACCAGATAGGCCAAATCCTCCTTGCGTTTGGTCTTTGAAGATGTGTGCGCTTGTATGAACATATGTGTGAATAACGGAGTTGGAAAGGAGTTTGTAGTTTGAGATTATTTTCTAGAAATTTGTGGTTTGTGCTGTATGACAGCTGTGCCATTTCTCGGGAAAATATTTTAAAATTATGAAGCCTTTTACTAGCTACGCTATAGATTGAAAATGGCTGCCACCGCCATTTTGTACCCAAGTGTTCAATACTTGGTGTTTGAATTGGACATTGGGAAACAGATAAATACTGCTGCCCTTCTCTTTACGATTGACAAGCTTAGGCTTTAATCACCAATTCTTTGATCTTAGCTTATTATTTCCTCAACTTACTGCAATTAGACACTCTGTAACTGAATACTTTACTTTTTTATGATTCACTTTTATTTTAATTGTGCCAAAATACATCTAATTTATATTTAATACATTTATATATAATTTAAATATATAAATTTAAATAAATTTTATTTATTAAATTTAAATAAAATTTAAATTTAAATGAATTTAAATATATATTTAATGTATTTAATACATCAAAATTTACCACGTTAACCATTTTAAAGTGTACAGTTCAGTAGTGTTCTGAACTCTTTACTTTGTAAACTGAAGCCCCTTTTAGTTTTCATACTTGACAAGTGTCTTCGTTCTGGCTGCTCTAACAAATTACCATAGACCAGGTGGCCTATAAACAACAGAAATTTATTTCTGACGTTCTGGAGGCTGGGAAGTCCCAGATCAATCAAGGTGCAGGCATTCAGTGTCTAGGGAGGACCTGCTTCCTGATTGGCAGAAGGCTGTCTTCTTGCTGCGTCCTCACATGGTGAAAGGGACGAGGGAGCTCTCCGGGTCTCTTCTATAAGGGCACTGATCCCATTCATGAGGGCTCTAATCCTCCCACCCCACCTCCTAATACTGTCACGTTGGGGGTTAGGATTTCATCTTATGAATTTGGTGGGAACGCAAACATTCAGTCTAGAGTCACAAGTAACTCCTTTTTCTTCTGTTTGTGTTGTGTTACAGAACTCCAAGATGGGAGGCAAGCTGAGTAAGAAGAAGAAGGGGTACAATGTGAATGATGAGAAGGCCAAGGACAAAGACAAGAAGGCCGAAGGAGCAGGGACAGAAGAGGAGGGAACCCCGAAGGAGAATGAGACCCAGGCGGCTGCGGAGACCACAGAGGTGAAGGAGGGCAAGGAGGAGAAGCCGGAGAAGGATGCTCAAGATGCTGCCAACAAGCCTGAAGACAAGGAAGGCGAGAAAGACGCAGACGCTGCCAAGGAAGATGCCCCGAAGGCAGAGCCGGAGCAGACGGAGGGAGCGGCCGAGGGGAAGCCAGAACCCCCGAAGGATGCAAAGGATGGGGAGCAGGAGCAGGCGGCTGCCTCGGGTCCTGCAGCGGGTGGCGATGCCCCCAAGGCATCGGAGGCCGAGGCCCCTGCGGAGCCGGCCCCCACCAAGGTGGATGACAAGAGCAAGGAGGGAGGGGAACCCACAAAGACTGAGGCTCCCGCAGCTCCTGCCGCGCAGGAAACGAAAAGTGACGGGGCCCCGGCTTCAGACTCAAAACCCAGCAGCACTGAGGCTGCCGCATCCTCCAAGGAGACCCCAGCAGCGACGGAAGCACCCAGTTCCACGCCCAAGGCCCAGGCCCCTGCAGCCCCCGCAGACGAAGTTAAACCTGCCGAGGCCCCGGCAGCTAATTCGGATCAAACCGTAGCAGTCAAAGAGTAACAAGGACAGCCTATGGAAAAAAGAATAGCGCTTAAAAACAACCTGTCTCTCTCTGTCTCTCTCTCTCTCTGTCTCTCTCTCTCCTACACTAACTTGTTTCAAATTGGAAGTAATGATATGTATGGCCCAAGAGAAAAAAAAAGGATGTTGTCCCATCAAGGGAGGGAGGGGGTGGGGAGAATCCAAATAGTATTTTTGTGGGGAAATATCTAATATACCTTCAACTTTACCAATCGGTCCTGGATTTTAAAGATCAATGTCTGAAAGTGGAGTACATCTTTTGTACCCGAACTGCTGTTACATGCACTCCGCCGCTAAGATCTGAATATCTTGTCTTCTGCAAGGGGAGTTGGGAGTGATGGTTTGATTCTGCCCACGGGGCCTGTGCCAAGGCAATCAGATCTTTATGAAAGCAGTATTTTCTGTGTTTTCTTTTTAATTTACAGCCTTTCTTATTTTGATATTTTTTTAATGTTGTGGATGAATGCCGACTTTCAGACAGCCCACTTAGCCTATCCACATGTATCTCGATGCCAATACTCCATTCTTCCTCCCCAGGTATTTTTGGGAGTAACAAACATTCTCTCATCCTACTTAGCCTCCCTAGATTTCTCATGACGAGTTAATGCATGTCCGTGGTTGGGTGCACCTGTAGTTCTGTTTATTGGTCAGTGGAAATGAAAAAAAAAAAAAAAAGTCTGCGTTCATTGCAGTTCCAGTTTCTCTTCCATTCTGTGTCACAGACACCAACACACCACTCATTGGAAAATGGAAAAAAAATAAAAATAAAAAAACACAAAAAAAATGTACAATGGATGCATTGAAATTATATGTAATTGTATAAATGGTGCAACAGTAATAAAGTTAAACAATTAAAAAGAAGTAATAAAGACTATTGGTTTTCTTTTACCACCCCTTTCTCCGTGGTAATCACCTCAATAGAGAACAGAGTACTGTATTGGGCATTTTCCTGGATATATTTGGATAGAAGTATAAAGCAAGATCCTCAAGTTTTTGTGCACATTATTTGTTTAAAAAGTTAGCTGGATCAGTGTCAATAAATTATCTCGGAAGAGACTAAACTGAAAACTTACTGTGTCTATGGATATGTACCCTATCAAAATGTAGGTGTGGTTAGTTTACTTAAAAAGAACAAATCTTTTGAATAAAACACATTAAAAGACAATAAATAGATTTGATCTTGAAGGCTGGGCAAAGGAGAATTGTAAGATCTTAGAACAACATCATACATATGTCAGTTGTGAACCCACTGATGATCATTTTGCTTTATTGTAATTATCTTTATTTGTCATATTTGTGATGGGGCCCGCAGAGGGACCCTGAGTGTCGTGAGCAGGCAATGAGATTGTAGCAGTGTGAAAGCAAGCATGGAGTTGGCTTTTTTAGTGACCAGAGGCCTGTCCTGGTTTTGCACTAATGACTTGTGCCTTTTAAGTCACTTCTAACCTCCAGCTTCACTGCTTTCCCTACGTGAGGGCAAAGGCTCTGGGCTCTCCAAGGCAAGGCCCCTTTCACTTCTGAAATATTTAGTAGTTCGTTTGTATGCCTGGGACAATTTTATAGGATGGATGGGTATGTACTAACAGATGTGATGTCGCTTCCATCCCTTGATTTCTCCTCCAAGCTTGAATGGTGACCCTCACTTTGCTCAGGTTCCATATAGTCTGTCCTTGGGGAAGGGTTTGGAGAACCGGTGTAAGCAGTGGCTTTCATGGAGTGGCCAGGCATGGGCATCAGTTCTTTAAAGTAAGAAAAGAAGGATTTGTCTCTTGGATCTCGTGCTAGTAATTTGGGTCTATTCCAATTAGATATTAGCAATCAAATCTCAAATATAAAACACTTAAAAATGAACATAACGCCAGCCACTATGAAGGCTTCTCATGCCTGAGTCAGTTAAATGGCAGGTTTGGGAGGCAGTGGGATTGGTAGTAATTACCCAGAGTAATAAGTACAGTTTTATACTCTAACATAGGAACTTTACTATAGAATTTGTGAAAGGCCAGTATTCCGGAATGAATTTCCAAAGGGACATTAGCGATATAGTGGTTGAAGATGACCCTGGTTTTGTTCTTACAGGTTATATTACATGTTTAAATAAAAAGGGGAAAAGAATCCTCTCCATTTGTCTTCTGAGCAGTCTGTACCACACCTAAGATGTTGCCAGTGGGTAATACTGGGGAAGAAGAAAATGTGAAACTGAATATTAGGCAAATATTATACCTGTTGGGTTCAATGCATGTCTTTGATCACGTTTGGCGCTTTTCCTTGTTTCTATGGTGAAGTAAATTCGAACGCTTAATGCTTGAAAGCACAGCATGCAAGAAATATGTAAACACATTAACCACCGAGCATCTGTTTTAGGTGAGAAAAACAACAGAGGAATGTCCAGATGATTGCTGATGTGTCTACCATATATAAAATAGCTGGGGGGCGGGTTGGCAGTGGTGGTGGGGAGAGAGCAGATTCTGTGAACCATGGAGGCCATTTAAATGGTTACTAATATTAAATACCATGCAATTTTTGCAGATAAATGTGCTTGGTGGAAGTAATATGTGAAATATTCACAGTCTTTGTGTCCTCTTTTTTAAATTAAAAAGTTCAGTAGAATTTTTGGTGATCAGAACAATCAAATCAGCCTCTTGCATTAACATTTATTAATATAAATTGCTGTTTAGGGATAAATGAATCCAAGGAGATATTTTTCTTTATTGATGCTTAGATTTGTTAGGTAGGGTATAGGAGAATTAAAATATGACATATATATTATATATATATATATATTTATTTATTTATTTTCTAACTGCATTAGAATTGTGTTCAAGCAATGAAGTGTGGTCACCAAAATATTTAAATCAGAATTTTAACCTAACCATGCTTTATGATATTCAATTTTACCATACTTAAAAAAAGTAAGGTGTAGTTTGAAATGTACATTCAGCAGAAAATGTCGTATGTGTGGGAGTGACTGGCTCAGCCAGGAAGGGAACCACTTAGATATCCATGTTAATTTTGGATTTACCTAGATTGTTCTGTCCTCATAAATGATCTGCAATGAAGGGAAGGCAGTGCACAGGCTGTTCTTAACAGGCAAGTCAGCACTGATTGGGAACTCCCCACATACTGGCTCACTGACTCCCTCATGTACAACATCTCCTCTTTGAAGAATGAAGAGTTCCAGGTCTAACACTGGTTGCGTGCCTGTGTGCATAGTGCACAGGGGAAACTAACAGGAATTGAAATGAACTTGTCCAAGGTTACCAGGTTTGCCCCTCCAGCTGGAAGGTCCTGTCCAGAAGGTCCTGTTCGTGATGGTGATGGACCCAAATCCCCAAGAGCCAGGGTGCACCAGGCATCCCAGTGTGGCCCTACGTGGCTTCAACCCTGAGAGAAGGCCATCTTCAGCCTATCTCTGGCCAGTGATGAAGAGGTCCCACATGGACACGATCCAGGAATGCCGTTCCTCATTCTCAGAGTCTTCTTTCAGTGGGGTCAAGACCCAGTTCTAGTGTACAACAGGGAGTTGGTTGTCAACTATCTGTTGCCGACGAGATCTAGGTGTTGTTTAGCTGCCTAAGTAGGGTAAATTATTAGTGCCAGCAGCTGCACAAGGTTTTTTTTCAGAAAGCATCCCGAAATCTTAATTTTCATTAAATGAAACATCATAATATATTGAAACATTATCTTCATTGAAACATACATTCAGCACGTCAATTACCATCCACTGGCAGAGCTTGCTTTTGGACACCCATCGTACGTTGTTCTTTACAGCTATAAGGCTTTGACATACAGCAAATTTCAGTCATGTTTCTTTTGTAGGGAAAAAAGTCTGCTACTTATAAAATTTATAAAATTTACTATTTTGATGTTGTCCAACTTCTTGTCTCAGCATTGATGAAATTAATCTCCATCCTTTTGATTCCTATTTTGCTGTTTCTATTTTGCAAAATAACAGTGAAGTTATTTTAAGCTTTCCTTTTAAACTAATTTGCACAATAATGAAAACTGGATGCCCAGAAGGTAATTTTAAGAATATCCCAGGGGCCGTGCCAGTGGCGTAGTCCTTGGGTTTGCATTCTCTGCTTCAGCAACATGGGTTTTAGGGGTTTGGATCCCAGGTGTGGACCTACTCACAGCTCATCAAGCCATGCTGTGGTGGCATCCCATATATAAAATAGAGGAAGATTGACACAGGTGTTAGCTTGGGGCCAATCTTCCTCACCGAAAAAAAAAAAAAAGAATATACCAAATAGCAGTACCACTAATAGTTGCGGTATTAATCAGATGAGCTTTAAATGCATCTTTATAAGAGGAGGCAAAACTTGCTTCATTTATAACTGACATTGTTTTTGGTCTGCCAAGTACCTAATCTTTTAAACATTTAGCTCAGGGACTGCTATTTGGCCAGGGCATCACAATTTTTTTTTTTACCTTCTCTGCTAATGAAAGAGTGAAAAGGGCAATATAGGGAGTTTTTAATGAAGGTATACATTTTTGATTAGGAAAAAAAGCTACTCCTTATCATGGGTCTATATGCTTCATGCTTTTTCATGATGGAAATTTTATTAGTGTACAAAATCTCGAAGTACGGGAACCATTGGTTTAGTGCATTTCTCCAGTTTTTCTCAGTCTTCGTTTTATTGAGTGATTTTCCTTCTGAAGCTGTATACTGCCATTCACATATATATTTAAGTGAATTAAGAGAGGATATCTTTTTGAAAAATAACTATGATATTTAAAAAGAATACTCAGTGCAACTGTACACATTGAAATAGAAAAATCAAATAACAATATCACATATCTCTTATCTCATGTCCATTTGACTTTCATATTTTTCTAAGGCCCAAAAATCACATTTGTTCCTCGTTTTGCTTTTTTTGAAGGTGGTTTTATGTTTCCCCTGAGTTTTTCTCTGAGTTCAGGAAAATTCACCTTTAATATCATTTATTTATAAATTACTTGGCCTTATCTAATGTCTCCAATTCTTTTGCTTTAATTCCTTTGGGTCATTGTGTTAAAAGGTCAAATGAGAAGATGGTGGAGCATTATGCACCAATTCAGAATCATTCAGAGAACATTCTTATTTGCTTTCTTCACATATGTTTTGGCTTATGTAGTCCGGGATTTAAGAGAATAAGAATAAAAAAGTGTCTCAATAAAAATGCTGTTTTGTGGAATTCTCCTCTTAAATATTATTTTTCATATATTTGCCTAATTCTGAGGCAGTTGCAGATAATGAAAACAAAACATTGTTAGGCTCCAAGCTTCCATGAAGTTGTGGGTGTAGACACGTACACTAAAGCTTAAAAAGAAATCTGTTTTCTAAAACTTACATAAATATTCTGATACATTTTAAAAAAATTATCTTAAAGACTGAGTTCCAATCACTAGAAAGAAAGACTTATTATTGGCAACCGCAGGAGCTTTTGGCTTTTCAAGCCAGGAATTCAAGTAGAAAGTGTGTTTGAATAGGCACTGAAGACTCTTGCCTTATACTTGAATAAATTAATCCTTGATGTCGATTGGGTTGTGTTTAAGAGCCACACAACCAGAAAGTCAGGCCCGTGATGTCGTTATTCAAGGGAAAAAGGCACCCTTTTTACGGTGAGGAAAACATATTCACTTGTAATACACTTTTGTTAACAAAAAGAGTGAGGAAGAAAAAAAATTCCTCCACCCCCCTAAAAAGAAAGCAATCCTCTTAATGGAAGGAAAAGACTACATTTCAGTACGTTCCTGACAGAAACAGCCCTGTTTTGAGATTTGCCGTAAAAAGAGGAGGATGACACGTCTGATTACAATTGCCTTTTACCCAGGTTTGGGAAATTTGATCTGACAGGTGAACCCCATTAAAAGAACTGACTAGAAGGTCCTCTAGCAGCGGTGAACAATTTCCATCCTACTCTGCTCAGCACAGACATCTAAGAATAGAGCTGCCTCTCAGCCGGAACCACCCACTGCAGAGCACCAAAGTCTGACTGGTATGCAAATTCCCCAGAGGGTGGGTTTTTTTTTCAAGCTGAGGATAATAGAGACTATATTTTGCTTGCTACCTATTCAACTGCCTTCTCTTGCAGGAGCTGCAATTGCCGTGACATTCGGAGCAAATTCTACCTTTTCAAAATAAAACATGAACACACACACACACACAATATAGTAAAACAGCAAAACCAAAAATAACACAATTAGAAGACAAACTAATTAGAGTGGCTTACATCTCGGATGCTAGTCAGAACTTCATTATAACTGTTTTGTTCTTTATTTCCTCTCTTCCTTATTCTGTTTCCACCACATTTTGCCTTTCCCATCACATCTCCTACTTCTACCTGTTTTTGTCAGCTAATTAAATTCTAAGTGATGATGTCACTGTCTTCCCTTTCTCCCTCCTGCCCTGCCTCCCTCCCTCTTTCCTTCCTTCTCTTCCTTCCTTCCACCGACTTCACACTGAGGCCAATGCTTCCACGGGGCCAGAACTATAAAAATTATATACATCTTAAATGTATACACTTTAAGTGTACTGTTCTTTCTGACTTTGCATAACCCTTATTATTCATTTGTTCAGGAAGAACAAATATAATTTACTTGGAACTTACCTGTCCTTTTTACTCATCTCCCTCCCTACCTCATTTATCTATGAGAAAAACAGAGAGATTAAGGAAGGATCCATGCAGGATCTAAGATAAGTTGAAATAGTCCTTGATATAGAGAGCTTATTTTTTTTTAAAGATTGGCACCTGAGCTAACAACTGTTGCCAATGTTTTTTTTTTAAAGATTGACAGCTGAGCTAATGACTGTTAGCAATCTTCTATTTTTTTTCTTTCTGCTTTTTCTCCCCAAATCCCCCTAGTATATAGTTGTGTATTTTAGTTGTGGGTCCTTCTAGTTGTGGCATGTGGGATGCCGCCTCAACGTGGCCTGATGAGTGGTGCCATGTCCGCACTCAGGATCCGAACCAGAGAAATCCTGGGCCACCGTAGCGGAGTGCGCGAACTTAACCACTTGGCCACAGGGCTGGCCCCTAGAGTGCTTGTTAAAAGAGAATCTTGAATGTTCTACCACAAGAAGCTCTATTCCAGAAGGCAGGGCAGTTGTTCCTAAGTACCACACAAGCAGGTTACATAAGAATTTTCTTGGATATTGAAATAAAAACATTCCAGCCTCCAAGTCATGATTCTGATTCAGTAGTTCTTACAGAAGGTGGAGGATGGGAAGAGTTACATAAATCTCCTCTTTGGGAATCCACTGGGATAATGTAACTTTCACAAAGTTTGAAATCAGAGACTGAATTAGAATCTGGGTTTCATAGATTATCCTCTGATCTTAAGTAAATTACTTCATATCTCTGAGGCTCACTTACCTCATTAGAATAAAAGGGAATAATAATAACAACAATAGGGTTGCTGTGAATATTTTCAATAAGACCTAGAAGTACCTGGCTCATGATATATGCTCACTGAACCACAGGTATTCCAGAGGAAGCTTTAGTTCCTAAAAAAAGCAGTATTGGTTTCCCCTGAGGCCTCTCTCCTTGGCTGGCAGGTGGCCACCTTCTCGATGTGTCCTCACATGGTCTTTCCTCTGTCCACATGCATCCCTGATGTCTCTCTATGAGCCCAAATTTCTTCTTATAAAAATATTAGTCAGATTGGATTAGGGCTCACCCTAATAACATCACTTTTTAACTTAATCACCTCTTTAAAGACCTTATTTCCAAATACAGTTGCATTCTGAGATAGTGGGGCTTAGGGCTGCAACATGTGAATTTTGGGGTGACATAACTCAGCCCGTAACAAAAGTGAAAAAACATCTTACTTCGTTTTTATATATAAGGTACAGGAATGCAGGGAACATATGTGGATATATAATATAATTGAGGTATTGAAATTTCATGGAGATGAGGGAAAATTTAGGAAAGAATAATAAAGGTGCTGAGGGGGAGTGAGAATGAGTAAAAGTTGAGAAACACTGGGTTACAGTGATAGGAGGTTTGAGAGAGAAGGTTTCTCTTCATTTCTGACTCATTGAAATGAATGGGTAATTTGATAATCAGAGTCAAGATTGAGGAGGAAGCTCATGACTTTGTAGATGAATATGTTCAATTTGAGGTGTTTTGGGAACATAGAAGTTGACAGGCTGAGTAGCCACATGGATCTCAAAGGATAGAGGTGGACTGGACCCAGAAAGGGGAGTCACCATTCTTTAGAAGGTAGTTGACGCCATGAGCCTGATTAAAATCCCCTAGGAAGAGGACCAAGAAGAGGATGGAGTGAGAAGTGTGCTTAGGACCGAATCTTTTATTCGATGATGAGATAAAGGATCTTGAGCCTGCAAAGGAGATTGGGAAGTCATACAGCCGTGAAGGAGGAGAGCATGAGAGGAACAGAATGTTTCAGGAAAAGAGGTTGGGAAAAAGTGTCAACTGTTGCTAAGAAGTCAAATAAGATGAGGATTTAAAAAAATGTAACCTAGGGGCATTGGCAAGCTTGGTGGGAGTTGTCAGATTGGAGGGACAGAGGCTGAAACCAGATTCTAGCAACCTGAGGAGTAGGTTGGAGGCGAGGAGATTGAGCCACGTTTCATAGAAACTCTTTTGAAAGTGTAGGTGTGGATGAGAAAAGAGTGATAGGGCTGAGAGTCAAGAAAAGAAAGGACTCTTTTTGGATCGGAAAGATTTGACCCAGTATTTACATTGCTGTAAAGGAATCAGTTGAGGAGGATTAATTGAATACCAAAGAGATAAAAGAGAGACTTGGTTATGTGAGATTCTTGACAGGCAGAGATGATCCAAAGCCCAGGTAGAGGATGACACTGTGGTTCTAGAGGACATAATGACAGAGTTTGGGAGAAGGGAGGAGAGTTCAGCTGAGTGTGAGCATTATGGGGATGGTGGGGTCTCAGCAAGAGGGGACCCAGTACTTCAGAATGCAACTCTATCTGGAAATAAGGTCTTTAAAGAAGTGATTAAGTTAAAATGAGGCTGTTAGGGTGAGCCCTAATCCAATCTGACGGCTTTTATAAGAAGAAGAAATTTGGGCTCAGAGAGATGCCAGGGATACACGTGCATAGAGGAAAAACCATGTGAGGACACAGTGAGAAGGCGGCCATCTGCTAGCCAAGGAGAGAGGCCTCAGGAGAAACCAAGACTACTATTTTTAGGAACTGAAGCTTCTGCTGGAATAGCTGGGGTTCAGTGAGTAGCAGTGACTGGTGATAACTGGAGCTGAGAGACTTAGAGACTAGGCTTCAGCAGTGCCTTTGAGGACAGTGAGCTCTTGCCCTAATGGCCAAAATCTTGATTCACAAGACCTGGGGTGAGGTCCTTCCAAACATCTGGGTAAGAAGGTGATTGTTTCTGCTCCTGAACAGCTCTGCATGGTGACTTCCTGGAGGCTGATGCTCTAATGTGTAGAAAGGAGGAAACCTTAATTTTCTCTAAGATATTTTCCATTTGCCTCAGTAGATCTTGTAGGCTGGACCTCACACAAAGCACAAGTGGGTGAACCTCCTCTACCGATCTGAGCATCTCCAGTCTCTGTGACAGTGACCTGTGCCTTTGTGGTCCTTGACCTTCCTTCTCGCACAACCTGCACTTAGGGGATGCTAGCCAACTCCCTGGCAGTTTGAAGCTTGTCTCTGAGACTTCACAAGCTCAGTGGCCTTGGGCAAGTTACTTAACCTCCTTGTGCTTCATCATCCTTATCTGTAATATGGGAATAATAACATCACCCAAATCATAGGGCTGTCACCAAGATCAAATGACATAATGAATCTAGAACACAGTACCTGGAACCTAGTAAAGGACTAAAGAAAGTGTGCAGGCTCGTCTCTTCCTACTTCTCCAAATGTTCCCTAAACTCTACCCTTATGGGGCTTTTTCAAATCCGCCTGTTATCACTGCTCTGTCTTTGAATGTGCCTGGGCTTCTTTTCCTTCATAATCCCCACCTCTGCGTGTTTTCTGTCTTCACCACCTCCCTACCACCCAAGGTGCATCTGTAGGTTTCTACACATTCTCCAACTGTTACTTGTTCTGGAGCACTTCTGACTCGGGAGGATTGAAGCATAACCACTCCTAAGCTCTCCTGTTGCTGGCACATGGCTCCTTCATAGCAAACAGGAACTTGTATCGCATCAACTCATAAGCGTGCATATCTCCCTCACTGAGCTGTGAGTAACTTGAGGGCATGGACATTTCTTCTCCTTTTCTTATCTCCAGTGCTTTGAACATTGCCTCACACTTAGGAAGCATTTTTAAAAGATTTGTTGAGTTGTAAATGACTTATATAAATATGATTTCCTATGTCCTCTCCCAGACCTGTTTGCCTTTTAAAACGAGACAAAGATTTTAAGTAAAAATGACTCAATTGTCCAATTGTGAGCAAATGGTTAGGCAGAGAAGAGGTATTTATTTGGGGAAGAGTGGAGTGACTTTGGGTATGCAGGACAATATTGTTGGTGAGGATCATCCTAGAGCCACTGAAGCTGTATCAGGCACGGCCGTTTTTGACTCTCTCAATTAATAAGGCCAATCCTGTGTTTGGTAGCAACATAACTTGTTATCTTATTAGTGAATTTAAATATATCAATCTCTTGTATTTGGAAAAGAAGGGATGTAAGTGCTTGTCTTAGTTCAAATACTATAAATGAAAAACATAGATCTGTGAATGACAGATTGAATCCAAGCATTATGATTTTATGGAGATGGTGAATGAGTTGCCTCACTTAGCTTTCTCTCTCTCAATAGATTCCAGTGGAGCTCCAATAGTCTTCATATGGGATTGGGCAGCAATTAAGCAGATGGCCTTACAGTGATCTTGCTGAAAATATTGTTATTCAAATTTGGATAAAATAAAAGCAATCAGAAAGGCCTCTATTTTGCTTGATATTCTTTGGACAAAGTAATATTTATTTTGGATTCTTTGTGAGTTCCTAGAAATTTGACATCTGTTTAGAATCTGAGTTTCAGCCTTTTCCTGAAGGTCCCATAGGAAGTTCAATGGGCTGCTATAGACCGGTTAGAAGAGCTGCTCTTGCCTTGTCTGGTTCTCTAAGTCTCTCCAAAGACAACTAATAATTATTGAATAGCTTTATCTTTTTAAGCAAGGAACTAGGAGTTTACATACCAAGTCTATATTCGCCCATCAGAGTTACTAACTAACTGGAGAGTATGTTTATTCTGGCAAAGACCCTCTAGTAAACTAACATAAATTTTATCTTCTGTCTATATCTAATGCATGGTAATTTGGTAAAATTGTGGTGGAAACATATGTGATTCTCATAGATTTTCTTTTCATGAACAATGGTATTTTCTTTTCCCTGACGGAAAAAAAATGTGTTCACAATTTCCAAAAATCATAGCATGTTAGTAGGCATATACCTATATCTTCATTTTATTTCAGTAATTTAAAAAACCATTATTTTTCATTTATGCAAGGCATACAAAAACACGCTTCAGCTATCTTGCCTTTTTAAAAACAAAAAATCCTGTTATTATACTTAAGCTTGTTCATTTATCAAATCAATAATACAATGAAAATGATCTGTATAAGGTTATAAGGTATATAGATTATTCTGTTTGTTCTGTTGAGCCTAAAGATACTTTGAATTTGAATTTTGGTGCCTTTTTGTGTGTGTGTGTGTGAGAACAATTGGCCCTGAGCTAACATCTGTTGCCAATCTCCCTCTTTTTGCTTGAGGAAGATTATGGCTGAGCTAACATCTGTGCTGATCTTCCTCTATTTTATGTGGGATGCCGCCACACTGTGGCTTAACAAGTGGTGCTAGGTCGGCATCCAGGATCTGGGTGCCCCAGGCCGCTGAAGTGGAGGGCTTGAACTTAACCACTATGCCACCGGGCCAGTCTCCCTTTTTTCTCTCTTCTATATGTCTCAGACTATGGCTCTGTGTTGTTCCTTGAAGCAGTTTTGGGTTTATGGAAGAGTGAAAAGAGAGTGTTGTGTGATCTTTGAGGACTTGGAAGGTCAAGGTCCTGGGGCAATAGTTGTAGACAGGATAGATGCCTGAAAACCGACAGGGCCCAGAAATAAGCGTGCCCACCGGGAACTAGCAAATCAAATGGAGAAGCAGCCATAACCCACCTGAGCACCCAGTCAGTAGACAAGGTTGGAAAACAGAGATGTTTGTGATTTATGAAGCCAAACACCCCACCATATGTGCATTTATCATGGATGCTCAATGCTTTCAAATTCTCCCCCGTCCTCCCAGGGCTCTTCCTGAACATGTGGCTGCCCTCCCACTGCTTGCACCATTCCTCATCCCACTTGTATTTCGGATGATAGGCTTGCTGAGTAAAGGGGAATTTTCACCTTTTTGAAATGGTAGAGGTGGAGGGTAGAGATAGGAAGTAGTTCCATAGCATATTTACTTTCATCAATTATTAATTACATTTAAAGATAACTAATGGTAACTATGATGGAGAGTTTCTCCATAGGAAATGAATGTAATTTTCTAAATTTTCATCATTGAGCACACTGAAAAGGGAAAGGGCCTAGTATATATCTCAGAGTATTTCTCAAACTTATTGTGCATCTGAATCACCTGGAGCTCTCGTTAAACTGCAGATGCTCATTCAGGAGGTCTGGGCTGGGACAAAGGCTCTGCATTTCTAAAAAGCTCCCAAGAGATGTCTATGCTTCTGATCCTTGCTCCACACATCGAGTAGCAAGATCTTAAGGGGTTTCAAATAATTAATATTATTCTATAAAATTGGAAGTTGTCTGTTTCTGGAAATGTGTGTCTTAGGTGTGTATCTAATGTCTTCCAGTCTGGTACTTAACAAATATTCCTAGGTTTTGTGCTTTGCTGTCTATATCTCTATATCTAAATGATTGCTAAGCTTAAGTTGTGAAATGTTGAGTGGATATTGCTTGGCCTCCAAAAAGAGACAGCTAAATGACAGCATCAGTATCTTTAAATACTTGTGGAGTTACTTTTTTCTTTTTCTTAAAAGATGGCTGATCATTCCCAACATATCCCTTGCCCTCAACGTTCACTTTGGACTAAAATAGAAATAGGGTTAAATTAGGCTGGCCCTGCAGCCTAGTGGTTAAGCTGGGCATGCTCTGCTTTGGTGGCCTGGGTTCAGTTCCCAGGCGTGGACTTATGCCGCTTGTTAGTGGCCATGATGTGGTGGTGATCCACATGCAAAATAGAGAAAGATTGGCACGGATGTTAGCTGAGGGTGAATCTTCCTCAGCAAAAAAAAAAAAAAAAAGAGAGAGAACTAGGGTGAAATTAAGGTTGTACAACTTTGGCTTGCACATAAGGGATAAGAGGAGATTTATAGAATGCTAGAGAGTGAATGAGTCTTCATTGCTGAGTGATCCTCTCAAAGAACATAGACTAGTCTATGTAGTCCCTGCCCCTGAGCAAGAATCACTGATTCATAGAACAACTAACTAGATTTGGAGGGCTGGACCACTGGACCTCACAGATCACAACTGTTCTACGTAAAAATGGGAAGATCCTACTGTCACTGTCTGTTATGTGAACAGCCCCTGCCAGGTTCTCATCCTATGAATCCCTACTCTCCCTGACTCTGGGGACATCTCACTCTCACATGAAGATTCATCTTTTCCTCCAGGATGGAGGACCATTCCTGGCATTAGAGAGTTTGGGGACTCAGGAAGCCTTTGCTCAACTTTGAGGTTAATAATAGTGCTGTGGCCATGGTCCTGAGGCCCAGTCCACCCATGGACTCACTTAGGGTAAGAGGATAAGCAGCATATTCCAGAACCCATGCCCTCCTAAACTGTGCTTCCCCAGAACTGAGGCCTACCTAGATCTTGTCAGTCCTTTTCTAAACTGGGAGTCCAGGTCCTGAGCCTATGGCCAAGGGCAGGATCCCAGTCAGAGGCCAACACAGGCTTCCCAAAATTTCTGCAGAGGCTGACGGTAGAATCTCCTGAATTTCTCCTGTTCCTGGATCCCCTGCCCCTCTTACTTGTACAGATGGTTCCCTTTTTGTCATTCCATCCTGTACATCCTAACTTCAACTAGCCTGGACTGCTTGAATTTGCCAAATTCTTTGAATACTGGGTTTTGCTGCCGGACTTGGCTCTATCTCTGAACTGGCAGGAGGCAGGGCATTCCCCACGTTAAGGGGCAGCCTCTTCCTGGGCCCACCTCTAGACTAATCTTTCCGCCACAGAGAATCTGACTCGGCCCGACAACATCCTGAGATGAAACGTGGGCGCCAGGGAGGGGCTGGCTCCTGATGTTTCTGGGTGTTTGATGATGTTGTCACCCAAGAGAAGAAACACATCCTGAAATTTTGAGACAAGGGGGTTATAGAAAGTTTTGGGGAAGCGTTCTTTGCCTAATCTCTGGACAGGACCTCAGACTCATGGAACTACGTATTTCTCATTACTGTGAGGAATAAAGCTTATTGTCTTCGTACTTAATTACAACTCTAAAAATGATTATAGGGTACATATGTTGGATCATCTACTACATTAACTCTCAGGAAAAAGCCTTCTTTTATGAAATAGAGGTTTAATCTTGGTACTATCATTGGGAATTGACAGCTTATGCTACAAAAAACCAGATATTTTAGATACTTTTTAGCTCCTAAAAAAAAAAGAGGGGCTATTCTTCATCAGACTTAAAGAGATATGGAACTGGTCAGAAGATACATGAGTGTAATAAATATATATGGATATGTGGACACATATACACATACAGACACATAGAGACAAACGATGTGTAACTAATGTTTTCTTTCAGTCAGTCACATATAAACTTTATAATTTTGCTATATTCATGTAACACTTGAACTTGTTTACTTAATATTTTCTTCAAATTAGCTTACTGATTTATTTATTTCTACTGAGACATATTTATTTAAAAAGGAAACTTTATTTTACCATCAAAATGGAAAACCATTATAACTTGCCATAAATAGGAGATAGCTGAAGACAAAAAAATCCTTGAATTCTAGCCAGGTAGTGTGGGCGGGGCCACCACAGGCTCAGCATGGGAGGTGAACCGGCTCAAGTAAGGAGATTAGTAAGTGTTAGAATGGGGACACAGACCTGGTAGACTAAACTGAGTCTTTACCCTGGCTTTTGCCTGGATTGAAGAGCACTAAAAAGGAAACCACTATGGCATTCATTTTTATTTCATATTGGTTTCTGGAACCACCTAACATCATCTTGCCAATCCCCAGGGATATGTCACACTGCATGGAAAACAATGACCAAACTGTGTGTGCTCAACAGAAGCCATCTATGTTCATGTTATTTTGAACAGAATTTCTATGGCACCTAAGCTGCCAATACTGTCAGTTGAAAAGTGAGAGATGAATCCCACCACACACTGTCCTCTTTTAACTAAGATCAAAGACTCCTTTAACTGGCTGTGTCACTAACGTATTGCTACTTCACACAGAAAAAGTATTAAGAAGAAGCAAATCATTTGCTCCTTCTCTGTACAGACTCTGCCCTTAAAACGCTGTCACTAAAATTTGCTAGGAGCTGCCTCCAGCCCACTCTTCAAATAATTTTGTCATTCAGTTTCAAACATCTCGTCACTGAGCTTCAGGACTCAGAATAAACTCTCCACTTTTTCCTCATCTCTCATCTTCTGTTTCTCTCCATACTCGTCCACCTGTGGTGTAAAGCTTAAAATTCCGGCCCGATGTCATGTGCTGCCTCGACATCTTGGGGAAACTGGGAGGATCTTGAATGGCCTAACAGCATGTTTCCCTTCCCTCTTTTCTCCTGTAGCCAACCAGCCCCCAGAATCATGGGGACTGGGCGCTGGTCCTGCTCATCCCTGAGTAGCTGGTTTCATTTCCCGGCCAGCCCACAGATGGGTTCCAACAAGCCCATCACATCCTCCCTGGGGAAGCACCTCACCCTCTTGTCACTACACAGCCTGCCTCCCACAGCCTCTGCTTGTTCACTCCGTTCCTAAGGGCAGCTCCACAGTGGCCCTGCATGGAGCAGTGTCCTCCTTCCCCTGGCTGTGAGTGTGCGTGACGAATACACTGCTGTGGCTCTCATCTCTCCGTGCTGGGTGGCCATCCCCATTCTCTTGGATGGGGATCCCTCCCTTACCAGCAGGGTGAAGAGGAGTTGATTTAAACACCATGTATGATCTGCCATGGCTGCAATGAGGCCCCATTCTCCCAGTGCCCTTTGCTGTGGAATAATCGGGATGGGAGAAATCAATTTGAAGACACATTTACCTTCAACTGGGAGTATGTGGCCATTTCCACAAGTTTTCTGGGGGTGCAGTTTTAGGCAGTGTAATCAGTGGATGGGAGAGAGATTTTTGGAAGTGAACATCCTGCAACCCTATCGCGGGGATGACTGTCTTCCTCGCCTGATGATAAGACCTGTCCTAAATACTCAACATCTATGCTTGTGGACCAGAGGAGGTATGCTTGCCTGAATGTAAAATATAAAGTCTAGGACAAAAGGCCAGAAGTGTTTTTAAGAAAGGTACACGCACCATAGTTTAACATTTCAAAGTCCTTACAAAAGCCACATCATTAGTTAAAGAGAAAATACTTCTTTCTCCTGCTCACTGGTGCCGTGACAGCAGATGGTGTAGTTTGTTGACGCAGACTTGGAGGTTTCACTGGCTGGGTTTGAAGAGGACTCTGTCTCTAATTGCTGAGAATCCTGGCTCGGTTACTCATCCTCGGCCTCATCCGTAAAATGGGGATGACCACAGTGCCTCCCATGGGGTACGTGTGGGGATGAACGGGGTCGATGGTGCCAGGCCCTTGGAGGTGCTGCTCACATTCTTGCTATTTTTTTTACTATATAGAAATCTCAATCTCAAATGGGTGTTTGACAGCATCCACACATTTTTATATTGCTATTTTCTGATAGCTTCACTTTCTATGGATTTATGGCTAGTCTCAGTTTAAATCTGCCTTAAAGCCTTACTTATTCTTGATTGAATTGCCATTTTATTTAAAAGTAATTTTTTGTCTTGCTTGAATTACTGCAGTGACTACTGGGCATAAACATACTTGCTGCATGGGCAGCAAGCAGCTGGCTAAGTGAATACAATGTCAGGCATACTTTCTGATTTAATAATCTAGATTTTTCCACACTAATGCTTAGCTTATTTCTGCATTCATATCTGTGCTCAAGATGGCTAGAGTTTTCAAAAGTCTGACTTCTAGAATAAGGAAAGATGTTATTCAATATTGCCTTGAGGAATTATGCTTTGATCATTATAAGTTCTAGTCACTGTTTTCACTGGAAAATAATTATAATTTAAAAAGGAAGGCCGTATTTCATGTTGGAAATACAGCTGGAGTTCCATGCACTATTTGTCTAGTTAATCAGACTCTGAAAGGGCAACATTTCTAGAGACGTACTCATGGTCTGGGAGGGGTTCTTATTTATAGATAAGGGGTTTAGATAAGGGTGTGGTTGATATGCCGTGTTTGTTAGAGATAGAAAGAGGAAAGAGAAATTGACTGAGACATTGCAGATTCAGACATGAACTTGAGATTATTTTAAATTTATACGTGGACAAACAAGGGACAATTAGTAGAAAGCGTGTCTGTATAAGTATACTTGCAGGTGCACAAATGTGCAAATAAGTAGGTGGAAAAGAAATATACCAAAGGAATGGACGGTAATCACAAAACACCAGTGATCATTTCACAGGGTTGACTGATGGTCAGCGCAGTACAGGAAGAGCAACGTTGCCACCATCACTCTCTGCTCTCCTGAGATGGTAGAGTGTAGGAATTATTGCTATGGTAATAGTAATTTCTGGAAGAGCCAGTTAACATTTTTTATCAAACCAGAGTAGAACTACGAATGGAAATAGGATTGGACCTTCCAAAGTTGTTTTTATCATAAATTTTCTAGCCGTTGAGAAAAATATATTTGTTTTCTTGGCTCATATGTAAACTGGGGGTAATGTCCTTCACAAGTGATACTCAGAGTTAAAAATTATACACAGTTATGAACTGAAGTACTTTCGCAGCCAGACCCATGCATATTTCTAACAGTAAAAATTACTTTTTTGTTTTAAAGAAATACTTTGTTTTTTTTTTAACCAATGAAATATTGTAAGTGTATTTCGTGAAGACCAAACAGTACCCTATGTGGACGCATCAGTACTGTGACATCCCTCTTCTCTGGGGAGGTCAGGTTTATGGGAAGCTCATGAGATGTGAACCCAGAAATAAGCCAAAGAAAACCATGACCAGAAATCAAAGAAAATTGCTATTAGGAAGCCTACTAGGCATTGTTCTCCAGAACTTCTCAGTCCCTGGCTTAGACAGTAGTCTGAAATATGGAAGTGGAGGAGAAAGATGGCAATTACGCAGGAATTGCCTGTAGAGAGAGGGGACAGAGAAGCTATAAAAAGTGGGCATACGAATCAGAGCCTGAGACCATCAAACGTGGAGCAAATGATGACACAGTTCTCAGGAACTCCTTTTTTTTTTCTTGCCTACTCAAAATATAGGTTTATATGTAGACAAAGAGAACAGATTAGTGGCTATCAGGGGAAAGGGGAACTGGGGGGAGGGCACAAAGGGTGAAGTGGTGAACCTACAGCATGACTGACAATAACGTACAAATGAAATTTCACAAGGTTGTAAACTATCATAATCTCAGTAAAAATTGAAAAAAAAAGAACATAGTTGGAGGACACACTTTTCCCAATTTCAAAACTTACTACGAAAGCTACACAAATCAACACAGTGTGGTATTGGCATAAGGGTACACATATAGATGAATGAAATAGAATTGAGAGTTCAGAAATAAACCCGTATATTTATGGTCGATTTATTTTAGATAAGAGTTCCAAAAAATATATATATATATGGGTTATAAGAATTATATTATATCCAAGTGATAAAGGCAGAAGAATTAAAAGTGAATCTAGGCAATCTCTACCAACATTTCTCAAGAGTTCTTGAAAGCATCCCTGTGCTACAATGCACAGGAAAATAGCTGATGTGCATAAAGGCAACCAGATCACAAAGAAAAGCTTAAATTATACTCAGTGTCGTTCATGGGTCAGTTTCTTTTTATCGCGTTCACCAGATCCTCGGTGTTCTCCTTAGTTATACCGTTAAAAGGACCGACTTCCTCCTCCTTTGCTTCTTCTCCATGTCTCTAGACACCAGGGCAAAGCCCTAAGCAGTCTGACATTAAGCGGAATATTCTGGTGTGACATCAAATTGGAAAATCACACGCTTTACACAATGTGTACGTATAGGACACAGAGGCTGTGACTCTCATCCTCACTCTCCACCCATCTCTACTCTTAGTCTGTCCCTCAGCCTTCCTCGCTCCCTAACCCTGCTTCATCCTCTAGGGCAGGGATTGCAAACTAAGGAATTACAAACCCAGGGGTTGTAAACTCAGGGCCCTGCAGGAGCCATGTAGGGCCAAGTGGGGACTGTGGCAAACTGCACTGGGGTTGGCTGCTGCTCAGCTCCCACAGATGGCTGCTATAAGTGAATGCAGGCCCAGAGTTGCCAGACTTTTTCTCAAAAGAAGCCCCCAATTTGGATTTTTACGTGAGATTTCTGAATTTTTGTGTTAGTCAATGTAATATTTAAAAATGTGTGGGATAAATATAACAGTCTGTGGGATAAATTTGGCCCATAGATTTGAATCTGTCACCCACTTCAGCATCATCTATCTTTGAAACTCACCCAATCTCTAAGTTTCCCTCATAGCTGGCCTGTGTCTGATAAGATATATATTCAGGAAAAAGATGGGTATTACAACACCAGTTCAAGCTATATCACAATGATAATCTTGAATAATAATCTATATAATGTATTATTATATATAATGATATATATAATATATACTATAATAATAACAGAATATTATAATAATATGACTCTGGATAGTAATGTATTTCCCCAAAGGATTATATGTACTCTTTAGTTATAAATGACATATTAGGGGAAAGAAACCTATACATAATTTATTCTTAAAAACTTGAATTCATAATAGAACGAAAGAAGGGTCTAGTTAATATTCTTCAGTGGTTGGAAACCTCTCTAAACTATTAAGATGTGGCCTGGGGCTAACTTAGGATGGTAGGAACAGAATTCAGATTAAGTGAAATGTGATTACGGTCATGTCTGCAGTGCAACGAACGCACATTTTAATCAAATCATGCATATAGGAAAGTCAGAATGGATTGTATCAGTCATGAGAACTATTTTATCAGCATTTTTATTTGGTCTGTCAATAGTTTCTGTTGGTAAATATGAATTTGTCAGCCTCTTGTATGACCCCCTTGCAAAGTTCTTGGCTTCAATAAGCCCTGGAATAGTCACACAGTCACCCCTGCTACTAATAACTTCCTTTTATCCCTCTGATGCATGTCTTAGGACCCCCCAATTTAGCCTTGGGTAATAAAATTCTCAGGCTGATATTATTGTAAGGTCTTTTACCAGTTTTGAGTTGGCTTTGTGGCATAAACTTTGGGTCAATCTAGTTTAACTACATGGGTTGAGGGGAGAGGAGGAAACCACGCACTTCATTCCCTAGATGTCATCCTCCAGGTGATTCTGAAGACTCTCATGGCCTCCATGACCCTGGTCATCAAAGAGTCCCACTGCCTGGCACCTGGCCAGTGTCATCCCTGGGAGGGCCCTTGCTCACTGCCAATGTTTTCTCATTATTTCTCCTGGGACCCCTCTCAGCCTTGAATCCTCACATCTACACCAGCCTTGTAACTCTAGGTGTTTCTAAGAACCCACCACTGCTCTGTGGCAAATTTGCTGAGGTCTTAGCTGAGCAGCCAGTTGGTAGCTTCAGCCACTGCCTTGAGGTCCGCATTGGCCCTGTCACTTAAATACTGAGACCCATGCTTCTGCTCCAGGGTTTTTGCTGAAATCTGTTGTACACCTTCTTTTCTCTGCTCAGTCTATAACTCTGAATTGTTTGTCTGTAGCTGGGTCTTCCTATTGATGAGTCCTCTTTTCTTTTTTTCTTTTTTTTTTAAAGATTGGCACCTGGGCTAACAACTGTTGCCAGTCTTTTTTTTCTTCCTGCTTTATCGCCCCAAACCCCCCCTGTACACAGTTGTATATCCTAGTTGCAGGTCCTTCCAGTTGTGGGATGTGGGATGCCGCCTCAATGTGGCCTGACGAGCGGTGCCATGTCTGTGCCCAGGATCCGAACCCTGGGCCGCCGCAGCGGAGTGTGCGAACTTAACCGCTCGGCCACGCAGCCGGCCCCTGAGTCCTCTTTTCTTGTTATTACTCCATGGTGTCTACCTGGAGTCAATTGCTCTCTGGAGGAACATACTCTTTTTGGGCTCATCCCATGTAGAGGTTCTATAGAAAAACCTTGTTAACCTGGAGGCTAGACGAGATTCTTGTAGACTGCTGCTCCAAGGGCACTCCTGCATAATTTTCACAGCCCTGTATCCTAGCTGGGCTGCAGGGTCGGGTAGAAGAGTGATTGTGAGTTCCAGCTAGGCACAGCAGAGATGCTACAGCTTTTTCTCCCTTGGTTGAGAAGCCCCCATCCTGGGAACCTTGGTTTGATACTGTGCAGGCTGATGTGCATCACGCTTATTTCATACTTCACAGTATGTCTTGGAGATGACACCATATCATGGCATGTGGAGCTGTCTCATGCTTTTAGGGAAGACGTATAATTAATTTAATCATTCCCCTCTGGATGAACTTCCAAACTTTTTGATCATAGACACTCTTACAGTGAATGTCCCTGTACCAAGGCCATTTCGTTCATGTGTCAATAAACCTTTCTCAGGAATTTTAAGTAGGCCTAATTAAGGAAAATGAAGAAAAAAAACGATGCTGTAGTGTATGTAGCAGAAAGACCACAGGGCCGGGAATCAGAGGACTTGGGTTTGAGTCTCAGCTCTACTGCCTCATTAGTAAAGTGGAAATAAAACCCTGTGTTTTGCACTGCTTATAAGGCTTCTATGAGCATTAGACCTATGAACATCCCTCCGTCCTTCCTTCTTTCCTTCCTTCCACCCGCCCTCCCTCTCTGCCTTTCTTCCTTCCATTGTTCTTTCTTCTCTTTTCTCCCCAGTGTTTGTTTTACTATACCACAACTTTTGGAAAATTCAATGGTTCACCTTTCAGAAATACAGTAGTGTACGTCCAAAGGAGCTGCTTACTCCCCCTCCCTTCGGAGGGTCCCCGGTGTGGGATGGGCCAATGCTCTTTCTCTCTAGCCTTCTCCATTCTCAGTAGGCCCAGAGAGGCTGGGCTGCCTTGAGACTGGCCCTACATATTAGCCTGAGAATGGCTGAAGTGTGTGTGAGGGGGTGTTGGTTCTGAAAACTTTTCTGTAGGCAACATCCTCTGCCTCAGAAATCTTAACCTTACAGTGAAAGATTCCTAGCAGATCCTCTGGCATTTAGGGAAATGGGATTATTTTTATTTCAAGGGAGAGCACTGGAATTCCTTTGAGAAACCTTAATTCCATGGAGAAACCAATACAGGGCATAATGTCTCTGAATTTGTACACCGTGGGGACTGGACTTGCGAAAGACTTTTGGCCTTTGTAAATGGAGGTGGCCAAAATCCCCCAGGCCTCCTGCTTTTCACTCATGCCGAATGGGAAAGAGTACCTTCAACAAAAGATTCAGCCAGACTGCAATTTTCTCTGCGCAAAATTCTCAGTCAGGAGGCAATTACTTTTAGTAGTGGGGCCCCCATCCCACCTTACTTGTTTATTTCATGTTAACCCCTTAAACCTTCAATTTAACAATAACAAGCAGTTCTAGAAATTATTATGGAACTAAGCACTGTGCTGGCTGGTGCAGTTATATAAATGAGTAAGATATAGTTTTTTTTTCTCTGAAACAATTTATTGTCCAGACAGACTGACAGACAGTGAAGCAGTTTTGAAATAAATGAAAATGGCTCCTTCTTACAAAATGATTGGTCTTTTTTTTTCTAGAATAATCTATTCAATACTTGCAAATAAACCATTAAAAGACTTCTGATCATCTTCGCAATCCTGGCAACTACTTGCTCCTTGAGTTTTCAAGTTCTGGGAAGGGTCATTTATGGAACTTGTTTTCTTACCCATAAGATGAACTGAGCACCAACTCATTTGCATATTTGTTCATCATCACATTTCCAGGCACCGCAGACAAATCTTTGCTCTTAAAGACCTTCTAGTTAGAAGATGGAGATTGCAGCTTCATAGACTCAATGTATCAGAGACCTCATGTTTGTCTCCATGTTGGTTTACTGAGTCAACAGCCACAAGGTTGTCAAGGTTGGGAAATATTTTCATTATAGAGAAATTTTGCTTATAATGATATTTGTTTTGTTTGGATTTTGGCTAAGCTGTGAGGATAACTCAGTTGGATCGCTGGGATAGTGAAGACCCCTTCTTGCTGTGCTTCTCTTTTAACATTTGGGGAGGATTTTCTGAAAGCTTCCTTCTGTCTGCAATGTGATACATTGAGAAGGTCAACAGCTATGCAAATATATGAACAAGGATCTTGTTTATTGTGAAGAAAACTGGTTTGTTTGCTTAAGGAAGACGTGTCTTTCTTAAAACTGCCACTTCTGTGAGGATGTTAAATTGACCTTGGCTAGGAACTACAAATTGCAGAGTTAGTCCAGTGGTCACAACTCTCTCTCAGCAGCATGATTAATATTGTAATACATGAAGGAAACTTCAGTTACAATAAAAAAAGAAGCATAACTGATGTTGGAAATCTAAATGTGGTCTTAATTAAGTAGTGACCTGTACAACTCATAACTATTTCTACTGAATTGGCCGGATTAGGTAAACATAAATACAGGATAAGTCTTGCAACCTTTGGCGAGGTACATAAGGTCAGATAAAATAACCTTAGTATAACAGGGAAGTAGAATGATGCCCAGGATATGCTCTTGGAGGTCACAAAGTAAGTTACAGAAAGACCAGGAGTATCTCAAGGTCTCCTGATTTCTAGCTCAGTGCATCTCCAAAATCTTAACAACTCAAATGATCGTCAAGTGACAATTTGAGCAGATATTTGACTCTAGATAAAAATGGAATTTTTATTGTCACAATTCATTTAAATGGTGTTGACTTTGGGTGGCAAACAAGCTGAAATCAGACCTGCTTGATATGGTGTCAGGCAGTGATGTCAGCAGTTGCATGTTAAATAAATAAATTAGAGATTCATTTCATGCCAAGTTACACAATCAGAAACACAACAATCTCTTTCCATTTGCTTTTCACAACAAGGTTTGTGTAACTTCAGGGCAAAATCAGAGCAAGTCCCTGGCAAATCTGGGGACTAGTGAATATTTTACAGTGTGGTGTATAAACGACATGAATGCTGACAAAAATTCCAGCCAATTTCTCCAACCACTTAGAAGTGTATGAGATGGATGAAGGGTTGTAGGGGCAGGCTGTGAAAAGCTTGATTCTCCACAAGGATCTGCTCCCCCACTCACTCCTGCCCTCTTGATTGGAGCAGTTCTCTGTGCAGTTTGTGTTTAGCTATGTGTTATTTAGCACTGTGTTCTTTTAATTGTTATTGTTGATAATAACAACTGCCATTTACTGTAGACTGATTATGTGCCAGGCACTCATTTAGGGGCTTAAAATATATTTGGTCCTTCATCACTGTGGGGATCATTTTAAACGTTTTTCAAAGTTTCAACTATGACTGCGAACAGATTAGGAAATGATAGGGCCGGCCTAGTGGTGTAGTGGTTTAAGTTCGAGCGCTCTCCTTTGGTGGCCTGGGGTTTGCAGATTCAGATCCCGGGTGTGGACTTATATACCGCTCATCAAACCATGCCCTGGCAGTGTCCCATATACAAAATAGTGGAAGATTGGCACAGATGTTAGCTCAGGGATCATCTTCCTCAAGCAAAAAGAGGAAGATTGGCAACAGATGTTAGCTCACAGCCAATCTTCCTCACAAACAAAAAGATCAGAAATGGATTAAGAAGAGGGATTAAAAGGAATAAATTTGAAAACAGGTTCTCAAATATTTGTAAACACATTTTCATAGGAGCATGATTCAGAATAACCAAAAGGTGGAAACAGCCTGGTGTTGATCTATAGATTAATTGATAAACTGGTTTATACAAACAATGGAATATTATTTAGCCATAAAAGGAAGGAAGTCCTGATACATGCCACAACATGGATGAACTTTGAAAACATTATGCTAAGTGAAAGAAGCCCAAGACAAAAGGTTTCACCTATTGTATGATTCCATTTATATGAAATATCCAGAATAGATAAATCTATAGAAACAAAAAGCGGATTGGCAGTTACCAGAGGCCGGTGGGAATGGAGAGTGACTGCTAATGGGATGGGTTTTCTTTTGGCGTGATGACAATCTTTTAGAAATAGAGGTGGTGGTTGTACAACACTGAGAATGTACTAAATACTACTCAGTTGTCCACGTTAAAATAGTTAATTCTATGTTATGTAAATTTCATCTCAATAATAATTTAAAAAGACTAAACCTAGGCTAGGACCAAAGGAATCTGATTTTCTATACCCCTTAGACTCACACCATTTCATTCCCAACACTCAGCACTTCTGAAAGGCCCAATGGAAATGAGCCCAGCAGTTGTGTGGGTCTCACTTACTTTAGGTCTTGGTTCAAAGGTCACCTTATCTGGATAACAGAGGGGGAGGAAAGGAGTAAAAGGGCACATGTGTGCAGTGATGGATGGCAACTAGCCTTTTAGTGGTGAACATGATGTACTCTATACAGAAGTCGAAATATAATGATACACCTGAAATGTACATAATGGTATAAACCAATGGGAACTCTATTAAAAAAAAATGAGATTGCCTTCCCAGAAAGACCTTTCTGGCCTATCCATAATGATATCCCCATTTTTGTCCCCTCACCCTTTGTTTGTCTTTATAGCACTTTTCACCAACTGACATATATTTTATTTGTTAATTTTTCTGCCTCTCTTCCCCATTGGATTTAACCTCTACGAGAGGAGGAATTTTATTATTTTTATTCACTGTTGTACCTAAGACAATGCCTGACACAGGACAGGTGCTCAATACACATTTGGTGGATAAATGCATGAATGAACATCAGTATTGAGTCCTGATTTTCTTCAACATTAATCGTCACAGGTGCCATGAAAGCATGTAATTCTTGGGGGGTGGGTAGGTGTCATTTATCTTTTACTTCCAACGTCTAGGGTAATACCCAGAATAGAGATGATGCTTATTAAATAGTTTTGGAGCTAGACTAAAGACCATCTAGTTAGCAAGATGAGACATAGGTAAACAAAAAGTTAAATGACAATGCAGGAGAATAATATGATATTAGAGTGGAGGCCAGAATCATCTGGGAGTCATTAGATTTCATTTCTAATTCTGGCTCTTTTCCTCCTCCCAGGAGAGAATTTTAATCTCTCTGGGCCTCAATTTTCTCATCAGCAAATTTAGAAGGTAGGACCAGATGGCCTCTCTGACCCATTCTAAACTTTAATTATTATGCACGAGTGTGGCAAAGGACAAGAGCACTATGCATTTAAATAAATGGAAAACTACTCTGGATGGGAAAGTTATTGTTATCATGTCAGCTACTCTCCCCGGCCCTGATCACGTGACAGGTCTAAAGAAGCAGAAAATCTCTTCCAAACACGGAATTTTGTTGTTTAGTATAATTTTGTGAAATGTGGGCAAGAATGAGTTCTAAGATATATTCTAAGCCTTTTGAGACGATCTTGTTTGGAAAAGTATTGAGTTCATTAAGTTTGACTTATTGACGTAAACTTTTCAAGGACATTTAATTCTGTATTAAAAACCATTCCGAAGGTTGATAGGATCTTAAATGGGTCTTTAAGCCTACCCACCAGTGAAAGATCTGATTGCAATGATTTCTCTGACTGGAGTTCTAAAGTTCCCCAAAGATTTCCCTTGTTAATAATAATGTGCAAGGCATTTGCAAACTCTAACTAAATACAAACACAGAATTGAAATCCAAGCAAAAATTCTGTTCTTCTCTGCCTGGGGTGGTTGAAATGGGCAACAACAACAATATCATGTAAACAACAATCAGGACTCAGGCAGCTCCTTGAAGAAACTAGTTGGCCTCAAGATGCTTAACGTTTGCTGAAATCTTTGAAATTTGACAGTAGGAAATTGACAGGTCTCTCATAGTTGCAGTTTTAGTACAAGAGCAGAGAAGAGAGCTACAACAGACAAGAAGCAAAGCATAATAATCTTGCAAAAAAAAAAAAAATCCTCAACTGGGGCAGCACTATAGAGACACTTAAGAAAGGCAAGATAAAAATCCATTTAATAATTTTTCTCTCAGAGCACTATGAAAAAGAAATAATCTTGCCAAACTAAAGTAATTTAAATTCAATTCAACAAACATTTACTGAATACATGCTCTGGGACACATACTGTTTTGCAGTGAAAATAAAAATGAGGTAGAACTTTTGAAAAAGTCCAAGTCATTTATAAATATGAACAATGTATGGCTAATTTCTTGCTCCTAATTCTCTCTCCCTTTTGGGAACATTTCTGCCTTATTCTCATATAGAATATAATTTTATTTTCTCTTTCTGTATTCTTTGAAATATGCATGATTATTATTTTTACCACACTTTAACTTTTTTGTACATTTTATTTCATGCTATTTATAATGTTTTCCCTCTGTCCCCAGGACTAGAATTTACTTCCCACTCCCTCCCATCCCCCATCTATATGGACTCTCGCTGAATATTTGTTATGGTTCTTCACTTTGATCAAACAAGCAGAATGAGAGTGAGAACCGGGTTATAATCCTTGCAACTATTGTTCCATTGCTCAAATTAGTTAAATTCTCTAGGCCTCAATTTCCTTTTGTATAAAATTTATAGGCAGTAAAATATGGAAAAGTAAGCTCTTGGATTCATTGCTGGAACTCCTGGTTGAATTGTAATTCATGGATGTCAGGAACAATGACAGCACAGATGGCTGATAGGTGGCAGTCTATTAAATTGACCCTATATTAGCATAAACTGAATCTTTATTTAGTTGCATGGACGTGCAAGATGTAGCTGAAGAATTGTAATAGAGGTCTTAGATTAATGATAAGTCTGAGATAGCCTAAGATAAAATACTTAACTAGGACTTATCTTGCGTATTACCAAGTAGTAAAGGCAGTAAATCCACCAGCTTGCTGGGTTGAATACTCCCTAACAATAAACTGATGAATTGGACTAATCCAGAAGACTTCAACACATCTATTGGGAGGCTGACAGGGAGAATGACTGTTATTCGAGGTTGAGTTAAACACCAAACTACGCACATCAGGACAGGGTTGGTATCCAGCGCTTTGTCATCTATGTGACTTCTGAAACGAAACTGCCACAGACATCACTGGAAGATCCTAGAGTAATGAATAGTGTGACCTGAATGACACCAAACAGAAATCAAGACAGTGTGAAAAGAAGAAACGGCAGGAACACCCCCATACCACCCCTAAAAACCCCCAAACATAGCCGCCTTCATTGAAGTCATGTGGATTCTAATCATGTTCCTTTGGGAAGCTTGTCAATGGAAAGACCAGAGAGCTCCTACTAAACTGCACAGCAGTTGAATTGAGGTGAAGGATAGAAGCTGGTGACAAACAGCACAGAGGTTGACAATGCCATATGAAAGCCGTACACATATTGGCGTGAAACAATCAGAATGAGGGTAGGTCCTTGGGAAAGGTGTCAGGTTACCTCCCAGTGAAACCAGTTCCTAGGAGAACTTACAATCAGCTGATGTGGAACATCGGGTTGCTTATGTAGTCCATACCTTCAGTGTTCGTGTGAGCTCATCTATAGGATGAAGTATTTTCAACTGTAAAGAATTCTGCAGTTCCGTGGACTAATTAACTGACAAGACTTGGACAGAAATGAACTCTTTCAGGTTACTCATTATTTACTCCCGGCTAAATAAGTGTTTCCCAGATGGAGGGAAAGAGTTAATTAACTTGACCTGGAATTTTACTTATTCTGAGATTGATGATGGATACCCTGTTCTATGATGTGTTTGACTAAATGCTCATGTGTGTCTGTGCAGAAGGCACCATGAATATGCTATTTCATGCTTCTATGTCAAAGGGAATCAACGCTGAAGGAAGAGGTGTTCATTTATGTTTATACAATGCAAGCTATTTTTAGTGAAATCTTTCCGTGGACTAAGGAAACAGATCTACCTGGCCCAGGCAATAAGAGGTACTGGAAGGTGCAATTACTTTCTTCCCAATATCCAAGCATTCCAATACAGGGCTGCTGCCATATATAAAGCAATTGACAGCCAAAGGTCTCTTTAAAATTAAGTTAGTGTTTTGGTATTAATTGTACATTAGAACTTTGAGCTGTTCTGTTTTGTCGAGTTCCCATCAATTTCTGTGAAAGCCGTCAGATTAATAACTGAGTGAGTGAAAGTCCTTTATCAATTTATAAAACACATCTGCTACCAATCAGAATGCATGGGAAACCAAGGAAGGGAAAGATTAAAGAACAGCAGAGTTTGCTATTATATTTCTTAGCCAATTCTTCCTTGCAGGTAATTTACAATCTTGTCGTCAGCAGGGGCAGAAATTTGTAAAAACTTAAATTTGTTTGTATAAATCACATGTAAGTCAAAGACAAAGGAGTGCGCCTTTTGAGAAAGTTAATGTCCCTGGTGCTTATTTGGTTTTGTCTTGAATGCAAACTGTGGTCTAAAAGCGACTTCTTGTGACTGCAAGACTGGATGAAGTAGAGGATGGTGGGGCTCTGTGGACGTGCTCCTGTGGAAGATGCACGGAAAAGGGGGAAGATGGAGAATGGGACAGCTCAGAATCACAGTTCTCTGAGAGTTTTGTGAAATTTCAGACAATCTGAGGAGATTCCTTGGCAACATTTTTGAATTGGGGAGGGGTCAAATTAAGGGAATACAATATTTGGCGAAGTACAGTTTAGTGTTATTTACATGGTAGTATTAGAATAGATTAAAGGACATATGCTGCCAAATAACAGTCCATTCACAATCATCTTATTGAACTAGGTGATGCCCCTATCCTCTCCGTCACTCCTGACTTCTTTTCTTTGCTGCAAACATTTATGAAACACCTAAAACGGAACGTACTGCAAAGTGTGTCAAGTTTATCACCTGCATAAGTCATCTTTAAGAGCTGACGTTTCTCCAATATTTTGGATTTTAATCAATCTGTTTAAAAACATTTTTAAGTTGTTAAATTATATTTAAAAATATTTACTATACAAAAATAACCGAATGAACTCATATTTTGACTGAATTTACAAAGTAATCTGGTGTTTTTCTTGCTTCCTCAAAGTGTGGTCAGCATATCCACAGCATCAGCACCACCTGGAAGGTTCTTAGAAAAGCAGATTTGGGGTCTGGCCCGGTGGTGCAGCAGTTAAGTTCACATGTTCTGCTTCAGAGGCCTGAGGTTTGCTGGTTCGGATCCACGGTGCGGACCTACACACTGCTTGGCATGCCATGCTGTGGTAGGCATCCCACATAGAAAGTAGAGGAAGATGGGCACAGACGTTAGCTCAGGGCCAGTCTTCCTCAGCAAAAAGAGGAGGATTGGCAGCAGATGTCAGCTCAGGGCTAATCTTCATTAAAAAAAAGAAAGAAAAAAAGAAAAGCAGATTCATGGACCCCATCAAGACCTACTGAATCCAAGCCTCTAGGGGTGGGGCCCCGAAGTCTATGTTTTAAAAAGTTCTCCAGGGCATTCTAAGAAGCTCCAAACTAGGTGGAACTATGAGAACATGTACTACTGATTTCTTTTTATTAAGTAGTTTTACATTTCAATAATGAGAAAAGAGTAGGTGTATATAGCAGAATAAGCCAAAGAAAAGTCAAAATTTTCTTTTTCATGAAAATGAAAATATTTCCATATGATAATCCTTCACATAGTCAGCTGAAAAGATTTATTACAAGGGGAATACGAAGAGTTGGGACAAATTAGAAAAGATATTTAATAATTTTTTATTTCAAAAGGCTTTGGATTGAGTTCCCATGTTAAGTAAAGTTATCTGGGTCATTGAATTTGAACAGGTTGGCTTATAGATGCAATAATTGCATAGGAGAGATTTTTCTCTTTTAATAAAATTTGAATCCAGACCATACTGGAATAAATGAACTTTTAGGCCTTTAAATTAGTGCTTCACAAATTATCTGTGAAAAAATTAATGTTTTGTTTCTGTTTGTTTTTCAATTTCTTCTGTAAAATACTATAATTCATTCTGCAAAATGAATTACAAGAAAAATGAGATACAAAAGATGCACACACCCACTTTTAATATTAGAAGCAACAGATATTAAGTTACTTTCCCAAATTATGTTTCTAAGTGGTGACTCTCGTTTTCTGAACCCATCTTGTCATTGCAGACTGGTCGACAGTTGACAGTGAGCACCAATCTGCAGGCCACACTTGGAGTAGCACTGGTTAAGCCACCTCCCTAGGGTTATCACTTGTCAACTAACTGTGGTAGAAGACCAGGTGGATAAACCTTAATCAAACAAGAAGCAGAGGGGCTCTGGAATCTGGGCTTGAATCTTGGCTGGGCTCTTTCCCTTGTGCCTCAATTCTTTCTATTTGTAAATCGGGGATAACGATAACATCTGCCTCATGGGATGATGGAGAGAGATTCTGGTTGTTAAGAATGTATGTAAGAGGATGCTTTAAATGAAAGACTATGGAATTTAAGCTTAGGTAGGGAAAGGAGGACACCAGGAAGAAGGAAAAGTAGTAGGATCAATGGACTATAAATCTGGCTCATGTTAAATAATTATTTGAGTTGGTACTACAGGGAGAAGGATGGAAACACAAAAGGTATTGTAATGGACTGAATGTTTGTGTCCCTCCAAAATTCACATGTTGAAGTCCTAGATCCCCATGTGATGGTATTTGGAGAAGGGTCTTTAGGAGGTAATGAGGGTTGGATGAGGTCGTGAGAGTGGTAACTTTATTGTGGGATCAGTGCCCTTATAGGAAGAGACACCAGAGAGCTTTCTCTCTCTCACTCTTTCTCTTTCTCCCTCTCTGCCATGTGAGGACACAGCAAGAAGGCGGCTGTCTATAAGCCAGAAAGAGGGTCATCACCAGAACCCAATCATGCTGGCACCCTGGTCTCAGACTCCCAGCCTACAAAACTGTGAGAGAGAAATTTCTGTTGGTTAAGCCACCCAGTCTATGGTATCTTGTTACGGCAACCTGAGCAAAGTGAGATGAGGACGGTCATGAATGAAATCCTTGAAATTAGGATTTTGGAATGGATTGGAGTTAAGGACAATGACAAAGTCTTCTAACTTCCATAATAGGAAGTGATTGGATGAGAGGGCTGATCAGGCTGTTTTTAGTCCTAAATTGTGATGCTTCAGACTAAACTTGCAGTTCCAGGATTATTACGGAAAGATGCATCCTCAGTTTCTTTCTGTGATTTCCAAGATGTGCTCTGAGAAAGTAAAAAGTTGTATCAAAATGTCAGACTTCCTTCATATATCTTCTCATTTGAACCTAAATAGATCAGTATCACTTATACATCTATTCACTCAAGAATATGTAAGTGTTTATAAAAGTGCCAGGCACGGTTCTCCATCCTTGGGATACAGACATATTGTCTTAGTTCAGGATGCTATAACAAAGTACCATCAACTGGGTGGCTTATAAACAACAGAAATTTATTTCTCACAGTTCTGGAGGTTGGAAGTCTGAGATCAGAGACCAGCATGGTCTGGTTCTGGTGAGGTCCCCTCCTGGATTGCAAACTCCTTGCAGTTTGCAGACTGGGTTATTGACTTTTCACTGTGTCTTCACATGGTGGAAAGAGGGCTGGCAAACTCTTTCTGGTCTCTTTTATAAGGGCACTAATCCCATTCATGGGGACTCCACCTCACGACCTAATCACGTCTTAAATGTCCCACCTCGTAATTCCATCACACTAGGGGTTAGGTTTCAACATAGGAATTTTGGGGAGACATAAACATTCAGTGCACAACACATACCCATCTGTTTTCCTTGCTCTAATGGAGCTTACATTCTAGGAACATAGGAGCGTGGGGGCTGGGGAGAAGACAGATAATAAATAGTAACCGCAATAAGCAAGTCAGTTATATAGGGTGTTAGAGGTGACAGGTGCTGAGAAATTAGGGAGGAGGATGGGGGGAGGTGTGGGGAGTGGCGGCAGAGGACAACGTTAATGCGTGATTGAGGTTGTAGGCCTTGAAGAGAAGATGTCATTTGAGCAAAGATTTAGGAAGTGATGGAGTTAGCCTTATAGATATCTAAAGGTAGAACTTCCCAGGCAGAGGCAGAGATGATATTTATTGATTATTGAAACTCAATTGTGTTTATCATTTTCTGCCTCCTGATTTGTGTACAAAGTTTATATAGGATTTATGTAAGAGACATCAAAGTGATTATTGCTGACTTATGCTGGCCAACACGGGCACTTCTTTTTCCCTTTCTCCTTTTTTTTTTTTTTAAACATTTTATTCTTTTCCTTTTTACCCCCAAAACCCCCCAGTACATAGTTGTATATTCTTCTTTGTGGGTCCTTCTAGTTGTGGCATGTGGGACACTGCCTCAGCGTGGTTTGATGAGCAGTGCCATGTCCGCGCCCAGGATTCGAACCAATGAAACACTGGGCCGCCTGCAGTGGAGCGCGTGAGCTCAACCACTCGGCCATGGGGCCAGCCCCTATGACTTTTTTTTTTGTTTGACAAGGAAGACTGGCCCTGAGCTGACATCTGTTGCCAATCATCCTTTTTTTTTTTCTCCCCAAAGCTCCAGTACAGAGTTGTATATCTTTGGGGCTGGCCTGGTGGCGCAGCGGTTAAGTTCGCATGTTCTGCTTCGGCAGCCCGGGGTTCACTGGTTCAGATCCCGGGTGCAGACATGGCATTGCTTATCAAGCCATGCTGTGGTAGGCATCCCACATAGAAAGTAGAGGAAGATGGGCACAGATGTTAGCTCAGGGCCAGTCTTCCTCAGCACAAAGAGGAGGATTGGCAGCAGATGTTAGCTCAGGGCTAATCTTCCTCAACAAACAAACAAACAAACAAAAAACATAGTTGTATATCTTAGTTGTAAGTCATCCGTGTGGGATGCCACCATAGCATGGCTTGAGGAGCCATGTGTAGGTCTGCACCCAGGATCTGAACCCATGAACCCCAGGCCACTGAAGTGGAGCATGCAAACTTAACCACTCGGCCACGGGGCCAACCCCTCCCTTTCTCCTTCTTGTTACCTTGTTTCTAGACTACATATTTCTCCATATATGGCCTCAGCAGCTTGAGTATCACCTGGAACTTGTGAGAAATGCATATGGTCAGGCTCACCCCAGTCCTATGAGATCAGAAACTCTGGAGTGGGGCCCAAGGATCTATGTTTTAATTCATCCTGCAGGAGATTTTGATGCATGTTCAAGTTTGAAATCAATGTTCTAAATCAGAGGTCTGTAGACTACGGCCTGTTGGCCAAGTCTGTCCTGTTGCCTGATATTGTATGGCTGGTGAGCAAAAAATGGCTTCTTTGTTTTTAAATGGTTAAAAAAGGTGAATACTATTAAATGACCTGTAAAAATTATCTAAAATACGAGTTTCAATGTCTGTCCATAAATACAGCTTTATTGGAACCTGGGTCATGCCCCTTTATTTACAGATCGTCTCTGGCTGCTTTTACACTGCGATGGCAGAGTTGAGTAGTTGCAACAGGGACCAAATGGCCCACAGAGCCTAGAAATACACTCTCTGACCCTTTACAGAAAGAGTTTGCTCACCCCTGCTCTAAACCCTTTGTTCCTTTATCCTCTTCCTCCATCTCCACCCTCCTCCTTTCCCCATGTCTGAGGCCAGCTTGCGTCCCTCAGTGTCACTGATAGTCTCCTATCCGCTGGTGGAACTCAGGGTCAAAGAGGTTGTTAATTAACCTCTGTTCTGGCATAATGTTGTGCAGAGAAGCAAAGCAACCTCTATTTCCATATGCAAACTAGAGTTACACGTGTCTGCTCAGGAGAACATTGCTTCCAGAAAGTTTGCATTCACATTTTTGTTTCAGGCTTTGGGGCATGCATTTTCTTAGCATTTGATTATGGATCTGGTTTTAGCGGAAAAGGCTGTGAGGCAGAAGCCCCGCCTGCTACTGTTGGCTCTGTCTAGAATGCTTTGGCATGCACATGGTAGATTCTTGCAAATTGTGGAAATGAATACTTGTGGTTTAGGAACGGGGCAGTTGTCATTCTAGATGAGATTATATGTCTGTCAAATTCAGACTCTCACTTCCTGAAAAGGGTCCTCTCCTAATAGTTCATGAGTTAAAGACACACACACATGCTGCAAACCGAAGCAAGGAGTGCGAATGCCCTTGTATTGCCCATGGCAAAACAAGATGACTCTGTTCTTTTCCTCTGCCCAGCAACCAGCAGCTTCTTTCTGAGGCAGTATGCTTGTTTGCTTAATGCTAGCATAATAACCACTGAACCTGGGATTCGTGCTAAAATTAATCTTTTAAATCACTAAATAATGTGCTGCAGAAGCAGCCAGTTGTACACGGACTACTTAAGTAAACTACTTTTAACATGAAGAGGAATATTTCATTTTGGTTTTAATTTTACATTAATTTAATTATGTGAGTGTCTGAGAATGACACAATTTTACTTTACTTTTCCCTGGGGAGATGTCAATGAATTTTCAGTTCTTCCAAGGATCCAGTCTTAGTGTACTTGTGTGGTCTGTTCCATCACCTGACTGATTCTAATAGGGCCAGCTGGGCTTTGATTTGGTGTAGCGGAGGGAACGGAGCGTGTGTGTGCGCATGTACATCTGCCTTCTTATAAGGAGGGAAAGACTGGCTGAGTTCTAGACTCAGCTCTAAACAGTGAAGGAGGAGCATCATGCAAATTTCAACTGGCAACAAACACAAACAAAAGGAGGTCTATATTTTAGCAAAAATTATGGTTGATTATTAGTAAATGTTTTATCTTGGACAACCTAGGTCTGTTTCCCCATAAAGAGAAGCTTTCCAAAAGCGTCAACCGAGAAGGTAGGAAACTGCATTTTTCTTCCTTGCTCTCTGGGAAGAGAAGAATAGGGCAGCATCAGGTGTCAAGAAAAACAGAAAGCATGGGGAATTTTGGAAGGAGAAAAGACTCCAGGACTGAGAGAAGGTCATTGATCTGTTTATACAGATTACTTTTTCTTCAACTTTTATTACGAAAAATTTCAAGATACAGAAGAATCGAAAGAATAGTTCAGTGAACACCTATCTACCTAGCTAGATTCAACAAATTGTTAATAGCTCTCTATATTTGCTTTAACTACGCGTCTATTTATCCATCCGTCCAATTATCCATTGTCCCTCTATCTCTTCATCTTTTTGTCCATTCCATCCATCCATCCATCCATCCATCCATTGATCTATCTTTCCATTTGTCTCTCTTTTTAGAACCTTTTGAAAATAAGTTACAGACATTGTGAGCCTTGATTCATAAATAACTTCAGCATGTATCTCTTCAAAATAAAGATGTTCCCCAGCATATGATTATTACACTCACAATCATTAACAATTAGTCATTACTATTATCCAATGTTTATATTTATTGAGCTTTTATTTCAATTACCCTTTCCACTTTGAGAAGTTCTGTTTTCTTTTAAAATTTTGCTTCTTTCCTCCTCCTATTTTAAAGATTCTTTCACAAATGTCCTTTAAAAACTATTAAATATAGTTATCTATATGGTGTCTAATAATTCCAACATCTAAAATTTTGTATGTCTGTTTCAGCTGTTTGTTATTTTTGCTGATTCTCATTGTTGCCTGTTCCTTGTGTGTTTTCCTGAATTTTGAATGAGAGCTGCCCGTTTTCCTCAGAAATTTATTAGTGGGAATTCTTTGAGGTTTGACTTGAACTTCAGATCCTCCAGAGAGGATATGTCTTGCTTCTGCTTGCAACAAAAGTGAGACTGTTTTAGTTCAACTCCCTGTTGATATGTTTCAGATCGTGTGGGCAGCGTACCTTTAGACTGAAAACCCATATAAGGGCCAGACTGTCGCTGCAAAATCTTAAAGAAGATTTCTCTTTTTTAAAATTTTATTTTTAATTTTTTTTTAAAGATTGACACCTGAGCTAACAGCTGTTGCCAGTCTTCTTCTCTTTTGTTTCCTTCTACTTCTCCCCAAAGCCCCCAAGTACATAGTTGTGTATTCTAGTTGTGGGTGCCTGGTTGTGCAAGAAGATTTCTTTTTCATTCATCCAACACCAATTTTGAGATAGGTGTGTAGTTTTTGTTTTGTTTTGCTTTGGTTTTCGTCTCCTTTTGTGTGTGATGTATTTCTTGTTTCCCTCTGGAGTCTCAGCTTTAGGTAAAAGGTCTCTTATTAGATTCTGGCTTGGATGACCCTGGACTTCAGTGCATCCCAGGGTCAGTACAAACCCCTCAGAATGCAGCCAGTTTGGGATTGCCTTCTTTTCAGAGTTTCCAGGTTCTCTTCTTGGGAGACATTCTGTAGTATGGCGGTCATACTGCTAGAAAGGGGTATCCTATGAATTCTTCACTAAGATCAGAGGGGAGAATATTTAAGAAAGAAGGTGACTGACTTTCCTGAAGGGAAAGACAGTTTCAAGGCCAAAGTTTAATTTCCTGTCTTGAAATAGTCTAGAATAATGATTGTATACAACTTTTATGCCAAGATTTTCTATTTTATTGTAATCAAAAATGTTATACAAGCATTGACTTCATCTGACCATGTACCAACGCTCAATTTTCTTGCAGCAATGAAGGTTATACATTGTCCAAAAAGGTATGCTTTGTCCATTCCAAACCAGGGAGACCAAATAATGACCTGATCAATAACCAGAACATGTGGCTTCTGCTCTTGATCTTCAGAGGACGAAAATGTTCCTTTAGATCCAAAAAGCGGCAATTCTATAGGGGAAGTGAAAGAGGAAGGTGATGTTTATGGTCGTGACCTCTGGGATAGACTCTATAGGGAGCCAAATGTTTGACAACTGTGACTACTCAGATGAAGGAAGCCAAGGTCTACAATTTGACTGAGCAACAATCACCATGAGCCAACCTGAAAATACAAGGATGTTGGAAGGTGGAAGAATAAATTTGGTAGGTAATTTTATCTTAAATTTTGAATTTTGTTACCAGGTAATATAGAAGACATTATCTTTCTATATGTTTGTTTTTTTCAGTTAGTTCACTAACAAAATCCAAACCTTTGAGTTTTTTTTAAGATTTTATTTTTTCCATTTTTTCCCTAAAGCCCCCTGGTACATAGTTGTATATTTTGAGTTGTGGACCCTTCTAGTTGTGGCATGTAGTGTGTTGCCTCAGCATGGCTTGATGAGCGGTGCCGTGTCCGCGCCTAGGATCCAAACCAGTGAAACCCTGGGCTGTGGAAGCAGGGGGCGCGAACTTAACCACTTGGCCATGGGGCCGGCCCCCAAACCTTTGAGTTTTTATGTATGCAAGTAAGAAAATGGAATATTAGGACAGACTTTCAAGTACATCATTTCCCCCAGAGTGATTCCATAACGGCAATAGAAATCCATGGATGCACAATTAGCTCCGCTCCCCCACCAAGATGTAGGTGTTACTGTGTCTATTTTAGTCACTTGGCTATAGCCTCCAAGCACGTACAGAACATGCAGATGTCAGGCTCCTGAAAACAACATGGCCTTGTTTCTCCCCGAGTGGCCGAAGACGATTGTAACCGACAACACACTCAAGTTCCAATCACTGGATAAGGATTTTACGGATCTTTTAATTCTTACTTTAGTTCTCCTTACAAAAATTCCTCAAATATGGATGGAGAGGAAGTCCCCCTTCCCAAAGTAAGATGATTTTATTTACTACTTAAAAAAAATTGATGACATGTCCTTCAGTACTTTCCTCTGCCCCTTTAAGAGTGCTGTTGAGAAGCAATGAAGCAGGACAGGAGAGGGAGAGACTTTTTTGAATAAAAAAGATGGAGCAGCTCCTAGTCTTGGGCCTGCTTCAAAATGCCCCGGGCCACACAACTAGTCCAAAGAAGCCCAGTGGAGCATTAGCTTGTAGATTATCTTTGTGCACTTCAGTTGAACTTGCCCTCTGGCCTGGTGTTGGAGAGAGTTTTTGGCACCAAGATTTATAAACTTGCATATCACCGTCTAGAAATTCTTCTCTTTCTGCCGTTCCCCTCCTTCTGTTCTCATTGCTGCCATCTTGGTCTAGGACCTCAATTCTAGCCTGCCCTGGGCTGTGTACGCTAGAATTCCCATCGGTTAGAATACCGCCTCTCGTCTCTCTCCCCACCTGTCCACCCTCTGTGTGGCGCTCTGTTATTTCCTCCAAAAGTCACACATTTCAGATTGCCCTGTGCTCAAACACATTTAATGGCCCCCAGGATGGCTACAGAGAAAAAGTTCGAACTGCATAATTTTGTTTTAGGCCCTTCAGCATCTGACCCTAAATTCCTCATTCAACTTTATCTGTCTCTTACAATTCGCTAATAAGAACCTCCTGTCTTGGTTACATTCATTTGTTGTTTGTAACTTGCAGCAAGTATCGCATTGTAAACATCAAAGGCAACAGAAATTACTATTTTTGTAACGTGAAACCTCATGGAAAAAGGTTAAGGATAAACAACAATGGATGTGACTTATTTAAAGATTTAATAGCAGTTATAACTTCACATAAACCTGGCACAGTCTTTCTTATAATTAACTGTTTGATCACAATAGGTGGCTAGACACAGCGATGTGACTGAATTCATCCCACCTGGAAGAAAAAGTTCACATTGTGTAGGAAGCTTCCTTTTCGTACAATTCTTCCTCCAACTTTTCTCTCTCTGTCCTCTTCTTTGAACTCTCCTCTTTGACATTTATTATTAATAATGTCTGCAGTCCCTGTTCCTGAATATTTGCCATCCTCAGGACAGCTGGGCTTATTTTGATGGCTCTTCCGTTGTTCATCATGCAAACACAGCATTACTTTGGACATGATGTTGAAATTGATGAATAATCTGAGGGTTTATTATGCATGGGTGGTCTTGTCCAGAACAGACTCCCCAATCAGTTCTGGCCACTCCCCATATTCACATGTTTATGACTCTGGAATTCACTTTGTTCACTAGTTCTAATCCCTAGATTCCTTTGTTTTTAAAAACTTTGTGAGCAACTCAATAATTTTGTATTAACGTATTACCTATTTATGTATTTTAAATCTCCTCTTCTTTCAGTTTTACTTTTGTGGTGTATTTCATGCATCATAAAATATACTAATATATTAGTTCACTTTATTATTTGTGAAGAAATAAATGCATATATATTCAGGATGAACACTCATATTTTTACTGAGAGGGGTGCATGATAATACAATATTAAAAGTTTAGCGACCTTTTTTTAAACCATTGATTTGACATTTACCATGTTTCACAATATGTGATTATCTTTTTTTAAACAGCTTTACTGAAGTATAATTTATATTCCATAAAATTCACTCATTTTGAGTATACAATTAAATGATTTTTAGTAAATTTGCAGAGTTGTGTGACCATCAGCACAATCCAATTTTAGGATATTTCTGTTATCCCCCCAAAATCCTGTGTATCCATTTGTAGTCACTCCCTGTTCCTACCCCCGGCCCCAGACAACTGATGATCTTTCTATCTCTATAGAGTTGCCTTTTCTAGATTTTGCATGTAAATGGAATCATACGATATGTGGTCTTTTGTGACTGGCTTCTTTCACTTAGCACGTGTTTTTGAGGTTCATCCCTGTTGTTGTATGTATTAATACTTCATTTATTTAGGTTGCAGAACAGTATTCCACTATATGGATATCCCACATCTTGTTTATCCATATGCCAGTTAATGGCCATTTGGATTGTTTCCACTGTTTTGGCTATTATGAATAATGCTGCTATGAACCTTCACATGGACATATGTTCTAATTTCTCTTGGATAATTTCCTGAGAGGGAATTGCTGACTCATATGGTAACTCCATTTTTAATTTTTTAAGAAGCAGTCAAAGTGTTTTCCAAAGTGGCTGTACCATGTTACATCCCGCCAGCAATGTATAAGGGTTCCAGTTTTTCCACATCTTCCTCCTTAACACTTGTGAGCCATTCTAGTGAGCGTAAAGTGGTATTTCACTGTGGTTTTCATTTGCTCTTCCCTAATGAATAAAGGTGTTGAGACCCTTTTCAATGTGTACCTTCCTTGATGAAATGTCTATTCAAATCTTTTGCTGGTTATCTTTTTATACCTTCTCCAAAAAAGTGAACTCCTCATGGGGACAGGAGTGATACTTTATACTTCTTTGAACCCTGAATGTCTGCCTGGCATATGATAGGGTCAGGTCATTCACTTAATGGTGGCCCAAATGCCCAACAGGGTGATGATGATTTCGTAGATTAAATGTAAAAAAAGTTTCATGTTTTATCTCATAGGTTCAAAAACTCAAATGCCCATAGTTGCCGTGCTGGTAACATAAATGTGTAACTGGGTTGACTTTAGGAAAATAGAGAGTGGTGGAGAGGGCAAGCCCTGCTTTAAAAAGACATCTAAGTTCATTAAAAATGATCACTGTGCAGGCCAAGGAGTTCATTTATCACTGGATTTGACCTGCAGAGATGTCAGATTGATGCCCCTGATAGATATACACCAGACCCTTCACACTGAGCCTAATTCGGAAGTAGCCATACTACCCAGGATGTATTTCCCGATCACTCTGATGCTATGAGGATCTTCTATGAGAGATTCCACAGCCTTCTAATAAGTCTCCTTTTCTCAAGCTTTCCACAATCCATTATGCTGCAGTCAGAAGCATCTTCCTGAATGCCACCCTGCTGATGATGCTGGCATGCTTAAAACCCTTCAAAGACTCCTCATTACTCTTCAGATCAACTTGAAATGCTCCCACATGGCCTGTGAGGGGCAACTGACCTGAGCCTCTTTCAGTTGTGCCAATGCCTTGCTCACATTCTCATCACTAGCTCTTTGCTTCTCCAATTTCATCTTCCTGTAAGATCCTCCACCCCAGCTTCCTCCTTCGGCTTATAACTCCTGCTTGTCCTTCTCAGCTCACATTTGATATAGCCACCCTTCCCCGCATTAACTCCCTAGGATCCCATATTACTCTTGTCAGAGCACATTTCATATTTTATTGTATTTTCCTCTTTCCTCGTTCAATTTCCCTGCTATTTGAGGGCAAGGACGATGTGGAGCTTATTCACTGGTTTATTCTCAGTGACCAGAGCTTTTGATTGCATAGAAGAACCCCAAAAGATTGCATGGTATGTCGAATGAATTGGGGTACAAGGGGCTTTAAAGCATCACTTGGGGAGTGATGTTCTGATGAAGAGTCAGTAAGCCTGAGTAGAAAAGATGTAAAAACATTCCCATATATCTTCACACAAATCTTGGTATCTGATTTTCACTCACATTCTCCTCTGAGTTTGAAGCTTGGGAAACATTCAGCATTTTTTCCTAGCATCAGATTTACTGGAGATGCTCAATGAGATAATATCTGGAGCCTGGAGATGAAGAAACAGATGGTGCAACTCCAAGCTGTGGAGCCATCCACATGTTGTCTGACAGGTCTTTTCACTCCAGTTTATTGCTGCGCCCTTTGGTTACCAGTTCCTTCCTCCAACAGAGGCCCCGGGGGAGTATTAAGTACTTACCTAATACGCCAGTTTCTGTGATATGCAAAGTGATGGTTACCAAATCAGTTGTGGTCTTAATCCTTGCCTGAGGAAACTCAGGGCTGAGGGTGGTGGAGATCTGTATGTGCCAAAAATATGACTTCAGCTTCTCATTCTGGAGGGCTTAGGTCATCTGCAAACCTGTAGGCTCATATAAATTAGCTCAGCTTTCATTTGGAAAAGAAAATTACGCTTAGGGCTGAAGTTTTTAAAGTGATTTTTTAAAACTTGACTTTAGATGACATCTGACATCTGCATCTCATCTTGATGACTTGATCTTGGGCTCAGAGCTTTGAGTGCCTCAGTAAATGAGAACTGATGAGTGAAATGCTTTTTGTTACACCGCTCTCCCCTCATCCTTGGACAAGATCAGGTTTTTTATAGAGCTTGCCTGGTAAATTCTCTGAATTCTAGGATGAGTAAAATCCTGCCTATGGTGCTGCTCTTTCAAATCGTCTTCTGTGGGGCTGTTGGCAATACCATGAAGGGCAGGATGAATGGAGGAGGTTCTTGCCTTTAGTGTTAGGATTTCCTCAATCTTTGTAACCCTTGTGGGTAAAAAAAAAAAAAAAAAAAAAAAAGGGAGTAAAAGGAGTTCTGATTTCTCAATATTACTAATTAGCATGGAATTAATTTAATAATGTTTTAATACTTCATTTATTTGGCATAGTTGAGGAATGAGAAGCTTCCTATTAAATGAATTATTAAGGGTTCTTACCCTGTTAAGCATTCAAACATGCATTTAATTGTCTTCAAAACTACAGAGCATACTTCTCTATCTTATTAAGCATTTTATAAAAACCACAGTGAAACACCATACTGATAACTCAGCTTCTTCAAAAGAAACCCCAGGTATCACCTTGTGATGGAACGCATTCATGTCCCAGAGCTTCTGCCAAGGTGTCTAGGTTTAGTTAATCCTTCATTAAATGGCCTCATGCTGCTGCTTTTTTGTTTTTTCTTTTTTCCTAAGCTCTGGGGTCTGTTTTTTAAGAAGATTTTTTATGTCTCATTCATGCTGTCAGGTTGTGATCTTTCATTTCTTTCTGCTAATATTAGATCTCTTTTAGCAATCTATTCCCCATACCCCCTCTCCAGTCTGTGGCTTCAGATCTTATGATGGGCTAGACACATAGATCACTAGGCTTTTAAATCTTACACGTACAGAAGCTGAAATATAACGATGTATACCTGAAATTTACACGATGTTATAGACCCATGTGGACTCAATAAAATAAAAAAATAAAAATAATAATAATAAAAAAGAATGATTAGGCACAGAGAGACTCTCCCATGGGTCAAATAGAGGAAATTCAGTAAGTGAAATGTGCTGTATTTGATTTGGCTAGTTTTTAAAATTCTGGGCTTTTTTTCTGTTGTGAGTAATTGAAGATACTAGACAGGTGAACTCTATAGAAGTGGTGTTCTTTCATTCTATCTAAATGCTCAAAGCAAAGAATACAATTCTAGAATGAATTCCTATTTTCTATTTTTTCAGGCTGTGGGACAATGATGATGAGACAGAGAGACAGAGAGAGAGAATGAACATTTCAGGGCTTCATCACAGGCCCAGGGCTCAATTTTCTTCTTTCAGAAATCTGATTTCTTAGTTCATCCGGAGGTTATCAGACTGTAAAATAAATTACACAAACTGTGTTAGTTTCTTATTGCTGCTGTAACAAATGACCACAAACTTAGTGACTTAAAAACATAAATTTATTAATTTTACAGTCTGGAGGTCAGAAGTCCAAAATCGGTCTCACTGGGCTAAAGTCTGGATGTCTGCAGGGCTGGATCCTTCTAGAGGCTCTAGGAGAGAATATATTTCCTCGCCTTTTCCAGCTTCCAGAGGCTGCCTGCATTCCTTGTCTCATGGCCCCTTCCTCCATCTACCAAGCCAGCCTTGTAGCATCTTCAATCCTCTCTGACTCTCTGACCTCTGCTTCTCCCATTACTTTTCTGACGCTGGCCTCCTGTCTCTTCTTGTAAGGAGTATTGTGTTTATGTTGAACCTGCCCAGATAATCCAGAATAATCTCCCCATCTCAAGATCATTCCATTAACCACTTCTGCCACGTAAGGGAACATAGTCACAGGCTCTGGGATTAGCACATGGGCATCTTTGATGAGAAGAGAGGGGAGCATTATTGAGCCTAGCACGCTGAACTCACAATATGCTGATTTAAACACAAGAATGGCAATTTATAATTTACAATTTTCAGATATCTAGTAGGATAACTGGAATTATCTTTTTGCTGAGGACACTTTCTTCTGCCAGGGCATTGTCATGTGAGGAGACCAAATAATAGGAGCTTGCTTGGCAAGCATAGAATTATACCAATGGATATTGTCAAGAACCTATGGTAGTTTGATAAATCATTCCTTTGTAACCTACAAATATTTCTACCCAGCTGGCAGAACTCGCCGTTAGAATTGCTTTTTTGAATAGTTCTTGAGTTTGATACCCTGACAAATTCAAGCTCCTTTGTTCTCCTTTCACTAGATCCCATGGAATCTATAACTTGCTGTTATAATAATGTCTCCTAAGGAAAAAATAATGTGATGCACCTGTGTTAAAGTTAACTTTAATCTACACCCTAGAGGCAGTTGAAATACTTCAGTCAGAATCCACATTCTAGGGTGAATAGTTAGCCTTTAAAGTATCATCATGGGGAACCAACTCTTTCTTTACTTACTACTTCAAATCTCTGGAAATCTATGCTAACAGATTTAATAAATAGCAACTGGGATGCAGGAAATCATTTTTCACTGTGTAGTGAGTCATTTTCAAGTGAAATATTGACTGGGTCCCAGTGTCTTTAGTGTGCAAGGCATAGGGAACCAGAAAGCCCAGTGGGCTGCCATGGTCAGTATAGAGCTCAAGATCTAGAACCATCTTAGTCGTGCATCATTCTTCTTCGTGGAGGACGACGCATCTCACCAGGACCTGGATGGTCCTGCCTGCAAAATATCCTTTTATTGGTCTGAGAGTGAAACTGTCGTGTAAGGTGCTTATCAGAGTGCCCGAGGACAGGGAGAGGAATTTCCTGAGCTATGAGAATAGGTCTCATGACTGTCACCTGCTTGCTAGTAAATATTCCTACATTTGTCAGAAATTGGACTAAGACTTGCCTCCTTTCCAATCTGCCACCTGGTATTGACCTTCGAGAGAAAGGGCCTATAATTCTGTGTCCGGAAGGATGGGTTAGTAGGTCCTAGATTTTCCAGCTTTAGCAAGCACAGTGTCACCCAGAGAGCTGGTTAAAACACAGCTGGCTGGGCCCCAACCCCTGAGTTTCTGAGTCAGTAGGTCTTGGGTAGAGTTGAGAATTTGCATGACTCACAAGGTCCCAGCTAATGAGGCTGCAGCTGGCTGGGGACTACCTTTGAGATCCACTGGGCTGGTTTTGCTGTGGCTTAAAATAACAGAGGTTTATTTCTTGCTCACACTAAATGCCTGCCGTGGGCCAGTCGGAGGCTCTGCTCTGCAGCACTGCTGATCTCACTTTGCTAGCCCGGCTGATGGAGCATTACTGCTTGTGGTGTATATGTGAAAGAGGCCTGGCAGGCATCACGCTAGCCATTAAAAGACTCCTCACAACTCATTGGCTAGGGCTGGTCACATGACTTATCCCACCACATGAATGCCAGGAAGCACAATTCTACCTTGTGTCCCAGAGGAGGGTATCTGAATGTTTGTGAAATAGCCCTAATGATTACCACAAGTACTACCCAAATTTAACTGAAAGAACTTGGTGACAGCTGAGCTGTCAAACTGGTTTAAGTTAGTTCCCAATACTTGGGCATGATATAGCTGATGCCATCATGGCCCCGTTGACCTTGGTTATTGTTTAATCTTTTCAAGTAGGACTGGAAATTATACTACCTCATTGGTGTCATTCTTACAGAGCATCTCTAACTCGGATCCGTCTTAGGTACATGTTAATCCATCTTTTCCCCCCTACCCCCTTTTTTAATTCTTAGATTCTACTGCAGACATAATCTTTTCTGACTTTCTCTTTAAATTTCAGAAACAGACTTGGCTTCAGAGGCCTGCTGCCCTGATGTGCTGACTACAACATATGAGAACAAAGCCTGAGAATTCGGGTCATCAGCAATCCCTACTTCGTGGCCCTCCGTCCCTTCCCCCCCTTTCCTCTCTCTCTTCCTTCCTCATGCAGTTTGCCATGAATTTGTAACCGAAAGTTCGGTCTCTGAACCCGATGCCAATCCAAATAACGAGAACAGAGTCTTGAGTGGAAGAGGAAAGGTTTTTACTATGCCAGGCACAGGGAGCAAAGCAAGGGCTCATGCCTCAGAAATTCCTAGCTCCCCATGAGGAATGGGTAGGGATTTTTATTTGGGGTTTTGGGTAGGGGAGGCGGGAACATGTAGCTCGTGCAGCTCTGTGCTTTCCCACCAGCCTGCGTTTGGCCTTGAGAGGCTGCTTGCAGCAAGGCAGGGGGAGGGTGAGATAGGAGGATAGCAGGTGGGCGTCCTTTGCCCGTTGTCTCATCTTCTTGTTTGAGGCAGGTTCGAGCGCTGGGAGTCGAGGAGTTGAGGTCTGGGAAGCCTCCGCTCCTTGATACTCTTGAGACAGGGGCTTTGCTGGCAAACTCGAAGACACATGATTAGCTAAACTTTAGTGTGCCTTCAACTCCAGGCCACCTGGGCTTTTAACAATTTGTAACTCCCATTTAGTTGTAAAGCTCAAAGAGTCCAAGTTTAAAGAAACAGGTATTTACATATGAGTGGAGCTAGAGAAGCAGGAAAGGGGGTGGTGGGTTTTAGTTTTAACCCCATATACGCTGGGTTCAGTGTGGGGGAACTGATATCAGGGCTGATGTTAAGAGCCTGTAACAAGTTTAACCATCTATGAAACTGCCACAACATAACGCACAATTTAAGTATCAACTTCAATTTTGGCTTTGAAATTATTTCTCAAGACTCCTCTCTAAGAAGTCACTTCAACAAATATTTCTGTTAGACACTGCCCTCTTACAGGTTCTTAAGTTCTTTCTAGCCAGCCAGAGAGAGTAGTTACATCTTCACCAAAGGACAAACTGTGAGGGAAAATGACAGAGCAGGGACTGCTCGTTTTGCATTCTTCGGTTCAATCACTTCGGTTCATTAGGGAAATAAAACTGTCAGCACAATATCTCTGGGTAGGAGGACATGGGTAGGGTATCTGACTCAAAGGCTTGCCCAAGGCTAAAGCCACCATGTAAGCTTTAATTAACTGGGAGAGTCAGGGGCAGGTGCTGTATCAAGGAACACTATTCATATTGTTAATTTTTTATGTGAATATAGGGAAACTCCTGGATGCATTGTTTCATAATTAATTTTCTTATAAGTTATGAATGTCCTAGATATCCCCTAAAGGAGGGCTGGAGACATCAATTCTTTTAATGCCTTTTAGTTTTATAGGTTCTTCCTGTAGCCATCTGTTGATGGCTGCAATTGAGTTTCGCTTTCTTCTGTGGCTTTATGGAGCCTAGAATCGCTCTCCTTTTAAGATAGAAATGGTTAATGATCACTACCATGGCTTTGAGAATAGTTTAATTTCCTTTGATGCGTGTTAGGCAGTAGGCTGATGGAAAATGAACAAAACTTGTGATTGCTTTGGGGTTTCTGATATTTAAATCAATTATTGCAGGAAATGTACAAGTATTTGCCAATCAAATAAATGTTTGCCTTTTTTTTTAGGTGAGGTTATCGTGGCAATTGGTTTTAACAAGTCAAAGTGTTTTGATTTATGCAAAATGTTCTACATATTCCAATATTTTGTTCTCTTAAAAGTTGAATTCGTTTGCCCACCTATTGCCAACATTGACATTTTTATTATCCCTTACCACAAATCTTCAAATGGGAACAGGTAGGACCGAGCTATTTGTGTTTGCCCCACGGCTCAGAAATAAGGCTGATAAGACCATTTGCTGTTGAACCAGATTTTCAGGCAGGACAGAATTTCCAGAATTCATCAGAAGCCCTGGGCGATGCTGAACTCAACCAAGGGGGTGAGAGGGATGGGGAGAGCTCAGTGGTGCAGAGAAGCAAGTTTCCCTTAGAGACAACTTTTGTAAAATGAGGTTAAGAAGAGAACCTACCTCATAGGATATGAGAAGATTAAATGATACAATATGCAAATAACATGAAGAGTAAGTACCTGGCAGAGAGTAAACACTTAGTAAACAAATAGTCAAGCAGCAAGAGTACATTGTTGTCCTCCCAGTTGTAAGATACTGTTGGGCTCTCAAAGAAGCGCAAGACGAAGTCTTCTCTAAAAGGATTCAAAACAATTGGCAAGATGAATTGTAAGTGAGTGATGACTTGAAAAATATATGAGAGAAAGAAATCTTATCAGTTCCCAAATAAGTATTGCAGAGCATGCGCATCAGTGGAATTCAGGAGAGGGAGAAGTGCTCTGGAGTGAATGGTCTGGAAGGCTTCATGCAGAGCAATCATTTGGATGGGGACACAAAGAGTTGGTGGAGGTGAAGGTGGGGAGGAGATGGAAAAGGGAGCATGAGTATTAGTAGAGGGATTAATAAGACTAAAGCACAGAGTCAAGAAAGTGCAAGATGTGCTTGAGGAATACTAAGTAACTTAGTTTGTTGGCAGGAAAGTACTTTACTGGTGAATATTTAGTAAGAAAAAAATGTGTCAGAGTCATTTTTGGGAGAAAACGTTGGCATATGTACATTTTTGCTGGAACCATCTTGTAAGTGAGGTTTGAAGATATATATCCTAACATTTTAGTTAGGAGTACATATTTGATTCTTCACAATGGTCATAATATGATCTATTTATAAATATAAAGCCATGGGCATATGTCAAACTCCCCACAGAGAACCCCTTCACACCTTCTCTCACCGTTGTTTAAATGACATTCGAAGCTAATCAGATATCATACAGTATTTATCTGTTTTGATAGATTGCTTATTCTTGGCACTGTCCATTTTAGGCCCATGGGATGTACTTATTGACCTGACGATAGAACATATTCAGTCTTGGATCAATAGATAAGTGCTTATATCATATTAAATTTAGTTATCTGTTAAAATATATCTGCTGTTGTCACAGCTTATCATTTTTTGGGAGTGCTAATGCTAAAATAGATTGGACAACTCAAATAATTTGCGTATTCTTTACTTTGTCACATCTTTCACTGAGCCCCTCAAAATAACTAAAATAACTTTTTACCTTCAGTGTGGAATTATTTTATGTAGTCTGACTGTTATAATAAAGTAGCTCAAGGAGCATATATTACCCAAGTATCAAAGTTGATGCTTTGCAAGATTAGAATATTTCCTTCATAAAACATCCAACTAAACTCAGCTCTGAGAGACATGTTTTTGATGACAAATGCTGCATCTTTTAAGATTTTTTCTTAGTGACCTTGATCAAGAGTAAGAAGGGTAAAGGAAAGGATGAAAGAAGGACAGGAAGGAGGAATGCAATCCAGTGAGACTAAATTTGGGTTGATAAAATCTTCTAGATGTGTAGGAATTTTTTTTCATTTTTTCAACACTTTATTATGGAAAAATTTAAACCTACAGTAAGTTTGAAAGCATTTTAAGTAAACATTCGTATACCCACCACCTAGATTGTACCATTAACGTTTTACTATGCTTGCCTTATCTCATATATATCCATCCCTCTAGCCTAGATGTGTACAGAATTTAATTCTAACTGTGCAAGAAACAACTAAATCAACTTGAGACAGCCAGAGTTCCAGTTGGTTAGGTCTATGCTACCTGTGTTCCTGTTTCTGTAGCGTCTGCCATCACTTTCAAGTACAATCAATGGGACAGATTAGAAGACTCATTCAGTTTATCAAAAAATTGTTCTTGAGTATTTAATGATGTTCCCAAAATAATTCTGTGGAGCTGTGCTGGCTCGCTGCATAATAATCATCTGCGTGAGTTTGCTAACTTGATGTTCTCCTGGATTTTACTCCCCAAAATTCTTAGTCAATAAATTTGACACGGGGACTTGAAATCTGCATTTTTTTAGAAGGCTTTTTAAAAGTATCAAAGATGATTTTGATATGTGGTTGGATTTTGAAACCATTGACCTTGACACCACCAAAGAACTGTATCTTATGGTATTTGGATAAGGCAAGAAATTTTGGGGAAAAGTCAATAATACAACATATAACCAACCATACAGTTCTGTGGTTTACATTCTAAGTGCTAGAGACTTTCAGAGAATGGAAAGACTAGTGTAGAGTAGAAAACTGGTTGAAGTTTCAAGGAGGACAAGAGGCTTCAACTGAGTCTATGACAGTCAGGAGAATCTAAAGAAGTCAAGAAAGTGGAACAGGTGATCCAAGCCTGGAAAACACATGAGGGAGTGTCGCCATGAACTAATGGGAGTGAAATGTCTGTGCTGAGCAGATATGGGGTTGGTGGGTTTTGGAGGGTATCACATGCTAGAGAGGTAGAAAATGTAAATTCCTGAAAAAATTTCAAAAACTAGCCTTGAAGATTTCCAGCCCCTTGTCTAGCAGTAAATGACACACTGACCATAAGTTGTAACTTTATGTTGTGGTTTCTGGTGGGCACAGAGTCACACACACTCAAGACAAAGTTTAATGGAGCCCAGAGCAAACCATTCTCCTCCTAGGAGGAGGCATTTTATATTCTGATTGTTTATGCCCTCCCGGGTTTTAGCTATCTGCCAGTTTGAGCTGCTGAGCCCTTCGAGGTCTTTTTCTCACTTTGGTATTGATTTCCTGATTTCCAAAACCTCGTTTGGCTCATAGCAAACATGATATTGAGATTTCTTCCCATTTGTACCCATCTCCAAGACCTCTGGCTCCCATTAATTCCCTATTTTGTTGTTGTTTTGTGTTTTTTACTTTCTGGCCCCCAGTGTCAACCTTGACAACTGAGGCCATGACATCCTTGGATGATGCATCACTGTCTTGGACCCCTCTGGGCCCTTGATTTATTTATGGGACCATGGAATCTGTATTAGTTATTGATTACCCCTAAACTTAGCTTTTTAAAACAAGAAAACATTTCTGATTTCACAGTTTGTGAGGGTCAGAGATCCAGGAGTGGCTTAGTTGGGGAGGTTTGGCTCAGGGTTCTCATGAGGTTGTAGCCACGGTGTTGGCCAGGGCTGCAGTCCTCTCAGGACTTGACTAGGGTCAAAGGAGCTGCATCCAACCTCACTGATGTGGCTTCAACAGTCCCTTGTTCCTCACTGGCTTTCTCTGGAGCCAGTAGTATCCCAGAATGTAGGCCTGTGAGCCAGAAAGCACTTAAGATGGAAGCTGCAATCTTTTATAATTGAATATCAGAAGTGAGAGCCCATCACTCTGCTGTATATTATTTGTCACATAGACCAACCCTGGTACAATGTAAGAGGGTACTATAAAAGATATAACTATTAGGAGGTAAGGATCATTGGGGGCCACCACGGAGCCTGGCCACTATGGGAACTTTTGCCCAACTTGGTTGTTCAACACTCTCCCAGCCCCATGCCTAACTAAATGCTTCCTACATCTACATTGCTCCAACATGACACAGGAAAGACACTGAGCACATTTTCTGGAAAGCATCAGTATGTTGATTGAATGCCTTTTGTGTACCAAATTCCATAAGTGCGCACCATGCGGGACTCTGAAACATAGGAGGCAAGTTCTTAGCCTCAAGACCTTTATGATACAGTTGAGAAAACAGAGCATACACTTGGGTATTTAGAACCTTTCTCATGGAAAACTATAGAAACTGAACTCAACCATAGCTTAGGTAAGAAGGAGATTTCCTGAAAGACCTGTGTAGCTAAAGGAAGGGCAGGGCTGTGGACACAGCTGGACGTAAGGCACAAATCCCACCAGGCTCTTCCCTCCCATTTCTTATTTCTGTTTCTCTGCATTGGCCTCATTCACTCAGACTGGCTTCTTTCACATGGCAACCACCAAGGTTTCTGGCAGCTCTTGGTCTCCTTCTTACAGCTGTACTATGTAGAAATTAATGTTTGCATGTAGTTCAAAATTCTGGGAAGGGCTGTGGTTGGTTCAGCCTGATTCCTGGACCAAACGATATCCATCCATTCTTTTGTCTAACCCTCCTCAGGCATTGACACTGTGGCAGACATTGGGGTGGATGCTGGAATTGAAAAACAAAACAAAAAAACAGATTTCCTGCTAAAGATATGGCAGGGGGGCAGGAGGGTTAAGGAACGCCCTTGTGGGCCTGAAACAACCCCAATTTGAAGACCCTGCCTGCAAGCATTACCACATGATAGGGGAGGACGGTGAGAGTTGGGGTGAGCCTGTAGATTGTGCAGGGCAGGCTGAGTATCATTTCTATTCTGTTTCAAAATTCTGTTCTTTTCCTCTATCCTTTTATTTAGTTGGGTCTACCAGCTTCTGTCTAGGCTGCTTCTTTCAGACGCCAGTTCCATGCCTACGAAGCTCTTCCTCAGCTGTGTTCTGAGTAGCACCTAGCTTGCTGAAAAGCACTAGGTTTCTAACAAGTCATGATAGTTTCTGACAGCATCTTTCTTTTGAAGGAAAATGTGAGAAAGCAGAGGGGATAAAAATGTCTTTGTTTCCACTGAAGCACAGTCAGAATGAATAATTAAGAAATTGATACTGAATTCAGCAGCATTATCTGAGCCGTTAGTCAAAAGAAGGTGGGTGATGGTGTGGGTGTGTTTGTATTTCCGGAAGACAGGTGGAAGTTCTTGAATCTCTGTTTCTGTTAATGGCTTCATCCCCCTGGATGATGAGGGCAAAATTCTCATCTGGATGAGTAGAACCGTTTTTCCAAAATGACACACTTAGAGCAAATACATGGCTGCTCAAATGGTGTGATTTCAGGAAAGAGATAGGGTTCTAACTCCAGAATAACATCCTCAACTCCATGTTCAATATCAAAATGCCTTGTCAGAGAGAGAAAATATTTTATTCTATAGTTAGAGAAAGAGTTAGACACAAATATTTCTGGAAGAGTTAGGACACACATAAATTCACATTAAAATGTTAATAAATCATATCAAATGCTTTCCTGGTTTATTATTTTTTTATTGGATGAGACATATGCATGTGTGTGTGTGAATTAGGTTAGGGACATGGACCTCAAACTCTGCCTAATGCACAGTTTTTCCTGGAGCGGATTATGATATTAAATTCTCATTCTACTTCACGCCACATACAATTTATGTTTTTGAATAGGAATTCTGTCTGCAAAACAATAACATAGAGTCAGACATTGGACTCTCTCGGAATATTTATGTCTTCGACTATTTATTTTACAATTTGTCTGGATATTAGCATTCTATGAGTCTAGTTCTCTCAAAATTCTTTTCAACAGGCACATATGAGTTAACTTTTTTTCTCTTAAATATCTTGCTGAGGAGCAAAGTTCAACATTCCTTTCCCAATGTGATATCTTTCACTAGAGCGTTATCCCCTCCAAATGACAACATTTGGATAGAGTTCAAATCAGATAGGCCTGTTATTTATTTAAGGCCCTTTAAGAACACAGCCAATTAGAGACTGTTGAATAATACTCGCATCACTGAGGTTTCCTAGAAAGGGCTCAGTAATGGAGTTTTAGAGCTCCTGTTACAAAGCATGGCGGGTTGCCTATTTTTCAAGGGATGTTTATTTTTGGAAATCTGTGATTCTCTTGTTAGCCTCACACTCCTTTGACTGTAGGTGTTTTAAAGAAATCTGAGCCCTTGTCAGGCTATTTCTATAAAACCACCTACTTTTTTCTCTCATAGGTTGCTTTTGAGAAGGAATTCAGTAAAAATAGGCTTCATAAAACTGTACTGTGCTTGATTCGACTGACTTCATGTAGAGAGTTCATCAAATTTCTGTTAATAAATGACTTAATTCACTTATTCAGCAAATATTTATTGAGGGTTTACGATTAGTCAAGTGTCACAGTCAATGTTCTAGATAGTTCTCTACTCTTATTTGACTATACTCAAATAGACGATGAACATACATATGAATAAGAACATACAAGCTCCAATGAACATCAGACAACAGGCAAGTGCCAGGCTCAGAACGCCCCCCAGGTGATTGGCTAGGCACTCACAGGGTCAGCACCTTAGTTGAGGGGGCTAGAGATAGTCCCTTTTAGGAGGGGTCATTTAGGCAAGGTCTGTGTGACCAGAAGGAGTTAGGCTTGTGAAGACCTAAGGAAGAGCATTCAGGGCAGAGAAAAGAGTTGCTCTAAAGGCCCCAAAGTGGGAACAGGCTTGGCATGTTGGAGGGTTAGAAAGAAGGTGTGTGTCACAAAGCTCACGCAGAGAGGTTCAGAGAAGAGGGCGGGGTCTGGATCAGGGACAACTGTGTAGTCAGGGGAAGGCATTTAGATTTCATTTTAAGTGCACTGGAAAGCCATTGGAGAGTTGTAAGCAGAGGGATGACATGATACAATTTAATTTTTTTTATGGAAAATGGATTATTGGAAACAAGAGTGGAAGTAGGGAGATCAATTAGAAGGGAATTATAGTAGGCTAGGCCAGCGGCTCCAACGCAAAGTACACATAGCACAGAGAGTGTGTGGGATAATCTCTTAGGGTTGGAGAAAGAAAATATACATTTATATATTTTTATATATATACATACACATATATGTGCATATACATATGTGTATATATTTAAATTTTTTCTTTAAAACTTTCTGTTTCTATATTATAATATGCATAACATATGGAAACCATAATACATATATTATTCATAAATAAATCAACATACATAACTGGGGTGTGTGTGTTCAAAAATATTTTACTGACGAGTAATTCAAAAGTTGTGGAAGTCTCCGGTTTAGGTGTCAGAGGATGGTGACTTGGATTTGGCAGTAATAGTGAGGATGGAGAGAAGCAGATGCACTTGGGACAAGATTTGAAGGTCAAAAGAACAAGACTTATTGATGAGTTGGGTTGTGCTAGACACAGTGTGGGGCCATGAGAACACATACGGTTGGAGACCAACCCAGTCCTCAGGGAGCCTTGCAGCCCTGTAGCATTTTCTTGACTGAGGACTGAAGATGCAACAATTTTTAAGTTTTTGTTCATTTTCCACTTTCATACACTTTATGACTCACGGTTCTTCAGGAGAAAATAAATTTCGCTTCACTTCAGGGCGAAACAATCATATTGTTACTACAATGAAATAAATTCCAAATGGCTGACTAATAATTGAACTTTTGGAATGTAATCTGTATTTACTTTGGAGACCATCTTTTAGTATATAAATGCACGAATGTGTCCTTCAGTTAGCTGCTGAAAGCATACTGTACTCCATATATCCTGGGGGGAAGAACACAAAAGTTTTTCTAAGAAACAGGAGAATTTAAGCAGTTAAGCAAGTAGTTAAAGCAGGTTTTCTTGTTATTATTATTCCAGTAAGGAGACTCACATTCTAGTAGATTAAAGTCAGTTTTACTAAAGACATAAAGTCATTATTTTCTAATAAAAAGCACAAGACAAACTACTCTTCCATTTTGTTGCTGTTGTTGTTGGGAGGAAACTAAAATGTGCTTCTGTGTTTTGGTCCTCAATGTTTGGAAAGCCGCAGACACAAGACTCCTGCATTCTAACAACTGAAAATCAACCTAAGGAAATTGACACATAGCCGCAAAAGGACTTAAGACTCAGTGAATTGATGGTTAGAAGCCAAGAGGAGGTGTCTTCATTTCACCTGACAAATGCTGTTTGTCTGTAGCCTGATTCTAAGAACCACAGCAGAATGTTAGTATTGCAGTTTGGGTAAAAAGATGAAAGGATAGGTTGAAATGTAAAATCTTCAGCTGTTGGGCAGTGGTCACGGTTTCTGACTGTCTCACGCGTTGTGAACACTCTTATGTCTGGAGAATTCCCCACCTGTCAACTTTTTATTGCTGCTATAAAAAAATTATCACAAACTTAGTGGCTTGAAAAACACAAATGTATTGTCTTATAGTTCTGGAGATCAGAAGTCCAAGATCAGTCTGTCTGGTTTAAGACCAAGGTATTGGCAAGGCTGTGTTTCTTCTGGAGTCTCTAGAATCGGTTTCTTTCCTCTTTTAGCTTCTAGAGGCTGCCTATATTCCTTAGCCTGTGGCCCGATCCTCCATCTTCAAAGCCAGCAGCATGAGATCTTCAAATCTCTCTCTCTGTTCTCTGCCTCTGCCCTCACACCTCCTTCACTCTTACTCTGACTCCTTGCCTTCTCCCATAGGACTCATGTGGTTAGATATGGCCCATCTGCATAATCCAGGATAGTTTCTCCATCTCGAGATCCTTAATCACCTCTGCAAAGTCCCTTTTGCCATGTAAGGTAGTGCATTCACAGGTTCTGGGGATTGGAATATGGACATCTTGGAGGGCCGTGATCTGTGTACCACATCATCTTTCAGGCCAGAAGCTGGACTTTTATCCAGAAGCTCACTTTCCCAGCATCCTTTGTCAGGGTGGTGAGTGAGGCACTCACCTCAGAGGACAAATTTAAGATCGCAACAAAAAACTCATCAATCAAGATAAATATTTTAATGCAATATTTAAAAACATTCAAAAAATCCATGATGGACAAAATTTCCAATAAAGACAGGACTAGTATTACAGATTTTTCCTTTGGCTCTCAAATGGCTAGGCATGTCAGTATCCATGTGACCTAGACTGTACCAATGAGGTGCACCACGCTAGACTTGGATTTAGGCGAGCAACCAAAGGGAGCAGGGGCCTTGCGTGTAGTTTTCATGCTGGCTTGTTGGGAAGCTGGCAATGAAGAGAGCAGAAGTGGAGAGCATGGCTGGCCTCAGACGCCTGGCCCTCTGTGCTGGGGCCCTTGCTTCCGGACAGTGTCAGTGGCCTCTGGTCACTTATGTGTGTCACTTAGGTTTGTGGCTGATCCCATAGCCAACCCATTAACCTGTTCTCTGACTCATTTGAAGATTCTGAAAGCTACCTACTATCCTTGACGAAATCCCTTTTCTGCTTAAATAGCCAATTTGCTGTTGTTAGCAACTAACAACCCTGAATAATGTAATTTATCACAATAAGGACTGTCTAATTTGGTTGGGATAGCCAAGCGGAAGCCACAGGCATGCATCAGTGTTTAAAGAGCAGCACGGCGGTGCCCTAGTCAAGGAAATAAAGTATGCATACCTCATCTAAAAACCTGATCCTAATAGTCTCTAGAATCTAAAAATAAAATCACACTTCTCAGTTCCTCACCTGGATACTTCCCCAGTTCCAAATTAGGAGCTGATTCAGGGCTTTATTAGTAATAAGATGATATTGACTTTTTCTTAGCTCTCTGAATAACAGGTGACTCCTGTTGGAACCATCTAAGAGATGCTGGGAGGTCCTTTCTGGTGTGAGCCTTCCCCCCCCCGCTCCCTCTCTCTCTCAGTGTTCTAATAAAGAAGTAGAATTGTTTGTGGTTTCAAATTTCCAGACCTTAACCTCTGTTCTTAACTTAGTTGGTTTTTCTTTGCAGAGTCAAAGATGGCATTATGACAGTTCACTCCAAAATTCTCAGAGGATACCCAGCTTGTGCAGCTCCACTTTTTTCTTTTCAGATTCTTTTTTTTTTTTTAAGTATGCTTTTTGGTGAGGAAGATTGGCCCTGAGCTAACATCTGTTGCCAATCTTCCTCTCTCTCTTTTTTTTTTCTTTCCAAAGCCCCAGTACATAGTTGTGTATCCTAGTTGTAATTCCTTTTAGTTCTTCTATGTGGGCTGACACCACAGCATGGCTTGATGAGCCTGGTGTGTAGGTCTGTGCCCAGCACCTGAACCAGCGAACCCCGGGCCACTGCAGCGGAGTGCGTGAACTTAACTGCTATGCCACTAGGCTGAGCCCCAGCTTCTTTTGTTAACAGCTTTTTTGTCTTTTTGCCCAAACCTATTTAAGTGAATTGACTACCTATTACCATCAACTATGCACTCAGAAGATAATTCTTTTAATCATAATAAGAGACTGATTATTGGTATCACATCACAGATCTGTGTTTGGTAGAAAATAGGTAAAAAATAAGCGACTGTTGAGATGACTACTCAAGGGAGTTGAGGTGAACTAGGCTGTCGACTGCTTTTCCGGACGTTTGGACGGCGTGCCGTGACATCTCGGCAAGCTTTAGAGTGGTGAACTTGACTAAACCAGCGGTCAGGCTCCAGTGGTTAGTAAACTCATCTTTCGTGAACTGAAAGTGTAGTTTTGATGTGCAAAACCAAGGGTCCTCCAGCAGTTCTCTGCTGCTAACTTTTCCTATTCCCTTATTTCTCCCCAAACCCTTCACCCTGCAATTACCAAAGTTTAGGGTGGTTTATGACAGGTTGACAAATAGGACAATATCATCTATGACTGGTGACCAATCATTGCCCATCCACACTGAAGGGATGTGAGAAGTACCTTTTCTTTGATCTCTCTCTCTCTTTCTTTTTTTGGGGGGGGGGGAAGTTTAGCCCTGAGTTAACTACTGCCAGTCCTCCTCTTTTTGCTGAGGAAGACTGGCCCTGAGCTAACATCCGTGCCCATCTTCCTCTGCTTTCTATGTGGGATGCCTACCACAGCATGGCTTGATAAGTGGTGCCATGTCTGCACCCGGGATCCAAACCGGCAAACCCCGGGCCACAGAGAAGTGGAACATGCGAACTTAACCACTGTGCCACCGAGCTGGCCCCTCTTTGATCTCTTTCAGGTGAAACCAGTGCACGTTAATTTGTTGGGTACTGATACAAGGCCCAAAATTGTCATAGGTATTACCAGAGATAAAAGAAACAACTCCAAGCCTTGCCCTCTAGAAACTTAAAATCTAACTGGAGAGTGGACATTTTTACTTAAGAAAAAAGTGGAAGAAGATACAACAATGTGTGGAATCAAGTGCAAAATTGTGGGGTATAGGCCATGCCATACATAAATTAGGAGTTCAGACAAGGGACAGATAAAGCCGGCCAGAGGGAGCCGTTCGAGAGGGCTCTCCTGAGGGTGATTATGGTGTAGCCTTCTTCCCTACCAGATAAACTTTAGTATTTGGAATATGAATTAAAGAATATGAGAATGAATTAAATTGATATTTAATTGAGGATATGAATTAAAGAAAGCTAGAATTGATATAATAAGAAGTAGGTGGTTATCAGCTTGGGCCCGGTGGCGCAGTGGTTAAGTGCACACGTTCTGCTTTGGCGGCCCAGGGTCCACCAGTTCGGATCCCAGGTGTGGACATGGTACCCCTCATCCAGCCATGCTGTGGCAGGCGTCCCACATGTAAAGTAGAGGAAGATGGGCATGGATGTTAGCTCAGGGCCAGTCTTCCTCAGCAAAAAGAGGAGGATTGGCAAATGTTAGCTCAGGGCTAATCTTCCTCAAAAAAAAAAAAAGGAAAACAAAAACCACTTAAGATAATTCCAACAGAGACGTATGTAATATGAAGGATGAGGGGCTGGTGGTGGTAGTGGTTGAGTTCGCAGGCTCTGCTTTGGTGGCCTGGGGTTCGCTGGTTCAGATCCTGGGTGCAGACCTATGCACCATTTATCAAGGCGTGCTGTGGCAAGTGTCCCACATATAAAATAAAGGAAGACGGGCACAGATGTTAGCTCAGGGCCAATCTTCCTCAAAAAAGAAAAAAAAAAGAAAGAAAGAGGGATGAGATTGTAAAATTGTTGGAGAGGTTGGAGGAGCAGAAAAGGAGGTGATGTTTTCAGAGATCAGGAACTAAAGGGAGCTGCTGCCAGCCCTGTAGCCCTGAACCCATCTGCCCCGAGCTGCCGTGCAGGAGACTGTGGTGGTCTGTTGCTTCAGCCTGGCCCAGGTTCCTTGCTCTTCTTTTTCTCTCTAATCTTGTGTGAGAGCCCCCTGCTGACAGATGCTCCCCGGAGCCCTGCTAGCAAAGGAGTCTGTGAAATGTGGTTTCCAGGCTTCTAGCCCCTGCTAAGAACCAACAGACAATATCTGGCTCAGGAGTGAGATGATGCAAGAGCTGTTTTAGAAAGATTTCTCTGGTAGTGGCTCAAGTTCCATGTCTCTGAGCAATAGAAATGGCAAGCAATAGGACACATTGGAGTATATGAGGCAGCCATTTGGTGTAAATCTAATTGGGCCTGACTTTGTTTTTCTAAAAGGGCCTGACGTGGCCATTGAGCGTGCATTGTATATCTGCTTTAAGCATTTGCTATGTCCCAAAGACAAGAACAAATGGCCTTAAGATAAAGATGCAACTTCCCCCACATTGGCATTTCGTTAAGGACAAGCATCTCTCCCTAGGCTAGGAACTGACAGCTGCACTCACCTGTGACCGCCCAGCTCAAGACAACAGACCTGCCACCCTGCTATGTCCACTGAGACAGCAGACCTACTACCTTCTGTGTCCATCAATTGTTGTGCCGACAGAGCAGTTTCTTGACTGTTGTAAAAGGGACATTTCAATCATATGTGAAACATGCTCTTTGAGGGTATATAACCACTCTGTACACCCCACTTCTTTGGTGCCCTTCCTTCCTTGGGGAGGGAAGGCCCCGGGCTATGCTAGTCCTCAGATCTGGCTCAGCATAAATTCATCCCAAATTTTCATTTATAGATTGGTTCTGGATTGTTTTTGTCGACATTTTCAATAATGCTTTTCTTTACCCCACACTGTATTTCATTGCAACTACCTTTAAGTTTTGTCTTGTTATTTTCTGTCATATTAGCATTATGTGCTTGTTTTCTATGTCTTAGTTTTATCCCCCTAACTGGATTTTTAAAGATTGAGAACATGACTTCTTTTATTAACAAATAAGAATTTTCTGTACAAGGAACAAAATACACTTCAAGATGCTGATGAAAGAGCGGTGAACAAGACGCTCATAATCTGCTCTAAAGGAGCTCACGTTCTTGCAGGAGAATAAAGAAATAAATGCATGTTTAATAACATGTGGTGATAAGTGCTATGAAGAAAAATAAAGTAGGTTAAAGTGATGGCGAAGGACAGTCAGGAGGATGGGGAGAGGCTGTTTGGTACGTGGTGGCCGGGGAAGGATTCTCTGACGAGAGGACCTGTAGGAATGAGAGAGAGGCGGCCGTGTGCATATCGAGGGAAAGAGGTTTCCAGGGGGACAAAACAGGAAAGTTGGAGTTCAGGCAGGGGCTAACGTGGCATGTTTGAGGAATGGCAAGGAGTCCCATGAAGCTGGAGAGAGCACAGGAATGTGGTATGAAATAAGATCAGAGAGTGGTGGGGAGAGTGGGAAAGATCCTATAAGACTTATCTATCTTCTGCATCCCTTACAGAGTCGGCTTTCTTCTGGGAAGAGAACGTTTAACTTCAATCTTCAAACCCAACACCCACCATCCCAAACATTATCTTTTTCCCGTTTGTATTTTATTTTTCGTTCTTCTCTCTGAGATGGGTCTGTAGCTACATTTATTTTTCCCTTTATTAAATTGCAAGGACTGCTTGCTGGAATGATATATAGATTGGTTCTTCCTGTAGGCAGGTTGCCTTAGCAACCAGGCAAATCTTACCCATTTGAGTGAAACCTTATTAATAAAGCAGTCTCATAAGAGACTAATGTTCACATCAGTAAATGTCTGCTATGCTTTTCCTTCATTCCTTAACCATGACAATTCTCGGATTGCTCATTAGGTGCGTGCTGATTGAGTGAACGGCTCCACAGGAGCGGACACTAAGAGAGCCTAATAATAGAATGAGCCTTCGCAGTCACAGCAGATAACCCAAAGTTATCATATTGTTTTGGTTTCTTAGTTCCACCACAGCAAATTCTTATCCATTCCAGGCACAGACATGCAGGTTCCATATTGCACACCTGGCATCTATTTAGGCTGGTCAGCATCCATTACCTAGAAACGTCTGGCAATAATAAAGCAGTGTCTGGAAGGAGGAAGATTGTATCCAGTCTTGCCAACTGCAGTCTATGAATGAACAGGTATGTGAGTCCCTGAAGGGGCAAAACAAAGTGAAATAAATATTTCTCAAACCTTTCAGGTTAAAACTTAAGGCACCTCATACCACTGAAATAAATTATTTAATTCATGGTAAAAACAGGTGTATTAAGATATTTTTGTTATAATGAGTTGTATTTCTTGTCTAAAATATTTATGCGAACTCTAAGGAAGAAGCTTCGTATTACTTCAGAGAAACAATGTATACACACAAATATAGATATATGTGCACATGCATATATAGATGTACACATATATGTATATTTATCTATCTAGCATCTATTTATCTATTGATTGATTGATTGGAATTGGCTTACATGATTCCGGGGGCTGATAAGGCCAAAATTGATAGGGTAGACCAGTAGGCTGGAAATTCTCCTAAGAGTTGATGTTGCAGTCTTGAGTCTGAATTTCGCAGGGCAGCAAGCCAGAAGCAGGCAGGAGTTTTTCTTTTTCCTTCTTCTCCCCCAAACCACCTAGTATGTAGTTGTATATTCTAGTTGTAGGTCCTTCTAGTTGTGCTATGTGGGACGCTGCCTCAGCATGGCCTGATGAGTGGTGCTAGGTCCACACCAAGGATCTGAACGGGTGAAACCCTGGGCTGCTGAAGTGGAGTGCACGAACTTAATGCCTCGGCCACAGGGCAGGCCCCACAGTCAGGATTTTTATGTTACAGTCTTGAGGAGACTGACTGGATGTGGCCCATCACATTATGGAGAGTAATCTACTTTGCTCAAAGTCTACTGATTTAAATGTTAATCGCATCCACAAATACCTTCACAGTGACATCTAGACTGGAGTTTGAGCAAACAACTTGGCACTGGCACCATAGCCTAGCCAAGTGGACACATTAGATTAACCATTACAAACCTCAAAACAAGAGGTTTGATTTTGATAGTTCTGGTTTTCTAAGGGTATTTTTTTTTAAAGATTTTATTTTCTTCCTTTTTCTCCCCAAAGCCCCCCAGTACACAGTTGTATATTTTTCGTTGTGGGTCCTTCTAGTTGTGGCATGTTGGACGCTGCCTCAGCGCGGTCTGATGAGCAGTGCCATGTCCGCGCCCAGGATTCGAACCAACGAAACACTGGGCCGCCTGCAGCGGAGCGTGCGAACTTAACCACTCGGCCATGGGGCCAGCCCCCGGGTATTTTTTTTTTAAAATGTAAGGAATAAAAAAGAAGTGAAACTAGGATGTAAAAGAAATATGTCAGCTAGAATAAAAGTGATTCTAATCATTCTAGCAACTTCCTTATCCTTCATTTTGTTTTTCATTTCCTTAATTATAGAGCTTTTATATGGTAAAACCATTAGGGAAACATATTCTGTAAGCTGATGAATCAGAATTTACTTCATAATTATTTTAGATACTAACATCACTTTAAAAAATAATCTTACAATTTGACAACAGAAATCCTGGATAAAATTAAAATCTGGATAATTTGAGAATTTTTCAGTTGAGATTATTATGACTTTCATTAATGTGATATGATTTGCTTAAAACAAATGATGATTGGTTCTGACAATGAAAGTGTATCAAGGACTAAATGCAGTGAATTAACTGGTCCTGGGATTTGGCCCCACAGGATGTTTCTTTACGGTTTGTGTGATTATAGTTTATGTGTCTTTGCACAATTTTTTGTGATTGTCAGTTTCCGTCATTAGATGATCGTCTCTTGCAAAGAAGGAGTCATGCTTTCCATGTCTTGGTAACATTCTCCCCCATGGGATATAGTCTTTGCTGGTACTGGAACCATAATGATATTGTGGATGTATAAGTCTTGCCACGCTGTGATGGTTAGTTTCATGTGTCAACTTGCCTAGGCTACAGTACCTGGTTATTTAATTGAACGTTGACCAGGTGGTTGATGTGAAAGTATTCTGTAGATGTAGTTAATATCTACAATCAATTGACTTTAAGAAAAAGAGATTATCCTTGATAATATGGATGAGCTTCAACCAATCAGTTGAAGGGCTTAAGGGCAAACACTGAGGTTTCTTGGATGAATAAGTTATACCTCAAGACTGCAAGACAGAAATCCTGCCTGAGTTTCCAGCCTGCCACCTGCCCTATGGATTTCGGACTTACCAGCCTCCGAAATCATGTAAACCAGTTCCTTGAAATAAATCTCTGAAAAAAAATGCATATATATATACACAAACATATTCATACTTATATACGTGTCCTACTAGTTCTGTTTCTCTGGAGAATCCTGAATGATACACACAATAATATTACTTTGTTTGACTCATCCATTTGCATTATTGAACTTGAAATATATCTGTTAAAATTCAGTGTCTATACGACATTTCTTAGTCTAATGAACATAGAAGTCATTTAGGCCATGATGCTGTGGACCTGTTTGTGTAGACTAAACAGTTATTTTACTGGGAATGACTAATGAGCTGGAAAACCTTTTGCAAGTTGGATTAAATGTAGGGTTTATTAAACTAGACAGTATCATCTTATAAAATCATCTTATAACAATCTTACAGTTGTGGGATTCAACCTTGGAAGTATTAATTGGCAAATACTCCTTAGAGTTGAGCATCTATTAAAAAATAGACTAATACAATGTGAATGCCTAAAATCATGAACAACTGCAAATCATATGGATCTCTCTGCAAATGGAAGGACACACGAACTGGGGAGAGGGGTATTGAGAACATTTGTCATGTCAGATGGGAGAAGTCCAAAGCATGTGGTAAGGATCCCTGTACAAAATTTCGGTACCTTAAAAAAAGGATACCAGGTCCTGAGCTTGGTTTAAAAGCAAATATCAGGGAAGGGATGGGGCTTAGTTTTCTGATAAAGGATACTAAGATAGAGAACAGCATGGGTGCTCAGGGTACAGACTAATTAAGGAACCTTCTCAAAATTGTCCTCAATAGATCTGTTTGAGAAGGTGCTGGTTGTAGAGTTCATTCCTGGTACTATTTCAGAAATGCAGACACAAACGTGCAGTTTTAGGAAACTCAGCAAGGAGCCACTTTGTGACAGAAAGCAGAAAACTGGCAACGTGTTTTCTGAAAGTGAATTTTCAGTGAGTGTGTTAAAATATGTGATTTTACAAATTATCACGAGTGCCACAAATCCCACAGTTTGACTACTCAAAGTGTTCTTCTGCTTTCTGGAGTTAACCAATAAAATCTGGGGAGTCTGACGCATGGTTATTTATAAGAAGTCAGGTGAGCTGGGTCAAGACGTACAGGCTTAGAGGGGATGATTTTTGGATGATTTGAGTCAAGCAGATCATATCGACCCTTTTCTGCTGACGCTCCTCTTTAGAAGGTCACCGTCTCTCTCACTGTCACATCCGGTGACTTCATCTGCCATTATTGTCCAGGGCTTTTGCTGCAGTTACCCTTCCAACATCTTACTACATTTCCCTGACCAGTTTTCTTCCTCTACTCTGCTGATTTCTCTCTTTCTCTCACTCTAACTTGCTCAAGTGCGTTCTTCTTTACACAATAAAGTTTTAGAGGGCTGCAAGAAAGGCCTTAGCACCAAAATAAAGTCATTTTTAGGGGATAACTTTTTTCATTGCTCGAAAAACAAATTTCCCAGTCCCAACTTTTTGTACTCTGTCTCTCTTCCTCACCTTTTGTGAGGAAGAAGCTATTTTTAAATCACAATAAAGCATGGAATTATGCTGAGAATCCTTCAAAATTAGCCAGAGAAAGGTTTTTGCTTGTGTTGTAGCTGCCTCACACTGAAGAGTCTGGAAGACTTCTGTTTACTCCCGTGAGAGACAGAGGGGATCCCCAACTCAGAGGAGCTGACCCCCAGGATGGAGTTAGCGACATGGGTTCCAGAGGCCCAGCCTGGAGCAAGTGTCAAGACACACCGGCTGTCTTGAGTAGATCAGAAGGCTGGAAGCAGTGGGAGTGAGACAGACTCTGGGAATACTTCCCGATGCCCACGTGAGCCCCACTGTGTAGAGACTAAAGGTGTCTTTGGAAAAAGATTGAAATGCATTCACACATCCTTCACACTTTGCATGTTTGTAAATGGCCGGTTTTTCTCCTGGGAGAGGATTGTGCCTACCTGCTCTTCCCACTAACTCGAGGCCAGTAGAGATCTCTCTGTGACCATGTAGCACTGTGTTTTGTTTGTGGAATGCCCTTGAGATGTGGCGGTTGTTACAATCTCTATTCATCTGCAGTTTCACCAAAGCATCACCCCTATATTTCTAACTGCCTTCTGGAGGTATAACTTAGATATCCTCATGTTTAAAGAAACCCAAACTGCCCCAAACTGTACGTGTCCTTCCCCCTGTCCCTATTGTGTCTCGTGTCTCTGATTCTCAAAGGCATCACTATTCTTCCAATCAAGAGGCTTGGGGATGTGGAATTCTCTTTGACTCTTCTTTGTGTCTGATAACTCATATTTGGTCTGCTTCAAGTTCTGTAGCTTGCTTGTATTTTGTATCTATACTTCCTTTTCCATGAACTTTGCCAATGTCCTTATCCAAGGCTTATCTACCTTGCACAACAAGCTTCTAATTGGCTTCTTCCTCTTTCCTCCCTATTCCAAGCTGAATATTTTAGCTAGACTTACTTTCTTGAAAAAATTCCTCTTGACTTGCCATTGCTATTCAAACACTCTTAGTTTATATCCATCTGTCTTGTTTGCAGAGCCCTTAGCTTTCTTATTTGTCCAAAACAACCTCGTCACTGGCATTAGAATGGCCTATGGCCACAGGGACAGACCCTGCTTATTCATCCCTGACTGTCTTTCTCTTTCATCTTCATCCACACCTCTTATCAAGGGTGATCTTAAATTCTTGCAGTCTTCCCTCACTGCTTTGAAACCCAGCAAGCATGTCTTCCTCTGCATTCTCATCGCTAGCACCATTTATCACATGCTTAGCTCATCTTTACATGTTTCCTCTCTAGTACTCATTTATTTTCTATGTAAGCTGAGTATCATGTTAGGCACTGAACATATAGTGGTAGAAGACATAGTCTACCGCCACACGAGAGCAAGGGTTCAAAGGGCAATCTCTCATAACTACTCCAACCTGGAAATAGAGCAGCACATTTCCTTACAGCCACCAAAGAAAGCACGTCACAAAGCATTAGTGAGTAATGTAGATCTTACCAAAGATGTCCAGGGAGATAGAAGGAGAGGGCGGCAATTACACAGCCAGTAATGGCATTGCATTCCTATAAGAACCGAAACAATATCCCTCCCTGTCTCTGTGCTAAACAACATGGGGACCAAACACATTTTCCTGTCCCTGTGTTACCGGGGGTCAGGTACACTTTCCTGCCTGTATGTGAAATAATGCTGAGAACAGGCTGGCAAAACGAAACAAACAAAACAAAACAAAACACAATAACAGAAATCTTAGCTACTTGCCCCAGAAAACACTTGCTCCTGGACGTCAAGACCGTGAACCACTAAGTAGCTTGCTCTCCAGGGCTCTCTCCAAAATCCTCACATCACTGTTCCTATTAATTCATAGCTGTTAACGTGATAAATTCTGGCCAATCCTGACCAGTTCCTCACTTTGCAAGACCTATCTTGAAGTCACTCAGACCTCAAAACTCCATACATATGTCTCCCCAATTTCCCCATTTTGAGACACTGCTAAACTCCGTCAAGCATTGTTCTCCTTTATTACAGGAAGTCTAGTAAATTTAGCTTTGCTTGAGCAACAGATTTTTCTGGTGGCTTTTTGGGAGACGGATGAGGTATCTTTGTTCTCTCTCACATTCCTTCATCTTCCAGGCTTCTCCTAATCCTTCATCCATGTGGCTTCTAAGTGACATCCTACCCCCACTTCCCCTTTCATAGGTAGAGCAATTTAGACCAGCCCAGACTGACTAAGACGTAGGCCCTGGAGGGCCAGCCACCAAGCAGACTTATCTAAGCATTTACCCAACCAGGTGGGTCTCTATTGAGAGAAATTAACATGATTGTCTCCATAAAAATCTTAAATAGTGTAACTCTACCTAGAGTCAGGATGGTGTGGAAGTCTCTGCAGAGTTTTTATTCTTTTTCATTTCTTTCCTCTCTACCTATCTCAGGAGGCTGAAACAGCTGCCTAGCAGCTGCTTAAGAAATAGTTTGAAAGTGTAGAATCAGCAGATGGCAGGAAGAAACGTTCAAAACTCTGACTCTGCCATACTTCCTCTCTTGCAAAGACAGGAGAGTTTGTTGTTTGTGTGCATATAGATTTACATGAGAATTACAGTCCTCCGCAACCAACTTCTCCTGTTTTAACACCATGGCATGTCAACATCTCTGATTTCAAAAAAGGAAAAAAAAAAAAAGAAAGTATATGAGAAAATTAAGAAATTCTTTGGGATTAACCAGTGTTTCTGTGAACCTTTTGGAAGCATGGTGGAATTCTTTAAAGCACAAGTGTGCTTTTAAAATTTCCCTATAAATATAATTTTTAACAACTATGTAACATTCCATCACAGGCACATTTGATTTTTTTTTTTTTTTTTTTTTTACTGTGTCCCTATTGATGGACATTTAGATCATTTATAATGTTTTAGGATTTGGACATTCCTGAGAATAAATTCTTGTCTGCATTCCTTATTGTTTCCTTTCAGGATGAATTTCTGGTTGTAGAGTTATTGGATAAAAAGCTATAGTTGTTTAAAGGGTTTTCACTAGACATTATACGTGGGTTTCCCTTTGGAAATTTGAGATGTCTCTTGTGAGATGGATTAATTTATGGCAGAGAAAAAATATGCAGAGTTAATCATTGGCATTAGCTGCTGGCCGCATTTTTATGGAAACCACGCTTTTGAATATCAGTATGTACCAAGTTGTCTATTTGCTTTTGAACAGCAAACAGACCCAGCGGATGGCAGTCAGGGTCTGTGTGTTTAGGAAGAAGACTTTTGCATTTCAAATGCCAGATTCACGAAATGAAATGCCGTAATTCTCCATCTCTGAGTAGTGCTCTGGGCTTCCTGGAGAATGGAAGTTGTAGGGCCAAGGCCCCTTCCTGGTCTCAGATCGTTCATTTCCACTTAGAAGCATTCTCCTATCTTGGAATAATTTTCTGTGTTTTCTTTTTGTCAGAACACATTGTACTTTTGAAAAGCCAGACCCCCTCTCTCCCCTTCCCTTACGCCATGTTGAGAGTGGTGCATTTTCCTAAATTGCCTAACCAAGCAGAGCAATTAGTGCCCAAGGAGACAGGAGGCTGATGGCCTTGCAGCATGAATGGTTTTCATGGGAACAGTGGAGAATGCACTGCACTGAGCAAGGAAACTTGCCAGCGACCTTGTTTGGTGCTGGCCCTCCTCTTTGGTTTCATAGAAGTTGTTTATGTTTGCTGATGCTCTAATAAACAGTCCTTTTCATGGGACAAATCCTTGAAATAGTTTCATTCCCAACATGAGTCCCTATCGCCAGTGAGACACTATAGCACAGAATTAGCTGAGAGTAATCATGGTCTCTGCCGGTCTCTGGTAAATTAACTCGGCCATCGGGAAGGCCCTGGTATACCACCTCCTGTGAGAAGGTTTTCTTCAACTGCTCAGTCTTCAAATATTCATCAATTGATCAAGTGGGTCAGATCCTGTTTGGAAGCTGGGGAGCAAGTGATAGATGAGACAGACAAGGTCCCATTTCTCATGGAGCTAACAATGTAGTGGGTGTAGTCAGACAATAAACAGATAAATAAACACAAAATGTGTCAGATGCTGATAAGGAGCGCAGAGACTCAGAATAGCCCGCTGTGATGGTGACTCTCCACCTCTGGGTCATCCAGGAAGGCATCTCTGAGCTGAATTCTGAATAATAGCTCAGGATGGCCTGTTTAGAAGAGGGTTGAACATGTCAGGCCAAGGGAGGATAAGTATCAAAGCTCCAAGGCAAGGAAAAGATTGGGAGGTTAGATAAACAGAAAGTTAGAAAGAAGGCCACTTGGAAAGGACTCAGTGAGTAAGGGGTGTGGTACATGGTAAGGTTCCATAGCTGGCAGACCACAGAGGGCCTTGAAAACCAGAGTAAGGTGACTGTATTTTATTCTAAGTGTGATAGGGAGCCAATGGAGGATTTTAAGCAAGGAGTGACATACTGTGATTTATGTTTTTAAAAGCCCACTCTGCTGGTTGAGTATTAAGGAGCCTATTACACAGGAAAATCCAGGAGAGAGGTGAAGATGGATTGGACTGGAATGGCAGTGGTGGAGATGGAGAGTTCTACTGGAATTGGGATATGTATTTGTGCAGTTTTTTTCTAGCAACAGCCAATTCCCCAATACCAGCTGGGTGTCCAACCATTCAATTTAATTCTGACACTAACTATCCAGAATTAGCACAGACCCTACAGGTTAAGGACTCAGTTCTACAAGACTGCCCCCAGTTCAGACACCAGCTGCACGTGACATCTCTAGGCTACCCACACTTCTGCCTGGCTGACTACAAATTTTGGGGTTCCCATGATGCCCCCTCAGCTTCAGTAATTTGCTAGAATGACTCACAGAACTCAGAAAGTGCTATACTTGCTATCATAGTTATTATAAAGGACACAGCCGACAGCTAGATGAGCAGTACCGAGGGTGAAGTCTGGAAGGGTCTCAAGGGCATGAGCCCCTGTCCCTGTGGAGGCAGGATACACCGTCCTCCTGGCACATGGATGCCTTCACCGACCCAGAAGCTTCCTTAGCCTCGTTGTTTCAGAGTTTTTTATCCAAGTTTCATTGCACAGGCGTGATGATTAAATCACTAGCTGTTGGTGATTGAACTCCACCGCCAGCCTCCCTCCAGGTGGTGAAAGTTCACAGCCTCTCATCACAGGCTTGGTTCCTCTGGTGACCAGCCCTCATCCTGAAGCTGGCTAGGGTTCCTGCCAAGAGTCGTCTCATCAGAGCAAACTCAGGTATGGTTGACAGGAGTTTGTTATGAATAACAAAGCACTCCTATCACTCAGGAAATTCCAAGGGTTTTAGGAACTCTGTGCTAGGAATGGGAACAAAGATCAGATATGTATTTTTTATTCTACCGTAGTACTGGAGGTAGAATGCATAGGCTTGGATGTGGGGAATGTGGAAAAAGAAAGTATGGGTGTATTAGCTGGGGTTCCCCAAAGAAATAGAACCAGTAGTATATATATAATATATAGATATAGGGATAGAGATTGCTATATGGCATATACACTATATCTATACACTATACCTATATCTATACTGTATATCTATATACTGTACACTATATTTATATACTACATCTATATATACTGTATGTACTATATCTATGTCGCTATCTCTATTTCTATCAAGAGATTTATTATAAGGAATTGGCTCATGCAATTATGGAGGTTGGGAAATCCAAAATCTACAGTGTGGCCTGGAAGGCTCAAGACCCAAGAGATCTGATGGGGCAGTGCCAGTCCAAAGGCATTCTGTGGCAGAATTTTCTCTTGCTTGGGAAGGCCGCTCTTTTTCCATTGGGGCTTTCAAGTGATTGGATGAGGCCCACCCACCCTATGGAGAGCAATCTGCTTTACCTAAAGTTCATCAATTTAAATGTTAATCGTCCAAAAACATCTTCCAAATTAACATATAAAATTATCCATCACAACAGGTAACTCCTAGCTTTCTTGCTTATGTGTCACCAAATTGTACTTGTGTCTTAGCTTATTCAACAGTGACAGAGACATATGACATAGCTTGAATTTTATGGTTTCCACAGCTTGTTTAGATCACACTATAAGACTTCGTTCTTTCCTCAGCGCTTTTTTGAGTGGCAAGGAGGACATCCTGGGAAGAAGGGGAAGAGTCAGAAGTGCTAGCTGATATATTTAAAAATTTTAAGTTGATTGGTAATTTCATACCCACTGTGTGAGAGAAGGAATGAACTTTGAGCATACGTGTGTTTGCCTGTATTGTGAGAGCAAAAGCCTGCAGCATTGTGAACCTCTGTCTCAGTTCCAGGGTCTTGGGGCAGCTTCCATTCAGCAGTTTCCTTACCAGTATGCTGATCTCAGGGATGGTCTCCATTTTCTTTTGAGCTGAACAGACACAGTATGAGCAAAGTTTTGCAGCAGGATGGGGTATCCCTCCTGCTGGCTGCCATCACAGGTGAGCCGGCTGCTGCTGAAGCAAAGTCCTCACAGGATGAGGGTGGGAAGGACAGCAGCACTGTCCTTGGGCACAGGTAATGCTCACTGCGGGGTGGCTGTAGAGTCTGCAGGGGGTGGATCGCTCAGTTTCCCTAAGACTTTGGGGGGCTCAAACAAAGCCCCTTGCATCCCTTCTTCCTGCTCACATGGCCCCTCTATGTCCTGTCCTTTCTCTAGGCATCCCCAAATCTTTTTTTTATGCCCCCCATTTCCCTAGCCTAGAAGAATTGTTTTCTGGTCTTTGGAGAAAAACCCTTTCTTCTCCAGGCATGCTTCTGTCAGAGAGTTCCTTCTCTCGTTTTGCATTGCCCTAAGCATAAATTCTAAAGGGACTTCACTTCAATTTGGAAATCAGGCTTTGGGAAACCAAAAGCTCTGAGCTTCTGAACTCATGCAAACAGAACTCTGCTTGAAATAGAATGGGGTGGGGGAAGGTGCTGAGAGTTTTGGAAAGGAAAGAGAAAAACACTGGAGGAAAAAATCATTTAATATCTCAAACTGTATTAGCTTGACCTCTAAAGATCAGGATCTCAATTCAATATCTTTCTTTTAGGTAGTCCACAACAGTCTGCTTTCCTATCAGTTTCTAAAAGGATAACTCTTCCATGCTCTCAGTCAATTTTTAGTAAGTAATATTTTTCCAGAATGAGTTGAAAGGCTATTCAGACGTCTGAGAAAGCTGTGAAAATAACTGAAATAATTTGTGGCCACAGGGAAGCTGTCAAGAGGAAGTAAAAACGATAACCTTCATTTAAAAATTTCCCCTCCCATTGGCCACCCTTTCCTCATAACACAGACCTCTCTGGAGGCTTCATCCCATTTTTGTGTTATTCTCTGTCCTTGCCTGGAAGCGGATGGTCTCCAAAGTGGGGTGTATGCACAGGGTTGGGTGTTGGGAACCAGATGATCTATTTGGGTGTGGGAAGAAAATATTAGGATTTATATTTTTAAAAATTTCATCCTTTACATTTTTCTATTTTTTGATGTTACAATATTAATACCACGATGAATATAATATAAAATTAAGTCCAATTGCACAATAAAAATGTTTAGGACTCCTGAGCTAGAAATCTCGCAGGTTCACTTTTTCTTTTCTGAGCCTGATTTTCTAAGTCATTGGTCCTCAAAGCCTGGATTACTTGTTAAAAGTGCTGATTACTGTTTCTCTCCATCCCTGGTTATGTTTCAGTTGGTCTTGGGTTGGGCCCAGTAATCTGAGTTTTAAAGATTCCTAAATGGTTCTTCAACGGACGTTTGGAAAAGAACTCAAAGTTTTAATTTCCAATTGCTCAAAGTATCTCCATGGAAAACACGAGACACCATGGTTTACCTGCAGCTTGCCCTAGATTATGATTCTTCAAATAGGTTTTCCAAATTGAAGCAATGGTCAACCATGTGTTCTTGACCTCTGTCCTAGATTCCAGTAGAGGAAGGAGACCGTATGTGATATTTCACTGTAATCTTTTCAATTCTTGCCTCTAAATGTCCTTCCATTGCTCCCTGCATTGTGAGGGAGCAGCCATAGCTCTGCATGTGTCTGTTATAATTATAAGCAATGTGACAGTAACTTCAGATGATGCTTCCATTGGCCTGCTTTTCCTGTCCAAAAGGGGTGTCCTCCATATGTAGCAGACGCCTCTGACACCAGAACCTTGATACTTACATGCAGGTATGCTCCCAGCAACACTGGTGAGGGGCATGCCCATGAATGAACTAAAGACGTGACCTTTTAAATATCACTTTTCTTAAGGTCTCAAATTGTGGGATGAATAGTGGGAAAATGTCATGCCAAATGTTACACGGCCTGACTAGTACTCTATTTCTACCAAGGAGGAGAAACCTTCGTGTTTTTGCTGTAGATTAGTTTCCCTTTCCACAGAACCTAGGGAAGGAAACATCAGGAAAAGAGGTGAAGGAGGGTCAGCCATGCCATGGAGAAGCAACAATCTCACTTAGTGTATTCCAGCTGGAACGTGCATACCTCGTGCAGTAGATGCAGACTTTCCAAGGGTTGGGTGGAATCTTGGAGAGTTTTGAATGCGTCCAGATTCTCAATCCTCAACTTCTCTCTGTTCTCTTTCTTGGAAAGTGATCTGACTCAGAACATGTCCTTGAAGGTGCTCAGTCACTCTTCTTCCCACCTCTCCTTTCACAATTTCGATTTTGCTTCTTTGCAAAGAACAGCATGGATGGTGGTAATCATTTTGCATCCACAAATGTGTTAGATCAGCACGTTGTACACCTTAAACTTAAACAACGTTCGTGTCAATTATATCCCAATAAGGCTGGGAAAATAAATAAATAAATAAAAGCAAAAAAAACCCAAAAAACAAACCAACAGCACATCCCTCTCATGTGATAATTCTTAATACATGGACTTGTTTGTGATGAAAAATCTTCAGGAAGGCCAAACAAAATGGACAGCTCAAAATACTACAGTGGTATCAGAGAAGTTTCTTTTAATTCAGGCACCAAAACCTCGCCTATTTATCTTATTGAGATGTATTTCCAAAAAATTTTACTTTTTGTTGATTATTAATTACAAAACTTATGTATTATGTTGTCTTGATCAGTTGTGGATTAATAATAATATTATCGATTCTTGAAACCTCCACTTTCCAAACTTTCCCTTAGAACTGTGTGAGCACAGTGACTGAAACACTGTATAAATTTAAAATTATCTACCTATTTTTGATCTCTTATGATTCGGTGATCAATGACGAAATTCAATCAGAAAAATATATCCCTTATGGTAAATTATGTGGAAAAATGAAGTAAAAATGTGATTTTAAGGAGAAAGGGAATAATGTACAATTTGTGATTTTCACAAAAGAGTTTATTCACATATTTTAAAAATGGATAATGGTAAGGACCAAATTGCTCTGATATTTAAATTAATAGTTCTGTTTTAAAATATCAAAATTTAAGTATGATGCCAGAAAGTCTCTCCTTTGCAACCATTTAAACTAACAATAAAAGATTTTTCAATATCAACTTAAAATGTGGCATGTAATCAAAAGTTTAAAGGTCTAACCACTAGTTAACAACTTTTATAGTTGCTGTTGAAGGTGTTATAGAATAGGCCTACTTTTTCTTCCAATTATTTCTCTTGTTTTAGTTTATTGGTATGTTTAAAATTATTCTCATGAAATCTTTACTTCTACAGGATGGGGGAACTTGAACTCTTAAATGCTGATGGAAAGGAGCTGATAATGATGAAGAGACAGAAGATATAGATGAGAGGCAAGACTATTGATGGCCCAAGGCTCTGGAGAAGGGAGGTGCGGCAGGAATGCAACGCACAGGTGCGACCAACAAGAAGAGATGTGCCCTTTCTCTGCCTCTGGTGGCAAGGAAGTGAGCCTAAAGATGGATGCAGCCAAGTTGATGGTGATAATGGTGGTGATACAGGAGCAGAGTATTATTTAGCCAATCTCAGTCAAAAAGCCTCAGTTTTCCTGCTGATGGGTGAGGAAGGCAGGAGTTGAATAGTTGACACGTGACATGTTCAGGTCTGGATGGAACTACTTCTATCAAAAGATTGTGAAATAGTGCCAAGCTTCAGGTTATGCCTCACTACGGCGATTTTTCTGTGAATCAAACATGGGGCTTACTCTTTCATAATTAATTTTTTATTAAATTTTCCTCGTAGGAAAGAGTCGTTCTGATTTGCAATTCTTTTCCCCAAACTGCTGAGCTCTAACCATTCTCATAGCAGTTGATTCTCTCTGGATTTTGAGAACTTCACTGTTTTCCCCTTCATTTTTCTGTTACAATGGGAAAAAGGAAACCTGCTGAGTCTTGAGGGAGTCTGGTGTATATTCATCACTGTGAGTTAATCGAAGCCTTGTCAGGGGCCTTCTGAATCCCAGGACATTCAGGGCTTTGCAGCAATCTGTCAGAGTGTGAGAAAAGGAGCGAGCTTGGGGGTTACCCAATGGGAACCTGTGTGCGGATGTAGCAGGGCAGACCAAAGGCCCACAGGCAGGTCCTGGACTCACACCTTGTGTCTCAGAGAGAGCTGGCTGGTGCAGTCGGCTAACAGGCTGTGCCCCTGACACTTCCTCCTGCCTGTTAGCCTCTTAAACCTGACACTTGCAACACTCCTGCCCTCTGTTCCTCACCTCATTTACTCCTTTCTTCGGAACCATTCTCTGTGCCAAGGAGTCACAACAGAATGTTAGGACTAAAAACGAAGTAGTTAACAGCATAGCTTCCTCATCGCTCTGGGGCTCAGAAACAGAAACTTTTTTCAGGTCTTGGATTGAAAACTTTATCTTAGCTTTTTCTTTTTATTGAAAAAAAATTGCAGCTGGTGTTATTTTTTTGGTTGAGAGCATAAACATCTAATATGCATTTTAGATTAGCTATGCTACATAATGTAACACACGTATTACTTGTTTATTTTCTCTCTCCTATGCTTCACTCTGTCCAATGCTTGGTAAGATAATGGGCATGTCACGGGGCTTAATAACTAGGTAATGCAGATCATACTCTTTCTGATCATAATAATTCGTTCTCGGAGAAGACTAATGAATCCTGTTACTTTGAACCATAGGCATTTCAGGTGAGTAGAAGTTTGAATTTGATTTAATTTAGAAATGGGCTACCTAATCATCTGACAACTGCAAATGTGGGCCAATCCCCAGCTCCCAACTCCCTAAAGGAAGGGGGCCTGATGTGGGAGCTCCAACCCTGGAAAAAGTTTTAGTTTGGGGACTGAAGAGATGCTCTGTCATAACGTCTCCAGCTCTCCAGCTCTTCTCCTTTCTCATTGCTTTTGTATTCTCTGGACTTGGGAATAGATCTGACCGTCTTTTTCTTTTCTTTTCTTTTTTTTTAAACATAAGAACACGTGAGTGGAAATCAAAAGCCACAGATTCCTGAGTACAGGAGATGTAACAATGTATTTCTCGGTAATGGAATTTAATTCCTATTGTAAATCTTCATTATACTAGGCAGCAAAACCTTTAAGTTAATTTAGTCCCCACTCCCCAGCTTCCACATTTTGTATTGGGTCCAGCCTTATTTCAAGGAGCTTTATGACATGCCTTTGCCCAGTGGGAGTTGGAGGGGGTCTGGCTCCCCCCAATCCACATCACCCTCTGCTGGGGACACTTATTTCTTACAAGCTTTTTGGTCATTGGTTCATTCAGATCACACTCCTTCCGGGTCCTCTGGTTCTCAGTCTGAATCCCTCCCAAGCATGAGCCATAGAAAAGTCTTCCCCTGCCTCCAGCAGGTTGCTTAGACCCCCCTCCTGTCTGTGTAACCATCCTGTCCTTTTGTTCCGCCCTCACTGTGCTAACACACTGATCAGTCAAATCTGGGGTCCTCCTGCTTTCCCAGGACCTGTCTGGGCCCTTCCAGGAAGCAGGTCTCGGGCCCAAGTCTGTCTGTCTTCTTTGGGGACAGGAAGGAGAGCGGGGCAGGACGTGGCGCTCCTTCTCAGGCCCCCACCAGCTTCGAGTTCTCCTTGTCTCCTCTGAATCTTTCTCTCTCCTCCTTCTTCTCACCTGAGCAAACTTCATCTCATCCTGGGGACAGAAAAAATAGCTTCTGCCTGAGTATTGCTTCTAAGTTTTTTTAGATCGGGATCTAGGCTTTTGAAACTCAAAAGCTGAGACTTTCCGCTTTTCACCTGCTCTTCTGTCCTACTTTATCCCTGTGTCTGGTTTAATTGTTCTCTATAGCATTTCCATCAGGTGGTCCTTTTAAAAAGTTTGTTTGCTCATTGACTTCTCCCCACTAGAATGTAAAGATCTATAAAGATAAAGATGATTTTCAGCACTTAGGACAGTGTTTTGCTCATAGATGGTATTCAATAAATATTTGTTGGAAAAATAATGGATGAATAAATGAGTGAAGTTGACCCTCATGTCTTTTTGAGTTACTGTTTTCTCAAGGAAGTGGAGTACCACAGATTCCAGGAAAAAAACTTCGATTATATCTCAAAATGTTGTCTTATTACATATATACGCAAAATGATAACTCTCCTACTTACAAGGTTATTACGAGGATGGAGTTGGTATTTTCCTAAAGATGGAAGAGTCTTTCTGGTTCCTTTCTGGTAGGTAGATTTCATTTCCTGCTATGCTTGCCAGAAGGAACTTGGCAGAGATTTGGAATGTAGCACGACCATTCATCTTGGGATCTCTCAGTAGAGATTTTTGCTCCCAGTCATATTCATGTGTTCTAGTCTGAGTCATTGCACAGGTCTTATTTACATTCCTCTTGGAAACTTTTGATATAGCTGGTTGCAAAACCACTGCGGAATGCAGTAAAATATAAAAATGAAGACACTAGTGGGAAGTGAACTTGAAGCTCATGGCGTTGTTTTTGCCTACCAAATATATGAGTAAGGAAAATACATGTATAGATCGATGTATTTTTACAGAAATAATATTTTTTCAAAACTACTTTGTTCTAAATAGAACTGTAGCTTCTATTTTTTCTCTAAATCTGAATTGAATATTACAGAACATAAATATTTTGAAAAGATTTACTGACTCACTCGTGTATCTCCAATAGAGATAAAAGACATCAAAGGCGCACGTTGGAGAAAACCAGTGAGAATCCCTCAGGTCATAAGTCTTTGCGAGAATTCTCCTGGGTTACCGAGAGGAGAAAGATTTGGAGTTGTCTTTGAGAGTGAGTACAGCTTTCTTATAGATTATAAACACCAGCAAGATTAATATTTTAAATCATGTGTTTACTGTTAATACTAAATGACTGCTTTTCATGTCGGGACTTAACGTCTTTGCAATCATTTAAAAATACTTGGCAATAACAGACCCATCAACCCGCAGGTTAGATAGCAGAGGTTGAAAATGTAGCTCATTTTTGCAGATTCTGGGGGTTTTGACGATCATTTCTAAGAAAAATTATGTACTTTACACATAATTCAAGGTCTAATCAAGTCTCTCCTTTCTGGTAACTCCCAGTTCAGATGTTTCTCATTTTAGGCAGCACTGCTCCCTCTGAGATGCGAGATGCGACTACACTAGATCATCCTTTAAATGTACTGAGAGCGCTGGCTGTAATAAATCATGAGAGGCGATCTCTTCTCCAGACTGAATCAGTGCCTCTAATGTAACTGACTTTTAAATTTGAATTCCCTGAGGCTTGACTTAAAGCTTGGCTGTCAGCCAAGCTGCCATTAGGAGATTTGTGCGGGTGACTCCAGTACACTCTGCGTAATTGCCCCCAGGCTTGCAAATGGTCCCAACAAAAGGACAAGACAGATTTTTACATAATGTTGTAGACAAAAAGGACGTACTATGGAAATTTTATTACAGTATCCACTTTACGTTAGCTGTTATTGCTTATGTGCATATAGGAAAAGTAATAAAATAGGTATAATTAAATTGGAGAGGAAAATATATTTCTACCCTTTTTGTATTTTTTCCCATTATGGAGAGAGCTCAAAGAAGGAATTATCTGGTCTCATGGCCACACGAATCATGGTGCTTTGACTATATATTCATTATATGTCTGAAGCTCACGTTCTTGCCCTCTTTCCATGTTTGCTGCCAAATGGAGCGATTTATCAACGAGATGTTGTACGAGCTGGTAGACGGGGTATAGCATAGGCTCTCTGTGCTTTGATTCCTGTTTTATGGTCTTGTGGCTCATAAAAGAATGTGCATTTGCCCCAAAGTTCAGCTCACTGTAGGTGCTGAGACTATTGTTTCCTGTTTCCCTAGAATTTGGGAAAAAAGATTTCCCAATGAGAGTTAAACTCTGAAATCAGCTCATATGGGCTTAGAATATTGTTATACAAAGAATTCTTTAAAAAGACAAAATGGCTCTTGGGACCCTCTAGCCTGGTGAAAACGCTCTTGCTTTAGCTGTGTCACTACTGTCTTCCTGCAGGGAGGTTCAGCCACTTGGAAGCTTGGATAAAAGGAGAGGCTCAAGGCAGATGGGCTGTTACCCCATCTAAGCACCATCTAGGGAAAGCGGGTTTTAGCCAAGAACCCTGAAGTGCTAAGGACCCCAGTTGATGCCTATTGTAGAGGTCGTAGCTTAATAACATTAAATTCCCTATTAATCTGGCTCTTTGTGTTCTGATTCCAACTTCACCAGACCACTAACTGAAGATAGTTCTTTCTTCCTCTTATAGGTTTGCTTGGCATTCCTCAGTTTGGTGAGTCAGTGGACATTGGCATAAGTTAAGGGACATTTGCTCCTCTTGCATACTTGGTTACTTGTGAAAAAGCACCTGAAAGACAACAGATCTCATGTCCAGCGAGTAGAAAATAAAACCGTTTTCTTATTTGTTCAGTCAATGAGTATTCATTGTGCATCCACTTCTGGCTAATGCCAGTCTGCGGGTCCCTTGGGAGAGAGCAGGGGGTGCCCTGCTGGCTCAATGTGTTTCCACTTGGAAATATCTGCAAGCTCTTCCCCTGCTCCCTGCCTTACTTGAGTCCTTCTCAGTGTTTGATGTGGCCCTGCTGTTCCAGATGCTCTGATAGGCTTTGATAATTTTCATTAGCTTCCTGGGTGGCAAAATGAGGGACAAAATTGAGCTCTGCTTTGCAGATGAAGCTTTTGAGACCTCTGAATTGCAAATCGCCCTGTATTAGCACTCCCAGGGCTGTAACGTCTTTGGTGAGTGGCTCTTGGATTTTGGGAAGGGTTCCTTCGCATGCAGCCGCATTTTGATCAACAGTTGGTTGCACAATCTTGGGACAATTTGGAGCTAGAAGGAGCCAGAGAGATTGTCTGGTATAGCACTTATGTTTCTGAAAGGAAACTGAGGCGCAGAGGTTGGTGCCTTGGCCCAAAGCATACAGCTTAATTTTATTTGCTTTCTGTGACTTAGGGCAAGTTTCCAGCAGTTTCTAGGAGTGTGTTCTCTTGATTGTGAGTGCTTCTAACACTGATTGTGATACTCCTCAAATGACTGAGATTTAGTTCAGGTAAACCCAATTTTGCTCAAATTATACTGGAAGAGGCAGAGAATGTTGTGTTGTAGGATGCACCAAAGTGGTCTAGTTTTGACTACAAATCAACAAGGCAGCTACCTCAGGGGTAAGGCATGCGGTTCAGTGTCTGTTGTTTTGATGACCCTGTGCATTTTGTAGCTTTCGTTTGTTATTCACTGTTATCTGTGTTATTCCACTTTGTTGCAGGCTAGTCATGGCTGAGTGCCTCTCAGGGATAGCTGTGGTAGGCTGGCTTCTCAGACGGCCCACAATGATCACTGCCTCCTGGTTGCGTGGTCTTGTGATATTTTCTTCACTTGAGTGAGGGCTGAACCCAGTGACTCGCTTCCAACCAACAGAGTATGGCAAAGGTGAGGGGACGCCACTTCCAGGATTAGATTACAGAGGGTTGTGACTTCCATGTTGCTAGAGACTCTCTTTACTGTCTTCTTGGCTTGAACATGTTGATGAAGCAAGCTGCCATGATGGAGAGGCCAACAGGACAGGGAACTGAGGGTGGCCTCCAGCCAACAGCAGTGAGGAACTGAGATCCTCAGTTCAACTGCCTGTGAGGAACCGAATCCTGGAAGCAATCACTTGAGCTTGGAAGCAGAATTTTTTCCATTTGAGCCATAAGGTGACCACAGCCTAGTCCACACTTGGATTGAAGCCCATGAGACACCCTGAAGTTAATGGATGGGGGGAAGCCATGGCTGGATCCCGGCCCATAGAAGCTGTGAGATAATAAGTGTGTGTTGTTTTAAGTCAGTACCTTTTGGGAGTAATGTGTTATACAGCAGTGGCTAACTAATACAGCAGCAAGAGGGGAAAGACAAGTTTGTAAACATAAGGTTAATTTAAATTCATTGCGGGCTGTGCTAATTTTTGCGTTACATATGACCTTAGCTTGGCAATTTCAACATGAACAGCATTTCAAATGAAAATACATTCAGACAAGAACATGCAAAACTCTTATATTCCTTTTAAATCTAGGGGGCAATGAAGCAGCATTTGCGACTTAATATAAAACTTGAATTGCACCGGACTTTCCAGATTAGAGCAATTATGAAATGTGGAGAGAAGAGGAAATAATGCATGCTATCAACATATTAATAATCACACAAATCATAATAGTAACTGTTTATTGAGCACTTGACATCTGCTAGGTAATATGTTAAGTGATTATGAACCACATTTCATGGGATTCTTTCGCCAACCCTAAGATAGAAGTAGATTATCCTGAATTTTCAGCTGAGGAAAAGGATGTTTTGATGTTTCGCAACCACTCATTATGGAGTAGCGATGACGTTGACACCTGTTGCATCTCTCTTGAAAGTTCACAGTTTCCAAGCTTGAAAAGTTGTCTGAGGTGACACCCATTCCTCTCTGCTTTATTCAACCAGTGGTTGCAGGTCATTAAAAATGCTGCTTTTGTATTGTAAAAAACAGAAACCAAAAAAAAAAAAAACCCCAAAACTTTTGACTCTAAAAGCCACTATTTTCCTAAGGGCATGTTGGCAATTAATCATATTCCACTTCATGATTTTTTAAAAAAATTCTAGTCCTGTCATGTTAGTTTTATTATCATTTGACCTTTTTCATCCCACGAATTTTTGTTCTATTCACAAATAAGTTCTTTGAGGACAGGAAGAATTTTTTATACTTCCGTGTCCCCAGCATGTCTGGTACTGACTGTGCAAATAATAAGCATCCAGGGGATCTTTTTGAGAGATTTAATTAACTCTGAAATGAATACAGTGATAAACTGAGAGATTGTTTCTTTCTAGGAAGTACTGTCAGCTTTGCATACAGGGCCAGGGTTGTCAGGAAGGAGCTATGGCTCAGGATGGGCTGCGAATCAGAAGTTATCACAAGATCAGCCATAGGAAATCTCTCAGGTGCAGTCTGGCTGCTGGACCACTCTTGAGAGGGTTAGTAGGTAAACTTGGGGAACCGACCATCCCAGTTTCCCCAAGGCTGATGAGTTTCCCAGAATATTCAGTGCTAAAGCTAGGAAAGTCCTAGGTAAACCTGGATGAGTTGGTCATCCTAGCAGGCACATTGTTATGGACTGAATGTTTGTGTGCCTCCCAAATTCATGTGTTAAGCCCTAACCCCCAGTGTGACTGTATTTGGAATAAGGGAGTAATTAAGGTTAAATGAAGTCATAAGGGTGGGACCCTGATCTGATAGGTTTGGTGCCCTTATAAGAAGAAGAAGAGACACTGGATCTCTCTCTCTACCATGTGAGGACACCACAAGCAGGTGGCCATTTTCTAACCAGGAAAAGAGCTCCTACCAGAAACCAAATCAGCCAGAACCTTCATCTTGGACTTCTAGCCTCTAGAACTACGAGAAAATCAATTTCTGTTGTTTAAGCCACTCAGTCTATGGAATTTTATTGTGGCAGCCTGAGCAAATTAATACAAATGTGCATTTGGTGGGGAGGGGTGCTGTTTTTGCTATATTTATGTGGCTTGTCTTTTCTACAAATTTAGACCTAACCAACCAACCAACCAACCAACCAACCAACCAAGTTCTGGGTATCTTAAAAGTGCACCAGAACCTATTATTTCATAAGTGGTATATGTTTCCTATCAGAAATGTTGGCTAGATTTAAATAGTTTTAGGACAGAAGGTATAGCAGTATTTTGAAGGTCATCATCATCAATATTTATCTGTGGTGTGCAGACAGGGCCCCTGGGTCTTTTCCTTGTTACAGACTCTTTTGAAGTCCTGGAGAGTTTTACCCACTGAGCAGCTACATAGGGTGCAGGGAGGAATAAAACCAGAGAATTAGCATGCACTACAGATCCTAGAGAGCTGTATCAAAAGCTCACACACCAGGCTATTTAATTTGTTGGCCTGCTCAGTAGAAAGATACCTGCTGGGCAGGGTAGGTTTGAAGAATCAGATGGAGAGAAATATAAATGAGTATAATTCACACTATTATTTCTTGGCTGCATTCACATGTGGAAGACAAGTTTTTCCTACCCCAAAGCTGGCATATATCTCTCGCCACTTTCTCTGAGCTGGTACTCTGGCCGCTGAAAGTTGGTGGAGAAAATCACACAACTGAGCTGACTAGTTTTTGACTTTCAAGTTGTTTTCGACTTCCAGTTGGCGTTGTCTGGTACTTCTACTGTGTTTCTTTAGTAGGTGTGCTTTCTCACCTGAGGTGGGTCTTTCATACCTTCCTCTTGCCGCCAAGCTACCACATCTTCTCCTTCAGCAGATGACCTTGCCTCATTCTTCACGGAGCTAAAAAAAAAATGCCGTTGGACTTAAGTCTGCAATGTGTCACTACCAATGATATCAATCTGCCTCCACCTGCACCTGTATTTCTTTCCTGCTCCGTTATGATGAAATAAGTATTCCTCTTCCTCCAAGACCAATCATCTCACTTGAGCTCAATGTGCTTCTTTGTTCTAGGTAGGCAGCTTCTGAATTGGCCCCCAGTGATGCCCATCTCCTGGTATTTATGCCTTTGTGCAATCTCCTCATTAGAGTGTTCACTGGATTTAATGACTTGCTTCTAATGAGCAGAATATGGCAAAAGTGATGGGTTGTTGCTTCCAAGATTAGGTTGTGAGTTTTGTCTTGTTTGCATTCTTTTTCATTTGCTTGCTGTGATGAAGCAGGAGTGCAAATGTTGTCATTAGGACCATGTCACTCCACGTCTGGGCTTTTCTGGTGTCATTCTGAGGTCCGTTCTTTACTTGTGATGGCAATGATGTCTACTAGCATCTCCACATTAACATTATCTTCGTAGGCAGAGTAACAGACAACATAGCTTGCAGAACATAAAAACATGTTTGGTCTCTGTATTAAAACCTTTTCATCTCATTTGATAAATACAAAGTTAGATATCCTAGTATGCATTTTTATGCAATTGGCTATTAGTTACATATGACCTCCTCTTTCTTACTTTGCTCCCAATTTGAGCCTTTCAATCTTATCCCAGTTCAATACCCCAACCTAATTGACATAGATGAAGAATTGACTAGGCATAACCCATTTCCTTGGGTGAGAGAAAGATGTGATTCTTGCAGAAGAAGGTGTAGGATTTTCTTGATGACCTAACCTAATATTGAGCTGACAGAAGAAGAGGAGGAAAGAGTCGGTGCTCTTAGAAGCTGGCCACACTCTAATCACTTTCCGCTTTGCTTCCTCTGGGCAGCCTGTCTGAATGAATATGGCATTGTGCAGCCCAAGGCTGTAGTAGTTCTTAATTTTAGCCCTTTGAGAAGAAAAAGCTTCGCAAAGAAATCAGGGATGTGTCTCAGGTGCTGGCTCTACAACTGTGTTTCTGATCTGTCCAGGGACAAGGGCCCATAACAGGTGCCACAGACTTCATCACAAAGCAGCGTGTGAGAACTGGTTTACGTGAGATCCTGAATGCAAATGAGGAAATCAGAGGATGGTTGGCAGTCAGCTCCATCTGGGCAGGAAACTCTTCTTGTGTTTTCCTCTCTGGATCTCCAGTGTGTACAAAGCATATAATAAACACTAAACAGGTGCGTATTAACTGACTCGAGTAACTGGGTCATATGTGGATCAGCTAGACATTAAGGTGGAAGTAAAAAAAAAAAAGTTGCTACCTGAATAGCTAGCTGCTTGCTGAATTTAATCCTTGCACTCTGAAAAGACCCAGCAAGTGTTCTTTTACATAATCAACTGATATTCAATTAACTTGTAATAGCTACCTTAATAATTCTAGAGCAGTAATTTGAGTCTCCTGAAAAGTTGTCTTGCATTTTCCTTTGTTAATCTGCTCTGGGCTAATGAGTCACAAGTATTAATTACTGGCTGGGGATTCATTTTTTTCTTTCTTCTTTTTTAATACAATGACGAACACGTTGCACTAATGTTAAATAATTCTTAAAGAGTTTTTCAATAATTTGGATGTTGTTAATAATTGTTAAACAAAGAAGATTTTATTCAGTTGTGCAAGCACATGGCAAAGGACAGCTGATTTAAGTTGTTGAATTTCTGCTTCCATTGAAAAGCTGTTTAAAAATGAAACTGGAGAACATGTCATTGCCTCAATGGAATGATTATGGGACATCGAAAAACTGGTCGCCCTAGGTGGTTAACTGCATGATTAAGAAACAATAATGGTAGGGATAACATGAAGCTTGTCCAGTAGCGATCTGCATTTCCGTTTTGGTTCTGCAAAGCACAGAGGTTAACTGAAAATCAAAGAGCAGCGAAGTGCCTATGATTTGCATCTTTAAATGGTGATTAAGAATTCAAGAAATTAGAATATAATATTTATAACACTGTAGGTCCCAAAGATCCCCTCAACTTCTTGTACTTGTGAGGGTCAAAAGACAGAAAGGGCCATACTTTTCACTTATGCAATTGATAACTATTAATTTTCCAACAATTTTCCAGTGATTGCTTGCTGTAAAAATGCAAAAGTGTGCCAGAAGCTGTAGCATGTATTATTCACACTGTAATTTTGGTTTATTTCCTTCTAGACTTTTTTTTCCAGTGCATATTTTTTAGAATAATTGTAATCATGTTGTACTGAGAATTTATCCTGATGTTTTAAAACGTAGTGTTCTAAATGTTACTTATGTTTATAACAGCAAAAAATCTGGAAACAAGGAAATATGCACCATACTCAATGAACACACTGCACTCTTAAAGGTATTGGTTATTTTTATCTATTTTATTTTTATTTTTTTGAGGAAGATTAGCCATGAGCTAACATCTGCTGTCAATCCTCCTCTCTTTACTGAGGAAGCCTGGCCCTGAGCTAACATCCATGCCCATCTTCCTCTACTTTCTATGTGGGACGCCTACCACAGCATGGCGTGCCAAGCGGTGCCATGTCTGCACCCGAGATCCGAACCAGCGAACCCCGGGCTACTGAGAATAGGAATGTGCGCACTTAACCGCTGCGCCAGTGGGCCAGCCCCAAAGGTATTGGTTATGAAATGATATTTATTTAACAATTCCCATACAACTGGCTATCTAGACTCCATTTTTTTTTGTTGTTGTTACAAATGAGACAAATGTTGCAATGCATGTTCTTTTATGTTTATAGATTCTTCTAGGATTTTGACTGTTTTTTCAGGAGAAAATTCTACAAAGGAAATAAATGTGTGAAAATTTATAAACCTCTTTTAGATGACTTTTGAAACAAATGTTATTCAGGACATAATTCTTTTTGAGTAACATTGGCCAGCTTAGAAATAAAGGGAGAATTTATTAGATGTGAACTATCTTGTCTTTGGAACAGCAGGAAGGGAAAGTGCATCTCTCCGGCTGGAGCCAGGCACTTAAACGGCCCCAGGGCTTTCTCTGACTTTATTTCTTTCCGGGGCTCCGCAGTCAGCTTCATTTCATTCATTTGCTACTCAGCTTCTTTTTTTTTTTTTCCTCCCCAGAGGGAAAACACCCTCCCCAAACTTCTGGGCATCTACCAGTAACAAGGTACTGGATTTAGTTTCAGGAAGAAAAGTCCTTGAGAACTAACTTTAATCCCAGCCTGCCTTGGTCAGGAGGATGCTGTGGATCAGTCTGCACTGGCAAAGTGGGTAAGAGCCTGTGACAGGGACAAGGTCTCAGAGGCCCAAGTCTTTTCATTAAGTCCATTTCTAGAGAATGCGGACTTTAGGTGAGCAGTCTATCTTTGTCATTTGTGTCCGTATACATGATCAAATTACCTTATCGGTTGGCAGTCCTATCAGGAATATATAAAGGTGACTCTTTTACCACTCTTTCACCAGTATTGACTATTGGAGTTATTATGATTATGGTTATTTTCAATATTTTCATTCTGGTTAAAGAAGATGGACTGAACATGTGTCTGTAACCCCATATTCACCCCGATTCCATTGGAATCACATTAAATAAATACAACAGGAGTAAATGCACAAGGACTCTGAAAATAGGATGAAGAGCCCTAAGTTGGTCAGTGATTTTGATACATTTGTGGAAGACACAAATATCATTTGGATGGATGAAAGAGAGCTGAGGATGTTACAGTCCAGAATATGTAGAGAGAAGGCCACGGAGGAGGAAGGAATTGTTCATACTGATAGAGGCTGAGAGGGTTCATACTCAGGGTCTACAAACAAGAAAAAATGGGAAAGGGAAGCTACTGGAGAGATGGTTTAGTGAAGGACGTGATGCCAGGTTTCTCCACTACCCCTGCTCAGGGCATTTCTGCTCTGAATCATGTGGAGTGACTGCAGCAGCAGCAGCAGCATGTGCTGCCCAAGAAAAGCCAGAGACTTGTTCTCTAAAGACCTGGCAGGATGTATTTAGCTAGCACTCCTAGGTGAGGGTTGACCTCAAAGACTAAAGCCTTTCTCTTTTAGACATGAAAGGTCTATTACTGAATAACAAAGAACCTCAAAACTTAGTGGCTTAAAACAATTTTCTTTTTTCTCTGGATTTTATGGGTTGGCTGGGCTCTGCTGGGTGGGTCTTCTCCTCAATGTGGTGTTGACTAGGTCACTCATTCACCTACATTCTGTTGGGAGCTCAGTTGGGTTGAACGTCCGAGATGGCTTCACTCACATGTCTGGTGCTTCAGCTGGAGTGTCTGCAATGTCTTTGGGCTTGCTGGGCCTCTCTCTCTCCACGTGATCTCTCACTGTTCTATAGCCCAATCCAAGATTCTTTACACGGTAGCTGGATTCTATCATAGTAGCTGTATGGAAGATGCAAGCTCCTTTAAGTCACATGGCATCACTTCCACCCTATTCCACTGGTTAAAGCAGGTCATGAGGCTGGGCCAGGTTGAAAGAGAGGACAGAGAGACTCTACCATTTGGTGGGAGGAATGGCATGTATGATGGTTAATTTTGTGTAACTTGACTGGGCCACAGGGTGCCAGACATGTGGCCAAACATTATTCTGAGTGTTTCTGTGAGGGAATATTTAGATAAGATTAATGTTTGAATTCATTGACTGGCTAAAGCAGATGGCCTTCTCTCATGTGGGTGGGCCTCATCCAAACAGTTGAAGGCTTTAATAGAACAAAAATGATGAGTAAGAGGGAACTCCTCCTGCCTGACTGCTTGAGCTGGGACATTGCTCTCTTCTGGCCTTAAGACTCAGGCTGAAATATCAGCTCTTTTTGACTCTTGAGCCTGCTGGCTTTTAGACTGAACACACACTTTTGGCTCTCCTGGTGCTCAGGCCTTTGAACTTGGACTGGAAGTACCCATCAGCTCTCCTGGGTCTCCAGCTTGCGGGCTACAGATCTTGGGACTTCTCACTCTCCATAATCAAGTGAGCCAATTTCTTATAATAAATCAATATCTATCTCTCTATCTATCATCTATCTAGCATCTCTTACTGGTTCTGTTTCTCTGGAGAATCCTGACTAATACAGCATGTATCGATATGGATGGTGGAGATTGTTGATGATCATTTTTGCAGATTTTCTACCACAAAAGTGATGAGTAGGAACACTGTATTCTGAAGAGGATTTTTCTGTTGCTACTTCTTGGCCATGTACAGAGAGCTAGGATTCAGTACTGCCAATCAGGGAGAGGACTGGTGGGGGAAGAAAACTACACAAAGTCTTACATTGGCAGGCTATATTCCTAAATGTGAACAGGTAACGAAGGATCAGAGACATTTAAGGAAAATTGCCAGCATGAGAGAAAAGAGTCAAGATGAAAATACAATGATTAATTCTGGAAGAAAGAGAGGTAATTCAATGAAGAAAATAAACTTTATAATTAGTGTCTATCAGTTTCCTATCATTTCTATTGCAAATTACCACAAACTTAGTGGTTTAAACAACACAAATTTATTTCCCCCGGAGGTCAGAAGTCAGGAATGGTTCTCACTGGGCTAAACTCAAGGTGTTGGCTGGGCTCATTGCTTTCTGGAATTTCTGGCGGAGAATCTGTTTTCTTGGGATTTTTTCCAGCTTCTAAAGGCTGCCTGTAGTCTTTGGCTCATGACCGCTTCCTCCATCTTTAAAGCCAGCAATGGCTGCTAGAGTCTTTCTCATACTGCAGTCTCTCTGGTTTTGACCCTCTCACCTCCTTCTTTCCCACGTAAGGACCCCTGTGATTAACTTGAGCCCACCGAGATAATTCAGGATATCCTTCCTGATCGTAAGTTCAGCTGATTAGCAACCTTAATTTCATCTGCAACAGTGATTCTCTATTGCCATGGAACCTAAAATGCTCCCAGGTTCTGAGGATTAAAGCATGGACATCTTTGGATGGTGGGGGGTAATATTCTGCCTACCATTGTTCCTAGGGAATTTTGAGAACTAATATTATTCTATGAAAATAGGAAGTAGCATTTCTTAATTGATATTTTCTTAATTTGATAGCATTTATATGTTGGCAGAATCTCAAACATGTTAGGTGCTTAATAAGCAATTGTTTGTCAGGTGGTTGGAGGGGCGAGACAGAAGACAGTAATAACTGGATCCTGTGAAGTTTTCAGGTCCTGGTTGCAGGGATAAATATTGAGAAGCAGGTATAGAATTACCCCTGGAGACATCCTATGAGTGAGGGGCTACAGAGCAGGATCTTGCTTTCAGATATTTGCTTACCCAGTGATATTCTAGAGGGAGGAACACGGAATCTATCTCAGGGAATTTGAAGTGTGTGAGTGATACTATTGGAAGGAGGTGGAACATCTAGAACCAGAACTTACATTACTTGTGGTCTGGGTCAGAAGTGCCTTATGCAGGTACCTAAGTTAAATAATGTTAGTGAGGGTGTTAATGAGAGTTTTCTTTCTACTTTGTTCTGATGATGACCTGGGCTGAAAGAAGAAAGTTGAAGGCCCCAAATCAACAACTGGACTGTGGGATTAGGAAAGGCTGGAGTGCCTGTGAAAATTAGCATAAAAGGGTTTTCCAAGTTTGTTGCATGGTACAGGCAATAGGGTAGACTCTCCATATAACAGACTTCTCTATATTTCCTCAACATAAAAACTGGTTTTCCCTCTGTTCTGAGCAAGATGCCATGTTAGTTTACGATGCAGTGAGTTTACAGTGGATGTCTGCTTTATTTCTTTTTAAAATTCCATGAACCTTGAAATAAACTCTTTCCTTTTAGTGTTCTTCATATATGTGTAAACAAAGTGTTCTACTGAATCTAAACAACCAGAGCTTTAAATTTTGAATAAGTATGAGAAAATTGAGTACCAGAGATTCAAAGAAAAACACATACAAACTCTAGTGTGGCTCCCTATTCCCAGGGCTCACTTTAAGGACGGGCCATTCAACTGAGATTCTTTCAAGATCTGGGGCAGAAAACTGCATTTAAAAACCCACTAGGATGTTTTTTGTTTGGTTCAGGATGAATAACGTTGACATGTGGAGAAGATACTTTTTGAATCATTTCTAGAATAAGAGCCTTGGTTTTAAAAGCAGGGAGTTTCAGTATGTTTTGTGTCATGAATAATCCTACATGACATGGCCCGTGACCCTTCAACCTTCTGGAACACAGGAAAGCTTGTAAGTTTTAATAAAGTAAACAAGTAGAGGCATTTTGTTACTTTTTGTTCAAATTTGAAGTTTTTTTACTTCAGACTCTGTGGTATATACAGGATTTTAAATGTGGTTTTATATTTAGACTTCATTTAGGCTGCGTAAATATTGTAGGAAATAAGGCTTGATGGTCTGCTTCATAATGACATATATCTATACATAGATATTTTCGTAATAAACTTTTGATTTTGGAATAATTTTAGGTTTGCAGAAAAGTTACAAAGATAGTATAGAGTCCTGAATACCCCTCCCCCAGCATCAGTTTCCCCCCATATTATTATCTTACATTATTGCGGTACATTTGTCAAAACTAGGTAACCAACATTGCTATGTTCCTATTAACTAAACTCCAGACTATATTTAGATTTCCTCAGTTTTCCCCAAACGTCCTATTTCTGTTCCAGGATCTCATCCAGGATACCATATTGCATTTAGTTGTCCTGTCTCCTTAGACGCCTCCGCTCTGTGATAGTTTCTCCATCTTTCTTGTTTTTCATTATCTTGACAGTTTTGAGAATATTGGTCAGATATTTTATAGAATGTTCCTCAATTGGGGTTTGTCTGATGTTTTTCTCCTGATTAGACTGGGTTATGGGTTTGGGGGCAGAAAACCACAGAGAGGAAATGTCCTTTGCATCACAAAGTATCAGAGCTGACATGATGTCCACGTGACATCATTGGTGATATTAACTTGATCACTTGGTTAAGATCATGCTTACCAGCCTTCTACGCTGTAAAGTTACTATTTCCTTCTTTCTTCGGAAGTGAGTCACTAAGTCCAGCCCACACTCAATGGAGTGGAGGGATTAAGCTCCACCACCTGGAGGCAGGTATATCTACATGTATTATTTGGAATTCAAAATCATAGTTTGATAATCTTTTTAATCTAAGGATATTACCCTTAGTGGACTTGTATTCTGTGTGTGTAAAGAAAGGAAATATGTACAGAAAGCCCTTAGTGCAAGCTCTTTCTCATTGTCTCTGTTCTGAGTAAACAGCATGTGTCCAATGCCATGTTGACTCTCTCGAATCTTTTGTCTAAAATGCCCAACCGTACTGACCTATGCAGGATTATGACAAAAGTAAGTGGAGGGAGATTTGCACGTTCTTTTGAATGTATTTTCATCTTCAGATGAAGTGAAGCTGAATTCTAAATATGGAATATAATAAACTCATTGATTTTAAATCAAAGTTAGGGTATGACAAACCCCACATGGCTATAGATTTATATGCCTCAGTTTCAACCGTGCCTTCACTCAGTGGCCAGCTGACAAATAGGTTTCTCTCATGATTTGCATCATGGCCTCCTCTCTTGGACCTTAGCATACATCCCTAGAGTGATGTTAGGGGTTGAATTATGTCCCTCCAAAATTCACATGTTGAAACCCTATCCCCCGGTACTTCAGAATGTGACCTTATTTGGAAATAGAGTCTTTGCAGATGTATTTAGTAAGATGAGGTTATTAGGGTGGGTCTTAATTCTGTATGACTGGTGTCCTTATAAAAAAGGGCAATTTGATCACAGAGATGCACATATAGGAGAACACTATGTGAAGATTAAGGCAGTGATTGGAACAATGCTTCTAAAAGCCAACACCACCAAGGATTGCCAGCAAACACCAGAAGGTGGCGAAAATTATGGAACAGATCCTCTCTCACAGAGCTCAGAAGGAACCAACACTGCCAACACCTTGATCTTGGACTTCCAGCCTCCAGAACTGTGAGACAATAAATTTTCATTGTTTTAGCCACCCAGTCTGTCATACTTGGTTACCACACTCCTAGCCAAATAATACGGTAGATAACCAAGTTGGACTGAGCAACCCAGCTTTTGTGGCTCAAATCTTGGTCAGTTATAAAGCTTTATCTTGGTCATAGACTCCAGAAGGAATCTGCAACTTCTCATTTACGATAAGTCCCTCACAACTAGATACTTCTACTAAATGTTCACTTAAGATTGTTCCATGGTGTGGGTCGTATTGGTGAAATTTGTGTTATTTCTGGCCATTTATAAGGACTTCGCCTTCCAAAATCTCCTTCAAAGCCTGGCAGCTTTCTATCTACTGACACTGTTGCGATGACAAACCAATACTGGCTTTAGCAGTCAAATCCTACCTACTTCACAGTGGTTGAACCAACGGTTAAAGCATTCAGCTTTGCCTGATTTGGTCATAGATGAGGTGAGATGCATTTTTTTTTTCCTGATCAAGCAGCATTACCTTCCAGGGTGGAATGAAATGTGGTTGTTCATTTAGCAGTTGTGTTGAAAAGGTTTGTGTATTTTCCACCTCAGTGAAACCCAACGTGTTCTCCAAGTCAGCCAGGACTGCATTAACCACAGCTCCACGGACCACCTGTGGCCCCAGCAGGGTAAGAGTGTGAATAGCTCCATACAGCTGTGCCTGGCATCTAGCAGGCTATGAAAAACGTTTCTCAATTCATTTAGGGACCAGAATACATTCACTTCCTATGAAAGAACTAATGACTTAAGTGATGGACTGGGAGTGGAGAAAAGGGGTGGTGGGCGACTGCGTATATTAAAGGAATTTGAAACTTAACTCCTTGAAAGGTACTATTATATACTAGTACTGTTCCAGAATAGTTCAACTTATTTCTCAGGCCTGCCTGACGATAATCTGGGGAAACAGGACCGACTAAGTATCATTATGTCTCTTAAGCATTTAAAGGAACTGAAATGTGGAAATGAAGGAACAACTCACAGACGTAACTCCCCCTCCCCTGCTCTAAAGTTTAATTCAAATGTAATTGAAACTACTGTTTCCCTAGGAAGGTAGCTTGGGCGTTTGAATAGGCAAATGAAAACTTGATACTTTTGTCTATTTTTAACAAATCGTTGTCAACTACAATTTTGATAGCTTTAATAGCTTTAGGGGAGGGTGAAACAGGCTGCCACAGCCCTCAACTTTTCTTCCTTTAAAGGAAGAAATACAAAGGGTGGGCAAGATGGTGCTCCCTAACTGTGGAGGGTGAACACAGCCTGGTTCTGACGTGAAAGCCCATTAGAGAATGGACTCTGTGAACATCACTGTTTAACCACGGGTTACCATTTAGGAGACTAGAAGCATCCTTCAGGTTTGGGCAGCATATATTCTGCTGAATTTACTTGTTATATTTCATATTAGGTTCTTCATTCATAGGGCCAAAATTCTAATTTCATCTCCAAATGTGCCTATTCCAACTCTTTTTGTGGTTGGTATATTTTTAAGGAAAGAACCTCTTGCTCTGACTTCTCCAACTGTCAATGCCTTATCTCCTATCTAGAAATTATTGCAGAGTCTGGTCGCATCTGGAGGGCCATTTCGGGGCAATCTCCCATTCTCAGGATGGCACCGAATCTTAAGTTGGGAGATGTGGAGGGAGGAGAAGAAAGCATTTCCAACAGCAAAATGAGCTGGGATAAATTTAAAAAAAGAGAGCTGGAGACCTAAGTAGCTCAATGTGGTGAAATTGTCGCTTATCCGAGTAGAACCAAACAGCATATTCTTCTATCACACACACTCTATCAGAAGAGCTGAAAGAACAGGAGAAGGGCAGGGAAAGCAGCTTAGAGGAGAGAGGAGAAGTAGAACAAAATAAAGCAATACAAAATAAAATAAAATACGGGGAGCATAGGCTGGTGGAAGGGTACAGGAGTGGCGACTAGCCCACAGTGGAGATGATGATTGACACAGGCTCTCAGGGAATAGGAAGCCATGATGGTGGAGAAGGGCTGTGGTCAGCTCTGAGTGGAAGAAAACCTGAACCATTTTGTTGTGTAGAAACTCACCATCTTAAGTGTCTTGGCCCATCAGGAGCTGATTATATTACAACATGATAAAATATTTGCTCATAATTAAGGATCTGTAGCTATCAGGAAAAGTTTGAATTATGCTGTATATGTTATTAAAGAAGGAAAATAAGTTTATAATAAATGAAATGTTTTATTTAAAAGAAAACTTTGAGTGAAATAAATTTATGGATCTGTGAAGTGTTATAAAGAGCCATCAATTCCTTGAAATGTTGGAAAATTGATGTGGATGTTGTGTTGTACCTTACCATTGAGATAAAAAGATGGGAAGTTAAATTTCAAAGGAAAAAAATCATTGCCTTGAAATTGTTACCAGCGTAGTGGGGGCAATTTGTGACACATAAACATTGAAGAATGAAAGGAATAAAAATAAAGATGGCCTGAAACACCCAGATACACACGTATACACACTCACACAAACTCACACACACACACTTGATCGATGCTCTCCTGTTTCATTTTGTTCTTCCCCTCTCTTGCCTTTTTACTGAAAGCACTGTGTTTGTTACTCTTCCTGTTTCAGGATTTCTAAGTATGAAATAGACCCAGAAGGTGGAAGTGTTAGTAGGAGAAAAGTCAGTTTGCGTAAAGAAAATTTGTAGAGAATCTAGGTTCCGAGAGAGCTTTTTTATCTGATAGACCTCACCGTGTGACCTATCCCACCCCCTCCCCACCCTCATTTCAAGTTGGCTTTAAGCACACATTTCTAGGGCTTTCTGTGCTCATGTATTATTGACAAGCACTCTCTTTCTCCATTCCCACGGGGCACTACATGAATCCTGCGGTGAGCTAGCACTTTAGCAAGGGGAAATTAGCGGGTAAGAGTCTGTTATTTCATCATCCCAGCAAGCAGAACGAACACCTCCCTACCTGTTGTTTACTAACTAAATGGGCACCAACGAAATCTCATTAGAACAGAAAGTCCAGGCTCTCGAGTTCAAAGTCCCCTCATCTCTGGTCTCCTTGGAGGGAGAGATTGCCGAGCCCCAGGAGATGGTTTTGAAGGAGCCAGAAGGGGAAGCTGGAGTGGAAGCAGGCCACTGCAATGGGACTGGATGCAGATCAGCTAGGAGACCCCTGGAATGCATTATTTGTCTTCTCACTTTTACAATACAGGCTTCTAAGGCACGTCTGGGATGCCCAAAACGTTGACGGGACAGGTAAATATTTAGACAGTGGACAGATAAAGTCACGAGAATTATAATTCCTTAAACTATAATCGCTTGGAGAGAGCTCTGTGTTTGCTCTCTGACGTTTGTTTATTTGTGTGTGCGAGGGTTTTACAGTGAATCAGGAGAAGAGTAGGTGATCTGTGAGTCACCAACTGTCAACTGGGCTGTGGGTGCTTAAGAATTTGTGGACATTTTGTGGGCTGATTTTTTTTTTAACGGCAATAGTTCTGTGGGAATTCCTTTGCAAATTTTGAAATAAGTTGTAGAAATAAAGTGAGATTTTCTTTCTTTCCTTCCCTAAAGAGTTAAAAGGAGCCAAATTTTGCCCTGGTTTTGAAAGCATCTTTTCACCTTGCCTTAGGGATTGAGAATGTAGACAATGAAGTACCCTGTGCACTGGATCTTTGAATGTGAGTGGGTGAGAGGAAAAGCAAAGCCCTGGGTTATTTTAATTGAGCAAGACAGAGAAGGAGATTTTAGAGATTTTAGGTCCTAAAGGCCTGCAAGGTCAATTGTTGTAAAGTTCCTCCTACTGTCCTTGAGGAATCTGAGGTTCCCAGCTATGATAACCCCCCAGGGCAGGGGTTGGGGTGGGGTGGATTCTTTTCTTCTTTTTTTTTCTTAAACTGTTGGCTACCTTACTAGTCACTTTGTGACATACTCACAAAATAGTATGCGTTTTATAGGAACACATACCAACAAATAGATGCCAATTAAATACATTAGAAGGACAAAAAGACAAACAGAATCAGAAAGGCAGAGGGAGATACAAATGGACAGATGGAGAAAGTAAGGAGGCAGAGGCAGACAGAGACAGAGAGATAGAAACAAAGGCAGAGACATAGTGATAGAGAGATAGAGGGACAGAGAGACTGACAGAGACAGGCAGAGAAACAAAGAGACAGACATTATGGTTTTCCTATTAACACATGAATTACGCCTTAGTGTGTTTTGATCATGCAGATATGTGGGAGGAGTGATTGTCTCTTTGTTAATGATTGGTAATTGTATATACTTTGGTTAGAGACTAGGGTTTGTGCAATTCTACTTATCTGTATGATCTGGAACATCCCATGTATCCTATTCTGTGATCACTATTTGTAAATGTTACACGTGTACTAGAAGACAGTAGTGATTGGGGTGAGGGTTGTATGGCTATTAGATCAAATTCTTAACTCTGCGGTTCAAGGTTTCTATAGCTTTCTAATTATGTGTCTGTTTCATCTACCTGAGGTTTCTTGAATCAGAGCTTCCTGCTGTGGTGCTCAGAAGGAGTCCATGGCCAAGCTGCAGGTGTTGAGAGACACAAGGTGGAGGAGGATGAGGCCAGTGGGCTCAGGGGACGGAGCTGCCAGGGACAGACTGTGGAGAGGGATAAGTGGTCATGGAAGTCAGTTAGGCAGTCAGGAATGCCGTTCAAAGAGTCACCATCCTAACTGGGGAGGTGGGCACAGATTCTTCCAAGGCCACTTCAGGACAAATCTCCCATTCTACTTTTTGAGAGAGAACTAGGAAAAATGTGCTATTTTCTACTTGGACAAAGTTGGGTGCTCAGCTTAACAGACCTGCCCTGGTATCATCATTACTCACCAGACCACCCAAGGACCTGCCAAAATTGTTGGGAAAGGCCCCAAAGGTCACCCTGTGCCAGTAGTTTTCCAACTCTGTCCCAGAGCTCTGCAATGTGCTTACACTGGCAAGGGGGAGGCTGAAGCTTCATCTTGCCTTTGCTGGAGCTGTTATGTTGCAGATTTTCTCTGTTAGAATTCCCAGTAAGATTTCCTTTGGGAAAAAGAAGGGTGTTCTGTCCATTAACAAAATGTTTGAAAAGCCACTCATCTAATCTCTTCTCATTTTACAAGTGAGGGAACTGAGACCCAGAGGGGTTAATCAGCTAACCTAGGATTCCACAATTAATGGCACAGATTGAGTTACAACTCTAATCTTTTGACCACCAGGGTACTGGTGATGATTTTAAAGGAGAACTCAGATATGGAGAAGACTCTAAGTGTTGTAGATACTGGCTGTAATTCTATTTTAAACTGCAAGTGCTTACACGGCGGTAATCACCCATATTTGTGTGTAATAGCTTGTTTTTTTTTTTTTTTTTTTCCCCAAAGATTTTATTTTTTCCTTTCTCTCCCCAAAGCCCCCCGGCACATAGTTGTGCATTCTTCGCTGTGGGCTCCTCTAGTTGTGGCATGTGGGACGCTGCCTCAGCGTGGTCTGACGAGCAATGCCATGTCCGCGCCCAGGATTCGAACCGACGAAACACTGGGCCGCCTGCAGCAGAGCGCGCGAACTTAACCACTCGGCCACGGGGCCAGCCCCTGTGTGTAATAGCTTTTTAATAATTGCATGTAGCATGTGGATTGGATGAGATTAATAAATTCTTTTTCTCTTATATGATAATTCTGAAGACTTATTTTGCTGATTTGCTTTCTTGTCTGAAAATGGAACCAAGTTCAAATTTCTTGTTTTAAATAATTTAGTTGATAACTAAAATTTTAGCCAAGTGGTGAGCCTCTTTACATTTTGCAGAACACTCTTTCAGAAACAGAAATTATTGTTTGCTGACTTTTAAAGTTTATAGGAATACTTACTTTCTTCCATTTTCCCCATCTTTCAGTTTGAAAGCCTACCCTCCTTTGATCACGCTCCATTTTCAACTTCTAAATATTGCCCATCACCATTGTGTAATAGTAATAGTGTTTATCTTTAGTAAGACAATAAAATACAATCACTATCTAGGGGTGAATAATAATACCTAAAGGTATAGCAAACAATATAAAGCTGGAGTGGGAAAAATTTAAACTTGGAACTATTGCTGTTTTCCAGTTTCTCCAGTGTCAATTCTCAATATTTAACGGAAAGCATCCTCAGGGCTTGAACTAGCTACCATTTTCCCAACACGTCTTAGGTGTTGCAGTTACACATGTGAGGAAAACATGATCCCTCTCTGAAGTCGTGTGTGCTGGAGTTATACGAAGGCTGTTCTGGGAACCAGGAGGAAAAACAAATAAACTAGATTGGGCAGGCAGGGCATGGGAAGGCTTTTAACAGGAATGCATGCTTTTAAGACCAGTTTTGAGAGACCGAATGAGAGCGAATTAAAGGAGGAAAAGCAGGGCAAAATGTGCACCACTCCGAAGCTTGAAGCCCGCTTGGAAACACAAGACCTTCAGGATGTCTGAAAAGACAAAATCCTGTTTGTGGGGGGTAAAAAGGAAGTGAGACGAATAACAGTGGATGGATTGCAGAGGGCTCCACGAGCCAAGATGAGAGTTCAAGCTAGGTTTTTAAATACAGGGCAAGATAGTGAAGTTCAAGCATGGAGGGGCATGGAAGAAAAGCAGTCTGTGGTAACAGAAGACAAAGTGAAAGTGGGAGATTTTCAGAGTAAAGACAAAGACCTACGGTTGCCGTGGAAGGGGGTGGCTAAGTTGGGTTTAGAGGGAAAGGTTTTTGTGGTAGAGGAGATCAAGGGTATTAAGCATTCAATACCAGGGTATAAAATCAATCATCTATTTTCAGACACGGATGTCATACCCAGTGTTTTCAGGAACAGAGGTAGAGAAGAAAAATTGGGGGCTGGATATCCAAATTCTCAGCAAATATCAGGGACAGTCAGGAGTTTGGCAGAAGAGATTGATAGAGTCAGATAACGTTAGCTTCCACATTGCAGTTTTTATTGCCAGGTGGGGGAGACGTGGTTTGGAGGAGCAATGAGGAGGCACAGGAAGTCTCTTTCCCTCTTGAAATCCCTGTAGGTGGAGGTAGGGCGGGAGGTCCAGTTGTCTCCTCTTGAGAGAGGGTGGAGTTAGGTCAAAGTTTAAGGAAAGAGAGTCCATCTAATGATTCTACAAGTGTCAGGTAAGTCGTCACTTAGTAATGGTTACTAAATGTTGCATAAAGAGCTATGACTGCTCTCTGGAGAAGCAGATCCTGATGACTCAACACATTTTTGCGCCTTTCCTGGATGTTTGAGATATTTGCAGTATTCCTTTACATGTTAATATCTCTACTCTTAGCAGAGAAAGTTTATCTCCATCATTTTGGCTTCAAATGAACTGCACTGTGGTCTGCATGATTTCACGGGCATTCACTCATTTTACCAATGTTCGCTGAGCGCTATGGTGTATTATATGCTGGAGGCATAAAAAGGAACAAGTTAGAAACTGTCTCTCTTTTCATGGAGCTTATGTTCTGGTAAGTGTGGAGTGGTAGTAAGATTTTTTAATACTTAACTTATATCTGTCTTTTAAAAACCAACGAAAAAAGGAGCAACTCTTTATAGCAGCGTTATCGTACATCATTTTAAAAGACAAATATGTAGCACAAAGTGTAAATAAATGAGTATCTGTGTGTGATCGGTAATACTTAACTATTACCAACCCTGCTTACTCTAACCTGTGGTTGCTTTTTATTGTTGATTTCTTATAATGTGTTAGATATTTTAGAAGCATAGTCATTTTTCCGTAAGCAATATGACATTCAAAGTCCCTGAATGAATGGCTTGGTGAGCCGTGCTAGGTCCATGCCTGGGATCTGGGCCCGCGAACCCCTGCCTGCTGAAGCGGAGTGCATGAACTTAACCACTATGCCACAGGCCAACCCCCTCATATTTCTTTACAAATGGTCTGTAGTCACTATTTAGGCCAATCTCTGTGGTATTGAATATCCCAATGACTCCTGCCAGATGTGTATAATTTTTCCCTTTTATAAGAGGCAGAAAATTTTCCTCATTCCCAGTGGGAATTGAGTTTATTAGCTTTTACCATTTTCATTATTTGCATTAATTTCCTCCACAGTAGTGAACAGTCAGAGTTGGAATGAAAAAAAGTTCGGGTTACACTCCAAATTGCTTTGGTAAAAGGTTATATTTTTCCTCTAACAAATTATTTTAAAAGTAACAGTGAAAAAATGTAAGTCTTAAAAATGAAACTAAAAATGGCTTTAATTACAGGTGTAGTAAAACTCCAGTGATTGGTACAAATTCTGCGAAGACTCATATGTTTAAAATTATTACAAGTATAGGTTTATTATTTTTAAGCACAAGTACAAAGTTTAAGGAACATTTGAAAGGAATTTTTGTTAGCAAATTAATTTTTAAAGTAATCTTAAAAGGTCTCAATTTTTTCTTGACAAGGGTGGAAATCTCCCTTTGATCGTATCTGCCTTGTTCCAGTGAGTTGCAAAAAGGGGACAAAGATCTCAATTATTTTATGATTGAAACATACAAGTGATTCTGTGTATGCATGTATAGACATAAAGTAACACAAAATTACATTAATGACCAGGTATGTGTTTGATGGGCACTGTTAGTTGAATATCAAGCAATTGAATCATCCCTTCTTCTTCCTTGGAAAGTTCTTGAGAATTGAAAAGTGATTACCCTTGCCATTAAGGCTAACCATGTGACAGAACCATGTGTTCTGGCCAATGAGTTATAAATAGAATTCCACTTGGGGGCTTCTGGGAAAGATTTTGCTTTCCTGTGAAAGGGTCAAGTGCAAGGGGAGAGCTCTCTGGTTCTGCCCCTTCTCCTATCTTCCTGCCCTGAAGGCACTTATGTGAGAAAATGATGGTTGGACTTATGGCAGCCATCTTGGTTGGGACCATGAGAAGAAAAAGCAATCAAATTTGGGATATAGAAGATAGAAAAAAGATAAAAAGGACAGAAGGAAGGATAGGAAAAAACCTACATCTCTGATGACATCACTTTATTACCCAGCCAAATTTGGAAGCACTTACCTCGGGTTTCCTTCCATGTGAGAGAATTAAATGTCTGCCTTGCTTCAGTTCCTATTGGCAGCTGAATGCTAACTGTTACATTGCAATGTTTTTCTGATTCATTCCCAGTCTCACGTTTGATTAGTAAATGATAGTAGATATTTAAAGCCAGGTTTTGGGATTCGAAGTCCAGTGTTTTCCTGGCCTTGCTATCTTTCCACATGGTCATAATTTGGGAAATAAATACACATACTGTGAAGTAATAACATACATATCCATTAGGAAGACTCTCTCCACTCTTGTTTAAAGCCCTATTTTTCTCAAAACCCTCTGGACTCGCTCAGCTCAAGGTGTCTAACCAGTTCTGGGAGTGGTTTTCGCTTTATCACCCCTTATACCTCTTGTCATCGAATGTTCATTTGCCTCCTTACGACTTTGAGCAACTTACTGATCATCAAATTATATTTCCTGATTTTCTAAGACGTTAGTTTATGTTAACCACTTCGCGTATTTCACAGTCATTGAGTGGGGAGGGGATCATGGGGTTGGGATTAATTTATTATTAACATCCTAATAATTTTTTTTACTAGTGCTTGTACATAGGGGCTTAAATCTTTTCGTGTGTGTGTTGTAGACATTTAATAATGACTACTAATAAGGAAACAGATTAGTTTGTAAAGTTTGTAAAATTGCACAGTTGATGAAATTTTGGCATGCAAGCACTCACATGAGAGGGAAGATGGAGACTAAAGGAGCTCATGGTTGCCTGCCAGAGATGTCTGTGTCTCAGCTGCAGAGGGTTAGTACTCTACTTCTGCTCTTTAATAAAGAAAGAATTTAATGTGAAAGTAAAGTACATAGGAGTTTAGAGTTATTTGAACCGCAGTGTATTTTTTTCTAGTATATATAGGAATTACATACTGAATAAAGGCCTATTATGAGATAGTACATTTCCACCAGGCTTTGTCTGTAAAGAAATGGGTGTGCTTAACATTTTTATTCAATTTGCAAGGGTGACAGCCTCATCCATCATTTTCTTTCAGTTGATTTATCTCTTTATGGAGATCAAGTGGTAAGGAGCTGTATGTACATATTTGGTATGTTTATAGCTGAAATCTAATTATAGAGTTATTCATGTACTCAAAGAAACCACAAAGATTCTCTAGTCAGAGTATATGGCTCAAACTTGGGACTATGATGAGTCCACTCTGACCATCACATTAGGAGAAGTGAGAAGGCCCCCTGAGGATGCTGTAAAACTGAATTAATAGGGGTGTAGAGTACAGATTTGCAGATATTGATTAAGGGCAAAAATGAGCTAAGCTAGTTGGACTCAACTCTTGGCCAATTAAATGTACCAATGTATTTAAAGGAAGAATGTGTCCAACAGATGGGGATTGAAAAGCCATAAAAGCATAAGAACAAGAAGTCTAGAGAATGAGATCTTTGTGCTTTTCAACCAAGACTTGTCTTAGACAGGTGATGTTCTAAACCAGGGATACACTGTTTCCAAAACCAGGCATATTATTGTTGTTATTATTGTTAATCTCTAGCATGTATTGGTTGTTTTCAATGTCAAGTGCTACGTACTTGTTATGTATTCTATCATTTAATCCTTATAAAAACTCAAGGATGTAAGCACTACTCTTATCCCTATCTTATAGGAGAAGATATTAAGGCTGAAGGAGGTCAAGTTGCTTGTTTAGGTTCCTACAGCTAGTCAGTGGCAGTGTTGGAATTTGAACTTAGTCTAGAGAGCCTGTCCACATAACCACAATTTGGTGAATTTATAAGGATGTAAGGGAATTCTCTCCTCAGTTTTTCAAAGAGGAATCTGAAGATTTGAAGTTTGTGGCTTGCACAACAGTGTGTGTTGGAATGAAGGCAATAATAAGGCAAGGTCTCTTGAATCTTATTTGAATGTATTTCCAGCATAACAGGGTGCTTCTCCTCCACGGGGACGTCGTTAAAGAACAGACCAGTAAAGATTAGACTGCCTGCAGGGCTGGGGCAGACAGGGTAGACCGCGCTGTTCAGAAGGAAGTAACTATGCACAGCTTCTGCTTAAGGAGTGGAGAGTTATTCTCCACCTTCTTGAGGGACGATTATCTACATAAACTGTTTGGAATCCTTATGCATGAGAGATTTGTCTACTCTCTCCCATTTTTAAAAATTTATTCAATCATTTATTTATATCAGTATGGACTCCTGGCTATTTATTTTATACTTTGGGTTATAAGTCCAATAGGTTTTATTGATTTTCTTGTTTAAATTGTTCAAGCTTTGGCCATCAGGAACTTGTTCAGTTGGCTTCTCTGCCCTTGTGATATGCCCATCATTATGGACTTTCCATTTTTTTTCTTGAAAGGAAGATTGGCCCTGAGCTAACATCTGTGCCAATCTTGCTCTGTTTTATGTGGGATACCACCACAGTGTGGCTTGATGAAAACCACAGACCCCAGGCCACTGAAGCAGAGCACATGAACTTAACCACTATGCCACCAGGCTGGCCCCTCCTTTTTTTTTTTTTTTTTCTGAAGCACTTCCTTAATTTCTGGCACTATAAGATGCTCCAGGCTTATCTTGTGTATTTCCTGCTTTAGTCCTAGAATCGGCCATTTCTCCAAGGAGCCCTAACTCCTTTTATTGAGGAATGGTATTAGAAACTAATATCCAGGTGGTGTCAATCACACTTTAAATAGAAGGTAATACTTAGAAGTCAGGATAGTGGTTGCCCTTGGGGGTTGGTGAGTGGAAGGGGTCCCAAGGGGCTTTGAGGGTATCTGATCTGTTTCTTGAACTAAGCGCTGGTTGTGTGGGTTTCTTCATTTTATGAAAATTCATCAAGGTGAATGCTTCTGATACATGGATTTTTCTGCTTTCATGCTAGATTTCAATGAAAATATTCAAAAATAGAGGAAAAACAAAACAACTAATAACTGACACTGAGTATCAAGCAAGTAGGCTCTGGAGTCTGAATCCCTGGGTTCACATAATTTATCAGCAATATAACCTTCAGCTACCTACTTAACTTTTCTGAACCTCAGTTTTCTTCATTTATAAACTAGAGTTGGGGTTATTATCTGCCACAGATAGCTGTTGTCAGTATTAAACGTGTACAAACATTTAATGCTGAGAGCAGCCATACAGACACACACAAATACATATACATTGTTGTTATTACATGCTGTCAAGTCAACTCAAACTCCTGACGACCCTATGAATGAGTGATGTCCACAATGTCCTGTCCTCAGCAGTCCTACTCAGCTCCTGTAGACTCATGTCTGTGGCTTCCTTTATGGAGTCGATCCGTCTCAGATTTGGTCTTCCTCTACCCCTGCTGCCTTCTACTTTTCCCAACCTTACTGTCTTTTCCAGAGAATCTTGCCTTCCCATGATGTGCCCAAAGTAAGACAGCCTCAGTTTCATCATTTTTGCCTCCAGCGATAGTTTAGGCTTAATTTGCTCTGGGATCCACTTGTTTGTCTTTCTTGCAGTTCAGGGTATCTGTGGAGCTCTCCTCCAACACCATATTTCAAATGAAGGAATATTTTTTTCCTGTCAGCCTTCTTCACTGTCTGGCTTTTGCACCCATACATAGTAACTGGAAATAGGAGGGTGTGGGTGATTCTCTCATTGCTGCCCTTCCAAGTCCCAGGCTTTTCTTGATTTCTTGGCTGCAGTCTCCATTCAAATTGATGACTGAACCAAGAAAACCAAATCTTTAACAATGTCAGTGTCTTCATTGTCTATGTTAAAGGTGTGTAGTTTTGCTGTAGGCGTGGTTTGTGTATCCTTATATACACATATAGAGTCAATCCTCATCGTTTGTGGATTCTGTGTTTGCAAATTTCCCTACTTGCTAAAATTTATTTGTAACCCCCAAATCAATACTCATGGCACTTTTGTGGCTTTTGCAGACATGCACAGGTGGCAAAATGTTTGAATCGCCTGATGCCATGTTCCCAGTGAGCTTGAACAAGGCGATGCTCTGCCTTCTTGTGTCAGCTTTCATAAGGAAAACGAGTGTACTTTTCCCAACATAATTAATGCTAATTTTTCTCATCTTTGTGCTTTTCTTTTGGTGATTTCACTGTTTAAAATGGCCCACAAGAACAGTGCTGAAGCCCTTCCTGTCTGGTATTCCTAAGTGCAGGAAGGCTGTGATGTGCCTTATGGAGAAAATACATGTGTTAGATAAACTTCTTTTAGTTGTGAGGTACAGTGCTGTTGGCTGTGAGTTTGCTGTTAATGAACCAACCACTTATATTAAATTAGGTGTCTTTAAACAGAAACAAAGTTTTGTATTGATCAGCTGATGAAAATATTGTGACCAGATGTTTGCAGGAAGCTAACTCTGTACTCTCCTAGAAGTAATGCTCATTATTTGCTAATTTAGTGTTTGTGGTGACTTTATAGAATATAAGGACTATGAATAATGAGAATCAATTGTGTATATGTACATACAGAAAGAGAGAATAGAATAGGTATACTTAGATATCTATGTGTATATATCTAGATATGTACACACAGATACCAATGTATGTCTATCCAGACAGGTATAGATACATAAAGATGTGAGAACAGTGCCTATCAATCTAATGAGCCCTCAATAAATGTTAGCTATTATTATCTAGGTATCTGACTAGACTTGCTCTCCAACTCAAGTAGCTCTAGGTAGCACTTCTTCATGGTACAGAAGGAGCAGTAATGAAGAAAGCAAAGCCCTTACTCTAAAGGAACTTACACTGTAGTGTAAGTTAAGAGAACTCAGTTTACTACTGTATACACAGTATCTAGCATACAGTACCTAGTACCTAGAGAGTACTCAATATTTTTTGAACTACTTAAAAATCTTAAGGAAAAAGTGAGAGTATGATGAAGAATGAGCAAAGTTCAAAGTCAACTCACTATACTAGACTAAAACAGACAAGTTAACAAATGAGTAATGGGTAAAGGGATTTTTGTAATGACTGGCCCTTGTCCTGAAACTTAATATTCTATGAAGAGGTGTCTTGAGCTCTACGTAAACAATGAGAATCCTATCTAATATAGGAAATGAAGGCATGTTCTAACGTTCAAGTCAATTAGTGTGGTATTTTGATTGCTTTTCTAGGTTAAGGAAGCAAATCTGTTCTTATGCAATGCCAGCTAAATAACAATCTGATTGTTCCAGTTATCCTGTGCCAAAAAAAGCAGAAATGGGCTTTCCAGTGTTTATTACAGAGTATTGAACATATTTGGTGTTAGTGTGCCTTAGAAATAAGCCACTATTCAAAGCTTTCTAGGCAATTTGAATCAGGTTGCTGAGCTTTGAAGAAAAATCCTGCAACCGAGTTTAGAAGACCAAAAAACTTGGAAAACAGACATACTCTAGGCTATTTCAAAAAATGCAGCACTCAAGCCAATATGAGCTGTACCAAGAGCAACGTAGACGGGAATAACATGAGAATAGGTTTAATGGAAAAGAGGAGCAGAGAAGGGACAGTGTAATGAGTATTTGTAAGACAGAACAAGGAGAAGCCCAGTTTATTTCAATAAAATGTGTGCAGTTTGGGGAAATTCTGTGAGATAAGATTTCTTAAATTTTAGGTGAGACTCAGAATGACCTACTAGATATTAAATCCGTACATAAGCCTCTCTGAGAATTGTGGGAAAATCTGGGCAGTCCATCTGGGCCATCAGACTATACCATCTAGATGTCTGGTTTCTCAATGAAAGATCTGGAAGAAAGGGTCAGAGACCCTGCTCCAGAATGTATGGGGGTAAGAGGTAAGGAAGGAAACCTATTTAGATTAAATTGGATTGCATTTATAAACTGAATCAACTATTTCTAAAGCCCCTTTCCATCCCTACAATATAGTAATTGTGTGAAAGAAACATGATATTCTTATTTCATGACAAGAATTATTTCCTTATCCAAAAAATTGAAAAGTACTACCAGCATGCCTACACCATATACTGTTCACGCTATTTCCTTCTTGAGGTGCAGAATTACTCCCTTTCATGTCAGGAGCTTTATTCTAGAGCTAACCAAACATCAAGGTAGCAGATGTATGTGTGTGGTGCCATGAGGTGCTGTGCTCAGCAATCCCTTCAAGGAAATCTGAGAGGTTGGTGAGCGGTATCAGCTCTAGTTCATTCCTGCAGAAGGTAGATGTCCTCTAACGGGGGAGCTCCGTCCAACCTGGACAAGATGGTCTCAGAGCTCGCTGCAGGCTGACCGTCCTCCTAGCACATCCTCGATCTTTTCTTCTCTCCTTTCCCAGGAATCCAAACTGCAGCTCAGCCTGAAGATTCTCTCCAAAATATCCCTGCTCCCTCTCCCCTCCCCTTCATCCTTCACAAGGATTCTCCCTCCCCCCACCAAAATCTCTCCACTACCTAATTCTGTCTCGGTGTCTGCTTCTTGGCGATCATGGACTGACACATATGAAAGAAAGGATTTGCTTTGTTAGTAAGAACATGAAGAGAGGAAGGGAATGCTCTATATATTTCTGAGACTGGTCACCAGGTGCTCTCTGACTGAGGACCTGATGGAGCTCTTAGAATTAAACAAGAGATGACACAGATTGGCCTCCCCTTCTTGGACAGTGCTCAGGCCAGACAGATGACCGGCCCTGGTGTAATCAAGGATCCTGGCTCCATCTTGGAACACCGGCTAATTTGGGGTGAGAAGGAACAGACTGAGATTCACACGAACAACTTCCAGCCAGCTCCAGGTTTCTCAACTGAGAGCCGGGTAAGAAACCAGCCTGGTGAAGACAAAGATTGTATGTCCAATTGCGTGCTGAGTTTCCTTCACGCTTTTCGTTCAGAATTCAAGGTGTACTCCTGGGACCTCTCCTTTCCCTCAGGGACTGCTCTGACTGTTCATTTGTCCAGCATCCTCTGGATGGAAATACTAAGGAGATTTGCCTGGTTTCACACCTCTAATGTGGGCAGATCAGAGTTTCAGACATTTCCCTTGGTCTGTAGCTAGAAGAGTCAATTCAAAAAGCAAAGATGAGAGGGGCTTACAGATCATGACCATTACCCAAATGTAAGGCACCGAGATATTATCAGATTCATGACCTGCCACCTGGAAATCGAGAAAATAGTGGTAATCCTACTGGCCTTTCTGCCCTAGGGACTGTGGAGACAGACTCTGAGGGAAATCTTCTTACCTTGCTCCCATCCCAGCCCACTTTTCTCTCAACAAGGAAAGAGCTGTTTAAGTGGGTGATTCAGAGTTAGGGTCCTGAGGACTCTGGAGAAGCTTTCATGATTCAGGAGCGAACACTGAGTTAGGAGTCAGAAACTCTGGTTGTTACACAAACCCGCTGTGTGGCTCTGAGCAAGGCTTCAAAGCTGTCTCACCTTCAGTGTCCTATGCTGTCAGATGGAAGGATCTGTGATGCAATGTGTGGTCTAACTCTGTCATTTTGATAATGCCATATTGTCCAAACAAAAAACTGACATACAGAATGTGACGATACAAAAACATATTTGAAATTGGGGCTTTCAAAAGAAAACTGTCTTCATAAATATTTCCTTTGAAAATCCTTGCTTATCTTGAAGACTTAACAGAGCATGTTTTATAGACATAGAAGCACATTATTCTCTGCTTAATTCAGAGTATGATTACCAGGAATGTGTATCTAAAAAAAAAACGTATTACTTAAATCAAACTTGACACAGAAGATAGCTCTCCTATAAAAGAAAAAGTTATTATAATATGTCTCATGATTTTTCCAGGAGTATGGTAAACATATTCTTTTTTTTTTTTTAAAGGTGTACCTTTTTTTTTCTTGGTGAGGAAGGTTGGCCCCGAGCTAACATCTGTAGCCAATCTTCCTCCTTGTTTTCCTCCCCAAAGTCCCAGTACACAGTTGTATATCCTAGTTGCAGGTCGTTCTAGTTCTTTTACGTGGAATGCTGCCGCAGCATGGCTTGATGAGCGGTGCTAGGTCTATGCCCAGGATCCGAACTGGCAAACCTGGGGCCACAGAAGCAGAGCACGTGAACTTAATCAGTCAGCCATGGGGCTGGCCCTGACATTTTCTTTTTTTTTCACTTCCCAAAAACATTAACTATGAAACAGAATATTAGATTAAAAGTTTTTATTAAAAAGCTATTTAGAGAAAAATAAAATAAATCTAAAATATATCATATTTACTTCCTTTCTGAACTCTAAACACCAAATTTTATTAAAAAGAAAAATAAGGCATATGGAGGACAAACATGTGAAGGACAGTGACCGGGGAGAGCATCGTAAATGCAGCCGGCTCATTGTTAAAGGTAAATGCGTGTTGTTGTCTAATAGCTCTTTGTAGTTCCCCTAAAATGCCTTTTTCTCTGCATTCGTTGTTGCTAGGATTGAAAAGGGAGGTCTGATATTTTCTGCTTTTAATCTCTTGGCCAACCATCAGTAGCTGTGGAAAAAAAAAAGAAAAAAGAAAAAGAATCACTTAGACTTGACCTTCGCATTACCCTCTTACCTCGTCCGCAAATTGCGCTGAGATCAGACAGATGGACGGCCAGCTGCAGCCACCGGGGGCCCGAGGGACCCGCACACAAAGCATCCGGCACTGCTGGGACCCGAAGCGGTTTTCTTCTGCCTCTAAACACCCCAGGATGGCTCTCTCTGGGCCGGCATCACTCACACCCACCAGTGAGGACCTGAATGTTTTGTCTCAAACTGGGCATGTTAATAGAATCTGATTCTCTGCAGCCAGCTAGGGGCTTTTTCACTGTTTTTCTTCTAAAATGGGCCCTGGTCAGCAGCCACTCTGTGAGGAGGCCACCTTAGCAATAGGAGAGGGGGAGGGTGCTGCCAGGGATGCCTTCCTACCTTCAAAGGAGGTGATGTACAAAAAGGACTTGCGAAATTGTAACATCCTTTCTGGAGAAATATCTTTTTAGGTGAATGAAGAGGACTGACTTTACAGATAGCTACCAACAATGCGTACCTTTTTCTTCATGCCTCAAGACAATTTACTGTTCCCATTTTACACATTAATTGAATGCGGAACTATCTTAGGGCTTATTCCGGTGGTTCTTAAAGTGTGCTCCTTGAGCCAGTGGCATCAGCGTTGTGGGAGTTTGTTAGAAATGTAGATTCTCAGGCTGTGTCTGAGATCTATTAAATTGGAGACTGGAAGTGGGGCCCAGAAATCTGTATTTCAGCAAGCCCTCTGGTGGTTCTGATGCATGCTCCTGTCTAGGACTACTATTTTATGCCTTTTGTTCATGTTTCTATGATAATGTTGATACTTTCAAGTTCGTGTTGTCAAACTTCCTATTTTCAAATTTGTGTATGTAAAATATTTCACCCTACAAGTGGCTTATGGGCCTGGTATTATGTTTCACATGTCGTGAGCTTTAAAACTTCAAAAGGGTGGCTCTCTTTAGTCCTGGGGCCCACATCTCTGGCTTCAGGTTGTTTGTCCCCATTCCCTAATTCTTCTTTTTATTCACAGAAGTCTTTAGATTCCACCCAGGTTGGTCACTTGATAGAACTTCACATTTCTTTGATCATAAGATCTCTAAATATATTTTCCCTCAGTTTCTTAAAAACATTGAACTTGATGGAATCTCAAGATATTTAAAAGCATATTTTCTGTTGAACAATAGAGATCTTTTTAATCTTGATATGATTCTGCATGCTTTCGTAGTATTAAAACTTTATGACTTTGATGGATATTTCAAATGATATCCAGTTGAATTTTCTCACTTGGCTTCGCCTGACTTACTGTCACGATTTGTGAGGCCGTTCCAGCAACACATAGACATAAGCAAACCTTCATGAACAATTGAGTATTTTCAAGTTCACATGCTTTAAGGGCCTACTTTTCATTTTGTCTTCCTTACAAAAGTATGATTTTTGGCTGGAGTAGAAAGAGAGGGATTGAAATGTCTTTTATTTCTTTGGGAATTGTCTTGGAAAAGTGAATCAATATTAAGAACTTCAAGTAAGGGGGCCAGCCCCATGGCTGAGTGGCTCAAGTTCTGCATGCTCCGCTTTCGTGGCCCAGGGTTTGTGGGTTCGGATCCCAGGTGCAGCTCTACTCCACTCATCAGCCATGCTGTGGAGGCATCTCACATACGAAATAGAGGAAGATTGGCACAGATGTTAGCTCAGGGCTAATCTTCCTCATACACACACACACACACAAGAACCTCAAGTAAGAAAAAAAAATTCCTAACATTTACAATGCATTGTATTGGTAAGGGTTTCTAAATTGGAGAATGCTTGAAAAGTTGTAGTGCTTAAAGAGAAAGTTCTAGCTTCCATATCCAGCTAGTCTTTCATTCAACATTTGTTGGTTGAATACTTACTGGGCCCCTACTATGGGTCAGGCATGACTCCAGGTGATTTGAGATATATGGGTGAACCAAACGAACAAAGACATAGGCTAAACAACAAACAATGCGTTAGTAATTTGTGTAACATTCCGGAAGAGACTAAATGCTATGGGAAAGGAAAACAGTAGAGTAAGACAGTGGCAGAGGGAAGAAGGGAGTGGTTGTTACAATTTTAGATGGGCTACTCCCTGAAGGCCTCACTGGAACTGGGTAATTTGAGCAAAGATTTGAAGGAGGTGAGGGATGTAGCTATGCAGACATCTGGAGGAGAGATTTCTAGACAGAAGGAGGAGCCAGAGCAAAGGTGTGATTGCAGAGAGCAAGAGGCCACTGTGCTGGATCAGAGGGTTGAGGGGAAGAGCTCCAGCTGGAGTCAACTCAAGTAGGGCATGGTGGCTGTTTTTATGGTCTTTGGCTTTTCCTTGGAGGGAATGAGGGAGCCATTGCAGAGTATTTGACAGAGAAGTAACGTGAGCTGACATATTTTCAAAGGGCCATGTGGTTTCTATAGACTTTCAGGGGGCTCTCTAGGATCTATCAAGACTCTATAATCCAGATGGAGATAATGGCTTGGGCCAGTGTGGTAGCAGTGGAGGTGGTGAGCAGTGGTTAGGTACTAGACAGCCTTTGAAGGTAGAGCCCAAAGCATTTTTGATAGATTAGCTGTGGGATGTGGTGTGTTTTATATATAAAATAAATGTAGTTTGGTGGGGGGCCGGCCTGGTGGTGGAGCAGTTAAGTTCCCACATTCTGCTTCAGTGGCCCGGGGTTGCTGGTTCGTTTCCTGGGTGTGGACCTATGCACCGCCTGGCAAGCCATGCTGTGGCAGGCGTCCCACATATAAAGTAGAGGAAGATGGGCATGGATGTTAGCTCAGGGCCAGTCTTCCTCAGCAAAAAGAGGAGGATTGGCAGCAGATGTTAGCTCAGGGCTAATCTTCCTCAAATAAATAAATAAATAAATAAATAAATAAATTTAGTTTGGTGGAATTTTTCCAACTTACTCCATTGAAGGGATTTCCAGAATGAACTCAGAGTTTCCAGCTTTTCTAAGGAAAAGGTCAAATTGCAGTGTGTGTGTATTAGTTTTCCAGGGCTGACATAACAAATACCTCAAACTGAGTGGTTGAAACAACAGAAATTTGTTTTCTCAAGTTCTGGAGGCTGCAAGTCCGAGATCAAGGTGCTAGCAGGCTTGATTCTTCTGAGGCTTCTCTCCTTGGCTTCTCCATGGCTCTCTCTCTGTGATTTCACGGTCTTTCCTCCACGTGGGTCTGTGTCCTAATTTCCTCCTCTTTTAAGGTCACCAGTCAGATTCTATTAGGGCCCAACCATATGACCTCATTTTACCTTAATTATTTCTTTTTTTTCAGTTTCTTTTTATTTTATTTTTTTATTGCGGTAACATTGCATTATAACATTATATAGCTTTCAAATGTACATCGTAATATATTTCAAATTCTGTATAGATTATGTCATGTTCACTACCCAAAGACTAATTATAATCCATCACCACACATGTGCCTAATCACCCCTTTTGCCCTCCCCCCTACCCCCTTCTTCTCTGGTAACCACCATTCCAATCTCTGTTGCTGTGTGTTTGTTTGTTTTGTTTTCCTCTACTATTTATGAGTGAGATCACACAATATTTGACTTTCTCCCTCTGACTTATTTCACTCAGCATAATACCCTCAAGGTCCATCCATGTTGTCACAAATGGCCAGATTTCGTCATTTCGTATGGCTGAGTAGTATTCCATTGTGTATGTATACCACATCTTCTTTACCCATTCGTCACTTGATGGGCACCTAGGTTGCTTGCACGTGTTGGCTATTGTGAACAATGCTTTGATGAACATAAGGGTAGCTGTATCTTTATGCATTTGTTTTTTCAGCTTCTTTGGATAAATACCCAGCAGTGGAATGGCTGGATCATATGGTAGATCTATTCTTAATTTTCTGAGGAAGCTCCATACAGTTTTCCATAGTGGCTGCACCAGTTTGCATTCCCACCAGCAGTGTACGAGCATGTTCTGAGGTACTAGCTGTTAGGACTGCAACATATGACCTTTGGGGGCCATAATTCATCCCATAACAGTGTGCAATTCTACATTTTACTCACATATTGTCATTTTACTCATGGTTGTGAATGGCACAGCCTTTGTGATATGCAACCTAGAAACAGATCTGAAGACCCTAAGAAAACCTACTCACCTTCCACAATGAAATCGTCATTTAAAATGAACTGAAGCATCCCAGCCCTGAACTGTCATGTCAATTGAAACACAGGCAAGATACTTTTCGTCTGTACATGTTATTCAAGGTATAGCAATAACTAGGAAGAGTATCAAGTTAGAGGTAATTTTTAAGCATCTTATTTTTTTCTGATAAGAAGGTTATCTGCTTATTATTTAAAACGACTCAGTTGTTACAGGAATACATGCTATGGAAAGGAGAATCTCCTGTAATCTTGCCTGACAGTTCGTTGAAGGTCTGTAGATGCTGTAGAGATGAGGCAGCTCTGAAATGTTCATATCTGCTGACATTTCAGAACCCTGTGAGGTTTAACCATGGGGGTATTATTGGGGTTGCTCTGACCACCTGTAAACTGTGATTAGTTTGGGCTTTGGCCATGATTTGTTGGCCCAGGTTGATGGATTTCTGAGTGCCCAGGATAAGCGCACCATCTCTACCCCTGCCGTGCGAGTAATGCCACACAAGCCTCTGAAAGGTTCTATTCTGTCTGTGGCGGGGGCGGGGGGGAGCAGCTCCATGAGGCTTGATCTGATTGCTGCCGGCTCTCCTCCACCCCACAGCCTCTCTGCTCCTGATGGGGAGAATTTGATACCCTTCAAAATATAGAGTCTATTGATCTGTTTTCTAGGCAACAAATGTCAGCTAATATGACTTCAGAAGGTTAAATATGGATTTGGACAGAATTATCAGCTGCCCACAGATGTTTTATAGGTGGTCTGAAATGAGACAGGAAGAAGGAAGCAGCTCAGGGGGCGGTTTCTGTGTGTACCTATGCATCTCTCCAGGCATAAGTTATGACCTTTGTGTTTTATCTGACTCTGCAGTACCCCGTGTCTTCATTAGACAATGTCATACCTGGAAAATTAGTAAAATGGGAGGATCAGAAAATCTCAAAGATAAGAAAATTGGGCCGGCCTGGTGGCGCAGCGGTTAAGTGCACACGTTCTGCTTCAGCGGCTCTGGGTTCGAGGGGTCGAATCCTGGGTGTGGACATGGCACTGCTCGGCAAGCCATGCTGTGGTAGGCGTCCCACATATAAAAAGTAGAGGAAGATTGGCATGTATGTTAGCTTAGGGCTAGTCTTCCACATAAAAGAAAAAGAAAAAAGGAAAAAAGATAAGAAAATATTTTGTCTAACTTTTCTGAATTATACATGCATTAATCAGAAAGCCTGTTGTTCTGCCATTGTACCCAGAGGGTGGTGTATAGAGAATCAGAGAGAGAGAGAAAGAGAAAGTATGAACACTTCGGTAGTCGGATGCAGAATTTAAACTTCTTGGGTTAAAAACACCAAGAATTTGGCAATATGTTACTAAGTGACAGATTTAGAAAGTTCTTTGTCATTTGATCTGACTTTTTGTTCCTCCCTGACTTTTATACAGCGTGGGCAGTAAAAATAGCTCTGTTGGTTTTCATTTTGAGCCTGGCTTTGCTCCTTTGTCTGTGTGGTGATGAGCTATATTATGCTTGAATTTACAGAAAATACCTCCGGGGAACACTTACAGTCAACTCTTGGAATATTTTCTTGATTTTCGTTTAATAAGATTTGTGTGGCTATGGACTGATATGTATTAAAGGGGATTTTTGCTGAACATTTCAGCCTCAGAAAACTTGAGTTTGAATCTTACCTGTAATATCCCCTAGCCATGTGCCCAGTAATCATGTTACATCACCTTTCTCAGTTCACAATTTTTATATGTGTAAAGTGTTGGTCATCACATGGCCTGACTTTTCACAGCATTGTTTAGAGTGTTAGAAGGATAATATAAGGGGTAGTGCTTTGCAAACTAAAAAGCTCACCAAAGGCTGGTTGTTAATATTGAATTATTTCTACATTTGTGAGAGTACTACCATTGAGAGAATATTTTTTGAGATAAAGTTCCAAAACCAAGTTTGGAGCTGTCCTTGGACAAAACAGACATGGAAATGAAGGGATGGTCTGTTTCTTTGAATTACAACTATTAGCTCTAAGAGGGAGGGTAAATTTCGCTAAACAGGCATACGGATAAGTAACGACTAAGAGATGCGTCTTTGATTTTCAGGCTGTTGTAATTGATTTACGTCCATTTTACTGCCTGTGTAAAGTTTGTGTGCAGATGTGGTCTGAGCCCATAATTACATTATAAAAGCACGGCTGATATAGGTAATTAAGGTTATGAGACTGAAAGGTGATGCTATCCCAGAGGTACAGTTTTGTAGGATCAGGTTTCCATTACGGATGTTCGTTCCCAGAATTAAATTAAGCACAGCACCCAGCCCTTACGAGCCCTGCTATTAAAGCAGTATGGGGCTACTCGGTTTAGGAAAGTTTCTCTTCTGCTGGCTTTCTCTTTGGGGTGCAAAGTCAAAGATGAAACACTGCAAGTCCGGTTGGACATCCCTAACAGCATATGATGTGCCACCTGATACAGGCGGTAGAAAGTTCCGCTTTCTCTCTGAGGCACTCTGATTTATTTTAGAGGCTGGGGCAGGAACAATGTTCTTTCACGTTCTGTCCAGTTCTGAGGGTGTTGTGGATTATCAACAATCACTAAACTCTCCCTGACAGTGTGAATAGATTCCACCAGCTGTTTGCTCCCTGAATGAATATTCAGCTTTTGCCAGATCCAGGGGAACACAGCTCTATAAAAATCAGGCCAGTGAGTAAGCATATTTATTTTGTAGGTAAGTGGCATTAATTGCAGATGCAGTAAGTAGAACTAAATCAAGAAGTCATGTGTTTTTTTTTTTCCTAGTGGATGCTAATTTATTTATCATTTTGGAATGTCTGAGAGTTTAAAGGTATTTTTTTTCACTTATTTTGTTGAAGTCATAGTGGTTTATAACGTGGTGTAATTTCAGGCGTACATTACTATTTATCAGTTTCTGTGTATACTGAATTGTGCTCACCACCAATACTCTAATTTTTATCCATCACCATATATGTGTGCCCTTTTATCCCTTTTGCTCACATCCCAACCCCCTTCCCCTCTGGTAACTACTAAACTGTACTCTTTATCTATGTGTGTGTTTATCTTCTACATAAGAGTGAAATCCTGCAGTGTTTGTCTTTGTCTGGCTTATTTCACTTAACATAATACCCTCAGGGTCCACCCATGTTGTTGCAAATGGGACAATTTTGTCTTTTTTATGGCTGAGTAGTATTTCATTGTATGTATATACTATATCTTCTTTAACCATTCATTAGCTGATGAGCACTTGGGTTGCTTCCATGTCTTGGCTATTGTGAATAATGCTGTGATGAACATAGGGATGCATAAATCTCTTTGAATTGTTCAAGTTCCAAAGGTATTTTTGAATAAAGCGCTTTGTAGTTACAACCCAGCTCCACCACTTACTAGCTGTGACAGTTTCGAAGGGTGGCCTAGTCTCTCTGAACTGAGTTTCCTCATGTACAAAGTGAGAGTAGGGCTGTTGTGAGATTTCCATCAATTATTACATTTCTAGTACCTTAAAGTGTGTTGGAGCATCATCAAAACTCACTAAATGGGAGATGTTATTTACAAACTTCAGGAAAATATTTGAAGTAAGGAAATCTCCCCATACCCCGAGGTCCTTGTAAAGCCAGAATGAAAACGGTGTGTTCAAAGTCTTCCATTTGGCATTTGTTACAATTATTGTTATGTTGATAGAATTGCTGGAACAAAGAGTATTATGCCAGGTGAACCTTGGCTTCATTGTCACTGCATCACAGCCTTCACTTTTATTTAAAGAGAGATAATGAAATGCAACAATGAAAAATAATACTGATCTGTAATAATTAGCCTTGACATTTTACATATGTTGAGAAAGATACTCAATCCTCCTTAGCCAATTCATTTTAACACACAACCTCTGCCTTTGCTTTCCTGTTATGTAAACTACCAATGTATATATATATATATATATATATATATATATATATATATACACTACATATATATAAAACACCTGGCAGATAACTATGGCCCAGGGGCCTCTCCCTGAACAGACGGGCCATTGCTGGAGGTACTCTACTCCCTTCTATCTGAGCACCTGTTTCTTTTATTTTCCCTTCCCACTCCTCCTTTCACAGATTCCTTGTACCATACTCTTTATTTTCTTTAATATTTTCCTTCTCTCTGTTGTGTCTGAAATTTGCCAAAAGAAGCTGTATCCTCTGTCAGGTTTCCCCTCCCAATTCAGTGACAGAAATAAAGAGAATTAGTGACTCCTTAGGGGAGTATGCTTTCCTAAGTAAAGGAAGGATAGCATAACTTGGCTTTCCTAAATGTTAGAGTAACTGCGTACGTGTTTTGTTTGAATTAATGGTGGTTTCCAGTAATGGCTGAGATTAGAGTTCTTTTGCAAATAGAACTAATTTATTTTTGTAAATTTTCCTGACGGAATATTAATATAGCAAGTGGTACCCTGACGTAAGCAAAGGATTCCAGAAAAAGGAAGTAGCAATAGGTTATGTTTCTGTTGCTCTGGTTATGCATTTTTTCACTGCCTTTTGGGAAATGAATGGAGATGCCAACAGGCATAATCCTGGCAAAGCAAAGGAGGGAATAACTATGCTTCAAAACAATGAAGCTGACAGAAGAGCCCATGCATAGGTTGGTACTTCTGAGTGTGCAAACATCGTTCTGAGTGAGGGACAGAATGGACTGAATTTGGCTGAGCTCTCATGGTACAGAGCAGTGGGTTTGGTGCCCTAGGAATATGTTGTATGAGTAGGTACAAAATGAGTGGAAAGAAAAGAAAACAGTTGCCAAAGAACTAGACTAGGACAAAGACTAGGACTCAACCTGTCATGAAAACAGATTGACTTCTCTTCCAAGTTTGTTTTAGTAGTGAATAAAACCACAGTGACTCCTTAGAGATTGCAAGAGAACCTTCTTGTCATAACCAATTGTCCTTCTTCTCAGCTCGCAGTAATGTGATTGTATATTCCATTCTCTAGGTGGACTGGCAGCCTATCCCTCCTATGCTATTTCTTCAAGTTGTCCAGCTGCAAAACTATATTTTCCTGACTCTTTCTTCTTTGTTCAAAGGGTGTTTATATGGCCTTGGTGACTTCACTCTTTGAGGCTGAAGTCAGTTTCTCCTACATTGGCCTCAAGCTTCAACTGGCATTTTTGCCTGGTACAGAACCTAAGACTTCCATCAGATAAATTCTCCAATTGTAATATTTCTGTTTCCCATGACTGTTAAAAAGAGACAGGAATTCATCAAGTTGTCAGGAAACTCAGTCATCTTTGTGTTGTTCTCATCCTTTGTGATGCACTTTTTAGAACTGGGACATGGTGGTTATCTATACCCCACCTCTTGCTTCAAGGCCGCCCCTAGGGTGTGTGGGACCTTGGGTAAATATTCTTTTTTGTGGTTCCCCCATTTATGTAATCAATGCCTTTTAAAAATACTTCACAAAATTTGTGCACACATAGGCAGCATAGTGATTTATCAGTAAAAGATTTAGAATGGTAGGTAGAGAAGAAGTACTAATGTTATTTGTTTATTGTCCAATCAAAGCACTTGGTGATTCTTCAAAATATCCAGACGTCATCTTTTTCAGCTTAAATCCAGGAATAATCTCTTCATATTCTTTATTGTCAAATGTGCAGGTACTGGGTAATTTCATATCTCCCACTGTGAGGAAAAGGTAACATGGTTATTATTCAAGTCCTATAGTGTGTCAGAACATGTCTGGGTTGAAACAATATAGCTCTTCTTGATGTAAGTGCCCTAATTCCATTTGTTTCATGCTGCTACATCATTATTCACGATGCTGCACCATCCGTCTACTGCCTGTGAGAACTGGCTTCCGATAGCTCTTTCAAAGATTGTTCCTGTGCTTCTTTGAAGATGACCACAAGTGCACACCGTATGCAGGAAAATGTGAACAATAATTTATTTTATGGTCATGTCAAATTTATCATTTGGAGTTTTATGGCATAAATATAGAACAACACATTATCCAACTATGTCTTCTCTTGAACTCTTTAGGCTATAATCACAGCATTTCTAAAATGTGATTTCTTTCTGTGTTGATTGCACCCCTGGTTTCTACCCACCATCACCAGTGGGGTGGATAGGGGAGGGGCCTGTAAGGAGAGCAAGAAGAGTGATTCTATTTATGCAAGGAATCCCTGACCCTCATCTGGCTCAGCTTAACCCAGGAGAGCACAAAGTCACCACATCAATTGGAGGTGAGAGGACACGGATTAGAAGGGTCCATTGACCTTGTAAAGCAACAGTGTAGAAAGCCTTTGGAGAAGATAGGTGGCGTCACCCCCAAGGACTGTATTACGTGTGATGCAGAGCCTGCAGAAGGATGAGATGACTGCCCTGGGTGCCAGCAGCAGGGGCGGTGTACAGGGTAAGTGACACCTGATACTTTGGGTGCTATAGACCAGAGGCAGCACCACAGTGGGAGCATGAAGGGAGATCGAAGATGCAGGAGACCACACATGTAGCTGGAACTCAAGGGTCAACTGAGGACTATTGGGAGTCCAGAACTCGTCATGTGTTCAAGTGAGCGAGAATCACTCAAAATCAGAATGTCAGCACCATTCTAGTAGCCCAATGTCACAGCATCCCATGAAAGCAATACTGTGTCTGTCAGCAGGATTGATAAACTGGCCAGGCTGCTTTCCTGGAACTGGAACCCAGCCTTAGGGCCTCAGGATAACCCCACAGGCGCAAGTTTTGGAGCTCTTCAGGGCATCAGTTCCATCCCATGCACAAGGTAGAGGGTTGGAGAGAACTCTGAAGGGTAGAAACAGAGACTGAATACATGCCAGCTCAACCCAGACTCAGGGAACCTGCCCACACAACACTACCAGCTCCAGTCAGGCCCAGGCACCAGAGGCGTGGTGGTAGAGAATCTTAGAACATTTCAGAGAAGGTACGTGGAAGTTTGGGGCCCCTGGAGCATGGGAACCCAGGCAGGAGCCCAGCACCTGGGTCTAAAGTCAGCATTGCCATCTTTTAGCTTCCTGTGACAAAAAGGAGTGAAACAAATAAAACAGAGAGTAGATATGGGAGAAACTGGGTAAAGTGTGAACTGTTTTTATAAGTTTGAATCCCGAGAAGGGATGTCGATAGATTGACCCCTATTCAAGGGACTGAAAAATATTTCACTAAAGAATTCAATAAATATATAAACAACAAAAATGACAAAAAGAGCTCCTACAATGAAGCTCCCCCAAGTCTGCAATGGTAGGAGAAAAATTCTATAAAGGACATTGTTAGGTCAACTGGTAAAATTAGAATGGCTGGTAGATGAGATAAAAGTGTGTAAATGTAAATGTATGAAGTTGATAACTATACGGTTGTTATAGAAAAGAATATTCTTTTACTGAGGAAGTATACTCTGATGTATTTAGGGGTAAAGAACCACGTTCAGAAAAAATCTATCATTTCTCTCTCTCTCTTTCTCTCTCTCTCATCTGTCAACCATCTGTCTTAGTTTGGGCTGCTATAACCAATTACCGTAGACTGGTTGGCTTAAACAACAAAGATAGATTTCTCACAGTTCTAGAGGCTGAAGTCTGAGATGAGGGTGCCAGTATGGTCAAGTTCTTGATGAGTTCTCTCTTCCTGGTTTACACATGGCCTTCTTCTTGCTGCGTCCTCACATGGCAGAAAGAGAGCTAGCTAGCTCTCTCATCTCTTCTTATAAAGGCACTAATCCCATTCATGGGGGCTCCACCCTAATGACCTAATTACCTCCCCAAAGTTCCACCTCTAAATACCATCACACTGGGATCAGGGTTTCACAATAAGAATTTTGGGGGAACACAAATATTCATTATCTCTCTATCTATATCATTATCATCCACACTCATCTATCTACCATGTATAGCAAATGACAAAGCAAATGGGATAAACTTCCTTTTTGTGGATGAGATAGAATATGTGTCTCAGTGTGCCTAGTCACTGCCAGCAGCAGGAACACTGTATTTCTATAAATGAGTCCCCAGACAAACATGCTCAGAAAAAGAAACACACAGGAAGATCTTGGAGATGGTCTTGGCTGGAGTCTAGCGCTAGCCCGTGACCATGACCCAGGGTGTCTTTCCACAAAGACCTGAGCTCCTTGTGTGCAGCCATTCAGCCTTGTGAGCACTGTCGTGGCTGACCGCACCCTCTTCTAGGAGCCTTTTGTAGAGAAGTTCTACAATTCTGTCTTGTGACACTTTCCTCGTGGGTCACTGGCCATAACTTTCTCCCAGAAGGGGTAAACTTTTAACAACAGCAGAATCTGTGAAGATTAAATGGATGAGCTTTGTAGTATTTTTATTTTTTGCAACTTTTTATAACTTTGAAATTGTTTTCAAACGTAAAGTTAAAAAAGTAACTACACTATAATGTATCAATTCTGGCAAAATTAGTTATAAAAACGTTTTCTTTCCTTTCCACATCTTCTTTCTTTTTTTCTTCTTCCTCCTCCACTCTCCTTCTTCCCTACCCCCACCTCCTTCCCTTGCCGTCCTTTCCTCTTTCTTTTTCTTCCTTTCTCTCTCTCTAGGCTTACCAGCATTTTCTACAAGTTAAAATAACATAAGATTAAAGAATTAAAGGAAAATATTGGCTAGATTTCCTTGGGAGAAATGACAACAGAGATGCAAGGTGAAGTGATGTGATCCAGAACTTGTCTTGGGCATTTGTAACTGATGAGAAAATTGTGTTGAGAGCTTGAGTAAAATAATCATGATAATGGCTACATTTTTTTAAAATCTGAGGGGAAATCCCTGCTTTATTTTGATTTAAAAATGACCATATTTGTAAGCCAAGAGTTGTCAGGAGCATCGCAACATGTTGTAGTGGTTAATAATATGGGCTCTGGGGAAAGACAGCTTGGATAGAAACCCAAGCTTTTCCATTTGCCACTTGGATGATCTTGGGAAAATTGCTTCACTTTTTTGTGCCATTTTCCCCTCATCTATAAATAGGACTAATAACAGAAACTGTTGCAATACCTTTGGTTGCAAGGGACAGAAATTGTGACTTCTAGTGGCTTAAACACAGAGAAGTTGGAAGAGCTGGCGCTGCCGATCAATAGTGTCAGAGAAGTGAGATTCTTTCTATCTTTTGTCTCTGTCACACTTTGTCTGTGGTTCCACTTTCTACATAGGAAGAAGGGGAAAGAGCTCTGGGGAAATTTTAGCTGAGTCTGCCCTTTTCTCACAAAATCAAACGTTTCCTCAAGTTCCGGTAAGCGGAATTTCACTTATGTTAAATGGGCCTGAATTGCGTCTCATGGCCACCCTTGCTTGAATTTGGGAAGAAAAGGGGACTATAGATATAGGTTGAATCAGACAACCAAGAGTGTCTATTCCAGGGTTGTTTTGAATATGAAATGAGCTAATAGCTATAAAGTTCTTAGATAAATCCATAATAAGTGCTTATATGTTAACTATTATCCTCATTTTTGGTAATATTAGAAGAAGTTGTACTATTTTTACCTGTATATTGCAAGATGTCATTAGTTTTGGAAGCAATTTTGAAAAACCTGTGAAAACAGTAAAAAAAAAAAGGAAGAAATAGACACTTTACTCCCTAGTTCCACTCTGCGATGATCTCTTTTTAGGCCAGGTGGGACTGGGGGACACGCTACTATTGAAATGGACTTTGCAGATTTCAAAAGGAACAATGGGATCCCGGAGTAGCAGATACCAGGTGGCAGCACTTATTTGCTTATTTTTATCACAATAATATATGCTGGATGGTCAGCTTTCCCCTTATTATTCTCCATGCTGATGGACTGTGTTTATTTTGTTGGGATTGGTTGAATGGAGCACAAAACTCTTTGCCTTGTTAGTTTCAATGGGTAATGTTGTCACTCTCGCCCATCTAGAAGTGGAGATGGTTTGCTTGCCCAGTGGAGCTCCACATGCACAACTACAACCAAATTTGATTGGTGGATCTTTTCCAGGTTGCTAGCTTGGTACTTTTCAAAATGCGCTGAGTGGCTCTTTGGAAATTGTCTCTGCTGACTCCACTGGGCTCAGTTTCAAATCTCTCCTAATCCACCACTGAACGTTTATTAAAGTGGGAGAGAGGTTGAATCAGTCTTTGGACATGTTATTAAAATAAAGTTGGAGCAGTGAAAAAGATCGAAAGAGAACAACAAAGGAACACTCCATCTCCCCTCCAACCCCTATTCAGTCTCTTTAAAATTATTTTTTTGAGAAATGTCAGTCTTACTAGTTTATTTTTCAGTAGGCTTTAATTTTGTTTGATTTTATTTTTTTTCAAGGCAGCTATAAGAAAAGACTCTCATTCACCGATCCCTCCCCCCTTTTTTTCTTTTATGATTTGAAGTTGAGGTTGAAGAGGTCGAATGCCCGTGAGGATTTAAACGATTAAGTAAGCAATGAAATGCCAAACTTTCAGGATTCTAAAAAAGTATGAGGGCTCAAACAGTAATTACGAAGCACCCTGATGGTTATTACTGCTTTCCCCCTGGGCTCCTCTGCCACCCACTCATGCTCCCTGTGTCTAGGACACCCTGAGTCTACAGTGACTTGTGCTGAACTGCAAAGGAACCACCATATACCTTTTCACAAATGTCCACTCATCCTCAAAGTAACAGATCAAGGAAGAGATGGCTGCTTGATATACAAGTAAACTTCAGTCCCCAGCCAGCCTTTATTTTGAAATGTCCCTGTTTTTCTGCTGCAGTTGTCACCAGTTCTGCTGGTTATTCATTCACCAAATGTTGAGCAAATTACTTTCTGTTAGACCCAGAGGATATGCTGGTGACCGTTTCAAAATCCCTGGCCCCTAAGAAGTTGCATTCTGCCAAATAATTTATTTCATAAGAGGAAGCTGTAAAAATTTTAGTCACTAAATTAAAAGAGAGAATCTGAATTATCATCATGTGCTTTATTCTTGTTTTTGTCAGTTCTTGTTTCTTCATTAACTTCTTAATTGGGAAAAAATGGTCATTACACAAACCTATTCTCAAATTTAGCCATGGATATTTGATTTCTCATCTCTGTCTCTCTATTTGTCTATTTATATCAATATTTATCTATCTATATATTTATATAGATATATGTTATCTATATCTATCTATTTATATAGAAATGTTATCTGTATCTATATATTTAAATAGATATGTATTATCTGTATCTATCTATAGATATATGTTGTCTATATATATTTATATAGATATATATTATCTATGTCTATCTATATATATAGATATGTTATCAATATCTACCTATATAGATATATATTATCTGTATCTATCTGTATGTAGATATATGTTATCTCTATATATAGATATGCATTATTTCTTTTGGATGAGCTCTATTGCTCATTTATGAGAAGCTGCTAACTAAACCAATGATTTTACTAATCATAATTTTAAATTACATAGCACAATACTTTTTACAGTGCTTTTGTAATACATTATCTCATGTGATCCTTATAGGGAAGAATGATTATCTTCAAATGAGAAAATAGTGGCTGAGAGCAGACACTTGTTTAAGATCAGACAGCTAGTTAGTTGTTTAAGTTAATAGTCATCTGTGTAAGATCAGAAAGCTAGTTGGTGATGACATTGAAGTATGAAGAAAATGTTTAACTGTCTTTATATTCTACTCATTTGTTCTATAAATCACTATTGAGTCCTCCTGTGTACTAGCCATTATTTTTGATGCTGAGATTCAGCAGTGAGCAGAAGAGAGAAAACCTCATCACTTCATAGGGCTTACATTGTGGTGAGACAAAAGTGAAATCATATTATATAGAATATAAGAAGGTGTAGGGAAAAGCAAAATGGGATTGGGGATAAGGAGTCTTGGGGAGTCACAGTTTATAAGTTTGGATAAGATGGGCAGACAGTGTTCACCAGAAGGTGACATTTGGGCAGAGATTTAAAGGAGATGAAGGAACAAGTCACGATGGTATCAGGGGGAATAGCAGGAAAACTAAAATGTGCAAAGGCACTGAGGCAAGAGGGAGTGATTGGAACAGAGCGGAGAAGGGGTCCTGTGGGAGATGAGATCTGAGATGTCAGGCAATAGGATGGAAGGGGTCAGGTGAAGGTGTGCGCTCACCAGATGGTGGATGACCCTGGAGGCTATCACGAGGACTATGGCTCTTTCTCTGTGAGATATGGAAGTCCATTGGGCGGTTTGAGCAGAGGAGTGAACATGCTCTATTATCTGGCTTATTTAAAACAGGATCATTCTGGTAGGTGTCTTGAGATAAAACAGTAGGAGAGCACAGGAGTCCTAGTTGTAAGGGTTTGTGAACTGGGCCTATGCCCAACGAGCAGCGGACTTCCGGTCTCAAGTTCTGTGTTCCAGTAGGAGCTCTTCCTTCTAACTGCTGGAGGGTCTTGGGACAATGACTGAACGTTTTACTAGAAAGGGAAACAGAACTGAACGGTTAGTGTATGTCTGAGCCAACTTCCTCTTCCTCCGCATGATGTGTAGCCTGCTGGGATCCCTAAATGTGGTTTTCTTTTCTTTTCCCAAAGCCAGAGTGTGTGCCTCTGCTCACCCCACCTCCGTCCTCATAGTGTCTTTGCTATCAGCTCTGACTTGCCTTCCTGACCTTCCTTGGAACATGCGGAAGACGAGAGACAACGGACAATGGCCTTGCTAGGCCCTGAGAGGTTCTGGAGGTCTAGGTTGCAACCCATAATGTATGTCTTTCATTAAAGCAGTCAAAACTGACTGTAGAGATATTGTAAAAATTAGGGGAAAAAAGCAACTGGAACAAACAGCTTGACTACTGAACTATTTACTGTTATAGAATTTGTGCTACACACCAGAAGACAGACCACTGTGTCTATAGTTCTGGGACTGGGGTACGCTGTGTGCATACACGCAGCTCTGTTTTGGTTTCATTTCACTTTAGTTACTTGATTTGGTGTCTGCAAAACCCCGTGTGCACATTTTTATGAGCCTTGGGACAATTTACTGCCAAGCTTGCTTGAACTCTAAAATATGCTTCCAGTTTCAGAAAACCACAAATTATTTACCAAATAGGCAAGGAAATAGAGGTCAGTGAACTCATTTCTTACATAATTTTAAAGTTCCTTTCTGAGTACTGACATCTCCCAGCAGCCAGAGTGATGTGTTCTGTAGGCAGATTAATAACGGGGAGGAAAGCATGGGGAGTGATAAACGCCTCTCACTGCTATGCGGCTCTATAGACTTGCTTTTGATGCTAAACGCCTAGAATCAAAGGTAGATTGGTGGAAGGTACATATGACATAATCCTGCCTTTCCGGTTTTGTTGTGTTTACAGAGACGTAAGCAGGAAGTGCTGGAAAAACTCTTATCTTGTGGAAAGTAAATTATTTAAGATACGAAAAATAAGTATTAAGCCAAAACAACAGAATGGGCAATCATTAAAAAGAAATTAGAGAGCAGGAGAGAAAGGAAATCTTTCAAACATCAACTGGTGTCAGTTTCTTCCAAGATATTTTAAAGGTGACTACATATAACTAGCAAATACTTACATTCAGCAGAAAAAAGAGAGTGATGGTGAAAAAGTGACTATAAAATATAAAGGGAATAAAGGGACCAGTCCGGTGGCACAGCAGTTAAGTTTGCTCGTTCTGCTTTGGCAGCCCAGGGTTTGCTGGTTTGTATCCTGGGTGCAGACCTATGCACCGCTTATCAAGTCAAACTGTGGCAGGCATCCCAAATATAAAATAGAGAAAGATGGCACGGATGTTAGCTCAGGGCCAATCCTCCTCAGCAAAAAGAGGAGGATTGGTGGCAGATGTTAGCTCAGGGCTAATCTTCCTCAAAAAAAATAAATAAATAAAAATAAAGGGAATAAATAGTAACCTTAGACTGAATGTAAAGGATACAGAAAGAAGGAAAGATGACTCCTGTGTGTCCAGCTTGGGAAGATAATGACTCAATTGAGTGAAGTGGGACGATATCTATAGTTGGCTTGAATGTTAGGAATTTCATAATGGCAAATGTCTTGTTGTGTAGATCTACTTATGATAGCTGGGCACATGGGTCTGTCTGAAGGCCCTAGGACATAATGTCACCTTGTTAGATATTGAGAACCTTTCTCTTCCAAATTTTCTTTTCTTTTTCCTCTCAGGGGACGGGGGAATGAGAGGTACTGGGTGCTGATGGACCCTTTACCTTGGAGAGTCCCATGTTATGGAGGAAATAGCTGGTAGAGTCAGAGCAGAGACTTCAGGGGGCCTCCAAGTTGTGAACTGAGCCCTTGGAGCCCAGACACACCAGATGTTTTTATGACATCAGCAGGATTTAATTTAATCAAGGGATAGGGCCCAGAAGGAAATTTGGTGACTGATATTGGGGGGCAGAATCCCAACTGAGCTTGGTTAGAATTTCAGATGCAGAGAAAAGAGTGCTCCAGAAAGAATAAAGAGTGCATGGCTCCAAGAATATTATGAGTTTTTAAATTCCTTCATGTTATGATTTTAATTATCCCTGTTTCCCAAAGTGATTAGCAAAAACAATTTAGGAGGAAATGGATGTGTGTGCTGGAAGGGAAGAGAAAAGTCGAGGGACTATATCCTATTTCATAGCCAGGCTTATGGCTGGAAGGGGATGGTGTAATTTGAGGAAGGGAGAGGGGTTGGCAGTTTCTGAGACGAGAAAGGAGAGTAGAGCAGGCTTGGTCTGTGAAAAAGGGACTCAGAGAGAACCCAGGTTGATTCCACTGGGATCTGCGACACTCCAGAGAAAATGCAGAAGCCGACAGCTAGAATGAATGTTTATCTCTAACTAAAAGGAAAAAAGAGTTAGTGGACCTGAACATAGTGTACTGTCTGAAATGATTTACACTATGGAAGTTCAGCTTGTAAATGAGTTCATTTTCATATCTGTGTATGTATCTATGTAAAGTTCATTTCACATCCATGATGATTTCTGTAAAAAGTTTGGAATAATGCCTCGCACCTATTAAAGGCTCAATAATTGTTGTAATTAAAGGCTCAGTAAATGTTGACTCTTTACCTCTAAGTCCATCCACAATTTATGCCTGATTCTCTACTATTCTATCATGAACAACCTCAGCCAAGCTTTCTAAAGCTTTCTGTATATCTGGTTTTTCTTCTTCTTCTTCTTCTCCTAAGAGCCCCCCAGTACCTAGCTGTATATTGTAGTTGTGGTCCTTCTGGTTGTGCTATGTGGGACGCTGCCTCAGCATGGCCTGATAAGCATATCCACACCCAGGATCCAGACTGGCGAAACCCCAGGCCGCCGAAGCATAGCAGGAAAACTTAACCACTCGGTCACGGGGCCAGCCCCTGTATATCTGTGTTTTCTAGAGTAAATACATGAAGAGTTAAGAATTCGTATTCTTACCTCTGCTTCTTTGATTACTTTCTCAATGTTCCGATTTATTCATATTAGTCAGGCATGGAGATTCTTCTTGAAATTGCTTTTATTTATCTTGATTATAGGACAAATTGGAACAAGTGAGTTCTATTATTTTTGAAAAGCAGCTAAAATCTTCAAACAATAAACACAATTTATGCATCTTCCACTTGGTCTTATTTTGAAGATATGGAAGTTAATTTTCCTTTTAAAATTAGCAGTATTAAAAAATAATTTGTCGTACATTCTATCTGAGTTTAACATAAGACCTGTAGCACGGTGGCCATCCAGCCTATCAGAAACAGGGAGAATCTTGTCCCCAGCAGTTTGATTGTGATGTGCTTAGTTTTGGTTTTCTTTATATTTATCATCTTTGGGGTTAGTTGAGATTCTTGAATATGAGGGTTGCTTTCTTTAAGAACTTTGGAAAATTCTTGACCATGTTTTCTTTATATATTTATCCTGTCCTGTTTCCTTCCTTCCTTCCTTCCTTCCTTCCTTCCTTCCTTCCTTTCTTTTCCTCTCTGTCTCTTTCTCTCCCTTTCTCCTCCTCCTCCTCTTCCCGAATCTTCTTATAATCCTACTAAAGAAATAAAATCAGTAATTAAAAAATTTCCCACACAGAGGGGCTGGTCTGCTGGCGTAATGGTTAAGTTCATGCACTTCACTTCAGTGGCCTGGGGTTCACGGGTTTGGACACCAGGTATGGACCTACACACTGCTCATCAAGCCGTGCTGTGGTGGTGTCCCACATACAAAATAGAGGAAGATTGGCATGGATGTTAACTCAGTGACAGTCTTTCTCAAGCAAAAACAGGAAGATTGGCACAGATGTTAGCTCCTCCTCCTCTTCATCATCACCATCATCTCCTCCTCCTCCTCCAGTTAACTCTAATAGCAAGGAATAGGGTTTTGCCCTATGACCTGCATGTGACTGATACGTGTATTTTTTTGTTCTCTCAGTGCTTTAGTCAAATATTTTATACTGATCCTTCTTTGGGATCATTTACCAAATATTCTGTTGCACTATTAAACTTATCCAATGAGGTCTTAATTTCAGATACTTCATTTTTCCATCTTAGAATGATTATTTTTTTACAGATTCCAATTCTTTGATAAAATTCCACATCCTTTCATCACTTTTGCCTATATTTTCTTCCGATTTCTTGAACATATTAATCATTGTATCAAAGCCCTTGAATGCTAACTACTATATCCATTTATTTTCCTTGTATCCACTGATATTGTTTGTTCCACTAGGTTAATAGTCACATTTTGCTGCCTCTTTTCATGTTAGTAATTTGTCATTGAAGCTCTGTTTCATGCTCCTTCTACCAGATGGGGCTCTGTTTTTCCTCTGTGGGGCAGAGAAGGTGAGGAGCTGATCACCTCCATCCACGGGGACTGATCTGGGTTAGGGATGGAGTTTTAGTAAGAGTCCCTTCACCTCCAGTTCTGCCTTATCCCCTTAGGCCTGTCTCTCCTGCAGTTTTGATTGAAAGCTCTGGAAGACTATGGAAGGTTAGGTCTGTTCTTTAGCATCCTGCCACACCTTCCTTTCAAATTAGATGGATGTCTTGTGGAGACCAGCCATGTTTCTGAGCCTGGCCTCTTTTCTCAAGTGAGAGTTTTTCTGTTAGTTACTATGCGATTATTGGGGATTTTAGCCTGTGTGACAGAAACTTCCTAAACTTGTGCTCAGCTCTAGAATTCAACAAAGGTACTACAGAAAAAACTGCCAACCATTTAGGGATATTTTAGTTTCTAAATGGTTGTGGTCCCTTGTATGAATGCCAAAAACTTTGTTTTTCTCTTTGTCCTCTTATGATTCTTCTGCATGGACCAGGTCTGATCTTCAGAGTGTGCTCAGAATCGGCAAATGTGCCAGGGAAGGAAACAGCCCATGAAAGACTCTTCACCTTCGTAAAGCTCTCTGCCCTCCAGAATTTTTGTTCATTTAATTCTTTTTGTTTCCATAATTCTCTGATCTCTTTAAATATGATTTTTGAAATCAATTTGTATTTTTCAGTTGGTCTACCAAGAATGTGTTCTTCTGCAACTGACTGCATTCTACCTGTAAACAGAAGTCCCATTGGAGTCAACTTTTAAGAGTTTGGGGCAGTTATGTCCTTCCAACCTAAGAGCTTTAAGGAGATCTTCACCTATCTTTCCAGGAGCTTCAGGTAAGACTATCACAAAGAAAAGTGTGGATGTATGTGACAAAAAGAATTTAAATATTAAATTCATATGTCAAACGTTCAAATAAAATTATGTTCTCTGGCAATTTACACTTCTGTTATGTACAGTAATAATGACTGTGCTCCAGTAGCCAAATTTGTCACTCCATTCTTTTCAATATGGGAATTATTTGTTAAGGTGATTACTGTATGAAGAAATATTGCAATATTTGAAATTAAATCTTGCAAGTCATAATGGGACCTTAAAGGCATGGGGTGCACCCATGTGAAAGACTTGACTCTCCTTTTCTCTCTGTGTTGGGTAGAAGGAGAACACTGAGAGATATCTGGCCGCTCACAGAGCCTACCCTGCAAACCTCAGTGCAAGAGGTGATGTTAATCTGGATGTGAACCCAGGAGAGCATTGGATCTCAGAACATCCACTGAGTCAGTGGACTCATGTCTACGGAAGTGACTGTCATTATCCTTAAGTGTGGGCTGTGTTTGTGACTTAAGTAGACTCATTTATGTCTCCTAAATACATATTCCTTTTGGGATTGAATTTGTAGAACCCTTCACTTTGGCTCATTCTGATTTTCTCTCTGGTTTTTCTACCATTGTGACGTCCTACCTCTGCTCTCGACATAACTTTCCCTGACCACTTGGTCGTACCTTGGCATTTCAAAACACTTGACAGACTTTATTTTACTGGATCCTTATAATGAGCTTCTGTGGCTAGGCGTGGCCTAGGTTCCACTTTATAGACAAGGAAACCACAGGTCAAGAAGTTAAGCACAATCCGTAACAGCAGTGACAAGATTTAAAACCAGGTCACTTTTCTGCTTTTTTCCTACTATATCATTATATGAATTGATCCTAGCTCTGAGATGATAGATGATACTAGAGTAAGAACACCTCTTTCCATCTGGTATATGGTTGAAAAGGGAAGATTCTGCACAAATCAATATGGAAGGCAGTTTTACCTTTTCCTATAACTTCCTTTCTGGGGCCCGACACTCACCAAGCTTAGATGATAGGAAGGGGACTTATAGAACTTAACTCAAAGCAGAGCCAGTGGTGGAGATGCTCAGCATCATACAGCATGAGGTGAGCATCCTTGGGAGTGACAGGGCTAATGGTCCTGGAGCTGGCTTGACCTTGAATTGCACTAGTGAGGTCCAAGTTTCTTCCTGCCTCTCTTTCAGTCTCAACTTCATTCATGGATTAGTACTTTTTCTCCCCTATGTAGATCCACTTAGAGGAAATTGGACAGAACAGAATAACCAGATGTTTAAGCTGAGGCCAGGAGAGGTGGGATGTGAGGGAGTGGGAGTTCCTAAGGGACATGCTCTGATAAACAGAGACAGTCAATTACATGGGGGAACTGAGAAGTGAATGATGGACTTCCAAGCTCACTGAGATTGAGGATCAGTTGTATAAGGCAAAGCAAACTATTGGACCCAACGGTCTCATTTGATAATTTGATAGTTTAACAAAATGATACGAACCAGCCCCGTGACCGAAAGGTTAAGTTCTCAAGCTCTGCTTTGGTGGCCCAGGGATTCGCTGGTTCAAATCAATGAGCGACATGGCGCCTCTCATCAAGCCATGCTGAGGCAGCATCCCACATGCCACAACTAGAAGGACCCACAACTAAAAATACACAACTATGTACCAGGGGGCTTTGGGGAGAAAAAGGAAAAATAAAATCTTAAAAAAAAAGAGAAAAAAAGAAAATGGTAAAGCATCAACAATTTCATATGATTTGACACAATATTTTGAAACTCCTTTTCTATTCTGAAATAATAATGTTTGACAATGTAAGCTTTATATGTGTATGTTTTAAAAATACAATGCTCTGACTCTAATATAATGGATAGTTCAATAAGTAAATGCTCATCCAGGACTTCATCCTCACTTGAAGAAATAGTATGCTTGCAGCTCTGTGAAGCTTATCCTGGGCGCCATAGCTACAAATGCAGATGTCATTAGGGGTGTAGTATTGGTTACTTAACTAACTCTAGTTACAGCTGCCACTGGGCCAGCTCACGTGTTTCCAGGTCCGCCTTTCAATTTTTCCTGTTTCTGGCATCTGAGTTCTTTTCTTTCATGGGAGCTCAATTATGTATTTTAAATATATTTAGCTATGTTTTGAACATGTCTTTTAGCAAAGGATGTTCCTTATTGGAAAATCTTCCATGTTGCTAGAAACAGAGGACATGCAAGTTTGGGGTGAAGAAAAGTAGAGAGATTTCATAAATGATGAAAGCTAAGCATGCAATGGCCTTCCCATAAGAAAGCATTTCAAAATGTATGCGTAGACAGGCAGTAAGGGAAGAAATGCAAATCAAGTTATTTTAAACCATTGTTTTCAGAGCCAAGGAAGAAATTATGAGAATAAAGTCCTTAAAAACATTATAAGTCCCTTGGTGGTGTTTTTAGTGGAAGTAATTTAGAGATGATTGGATATTGTTATTTTTAATTCTATCTTTTAGAACAAAAGTTTACCAAAATAGAAAGCTTTGCCATTTCTTTTTCCCACAACTTTAAAAAGTAAACTGTGAGCATTGGGTCAGCACAATCTTTCTTTTTTAGACTCCTTTGCTTGCAAATTCATCCACCATCAAATTACATTGTATTCCTTCCTTTTTTGCCTTCCTGTGGCACAGCCTTTTATAAATAAACCTAAAGCCTTGTCTTCCTCCTCTCTCTTGCTCTGAGTAAATAGTAAGAAATCAGTTGCCTGAGTCGAGTGATTTTATACAAGTGGATCTTGTTAGAGCATTTCCTTACACCTGGGATATCAGGAGATTTATTTGTAACCTTCTTTGCCAAAAGAACAGTAGTGGTATTTACTGTCTACAGTGTGTTGTAGTTTCAAAGATTTTGTTTGACTCTTGCCAAAGTGACTGAATTAAGAAGTGCTTAATTGACTGATTTAAAAAAAAAAAACAACTCATTTAAATCAGTCAGCTGTTTGGCCTATACCAGCCCATATTTTCATACGATTGTATATTTTGATTTTTTTGTTCTATTTCTCGGCAATGTGTAGACCCAGCTATTTTTGCTAATTGCATAGTCCTTCGAAGTCCAGTTTGTTTATTTGTGAAAACGGATAAAAATCTATCATGCCTCCTTTCAAAGAGAGCGCTGTATGTAAATAGAGGATGCTTTGAAACCACTTGAGGGGTGGGGCTGAGATCCCAAAGAAACAGGCTAAAGTGCCTGTAAGGATCCTATGACTTCTAGGGCTGCTGAGAAGGACACACAACTTTGGGGCTAGAGCTGAGGTGCCCAGGACAATGGCCATGCACTTGAGCATCCTGCCAGTCATCTCCATTCTCTGCCTCCCTCCTACCTCTCCCTGTTCCTACCCCGTTCGGTTTTCAGCCTTTTCTCTAAATATATGTTGAAGACATCTTTATTCAGCTGTCCAGGTTGCTCATATATCTTGGTTTGGGCCTGTCTGGTTGAAGGAGTAATGAGGAAACACATTGCTATGGTGATTTCTGTCATTCATTTCTCCATGTATTTTGGTGTTAATTGATTCTTTTTGATGCACTGCAAAATAATTTGGAACTCACCCTCTCCCCCCACCCATCCCCTTCCTCTTCTTTCAGACCGCCACCAAGAATTAGTTGAAGATATGTTTTGACAATACTGAGGACAGTAATTTGTAGTGTGTCATGGATATAGGGTTGACCTCTTTGGGAAATCAGGGATTGGCTGGGAGATGCGTTTGGAAGGGTGGGGAAGTAAGACTCCTCCATCTCCCCAGTCTGGAGAAATTATGTTGCAGCCACATATCCTGAATGAGAAGGAAGTGTTGGTGTTTCCATCATCGTTGAGCTTTGATTACTAATGTAGTTATCTTTGAGGAATTCTGCTCTTAACAATAAAACTAGAATCTCCCTCCTCCCTCCTGTGTTACACAGCCTCTGATTGCAGGTTTATTCTGGCATCTTTGAATTACAAACACCCTTTGACTTTCTCTTCCACATATTCATTTATCTCTGCTGCTTCTCTTTACACTTTCTGCTACAGAAGTGCTGAGACTCTTGGTGGGGCGCCTCTCTCAGCCAGTGAACATCCAGCAGAGAATGGAGACAGTTGTAACCCAGAAACCAGGAAGAGGTTATTTGTAAGTTATTGTATTTTTCAAAAAGTGACTGCAATTAGTTTTGGTGTTAGGCAGCAAAAAACCCCCAAAATGTTCTTTTTGATTTAACATCATTTGCATAATACAGATGTTCATCTACTGGAAGAAAACTTTAAGAGTGTGTGTGTGTGTGCGTGTGTGTTGCTCCATACATATTTCTTGAGTATCTTCTATGTGCCAGGTATGACGCTAGTAGAGATATAGTTGAGAATAAAACAACCATGGTCTCTACCCTTAACCGATTTACAATCTAGGACAAAACAGACTTCCTATGTTCAAATCCGCAATGACATAATTATGATAATTATTGTATTTGAAGAAAGTACATAGAATTCAGAAAATGGTTTAATAGGGGAGCTTCATCGAGCTTAGACATTGGGATGATGTTTCCCATGAAAGTGACACTTAACATGAGGCCTGAAGGATGAGTAGGAACAAAGCAGATGAAATATGGAGCTAGGAGCTAGGGGTAGAAAAGAGAGAGGGAAGCGGTGTTGATTGTACTGATGGAGAGGTGTGGGGTACTGGGGAAGCTGATGGATGTAGAGAAAGTGGCAGTGTCATTGGACTGCAGATCTTGAGGCAGGCAGAAGTGTTGCAATGAAGGGACTACAATAAGGCAACTGAAAAGAGAAAAGATTAAAGGTGGTGTGTGGACACGTGCATGTGTGTATATGTGTGTACCTGAATGTGTCATAGTGGAATTATTTGGAATGCAGTTTCTAATGATGACCAAATTCATAGTGTGACTGTGGAAGCTGGTACTGGAGGTGGAGTGATAGAAAGGATCACTGGATATCAAGTTAGGACACTGCCCGCCAAGGTGATCATGCATCCGTATGATGCTGAATTTGCCTAGCATTATGGCAGGCTTGAGTTGAAAGGAAGACTGTGAATCGTTGTTCAATTTTAAATGAGTGACCGGATGGTGAAGTGATGACTACAGGGAGAAAATGTTCTTATGACCAGCTGCTCAGAGGAGAAGCTTACAAAAGAGAGAGCAACTATTGGTCCGGAAATGGCATTGAGTACCACTTCCAACCCTAAGATATTTGGGGTTTGAAAGAAAACACAGTCCCAAGTCCCCACTCGAGAGCAGAAACAGGATCTGAAGGGGAAAGTGGGTTTCAGTGAAGTCAAGGAACTGGGGGTGTGTGTGTGTGTGTGTGTGTGTGATAACTTTGGTATAATTACGGCTTAGAATCGTGTAGAGTAAGGTAAGAAGACACCTCTTTAAAACTCATCCTCTCATCCCTTCATCCAAACTTTGAATTTCTTCTGTAACACTCCTTCCAAATCAGTCAAGTGCCTGCTTAAAAACTTCCGGCAATAGACAAATCACTATTTTCTAATGCAGGGAATTTCACTTTTGGTGGCTCTTTCTAGTGAAAAAAATGGTTCTATATATGGCAGACCTTCTAATAACTGTAGCAGTTTCTAAGTAAATGTGCAGAAAAAAGTGCTCAGAGGTGGGTGATGAGGGTGGCCAGACTGAAAGGTTATTTTATTTAAATTTTTCAGAATTTGTTTACGTAATACTTACGCGATTTAAAATATAGACATCAAATTTATGTTTCTCAAAATTGCATTAAAACCTGAAAAATTAATTTAAAAACAGTTTATGGTGTGTGTTATGGACTGAAGTGTGTTCCCTTGAAATTCATGGGTTGAAGCCCTAATCCACAATATGACCGCATTTAGAGACAAGGACTTTAGGAGGCAATTAGGGTTAAATGAGGCTTAAAGGTGGGGCCCTAATCCTATAAGATTAGTACACCAGAGCGCTCACTCTCAATCTCTCTCTCCCCTCCTCCGCCTATGTCTGAAGGCAAAGCAAGAAGGTAGCCATCTGCAAGCCAGGAAGAGGGCTCTTACCAGAAACCAAATCAGCTGTCACCTTAATCTTTGGTTTCCCAGCTTCCAGAACTGTAAGAAATAAACTTCTGTTGTTTAAGCTACCTAGTCTATGGTATTTTGTCATGGCATCCTGAGAAGACTAAAACAGTTTGGTTGGAATTATAAATATAGCTCATTTTCTGAATAAGTTTTCTGATAGTTACCAATTCTATTTGTGCTGCTTCTTTTTTTCTCATTTGAACTGTAAACATTTTACAGTTTACACTTGACAGAAGGAATTTAGTGCTCAAGAAGCAAATTGAGTAAAATGATTTATAGATCAAGTTAATTTTAAAAATACAAATTTTTAAAATTATCTTTTGGATGAGGTCTTGACTTATCCGTATGCCGAAAATATGATTGGCGTTTTTCTTGCCTTAGAGTAAGCTTTGTGGTCCAGGGCAGAGTGGAATGCTGACTGTGTAGACACTGCCATAGCGAAGGCTAATTCTGTATGGGGCAGTTACTAAAAGCTCTCCCTGAAATGGTCTCCCGAGCCATTGTCCCATTGGGTAGCAGATGCACCGCACCTACATTTGAGAAAACCGTTACATCATCTTGAAATGGTTAAACTGTCATAACATGCCTGGATATTATCTTTTCACTAATTTTTTTAATTAATATTTTTTTAACAGGAAGAATTTGCTCCTAGAATTTTTTCCATGAGGACTGGAGACTAATTTCTTTGAATTTTTTCCCTGTATCTTCCCCAACAGAAGCTGTATATTTTGAGAATAACTACCTGGTTACAAGCACAATAGGCCTAAATAAACATAAATAATTTCTAATGAATGGGGCGCATTTCAGGTATGATTTTAGACTTTACAGCATCAAATTGATGGGGCCAAGAATGCCACCAGTGTCCTATAGTTCAAATCTCAAGTTTTATCCATGGATGCATATGTCTCGTAATGATAGTCCCTTCTTCTCTAAGAAACTAAACAGTTAAGTGCAGCTGGGTGATCTAAACAAGGGCCAGAGAAGAAATTTTGCAGTTTTTGAATGGATTTGGGGGTTACCATTAAACACTATATAGACTCATGTTATCAATTATGTGAAAGTATCTACAATTATTCAGAAGGTAGCATGCATGTTTGCTAAAAAAATGGATCTTCCTCCTACGTCTCTTTGTGCATTGTTTTTTGATTCTGATAAAGCAGTAGAGCTATTCATTCCACAAACTTTTATTATGTACCTACTGTGTGTCTGGCATAATGGCAGGTGTTGTTGATACCCAGAAAAAAGACACAGTCCCTGCTCACAAGCAGATGATAGCTATTAAACAAAGACGGTGCGGGTGGGCAACGGACCGCATGCGAGAAGGTAAAGAGAGGTTGGAATCTCGAGTGATGTACGGATTTCTGGCTGCAGCTACTGAGCTGGTGGAGGATATAATTATTTTGGAATGGAATTTGTTAGCACCTTATTTCTAAATAGCAGCAGGCTGTAAACCAAATAAAACTCCTCCATTTTGGCTTCTTTAATGTATTAAAGATATGTACTTTGTGTTTATGAGCAGGTGATTTGAAGACTGGATTCATTTCAACCATGTTACCTTGGTAAATAAAAAATGAATTTCTTGGACAAGCAGCTCATCATTTGAAAGAGCTCTTAACAGTTGGGTTTTCTAATGATTGCACAGGTGATTTACAAGGAAGTTCAGTGGGTGCCTTAGGGGGTGGGCTGAACGTTGCCCTGTCTGTTTTTCTGACTATTAATTAATATACATTTTCTTGTGTTGTTTTTGATATTCTGATGCATACAGAATTTTATATATGCTTATTAACATAAAAATTGGATCTGGGGAACCAGAGGTTTTTAATAAATGAGTTATAATTTCCTTTAAAGAATTCAAGGTACATTGAAGTACTTCCTCTAACAATAGAATTGTTATTATCGGAAGACCATTCTCCACAGGCCTTTAGTATTTCTGCATGTCTCATGAGGAACTGACTGTCCTTTGCTCTGGATTATCCTTTCATGGATATGTGTATTGTGAATAGCCTTGGAAGACAGAGATAATGTTTCCCTCTGGAGCAAAGGGAAGGCATGCTTACTGCCCATTTTAAAAGATTTGAGTTCCTTAAATTCAGGTTCCTCCACTATAACACAACCCACTATGCATGCAGATGTCATCTGGCCCTCTTTGAATCATTTTGCAAGAATAATGGACTGGAGAACTGACACCAAAAATGCTGATACTCTGGCTACTGCTATTGCTGTAAGTAATAAACTATCCTTTGTCTCTGACTCAGGGATCCTGTGGCTTCTACCAGCATCCATGAAACTTTTGGCAGGCTGACTTATCAGCTTGAAAGTTGGGTGAATTCTCAGGGCCTTCACAATTCTTTTTTTTTTTTTAAAGATTGCCACGTGGGCTAACAACTGTTGCCAATCTTCCTTTTTTTTTTTTTTTCTGCTTTATCTCCCCAAACTCCCCCTGTACACAGTTGTATATCTTTGTTGCACGTCCTTCTAGTTGTGGGATGTGGGACACCGCCTCAACGTGGCCTGACGAGCAGTGCCATGTCCACGCCCAGGATCTGAACCCTGGGCCGCCGCAGCAGAGCGCACGAACTTAACCACTCGGCCATGGAGCAGGCCCCTTCACAATTCTTGATACTCACCACATTTCAGATTCCTATCTTCCAATCCATAGACCCTATATTCTACCATAATATATGAAATATTTCAAATTTTTTCAGGATTAATTGGGTAGAACTCTAAGTTTTAGATCAAATAACAAAAAAAAAAGCAACAAATCCACTTTTTCTTGTGATCGCAGATGAATATTATATTTGAGATACTTCACATTTATTATATGTCATAACTTTTAAAAATCTTATTGGGAAATACTAGAGTATAAGAGTACATTCAAAGCAATAACTTTTGTGTAATTGTGAAAATTGACAATTGTTTACAGATTATTTATTTTCGATACACTTAACTGTTTTCTAAGCACTATAAATAAGTGTTTTCCTTTCTTCTTTTTGTAACCAACTTTATTGAAGTATAATTTACATGTAAAACTGCATCCATTTAAAGGGTGCAGTTTGATGAGTACTGACAGTTGAATATGCCTGTAAGATCACCATCACAATCAAGATATGAGACATTTTCATCACCTCCAAAGGATTCCCTTATACTCCTTTGAATATAAATGAATTTTTGTAACAGGTGAAGCCCTTTCCATTGGGACACTTCAAGAATAATTTCTACTGAGGAATTTTTGCCAGCTCCCAATTTTATTTCCTTTTTTAAACATTTCAAGCATTAATATTTAATTTTTTCCTTAGGTATTTACTCTGACTTGTGTTTTCTTTTTAAGGGTTTCTCTGCCTGGTCTTTTCCTCTCTTTCATATCCCTTGGAGCAGAAGGGCTAAATAATATTCTCATAAGCTCACATAAATTGGATAAACAGTATGAATTTGAAATGTATTAAGTTGCCTTGCAGAAAAAAAATATCTCATTTAGGAAATAGAAATGGGTGTTAGTGTACTAGAGTGTGGAAACTGATCATGGGAGCAATGAAAAATGGAAATTATTTGTGTAATTAAGTGATGAATTATAAATAAAATGTATGCTTCTTTGTTTATATTAATCACGATGTTTCGCTTTAGGGTTTTTCCTTCTCTCAATAACTGATATCTTTCCGAGGAAAGTCTTTCTCAAGTATTTGTTTTCCTCTGGCTGTTTATAATCATGGTTCTCAAAATCCAAGGGCGGTTTTGACTAGTATATTTCTCTCAGCAGTGTAAAACAGGTCACATGGGTTACTGTGTCTTGAGACCCTTCAAAGAATGAAACGTGAGCAGAACTCACACAGCAACTTTCCCACAGCAATAGGTATATGTAAAGGACAAGATACTTACATGTTCGAATCCCAAACATAAAGCAGAGTTAAATAATGTCCTTGGTTAGAGTTGTTCCAGTTGTTCCACAAAACTTGAAGTCAGTTATCTAGAATTTTTACATCACTCTTCCTTCAACCTCCCACTCCTCCCTGGTGAAGGTTTTTTCTAATTTGTGGGAAAAATTACACAGCAACTATAAAAATGTAAAATAAAGCAAGTCCCTCTGATTAGTCAGCAATCTATCTCTTTCCTTTTGCATCTGGAAATGCTCAGGTAGACACATGGCAAAACCCAAAGTATGTACATTTTATCCTCATATGTCTGCATCTTCCATGCTATTTTGCAATCATGCCCGTCTTTTGCTAAGAATGGGATGATCAAAACAAGAACAGTAAAAATTTAAATCAATATTCCACCATGCCTTTTGGCATTAAATATGGGGCAATTGTTGTGCCTTTTCCGAAAACAGTCTACCACAAGGAGCAGTCAGTAATCAGAATTTAAGGGGGGGGATGGGCTCAGGAGGCCTGCTGCATACACAAACATATTCCATAACCTGTGTTGTACTTAAGAACTGCATTGATCCCTTGAGTTCTGGAATTCTAGAGATCACGTGCAAGTTAAACTATAATTAGGAAGTACTTGGCTTAGTGTGGGGCACAGTGGCTGGGGCTCTGTTTCTTAGGACTGGATCAGCTTCTGGACATCAAATACCCAGAGAGAATGTCTTTTTGTGAATCACCCACCTGGACGGGGAAATTTTCTAATTTGCACTAAAAGTCCAGCATGTGCCAGCCGAACATTAGGTGAGTACGTGGCCATCGCACCTTCACATAGTTGAGGATTAACACTATCCTATTTCCCCTCATTTTCAGCAGAGGCATTGTTATCATTTTTACACCTGAAATCCCTGTTGAATTCTACCTGGTCAGTATTATCCATCAGTTCATAAGCATGGGGTGTTTTGATCCAAGAAAAAAAGAAGTTTTGGTTTCTTTTGTTTTTGTTTGTTTGCTTATTTATTTATTTGTTTGTTTTTACTGCTATACCACTTCAAAGAGGACAAAGTTGTAGTAGGGAAATAAAGCAGGCTGGTGGGATCCAGAAACAACTGAATAAGTAGCTTACTAGACTGAGAAAGCATAGCTCAGGGAAGACTGAGAAATTATAGTGAGGGTTGGAATGAGGTTGACAGATGCAACTGGACTGCAGATAAGATAAAGGCTAGTTCAGGAACTAATTTCATAAAGGGAGTGCACTTGCCCCGGTTTGCCTTCCATGAATAGCTAGAATACCAAGTGGGTATGGCAAAAGGACACAACAGGCTGGAGGGCTTGGTTTTGGAATTTGGACTAGGTCAAGATTTCTGATCCAGAGAAGTTTGTTGGTCACAGAGAAGTCATTGAGCACAATGGGTCCCAGGCAGGTAAGAAACATGGAAGTCAGGTAATAGAGATCAGAAACTCAGAGGAGAAGCTTGGAGAATCAAGAGCCCGGGAACTGCAGGTCTGCAAAGAAAAGGTCAATAACCCCGGCCAAAGATTAGAACACAAGGATCATGCTCCCAGCACAGAGTCTGAGCTGTGTGGGACCAGGTGCAAGAATGAAATTGACTTCAAGCTTAAGCCAAGTGCCACCTCATCTTCTCTTTCCTGTGTGTGAACTGAACTGATAGGGAATTTCCAGAAAACATGAGCATACAGTTTGCATAAAGTAAGTTCTCTCTGACCGCGGTGTTGGAGCAAATGGGGAAAGTCATTTGCTAATGCATAGTTCAAAACTGGAACATATTTGTAACTATAAAGAAAAGCCAGAGGAACTCTTTCAAAGTGTATGATAATGCTTAGGTGCAAAAAAGTTATAATCTCTTTCAAACATCAATCCTTTACATTGTAGCTTAGAAATAGTACCAATTAATTTGCTCATTAGATCATTCATTCATTCATCAAATATTTACTAAATGTCTACTACATGTCAATGTATTTAATATCTTATAAAATCAACTTTAATTACTAATTTTCATTGTCTGTTTAGATTTTCAATAGTGGAGAGTCAATCTCTCTAATAATATTAGCAATTAGTAATAGAGTGACCGTTTAGGCAGGTTCAAGCTCTAGGGAATTATGAAATTTACCAGAAAATATTGATGACAACGGAAGGAAATAAAATAAGGTCATAAAAGCCTGAGGTCATGGTTTGTGACTAAAAAATTGATTTGAGAATGTATTAACTGAACCACTTAGCTATGATAACGGCAAAGTTGGACCTCTGCGTGGAAGTTATGATTGATTGTATAGTGATAGAGAAGTTGGTCAAAACCCCTAAACTGGTGAAAAGAAATCGATTTGGTAGCTTCCTCTACATTTATTATTTGAGATAATTTTAGCAGGGAATACCAGGCTAAAAGCATTTTTTGAGGACACTGGCTCAAGTTGTTTGCCAGAAATAAAGTCTAAAAGACTCTCCTTACCTCCTATTTGTGACTTGTGGTTTGTTGAGCCAGCCATTGTATTCTCCTGAAAGAATAACTATTTTTATTTAGTTCTGTTTTAAACACAATGCGAGTATGTGTATGGGCGTGCATTGAAACAGAGCATGGGATGTATTGGGGTAGCAAGAAATAAGCGAAGAACTCAGGAATGCTACCATACTCCACAAATTGCAGAGCAAAGACTATTTAGAGTAGAGAATTATTTTAAATTCCAAATTATTTCCAGGAAGTTTTGTGAGTTTTTTCTCCATCAGACTAGAAATGAATTATTTTAATCAGATAAAGGAGTTGAAGGTAGGGATTTAGAAAGAGAGGGCTTTTTTTTCTTTTTTTGGTAAAGAGGAGGGACTTCGGGCAGCTGATGGGAAGATGATGCTATTGGCAGTAGGAAGACCGTATATAAGCAGTAAGACAAGAAGGTTTCAGAAAGGCAAGCGAGAGGAGGATTGTCAAGTTTGCCTTGCAACTGAGTCCCACTGACATTGCCTTTCTTCATAAATTAAATGACCAGAACTGTTTGTATTATAAATTTCAAAGTCCTTCAGTTTGATCCTGTATACCTGAACCAGGTTAGTTCAACACAATCTCTACCTAAATGCTACCCATTCTGGGGGTGGAGAAGAGGAAAGGAGGAAAGAAAAAAAATTAAAAATAAAAAAGGAATAAGAGGCTTATAAGGAATATTTATCCTTATTCCGTTTGTTGATAGTGTCCTTAATCTTTCATAAACACATGAATCCTTTCCTGATTTCTAAGACCCAGTGAATGCTAAAAGTTATGCAAAGAATTAACTCTCTGCTGACACAGCAGATTCATGTTATAGGAACGTTTGAGATATGAAAATTTAACTATAGCTTGACTAAGGGAAAAACAGAGTAAGAATTTACATATAAGGAGTGATCATGCCTTTCATTCCATTCAGTGAGTGTGTGTCCACCATGAGAATGAGCTGGGAGGCATGAAGTTGTGATCCCTCAGCCTCAGTTCCTGGATCTTATTCATGGCATGAGGATCGCAGTACCGAGATCCTGGTGTTCTTTAGCCAACAGACCAATGGACCCTCACATATACTGATGCATAGTTTTATATTCATCTTTCCATCTTTCCAGGCTTTTTTTTTGGTCTTATACAAATGCAGACACATATAGCAAGTGTAAAATATCAGTCTATAAACTCAAAAGTATAAAACATGTAACTGTATATTTCTATTAAATGCCACTTTTCTTTTAAACCCTTATTTTGAGATTGGAAGAATAAAATCTCAGAACATAGGATGATCTCAGTCGATCCAAGATTCCATCAGAAATTTGGAGGAGTTCACCATCTCTGCCTTCCCATCTGCAGGTCTTCATCTATTTTGGAGGGGGGCCTGAAATCAGCGATGGTTTGGTGATTGTGGGTATCCCCTCTGTATTTCCCTACTCTCTAGAGATTTTCTTCCAATTTATTGCTCTACTAGAAGTGCATACTGCAAACTTTGTGTCCTCTTTCTAATAGGATGCTGTTTCCTGATTGACTTCTAGTCTCTCTTTGCACTGAATAACCTTGAAAGTATCCTCGGAGGAGAAGTCAACTAATTATGGAACTCACCTAGTGTGCTTCCCCTCACTTTAGGACTCATCTTCTTCAGTTTCTGCCTGCTTTGGATTGTATACTGATGCCCTCAAACAGTTGCTTTTTTGTATTTGTCTAAAGTTTATAATTGTTGTTTATACTAACTTTAGTCTGACGTATATTAACACTGATCCACATAACAACCCTACAAGGTAGGTATCATCATCATAATTATTATTATTTTACAGAATGAAAAACTGAAGCACAGACTGATAAGAAACTTGCCCAAGTGTATAAAGTGAGGGCCAGAGGCAGGGCCAGATGCCATATATGTTGAAGATAAAGCTTGTGTTATTCTGACTATTTCAATGATTCTCAAATTTAGTTGTGGATTGGAATTTCCTGGGGAGCTTTAAAAATGCCAATGCTTTGGTCCTGACTCCAGAGATTTTTTGTAACTAGTCTTCACTATGGCCCGGCTATTGAGGTTTTAAAAAGTCCCCCAGATGTTTCAAATGTTCAGCTAAGATTGAGAACTACTGTTCTATGCTGTGCTTCCTGTGATACTAAATTCTATAAGTAAATCAGTTAATATTGATTAATTTTTTTCTAAGTAATAATAGAATAAAAAGATGTTTGATGTATTTATTATTCTGATATCTTGATGATTAACAGTAAAAGAAAGGCTTCTTGAATATTTTAAATTAGCTTTTTAAAAGCTAATCCATTACTAAGAGTTCTGGTTGCTGTTATCTATGTTTATGAATATAACTGATAATTTTATTTAGCTTCTAATAGGAATTTTCTACTTGTTCACTTGTTTCGTGTTTAAGAATAGGTAAGCATCTAAGAGCTGTTAGAGTACTTCTTATCTTTGTTAATCAATATAAGAAAACAGCCAATAATCAGAATAAAACCAACACTGTCATGGGAAGTCACTTGCTGATGTCTTGTGGCCAGTGGTAGACAGTGGCTGCTGGATGTGGATAGTCTAATAAGCAGCAGCACATTGCGGAAGATGATGAGTTTACACGGAGAGTCTGGGTACCTCACTTCAGATGTTAGCCTGGTCTGTAAGACCTAGGAGGGTCTCTCAACTTCTCTGGACCACAGTTTTCTGTTCTATCAAATTTAGAAGTGACACCCTTCTGGCTCCAAAGTTTTGTGAATATCAAATTAATTTCCTGCTCAAAATACCTTCTTTGCTTGTTGTAAAGAGAATAGAATAGTTACTAGAATAAGGCATATATGCAAACATCAAAAGTGAACGTATGCTCTTTGAACATGTTTTTAACTGGTCCTATGTCAGTGAATAAACTCTATTGTAGACTGATGATTTGGAAGTCAAATGGATACTGCTAAAAGTTCAGTTCCTCAGAGAAAATTCCAGATAGAGGTGGCTTGATGTAGGCAGACGAAATGAAGAACAGCGGTAAAACTGAATAAATATCTAATGAGTCACATCCAACCGTCTGTGTCAGGAGGCAACTAATGTCTCTGTTGGGAAGTCCCATGACACTATGCTGTGTTTTCACCTGGCAAGTGATGCTGGCACCAGTAGTCACCTACATTCAAGCCCTTCTTTCCAGAATGGTAACACTGTGATTTGCTTTAGTCAGGGTTGCTATTCTTATTGGGGGAACTATGGCTGTGATAAAAATAGGTAATTAAGCCCACCAAGAAAGGCTGATTTTGTGGGCTGGCTATAGCCCAGGATTTGGGAACAATAGATAGGACAATAATGTGGCGTTAGGAAGCAGTTTTGCTTTGATCTGGGTATCACTCATAGGTTGAGCACAAAGCTATTTTTACTGGTAAACATTTGGCAATTGCTGATCAGTAACAACGTACTGGCTGTCCTACCATAGTAGCATGGTTCAGTGATTGAATCAGTGGCCGAACACTGATTGAACTAAAATGTAAAAATATCTGTACTTAAGTGTCCATTTTGCTATTGATTGGCCTTGTGAATTTGTTTTCATCATTAGCACCTTGGTATATGTGTGTATGTGTGTCTGTATTGGTTTGCTTTGGGACATGGATTCAAGAGATAGGAGATGTTTGATAAGATGAGTTTGAAATATGATGAGTTGACAGATTTAATGAATAACCTAAAATGATGGTCAAAATACAAAAACACCATAGGAAAATATGCAAAAAATGATGAAGGATACGAGAAAGCTGAATAATAGCATGCATTTATGCACAGATATTCAAGAAAAAATATTTGAAATATTTGAGACCTCTATGTTAAGAACAGCAATGTATCCTTAAAAGGGGCTAGTTGACTCATAGATTTGCTAAGTACCTTATACACTGCTTTACTTTTTACAATCTTTGCATAGTTTTAGTTATGCAGGTACTCACTTCTCTGGTTTGTAAATCCACGTTGCCAGTTTCTAGATGAAATCCAGGCTATGTTCTATTCTTAGAACAAATCCTCCAACATATCAGAACTTTACACAATCTGCATCCATTTTTTTAACTTTTATTTAGTATAAGTGCATGTACTCGGGTATGAGCCTTCCTCTTCATCATGTGAGTGTATGTGAGATAATTTGATCATTTACTATTAGGTAACTATTTTTATGTACCTTCATTTTAAGAACAAATTTACATGTTAAATGTAACCTAAGTGATGTTGGAAGTAACATGGTTAGGCAGCAATAATTCTAGAATCCTTCAGACCAGGAGTATTTAAAGGTGTTACATAGGAGTAATTTTCTTTATATCTTTCTACAAAATAGGGGAATCTATTTTTGGCTTGGACAAATTAGTAGTTCCTTTTCTTGCCGACCTGCTACAAGGGTTCATGTTTAAACCCTCCATTCCAGAATGATGCGTTATAGAACCCGGGAGGGAGGCCATGGGGCTTCAGGGGGCACAGCTCCTAAGGCAGATAGTCAGAACAAAGTATTCTACCAGGAAAAAGAAAGATACAGGCCTATGCAACAAGAACTCCCATAGTCAATCCACTACCAGGAAAACGGAGCATACTGGATGAAGCAATTCATTCACAGGTAAAGATCAAACCTTGGGAAAATGCATAACCAGTCATCAAATTTCTAACAACAACAAAAAATGTATAACAGAGTGATAGAACAATCTAGATCTTGAGGACAGATTTGAATGAGAAAGGAATTGCATGGAATACATAAAAGGGAGGATAAGGCAGAGCTGAAAGAAGGTATATCCAGAATGCAAGCTCCAATACTTACATAGAATTTAGTATATGTTTGGTCCAGTTCTAAGCGAAAATTGTCACTCTGATGGATTTCTGTTTTAAAATATTTCACATATCAGGGAGTTTGACGGCTCTCCCTAGTCTGGAGACAATGTAATAGAACAAATAAGAGTGTAAGCTGTGTACAGATACTGGTGGGTGTGAATTCTGACCCCTTTACCTATTACCTTGTGACTCTGGGAAAATTTCTTAAACTCCCTGCACCTCAGTTTATTCAGTTATAAAATGTGGACATTAAAGTACCCCCTTCATGGGTTTTTCTGATACTAAATGAGATAATTCATGCAAGGAATTAGGAGGGTGCTCAGTCAGTGTTAGCTTTTAGGAGAATGGTGATCTCCTCTGAGAGGCTCAGGGGTAAAGGACTTGCACTACTGAAAATGGAACTGGGCCCTGGTGGGCCAGGGATTTTGTATCATAAAGATGTAATGACACACTGGCAGACAAACAAATAGAGGCAACTGATAATACTTGGGTTGGAATGGGGAAATGGGCAATTTTGAGGGTTTCAAGAGCTGTTGAGATGATTTATCCCAACTTCTGAATTTTGGGCTCCCTTGGAATTTATTGCTTTCTTTTTCTTTTTTTGCAGGAAAAGAGTCATCCTGAGCTAACATCTGTTGTCAATCTTCTTTTTTTCCCTCTGCAGAGCCCCAGTGCATGGTTGTATACCCTAGTAGTAAGTCCTCCTAGTTCTTTTATGTGAGCCACCACCACAGCATGGCAAGTGACAGATGGGTGGTGTGGTTCCATGACTGGGAAGAGAACCTGGGCTGCTGACGCGATGAGAGCACCCAACTTTAACCACTAGGCCATCAGGGATATGTCATATTGCTTTCCTTTTTTTGTTAGAGGCATCTATCATTGTTTTTGTCCCTAGAGTGAAAGCTCCCTGAGGTGAGGCCCATGTCTGACTCCTCATTCTGTCCTCCCTGCACATAGTGAAATGTACACAATGCTGAGATGGTCCTATAAAGGACCCTTGTTTCCCCGGATTTGTTTATTTTGGAGTGCAAGATTCTGATGGCAGAATTTACACAGCAGTCTAGAATGCTCTCTGTGACTGTGCTTGTGAATTTTTTTCTCTTAACTTGGGGTATTTTGAAGATGACTCAAAGTTTGGTTGATTATAACTGAGTTATACTACATAATATAAAGTACATTCATTTTACAAGAAAGTTAATATAAGCTTAATTCTATACAACTATTAAAATAGTGCATTTAATAATAAATTCCAATTGCCTTCTAATTAAAGAATTAGTGACAACCTTCAGTTGGATAAGACACTGAAAAATTTCTATTCTGATTTATCCCAGAATCTGCTTCTCATATTCCTAGAGAGTTTTATTGGTAAGACAATAGTTACACAAAAAAGAAAGAAAAAATGCTTCCAAGATAAATATATCCTAGAGTCAATATGAAAGATATTAAGAATAAAGACATATGCTTTTTGGTATGCTATGATTGTCACCTCCTTGGAACTCAAGTCCAATAATAAGAATTAGTTAAGCATATAAATCCTGTAGATGCTGATGTCTCCAGCTGATTCTCATTATCCAAGAATGGGAGGAGAGTTTAAAGATGAATAGGGCAAGGGAAAGCCTGCACAACATTGTTAGAGATCTCTAGACAGAGGCTTCGAGGAGCCAGATTGTTGGGTGGGGAAGGACTAGGGGAGAGAAGAGCAGTGTAATGTTTGAATTCTGTCCTTCCACCGCTAAGAACATGCCAATTACTCTAGAGCATAGCTCCCTTTCTTTTCTGTTTTTTTCCCCCTCTTATTTTCCTTTTCTCTCTTCTATTTTCTTCTGTCTTGATCTTTCCACACTCCCTAACAGATGTAGGTGACCACGAGAGAGCAGGACCAACTTAGATCCAGTAGAATGAAGAGTTGGAGTGGGTCTTCCTGGTCCATGTGACCCCTATGTTCTACCGTAAAAGGAACTCATCTTCCTTTTGCAACTAGTGAGTTTTCTTCCTGCATATTGTACAGCTAAAAAAAGGAAGCGTGTGAAAATAGCTTGTAAGCACAGTGCTTTTTTTTTTTAACCCCAGATTTATTTGAGTCATCACAGTGCTAATTCTGCTGATACCAACTTTATACTCAACAACAAATTTTGTAAAAATATAGAGGAAAGCTTATGGTCTCTGAATACTTTAGACATTTTCAACTGTGTAGCTACATTAAATATCTGTGTCATAATTAAAACAGTGCAATAGCACAAACCAAGGAGGAAATATAATCGTGAGACTTTGCTTGGTAGGCTTAGGACCATTAAGATATTGACTGGTTTTCTGAAAGGCTGTGGGGGTTAGGGAATCCCCTTATCATATCTAGAATAGAAAAATTCAGAATAGCTTAAAATACCAGACTTTGATTTCTAGGAAGAGAAGATTTGAATCTTATACATATTTATACCATTTCCTCCATGATGCCTACCATGTAGAAAAATGTTTAATAAATATTTGTTGAAAAATAATTGTTTGAGTGTGTAGTAGAATAAGTCTAAAAAGAGGGTGTCAAAGATCTAGAAAACAGGGAAGCATACTTTCCTTCCTTCTTTTGTTCGTTCATTGGTTCCTTCCTTCCTTCCTCCCCTCCTCCCTTCCTCCCTTCTTCTCTCTCTCCCTTCTTCCCTCTCTCTTATTCTCTTTCTTTCTTTCTCTCATTTTTTAATTTGAAAATTAACTATGTATCGTCTTCTTGGGGAACAACAGTTTCACCACTCCCCACTGCCAGTACCCTATAAATTGGATCCAAGAAGGTTCTGTTTGTTAGGAATACTTTTGAAAATATTTTGCAAAATAACAATGACCTTTCTAGCATAAGTTTTTCTTTTGTTTATTCGAACTGAGCATGGACTAGAAAAGGAAGTAATGTTTAAAAAAACATTATGAGGGGTTTTAGAGCAAGAATAACAGTAACGGGATCAAGAATGATGCCACATTTTAGTAAGAAAAGAAAGTTAAGTGCTTTTATCTTTTCAAAGCACGTCAATGGAGGTGGAGTGGTCAAGTTCATGCACTCCATTACAGCGGCTGGGGTTCTCTGGTTCAGATGCTGGGTGCGGATCCACACACTGCTCATCAAGCCATGCTGTGGGGACTTCACACATCGAAGAACTAGAATGACCTACAACTAGGATGTACAACTGTGTACTGGGGCTTTGGGGAGAAAAAAAAGGGAAGATTGGCAACAGATGTTAGCTAAGGGCCAATCTTCCTCAAAAAAAAAAAATGATCTTGACACTGAGGCTTGGAAAGCAGATAAATGTGTTAAACAATGTGTCTGGAATTTTTCTCTGGAGCATTATGAAACATGAGCTGGTTCTCCCGTCTATGATGGTACATGTGGAAGGCTGTCAAATCTATGCAGGAAAGAGCAGATGGCTCTACTCACTAGCATCTCTTAGATGTGTAGTTTTGAAGAGTTAAACCCAGTAGCCTCTTCCAATGTTTCTTTTATCATGCATCTCATCAGTAAAATATTTTTGAATAACCCAACATACAGCTACTTATTTGTAGTCTTTATTCATGTGTGATAGTCATTTTGTATACTCAATATTAGTAAATGTTTAATTCTTTCTTTTTAGATAAAGATAAACAAATAGAAGTCAATATTTTTTCCTCCTGCCTCAATTGACTATCTTGCATACTTCTTAGGGCATATGGCCTCCCACCCCTACTCCACCTCAGACACTATTGATTCAGGCCTTTCTCTAGCCTGTGGGTAAAGAACCACGTAGTTTTTAAGAGAAAAATGAAGAATAAAAGAAGCTTAGAGAAATTGAACCTTTCATTAGAGTACAGTGAGAGAGAACTGTATAGTTGATGTTTATCAAAACTGTATGTATTTGTGTTTGTTTTTTCCCAGTGTTTAACTTTCAATTTATGAATGGTTCTCATTCCTTGAATTGCAGTTTCTTTCTACTTGCAATCTGCCTGCCATGTCTCTAGTGATTGTCCCGAAGGTTGAAAAGGGAAGGTCCTATGTGGCTTGCAAAGGCTCTGGGATAAATATGTGTTGCTGGAGAAGAAGTAAAGGTTTTGAATTAAGCATGGATTTCACAGGGGTAGTTCTACCACATCTATCACCCTCATGTTAGTTAAGTGAAATTTTTATTTAACTCCAAAGCAGGATAAATTCCCAGAACTTTGAATATTCTATTATGGATTCAATTCGAAGCCCTGTTTTTGAAGATCATAATATTATTCTAATTGTTAATTCTATCCCTAAAGTCAAGTGATTAGATTGTCCTTAAATTTATAGTAGGGGAAATATTCAGCAGTTTTAGTATTAGATGAACTTTTGTTTGATGTTGTCATATAAGCTCTAGATCTGGCTATTGTGTCCTGTACTCATTAAAGTCTCAGAACGTGAGTCAAAGAAACTTATCAAACTCTTGCCCAATTTTCACTTTACAATATTAAAATGTAGGTCCTTTAATACTTAATGTAATATTGATTAAAGCCCAATACAATAAAAAAGAAGGAAATCTATCAAAAAGAAAGTTTCTTTAACTGATTTGATTCAAGTAGGGACTAATATCTTCATATGAGAGAGTGGCTGCTAAATTCTTTAGTCAGAACCTAGGATCTTTGGGGCCCGACCCGGTGGCTGAGCGGTTAAGTCCGTGCGCTCCGCTGGGGCAGCCCAGGGTTTCGCCCGTTCGAATCCTGGGCACGGACATGGCAGCGCTCGTCAGGCCACGTTGAGGCGGCATCCCACATGCCACAACTAGAAGGACGTGCAACTAAGATATGCAACTATGTGCTGGGGGGATTTGGGGAGATAAAGCAGAAAAAAAAAAAGAAAAAAGATTAGCAACAGTTGTTAGCTCAGGTGCCAATCTTTAAAAAAAAGAAAAAAGAACCTAAGATCTTTGATTTTCTAAGATAAAATTTAGAATTAGTGAAGAAATGCAGACAAAGCAAGTTGCTTAGAATCTGAATCAGTTTAATGCTTATGTCATAAATAAATGGTCTAGGACATTGGTTTTCAATCTTTTCAAATTTTAAAATCTTTGTATCCTTCACACATTTTTATGTCAACATTTAAAGATTTTCATTACCAAGTTTAAATAGTTGCAAATGATGTTTGGCATATTGTATATTGGGCATTTAAAAGTAAAATAGTAAATCATTCTTTTAAATTATTCAATTTAATGTCAGTAATATAGCAAATCATATTTTCTACTAAATTTTAAAAGGTATACTAAAAGCTCTTTAAGAGCCAGAAATTTTAGTGTCTATTTTATTCTCTGAACCAATTTCCATGCCCTCTCCCCAAGAGAATTATGTCTTAGTGTAATATATTTTTATGCTTTAAATAACTTTATTGATCTCTCTTTGTGTTTTTCTGTAAAACAATTATATGTATAACATAAAAATGAAAATACAACAATATTTTCTATGAGCATAGGTTTTAAGCATTAGATATTTTCTTTGAAATTGACTTATCTTTAATATTATTATGAATAAGTAGTTTATCAAAATGACAAATAAGTTAAAGCATGATAAATATATATTAAAAATGAAATGGACTTCTAGTTTCTGGTCTGCTATGTAAAGAGCTTAGAAGTCATCACTCCAACCTAACAACCTAACACATCACGTCTGCCTTCCAACAAAAATTGCAAGACATACTAAAGGAAAAAAAAGCCAAACAAATTGAAAAATCAATTCTTCTTGGATCCTTCAGAGAAGTGAAATCACAGGGCAAAACCTTGCCTCCAAAATTAGAGAGATGGACAGATGGACACAGAGAATCACAACTCATCTGAGTAGAAACTCACGAGCAGAAACCTCTGAGGGAACAAGTAGTGAAGTGGGAAAATCTGAACCGTACTTGACAAACTTCTAGAGGCCCAGTGTGGACAAGTATGAGAGCTAAAACTCCAGGAGAACCCAGTCCTTGGATAGCTCTCTCACTTTTGTGAGTTTTACCTCCAGGAGCTCCACTGGGTTCTCACAGTAGAGATCAGAGAAAAAGTCCTTTGTGCTTCTGGCAGAGGGAGGAGAAAAGCAATCATTTAAAAATGTGCCAGAGCATTCTGGTTTCTTAGCAAAGCCTGATCTCAAGAGAAACTATTTTACCAGAGTCTAATCTGTTGGAGATTAATCAGAGCCTAATTGACCGGGAGGAAGGGAACTAGCTAACTTCAGCCCCCTCTAGCCTTCCACGTGGGAGAAGGAAAACACCCAACTCTAGCCCCCTCTAGCCATTCTGTCCCACCAAAGGGGGTGAAAAAAGTTGAGAAGCATTGTGAAGCTCACAGCCTACTGGTCCAGGCCCACTGAAAGACTGAGGTCTAATCATAAGACTATAGAATGCTATTTACCACAGTTCCCTTAATCGAACACATCACGTCTGCCTTCCAACAAAAATTGCAAGACATACTAAAGGACAAAAAACACAGTTTGATGAGGCAGAGCAAGAGGCCAGATATGGCAGGGATGTTGGAATTATCAGACCTGGAATTTAAAGCAGCGATGATTAATATGCTAAGGGCTGTAATAGAAAAAGCAGACAACATGGAAGAACAGATCGGTAATGTAAGCAGAGAGATGGAAATACTAAAAAAGAAGCAAAGAAGAAAACTAGAGGTAAAAAACACTATAACAGAAATGAAGAATGCCTTTAATGGGCTCATTAGTAGCCTGGACATGGCTGAGGAAAGAATCTCTGAGCTATAGCATATATTGATAGAAAGTTCCAAAACTGAAAAGCAATGAGAAACAAGACTGAACAAGATGGAACAGAATATCCAAGAGCTGTGGAACCATGACAAGAGGTGTAACACAAGTTAATGGGAATACCAGAAAAAGAAGAAAGAGAGAAAAGAACAGACGCAATATCTGAAGCAGCAATGACTGAGAAAGTCCTCAAATAAATGCCAGAAACCAAACCACAGATTCAGGAAGCTCAGTGAATATCAAACAGGGTAAATGGAAACCAAAACAAAACAACAAACTAGAAAAACTGGATCCAGGCATATCATATTCAAACTGCAGAAACTCAAAGATAAAGACAAAATCTTGAAAGAAAACAGAGGGCAAAAGCACATACATAGAGAGGAGCAAAGATAAGAATTATATCTGAATTCTCTTCAGAAATTATGAAAGCAAGAAGAGAGTGGAACAAAATGTTTTAAGGGTGGAGAGGGGAAAAAACCACACCAACTTACATTCTGTCTCCTGCAAAATTATCCTTCAAAAGTGAAGGAGAAATAAAGACTTTCTCAGACAAACAAAAATAGAGGAAATTCATTGCCAGTAGATCTGCCTTATAAGAATTCTTAAAAATTCTTAAGAATGCCTTAAAAAATTCTTCAGAGGAAAGAAAATAGGTATAGGTCCGAAATTTGGGTCTACATGAAGAAAGGAAGACCATTAGAAAAGAATTAAGTGAAGGGAAAATGAAAATTTTCTTTCTTATTCTTAATTGATCTAACAGAGAACACTTTGTTCAAAATAATAACAGCAACAGTGTATTTGATGATAATAGTTTATGTATAAGGGAAATGAATGATAGCACTGATACAAGGGATGAGAGTCAGGAATTTTAAATATTTTGTTATTATAATGTATTTGCACTACCTGTAAAGGAGTGTAGTGTTATTTGAATGTGTACTTTGTTGTAAATGGATATTGCAAACTGTAGGGCAACCACAAAAGGAAGTTCAGAAAAGAAATGTAATTGATATGCTAAGAAGGGAGATAAAATGGAACCATATGAAATGCTCAAATATGGTAGAAAAATAGTGGAATACAAAACTAGGAACAAAGAACAAGAACAAGAAATAAAACAGTAACATACATGGTAGCTATTAATCAAACTATATCAATAATCTCTTTAAATGTCAATGGCCTAAATACACCAATCAAAAACAGAGATCATTATGGGCTGGCCCAGTGGCATGGTGGTTAAGTTCGCATGCTCCACTTTGATGGCCCAAGTTTGTGGTTCAGATCCTGGGCGTGGACTTATACACTGCTCGTTAAACCATGCTGTGGCAGTGTCCCATATCTAAGAAACAGAGGAAGATTGGCACAGATGTTAGCATAGGGACAATCTTCCTCAAGCAAAAAGAGGAAGATTGGCAACAGATGTTAGCTCAGGGCCACTCTTCCTCATACACAAAAAAACCAAACAGAGATCATTCGAGTGGATCAAAAAACAAGACCCAACAACATGTAGTTTAAAAGAAATTCACTTTAAATTGGAAGACACATATAGATGAAAAGTAAAGGCATGGAGAAAGATACACTATGCTAACACTACTCAAAAGAAAGCCAGAGTAGCTACACTAATTTCAGATCAAACCAAATTCAAGGCAAAGAAAATTATCAGCGATAAATAGAACTGTTACATAATGATAAAAGGATCAATTCTCTAAGAAGACAGCAATCCTTAATGAGTATGTGCCTAACAACAGAGTGCCAAAATACAGGAGGAAAAACTGATAGAACTGCAAGGAGAAATAGATGAATCCACTATTAAATTTGGAGACTTAAATACTCCTTTATCAGTCATTGATAGACCTTGCAGGAGAAAACCATTAAGGACGTAGTTAAACTCAGCACCGTCACTCCACTGGCTATAATTGACATCTATAGACCATTTCATCCAACAATGGTGGAATGCATTGTCTATTCAAGATCATATGGAACGTAATAAAGAAATGTGATAAATACCTCTATGCCCACAAATTTGATAACCTAGATCAAATGAACCAATTTCTTTTTTCTTTTTTTGCAGGGGAAGATTTGCTCTAAGCTAACATCTGTTGCCAATCTTCATCCTTTTGTTTTTTCCTCCCCCCCCCCCCCCGGAAAGCCCCAGGACATAGTTGTATATATTTGTAAATTCTTCTGGTTCTTCTATGTGGGCCACCACCACAGCATGGCTACTGACAGATGAGTGATGGAGTTCTGCGTCTGGTAACCAAAGTGGAGCATGCCAAACTTAACCACTAGGCCATCAGGGCTTTCTCCAAATGGACCAATTTGAAAGACATAATCTGCCAAAACTCACACATGAAGAAATAGACAATCTGAATAGGACTGTATCTATTAAAGAAATTGAACCAATAATTAATAACCATCTGTAACGGAAAACATCTGGTTTGGATTAGTTCACTGGTGAATTCTACCAAACATTTAGCGAAGGAATTATACCAATTCTCTACAATTTTTTCCAGAAGACAGAAGCTGAGGGAATACTTTCTAACTAACTTATTTATCTATTTATTTATTTATTTTTTTTAAAGATTGGCACCTGAGCTAACAACCGTTGCCAATCTTCCTTTTTTTTTTAAAGATTGGCACCTTGGCTAACAACTGTTGCCAATCTTTTTTTTTTTTTCTGCTTTATCTCCCCAACCCCACCCTGTACACAGTTGTATATCTTAGTTGCAGGTCCTTCTAGTTGTGGGAACTAACTAATTTATAAGAACAGCTTTACCCTAATACCGAAAGGACTGTTATCCATTACCAGATAACAAAATACACAAAATAAAGAAAGAGCTCTTAAGACTCAGCAATAAGAAAATAAACTGAATTAAAAATGGGCAAAAGACCTGAACAGCCACTTTCACCAAAGAAGATACACAGATGGCAAATAAGCCTGTGAAAATGTGCTCAATATCATATATCATTAGGGAACTGCAAATTAAAACAGCAATGAGATGTCCTTACACATCTATTAGAATGGCCGAAATCCAGCTGATGACATCAAATGCTTCTTAAGATGTGGGGCAACAGGACTCTCATTCATTGCTGGTGGGAATGCAAAATACTAAAGCCACTGCTATGGACTAAGTTTCATCTTCCCCAAATTCCTATGCTGAAGTCCTTCATAGGTTAGCCTAGCCTACCTTAAACATGCTCAGAACACTTATATTAGCCCACAGTTGGGCAAAATCATCTAACACAAAGCATATTGTACAATAAAATGTTGAAGATCTCATGCATTTATTGAATACTGAAAGTGAAAAACAGAATGGTTGGATGGGTACAGAATGATTGTAAATGTGTCAGTAGTTTACCCTCCTGATCGCATGGGGTACGTTCCTGTCTACAAAGGCCAATGAAAACCAGAGGAATAAATGCAGATGAACAGCACATTTCCTCCATCAGCTGAACTTGAGAACAACCACATGCCTCAAATTTTGTAGGTTTAATCTAATCTGGAAGCAGAAAGAGAATATGTAAAGTTCATACTCAGCGGCCTTTTGAAAATGTCCAAATATTTTACTGGCATCTTTTTATTTTCAGGAGTATATATATATATTTTAATCTCTAGAGTACTTATAGAAAAGGAATCCCCTAATAGTCTTATATACTATCCATATTACTTCTTGCACGGAACTCATAGACATTTCTAAGAGTTTTGGTTTTATTTTTTTTTTGGAAATGCACCTATTGATGAGATGGATAAGGATGTTTTCCCTAATCAGTTCACATATCCAGGTGAGCATATTTCTTTTTGCTAAAATGAGATCCCATTCTGCGTCATCTGTTCCTTTTTTGCTTGCTTTTAAAGGTGTAAGAACTGAAAAACCTGTTTTATCACAGCCATGACACTCAATTAATGAAATTTCTTCTGATTTATAATCCACAAATCACACAGTGATCCAGCTTCAAAATTATTTTTAGTGACCTATGAATTGACAATTCAATTAGGACCTCCTACTATTTGGTTGAAAACAAAGCATTTGCAGCCATCTATGTTGAAAAATGGATGTTTTCTCAGTCACTATGGTCATTCACTCTCTCAATTTCTGCGAAAAATACCAAAAAGTGTGAATTATATCTGTTATTCTTTTACCTGGATGTGCCATGTTTGTTTTACTTAGAAAGTGTTCATAAATTTAAATAGTGTTAATTTTGATTCCTTTTACTATAGGAGTATATTTGTTAAAAGGCCATAATCTCATTCGTAATGCATTCTTTTTCTTTTTTCTGATTTAACCAGACATAAACACTTAACTGAGAATGACAGGAAACATATGACAATTTGTCCAACTGTAAGGTACAACTTTTCTTGGCTATAATTTTTGCCACAATCTGCTGACCAACTCTGTCTCCATTTTATGCTTGCTTCTGCCATTTTATGCATCACTATTGTGGCATCTAAATAGGCAATTAACTAAATTGAAGTGTTGGCTTTGGCAAGCAACACCTTTAGCCATCAATAGCACCCTGGGAATTATAATCTTTTCTGGAGTTTTGTAAAATTCTCTGGCTTCTGCGGAGTACTGCTCATTCTTAAGAGGTTTCCAAGGCCAATTGTGTTGACTGTGTAAAACTCTATGTTCTCAGATTTCTGCTTGAAAATATTTTTAAGGTATGCATTTTATGTCAGGAAAGTCCATAAGAAAAATCGTTTCATCTTATCGTTAACAATCCTATCATAGGTATCTTCCTGGGCAGCAATACATTACAATAGGAGGCCACTCAACAGAGGTTGTGCTCCCTCTCATTTCCCCAAAGTACGATATATCTGAATGCAGAAAATCCCCACATAGGCAAAAGAACTTGCTTCTAATGCCATATTGTGTCTTTAATAAAACTGCATGTATAATTTGGAAAGACCTGAAGCCCTTCCAAGAGTTTACTATCCTTTGGCCTCTAAAGTCTTTCCTGAAAGCAGGATTGTAAATCATGCCATTGTTTGGTATGCCAGCAAGTTTTTACAGCCCAGACAACTGCATCATAATAATATCAGAATAAGAGGCATGCCTTTCTTTTGCCAAGAAGAAAGAGGGCAGTTATGAAGGAAAAGAAGTGCTGGCATAAAAACTTTTTTCAGGGAAATTTACCGGAAGATCAATTTCAAGGAGAGGGGACATATGAGTATTGAAATCTAGAAAGGGCTCCTCTGAATGCATGAGTGCTACAGGAGCCAGAAGACCTTGTCAGCTGTGCATCCAACTGACACCATCACTGCTCCCTGCCAGATTCTGATCCCCACCTCCACCCGCTTGGGTTAGGTTCTCTCTGCTTCCACTGTTCAGAAAGCCACAAACATGCCTTGTGTACCCAGAAAACATTTTCCAAGACTTCCCCACTGAACATGGGGAGAGGAATGAGCTGAGAGCCATGTAAAGATTGGGAGAATTTGAATCCCTGCATCTTCCTTCCTTCCTGTCTCTATCACTTTATGTCCTGAGACAGTCCTCCCAGCGCCTTCCAAGAACCTGCAACCTCCATCTCTCTGTCTCCTGGTCTAGCTCGTTACAACCGTTGATGTGGGAAGTTGGTAAATGAGAGTGTAACAGAATATGATGGTGTGAAATAGAATTTGCTGATTCTTGCTATACTTTGAAAACCTACTATAACCAAAACACCAAAACAATCACAGGTTCTATCTATGATAGGTCCCAATTAAAATGCAAAAAGTAAATATAAGAGGAAACAAAATTACATTTTGTGGGAGTGTATTTTTGGCTTTAGGAAGAGAAGAATGGCGGTAATTACCCATTCCGCATTAGAGCTGCCCGGTGGGGGCTGTTATACCTTTTTGCCTGTGTTTACTCTGTGTTTCGGGGGGCACCTGGCAGAGTTAAACAGACCGAAATAGTGATATGGACATCTGAGCTGTGCTGTGAATGTTGATAGCCACTTGAAAATAAATCTCAGAGCTTTATTTTATAATGAAGAAGTGCTCTCTTGTACAACGCGTGCCCAAGTAGAATATGTACCAATTTTGCAAGTCCTGATACGCCTGCGCAGTCCCGCGTCGCTCCCCTGCTGCTTTACCCAGGTTTTCATTTCTAAGGGCATTCTTGGTACAATGACTAAAATCAAGTGTATTTTAAGACAATGTTTTGAAATAAATGTTGATGCCTATAGAAACACTGGCAATTTCACACAGTATAGCAAACAGAAACTGCACAAACAACCATAATGTAATTTAGTTATTTTCCAAGTGGCTTTGGGGGGTCCGAGTTTTTCTTTAGTCTTATATGAGGCTCCAAGACTACGTTACTGCTTTAATATGGTCAAAAGTCACTGACAAAACGCTGTGGGAAGGAAAATGAAAATACAGATCTTCCTAGACTTATGACGGGGTTATGTCCCGATAAACCCATTGTAAGTTGAAAATATCATAAACTGAAAATGCATTTAATACACCTAACCTACAGAACATCATAGCTTAACCCAGCCTACCTTAAACATGCTCAGAACACTTACATCAGCCTACAGTTGAGCAGAATCACCTAACACAAAGCCTATTTTATAACAGTGTTGAATATCTCATGCGATTTATTGAATACTGAAAGTGAAAACAGAACGGTTGGATGGGTGCAGAATGGTTGTAAGTGTATCGGTGGTTTTCCCCCGTGATCGCGGGGCTGACTGGGAACTGCTGCTGCCCAGCATCACGAGAGAGGATGTACTGCATCTCACTAGTCTGGGAAAAGATGGAAATTCAAAATTTGAAGTATAGTTTTTACTGAAAGCATATCACTTTCGCACCCTTGTAAACTCAAAAAATCTAAGTCGAACCATTCTAAGTCTGGGACCATCTGTAGCCATTTTAGAGACAAAAAGGATTTATGATTTTATTTTTATTTTTGCAAATTGGAAAACAGTTTAATGATCACACAAATAAAAGCCAAAATAACCTTAAATATTGACAAAGCCAAACTACTTCACTTCTGCTGTTATCCCCATATTCTTCAGGGTAAAGGATCACAAGTGAAAAATTTCTGGTTGTTTCAACTTCCTAAACCACGTGTAAGAAACAGCCTTGCTCATGGCAACTTCCAGCTTCAGTGTGAGACCATCACAGCTCCCTTGGAAGGGTTTTTTTCTCTTTCAAAGTAGTTTCCAGACCAGAGGATCCCAGGGCCCTGTGCCTTTCTTCCTCTAACCACCAGAAAGAGGGAAATGCTCAACAGGCCCTAAGAGGTCAGGATATTAAGTCAAGGCCAGTATTAAACAGGCTGCTGGCCTTTTCTACGTGGAATCAATATCAGAGTTTTCAGAAAGACGTTAAAATCCTGGGTAAATCCATGGTGGCCTGGCATACAGAAGGGGCACGGCATGGTCTCAGGCCATAGAAAGTCTGCAACCAGTACTCGTTCCTTCACCAACAGGCCCTTCCTGACTTTGGCCTAGAAGAATAAGATCTTCTTGCCCTTGACGTTGGGAATTTGCCCCTTGCAGTTCAACCTCCGAACAGCCTCCCTCAGATGCTTCGGTTGGAGTGGGGGGGTTTCCCCCCAACTCTCGCACACGTCCAGGGCCTCTTCTACCACCTCCCCGACGAAGACCTTGGCCATTCCGGACATGGCAATGACCACGTTCTGGGACACCGACCTGCCCGCTATGGTCTGGATCAGACTTCTCATGGTTTCTTGCCGGAAAGCTGACCGGCGATACATTTCATAACGATTCTGCTGCTCCTCGCTCAAAGACGACAGCAGGATTTTCATCCTTTGAACCTCCTCTTCATCCACTTTCTCTTTCGTCTCCTTCTCTGTTTTGGTATTTCTTTTTAGTCTTTTGGCTGCAGGAGGAAATAATGAGGCGTCTTCCCTTTCACCTGCCATTAGATCTGAGCCGTCCGGACACCGGAGCTCGCCTTCGTCTTCGGAGGCTTCCTTCAATTCCCTAAATTCGTCTCCAGGGATTCCGTCCTTGTCGTTGGCCCCGAGGACCATGGGGACAGCTGGCATCTCACCTGACACACTTGTGTCCCCATCTTTGTCCGAGAGCGACGTGCTGGCCTTGAGCATCCCGGTGCTGGAAGACGTGGGCTTTTGCGCCAGGGTTGTCTGATCAGCGACCTACAATGAGAACGTTGAGAAGAGCTTAGATTAGTTTTACAGCGATGTACAACAAATTCCCAGAAATTTAGCACCTTAAACAAACCCCACTGACTTACCGGTTTACAATCTGGTCAGAAATCTCGCACTGGGTCCTTCTTCCAAGCCAGCAGTGGAGAAGCTCCCTCACGTGTAGTCGCATCAGAGCGCGGAACTCTCTGACTTCAGGAGGGGCCCAGTACCTTATAAAGGGCTCCCAGGATGCGATCAGAGCCACCCGAGAATCTCACTGGATCTCCTCAGTCACCTGATTCCTAACCTAATCACGCTGTGCAGGGTTCCGCTGACGCACACAGGAAGGGCGAGGCACAGGATGTGTCCCCTAAGGGCTGGCACCGTGCCATCTCTTAGAATTCTGTCTGCTACAGAGTTCCTGAAAGTTTACATTTCGTGGTAATAACGGAAACATTTGCAGTAAAAAGAAGACATATCTATAAAGCTGCATTTTAGAAAACCTAAATGGCTGCACAATTACCTCAATTAATTAGGCAGAATGTCCATTTTCAGGTGCTTTGAGAACATGTTGGGCTGGGGAGGGCAAAACAGCAAACCTAAATAGCCGTTCCTCTCGCTACCTCCTGGGCGGGGCTGAGATGGCCGTTTGGCACTCTTCTCCCAAAGAGGGCTATGCGGAATTCCCCTCGGGGGCTTGTGGGGAAGCTTAAGCTTTCCTAATAAATTAGACTTATACCACTTCACTGACCCCTCTACCGCTTCTTCTGTGTTGAACGTGGATGTGATGCCTGGAGCTGAGCCATCCTTCTTGCTATCAGGATGGAAATGCCATGAAGCCCAAGGTGGCGGCTCCTCTCCTCACGGAGCTGCTGAACCAATGCCAGAGCTACTACTTGCAGACTTCTGGCTTCCTGGGAAAATAAGCCCCTAAATTAATCTACTGTTAAAAGACTTTTCTGGTACTTGCGGCTGAAAGTTATGACAACTGATATAAATCATGTTTAATGTCCTAAAGAACATGAAATTCCATGACATCAAATTCACGAAATGAGTAAACACCACTGCTTTTGTATGCAGTTTTACCATGACTTTTTATAATAATTATTTGATAAAAAATAGTATGTTATTAAGGATTGAATCCTATGGCATTAGCTGGGAGTGCTTTGGGAGTTTAGGCTGCCATTTTTGATTGAGCTTTGTTGTCAGTGCCGGTTTAGATTTTAAAAAAATTGACTTGTTGAAGGACAATTGGGCATGTCTACAGATAGAACAAGTATTGAGAAATTGTTAAAAATAAGATTTTTTACTTATGAAGTGTATAATGAATGCTAAATATTGAGTCTTAGACATAAGTTAATGTGTTATATTGTATAAGTAAGAAGAGTGAAATTTGACACCAAGAAATGTTACCTCTTTAAAGTAATCTTGGGTATCCAGATTGATCAGATTTCGATTGCCAGTGAGTCAAAGGAAAGACTTTGCCTATATGGCAGAATGACATACAATGGACACCATTACAAGAGACATGGAGTAGGGTATTGAGTCAAAGAGACATTAATACATGATGAAACAATTAATTTTGTCACTCATTCATGATTCTTCCAAAACAAACATAAAAGACACCAAACAGATATTGATGAACTCATTAAGTACATCAAAATATTTCGTACTACTTTTTTAGCTAAGTTGGTTAAGTACAATATTAATGAGGTCAAGATCGTATCTTAGATCCCTGGGTAGCCTAGCTAATTTGCACGAAGGAAATTACATTTTATAAGCATGGATTCTATGACTAACTTAGATCACTTATGAAATATATGTCACTGATCATAAAGGACAAGGGAGGAAAAGTACACAGAAGTTTCAGGGAAAAATCTATGATTATTACTGAGCAACAACTTTAAACACCTGAAAGTATAGAATTGCAGAAAGTAAATGTATCATAGAGTTTTATAGCTCAGTGGTTTTCGACAAATACTGTTAATTGCAGAATTGTTTGTTCAAAGACTTCTTTGGATGTCCAATACATAAAACAGAGAGTTGCCCTGGCTGATGAGGAAGTAACTGAGGGGTCTGCAAACCAACAGCCTGGTGATTCTTATGCCTGTCTCCTCCTCTGGCCTCCATCCTTTCATCTTCCACCAAAACCATCCTCTCAAATAATTTTTAAAATGTGAGAAGAGGAGTTCTGTGAAGCACAGTTGTTAAAACACTGATCTAGCCAGACGCTCTCATTTCAGAAATCAGGAAATGCCAACTGGTCTGAGATCATCCAGTCAGGCACTGGCAAATCTGCTACTAAAACTCAGGTAGTGGAATTCTTTCTGTATCGTATAACTCAATAATTCACATTTATTTATCTCCCACATAACAGACAGTTGATCATTCCAGATGGGTGAGTAGCTGCGCTCCACGTTGTTAGTTATTCAGGGATCCATGTTGTTCCAGTTATGGTATTCCATCATCACCTTGGGCAGGGTCATCATCTCCATGAGGGAAAGTTGATTGCAAAGGATTCCAGTTGGCACTAAGAAGAGAGTGTAGACGAGGCATGCCCCTGAAATTGAGACCTAGGCCTGAGAGTAGAACCTAAACACATGGCCATACCTTTAACTACAAATGAGGCTGGGTGGCCACATGCAGAGGAGAAGGGAAGACAGATTTTGGAGGACAAGTGGGAGTCTCTGTCACGGAGCCCTGTCGATTCCAACAATTGTGGAACAGATGCACAATTTTCAGTTCTAATAGTAAAATTATGTTTGGGAAATCTTCAAAATCCTTTCATATCTGTTTCTCACTAGATCCTCATGAAAACCTAATGAAGTTGAAAGAGCAGGAATATCCATGCCTGTGTCAAAAGTGAGCGGTAGGCTTTAGGAAGTACAGCAATAGCAGCCTTTTAAGATAAGATTTTGTAACACATTAGTACTACTCCCAGCATGGCTGTCAAACCTCTAAGAAAGGCACCTCATTAGTGGAAATGATATTTTTGACTAGGATATAATATCTTTTTTCCTCCTTTTTCTTCCTATTTCCTTAAACATATTTCAGTCACTGTGTAGATTTTCCTTCCTTTACTTCCTTTAGTAGATTGTATACTCCTTGAGGGAAGTATAAGGTATTAGCTGCTTTAGGATTTCCATGGCCTTTACTGAAATGTCTTAAACGTAGATACTTAGTGAGTAAATTTCATGTAAGTTTTAAATATCGATGACTGCCTAATTGGTAATGATTGAACTAGAGCAGTTATAGAGGTCTTAGTTGATTTATTTTTTAGGATTTTTCTTTACTTTGAAGTAGGCATTTAAGGCTTGATAACAAAACTTTCGACACAGTAAAAGGACATGAAATGTACATTAACATAAAAATAGCTCTAGACAGACCAGTTTGTAAATAATATTAAGCTCATGCATGAAAATCAGGTACTGTAATACCAAGGGTCAATAAATTGACTTATTATAGGAACAAACTCCTTATTTTCCAAAAGATAAATACAACATTTGGCTGAGCTCATATTTGAGTTTCGGCTATCAATATATCATGCATGATAAAATATTGCATGTGAAAACGTGACTTGGTGAATTGAGGGGGAAGACAAAAAAGCAGAACCTCTCTGTACTCTCTGTTCATCCATTCCATCACCTCCTTCCAGAAGGGTTTTCTGGCAGTTTTGAAAGTTAAGAAAACCTATATTGTAGGTTGTTGCCTTCTAGATTCTGTTTTGTGGAATGACATTTTGGACAGTGTTTAATAGGCATGGCATTAAAAAAACTGTTCTCTAGCCAAAGAACATTGGAAAGGGATGTATACTTCAGTCCCTCTTGGAGATTTGCAATAAATGCCAGCATATTAAGGGATGAGTTGAGGTACAAATGATCTAAGGTACAAATTCTTTAACCTTGTATCTTCCGTACTGTTGACTGCCAAGTGTGTTTCCCTTCTGCCTCCCAGCCACAAACACCTACTATCATTCCATAGATCATGGATGTATATTTGCTATTATTTTGGAAACAGTAGTAGGACTAATCTCAGACTTTTGAAACAAGATAAAAGGCATATGTAAAATGTCGAAAATATTTGATATCTGTTAACTATTCAAATACACAAACCAAATGCAGTTGTAGAAATTGGTCTATGATGTTTTCTGATAATTTCAAATTTCATTTTCATAAATAACATTGCTGCACTTTCAAGAAGCAAAAAAAAATTTCTAGAATAAATTTTAGTCATTTTTATTATTTTGGATTTTAATGTTTCCCCTTACACACATGTGACGTTACTTAAATGCATAAATATGGGCACATCATTTATGTTTCCGGTTCTCCTCTTTTTTCTTTGCTCCACCCTCTGTATTTCTTCTCCCTTTCACCCACATTAGCATTCCTGTCTCTACTGAGTATAATTCACATCATCAATGGATTATGTGTCCTTCCGCGTATTTCATCTGGAATCATGCATTTGGAGACACATCCACACATTGAAGGATAGGCTTCTGGAGATCAACTTCTTGAATTTGCACCTTGTGCTGGCACTTGCTGTGTGACCTTGGAGAAGCTTGCTAACTTCTCAGTGGCTCAGTTTCCTTACTTTGAAAGTGAGGTTAACAGAGAAGTTGTGGAGATTAAGTGAATCAGTTCATCCTACATGCTTAGAAAAGTACCTAGTATATATTGAATATTCAATAGTGTCAGTCACTAGTGTGATTACTATTTTATTCTTAAATCTGTTGATAGGTTGCTTTTCAAAATGTGATCATATATGCACAATTTTCTTCCTCTTATTTTCCTCACTGAGTTATACTTTGTGGAATTCATTCCAAATCAACTGATTTAACTTAAGTTAATATCTTCATTTTTTCCCTATGGTGTGGATATATCATAAGGTATTCAGCCATTCACCTAGTGATGGAATTTCATTTTATTTCTAGTGTTTTACCATTATGAAGAATGCTACAATAAACACCTGAGTTTTATGTCTTTGTATTTTTTCCCTTTAAAAATTTTTAATTGTGGTAAAATACACATAAAATTTACCATTTGAACTATGTTTAGGTGTAAAGTTCAGTAGTGTTAAGCCAATTCACATTGTCATGAAAGCAATCTCCAGAACTTTCTTCATCTTGCAAAACTGAAGCTCTGTACTTATTAAACAATAATTCTTCATTTCCTTCTCCCCTCAGCCCCTGAAAACCATCCTTTTACTTTCTTTCTTTTTTTTTTTTTAATGATTGGCACCTGGGCTAACAACTCTTGCCAATCTTTTTTTTTTTTCTACTTTATCTCCCCAACCCCCACCCCCCGTACACAGTTGTGTATCTTAGTTGCAGGTCCTTCTAGCTGTGGGATGTGGGACGCCTCCTCAACATGGCCTGAGGAGCGGTGCCATGTCCATGCCCAGGATCCAAACCCTGGGCCGCCACAGCAGAGCGCGTGAACTTAACCACTGGGTCACAGAGCCGGCCCCTTCGTCCTTTTACTTTCTGTCTCTAAGAATTTGACTATGCTGGTTACCTCCTATTAGTGGAATCATACAGTATTAGTCTTTTTGTGGCTGGCTTATTTCACTTAGCATAATGTCCTCTTGGTTCATCCATGTTGTAACATGTCGGAAATTCCTTCCTTTTTAAGCTTGAATATATTCCATTGTATTATATGTTGCATTTTGTTTATCCACTCACCTGTTGATGGACACTTGCGTTACTACCACTTTTTGGCCTAATGTGAATAATCATGCTATGAACGTGGGTCTATAAATATCTCTTCAAAACCCTGCTTTCAATTCTTTTGAGTATAAATCCAGAAGTGGAATTGCTCGATCACATGGTAATTCTATTTTTAATTTTTTGAGGAACTGCTATACTGTTTTCCATAGCAGCGACACCATTTCACTGTATTGGCTTTTTATTTCTATTGGCTTTCCCTTAACATTTTGAGCCCTGAGTAGATTAATAGCTTTTAGAGATTATTTATACAAGAATAAGAAAAAAAATGAGGGAAAGTCCCAGTGAAATCTACCAGAACATATGGAATCATCCGGGAAGGAGTCCAGAAGAACTGGGTTTGGAACTGATGCAGCCACTGTCCAGTACATCATAAATAGTTCTGGGCAGTCAGATAATCTCTGTTCTAGGAAGAAAAAAAGCTAACTTTTGACATTTAAGTGTATAATAATTATGTTGTCATATGTTCATAGGTGTCTTTGGGAGCTGAGAACTCACTTTTGTATGTGAAAATGTCAGCATCTTTGCTATTAACATCAGCAGTTTCTTATCAAGATTTAGAATTTGTTTTTGAAACAAAAGTTTTATTTTTCCTACTGTCTTTCTGTGCTCTAGGTTTTATATATGCACATTAGCTCAGAAATGACGTTTGTTACCTCACGTGGTCTACTTATTATGTAATATCAAGTCCATCGAATTACGTATTTTTAACAGTGTTTCTAAATTATGTTATAAAAATAATTTCTGTTCAGTGGCTACCAGAAATCAATAATTTGGCAGATCTCAGTTATGAAAAGTCATAATAATTGTTATTTATTCAAATACATTCATGACCCATCAATGTATGTGCAGGTTTGTTTATCATTGAGATTGTAGGATCAAGCGGTGCTTCTCAAACTTTAATGTCCATATAAATAACTTGGGAGTCCTGTTAAAATACCAGTTCTGATCCAGTAGGTGTGTAATGGAGCCTAAGATTCCTCATTCCTAACAAGCTCCCAGGTGCTGCTGGTAAGCTGGTCTGTAGACTACACCTTGAATAGCAAGAAGCTGGGGGCCAACAAAGATCTGATTCTTATGGCATGAAGCAAATCAACTTTTTGTAGCTTTTAATCTCAGATATTATCTTTGTTCAGGATGCATTTTTCCTAAGGTCAAAAAGCTCATTCAACTCTAACTTACTAAATTGATTATTTCCTGTTTTTTTAATCACTCTCCTTGTACCATTAACACTAAATTCTTCTTAACAACCATTAACAAATTTCTTTTTAACAAATTTCTTTTAATTTTTTCTGTTTGGTACTCTACTACTTTGTTTCTCTGAGCCCTCAGATCGATAATATCCAGTTACCAACACTTCAACTTCAAACAGACTTGACACATTCAACTAATATATATGCATATATAATTATTGTATATATAAAATTATTAATATTTATATGTATATATAATTTTATATGGACTATTTAGAATTATGATATAAAATATTATGGTAATTAGGATTCTTATACGGTAAAGAGTCTCCATTCTTATACGGAGACTAGGTGGATCTGATGATGAGGGAGTGATTCTGTTGCACTCTTGTTTATGTGATAGAGACACTGTATTCTACCAAGCTTTTCCAACATATAGTAATTGCATTTGAAGAAATGTAATGTCAACATTGGTACTCATGAAAAAATGTAAATGCTCTTTTAACTAAAATCCAGAGTGTAGAATTGACTATCAGGGGTCAGACAGGATTTCATGACCTGGAAATTCTCAAAGACCTGGAGGAGTCCAGATGTGGGATTGTGGATTGGGGACATGGTTGCTTTGTAAGCTGAGTCTGTGGAAAATTAGCTGGTGTGTAGAATGGAAGGAAATAAAAAAACGCGGGACTGCCATTGACCACAGGGGTGAATTTGAGGCACCAGCAATGGAGTTGACTACTACAATAAACAATGAGTAGAGGTCCAGCTCACCAAGACAAGAAAAGGCAAAGTCTGAGAGTCAATGCCTCCTCAATCCTGAGCTGTTTCTTTCCTATGGAGTTTAATCTCCATATCCACTCTTCCTTCTCTCCTTTTTTCCTGTGACTTTTTGTCTTTCTTCTTCTGTTCCTCTTTTTGTTTTTTCTCCTCTTCGACTCTTGGAGCCATCATTGCAGCATCAATATGCTTCCCATTATTGCAAAGGAAATCACAGTTATGAAGTTAGATGTGAGTCTGATGGAAGCTATTTTAAATTAATTTTAGCAAGCTAGAAATGTTCCAAATAGATCTTGGCTCGAGATGTGTTGATTTGAAGTTAACATTAGGTAAGAAATATCTTTATAAGTGTTTACTTACGGACTCAGAGCTCAGAGAAGTATAGCTGTAGTAGTGTACGCATTTTACACCAAGCAAAAGCTTCGGAGTGAAAAAAGACCACGAATTTATAGATCTTATAGTAAGGTGCCTCTAATTCTTAATATGAAAAGATATAAAAAAATGCTACTTGGTGAGTATGAATATAAACTACCACACTTAATATTTTTATATTACTTTAAAGCTAAAAAATGGTATTTAGAACCTAACCATTTCTTACTTCCTAATTATTCCATTTACAGTAGAAGACATAAAAGTAATTTAAAGATTTTATGAACATTAATTTTCCCCTTTACTTTCAATACAAATTTTTAAATTTATTTTATAATAGATAATAATGAATAATGAAAACCATTATAAAGCCAGAACTAGACACACATACACATACAAATACACACATTGTGTTTTAATTCAGAATGATTTAGTTCACTGTTTGCTAAAATATTGTCTATAAATATATATTTGTATAAATATAAATATATGTAGGTATTTGTATTAGTTTTTAAATATTCAAATGTTTCTAGGAGAAGAGTCATGAGACATTAGAATAAAAACAAATGGAACGGGGCCGGCTCCGTGGCCGAGTAGTTAAGTTCTTGCTCTTCGCTGCAGCAGCCCAGGGTTCGGATCCTGGGCGCGGATATGGCACCGCTCGTCAGGCCACGTTGAGGTGGCGTCCCACATCCCACAACTAGAGGGACCCGCAGCTAAGATATACAAATGTGTATGGGGAGGGGGCGGTTGGGGAGATAAAGCAGAAAAAGAAAGAAAGAAAAAAAATGATTGGCAACAGTTGTTAGCCCAGGTGCCAATCTTTAAAAAAAAAACCCAAAAAACAAATGGAACAAACACCAATATATTCATTGCAAAGTCTGGAAGTCATAAAAAGGATCTCTTTTTGTGAGTTTATTGAACACACCCATGAAAAACAACATATGAGCCTTGCTTAACTTCTGCAAAGTTAGAATTAATCTCTAAATTTAACATCATTCTACTGCAACAATAAATTTTATCTATCTAATATATGTTAAGTATGTAAATAAATTCAATGAGAAGCAAGATTTAAAAACTTTTAGTCGTTGCTCTTCCAAATCCCTCTGAGGCATTTTCATTTAGGTCTCAGCTTCTGAGTTCTTCCCTGCTCTCCCCTTTTAGCATAGCCGCCACTCTCTATCAAGTCAACTTCTATTTCCTGCCTAGTGCTTATGGGCACTTGAAATTATCTTGTTTATATCTTGCTCACTAACGTCTGATTTAGAGATGAAGCCAGGTTTTGTTTAGGTCTGAAGCTTACACAATTTTAGTGATCCTTTTAAAGAAAAGACTTCAAAATTCTGAGTACCAAATTAGATACTAGGTCTCTTGGAAAGATTCAGGCAAATGAGGGGCCCTGAAGCTCTGCTTCCTTAGTTTCAGGGCAAATCTACCTCTGGTCTCACCTAGTAGCTGGTAAGATCCCTGAGGGCAGGGATTTTGTGTCTTGGTCACTGCTATGTTCTCAGCACTTCATAGGCACTGAGTAGGTATCCTTTGAAAGAATAAAGGAAGGCGCATACTCCAATCGCACTTCCTTCATTGCCCATAATTACTTTCTCAGAACAAACACAAATTCCTGCTGTTATAGGTAACAGGGAACAGTGGCCTCATATTATTTTTATCATTTTATTTGAGTTCCTGTATTTGTTTTGCTGTGGTGCTTTGCAGAAAAGTAATTTTATTGTAATAAAAACTGCACTTTTCTAAATTGCTATCCGGTATGACATCTCTCATGACATAATATCTTTCCACAGGTGAAGTATAACTGAGAAAGATTTAGCAAGATCATTCTTATTTTCCCCTTTTGGGGGTTTTATAGGCATTTATTTTTTGCTCAATTTTATTTTTTGAGTTTTTTTCTCAGTGAACATATATTGATTTTGAAATAAAAAAATTAAAAGAAGTTCTTTTGGGGGGGGGGGGCGAAGAGTAAGCGCAGTTCTCACTATTTACCTGAAGGCTGTCACCATTTTGGAGAACACCTTCACCAGGTGAAATTTCGGTTCGCATTCTTTACTGCTTTATTCTAATGTTTGCCTTGAAAGTGATGGTATAAAATAAATTTATTTAACATTACAGGCAATTATCTCCAAAGAGTGGAAGTGTTTCTCAATTCAGAGTTCTCAGGTGTGAATTTTGTAAATATGAGTTATTATTCGTGTTCTGTTGAGATGTCTTGAGATTACATGTGAAATACAGTATTACTCTTACCTATTTGAATATTAGTAACTACAGAGATGAGTCTGTGCCCCCAGCTGATGTTATTCCATTTCTTCTCTGAAAGCCCCACATTTTAAGGGCTTACATGTTACCAGTCTACATATATTTGATTTTAAGTAATTAACTTTAAAGCACCTGGGATTATGTAGTATGATTATCTGATCAGAGAGTTTCACTGCCCTTTCACTTATGCACGTAAGTTACATCAACCTAGGTGGTGTCAAGTGAGAAGTTACCCATCTGGAATGAACGTGGAGGTGGATTGAAGCCAATGGCTTGGTGACTTCCCATTGCAGGACACTGGCTAAAATGAAAATTAGAAATATATTTTGGGGATTAGTTGTAGCCAATTTTAATACTGTCTTTTCTTATTAACATCACTCAGAATGTTCCAGGCTAACTATACTCATCCTGGCACTGTGAACTCACTGATACCAGCCTTTAAAAAGTATAATTAAGAAGAAAATCTACTGTTCTCAAAATAAACAAATGGAAGATCATGTGCTTAACTCTAGGTTAAACAGCAATGACTTTGAGATTATTTATTTGATCTGAATTATCCATATCAGAGTACTCTGTTAGTCTTGTCAACCAACATTTCTTCTTTAGAAATTCTAGAGTCAAACAGATATATGGAAAAGTGTAATCAATTAATATTTACTGTGGGAATTATAACGTAAGGGTGTGAAAAATACTTCCTATCACCAAGACAACAGTTTTCAAGCATTAATTTAACAGAATTGGATGTCAGTGAATCAGACTTTGTTTACATTCAATATTCTTGACAGAGCTTCTAGGAATTGTTTTGGAATTAGCAAATTGGAGCTCTATGACCTGGCATGATGGGCCCGGGTCTTTAGGGAGTACCAGGAGTTCATATACTATGGAGGGAGGTGCAACAGGAGGGCATTACACCAGACATTAAAATTGCACATATTTGCTTGTTTTCTCTTTTTTAACGTAAATGTTTGCCAAATGTCACAGCAATGGTGGTAAAGAGCAGTGGTTCTCAAACTCAACACGCGTCAAAATCATCTGGAGGGTTTGTTGTTAAAACACAGATTCCCTGCCTTTCCAAGGCCCCAAGAGTAGGTCTGGCAAGGGACAGATAATTTGCATTTCTAACAAGATCCCTAAAGGTGATGGTCCAGAAACCACACTTTGAGAACGCCTGGGAATAGATATTGATAGACTAAAAATCACTCATACATATAGTTTAAAGGTTATAAATCTATCAGATTCATCATTTTATATACCTTTATATAAAATGAAAGAAGAGATAAATCCTAAAGCTTTTCTGTTGATAAAATGAAAAGGTGTTCATACAGGTTTTGATATTGTAGAAATTAATTTGAATGGTAAACTGTGACCACTAACTGGCAAAAATAAAGGCCTTTAGGATTTAAGATTTAGCTCCCATGCATCCTTGATCCAGTTACCCTCATGGTAATAGCTCACATACTACAGACAATGTCAGAACGAGAAAATTGACCTTAGTCCAATTCAAAGAACTTATTCAGATTTCACTAGTTTTACATGCACTCAATTGTATGTAAAGCTCTACGCAATTTTATCACATGTATAGATTTGTGTGACCACCACTACAATCAAGACACAGAACAGTTCCACTATCGCAAAGATCTCTTTGCCTCTTTATAGCAACATCCACTCCTCTCATCCCTGGCCCTAAACCCTTAGCCATTAACTTTTGGGAAGGCAAGAGTAGTATTTCTTGCTATTCAGAGCCCGCATCCATCCTATACTGGCTAAGGTGAAATTTAGAGCTATGAGAGTTTGGAGATCTATATTCCTAATGGCCACCAGATCTGCAGTGAGCAGGTTTTAGTGCCATTTAAGACGAAATGAAAGCACTGGTTTGTAGATGATGGATCTTTGTTTACATAGCACAATAGAGGGGCAGTGATTGCTAAATGTGGGGCATGCATTTCCATATTTTCCCACTGATATGGAAAGAGGAAATTCCCGTTTTGAAAAGTTTAGCTAGTGCTTTAAAGTAGAATTTCTAGGAAGGTTTTGCCTCCAGCTTTTCTACACTCATCCAAAATATTCCAGGTAAATGGCACCAGAAAACTCCGTAGGTCTTAATGTATCGGATGGTTGTGATTAGAGAAAATGCCTGCCAACTGTGTCCACACTGGTAGTTGCTCCTATGAGGTGTCACCATTGGTCTGGCATTGAAGTGAGAAGTGAGTTGTTGGTGTCTGAGTCTAAAAGAATTTAGATCTGAAGAGGAAGAAGTTGTGAAAGGTTGGGGGCCAGTGTCTTTGCATAGTGAGAGGTGCAGCCCAGGGTGAGAGGACTGGATCTTGACGGCAGAGTCTGTGAGCAGAGAGCCTTGGTTTGGGCTCTTTTAGAGGAGCAGTAACATCTTCTGATGGGCCACTGGGCTCTATGTCATGACACAGCGACATTGTGTGAGCCGACTCCTTTGACACACCGCTTTAAGGCTTTGCAATGGTGTCTCCCTGGTATTTGTGGCCACGATAGAAAGCAAGGGACTCTGTTGCTCTTTTCATTAATTTTTACACTCCCCCCAATCTATTGATGTTATAATGACTTATTATTAACCCGGATGGACTAGACCTTGTAGGCAAAAGAGAACATTTACAGTTTGATAGTTTTTAACTATCAAACTTAACATTTGATAGTTTTCTTAAATATGAAGTGGGTTGTATGCTTGAAAATCTTCATATAGATTACTTTTTTCTATCTAGCTGAGTGGTTCACAGCATTTAGTGTGCCTAAGAATGATGGCACAGGGTTTTAGGCACAAAATCTTGTATGCTATTCCTTATTGACAATTTAAGAAATTTTTAAGGGTAAATTTTTTTTTTTCTTACCATATAGGATTTTTACCTTGCTTTTTAGGCACCAAAGCCCTGCCTAAGATGAGACTCCACTTACATATTTTCATGCATTATTTTGTCAAAACAGTCCCATGAAGCAGAGAAGACAGATATTATCTCCATTTTGAGAATAGGTAAATAAGGCTGAGAACTTACATACACAGGGAGATAGGCTTTTGAAATGTTATCTATTAATCCTTGTGCTTTTCTCTTCTGCATTTGCACATGACTCTTCTCTGAGCAAAGAGGCTTCCACTTTACCTTGAGTTAAATTGTGATTGTTGTACCTGCAATGCAAGAGAAGGGATTAGTCAAAATCATGTCTGTAAGAGCCTGATTTTGCTGCGAGAAGAAATGCTCTTGAGAATAAAAAAGGAAGATCCCTGAAGGAGGCAGGATATACAGTTTATTCATAATGATGTATTGGAAAGGGAGTAGGAAAAAATCCCAAGAGTCCGATTTGCTAGAAGAGTTGAGTGTGCCCTGGCTGAGAGTAGCAAAGAGAGTTGGATGGGATTTGGCTTTGGAAGAGGTGAGTGGGAATTGAGTTCAGGGACAACACCTAGGGGCCCACTGGGAAAGTCAGGTCAGCATTGAGGGAGGGCCCAGTGTTGTCTGTGACCAACACCAGGGAATGAGTATATGTGAACCCAGTCAATGGCTGCAGACACTCCTGTTGCCACCCTAAAGCCTGCATGTTAACTGTATTAAGGACTCATGTAGCTCCTCTTTCATGGCTGCCTGGCATGATCGTTTCAATAGAATTGTTGTTGGCTTATGCCCTCCCATTTTTCTGAGTTCCATCCAGAATGACCTCTACGGATACTCCCCTTTTCAATGGCCAGGGCACTTGGTAGCTCTATCTGTCACCTGTAGAGGGTCAAAATGTTATGGAAAAAAAAGGATATCTGCTAATGCTAGTATTTAGGTAGGACTAGATGGTGGTGAAAGCCATTGCTTTTTTACATCGTTTGCCAAGGACAGAGGAAGCTGTTAAACCGGGCTGGCACTTGCCTTTTGTCTCTATGCTCTGCTCTGTCTACTCCACCACATCAACTCTCCCTCTTTGTTGAATATCATCCAAATAATCAAGGTATGGGAATGACTATGTGAAATAGTGAATGGAAAGCAGGAATCAATGGAGGCAAGAGAAGATGTTTATGCTGTTTCACAGACTCAGCTTGGTTTAAAAGTGTCATTATCTTCCTTAACACACTGATCAACAAAAAGCACAAGATTCTTTCAGCTCAGAAAAGAACAAATTACCTCGGTTCTTATGCAGAGATTTCAAAACATGGATTTGATTATCATTATTCTTTTTTGATGTAATCCATATAATTTAAATCTACCTAAGCAAATAATATTTTAGCCCACTAATATTTATCTCTTGTCTACAAATCTGTCTATTCCTCAAGGAACTTTTATTGGTTATTTGCCAAGACTAAGCACTGAGGATACAAAGATAAATAAGATACGGTTAAATAAGAAACTAGAGGATAACATATTCTAGTAGCAAAGAAAGGGTAAATTATATAAATACTGCAGCAAGGAATAAAAACTGTAGAGCTATGAACAAAGTATCCTACAGGCATCGGAGGATGGAGCAACAGCCTCTGCTTACTATTGGGTTTTGTGCATGAAAGTTGAGTGAAAGACTACAAGGTAGAGAAAGGCGAGGTAAGAAAAGAGGACATTCCAGCAGAGAGAAAGAAGAGATGTAGAGCTATGGCACTGGATGTGTGGGGTGAAGTGATAGGAGATTGACTTATAGAGGAAGATGGAAGTAGATGGTGAGAGACCTTCCAGACCAAGCTATGAGTGGGCTTAGAGGTAATGGTGAACTTGAGAGACCTTCATCATTTTATTCCCACCTACATCTCTAACCTCACTATGTGCCAGTTTCCTTCAAGCACAAGAACTTTTTCAGTCCCTCAAGCCTACCAAGAGTTTTCTCACCTTGGAACCTTTATACATATTGTATTTCTGTCTGAAATATATTTATTTTTCGCCTGGCTCTCCCTTCTTACCTTTGTCCAAACATATCACTCTTAGAAATCTACTCTTTCTTATCTCTCAGGTTAAATTTAATTTCAGAAAGATCTTCCTTGGCACTCTGATGAACCTAAAAAATGTAGGTTTCCATTTTTTAATTCTCTCTCTTTTTAATTTTTCATATAACATTTATCCCAATTTAGAAGTATGTAAATGATAACTTATAATGTACACAATCTACAATTATTTTTGTTATCTTAGTTTTTATTTTCCTCTTTGGCTTAAAATTCCCCACCACATTCCTAGAATATTCTCCCTTCTACTTAATGTGTTTCAAGATGCTATCACTCCCTCCAGGTTCTGGTGCCCAGAGGAGAAATCAGGCTGGAGTATGAAATTTAGGATTATCTTTATAAAGTTTAAATCCAGGAGAAGGGAAGAGATCCCCTAGGAAGAAAATATAAGTGGCAAGAGAACTCATGACATAGCTTGAGGACCGTGTAGGCTCTGGTGGAAGATGGGTGAGGCTCAGCTTGGGTATGACTGGCTTAGACATTACAAAGTCATAAGGACTCCTGATGTGATTTCTTCTCTGTGTCCCAGACCAGGACAACCAAGCTCTTATCTGATAATCTCCTCTGCTTGTCATAAAGGCCCCTCAAACTCCGCATGTCCAAATCCTCAATTCCTGATCTTCCTTCTCAAATCTCTTCCTCCTTCTCTGTCCTTCCTACCACTCAATTACTATGCGAGTTAGAATTCTAGGGGTTATTTTTGACTCTTCCTTTTCTGTCATGCCTCTTCATATATTATGCAATTTCAATTGTAATAACATTTAAAGGTAGTATAAAAGCGTACAACTGGGAGAATTTATCTAGTCTGGTTAGTCAAGGAAGGCATTCCTGGAGAAATAGCTTTTGACCTGAAGTTAGAGGAATTAATTTCCTGGGTCAAGTGGAAGACGAGGGAAGGAGGAAAGTGTTCCTGGTAAAGGGAACAGTGGTATTGAGTCACATACCTAGTTGAGGAACTAAAGGAACTCTGGCGTGGCTAGAGCAGAAAGAACAAGAGAAAATGTGGATGGAGAAGAGGTGGCGAGGGAGGCAGGATCGCCTCATGGGGAGCGTGGTAGGGCATGTTAAAGACTGCTCTTAAATGCAATAGGGAAGCAGTGAAGCATTTTAAGCAGAGGAAAGACCAGATTCAGTGAAAATTTTATAAGATCATATTGACTGCTCTGTGGAATAGGATGTAGGTGGCATGTAAGAGGATATGTGGGGAGACTGCTTAGAAATATAACACAGTCCCCCACGTGATAAGTGATGGTGGTTTGGATTGGGGTCCTGGCTGTGTGGAGAGGGACGGGTGGATAATTTCAGGAGATGTGAGTAGTTAAAACCGATCAGCAACTCAAACTTTTGTTAATCTGACACATTTGCTTGGGCTTCACATCACTTGCATTGTCTCATTCTCCTTCCAGATTTCCTATTATTGGCCTCGCACATCAAATGGGTTTAACATGTGCACCTTGGTTTGTACTTTGAGCCTCTCCCCAATGTACTCTCAATCTCCTTTCCCAGTTGCTTCCAACATTTCTGCCAACTGCTTAAGTCATTATCTTCAGACATTTCTTTTCTTGGACTCTGCAACTCTTATTACTTTTACTTTCCTACCATATCTGCCCCTTTGCTCTCCATGTTTTAAAATGTATTCAAGACCTACATCAAAGATCATCTTTACCATAAAATCACTCCTGATTATCTTAGCACAAAATGACCTTTTCTTCCTCTAAACTCCAATTGTCCCGATTTTTTTTTTCAATTCCAATGAAATTGGGCTGGCTATTTTCCTATTCATTCTCAGATCCATATTCTTCCTTTTCTCTGCTGTCTTCTGTACTCAAAGAGCTGGCCTTTCCCAGTATGTTTGCCAGTCTCCCTTGCCAAATGTCTTCCCTCCACGTTAGGCCAATGGAAGGAACTGGAGGGAAACTGGAGAGTGAGAGGAAGGAGGAAGCCAGGTACAAAACCTGATCTACTTGTCTGGCCTGTTGATCTTGGAGACGATCTTTCTTCTGCTAAAAGAGCTACTGAAGCACCATCATCTTGAATCTGGCATCTCACACTCACAGAGAGGACAAATGGGGCACCATAGCCATAATCTCAAATTTACAGCAAGGATCACTTCCTGGAAAGACCACAATGGTCAGCCCAGGGTTGATACAAATGCCTAATCAATTACCCCAGAATCACCATTCAATCCATTGCACTCAATATGGGTTGAGGTTATTTGTGTTTCCCAGCTACAAAAAGGGACTTTTCTTACCAAGACTCAGTCCCTAGAATGTTTTCTTGTGTTGTATCAGGTTTACTGCCTGCAAGTAAACTTACTAAGTGTTCTTTCTTTGGTTCCAATGTCTGTCTTTCTTTTTATTCCCTCTGCATTCTGTCTCACATGCTTCAGGTGACTTCTCTAGGATTCTAGCTTTCTCCAGGAAGCCCACTGGTTATGGTCTCAGCCCTATCAGGCATCTCTCACAAAGGGCTAGTTCTCTCCAGGGGGCCCTGGGCTGGGCCACTGGGCTGTGGCAATATCACCACACCATCTCTATGTCTTTCCAGACCTAAAGGGGATATTGGCTGTTGCTAATCTTTGACATGGCTTGCTTTTCCATGTTTGGCCTTCAAGCTCTTGTAATTAGTAATTTTAATTAGTTTTCACAAGTCAAATTCCTTCTATGGAACTTCCTGGCATCATCTATCTTTTCCTGACTAGACCCTAACTGATAGAGTGATGTAGTGAAAAAACTCCATATTTAGCAAAGAAAGAACTTAAACAACAATTCCAACTTTGCTGTTATTAATTATGTCTTTGAGCAACTAATTCCACCCCTATGAACTATAGTCTTTTCTTTTTTAATATAGAGTTGCCCATCTTACAAGGTTAATGTGTGAGAATTAAATATGCTAATGGATATGAGAGTACTTTGTAAAGTGCTAAGTAGATACAAGGCTGGATAAACCTCATTTGGTATTCATGTTGTTATCTTTGTGTGACGCTCTTTCTTATCTTCATAAACACATTACCAACTTCATAAGGGCACAGATCTTATCTTGTGTTTTTTTGTATAACTTCCTGTTGACGTACATTATTGTTGCTCAATGAATAATAGTTGTTCAGTAAATATATATTGGTACTGAATCTAGAATAGATAGTGATGTTTTCTAACAAATACAGTGCCTATATTTTTAAATGTTTCCCGAAGAAAACATGTTAATATGTAACCTATACATAGTGGATATGAAATTTTGAAAGTACATCCTAAGGAATAGATTTTAACTTCAACCACTTCTGTGACTTGAGACAAGACACAATGATAAAAGAAAAGTTTTTGTCCATCACTTACCCTCAAAAGATACCATTACTATTTTATTTTCTGATTTTGAAGTTATGAAGAAATACAGAATTCCTCTTTTGACACTCATAGCAAACCACAGAAGATATTAGCAAACCGCATTTGTATTCCAAGGAAGTTACTCAGGGGTGTCATGCCTCCTGCGGTTCCAGCCTTATGCAGATTTTCTAATTGTAATTAGAAGCAGAAAAAGGCAGCACCAAAAGAAACAGAAATAGAAAGCAAGAGCATTGTTGGTTGAGGCAGAGGGAAACACTTTAAGAAATAGACTATGAGCAAATTCAAACATATGTAAAAGCATGCAGTCAGTATATTGGTTTAATACGAGGAAGTGATTAGTTTGGTGTGAAGGAGCGAAGGATGTAGAAATAGGTAGCAAGAGGCAGAGAGCAGGCAGGCCTAGCCTGTGGAAAGAAGTGATATCACACTGAGATGATACTCTCTCCTTCCAGGTGAAGATCTTGACTTTTGACCTTGGACAAGAGGTCATTAACACCAGAACCGCACTGTGATTATTCCCACATATTGTTTATAGCTAAAAATAGCAGCATACCCTAAGTGATGTGTACATAATACACTCAATACTTTTCATTCAGTTCTCAACCATCTTGCTGTGTCTACACGATTTCATGTTAAACAGTTGGTTTGGGAATCATTTTGATTAGGATCCTGGCGTGATAGAACCCACTAATGTTGCAAGCATTGTTCTGAAAGGACCTCTTATAGAAATCATCAAATTTTATATTTTTGGCCATTTCGGTTGTATGTGACTTTATATTTCTGAGTATGTGATTTAGTGCCTGTTTGTACGGGTTTTATAGGTCTAAGTGTGAATGCATACATATCCTTAGATACTTTCTGCAAACTCTTTCTCGAGTTAATGGCGTTGGTGCATGCAGTGGCTGCTAAGTCATGCCTCGAGAAGATGCATATTCCTCCCTTAATGGTTACTTTCCTCTTCTTAACCAGAGAAAATCCAGTGGGGGTGAAGCGATGCCAAATTTTTTGCTAACTTTTAAATTTTCTAGTTTAATCCTGAGTTAGGATTAACATATGTTCCTGGAATTCAGGGGAAAAATGAGTAGAATTTTAGCTTTGTCTTCTTTAGCACCAATGATTTCATAAAATTATTTTTCCCCTGTAGATAGCAGAAACCAATATTTATAACTCAAAAGAGCTGACATAGCACTAGGTTTCTTTCTAGATTTATCATGAACATAAGCAGCTGTGGTTACTGTTAAAAATAGGTTGGTCGAGACTTGAAGTGTGATTAATTGAATGAAAAAATATATTATTTTCCGCAACCTTGTGACTAAATGTATTTTACTGGCTTTCAGCGAAATCATCAGTTTAAGACTTGCAAAATTAAAACGTTTTCTGGTTTCTGAGAAGTCTCCATAATTCTTTCAGGCTTCTATTTGTTTCTTCTAGAGTCTATCTGCCTAATTATTGTTTCCTATCTAAAGATTCGTTTTTCCCATTAGGTTAAAAAATCACTGCCCTTTTGAGAAGGGGATTATTCTTTTAAGTATATTATAATAAGCTACCATATTAACTTCTGTATAGTGAAAATATATTTAAATATTACTTGGAACCATTATTTTGAATATACATTTAATTTAATGATGCAATAGTTACAGCAGGAATTTAGGGGTAAATTTATTTTGGATTTGTCCATATTTATAACACCATGAGCTTGAAGAGACTCCTTCACCTTGGTTTGCAGTTGAAAATTAAAACAAAAAATTTGAATAACAACAATTTCACAGTACCCGTTGCTTCACTTACTTGGTGTTAATTGGTTTGATTAATTCATTTTTGCTTAACTAACTTTGTAATCATGCTGACTCAATACACAATTTGTGTTGGTATCATATAGCAACAGCTTCTCTGTTTATCTTAATTCAAACAGGCACATATGTTATTTTATCTATCTCTTAATGGCCAAGTAGTACAGTTTAAGAAATTTTAATTTTCTTCTTAATACTCTCTGCTGAAGCTTGTGGAATCATTTGGAGACAGCCGTTCTTGTTAACTACAAACTAATTTGAATCAAGCAATATAAATCAGTGCTCATGTTATTTCTTCTGCTTTTTAGAGTCAGCATAGATAATTTCTTAATCCCTGAAAGTTTCATAGGGACCTTTTACTGAATTTAGGGCAGCTCTGATCCTGACATTTCCTTGCTCTGGTTTCTGGTTGCTATGGAAATGAGACATAAATTTCTCAGTCAGGAATGCACGACCACGGTCGAGAGGAAGAACTTAAACAAAGTTTGCTACCCTATCGCCCCAGCTTTCCCACACTCCAGGCCAATGAGAGGAATCCACTTTCCCCAAACACCCTTCTTCAGTCCCTTAACCCAGCTCTCGGTAAATAGTTTTATTCAAGCTTCACGGCTCACGTCAAACACCAAGTCTTTGCGTAAGTTCTTTCTGATCTCCACAATCAAACATAATTATATTGCATTTCAATGTATCTAGCACAATGCTTTGTACATAGTAAATGAGAAGAGCCTAAACTCCGAACCTCAGGATATGTGAAGGCTAGTTTCAGCTCTGTAGCTATGCTACAGATAGATATGTGGAGGTAGAGGGCAGGGTAACTATTTTTGCTTGGAGTAGTTCTGGGTCTCACCACAAAAGGGAGGAACTTTGAGCATGTGTTTTGCCACAAGAAATAAAGAAGGCTATTTTATTCCTGGTCGAAATAGTAGAGTGTACAGGTGAAGTGATGAATGGAAAGGGAGGGTCATTTTAGTTGCAGCCCAGATTTTGTGAGAAAGATGCTGATGATGGGAGGTGAGACGGAAGTGGCAGGTTGGAGTCAACTGTGAAGGGTTGTTTATGGTGCGTGAAATTTGGAATTCATCCTCAAAGCAACAGGAAGGAGATGGGGGTTTTAAAAGTGGGTATGTGGTGGCAACAGACTTGTTTTTTGGTGCAATGGGAATTCTGGCAGCACTGTGGCAGCGGAACCAGCATCTGTGGCACTGGCTCCCCAACCGGAAGCTACAGTTGATAATTTCCAACCAACCTACATTTCCTGGTAGCACACAGTGACATAGCAGCTAATTAAATTAGCATCTGTAATCATCTGGAAGGACACACTATTGACTGTTAGATTTTAGAAGGCTTTTATAGAAGGGCAAAGCACCCTGAGTATAGTTGGAAACACTATATTTAGTATCTTATTTTATATTTCCAAAATAAAGAAATACCTGCATTTGTACACAATTCTATATTTAAAAAAGGATATAAGATTTTAATGCTCATAAAAAGATGAGTACGCCTTCTAAAAGGCTGGCAAGGCAGTGTTAGGTGAGCAGGCTTGTTTCAGATCACTTATAGAGCTCACAGGCTGGCAGGAGAAGCAGTCTCCATTTCTCAATCAACTTCCGCCTCTCCACCAGGCTGGTTCAGTGTGTTGTCTATCTAGATAATGTGAATTTTTGGTCACGTCCTCTGACTCTGCTGCCTTAATCTGACATCAACCTCTGATACCACTTCTCCTTTCTTCTGTCAACATTCATCATTTTTCAGCTTTCTAGTTCTTAAAATTATGGATCACATACATTTTCAGTTGAAAAGAATGGTCTTCTCCCCCTTGAAGCGTGATATCATTATTCATTTTTTATAATTCGTAACTTCTTTCAGCCAAGGATGCCCCTAAAACTGCTTGACAGATCAGTTCTCTGAACCAGTTTTTATCCCAGTAAAAATGGGTTTAAAAAGTTATTGCCATGAGGAAGACTGCAAAGGTGCTAGAACACAGAACAGGACAGCTGTCTTATTGAGGGTGAGGTAGCAGTGACAGTGATGGGCCCTGGACCAAGGAATGTGCCTTTATAATCCTCAAGTTCTTCCTTTCACCAACTACTAGCTGAACTGCCTTTAAATTCTTCTGACTGCTTAATTACAAGATGGATCAGTTCATATTCATAGTGAGGGGTTTTGCTCCAGCTTATAACCAGGACTTTAAATGTGTCTCATCTAGAGATTAGGGAACTCAATTTAAGTCTGATTAACTGAGGAAAAGATCCATCTCAACCGTGGGCTCACATAGAAAGAGACGCCATTTTGTTACTTTCTCTTTGGAAACATTTTTATTTCTAGCCATACCTTCCAGCAAAAGTTTGTCCTGTCTGAACATCTACGTCACTGCCGAGCAAACGAGATTCAGACACAGCTTCAAGCCTTTAGTTTCTATTTTTACAACAAAATCTGCCCATAGCTGCCTGTTTACATTACTTTCATCCTATCTGGGCTTGACAAATGCTGTAAATTAGAATCAAAAAGGAGAGATAAGGGGTAGGAATGGGAAGAATAAAGTATGTCTACAAATTCTAGGTCTCTGAAGAATTTCTGAGGATTTATGTTTTAAAAGACAGAAGAGTTTTCAGAACTCCAGACCTGTTTCTGAGGTGAATTTCTTTTCACATGCTTTTAAAAGACTACTTTTGCTAGGAAATGCTCAGTTTTCATTAAAATGTAGATCAATAGATTTTTATATGCAGGGGATTATTTCTTGTGACTTTTATTAACCGCAAATTTCATAAGAACTTTAAAGAGTTTAGTTTTATGATCATGTCTGAATTTTACTTTTTATTCGGTAGTCAGAGCTTTGATCTGTAGGAATTTGTGATTTGGGGGATATAAAAAGTTAATTTTATATAGTCACAATAACTGTGCTTTTTCTGCTGTGCAGTAATCCTTCGGTGTACAAGTAAATGTCAAATGACAGCAACAGAGGAAGAATTTGTCAGGTGACAATTTTATTGTGAAAGAAAATACATTCTCCTTGCTCTGGACAATCCAGTTGTCACTGTGCTGAGGGTTCTGTGGTATTGAACTAGCAAGTTGGCAATTATTGACTCAATAATTTTTATTACTTTCATTTCTGATTATTTTCTTTTATTAGTTAATAAAAAATGAATATGTGCGTGGGTGTGTACACGCACACACACACACATTGTGTGTATCACATTGACTGTATCATCATTAAAATCCCAAATAACCCACATATATGTGGGAAACTTTATTGACTGTTGCTACGAAGATAGTGCCAAAAACCAGTTTCTAGGAACCAGTAGCTAGGGAACCTGGACCAGCTATTCTTGTCTTCAAATTTATGTAACCATAACCTCTTTCCTGGTCAGAGGATGTGAATTTCCAATCTTTTCTTTGGCATTCCATGTTGATGCCACGTTACAACCTGTAGTTTAAATTGTTAAAAAGAGATTTGTCTCCTAAGCCTCCCAAGCTCAGGTGTGACCTATCTGCGTTCATCGCATTACCATTCTTCGAGTTTCATTGAGGAAAAACCTCAGCGTCAATTTCCATTTCCCCAACTTCTCCTCTAGGGCTCAAATCTTCTCACTAATCTCTGCCACCGCTTAGTCCAGCCCTTCATATATATCTCCTACCTACATGACTGTAATAAACTCTGAACTGGTCTAGGTGCCTTGCTGTTGGTGCCACGGAATCGATTTCGACTCCTAGTGACCCTGTGGACAGCAGAGCAGGACCCTGCCAGGTCGTTTTGCGCCATCTTCTCACCTTCCGGCACTGTATCAGACAATGTTCTGCTGCTATTCATAGCGTTTTCATGGCCAATTTTTCCAGAAGTGGGTGGCCAGGTCCTTCTTTCTAGTCTGTCTTAAAAATCTAGAAGCTCCACTGAAACCTGTCCACCATAGGTTATCCTGTTGGTATTTGAAATACCAGTGGCATAGCTTTCAGCATCACTAGGTACCTGCTATAGACTAAATGGTTTTGTGCCCCCCCCACCCCCAAATTCATATGCTGAAACCTAATCTGCAATGTATAGGAGGTGGGGCTGTTGGGAAGAGCTTAGGTCATCAGAGTAGAGCCCTCGTAAATGACATTCGTACCCTTATAAAAGAAGCCTCTGGGAGCTCCCTGGCCCCTTCCACCACGTGAGAACACAGTGAGAAGATGCCCTCTGTGAACCAGGGCCCCCACTAGACACCGACCCTGCCAGAGCCTTGATCTTGGACTTTCCAGCCTTCAGTGCTGTGATGAACAAATTTCTGTTGTTTATAAGCCACCCAGTCTATAGTATTCTTTTATAGCAGCCCAAGTGGACTAAGACAGTACTTTAATTTTATTTCTCTCATTCTTCAAAACCGTACTCCAGTTACCTTCTAAAAACGCAGCTTAGATAAGGTGAATCTCCACAAAGCCCTTCAAAGCTTCTGCGATTTTTCCCAGCTTTATTAAGATGATATTGACATACAAACTATGTAAATTTAAGGTGTATAACATGATGATTTGATACACTTATATTGCAAAATGATTACTGTGATAAGGGTAGTTACACCTCTATCCTCTCACATAGTTACCTTTTTATTGTTGTTGTGATGATATTTAAGGTCTACTCACTTAACAACATTCAACTATGTAATACAGTATTGTCAATCGTAGCCACCATGATGTACATTAGATACCCAGAACTTGTTCATCTTGTAGCTGGAAGTTTTTACCCTTTGACCAACATCTCCCCACTTCCCCCACTCCTAGTGCCTGGCAACCACCATTCTAGTCTCTATTTCTATGAGTAAAGCTTTTTTAGATTCCACCTCTAAGTATTTGTCTTTCTCTGTCTGACTTATTTTACTTAACACAATGCCCTCAAGGTCCATTCATGTTATTACAAAAGGTAAGAGTTCCTTCTTTTTTTTATGGCTGAATAATATTACATCTTTATCTAGTCATGCATTGATGGACACTTAGGTTGTTTCCATTCTTGGCTTTTATGAATGATACTCCTATGAACATGGGGGTGTGATATCTCTTTGAGATTGTGATTTCATTTCCCTCAGAAATATACCCAAAAGTGGTTTTGCTGAATCATATGGTAGTTCCATTTTTTTATTGTGGTAACATTGGTTTATAACAATATATAAATTTCAGGTGTACATCATTATATCTTGATTTCTGTGTAGATTACATCATGTTCACCACCCAAAGACTAATTAAAATCCGTTACCATACACGAGAGCCTAATCATCCCTTTTGCCGTCTTCCATCCCCCCCTCCCCTCTGGTAACCACCAATCCAATCTCTGTCTCTACGTGTTTGTTTGTTTTTGTTTTTATCTTCTAATTATGAGTGAGATCATATGGTATTTGACTTTCTCCCTCTGACTTATTTTGCTTAGCATAATACCCTCAAGGTCCATCCATGTTGTCACAAATGGTCAGATTTCATCTTTTTTTATGGCTTAGTAATATTCCATTGTTTGTATATACCACATCTTCTTTATCCATTCTTCCCTGATGGGTACCTAGGTTGCTTCCAAGTCTCGGCTATTGTGAATAATGCTGTAATGAACATAGGGGTGCATGTATCATTACACATTTGTATTTTCATGTTGTTTGGATAAATACCCAGCAATGGAATAGCTGGATCATATGCCAGATCTATTTTGATTTTTTAGAGGAATCTCCATACTATTTTCCATAGCGGCTGCACCAGTTTACCTTCCCACCAGCAGTGATGAGAGTTCCGTTGTCTCCACCTCCTCTCCAACACTTGTTATTTCCTGTCTTATTAATTATAGCCATTCTGACAGGCATGAGGTGATATCTCATTCTAGTTATGATTTGCATTTCCCTGATAATTAGTGATGTTGAACATCTTTTCATGTGCCTGTTGGTCATCTGAATATCTTCTTTGGAGAAATGTTTGTTCATATCTTTTGCCCATTTTTTAATTGGATTGATAGATTTTAATTATTGAGATGTAAGAGTTCTTTATATATTTTGGCTATTAACCCCTTATCAGATATATGGTTTGCAAATATCTTGTCCCAACTGTTAGGTTGTCTTCTCATTTTGTTGGTGGTTTCCTTTACTGTGCAGAAGTTTTTAGTTTTATGTAGTTTCATTTATTTATTTTTTCTATTGTTTCCCTTGACCAGTCAGACACGGTTCTTGAAAATATCCTGCTAAGACCAATGTCAAAGAGCACGCTGCCCTTGTTTTCTTCTAGAAGTTTCATGATTTCAGGTCTTACATTCAAGTCTTTAATCCATTTTGAGTTAAATTTTGTGTATGGTGCAAGATAATAGTCTACTTTCATTCCTTTGCATGTGGCTGTCCAGTTTTCCCAACACCATTTACTGAAGAGACTTTCCTTTCTCCATCATATGTTCTTGACTCCCTTGCTGAAAATTAGCTGTCCATAGATGTGTAGATTTATTTCTGGGCTCTCATTTCTGTTCCATTGATCTGTGTGTCTGTTTTTTGCCAGTACCATGTTGTTTTGATTCCTATAGCTTTGTGGTATATTTTGAAATCAGGGAGTGTGATACCTCCAGCTTTGTTCTTTTTTCTCAGGATTTCTTTGGCTATTTGGCATCTTTGGTTGTTCCATAAAAATTTTAGGATTCTTTGTTCTATTTCTGTGAAAACTGTCATTGGAACTTTGATAGGGATTGCATTGAATCTGTAGATTGCTTTAGGAAGTATAGACGTTTTAACTATGCTAATTCTTCCAATCCAAGAGCATGGAATATCTTTGTATTTCTTTGTGTCTTCTTCAATCTCTTTCAACAATGTTCTTTTAGTTTTCATTGTACAGGTCTTTCACCTCCTTGGTTAAGTTTATTCTTAGCTATTCTTTTTGTTGCAATTGTAAATGGGATTGTATTCTTAATTTCTCTTTTGGCTACTTGGTTGTTAGTGTATAGAAATACAACTGATTTTTACATGTTGATTTTGTATGTTGCAACTTTGTATCACTCATTTATTATTTCTAAAAGTTTTCTGGTGGATTCCTTAGGGTTTTCTCTATGTAAAAACATGTCATCTGAAAATAGTGACAGTTTCACCTCTTCTTTTCCAATTTGGATCCCTTTTATTTCTTTTTTGCTTGATTGCTCTGGCTAGGACTTCCAATATTATGTTAAATAAGAGTGGTGAAAGCGGGCATCCATGTCTGGTTCCTGTTCTTAGAGGGATAGCTTTCAGTTTTTCTCCATTGAGAATGATATTCTCTGTGGTTTTGTCATATATGACCTTTATTATGTTGAGGTACTTTCCTCCTACACCCATTTTACTCAGAGTTTTTATCATAATTGGATGCTGTATCTTGGCAAACGCATTCTCTACATCTATTGGGATGATCATGTGGTTTTTATTCTTCATTGTGTTAATGTGGTATAATATGTTGATTGATTTGCAGATGTTGAACCATCTCTGCATCCCTGGAATAAGTCCCACTTGATCATGGTGTATGACCTTTTTTAATGTATTGTTGTATTCCATTTGCTAGTATTTTGTTGAGGATTTTTGCATCGATGTTCATCAATAATATTGGCCTGTAATTTTCTTTTATTGTGTTGTCCTTGTCTGTTTTTGGTATAAGGCTAATGTTGATTTCATAGAATGAGTTAAGAAGGTTGCCTCCTCTTTAAGTTTTTGGAAGAGTTTGAGAAGGACAGATATTAAGTCGTCTTTGAATGTTAGGTAGAATTCACCAGGGAAGCCATCTGGTCTTGGACTTTTATTTTTGCAGAGGTTTTTGATTACTGTTTTGATCTCCTTACTGGTGATTGGTCTACTCAAATTCTCTATTTCTTCCTGATTCAGTTTTGGGAGGTTGTATGATTCTAAGAATTTATCCATTTCTTCTAGATTATCCAATTTATCAGTGTATAGCTTTTCATGGTATTCTCTTGTAATCTTTTGTATTTTTGGGGTATCTGTTGTAATTTCTCCTTTCATTTCTGATTTTATTTATTTGAGCCTTCTCTCTTTTTTCCTTGTTGAATCTAGCTAAAGGTTTATCAATATTGTCTATCTTTTCAAAGAACTAACATTTGGTTTCATTGGATTTTTCTTTTAATTTTTAGTCTCTATTTCATTTATTTTTCCTCTGATTTTCATTATTTCCTTCCTTCTACTGATTTTGGGCTTTGTTTTTTCTTCTTTTTCCAATTCCTTTAGGTTCACTGTCAGATTGTTTATTTGAGATTTTTCTTGCTTGTTGAGGTAGGCTTGTATTGCTATAAACTTCCCTCCTAGAACCACTTTTGCTGGTTCTCATAAATTTTGGCATGCTGTATTTTCATTCTCATTTGTCTCCAGGTATTTTTTAATTTCTCCTTTGATATTTTTATTGACTCAATCGTTGTTCAGTAGCATTTTGTTTAATCTCCACATATTTGTGACTTTTCTGATTTTCTTCCTATAGTTGATTCTAGTTTCATAGCATTGTGGTCAGAAAAGATGCATGGTATTATTTCAATCTTCTTAAATTTATTGAGACTTGTGTTGTAACAATATGTGATCTATCCTGGCGAATGTTCCTTGCACATTTGAAAAGAGTGTATATTCTGTGGTTTTTGGTTGGAATGTTCTGTGTATATCTACTAAATCCATATGGTCTAATGAGTCATTTAAGGCCAGTGTTTCCTTATTGATCTTCTGTTTGGATGATCTATCTATTGGTGTAAGTGGAGTGTTAAAGTCCCCTACTATTACTGTGTTGCTGTCTATTTCTCCTTTTGGGTCTGTTAATAATTGCTTTATATATTTAGGCACTCATATGTTGAATGCATAGATATTTACAAGTCTTATATCCTTTTATTGGATTGTTCCCTTTATCATTATGTAGTGCTCCTCTTTGTCTCTTGTTACAGTTTTTGTTTTAGTCTATTTCAACTGATATAAGTATTACTATGCCAGATTTCTTTTCATTGCCATTTGCATGGAGTATCTTTTTCCATCCCTTCACTTTCAGTTTGTGAGTGTCTTTAGGTCTGAAGGATATCTCTTGTACGCAGCATATGTATGGGTTGTGTTTTTTCATCCACTCGACCACCTTATGCCTTTTGATTGGAGCATTTAGTCCATTGACATTTAAAGTAGGTATTGATAAAAGTAGCTATTGCCATTTTGTTACTTTTTTTCTGGGTGTTTTATTAGCTCTTCTCTCTTCCTTTCTTCTTCTCTTCCTCTCTTCCCATGTGGTTTGATGACTTTCGTATTATGTTTGGATTTCTTCCTTCTAACTTTTTTGTGTATTTATTATAGGTTTCTGGTTTGTGATTACCATGAGGTTCATATATAATAACCTGCATATATAGGGATCTATATTAAATTGATGGTTTCTTTAGTTTGACTTCTTGCTTGAAGCTCTACTCTTTTACTCCCTTCCTCCCACATTTTGTGTTTTGATATCGTATCTAGCCTCTTTTTTTGTGTGTGTCTTTCTGTTACCCTCTTATCATGGAAATAGATAATTTTAGTACTTTTCTCTTTTAACCTCATATTAGTTTTATAGGTGGTTGATCTGCTTCTACTTTTACTGTATATTTGCCTTTACCAGTGATTTTATGCTTTTTTAAAAAAATAATTTTCTTATTCTTATTTTTGTCTTCTTTTTTCCACTTAAATAAAACCCTTTAGAATTTCCTTTAGGGCTGGTTTCTTGGTGATAAACTCCTTTAGTTTTTGCTTGTCAGGGAAGCTCTTTATTTCTATTTCCATTCTGAACGATAACTTTGCTGGGGAGAGTTTTCATGGCTGTAGGTTTTTTCCTTTCATTACTTTAAATATATCATGCCACTCCCTTCTAGCCTATAAGGTTTCTGATGAGAAGTCAGCTGATAGCCTTATGGGGTTTCCTTTGTATGTCACTTGTTGCCTTTCTCTTGAGTCTTTTAGGATCCTCTCTTTATCTTTGATTCTTGACATTTTAATTATAATGTGTCCTGGCATGGGCCTCTTTGAGTTTATCTTGTTTTGTGCTCTCTATGCTTCCTGTGCCTAGATGTCTGTTTCCTTCCTTAGGTTAGGAAAGTTTTCAGCTATTATATCTTCAAATAGATTCTCTGCCTCTTTGTCTCTCTCTTCTCCTTCTAGGACACCTATAACACAGATGTTAATGTACTTGATGTTGTCCCAGAGGTCCCTTAGACTGTCTTCATTCTTTTTAATTCTTTTTTCTTTTATCTGTTCAGCTTGAGTGATTTCCTCTAGTCTTTTGTCCAGCTTGCTGATCTGTTCTTCTGTATTATCTACTCTGCTATTTAGCCCCTGTAGTGAATTTTTCATTTCCAGTATTGTAGTCTTCATTTCTGTTTGGTTCTTTCTTATATTTTCCAATTCTTTGTTGACGTTCTCACTGAGTTCGTCCATTCTTCTCCCCAGATCAGTGAGCATCGTTATGACTCTTAGTTTGTACTCTTTGTCTGGTAGATTGTTTATTTCTGTTTCTTTTAGTTCTTTTCTGTTTTTTTTTTTTTTCCTATTTCCTTGCTTGGAATGTATTCCTTTGTCTCCTCGTTTTGCCTCTTTCTCTGTGCTTATACCTGTGCATTACGTAGATCAGCTACAACTCCTGATCTTGGAGATATGGCCTTATGTAAGAGTTGCCTAATGAGGTCCAGCAGTTTGCTTCTCTCTTGTCACTAGTTCCAAATGTTCCAGGACTGTCCCCTGTGTGGGCTGCATGTGTCCTTCTGTTGCGGCAGGGTTGTTCTTGCTGTAGGTTTGTAGGGAGGCTAGACTGTCCCCCTCACTGGCTGGTTGTCATTCTTAGTTGCATGTGGCTGCTAGGGACCTTACAGACATTTTATTGGATGTGGAAAGCCTCGGCACAGTTGGCTACAAGGTCTAATAGTACATTCCTGTTGCAGTTTTTCTGTTAAGTGAATAGGCCCCCAGTGTGGCTGTAGCTAGGCTCAGGGGCTTACAATTGCTATAGGCCTCTGGTTTGCAAGGCTGTTTTCGGCTCTCTCAGGATTGTAGCTGAGTGAGGCTGGCCCCAGGCATTGGAGCACCCAACTGTTTCAGGCTTTGGACGGTGGTGCAAATCCCCTATGTGGCAGTTTGAGAAGCAAGAGTCTGCTGCAGCTGGCAAACCCCACCTCTTGCAGGTCCACAGAGCCTATCAACACTGTCCTACCCTGTGTGTCCCCCAAATCACTGAAGCAGACACAGTCATCCCACTGCAGAAGCTCCACACAATCCACCACTGCAGGCCTGCCTGTCATGCCTGCCCTGTCCCTCAGAGGTGAACCCACTCACCTGGCTGTGGAGTTTCCAGGCACCCCCCTCCCCAAATCTGGGCCCATAAGTTGCCTGAGGGCTTGCTATTGGATGATGCCAGTCCCTAGGGTGGGCTGCCTGCCTTGGTTGAGCTGCACCAAATTGGTGCTCTAGTGGGTGGGGCAGAACCCTGTGCTAACTGGCCAGGGGAAGAACTCCAATGGCATCTGCCAGTGTATGTGTCAACATGCCTGTACACAATAATGGCTGCTGCCAATGTCTCTGTCCCTGGGGAGGTCTCACCTCTCATGGAGATGCACCCAGAGCCTATCAAGTGAGTGTCTTTTCACCAAAGGACTGTGCACCTTTCTTTCTTGTTATTTTAGATTACTTTCAGAAACAGGTGAATTTGTGTATGTACCCTTTAACAACAGGCTTTTTTCCCCCTTATGTCCAATAGCTTTTCTGGGGATTTTCCCAATTATAGTTAATAGCCAGCAATGCCAGATATTATGACACTTGTCTTGGTTGTGCTAAGTCCAAAAGCTGCTTATGGTGGTAACACTCCCCTGCTCGGATCCCCAACTCCTCCAGGGAGGCCTTCATACCTTAAGATTTCTCCTGGCTGGCCATGAGGTGCCACAGCTCAAAGCTGACTTTTTTCTCTCCAGAAAGGAATTTCTGACTCTTTCACCTTGGTCAGCACTGTCCCTTGTTGTGGGGGTTCTTTTTATCCAGTTTTCAGTTCTCTCCTAGGGTAATTGTTGTAAGAGTAGTTGTAAATTTTCTGTGTCCATGAGGGGAAGCGAGTTCAGAGTCTGCCTACACTGCCATCTGACACCATCTATGATAGTTCTATTGTGAATTTTTTGAGAAATCACAGCACTGTTTTCCATAGTGGCTGAGCTAATTTACATTCCCACCAACAGTGCACAAATGTTCCCTTTTCTCCACATCCTCACCAACACTTGTTGTCTCTTATCTTTTTGGCGATAGCTATTCTAAGAGGTGTGAGGTTAGATATCTCATTGTGGTTCTGATTTGCATTTCCCTGATGTTTAGTGATGTTGAGCATCTTTTCATGTACCTGTTGTCCATTGATTTGTCTTCTTTAGAAAAATGTCTATTCAGTTCCTCTGCTCAATTTCAAATAGGATTGTTTATTATTTTTTTTTTTTTGCTATTGAGTTGTATGAGTTCTTTATATATTTTGCTATTAGCCCCTTATCAGACGCTGGTTTACAAATTTTTTCTCCCATCCCCATAGGTTGCCTTTTCACTTTTCTGATTGTCTCTTTTACCATACAGAAGCTTTTTAGTTTGAAGGCTTTTGCATTTTTTAGTGGACAAAGTACAACTTCTAAATATGTCATTCCTGCGACTCCTAGATGTGGCCTCAAAAAATCTTTGCAACACTTTTAATTATGTTCCTGTGAAGCTTATCATTGAACAAATCTGTTTCCTACTCTTTCCAATGAGATGACATGGAATTTCGTGATTGCTTGCCCTTCACTTCTTTATCAATCCGTTAGCTTCATCTTCCAAAGTTATCTCAAGTGCTTTGTGATAACTTACTTGGTCTTTTCATGTAGAATTAATGCTAAAAATTGTGATGAGTATTTAAAAATATATGTAAAGCTATGTCTGAAACAAAAAGAACAAGCTGTCTTTTTGTAAGAAAAACAATTTTTAACTCCTATCTTTCTTTTGTCTTTTCTAATAAGAAGAATGATCTCTATACTGGAAAGAATAGCATAGGTACGTTATAAAAGAAATGATGTATAAGACATCAATAACAAAGATAATTTAAATCCTTTTCATGAGGATACCTTGTGCCCCAGATAAATGACCTTTTTTGGGATCGAAGAACTCAAGGTTTCATTGAGGACCCATTGTTCAATCTTTATGGAGAATCTTATAGATAGAATGATGTTCCTAAATTCTTAGCACGTCATTCTCTCATTAAAATCCTTCAATGGTTTCCTGTTATTGCATATAGCATATTTCCCCATCTGTCTCCTTTCTACTTCTCTAACCTCATCTACTGCCACTCTCCATTTCTTTTGTGCCTAATTCTCCCACAGTACCTAATGTATATTGTAATTGTAGTAATTAGTATGGTGTATTTTTAAGTCAGTTTATGGGTCCTCCTCCTGTGGGGTCTTTGTAGTAAGTGCCCCTCTTTCCTCTAGGCATAGTGGAAGGAACATGTGTTCCATAATTATGTAGCTCTAGTGTCCAGTCCTGGCTTTTCCTCTTAGTGGCCTTGGCAAAGATAATTAGCCAAGTTGGATTTTTGGAGATAATAGGGAAAGATGGATGGAATGGCTGTCCAGCCAGTGACTGAGAATATTTCTTGGCCCTGCACATATCTGGGTGTGGTTATGTGATTATTTATTATGGATTGTCATTGGAAGGAGTATATATCACTTCCTCTGAGGCTTATAAGAAGTGGGGTGCCTTCTCCATATTTTCCTTACCTCCCTTTGCTAGATAAAATGATTGTGACTTGTAAATTGTGAAAGGGGCTTTGGTGTCTGAATTGCTGCACAGAGGAGAGCTGCCTGATGATGGAGGATCCTTCACTTCAGATTGTCATTTAAGTGAGAAATAATTCATATAGTTTATTTCTTGCTTATATATTATTGTTAATTATTGTGTGATTGTTAGCGCCAAAGATGGCTACCAATAATTTCTTCACTCTTGGTACACATTTTTGTCACTCTTCATATCAAAAGGTAGAGCTTATCTGCCCTTTCCTTGAACCTGTGTTAGTCAGCTGGCTTTGACTAATAGCATGCGACGGAAAAGATGTAGCTCAGGATGCAAGAAGACTGGTACCTTTTAGTTTCTGCTTCTTGGAGCTCAAATGCCTTGCTGTGAGAAGTACATGTCACATGGAGACTCCACATGGAGAAGAACTGAGGCTCTCTGGTTGACAGCTCCAGCTGACCTCCCAGGCAACAGCCAGAGCAATTTTCTACCATGTGAAGGAGCCAGTCCAGTCAAGTCCTCTGCCAACTGCAGCCGCAATCATGGGGAGAAGAAGAAGAACACACCAGTTGTCTCACAGAATCATGAGAGAATATAAAGGGTTAATATGCACCAAAGAGCTTTTGAGCAGCGAGTGTTACTGTAAACAGAACATCTGCTTTGTGACATTGGTATAGTTACTTTAACTGCCCTCAGCTCTCATTTCCTGATTTGTACAGCATGGAAAAAAACCTTACTGAATTCGTATGGTTGTTGTGATTCAATGAGACAATGATGGAACGTTCCTTATTTAGTGGCTGGCCTAAGGTAGGCACTCAATTTCAGCTTATTTGAGTGAATATTAATCTTTGCCAAACTATAACGAAATGTTCAATTAGAAAAAAATGTTCAACCTCATTTATAATCAGAAAATCCAAAATTATGAGATAAAATACATCTCAATTATGTAACTTATTGCCTTGAAAGTAGACTTGCACTTTGTTATTGCATTTGGAGTTTCTTCAGCCAGCTCCTCTCCATCTTTGCTTTCCTTTCAGCATTTTCTCTTCCATGAACTCTCACTCCAGTTTTATTAACACATTATGCTTGCATCTTAGTGAGAACACTGAGAAGATATTCTCTTATGAATTTTTTTGCCCACAATAATGTTTTTCAGATGTATTCTCCTTTGTGGTTAGCTGTAGAATTATTCACAGACTTCATACATGATTGTCCTATTTATTAATTCAACAAACATTCAGTGTGCACCCATTGTACACTGGGCTCTAAATTAGATTTAATTTCCCCTTACACACACCTAATCCCCCACTAGCCATCAGTTCTATTTTTCAGAGCATGGTAAATCACAATAAGAATATAATTTATGACAAATTATAGCCCATGAGTCAAATTTGGCCAACTACCTGTTTTTGTCAATCAGAAACTAGACATGATCATTTGTTGACGTATTGTCTGGGGCTGCCTTTGTGCTACAATAGCAGACTTGGTTACTTGTGACAGAGATGATCTAGCCTGCAAAGCCTAAAATATTTACTCTCTGGACCTTTATTTTATTTTATTTTTTGAAGAAGATTAGCCCTGAGCTAAGATCTGCTGCCCATCCTCCTCTTTTTGCTGAGGGAGACTGGCCCTCAGCTAACATCTGTGCGTGTCTTCTTCCACTCTATATGTGGGACGCCCACCATAGCCTGGCTTGCCAAGTGGTGCCATGTCTGCACCCAGGATCTGAACTGGTGAACCCTGGGCCGGTGAAGCGGAATGTGCGCACTTAACTGCTGTGCCACTGGGCCAGCCCCTCTATGGACATTTATAAAAAAGGTTTGCCAACTCTTGATTTGTAGTAATACGAACAGTTTTGGTTGGCATAGTTAAAAAGGTTATTGATACACTGGCACGAGCTATTACGACAATAAAAAGTCTGAAAACTATGCTATACAGTAAAGGAAAAAGGTACAGGGAATGTTTGGTCTGTAACAGAGAAATTTTAGAGGAGCTATAAAGCAAAAAGATGAGAGATTTGATTGATACACATTACCTTCACTTACAACTGGCATACGACTGATGAGAGAATGAACTAGGAAGGTATTTAGAAAGGCAACTTGGAATTTCTATGAGTAATGGAAATGTGGATACCTCCAGACTCAGCAGTTACACTAGGGAATGAATGCTAGGGAAATGCTTTCCTATATATAAAAAGAGACACAGTCAAAGATGTTGACTGGGGCTTTTGTTTAAAATAGCCAAAGCCGGGGAACAACCTTTAGCAATGGGGAATGGTTAAATAAAGTATGATGTACACATTCCATACATGTGGGTTTTTTTTTTTTTTTTTTTGGTGAGGAAGATTGGCCCTGAGCTAATATCTATGCACATCTTCTATTTTGTATGTGGGATGCTACCACAGCATGGCTTGATGAGTAGTGTGTAGGTCCATGCCTGGGATCTGAACCTGTGAACCCTGGGCCCCTGAAGCAGAGTGTGCAAACCTAACCACTACGCCACCTGGCTGGCCCTTATAAATGTGTTTTAATTGAACAGATGCAGCCATTAAAAGATTAAGGTAGTTCTATATTTCTAGCACTGGAAAGATTGTCAAGATATGTTATTATTCTGTAGCACAATATTTTATGATACTATTAAATATTTGAAAATCATATTATGTAAATATTTGTGTAAATGGTTTAGGTCAAGTCAAACTGCATGTGACAGAAAAATATCAAATTATGGTGGCTTAAGCAAGATAGAATTTTTTATTCTGTCATGTAAAGTGAATCCAGGGCTGGAATAGCAAGAGCTCTGTGGCGTGAGGGTGCCACACTCCTTCTACCTTGTTGCTCGCCTTGGATGATACTAACAACAGTGGCCTCTGTGGTCCAGGCAGCACGAGGAGGAAATAGGTGGTATCCAAGGAGGAGGTTGATTATTTGTCACTTGGGAGTTTAAAGGTTAACATCCTGCCAAAGAAAAGTATGTCTTGCTCACTATGGAAGTTATAAGATGAAGACGAGATAGGAAGAAGCTTATTTGTTAAATATGAAGTGTTTTTCAACAAGAGGTGGGTCACAGAATTTAAAAATTCATGGATAAGGAAAGGCTGTTAAAGATTCATAGCATAAAGATATTAAAGCTAGAAGGAATATCAGAGATGATCTGATTTGACTCAGTCATTTTATACCTTTTATTAGAGTCTCAAAGGGAAAAAGAAGAAAAGCTAATATTTTAGAGCTTTTGAAAGATGTTAATCTTTTATGGCAAAAATCTTTAAAAACTTTGCATGTACCAACAATTTTTTATTTACTTAATTTTAGAATATTTCACGTATTACTATACTAATATATTGTATACATTATAAAATCTTCACCAAAAAAGAAACTATTAAGGATTAGAGTGGAATAAATAATAATAAAAAAATTATTGCTAAATAGGATGACTTCATAGTATCTCAAGAAAAATGCATACATAGGACAACATTCACTATTTTATATACATACATGTATGCACACACATATATAGATATATACATATAGGTATATTTATATACGTATATATACAGACGTATATATTATGTGGATATATTTTTTATGTATATATATATACTTTAAAATAATCTTATTGGTAGTTAAAGTTTTTCCCCCCAATTCCCTGTCAGACCTTATTATTGCATTATTTTTTTTACCTGGATTTCTGGCTGAAGAAGAACTTGTTCCTGAAGGGGAAGAGCTGGTTTTACCACTTTCCCATGGTATACTTGTTCTTGAATTATTGATATTCACTCAATTCAATAAATTTGCTAAAGTGTTTTAAACTAGGTGTCCATTTTGTAAATATTATTCTAGGTGACAGTATGTATTTCACAAATCCATATATTCATAGTAATGGTTTCTATATAACCCAAAATGCGAGTGTGGTGTGATTTGCTGATAGTGAATGAAGAGAGTTCCACTGTCAGCCCCTCCATGTTAGGGAACTCTGTAGTCTTCTCTCAGGACACTTCATGTATTGGGGGTGACAAATGTCCCTTTCACATAGAGGTTGAGTGAGGGTTTGAGATTTCATCTGTATTATAAATATCAGTGAAGGTTAATTTCTTACTATACCTTTCTCAATGAGATAAAAAATAAATAGAAGTAGATAGTCTAATATTCTATTCTCATAAACCAACTTGTTCAACCTCTGGTGTCTATACCCCTTGATACAGTGGTTTTTCCAACTGTGATTTTCAAATTACAATTATACTCTATGTATCAGTCAGGGTTCACCCAAAAAGTAAAATCAGTAGATACACATTTTAAGGGAATTATTCTGAGGGATTGTCTTACCTAATTGTGCAGCCAGCCAAACAAGCCCAAAGACCACAGGGCAGACAGGCGGGGAGGGAAGATCGTGAGTGGACAAGAGCTTGCTGTCCACAGACAGATGGTCAAAAAAGAAGATCCAGGGAAAAGGGAGCAATTACAGATTCAGCTGCTGATTGGGCCTCTGGGCTCAAGGAAGGCCTAAGCCATCTTTCGAAGGACTTCTAACAGATAATGTCAGGACTATCCAAGATAATCTCTCTTTTCATGAACTTGAAGACAACTGATTAGGGACTTTAAGTACATCTGCAAAATCCATTCACAGCAGCGCCTGGATCAGTGGTTGAGTACCTGTAAGGAGGTGTGTGTGCACTAAAATACTGCTGCTTGCTATCCTCCACCTCTTCTAAGAGAATCTCTCCTATGGCTCATCCCAACCAGAAACAAACTAGAAAGGGAATTCTGGGGACTGTAGTTCAGCCTGGGCAAGTTAACACATCACAGAGCGATTATACCATTGCTTCTAACAGAGTGTCATCGGTCAGATCAATGAGATATAACCTTGGAGCTATGAGCTTATGTGTTAGCTGTGAAGTCATGCAGACTTTTCTCACATAATCACTGTTGAGTTAACTAGTTTTAATTTTAGCAATTATTGAAATGTGAAACCATTTTTCAGACAACTCCTTTTATTTGGTCAGCAGACGACTTTTTCACCCCAAAACACACTAAATAAATATGCTATAAGTAGTTTCTACTTCAACATTAATATTTCAAGCAAAGACACACCAGTTACTCAACACAACAGGCTCTAGTTATGTAATAACATATGGAATGCATTTGAAAGATGCACCGTTTTTAAAAGAACTTAATATGTTTTCCCTCAGGTATGTAGCCAAACAAAGAAAATGAAAATAATGTATCTTCTGCGACTCTTCAGTCTGTTGTACACGTGTAGTTTGCTTTCTGTGTTTCTGAAGGCTGTGTTTAGCTTTATTTTTCCTTAACTTTATTTTTCTATGCTGTAACTTTAAGTATAATTTGAATGCAAGATAACAGTGAGCCCCAAAACTGAAAAATTTGGTGAACAAAATGGTGTGGAAAGAAGAATTCTCCTTGCAAAGTACGCTACCTTCTTCCTTTTCTCCACTGGCTATCACGTACTATTCTCCTTTGGGGCCTTCAGTAAAACTTTATGATATTACGTGTCAAGTATCCTACATTTTTTTCCCAATATTTTATGTATATAGTAAATTTATTTTCTTCCAACTTGCTTTTTTATTAATTTACATAAACTCATTCTCATCGTTCAATTGATGTATTCCTCTATTTACAAAACTGCTTGACTATCTTATGTTGGATAAAACGTATCAGAATTCTTACTCTTAAATGGAATTATTTTTATTTAAAGGTTTTTCCCTTGGTGGCAAGGCTTTCAGGAAAAAATTAAAGTTGGTTAACGAGGGCTAAGAATATTGCATTGGTGTTAAATTCGTAGACTCTGGAGTCAAATTTCTAGGTTTCAGTTCCAGACTTTCTACCCAGAAATTCTATTTCCTGGATCTACTTAGTTATCCCTTCTCTGCTTCAGTTGTTTCATCTGTAAAAAATGGACAATATCTGATAGGGTTGTGACAAATAAGATCATATACATAAAGTGTTGGCAATGTTTGATAGTAATCACTCAACAAATACGAATTAAAAATAACTCATTTAGGGGGCCGGCTCCGTGGCCGAGTGGTTAAGGTCGCGTGCTCCGCTGTGGCGGCCCAGGGTTCGGATCCTGGGCGCGGACATGGCACCGCTCGTCAGGCCACGTTGAGGCGGCGTCCCACATCCCACAACTGGAAGGACCTGCAACTAAGATATACAACTGTGTACGGGGGGTTGGGGAGATAAAGCAGAAAAAAACAATAACTCATTTAGCTGAAAATGTACCATTAATAAAGAGAACATGATTAAATTTGTAACCAGAGTGATACATTATATTATTTGGATGTCCTATGGAGAACTGAACGCTTCTGTTCCCATGGTATCTATTTTATCTCATTGAAGGCATACCATGAGTTCATAGTTCTGATGACAGTTTTTGGCTCTGGAGTATATAAGTTTTACATTCAAAAATCATAGAAACTAACCAGATTAGCACTGGAAGAAATCTTAGAGACTATTTAGACCACATTTCTCATTTTATAGCTTGGGAAACGGGACTCAGGTTCAACGATTGACCTACACTCCCAGAGGTAGTTGGTATCAGAACTTGGATAAAAATATAAGTCTTTCAACTACCTAACTCTAATTCTAATCATTAGTTATCACGGCAACAGGGAGAATGGTAAAGAACATGGCACTTTCAACATTTTAGACTAAAGAAATAAACCTGAGCTTTTACTGGAGATAAGTGTCTCCATGACATTCTTAAAGAAATTTTTTATTTATTTGCTTCTCTTGTGGAAGTAACTGTGGTCCATCTCTTTTGAAGGGATAAAGTAGCCAGTCAGTTTCTTACTGTTTTTCCTACAGCATTTGTTATGTTTCATCTCCATCCTTTGTTCTGTGTTGCTTGTTTTCTAAGGCATGCCATTAATAGAAGGTATAGGTTCTATTTTTAAGAAGGAATCATAGGGGGCAGATATAAGGACCTGGAAATCTAGGTGTTTAGGAAGCCAATTTTTAATCCAATGGAAAAATCAAATCACACTTGAACTTAAAGATGTCTGAATTTTATGGCTCATTGATTTAATTTTAAGAAGTTTAATGAGCTGCAAATAGAATCTGTATGGTTCATTGGATTTGGGTAGAACTATTTTTATTTGTTGTCTGAGGTAATTTCTCTTTCACTGAAATTGTTTTCTCTCTAAAAAATCTACACAGGAAAGAAAGCGGTTGGCTATGTAGCTTCATTGGAACTAGCCTGCAAATTAACACTTGTATCTCTCAGGGTACTTATTGCAAATAGTAATTTCCATTCTGGCTAGTTAAAGCAGAAGAGGATTTATTAGGGGGTATAGGGCTGCTTATGTAATTTCCAGGAGCGCTGGATAATCAGGCTTGTATGCTACAGCATGACATGGGACTCTTCCAGTGGAAAGCCACTGCTGCTGCTGGGACTGCTTCCTGGCACTCACGACACTAGGGACTGAGCCTTGAAAAAATCTCTGCTGCTACCACCACAGCGGACCGCAGGGGAGCCTGAGGCGCTTGGTGCTAACTTTCATCTTCCAAGTCTCTGTGGCTGTACCTGCTTAGCAGATGTTGGCTCTTCTGCAGTATCCTCACTTCAGAGGAGACTATGAAGTACTCAGGCTCTAATTTATACAGGGGGGCATGCTCTAAGGAGGTTGGGATGGGCTTGACCTCAGCATGGCTGCTCAGGGATTAGACAATGCCCTGCATGTGTTGTCTGGGAAGGAGAATGGGCCTAGGAATCCCCTTTATCCTTTTCCGTGAGTATGTTAGTACGGACAAGTTTATTAGAATGTGTATTATTTCAGAAGGGGAAATTGACTGAGAAGCTAAGAAAATACACTTTGTATAAATATACTTTGACTGGGAATGGGAGAAAAATCTGCCAAATTTAATTATGTAACTTGGTTTATATTCAGCGAATTCTGCTTTAACTCTAGAAGGAGTATTAAGAGAGAGAGATTAGACTATGGGCAGTCCTGACTTTGTAAAGTTCCAATATGCACAAATTTCAGTTACCACAGACTAGTTGAATAACTTGATATGGTTGAAATTTCAGTTGCCACAGTATATTAATTGTGTGTAATTGCACAAAGTATAAACTTCACTGCCACTTTTTTAGTCCACAAATCACTACATAAATGACAGATGGGCATCATGATAGATGACTAATTAGATTACTTTTTTCAAAGTAATGATTGACCACTGTGCATCAGTTATTTGGTTCACACGCCAAGAGCAAAGCATGTAGCTGTGTTGCCTCCTTGACTTCAGTGATAAACCTACATGACATTTCACAAAATCAGACAGGAGGAAGAGGAAATTGGCCAACAGAGACGAAAGACCAGTGGAGAAACAAAAACTGATAACCCTGGGAGTGAAATTCACATCGAGAGTCAGCAGAGCTGTAGAAGGACTAGCTGACTGTGGGAATGGTGACACTCTCACCGTTTGAGAGCCTCTAGATGTGCAGCCAGAAGAACTTAGTGATGGAGAACTTACCGACATAAGTGAAGAAAGTGGTTGTGACGAAAAGGATGAAGATGTCTCAGAGGAAGTGACGTTGGCAAGAAACCTTACGTTAGAAGAACGGGAGACATCTCACAACATAAAAGTGTAAAGGAAAAAATGGTGAACGTTGATCCAAACTTTGAAAGGAGTATGACAATTTGCCAAGGCATGGAAAAGTTGCTCGCTTCACATTGTAAATTATATGATGAGGGGAAAGCAAGTGTTATTCAAACTACCCTTGATAAGCTTGTTTTTTAACAGAGAAATAAATTTTTATTCTCAATGTTTCTAATGTTTTAAATTACAGTGCATTACATAAATATTAATTTTATTATTTTTTAAATTTTCATATACATTATAACCAACCGTAAGAAAGTTCTTGATATTTTGACAAAAAAGGTTAAAGGTCATAGAAAAACTGTAATTTTCCCCATTGATTAGTAAGACCACATTGCATGGTTTCAGCTTGCACAGTTATTTATATGATCTGTACTACCATGCAGAAAGAGGACTATCTACTTAAAATGAGGGCAAGCAAACATTGCATATTTTCATCTTGAAAGACAGCACTTTCTGGCTGAGAAAGGTTAGACTTGCATTACAATTTCAGACTCAATCTTAAAAGTCGTGGATTCACTGCTTGTTCATAGAGCATTTTAATACAAATTCAAAAAAATTGCCTTCATCTATGATGTCTACAAAGGAAATCGTATCCCTTTTTTTTTTATGTATTTTTTTTTAAGGAAGATTAGCCCTGAGCTAACATCTGCTGTCAACCCTCCACTTTTTGCTGAGGAAGACTGGCCCTGAGCTAACATCTGTGCCCGTTTTCCTCTACTTTATATATGGGTTGCTTGCCACAGCATGGCTTGATGAGCAATGAGTAGTTTCATGCCCAGGATCTGAACTGGCGAACCCTGGGCCACCAAAGTGGAGCGCATGAACTGCTATGCCACCGGGCTGCATCACGGTGTCCCTTTAGATATGACACTGCGGTGTACTGCACAGCCTGATGGTGTATGAGTGGCCTGGGCTTATTTCAGGGAATCTCAGTCCACATTACAAAGATAACAACTCACATAGCTGGACCACAGGAGCTGAGGAGAGAGCTTTCACTATCAATGGAGCAAGCAGGAAAAGCTTCAAGGTGAACATGAGTGTTCATCAGTGTCTTGAAGGTTAACAACCAGGGCTGGGACTAGAGGCAGGCAAGTGGGGCCAACTCATGAAAATGCAGGGTCACATCCTCTCTTCATTCAAATTTTTGATATTTTATTCATCATAAAAGTTTTGCATTAATTTTGATTTCTAAAAATATTGCATTAAAATGTTATTTAGTTTGATTACTGAATTTTTTGGTATCTTTCCTAAAATTTTGTGCTCAAGTGAATGCCCCACTTACATCATTGTATTCCCCACCCTAGAACTTTATGGGGAATCTTTATACCTGCAACTGCTGATTCACTTTAAAAAACAAGGAAGGGTGCTCGCCCTGTGGCCTAGGGGTTAAGTTTAGAGCACTCCACTTCAGTGGCCTGGGTTCGGATCCTAGGCACAGACCTACACCACTTGTCAGCCATGCTGTGGTGGTGACCCATATACAAAATAGAGGAAGACTGGCACAGATGTTAGCTCAGGGACAATCTCCCTCACCAAAAAGAACCACAAAAAAAATCCAAGGGAAATAGTGAGGCCAGGACGTCAGGTACTAGAGGGAGAGAATATTGATTATTTTTCCTAATATGTCTGGTTGCTGTGAATTTAAAATACAGGCAGTGTTCATGGTTCAATTTTTGCTATAAATGACAGGAAACTTTATTAGCCTTTGATTATCTGTCGGAATTTGACCATTTGACTGTAATTTTATGACAAGCCAAAAGATTTTTTTTTTTTGAGGAATATTAGCCCTGAGCTAACATCAACTGCCAATCCCCCTCTTTTTGCTGAGGAAGATAGGCCTTGAGCTAAGATATATGCCCATCTTCCTCCATTTTACATGTGGGACACCTGCCACAGCTTGGCTTGATGAGCAGTGGTGTGTAGGTCCATTCCTGGGATTCGAACCAGCAAACCCTGTGTCACCAAAGTGGAGCATGTAAACTTAACCACTGCGCCACTGAGCTGGCCCCCAAAAGATATTTTGTTGTGTTTCAAAATTCAGGTCTATCTTAACAACCAGATAGAGTTGCTGGATTTAGCAGAAAAAACATGAGATACCCAGTTAAATTTGAATTTTAGATAAACAACAAATAATCTCTCAGTATAAAAGCATACTCCATGAAATATTTAGGATAGACTTACCCTAAAATATTATTTATCTGAAATTCAAAATTCACCGAGTGTCCTGCATTTTATCTGATAACCCTATACTCTGTGCTGTTGCAATGGTCTAAGGTAGGTTAATGCTTCTCTTTCGTCTTAGTTGTCATTCTGCAGAGTATAGGCCTCAACACATCAATGAAACTCACATGTTAATGCCTTGAATGTGAAGTGCGTTTGCAAACTGTAAATTTCTTTATATGCTAACTCTTACATCTTTGAATAAAATAGCTCCTATCAATTGGTATGCTCCTCTTTTCCTCTCCTTTTAATGTTGTGATTTGTTTCCTTCTCTGGACTTTGAGTATATCAAGATTAGGCTAACAGGGTCAGCCCCTGTCTTTTCATGTCATCTATTTGACAGGTAAGAACTGAAAGGGAAGCCACGTGAGACCAAACTGTGTGATCAGGCATCCAGATTGCAATTCACTGTTGCTGTTCCCTGTGCGTGATCCATCAAAGTATTTAATTTCAAGCAACTTTTCTTTCCTGGTTCATGTAATGATACTGACCCCACCGTGCGTTTAGAAATTACAGCAGATTATCTACTGTGTATCAGCTGGCTAGCTAGCTATCAATCATACTTCATATTTGTAGTGTGATTAATTGGATGGCTAATAGCTAATCCAGTATTGAAATAGTGGCAGAGTTAGGAAAATTGTCTTGTGTTAACCATAGTGATTTACACTTTCTGTTTAGATCAGGGAAATCTGATTTTTTTATGCTTTTCACTGTTCATTTTGTTTTTGAAATTGGTTGTTTATTTCTTTTGCTTCCAAATTTTCCTAATGCTATGCTCATGCTAGAGCCAACACAAGGTGTGATGATGAATTTAGGGAAGCCTGTCTTGGTGCCAGCCTTCCTCTGATTGGCCTTCTTGCCCCATATTCCCAAGCACCTTTCCTGCCCGGCAGGAAACTCATGCCATTTCTAGTCTACCCAGGCTTGTTCTTGCCATTTAAATACAGAATGTTGAAAGTAGCCAACCCTTTGTCCTGTTCATCTTCTCTGATATTTAAATCATGGAAAGAGAAGTCACTCTTTTCCTCCTGATGGATTTATTCTGCAGCATGAATTTCATATTCTTGGGCCTATGGCCTCACCGGGTAATCTGTTGGACTGAGAACTTGTCTAGCAGGGGTAGGAATAGGTGCATGCTATTTAGAGACCCCTGGGCCCCTCAAGGGTCCTGACAACATGCCAGGCACAGTGCTAATGCTAAGAATACAACTGTGAATCCTTTGGTTTTAAAGAGTTCGTATGATAGTAGGAGAGAGAAACATGCACAAATAATTTGACTCCTATGTTCTTATTTACTGCTAGTGTTCCCCATAGAGAATTATGTGAGCTGAAGTCAGGGTTAAAGGTCAACTTTTCAAGCAAGATAGGAAAGAAGCTAGTGGGAGCACAAACCAGCGGTGTGGCTACTGGTTCACACAATACTGCTAGGTGATCCTTGTCTTGTGCCTGAATGTCCACGGTAACACTAAACACCAAGCACTGTGAATGTCAATTTTGAAATCAAATCGCTTTTGTTGCTAAATATTAAGAGGATGGGATGAATTTAATCTCTTCTTCTTCTGACTGTGAGCAACTAAAGAAGCTTCTGTCCCCAAACACGGCTCTTCTCTATAGTCAAGTATGAAAAATAGAGCAACAAGTAGGAAGACATCAGTTGTGAGACCAATTAGATCTGGCAGGAAACACTCATGTTTGGCAGGTTTCCCAGCTGCCACGTAGTTTGGGAGCTGAGCAGAAGTGTCCTACCAAGCTAAACGCTGAGGACCTGTCACCATTCAATCGTCTGCCAGCAGAAAAAGTCAACAAGCTTTGGAAGGAGCTTGGTCCAGATTCTTGAACATCCTCACAGCAAGAGCTATCAAATGTGTATATTTCTCTCTCTCTCTCTTTTTTTTTTTTTTGCTGAGGAAGATTAGCCCTGAGCTAGTATCTGCTGCCAAACCTCCTTTTTTTTGCTGAGGAAGATTGGCCTTGAGCTAACATCTGTGCCCATCTTCCTCTATTTTATATGTGGGATGCCTGCCACAGCATGGCTTGGTAAGCAGTGCGTAGGTCCACACGCAGGATGCTAACCAGCGAACACCAGGCCGCTGAAGTGGAGCATGCAAACTTAACCTCTATGCCATGAGGCTGGCCCAGAGTTTTTCTCTCTTTAATAAACATCTTTTTTGTTTTCTTCTTAACAGAATCCTGGCAATTTTGTAAAACATTTTTTCAAGGAGCAGAGAAAAAGAATTAAGACATAGGAAATATATGTCATCTAAAGCATAATGATTGTAAGTATTTGATGAAATTTTTAAGAACTGAAGTTTTATTGAATGGAAAGTCTGAGCTTGGCATAGGCTGTCTTCACAGTCCCCAGACGGACAATTTAGCTCCTATCTGAACCTGACTTTGGGGTCTTGGAGCCTTGGCAGTGAATGTTTTCAACAATAAATCAGGCTCGGCGGTGGTTACTGGCTATCCTGGAGTTGGAGCCTAAAGGAGTGTGAGAAGACTGTTCTTTCTGAGTTCAGTGGATTCAATTTAAGAAATGTTTGTTGATTATTCCTGTGTGTCATTTACAGTAATTGGGGTGGTGGATTTTAGGGGGAAGGCGACTAATTCAATGACCTTTAATTTACATCTCTCAGGTCAGATCTAGCACAATGCCCAGAGAATCCATAACTTTTGCTGAGTGAGGGATTTATTCTGAATCCTCAAAAATGACTATATTGAGTGTAATTTATTTATTTTAAAGATTGGCACCTGAGATAACAACTGTTGCCAATCTTCTTTTTTTTTTTTTTGCTTTATCTCCCTAATCCCTCCCCCCCCCCATACATAGTTGTATATCTTAGTTGAAGGTCCTTCTAGTTGTGGCATGTGGGATGCCACCTCAACGTGGCCTGATGAGCAGTGCCATGTCTGTGCCCAGGATCCGAACCCTGGGCCACTGCAGCGGAGCGTGTGAACTTAACCACTCGGCCACAGAGCCAGCCCCAGAGTGTAACTTATTTTGAAATACTTTGGCATATTTAGGGGGATGCACATACATCCACATACAGACACACACAGTATACTTTATCCCTTGGATCAGTTAATTAACATTCGTAGTACTCTAACCAGAAATACACACTCTAGAAGTGAATGGTTAGCATTTGAAAAATTAGTCAAAGCCCCATAAGTCTTCAGAAGTCACTAGTAAGAATGTGCCAGCTAACTTTATTTTTGATCAGTCCTAGAAAGTTAAGAATTATTGCATAGTGGATGTTGGTGAAACAATTCATGTTTAAGATATGTGGATTGGCTCAAATGTTTTTTTCCAGCTCTGTTGAGAGATGATTGACCTACAACATTGTGTAAGTTTAAGGTGTACAACGTGTCAATTTGGTACACTTATATATTGCAATATGATTACCATTGTAGCATTAGCTAACACCTCCATCATGTCACATAACTACCATTTCTTTTTTGTGGTGAGAACATTTAATATCCACTCTCTTAACAACTTCCAAGTATGCAACACAGTATGGTTAACTATAATCACAATGCTGTGCATTAGATGCCCAGAACTTTCTCATCTAATAACTGGAAGTTTTTACTCTTTGATCAATATCTCCCTATCCACACCCTAGCCCCTGGTAACCACATTCTACTTTTTATTTCTATGAGTTTGGCTTTTGCAAATTCCACATATAAGTGAGATCATACATACATACTTATCGCACTTAGCATAATGCCCTCAAGGTCCCATGTTGTCACAAATGGCAAAGTGCCCTTCTTTTTCTTGGCTGAGTAATATTCTATTGTGTGAGTGTATATATATATGTGTGTGTGTGTGTGTATGTGTATAATATATATTACATTTTATTTATCCATTCAACTGTTAATGGGCACTTAGGTTGTTTCCATATATTAGCTATTGTGAATAATGCTGCAGTGGACATGGTGGTACGGATATCTCTCCAATATTCTGTTTTCATTTCCTTTGGATATCTACCCAGAAATGAGATTGCTGGATCATATGTAGTTACATTGTTAAATTGTGAGGAACCTCCATACTGTTTATCATAGTGGCTGCACCAATTTGTATTCCTGTCAACAGTGCACAGGGTTCTCTTTTTTCCACATCCTCGCCATCACTTGTTATCTCTCATTTTTTTGATGACAGCCATTCTAAAACATCTGAGGTGATAACTCATTGTGGTTTTGATTTGCACTTCCTTGATGATTAGTGATGTTGTGCACGTTTTCATATACCTGTTGCCCATTTGTTTGTCTTCTTTGGAAAAATGTCTACTTAGTTCCTCTGCCCATTTTTAAATATTTGCTTTTTTGCTGTTGTGTTGTATGAGTTCCTTATATATTTTGGTTTTTACCGCTTATCAGATGGATGGTTTGCAAATATTTTCTCCCATTCCATAGGTTGCTTTTCATTTTGTTGATTTTATTTTTTGCTGTGCAGAAGCTTTTTAGTTTGATGTAGTCCCATGTACTTATTTTGTGCCTTTGTTGCTTGTGCTTTTGATGTCAACCAAAAAAATCTTTGCCAAGACCAATGTCAAGGAGCTTTTTCTCTACGTTTTCTTCTAGGAGTTTCATGGTTTAAGGTCTTATGTTTCAGTCTTTAATCCATGCCAAGTGGTGTAAGATAGGGGTCCAATTTCATTTTTCTGCATTTGGTTATCCAGTTTCTCAATAGCATTTGTTGAAGAGACTATCCTTTCCCAACTCAGTATTCTTGGCGACTTTGTCAAATATTAGTTGATCATACATGTGGGGGTTTGCTCTTAGGTTTTGATTCTGTTCCATTGGTCTATGTGTCTATTTTTATGCCAGCACTATGCTGTTTTGATTACTATAGCTTTGTAGTATAGTTTGAAATCAGGAAGTGTAATGCCTCCAGCTTTGTTCTTTTTTCTCAGGATTGCTTTGGCTATGCAGGGTCTTTTGTGGTTCTACACAAATTTTAGGATTGTTTTTTCTATTTCTGTGAAAAGTTCCATTGGAATTTTGATAGGAGTATTTTTCAGGCATGACCTTCCTTGTATGAACAGGGTGTAAGATTCTAGTTAGCCTTACATCTCTGCTGGATAGTGCTGTAGGCCTAGGATTCCCATCAGTTTTGTGGCAGCTGCACGTGGAGGATTTTGCTGTTTGATTCTGCCCAGACTGTTAACTGAATCCTGCTGCTAGGATATTGTCACAGCTGCTTTGAATGAACATATTAGGCAAAGTGGGGTTTACGTGTCTCCAGGTTGGAGAGTAAAGACGATTTGGTTTGCAGAACAGGTACATGACTGTATGTGCGAATGGATATGTTACTATTTTTGCCTTCTTGTACGATAGCTAAATTCCATCAGAGCCATCAGTCTTCCTTCATCATAAGCTATCCTATGGTTGTGACATGACAGGATAGAAACATAGTAGCCCTCTTCCACCTCTTTCTGTTGGTAACCAGCAATGTCTAAAAAGAAAACAAACCCTAAAATTCATGAATGGCTTCTGATCAGCTCCCATCATTGTGTTTCCTGTGTCAACAAGTACTTAACGGAGTTTTCTTCTTCAGGAGCAACAGAGGGAGAAGGACTTTGCTAATTAGAAGGATGACTGGAGAGTATGATATTGTATATCTCTAATTATTTTTTCTTTACTTTTAGGTGGAAATTCTAAAAGGTATTTGGGTGTGTGAAGAATATTCAAAAGAATTTTCCTTTTTATGCTTCACCTGCCATGACACCTTTTCTCTGGGAGCAATGTCAAAGAAGGGTATTTTGAAAGAAAATTCTGTTGCTGTGATTAAGAGAAACACTCACAACTTATCAAAGCAGTTGTTTGTGGAAGAAGCCTAGTGCCGAAAGTGAGGTCAAGAAGAAGATGGGAAATAAATTTTCTCAAAGCCACGTAAAGGACACGCTCAAAAACCTTCTCCATAAACTTCTCTGGATCTAAATATCCACAGCAGACATTTATTTGGTGACAGAGCAAAATGATGTTTTGTAGACTTACATGAAAATCTGAACATTTTGCTTATAGTTCTTCTAAGATGAATACTGTAGGAACACTAAAGAATAGGTCAAGAAAAGCACACTTATCAGTTAAGCTATAAAGACACTAAAAAGAGAACAGAAGAAAATTGCTTGGTTGAAATATATCTACCTTTTCAGAACTCTCACTCTTTTGCTTATATTTTGAAGGAGAGCATTATGAGTTTCCAGGGGCCAATTTGCCTTACAACATTCTCTTCTCTTCCTTTGCTTGAATATGCTGCTCATGCTCTGACACCAGTAAAGAAGAAATGACTTATTATGTGTGCTTTCATTCCTTCCAGAAAATGAATTTTATTGGTGCCTGTGGCTTGCACATAACACATTTTCAACCACTTCATTTGTTGGAACCAGGTAATAAAAATGAGATTTCCTTTAACAAAATGATATTCTGACATTCATAAAAATGAAGTGGTGGAATCAGTCAGCCAGCTTAGGAGAAGGCCGCATGCCAAATGACAAGAGTTTAAATAACATAAAGTACAATGTCGAAGCAGTTCAAGTAATAATATGCAAATTTCTACTCAAAAGTTACGGAGAAACAGTTATTTTTACTGTAATGTATTGTAAAGAGCCCAGATTCTATATGACTAGTTTGGATATGGCCAATGAAAGAAAACAGTTGGTACAATCTAACTTGCTCTGAATAATTTGTAACAAATTGAGACTCAGAGAAAAAGTCATTCTATAGGAACCATTATGAAAGTGGAAAAACTAGTCAGTGTTCTTTAAATGGTGCAAATTTAAACAGATTTCTTGATATCAGGGTAAAAGATCACCAGACTGATAAAATATCGGTTAAATAATAAATCAAGTGCAAATAAATGGATCTGACTTCTATAACTTTCTTTTATCTAAATTGATGTCACATTTATCTTTACTTTATGATCTTGCAACTATATCTTTAGATTGAAATCGTGGGAAGTAGGAAATATTATACATTTCTTTTTATGCAAAGCCTTTTATCGATTGTCTTCATTTCCACTTTCTGCTAATGAAGTGGTAATGGCAAGATTCTTGAAGAAATAATGGCTCACTCATAATTGAATGAATTTTTTTTATCAATACAGAATAGGCAATGTCTGAAGGTCAATGGCTCAAGATAAGGCAGCTCATAATTTATGGATTTTTGTAATGCTTTGTTAGACGATTGTGATACAAATACAGTTTTGTTTATTCTTTTTAGTTTCTCTTACTGTTTTGCCTCTGTGTCGCTGTCTATCTTTTTCAATTGAATCCTGATATGAAGTCATTAATTTAAAAATAGCATAATTAAAACATAATAGGAAGTTACTGCCATAAATGCCCCACACCATGACAGTCAAAACTCATTATCCATGATTTTTATCTTTGTATTTTACTACTTTCCTCTACTAACCAATATAGTTGACAGTTTTCAAGTACAAATGAGTCAAGGGAAGTGATTTGGGTAGAATTATTGAATTTTAGAATTAAGAGGAGATTTACAGTTCATCTACTCCAACTTTCTTACTTAATAGGTGAGAAAGTGAAGGTTGTGTAGGTTAAATGACTTCTCTATGGTTACACAGATCTTAGGCTTCTATGCTATTGCTTCTTTCCCTAATGTGCTTAATTAGCTTATTGTGTCCAAGAAACCCAAAAGCTGTTTGAATACTTTGGTCCCTGGCTGTCCCCTATTCCTCCATCTGTGTGGGCATCTGTTCTACAGGCTTTGTGCTCCTTCCCAGGGATCTGAATCTTTATTTCCCATCTGACTCATTATCTCTAAGCTGGCCAATCCACCCACTTGTTCGAGGGACTGCGTCTCAAGAATCACTTGGCTCAGGGGAGAGCAGAAGGTTTGCAGTGGCCATGATTTCTGCTGATACTACTAATTATTCTCAACCCATGGCCCATGCACACATGAATACACATTAGTTCTATTACTTAACTGTTGAAAAATTATTTTTAAAACGTTATCTAAATGGTGTGTATTTTTGCTTGTTTCTACAAAAAGGGGGCCCTTTCAAATTCATTGTTAGATCGATACATTTTTATAATCACATTGAAGGAATCCAAAACAAGGCAAAAATCCAAACCTTAATTTTGACAGAGCTGATCAAAGATGTAATCTGAAAAATAAAATTAACCAGAGAGATTTTTAATTAAGAATTTCTTGGCCTCAGATGTTATGATGAGTTTTTAATCTTTATCCTCTTAGGAAGTGAAGGAAATACAGGCTTTTGAAAGAACAGGAGCATACATTATGAGATATTGTATTTGATTATCTTTAGTATTCTATGTGCAGGGAAATAGCAATCCAAAATTATGCTCATTTAACCATGGACAGCAAGCATTAGGGACCTATTTTTTTTTGTTTTTTTTTGTATCCTTCTCCTTTGCCTTTTTCTTTTTTGGTGAGTTTATCCTTTCTGGATTTTGATATGGAAGTATGCCAGCTTCATGAAATAAATTTGTATATCCTCTCTTCTACCTTAATAGGGAGAAAATGAATAAGAATGATCAATCCAGGCTCTAGGAAATATACAAACTTTGAACTATGCTATGATTATAATCCACTTATCCCTTGTTATTCAAACCTATTCAGTCTCTAAGTTGGGACAGTGGGAGTTCCAATAGTAAGTTCAGACAACAAGGACCACTGTGAATTATCTGAATTTATTCATTCCTGAATTTTGGATACTAAATAGTAAGAGTTGGGGATTGAGGTAATCCTTTCCTCTAAATAGACCTATCTCACCAATTTTGTCTGAATCTATTCTGTTTCTAAGTTTGGAGAGTGAGAGTTTTAATAGGAAATATTACATGTATTTTTGAGTCTGTAAGGTCAGACCATTTCACTACCAGGCTTCCCATGGACATTGGATATTTTTTATCATTAATCATCTTGAAAGAGAAATTTGGGAGAAGGTCATTAAACAGGGGTAAGGTGAAACGCTTTTTTTCACTTGGGGGTTAGGAGTGAGTTTGTTTCTAGACTTTAAAGCATGAAGACATCTAGAGTAGATAAAATAGAGGGAGCTTTGGGCATTTGGGGGAGCAATGATATGACTCTGTTCAAGTGGAAGGGGCTGCCAGATGTAAGCAAGAGAGAGAGAGCTCTGTCCATAAGATATGGGTCTGGGCTTGTGCAAGAATCATAAATTATTCCTTTTACTCTATAACCATCCATGGCTTCTGACCTCCGGCACAGCCTATTAAAATTTGTCACCTGATTTCACTTGTAACTAGGGAATTAAAAAAGAGCCTGTTCCCATGTTCAAGTTGAAATCAACATGGGCAATGTCCTATTTCCATACTAGCGACAGAGATTTCTACAGCGATCACTGAATATAGACCGCGATGTGGGAAGAGCATGAAGTTATGAAAGGGGTCAGCAGTAGAGGCAAAGGTCTGGAAGCAAGAAAAGATACCCTGAATAGAAAACAGTAATGCTAATGCGAATGTTAATAATAATAATAATAATAATAATGATAAATGATTGAATACAATTATTAAAGTCTATGTGCCTGGCATTATTTTAAGCACTTTTTGTGAATCATTTCACTTGATCCTCACAACAACCTTAAGAGTTGCTGTTATTATCCCCATTTTGCAGATAAAAGAATTAAGATGCAGAAGATTAAAGAAAGTCCAAGATCAGCTAAGAAATGTCAGAGCCAGGCCTGGAAGCCAGGCAATCTTCCTGCAAAGCCCCTCTTCCTAATTGCCATATTATTCTACAAAATGAGTCCTCAGAGCTAAGGGATAATTACATGAGAGCCAATATAGGACAATAAAACTGGTGGAGTCTTACAAAAAAGCAATGATTCATCTTCAATCTTATTTCCAAGCAAGTAAAGTTTGATACATTTGGATTATACTATATCTTTCTTACAGTAAATTTTATTACTGTTAGTACTTAATTTATTCAAGAAAATATCATGATTTTTCTCTCAACAAAGTCTTCAGGATGTTTCCAACCATCTTATAGGTATAAAATCTATTATGATACAGAAGGATAATGATAAAGTTAATTTTACAGTATTCATCTCTGGCATAGCTTCCAAATTACATCTATGCTTACGTTGACACTTACATGATGTAGTTTAAAATTTTAAGGCACGGCAAAACAATTGTTTTATTTCTCTCTGTTTCCACTGGAGATATATGCACCTAAGGGAACTGTGAACTAATTCTATCCATATTCAGGCATTTCTCTGAAAGCCCAGCCTTAGTGGGTACCAGCTGATGGTCTAAATAGTTGCAGATGGTATCACAGCATAGTGGCATGTTAGGGCTGAAAGATGCCTTGGGACCAACCCTGTCTTTGGGGATGAGTATGAGAAAACTGAGGCTCAGGACCAAGGACAGCGGTGGAGTCATGGTATCCCCAACAACGGTTGGTTATGTATTGTATGCGAGGGTGGAGAACAGGGAGTCAATTTGAGCCCAATATCTCTGCGCTGCAGTAATAATGTCGGTCATTTGGAAGGTATGTACTGAGAGAACAAATTGGAGGTAAGAATAAAGAAGACTGCTCTTGAGTTAGGAGAGGAGTCTTATTTTTCACTGAGCTTTACTTCTCCTCTTACTTGCTTTTCAGGGCTAAAGATGGAAAATATTTTCATTCCTCTCCTTTTACCTTGCTTGTTTTCTTCCATCTTAGAGTCATTACCAAATATTTTGCTGTTTGTTCTGATGTTTGAGAAAGAAACAATAATTTTCCTGTTTGAATTTCCTTTCAATTTGCCTAATTGAAATTTGATATCATGTATTGAGTGATTCATCTGTAGCATTTATTTCTAGTCATTTGGGCAAGAATTTCTGCATAAAAGCAATTATGTTGGGTAATTTCCAATTATCCACATGCAGCTCAAGCGGATATGTGTCTTTTAAAATCTCCAGGTGCCATTTCAGGAAAAAGCACAGAAATATACCGTTCTCAGCCAAAAGCCTCTTTTGGAACAAAGTTCCAGATAACAACAACATAAGGGCTGAACCAGGGATTCTCAATCTCAGCACTATTAACATTTTGGGCAGGATAATTCTTCGTTGTGAGAGCTGTCCTATGCATTCTAGAATGTTCTGGCTCTTTAAAATGCACTCAGTGACGTTTCATAAACGAGTCTCATCCACGCATGCATTTCTTTTAGATACCCCAACCCAATGACAATAAACAGCATGGACTTTCAAATTTCCAAACATACAGGTTAAAAAATCTAATATCTTTTCACATGGATAGCAGTTTTCAAAACACTTTATATATACACATGTATATATGTATACATGTGTATACATATATAATAATGTATATAGTATACTTATATATAATTATAATATAATCACACAATAATAATTATTGTTATTCACTAAATACATTGGCACTTTTTCCAGACAGCTAAATTTGAGCTCTTGAATAGCCTTGTCTGATACTACCTTTATTAGTCAGGGTTTTTGTAAGCCAGAGAAAGCAGCACTTCTCATCTTAGACAAAAAGGAAGTTTTTTGATAAACACTGTTAGCCAATCACAGCAAGGCTGAAGGTCTGGGTCTGGAAAATGATCAGACATCAAGAGAAGGCGCAAGTCTGGGATCAGGAGCTGCAGCGGGAGTCACCCAGCAGGAGCAGAGTGGACGCTGTCACGGTGGCCAATAGCTTCCATTCGATGCCTGTGGCGTGTTCTCCTCCCTGGAGAGTCAAGGGCCCGGGGAGGGGTGTACTCGGCTCCCCAGGGCTGCACGGGGCTGGGGGCAGACAGCCCAACTCTTGCCTCTGCAGTGGGTGGGCACAGCCTCTCCTTAGCACTGCAAAGCACGTGGGAGAAAAGTAGTGCCTAAAGAGAGCCTGTGGTGTGAGGAGGAAGCGCGGATGGTCGACAGTCAAACGGCTGTGCATGGCTCGCTCTCTTTCCTGCCCACGTACCTCCTGGGAAAGAGAGAGAGAGAGAGAGAGAAAACACGAACACGCCAGCGTTCTGGTTTCCCCTCCCAAAATTAGTCGCTGTGATGCTACAAGTAACATTTTAATTTTTTAGTGATAAATTACTTCATTGAAATAGACCAGTTTTTTAATTTTATGCCTGAATGTTTGTTTTGATTAGAGGCACAATCAATATGTCACTAGTGGGAGTGATAATGAGAAATGACTACTGAAAGAAATATTTAAATTGTAGAACAGAAAAAAGTTAAATCACTTGAACTATTTTTTACTGAGCACTTATTATGAGCTCGACACTAGGCTGCTGCTGAGAGCCAAAGATGCCAAGAACATGAATTCTTCCTCTAGCAAGCTAGTCATCCAACTAAAGATACAGATAGGTTAAAAACAAAACAAAACAAAAGTAGCTGTAACATCATGTGAAAATGTCTTAATAAGGACATAAGCAAAGTACTTTGGAATAACAGAGAAGAGACATCATTATGGCAGCGATGTGAGCTCAAACCTGAAGACGTGCTTGGCCAGGAAAGAAGGGAGGACGACATTGTAGGACGAGAAAAATAGAAGGGGAAAGATAATCATAAGAAAGAGAAAAGGGCACAAATTCCAAGCCTGTTCTAAGGCCTTGTCCCATCACATCTCATTTGTCTTGTTGTCATTTTATGTCTCTTGTGATATTTTTTAAAGAGATGAAGATGCTCTGTAATAGTCAGCTGTCCCATTACATCATGTTTATTGTGAAGAGCCATGTTTCTGGAATAATTTCATCCTAGTAGTATTTCTGAAAGTGCCCTCAATGTAGGTCTGCCATGGAGAAAGCTATTATGTGGATACTATTCAAGAAAGGAGAGAAGTGCCAGCATTTAGAGGGGAACAAAGTATCTCCTCTGCTGATCTAATTCCATTTTAACACGTCCTTAAGCTCATTTTGATAAGACGTAAATCACCAGGTCTGGCTCAGGTGCAACTGAGGCGGTATCTGTTCAGACACGCAGCTGCAGAGGGTGGTACAGTTGTGAAATGAATTAGCAACCTTAATTACCCACTAAAATTAATTAAGTAAAGGCGGGCATTAGAACAAATGACCCATGTGGGCAATTAGAATAGTTCTAGATACATAAGAAAAATCTGCCTTTCTTTTCCTGCCTAATCACAGTAAAACCATTCAGAATTTACCTCCTTTGAAAAAGTAGTAAAAGAATCAAGTAGACTTTAAAAAGGCAAGTGTGTCCTGACTTTAAATAAAAGATGAGAAATGATGATCCCAGATTTTGGTCCGCCTAAATGAGGGCTCAGCAGACTTTTTCTGTAAAGGGCCAGAGAGTAAGTATTTTCTGCTTTGGGAGCCACAAATTTGTGTTATAGCTATTGAACTATGCTGTTGTGGTGTGAAAGCATCTGTGGACAATCTGTAAAGGGACGGGTATGGCTGTGTTTCAATAACACTTTATTTATGGACACTGAAATTTGAATTTCACATAATTTTGATGTATCATGACATATTCTCCTTTTAATTTTTTTTAAACTATTTGAAAATGTTCTTAACTTGCAGGCCATACAAAAACAGGTTGCAGACCAGATTTGACCCACGGGTTATGGTTTGACAACCTCTATTTTTATTTATTTATCTTTTATTGAGGTATAATTGACATATAGCATTATATTAGTTTTAGATGTATGACATAGTGATTCAGTATTTGTATACCCCTGGTTTAAATAATGAAGAAATGATGAATTGACATGACTATGATTGATACTTCTATGTGGCCTAAATATGACAAAAATAAATAATACATACACTCGCTTAGCATAACAGAGTATAGAATGACATAATGGAGCAAAATACATTTTTAAAATCCTATTTCACTAAGTTATGTGGCTGTTCTCCAAGATGTGATTCAATCACATATTAATGAACCTTCTTCAGAAATTATTCACTAAAAGATGCCACTTACTTTGCCTATACAAGAATGTAACTTCAAATATCACTTGGAGCCAATTGCTTCAAATATCTTTTAATTTCACTTGAAATTTCTTCTAAATCTGTTCAAATCTTTTGATCAGAACTGATATTTACTAGAAAATGAGGCACATATGATGGATCTAACACCACCAACACAGCCCCCATAAGCAGTGTTGAGGAGGAACTATGGCATAGTATTCTTACAGCAGAATTATTAGCTTAGCATTAAGCACCCCTGCAAAGAATGGCTAAGATAGGAGTTTTGTATTGATTTTGACATACGTTCTTTTTTCCTTTTGTTTTGCTTGTTTGAATCATCTGCTAGTATTCGTTGGCTATATCTGTGTCCCACAGTAGTCTGGTAGATTCCTGGTATTATTATTATGTTGATAGCAGCATGTTCTTGTCTGGTTACAATGACTTTTCTCCTCCACCCAGTTTCAGTATCCTTTCCTTGTTGAGAAAGTTGTCCACTAATTGTTTTTGTCCTGTTCCATTTTTGTTTTTATTTGCCCATTCAAAGTCCTGTGGAAAGCTGGGAGTGTTATTCTTCTCTAATGTGAAATATTCTCCCCCTGAGAATTGCTCTGAACAAACAATTAGTGCAGAATGCTTCTCTCAAATATGTATAAATGTTCTGTTCTATCCTTGTATGGAACTCTTGTCCTATTAGGCATGTGCCCAAGAACCTTACCATTATAAATATTTATAATCTTACACATATATGTATGTGTATATATACATATAGTTATTATATATATAATTGTAAATTATATACATGCATTACCACCTGCTTTACAAACACACAGGTATCAGAATTTTAAAAGGTCACGATAAAAATTAAAATAGATGTTCTCGTCTTTTTCTCTTCCAGTTCCATAAATTGCTTTGTGCATTCTGGGGTGCATCCCCTACTCTGGAGATCAAGCATCCCATTGGCTCTCGGAGCTGAGATTAAAGGCCATCTGCTTTCTGCCTCACTAAGGTTTTATTGTTTAATGGCTTCACACTTACAGCGGTGCATAGAACACTGAATCATACTGTTGGGTGTAAGGACACGGTATTAAGCATGTAGAATATTCTTTTCAATTGTTGCCTATGATGAGCTTGATAAATCTGGCTATTTCCATGATGAAGCAGGTTGTTCCTAGCGCAGAGTCAAGCTGATGCAGCTTGTGTGTGAGCAACCAGCTTCAGAGTAGGGTATTACATTGGCATATGATATAATACTATGTTCATTTATGTTGGCACAAGCTGAATTTTGCATTCATTCCAAGGGCTGACTTTAGCAAAAGTGGTGAGTTTTGAGGAGTTCATTATTTCTCTAATTGCTACTAAAAGCAGCATTTAGTCCCCTATGAGGTGGTGCATTTCCTCTTATGCTGCAGTGATGGAACCTGGCACCATGAATATATGAAAGTATCTAGTAATCTCTTTACTGTGAATTTTATGCACTGTGATATCCCTTCCAACATAGTTGAATGTAAATTCTTATCTAAATGTCGAATAAAGGCTTCTCCCATTATTAACTTAATTGCAAACATTTGTGATTAGACAGTGATAGAAGTAGAAGTTAGAAAGCCTCCTGGCCCCTCTGAACTCACTGTGTTTGTTGACTTGCGCACCTATTCTCAGCCTCTAAATACTTTCCTAGTTATTTAAAAGAAGTGATGGATCTGCCAAACCAGGTTTCATTTCTGAGATAGCATTGTTACAAAAGGTAATGTTGTCAAGAAAACCAAGGTAATATATGACTTTCCTTTAGAAGTGTTAAAGATGTGGGGCCAGCAAAAAGGGGAGGAGGATGCTGAAGAAGGATCAGTGTCTCTTTTGCATTGGCAGACAAAGAAAATTACAATTTGGGGAAAATTATCTGCCAAGTTACATTCTCTAATCCTGATCTTGAACCTCACATCTAGCTTCATTTTAATGATGAAACTGTAGAAGTAGATAGAATTAATTAGGACATTTTGAAACGGTACCAAAATAGAGAATATTTTAAAATCAAATTAATAATGGAACGAACAGAAATGGGCATAAACAGGTGAGTCAAGCAGTAATGCTCATTAGAAATATGCAAAAAATAATGTAGTACACAGATAGCCTGATATTTAATACTGGAGTGAAGGTCTGGAATAAACATAGAGTTGTTTTTTTTTTTTTTAAATTGGAAATGGCATTTTACTGTCAAGAAGAAAAAACAGTAATTGGCTGCTTGGGACGTTTCCTAATTGAGGGCTTAATAGCCTTGGGGGGCTTTTGTACTTTTGAGGTTTGATGTAAGATTATATGAAACAAATAAGTTTTATTTTAATAAATTACGCTAGTGGTAGAATAAAATGTTTGAACTAAAACTTGGTGGTGGTCTCTGAAATAGTTGTGAAACATACTAACAAGATCAGTAATGTCGACAATATATTGGTAGTTGTGAATGTATATTTTGAGGCCAACAAAATATGGGGATATCAGGATTTGATGAAGCAGCCAGGCTAGAAACCATATGTTTACATTTGAGTTTCTGCTTTCAGCAGAGCATTTAACATGGCCAGAAAGCTTCGTCTGGAGTGACTAACAAAATCAGAGCAGGAGGCACAAAAGTCAATACTCAGCATGCTTTAATAGGGCTCATGGCTCCAACCCCACAGACCAAATTCAATATCTACTCTACTATAAATGTTTGCCAAACAGATATTAATATTTATTATCCCCTGCAAAGCATTTTGGACATTAATAAAGACTCAAGGGAGAAATAGACCCTTTGCCAACTCCAGGGCCATTTTGAAATGGAAAGGCCTGATGCCATTTAGGCTATAGGTCTGTAGTATTTGTAAGTTTGCCATCACACTGTACCATGAGTTCTAACAATTAATAATAATAATTAATTAAATATCTCTTCACAAATCACATTTTGGGGAGTTGAATGTAAATAAACCAAAACTATGAATAATAGATTCCTTTGGACTTATAAATGAAGGAAGAAATTGTGTGGTTAACAGCGACCAGAAACTGTAGCTGTAGTTTCTGTTAAATGTTGGAAGAAAGAAAAATTTGAGTCAAGAAACAGTTTATCAAGTGCTTCTTTTCTGCGGGATACTTTTCTTGGGTTGGGTCAACTGCTCATCAGGTAGGGTTTGATCTGGTCCCCTAGCTTTATTTATTTTCTTGTGGCAAATTCATTTTCTTTCTCTCCTTCTAAGGGCCTCATTTCCTTATTTCTCAAATTCCATATATTTTCAAATGACTATATCTCATTTGATATATTTCAATATATTTCAAATGACCATATGTGCAATGTCTCCCACAGTTATCTTTTTCTTCTCTCTCTCTTTTTTGAGAATATCTTCAAATATTATTAGAAAAGTCCCCAGTGAGGCTGGATGTCATCTTAGCTACCTGTGAGGAAAGCAAACCTCAGAAAGTTGACTTTGATGTAATGAGAAATTTGGTTCTCAAGTCCGTGTCTTCTGACTCTCAGTTCTATGCTTTTGACCACTACTCCACACGGCCTCCCCTGGATCAAATACAATCGCCATCATCTTGTACTGTGACATCTGCAAAAGGCTTCTGGATTCTGATAGCTTTCATTTTCAATTTCCTCTGCACAATTTATTTTTTTTGAAAAACCTTATTCTTTTACTTAACAAATATTTAACCCATATGCACCAGGTGTTTTGCTAGAGGCTGAGCACCAGCCTGTCCCTGGTAGGACCAGCTACCTAATTTAAGGGACCCGATGCAAAATGAAAATGCAAGGCTCTTGTTTGAAAAGTATTAAGAATTTCAAGATGGCAAGAGCAGAGCATTAAACCATGTGTATGCCTCTTCTGAGTCCAGGGCCCTGCGTGTCTGACTGCACATACCACATGGCCATGAAGGCAACATTTGCCTTTGGATTAATTCTCATATAATACCCTTTTTGTTATGTCACTCTGCTTATACATTTCTAAATGGTCCCTGGTAGTGTTTAAACTCCAAGATCTCTCCATCTTTTGGCCGAAACCTGACTTTCCATCCTTACTTCTAATGAACCCCATAAGTGAATTCTTTTCCCACCTATCTACTGGGGTAATATGCAGGAAAATATCCACTTCTTAGCAGCTGGAAGTAGAATGGCAGACTGTTTGAAAAAGAAGTCTTGATGAGACCCCCAAAAGGAGAAGTGATGCTCAGGAAGACATTCAGCAATAGAAAGAGGGAAGCTCTTCTATATAACAAAGGAAGGAGAGAGGGAGGAGATGCTATGGAATAGAGCTCCAGTGGGTACAATCTTGCGAAGAAAGACTTTTGGCTTCTTTGGCAACAAGATTTCCCAGAGAGGAAACCATTTGAGTGGAGGTCTCTATTTGTGGGTTGGTTATTGTGTCATGGAAAATACTCCTCCATCTTCCTTACAAAATCTTCTGCTAACTTGACCTTGTTCAGTAATGCATTTGGTAAGAATGGAATTGTTCTGGGAATGCATGAAAATTCTGAGTCTGTGTGAGGGTTGGTATGTTGCAAAATCAGTGACTTCATGAGGGGACTACCAACAAATGGATTCTTCCAGTTATTTACCATTCCCCAAACATGTATGGCATATACCATTTCCCTTCCACCCTCTTCAACCTACCCTGCCCCCTAGCTCTTCCTTTCTCTCTGTCCTTTGGTTGTCTAAAACCTATACATCCTTTGAGGTCCACATCAAACTTTCCTTTCTCTAAGAAATCTCAAGGACCATTCTGACTTAAAATGATCTCTTCAGCTATAGGTGTATTTTATTTGTTACTAATCACTTGGCATTGGCTTATTTCCTCTTTCTAGAAAGAATTGTTTTATATGACTATATCTGATCTCCCTACATACTGGAAGCTTACTGAGGGCAGGGCTTGTCTTTTTACCATTACATCCAGCCCAGTACTGTGTCTATACAGCAGAAAGGATGCTGATCCTAAAGGGGAAACTTTATTGGGCTAGAAACCTTAATGTCAAAGAAAATGAAAAAAGGAGCAGAAAATATTTGGGTTTTAGAGGCAGTTTGACAAAGCTGTAACTAACATTGGGTGATTATGTTTGAGAGAGGCAAAGCGTTCCATAAAAGTATGTTGGTCAATATTCTCTTCTAAAAAGTGGTATTTTGATCAGGTACATTAGTAAGTCTAAGACTTTTAACTAAGCTTCCTGAAGCAAGTGGCCGATATTCCAATATAGGAGTTACAAGACAAGTGTAATAAAGGACACACTGAAAACATACAGGCTGTTCCAGAACATTTCTGTTACCCGTGATAACAAGCCAAGAATAATCACCAATTCCTTGGTAGGAACTTGAGTCTGATATATGTAGGCATTATATTCCATTACCACAATTATTATGCCTAATGAGTTCAATACTGTTTTCATGATAGGGTATGGGTTCAATCTTCCCATCTAAATTATTTGCCACATTCTTGATGTTCTGTGGATATTGTTTGTAAAGACACCTGATGGGGTATAAACTATGATTAGTAGAGTCAATATTTTCATGCCTAGAATGGGCTTCAGGTAGGTAGGCAGCAGACCTTGGAGAATCTTGTCTTAAAGGTGTTCATTTCTGTATGGCTATCCTGCATCGAGTTTTGTTAGAAGAGAGGAGGAGTTGGAATCAGGTGAGAAAGTGAGAACTGACTCTGTTGGAGGGGAAACTCTCAAGTAGGAATAAATTTTTGTTATACTAAAGAATGTGGAAAGTTAATATTTGATTTCAGAAGATGTTGGTAATTGAGAAGTCAAACGTGGTGATGGTGGTAGTGATAATGAGTAGGTGTCTACACAGCAGAAAATTCAAAAGGCTTTTCCTGTAGGAAGTCAGGCGTGTCAGTAGACTATGGACCCAACAAATGAGCTGATTGGGAATTTAGAAATCTCAATAAAAATGACTCACTCATTTGAACAACTTTTTGTCTGCAGTTCTTTCCCCCTAGATACCTGTCAGGGAGGCATTAAATTAGAGAGTTATTAAGGTGCTTGTACTTATAGACTTGGAAACTTGATTTTGTCAGGCAATTGAGAATCATCGATCTCCATGGCTCAGTTTGTATTAACTGAGCTCGAGGCTGATATATGGATGTAGAATGCAGATTTACCCATTTGTAGTGATGGCTGTAACTGCCATGGGAACCAGAGAACCCAAGACCTCAGCACCAATATGTCTCTCCCTTTAGGTTGGCTGTGAGGGAAGCCAAATTCCAATGAGAATACTGGCCAGTGAGGCATCAGAACATAGAGCATTAGTTTGATGAACTGCAATGTTTCTCAGCAATAAGCTAAATTAGCCTGTTGTTTCCACCACCACAATAAGACTATAGTATTGACAATGGACTACAGTATTCTGTGTCTGCTGGCTAGGTCCATTGCTTATTCAAAATGTTTGATGCTCACATGTACTTTCTGACTCTCCTTTTACAGCTTCCATAACTCACCTAGCCCACTTTGGAGCAACATATTCTTTCTTTAAACTTGTTAATGAACTCCATCAGATCTCAATCAGATTCTTTAGGTTTAGGCCCTTAATGTGACCTGGTAAAATGTGATGACTTTTTAGAAATAATCCTATTTTCTTCTTTTCCACCTTCATCAATGAATACTTGATTATAGCTTGTGGAAAATAAGGAGACAAATCCCAGTCATTCATTGTGGTGGGGGTGCAGTGGCATTATTGAAGAGTTTGGTTAGTAGTGACAAGATCTTCAAGAAGGAAATTGCAAGTGAGGAGAGGTTTCTAGTCACAGAAGAAACCACCCTGACTTTGGAGTGGGAAAATTTAGGAAGAAGATCACTTGTGTTGATTTAGTTGAGATGGTTGTGCGGTGCTCACCTACTGGTGCAAAGAGCTTACCTCAATACACATTAGTGCTTAAATCCAGGGCCGTGGACAAGCATGAATGCAGATGAGTGATGGGTCTGCTCTGGTCAGCCCAAGGTGGTGTAAGCTAGACCTAGTGCAAACTAAAGACATGGGTGCCTAAGGCTTGGAGAAAAGGCCAGGCAGAGGGAACAGGTTTGTTAATTCTTTCTGGAAAACCCAGTCCTATCTTGATTGATGAAACCAGCAGAGAAGGTGAAATTTTCACTTTGCTTCTTATTGTTTAGTCTATCCTTCTTTCTACTAGAAAGGAAGAAAACTGGAGCATGGAAACCTTTTTATTATAAAGGTTTAACTAAAATCTTAACTAGCAGCCATGCTCATATTTTTCTTTTCCATTTTTAGTGTCATATTCTGACAGCATTAGGACAAAAATTAACTTATTTAGCAAATGCTATACCCTCCCCCAAAACAAAATCAAAAATAAAAACTCTTAATAGGAGGTGTGTCACGGGTTTCTGATAGATTTTGTTAACAAATTCAACCTTTGTCCTACAATAACATTTAACGACTGCCTTGTAAATTAAAACCAAGGCATTATTAAACTCTTAGCCAGAGAAGAAATAAAATAGTTGTTTATTGACAAGGTTTTGTCTTCTATCCAAGATAGAGAAGAAAAAAATTACAATGATATAAGCTGCACCGGTGCATAAGCCCTTTGACAGTGCTATGTTGCATACTATGTGACTTCAGGAACTGAATTTTGCAACTATACGAGAATGGGATATTTGAAAATAGTTCTGTTCTGATTATTAAGCAAATGTGAATCAAATCATTTAATTCCATTTTAGTGGCATTAAAATGATTTTAAGCCCTTTGTTTTCTCCAGTCCATCTTTCTGCTCCTATGTTCATATTTATAGTACATATTGTTTCTCAAGGAGGTCTGTTAGAAAAGTAAGAGATGGTGGTGGAATTACCTTGATAAGGGACAACACAGTGACATTTATGGTATGTTAGAGTCCTCCTGTAATATGTGTCTGGGCTCAAGCTGTGGATCTAGTTTGAATATATTCATTTTAGAACAAGATCTCTCAGCTAAATAAACGAGTGGTCATCCATGTGCTTCAGGAGTGGACTTCCTTATGTTACACAGCACTCTAGTATGCTGTTGGATTGTTTGATGTTGTTTATTTTGATAAACTTTCCTTAAATTTGAAAAGTATAGGTACAGTCAGATCTACTACAACATGGTATATGTATTCTTAAAAATCACTCTGTGATGAAAAAATCACACTATTAAAGACAGGGTTTTTGGAGAAAATGGGGATTAGGGGTATAATACTCAAAAACTTTGTCACTGACACAGGAAAAGACAGAAACCTAATAAAACAGGTAGCACAATCTTTTACATGTTAAAGGGTTAAGAAAAATTTTAATACTATAATAAACATGGCATTTTAACCTGAATTTGCTTGTAAAATTGGTACAGTTTGTGAGTCATTGTGAAGTGGTGGAAGGTCAGTTATTTTGGAGTCATCAGAATGTTGTAACACCACATGTGGTCCCTAGCACATGAGTGAACTCAGGTAGCTGGTAGATGCCCAGTGTTTGTATGTTTGTATATTCCTACTTGGCTCAGTTTAGTTGAGTTGTATTTTCTGCATTCACCTGGTGTTTCTCGCAGATGAAACCATAAGCAACTGCGAAATTCAAATTCTTCCCTAACATATCATTGTGGTGGAACAAAATTTGCATTTCAAACAAGTATTCAAAACAGGAATGGACTGTATCTTCTTCTAAGTCACTGTTGCCACTGTTGTCATCATTATTTCTCAAGAACTTTCATGAATTGACTTCATAACAATTTTTTCGGCAGAATTTTTATCTTTCAGAATAATGTTTTATTAAAATAGAATTTAACAACAAGTCTGAGAAATAATTTTTGTCTTTCAGAATAATGTTAAAGTGTATTCTCCTTATTATAGAATAATGAATTCATAAGAATGATCTTTCGGCCATATGAAGGTTTTGTTTTTAGCTTGCAGATTCTCTTCCTGAAAGTGGGGCTCCTCCTGTTATTTCTCCCAGTTCTAGGCACACAAAAGGGGCCTAGTTCATGTGGGTTGGCTTGACTCAACTCAGAGGAAGTGGAGAGAACCAGCCAAGTAAGGTTGATTGACCAGCAGCTCTTGCTCATCAGTATCTTCAGAAAAAAACTGAGAGTTACCTTTTACAAAATCCTTTTTAAAAATCAATGTTGATTTATTTCAATTACTTCTCGTGAAGTGTATCTGTGTTCCCATGGGAATCACGGAGAGGCATCTATGTGTGAGGAAGGTAGATAGAATTTGAGGAGAAAACACATTCTATGCATTCAAAAAAGATGCCTATTATTCAATCTTCACCTGCATTTGGCAAGCAGGTTTCTTTTTTCTGCAGCAGTGAAACCATGCATCTCTCTAGAGCGAGGATCACTGATAAGATGCCCACTCCATTTGTGGTCTGCAAGTGCTTCTTGACCCTTTTAAGAGTTCAATATTCAATTCTCAGACCACAATTGAAATATCTGTGAAATTGATTGAATTATCTTCTTATAAAAGTATATACAACATGAATGAATCTCTTAGAATCTTAATGCCAAACAGAACCTGGATCTTTTAGTCCATTTTCTTTCTACCCATGTCTAATTTCTTATTTAAGAAAAATTAGTAGAGAAACTAATAAAAAATGAGTCCCTTAAGAACAGTAATAAATCTGCACTACTTTTTTCCCTAGAAATTAAAATTATAGAGGTGGGCATATAATGATTTGTAGACTACTTGATGGTTTTCTGCAAAGTCAGACCAGGGAGGAGAGAGTAGGAAATTGGGAGTGGTGAAGGCCATGAAGAGTGACCTCAGAGTGTTTGTTGACTTAAATCACATGAATATGACTTTTCTTGTGGCTGTGGTTACCAGAAGACCTTAATTGGAATACAGAAGTTCAAGAATACAACTAAGTCAGTTCAACACCCATCTCCAAAAGGTCCTATTAAATTTAGCTTGAGATTCACCAAAAAAGAGAAAATATCCAAGTCATGGGTATTGTACACAGTCTATTTCACTACTGAAAATATAAACTGAAAAAACTAATTTTATGCATAATTTAGTTGCTATTAAATTTACCTTTAATGACTGATAATGACATTAGGAAAAAGAAACATTACACAATGCTGTAATCTCACATTCTCTAAATAAGCCCTTCAGTTAAAAAATAAATACATCTTGGAGTTGGCCCTGTGGCATAGCAGTTAAGTGCACACGTTCCGCTTCAGTGGCCCAGGGTTCACCAGTTTGGATCCCGGGTGTGGACATGGCACCGCTTGGCAAGCCATGCTGTGGTAGGCGTCCCACATATAAAGTAGAGGAAGATGGGCATGGATGTTGGCTCAGGGTCAGCCTTCCTCAGCAAAAAGAGAAGGATTGGCAGCAAATGTTAGCTCAGGGCTAATCTTCCTCAAAAAAAAAATTAATAAATAAATACTTATACTATTATGTAAAAATAAAAAAATACAATATTATGGAAAGATGAATAATAAGCTGTGACTTATTTATCTATATGTAAAGGAAAACAAATTGAAAGCATCCAACTTACAATCAAACATTTGACTCCATGAAATTTTATGCTTTTTTCTTGAAAGGGCCAAAGGGCATAAAACATGAGTAAAATTCAATCTATAAGAATAGATCCTGTTCTTGTATTAAGTAGCATAGCCATCAAATAAAGGCAAACACATAAAATGTATTGCATGCATGCGCCAAAATGTGAAGCGAGATGGCAAACAATGGTCCATGACATGTCCAGCCAAAATTGATACAACAATCTCTCTTACTCAGGGTTGGCATTACAGGCCCATTACTTAAACTTGTATTGGAAAGTAGACAGGAAGAAGCTGAACTCAGGAGCTGTCAGGGGCTGTGGTCTTGCTGCATGCAGACAGCCAATTTGCAGTAAGGGAGAAAGAGGCTAATACACAGAGTGATGCAGAAATAAGGGACAAGTATAACCCCATGCTGTGCAAGCCCATGGACTCCTACCCACACCCCAGTTCTACTCCAGCTTTGTTGTTTTATCTGTTCCATCAATTCCATGCATCCATATATTTCTATTTTTGCTTAAGCTGCTTAGGTTTCTGCCAGTAGCAACCCTACTACTGTAAACACCTGTTTATCCCACACTTAGGGCTTTCTGTGGCTCCGCAGTCTCCCCAAACACTAAAATGTTCTTTCAGCACACTTTTGAGAGATTCAGCTGATGCTGGTTACATCTCCATATAAAGTGGAATCACTAAGTGATAGAAAACATGGCCTACTTGAGTGGCAGAAAATGAAATTGCTATGTAAGAGACAAAAATGGATACTGACTAGCTCCTCCTGAGTCCAAGGAGAATGAACTCCTTCTCAGGTAAGAAGCAGCTTCCCCTGACACCACTCATCATGGGGGCTTTTTAATGAAAAAGTAGTATGGAGCACATGACTGGGCTAGTCTAGTTAGGCAAGATTCAGGCAAGAGGAAGCTACATTGCCCTGCCTGAAAACAGAAGACAGTTTTTCAATTGGATGAAAGTCAGAGTAAGTCTACAGCGTTTAACAGCACGTCTGCATGCAGAGTTACTACTTATGTGAATGTGCGCATGTGCAGACAAAGAGCCACCTTATTCCCACAAAGAGGATTCTTGGTTTCTGAGTAACTGACACTTCTGGTTAACAGAAACTTTGTCTCATATTCAGAGTAGGAAAGTTAAGCTCCTTTCACTAGTTTTGACATTTTCGTTAGATGCACAAGTCAAACTTTTTTAGGTAAAGCTTGTTCATTTTGGCTCAGGGCTGTCTTGGACATTCAGGCTTAACTTTGCAGACCATCACTTCTAGGATCCATCTTGTTACTTCCTGAAAATTGTCTCTGCTCATATTTATTATCCATTTTATTGACTTTGAGCTCTTAAATTCAAGTTAGGAGCCAACTTGTTATCATTTAAATCTTCTAGTTCTAGATTGAGATGAAGCAAGGTGAACATTCGTGTGGGGGCGTGGGCACACATTTTAGCCTATTGGGTTTGAATTCTATTTGGTTCCTTCAAGGAGGTTTTTGACGTATGACCTGAATACATGAATTTTGTTGAGTATCTATTCATTTTTTTCTAGGTTAATTCAAGATTTAAGATCTTAGAGTGTACAAGCCACATTGTCTCTAAATTATGGGCAATCAACTACTATTGTTTTAGAAACCATACGTGAGATACAACATAAAAAAAAAGAGCAGAACAAAGGAGCCTGAAGGTTTACGCTGACAACTCCTAGTCAAAGAAGGAAGTAGAAGGATTTTTCTTTTTTGGTAGTTCTAAAGCACAGTGACTGAGTTGGGAATAATGTTATACAGAGGAAGTAATATCATGCCATTTATTAAGAAGTGATCTGCAATGTTCTATATCTCCACTTCTTTCTTTACTGAAAAACAAATTACTTTGAGTTGCAACCTGTTAAGTTGGTTATTATTTGTAAACATCAGCTGATTTGCTTCTGCTTTGGTATTAGAATTTCAGGTTTATAACTTTCATGAATTTAAGGAACTTAAATTTTAAACTAGAGAAACGGTACATAGCCCCGGGGATGGTTCCTCATAACAGTAAGTAACATTTACTTAGGTTTTGCAGATTAGAGTAAGTTTTTGACTGTGGAGAAATACGTTTTTCCCCTATGATGGGTTATTCCTAAAGGTGAATCTATGTTTTAACTTAATCCTTCCATGCACTTTCATCTTGTGAATAATGCCATTTTAATGAATTTTACATTGGTTCCAAAATTCCTGAGCTAACTAATACATTCCTATATATTCCAAACCTCGGAGGTTTCAGTGCCAAGCTTTTAAATCCAACTTAATAATAGTAAAAAATGCTATTCTAAGTTTTTTTGTGATGACTTCTAAACTTTAGTTTACAAATGGAGGGAAGTCAATCTGTGGAATCAGTGCTATGTCATAGGCATTATGGTTAACACCCAGACCATGGAAGAAGGGAGACAGAGGTAAAAGTAGAAAGAAGACAGATACATAAAGACAAGATACATAAAATCAGGCCGCCCTTTTGAGAAACACACAGAAAACAAACTTTTTAAGGTACAAAGGTCACAAATTTCATGGTTGATTTTAGGACAAGTTGATGTTTCTTGCTTCTATTTTAAATCTGAGTTAAGGTTGCACAGAGGTCAAAAAGAATTAAGCTTAGCAGCAAGGGTAGTTTTATATTTCTTTTAATGATTAAAAACTACTTTTAATACACAAAAGTAAACTTTTAAAACTAGATTTTATTGAATTCGGAAACCTGATCTTCAGAAGTATACTGTCTGCATAGATCACATTAACAGAAACACAATCTAGTTATAAAAATTAATTAAAAGAAATTAAATTGATATTATTAAAAATGACAGAGGGGAACTCATTTGTAAACTGCATTAGCATCTTAAAATCTTCTTCTCTGCTCTTCTCCCTACCAATATTTCCCATATCCTGTGGCTGCTCAGAAATCATTCTTCTCATCCCTCCCTCTCCAGTCCCAAAACAAACTCCCATCTCCATCCCAATCTCCAATTCCAATCTGAAGCCAATAAATAGCAACAGATACTTGTTGAACATCCACAACTTGTTCAATAACCTCATGAATGGTGAGGATACACTGGTGGATAAAACAGAAAAGCAGTTTCAGTTTCATGACGCTTTGCCATTCATTCTAGTGGAGGGATAGACAACAAAAAAGAAAAATAAGTAAAATATGTAACATGTCAGACTGTTGTAAATGATAAGAACCAAATGCACTGGTAACAAGTCTATAAGGTCTGTTGGAGAGGGTGTTGGCCAGTGAAGTTCTCACTAAGAAGGGGATTTTTAATAAAAATTTCAGAGAAGTGAAGAAGCAAGTCATGCAAATATACAAGGGAAGAGCGTTCCAGGCTGACGGAACATCAAAACACCTGTGTGTAGAGTAATTCTGGCTTGTTCAAGGATGGGAAAGGAGGCCTGTGTGGCTAAAGGAGAGAGCAGAAGGGGAAGGTTCATGAGGGAAGGGGTCATAGAATGTCTGTGACTTTATATGTAATTGAAATACTTCTCCCTGTATTCTGCATGAGATAGAGCCCATTGGCTATTTCTGATTAAAAGAGTGACACTAACTTATGTTTTAACAGGCTCTGAGTTGAAAATAGAAGTAGCAGAGTAAAGGGAGGCAAGAGGGGATGCAAAAAACTCAATCAGGAGACTTTTACAATAATTAAGGAGAGAGACAATAGTGTCTGGGACCAGGTGATGGTAATGAGAGTGATATGTGGCAGCAGGAGCCTGAGTCTGAGCAGTAGTTATTAATTTGGGAGAATACAGGTGCCATGGGACTGGCTGAAATCCCTGAGGGAGTGAATGCAAATAGCACAGGGAATAGATACAAAGGCTGAGCTTTGGGCATCCAACATTTAGACATGGGGTGAGGAAGAGGAATGCAAAGGAGACAAGAAAGATCAGTCAGAGAGACAGGGAGAAAAGAAGGTGAAGGTACAGATCAGGAGGCCGAGGGATGAAAGTGTTTCCAGGAAACGGTGTGATTAGCTGGGCTAATGCTTCCCATAGGTCAAGTCTGACGAGGAGTGAAAAATAGTCATTGGGTCTAGCGGTATGGAGACCATAAGTGACCTTGAGAAGAGCAGTTTCAGTGGAGTGATGGAGACAAATCATGACTGGAGAAAGTTTACTAGAAAGGGCAAAATTGAAGAAAGTGAGTTGTAGAAGGCCCTTTGCAAGGAGTTTTTCTATAAAGGGAAGAAGAGAAAGAGAGAAACAGCTAGAAAGGAAAGGAGAGTCAAAAGAGACTTTTTGTTTTCTCTCTCTCTCTCTATCAATTTATCTCTCTATTTCTCCATGTGTCTATCTAATCTATCATCTATCTATTCATTTATTCATTCATATTTATTTAATCCTGAGAGAAATGTTCATAGGCTAACAGAATGGATGGAGTAAAGAGGGGGAAATGATGACTCTGAAGAGAGAGAGAGAACTGCTAGAGCGAGGACTTTGAGGGGCACGAAGGGATGGGATCTAGTGCATAGGAGCTGGACAGGCCTTGGCTGGGAACATTGGAATGACAAGGTCAGGATTCTGGAAGCTGCTTTAGCTTCTTCTATTTCCTTTTTCTCCTTCTCTCCAACGGCTCCACCACCTAAATGTAAATTATCCCTTACAAGCTGGAAAATGAAGAATCTTACCCAAAAGAATCAAGTGGGGAAGGAAAGGGTGATGACTAGGCCACGGAAAGCCATAAAGAGAAGTGGTAAAGCATCGGGCAGTCGGGAGGTTGGAATACTGCACAATTAATATGTATTCTTTTTTAACTCAAAAATCATTTATATTTGCAAACTGGAGTGACTGATTGATGATTATATTTCAATAAAATAATTTTGTGTCTGCCTGCAGCTTGGACAATGAGTTGAAAATTGAGAAAAATCTATATAATCACCAATTGTTTAGATAACACAATGCCCATCAACAACTTCACTCTTTTCCACTGCTGAATTGACTGATTGTTTTCCTCCACTGGAAGGACACAATATGGATCTGAAGGCTTGTGCTGGATCCCAGATACCATATCAAGGGGCCCTATTGTTCTACATTCAACATTTTCTTTTGTTTAAGGTTTTCTGGGAAGACCATTACTACACAGAATAGGGGAGAAGGGAGGAGAACTTTGGGTTCTTTGGGAAAGTTAAAGATGGCGTTAGGAGGCTTCTGAAGTTGTGGAGATCCTTAAACATACGTCAACTCATATGAAGAACAGCAAGCAAAGGCAAATAGTTTTGAGAGTCTTTATAAGCTAAACATTCTGGATTGAGAAAATTATCAGTCATCCATGATAACTGATGAGAATTTGATCTGGAATATCTAATCACCAAATGAAGATAGCTTAACAAGTTAAGCTAATGAATTTGTATTTGATTTAAGAGAGAATTATTTTAAAATTATCTATTCATACATATATAGTTATAACACACATATTTACTTTTTACATAATATATTTTATCTCCATTACACACACACACACATACCAATAATAGTTGGTCATATTATAGTCTCTTGATGAGGTGATTAGGTTTTGGTAAAAAGTTTTCCTCCAACTTTATTTCTAGGACAGAATCCCTGTCCTATAGACAAGAGAGTTCGAACACACCACCTCACTCTCCTGAACTTGGAGACTGTTTCAGGGCCCTCCATTTGAATGGGCCCCTCCAAGGCCCTGTTCTTGATTTTGAAAATACAGTTGTCTTTTTAATTGAAGAAGATTTCCGAATTGATAAACTCCAGGACTAAAAAACCTTCAGGCCCATCCCTATCTCTGACCACTTTAAGCACAAAAGCATTCAGTCTAGTCTGATAATTGCACAATTCTAGTGTAGTCTGGTAGAATATAAAACTCAAGACTCATTAAATATTCTCTCCTCCCCTAGGCCAGGTTGAAATCAGGCTTTGAAGGTTTCCAAGAGGGCAGTGCTGGCTTCTCTTGTCTTTGCTCCCCTCCTGCTCTGGTTAGCTTCTGTTCGTGACCTCTCTAAGCCTGGTCTCGACAAGGAAGAGCCACAGGTGGCTGGTGCACTAGCAGTCTGGTGTGGGTGCCTACTGGCACAGCAAAAATCCCAAACTGATCCCTTTTCTCTTATAGGGTGCTTTGGTGGGTTTCTTGGCAATGGTTTCCCCTAAATCTTCTCAACTACTGACCTGATGAGGACGATGTCTTTCTGGGACTGGCTTCCTGTGACTCCTCCTCTGCCTTTAGGTTCCAGTATCCACCCCTCCATTTTGGTGTCCCTTTGCCCTTTCAGGGAGAGCCCTCTGGAGGATACTTTTTAAGGGCTGTCCCATAGCAAGGTCCACCTTTGGACTCTGAGAAACTTCTCTGGGTGTGAAAATGCAGTGACCCAATGCATCCCCCAGCCTTTTCCCTGGGCTTCAAATTTCACAAGTCTCTGTCATTTCCCTTGGCTTGAGGTTAAGGGAAAGCACCACCTCTGCTTCCCCATGGGTGGGGGTGTGTGGGTCAATATAGCTCATTGACAACTCACTCTAAAGAAATTGTCTCAGTCTTTCACTCTTTTTAGGCTGGCAGGACCAATTTGGGACTCCTCCACACCTCTGAAAATCCTGAAGGAATAGTTTAGACCAGCATCTGTCCTCAAGTACTAGGTGTACTTGGGGCTTATTGTTTTGAGTTTCACTTCAGAGGGATTATGTTGAAGCAGGAAGAGTGGCATTTAATAACCTGTTACACTCTCAAATTGGAAAATGCAGGAAAGTGGAGAAGAAACAAGTCTGGAAGAATATTTTGGCAAATGGAACCAAAGTGGCAAAATGGCAAGAAAATCCTGTAATGTGAGACACTGGCCACCCAAGTCTGGAGGGACGACCTGGGGCAGCGGGCTGAGAATAAAACCTTTCCATTTCTGACTTGGCAGATCAGGCACGTCTTATTTAAAGTGCTCTATAATTTCCTTTGCTAATCTAGGTTTTGACCTTTAGCTGTAACAAAGAGAAAGAGGGTAGCTGTATGGAAATGTAAAATCTAAGAACCAACGGATACTTTTTCATGTTATAAAACGGCCCACAAGAAGAAGAATCTACCTCAGTTTTCCACAATTTTATATCCTGGTTATTTCTTTGGTCATGTGGATCCAGTTATACAACAAAACCTCCAGGCCTCTACAGCAGTCTAGAAAAATTTACCATCGAAACACTAGGCAAGTTAACTTCGTCTAACCTAAGTTGGTTCATATGAAGAAACAAGATTTTACCATCTCTCCATGTTGTTTGAAATGGAAATAGAAATGTATTGATTGTACTGAATCACAGGGATAAAATGATTAAAGTGTTAAATTCTTTGAAAATAGATGATCCTTGGTTATTTACAAATAATGGTGGCATTTATTTGTGAATTATCTCAGATTTCAGATACCTTTTTGGAAGGTAGGATCACAAAGGACTCACACTCATATATACTGATGTGCATTCTTAATTTAGATTCATCTGCCATGAAACTTACATTAAAATTAGTAATCGGCTAGAAATTTCCCAGCTTGGCCTGCCTGGACACAAGATGGAGTGAACCCTGTTAACCAGAGTTGGAGCTCTCGCGATAGATTCAGTGCAAGTTCAGCTGGTTGGAGGGAAGCGTGGTGAGCACTCTCGCGAGACTTGAAGGTACTGCAGCTGCTGCGGTGCCCAGAGGGCGCGGAAGATGATCGGAAGTCCTTCATCTTCAGCGTCCAGGGCTTAAAGCGGCCTTTCTTTACCAGTAACGCTTTTCCAGGAGATAGGAAGATGGCTCACCTCGCTGGACAGCCCACCTCCTTGAATTCCCGCACCCTTCTGGAAGTTTTTGTGTCACCTGTGCTTGTCTCTGTCCTCTTTCCCGTTTTATCCCTATACCAGAAAAGGATCCATTTAGTGTCTCACATCCAGCTCCACTAAACGGGTTGGAGTGGAGATTTCTTCCCTGCACCCGCACGTAGCTAGGAAGTGGGACCTGGGGTGGTTGGTACCCTGGGACCCTGAAGGAGGGGCGGAGAGGGCACAGAACTCCGCTTCCGCTCCTGCTGCGAGGACACGACCTCCTCAGCCTCTCCTCTCCAGCTGCCGTGCACCTGGGGCCTTCCCGCTTCCTGTGGTTGCAGCCCCTGGGCTGTGGGGAGCGGCCCCTAACTGAGGGCGCTTTGGAGCTGTTTTGGACCACAGTGCCTGCATGGACTTTGCCGACCTCCCAACTCTCTTTGAGGCTGCCTTGAGACAGGAGGGCCGTCAGGGCTTCCTTGTGGAGGCTCACCCAGCCAATGCCAGCAGCCCCATTGCCCCACCACTCCCAGCCTCCGTCAACGGGTCAGTCTTTGTTGCGCTGTTTCGAAGATTCGACTCCAACTTTGCCCTCAAGGTCCTATAGGCTCAGAAGCCTGGGTATGATGCAGCTGTGGTATACAGTGTGAATTCTCGTGAACTTCCGAGCATGGGGTGGACTCAGGAGGAAATTCAGCAGCAGATTTGCATCTCATCTGTGTTTATCAGGGAAAGGAGCACCAAGCGCCTGCGTGCCATTTTGGTCTACCAGAAGGGGGCTCAGGTGCTTCTGGTCCCAGACAATAGCTTCCTCTTGGGCTGTTGCCTCATCCTTTTTACAGGGATTGTGGGACTGCTAATTTTGGCCATGGGACCAATGGCGCTAGCTCATTGTATCTGGTCCCAGAAGCAGCTCCAGCAGAATCAATTGACCAAAGAGCAACTGAAACAGCTTCCTACACATGACTATCAGAAGGGAGACCAGTATGACATCTGTCTGTGCCATCTACCTGGGCAAATATGAGGATGGGGACAAGCTGTGGGTACTTCTCTCAGCTCATGCCTATCACAGCCGCTGTGTGGACCCCTAGCTCACTCAGACCCAGAAGACCTGCCCCATCTGCAAGGAGCCTCTTCACTGGGGTCCTGGGGTGGAGGAGTGGGAGGGAGAAACTCAGGGGCAAGGGGGTGATGAGGAAGGGGAGCCAAGGGACCACCTGCCTCAGAACAGACTGCACTTCTGGGTCTGGCCCCACACTTCCCACATCCTTTGGCTCCCTGGCCCCAGTCCCCTTTGTTCTTCCTGGATCTTCAACAGATCCCTCAGCCTCTCCTTCCTCCTCTTTCTCTTCAGCTGCCATCCTGGTCTAACACTCCCCTTCCTTCCTACCTCTGACTGTCTATTTGTGCAGCTCCTCTTCCTTCCTCTATTCTTCTATGTTGAGTCTTCTGTGTGAGAGGATGTCTCCACCTCAGGTTCCTCTCGTAGCCAACTCCATCATTTTGAGGAGGTTGGGGGTGCAAAGGAACTGGGTCTTCACTTACTTGGTTAATAAGATTGTTTCTGTGGACAAAAACAAAAAGAAATCATTCAGATACATGTGAAAACCATAGGTGAAAGCTGTCAAAAATAATTTGAAAGAGCATATTTTTATAATTTGTGTCAAAAATGACAAAAAATAAGTAGAACATTATTTTAAGTTACTCAGAGTGTCAAATTTACTTTGGGATATTAACATTTCACATTTGGCCTCATAATGCAATTTCTCATATCTGTAAAAATTTCGGTGCATTTCCTTTAACCATTTTTGATGGTGGTGAATATAAATTAAGTAATCTACACTTATCTACATGTTTAATTGTCATCAGTTAATGCCTAAAGAGTTCAAAACCTCTGAAATATCTGCATAGTCATGCAAATAATAACTTGGTTGTAGGTCAGTTGTCCTCTGCTTTTTCTGTGTGTTAAGTGGCTTGTAAATACAACAGATTTAATTGCTTTATATCATTTGGTCCTTTAGGATTCTAATATGGCTAATTAGGGTAGAATTTTAAGAGAATGCTTTTTAGCTGTGTCTTTTTATCTCTTGGAAGTAAAAACCCATTTAAATGAAGGAAACATGCAACATGAAATGCTTTTCACCTGAGAGTGGTAATTGTATTTTCTGTGTCTGGAGCTGCCTATGTGTAATTGTATGAGACGTGGGTTAGCTAGTAGGAGATCATTAAATATGCCCTTCTTTTTAGAAATTAAGGTCATTTTCACTCTTTAATGATTGTTAATGGAAGCTAAGCTAGTTCTCACTTATTTGGCCAATTTAAACTCACCTCAAACTTTCAGAAGCTGCATTGATAATACAAATGACTAAGTATGCTCAGTGTGGCTCTGTTATTTGGATTAGAATGTTCTATTTCATGTGAACCTCTTACAACACACTGGAAGATTTCTATCTTGGAAAACAGAATCAGGAGTGATAAGAAAATCTATTATTTAAGCAAATATATATATTTTATTTCTCTAAGGATGCATTGAAAATCACAGTTTTAGAGCTGAGATTGTCCTATAAGGCAATGGTCAATACGTCTGCACTTGATTATCTGTTCTAGTCACTGATGTTATGCACCAGTTTTTTGATTTTGATGTTTCGCATAATATGCATCCTTTGGCATGAGGTTGTATTGAAATTTATGCATTGATAAGCATTACACAATATCAGTGGCTGCAGTACGTTGGGGTCCCCAAGAAATAGACCCTAAGGTGGAGTTTTGTGTGCATAAATTGATGGAGCAGTTAGGGAAGCAGAACTAGGCGGAGATAAAAGTTCAAGGTCAGTGTGGTTGCAGTGGCAGCCTCAGCAGATCCTCCAGAGAGCAGTGGCACTGGCATGGCCCTTCAGAGCTGTCTCAAATCAAAGAGGGCTGGATCCATGTGCCACTGACCCGATCAGTCATATCTTTCAGGCTGTCACAGGGAAGAGGAGTGATTTGGGGCTAGGTAGCTTTGTTCAGACAAGGACAATTCCTGGAGAGAGACTCAGCTGAGACCCTTTGGCTACCAATGCCCTCTGTAGCTGGAGGAATGAATGGTCAGTCCTGAAGAGGGTGGGTTTGGGGAGACCGCTGCAGCAGCTACTATAAGGATTTACTAAGGGTGGATGAGTCCAAAGAATAACAAGAGTGAGAAACTTCACTAGCTCACTTTGTGCAGGGATCTTTTCAGTTTTAATATAATACTCTGAAGTTAGTACCAAATGTGAACAATATACAGAATGTGCCTAATTAATATTTCTATGAGCTTCCTCTAATGTGAGTTAATACCAAGAGAGTGGCCTTTGTTAAGCTGAGCCAGTGATGAGATGAAAATAGAAAATAAAGACTGCTAAATGTTTGCAACAGGATTTTCCCCAGATCCCAGGCTAGAAAGGGGCAATTGTTCAGTGTTTCATGTATTCATTACAAGTATCCACTGAGCTTCTATAATGTTCCAGGCACTGCAAGGACTGGTGACACAGAGAAGAAAGATTCCATCCCCAATTCTCTAATCTTCAGGAGAAAACAGACAAGTATACAGTCATTACATAGCATGGCAAATAGTAAGAGAGGGGATAACTGATCTAGAAAGAGTAATCCACTGGCATGCTGGAGTGGCTCATACTGGCTCAAGAGGTGAAATTTTCAGAAACTTTGCCACATTGTTGCTAAACATGGGCTTTATTAAAAATAAAATTATATAAAATAACCATTAAATAGGTTATATTAAAAATAAAGTTAATACATACTCAAAACTCATAACTTACTGATTATATTACTATCATTTATGCTCTTGAGGTTCTCTATGTCTATTAGGTCTGTCTGGTGAAAATAGCATATAACGGTGTGCTACTGAGCATATCTTCCCATCTCTGTGCTCAGTGACATTACACTGGAGCTTGAAATTGGTCATGATGGGAATATTTACACCACAGAAATTGACAAATGCTTCTTCCCTCACCTCACTCCATAACGATTTGATGTATTGCTTTGTTGATTATCTAGACTTAAGAAAGTAATGGAGAAAATTTTAATAATGCAGATAAAACTTAAATATATGTCATATCTATAGCCATTACATTATGAATAGCACAAAAAATTGAGGAAATAGTCTTCCAGTATTTGAAAACTATTATCTGCCTGGGCAAAGAAGTCCTCACATCACTGATGAATCAGTGAAGTTGTCACATCTTTATTTTTCCCCTTTTGTCTTAATCATTAAAATACATGGAAATACCAACTAATATTTATTTCAGAACTATATTAGTTTGTCACCAATATGAATCTCTTTGAATTGGGAAATAATCAAGCATTTATTCATTGTCTAATTTTATGAAATCATGGTTGAATTGCAACCATAGTTTGGCTATGAATTCAAGAGTTCAGCAAAAATCAGGCTAAGTATTCTGTGAGAATAAGTTGGCTATGTGATATTCACAATAAAGAGTATTGTATATTTTATTGTTTTTGTAAGTTGTGTACTAAACACGCCTTTGCATCAGTAAAAATTATAATAAAATTATATACATATATACATCCATGCATTTTTTTCCCCCACAAGAGCAGATTGTTAAACCTTTTCCAGCACACCACTGAATAAAGCAGAGCTAATAGAGAAATTTGCATAGTGACTGTGTGAGCACAATTGGAAAGGATGGAATGAGGGGACGAGGAAGAAGAAAAGGGAGAATGAGCCGAGATCATCAGTAGAATTCAAGTTCCTCCTCTTTCTCTCTGACTGTGTTCTGCTTTGCAGCAGATCATGAGGAAGATAAAATTCACAGGCTCTCCTTCATTATTCCTTTAGTATTGTTGATCACAAATGCACGATTATTGTTCAGACTAGATGAAGGTATTCAAGTACAGCACTTCAAATAGTCTATCCTATTTCTGCTACAACCACATTTCTGTGACACCCATTAAGCACTGTTGAAATTGTCTGCTTTTCCTCATACGATTCTTCTCAGCAGCCTGGCTTTGTGTGGATTCTCTCTTGAAAGCTCCCTATGCTAGAACTATTTCTTGAGTTATTTGGCGTAACCTCAACTTCCCCTTCACCATTGGAAAGCGCTATCCATCCATTATCCAAAAATGGCAGGGCTATGTCCCCTCGGTCCTGGTTTCCATTTTGGACATGATGGAGCTCATCACCTTCCAGACACTATCATGGAATATTTTTCTCAACACACCACAGGAGAGCATTTCTTCAAGTAAGATTCTGCTCCCAATCCCCCTCAGATCATTTTTCCTAGCTCCCAGATATCGAGTCTGTCCCCTCCACACTTATTTTGCTATTTTCCTCATATGGATATACTTTATTTAATCTTTGTAGAATTCATAAGATTGATCATTAGACAAATCAGAAATATCTTTGTATTTAAATTTAAAAATTCACGGGTTTTTTCAGTCAAAACCATTTTTAGAATTCTTTAGATCCTTCTAAAAAGTGATGTGTAAAAATAGTTTTTAAAAGACAATGCAGAATTATTATGGCTTAATTTGTTTTTCTTTAGAAAATACTTTTTTTTTCTTTAAAAAGTTCATTGTATAGCACATCCCTAGACTGTAAATTTTTTAGGGGAAGAAATAATGAATTTTATCTCATTGTCCAGAGGTACTAGCCCAGTGACCACCACATACCTGAATGAACACATAAATTAATATTTTTAAATCACTACTTTAAAACTTGATTATATAATTGAAGTTGTAAACATTTTTTTTTTCTCCTGAGTATGTCCTGTGTCAAGTCAATGTGGATTGAAATCAGTGGAATGTTTTTGAAGATGTATTGATGCTAGCAGGACACTGCAAGTTCCACTGTCTCCGCTCTTATCTCAGATGGCCATTCTAACTCCACACGTTTTAAAAAATCTCTTCACCCATTCATCCATCTATCCATCCATCCTTCCACTCAACTAATCAACCAGTCATTCATTCTGTAAATGTTAAGTTGTATATTGGTTATATAATGGTATTCAAGGTAGCTGTGGCCCTGCCTTTATGTGGAGAAGAGAGTATTAAGTCCATCACATAAAATGAGATAAATACTGTGATAGAAAAATTTATATCTCCAATATTTCTTAGAGTACAGGTCTTGAAGTGGAAAAAGAAGGATCTAGAAAAGCATGAGGGAGGAAATGAAAATTATGCTCCGATTTCAAGGGTGTATGAGTTTGACCAAGAAATGAGGAGAGGTAAAGATACAGGGGAAGAGAATGTGACATCTTCTAGGAACAAAAAGAATTGCAGTATTTCTAGGACCTGGATTATGAAGCAGACAGTAAGGAGTGGTGAGGCTGCCATGAGTCAGGGCTAGAACTCGAAAGGCTCAATAAACTGGTTAGAGAATTTGAAGTTCTCATCATGACTGAAGTGTAGAGAATGGATTACTAGGGGGATGGGGGAAAGACTAGGGCCTGGGAAGCCAGTTAGAAAATGGTGCAGTAACCCAGGAGAGAGAGGATGGTCCCCTGATCTCAAGGAGTGGCTGTGGGATAGGAAAAAACAATGGTATCATTCAAGTAAACTCTTAGTTACAAGAGGCTAGGAGAACATGAAAAGATCCAAATGAATAAATTTTTACAATCAGAAAACATAGGTCAAACATCTGTCTCTATGTAGGTCAGTTGTATCATCATCATAAAGGTGATAATTTTTCATAGTTTATTTTTGAGGGCTATTGTTTAGTTTTTCCTTTTAACAACAGCGATTAACTTTTGTTACAGTTGAAGAGGTAGAAGAAACAAAGCAGGAAATTTAAATAGAGTAGATATTTTTCTGGTATCTTGTAAGTGTGTTATTTAATTTGGGAGAAAAATCAAAACAAGATGCCAGATTGTGCTTAATATACATGCCCTCAAGCCTATGAACATAATGTGGTTGGACAGACTACGTGCAGGGTCAGGGTCTCCTGTGGTCTCTTTCGAAGGGAATGAAGACTGTGGGAGGGCACTTCAAGTCTTAAGCTTCTGTCCTCTTGATTGAAAAAGGCATTAAGGCATTTGGGACATTAATTTTGGAAGAAGATAAATACATTAAATAATTGTTGCATGAAGACATGATCCTATTGGTTTATAAAAGCCCATTCGAAATTTTAGACATCGTAGATGTATTCCTATCCTATTTATTTCAGTACTACATAGATATGATGTGTAAAGCTGTCCATTAGTAAATGCGATCTTTATTTAACATTTGACCATAATTAGCGATTATTTGTGGCTGATTTGTTCTTGTTATCACTTTAGGTTACTGTTTTGTGAATTTCAAATTGCCTGTTTTTTAAAGATAATTTTATTTACTTAAAGATGAAGAGGAACTTTGATTGTCTGAGATTGCCTGCAGTGCCCTTAATAGTCAAAGAGATGGTTTACTTTGCCTAGAAAAGGAAATGTGACCCTAGGATTACACCCTTGAGAGATGATACTTCAATTCAAATTGGGATTCACAGAGTAATTGCAGCCTGTGGTAATGCATCTTCAACATCTTAAAATAGCTCTTAGATGGGTAGAGCTTTCCCCTAGAGGAACAGCAGTGTTCACTAGGAGATGTCTTTTGTCTCTTTCAAACCACCAGAGCAGCCTTTGAACAATGCATGAAGAAACACAATATTTGATATTTCCTTGAGTGATTTAAAAATTCACTGAGAACAAATATATTCACATCTGTTTTGGATGGTACAACAAATAAAAAATAAAGCAAATAAATAAAATAATATCTGGAAAGACTCCATATTTGGGTAATTTTATGCTTCTAACAGTAAGTATAAAATTTGGACTTCTTGGAGCTCTTTCGTAGTGTACAAGCAAGTAACTAAACAAAATCTTCATGTAATGGGCCATTAAACCCATTTCATCTGTATTCTTCACAGAAAAACATGTGAAGAATGCAAATATGTTACTGTTTTTTTCTTTCTCCTATAGGCAAAAAGTGACTGACAGAAAATAGTGAGATATTTCTTTATTCTTAATTGCTCAAATCGAGCCAATGGTTTTCTTAAATATTCAATGAAGTGGGCTATTTGGCTATTATTTTCTTGGTCAGAATTTGGACGGGAAATAACAAGTCTGATTTTTTTTTTAAAAAAAGCCCCATTAAGAGTTCTCTATTCACACAGAGGGTTGGAAAGCACAAAAAAATGTCAAGATGGAGTGGAACGTGGCTTGCAAGAGATTGAACCATGCCTAAAAGATAAGAAGCTATGGAGGATGATGCAGAAGGTGTGCACAGGTTCCTTTTTCATGTCCAGAACTGATGAAGGCAAACTGGTCCTAGGGACGCCTGTTGGGAGGGGAGGACGTAGGTAGAGATGAGAGAGCATGGCTGTCAAAAGGATTATGAAAGTCCCAAACCCAGAAGAAAAGACAAAAGCCAAGTCAGAAAAGTAAGTGAAAAGGCTGAGTCCAGAGAGAAAGGATTTTATGTCAAATTAGAAGAACAAGAAAGTAAATGATAGGCAAATAGCAAGGTTGGGTGATCAAGGAGATTGGGACAATATGAGGAGGAACAAAGTGTGCTGTAGGTTGCTCCCATCAGTTTCGGAACTAAATCTATAAATGCGGAGAGGCAGCTAGGTGATTAATTTAGAAATTTTTAAATACAGTGGTAGCTGCTTAAAGGAAATCCATTGGGTCCCACAGAGCACAGGCAGGGACTTGGCATCGAATAAAACATCAGGGGCTTCAGCTGCCCAGAGTCTGTGGGAGTAGAACTGAGAGTAGTGCGAGTGAGCCAATGTCAACAGTCAGCACAGCTCCAGAAGCAAGACAGAAGGCAGATTCATTCAAACACTACGCAAAGAGCACTAATGATGGGGTTGGTACAATGCATGGGTTACAAAGATATATCAGGGTTGATTTCTTTTTCTCAGGAATCTGAAAATTTGGTAGGGATACCACCAGCAGCCACTCCCCTTCCAGAACCAAACAAACAGAGACTCTTTACAATGCTGCTGTTATATATATCTTTACATTTATTTTGCTTTGTGACAGGTGGGCTTCAACCCCCAGCTGACCTGGCCTGTAGGCTTGCATGTGGCATGGCTCGTGATATCTCTGAGAGAAGCGATTACTGAATGGATAGGAAATAGACTGCGACGTTTTCTTGACATCCATCCTAATTTATCTCCTAGGCATGTAGGCATCAAATGCTGAGCAGCACAGTAGTTCTGGAGCCCTCTCCTTAGCCACACCAAGCCCTAAGCCCAAGATGAAACTGCAGGAAAGGTCTTTAGTGTGGTATTGATGGAAGAAATGGGGTTTGGTTTGCTAAAAGCAGTATCAGCAGTCATTGCAACCATATTATGAAGTCTAGGAAAGTCTTGGCAACTCTAACAGATGAGTTTAACTCCCCAGGAAATAAGACCAAACAGCCGTATCAACAGCCCACTGCAACCACTGTCAATCTTCAGTTGTCACAGTAAGCATTTGCAGCTATTTTCCCTCTGCTGCTGAGAATGGATGTATCTTACTTTTCCAAAATTGACCTAGTGGGTCTATTTTTAGTACTCAAATACTTGAATGTGCTTTCTAAATCTTATCTGCTTGACTGCAATACTGGGATGCATAGGGCAGAGTCTATAGTAAGGGTCAGGAAACCACATGCCTTGGGCCAAATCAGGTCATTGTCCATCTTTGTTAATGAAGTTTTATTGGAACACAGCCACACTCATTCATTTAAATGTTGTCCATAGCTTCTTTCCTGCTACAACAGCGACGTTCAACAGTTATGTTTGGTTCACAGTCAAAACTATTTACTATGTGGCCCTTCAAGAAAAAGTTTACGTACTCCTAATCCACAGCTAGTATATTGCCCAGTGGTTAAGAATGCCTGGGTTCAAATCACCCCTTATCCATTTTCTAGCTTTGTGAACTTGGGCAATTTATCTAAGTCTGCTCTTCAGGTTTCTTGTCTGCAATATGGGGTATTAATAGCTACTACTTCATAAGCTTAATATGAGGATTAGATTAATTAAATCACGAAGAGCGCTCATAATGGTACCTATGGTCCTGAAAGTACTCAATAAATATTAGCTACATTATCATTAACCAACACGGTGCATTTTTTCATTTAAAAAAATTTATTCAGTATCTACAAAGTACTGGACAGTGAGTCTAGGCATTGGAGATGAATTAGGGACCGCTCCTTCCCTTGAGGGGTTTATGGTATAGTGGAAGAGATAGACATATAAATCACTAATTGTGAAATGATAAGTAGACATATGTTCAATGTCAGTGGAAGTATGAAGGAAGGTCAGTTGAGTGATGAGATTTGGCCTGAATCTTGGAACTGTAATGGATTTTTGTAAATGAAGATCCTGTGTAGAATGGCAGGAAGAGACTATGCAATATTAGGGCAGTGGGAGGGTGTGGAGTAAGGTAAGAAAACATAAGATGTTCTTTAGATCCATGTGGAAAAGTGGCAGAAGGAGAAAATGGAAATGTAGGAAATGGGAAAAAAAAAAAAGAGTTTTAATGTAGGGCAAAGAAAAATTGCATTTTGGAGCGGACTTGGTGTGAAGGGTGGACTGGAGAACATTGAAACCAAAACCAGTGCAGAGAAGCTGGTCTCTTGGGGGTTGTCTATTGATGAGACATGGAAAATAGAATTGAATCACAAAGGGTGTCTTATTCGTCTTTGTGTTCTGCACGCCTGACATTGTATGTATTCCTTAAAGGAAGCTTCAAGTTGCTCACCATTGACACTGACAGTGAAAATTACAGGAATTATTTCTACTTTTTGAAGAAATTGATTTAAAAAGAAGGATGCATATAGTTTGAGGAGCCCTTCCTGCCTCTGATATGAATTCAGGCAGTTGTCTTTGAGCTGGCGCCTCTGCAATAGTTTTAGGTCTCTGTGAGCGCCTTGGAAGCCTAAGTCTGGCAGTCAAGAGGCCTGTGTTATTGTTTAGATGTTTTTTCCTAACTCTGTGCCTTTAGGTACCTCACCCAATCTCTTTTTGCTTGAGCAACTTGTTCATAACTGTATCCTGAGATCAAATATATATGTATATAGTTCCAGAGCTGGCAAATTTTCAGCTGAATAGGCAAGTCTCACATGGCTCTTTAAGACTAAATCTGGAGTTAGTGGTCCTCTTTCAACTTCAGTGTTCCAATCTTGTTCTTTCATATTCTCCATTTCTGCCTCTCTTTCTCCTTGCCTTCTCCTCCTCCCTTGTCTTCCTTTCTCTTTCTCTCTCTCTCTCTCTCTGTACCCCCCAACCCAGGAAAAAAGCAGACATCTTGAAACCATGGGAAATCATTAGAAGAAGCAGTCTAACTATTCTTTTTTCCTGAAGGGATGTAATATGAAAGTCAGGAAAAATGTGTTATTTTGTTATTGGGCTAAATTTGACTTTTGGTAGAATACACATAAGAATTGTCACAGAGATTGAAGGAGTGCACACGTTTCCTATAAAATGGAGGGTGTCATGCTTTTAGTTAACTGTAAGGGTTACCCATCTGCTAATATCAAGGATGAGTGATGGGAGAAACTCAGGCTCTATGGGATATTTCTTCCTGTGGATCTTAACTGTCCTTGGGGGATACTATTCCCAAGGAGAAACACACACCCAAGATAGAACCTTGTGTACAGCAAGTAGGTGGGAGAGATAAAGGGGCACGAAGTGAAGTAAATACATTCCAAAGAGAAATTTTATCGTTTTGCTGAGGGCAAAGATGGTATCAGTTACTTTAGTCATAAAGCAATCTGGGTTAATGATTACAACCAGAAGAGAAAAAATGTATTGTTCACTATTAACTATGACCTAGTTGAGGTTGGTTTGTTTGGCATTTGGTTACACATAGAGTTAGCCCAAGACAATATATTAAGTGAATCAAGGAGGCCTATAAAATATGTGGCTTACCCTGTTTAATATGTTGGATTCTCAGGAGTTTAAGGGAGATGGGTGCCATAAGTCAGATTCTCCCAGGGATAGCTAATAACCATGCTGTGATTTCAGAGTACAGCAATTTATTACTGAAATCAAAACATTAAAAATATACAGTCAGCCCCCTAATGTTTTTGAGAAATGAATTCCTTTTCTCTTTTTATTAGCAACTTTTTTTGCTTAAGAGAATAAAAATATTTCCATTTTTACGTGAAAATAGGAATAATGAGGGCATGTTAAATCTACTGGTGAATAAGAGAAACTGGGGCACAAACTTAAAAAGGCAGTGTCACATTTTTAGTAATAAATAATGACAACTAGTTTTTACACTCCAGCTTCCCCACAGCTCTGAGCACTGTGACTTTATGTTGTGGTATATTAAAAGTGTGGACATTCTAGATTTTTCTAGGCATCAACACTATGAAGTCACTTATGAAGATCATGAGAGAGTTGTTAAAGCAGATGGAAGAAGAAAGAATAAAGAAAGTGCAAGGAAAAATGACATCTGTTTCTTGGAAGATTTTCCAGGGAAATCTTTCTGTGGGTAGTGGTCCATCCATTTCAGGCTTTATTGTTAGGGTCCCTGTCTCTTTCTCTCACCAAGCTATCAGCAATTATTGTAGGCTCTATCTTTAAAACAGATATCAGATTTGACAGCGTCTATCTTCTTAGCTCTATTACTTTTCACATGAGTAATTACAATAGCTTCTTATTTTCTGCCTGTTTCCACAGTTGGCCTGCTGCATCACTTCAAATAATAGCCAGGTCCTGAATTGAAGATCAGATCGTAACAGTTTCCTGACTGAAACTCCTCAATACCTCCCAATCACTCTTAAGGTAAAATTCCAACTCCTTTCTTTGATTCATGAGACCTCTGTTAGGTAGACTTCTAAAATGTCTCTCAATGATCCCTGCCTCCTAGTATTCATGCTGTTAAGCAATTTCCTCCCCTAGTATGTAGGCTAGACCCAGTCATTTGCTCTGACGAATAGAATAAAATAAAGCGATGGGACCTGACCTCTAAGATTAGAATACAAAAGACTATGACTTCCATCTTACTAGCAGACTCTTTACTTCTTGGTTTGCTCACTTTGATGAAGCAAGCTGCCATGCTGGAGAGACCCACAAGACAAGGAATGAAGGGTAGCCTTTGGCCATCAACTGCTGAGAAGCTGAAGCCCAGCTCAACAGCCCACAAGAAACTGAATCTTGGCAACAACCATATGAATGAACTTGGAAGTGGATCCTTCTTGAGTTGAGACTTCAGATGACCCCAGCTCTGGCCAACACCTTGACTGCCGCCTATGAGAGACTCTGAAGTAGAGGATCCAGTCCAACTACATCCAGATTTATGACCTACAGCAACTGGGAGATAATAATAAATATTGTTTCAATCTATTGAGTCTTGGGGTAATTTGTTACATAACAATGGATAACTAATACGTGACCTTATAGGATGTGGTCCTTGGCTATTTCTCAGATGTCACCTCACTCTCCTCTTGCTCACTTTTCTCTAGCAACTCTACCCTTATTTATTCTTCTTGGATACATCAAGCTTATTCCAACTCAGTGGACTTTATGCTTGCTGTTTCCTGTCTTCGGAGTGCTCTTGACCCAGACCTCCACATGGCTTGTTCTTTCACATTTTCAGGGCTTGTTTCACCCATCACCTTTGCAGAGAAGCTCTCTCTGGGCTCTCTCTGTGGAGGAGCTACAGCTACTGTCTCCACTTTCCTGCTTTTTTCCCCCATCCCCTCCCTCTGTCCCTTGTCCTGCATTATTTTCCGTCATAGCCTTATGCAGTTTTTGGTTTACTTTTTATTGTCTGTCCTTTGCACTGGATTTTAAGCTCCATTAGGGGCAGGGTTTGGTCTGTCCTCAGTGTCTAGAATGTATAGGCACTAACTAATATTTATTGAATGAATGGGTACATTTTACTACATCAGTCAGCCATTTCCTCATTTATAAAATAATGGTGTTGAGACAAGTGCAATTAAATCCACATCTTATCTAAACTCCTTATTTTATGATTAATATGGCAGAGATTAAAGATAGCAAATCAACATTAGATCAGAATGAGATTTTGGACAAGGAGATTTTTGGAGTGAAAAACATGGGACATGTGAGAGACTGCGGATAGAGATGATGTGAGATTTATGTCATTGCATAAACACCATCCGGTGTCCCATAGAACTTTCTGTGATGTGGAAATGTTCGATTCTGTGCTGCCCAATGCAGGAGCCATGAGCTACCTGTGGCTACTGAGCTCTCGCAATGTGACTAGTATAACCGGGGAACTGAATTTTAATTTTTATTCCATTAGTTTAAATTTAAAATTAAATGACCCTTTTAGATTCTACAGGGTATAATTGGCACTATGATTTTACCATCATAGTCTGCTCCTACATGAAAGGTAAGAGCATATTACGGTGGCACAGATATATGGGTGGGTTGACTTTAGAGACAGCTCATTGACAGGAGAGGGCATATCTTCTTTGTACTCACCTTAGATTTCTGTCTAAAAAGCAAATTAGAAAAAAGTATTTTTGCATAGGACCAAGAAGATACCATGGAATCGTACTCCTCAGTACTAATTAAGTGCCTTGTTATAGTAATGACAATTTTCTGTGTGTTTGAATTTTTTCTGTCCTCCCTCATTTTACTTTATTCTACTTTTCAATTCCATCTCTGTGGTTTTGAGCTCTGGTGAAAGTAAATGAAAAGAAAGTGCTCAGTTTTTCTGCCACATTGAGTGCAAGTGTTGATTACCACCTAAGAATATCTTCGTGGATGATTCTGACCTTGAAATAATCCAACTGGTTCCCATGTTCTTTGGGCCTATGATGTCTCTCTTGTCATCTGGAATTTAAATCTGAGCTTCCGTGTTTCTGCCCCTTTCTTCTTAATTATGATTCCTTTTGCCTCCACAGAGAGAATCTGAACTGTCTTTTAACAAGTGATAAATGCAAAGAAATGTCAGGGCCTCAGCTACTCCTTACGCTCCGGGGGCCTCCTCCTTAGCCCAGGGGCTCAGCTGGAACACCAGGTTTTCTTAAAGAGCCCCCACTCTTACTTTTTTCTTTCTTTGATAGAGATATTGAAGGACATATTTATTTTCCTGGTTAATAATAATAATGACTGAAGGAAGTCTTATAAATGTTTCAGGTTTGCCCTAACAACACACCAATTTTTTGCATCTGTGAAAGTTATATGTCGCACAGGATTTCAGTTTAAAAGATGGGGTTTAAATTTATGCTGTGCTGCTTATTCATAGGTGACCTTGAGAACGTTGCTGAAAGTCACCGTTTAGCTTTCATTCTCTCACAGGCAAAAAAAGGATAATAATATGTGTGTCTTGGGGTTGCTGTGAGAACCTGGTAAATTCTCGCATGGGAGAGCACTTCACACACAGGGGGTTGGTGTGAGATTAAATTAACAACAACCAAAAAATATGGAGGTTCGTTCCAGTTTTAAGACCTGCCTTTGAACTTGTTCTCTCTTGGGATGTTTATCAGCCCCTCCCCTGTAGTAAATTTGGCCTCTTAACATATGAGTCTCACCTCAGATGTCGCCCTTCAGAAAGGACTTCCCTGACCACTCTGTGTCTGTATCAAATTATCTTACATTAAGCATAGCTCTTAGAAGTGTCTGAAATGACCAGATTTATTCATTAGTTTCTGTGTGTATTAGCTTCCCCTCTCCCCACAGTTCTTTAAGGGCAGGTATGCTCACTATTTTGTTTACTTCTGAATCCCCAGTGCCAGCAACATTGTTGGCACATAGTATGTGTTGAATAAATAATTGTTGCTGATGAATCCCCAGGAACACTCTTAAATCCATCAGAATTCAGCTGCTTTTTCCATAACAGGTAATATTTACTGAATTTTTGAACATTCCTACTTATTATCAACTTAAGCAGTGTGGTTGCTACGGAAACTGTATTTTCTTCTAGACTCATTATGGGTGGCTGTGGGAAATACAGATAATTTGTCATCCTGAATCTAGGTTAAATATTTTGGCAAAGAGTTCCACGGCTCACCACAAAGCTCTACTAAATTCTTCACTGAATGTCATTAGGATCTATAGTTTGTTAAAATAGATTTAGATAGATGCTTAGACCTAAAGGAGAAACTTAGGTTTTATTTCATTAGTGTCATAAGTTACACTTTTATCACACAACCCTCAGTGGTGTTACTTCTTTGCAAACTGTGTAAAATTCATAAAGTAATTTTCGATTGTATTTAATTAAAAATCAAATATTTTTATTATGCTACTCTTGCCGGCATGAGTTGAAGTAGTAGTCCATTAGCAAACATTTCAGAAAGTTCTCTCTTGCCATTTGCTAGGGCCCCAGCAAGGAGACTTTTTGCTGTGACGGGCGCAGCTTTTCTAGGCTCCAGGGAACAGAAAGAATTTCTGGTGCCCTTACTGTGACACTATGGAAGAGAATGTCTATAATTTGCAGCCTTAAATGTCAAGCCCGCAAAGAGAAAGATGCTCAAAGTAACACAGTGATTCAACAGCAGAAGAATTAGCAGAGTTGACCCCTCATTTGGATTCAAACTACTGATATCATGGCATTAACTGATAAATTCAAAAATTTCCTTGTGATACCAATATTTATTATTCTTAGTGGACCTTTAAGCTGGACAAACTCCTCCAAGTCATGGGACACATCAGTTTTAGAGCGCTTCCCAAGGATCTCCTTGTACTTTAAAGATTTGCAGGGAGCAGTGCTAAACTTTCGTATACATAAATTAGCTGAGAGTGTTAATTACATTGCTTTCACAAGTTCATATTTTAGGGCCCTCTGATGATTATTTCATGAATCACCATGTTAAATAAGAACCAGAAACCACATTTTTCTTCTGCCACGTGTCTACAAGTGACAATGGCATCCTCACACCGGGCACATCTATTTTGAATTAGTTGTATTCAAGAAGAAATAAAATAGAGAGGTTATATTTTAAATATTTTTTATGATATACTTACAACAATTTTGAATTGAAATTGTCTTGGTGAATGATGTCATCAGCTAATAAAAATCTTAGAAGTATGGTGAAGATAGTCCTGAATTTAAAGTAAGACTAACTGGTTATGAATCTGAAATTTATCAATTATATAATATTAGATAAGTCAATTTCTCTAAGGCTGGTTTTCTTCTTTTGTTAAACATTGTAGGGGAATCCTACCTTCCCCGACTTGATTTTTCATGTAAAGGATTCTATTTGGGGCTGGCCCAGTGGCTGAGTGGTCAAGTTTGTGCACTCTGCATTGGTGGCATGGGGTTTGCTGGTTCCGATCCTTGGCGCAGACCTACATACTGCTCATCAGGCCATGCTGAGGTAGCATCCCACATGACAGAACAAGAAGGACTTGCAACTAGGATATACAACTATGCTCTGGGGCTTTGGGGAGGAAAAAAAAAAAGAGGAAGATTGGCAACAGATGTTAGCTCAGGGTCAATCTTACTTGCCAAAGGAAAAAAGAAAATTAAAAAAAAAGAATCTTATTTACTGCATAATGGGAAGCTGACACAGTGAGAAGGGTATGTGCATATGCTAGACCAGGACCTGGGGCCGTACTTCCTCATCCTCTCAGTGCCACATCAGGCTAATGGAGGCTTCCTTTTCCATAGGCTATCATAAGATGTTTCGGGCACTTTATTTACTAAACTTACTTGTAGGTAGTCTGCATGGTAAAGTCCATTTGGTAGGGAAAGTTATTTAAAAAATAGTCTTAGAGTCAGCCCTGGTGGTCTCGTGGTTAAAGTTCGATGCTCTCACCACTCCAGTGGCCTGGGTTTGTTTCCCGGTTGTGGAACCACACCACCAGTCTGTCAGTTGCTGTGCTGTGGCAGCGACTCTCATAGAAGACCAGAAGCCTTCCAACTAGGAGATGCAATCATGCACTGGGCCTTTGAGGGAAAAAAAAAAGAGGAAGACTGGCAACAAATGTTAGCTCAGGGTGAATCTTTCCCTGCAAAAAAACAAAAACACGTCTTAAATTAAGGAAGAAAGCAAATGAAGGAGAGCTAGCTTTGTCATCCATGTGCCCACTGCTACCTTTACTACTTATGCTGAAATTCTCATTCTCAGAGATATGAGAGACTGGGGATTTTAATTATAGAAAAAGCCAACTGATTTACACATGTTACCTAAAAAAGAAAGAGGGTGTCCTCTAGACAGACTTGGTCTCACTCATTAGCACAAGGACAAGACTTGACTGATATTTAATTGACAGGACACTATGGTTCCTGGAAAACTGAGAGGAATTGATTTTACCAGAACTCCAGAATGGGACTTGACTTTCATATAACCTTGAAATTCTTCCCCTTTGCCATAAAGATTAGTCTAGAAAATCCAGCCTGCAGCCAATCAGCAGAAGGCATTCTCTTGGCACAAGGATTGGTTCAGAAATGGGCACATAATCAAATTTGGCCAGCTGAAATACAAGAGAAGGTTTACTTGTAGTTTTTGGGGAAGAAGTGTTCTCAGTCCTAAAATAGAACCATCAAGAGAGAGGTTGGAGACCCAGAAATATTAAATCCATCTTTTTATGAGCCTGAGGATGCAGGAGAACAAAGGAGCAATAGCAGAAAAATGCAGTTGGATCAGGGATGGTTCTGTGTCTGACCCCTGCTCTGCCTCTGACTTTGTCTTTAGTTTTGAGAAGTTTGACTATGATGTGTCTTGGTATGGATGTCTTTGGGTCTATCATGCTGTGGTTCACTCAGCTTTCTGAATCTATGGATTTATATCTTTTGCCAAATTGACAAGATTTAAGCCATTATTTCTTTAAGTAGTTTTTCTCCTCTTCTTTAAGAACTCAGATGGCATGAATGTTAGATCTTTTACTATAAAGTTCTATAGGTCTCTGAGACTAAGGTATTTTTTTTCAATCTATTTTCTCTCTCTCTCTTTTTTTTTCCAGATTTGGCAATTTAATTTATATTGCTCTATCTTCAATTTCACTGATTCTTTCCTTTGATCCTCTCATTCTGCTGTTGAGCCCATTAATTGAGATTTTTTTTCCCACTTATTGTATTTTTCTGTTCTAAAATTCCCATTTGATTTTTCCTTATAGGTTTTATTTCTTTGCTGAGACTTTTTATTTTTTATTCGTTTCAGATATGTTTGTAATTGCTCATTAAAGCATATTTATGATAGTTGCTTTAAAATCCTTCACAAGTAATTCCAACATCTCTGCCATGTTGGTGTTGGGGCTTTTTGTTACTGCAGGGTGATGGTTGGGTTCTACTGCCCCTGTAGGTCTCTACTGACACCTCCCGGCTGGGCGCCCTAGGAGTAATTCATTACTACTGCACACATGGCCTCTACTGACCCCACAGATTGGGTGGCCTCCTTACTGCTGGGTGGAGATACAAGTTCTGACTCCCCACTAGGCTCCTCTGACACCACCCATGCAGGGAGGCGGAGTGTTGGCTTGTTATTGGTAGTTGTGTGTGGAAAACCAGTCTCCTCATCTAACAACTTTTCACCAGTCATGCATGGGGTCCCTGTTACAGCCCAGAGAGGGCTGAAATCTGTTTCCCACTTGGTCTTTGATGAAGTGGGTGGGAGTGGGCCACAGATTTTTTTTCTGTGGTATTTGGCTGGAGTCAAGTTCTTCTTGTCTAAAAGTTTTTGTCTTGCTAGGTGCTCCTTTCCTGGTCTTTTCCTAGAGAGATCAGCCTTTTCTTGGGGCTTTTTTTGGTCTGCATGATTGGTATTTTCAGGTTGTCAATTTTGGCTTCTTCAGCTCCAAGTCTGGGATATATGAGGCAAAAAGAAATTCAGGGAACTTGCCACCTGGTAATTCTTCAAGTCCCCAGCTCCATAGTCCATCTGCCTTCTAATCTCAGCATTTCAAAGTTTTCTGATGTTTGTTTTATAGACAATGTTCAGGTTGTCAGTCGTACTTAGTGAAGGCATAGCGAAAAGTGTGTTTAGTCCATCTTCTTATAAGTAAATCCTTCTATGATCTCAGTTTTACTTTTTTTTTTCTTTTGAAACATCCAGAATTTATTTTGGTACAAAGAATAAGATAGGGACCTAACATCACTTTTTCTCTCCAATAACCAATCAGTTATCCTAACAACCATTTTTAAATAATCCATCTTTTCTTCACAGACTTAAAGTGTCATTTTTGTTATATATTAGATTCCTACATAGATTTAGAGATATTTCTGAATTCTCTACTCTGTACCTTGATCTGTCTATTGGGCCTCCAGCACTGAAATGTTTTGATTACTATTTTACTACCTGGCATAACTGGTTTATCCTTATTACCCTTTGTGAGAAATTTTTATGGGTTTTTCTGCATTTTGTTTTCCAACATGAACTTTAGAATAAGCTTGTCAATTAAAAAAAAAAGCTTTCTTTCTATAGCATTGTATTTGGAATATTGAATATATCAATATGTGGAATAATTGAGCCATTTAAAATATTGTCTTCCTCTATGAGAGTGCAATACTTATTTTAATTTATTGATGTCTACTTTTATGTATCTCAGGAGAGTTCTAGCATTTTCTAAGTAGAATCCTTACATAAGCCTTATTAGTTTTATTCTTTATTAGGTATTTTATTCTTTCTTTATGCTGCTATTGTAAATGAGGTATTTTCTTCTATTAGTTTTTGTTGTAAATGACTTCTTTGCTTTTTCTTTATAATTTGCCATTTTGTGGTTTTGGTGATTCGGTTTTTGATTTACTTATTTTTTGACAATTTAGAATTATTTCAATTTGTTTTTAGAATATACCTAATTTCTATTTTGGGTTTTTCTTTTCATCTAGAAAATATCTATTGTTCTTCTCTATAAAGATGAGAACATTGGCATAATTTCATTATCTTTTACTGCTTTCCCTGAGCTCAGATTTGGCTGCTATACTTATATCTGTTTTTCTTTATTTATCACCTTTAAGTGGGTTCTGGATTCTTCACTCTCAGTTCTTTTAAACACATCTATTTCCCTGAGCCAAGAAGATTTGACCCACAGCTTGCTTGCGAGGGGAGTGATGCCCTCTTCCCTTTGGTGTGGGTGAGAGTTTGGCTACTGATATAGGAGAGTATTGGGGGAAAGGCTATAAAGGTGTTAGACTTGGTTCTCCAGAACCAAGGTCAGCTTTGGCCTGTATGTGCTCCTTTCTCCCACCCCCTACTCACCCTGGGGGCTCGAGAAGGAATTAAACTCATAAGCATAGTCCTCTGTATCCCCAAGGCTGGGACTGTGCGTGGAGATGAGGAGGCAAGAAGGCTTCTTTCTGGTCTCTGGAGAAGCAGGTCTCAGAATTTCGCTGCCCTCAGAGGGAGAGTGTACTACCTTCCTATCACACTGTAGATGACAGTAGATAAGGGCTTTCAGCAGTTGGACTCCCACGCTTAACTGCTGGCCTAGAGAGGCCCACAGCCAGGGAGAGAAGGAACAGTCAGAAGAAGCCCCTAAAGAAACAGAGATGCTGGAGGAGACTACTAACAACCTGAACAAAACAAATAATGCCTCCTAAGGGAGAGTCAGGTTGAAGCCAAAAAATAAATTTTACAGTAAAAAAATTACATAAGGGGCTGGCCTGATGGCATAGTGGTTAATTTCACACACTCTGCTTCGGCCACCTGGGGTTCATGAGTTTGAATCCCAGGCACAGACCCATGCACTGCTCACCAGGCCATGCTGTGGCAGCATCCCACATACAACAATAGAGAAAGACTGGCACGGATGTTAGCTCAGTGACAATCTTCCTCAAGCAAAAAGAGGAAAATTGGCAACAGATGTTAGCTCAGGGCCAATCTTTCTCACCAAAAAAAAAAAAAAGTAAAATATAATTTAGTAGATGACTCAAAGGTTGGTTATGGTTGCTCAGTTCGTCAAGCCTGCCTTCCACATCCTTGACTGTATTTTTGCTGCCTAATCACCTTTCGCTGCTTCTTATGTGATTTTTTCTGTGTGTAGCAAATTTCGTTTTCTTTTCAATTTCTTGCCTGAGAATTTTCAGCTCATTTTTTTTCTTCTTCCATTGCTTTATCTCTTTTTTAAGCTGTTTTCTCAGAGAGGTGATATTTTCTTTAATGTCTTTAATTTCACACAGATTCTTTTGTTCCTAATTATCGCCTGTCCCAATTAAAAAAAATGCTGGTAGACCAGACATTAACTAAGGACTTCTCATGTTTTGCTGATGATATTGAGGAACTGGGAGGCTTGTGGCTCCATTTTGCAGTGGATCCACATGTAATTGTGGCTATGGTCATTTGCAGTTCTTGGCAAAAGAGAGAAAAGAAAGCAGTTAGAAATGCCTGTTGTGTTCCAGTACCATGCAGGGTACTTCACGTACACTTTCATTCATTCTTGAGAGCAAGTGAAATCGTTCGTGAACAGGAATCGCTCTTCAATTTAAGCTTTTCCTTAGAACATCTTTCTTTTTATCAAGACTTTGATCCTTTAGAAAAATATAAATCAGACTTTCTCCAATACTTAAACGTTTTACCAGTTCCTTGCACATGAACATGGATGACATGTGAGCAGAGAATTTGGCCAATAATGTGAGATCCAGGCACTTGGAGAAGAGTGTCAGGAATTTTGAGTAGAAAAATAGCAAAGAATGAGGAAGACGGAAGGACTGACTAGGCAGCATTTTACAATTTTGTCCTAGACTGAACCTGGGCTTTGAGCATGTGTAAGTGCTGAGATGGAGGCTCATACTAACAGGTAAATTTTCTTCTAATTACAAATTCTGCCTAAAAGAGGAAAATGAATTAGGTGATAAAAGCTGTGAGAATAGGGAGGGCTAGGTGAGAAATAGACCAGGAGAAATCGCTGAAGATGAAGAGGGTGCCGGCTGAGTGAATGGACCTCGTTCAGGCCTACGTATCATCAGACAGGGTGGTTACAGGTGATACAATGCCAGGGACCCTGGGGGGTATTCCTTCCACTTCCATTCCCCCTCCGCACCCCTGTGCCCATCACTCACAACTTCCCTTTGAGATGACAGTTCTATCATCAGTTTCTCATGTTCCTGCCCAAGTTTAGCCCACTCTGGGTCCAGAAAATCACTAAGTGTGACCTTTGGGAATCATAGGCTGGATTATTTACTGCATATTAGTTAACTCTATTCCCTTCATCTAAAATGTTTTCGTAATCATTCTCACAAATTATTAAGATCTCCTTTCAAGAGTACCCCTGATCAATCTAGCTGGAAATGCTCTGTCTTATAGCTCTTGGTTCCAATGTTGCCTTGCTGACAGTAGATTACATGCTGTGCAATGCCTTGTTGGGGTTTTCCTACAACCACCAGACTGTAAACTTTTGTATTTCGGGTCCATGCCGTAACTAAGCCTCTATCACAATACTTCATTGGTTGTGATAATGACTAAATACTTGCTGCTTGAGGAAATGATTAAATTTAAAAAAAGTTTTCTCAACTTTTGTTCCTCCTTCCCACCTGTAAACATGTCTGTATCTGTGGCCTTCCTTTCCCACTGTGCTCTTGTTCAGAGAGAGAAATTTTCCTCCTCCGAAGAGAATTATCTGCGTCTGCTACAGATTCCCACTGTTCATGTCTCCCTTTTCTAGAATGGTTCATCTTTCCATTCTTCACTAGTTTTTGGATTTTTCTCTCAGCAGCTCACCTTCTCAGCGGTCTCTCATCTTTGAAAACATAACCAGAGAAAGAAACACAGATAGACCGTCCTCTACAGAACCTTTAATGGATAAGAGAGAAGCGGAACCTGTTCTCATAGTCCTGGCCCAAATGAAAAAGGCTGAAGCAAGATTAGGTCACTGCGGATGGAGAAAAGGGAAGGGTTTTGAGATGTCTTAAGCAGTTTCCCTTTTAACTGACAAGTGTATCTGACTATTCCACTCTTGCTATTTCTTTCATCCATTCCTATTGCTCCTCTGTCTAGCCACTTTTTCTCTTTTTTCCTCACATCCAAGTTTATGAGAAAGTTTACTGCTGTCCACCTTATTCCTTCCCATTTACTTGTGTCATCTTATTGATCCTGTGGTCCCCTGGACACTTGGCTTTGGTCACATCACTGGTGAACTTCCCATGACTGCCTCCAAGTTGTCTCTGTTCTTAGGCTAATGGACATTTTGCAGCGTCTTTTCTGCTGCATTTGACTCTGTTTCTACTCCCAAATTTTGAGACTCTATCTTTATTTGATTCCAGATCATCTCTCTCTCCAGCTTCTCCTTCCACCTCTCTGGTTCTTCCATCTCTGTTCTCAGCCTCCTGTGGACACTTCTCCTCCACTGTCTATTTAAATGGTAGAGTTCCTCAAGGATTTGTCAGTGTCCTTCTCACCACACTCCGGCCCTCCTTGAGAGATCTTATTCTTTCTGATGTCTTCAAACATTGTTGTTAGTGCCTTCCAGTCAATTCTGACTCCTAGTGACCCTGTGTACTGCAGAGCAGAGCCCTGCTCAGTCTTTTCAAACCATCCTCTCACCTTTCGGAGGTATACCAGACAATGTTCTGCTGCTATTCATAGGGTTTTCGTGGCTGATTTTTTCAGAAGCGAATGCCAGGTCCTTCTTCCTAGTCTGTCTTAGTCTGGAAGCTCCGCTGAAACCTGTCCACCATGGGTGACCCTGCTGATATTTGAAATACTGGTTGCATAGCTTTCAGCATAATAGCAAGACACAGCTGCCACAATATGACAACCGACAAGACAGGTGGCGTGGTTCCCTGCCTGGAAATGAATCCCCACTGCAGTGCTGAGAGTGCTGAATCTTAACCACTAGACCACCAGGGCTGGCTCTCCTATATGCTAATGATTCTTATGTTTTTATTTCTGGTGTCCATCTTTCCCTGCACTGCAAATTGTCTATCCAGCATCTCTCACCGTCAGTAACCTATAACAGGTCCAAAGAGAACTCACCTCCACACCATGCTGCTTCTCTTCCTGTACTTCCCATCTCAAGGAATCAAGTTGACTAAAGCAGCAACACAGGGATCATTCTGGATTTATTCCTCTCCCTCTCTCCAGAATTTGTTCTCTTATCAAGCCTCAGCTATCCACTGCATTACAGCCTCAACCTCTTTGTCTCCATCCTCATTGCCACTGGCTGCATGCAGATTCTTCTGATTTTCCTTTTGAAGTATTACAAAAGGCTGAAAATGTTTCCCATAGTACATCAGAATGACCTTTCTAGAATATATTTATGCCTTGGACAAGGCCCTAGCTCCCTAGATGAATGAGAAGTGCTGAGAGCTCTTGGTGATCTGGTCCCTGCTAGCTTCTCCTGACACCTACCACCTCTTCTACCCTCCCTCACTCTGGGCTCCAGCTGTGCTGGACACTTGTAATTATCCCCGCAAGTCTCTGCTTGTGCTTGTCACCTGACTCAACGTCGTCATTCCCCACAGCCATCCCTTGTCCTGAGTAATTCCTATTCGTCCATTAAGACTTCAGTCAGGCTCCTGACTTCTGTGAAATCTTCCCTACGTCTTTTCTCTGCCCATCTCTCACCAGACCAGCTGAGGTGCCTCTGGTATATTTTCTTAGCTCCCTGGGCATGTTTGTTTATGTCTTACCAAGCTGCATTGTAAATGCCTGTTTATTCACCCTTTTTCTTTGCTTACAAAGACTTTTCAGTGCTCTGAGAAAAGTGACAGTTTCTTAATTTGTGTTTGTATTTCTCTAACCTAGTACAATGACTTTTTTTTAATGAATGAGCTAAACTCAGCAGAAATTTGGCAGTAGAAATAGATTAAGGTATTTAATCTAATCTAATTAAAATATCATCTGTTTTAATCTAGTTGTTTTAATCTCAATTCCTTTCTAATCATTGTTTATATGCAAGCATCATTTTACTTAATGTGCCTACATGTTAATAGTGTGCCATTAATTTTAACATTATAGAATATTGATTCATAATCTTTATAATTATTTTAAATGTAAAAATGATATTTTAAAAAAATTAATTGTATTGTCATTTATTTGCATATTCCTCTATTGCTGGTCACTTTAATTGTATGCATTTCTTTTTATTTATAAAGATAATGATTCCACAAATCTGACATGACATTTTCGCCCATTCACTATCAATTAGGGGCTTAGTGGAAAATAAGGATCTTACACAAGAAAGGGACACTGTAGTCCAGCTTGGATATATAGGAGGAAGACATACTTAAACATAATTTTCTCTCCTATCCTTTCAATTTTCCCATAATATTTGCTTTTTAGCATTATTAAGATCAAAGTCATGCCCATCACAAGGAATTAATGATGGCCCATCATCTTAGCACTATTGAAGCATGTCTATCAAGATTGAATTCTGATATCTTGATTTCTTGTTGAAGTCTGCACCAGGTTTCAACATGGAACAAACTGGCTCTTGGGTTCTTAATTCACAACCCGAGCAAAAGCCTGTGATGGATTTTCCTGTTCTCTGTTGCTCTAGGTTTGCTCCCCTAGAAGCAGCTGCTAATGAATGAATGCTGGCTGAGTTAAGTGAGCTGCTGTTTTGCCCCAGAAAGGAGGTACAAGACTGCATTAGGGACCAAATGTTTGTGTCCCCCCAAATTCATATGTTGAAACCCTAACCCTCATTGGCATGATATTAGGAGGTAAAGCCTTTGGGAAATAATTAAGTTTAGATGAGGTCATGATGAGATTAGTGTCCTTCTAAGAAAAGAGAGAGACTAGTACTCTCTCTGCCATGTAAGCACACAGTGAGAAAGCATCTGTCTGCAAATCGGGAAGAGGGCTCTCACCAGGAACTGAATTAATTGGCATCTTGAATTTGAACTTCCAAATCTCAAGAACTGTGAAAAATAAGTATCTGTTTTTAAGCCACCCAGACTCTGGTCATTTGTTACAGCAGCCTGTGCTGAGACAGATCGTGTAACCTAGAAAAGAAGATGTTTCCAGGCATTTTGAGCATAGAAGATGCTCAAGATTTCAAGACTTCCTTCATATTTTTACAATATGGATTCCCAATTTTTCATCTTTCTGGTTATTCATCTTTGAATTAGCTTCAGTAGAGTAACTACTTTCTTAAATGCAGGGCTTTCTAAGCATGTGGCCTGGCTAACTTTGAGAACTGGGCCTATTATCTCCTGATTCTGACTTACATTGTCCATCAGCATAGCCAAAGTTTGCATTGTTGTTTCTTTTCAGCAACCTCATCATTATTGAAAAATTCAATGATCACTTGTGATAAATCATGTTAACTCTGGCCTTTTCACGGCTATGCCCTTAGATTTTAAAATTTGGAGAGAGAGACACAAATCTGCTGGTGAGGAGTGGGAATTTCAGGGCCTTTGGAAGAGGAGAAGGTGTCCTGACAGGCCATGGCAGAGTTTGTTTTGGATAGACAGGATTTCACCTCTCTCAACTCATTCCATATGCTTTGTTTACTCAGCCTAGGCATGTGGCCAGCCTTGATTAGCACAACGTGACCTCCTGTTGTTCCTGCTATTCTTCGTTAGAGAAAATCTCATCTCCCTGTAGCAATTGCATGCCCAGATGACAATGAAATGTTTATTACTTGTTTGCTCAGTAATTAATTAATTAATTCTTTCTGTTAATTTCAAGTTTCCTCGATATGTCCAACACTTTGGGAGATATACAGGAACATGTAACATGCTTTTTTATGATTAGACAGCTTATTATAAAACATTTGATTGAATATAATCAAATGTCAAATGTTTTTGGGGGGGCTAGGTAAATTTGAGTATTCTGACAGACACTGCTTTTGCTCACCAATATTTCTAGTCCCGCTTTCTGTCCTGGCCCCCAAGAGGATTGCACTTCCCTGACCCTTAAAGTCAGGCATGGCCAAGTGCCTTCTTTTGGCAACAACATGTGAACAGAGTGATGTCTGTCACTTTTAGAAGAAATTGTTTAAGAGTAGTGTGGTAGCAACCCTGCTGCAGGAAACTATGAAAGTTTCTAGTTGAGAGCTTGGCATCATGTGTTGATGGAGTCTACAGCATTCTGGACTCTGAATATTACAGTGAGTAGAACCCCAATATGATGAGAGTTGAACAAGCAGCTGCATGGGATTTATAGTAGGTGCTCACTGAATAGTTTTGGGCAAAGCCATGTATGCATGAATGAATATCCTTTAAGGCAATTGTCTTAGCTGGGGCTGCTATAACAAAAATACCATAGACTGGGTGGCTTATAAACAAGAGACATTTATTTCTCACAGTTCTGGAGGCTAGAAATCCAAGATCAGGGTGCCATCATGGTCAGGTTCCAGTGAGGACCCTCTTCAGAGTTGCAGATGGATGACTTCCTGTTGTATCCTCATATGGCGGAAAGCAGAGCAGGAAGCAAGCTCTCTTGTGATTCTTCCAAGAGCACTAATCCCACTCATGAGGGCTCTACCCTCATGACCTCATCTAATTCGAATCAACACCCAAAGGCCCTACCTCCTAATTCCATCACGTCTTGGGGTAGGTTCAACATGCAAATTTGGGGGCGAGGCATAAACATTCAGTCCATAACAATAATGATGTATTTTTTTTGGTGGAAAGAGAGCACTGAAATCTTCGCCCCAATATTGGCAGAAGCTATGTTTCTATTCTGTAGGGCAATGATTCTAACTTTTATCGGAGGATCTTTATATGAAAATTAAGTACAGTTTTGAGACTATAGTAATTTTTTACCAAAAGAATATAAGTTCTCAAAGTTAATTATCTTCTTGCTTATGTAGAGTATCTCTAAATGAGATAGATGTGAATTTATTCTATTTTGTTTCAGTTTTCTCAGATTGAATGTTTACCCTTTAAAAATTATTTTTGAGAATAAAATAGATCTTTTCTTCTTTAATATATATTGTCCTACTAAGAATTTTACATGATGCATTGATTAAATCTTTGCCTGAAATATGTATTTTAATACATTTTGAATATTTAGGGATGTGTTTCATATGAAATAAATCACAGAATCTGAAAGCTAGAAGACAATCTGAACAGTGTGCACTTTATTCTTTCTTTGTTTAGGGATAAAAATGTCAAAGTCAGAGAAAGTGGCAGAAAGTTTCTATTTTTTCCAGAAACGTGCTGTTTTGGACCACAGAAATATTTAATTAGTTAAACTTTCTATTAAAGTGAAAAGCTTTACAATTAGATAGAAGATATTTTAGCAGTTTAAAGTGATGCCATCCATTTCAGATTTTAGATCCCTGGGATGAGAAGCACGTTAAATGCTACTTTGAAACGTACTACCTTCAGGAACAGAGAGAAAGCAGGAGGTGCTTCAGCTGCGTCATTAGTGATTTGATGATCAAAGGTACAAACAACTTTATCAGATGGATAAGTGATTTTTAAATGACTAACATGGGCTTGCCATCAAGCAAAAATTGAAAAAAAAAGAGCAAACATCATTTCTCCTTTTAATATTTTACCGTTTTAGCAAATAAGAGTGTGATGCATGTGTGCTGGTTCTAATAATGTCAGCTAATTCTCACCATGTTACCAATGCCAGATACAACCCATGTCTAGCTCTCTCTGGAACCACCCTAGTCAGAAGAGTGGTTCAAAGCAAAGTTCTTGGCTAAAAAGATCAGATTTGGCATCTCCAATAATGCCAGGCAAGTAGCAGGCTCTCAGGAAGTATTTGTTAAAATGATAGTAGGAGTTTATCTTTAAAACTTGTCTTACGGGAAAACAATGGTCTGTTGAGTGTAAATTTATTTGCAAACTAACAGGCTATGAAAAGAAAAAAATTGTATTTCATGAGCATGTAGAATATTAAGGGAAGCAGATTCTTGTACTTGGAAGGAAGAATGCCATGGAATGGAAGCAAGAGTGACAGTTGGAGGCATTTATTGTTCTATTGTATGAATTAGCTTAATTTTGCAATTAGCAGGTGAGTGGGTGATCCTTTTGTTTCTCAACTTGATTGACAGGTTTATTCTTGAGTGTAGCTGATTAAGCATTATTTTCAAATGTGTACTGAAAGAAAGTTAAACTCTTTCTTTCTCCTTTTCATTGGTGTCAATAAAAAACTATTTTGAGATTCCCAAGAACTGGACTGTATGGACAAGATGAAGATCGTGTGAAGAGCACATTGATAAAATAATCAACACTTATTTTCTCTTCCACATTCGCGTTGAAAATCAATTTTCATCAATTTATCACACACACTGAAATGAAGTATGAATAGAAAGGCCGGTTCCATTTTGCTTTGCATTGTTTAAATAGGACCTTACTTAGTGCTTGTGTATCATCTATTCATTTAAGTATCACCTTAGACTCTTAGCATCTTTGATAAAGCATTGTCAAGAGTCTGACATTAGGTATACTTGATGTATAGCACTTCTGCAGTTAATTTGCATCCATGGGAGAAAAGGAAGCATAAAGACTTCTTAAAACATTTATCTGAAATAAAAGACATTCATAAGAATGAATTACATTTTTATTCTTATCAAAATTGCAGAATTTCCCAGCTAGATCTGTTCTATACAAGGAGACATGACTAACTACACCTGTGCCATGTATATGCCAGTGCACAAATTTACATACGGCACACAGAGTTGATGTATAATTGATACTAGTTTTGTGTTAGGCAAAATGGCAGATTCTGAATGACGCAGACATTGACCCTGACACAGGCCATTGAGCCTGATGTTATTTGAAGGATTGTAGACCCCTTATTGATCTCTTCTCCTACCTTTAGAAACACAACAAATACAGCTTTGGGAAACATCCCCAGAAAAATATTTCAAATAGAGAATTGTAGTGGTATTGACAATTGTTTCAATTTTGTTTAAGAAAATTCTTTTATTTTGCCCCATGTTGTATCTTTATACTGTCCTTTTTTAATAAACAAAAATCATTTTATATTGCCAAAGTGAATAATTACATCAGAAGATCATTATGCACAATCTTTTAAAAAATTTTCACAAATAAATATATGGCAGACATCATCAACTGCTCCAAAATCGTACAGCAAATTTATGAGTGTGGAAAGTCTTCAGTATTTATATGTCTAATACCATATATTATATAGCTCTTCTAAATTTTTAGTAATCAGATGCATGAAAGAAATTGGAGTAAGAAGTAATATTTACTCAAAAAGTTTAAAAGACATTTTAATGGATATTCATCTGTTTCTGTTATCTCTTAAGCTTTGGGTTATTTTAGATTGTTCACTATTATATAGTAAACATCTATGTATGTACATAACATTCAGGTTTGGCTTTTGTTTCATTCTATAGACTGAGTATAACAAACTCTGTCTTGGTAAGAAATGTCAACAATGCAACTTCTTTGCACCCTTGGCTTTTTATGCATTCTTTACACAAAACATTCATCATCCTTGCCTTGGAAGCTTCCATTCCGTTACTCACATCTCCCATATCCAATCAGCAGAGAATATTTTCAGGCCCAAATGGTGCTGACAACCCAAGTTGCATGATCATTAGGCAAAGCAGGGCATCTTTTGCAACATTTTGTAAGCAAAGTTTTAATCGCCTAATATCAAACACTTCGTGGGTTCAAAAATCTATTACCACTCTGCCCTACCCTGCCTCTGCATCTCTACAGTATTTTCTCTTCCCAGAACTAAATTGCTCCAGATTTCACCTAGTTTTCCTTTATAGAAAAGAAGTGGGAGAAATATGTACTTTTGTTTTAATGGCTGCCTTAGGGAAGCACTCAGTTCCGCAGTTTGTAAATGGCACACAGCTCTGCTGGATAAACACCGTCACTTCCAGGTATTGGAGGATGCTTTTTAATAAGACAAAGCAATCAACTTTTATCTTTAATCTGATCTTCAAAAAAACCACAATTATGCCTTTCTGTGCATCTCTAGTCTTTTGGTGGCCATGATGCTTTTTAATAAGATCATGTCACCAAGCTGGTAGCAGAGAATATGACTGTAAAAGCACAAATCCTCTCCCAAAGAATATTGAGTTTTTTACTGACAAGCACTTATAAACAGGGCTTGCAGGAGAAGCATCTTATCCTGTGGATGAAATCAGTACAGTCATCTTATCCGACACCCCTTATCTTTTTTTTTTCTTTTAACGTATAGAAAAATTTTAAGGATGTAAGATTATGTTTTTGTAGCTTTAACTAAGGCTCCCTGAGATAAGAAGCGGAACAATTAATCACAAATGTTATGTGGTGTACAATATTCAGTGCTGTGCCTGGAGCCGGCGTGTCTGGGTTCTGGTGCTGGCTTTGTCACTTACAGCCGTGTGAGTGCGTATGCCAATTCACTTCAAGACACCAGGGTATTAGGTCTCCCTCAGATAAACCATTGAGCTTGTATCCCTTGACTACTGTGTAATCTAGCCCAGGAGATCCCAAATGTTGTAAGTGGATCCCACGGGATCCTCAACACTCTTTCAAGAGGACTCCTAGGTCAAAAACTAATTTCACAATAATATTAAGATTTAATACGTCTTTCTCTAAAGGTGCAAAAGCAATGAAGCGTAAACCTGATGGCACCTTAGCATGAATCAAAGTGTGGCACTCAACTATCCTAGTAGTCATTGAATTCTTCACCACCACACATTCACAGTGTAAAAAAAATGTAGTTTCACTTGAGAATGTCTTTGGCAAAGCAAAAAATTATTACTTTTATTAAATCTCTACTCTCGAGTATACATCTTTTTAGTGTGCTGGTGATGATGTGTGATGGTTTTTGAGGAGAACCACAGTTGTTTGAGTTGTGAGCTTAACTAGTTGCTTTTTTTGTGAACACTCGTTCTATCTTAAAGAACAGCCAACAGACAAATGTTAATTTTCAGACATGGATATGTGGCAGACATTTCCCTGAAAAATGAATTAAGTGAGCCTGCCACTTCAAGAAAAACAAAAGACAGTATTTGCAGCTAAGATAAAATTGGAGATTTCAAGTAAAAATAAGAATTTTGGAAAACTTGTTTGCAGCATTGTTTGACAGCTTTACAATATATGAAGACTAAGAGGATAAGACTGGTGGTTGTTATGGATAAATGTTTGTGTCCTAAAAATCATATGTTGAAGACCTAACCCCTAATGTGGTGGTATTTAGAGATGGGGCCTTTGTGAGATGATTAGGTTAGATGTTGTCATGGGGATTGGGCGTCCATGATAGGATTAGATCCCTTATAAGAAGAGGAAGTGAGACCAGAGCCTTCTCTCTGCCTTTCTCTCTCTCTCTGTCTCTCTCGTTTATGTGAGGGCACAATGAGAAGGGGGCTGTTGGCAAGGGAGCAAGAGAGCGCTAACCAGGAAGTAAATAAATTGGCACATTGGTCTTGGAATTCCCAGCCTCCAGAACTGTGAGAAATAAACATCGGTTGTTTAAGCCACCTAGTCTGTGATATTTTGTTATAGCAGTCCAAGCTAACCAAGAGAGTGGTGATGTTAATGAATGTGATTTTTTTTTTAAAGTTGGGGTTATTTAGGATGTTGCAAGACGATCAAGTGGCAGAGGGCATGAAGATGACATGAGGGAGCTGGCATTCAAGGATAGGGTCCTGTTGGAAGGTAGTGGCCAGATCTGAAGGGTTTTTTTTTTGTTGTTGTTTTTTGCTGAGGAAGATTGGCCCTGAGCTAACATCTGTTGCCAATCTTCCTCTTTTTGCTTGAGGAAGATTTGCCCTGAGCTAAGATCTGTGCCAGTCTTCCTCTATTTTGTATGGGGGTAGTCACCACAGCATAGCAGCCAATGAGTGGTGTAGGTCCGCACCTGGGAACTGAACCTGTGTTGTGAAGTGGAGTGTGTGGAACTTAACCACTGGGCCACAGGGCCAGCCCCTGAATGTGACTTTTTGATAAGTGCAATTAAAATAATTTAAAATTTGGAAGATCCATATTAATCATCTGAAACAGCTATTAAAACACGCCACTCTTTTCCAAACACACGTCTATGTAAGGCCAGATGTCCCTTATATATTTTAACTAAAGGAACATATCATAACAGATTGAATGCGTAATCATATATAAGAATCCAGCTATCCTCAATTAAGCCAGATATTAAAGAGATATGCAAAAACTAAAATAATAACACTCTTTTCACTTTTTTATTTTGCTTTGGAAAATATAATTATTTTTCACAAAATGTTATTTATATTAACATACAATGTATTCATCACTTTTACTTTAAAAGATTTACTAAAATCTCTAAAATACTTCTCAGTTTTTATTTCTTATACGGTAAATATCAATAGATGAAATTCACATAAACAAAAGCTCTTCAACATCTTCAATTTTTGAGAGTGTGTTAAAGGGTTCCAGGGCCTACAAGTTTAGGAACTGCTGATTTAGCCTGTCCTTGGGGGCTCCCCCTCTCTTTGTCCTGCCCCCACGAGCCCTTTAGAGTTATTTGGGTGATACCTCACAATGACTATTGCTGCCGGGGCCTGAGGAGACCACCCGAGTCCAGGACACAAATTCATGTCCAATACTCTACCCAGCATGAGGTCTGAGGTTTTGCTGTGGTACTGATCTCTTGGAATCTTCACTCTACTGAAACCACAACAGGACATCCCTCTTGCCCTCAGGGGGTTACATGGTCCTCTGCTGGCAACTATGCTGTGGATACCCTGCATCTCAGGTGGACCTTTGTGAAAACAACTTCCCAGGCTTCTGCCTGAAGTATTCTCCTAAAGCCTCAGTGAGGAGCACATGCAACTGAATATGGGGCAGTTCAGGTTTTCTATACTCTTTTCTTCTCTGGTGCTGATGACAAAACCCAAAACAACCAAATATAATACAACAAATCTTCATGCCAAACAAATGCCCTGGCTCCTCCCTCCAGTTGACCAGACAATCCCAGGCTTGTCTAAATGGCCGCTGAAGTTCAAACTGGCTGCTTTGCTATTGTAACCTACTTTTCCTCCCCAGATCCCCACAGTACCTAGTTGTATATTTTAGTTGTGGGTTATTCTAGTTGCGGCATGTGGGACGCCACCTCAACATGGCCTAATGAGTGGTGCCATGTCCGTGCCCAGGATCCGAACCAGCGAAACCCTGGGCCGCCGAAGCGGAGCGCGCCAACTTAACCACTGGGCCACGGGGCGGGCCCTATAGCCTTTTACTGAATGAATGCTAAGGTGCCGACAGAAAACAAACTTTACTTTTCCTGCCACTAACCTTTCCAACTTGGGCTGTGGGATGGTTTACTCCGTGCCCCTGGATGAACTCTCGGGTTTGCCTCAGATTTTTATTCAACTACACTTAGATAATAGAGAGCTCAAATCAAACTCCAGAGAACAGTCTCACTTCAGTTGTTAAAATGTCCAAACTAGAGTAATAATCAAATTCAAAGATTGAAAATTAGTGCTTCTGTCTGCTTGGCTCCAGCGTGAAAGTGCTGGTCATTCCCGATTCGTATGTCTCTTTCTCAACCTCTGACTGTCTTTCTCTTCGCTATTGGCTCAAAGTAACAGTATCAGACTGTCTCTCAACCTTCTGTTTTGCCCATGTAAATCAAATCTTAATCAAGTTGATCTTTATTTTTTTTAAAGATTGGCACCTGAGCTAACATCTGTTGCCAATATTTTTCTTTTCTTCTTTTCCCCAAAGCCCCCCAGTACATAGTTGTATATTGTAGTTTTCGTGCTTCTGGTAGTGCTATGTGGGATGCCACCTCAGCATGACCTGATAAGTGGTGCCATGTCTGCACCCAGGACCCAAACTGGCGAAACCCTGGGCCGCCAAAGCGCAGAGCGTGAACTTCACCACTTGGCCACGGGGCCGGCCCCCAAGGTTGATCTTTTGTCAGTGGCAGAACTTTACAGATTGTTAATCTGTGAAGATACTTCTCTAAGTTTGGTAGGTAGGTTACCCTCGTGGTAGGTTCTCAATGAAGTCAGCGCCCCCTTCCCCATCTCCTTTCTCCATGATTCTCCTCACTTTCCACCATCCAGCAATTGAAAGGTATTGTTTAGCGCCACAGCTCTCCAGGATCCTGCTCCAGCGTGGTGGCAGTTGTTCAATATTTTGAACATCACCACTGAATCAACCCACATCTGCAAACTTCCAGAGATGGGGTCAAGCTCTTTGGTGGTCCCTCGAAGCCCTTCTTGGTTGGTGCCCTCACACGTCACCCTTCACCACAACTCTATCCAAACCGATGTCCTCGATCTCCTCTATAGGTTTTGCAGTGCTGGCAGTGTTGGGCCGCACACTGTCGAGTATCCATGGATGATCCAGCAGCTTGCTTTTAAAGGAGGAATACTTGGTAGCTACTTTTTATTCTAGACTTTTGGGGTTTGTCTGAATCAGTAAATATCTCATTTTTTCATACTTAGACACATTCTAATTTGGTTTGAGCGCAAATCCTTCAAGAAAATTTGTATCATTACTAACTGTATTTCTGATTGGAAGTTAATATTAGCTGCTTATATTATATAAGACTAGTATGAATTATAGGAGGGGGTTTTTAAGGGGTTGGGAAATTATCACATGACTAAGGAACAATTTGGCAATAATTTAGAAATCATTTTGAAGTCTACATAAATGTTTATTTCCATGACTAATTATACATATAATTACATATATATTACTATATGTAATATGTCAATTACATGTATGTATATATATATGTTTGTGTACACATAAAACTTTTGACACTATTCTTGGATCATTAAAATACATAGAGAAGTGACTGTTTATATCATCTAGAACAGGAAACATCAACGAGAAGAATCTGTGTGTTGAGGAAATAGAAAGACCACTTACGGGAAAATTAACTGAAGGAAGAAATAGTGGAAATAAAATAAACTCCATACTTCAGTTTTTCAAATGTTCAAAAAATGTTCTATTTATTAGGTTTAAAATGGAATTATTTTTACTCATCAATATTCTCCCAATTGAAAACTTTCTTCCCTCTGCCTCCTTTTATTCCATCTCTATTTCCATCATCGTCTCACTGAAGTCATTCAACATCATGCAATAATTTATATTCACTCATTTAGAGTAAAAGCCTTATCATACCAAGCAGGAGAAGAAAAATGAGTTGTCTTATGCTTATGAGAGTGCCAAATGCCTGATCAGCATAAAGAGAGGAGCAGAGAAGGAACTAATTGTTGCCTTAATGCATTTTGAGACATTAGTAGGTCAAGGATTAAGACAGGGAGATAATTCAGAACAGAGAACCTAGTAAGGTTGCTAATGGATTTCAAAGGACCACAAGAGGAATGTGACGTGTTTTGAAAATATTGATGAGTTTTTCCTGAGGGTCCTTGCAAGTCTGTGGCACTGTCTTCCATGATCTAGTGCCTCTCCCTAATAACAGAAGAATCCCACATTGCTAATGCAGTCAATGTTGCTTGCTGAATGTCCCACAGATTTTCACTGATCAACGCAATGGAGAACTGCCTTTAAACACAGCTACTCATAAATTTGATTATTTTAGATATGGATACTTTTATGTCTCTCATATCAATGGTAACTTTGGAAGTGCTCTGAGTATGAAACTAATAGATTAGAAATCAAGAAATGGTGGCAGGTTTATACAAATATATCAGGGATATATCACAAGACAGCCATTCAAAAGGACTCAAATTCTATGTTTTCCCTCCATTTGTGTATACAGACAACCCTAGAGTAGCAATGGTGGAGGTGGAGAAATAGTTAAAGAGAACTCATAACTCGTCCTTAAAAGAGGTTATTGCTATTTAATTAGAAGACTAGAAATGAAGTTAAACAGCTTATTACATGTATTTTTTAATGCCAGAATTACAAATTACCTCAATTATGCATATATTTTGCAGTTGATAATTTTGGTTCTTTGTATTTCAGAGTTCTGAGGAAATATTGGGGAAAATTGAGAATTAGGATCATGTTCAAGTGAGGCTAATTCAAAACAGAAACCAAGCCTTATGAAAATATTATAGACGTTTATAAGGGCAATATGTATTTTAGAAACAAAGTACATATTTAATCATGCATCTATTATGAGCTTTCTAATTTGACCCCCTGACTATCAGAACACCAGGCATCCGAAGTGGAGCGCCGCGGACTTTTACCTACTAGGCCATAGGGGCTGGCTCTGCTCTTAGACTTATTATCAGGGAGGTAAGTCACACCAAAATCCACATCCTTCTGATGGTTCCAGAGTTCACATCCCCAGTCATTATGATGCACCTCCAGTTCATATTCTCATGCTTTCTTCATCCTGCTATTTAATTTATCTCCCTAGTTACTTACTTTATGTCTGTCTTTTCTCATACTTCTTTCCCTTCTTAGGACTGATTTTTTTAATAGACTCTGCTATTCCTTTCCAGCCTGCTTTCTAATACCTAAATTCAGATATGAAATATATTCCCTCCATTCCTGACTACTACTACCTCAGATACTCCTTTCATCTTTACAATTTAACTGAGATTTTTCTGTCCCCATTTAAACCCTTCTCCTCCATGACTCCCCTGCCCAGTAGAATCCAATCTAGGAAATGCTGGCTTACAGGAATTGTTGACCTCATTCTTTCTCAACTTTCTTGTGATTTACTAGAGAGCATTTACGAGGGGGGGTGACAAAAACATATAAAGAACATCATGCTAAAAAACTTTGCATAACAGTGTGCACGCACATCATTGGTTCAAAAGTTGGTATAAAGCTAAACATAGACTTACCTTATCCCTCATCATTTGTGTTTCTGAGTATTTACCCAATTGACTTGAAAATTTCTTCCTATACAAAAGCTTGCACACCTGCACGTGAATGGTCATGGGAGTTCTGTTCATACTCATCAAAAACTGGAAGTAGTCATCATATCTGTCAAAAGGTGAATGAAGAAATTAACTGTGGTACATCCATACAATGGAACACTATGCATCAATAGAAAGAAATGCACTATCATGCCATTGAAGACATGGATGAATCTTCAATGAATATTGCTAAGTGAAAGAAGCCAATCTTAGAACGCTATGTACTTTATGATTCCATTTATGTGAGGTTCTGAAAAAGAAAACGCTATAGAAACAGAAGCCAAATCAGTGGTTGCCAGGGAAGCACATCTTCCCTCAGTCAAATCTTAACATGACTGCAGACTTGTGAGTAACCACGGGCCGGAGGACCCAGATAAGCTGAACCAGGGTGCCTGACCCACGGAAACTGTGAGGTAACTAATGTTTGTTTTAAGCTGCTAAATTTAGAAGTCAATACATGTTAACTCTGTAAATAAGACAGTTTTGAAACTAAATGCAAAAAAATGCTATGCCTTCTACCTTTTCAGAACAATAAGACTTTTGAGTATGTACTATATTTCAAAGAAAATTCCTTAACATGAGTCGATTGCATTCTCTTGTCATTTTCTCCCCAATAAGTGCTGACTCTGCAATCATTACTAGGAACAAAGAAAAAAAAGTGCCTTTAAACATGAAATAGGACAAAATAAATGTTTGGTCCTGCCTTTTGATTCCTCCTAAATGTGTCTACATTTTTAATTTTACAAGAGGAGCAGGCTTCTTTCACGTGTTTTATGCTAATGGAATGGAAAAGAGGAAAGGATGGTTCTAGATAAAGAAATAAAAGACTGTTATTTAGACTTAGAGGAGGAAATAAAAATCAAATGGAATCCAAGATAGTTTAAAATGTCAAACTAATTTATCTGGTTCCTCATTCATATCATGTTTGAACTGCTCCCTCCACTGAGCTCTCTTTTCTATACAAATGTGGCCCATTTCCTATACAGATATTTTCCTTTGCTAATGTTCCCCATATGCACAGATCAATCTTCACACCTTCTCACATTCATTTTGCCTCTTTTGGCATGAATTCTGTTGGCCTGCCATATGTAACCATCTCTGCAACATTTCTAAACCTCATTTAAAGTTTGAAAAATATCCTTCCTTGCACTTTGCATTTCTTTGGAACTTGGCATAAGTTTTCTCCATCAAAATCTGACTGATCATTTGTTTTTTAGCTAGTTAATTTTGAAGAAGTATTTCCTCTTACTTTTGTTATGTTTGGCCCAACTCGGAGATCAGAGAACACAGAAGTGTAGCAATGTGTCAGAGAAATCTCTTTGTAGTACCGTCAGGGCGATCCTAATAGACAGGTGGTGTCTTCGTGGGACAGCTGGAGTAGATTAGAAAGTTCTCGTCTAAGCTTTTCGCTGATTTTTTGTGTGTGAACCTCCCTTGGCTCAAAAAAGATCCTACAGCAAGTGACCATTTACTATCATAGCAATGAAGGTTTGTCACATACGAGATCTGATTTAATTTGTCATTCATAGAATGGTCCTTGCCCCAAAACTAAAATTTTGTATCCTAATTTATCTACTGGCTCTATGGACACAAGCAAATTATTCTATCATAATTTATATCACCCACCATAACATGGACTAGGACAAATGCTTATGTCCTCACTCCAGGTTGAATCTTCTTTCTCCCCCTCTATACCTCCTCCATTTTCTAAAATCTGGGTCAAATATCACTTCCTTCACAAATCCCTCAAGATTACACCCACAATGATCTCAACTTTTCTAATCTTTCAAAGCATTAATTGTCTTTCTCCTTTTAGCTCTTAATTATAGACTCTCACATAGGCTGGAATATTCCTCCATCTTTTCTTTGCCTGACAAACACATACTTGTTATTGAGGCCTTACAGTAAGCATGGTCTCCTCCTTGAAGTCACCCCCGACCTCTCCCAAGGAAGAAAATACCCTCTTGACACTGCACCAAGGCATCATGTGTTTGAGAACAGAGCACGGATCCCTCTGTTTGATAACATTTTTACCTTCTCTACCTCCTCATTGCAGAGTGAGCTCCTTTCTGGTAGGCAGTTAATCATGTCCAACTCTGCCTCACCAACACCTAGCCTTAGGTCTGGAAAACTAAAGCAGCTCAATACATATGTGATAAAAAAAATAGATGAGTGAACACAAAAATTAAATCGATGAACAGGTAAAGGAATGAATTATTACATTGTTATGTATCCCAAATAATTACCGATGCATATAAATTAATTCATTACATGTATCAATTAATCAACTAATTATATGCATGAATTAATCAATCATTAGGTTTATCAATTTAGGACCATCAAATCAATTAATAGTATGCATGAATTAAAGATTTTGTGCACATTTATTTTTTGCTAAATAAATGGGAAAATTGAATGCATAAGAGATATGTATATGAACTCTCCTACTTAACTGAGGAAAGAGATTTTGTTTTATTCACTTGTATAGACTGAATATTTGTGTCCCCCCAAAGTTTATATGTTGAAGTCTAATCCCCAATAAGATGGTATTTGGAGGTGGGGACTTTGGGAGGTGAATAGGTGATGAGGGCAGAGCCCTCATGGATGAGATTATTCCCTTTATAACAGAGACCCCAAAGAGCTTCCTTGCTCCTTCCACCAAGTGAGGGCACAGTGAGAAATCAGCTATGAACCCAGAAGTGGGCTCTCTCCAGATAACTGAATCTTCTGTCGCCTTAATCTTGGACTTCCCAGTCTGCAGACTTTTACTGTTTACTTTTTATTATAGTAGCCCAAACAAAGACATTTACGCTTTGCATATTTTTAACAAAAAGATTCTTATTAGAAATAAATAAATATTTTTATTATTATTAGAATTTTATTATAAATAAATAAATAAATTTTAAGGAAGTTAGGAAAATAGAGAAGAAAATAAGGAAGAAGTTACTGGGAGGAAAAATATGGATAAACGTAGCATTTTAACCATAGCACCTAATATATTTTGTTTACATGTTTTCCATTTGGTTATTTTCATGTTTTACCATTTTGTGTGCCATTAGAATGGATGTATAATACTCAATATAATAGGCTGTCATAACTTAACTTTTTGAAATCCAGCAGCCAAAGACCATGAGAACACATCTGAGTGAAACTAAGTAAGGTTATTTAGCTTGCTGTAGCCAGGGGCGAGTCCTCTCCAAAGGACCTGTGGGGGTCTCAGTAGGAAGACTTCGGAGATATATTGAAGGATGGGGCTTGTGCCGGGTGATTCCAAGTAGGGTTTAAAGAGGAGGGGGCCATTTCTGAATTGGATGCTGTCAGAACTCAGGGACAATCCAGGGATTGGCTATCATGGCAATTATTCTTTAGGAGGTTACAAGATTAAAGCCATGCTGGTTGTCACCGGTAAATAAGCAGTAGTCACTGGGGTAATACAAAGGAGGGGCTGTTTAGTTGTTTTGTGGTTGCGACTGTCCTTGCCTCCATCTTGTTTCAGAGCTGGTCACAGCCACGCCTCCCAAATGAGTGTTGATGTTTTATGTGTGCTGTCCGTCACAGCCCGCTCTGCCTGCCTGCTGCCAAGGCTGATACTTTCTGAAATGATTCACTTATTGTTGGACATTCAGTTTCTCTACTTTTTCATTTCTGTGATGTACTATGCTGAGCATCGTTATAAATAGGCTTAAAATAAAATTAAAAAAAGGATCCCAAAGATGGCTATTAGTATCCATTGGTGGACATTTTCTCTTTGATCTCTTCTATTGCCATTACTTTCCTGTGAAATTGCCCTATACCAGTTTGAACCATCAACAGTAATATCTGATACTATATCGCCATCGTTATTGTGAATTGCATATTTTAAAAACTGATTATTAATAGGCAAAAATGAAATACAATTTTAACTTTTTTGAACTTCTATAATTATTTGTGAAGTTGAACTTTTTTTCTTAATGACTTTCTGGTTTGCATTTGCTCTTTTTGAAGTATCTGTTCGAGCTCTTTGTCAATTAGTTAGTTGAAGCCCTATGTATCTTATTGAATCTCTGTTAGCTCTTTAAGTAATAAGCTGAAAATAATTTTTATAGTCTAGTCTAAAAATAATTTTTAGCGTATTAAAAATATATAGTCTAGTCAACTTTCTTTTTTTGTACTTTTTAGTATTTTCACACATCCTTCCAAATTTGATCCTACTATGTTAATTTTAACTATAATTTAATATTAATTTTAATTCTTCAATCTATCTGAAATTGTTTTGGAGAATGGTGAAAAATGCATCCCTAAAATAGTAGTATGGTAGACATTAATATCTTCTCAATTTTTCATCATGCATTATGTTCATTTTCCTACACAGAGTAGCATCTTTGGACAAATTTGCATATAGTTGTTGAGACTAAAACTGAATATTTGATACATTTAGAAAAGGTGTTTTAGGAGACAAAATAAATAACTTCTTGAGGGCAAAAAATTTCAACTATTGGTAGAAATCACAATAGATATTGTAATGGAATGAATGAATGAATCGGAAAAGAAGAGCAATTATTACTATCACACAGGATGCTAAGGCAACATTTTTGAGCTGCATGCTTCTTTATAAAATTAGTTCATTTAAATTTTCAAAACAAGATAACTATGTTTTACATTAAGCTACTAAATTTGTAGTTATTTGTTTTGCAGAAATAGAAAATGTAATGGTTTTTTATTTTCCAAAATATTTTTGGTTGGAACTCCACTTGAAAAATAAAGGCGGCCTCCTCAAAGGACGACAAGCTTCCACGATGTATGTATCTGAATTTTTGTTTTATGTAATCTTGATTTTAAGTTAGCATGATAAAATTCTAGATACCAAGTATATTCTTGTAAACTCCTATTGGATGACATAATCCATGGGTAAACGAGACTTTCAAAATGTTACTATTTCAGCTCTACATCTTTCTCAAAATCGACTTATAAAATTAACTAAATATAAGCAAAAGACACTCCTAAAATGACTTAGAATATATTCTTGTTTATTAGTTATTTTGTACTGACTTTTATTTCTGATTGTAGCTTTCAGGTACTAACGGAAATGTACACAATAGTAAACTACATATTTAAAATTATTGTTTAAGTTTTATTTTAATATGTTAATAATTGTTTTAAGTATTGAAACAGTAAATATTATTTTAAATATTTAAGCCTAATGTCTTTGAATATACATACCAACGTACATGGATATTTTATACATATAAATGTTATTTTATACATATAAATGTGATTTGGTACTTTAAGCACATATATGTATATATATTTTATATTTTTACATACATTCAAAATATATGTATATTTAAAATCTATGATACCCTCAAAAACATAAACAATTGCTTTTCCTCTGATTTTGAAGGCTAACCCCCACCAGAATCCCTAGCTCTGAATATGACACACTCACTATATTCACTTACGACAATGTTGTCCATCAATCTTGTCCTGCAGCCAGCAACTGCAGCCATGATGTTGTCCAGCACTTTCCCTGTAATTATTTTTCAAGTCATTTCGAGAGTACTTCATAAAACATTTTTAATGTTCTATGTGGAAACAGATAATTCCTTTTTCAAGGGCTTTTAAGAAATGTAGCTTTATTTTAGGTTGTAGTTAATTTTGTATTGTTACTTTTACCTGAGGCATAACATATAATGTTTTTGGTTCTTAAGACAAGGTTTCATGGTTGCCTTCTAGGAAAAACAATTGCGCTACAACAGGGAAGTCTTTTTTTTTTTTTTTTTGCATGGGGAGGGGAAAAAAAGCAACCTTACCATTCCCTCTCCCATATGCTTCAACTTTCATGTCTGTTTTGCCATCTATTCCATTAACACTATGATTAATGAAAGCTCTCCAGAATTTCAAATACCTTGAAAAGTAGCCAACGCCTGCACTTTGGAAGCTACACTGAAAATAAATAACAATAAAAACAGGGTGATCCAGGCTTTTGAAGTCTTTAAAGACATCAGCCCTGTGATCTTTGTACCACTGCTGTGGAAAAGAGGACAACATTTCACATTTCTGGCATTACTAATGACAGCACGGCAACTGAAAGAAAGCATGAATTTCTGGGAGTAGCATTAGGATACAGGATTCCTGCTGAGCTCACCAGTTCCTTGCTCTGCACAGCTGCCTTCTCAGCTGGGGATTTTAAACCAGCACTGTGAGAAAGACAGAAATGACCATGATGCATTTTCCTCACTATGAGAAAAAGGTAATGTTCAATTAACGCTTCAGCCTACGGCTTTCCAACTGACTTATTTCTGTCTTTTGTTTGTGTGTTTTGCTTTGGGTGTGTTTTGTTCCTTTTCATTTTATGGAATAAAATGCTTAAACTAAAAATATCTTTATGCTTGCAGTTATGCGAGAAAGAAACTGAACTTCTTTGGCTTTGCTGAAATCAATAAGAGTTGGAAGAATTACAGTGCTTTTAAAAAATGTGTACATGCATACCTATAAGATATTAACATGGGATTATGCTCACCTAGCTAAGCTTGCACGGAACCGTAAAAATATTATGACTGGAAGAGTAGAGCTTGTTTTAAAAGTATTTCAGTAAATGCAACATCTGACGTTGAGAACGCATATGTTTACTTTACCTGCTGTTCTGTTGTAGAATTGTGTATAAATGGTATAATGATGAGCTCTACTTTAAGGCTGGTTTAGGTACTAATAAAAAAAAAGTTAAATGCAACAAAGCAATGTTTTTAATTTTCCAGCCATAAAGAAATATATTATCTTCATTTACACTTGTTCCAAATTGTACTTGGAATTGCGTAGATACAAATTAATAACATGATTTTACAGAATCCTGTTCTTTGTAGGGTTATTCAGTTCTGTTTTCTTAGAGAAAAGCCCACTAGGGCTCTTAGTTGTACCCTTTTTTTTTTCCTCTTTGAGGATAATTTATTTTACAAGCCCAGAATGATATAAGAAAAAAGAGCTATGCTAAATGTGTACATGTTCATACATGAGTGAGTATAAGCTTAACTCTGACTTGGGTCTTATGAATTTCCTCTCAAATTTTCATTAGCCTTCTGGTTGGAAAGAGGAATGATGTTGAACTTGGATAATATTCTTAAGAATGAAGTTCAGGAGTTGAATGTTCATTGGAAACACGTCAGTGTGGTTTTATTTTAAGGTTTGAACCAAAACTGTGATCACCACCACTTTGGTAGTCACTCCATATAAAATCAGGTCAGCAATTCATTTTACAAACATTTACTATGCGCCAGGCACTGGGCTTAGCAACAGAAACAGAAAGATAAGCATGTGGTTCTTTTTTTTTTGTAGTCTAAATCTTTTGATCAATGAGCTGTTTTATGAAGGGTCTGATGTTTAACTCTATTGCTGTACAACTCGTGTTGGAGGAGAGTTTTGCAGAATTTATTGAATTTCACCTCCAGGTAGACTATTATTTGCCTGGTAGGCAATTGGTCTACAAGGGATTCATTTTTACGTCATCAGGCAACAACTATGTGTTGAAGGACTATATTGTACCAGGCACTGTTGTAAACACTTGAGATGTAGCAGCAGACAAGCCCAACGGAGACTACCCTGGAGTTGATATTCTAAAAGGGGATTAAGGACAGAGAGATACCATGAACTTTCACACTTGTGTTTAGAAGGATAAAGGGACAAGGGTGACCTAGAAGTTGAACCTGCTTACTTGATCCTATAGCAATTCATCCAGCACACCTGATTTTCATATTGGGTGATACTGACCCAAAGGAAAAGAAAGAGCTTCTATAAATATTTGTAAGTACTTTCAGAATACTTGGAAGTGACTTTAAAGTCAAACGATAAATAGTTTGTAATAATATTGTTCTTCCAAATTCTGTGTTAAGAAGAGTGAGAGAAAGTTATTTTACATTATCCACACAGTTTAGCGATTTTAAATTTTGGATACATATAAGTGATTTTCTTAGCAATAGTTTCTCTGATGCTTTCCCTTGACCTACCAACTGGCCAAACACTGGGTTCTTAATGTCCACTGAAACTGCTCTACTCTCTCTGTTAGCCTGCTTTGATTACTAGTGACAGTGCTCACTGGACACGCTCCTGGGATTTCACCATGGAAGGCATTTGGAAAACGTGCATATGCAGCTTCATATCCCCTCTATTTCTCATTTTGAATACTTCACTTTACTATTTCAAGATTTCAGTAAAATACGTTTTTCCTATTTTCTTTTTTGATCTCTTTCCTGATTACTTTCTCTGTTTCTTCCTGATTTCTTTCTTCCTCTATCTGTCTATCCATCTATCTATCTATCATCTATCAATCTATCTAGCTAGCTACCTATCCATCAACAAATAAGCATATAATCTTTTTAGCTCATCTCCAGGTATTTCAAATCCATTTCTCCATTGTCATGTTTGTTATAACAGTTGAAAAAACTAAGTTCCCAGGCTCCCTTGCAGTGACAGTGGCCATATTATTTAGTTGTGGATGCTGAGACATGAGCATAAATTTTTTAAGAGCTCTATGAAAAATATTGTTTACCTGCTATAAGAGAAAGATATGGCTGGCATGGCTTCTTCTCCCTTTCTTCATGAAGGCAGACCGGGATGCTGAAAGCTGCTGCATCCATTTTGTGACCAAGAGGAGGCAAATATGAGGATATCCCAAGACAATTTCAGAAATTCCAGCCTTAACCTGCTGAAACCACTGACCCAATGCCAGTAGCCTCCCTCAAGACTCTTTGCTATGTCAGAAAAATAAACTAATATTTATTTAGCCACTGTAAATGGTGTTTTCTCTTGCTTTTAGTTGGAAGCATTCGTAGCTGATGCTCCATGTATAAATAATTGATTAGAGATTGTTGAAAGTTGAGCATCATGTTTCAAAATAAAACACTTAACAATAAAGGTAAAATGCAGCTCTTGCCTTTAAGGACTTTATAGTGAACATTTTATATAGTAAACAAGTAAGAATCAAAAGATTTTCTGATACTTGTCCAAGGTCTGAGACCAATTTGCATGGGTGTATTTCTTATTGTTTCTTGGTGCTCATTTCCTCCTATGTAAAATAACAGATGACATTATTTCTAAGGTCCATTGCAGATCTAAAGTTCTGAGTTTATTGGAATAAAATGGATTGTAAATATATGGATTTATAACCACCACCTGTCAAGTGATATTTTAAAATTTGTATTCCATGGATACTTTGGATATGAAATAAATCATTGTGCTTTTACTGTTCATGTTTAGAATTCTGTGCATTCTACATTGAAAAAGCTGGGCTTTGAGTCTAAGCCTTTTGATGTGCCATTGTATACTCTAAAAATCTAATTTATTTAGTTATTTACCTACTGAAATTGGCATAAAAATGATATCAGGAAGTGTCCTTTAGGAAGAATTTTCCCCAGCACAACTCTATACAACCTCATTATCCATCCCTGTTTTGTGAGTACAAAATCCAGGCAAAACAGTATGAAGGTATGTCTGACATACTAGGTATTCCAGCCTTTTTGTGCTATCACTGTGTAATTGTATGAAATTGGCATAAAGAAGTTTCATCGATAGCAAGAAAAATGTTCTCAAATTGCTTTCGGGAGGCATAAAGCATAACAAATAAAATGTTGCTCTACCATTTAACAATGTCTGAGCAAATGTGAATTAAAGAGGAATTGATCATAAAGAACATTAATTTCAAGGCCTATTTTATTTTCCCATCTCATCTGGCAATAATATGGGGTTATGTGAGCTTATCAAATGCCATGTGCTCTAACCAAGACTTTTTTGGCCATAATAGGTTGGTGCTTAACTCTGACTTGTAATTTGGTTGATTTTGGAAACTGAAATGTGCAAAGAAGCCATTACTCAAAATAAAACATGGATAAAACAGAGACCATGCAGAAAGGAGAGAATTGATAGCAAGCAAAGAGCTTTAACACAGGAAAGAAAGAAAGGAAAGATGGAAGGAAGGAGGGAGGGAGTGAGCGAAAAAAGGAAGGAAGGAAGAAAGAAAAAGATATGTGTGTATTTGCGTGTATGTGTGTGTGTATGCATAGGCAGGCATGTGGGATAATTAGGGAAGGAGAAAGAAAACCCACCAATATAGAGGTTGTGTCCTTTTCATGAGATGAGGAAACTATTGCCACATAATTATCACCACCTCTTGTTTTCCAGAGTAATGTGAAGCCCATGAACTGGAGAGCCAATTTGATACTTAAAAATGAAGGGTCTTGCTTTTTTTTTTTTTTAAACAAAATAACATCTCTGAGTGGTAGTGGAGCATAAAACAAACAGAGATGACTTTTTTCTACATGCTGGAAGCAGTCATCCCTGTTGCCAAGGAAACACCCTCAGGCGGCAAGGGTCACCTCAGGAAACAATTGGAAGACTTCAAAAACAGATCAATTGAGAAACGCCAAGACCTGAACTCCCCAGCTAATGCTGTCTCCTATTTTAAATGTCATTTTCAACAAACATTTGCTCATGTGATTACTATGTACTGGGAAGTAGGAAGGCAAATTGAATGTGTAATGTCTAGTCCAGTATTTTCAAGCTCTGCTCTTCGAAGCCTGTGGTTTTCAGTAGAGATGCTTTGAAGAGGGAATGAGCAGGACCAGCAGCCTGGATGATGGACTGACATTTAGGTTTAAAGAGAGAAGCTGCATGTGACTTGATTTGAAGAAAATATTCTACTCATTTAAAAAATTACGGGTTCTTTACGTATACAAGGGCACTTGATTATACTTTGTTCTAAATTAGTGAGATTCTGTTTAAATTTCTGAAAATCTTTGGTCATATGTTAGGTTGTGCAGATTTTGTGTCAATAACTAATTCATTCTTTTACCAAATATTTATGATTTTATACTATGAGCCAGGTACTACTCTGGAGATGAGAAGCAAATAGAACACAGTTCCTAAATGTAAGGTCTGGGGGTACTCAATCTGATGAAAAAGGTAGATACAGAAATAAACAATGGAATTACTTGCAGAGGGAGCAGAGCAGGATGCTTGTAATTCTTCCTGGGGAGGTAGGAAAGGCTTTTGGGGAGAGAAAATGCTTGATCTTAGCCTTGAAGAATGGATAAACATTAAGCAGGAATTCTAGCAGTGGAAGGACATTCTAAGACAGAGACAATAGCAAATGCAAAGTGCAGAATATGAAAAGCAGATTTCATTGGCATTCTGTTGATATAGGTCAGAGTGCCTTTGGAGATGAGTTTGGAAAAGGAAAGTAGGTCTGGATCAATAACATCCTTATATAGTATGAAAGAGTTTATACCCTACTGTTAGTTTTCCAGATTTTTCCTTTATAACTTTAGATACAGCTAATGGGATTATTTAATGCTATAATAAATAGAGCTTTAACTAGCTTGGTATTATTCTCCTCATTTCCCCTTTTACAACCCAGAATTCTTCACAAATACCTATGTGCTGTCAGATAGCTTAAAAAATTGGAATTTCTGCAACTGTTTATTATCTAAAGCAAGAATTGTGAAGTCTAGGGATCAAGTCTTTTCTTATTAAAACTCACAATAATATTCGATTTATTAAAATACAAATAATGGAATTTTATAATAGGGGTTGGGATGACCTCCGAGTTCAAAGTAACCAGCAGAATTAAGTTGTCAGTAGCGATCGTTTCTTCAAATCACATACCTTTCTTTTTGTCAGAAAATTCAAAAGTGACAAATGCAGACAGCTCTGGTGACTACTAATGTGTTACATTCTACGCTGAAATGCACCTTGTTAACTCTTCCTTTATGAGGGACAAGAATAAAACTTTGTATATAAGAAAATGTGGAGGTTCGTATGTTCAGAGCTAAAGCTTTTTGGCATCATTTAGGTTAGCCACCTGTTCCAGCCTGCATTTGCTGAATAAATTAGATGCTCTGGGGAGAGTGTATGCAGCTGATTGGTCTGCCTTGTTACCAAGGCAACCATTTTTCTCTCTGCTGTATGACTCTGAAAGGGTTCATAACCCATTAGTGCTCCTCTGGGCAAGAACATGAGAAAATTTCTTTCCTTCTTTTTTTAAAAATTCCTGGTCAAGATCATGGGATTAGTGGCACTTAACAGATACTCTTACCATACTGTTTATTCGGATGTATATTTTCCAAATGTTTGAGAGACTGAGGTCCGAACCTTAAAGGCACATAAATAACAGCTAACTGGAGGGATGCTAATGATAACTAATAAAGAAAATTGAAAATATTTCCAATCTCAAGTGAGTTTATCTAAGGCAATATATGTAAAACAGATTCTCTGAATTCCGTCCAAAAGACAGAGAATGAAAAGCCATTTTCCCAAATTATTCCATCTATTATTTCTATCAGGATTTTCTCACTCTGCAGAGATGATGAAACATGAAAGAACAACAATTTAGCAAAGCTTTTATCAGATACACCAAACCTTAAGTCCAGGGGCTAAGAGGTCATGTTCTGAATGCCAAAGGGCTGGGGGAATTGTGGGGAGATGGCTGACCCCACACTGTGGTAACACCATCAGAAATCAACACAGATTTTCACCCCCAAGTGACATTTAGACCTCAGCATATTACTTTTCTTCTGTTTTGTAATCCATATATGTCTTTCCTCTCCTCCTTTGTATGCTGTCCCTTTGTATTTTAAATCTTCATGCATTATAAAAAAATCAGTAAGCTTCCCAAAGAGAGAAATTTCTCCAGCACCCACATTGCACCAGGAGTCTTACATGTTATGCCATTGGTTTCATTCTTCATGTCAACTCAACCAGATAGATATCATTTATCCTGTCTTACAACTGAGTATTCTGAGACTCAGGTGGATTACGCACTTGCCCAAAGTAATGGTGTTGGTATTCATATTGAGTTCTAGCTCATTCTGAAGCCATGCTTTTTCACTATGCTACGGTGTCTCTAAAGTTCTGTAGTAATACTAACAAGATATGTCCTTTCTGAACATTGAAATATTGGGGAGAAAAAAAGCCAGATGGACTCTTAAAACATTTAAATGAAGCCTTTTGAAGGGCTTCTTGTTCTATTATTTTGGATTTTTTTTTCACAAATTGAATGCAACTTCATGCTCTGCCTAATTCACTATAGTTCTGAAGCTGTTGTACATATTAAGAGGAATGGCTTTGTCATACATGGCAATTCCTGTGGCATTTCTTTTTATTATCTTTGTATAAATACTAGAGAAGCTGATTTGAATCTTAAAGGCCTATTTTGTAATTTTCTGATTTGTTGTTGTTCTCCATTGTGGAAGAATGTATAGCCCGCTGTGCCCACAGTAAGATTGCTAAGACCTCTGTGAGAGATTAGGCTCATGTTGTGACCATGGAAAAATATTAATGCAATTAGATTTACTCTGATTTTTTATTTTCTACCAATTTTAATTCTGCATTCTGAGGTTTCAAAGCTAGAGTTGACATTTTTAGATAAACAGTTCTTTGATAGATACAGGAATATTTTAAGATATGACCACACGATGAATAGGCAGTTTTTAAAAAGTACAGTTCTCAGGGTCCAATAAAGCGGTGCAAATATTTCACTTGGTGTGAAGGCAAAAGAACCCTTCTTGGTTGAGTATATTGGGATTGATCCTTGCTATGATAAAAGATTAACAAACACTTCACTAGATATTATAAATATGCAGGAAGAGCACACAGATATTATTCTTCCAGAATATGGGAATTTGGCAAAAGAAGAAAATGCGTACTTTAATCTGTTGCAATCAAGACCAATTTGCTTTTTTTCCCTCCCATTTCCAGCATCAGTTTAACGTTTGAAAGTTTCTCCAAAGAACAGGCAATTATTTACCATCTGAAAAAGAATGTTATACAAAGGCATTCTATTGACAATTTTAGAAATACCCTTAATTTAAACATATTTGCTTCTGTCATTCTCTTCCACAGTTATCTAGATTAGATTAAAATGCTACTTTTGTGCTCCAAATAGTACGCTAATGTCCTAGTTTATTCAACATGCTTTCAGCAACCATTTGTGGTCTCCCCTGTGCCAGGTACTCTGGTAAGTGCTGAACACCCAGAGATGAACATGCAGTCCCTCTCCTGCATGAGCTCAGTTTTATGGGGGACATCTACAAGACTGCCAGTGATCTCGGTAGGGTAAATGCTGTCATAGAGTCTAATGAACTTGTGGATTGAGGGACATATTAGAAAGTGTTTCCAAACAGAGAGATTCTTCCAGCACCTGCTCACTCTTCATCCTGAATCACCTTCCATGTTTTGTACTGATCACTGTCCTACTATTTGCTTTCCTGTTTTCAGCCACAACCTTTGGATGTGTCAGAGTGTTATCTTCCCAATTACCACCTTGTTTATCTTAGTTCTGGTTTTCCTCTCTGCCTGTGCTGTAGAAGTCAATTTGAACAATGACTTTCTGAGGATGATTTCGCTTTGCTATGATTGTATGGATACTTGTCTCTCTAGGATAATCCTGGCCTTTTTCTTCCGACATTGCATTTTAATTACAAACTTTTAAACTGTTGACCTATCTGTTAACTCCAAGTGAGGGTGTGTGTAGGAAATATTTCTTCCTGAGGGATCTCCCCACAGGGAGTGCTTTTACCACAGGTTCACCTAAGTCACACACTGCCCTCAATCAAACGCCACCCCTCAATAATGTCTGTCCATCTCTGCTGAGTATTTTTGCAATATGGGCAATTAAGTTTCATGATGCCAACTAGAGGCCACAACACCGACCAGGAGAGCAACTAGCTTATAATCATGAAAGTCATCAGGCACCTTCCACCAATGTTGGAAATCAACACAGTCCTAAGGTCTGGATTTATTCTGTGTTGCTCTAAATCTAAATTTTAAGCACCCCTCTTTTGAACACAAAAGAAATCATATTGAACATATTGTTCTACAACTTGCTTTGTTCCCAAATAATTTGGAGACCTTTTGGAGAGCTAAAGACAAAATGGAAATTTAGTGACAGACACTGGGCAGTCCAAATCAAATCTGCAGAAGGAGGGAAACCAAGGCTGCTCTGGGGAGGTCAGAAGCAGCAACTCAAGAGGCCATTGCCATGATGTAAATCAGTGCACACTGTCTTTTGTCTCTGGTTGTCCTTCTTCCACTTTATAAATTCCTAAGGGAGAAAATTTGGGTCTATCTTGGGTCACATGTCTCCACACTTGCTTCAGTCAACCATGGTCAGAAAGACTGGTGGAATTGACCACTGAGGAAACAATTGCGAGTGTTCCAGCCACTCCATCTTGTGTTTTGCAATTACACTTTTCCTTATTTCCTTGAAAGGACCTAGTTTTCAAATAAAAGTGGCTTGCCCGCACCAACTGTCAATTTACTACCTCAAGTCTGAACTACCAGCCAAGGTCTCTTTTCTGAACTTATTTCTTCTTTCTTGAAACTATCTGAACCACAAATTAACCTCTCCTGCTTGTGTCCTTCCTTTTCTTTTTCCCTATGGGCAATATTCTTTTGTCATGAATTTCCATAACTTCTCTGATCTTGATTTTTCTTGAAAATTGATTCTGGTTCTCTGCTTCATTATGTGATCTCAGGCTTCCCAAATAATAACTCTCTTGATACAAAATTGTCTCCATGTAGGGCACTCCTAATTAACTTTCCAGTGGCTCTGGAGCTGGTCCTTGACATGTTGAATCTTGAAAGCAGAGGGAATAAAAAAATGTATGGAGGCATGAGGAAGCATAGTGGTTTTGGGGGACATTAAGGGCACAGTATGGTGTGGATGTAAGGATAGTTGAGTCTGCAAAGGTAAGAAGAGATCATGGAGAACTTGAAGGCAATGATAATTTTATGAAGAATTTAAGTAAGAAAATAATGTGGCTAGATAAGCATATCAAGAGAAAGCTTAGCTTGGTGTCAGGCTTGGAGGCCATTTAAGGGTTATTAAAATAATCTAAAGAAATACAAAGAGTCTAAATCAATGTAGTGGTAGTGGAGGTGGAAAGTGGAGAACGAATATATGAGATGTTTAGGAGGCAGAATTTATTGGACTTTGTGGAATAGTGAGGGAGCAAGAGTTGAAGTTGACTCTGAAGGCTTTGATGTTTGGAGAGGTTGATGACATCATTCATCTAAAAGAAAATACAGAGTGATAAAGTGTGGTGGAAGTGTGTATGTGTTGGGGGGGGGTGGTTAATACATTTACTTTGGCTTAGGAGTCTGTGGGTCATTTAATCAGAAATGTCCAAGGAGCAGATGTGTATGTGGGACAGGAGCTCAGGAAACAGATCTGGGTTTGGGTCCTAAAGTTGGTGGACAAAGCTAATGAAGGGTAGATGAGACTGAGTATGAAATAGGTTACTCAGGAACAGTAAAAATAAGTAAAATAAAAAGAGGGAAAGAAGAAAACTCCAGGAAATAATTATTTTCACAAGATGAGGACAAGAGAGAAACCAGCAAAGAGTTTAGAAAGAAATTCACAGAGACTGGAGTTTACTTTTAACTATGCAGGAGAGAGTGGTGAATTGATAGTTAAGGAAAAAAAGTCTCTTGGGGAGGAGGGTGCAATTAACAGTACTAAAAGTTATAGAGAGCAAGTAGAGTAGGGTATAATTTATGTAGACCCAAGTGATTACTAAACAGTTCCTCTGAGTCCTTCACTCTTGGAAAGTGCTTAAAAACTTAGCTTCTCCCCCAGAATGGATGTGACCCCTGGTCAAGGCAGGCAGCCTTAACTTTCCTGTGAAATTCATGATTCCATAATCTGATTGCTGGGTCCTAAGTGACATGGCTCTCAAGACTCCTAATCTTTTTCTTGTTGTTGACCTCTGACAATCACAAAGCTCTAAAGTCTGTTAAAAAAAACAGAAATCTAGTCATTGTTTTATTTTTTAATGATAAAATGCAACATTATTATTGCAAAATTTCAAAAAATATAGGAATATGAAACAAAGGAAGTAAATATAGAAACATGTAATGAAGAATGTAAAATATGCCAAGATGAACTGTCCTGCCCAATGATGTTCATTGTTAATCCTTTACTGCATATGCTTTAACATTTAAATTTATACTCCAGAGATTTTTCTGTGTATACACATTTTTAAAATAAAAAGTGGAATTTTACTCTTCATACTATTCCTTACCAGCATTTTTACTTGACTGTAAAAACTGTTATTTACATCTTTCCACGTACACAATAGTGCAAGATTTCCATCATGCTTTTTAATGGTTATCTGGGATGCTGTTGACCCTCATGTGATTTATATAACTAATTTCTTCCTGATGGGCATTGAGTTATTTCCAATTTTTAATATCATATGTAACATCAGGATGGCTACATTTCTACAAATATCTTTATACATTTGCTGATTACTTTCTTATGATACATTGTCAGAGATGGAATTTCTGGTCAAAGGTATAAACATTAACATTGCAATAGATGTTGCCAAACTCCTGCTGATGGCTTAGAAGGTTATTACTTTTTCTCCTGTACTGTTGCCAACAATGGATTTAATAATTTTTTTAAAGTGTTTGTTAGCTTGATAAGCTATGAAAGTCTCAACCGTTGCCTGGGTCTCTAGAGCTGGATGCATATCTAAGGCTCTTGTGCTGTGACTGTCCATGAATCTGACGTTATAATAATGCAGACTTCACAACTCCATCATCTCTCTGAAGGGAATTTTCTTAGTATTTGAAAAAATGTTTGGGTCTTACCGCTCTGGTTTCAATAGTAGCCACTCATTTATAGCAGCTGAATGGACCTCCTTTGTTAAGTGATATCTCCATTACTAGAACACTTTGCTAGCATCTCTTAGAGGATATGAATTTTCCTAAGATTTTATTTCCTCTTCTATCTGTGCCCCAAGTCTACTTTTCCAAGAAAATCTACTCCTCCACTTTCAAATATACCAACAATGTTTGCCTTTGTATTGGCTTTTTATCTTCAATAGGTGAATCATTCATGTTTTGCCAGAGCTGAATAGAAAATAGATTCTGCAACCTGCACAATGGGCAGAAGACCCTTCCCAAATGATGGTGGTATCAGTACACATGCATTCAAAGGCAGACTTCTTGGACAAGGCATGTGACCAGATGCTGTAGCTTAACTTCGAGCCTCCAAAGGCTAACTCACACTTTTATTTCTTTTTTATCACAATGATCAGCATTTTGTTGAGAGAACCTGTACAATACATGCAAAGTTTCTATCCCATATCCAGCTTCTAGGATAGAGACTTCTCTACCATAAAATTGAGCTGGGTAACATTGACTTGAATCACTCAGAGGCAAATTACATCACAGGAATGGTTGGGGCAATTCTAGGACTTGTACTGAGGGCTCCTGCCTCCTCATTCCACTGGGGCCGACATCTGGAAACCTCTGATTTTGCTTCTATATCTAAGGTTTTATCAGACAATACCTTTGTGATCATTACTATCAGTTTTTCACTAGAATGTGAGCTATTTAAGGTCACAAAATCTTTGTTAATGATCTTTATGTTCCCCACACTCTCAAAGGACTTATTCAGACCTGAGAGATACTGAATGAATTAACTGTTAACTATGAGAGATACTTTCAAGGAGGAAGGCAGGCATATGGAAAGTATAAAAAATTCCTAAGCTTTTTCTCGTTTTACTGCTACCAAGCTTATTCAGGCTACCTCTATTCTCTTACATCTCAAAGCTTTCCCAAACAATGAAGAAGGAAGAAATGGCTAGCCCAGGCAGCAATTCCTCAGGGTATAAACCCATGTCACATCCCAGGAATTTGCTGCTCCTCAGAATGCGTCTCAGATCTAGTGATTCAAAGGCGTCATTTTGCCCTTTCTCTTGGGATATATTGCTTTCTGTCTTGCCTTTTCTGGTTCTCTGGTCATGCTCTCACCACCCATGCTGTGATGCTTATGAATTCCTTTGTTTCAAAGTTTTAGCCTTGTCCTCTATTTGGCGGAAACCCTATTCAGGACAGTATTTGATGGAGTGCTCTTGGAAGACGGTCTGAGGATGTCATGAAAAAAGTGCTGTTTAAATTAACTGGAAAGCACACCCAGTACCTCCTTAAACACTCTGAGTTTAGAATCATTTTCAAAAGAAGAGAATCAAGATGAGCTCTAGTTTTATGGCTATGTCATTACCTTTGAACCAGGTCCATTTGAAGGGATGTATTCAAATTGGGGTCCAGGATTATGAGCAGAAAAAAAAATGAGGGCTGGGTTTATTTTTCTCTTCACACATCTGATGGTACAGCCTCCACTGGAATATTTATATTTGTAATAATTTCCTTGTCTTGAGTTAAATAACAATTGTGGATTGATATCTGTTTTCCTTCATCCTGAACTTCTAGAATTCTGGGAAAAGACTGAAGGTAGCAACTCATGAAATTTGATCCACAGGAAGGGTATTATTTAGTAAAGATGAGAGAGCCGGATAAATGGAGGGAAATATTTTTCTGGACAGGATGTAGCATTTCGAATGTATAATCTTGCCTTTGGTTCATGTCAGTGGTTCCCAAATTGTTTGCACATTAGAAACCCCTGAGTTGCTTTAATAATAATAATAGCAAATGATAAAAAAAAAAAGCCAATGTCCCATTCCAGATATTCTGATTCAATTTTGGGGTTCCTAGCTGGACACTGATATTTTGGAAACCCTTGAGTGACTCTAATATGCAGCTAGTTGAAAACCCATGGTCTATGGAGCAATACTCTACTATATTCTGATATTGTCCTTTAGTATTTCCTTAATAATTCTGTCATAGTTTTCTTGGTTGCCCACAGCATTTGTAACATTGCACCTCTTAAATATCCTTTATGTTAAAATAAGAAAACTACGCTTTTTGTAAAGAAGAAACTTTATTGTTGTTATATATTTTCTCTCAAAATGGGTTTTCAGGAGGTGGAATGACTGTCACTCAAGTATGTGCGGAATGCAGTGATTTCTTTGGCTTCTCTGGTTTTATCAGGGCTTTGTACAAGGGTCCTCAGAGACTGTGGAACCCATCACTGATCTGCTAATAAATACATACTGTCTTGTTCCATAAGATGCCAACCGAATGCTCTGCTTTCAATCAGCTAGAAACAGCTTTAATCCCTTACCGAGATGAGTTCCTTCTAACTCGGTGCTCTTCAAAGTAAATCGACTCCTGTACTCCCCGGTCACCATCTGCTTCTTGGCCACCTTTGGCCCGTGGGTCTTCAGGAAGGCCACATGATATTTCTGCTCTGTAAAAATGAGGAAGATAGATGACAGAGCCTCTCTAAGACACCCTTTTAACTTTAGGTTCAAGGAACTATAATCTAAACAGACATTTCAGTGGACCACTGAACACTATTCAGACCCAATAGCAAGAACAATAGGCTTTATCTTTTTTGTAATTTTGTTTGTAGCAGATTATTATAGCCAAACCAAATTGTTGTGAAAGTCCACGGTCTCCTAGCATGTGAACATGCATACAGTAATGCATTAAAAAATACAGAACTGATAGCCAAGGCTTGGCACTGATTGTCATAGGAGTTACACACTCTTATCAGACACAATTCCTGGTCTTAAGAAGCTTTCTATTTCTCATCAGGAAGCTAAGGCAAGTACACAGAAATATAAAGTACAAGGTCACAAGTCTGTGAGATTGGTACACACTAAATCCTAGTGTTTGGAGGCAATGTTTTCCACCAGCATGAGATGTGGAGAATACTGCACAACTGAAAAAGCGCCCCCAGCTCTTCTCCTGGCATCCACTCTTGCCCACTGCAATCACTGTAACCAGATCTTTTTAAAAATTACTTTTTTCACTTAATTGTAGATTCACACGCAGTTGTTAGAAATAATAGAGAGCGATCCCACATACCCTTTACCCTGTTTCCTCCAGTGGTAATTTTTAGTCAGAACTAAGATACTGATATTGATATAATCCACCAAGCTTATTCAGATTTTCCCAATTTTAATTGTTCTAGTGTGTGTATGTGTGTTTAGTTCCATACAATTTTATCTGTAAGTTCCTGTACCCGCCAGCACATTCAAGGTGCAGAACAGTTCCATCACCACGAGGGCCCCTCTCTGTGCTTTTTTATAAATACTCATGTCTTCCCCATTTCCCACCCCTTCTCTATCTCTAAACCCCAGCAACCATGAATCTGTTATCCATTTCTATAATTTTGTCATTTAAAGAAAGTTATGTAAATGGAATCATACAATATGTAACCTTTTGGGATTGGCTTTTTCACTTAGCATAATTTCCTTGAGATTCATCCAAGTTATTACATGAATTAATATTTCATTTCTTTTTATTGATGAATAATGTTTCATGATATTCCATGGAATGGGTGGACCGCAGTTTGTTTAACCATTCTCTCATTGAAGGCTATCTGTTCCGTTTTCAGTTTTTGGCAATTACAAATAAATCTGCCATGAATGTTCACGTACAGGTTTTTGTGTGAACCTAAATTTCCGTTTCTCCGGGGTTAAATGCCCAAGAGTGCAATTGTTGAATAGTGTGATAATTGCACAGATGATCTCTTATAAGTACACTTTGGTTGGGTCCCTCCCCTTTTTAAATTCTTTCAATGGCATTCCATTACTCTCAACATCAGAAGAGTAGGCATCAGGACCTACAAAGCCCGGGCATATGCATATCTGGAGTCTGCTGTTTGTTCTTGCTCTCCTTTTCCTTCCTCTGCCTCTCCCTTCCAGACACATGAGCTTTCTTTTATTTTCTTAAATGTGCCATGTTTAAAAAAAACTTTTTTTTATTGATATCATAATAGTTTATAACATTGTGGAATTTCAGTTGTACATTATTATTTGTCTGTTACCGCATATATGTGTCCCTTTACCCCTTATGCCCACCCCCAGCCCTCTTTCCCTCTGGTAACCACTAGTCTGATGTCTTTGTCCATGTATTTGTTTATCTTCCACATATGAGTGAAATATGTGGTGTTTGTCTTTCTCTGGCTTATCTCGCTTAACATAATACCCTTAAGTTCCATTTATGTTGTTACAAATGGGACAATTTCATCACTTTTATGGCTGACTAGTATTCTGTTGTACATATATACCACATCTTCTTTATCCATTCACCAGTCAATGAGCACTTGGGTTGCTTCCACGTCTTGGCTATTGTGAATAGTGCTGCAGTGAACATGGGGTGCATAAGTCTCTTTGAATTGTTGATTTCAAGTTCTTCAGATAAATACACCGTAGTGGAATAGCTGGATCATATGGTATTTTGATTTTTAATTTTTTGAGAAATCTCCATACTGTTTTCCATAGTGACTGCACCAGGTTGCATTACCACCAGCAGGGTATGAGGGTTCCCTTTTCTCCACATCCTCTCCAACATTTGTTATTTTTTTTCTTGGTGATTATAGCCACTCTAACAGGTATGAAGTGATATCTCAATGTTGTTTTGATTTGCATTTCCCTGATGATTAATTATGTGGAACATCTTTTCATGTATCTATTGGTCATCTGTATATCTTCTTTGGAAAAATGTCTGTTCATATCCTCTGCCCATTTTTTGATCAGGTTGGTTGTTTTTTATTTTTGAGTTGTGTGAGTTCTTCATATATTTTGGGGATTAACTCTCTGTCAGATATATGATTTGCAAATATTTTCTCCCAGTTGGTGGGTTGTGTCTTTGTTTTGTTCCTGATTTCTTTTGCCTTGAAGAAGCTCTTTAGTCTGATGAAGTCCTATTTGTTTATTTTTTCTTTTGTTTCCCTTGCCCAAGTAGGCATGGTATTTGAAAAGATCCTTCTAAGATCAATGTCAAAGAGTGTACTGGCTGTATTTTCTTCTAGGAGTTTTATGGTTTCAGGTCTTACCTTCAAGTCTTTAATTCATTTTGAGTTAATTTTTGCGTAGAGCAAAAGATAATGGTCTACTTTCATTCTATTGTATCTGGCTGTCCAGTTTTCCCAACATCATTTGTTGAAGAGACTTTCCTTTCTCCATTGTATGTTCTTGGCTCCTTTGTCAAAGCTTAGCTGTCCATAGATGTGTGGTTTTATTTCTGGGTTTTCAATTCTGTTCCATTGATCTGTGTGTCTGTTTTTGTACCCGCACCACGCTGTTTTGATTACTATAGCTTTGTAGTATATTTTAAAGTCAGGGATTGTGATGCCTCCAGCTTTGTTCTTTTTTCTCAGGATTGCTTTAGCTATTCAGGGTCTTTTGTTGCCCCATATGAATGTTAAGATTCTTTGCTCTATTTCCTTGAAGAATGTCATTGAGATTCTGATTGGATTGCATTGAATCTGTAGATTGCTATAGGTAGTATGGAGATTTTACCTAAGTTTATTCTTCCAATCCATGTACATGGAATATCATTCCATTTCTTTATGTCATCATCGATTTCTTTCAGTAATGTCTTATAGTTTTCATTGTATAGGTTTTTCACCTCCTTGGTTAAATTTATTCCTAGATATTTTATTCTTTTTGTTGCAGTTGTAAACGGCATTGTATTCTTGACTTCTCTTTGTGTTAGCTCATTATTAGAGTATAGAAATGCAATTGATTTTTGTAAGTTGATTTGTACCCTGAAACTTTGCTGTAGCTGTTGATTATTTCTAATAGTTTTCTGATGTATTCTTTAGGGATTTCTATGTATAGAATATAGAATCATGTTGTCTGCAAACAGCGAGAGTTTCACTTCTTCTTTGCTAATTTGGATACCTTTTATTTCTTTTTCTTGCCTAATTCTTTGACCAAAAGGTCCAGTAATATATTGAATAAGAGTGGTGAGAGTGGGCAAATGTACCATGTTTTTATCCTACCACAAATGCCCTTTAATAGTGGTAGAAAATCTTTAATATCAGTAGGATGCCAATGGAATGGTTAGTCTGCAACTGAACTGGAATGAATATGAATTCTTTTTCCCTATCATCTAGATCATAATCCCCATACTCTTCATATCAAACCTTGTGCTCTTGAAACTTACTATTTTTTTCCATAACAAATCTCATGGCACCTATGTTCATGGGGTGCAATCTTCCCTCACCTCCATTATTATGTGATGTCATGGGATAACATGACCTAATCATTCAACTTTCTATCAAGTCAATATGTATTGTTGACTTAATCTGAGTTACTGTTTTTTTATTTTGATGGATCAATTTTATTCCTTGGTGGTAAGAGTTAGTTTTTACACAATTTGATCATTGAGTACTATATTGACATGAACTAATTGTATTAATCTGGGGATATCTGACCATTGTTGAAATGATGGATTTTTTTTTACAACAAAACAATGTGGCTAACTCAATGGTCTTTAAAATTAGGACAAATAGAATAAAGTTTAAAATTATGAAACGAAGAGGAGATTTATTAGCTTTCAGTGTGTGGTCCCTAAATATTATCTTATTTAACATCACTAAAATAAGCCAATGTCAAATTTATTTAGAGGCAAATAAATAAATAAATAAATAAATAAATAAATAAATAAGTAAATTAATTAATTAAGTGACTTTTTTCTGTTTCTCAGTGTCAATTATCATGCCTAATATTTTCTTCGCACTCATTTGGACTATCTCCCAAAATATGTAGCTTAATATTGAACAGAATACAAACTAATCATTTAAAAATACATAGCTTGCAAGCTTTATTCTTCCAGCTTTACATCCTAAAACTTTTTTGTTCTTCAAGTTTTATAATTTATACCCTCTTCTTCATGATTTCTGCATCAAGAAGAGATTAGAAGTAATCGCAATGTTTTCTTCATTCCAAGAACTAGATAAAGGGTCTCAGAGTTATCTGTAAGTGGGAAAAGCTAGACAATGATATATTTGACCTTTATTTGAGAGCTGCAAGTTGATATAATGGAAGAAAAAGTCACATTTAAGAAATTATAAAAGAACTTATTGTAGTGAGAGCTCTTTGCTTTGGTAAATTTTAAAAGCTTCATTCTTTTCATGGGATTCAGACTTTCAAGGGAAATAAAACTTCCTGTGGCATTTAAATGATCTTAGGTAAGATATTTAATTATTATTTTATGATGCATAAAACCTTTAAAAATGTAAACATGATTAACTCTAGCAAAAGACAGTGAGAAAAAGAGAAATGTAATCTGTAAGTAAGAGACAACACGCTTCACAGAAATCTAATTTTCTGTGCATTAATATATAGAATCATAATTTCATTTATGTGCCTTGCTGAATTTTCAAAGCACTGACACTGGCTTGTCAAATGAACAAGAATATATGTATCCATATAATTTGATCTCAAGCTTAGTAGTCCTAATTCACACACACTAAAATAAAGATTTCTCGTGACCAGTAGAAGTTCTCAGTTCTCAGTGTCTAGTGCCTTTGAACTATCATTAAATTATTCCCATTTTTCCATGTATTTATGTACTCATTCATTCAGCTATTCATTCACTTAACAAGTATTTATTACATATCTACCAGGTACCTAACACTGTGCTAGGTACAGAAATGCATTAATGAGCATAAAGCAGACACAGTGTTAAGCAAAGTGTTAAGTAGGAGAGCCTGATACTCACATACAATAATAAATGTGTCATTTTGGGTTGATAAAAGTGTTCAAAGGGAAAGAAACACCGCTTTTTGTGAGTTATAGCAAAGAACCTGGTTTAAGCTGGAGGCGGGGAGGCCGGGGTCTGGAAATCTTTCTTGAAGAAGTGAAGTGTTAGGTTAGATTTGAAGGGTAAGTTGGAGCTAGAGAAGCAGTTGAAAGGAGCAATCCAGGCAGAGGAACAGCACGTGCAAAACCAAGTAGGAGGGAATAAGTCATACATAAGACATGAAAGAAGGCAATTGTGTTGAATGCAGTGTCAAGATAGAATAGAAAATACTATGATTTTGGGGTGGAAATGTACTTAGGGACAGGACCAAACCTTACAAACCATTTCAACAACTTCTGCAAAACAGAGCCATCTTTCCTATTGCAAGTTAATATCAACATTATATGTGAGTACATGTAGTTAATTTGGGAACAAAGGACAGCAAATATAATGTGAAAATTTGGAACATAAAAGATTAAATATAAGGTGAAATACCACATGGAGTAAATGGGATATATCTCACCATCTAACTTCCCAACACCATGTGCCATGATTATTTTTTGTCTAATAAAAAATTGGTGATTTGGAAGATGGTATAGGATTTTTATGTTAGAAACGCTTCTGGTTGTAAGAAACAGAACTCATGATTAACAGTGACTCAAACCATATGGACAGACAGTCAGGCACCACATAATGACATTTTGGCCAATGACAGACCACATACACGATGGTGGTCCCATAACATTAGTACCATAGAGCCTGGTGTGTAGTAGGCTATACCATCTAGGTTTGTGTAAGTTCACTCTATGATGTTTGGTCCATGACAAAATTGCCTAACGATGCATTTCTCAGAATGTATCCCCGATGTTAAGACACACATGACTGTATATCGTTTACCTAAGGATAAATCTAGAGAAAAAAATCAGAAATCACCAAAGACACAGGCTCTTTTATCTTTCTTCTCTGCCACACTTAATGTCTTGGCCCCTCATGGTTGTGAATGTCTGATACACAACCAGGAAGCAAAAAAAATTTTAAAAAGTCCTTATCCATGCAGAAACAGAGAGGAAGAAGGAATACAAACAACACATCACTTCATACCTGTCACTCTAATGAGGAAAGCAAAACGCTCTCCCAGCAATTCCAAAGCAGTCCTCTATTTCCATTTCATTGACCAAAATAAATTCATGTTACCACCATGTCCTGGAAGGGAGTCTGTGAAAGTGAGAATTTGGCTTTTCTTTGACCCTTATGAGGAAGCCAGAAAGGGAGAAAGGAGGGGGAATGCTGCTTGGTTATTCAATCAATAATGCAAATACACGAAAAGATTGGGTTATGAGAACACTTACCTTAGAAAGCAAGAAAGGCATAATTTATTTTGGACATAATTATCCACTAGGCTTCTGTTTCTTCAGTTGGGGTTTTGTGAATATTCTACAATGATTTCTTGATTTTCTGTTTTTGTTTTTATGATCACAGAGGAAAAATTAATGTTGTATCATGTGATCATATATTGGATCACGTGGATGAATGCATTAGAACTTCTCCTCATGCTTTTTTTGATGTTTGGGTGAGATGGGCACCAATGGTACATGTTTGATAGTCATCAGCTAGCAAGTGAAGAATGGAACCTGAGTAAGAAAGTACACCATTCTTTCCCAGAAGCGAAGGTCAAGTGATGTCATGAAGCACTATGTAGGTAAAAGTTTCACATGAGTTTGAGTAGAGAAAAGCGGTAAGTGAATTGAGTTAGCAGATGGCATACAGTGGCACAGGCATACCAAATGCTTTTGAAACCATGCTGTGGCAGTCAGTACAATATACAAATTTCAGAATAAGTTTTAGCATATCAAGATGGTTTACCACATTAAATTAATAACTAATTTTAATTTTATTGGTTTTATAGTTTGGCTCATATTTAATTTGTAAATTTGTTTCTATAGCTGACTACGTCTTCTGAGTATAAGCTGTTTATACCTAGGTTTATATTTATACACATTTACAAGGATAGTCAAAGTAATGCAAATCAAAAGTGGGTATGTGGGTTAATATTTTTTCTTTTAAAAAGATTCTGTTCAGATTTTAGAAACATTGTATCAGAGAGCTCTTCAAATTAATCGTGGACAACCCTGAAATTACCCTAGCCTGACCCTGTGTCAAGGATGATTAGATATGTCTATTTCTAATTAGCACCCTACCCTATCCCTTGCTGTTCCACATTTTTGAGAAGCTCTCAGTACACTTCTTTTGTGTGTTTTTAGGTTTGTCCCAGGGATTTCACACTCCAAACTAAAGAATAGACGGATTAAAGGCATTAAAATATCCCTGAGTAGGGTCTACTGGAATCCTTCACTCACTATAGAAAATTATTTTCCTAGGATTTTAAAGCTGGTAATATTTAACTTGCTGAGTGAAATCAGGAGAGTTTATGCAGAGAAAACTTGCAAAGAAAAGTTGATAAAAAAAGCTCTAATAGAAATCTAATGGATGGATTCAAGCAAAACTTTTGCTTTGTGCTCATGGTAGGTGGTAGCCCATGTTCATGGAACAGCGCAGCCCAGAAGAACCTTAGAGGCCTTTACGTGGAGTGCAGCACACTGTCTCCAGGACTCAGGAGCCTAAGGGCCCTATGAAGGCTATATCATACATTAATAGAAATAGAAGAGTTAAGGCCCAGATGTGCTAAAAAAAGTATGGGTCTTTTTCCTTGTCTCACATAATTTTTGAAAATGGAATTGTTTATTTGGGAGTGGGAGTGGGGAGTGAAAGGATGTATATTACAAACTGCTTCACTAAGCAGTGGCTTATGCCTTTCCTGCTCGGGTTCTGATTGCTGTATGATTGAGGAACTCAATGCTATACTCAATTATGGTAAAAGCTATAAATAGACGATTCTGAAGCATACATTTAGGGAAACTGTTAGTCTAGTAAGCAATCTTTGCAAGCTTTTCAGGAAAGATGCATCCATCCTTTCGAATCAAGGAAACAGTATTAGTGGCCACCACTGTTTTAGAGCCTCTCATAAAAATCTCTAAGATTATTTACACAAAATATTTCATCAGAAAATATTCAGTTAATAAAAGGTGATCAGTACACACAGGACTTTGAGAAAAGTCTAGTCTTTTATAAAATGGATGACAACATAAATTACAGATGATTATGTAAAATAAAATATTGAAGGTTCTGAGCAGTTTGAATGTCTGATATGAAAGTCATAGCTCTGTACAATAATAAAGGAGAAACTGGGACATAATTAGAGAATTTAATTAAAGACTTTGGGGAAAAAAATCAATGCTTATTTTGAGCGAATCTTTCTTGAAAGTGGCCTTTTGAGTTAGCTGATGTGTCTTGACTATCATTTGTGGTGGTTGTGTTTAGGTTGGGAGGCATATTCGTTTTCAGCAACCACTACAAAATGCTGCAAAATGAAATACGTTGATTGCGACCTAAGTAAATATCACACGAAACATTTCTGCAATTGGAGATTAGAGGATTCAGTGTGAAAACTTAAGGTTTGCTAAATGACTCCTTATTACTGAGTGCAGCAGCAGCTGATCAGCTTCCTCTTTCTGGAGCAATCTGTATGTGTACCTGTCGGCCATATTTTCTTTTATCAGATACTGTTGCTAGGGCAACCACCTCCTTTGTACAGGCCCAGGATAGCTGCTTCTTTTTGGAAGCGGACTCTGGGCTGGCTGCCAGACTTTCAGTTCTCAAATTTAGGACTCTAACATAGCTTACTTAACCCTTCATTGGCCTGAGAAAATATAGAGTGCAAAAGCTTTTTAATTTTTTATTCCTCAAAAGAAGCAGAAACTGTCATGTAATTGAAATCTAGGAATACTCTTTTCCTGGGACACATGCTGTGTTGACAAGGAAAGTAAAGAAGATTGCTTTTTTAAAAAAAATAGTAAGGAAAGACAAACATTATTGATGCTTTTCAGAACGTCAGTGTTCAAAAGGGTCATGATTTAAGCCCAGTTTACAGTTCTCTGATTCTAATCCAACACAGGGAAAAAATCAGTTCATGCTAATAAGAGGCAGTGGATTTTTAGTATTTTCCTTGCTGTCTTCTACTGAAACGCAAAATGTATCATTATTACAAAAGACAAAACAGAAGCTTCCAAACCCAGTCTCCTTATAATCATTTGAAAAAAACATAGCCCCTAATTGCTTGAGTTTTTCCTATTCTTACTGCTATTATTCCTGTCTCGTTAGACTTCAAGATTGAGGAGGGGTTTCCCATATCTCCCAGCCTAACTTCTGACGCTTTGCTACTCATTATCTTATAAAACTGTTCATTTCTTTTTTCAGCTCTAATTATTAGACTTTCTTAATATTTTGATGAAATCTGGCTGTAATATCCATCTCTTTGTCCTACTTTTGGGCTTTGAAGTCATGTAGAAGAAATCTAGAGCTTTGTCCATATTACAGCTCTTTAGTAAAACTAAAAATAACGATTATGCTTCCTCAAGTGTGGTGGCCATGGAGGTATGCCTTCAAAAGACCTGCTGAAAGAGTGTACCTGGGTGACAGCCTCCAATGACTGCACCTTCGGATCCCCTGGGGCACCAATGAGAGGTCTTCTTTCCTTTGGCCTGCTCCCACCCAATGGCTGAACACAGCTGCCGTAAATGAGTGAAGTCGGTCAGTCCTGTTCTATAGAAGATTTGTCTAAGAGCCAAGTTTGGCTTGGGAATTTTCCACAAGTCTGGCCAAGACTTTTCCAGAACTGCACTGTGATCTGAGGCTCTTCCTATGCAACCTTTTATTTTTTTCTTTCCTTCACAGGTGTCTGTGCTAAGTCACAGGGTTTTTTTTAATCTGTAGGCTTTTTTATTTAAAAAATGGGAAGATAGTAAATTCTTTAGGTAAGCACAACTGTCCTAGACTTATTAAACTATAAAGCAGAAGATTGAAGCCACACGTAGATATTTTAAGTGTGATAAAAAAAAAAAAAGAGAGAAAAAAGCAACTCCCTGCCTGAAAAATACTTAAGGAAGTGTTTAGAATCTTATATTTCTACTACTTTCTCAGTTGACTTTGGTTGGGGTTAAATAAAGTCATTTACAACTTTTTTCTTATACCTGTGAATTTGTGAGGGATTGTCAAGGTTGAAACTATTTCTCATGAGGTAGAAGCAAGGGAGGGGAGGCCTTGGGTGGGTCTTTATTAGAACCTTCCAGAATCTGACTGCATGTGTGGAATGTGGATTTTTTTTTTTTTTACTATATTCTCTGTTTATTGTAAATCTAAAACAGTTCTGAACAGTAAAGTCTATTTTTTCTTTTCTTAGTTTCCGGTGTACAACATAGTGATTGGCCATTTATTTACATTACAAAATCGCCTTGATAAGTGCATCACAGTCTCTTCCTACTTACTCCCTACTTACTTATCACAGACTCTTCCTACTTACTCCCACTCTCTCTCCCTTTATCCTTCAGACATTTTCCAATAAGTCTCCTGTATATCCAATCTCATCTTGACATCTGCTTCTTGGGGATTCAAATTGACACATTAAGTGCTTTCTTTTTCAGAATAAATATTCTCGGCTCATCAGTCTTTTTAATATGTATGCAGTACTTTGCAGACTGTGGATTCCAGTTTCTCAATGTTTCTCTTAAATGAGGCATCGATGTAGAGCAAACATCTCCCAGGACTGTCTGAATGATGAAGACAAGAGCTGCACTTATTCTGAGTTCTTGTATTCTGAGCACAATATTTTTATTAATGCATTTCAGGATGACATTAACATTTTGGGCAACTATATCACTTTGTTGATTAATAATGAGCTTGTAGAAAATCAAATGAAGAGTTTGAATTCAGTTAAATAAAATGCATGAGTACTTCAGCTGTCTTATTCAAGCCCTTTGGGGTATGAATCCATTAAGACCTTTTCACTTCCACTATTTGTAAAGAAATTCCTCTTCCCCTGTCATATACACACAATTAAAAATCTAGGCATAGGTATTTACATCTATTCCACGTTTATTTTATTTGATAAATTCAGGCCATCTTATCATCCATTATATTAGCTATTCCTTGTACCACCCACCACCTTGAAATTCCATAAGTATGAGAGCAATTTTTATATCAAAGCTATTGATCGAAAAGGACAGCCACGACTGAGGAGAAACCACAAGAAATCTCTGTTTACGTTAAACCAGTCATCACCTTTGGACAGGGTCATTAATTCAGTTACGTTTGTCCAATTATGTTGCCATTCATAGCAAGTTTTTCCATTTTTTCCATGAGGATATCATAAGAGATTTTCAAATGTATTACATAAATATAGATAAAACACACCTGAATGCATTTTCTTGGCTTATAAATAAACTATATAAATATCATATGATGTGTTTTGAACCCATGCAGGTGCATAATATTTATTAATCCTTTCTCTCCTTAGACCATAAAATTCACATTTGTTGCTATTTTAGAAATGTAAAGGGGACAATGATATTTTGTGAATATGTCTAATTAGTGTTAACAGAATATACCTTGGTACTAGCCATAAAAAGAAGTTAACAATATTTCAACTCATTGTATATAATACATGTAGTTGTAAGTTTTTCCCTCTTGCTACACTGTTCAAAATGAGGTTCTTAAAAGGTGGTTAATCAGAGAATCATGACAAAAAGAAATTTACTGAGAAATGAGTAAAAAGTTTAAGTGCAAAGAAAATTTCAGTAAGCATGGTTGAGAAATATAAGATTCCAAAGGCTCACTTAGGTAGAATTTCTAAAACCTTTGATGTCTCTCATTTACCATTGTTAAAAGAATTTGGAGATTTGTAAAATAAAATTATTTAATGATCAGCAATATCATGTCTCCCATTAATAATGACACAGGATGTTGATTACGGCTTTCTTCTTGTTCTCCTCCCTTTCTTAGTAATACAAAGTATCTGTGGATTTTATGTCTGTTCACATGGATACAATTTTCTAAGCAAAATATTTGAAAGGAGAATTAAATTGGCAGTGATGCATTATTCTAGAACCATCATCCAAGAGTACATGCTTGGAAAAATGTAGTATTTCCATTCTTTTAAGAGGTTTTCGTGTATATTTACATGAAAGGTAAATATATATGTCTAAGTCAACTCTTTCACATGTTTTTTCCCGTTATCTGTGGTGAGAGATATATTATGTTTTGTTTTTATGATGAGAGAGCAAATTATTCCCTCACGTTCTGTCCAGGGGGTCATCTCCCAGTTTCAGAAGAAGAAAGTGTACAACTTCTGCTTGAAGCTGTATGTCAAAAGGTAATTTATTCTTACTTAAAAAACTGAAATTTTGTCACATTCTGTTTTCACATACTAAGCTGGAAGTTTGCTTCCTGTAACTTGCTCACAGATTACATATATCTTAAATATGTAGGCTTTCAAGCTATACAGCCTATGTCTGTTTTTCTTTCACATGACAGTTGTTTAAAATTTGAACACAGAAAGTACTTTCTTCCCCAGAAATTGTTTTCTAAATCCTTTGTAATCTTGGATACTTTTTGGATACTATCAGATTAACAACATTTTTCCTAAAATATATTGCCCAGAAATAAAAACAGCATTCCAGATGTGGTCTGATGAAATCATGCATATGGGATTAATCTTACATGATGAAATGAGTAATAGTATTTATCCAAAGAAAACAAAAACACTAGTTCGAAGAGCTATATGCACCCCTGTGCTCATTGCAACATTATTTACAATAACCAAGGTATGAAGCAACTGCAGTGTCCATTAATAGATGAATGGATAAAGATGTGATATACATGAACAATGGAATATTACTCGGTAATAAAAAAGAATGAAATCTTGCCATTTGTGACAACATGGAGAGAACTAGAGTGTATTATGCTAAGTGAAATAAGTCAGAGAAAGACAAATACCAAATGATTTCACTTAGATATGGAATATAAAAAACAATACAAATGAACAAACAAAACAAATAAAAACAGACTCACAGATATAGGAAACAAGCTGGTGGTTACCAGAGCAAGTAGGAATTCGGGGGTGCGTGAAATAGGTGAAGGGGATTTAGATGTAGAAATTTCCAGTTATAAAATAAAAAGTCATGGGGATGTGATGTACAGAATAGGGAATATAGTCAATAATATTGTAATAACTTTGCATGGTGACAGATGGTAACTAGATTTATCGTGGTGATCATTTCGTAATGTATATAAATATCATCCCTATGATGGACACCTGAAACTAACAGGGTATTGTATGCCAATTATATTTCAATGAAAAATAGTTTTCTTTTAATACACTGTTACTAACACGAATCTATATAACTTCAGCCAAATGCCACCTTTAACCTCTACCTTATTAGGAAAGAGAGGGTTATAGAATCTTAGAATTTGACTTAGGAAAGGCTATCGAGAACCGTTAACGCAGCCATGTCATTCTTTTACTTCGAATTCTTCATTGCTTCCCCGTCATTTGCCGCAGAGCCCTAGTTCTTAATGGTGCAAACAGAGCCTTCTCTGCTTTCGTCCCTTCATTGCTCATCTCTGGCTCTAAGATTTTTGCTTCAGTAATATGCTGTGTATTTCATAAACAGATTTCTTTCAGGGGCTTTTTTTCACTCTATTCTCTTTGCCTAGGATGCCCTCTCTAACATAGTTTCTCAGCTAAATATTACACACCCTTTAAGAATCTTCACAGATTCCAATTCTTCAAGGAAGATTTTAATCTTTTTAAAACCCTAAGGCTGGGGTAGATGATCCTTCTCTTACATCCATAACTTTTTGAGTAACGCTGTCATTGCATTTAGCACATTTTATTATGATTTTCAATGTATTTGTCCATGTATAATACTGAAGTTCTTGACTAGTATTATGTATCTTTTAATTACTAGTATTTAGCAAGACATCAGGAATGTAGGACAAATGAAATAAATGTTTATTATGGAGAAAATGAGTTTTATAAATTAGGAAATTGAATTTCAGATAAATTAATTGACTTCTCTAACGGCAAAGAACTAAATTTTGATAATCAAGACATAAAATTGAAATTAGATATAGTTTAATGAGTTTAACTTTTGAAATTTAGTTTTCACATCTTAAACAGAGGACACCCATGCAGACATACAGCATCTCTCTAGAAACGCAGCACGCTTTCCTGGAAAGCAGGGTGTTAGCCAAATTCATGTGTATTAAGACTTCCAAGGAGAGTGTAGTCTCAGAGAGGCAGGAGGGAGGATTCATGGGGAGTGAGGCAGGAAATAAAGAAAGCAAAGATGAGGAGATGCGTTACTGAACTGGCCATTGTTTGACATCAAGGACAATGATTGTTTGATTTGGCAGGACTGTTGTGGGAGAGGTGGCATGATCTATCAGGAATCATGACAGCCCTTCTGCGGGAAGGGCAGGAGATCATTTGTCTGCTAGGTTTTTCTCCTACTGGTCTTAGATTGGTTCCGGGGGATTTCTTCTATATGCTTCTAGATTGAACATGTATGACTGCCAGCTGGTTCCCATGATGTCTTAATAGTCAAGAAGGACTTGTTTAATGTGTTTCAATTGCACCATCTCCACATGAAAAATGCCTCATAATGTTCTTCTGTAGCTCTTATTTGCCTCATTAGATTTTGACCTATGGAGTTCGCTCCTTCCTGAAGGTGAGACTGGAACTCTGACTCCTTTCGCCAAAAGCATTTTGGGCACTAGGCTGGAGGAAAGAAAGTAATGTGCATCTGCAAAATAGAAAAATGGCAATTATAATGAATTAAAGTTATTTCCCTTAATTTCGTGAATAATAGATTTCAAATTGTAAAGCATTTTTGTGGAAGTATCGTTGTTGCCTTGGTCACTTTCAGAAGTCCTAGACTGTTCTTTGGTTCTTGAATATGATAATTACCACTCACCAATTTCTGTTACTCAGAGGTATTATATTAAACATGTTTTCTAGTGGATTATTGCATTGCCAGAAAAAAATGCATAAAAACAGTATTTAATCAAGTCTTTTGATTCCCTTACCAAATCTCCAGATATAAACGTGGTTAAAATTTTGGTATATATTCTTCCAGATTTTTATACAACAGTTGTGCACACATACACCTGGAGAAATTTTTCTATATATGCTGCTCTGTAACTTGCCTTTAAGCTTTCTTTCTTTCTCTCTTTTCCTCTCTTCTCTTTTCCTTTCTGTGCTTCTTTCCCTCTTGTAATTATAAACACTTTAGTGGTGATTATGCTGTTTCCCTAACTTTGAGTAAATTTGTGTGTAATCACTAAAAGTGGAATTGTTAGTTCAAAGGGAAGGCGTGATAGGTATTACAAAATATGTTGCACCAATTGACCCTCTTCAAATAGTTGAGTGTCTTCTCCCTCCCATATTCAACTAAGTATTAAATATTTTGAATCCATGAAAAATCTCCCATGTGCTTATTTGCATTTATTTGATTATTGCTTAATGTTTAGCACCTTATTATTTCTTTATTAGCCAATTCTGTGAATTGCTTTTTGCTTGTCTTTTCCTGTTTATTGGAAAGTCTCTGAATTGTTTGTTCCTGTTCTTTTCCATTTTTAAAACTAGGATGGTTAATATATTTTTATATTAATCCATAGGCATTTTTGATATTTTGTACAGAAACCTATTGTCTTTAAAATGCATTGTAAAAATTTCATCCACTGTTTTTCAATTTTATTTATGATATTTTCAATTTGGTTTACTTGGCTATTTGCTGTTAAAGCATTTCAATAACTAGGTTTCAAATATATCAATCTTTTCTTTTTGTGGTTTCTGAGTATCATGTCATTATTGGAAAGACCTTTTCCCTTTTAAAGACATAAAAATATTCCTTTTGTTTCTACATGTAAGTCTTCAGTTTATCTGGATTTTGTTTTTAAGCATAGAAAAAGTTGTATATATTTTTATATACACAATATGTTAGCTAGTCCACGTTTTTACTCACATTTAAAATAAAATCTCTATTATATTCTGGAGTTTCATAAGTCTTTGCTCTTGATTCTGGGCTCTTATCTTGTCTATGAATCTCTCTCTATTGTTATGTGCCATTATCACAGGATTCTATTGTTGTGACTTAATAGCATATTCCTTCACTTTCTCAGTTCTTTGTGAGCCTTAAGCAGTGCGTGAGGACTTGGGATATAGCACGGAGCAAGAAACGTAAGACCCTTGCTTGTGTGGAACTTAGTGAAGAAGACAGAGCATTAGAAGCAAACGAAGAGAAAATTAAATTACCAATTGTGGAAAGTTCTATGAAGGAAATAAGACGGAGAATCACAAGGCTGATTTAGACAGGATGCTTTTAGAAGTGGTCTGCTGACTAGCAACTTAATTCTACCTGCAGCCTTCATTCTCCTTTGTCATGTAATGAACACGTTCACAAGTTGCAGGGATGAGGACATGGCGGTCTTTGGGTGCCTATTATGTTGCCTCCCCAGGAGGGGAGGGTACTGCAGTGTTGTGTGAGGCATAGCCCTGGAGTGAAAGTATGGGGGATGGGAAAAAACAGTCTTGTTTACCAAGGTGAAGAATTTGGATTTAAACAAGAACCAGCCATGAGGGTATTTCAGGAGAGACATGCCATGATTTGATATAGGTTTTTAAATGACTTTTTTCTTTTAATCAGTGTTTGATTGTTTATGCCAATGACTTACTGTTGGAGGTGGACTCTTGAAAAGAACAGGTAAAAATATATCCAGAAAATACAGCAGCAGTTTTGATTAAATCCACATTGAATTTACACAAATATTTGGCAAACGGCATCTTTAAATATTGAGTCTTTCCGTTGTGTGAAATCTATCATTTCATTTTTTTAACCTTCTTTTGTGTTAAAATTTTTTTTTACCTTTTATCTTGGAACTGTGTATCTTGTGTTAGGTCTAATCTTAGATATTATATCAAATTAAAAAATATTTTTAATGTGATACAATTTATAATTGTTACTTAAATTAAGTGCTATTGATTTTTGTATATTTTTTAAAAATCTGGCAACGTAGTAAACTTTTTTATTCTAATATTTTCCACTTAATACTTTTTCACTTTTCAGGTAGATAGTTTTAATATAGTATTTATTCTTTTATTTCAATATTTATACATGTAACATTTTTCTTAAATTGTATTAACAAGGGCTTACAGAAATATATAGATATGATATATATTAAGTGTATATATAATAAGTGTGTGTATTGATTAGTAATGAATGCTGAATTTTATTAAATGGCTTATTTTAGCATTCTCCATTAATGTGTAATGCAATGAGTTACATCACTGTATTTCTCAACATTGAACTATTCTTATATTCCTGGAACAAATGAGCACTGCTTTTTTCTTGATATAATACTCTTTCACTTCTGTTGGAATTTATGAACTAATACCTTCAGCATATGAATAAATCACCTTTAAGTATGTGATGTTGATCTATCATAGTTTTTATGCCATCTTTGTTCATTGGATATTAGAGTTATAGCAGCTTCATAAAAACATATTTGAAGGGTCTCATTTCATTCTCTGCTCTGAGGCAAAAGAAAAACTCAACCTTTTTTGGGGCCAGCCCAGTGGTGTAGTGTTAAGTTCTGACACTCTGCTTTGATGGCCCAGGGTTCGCAGGTTCGCAGGTTCGGATTTTGTGTGCAGAACTAGCACCACTCAACAAGCCACCCTGTGGTGGCATCCCACGTAAATAGAGGAAGATTGGCTCAGATGTTAGCTCAGTGACAATCTTCCTCCAGAAAAAAAAATAAAGAAATAAAAGAGGAAGATTGGCAACAGATGTTAGCTCAGGGCCAATCTTCTTCACAACAACAACAAAACCTCAAGCCTTTTGCTAAAACTTATTTGTATAGTCTGATGGGTCTGGTGCCTTTGTTATTGGTCTAGTCAGGCTTTCTAATTCTTTTGTTATGTGAGGTTGGTCATTTATATTTTCTAATAAATTATTTGTATTTGCAAACTTAGTATAATGTTATACTTGATTCTTGTACAATATTTTAACCCTCTTTGTCTCCATGGTTGCTTTTTCTTCCCCCTCATTTCTTTACTCTTGGGAGTCCTTGCAAGAAGGTTTCTATATTATTAGTATTTTTTAAAAATCAGCATGCTTTCATCTATTATACTTAATTAAAATATTAATTTATATTTTACTTTTATTGTTGCCTCATCCAACTTTCTTCAATAGAACGTTGACTACAGAGCACATGTGATTGGATAGATTTTTTGACACAATGAGAGACTCACATTCTATTGGAGAAGAAGCAAAGAAATATCTGCATCTATTATGTACTTCACGGCTTTAGTTTGAATGTTTTAAAATTTCAGCACTTACATTTTTAAATTCCTTTGATCCTTTTCTGATTCATTTGTCATAGTATCTTGCTCTTAATTTATGGATGCAACATGTTCTCAATTTCCACTGAGAATACTACCATTCTCTCTACTGTCTTGTATCAATCCCGTCTCATTAGAGACAGAACACTTATGGTCTTTATTTGAGCTTCTTCTCAGGATATTGGGTGTCCTCCAATGCCACATTATCTGACAGTAGTGCTAAGTTTTAGAATTGATGGTGTAGATCCTTAAATTGCAGCTGGTATAGACTTCCTCTATAAAGCACTAGCTAAGAGTCTATGTAGCCATGTCAACAGGTGAATATGCTTACCTCCTTCTCTCTGTTACAAAATCAATTTGCATTGCTACAGCCATATTTTTTAGGTATGCCAACACTTTGGTTTTTTGTTTTGCTTTTGTTGGTATTGATTTTCTTCACTGTGGAAAAACCAGACGCTAGTGCTTTGAGAAGCCATTCTTCTCCTGGCTGTGGTTGAGTTGTCAAAGTTCTTTGACTTGCTCCCTGGTGTCTACTTTCTAAACCAACCAAACTTCTGTCTTCTGATGGTGGAATATTAGGAGTGTCTGTGCCTGGCCTGAATTTTGGCTGCCAGTGGTAAGAGTGTAGGGAAGGATTTACTGTAGAAAGTAAACTTTCTGGGGATTTTCTTGCTGTGCTGAGTCATTTCATCCTGGGTGTGTTTGTGGCTGAAAGGTAGCTTGAGAACTATTTATCTTTTCTCTCTCTCCTAATACTAATAATAGAAGTCTTCTTTGGCAAAATTCCCACTTTTCTTAGTGACCATCCCAAGCCAAATCCAAGCATGGTGTAAATACTACAATCAAGTACGTCCAGAATGGGATAGCTATTGAAGTTGCTGGCGGTCTCCATGTGATTTCCCTGTCACTTCTTTCAACACTGTTTTGGGTTATTTTGTTGAAAAATTTATTATATTTATTCTACAGGGTAACTTTCCTCAGTAATGAGTGATATCCAATTGATATCAAGAAATTCTTCAATTTCTTGTCCGTCGATAGTACATGTCTCTGTCTAATGTCTTTGTCTCTTTCCCTTCATTTTTCTTACATGTAATCTTTTGTTGGTGATTAAAATGGTGTGTAGGAAAGAAGAACGTCTAGATCATATCTAAATCAACATGTCACCATGAAACTGCAATATGAAGTCGGGTTGCTTTAACAATTAATTTGATTTTTCTATATGTGTTCCTTCTTCTAATAATTTCTTTCCAGGGCATTCTAAATTCTTAGATATCACCAATACAGTCTGACAGTTTTAATATAATTAAAGCAAAGTATGTCCAAGATCTGTGGGTTCACAGTGATGGAGAGCAAATTGTTAGGCATCTCATTGAAATGGGAAGGATTAATGGTCTTGTTTGTTCTGAAGTATTTTTTTTCCATCTCTGAAAGTGGAATTATATGTAAATACATTCTCTATGTTCCACAGCTCTATACTGGAAGATTCAGGACCGAGAATCCAATTCCTCTAAAAATTAAGCTATATCTCTTCTACCCTTCCAAAACTCTGCTCCATTTTTGTTCCTATCTTTTGTGGCTAGATGTTTTGGTCTAATTTTCTATGTTCGGGTAGCTAACATATTATTTAACTATATTTTTCAGAGGTGGCAGCTGAGGCTCATAAAATTTAAGTCATTCCCAAAATACCTAGAGAAAAAAATGCTAGAATCCAAACTGTCTCCTTCTAATACAGTTGTACTTGTACATAGAATTGCCTCTCTAAACATGAGTGAAAAAAATTTAAACAAATATTTTATGAAGTATCTAATCTTATAATATACTAATATGGCCAGAAGAGACATGTAAAAGTAAATATGATATGAGTCTGAAGAGTTTGCAATTATCTGTTTGAAGAAATAAGCAATGAAGATATAAAATTATCTATATCATTGTGCTCATTGACAGAGATAATAATCATTATAAACAACCAGAATAAAAACAGAAAGATGCGCAGTAAGCCCAGGGTTTTACAGTCAAGATAGTATCTTTACGATGTTACAGAATAGGAGTTGGCTTAGGCATGTTATCCTATAAAGGTTTCCTGGAACCCCCTGCAGAATTTGATCTTTCTAGAAACTGTTTCCTGTCTTGTGTCATTGTGGATGCTTCCTGGGCTCCTGATGGCTCCTTGGCTCCACTTATTGACCATGGCATTTGGCATCTTCCCCACTTGGCTCTGCATTTCTTTGACCCCTGGCTGCCCCTGCCACCCCTGTGACCTGGGTCTTTACCAGGAACTGAACCTGCTGCTCACTTGCTGCTTTTTAGTACTGACTCTGCAAATTCCTCATCTAAATCTGCTTAGCCTGGCAGTAAGTGTCAGTAGGGACATATGTAGGCAAAGCAAATGGGGGGTTGCATAACTTCCCAAACAACTCTTGCCAAATACAGTTCTGGCATAAATATCCATTTTGATGTGGGTTTGGTGTATAGAAAATGAGTCTTTTGATCAGAGCTCCTAATTTAGTATGACCAAGGTCTGATATGCCATACAGTAAAGGGACCCTAGTTTTGCCTTTCTGAACATGCAACTGCTGTCCAATGCATTGAGTAGAGAGAGACAATTAAAATATAATCTGTATCAAAAGATCTATTGTAGAAACTACAATACAAATGTAGAAGACAACTAAAAAATAGTAGATCTCAAATGGTATCATTCTGGATATAACAATCCATAACAGTGAAGTAGTTACAAAAATTTAAAATTTCCCTGTTGTATTTGTATGGTTTCAGGACTACGGATTCAAAATCCCAATGGACACATTGAGCTCTATGTTATTGAAGCTTCTGGGTTAGAATGCAATCCATTTCCTCTCCCTCCCTCCCTCTCTTCCTCCTGCCTTCTCTCTCTTTCTGTCTCTCTTTCTGTTTCACGCTGAATAGATTTACTATAGATAGTAGTTAGGAGGAACTTGATTTCCAACTGTAATCATAGACTAACTATGATCAGTGTCTTTAGAGAAGTATCTTATGCAACACAAGGTTGCTAAAAAATGGGAGAATTTTGTCTGCTTGTTTCTGAAAGATGATTCTTGAGCAATGTATAGAGGAAAAGATTCTATCTCTCAAACGAAGACTCGTCTTCTCTCACAAGTGTCAATCCACCACGAGAAACAAAACATAAAGAGGTCAAGAAGCTTTAGGAACGTTCCAGTTGCTCTTTGTCTTCATCTGTACTTTAAAAAAAGTTTTAGGCAGTCTAACAGGTGTACAGTTGCATTTAGTTATGATTTTAATTTGCATTTTCCAAATGACTGATGGTGTTGATCATCTTTTCATGTGCATTTTGCCATCTTCATCTTTTCTCTGGTGTTTATTCCAATCTTTTGCCTAGGTTTTATTAGGCTCTCTTCTTGTTATTGAGTTGTAAGAGTTCTTTATATAATTTGGATACACATCCTTTATAAGATATATGTTTTGCAAATATTTTCTAACAGTCTGTGACTTACCTTTTTGTTTTCTCTACAATATCTTTCAAATAATGAAAGTTTTATTTTGACTGACTCCAATTTATAAATTTTTTAATGATTGGTGCCCCTCCTCTCCTATCTAAAAAATCTTTGTCTACCCTAAAGTTATATAAATTTCATCCTGTGTTGTCTTTTAGAAGTTTTATAATTTTAGAATTAGATTCCTGAAACATTTCAATCATTTAGAAAACAGTCTTGCAGTTTCTGATAAGTCAAACATATCTTTACCATATGATCTGGCAGTCTCACTTCTAGGTATTTACTCAAAAGAAATGAAAACATATGTCTGTAAAAAGCTCGATGCATGACTGTTTATAGCAGCTTTTTCATAATTTCTAAAAATTGGAAACAGCCCAAATATCCATCAACTGGTGAACAGATAAATCATGGTGCACTTACATAGTGCAGTAAAAGGAAAAAACTACTATTACATGCTACAGCAAGATGCAGGTCAAAAGCAACACACTAAGAGAAAAAGACACAAAAACTACTTGGTTTATTATTCCATTTGTATGACATTTTAGAAAAGGCAAAAACTACAGGAAGAGAAATCAAATTAGTTCCCAGGGGCTAAGGCCGGGGGGGGGGGGGGGGGCGGGGGGGGGGCAGGAATTGATAACAAAGTTGTGTAAAGGAACTTTTTGGAGAAATTGAAATGATCTATATTTCGTTTTTTTCCGAAGTTATATGACTACTTATGTTGTTCAAAACTCTTAGAACTGTATATCTAAAAAAGGTGAGCTTTATTAAGTGTAACTTATACCTGGAAAAACCTGAATAAATAAAGTTTCTTTCAGAGTTCAAACTTTTACACAATTATTTTCAAAGAAAAAATTTTGAGTCTGTTTATAAATCTTTTCTTCCCAATTTTTCAGCATGAATGAACTAATTTTTCCCAGGAGGTGACAGAACCCAACAATCAATTCTGAGCTCTCGTAGAGGTGCTAATGGGTTATTAGAGAAGTTTTCTCCATTCTTATTATCCTATTGATGTCTATGTCAATGTCTCAGGCTGGAAAAATCAGATACAAGTTAGCCTTTTGCTCCTACGTATTCCTAATAAGTTATCTGTCTAGTTATTGATGCCTTTGCTATCTTTGAATTAAATTTAGTTTTTCCTTTTTCATTTCCTCTCACTATCCTACTCTGGGCTTTCATACAGTTCATCTTGGACCACTGCATTTGGCTTTCATCTGCTTTTCCTACTCCTAGGCTCTAACTTTTCCAAATCATATAGAATATGATGACCCATTAAACCTTAAAATTCAGACTTTATCAAGTTGCCTAAGACATCATAATTACCTCTTCCAATTGCCTTTAAATGCTTTTGGTAACTGGCTCACTTTGTCTAATGGTTCCAAACAAAATGTTCTCCAAAGAGCAGGTGCGGAAGCATTTTGTTTGGTTTCGTAATTATAATGTATACCTGAATATAAGGTAAGGATTTCTTTCCCCCAAATTCTCCTCTAACACCAAAGATCTCCTTGTGCCCTAATACAGTCTTCCATATATTGGAGTAGTCTCTCAATGACTGTATTTTGAGCAAGAAAATATATTTGAGGAATCAGTAATGACATCAGTAAATGCTGGTTTGGTTGCCCAAGGAGGTCTTCTGGTGGAGTCAAATATGGGGGCTAAGAAATTTAACGTGGATTTAGTGAAGGGTGTGGTATCACAGTTGCCAGATTGTATATTGTAAACAAGCCTTTGCAAATGTTTAATTGATTTTATGAATTAAATTTTCTAAGAATCTGTTTGACCATTTTATGTCATTCTTTAAATTTAGTTTGGTCAACATTTTCCTTCCGTCTTGTTTGGATTTTCTCATTGAGATCTGTCTATCATCATCTATGAATTATCTAATCAACCAAATCAATTGAACATGGCATTGATGTATCATCCATCTGGATTATTTTGACTATCAAGGAAAATGTAATCAATTCGCTTTCTCTATCCATGTTTAGTTTCTTCAACTTCTAGAAGAAATTGGCAACTGCCTTTTTACAGGGTTTAGCGGTAATTGGCAAGAAAGTTGGGTTTATGGCACTCTCAACTCCAGTAAGATTGAAGAATAATCATGCTTGCACTACCTTGTCTCCTCATTAATCTATGGGAATACCTTCATAGAAAAATCAAAGCTTTATGGAAAATTGATGTCTTAGGAATCCTTAGTAGTTTGAATTTTCTCAATCTTGTGTGAACATCTAATAGAATTTACTTTTCTTTTATAGCTGTTTTTGCAGCGTGACCATAAAATGTGTAGTACATACTGGATGAAGTTAGCTGAGACTTAGGAGTCTTCAGCATTGGCCCTGGGTCTATTATCCTCTCCTCTGGGTTTCATTGGTCTTCTGTCAAAGGAAGAGGCAGGACTTGAAGTTGTGTGCATTCTTTTCAGGCTTTAATAGTTTGATCACACACAGTTTATAACCACAACAAATACTTAAATAAGCGTGATGTCCTCAAGGCCTGCCATAGTCTCATTTCTTTCACAAAACAAATATTTTGTTATATACAGTTGGCTTAAAAGATGGGTGTCATAGTGAGTTTTTATTGTGGTTTGGAATAGAAAAGATGATGCCAAAACTTTGATTATTTTTTTCCTCTCTGATATAGAGTTTGTAACGAGCTGAGACCTAGCCACATTGCTAGCAAATGTTAATGCAACCAAGTGTAAGTCCTCATATTATCTGATTATAGTAACATTAATAATTGGTTTCATATAAATTTCTCTAGTGAGCAGAAAACAAGCAGAGCTGGAAATGATTTCATGCTTTTGTGACAAATACGTCAGTCAGTAGCCTGGTGATTGTGGGTAGATGCTACCAAATAGCTTTGTGACCAGAAGAGACTTCCTTGTGGGCTTGAGGATCCTGTATTTACACTAACATTCCCAGAGCCCCAATCCCACAGTGGACCTGAGAGGCAGAGTGTGTGGGCAATGGCTCGTTTTGTTCTCTATGTCTCAGTTTGTGGAAGTTACTACTTTCCCTTCCATACTCAAATATCCTACATTCTTTCCCTTCCATGACTAAATATCTTCTATTCCAACTTTGATTTGCCCTAAGTGGAGGGTTAAGTAACTGCCAATTGGAAGTATGATGCTTCCACTGCTGCAGTAAAATATTTTTAAGTCCATCTGTTTTTCAAACTACAGAAAAATGGCCCAGGTATCTCACTGGATGATAATCATAATTCTCATACATAAAATCATAATTCTCACACAGAACAAACAGAATCTCAAACAGAAGTGGGCTACAGGAAACTCAGATTCTTCCTCCAGTCATTTATTTATTTATTCATTATATCTTTTTCAGATTAATCCAAAGTTGATTGAGGGCCCACCATGTATTAGGCATTGCCATAGAATTCCTGAAGATCTGAACACAGTGACCACTTGGCAGAAACTTCTAGGTGCAGAAACGTCGGAAGAGAATTTCCCAATTGTGTCCTGAGTGGTACTGTTGCTGCAAGATCTCCTTGCCCAACACACAGCCCATAATGATGCATCCAAGGCTAGAAGACATTTTGTAAGACAGAAAGCTTTGCAACTTTATGCACTTTTCAAGCTTATCTGAGCAAAAAAATCTCCCCCCCCCGCATGTAATCATTAATTTGTAACTTAAATATGTAAAAAAATATCACTATTAATTTCAGCAAAAATCTCTATAGTTATTTATTAATAAACCACATAAAGAAATTGTGTATTGCTTTGCTTAATAAACTGAGAAGAAACTTGAGCTCACTCTGGCAGCTATAGAGAGAGGGAACGAGTGAGGGGAAATAAAGGTGTAAAGAGAGAGAGGGGCTGGGGTAGGGGTTCTAGAAGCGAGAAATTCCCTGTAGTGGGGATGGTTGAGAGGTTTTTAAAGAAAGAGATATGTAAAACTCAATTTTATGTTTTAGGTTCATCTAAGCTTGTATGTAACACCCTTGGTGTTACTTCTTGAATTTTAAATAAAAGCCTATTCCTCAAAACCGCCTTGTGAGAGTGATGTTTGCCAGAAATCAAGATTAAAGGAGACCATGTATGACTTTGGTGGAGGGAAGGTACAGTTGCTAAAGGAAAAATAAAAGTGAGTTAGGAAAATCAGGAGAGACAGAGCTAGAAGCTATAGATAAATAGGAGGAATCTGAGCCATGACCAATCCTTATTATTGGGCCTGTGTCATTTTAATTCTATATTAAAATGTAGAGGTCTTGGAAATGCAGAGGTAACCACCTGGATGGAAAGAGTGAGAAATCCCGAAAGAAATAATTATAAATTTAGAGTGCCCTCTCCCTTGAATCACTGAAGAAATATCATGACCAGACTTCTTTTCCTTTAAGAATTATATTGTCAGAACAATAGTGGGAGGGCAACTGTCAAAAGAAAGAAAGATTATAAGGTGTTTCAAATAAACATAAAACTAAAAAAAAAAAATTACCTTTAAAAGTGTCAGAGAACAACGGCAGGATTACCAGGACCTAAAGGAAGAAAAGATATTCCTTGGAGACCACTGGGAAAAAGAAAGAACGTGTCTTTCATCCTAACTGCTTTAAAACAAGGATCTAAAGAAGGAGTTCTGGGGAGGAGAGCGGAGAAGATATATGAGGGGCTATTGGTTATTAGGACCATGATTTCAAAGGGATTATAAGAATCGACCCTTGTGTGGGCTCTGGAACCAGACTCCCTGGGTTTGAATCCCTTTTAGTTCATCTTCTCTATCTCTTGATATTCTATTCCAGAAAATAGGGCTAATTGTACTTACTTTATGGGAGTTGTTGAAAGGATTAATGGACTTAATATATGCAAAGTGCTTAGGATAGGGCCTAGCAGAGTGCTCAGTAAACGTTAGTAATTGGTTATGAAAACAATTATTAAAAATACTCCCCCAAAAGCTGCAGGTAAGGAGGCAAAGATGGCATCCATTGAGGAATCTCATTCTAGTGGCTGAACAACCATACAGCTGATGGATATAGGAAGAGACATCAAGAAAATCATTAGAGGAAAGTTCAGGCATTTATTGGTAATTTCCAAGATGACATAAATGTTATTATGAGAAAAGAATGTTCCATGCTAATAGGAGACAAACCTGGGGAATTTTGAGGGGTTGTGGCTCTGAGGAAAGATAAGATGCACTAAGGGGGCCAAATAGATTGAATTCTGTTGGGTGTTAGATTGTTCAAAAACAGCTGCCTTAGGGAGGAATAAAACTTTCAAAGAAGGTAAGAATAAGCATGATGACTTTGAAAAATAGACACTTTTGATAGACTCCAAATTAACTAGCTTCAAAGTTTTTACTGTAAAGAAATTTGCAGAATAAGATAGGAAAAGTCTGTTAGAAGAGCACAAATGAAAGGTGACTCCATACCCAGATTTTAATTCATGACTAGATCTATCATCATAGAGGCCCCAGAGAAAGGATGTGGAAAACACTCAGAGTGGAGAGACCAAAATGAATGAGGTTGACTAGGAAACTATATTGATGTGCACTATCCAGCTGGCTAGTGTATGGTAACCTAGATACTAACAGACCCAAGATAAATCTTACCCTTGCTTCCCATTTATGTCAGCATTTCCTACAGCTGAAGACCAAGGAAACTTTGAGATTAGTAGAGAAAAGAAAAATATAGAAAAGTTTGTTTTACATTTCTCCCCAGCCCTGCTTCTGGGCTGTGAGTGGCCACTACTCTGCTCCTGGAATGCACGCAGTTACAAGAGAACACACTACAGAATTTGGTACCCCACTCTGATGCAGTCATCTTCTGAGCTCTGGCTTACATCCTTCATTCAGTGAAGATTCAGCAGATCACCTTTTACTTTCTCTTATTCTTAATGATATCAACAGCAACATGGATGACCGTTCAACAACAGTCCTAATGGTGCTTTTCTTCCTTATTTTTAAGCAGCCTTTGTTTTATTGTGGTAAAATATACATAACACAACATTTACTATTGTAACCATTTTAAAATGTATATCTCAGTGGCATTAAATACATTCACATTGCTGTGCAACCATCACCAATACCTGTCTCCAGAATTCTTTTCATCTTGAAAAACCGAAACTCCATACCCATTAAACAAGACCCCCACCAGCCCCTGGGAACCACTACTCTACTTACTTTCTCTGTGAATTTGACTACTCTTGGTACCTCATATAAGTGGATTCATGTAGTACTTTTCCTTTTTTAACTGGTTCACTTTGTTATCAGAATATCTTTAAGGTTCATCCATGTTGTAGGATGTCAGAATTTCTTTCCTTTTTAAGGCTGAATAATATTCCACTGTATGCATGAACCACATTTTGTTTATCCATTCAGTCGTCAATGGACACTTGGATTGCTTCCACCTGTTAGCTATTGTGAATAATGCTGCCATGAACATGAGTGTAAAAATATTTGTTCAAGTCTCTGATTTCAATTCTTTTGGGTATATACCCAGATGTGGAATTGCTAGATCTTATGGTAATTCTATATTTTATTTTTTGAGTAACAATGATGCTGCAGTATTTTAAATTCCTACCTGCAATGCACAAGGGTTCCAATTTATCCATATCCTCGCAAACACATTTTCTTTCTTTCTTCTTTTTCATAACAGCTATCCTAATGAGTGCGAAGTGGTATCTAGTAGATTTGATTCTCATTTTCCTAATGATTAGTGATGTTGAATATCTTTTTTATGTGCTTGTTGGCCATTAGTATACCTTCTTTGGAGAGATGTCTATTCAAGTCCTTTCCCAATTTTTTTTAATTTAATTTTTTTATTGCAGTAACATTGGATTATAACATTATATAGCTTTCAGATGTACATCGCAATATATTTCAAATTCTGTGTAGATTACATCATGTTCACCATCCAAAAACTAATTATAGTCCATCCCCTCACATGTGAGCGTGATCACCCCTTTTGGCCGCCCCCCCCGCCCCCCCCCCCCGCTTCCCCTATGATAACCACCAATTCAATCTCTGTTGCTTTGTGTTTGTTTGCCATTTTTATCTTCTACCTATGAGTGAAATCATATGGTATTTGACTTTCTCCCTCTGACTTATTTCACTCAGCTAATACCCTCAAGGTCCATCCATGTTGTCACAAATGGCCAGATTTCATCATATCTTATGGCTGAGTAGTATTCCATTGTTTATATATACCACATCTTCTTTATCCATTCATCCCTTGATGGGCATCTATGTTGCTTCCAAGTCTTGGCTATTGTGAATAATGCTGCAATGTACATAGGGGTGCACGTATCTTTATGCATTAGTGTTTTCAAGTTCTTTGGATAAATACCATCTCATTTACAATTGCAACAAAAAGAATAAAATACGTAGGAATAAACTTAACCAAAGAGGTGAAAGATCTGTAGACCAAAAACTATAAAACATTGTTGAAAGAAATTGAAGAAGACACAAAGAAATGGAAAGATATCCCATGCTCTTGGATTGGAAGAATTAACATATTTAAAATGTCCATTCTTCCTAAAGCAATCTATAGATTCAATGCAATCCCTGTTGAAGTTCCAACAACGTTTTTCACAGAAATACAACAAAGAATCCTAAAATTTATATGGAACAACAAAAGACCCTGAATAACCAAAGGACTCCTGAGAAAAAAGAACAAAGCTGGAGGTATCACTCTCCCTGATTTCAAAATATACTACAAAGCCATAGTAACCAAAACAACATCGTACTGGTGCAAAAACAGACACACAGATGAATGGAACACAATTGAGAGCCCAGAAATAAACCCACACAAAATTATTGGACAGCTGATATTCAACAAGGGAGCCAAGAGTATACATTGGAGAAAAGAGAGTCTCTTCAATACATGGTGTTGGGAAAACTGGGACAGCCACATGCAAAAGAATGAAAGTAGATCACTATCTTACACCATGCACAAAAATCAACTCAAAATGGATTAAAGACTTGAATGTAAGACCCAAAACCATGAAACTCCTAGAAGAAAACCTAGGCAGTACATTCTTTAACATCAGTCTTAACAGCATATTTTCAAGTACGATGTCTGACTGGGCAAGGGAAACAAAAGAAAAAATGAATAAATGGGACTACATCAAACTAAAAAGCTGCTGCACGGCAAAGGAAACCATCAACAAAATGAAAAGACAACCTAACAATTGGGAGAAGATATTTACAAACCATATATCAGATAGGGGGTTAATATCTAAAAGATACAAATAACTCATACATCTCAACAACAAAAAAACCCCCAAAACCCAATTAAAAAATGGGCAAAAGATCTGAAGGGAGATTTCTTCAAAGAAGTTATACGGATGGACAACAGGCATATGAAAAGATATTCAACATCATTAGCTATCAGGGAAATGCAAATCAAAACTTCAGTGAGATATCAACTTACTCTGGTCAGAATAGCTATAATTAACAAGACAGGAAACAAGTGTTGGAGAGGATGTGGAGAGAAGGGAACCCTCGCACACTGCTGGTGGGAGTGCAAACTGGTGCAGCCACTATGGAAAGCAGTATGGAATATCCTCAGAAAGTTAAGAATATAGCTACCTTATGATCCAGCTATTCTACTGCTGGATATTTATCCAAAGAACTTTCCCCATTTTTAAGTCAAGTTGTTTTTATTGTTGTTGAGTTGTAGGAGTTCTGTCTATATTCTGGATATCAATCCCTTATCAGTTAAAGATATAATTGAGGTATTATTGACATATAATAAACTATTTATATTTCATTTAAAGTGTACAATTTGATAAAATTTTGACATATGTATACACCTGTTAAATCATTACCACAATCAAGATAATGCACGTATCTATCACTACTGAAAGTGTCCTCCTGCCCCTTGGTACTTTTTCCCACCTCTCCCTGCTTCCCCATCCCTTCATCCCCAGGCAATCACTGATATTTTTATGTCACTATATATATTAGTTGGAATTTTATAGACTATATATATGGAATCATGCAGTAGGTACATTTTTTTGTGTGTGGTGGTGGTTGGGGGGTTCTTTCATTTAGCACAATTATTTTGAGATTGGTCCATGTTGCATGTATCAATAATTTATTCCATTTTATTACCGAAACGGATTCCGTTGTATGGATTATACCACAATTTGTTAATACATTCACCTGAAGATGGACATTCATTTGACTTGTTTCAGTTTTTGGCAGTGATTAATAAAGTTGCCACAAACATTCAGGTGTAGGTCTTCTTATGGGCATATACTTTTGTTCTTAGGTAAATATGTAAGAGTGGTATGACCAGGTCGTATAGACATGTTGAACTTTATAAGAAGTCAAAAATGTTTTCCAAAGTGATTGTACCATTTCACATTCCCAACATCAGTGTTCAAGATTTCCCGTTTCTCCTTATCCTTCCCAGTGGTTGGTAGAGTCAGTCATTTTAATTTTAGCCATTCAAACTGGTGTGTAGCAGGAGCTCATTGTGGCTTTAATTTGCATTCATGAATGACTAATGATATTAGTATTCTTTTATGTGCTAATTTACATCTCTATATCTTTCTCTTTACTCCTCTCTTTTGAGGACCTCAGTTACACATCTACTAGACAGCAGCTTGCTAGTGTCTGTTTTTGTTTTCAATCTCTTTGTTTCTCTGTTTAATTTTGGATAGTATCTATTGCTGTATTTTGATGTACACTAATCCTTTCTTTGGCAATATCTAATCCACTGTAAATTCCATTTCATATCTATATATACATTTAAATATATTAAATATATTTAATATATTTTTAAATTTCAGACCCCGTGGTTTTTACTTTAGAAGTTCTGGGTTTTTTCTTCCACATTTTCCATGTCTCAACTTAACGTGTTTAATCTTTCTTGCATCTTTTAAAACATATGGAACACAGTCATAGGAACTCCCTTAATGTTTTTGTCTAACTCTATCAAGTATGTGCTATCTGTGCCCATTTCAATTGGTTTATTTTCCTCCTCACGATGGCCCTTATTATCTGCCCTTGCATGTATGGCTATCTGTGATTGGATGTCACTTCACTTTTCCATGTTGACTGCAGGGTATTCTGTAGTCCCATCAATATTCCTGAGCTTTGTTCTAGGAAGTGTTTAACTTATTTGGAAACAGTGGAGCATTTCAGGTTTTGTTTTTAAGCTTTGTTAGGCTAGCTAGACCAGAGCAGCATTTAGTCTATCGCTAATTTTCCTCGCTAACGTATGCTCTACTCAGTGTCTTGTGAAGTATGAGCTTGTCCACGTTGGTTGCTGGGAATGGGATCTATTCCCTTTTGTGAACTCTGAGGATTGTTTACTCCTATATTTCTTAGTGCTATATTTCTTAGTGCTTCTTTCCTGCTTCATGGGTCATTTCTTCAATTACATGTGCTGATCAGTACTCTGCTGCAGACTCAAGAGGGATGTTCTGCAGACATCTCTGGTTCTCAGTTTGTGATTCTCCATGCTGTGGTCTGAAAACTCTCTTCAGGCAGTAACCTAGGGCAATTGTAGAGCTCACTATATTTATTTCTCATGTGTTAGGGCTCACCATCGTTTATTGTCTGATGTTTTATATTTTAAAAGTCCTTGTCTCTTGTTCAGTTTTTGGTTGTGTCAAGTAGTGTGTAAATCCAGTTACTGCTACTCCAGCTCTGTTGGAAGTGGCAGTCTTCTTGAGAGTATTTTGATACCAGCTTTGCCTTTTCCCCCAAGCAGAGACTGAGACAGGACTTTGGTACAGGTGGTTTATTTGGGAGGTGATCCCAGGAAGCATGAGAAAGTAAGATAGGGTAGAAGGAAATGCCAGTAAAGAATGCTTTGTTGAGCTGGTTACCACCATGTATACTGGAGCCTCTGAGGACCTATCCCAGGGATGCACAAGACATTGGGGGGACATTTATTTACTGATTCACATCCTCTAGTAAATTGAGGGTTGCCCCTGGAAGTATTATAATTTGTAAATTTTTTGAGTTTCATAGTGAGCTGTTATGATTGCAAAAATTCCCGGGCAGCAAAGTGGAGAGATGTGGCAGGCACTTGAGGTGGACTGCCGACGGTGTGCCAGGCAACTGTCCATTGCAGCTTATAGCCGAAATTGTTGGGCTGAGTACATGTGGCAGAAATAATGTTGGCGCCTTCTTCACTTCTAGGATTCACTTTCTTCACCTAATATCAGTTCCTCATCTTCACTATTTCTCTTCCTTACTTATTTCAAAATAACATTACTTCAATAACTTTTAGTTTAACTCACTTAAGTCAGTGTGAGCTTTTTAATAAAATCTGAATGTTTTCGCACATAGAAAAGATTAGTTCAGAGCTACTTTGTTTTTTAAATTAATAATCTATTTATTAAATTTCAAGTAAGAAGCTCTAAAGCTCTGATTCATCATTAAGCTTTCAAGTTCAACTATATATCTCACTATTCTCCTGATAAATCTAATACATTTTAATGATCACATTAAAAGCAATTTTACAAAATAATTCAATATATTTTAATATTTAAAAATAATGTATGATTTTAATGTATTTGATTCTCATTTTAAAGACATCAATTTCCTCAACCAAAATAAAAATAAAATTCCCAAAATAAAATAATTCTTGGAAATCTAATAAGTTAAAATTAAGCCTTGGATGGATGAGTCTTGTTTTTTTTTTAAGATCTATTTTTTTTGGTAAATCTAGTGGAATTTCAAATTAAAATTATGAGTCTAAAACAATTACTCATTTAGACATCTTAAAGTGAAATTACAAACTAATCTGCTACTGCAATAGGCAAAATTCTTTTAAAAATTACATAAACTTAAAACTTAAAATATGTGAAGATTACCCTCTAACACAGAAATATAACTACTAAGGGTGTGGCTAACTCTGTCATTTGATACTTAATTTTAAAACCTTAAAAGTTAAAAATGATTAATCACTAGGGAATCAATTATGCCATTTCAAGAGAATTTTAGATTCAATTTCCAAGCTAAATTTTTTTGGCTTCATGGCTCAGTTGGCTGAGCTTGCATGGCAACTGGATATCTGGACAAGATTTGAGAATTTAAAATTGCAGTTTTTATCCATGTTCCCACCTGCCTCGCAGAGTCCCTTTCATTTCATAGTTGCTCTGTAAATGGGGAGCTCTCTTACCCCATCTCTCCTGTATTAAACATACACATCCCTACACCTCTAATCTGTTGAAATACCCAGTTAGGTTTATTCAATCATCCATATGAGTTTTTAATTTTATTAGTTTACACAGTTGGAACATTAATTTCTCCCTTCCAAAATTTTTTGTGTGTCTACTGTGCATCAGTCATTGTTACAGGCATTTGGGGACATTGTTGAACAAGACATAAAATCCTTGCCTTGTAGAAAATACACATTAGCAGAAGGAAAGAGACACTAAATGACAAGGTGACCAAGTAAGTAAAATGTTTAATAGGCACACATAAGTAAATTATTTGGTATGTTAAGAGTGGATAAATGTTAATGGATAAAGAAAAAATAGAGCAAGATAAAGGATTGTGAGTTCTATGAAGAAGAGATTTTCAGGATGCAAAATTATATAACATGGTCAGGAAGGGTCTCCTTAGCAGATGATACTGAGGAAGGGTTTGAAGTAGTTGAAGGAGTTAAGTAAGTGAATATTAAGAGAAGAGTGGTCCAGGCAGTGGGTACAGATAGAGCCAATGACCTAAGTCTAAAGCATGCCTGTTGTTTTTGATGGACAGAGATGATTGTGAGTGACTAAAAATGTACCAGGGGAGAGATGAGGCCAAAAAGCTAAAAGGACCTTAGAGGTGATTTTGTAAGGACTATGTTTTTATGTCCCAAGATGTGAGGAACCATTGATGAGTTTTGACTAGAACAATGACATGATCTGACTTTGGTTTCTTAGAAATCCCTGTGGCTTCTGAATAGATAGAGAATAGAATATGAATGGCTGGCAAGGCAAAAGCAGGGAGACATGCTAGGAATCTATGGCAGTAATCCAGACAAGAAAGAATGATTGCAAAGTGCAGAAGGGAAGCAGTGGACATGGTGGGAATTACGGATATATTTTGATCATTAAGTCCACAGAATTTTCTTTTAGATTGAATGTGGGATGTGAGAGAAGGGAAGGAGTCAAGATGGCACCAAGTGTTTTTGGCTTGAGAAAATGGAAAATTGGATTGCCATTAAGTAGGACTGGGAGTACCTAGATTACAATTTAGCACATGTTCAGTATGAGCTTCCTATAGGACATGCAAATGAAGATGTCAAATCAACAGTTGGATATATTTCTGGAGTTCAGGAAAGAGATCTGGACTGGAGCTACAAATTCTGGAAACTTAGCATATGGATGGCATTTTAATCCACAAGATTTTATGGCTACGAGGAGAAATTAAGAGGGTCAAAGACAGATACATGGAGAAATCCAACACAGAGTGGTTAGGGAGAGGAAGACAAATAAGCAAAAGATACCCTTCCCAAGCCAACAATGATATAGGAAGAAAACCAAAAAGTTTTGGTATCCTGGAAGCCAAGTAAAGGAAGTCTATCTAGGAGAAAGGAATGATCATCTGGGCCAAATGATGCTAATAGTCTCGTAAGATATGGGTCAAGTAAGTGGGGACAAACTGACTTGGATTTAGACATGTGGAGGACCTTGACAACCTTTATGAGAGCAATTTCAGTGAACTGATGTAGGTGAAAACCTTATTGGAGGTGGCAAAAGTAAAAGAAGAGAAGACATGGAGACAGTAAATATAGAAACTTACAGAAACGTTTGGTGTAAAAGAGAGATGAAATGTAGTAAATGGCAGAGGTGTGTGGTCAACAGCAGGTTTACTTAAAATGAGAAACAATGCAGCGTGTTTGTATGCTGATGGGAATTAACTGATATAGAAGAAAAGCAATTGATTACATAAGATTGAGAACACAGAATTGCTGATCTGATACCATGTCTCTGAGTATACAAGAGAATACAGGTTCAATGAGCAAGCGTAGGAATCAGTATTAGATAGGAGGATGGATAGTTCATCTATGGAATAGACTAGAAGGAAGAATGCAGTGTCTTGATGTTGATCAATGGGTGGAAGAGGTGGTACAAGTTTGCGAGTGTTTCTGTTTCCTTACTGAAGTTGGAATCAAGGTTATTTTTATGGACTGAATGTTTGTGTTCCCCCAAAATCCATATGTTGAAGTTCTAACCTTCAATGTGATAGTGTTTAGAGATGACGCCTTTGGGAGTTAATTAAGGTTAATGAGGCCAATAAATAAATAAGGTCATAAGGGTGGGTTCTAATCTGATAGGAACAGTGACCTTATAAGAAGAGGAGAGAGAGAGATTTCTCTCTATCCCGCCATACATGGATAAAGAGGTCATGTGAGCACTCAGCAAGATGGCAACCTCCCACAAGCCATGAAAAGAGACCTCAGAATGAAACCTACCTTGCTGGAACCTTGATCTTGTACCACCCTCCAGAACTGTGTGAAATAAATTTCCGCTGTTTAAGCCATCCAGTCTATGGTATTTTGTTATGGCAACCCCAGCAGACTAATGCAGTTATCAATTGAGAGTGAGGTTGAGGGAGATGACATGGGTTTAAAGAGAAAGGAGAAAAATTGTCTATTATTCTAGGAGAGAAAAGGGTATATTGATGAGAGGTGTCTAGTGTGACTGTCTGTAGCATTAAAGACTCACTGAGGTTTGTGCTCGTGAGTTTAAAAGGAGACTAGTTAGTGTGGTTTTCTTTTTTCCTTCAGGTACACAGCTGCATGGGTGCTTGCCGGAAATGGGTGTAAAGTTGTGTCTATCCAGGACTATCGTTTTGCCAGGTGAGAAATCAAAGTGAGAAAAGGGAAAGAAAGGGAGGAGAGAGTAGCTAGAGTGGGATGATTACAATGATTAACCATGGAATATAAACTGGTTAGGTGGGAGCATGGGAGTATCAACAGAAGGAGAGACAGCAACAAGTGACAGAATCAAAGATTTGGAGGTTCTATCAGAGACAAAGGACAGATAGTGGTGGGATGGCGGAAGGAGGGAGGGAAAGATATAAAAAAAGCTGTGATAAGTGAATTGGGATGCCCAAAATGGGATTATGGTGAGACTGAAGTTTTTTTTGTAGTGACAAAATCTACACCAAAACCGTAAAAATGAGTTGTTGACGTAGGTTGATAGGTAAAATCATTAAGCCAAGAAATGAAGAAGAGAAAGTGCTGGAAGGAAAATCTGCACTTACATTTACAGATTTGATACTGGAATGAGTGACAAGGATCCAGGAGGCAAAATCATTGAGGAGTGAAGGGGAATAATGGGAGTCAGTAGAAACAGAAAACAATAGGGGCAGTGGGCAGTAAAATCAGATGATGTTAGAATCAAAACAGAGAAATTTTTGGGAGGAGGGGCAGAGAATGGTCTGAGAGTTGCAACGAGCCTTGGGAGAAAAAAATAGTTCCTACTCTAGAGGGTGGAAAAGGAAACAATGTCTTTAGAACAAAAATCAAGGATTTGCATAAAGCAAAGAGAACATTTAGAGAATAGATTAAGGATATCAGGTATACTGTTGATAATGGACCACCGACTCCAGAGGACATAGTGGAAGGGCTTTAGGAGCTGGGGAGACATGGGAAGAGGGAGTCCTGTGCAGGTGATGTATAGAGTTCTGGATGGAACTTTAGAGCCCAGGAGAGGAAAAGTGGTCTGCCAGCTAGGGAATTTGGAGCAACTGACACAAAGAGAAATGGACAGTTATTGAGATGCATCCAGGTAGATTCAAGGCAAGCAGTAGGGGTGAAGCTGAGGATGGGCAGGGATATGGAGGGGTGAGATCCTGGGCCCCCTCCTGTCCTGTGATAATGAAAGGTGAAGGCAGTATGTACACTTCATCTAACGCTTGACCCCAGTTAGGAGAGACATGATCTTACCTGGGCATCTACTTTGTTGCTTGATTGACCCGAGCGCATCTATGAAAGCTGGTGTTACATCATCCGTAAGTCCCCTTCCGCTCTGATGAGGGCAAAATGCACCCAAAGCCTAGTGAGAGCTACGCGCTTATTCTTGCCCCTAGAAGAGGGGCTCGCTACTGCTATTTTTATTTCCCTTCATCTAGACTGTACTCTACATCACTGGTCTCCAAGAAGTATGAAAACTTCCATTTCTATTTTTTGTTATGTTACATTTACAAGTTTTGTGTTTACTCATTTTATACATAGGACCATATAGATTTATAAGGTTCACAAAGATCATTCACGTTTTTCACTCTTCAGAAGCACTGACTTTTGCCTTTTTAGTTTACTATTTTGCGATTTATTGACCTTTTGTCAGAATGGAGAAAGGAACTTTTAGGAATCTTACTGTTCCTTAAAAAATATTTTTCAACCACCTTCTAGTTTTAGTTCCTGTTTTTTCCTTACTTCTATAAATTCCTGATGCCTCAAACTTCTTAGACTTTTCGGAACTTCGAAGCATAAATCAGGATGTTTTCTAGTGAATTTTCACACTGCCATCTTAGATTTAATTTCTCTTAGTTCTGCTAAGTCATGTTCCCCTTGTCCTTGTACTTTTCATCTTCCAACATTTCATTGCTGTGATTTCCTCTCCAATTATCTTTGTGGCTTTTAAAATTATGCTTTAAGGCTTTTAAAATTGTTATATTTTCAATGCTATTTGTTGGGGTTTGGGGCAAAAGCTAATGTAAATGTGTGTATTAAATACTATTACTTTACCTGGAAGTATATGACTATTTTATATGATTAATCTTATTTTATAGGCTTAAGCTTATTAATATTGATGGTGTATAACGATATAACTTATACTTGAAAGCACATATATTTTGTAGATAGGTTGCACAAGACTGATTTTGGAGATCAATACTCACACTGGCCAGAGTGTTCTTTCTAATTTAATAAATATATGTTGATTGAAAATAGTCTCAGACATTCAGCAGAGCTTGCAGGTTTCCTAGTAAATATAGCATGGTCATTTGAAGCATTAATTCCTATATATTTAAGAGCAGACATAAATCTTTTATGAGGAAAAGCTATATAAGTTCAGTGGGTGAACATCAAAACAGTGGGACATCTATCCGTTTGAATCACTGGACAATTGAGTAATTCCAGATAGGAAACACTGAGATGCTCTTTTGCAGTAAGAAATAAACAATTGTAATGATGCAGCTTTAGTGATGAGAGAAAGATCGACTGGAATACAGATTCTATTCCCACTCCCAGGTGTAGAAACTTTATGATGCGGTACTCATTTCATAGCTTTGAGACCTAGATGCAGCATAACGATTTCTGTGACAATAGGGTGCCACCAACACAGTCTCATGAAACTACGTACGTAGAAAAAACCCATAAAAACATTTAGGCCTATGTATAGGAAGCAGATCAGTTTTTACTCTTGAGAGCCCTTTGATTCAGCCTTAACCTGGATACTTGAAACAGATGGGTACAGGAAACAGATGGAGTGTTTTATTTGGGCCTAAACTTTATGCTGTTGCAAAATGAAGATTTATCATTTAAAAACATTCCTTTAAATTTTGTAATTGAGTAAGACGAGATCAAATAAATCCCAATCTTGGTCATTTCTTGTGAGTCCTCGTCCTATATTCACATTAAGATGTAATGACGTTTGAAACATCCTCTTTTTTAAACCAGCAATCATTATTTAAATACATTTCAACAGTGTAGACGGCGTAAGCTAGCAAAAACAAAATGAATGAGCCGAGAGTGTAGCAGGGAACATTTCACTGTGTACCTCATGAAAGGCCCTGGCAGTGCATTAAAAAGTAAAATACTTTAACTGCAATTTACTTAAGACTGCTGTTTCCTCCATTCTGCGTCCTCTCTGTCACCCTTCCCCTCAGGTGGGTGGTTCGGCTGCTTCGGGGATACAGCTAATGGGAGGTAGAGATGTGGATGCTGTTGGTTTCTTTTCCATGGGATACATCTGAGTGGTTTACGGTCACTTTCACATGTAGTTCAATTATTGTCACCTTTTTCAACAGAGCATTTCCTTTCCAGTGCTGGAAATACCTGGGTTGTAAAGGAGAAGCACATTTTAAAATGAGTTATGGACTGAAAGTTTGAAGCCCTAACACCCAATGCGATACCATTTGGAGGTCAGGCCTTGGGGAGATAATTAGGTTTCTAAGACTCATGAGGGTGGGGCCCTGATGATAGGATTAGTGCCCTTATAACAAGAGGAAGAGAGACCAGGGCTTTCTTTCTCTCCTTCCCACTATGTGAAGCTATAACAAGAAGAAAGCTGTCTGCAAGCCAGGAAGAGGGCCCTCACCAAGAACTCGACCATGCTGGCAACTCGATCTGAACTTCTCAGCCTCCATAACGGTGAGAAATAAATGTCTGTTATTTAAAGCATTCATTGTACCATATTTTGTTATGGCAGCCCAAGCAGACAGAGACAAAATGTACAGTCAGAAGCAAATCATTGGAAAATAAGTTTAATGATCAGATGTATAAAACTTAAGTACAGGATTTAGTTCTCACTAAACTTGTTTTCTTCAAAAATGGACTAAACAATGCAGCAATTACAATTGTAAACTCACCCACTTTTCCTTTTGATGGAAATCATCTAAAATACATTTTATCAGAATTCTGTTGTTTTTAGGACACAAACATGTGGTTGTACCACAAAGAGCAAAACTGTCCATGTATGGAGTCATATATTTCATATATCATAACATATCAGATTTGAGTGGATCTGATGCATTATGTCCTGCTGAAGGCTGTTCATTATGAAACTGTGCAAGATTGTCATCAACATAGCAAAATGTGTTAAAAAAAATTCCTACCTATTTCATCAATAAGTCAATGTGTGCTCTCTGACTTTGTTACACAGTTGTGTAGCTCAACCTCAATCAGCGACAATTTAATCTGAGAACATTTAGAGAAAATTTTCAAAAGAAATTTAAGACCATGACTTTTATATAAATATAAAGATGAACATGTGTTAAGGATTTTAGTTAACTCATTAATTAGGAAACTGGGAAGATGTTAAATCAGCTCAACAGGAAATGCAAAGAACATATTTATAAATCTGGAGTATTGACATGGGTGTGCAACTGGAGATAAAACTAGCTTCATCGACAGTGGGGCAGAGAAATCGACTGAATCAGTACTTTGCTTGTCTATAGACAAGAATTAGTGTACATTTCTATTAATTATCTACAACTTGCAGTGTGGTAAGACAGCTCCCAAAGAATCAGAATAAGATAACCCAGAAGGGTGTTCTCTCTGCCAGAGGTGGGCAAACTTTCTGTAAAGAGCTAGGTAGTAAATATTTTAGGCTTTGTGGGACATACCTAGCTGTGTTGTAAGTACTCAAGGCAGATATCGTTGCTGTAAAGTAACCACAGATAATATACAAACAAATGGATGTGGCTATTTTCCTTTATTTACAGAAGCTGTTGGTGGGCTGGATTTGGCCAGAAGGTTGTTTGCCACCTCCTGTTCTAGCCCATGCATAGTTGTCTATGAAAGCACGTCTTTCCCCCTTTGCCACTTTAATCCAAGTTCAAAGCTTGAGAATTCTTGACTGCTCAGATGATTCAAAACTAAATTGCAACTTTGGGAGAGGGCTGGTTTCATTGCAATTCACACTTACTCTGAAATTTCATCTTTTGAATCTGTGCATCAAGAAAGGAGATTAATTAGAATTCCCACCCAAACATTTTAAATCTCAGGTAGATCCTGGACTTTAAGGTTTTCACTTTGGTCCTACATCACCAGCAGAGCTCATTTATGTCTCAGGGCTTTTCTCTCATAATTAAAAAGACATCCTCAGGGCAAAAAAAAAAAAAAGTTTTGAATTATAGCCTTGTATTTCTTTGTTCTTTTCTTCTTCTAAGTTTTGGCCTGGTAAAGACACTGGTAATTTATGCCATATTAATTGATATGTACCCAGAATCTAGAATGAATGACAAATAATTAAGAAAATATAATGCAATAGAAAAATTAGCAATGACATGAATTCGTTGAAGCCGAAATCCTCATGGCCAATAAACTTTGATGGTCAATAAACAAATGAAGAAATGCATGACCTCTTTGTATGCTATTAAGGGAAATTAAAACACAATGAGAAATAACTTCATGCCCTTACAAATAGCAGAAAGTAACATCTCTTCTGTTCACTACTCATTGGCCAGGACTAGTCACATGGTCTCACCTAAACCTAAGAGGGGCAGAAATGCCTGGAGAGCAGAGAGACCAGATACATTTGGTGAATGGTGAAAGTGGCTATTGCTGCTGCTATCAACACCATGCCCAGCAATTTGATAACGTCCATTGAAGTTAAGGCTGTGCATGCCCAAGATTTGGCATTTTCCCTTCTAGGAATTAATTGGAGGTACTTTTGCACATGTGTGAAAGGAGACACATACAAAACATTCTTAGAAGCATTGCTTGCAATAGAAAAAAGTGCATATCAAAGGCAAAAGAGACAAAATTATCTTGGTATATTCATACAATGGAATGTTTTATAGTCATTAAAATGAGTGATCTAGAGATCCATATATCAACATAGATAATTTTTAAAAATGCACAATGAATAGGGAAAAAACCTAGCTACACAATGTTATATAAAATGAACTCTTGTATGAGAATTTATAAAATACTGAAAGCAATATTATATATTGTTTAAGGGTGGCTATCTATGGCTAACGTCATGAGTACATGGTCAGAACATATGCATGCCATCTTTAACAAGATGAGTCATCTCTGCAGAAAAAGGTATGGGTTTGATGTCATACAAAGGAATACAAAGGAGGCATTAACTCCTTAATGGTCCTTTAAAGTCACAAAGCAGATAGGGCAAAATATTCAATATGGATGGTGCATATATGGGCATTTAGAATAATACCTTCTTCATTTTCTGTCTAACGCTTTTCTAATAAAAAATAACATAGAGGGATGGAAAGAGTGGTGGGGTGAGCCTGAAGGGTCCTGCCACTGAAAGTTTTTCTAAATCATCCATGCATATTTGAAACTGGACTTTCACACATAACCATATTTCACAGGATAAGGTGGAAGTTTTAAATTACCATTAAGTAAAATTGATGCTCAGGAAGATGGGATATATTCTTGTTTCCTCCAGTTTTTCAGTCACTTTAGATTGTACTTAGTTTGGTTTGGCCTTGCACTTGGACCCACAATAATCCTCCCTCCTCTCAACTCTTATGACAGTTCCTATGTGAGGTATCTGTTTTGACAAAAATTCTCACTGCCTTATACAAATACCTTGAGCAGTTTTGTGCATAGTATTTGCGTCTGTGTTGAGAATACAAACTCCCAGAGGCCTGTGAGTATGCCCTACCATACTTAGGAAAGCGTCTACCATGGTCCTAAATTTATGACTGAATTCTCTCAATATCCCTTATCACATTCAGAGGTTTTACGTAATCATCACCTCACTGATCGAGTGAATATAACCAGTGTGTGTGTGTGTGTGTGTGTGTGTGTTTGTATGAACACTTGGCGGGACTGGAACAAGGACAGAAATCCTTGGATTTCATGTGCTCTCTTACGTTAGGGGTGGTGGAAGCACCAAACCAATAATTATATATGTGTGTCTTGTAGATATATTTTTGCTATAACACAGCATGTGTGTTTCTAAAAGGCAAATCTCATGTTCTGCAAAATCTTGGTATTAAAATTAAGGAGCTTGTGCCAAAAAACAGGGTCAAAAGTAGACCATTAAAATCATATGCAGGTGTCGCTAGTCCACTATGAAAAATACTCCTAATAAAAATACTAGTAAAGCTAATCAGAGGTTGACTTTATAGCGAATAAATAAGTACTTCAGTATATATTGGGCTTAAATGAAACAAACTAAGTATGACACTAGCTTGACGGAAAGGCTGAGATTGCTGGGTTATGGAGAGAAACATAAAATGCACACAGACGAAGAGAACCTGGGCCACAGTCCTTCCAAGACAGAGCTCATGGCTCACCGGAGTCCAAGAAAAGGCCATGAGGTAAGTGGGAATCACATAGAGTACCAGATTTTTCTATGACTTGCTGCATCCAGCAGCAGTAGCAGATTTCGAGTTTAGTTGACATTCCAAGGGAGTTTACAAAGCATGCTTTTCTTATTTTATTAGTTTTATGTCTTTTGCTATCAAAGTAGTTTAAGACATTCTTATGGCTATTTTTTCTTTTTTCTTAAGCCTGGGTGCTTTTAGTTTCTTGCCATATCTGAACTTCAGGGATTTCGTTGGTATATAATGCCTACTGAAGTGCAGTGAATCTTTAGATTTGCTTCTGTGTGGCTGCCCACAAGTTAATGTATTCTAACTTTTGTTTTGATAAAAGTAGAGTAAAAAGAATTTTACATATATTTATGCGGTTACATTTTTTTCTAGTAATGGATTTGTAAATAATACCTATTTTAGATAGTAAAACAAGGTTAGCACTATGTTAATAGTTACACAATAAATTCGAAAGATGAGTGGATTATAAAGTAGCTTTGATAAGTAAATGCTAAGTTTATCTTTCTATTTGATACCAAATTTGTTTCTTATTGATTTCTTAACAAGGAAGTTATTATTCATTAAGATTCATCAAAATCATTTTATCCAAATCTCCTAGGCTGACAAAGTAATGGATTTCTGCTCATATGGTGATTGATGATTGATGCTAGTCATTGAATGTCTTTCCCCAAAGTTATAGTATAGAGACTCAACTTTGGATAATAATCAGCCATAGCTATAGTAGATTTTCACTTTATAATTTGGGTTGCTCCACTGAGCAGACTGAGATATTGAACTGATTACAGGTAAATTAACTTTGTATCATTTGCTGCCTTGACTATGTGGGTGGCTAGTACAAACACTGAATTCTACCTTGAATTTAGATAATTCTTCCTCATCTAACACTGTATTAAGGCTTTTAAAATATTCTTTCCTAAAAATATTCCTTCAAACTATAACCAGATGTTTAAAAATAAAAAGTGAATACCTTCAGGCTGAGACAGATATTCAGCTATCTGTAACTACTATAATTCATTTTTGAGTAAAGTTTTGTATGATCTTCTGTGATCACATAACCATTTAACAAAATTAGCATTATGTGTTTTGGCCTCAGACTTTCCTATTCCTTATTTTCTCTGAACATAGTTTTATGAATCATATTACTGTACAGTGAGCTAACTGAACTGAAAAGAATATAACTTTTCTGACTTGGTAACAAAATACTTCAAACTTTAGGATTTTAAGATTATTGCCATATTTTCCATCTTGGCCTTGAATAACAATCCCTAAACCTTCTTTGAAATGCACTCAGCTAATAAGAACCACAAATTAAAATAATCTCCAAAATCACAATATGACAATTATTTTCTTACTTAAAGAAAACAATAGTCAAAGTATGTGTGTTCTGCCAATCTCTCCTTTTCTTTTTCAAAATGTGAGTCTATAATGCTTTTTAAAATATATTCTAAAGTATTTAAATAAAGATAAATCAGAAGACAAAATAAGTTCTTTTTATTTTGTGGTTAGTTGGCTTAATTAAAATATCTCTTTTTTCAGTGTTCATGGTAGATTGTATTTTTTGAAAAATGTTTGTAGTTATACTAATATTGAAAGATAATTATCACTACTTCCACTTGCTGTAATGGCTAAAATTAAACAGACTGTAAGTATCAAGTGTTGGTGAAGATGTGGAGCAGTTGGGATGCTCATACACTGATGCTGGAAATAAAGAATGGTACAACCAATTGAAAGAGTTAGGTAGTGTTTTAATAAATTTATTCATGTGTATACTCTATGACATAGCAATTTCACTTCTGGGTACTTAGCCAAGAAAAATAAAAACTTTTGGCCATAATAAGATGTGTAGTATAATATTCATATCAGCTTTATCCTATAATAGCCCAAACTGGATACAACTCAAACACTCGCCCTCAGGTGAAGGAATTAACAAATTATGTTATATGCATACCTGGAGTGCTATTTAGTCTTCAAAGGAATGAGCTATGGATATACACAACAGCATGTATGCATGCCAAAACATAACCTTGAGCAAAAGAAGCAAAAAAATGAAAAAGAGTACATATCATATATTTCTACTTCTATAAACTTGCAGCACAGACAAACTAAATAGCGGTAATCAAAGTCAGAACTGTACTTGCCTGGAAGAAGCAGGGAATAGACTGGAAAGGGGACATGGGGAATCTTTATAGGGTAACGGAATTGTTCTGTAGCTTAAAGTGGTGTATACATGTATGAATGCATTTGTCAAAATTTGATACACTGTGTAATTAAAATTAGTACCTATCATTGTATATAACTTGAATTCAGTAAAAGTAGTAATGAAAAAGTGAAAATGTAAAAAAATTATTGTCTATTATTATTTGAAGTGTTGGGTAATGTTGAATTTAAAATAACTGCTAGTGTTATACGGAAAGATCCATTTTGCATTAAAGATACGACCATGGTGATAGTACAATTTAATGTCTAAATTGGGGCACTTTTGAGAATGAAAGGGATACAATTAATAATTTTTCTGGGTTAAAAAGGCTAAATTAGGACTTTCTTGGGCAAGTCAGGAAGTATTGTTACCCCGCTTATGACTCAGTTCCAAAATGGTGGCCTAAAGGCCGATAGAACAACCTCTTGTGGTGGTAGACTCACTGCCTGATTATTTGTTTCTTGGGAAAGTTCACGGACAGCTGACGATTTTCAGAAACTGGAAGCTCCCATGATGGCATGTAGAACTTCAATATCCACAACGACATTGTGGTGTAACTCAGACACTCTGAATCATGTCTACAGACCTTGTGGTTCTGTTACTGAAATAACTGAACCAATTTTACTCTGTTCCTCTCTCATCCACAGCTTTGCATTTGATCTCACAGACTCATTAGATTGCTGTGTTCACACTCAAGACTTTTCCAGAAGACACAGAGAATTATTCTACAAGTTGGCTTGCTAGCCTACAGGATGTGATTTATCTCTCAGTCAGTGACTAGTACATGCAACTGTTTCTCCTCAAGTCAGACTTTGGTAGAAATATTTACAGGGTGGAGTGGAGAGAGCAAGAATCAGAACTTTAAGCAAATTTGAGGCAGAGAAGTGTTTCTGAGGAAGGTGAAAGTTGACCTGAGTATTTAAGGACAGGTAAGCATTACAAAGGCAGAGAAAAGTAGAAACAAGTTCTGGGCAAAGAAAACAGCATGACAAAATGTGCCAAAGTTTCAAATAGCATGATCTTGTCAAAGTATTGCTAGAGAGAGGAGTATGTTAGGGAAGAGGGAATGATGAAAGTGATCCTAAAGAAGTTTTCTATAGTCAGTGTTGTGAGTCTGAGATTGGGGCCCTAGACTAAAGGGCCTCAGTATGTAATCAGTTAAGTTCATGGGCAAAGACAGGGAAAGCACTAATTTTCTCATTGGGATACTAAGTAGTTTTTAAAGAATGCTCCCAATATAATAGTCTCTTATTTAGCACAGTTTTATTGTAATCTATGCAAGCATTATACATCTTTATTTGGTTAACGTTTTCTGCATTTTGTTTTCATGAATTCAAACATAGCCCACAGAAGTTAATATGAGCTAGTGTCTCAATATATTTGAACAGTATTAATAAATACACATGTATCAGTTAGTTTTTGCTGGGTAACAAAATACTCCAAACAACAATCATACATTATTGCTCATAAGTCTATGGTAGGCTAGGCTGACTTTATGTTTCTGTAGTTAGGTGTGAGTGAGTAGATGTTGCTACTGATCTCAGTTGTATTCCATCACGTTTGGGATAAACTGGCTGTCAGTTGGTCTAGAATGGCCTCAGTTTTCTCTGCATAGTCTCTCATCACTTAGTAAGCTGGCCTGTATTCTTAGAGGGGAAATATTGTGGGCCTTGAAAATTGAAAGTATATGAGGGTGAATAAAAGAGAATGGGGGAGAGCATTCCAAGATAGACACAGTAATTCTATGAAGAAAGATCAGATTATACCTGGGAAGTTAGAAGATATAATGAAGAAACCAGCCTAATTGTAGCAAAGAGCTATGTATTATCCACTACTGCCAAGATAATGCCACATAGCAAACCACCAAAAACTCAGTAGCTGGGTCATAGTGATTCAAACTGCTATCAGCTGATGTTGGCTCCAGGCTGTGGGTTGGTTTAGATCAGCTCCATGTTTGTTCCTTCTGGGGCCCAGATTAAAGGGGCATCTACTACTGGGAAAAACTCTTACAGCAGATCACCATAGTTTAGGATCCAGCCAAACCACGTAATCACATTCAAAGCCTCTGCTTGTGTCACATCTGCTCATTTCCCATTAGCCAAGTTAGTCACACAGCCAAACACAACATCAATAGAGCTGGGGCATGCACTTCACCCACCATGAGAGAATGGTTATTTTATGAACAATAACCACAAATATCAAAGAGTATATTTGGTGAAGTATGGAAGAAGTAAGGATATAGACAGAATCCAAATGAAAACATCATTTAGGATGAATAATTGGGGTGAAATCAGAGTATGTGTAGCATTTCCCAAGATGACCAGACATTTCACATAATCTTGTAGAGACACTGTGACATTGACACTCTTCACCTCAAGTGGTGAGGTCTCTATCGTCCCCCTGATTTGGGGCCTGCCTTAGTGACTGGTGGACCACAAGTGTACAATGAAAGTGACACTATGTTACTTTCAAGCCTAGGTTATAAAAGGCAGTGCAGCTTCTGCCTACTTCTCTAGAACAATCACACGAGAGCCCTTGGCTGGCGTGCAAGCAATCTGACTGTCCTCAGGCTGCCATGCTGTGAGGAAGCCCCAAGAAGCACCTATAAAAGGATGATGTGGAGAAGCTCTGATACTGCATAATGACAGAGTGATGCCTCACTCACCCCAGATGCTCCTGTCCCCATGTTCCTGCTCCAGCCTCCCTCTGATTGTGATCTCATGGGAGACTCCATGTTAGAACCACCTCCCAGATTCCGAATCTCCAGAAACCATGAGAAATAAAAAAATGAGCATAGATGGAAGTCACATAGTTTGGAGATGACTTGTCATGCAGCAGTAGATAACTAGAAAAATGTGGTAGAACATAAATACCAGGAAGAGAAATTTGACCTTGATCTAGTAAGCAATGAAGGACCATATAAAAAATTTGTTGGCAGGAATAATAACAGGATAGATGCAGTGTTTGAAGAAGTTCAGCAAATGGCAGCGTGTGGGATCACCTGATGGCAGGAGTGCCTGGAAGTAGGGAAATGATCCCTGAGTGCTCCAGGCACAAAATGAACAGTCTTTGGCAAAGCTGCAATTTTGCTATTTACAGAAACATTTCTCTTTTTAAAATAGGATGTTTTAGAAAAGTTGAATATCTTTGATTTGGAGGAATTTATTCATATTTTAAAGATCTTGGCCTCTTAATGAGCACTCAAGTCATTTTATGAAAAATACATTTACCTCCTTGTAAATCTGTTTTGTAAATGTGTATTTTCATTAATTGGTTCAATGACCTTATCTATTAATCATTTTGTTCATTATTTTTAAATCTCCATTCAGCACTGCTACTGTGTGGAAAAGCCAAGAGATTTTGTTAGCTTCGCATTGATAAAATTAATGAGCTAACATCAATCCTTTTCCTAAAAATGATTTAAACCAAGTTTTAGCACATATTTCAGCAATTAGTACATTTCACAACACAATCTAACACCATTTGCACATCTATTATATCAAGATGATGAGACTTCAATACATATATCAGTATTGCTGATGCTCAATGGAAATCTCACATTGTGTGAAACACGTGATCTGGCAGCATGTGTAGTCCACGTGTTCGTTTTCTTCCCTCTAATTGAGGATCATCCCCATCTATTATGCTGGAAAAAGAAGAGGGGATTGTCTCATAGCTGCCCTCATTGTGTCTGGCATGTGGCTGCTCCCAATCATCTGCCCTTTCCCCATTCCCTCATCTACCATAAACCATCACTCACTCCACTGCTGTTCACCAACTGGAGCTGCTTGACAAAGAACCCTCAATTCTGGCCATTTCCTGCATTCAGAGCCAGTTGAGAGGTATATATGGGTTGGGCCACTCATCTCTTCATTTCCTGGTGTTTTACTCTCTAGACCTCTATTGCAGAAAGCTCTAGACAGTATCAGACTTTACCAAATGGTGCCAAAAGAAACATTTAAACTAGAACGTAAATATTTTAAACTGCACACCAAATATTTCATCAATGCCCAGAAAGCATTCTAGAACTTAAATTTTTTTAATATTCAGAATGTTCTGGAATGCTCATCATGGTCTTATCTCTGTGCCTCTCTTTGAGAGAGAGTTTCTCCTTTTCCTAATTTCCATCATTGAAGCTTTACCCTTCTTTTGGGAAATTCTCCTCACTACCCACAGATCTAGCCCCAGGATCCAAGCTGTTGCTTTACATTTTCCAAAGTCAAAAGTATTTATTTATTCAAGAGTAAGGACTGGGGGACACCAGCACGATGGTTTGTGGTAGCATTTTGCCTTCCAACTATTGTAGGTGGTTCAGAGGGGATGAACTCTCCAAGTCTTATCCTCATCCCTATTTATTCATCAGTATACATTACACAGTCTTTATCCTTCAGATTGTAGGATCTTGTCCTCTCCCTCCGTCACCATCTCTCAAGGTCAAATGTTATCAGGGATTATATAACCTCGTACCTGGCACGAGAAAGACAGACATTCAGAGATGCTATTTTGCTTTATTTTACAAGCAGTGTTAGTTCACTTAGCTCAGATCTTTTCCTCCATCCCTTCCATGTTTTGTCTCATCAGCTCTGCTTAGAATTATAATAGATCTAGTGATGGACTACTTAACTTTTAGAATGTCTGTTCTCTTTAGCTACATAAAATATTTAGAGAAGTCTAGAAATGAGCTGAATTAAAAATCAAAGATACATAACCTTTCCTTGTCTGGAAGAAAGGGAAGGATAGGTTTAGTTTTCCATGAAATAGAAGAAATTACTCAGTAACTAAAGATTGTCATATGAAGATTTTGGATAAGGGCATTCCTGACCCCAAAAATTCAGCTGTTGAAAACACACGAATGACTTTAGAACATTTGAGGAAGAAAAAGAAGGCCAGTGTGGCTAAAGTCTGGTGTAGATGCTAAATATTTTCCCAATACTTTTATTTTATAAAATAGAGAATAGAGGAGGTGAGTATGTCTCATATTCAAAATGTTGTACTCTTATTTGGAAAAAGAACTGGGATTAGAAGAATGGCTTAGATTTTTCTTCTCTTGACCATCAACCATGTCTAAGATTCATCTCATTCAGGGAAGACTGGAGAAAGACGAGAAGAAAAGGTATGGAGGAGATTTAGAGTATTTTTCACCTTTTCAGACATAAGGAATAAAAGAAATTTTTTCAACTTTATCCTCCCAGGGAATTTGACCTGGCTTTCTAACATGTTATTGTGGTTCAGTTTTTGAGGTGCTGATGTTGAAACTTGTGTTTTTGCTCATATATTATTTTTTCCTTTCTGGGAAAACAAGCCTATAATGTGTTTAATGGCTCAGGGAAAACAGTGAAAGAAGTTTGCTAATAAAAGATTTTGGAAAAAGAAGTAGGAGAGAGATGCTGGCATGAGTTTTTGCATCATCATGCAAACAATCCCCTTGAGGGCATGACTGTCTCCTGCCAATCATGAAGATTCTCTCAGCTGTCAATCACCAGGTTGCCTAGACTCTGCCAGCTCAAGGAACTTGCATATTCTGTGCTGAAGGCATTTCTTTTTCTTTCAGCATGAAGCTTCACAAAAGTATTGTTGAAGTGATTGAAATAGAACAACATGCTTGCTTGAAGATTTTACAACCTAATAAAGCATTTTCTTCTTCTCTTCTAATGGTCAAATTCTTTCTAGTATATTAATTGATTTTCACGTACTTTATAACCTTTATACTTAAGAATGGATATATGGGTGTAAGAGACTCCAAGGTAAGGTGATCTTTTTACTTTTTTTTTTCCCTTGGTGAAGAAGTTTGGCCCTGAGCTAACATCTGTGCCAATCTTCCTCTATTTTGTATGTGGGACACTGCCACAGCATGGCATGATGAGCACTATGTAGGTCCACACATGGGATCCGAACCAGTGAACCCTGGGCCACCAAAGCAGAGTGTGCAAACTTAACCACTATGGCACTAAGCTGGCCTCAAGATGATCCTTTTATTTTTTAGGAACCATGCAGAAAATAAAATCATTGTTTGATTTTAATTTAGTTCATGACTTTACTTTCAATGACTCTAGGTCATTAGTTTCACACACACACACAAACACACACACACACAATGTGAGTTTTGTTCATGGGAAACGTTTCTATCTTATAAATTTCTTAAATATAGAATATTTCAACTATAAAAATGTATATAGCTTTAAAATATTCAAATTTATGTTTTTATTCAACTCGATGGTCTTCCTTTCTTTGCAGCTTAGTAGATACATGGTATAGTTGCTTTCTGCGTTCACAGATGGACTTTTGGAGAGTAATCAATGAAATCAGATCAAATACAGAGAACTGTATGTGACGACTGAATTCTGAGTAATTGTGCCATTTACAGAGAGAATTTAGATGTTAACTTGAGGAAGTAAGAGAGCAGTAGAACTGCCAAGTAAGATCATACTGTTAGAGGTAAAACAGAATGAGATGCTCCTGAATCCACTTGTGGATGGGCAGTTCACTTTGCTCAGAGTGGAGGTCCAGGACTAATGCCTCCCATTAAGTGGAGACAAAGACCCCATCTTCTATCCTTCTTTCTTGCTCAGTCATAATATACAATTTTGAGTGTGACTCTTGCTTCTTACCTTATTCCCATTCATTTTGACCTATATGTGCCACCTTTAGGTGGAAGGATCCCCTGCTCTGCAGCCTTGGAATCTAGCAGCCTCAGAGGCTGTCTGTCCCTTGGCTCTGCTATTGCTCCTTAATCCATGGCAGTGTCAATATTGGATAGCATATTTTTAGTTATATTTATGAGATTTTTAAAATGCATTACATCTATAATCTACAAAAAGTCCATAATTAGTGCATTTTTAATCATTATTTTACATACACATAAACCGGAAGATGTGAAAAGGCCAGAAATCTAGTATTTGAAAAAATAACAACCAATATGAAAAACACAGGCAAGATTGAACGCCTTATAATGCACAAATATTTTATTGAAGTCAAGTTGTTTATTCTTGCATAATTCAAATAGAACTGTCCAAACCATCTTTAATTAAATTCATCTTTATCCTTCTCTTATGAGTGAGTTCAGGCATTCCAACTTGGATCTGTGAACACAGCCTAAGGAGTAAACACAATTTTGTCTGTTGACATAGAGAAATTGAGTTCTTGCTGATAGCAATCATATCTCTTCAATATCCCTCCTCCTTCTTCCACCCCAAGAACATAGCACAATAACAAGCCCTCAGTCAGTGCTCAGGAAATGCTTTATATTGGTGTGCAATGTGAAAAAAAATCTATTGCCTATCTATCTTTATTTCTCTGTCCTGACTTTAAATCTACCTGATGGCCCTGGTTTTTAAGGTAGAATTTTAATCTCATAGTAATGTGAATAAACACATTCCTAGAACATTACTCTTAATAAATGTAAGGTGAAGTAGATAGGGAATGAATCATCTTTTAACAGGTAATTTGCTTGATACAGTCTTAACACAATATCATATGTAACTGGAAACTCAATAAACTGCTTTGATTCAATTCTCTCCTGCTAGAGAGAACATTCCTTCTCTTTGCCATTTCAGGTTTTTTGAGATTAAGATTAGGCAGATGCCTGCTCTTCATTCTTATGAAGATGTTGAACTAAGTCCAGCATCACTTTTGTTGGGAGATAATTCTTCATGGGTTTTTCACAATTCTGCACTTTATGAACAGAAACACTTCTGGGCTAGCTTTTCAAACATATTTGCACAGCAAACAGCCTTGAAAGATAGAGATAATTTAACCTCTGGAGCAAACCTCAGGTTTGCTTGAAGCTCATTGTATAAAAGATTGGAGTTTCCTAAGTTTGGGGTCCATCAGCTGTGTTGCAAACCCACTGCATGCACAGCATCCACTTGGGCCCCTCTCTGTCTCCTTAAGGGACTTGGAGAGCAAGATGGACCAACACAACCATGAGGCTCATGCTTCCTGCTGTGCTATGAGTAATAAAGTCATTTGTTTCTGTCCCATAATCTCTTGTCTTTGGTTGGCCTGCATGAAACTGTAGCAGCCTAACTTGTTAGGATGCATGCAGAGTGAAATCTCAGGCCCTTCAGTTCTTGACATACTTTTGATGGGATAAACAGAACCACATACGCTGACATTTTGCCAGGGAAAAAGAAAGTTTAAGGAGGCTTTGACAACATCTCGTTAGTCTTCTTCTGCGTAATTAAACACTCAATCACTTATTTTTTTTATTTATTGTCCTTTAAATGGTCCAGAAAATTTGATCTAATGAAAACTAAGGCAAATAAAAAAAGCTAAGTGTTTGTGTAAGGTTCAAAAACCTTTGTTAGGCTGGGGTCAACTACCTTGTGTACAGCTCCAGCCATTAAGTAGAGAGAATGCCAAGCATGTATGAGTCCTAATAGAAAGAGACATGAGCTTCTCTTCAATAAATACTTTGCCCATATTTTATTATCATCAGCCATCTTTTTAAATGGAGAGGCAAATATAAGCTATATCAATAATTTATCTTTGTATAGTAACCAGCAGTACATCTGATATATTTTCATATAAAATCAAGTGATATTCTTTTTTGTTTCTTCTTTCAAGTCTGGCTTAATGAGCCCTCAATAACTGATTTCCTCCATACTGATCTTTATTTCATTCACCCTACTTTGATATACTTCCTAGTATACAGCTTCAGCTTTAAAGATAACTTGTCATTTCAACATTTCAAAGAAAGCAGCATTTAAGCTGCAATTTCTATGCATCAACATGTGACTAAAAAGTCAAAATCACTCCCTATTTTATATATCACAGAAGCTCTCCAAACAACCAGACTTCACTGGCTGAATGAAGATGCTTGAAGGTAATCTATTTTATAGCGAGTGGTTTATTTATGTATCTCAAGTTTTGAAACTAGCATACAGCAGACAGTTCATTTTCAATGGCGGCATTCGTTTTCAGCAGAAACACTTAGCATAATGTCTCAACAGACTCAAGTTCTACTATAAACAGATCACCCAACAGACAGATCACCGGTCTGTTGTTCTGAGTAAAAGATAGAAAGCTGACAAATGGACACACAGCAGGCCCAGTTCATCTAATATCTGCAAAGACAAAGAAGAGCTTGATATGTTTTCTTCCTAAGCTGCATTTAAAAGAAAATTAATTGTACTTTACAAAATTGAAATTGAAAAGAAAGAGTAATTTGTAAGTTATGTTTATATTCTTGTCATCTCCAAGTAGATAAAAGGAAAACCAAGTGGGTAAAAGTTATACAACTCTTAAAATTGAAAATGACCACTGGACACCAGTGTTGGCATTCTTCCTTTTTGAAGGTATTTGAATACGCTTCACTCCTTGGTTGGTTAAAGACTGTTTTTAGTTGTTTGAGAAATTGTAAAACCAATACATCATCATTGGTTCTCTAGCTATGACTGTGGTCAAGTTTTCATTCCAATTAGGAATATCAAGTTTGTTTGTTTGTCTTTAAACTGATCTAGTAGGCTTTTCATTCAGTGACTGGTGAATCAGGTAGCAACCAATCTGGCAGATAGAAAGTTGCTCCCAAGATCTGTAAAGTATTTTTGTTTTGTTTTGTTTTTTTTAATTTATCCTTCTCCTTTTGGTGTATAAACCCCAAGAATTTCCATGGGTCATTGAAGGTTTGATCAGAAAAAGAGGAGGCATAGTCTACATATATAACAAGAGAATTATTATCAAGAATTGACCTTACACGAGTCTGGGGCTAGTTTCACAATCTATGTGAGGCTGATGTTTCTCTCTCCGATATTGGTGGTTAAAGTCCACAGGGCAGATGGTACAGAAGGAAAAATGGAAGCAAAGTGAGAGACTCATAGATACACCATGAGCAGAACCAGCGGGGCAGAACTGGAACCCATAAGAGTGAACTGGAACCTACACGTATCTTTCACTGTTTCCAAGCTTCCAACTTCAGTGATGGGGTGTCCTGCGGGAAAGGCTCGTGTGGTCCTCACGTGCTCAGCGCACCCCTGGCCCAAGCTTTGGAGCAACTGACCTAGTAGGTCGGGCAGGAGCTGAAGGAGCTGTGGGCTGGAGGGGTCTGGGCATGAATCAGGTGAGCACATGTGACCAACGACAACGATTTTACTGAGCCTCAATGGCCTTGCAAACTGCCCGACCTCTGAGTAAGGGAACACGCTGCTGCTTCACTTCCGCCTTCCAATTTGCGTGCAAAATGCAGCTTTGGGCCCACACTCACCCGGGATTGCGCAAGGAAGGGAATCCTGAACAGAGTTCCAACTTCCAATTTAGCTCAGTGCACACACTTTCAATCCACTGCTAGGAAGCGCCTAACCAGTTTGACATCACCACAATGTAGATTCAGAGTGGATTTCTGTGTCTTTCAACACTATTATATAACCTAATATATATATTAGGTTACACACACACACACACACACACATATTATGTAAAGTGTGTATATATATATATATTTGAGCGGTTGGCTGTTCCCATCTGTGCCAAACACAAGCAAAACTTTCACCCATGAAAAATAAGCCTTTTGCTTTAGAAGCTTCCCCTATATGCATTTGATTCATCCCATGATCTTGCAGGTAGTGAAATTAATCATTAGCAGGAAGGAAGAGAGGACACAAATCGATTTCACTTAGGTGCTGCCCCACCACTGACCAGCAATACAATCCAGAGCAAGTTTCCTCACCTCTGTGAGCCTTCCTTGTCTCATTTATAAAATGAGTGCAGAAATGTTCAGTGGTCGGATGCATACTGTTCTGGAAAGATTTTCTAAGGTCGCTGATCAATAAAATGGTTCCTGGAGAATTCCTCTTTGAAAGCACATTTTAGAATTCTCAACTAAGTCTTCTCAATGATTGCTGTGAACTTTGCCACTCATTGAAAAGTGGTAAACATTGCTTGCTTTGCTATGCACATGTTATCTCTAGTGATCACATCCTATAATCAGGTTTCATTGATACGTTACATGACACTGAAGTGTGGTTATGAAGTCATTTAATGACCCAGTGAATTTTAAATAGAAATTTTGTTAGTTGGTTCTGAGCCTCTGCTGGTGAAGTTTGTACCTTTCCTCTCAGTGCTCAGTGATTTCATTATCCTCTAGAGAGATGTGTCTATAAATATTTTATGTAGTTTTATCCCTTGGTTTTGTTGTTGCAATGCTCTATATTTATTATTTATTTAGTTTATTGTGTTTTTTAATTAATGTGCTTGCATATTGGCTCCAGGGGTATTATGACGTGAAGAAACAAAATAAGCTAATAATTCTGAGAATTGTCTTATTTCAGAGTTGCCTAATTAAAACCAGTTTTGGAGACCAAAAAGAAAACTAATGATTATAACAGGATAGAATGCATGTGAACTTGGAGGGCTGCTCAAGATTCCTTGGGAGCTGAAGAGGTCCATTCAACTCAGACAGGGAAGACTTCCAAACAGCAACACTCGAGCCTTTATTAACTCTGCTAAATTGTGTATGCATTTTGCAAAGGAAATACAAATAATACAGAAGTGTATAAAGTCAAAAATGAAAGAACTAGAGCCAGCCCTGATGGACTAGCAGTTAAAGTTTGGTGCACTCTACTTTGGTGGCCCATGTTCGGTTCCCTGGGTGTGGAAGCACACAATTTGTCTGTCAGTAGCCATACTGTGGTGGCAGCTCACATAGAAGAAACAGAAGAACTTACAACTATACACAACAATGTACTGGGGCTTCGTGGCAAAAAAAGGAAGGAAAAAGGAGGAAGATTGGAAACAGATGTTAGCTTAGGGTGAATCTTCCCCTGAAAAGAAAAAAAAAAAAATGAAAGAATTAAATGTAACATGGTTCCCTGGATTGGATCTTGGAGCAGAAAAAGAATATTAGTGGTAAAATGGGTGAAATCTACATAAAGTTTGAACTTTAGTTAATAGTAATGAATCAAGGTTGGTATTTTTGGTTTTGAGAAATGTACTGTGGAAATGTAAGATATTAACAATGGGGGAAACTGGTTGAGAGATATCCAAAAACTCTTTGTTCTACCTTTGTCACTTCTGTAAATCTAAAATTATTCCAGAATAAAAAGCTTTTGTTAAAAAAATGCGAAAAAATCTTTTTTTTTTTTTGCTAATAGTGGAATCATACTAAAATATGGCTCCTCTTTCCTCCAACAATATGGGGGAGACTTTCAGATCAATACACACAAATCTACCTCATTTTAGAAATGCCTACAAGTTATTCTATGATGTTAATTTACGTATTTTAAGGTCATTTTGTTGACTTGACTCCATTTTTTGCCTTAGCAAATAATACTGCAAAGGGTATTTTTTCAAACATATCCTTGTACATTTGTATGAAGCTGATGTATAAAAAGAATGTTTAAAATTGCCAAAAGTAAGAATGTTAACATTTTAAATATCAAATTGTTCTTCAAATGGTTGTTGAAATTTATAAATCTATTGATAGTATATAAGAATGCTTTTATACTCATACTTTTACCAAACTAGACATTATCATTTAGAAAGTATTGCCATCCTGCTAGAAATCAGGTAGTATTTCAGCTTTCCTGATGGATGAATGAATGTTAGCCATGCAACAAGGGGTAGGGGTGGGAGAGTAGAGTGAGTAAGATGAAATCATGGCCAAATTCATGAAAGCGCAGAGGGAATGCTTTTCTCAAAGTACTGTATTTTTCAGGAAAACTGGAATTTAGCATGGAGTTGAGGGTCAGTGTGAGGTTGGTAGTCGTGAAATGTTTGACTTCATATTAAGGGTACTGAATGTTGAAGGGTTGGAAAAACTACTACTGTTTTTCAAAAGGGAGAACATGCTAGATTTTCATTTTAGAGAGATGCTTATGAGTACAGTGTAGGAATCTGGCTTACATTGGGCTACAGCTGGAAAAAGGATGATCAGTTAAGAATTTCTTAATATGATATTAAAAATATTAGCACTTAGGCAAAGGAAGTGCCTTTGAGAGAGGCATGGAGACTGTAGCTATAGTGCTTAAAGGCAGATTAAGTGTGAAGGGTAAAAGAAATGGAATACACTGGGATAAATCAGCTTTATTTTTGCTGTCAGCGGCAAAATTAGAGACCGCCTGGGGAGAAGCCGATTTGGGATAGAGATGATGAATTTTGCCTTAGATGTGTTCCATGTGAGATGCTTGTACGACTCGAAACTTAACATGTGTGGCGGATAAAGGGAGATGCAGGTTTCAAGCTCAGTTCTGGCCTGAAGACACAGACTTGAAAGTTATCGATGTGTAAGTGGAAGAGGACACTTTGGTTTGGATAATTGTGGCGGGGGATTGTGCTACGCTTTGTAGGATGGTTAACAGCATTCCTGACACCTATTAACTAGGAATCAGTAGCACATCCAAAGTTGTGACAACAGAAAATGTCTCCAGAGATTGCCACATGTCCCTTGGGGGTAAAGTAAATTTCCCCACTTGAGTGCCACTGGACTAAGTGAAATGAGAAGGGAAAAAAGATGATGATGGATACTTGGGGAACATGGGCATTAAAATGCATTAGCGAAGGAGCATAGGAAAAGTGCCAGGCAGATTGGAGTAGAACAACAGCAAAAACAATGATACCCTTGAAGGTAGAGGATGCGATGTGTCAAGAAGAAGGAAATAGACATCCATGTCAAATACTGACAAAACATCAAGTCAGTTAAAGACTAAAATTGTCAAGTATATTTGGCAATTCAAGGTCACTAGTGACATTAACAAGAGTAGTTATTTTGGATGTCAGCATCAAGAGCCACCTGGAACCAGTTGTTCTAAAAAAATTCAATACACTTAGTTTTTTGAGTGATGGCTATCTCATTGCTTTTCTTAGGGTTTTACTGACAGTTCTGTTCACACTCAGTCTGAGTTTTTTTCTTGGAGAAATGCTGAAACCTTTCTGTGTTTCTTCCTCCTGACCCCGTTTTCAGATTGAAACCTTTAATAACCAAATACCATTCTTATTTTAAGACACCAACTCTCAGTTTTTACTCTTTTATTGTAGTCCCTTCATTATAAAATATTCAGTTTGTGTCCTGGTGCTAATTGGAGAGGCAGACATTTTCTTTTGCCAGAATCTTCTTTTCCCTTATTCTTGAACCAAACATAAATGATAAAACAGTGTCTGCTTTAAGGGTGAATTCTTCCTAATGGTATGCTGGAGCTGGCTCTCACAGGCTGATGAGAGCTGATTGTTAAGTTTTCAGGAATTTTTCAGCTAGTTGTTAAACATAGCCATTATTAAAAGTTAAACTATAAAATCTTATACTTAAATAATTTAAAAATAAAAGTAATAAATATTCAGCGCTCATGACTTTCTAATTATTTTACTATTATCTATGTTCTTGAGATTGTATCTACTGTATTTGTGTGGTGAAAATACTATACAATGTGGTGCTTCTGTGCATCTCTTCTCAACTTTGCATTTAGTGATGTCAGGTTGGTATCCTGAAATCAGCTACAGTGGAGATATTTACATTATGAATATTGGTAAACATTGCAAATCAAAGCCTGATTATTTATTTATTTATTTACTTACTTACCATTATTCATTTGTTATAAAGAATATAAATTAGGAACAGCCAAATGGTAGAGATGCATAGGGTAAGGAATTGGGGGGGAGGGGAGTGGGGCACGGAGCTTCCATGCCCTCTCTGGCCACATCACTTTCCCAGAACCTCAATGTATTCACCAACCTCGAAGCTCCCTCATTTATTTTTTGATTGTCTAGACTGAAGAAAGTGATGGAGAAAATGTTAATAATGCTGATTAAACTTAAAAGTGCCCTGTGTCTGTAGCTGTTACCTTGTAAATAGCAAAAACATCGAGAATATATTCTTATGTTATCCAAAGAATATTATTCAGTCATCAAAGTCATTCAGGTCCTTGATAAATGGGAGAAATTCCAACATGTCTATGTTGTTTCAATGTTATCTTACTTCTTAACAAACCACCATTCATATCAATCAATATTTATGGTGGAATTACACATTTTATTGCAAACCTAGATTGGATATACAAGAATTCGACAAAAATCAATGAAAGTATTTTGTGGGAAACTATGGGCTATAAGGAATTTACAAAAAAAGAGTAATACATATCTTATTATTTGCAAATTATATGCTATACATCCTTTGTAGTAGTTACATTTATAATAGACAGGTCTGCATATCTATATAAATATTTATGTCAGTACATATATATGTGAAGGCCAATTATTAACCATTAACCAGCATTTCTTTCTTATAAGGTAATATGTGCCAAAATCTGAGGTGAATGCATTTTACACTTTATCACAAGTTGTTGCTGTATGTTGATATTTCTAAAATTGCTCCCCTCTCTTTTCTTACTCACGTTCCTTGTCCAAATTTTCATTTTGTCATATCTTTACAAAATTACTCTGTCTTCCCCTCACCGTATCTACGCGTTGTAGGGTATTTGTCTTCAATGATTTAGTCAATTTTATCTTGTAAAATTCACCTGGTTTTCTAGGTTTATGTTTTTAATCCTTTTCTGTGACACCAGCATAGGCTATATAAATTTAATTGCGAATATTGAATTTCTACAGATTTTGGTCTCATCATTGTATTTTCCCTCATGTACTTCTGTTTTTTATTTTCTCTAGTGACTCTAGTCTCTGGATGGTATTCATAACTATTTTCCTACTTGTAAGTTTGTCCTAGTTTTCCTATTTGTAAGTGTTGTTTACATTGTAAACATTCATGGGTATTCATCTCAACTTCAGGAGAAAAAGTCATCAATGACCTTTTAGTTGCTGAGTGTCATAGGCCCGTTCAATGCTTCAGTGAGTTGGCTTTCTATGGTGTTGGGCACAAATGAACAAAATCACCTTGAAACTAGAAAGTGCCTATGATGACCCTTTTCCCTTTTTCTGCCTCCATCTTCAATTTCCTTTTTCTAGTTCCTTCATTGAGTCACTTCTCTAGACAAATTACCCCTAACCAATCTCCAGCCCTCACACACTAGTCTAAATTGCTATTCTCTTATGGAATAGTGGTCCTTTCTTTAAAAGCACTTATCATCTCTTATGGGTTGAATTGTGTCTCTATCCTCAAAATTCATATGTTGAAGTCCTAAGGCCCAGTACCTCAGAATGTGATCTTATTTGGAAATAGTGTCATTGCAGATGTACTTAGTTAAGATGAGATCATACTGAAGTAGAGTGAGTCTCTAAACCAAAATTATTGGTATCCTTATGAAAAGGAGAAATTTGCACACGTGTGAACATAGACACGTTCAATCACACACACACACACACACACACAGAATTGAAACCAGCAAACAACTATTGATGATTATCTAGGTACTAAAGTTTTTTCCTGTTTGCAATTACTGACTATAGCTTTTAGCTGTTTAACCCACCCATTGTTAACTGTGCTGCTTAGGCAATATGCTATCTGACTCCCACTAGGGTCCTATAGATAACATCTCCCTGGAGCCTGGGTCGCCATGGTAATGGGTATGTGAGCTGTTTTTCAGGAATTAGAACTCCTTGTCCACTTCAGGCTTGTTGTGACCACCAACTTATCAACTAGGCCCCTTCACGTGTCTGATAGGCAACGTTTTGACGTCAAGAAGCTAAAAACTCCACCCTCAGATCATGACAATGCTGCCATTTTGTGAATATGGATCCTATGAAGAGGCATGAAGTCTGATTATCCTTGTGCAGATCATCAATTACCTCACCTCTCCTCACCTCCAATCACCTTTCTCCACATTTCAGACCATCTTTCCCCCCACTCCATAAATATCCTTGAGTCATTTTTTTTGGGGAAGCGAATTTGAGGCTCATGCTCTCGTTTCCTCACGTGGCTGCCTTGTGATTAAACCTCTCTGCTGCAATCTTGTCATCTGGTCGTTTGGCTTTGTGGGCGGCGGGAAAAAACAAATCTGGTTCGGTAACAGAATCACCATGTGAACATGAAGGCAGAGATCAGGGTAATGTGTCTACAAGCCAGGGAATAAGATTCCTAGAAAACCACAAGAATCTAGGAGAGAAACATGGAACTAATTTTCCCTCACAGGCAAAAGCAGGAAGCAAGCCTGCTGAAACCTTGATCCCAGACTTCTGTCCTCTAGCAACTGTGAGATAATACATTTCTGTTCTTTAAACAACCTCACTTGTGTTACTTTTTTTTTATGGTAGCAGGCAAACTAACATATCATTATAAATATTATAATTATAACTTCATCCCTGAGATTATTTAATTAATATCTTATTCTGCACATACAAACAAAAGTTTTCTGAGAGCAAAGGCTGTGTCTGTTTTATTCACAATTGTGTTCCTTGTGCCAACCATAGTGTACAGCATATAATAGATACTCAATAAAAAATGATGAATTGAATGAAAATCATGTTTCTTAAAAAAGAGTTTACTTCTATAATGATTAGGAGAATTTTACACATAATTTATCTATCATCAGATTTTCCTCATTGCAAATTCAAGAGAATACAGAATTTCTTCTGCAAATCTGTCCTTGAGATGGGGAAAGAAAGGAAGCCTCTTAGGTGAGTGGGATGCATGTATCTGATGATAGGGGTCCTTTATTTTCATGTAAGCTAAATTTACACATTTTTGGCCATAGAAACAGAATATGTGCTATGTAGTGTGTGGAATGTGATGACAGCACCATATGGAGAATTGTGTGGTATCTAGATGACATGCTCTATTTCAATGTTTAATTTAAGAAGATCTGAGTTTAACAGTGTGAGTTGGGGATTAAAAAATTAGAGCGAAAGGATAAATATGGAATAGAACTGTATGATAATAAAAAACCTAGTTGTTGTAAGATAAGCCATTATTTTCTATTTTTATGTATGCTTTCACGTTAAAACAATATTTCATTTCTCTCACTCACCTAATGTTCATTATAAATATATATCATCATTTTTAAATGTGAGAAATCTGTTCCATTTTTCTCTCTTTCATAGTATTTATTTTGGGTGATTGTTTTATTGTTGAGTTTATTTTAAAGATACTATTTGTTAGCTATTTTTAATCTTGTATAAATATGATATTTAAATTATTGCAACAGAATTTTGGCTATATATTGATTTATATAAATTAAGGCATATGGGTTAGAGTAAGGAGTAAGACAAATCAGAGTTCACTCCAGAAGAGCACATGTCATTTTGCTGTTTGGTGTCACTAACATTAGATAGATAAATTTGGTTACAAAACACTTTTTTCTAAATATATATATGTTACCATTATTTTAAACAGAATACTTTATTCATGAGTATAGTTAACATAAGTATTCTTCATATTTCTCTGCTAATTAAGTGCAATTCTTCCCCCATCATCCCAGTATATCCATGTAGTTAAGACATCATTTGGTAACGATATATTTAAGCAATTTCTATAATAATGTATTTTAATTTTCCATTAATATAAGATTTCAAATATGGGAGAATGCAATTAAATTCTATTTTATATGTTCAAAAAAAAAGAATGAGAAAGTAGTTTTAGTAAATGCACACACACCAACACAGACACATAGACACACAAACACACACCAACTCTCATGAAATCATTCAGTCAAATCATAATGCTGTGGAAGCTAATTTTGCCAAGCTTAAATTAACTAAAATTTTTGAGTTTACAAAACGATCCCTTAAGGATTTCAGTTTATGGAAATTAAGATAATTTCCAATTCTCTAAGAATAATTTAAAACAAATTTAAACACTCAAAGCTTTTCTTGAACCTCATAAATGCTTGCATAATAATACATATTTTAAATACACATGAAACTAACCATGAAGTTTCATTTTCTATTTCTAAGTGATAGATTCAGTATTTAGTAAGAGATGCTTCAAAATGGAAAACCTTTAATAAGGAAAACATCCACACTCTCAAGCACTCTCAAGTATTATTAGGTATTTTCTCTTATATCATTTTAAGAGCAAGTATGACAAAACAAAGCATTTAGAAATGTTATCCTGGAATTTTAAAAAGATGGAGACTAGAAACATGCACATTTACTTAGAGAATCATTGAACAAATTTTAAGCGTGAGTTTAAGATATAAAACCCCCAAGGAAGAATAGCAAGTAAAGTGAAATGTCTCCTCCATAACATCAAAGGGTTTGTTGTTATCTTTATCATCCTAGAACCAGAGAAAGATAGTACCATCAAGATGAGAATTATTGATGTTGGTCATCAAAAGAAAGACAGCATGCAAACAAAAGGAAATCAGATTTTTCTCTGAATTATCTTCCAATTAACTTTGAGCCATGAAGTTGAGAACTCAGAAATGGCCACTTATTTCATGGGAAAGCCTGAGTAGTGCTAAATAAACTTGAACTTTTCTACAGTTTTTATACTGACTCTGTTAATTATACAACATTATTTAGAAGAGGCCATAAAAATCACTGTGCCTAATTCTAACAAATTAATGGCTTTTAAAGGATGACAAGGTGACTTGTTCCTTGTGACCTCTTGTCAGGTGTGGGTAATGGTTTATTAAAATGGAATGGAACACTACAAAAGCAATTTTTTTTCTCTTTTGCCTACTAAAAATTTTTTCTTCCTCAATTCAGGAACCAAGTTAGAAAATAATTTTGGGTAGACTTTGTGGAACTTTCTTAGATGTAAGCCTGGAAGATCACAGGTAGGAAAAAAGATATTGGGACCACTTGCAAGCTTCCCTTTAGCTTCTATTTGGGCTTCTCCCAAGCCCTTGGCATGTTGAGTCAATTTGTCTAAGTGTTTATCATTTATTGGGAGGAAGAGATCAATAGTCTTCAAACATCTGTCCCTAAGATTTAGAGTTTGAACACACTGTGGAATGGATTTGGGTGAATCCAACGAGGCGACAGAGGTGAGGATGTGGATGGAAGCCTTGAAATAAAATTACCACCATGTTTAAGGGAAGGAAGCATCCAGTGGGTTAGATTGAGCAAGGAGATTGGGAGAGGGAGGAAAAGAGGAGTGTTCCCGATCAAGTCCTGCTGGGAATGATTTGTACCTAGGAAAACCGCTTTATGTGAGAATTAAAACAGCAGGTAGTCACAGCTAATGCTTGGAGCTCAGTCAAATTGCCCTTGTGCCCTCTTGCCAGTAGCCTTAACCTAAAGTAATGCTTTGGTATTGGGGCCTTGTCTCTGCCGTAGAACAGTTCTTCTCTTACAGAGAGCTCCCAGAGATTGTCCTGAATCTTTTCAGCTTCATACCTTTGTGCATGTGGGATACTTGAAAGAGCCTACCCTCTGGCCCCGGCTAGATTGCTGGGGAGTCCTTTCTGCTAGTTTTAACTGAGACACTGGTCAGCCCACCCTGGCTACTTGAATCATTGATCTTGCAAGGACAAGCTGCCACCTAGCACATGTGTTAGCTACTGGAGCAGGGGACTTTCTTTAGCTACAATGCTTATTACAGGCACTATTTGTCAACAACAAAGACATTCAATTTTAGATATATCAGCAGCAAGTTATTCATATAAAACAGGAGAAAGTGTATTAGAACTAAGAAGAGCAAGAATAGAACAATAATGTCAGATAAACATTAGTATAACATAAGATTTTGATTATTTGGAGTTATTCAACTTTGAAAAAGTATAAATAAAACATAACTCTAATAATAAATGAACAATTGGGAATTTTGATATCATCATACCAGAATTTGATTTGTAATAGGTTAAATTTCTTTCCTTTATATCCTTCATATATTTATCCCTCAGTTTTATACCAGCAATTTGTCAATGTTCCAGAACTTACTAATTTCCTGAAATGGTTCCTTATTTTTTCTCCTTTGAGTAGAAGATTAAATCTGAATTCTTTTATTTAAAAAATGTTCCTTATATACTAAACAAGAACTACTGTTAGCAATCACATGTTTTATGTCACATATATATTTATCAAAAAGTACTCAGTTTACATCAAAGGAAAAATTATAGAGAGAAATTTTTAATAGGCTTTCCTTTTTATATGAAGTTTTAGAATGTTAGACTACACTGAAAAAGTTTGTATGCACCAAAAACATTTTCATGGCCAGTCATCACATAATTAGCTTTAAGATGTGTAAAAAACTGTTATCTACTCATGATAGAGAGAGTGATACTGCACAATCATTTGACTTCAAAATAAAATGTTTATTCTCTTAATAAAAATGTCAGGCAAAATTGATTCTAAAGAATAATAAATACTCGTAGTGGCAAAGAAATATTTTAATAGCAGATCAGCACATAAATACATACATATGGTCCCTGAATTATGATGGTTCAACTTGAGATTTTTCAACTTGATGATGGTGAGAAAGCAATACGTATTCAGTAGAAACCATACTTTGAATTTTGATGTTTTCCTGGGCTGGCGATATGCATATTCTCTTGTGATGCTGGGCAGCGAGCTGCAGCTCTCCATCAGCCCCGCCATCACCAGGGTGAACAACCCATACACTTAGAACCATTCTGTATCTATCCAACCTTTCTGTTTTTCACCTCAGTATAGTATTAAATAAATAGAGATATTCAACACTTTATTGTAAAATAGGCTTTGTGTTAGATGATTTTGCCCAAGTGTAGGCTAATGGAAGTGTTCTGAGCACATTTATGGTGGGCTAGGCTAAGCTATGATGTTTGCTAGGTGAGGTGTACTCAACGCATTTTCAACAACGCTATTTTCAACTTGTGATGGGTTTATCAAGACATAACCCAGTTGCAAGTCTAGGAAGTTCTGTTTATCCATTTTGTATGTGTAATTGTAATACAGAGCATTCACTTTCTTTGTAGAATATTTACTCAATCTTTCTGTTTCTTTTTCGAGTGCTTCGCTCAGTGTTAGTAATTGGTCTGGGGATTCTGGCTTGCCATTACTCTAAGGAGGGATAAGATTGGATGAATATGAGAAAAAAGGGAAGAAAAATGGTAGGTAAATATTGAAATGGACAAATGAGACTCATATGGGAAAAGGGGAGGATCATTATTCAGAAAACAAACACCACTATTTCATTAGTTTGAAAGCTTTGGCTCTTAAAAAGTCTTTGGCCAAATTAGCTTAGTTAGAAAAATAACCTCTTTGGCACAGCTTCTATCAGATATACTTCTGTCTAAAGCAATATTTCTGAATAATGACCTTTCATTTCAATTTATCCACTTGGAATTTTAGTTGGTTATGAAAAATTTCAGTGTGTATTATAATATTCTTCCCCCTCCTTTTTTTTTTACCAAAGAACTCTCACCAAATAACCTGAAATTGACACACCATTATCAGTTTTGATAATTATTATCAGTTTTGTTATTCTTAGGAATATTTAAATTTTACAAAAATAAAAATTTTCCACTAGTAGTAAGTTTCTGACACTAGTCTAGTGGTTTTTTTAAAATTTTTCATTTTTTATTTTTTTTTAGCATTAGAGGCAGACTGAAGGTATTCATTTTGGATAGTTTATGAAGAAGTGGTGATGAATTACCCTGGCTATGTTCTCTTTTCTCCCCTTTGTTTCCTCTCGTATGTGACTGCTACAGACGGCTGAGAAGAGTTTGGAGGCAGGCTGTAGACCTCTTACCGTGTGAAGATAACTGACCTCCCGCAATGAAAGACCATGGCCTTATAAGACATTTTCTACAGCAACACATTCTATGGACTTACACACATATTGGGACATAGATATGAATTGCAATGCTTGTATAAGGAATAGATCTTGCAGTGTCTGCCATATATAGTATATGTTCAGTACGTATTTATTGAACAATTGCATACGTGAATGAGTGAATGAAGAAATAAAATAACATAGACTAGTGACTTCCTGATATCAAAATACTCCTAAATTGTTTTCACAGCTAATAATTAGAACCTCAGCACAGATTTTATTTCAAGTTGGACTTTGGAATTCTGAAGTGGAAAGAAGCAAGAAGCGATATGCTGGGCGGTATAGTGGGGAAAAGTTGGAGGCTGGGCTAGTGGCAAGTGTACTTGCCATTTGAAATGTGGCAAAGCCGTTGATGACAGGTTACACCCTCACCTCTGCAACCTGGGCTGTCTTGCTATCCATTCTTTCGCTGCTTGTCTTTCACTTGTCTCCTCCAGATCTCCCCTGCATCATTACTTAAAACATTTCTAATGGCTGGACCCTTGCTACCAACTCAAGGGAACACATGACTCATTTAGGGAGATCTTCTTCTTCAGAGGAATGAGTTCCTCAAGACTTAGAAGACAAAATGATTGACACCTCCATTCCTGCAATGACATCTGTATATAAGGGGAAAACAAGATCTGGAAAATAAGGTCTAGAATTCAAAGTATAATTTGTGAAGCTTGTTTCCATGGGAAAATGTGGTGTGAGGTTCAATTAATGTCAAGGCATTTTTGGAACATGATATACACTGGTAAGTTGGGGATAATTATTTAGAATTCAGATTCAAATACAAATTAATGACCAGAAATGTCTGCAATTCTTTTATATAGCCTAGATACAGTTATTTTACTTGCTTTCTTTCATAAGTATAAATTTTCAATTAAAATAAACAATACTGAAATGTTTTTGTTAGATCAAATTTTATCCTTAATTAATTGAAGTAAGTGATTTTTTTCTTGAAAATGTAACTAAAAGAACAAAGCCCTATGGTTTATGTAAGCCTTTTTTTATAGTCTATTATTATTATTTCCTTTAAAGATATCTAAATAACAATTGGTGTTTGAAAATTAATCAACATAGGACATTTTTACATTCTCACCAAACTCCAAAACAGGGAAGGAATATATTTAGACTGAAAAATCAGAATATACATATTCCAAAAGAAGGTCATTTGTAACTCTCCAATGTTTTGATTTACTAAACAATGATTTAGGATGGTAGACTGAATACTTTAAATTATGTATATTTTAAAAAACACAAAAACTGAAACTCTCCTGAAGCCAAATTAAGCTCTAATCAACATCTTTTCCTCCGTTATGAAATACAATAACTCCTTCCAATATTGAAGTTATAGTTGTATCCTTACAAGAGAAGTTCCATTGAGGATCTTAAACTGTATTAGGAAAATAAGCTAGAAAGTTAATCAAGTTAATTCTATAAAGGCACCTGGAAATATTTGATTTTCACTGAAATAAAATAGTAAGTAGCAAAATTAACTGAATTTCAATATTATTTTATATATTGTAAAATAATATTAATGAGGTATGCTACAAATTTTATTTATCTACCCTTGGTTAGTAGGAACTTTCAGAATCTTTCTCCTTCAAAGTTTACAAATGTGTGCGTGTGTGTGTGTGTACATATGTTTGTTTTTGGTAACGTACATGTAAAAGTTTATTTCCCCTTATATTTACATATGAAGCATCTCAGATTTGTTGGTTCTTAATTCCCATTTCACCCAGTCAACGATCCTAGACACAGAATAACTTGGATGCTTGAGATGAAGACACGCATGTGCACATACACACATTGGACAGTGTTTATTTAAACTTCTTAACAGAGATGGGGTGTTTTTAAACCCTGTACTCATAGACAGATATTTTCCTATGAAAACGTCATTCCAGAGCTTATGCCATCAGGCCTTGTTACACGCTTTGTTATGAAGCAAAGAGTATAATTCTATGACCAAAGTTTACTTTTCTATATTTCCTGTCAAGCAGTTTCTAAGCAGCAGTTCAGGCCTGCTGCACTACTGCATAAGGAGACAAGGAGGCCAAGTGGATTTAGACAGCTTATTATTCATGGCTCAGAGGACAGCATGGACTTCACATTTGCATCACTTCCCTTTATCCTCAAGTTCCGAGGGTGGTGATATGGGGTGGGTCCCGGCGAATGCTGCACACACATGGATCCTTGTTATACCTGAAGAACAGTGAGCTTCAGAAAACTCCAATCTTATAAGGAAGGAGACAGCTGGCAAATCCATCTCTCCCTCCAGAGACATTATCTTTATCTCCCTGGAATGTGTCAGGAGATGAGAAGAGGTTTCCAGCTTTATAACCCTGGAATTTAAACAAATCTGCCACCTGCTTAGGAACAGCTTTACAAACATCCTTGAATAAAGTTGTCGGTGCCTTTCGCCCAGAAGATACTCAGAAGTGGCAGATCCTTGGAGAATGACCTCCTAACACTATCTTTTTGTCACCTATGGCTCCTTTGCAGAAACCTTACTACTGTTTTGCAGTTTTCTTTTTTTTGTATATTACAAAAACAAACATTTATTATTTGTCTAATTATCTTCCAAGGCAGCAATTCTCATGTGCTTTACGAGATAGAAGTAACTGTATATGCTGACATTTGAAATAAAGGTATTTTGCAGTTAGGGAGGAATTAAAGTATGTTTTCTTGATCAAAACACTTCACTCAGATTACCGTTTCATGTTGGGGCAGTGTTAGTGGGGCATTTGACTTTACGGAAATTAAGATAAATTTGGAAGCATGCTCTCCACTTTGGAAAATGCTAATATGATGACTTTAAAGAAGCATAGGCACCCATGCACCCCTAAAGGAGGAGAGAGGAAGAAGCCATGTCGTTTATGTCAAACTACCACATACTAAATTACAACAGCACAGTCGATTAAACAAACGGGATTACTAGGTACAAAGTCATACATTCTAACCTCTGTAGCACCTGAAATCAAACTGAGGTTAAGTCAGACCGCTGCTGAGTGTGCCTCTTTGATTAAATATTCTTCCCCATGGCCAGAGTCTTGGGATGATGTGGTAACCATGCTCCATGTTTTGCACCAAGGCAAGACTGTGAGGCTGAAATTGGAACTTCATGTGTCTAGCTCATAACACTCACATCAGCTAGAGTTGGCAGAGGTTAGGAAAGTACTTTTGATTGTCGAGCTCCCCAAAACATCTGGCAGAAAACCTGCTCACGTTGGTACTTTTGCCTTAGAGATTCTTGAGAATTTTTACAAATGCCTTACTTCAGTTACTGATAGAGATCTAAATAGAAGCTCAGAATTAGTACTTTAGAGGGGAACAAAAGTCAGGATGCGTTCTTTGTTTCAAATTTGGTTGGGCAGTTGAGCAAGAGGTCTTAATCCTTCCCAATGTTGGAAACCCATTGTTTAGGCACAAAGCTAGATTTTTGGCTCCGTTGAGGAAAATGTTTGCTGTTCCACTAAGCAAGCAGTGGCCAATACAGTATTCTGGTTCTCTCAGGAGGAGGGATCATGCATAATTCACATGGAGCTTCCCTTTCTAGCAGCAATGAGGTTGGGATGCACTTCTGCTGAACGACTAATTCTAGGAGGACTTTGGTGGGAGTGTTGGATGATGAACTGGTCATGTAATGAAGCTTCCAGTCTCTCCGCACTCTTGGAGCTTTATATAAGGCTAAATGTCAAGTCAGAAAAATTGTAAAGATTAGTCTTCCTGGCTCAGTGGTAGCCTCCAAAAGCATAAAGATATGGACTCATATCTATTTGATTTTGGGGAAGCTAGCTTCTGTTTTGTCATCCCTAAGCTTAGAGTACAATGCTTACCCTTTTCAAAACTACCCAATAATGAGATTGAATGAGTTCATTAATGAGAAGTGTGGTTTGAAAATACATAATATGGTATGTAAATATTAAGTAAAATTGAGCAGGCAGTACAATCCTCAATAAAGTCCAGATATTAAATTTAAATATAAATCCCTAATTACAATTTTTACATTTGAAATACACACACTATTATGCATTCTTAAAAGAACATTGCAATTAAGCATTACAAAATAATATTACAGTATCCAAAATACAAGGTTATGAACCCATGTTCTTAAAAACCATTACGTTATGAATCTGGAACATGATATGTGTCAGAATCATTCAGCTTATAGTGATAGAACAGTAGTGATGTGCAGATTTCATCACAGTTAACCCAGGTCACGAATAGTTTGTTTAAGATCATCGACATGTGGTCAGCTTGAAATAAGAGCTTCTCAGTGGCACGAAAATTGTGGTTTTGTAACGGGTAACACAATCAGGCTAAAATAAGCCTTGCTAAAACAATGTTCTCTAGGGATCCTTGTGCCTGATTTTGTTCATTCTGGACACTGCAATCTTGATTTTAATGGTTAGGGAGATTCTGCCTGCTCTAAAACAATACTGGAGCATGATGGATTCAAACTGCTTACTTACAGTCCAATAGAAAGTTTATGTTCCGCTTACTTGATTATCAGAAATATATGCAACTGTTATGACACACCAGATTACAACTGAAATATAAACATCCCTCTCTGATTTAAAAATTAAAACTGGTATAGGCCTCACTTTCCAGATTAGGAGGAAGTCTAACATCTTTCTAGAGAAATTCTCTCGCTGCCTGAATTGTGGAGGTAGTGCAGAGACCTGTTCAAGACGTTGCAGCTTCCCAGTTCCGTGCAGAGACTAGCTGGAGAATTTATTCGGTGCACAAGGGAGACCAGGTGTTTGCCTGTTTGCACTCTTATTACTACCATAACGTGTCTCTCCCGCAAGCTGTCCCCATGCTGTCCAGAGTGGGCACAACACGTGTAGGCTGGCACAGATCCTGCCTGCCTGGAAGGTGGAGGGGCTCTTGCTTGGACTTCTCAGGTCAGGTTCACTGGTTAATATTCACATGGTCAGACATTTTCCCTGAGCACTGTTTCTTAGCCAGGATGGCCCATCCAGCCTGGGCATCCAGCCACAGTTGCTCATTTTCCCAGAACCAGCCCTGGTGTGTGACTTGAGTCACCAACCCCGATCTCCCCTCCGTCATGCTGAAGTTCCCTTTGCCTTGATCTCCTTTCCTGCCACCATGGTTGGGGCAATCTCAGTCTATCAGAGAGGGTTCTCATTTTCAACGATATATTATTAAATCCTGGTCTTGGTTCAGGAGCAATAACAAAAACCTCAGCTTTCTACAAAAACTAGAATTTTCCATTTATAAATCTAATTTTTTAAGCATCGAGGAAAGATATTACCCTTGAATATTTTTATCTGCTTGATTCCATTAGGAAGATTTTGAGGGATCAGTGGGAGTGAGATCACGAGGTGCAGTTTCTCAACATATAAGAAAAGCCACAATTACTTTAATCATTAATTATGTGATTTTCTAAAGGTAGAAAAAGAAAAGATTCTGTTTTAAAATGACAGAAGCCCTGGAAATCTCATCTAAAGAACTGGAAATAACTTGTCAGTATTTTTTTTTTCTTTCTGCTCTAAATTCTTTTTTAGTAACAGTGGAAGCAATTTGAAATGAAATACAACACTTAAAGCAAATGAAACGGAAGTGAATGCCAGCCGTAAATGGCAAAAAGAAATACAGTTCAGTGTGTTCTCCAGAAATCTTGTCTTTTGGGACCGAATGTCAAAAGTTTAATTCTTATTCTTATTTTTGAAATTTTACCGTCATGAAGCTACCCAGTGATATTAAAATTAGTTCTATTATATTATGTCCATTTGTTCTCTTAATAGAATAAGTTTGGCCTCAAATAGACCTGAACCTAGATCAAATCTGTTAATTTCTTTGAGATATTTTCTTTTTCCTTAGATTTAAAGTGGAAAAAAAATGATACTTGTATTTTATTTGTGAGGATCAAAGATAAAACATCTGATACTAGACCTTTCTTATGTGGTAGGTAATTAATACACGGTAGCAACTATGATTATTAAATCTGATATTAGTGTAATAATTTGTTTTAGTCTTTCAGGCATTAGTTATTTCTAACACCTTTGTGGTAAATGCTTCTAAATAGAGTTTTTAAGTTCAAGTGTTTAAAGTTGTTAGAAACAAAGACATTTAACAATAATATCATCATAAGCAAAATGGAAAATAAAGCCACTGAGCAATAAATGCAGATGTTCTCAGTCTATGTGATCCCGACATAGACTGGAGTGTGAATTGAGGTGGAATCGGTTTGGGAATCAGAGTTTATAATGAAGCTAAGGAGTTCATCATAGAGAAAGGTTGAAGTAGACACACTTTGCTAGGAGAAGCGTTCACAATTAGGAAGAAGTTGGGTGCCTCATATCTTCTTCAGTTTCTGTGTTTCTTCCAAATCTCTATTGCCTGCCTTCTACACCACTCCTTGTATCTTCTTTTTGTAGCTAAACTTAGACACTTTTCCTTGGAGCCCATCTTCCCATCAATTGTGCTGTCCGTCTAATGGACTTCCATCGAACCACCTCTGTTGAGTATTTTAATGACGATTTAACAAAGATTTATTTGACACTTCTGTATAAACGTTATTTAGAATCCCGGGAATACATACATAAATAAAATTTGGTCCCTGCTCTCAAAGAAATTGATCTGTTTTGAGAGACATCAAGCAAACAAATGATCTTACCATAATAATATAATTTCATAATAACCTAATCTCTTAGAGTGGCATGGATTGAGGGGGGGAAAGAAAGAAAATGTTTCTTGGAGGAAGGTGAAGCTATGCTCAGTCTTTATGAATGAAAAGTTTACAAGAAGAGCAAATGTAGGGCTGAAATTCCTAGAATAGCAGATAGCATGAAGAAAATTGCAGAAATTTGGGTGATGTGTGTGGAAAACTGAAAATAATTTGTGAAGGACAGAGTTGAGGGCAGCAGGAGATAAAGCTGGAAAGGTGCACAGGTGCTGAATGAGGAGGATCTTGTGTATAAGCTAAAGTGCTTAGATTCCATCTCAAAGACAACAGGAAGCCCTTGGAAGGACAGGTTCAGTGAGCAATGACATGTCATTTAGAAATCATAAATACTGAGGGGCAGTCACTTACAATACAAGCCAACTCTGACCCACACTTAAGATTTTGAGAGTTCAGAAAGACCTTGAAAAATATAGAAAAAAAGTGTTCAATGTCTGGATTAACTCCATCATATGCATCCCATTTCTTTCACTCAAGCCCAATATCCCCTGAGAAAAATCCAGAGGAAACATCCTTCACAAAGGATTTGAAAAACATAATATTGAAGAAAAGACTATTATTTAGAACAGTACTTTATTCAGTTTTCTGTAAGCTAGAAGTAATGGTAGAATATAAATAAATGGGCTTTTAGCTAGATTTCTCCCAAAAAGTAGAGCCTATAGCAAAAGTTGCTATTAGGGATCGCAAAACCAGAAAAGCATGGTGAGGCAGAGAATGAGGGAGAAGAAATATCAGGGTGTGACAACAAATTGGCCACTGTTTGGTATTAAGTAAAACTGACCACTGGATCTTGTGGGTGTGTCTTACGCACCACACCTTGGGACAGTCTAACTAGGAGGATGAAGGGAGAAGAATTTATCCATCAACTACCGTCCCCCTTGCACTCCTTCCTTTTGTGTTTGAAGTCCTCAACCATCTCATCTGACATTCCACAGGGAAGCCTTTGAGCAGGAAATGAGTCAGATGTGGTGATGTTGGCATGAGGTAAAACCCTGCTGGGTTATACTAACATGAAGTTAGCCAGAGCCCATAAAGACTGTGTCACTTCTCTTGTGGCTGGTGGAGATGGTTGTGGTCAATAGCCCTGGAGACAGCTGACGCTGAGAAGAATCTGTGGACTCCGATATGGGTACCCTGTGGTCAATGGGGATGAGGCAATCACAGTGTGGCAGAGATGGGTAAGAGCACATTTACCATCAAGGGCTAAGTGGGTGTAATTTTCATAACAAAAGGAGGGACTGGCATTACATCTCTGACATTTGTATAGTCTGCTGAGCTCTTTCACATTGGCTAATTGATCGTGAGATATCTAAGCATGATACTGATGGTCAACCCATGATGTTATTTCTTGAGTTGTTTTAATACAAGAATTACCACTCTCATGAATAAAGATTGGCTTGAGCAAACATGATTAGATTGTATGCCCCTCCTCTCAATATAAGATAAAGCCTCAGTGCATTTATAGACATAGAACCTTTTGAAGGAAGAGAACAATTGAGTTTCCTTAGGGAAGGATTCTGTAAGAGGATGAAAATATCCAGAAAACCTTCTCTTTAGTCTTCCCTATACGACTTGTGGTCATTTGTACAGAGGATGTGTAGTGGTGAAGGGAAAACATCCAGGCTTTTAAGGAGAGATTGGTGTTGGCTCTGAAGTAACTCTAATTTCTTAGGACTCACAACATCAGGAGATCAGTGGTGTTTTGACTGGTGTCCAAACTAAGAAATGTCAACTGGGACTCTGAGTGCATCCATGGGCATCTTCCTAGGTGTACAATATTGGTGGCAGATGCCCTTCACACTAAGAAGAATCCCCACAATGATCAAAATTTCAATTACTCTCTGGTGAATTCTCTAAACTCTCTTCTCTCATCTGTTATCTAGAAAGCTGTGCCACATGCATTCCCACTGTCATCATGGAGGAACCCAGCCACCTGCCTTCCCAGAGTCTGTATCCATGAAACAGGTCATCTATTAAAGAAAACACACGCACACATACACACACAATCGGACTGATGCCAATATGAATTAGCCTTCAATCCTTTATTTCTTTGGACAGTTTGCTTTCACACCCCTCACAGCAACAACTTCAAGTCTTTTCTACTCTTCTCAAAGCTCTAATAGCCCATTTCAACCTCTACATTCTGGGAAGAGAGCCTTGCCTCCTGCTTGAATGATTAAATAAAAAACATCATACGGGAATTCCCTCAATTTCCCCACTAGAAATATGAAAGTCAAAGTGTGTCTAAACTTACACTTCTCTTTTCCTTTTATATCACAATGCAAGAAGTGTCTCTCCATGTTTCAAAGGCTAATTTTTCCATGTATGCTCTGGATTCTAATTCCTGGGAAGTTTACATTCCTCTTTTTCACGTGTCCTCTACTCTACTTTTTTTCTCTCAGGCTCTGCTTTAGTCTCTCGTAGTATAGGAATACTTCCCTGGGCTCAGTATTATCCTTGGTCTGTGCTATCTATGGCCCCTCTCTCCTTCTCTTCACAGTTACAAGTCTGTGAAGAGATTTTCATAAGAGACAGGAGATGCAAATATTTGAAAGAAGGAAAAAGGAAGATGTAAACCCAACTTCCCAACCCAAAGGTATATGAGGTAGGAGGAAATGAACGGCTAGACTTGAGGACATGTCAAGGGAAGAAGAGTCCTCAGCAGAGAGCCAAGTTTCAGTTAAGTCAAAACATGGGGTTAACATTCAGGAAACAGGCTAAGAATTTAATGGAGATTTTTTCACCCTTCAGGAGAAATTTTAGTGGGCACAATGTTTAGCAGATGGGAAGAAACTGAGAAAGAGAGAGAGAATGAGAGGACAGGAGATGAATTTGTTTTAGGTCAAGGGAGCACAGTGAGTTATGGGGATGAGATTGGTAGAATAGTGTTTCCTGATGATAAAATTCAATTGTTCTCAGGTAAAAACACATATTCCCAGTTTTCACCCAAGATCTGATCCCCAGAACTAGGAAGTGAATTTTTAACAATACTGTGGGTGATTTTTATAATGGGAAAATACGATAAGTGTAGCCTTGGAGGTTGTGTGTATGTGTATTTGTGTATATGTGTGTTTATGTGCATAGGTGCTGGTATTTTGGACACTAGCTATTAAACAGAGATGAGGAACTTGGAGAAGCTGATTTCTAACAGTTTCTTGGAGTTTCATGGATCCTTGGGCCACACAGAATCACCTGTGGCTTGGGCAGTTGATGGGTAGTCCTCCAGGCATGGTCCCTCAGATGTTCCTTTTGGTTTTCAAGCTGGTATTTGTCCTTGGTGCAGGAGAAATGGGCACAATGAGGCAAGTGAGCATGAGCTTCTAATCGTATCATGACAGTGCTTTAGAGGTCTGGAGCCTCAGAGGCTCACAGAAGTTTCAGTCCAGCAGTGGTGTTCTCAGGGAGTATCTAGGTTGACCTTCTTGGCTCAGCTGAGTATAAGGCTTTTATGATGTTCATCCAAAACTTTGTTATAAGGCTAAATTAGGGCAGTGGTGTTAGGAAAGATGAAGGACAAAGTCAAGAAATATTTGAGAGGAGCTTGTGATTGACTATAAGGGAGAGACAGAAAGACACAGCAGTTTTCTTCCTGGGAGACTAGGTAACTAGTAACACCATTGGCTGAGACAGAAAATATAGGACAAGGGGCAGGTTTGCCAGGGTAAGAGAGATCAATTTTGGATGCCTTGAGTTCGAGATGCCTATATTGCTTTCATATGAAGATGTTCAATGATATATATTTCTGGAACTCAGTAGAAAGGCATGGGTGGAAGATTTGGATTCCAGAGTGTGATAGTTAATTTTATGTGTCAACTTGGCTGGGCCAAAGTGCCCAGATATTTGATCAAATATTATTCTTGATGTTTCTGTGAAGATGTTTTTTGGATGAAATTAACACTTAGCTTGGTGGACTTCGAGTAAAGCAGGTTACCCTTCATATCATGGATGGGCCTCATTCAATCAATAAAGGCCTGCATAGAATAAGAGGCTTCCCTCCTTTCAGAAAGAAGTTCTGCCAGCAGATTGCCTTCAGACTCAAATTTCAACTCTCTCCTGGATCTCCAGCCTGTAGATTTTCTACTTGAACCTCCATAATCACATTATCTAGTTCTCTCTCTCTCTCCCCCCCCCACACACACACTCACACACACACACTTCCTGTTGGATCTGTTTATCTGAAGAACCCTGACTAATGCACATTGTAATCAGCACATAGGAGGTCTTAAGTAAGGGTCTTGAGATAGAAGACATTGCCTTGAGAAGAAGAGTGACTTGAGAAGAGAAATGGGCTGAGAATAGAATTACAGGGGCAACAGCAATGTTTAAATGGTGAACGATGTAAGAGCAGGACATGAAGAAATACAAGGGTTGGTCAGGAAGACATGAAGAGTGTCACAGGAGTGAATTGAGCAAACTAGTAGACCAGAGAGTGTAAGGACAAAGGGAGTGGTGAACAGTGTTAAACATGGCAGATAGGATTGAAATGTGGTCTTATGGTTTGGCAATTAGAAAGTCCTCAGTTATCTCAGCAAGAGCAGTTTTGGGATGCAGAACCTTGTTTTCAGTCTGGAAAGGAATCAGTTGAGAAGTGAGAAACCAAAGACTTTTCTTTGGAGATTAGAAATGAAAAGGGAAAGAGAGAGTGCAGTAGCTAAAGAGGAAAGGAGAAAAGTATTCACAATTTCTTTTTGTTTTTGTTTTATTTTAGGTCTAAGACACCTTAAGTTGGAGGAACTTCTCCAAAGAAAGGGAGAATGAGTCTTTGAGCAGAAAGGAAGGATGCTGGTTCCTCAGGGACATGACACAGGTGGGATTAAGAGTACCAGCGCTGATCTTGAATATGAGGAGACACATAATCACTTTGGAAACTGGAAGAATGCCTAGAAGTGTAGGCCAGAAGTAAAGATGTAGGCATGGGAGGTATAATGACAAAAGAAATCACATAAGTCAATCTTCAAATGAGAAAGATGTCGTAAGAGCTAGTATGGGGGAATTCATACAGTGACAAAGTTTAAAACTGAAACATGGATGGACCTCAAGGGCATCACGCTAGGTGAAATAAGTCAAAGAAATGGATGAAGGGGGTCAAAATGTACAAACTTTCTGTTATAAAATAAAAATCATGGGGATGTAATGGACAGCATGGTGACTTAGTTAACTATACTGTATTGCATATTTGAAAGTTTCTAGGAGAATAGATCTTTTTTTGTTTTTAAAGGATTGGCACCTGAGCTAGCAACTGTTGCCAATCTTTTTCTCCTTCTCCTTCTTCTTCTTCTTCTCCCCAAACACCCCCCAGTGCATGTTTGTATGTTCTAGTTGTAGCTCCTTCTGGTTGTGCTATGTGGAACATCGCCTCAGCAAGGCTTGATGAGTGGTGCTAGGTCTGTGCCTGGGATCAGAACCGGCAAAACCCTGGGCCACCAAAGCAAAGCACATGAACCTAACCACTCTACGATGGGGCCAGCCCTGAGAGTAGATCTTAAAAGTTCCCATCATAGTAAAAAAAAAATTTTGTACCTATGTAAGGTGATAGAAATTAACTAGACTTATTGTGGTGATCATTTTGCAAAGTACACAAACATTAAATCATTATGTTGTACACCTGAAACTAATATAAAGTTTTATGTCAATTTTACCTTGATAAAAATTTAATTTAATTAAAAAATAAATAAATAAAACTATTGCTTAGTAAAGGGGATTGGTTAAAGTTGAGAAAATAATAAGTTATAGTAAGGGTAATATTAGCAGATTAAAATCTATACTAGAGTTGTACCTTTTTCTGAAGAGTACTTGGTAGCCTAAACTCAGGAGTGGCTTTACTCTTGCATTGTTCAACCACGGTTGTAGCACAGATGAAGTCAGGTGAGGTTTTTTTCGTGGGGAGAAACTAAGGTAATCATCAATGGGGTATGGGCTGAGTGGGGAATGAGGTGATGACGGAAGGGAGCTAGTAGAAGGGATAAAACAGAATGATAAATTTAAGAATCTCTCTCCCTCTCTTTTAAATCCAAACCATATTCTTAAGGCAGGCATTTTCCCTTTCATGGCTTGAAGAATTATCCAAAAATCTACTACTGTTACTTGCTAATTGACTCCAAAAATTATTCCAGGTGGCTACAGCTCTCACCATCTGCTTTGAACCCTCTCTCCAGTCTGCTCTCCCGAATTTCTCTGCCTTTGGCATCATTACTTGGATGCTTTCTCTCCTCCTGGCCCCAGCAGATTGATTACCTATTTGGACAGTCTTCTGTTCTTTGGACAATCGCCGTGACATGTGCTGCTTCTCAAATTACCCTAATGGCAACTGTGGCCAGCAGCGAGTGGGGGCCCGTCTTCCAACAAAGCTCCCAGGACTCTCACTGTGCCTGCTTGAGGAGGGGTGTTGAGAGTTCACGGTGTGTTCTTATGTTAAGCAAATTTTGTGTTCAAATTTCTCAGGAAAACTGAGACATGATTAATACATTGGGGATATTTTATAATACCCAGGACCATATAAGGATAAAGTATGAATGCTAGAGGGTTATAGATATTAAGCATTTATGGTGCTCAATTATCAACATAGTTATTTGGTGATGTGAAAATGTAGCTCCTCTCAGAAGATAACTTGCTGAGGTTTAATCTCTCATATTTTACGAAGAATCAGGCCATTATCCTGAGCTTTCCTATTTATTGAATCACCATTGTGCCTTCTGTAGTGTAGGATCATGCCTGGTTAGAATCATCATTATTTTGGGAATCTATTTTTTGGGAGTAAATTTGAAAGTAGGAAACAATTTAGCTTTAACTGCTGGAGTTTCTTAGAGGGACTAGTAGCAGACCTGGTTTTGCCCAATTTTCAGGGAAAATAACTGATTTGTCTTACCAGATCTTCCATCCAATACAGAAATTCCATGAACATGTTAGTGTTGACAATGTGTGTAATGAATACTGAGGATACCATATTTCATTTATCACAGATGTTTGAATAAACATTATTTTATGATGAAGCAGTACAGCACTTAGAATCAGAAACATCTGGAATCTGTTTCTTCCTCTGTCAATAACTCATACTGTCACCTTGAGAAATTATGTCCTTTTCAGGCCTTCAGTTTCTATGTCTGTAAATTTGGTCTATTGCTCTCTTTCTTACAGTAGACATAATCATTTTCATGAAAATATAGCCTAAAGTTATAAAATTGACTTTATTTTGGTTTCACAATACTGTTAAATATACACAAAATTTACATAGTGATTTTTCTCTTGTAGCTTTTCCAATGATGTTTAAACAAAGAGAAACTTTTGGTAGAGTAGCTACATGCATGCCAACACTTCTATTTTAAAGTGCTTTCCGACCTTTGTTTTATGTGTAAAAAGGGATACGTTACCAGCATGTAGCAGACGCAAATAACAAAACAAACTCCAGTGCTATCAACACTTATGGAAAAAATGAGGGTTGAACATATCAGAAATTCTCAAACTGTATTCTTTCAAATTCCATTCTGACGTGGTCATGGCCTCATGGATGAGAGACCCTCTTTCATTAAGGCACCATTGTTGTTGCAATCTATTTTAAGACAAATTAATTTAACGTCTATTTATTTCCATTTCATCAGTATCATTAGAAGAATGATACACACAGAAAGAGTCACTCAGCTGTTGCAAAATCATTTTCTTCAGTTAAAACGCTTGCATGTTTATTTTTGGAAAGTTATCTTATTATTAGATGGAATAATATAATTTCCCTTCTCAAATTGCTTTATCCAGGATGAATATTTTCTAATAAAACACGGGTCTTTACTATATTCATCCCAGTAGCTTCCGAAGTTCTTTTATTTTATTTTTTTTTTTACTTTTTAAATTTTTCTTAAATTTTTTTTTTTTTTATTAATGTTATGATGGATTACAAGCTTGTGAAATTTCAGTTGTACATTTTTGTTAGTCATGTTGTGGGTACACCACTTCCCCCTCCGTACCCTCCCCCCACCCCCCCTTTTCCCTGGTAACCACCGATCAGATCTCCTTCTCAATATACTAATTTCCACCTATGAGTGGAGTCATATAGAGTTCGTCTTTCTCTGACTGACTTATTTCGCTTAACATAATGCCCTCGAGGTCCATCCACATTGTTGTGAATGGGCCAATTTCGTCTTTTTTTATGGCTGAGTAGTATTCCATTGTGTATATATACCACATCTTCTTTATCCAATCATCAGTTTCTGGGCATGTAGGCTGGTTCCACGTCTTGGCTATTGTAAATAATGCTGTGATGAACATAGGGGTGCAACGGACTCTTTAGATATCTGATATCAGGTTCTTAGGATAGATACCCAGTAATGGGATGGCTGGGTCATAGGGTATTTCTATTTTTAACTTTTTGAGAAATCTCCATACTGTTTTCCATAGTGGCTGTACCAGTTTGCATTCCCACCAACAGTGTATGAGGGTTCCTCTTTCTCCACAACCTCTCCAACATTTGTCGTTCTTGGTTTTGGATGTTTTTGCCAATCTAACGGGGGTAAGGTGATATCTTAGTGTAGTTTTGATTTGCATTTCCCTGATGATTAGCGATGATGAACATCTTTTCATGTGTCTATTGGCCATATTCATATCTTCTTTTGAGAAATGTCTGTTCATGTCCTCTGCCCATTTTTTGATCGGGTTGTTTGTTTTTTTGTTGTTAAGCAGTGTGAGTTCTTTGTATATTATGGAGATTAACCCTTTGTCGGATAAGTGGCTTGTAAATATTTTTTCCCAATTAGTGAGCTGTTTTTTTGTTTCAATTCTGTTTTCCCTTGCCTTGAAGAAGCTCTTTAGTCTGATGAAGTCCCATTTGTTTATTCTTTCTATTGTTTCCCTCAACTGAGGAGTTACAGTGTCCGAAAAGATTCTTTTGAAACTGATGTCAAAGAGTGTACTGCCTATATTCTCTTCCAAAAGACTTAATGTCTCAGGCCTAATCTTTAGGTCTTTGATCCATTTTGAGTTTATTTTGGTGTGTGGTGAAAAAGAATGGTCGATTTTCAATCTTTTGCATGTGGCTGTCCAGTTTTCCCAGCACCATTTGTTGAAGAGACTTTCTTTTCTCCATTGTAGGCCCTCTGCTCCTTTGTTGAAGATTAGCTGTCCATAGATGTGTGGTTTTATCTCTGGGCTTTCAATTCTGTTCCATTGATCTGTGGACCTGTTTTTGTACCAGTACCATGCTGTTTTGATCACTGTAGCTTTGTAGTATGTTTTGAAATCGGGGATTGTGATTCCGCCGGCTTTGTTTTTCTTGCTCAGGATTGCTTTAGCAATTCGTGGTGTTTTGTTCCCCCATATGAATTTTAGGATTGTTTGTTCAATTTCTGTGAAGAATGTTCTTGGGATTCTGATTGGGATAGCATTGAATCTGTATATTGCTTTAGGTAGTATGGACATTTTAACTATGTTTATTCTTCCAATCCATGTGCAAGGAATGTTTTTCCATCTCTTTATGTCATCGCCTATTTCTTTCAAGAAAGTCTTGTAGTTTTCATTGTATAGATCCTTCACTTCCTTGGTTAAGTTTATCCCAAGGTATTTTATTCTTTTCATTGCGATTGTGAATGGGATAGAGTTCTTGAGTTCTTTTTCTGTTAGTTTATTGTTAGTGTATAGAAATGCTACTGATTTATGCACGTTAATTTTATACCCTGCTACTTTGCTGTAGTTGTTGATTATTTCTAATAGTTTTTCTGTGGATTCTTTGGGGTTTTCTATGTATAAGATCATGTCGTCTGCAAACAACGCGAGTTTTACTTCTTCGTTACCTATTTGGATTCCTTTTATTTTTTTTTCCTGCCGAATTGCTCTGGCCAGCACCTCCAGTACTATGTTGAATAGGAGTGGTGAAAGTGGGCACCCTTGTCTTGTTCCTGTCCTCAGAGGGATGGCTTTCAGCTTTTGTCCATTGAGTATGATGTTGGCTGTGGGTCTATCATATATGGCCTTTATTATGTTGAGGTACTTTCCTTCTATACCCATTTTACTGAGGGTTTTTATCATAAATGGGTGTTGGATCTTGTCGAATGCTTTCTCTGCGTCTATTGAGATGATCATGTGGTTTTTGTTTTTCATTTTGTTGATGTAGTGTATCACGTTGATTGACTTGCGGGTGTTGAACCATCCCTGTGTCCCTGGTATAAATCCCACTTGATCATGGTGTATAATCTTTTTGATGTATTGCTGTAATCGGTTTGCCAAAATTTTGTTGAGGATTTTTGCATCTATGTTCATCAGTGATATCGGCCTGTAGTTCTCCTTCTTTGTGTTGTCCTTGTCAGGTTTGGGGATCAGAGTGAAGTTGGCTTCATAGAATGTGTTAGGGAGTTCTCCATCTTTCTCAATTTTCTGGAACAGTTTGAGGAGAATAGGTATTAAGTCTTCTTTGAATGTTTGGTAGAATTCTCCAGAGAAGCCGTCTGGTCCTGGACTCTTGTTTTTGGGGAGGTTTTTGATTACCGTTTCTATTTCCTTACTTGTGATTGGTCTATTCAGATTCTCCATTTCTTCCTGATTCAGTTTGGGGAGATTGTAGGAGTCTAGGAATTTGTCCATTTCTTCCAAGTTGTTCAATTTGTTGGCATATAGTTTTTCATAGTATTCTCTTATGATCTCTTGTATTTCATTGGTATCTGTTGTGATTTCTCCTCTCTCATTCCTGATTTTATTAATTTGCGCTTTCTCTCTTCTTTTCTTGGTGAGTCTGGCTAGGGGTTTGTCAATTTTGTTAATTCTTTCGAAGAACCAACTCTTTGTTTCATTGATCCTTTCTATTGTCTTTTTTGTTTCAATATCGTTTATTTCTGCTCTTATTTTTATTATTTCCCTCCTTCTACTGACTCTGGGCTTTGTTTGTTCTTCTTTTTCTAGTTCTGTTAGGTGTCGTTTGAGGTTGCTTACGTGAGCTTTTTCTTGTTTAGTGAGGTGAGCCTGTATTGCGATGAATTTCCCTCTTAGGACTGCTTTTGCTGCATCCCAAATGATTTGGTATGTCGTGTTCTCATTTTCATTTGTCTCCAGATAATATTTGATTTCTTCTTTAATTTCTTCAATGATCCATTGTTTGTTGAGAAGCGTGTTGTTTAGTCTCCACGTTTTTGCACCTTTCTCTGCTTTTTTCTTGTAGTTGATTTCTAGTTTAATAGCGTTATGATCAGAAAAGATGCTTGATATTATTTCCACTCTCTTGTATTTATTGATGTTTGCTTTGGTTCCCAAAATATGGTCAATCCTTGAGAATGTTCCATGTGCACTTGAGAAGAATGTGTAACCTGCTGTTTTTGGATGAAGTGTTCTATATATATCTATTAAGTCCATCTGGTCTAATTTTTCATTTAATTCTATTATTTCCTTGTTGATTTTCTGTCTGGATGTTCTGTCCATTGGTGTTAATGGTGTGTTGAGGTCCCCTACTATTATTGTATTGTTGTTGACGTCTTCTTTTAGTTCTATTAAGAGTTGCTTTACAAATTTTGGTGCTCCTGTGTTGGGTGCGTATATATTTATAAGTGTTATGTCTTCTTGGTGGAGAGTCCCTTTTATCATTATATACTGTCCCTCTTTATCTTTCTTTATCTGTTTTGCTTTGAAATCTACCTTGTCTGATATTAGTATAGCGACACCTGCTTTCTTTTGTTCATTATTAGCTTGGAGTATTGTTCTCCATCCCTTCACTCTGAGTCTGTGTTTGTCTTTGGGGCTGAGGTGTGTTTCCTGGAGGCAGCATATTGTTGGATCTTGTTCTTTGATCCATCCTGCCACTCTGTGTCTTTTGATTGGGGAGTTCAATCCATTTACATTTAGAGTGATTATTGAGACGTGGGGGCCTACCACTCCCATTTTGTGTCTTGTTTTCCGGTTTTCTTCAGTTTCCTTTGTTTCTCGTCCCATGGTTTAATCTGTTCTGATGTAGAGCTGCTACTCTCTGTTGTTGTCCTTCTACTTATCTCCTCTGCTCTTGGTTTTGTAGCCCCTTTCCTTTTTTGGATTTTTCAGGAATGAGGGTTTTCCTGAGGATTTCCTGGAGAGGAGGTTTTGTGGCAATGAACTCCCTTAATTTTTGTTTATCTGGGAAAATTTTTATTTCTCCATCGTATTTGAAGGATATTTTCGCTGGGTAGAGAATTCTCGGCTGTAGATTTTTGTCCTTCAGATTTTTGAATATATCATTCCACTCTCTTCTAGCCTGTAAAGTTTCTGCTGAGAAATCTGCTGATAGCCTGATGGGGGTTCCTTTGTAGGTTAGTTTCTTTTGCCTGGCTGTCCTTAATATTTTCTCCTTGTCGTTGACTTTTGCTAGCTTCACTACTATATGCCGTGGAGTTGGTCTTCTTGCATTGATAAAGTTTGGAGATCTATTGGCTTCTGTCACCTGAAGATCCATCTCCCTCACCAGATTTGGGAAGTTCTCAGCCATTATTTCTTTGAATAGGTTTTCTGCCCCTTTCTCCTTCTCTTCTCCCTCTGGTATACCTATAATCCTTACGTTGCATCTCCTAATTGTGTCTGATAATTCTCGGAGAGTTTCTTCATTTCTTTTAAGTCTTGCTTCTCTCTCCTCCTCTGCCTGCAACAATTCTATATTGCCATCTTCCAAATTGCTAATTCTTTCCTCCATATTATCGGCCCTACTGTTCAGAGCATCTAGATTTTTCTTAATCTCTTCTATTGTGTTCTTCATTTCCAATATTTCTGTTTGGTTCTTCTTTATCGTATCAAACTCTTTTGTGACATAGCTCCTGAACTCGTTGAGTTGTCGGTCAGAATTCTCTCTTAACTCATTGAGAATCTTAATGATGGCTGTTTTGAAGTCATCGTCATTTAGGTTATATATCTCATTTTCTTTGGGATTGTTTTCTGTGTATTTGTTGCTTTCTTTCTGTTCTGGAGATTTAATGTATTTTTTCATATTGCTTGATGTTGTTGATTTGTGCCTCCGCATGGAGATAGAGTTTAGTTGCTCCTTTCACTTGTTTCAGCTGCTGCGGTGGGAGGAGCAGCTGTTTATATTTCACCAACCAGGAACCCTGTCCGTAGTTGCTAACTGGGCCTGGGCCCCTCTTCGTAGCCACAGTGGCCCTTTGGATTCCCTCCTCTGCCGTGGGGGCCGTCACAGGGGGGCTTCAGGCTGCAGGTGCCTACTGTTGGAGCCCACCTAGATGTGCTCTCTCCTTGGGGTCTGCAACGGTGTTATGGGCTTTTCCAGCGGCCAGGGGTGGGATCACTTATATTTGTCGCTCCGTTGCTGTCGGCACCCACCAAATCTCACTTGTCCTCTATGGGTCACAGGAGAGCTATTGGCATCTTCTACAGTCTGTGGTTAGTACACCTAGCTATGCTGCTTTTGCCCTGGGGTCTTCCAGCCTTGTGGCTGGCGGCTGGGTGCCTTCTACTGGTGCTGTGCAGAGGCTTTCCCTAAGGCTGCTGTGAGCCTGTAGGGTTTCCCCCTAGGCTACTAAGCTGGGTCTCTGGAACTCTCTCCAGCCCCAGTCCTCTCTGAGATCTCCGGCAATCCCTAGCCTCACGGGGTGGGCAACGGCAGCTGGGGGTCGCCCCGCCCTCTGGGATTCTCTCCGGGCCTCTCCCGGAGGGAGCCGTGAATGCTCAGCGTGGCCCCTCTGCTAACGGCAGACAGAGAGTTTTGTCTGCTGCCCGGGCGGAGCTCCGGCGCTTCCCCTCCGGGTCGCAGAACCGGCCTTTGAAAATTCCCCCGGCCCCGGTCCTCTCCGAGATCTCCGGCAATCCCTAGTCCCACGGGGCGGGCAACGGCAGCTGGGAGATCTCCGTGCCCTCCGTGTCTCTCTCTGGGACCCTCCGGGCTCCCCGAGCACCAGGCTGGGTCTCCCCGCCAATGGCGGGGAGAGACTCTCCCCGCGGGCTCAGGTGTGCAACTCCAAAGTTTCCCTCTGCGTTTAGGAGTAATTGCAGGGGGTTTAGGTAGGATTCTGGTCACCTGTTTCCACCGTCGCTCCTCTGTTGTGTTCTCGCTCCTGCCCTAGATGTGTGTGGATCCTCTGGGGGCGTCCGTTGGAAGAAAGCCACTTGCGGGTACTAGGCTGCCCGTCGGGGTGGGAGAGTTTTCACCTATTTCCACATCCTCCCGGAGGAAAGTCCATCCGCCTTCCGATGTATAGTCGCGTGGGTGTCTCAGACGTCCTGAGATGCTGTCTGGATATCCTTTGTCAAGCGATAAGTGTCCAAATAATTGTAGACTCGAAGGGCGAGAGACAAAGAGGACTACTCAAGGCGCCATCTTGGCTCTTCTCCCCCGAAGTTCTTTTAGGTATAGTGATATTTCTATTCTTCTTGTTAGGATACGGATAAACTCTCTGTTTTAAATCATCAAGCAAATTATATCTTTGGTTGCTAAAGAAAAAATATAGCTTAGTGCTTTTCAAAATTTAAATATTTGACTGTACAAGGCAAACACAGTCTTCTATGAAAAATGACAATGTACTCATTATCAACTTCTTCATAATAATTAAAGATAGGTAACATTTTGCAGCTTCAAAGAAGTTTACTGCACTCAAAACAGTGGTCAAGGAGTCCTTCAATTTTGAAGGAAAAACTTTCCAGAAGATATATAACACTTCAGCATACACCAGGTGATTCTGGCTTGTGATTCATCTTCCTTTAAGTGGCAACATATCGCACATATTTTTTTTTTCTTGCCTTATCACCTCATCAGTAGAACTATGTAGAACTAACTAAGTAGAACTAAGTTTTGCTATATGATTCCATAAGAAATCTCCGACAGGAGAAGGTATAAAAGTAACAGCAGTGGTTCACAGAATGATAACTCTTCTATGACCCTTACCAAACAAATATAAAGACTGACTTTAATCCCAGCACCAAAAGATCTGTGAAGATGAGTGCCTGTTATAAGAGGACCAATATTGGTCTCCCATTCTATGAGAGAATTTGTCTGTCACAAGTTCCAGACTAGATCTGGTAATTAGAGCAGGAAAATCATTATGTCCTTTTTGCATTTGACTCCAATAGTATTTTTTTTTTAAATTTCCAATGCATAAGAATCACTTATTTTTTTTATCTATGGTACACAGCTTCCTGTTCTTGACACATAAATAGGCATCTTGTTAGAATACTTTGTGTTGGAATAAGAAATTAAAATGTTAACTTTTCTTTTTTCTTCAGTATTTCCTCTTTACTTCCTCCTATTACTTATATTATAAAACATAATATGCCTCAGGGAAGCTAAGATATTACAGAAGACACCTAGAAGACTTTGAGTTTCAAACATCTAGGGCCTGACAGGACTCAAGATATAGAGAGAACATGATGAATCTGAATGTCAAGACGAAGGTTTCTCAGGTCAGTAGAAGGGAAATAAAGAGAGTTGAAGGAGAAATGAGGATATCTGAAAAGATGATGAGTCTTTCAGCAGGATCCCTGTACCCTAAATACAACTCCATGGGTCTAGGTCCAATGGGCAAAGATCCTGCAAGGACCTCAAGATGAGTTTGGAGGAGCCGTGTCCTTAGCCAGGATCCCCAAAGACTGCCAGTTAGGCAGACAGATCTCAGAGTAGAAATGGCTGCAAGGTGTTGCCCAATATTCTTGAAGAGTGTTTCGTAGTTCAGTGTGAATTGTGAGCAGGGAGATGAATCCCTATGTTCCAGAGAGGGGAACAGAAAGAGGAAAGGAGTCGTGCTGAATCTAGACACCTGAAGGAGGAAATGAGCAACAAAGAGTGACCTCTATGGGCAGATGAACTGGAGGGCATCAGGACAGATGGTGGCTACAAACAAGAAATACCACCTCCCCACCTCAAAAGAAACACCTTACCAATAAATAGGCAATCCTAAACAAAAACTCCTGGAAATGGGAGACCAACACAAATTGACCTAGATTATTATTGTATTCCACTCAGAAGTCTGAAATAGGAATTAGGGTGAGTTGTAAAAAAAAAAAATAGCTTTTTTTCATATCCTATTCACTACAATAATCACATTTCCTCCATATTTCTAAGAATGCTTGTATCGCTGAGAATGATTGAAAACAATAGCTAGGACCCAAAATAGCCAAAACCATATTGAAATACAAAAACAAATTTTGAGGACTCATGCTTCCTGATATCAAAACTTACTACAAAGATGTGATAATCAAGACGGTGCAATATTGGCAAAAGAATAAATATATAGATCAACGGAGCACAATTTAGAGTCCTGAAAAAAACCCCTACTTTTTTAGTCAAACGATTTTGGACAAATGTTTCAAGACAATTCTGTGTGGGAAAGATAGAAAGAATGTTGCTGAGATAACTGAATAATCCACATGCAGAAGAATGAAGTTGGAGTCCTTCCTCATGTGTTGCACACAAGTTAACTCAAAATGGATCATAGACCTAAACATTAAGAGCTAAAACTATAAAACTCTTAGAAGAAGACTCTAAGAAGAAAATGGCTTAGATGAAAGAGTAAATCTTTGTGCCTTGGATTAGGTAAGAATGTCTTGTTTTTAGCTATGACACCAAAAGCACAAAAAACAGAAAAAACTAGATTAATTGGACTTCATCAAAATTTAAAACTTTGTACCTCAAAAGACACCATCCATAAATTGAAAGTCCAGACAAAACATAGAATAGGAGAAAATATTTGCAAATCATTTATCTATTAAGAAACTTTTATACGGACTATATAAAGAACTCTCTCAACTTACCAACAAAAAGACAAACAAACCAATAAAAAATGGACGAAGGATTTAAATACAATTTTCTCCATAGAAGATATATAATTGGCCAACACGTATATGAAAAGATGCTCATTATTAGTCACTAGGGAAACACAAATTAAAACTACAGTGTGAGACCATTTCACATCACTAGGATGACTAAAATTAAAAGGATAGAAAAATAACAAATGTTGGCAAGAATGTGGAGAAATTGGACTCCTTATATACTGTTGATGAAATTTTAAAATTGTGTGCCACTTTGGAAAACATTTTTGGCAGTTTTTCAAATGTTAAACATAGAGTTCCCACATGACCCAGCAATTCCACTCCTATGTATACATCCAAGAGTGGTGAGAACATATGTCCACACAAAAACTTGGACATGAATGATCACAGTGGCACTTTCACAATGACTAAAAAGTGGGAACAACTAAAATATCTACCAACTGATGCAATGGGTAGATGAAATCTGATATACTCATATAATGAAATATTATTCAACAATAAAAAGGAATGAAGTGCTGATATATGTTATAACATGGATAAACATTGACTATCATTATGCTAAGTGTAAGAAGCTGGTCACATATTAAATGATTCCATTTATTTGAATAATATAGGCAAATCAGTAAAGACAGAAAGTAGATTTGTGGTTCTCAAGGGCAAGAGGGAAGGAAGAATGTGGAGTTGTTACTAACGGTTACTCAATTTCTTCTTTGGGGTGAATAAATATTCTCAAATTAGGTAGTGGTGATGATTGAACAGCTCAGAGAATATACTAAAAAGCACTGAACTGTACATTGTAAAAGAATGCACTTTATGTTTGTGAATTATGTCTCATAAACAACAAGAGACTAGAGTGAAAGCAAAGAAATCTTAAATCATTGTTCATGAATCTGTGGGACAATTATTGTCAGTGATGAGGTAAATTCTCAGAATTCATGGCTAACTTGTACTTTTTGTGGTTATGTGCTGAGAGGAAATTTGAAGTCTTTCTATAGAAGGCTTTGAATGTCCTGGGAAGACAGAGGGTGATTTTCAGAAGAAAGAGAGAATGAGTAAAAACTGACAATTTTTGTTTTTCCAAGTGACAGTTCTGAGAACACTTAAACAAGGAGGTTCGTGGGAGGTGATTTTTTAAGTCTGCATCTTGAAATAGAAATTTCTAAAATAACACAATCTTTTCTAGGAGAGATTAAAAGACACTAGTGATTATCTGCCAAACGAGGTAAAAGCATCCAAACTAGCATGTCCCTCAGTAGCATTAAGGGTAGTGAATTGTGTACAAGTGGATTGTCCTCCCCTTTCCTTACTTCTCCCGATAGAGTGAGGACCTTATCTATACCCAGCCTTACTTACTTAGCCATGAAAGCTCTGGATATATGATATATGTTCGTATCTGTGTATGCTAGGCTTGGAGTAGAGCTAATGCTATCCAGGGAACCACGGGCTGATGTGCATATGAGTGTTAATATTTTGGAGAAATGGATTCAGATATAGTACCAGTTCCCAAAGATAAACACACACACACACACACACAAATTCCCTTGCAACCATGCGACCATCAGGGGCACAGAATTAGCAAACAAAATTGTCATACTTGGAAAGGTCTTGTGTAAGGAAAAAGTTATATGACACGGCAGTGTTCCTACTTGCACCAATGACTACAAACAACAAAGGAAGATGGATTTTTCAGCAGATATCTCTGTAGACAGAAATGATGGAGACTCAAATTGTTTGCAAACTGCCCCCACGACACACACACACACACACACACATCCTTATTCCCTGGAATTATGTGAACTTCTTGGATCTTATATTCATTAAAGGAAAATGTATTGGGTAGGAACTTGAGCAGTCTGAAATTGTTTCCTCTGTATGATGGAATGGATGCTCAAAGTAGATATTAAGATAGATATAGAAATCATAAAGATATACTTGAGTTATGGACTTAGGTTTATTCATTTGTAAAAAGGGCTTCATAAGTGGGACAAGCAAAAATGACTTTGAGATCACAGTCACTACCATTGGCCTCACTGTGTTGATTGCTGTACTGTCCAGACCTGTAGTTAAATGTTTGTTTTGACAAAAGCAAGTTTAAGTGTTTGTCTTATGGTATTTGTGCTTCTTCTATGCCCATTACACAAGTGAGTCCCTAAGTGTGGTGTTCCACTTTCATTTCTTTTTTGTGGAAGGAGAAATATCACAAAAAAAGCAACATACAAAAAGGTACACAGATGGAATACAGTTTGATGTGTGTTTATAGTAACCATTGTAGTAAAAAAGATTATATGAATCCCCATGATGAAGGGGACCAAGGAAAGTATCACCTGAGAAGATGCAGCAGAAATGATGATGTAAATAAGCCATGGCATCCAAGTGGACGCAAGCGACTCAGCACTGCCTTGTGTGTTGGAGCGCGTGTCCCACTCGTGCTGGACCAAAAGGACCAGAGCTTGTGAGGAGTGATCACTGGAGTATCAGGTTTACAGGCTGTCATTTCCATCTGCACCCCTGGGAGCTACATGATACTTGGATTAAGAATGATTGGTTTAAAGGAACTCTAAAATCCTTCCTAGTTTGAAAATTTAGTGACTGTATTGCAACTGGGAGGAGTTCTTGTCATTAAGTTGACACTCAAATTTTAACTTCTTGCTAAATCCTTGAATTTTAAATCCTTGCTAGACCAATTTTTATTTTGATAAAAATGACAATATTTTGTTTGCCAAGCTTCGTTTTTTTCCCCTATAAAACTGTTAAGAAACCTTTACATCTATGCTCCAGTTAGAGAAAAGCTTTTTCTTTCATTGACTCTTGCATGTGCCAATGTGACAGCAATAGTTTCATCTAATGGCATGACAACAGTAGTTTCACTAGGATCTTTCAAAAAGCAATGGTGGTGACTCAGATTGTCAAAACCTATGATAAAAACATAAGGAAATCTTGTTAAAATGTTTACCATCAGGGAATTTTCTACTTTAGCTCTCACCATGCAAAGAGCGTAGGTGTCATCACTCCATCCTCAAAACAAGAAAAAGCTGGACAAGCTTAAAATCAGTGGCTTTTCTTGAATTCATCAAAGAACCGAGATTACAGACCTAGTCTACACCCCAATATCTGGAGAGACAGAGGTACTCAGAGAGGCACAGCTGAGATCTGCTTATCTGGAGTAGAAGGTGCTGGAACTACAAACTTGTAGGAACATGAAAATAGTAATTTTTACCAATAGCTGGAAGCTGAGTGTGGATTAGTGTGAATGTGAGAAATTCCTGGTATCCCCAATCTTAGGAGTCTCCTATTCTTTCATGAGATTTACCTCCAGGAACCCTAACAGGTTCCCATGATGAAGAGTTGAGAAAGATTTTTTAGTGGTGCTGGCAGGAGAAGAAGCATAATCATTGTGAAATACACCAAGAACATTCTTCATAACAAAGGCCTAGTTTCTAAGGAAAGGACTTTATCAGAGCCTTATCCCAGTTAGTTAGAAGATTGGAGAGGCCACCCCATGGTGTAGTGGTCAAGTTAGGCACGTTCTGCTTTAGTGGCCCAGGTTCATAAGTTTGGATCTAGGGCGCAGACCTACATCACTCATCAGCTATGCTGTGGAGGCAGCCCATATATAAAGTATAGGAAGATTGGCACAGGTGTTGGCTCAGGGCTAAGCTTCCTCAGCAAAAAAAAAATAAGAATAATCATCTACTCTTTGGTCATGTATCCCTGGACTCTGATGTTATTATTATTGTGAGACAGAGAGAGAAAGGAAAAAAGGAAAAGAACTGGTAGATGGAGAAAGTTTTCACGCCTTCAATAAATCCCTGTGGCCATCTACCTAGGTAAAACATTTTCTTAATCCATTTTAAAGGAATTTCTCTGTTTTCCAAGGAGCAGAACAGAGGAGGAAATATTGCTTGTCTGGATATAAAGATTCTCTTGGTATTTACTGAGTGTCTCCATTCCCAGGTCATCAAACAAAGAAGAATAACAAATTTCTTGACTGGATAAACCTATAACAACTAAGAATACGTTTGTTTTAGGAATGTGATTAAATTATTTTTAATAAAGTTCTGCTAACTCTAGGACAAAAATCTTTGTGCAAATTATACATGATTTTCTTTATGAGAAGAAATGCAAGAACTCATGAAGAGTATTAATTATATAGGGCTAGCTTTTTCCTAATTTTTCAGGATGTTAAAAAAATCTTAACCAGTTAAATCTCCTGGGCCCATGGGCTTAACCAAAAACTGAACAGAGTGAGTGTTTCACTGTCAGCCCAATAACAGCATAATGCATGATGTCTTTTGGTTCTAAGCTTATTTGATGCAGTTATAATTCCATATTACCATACAATCTCAATTGAACAAAAATGGAAATGAGTTATTTAGGACATTCAGTAGTGACATGAAATCATGTTTTATCCATTATCCTCGATAAACTTTATGTAAAGTGTTCAGGTAGAGGTTTCAAAAAGCCTCTTTTAGAACTATGGTTAACCTTTCTAGAGGAGGAAAGCAAACAATTTCTGTTTGATCCATCAATCAATGAATAAGCAGCTTGGCTCCAATTGGAAAGTTGCTACTGCATTGTCAGATAGAAGGAGCTATTAACCAGTCCCTGAAGAGAATGTTATTTCCATTACTTTCAACTCTCCTGAGGAGCAGATAAATGGATAGAAAACACTGAGTTGGCCAGAATAGAGAGAGCTGAAGATGACATATTTGCAAGGCATCAAGGTGTAAATGAAATTTCTAACAGCTTCCATTGTGTCTGAACACAGTAGAGTAAAACTAAGTCAAAGGATAAAAGACTGCCTATGTGTAATAATATGACACAGGTCGTGTTCATGCTGGATTCAGGAAAGCTAAGCACAATAGAAGAAGGAGACGTAGACCCTAGCAGCAAGGAGCCGATAGCTGTGAAAACAGAGAAAGAGGAGTCAACTGAAAGTGTAAGAGTGTGATGTGTATAGTGACAAAATTAACCACAAGGTGTTCTGAAGGATGCGAGCAAGGAGCCTAACACACAATATTAGGGCCAGGGAGACTTTGTGGATTGAGTTTTTAGAATGCATGAGGGTTGAATAAATGAATAAGAAGGAAAGAATATTTTATGTAGAAGCAAGAGAAGGGCAAAAGAAAGATTTGGAAAGCGAGGCAGAAATGAAAGCCATAAATATATTGTTTAACATGGCTGGTGTGTAAGGATTGGATAGTTGCGAAGTAAGGAGTGAGATGGGACATGCAGAGAGGGTTAAGAAGATTGATTTTTTTAGAGAAGGTTAGAGGAAGGGTGATTGCTACAGGAGATTCAAATTTGGAGTTACTTTATCAGATGAACCAATCTACATATAGGCTGGGAGGAAGCAATTCAACAGAAAGGAAAAGATGAAGAATCCAAAGGTTTGTGAAGTTAGTTCTCAAAATGACTGGAGTCCTGCCATGGAGCCTCTAGGTAAAGAAGGTGAAGGGAGGTTGAATCTGTAGTATTGGGAGAAGGAAGTTGAAAAGGTCTTGACCAATTGTCTCTTTTACCCTAGGACTGTGGTTGTTAACTTGGGACAATTTTGTCTCCCCCATGCATGTTTGGTAATATTTGGAGACATTTTTGGATCTCACAACAGGTGGGGGTGCTGTTACTGTCATCTAGTGGGTAGAGGCTAAGGATGCTGCTAAACACCCTAAAATACACAGTGCAGTGCCCCCCACCCCAAAAAAAGAACTTTTCAGCCCAAAATGTCAATAGTGTCAAAGTGGAGAACCCTGCTTTAGGAAGTAGTAAATGACATCATTTTCAGATTTAGGGATTTGAGAATTAAGAAGGAACTTCAAGAGAATAGACTAAATTTGGAACAGCTGCTGAGCAGAATGGTGGAAGTGCTTAAAATGATTGAAGGATGGAGAAGTGTGGGCCCCAAATCTAGTGTGTCTAAAGCTAATGGACAAAATTGAACTGAATTGCGAAATAATAAGAGAGACAAGAAGAAGCTTCCCATGACTACAGAGGGGTGGGCACTAAATTTACTCTGGAGGAAGGCTTGTGCCACATAACAGACAGAATGAGGCTAGGGCCATGCCACTGTGCTGCCTGCCTCCAGTAGTTCACCTGCCACTCAGGTGGCACCTGTCTGAGTTCTTGCAATCTGCCTGCCACCGCCTCTTCTTTAATGAAACTGCTTTCACCTAGGCTGCCAATAACTTTCTTATCCCTTAATTCCAGAGACAGGCTTCAGTGCTTACTTGCCTTGACATTTCCACATCTGTCACTGCTCACCCCTTAAATCTTCTTGAAGCAAGTTCCAATCTTGGCTTTTGTGTTGCCGAAACTTCTGGTTTTCCAGTTATTATTTCTCGGTTTCCTTGCTGGCTTCCATTTCTGCATCAGATCCTTACTTGTTTATTTATTTATTTACTTTTTTAGTGTCTCTGTCTTAGGTCCTTCTCTCTTCTCACTGATATCTCCATCTGAAATATTTCATAAGTTCAGTCCCATACATTCAAAACTGGACTCCTTTTCTTTTCCTGAGAAACTTCTTCTTTTTGCATTTCTTAGCACTGAATGGTGTCAGCATAAAATAGAAATGGTTGTTCTTAGTTAAGATGACAAATGGGACAGAAAACCCCAAATGACATTAGTTAAACCATCCTAGATTTTATCTGTGATATACCAAGGCCAGAAATTAGCAGTTCTGGGCCCTACTGATCTTTTCATGCATTTTTAGAAATCATTTTATTCCATACTGTTCCTCTCCCAACCCAGTGCTGTTCTCCTGGTTAGCATTGTCACAGACAGCTGGCAGAGCTTCCAACTACACATCATGATACCAGCCACCAGATAGAAGAAAAAGAAAGAAGAGTACATTTGTTCCATTTAAGGACACTTCGTTAAGTTGCACACACCACGGCTGTGGACAGCTCACTGGCCAGAACTTGAGTCACATGTGTCACAGCAAGTTTCAAAGGAAGCTGGTTAATGTAGCCATTATTTTAGGAAGCCATGAGCCAGCTCAAAAAATGGTTCTAGTGTCGTAGAATGGACACTGGGACCCTAGAAGTCCCTGCCATGTAGTCCGAGAGTTAGAAATCTGGGCACAATTCTACTTTCTTCACCCTCTTTTACTTCTCATGTCCACTCGGTCCCACTCCTATTGATTCCAGCTCTCAAATTCTCAAAAATGTTTATTTTTTCTTCTATTCTTACTGCAATAGCTTCCAACTCAGTTTCCTTATACGTAGAATGGATCTAACAAATCCATTCACAATATTAAAGATGGATCATTAAAACAAGCAACCAAACTCTAAAATTTAAAGTTAACTCTGCTTTAACAAATTACCATTAACTGCAGGATAATATCTAAATTTATTAATGTCATTAACCTTTACGTCTTCCACGATACCCTTGTTCCTTAAAATACAGAATATTTGTTTCTAAAATGCTGTGTCATGATTTGTTAAAAGCCTAATACCTTCTTAAGATTTCAGCCTATTTTCAGAAAACTGAATTTCTCATGAGCATCTCTGGCTCGAAGCTTCTGCTTTGTGGTAGTGGTTCATTTTAAGAATGGATAATGTTCCTGTTTGCTGCTGGGTCTAGAACCAGACTTAGGACTCAGCTACTTTCCTTGAATGACGGATTAAAAATAATTCTTAAGTGCTGGCTTGTGTGGTCAATAAACTGAATACTTGATGATACAAAACAGTTTAGCACTGTAGCAATACAAATAGCTTTGAAATTGAAGATGAAGCATTTTTAACTCTAAAACTCATTTTAGTCACTCTACCCTGTTACTGAGTCAGTCTCCTTTCTCTTTTCTGTTTTGCCTTCCATGCTCATCATTTCTCCCCCCTTTCTTTTTTTTTTTTTTTAAAGATTCCATTTTTTCCTTTTTCTCCCCAAAGCCCCCCAGTACATAGCTGTATATTTCTCGTTGTGGGTTCGTCTAGTTGTGGCATGTGGGACGCTGCCTCAACATGGTCCGACGAGCAGTGCCATGTCCGTGCCCAGGATTCGAACCAACGAAACACCGGGACGCGTGCAGCAGAGCGCGCGAACCTAACCACTCGGCCACGGGGCCAGCCCCTCTCCCCCCTTTCTTTATTTCATTATTCCTGCTATATTTCCAATGCTGTTTAGTTTTGTCTCTTTTGTGATCATATGTCTGAATGCTCCCAAGTTTTTTATGGATAATTTTTTAGGTTTGGTCTCTATCATTTATGTTAAAAGGCTTTCCTCAGATAGTTAGTAATCTTTAGTTTTCTACATATTTTCAATAGTGAGGAAACATTGCCGTTTCTCTTATTCTAATTTTTCTTCTTCTTTTCCCCTCATCAAGCCACCTTGTCCTCATCCTTTACTTCTCATCTTAAATGGCACCTTTCAAGAGTCAACTTCTTTAATCCCCTAGATTAGGTAAAATATACTTGGTAAAGAATCCAGTAACATTCTATATTTTCTTTTCAAAATCATTGCACTTTTAATTACATGAAATACCCAGCACCTTATTCGATTACATTGGGCCCAAACTTGAGTTGACATTGGGGAATTGTCATCCGGAGGGAGCTGCCCTACGTATCCCTCTTCCCACAGAAACCAAGACTATAGGTCTTCTGAGGAGAACACAGGGGGAAATGCTGTGCTGTCCTCTCAAAGCCAGCCTGAAGCTGGTCAAGAATAGAGGGAGGAGGGCCGGCCCTGTGGCCGAGTGGTTAAGTTCGGTGTGCTCCGCCTTGGTAGCCCGGGTTCAGTTCCCAGGCACGGACCCACACCATTCATCAGTGGCCGTGCTGTGGTAGTGACACACATCCAGAATAGAGGAAGATTGGCACAGATGTTAGCTCAGGGCAACTCTTCCTCAGGAAAAATAAAAGAATCGAGGGAGAAGAAAAAGGCCAGATCATGCACAATGTGATTTTAAAGATTTTATTTTTTCCTTTTTCTCCCCAAAGCCCCCTGGGTTCATAGTTGTATCTTCTTCGTTGTGGGTCCTTCTAATTGTGGCATGTGGGACGCTGCCTCAGCATTGCTTGATGAGCAGTACCATGTCCACGCCCAGGATTTGAACCAACAAAACACTGGGCTGCCTGCAGCGGAGCGTGGGAACTTCACTCGGCCACGGGGCCAGCCCCTGTACAATGTGATTTTAAAGGGCAAAGTGAAAAGGACTAGTCAAAGATCAGCTACGGAAAGGGTATTCTGATGGCGATAGGTGAGATTTATACTGGGAATGATGAAGTTTTTACTCTCTCTGGCTCTTTCAACACACAGAGTCATCCAAGTTTTGCCCAAAGTGGGCAGGTAGAACCTAGTTTTCATAATCATTACTAGTCTAATGCACCGTGCACTGTTTTAGCCCTTTGACTCTAATTCCCTAGGTTTAGTGTATTCCTCTCAGGTTCTGATCTGAAATTACCTTCATTTGCAAACCATCCCGATTCCTTTCTCTGTCATGCTGACCTCAGCTCCCTGCCCATATCTACAGTTTGCACTCTGCCAGTTTGGCACCATGTTCAGCTGTCATAAGAAACTTGCTCTCCCTGTTGCAAGCCAGCTAGAATTTCTAAATGTCTGCCGGTAGTTCTTCACGTCCATCCCTTGCCCCTGCATGCATGGATACAGGGGAGCAGTGGTTTGGGAAATCACATGAATTACACATTAGTATTAGCAAAAGTAAGCACTAGCCTAGCAAGACTTTACTGAAATGTTGGAGAAGTTATGGACTCAAAGATCGATTAAGACACTCAGACATTTTGGTTCTTCAAACTTATCATCGTCAACATGCGACATTCTGTCTACTTGTATAAAACATGTTCTATAGACTATTTCTCTGATACCTGGGGAATTAGTGGCTATTTGTTTTTCTATTATTTCAAGATTTTGAATTTTATTTAGGAAACACTTAGAATCCACATGGCACCAATATTCTGGCCTAAAGTCTTTGCTTAAAACTGTTTGGTTATTGGTATAGACAATGGATATATTTCTTATATAACTATTACTGAGGAATTCAGGAATTTAAGAATTTGTACTAGTATAGTTTTAAGGAACAAGCTAAAATTACCTTATATATTTTTCGAGTGATTTCAGTGCCTGGTATATCTTTAATAAATAGTACCATTTCTTCAATGATTTGTCCCTCTATCACTATTATACTCTAAAAAGAATCCAGAAAGGATTTAAATTAGTTAACAACTATGATTTTAATGATTTCAATGAAAATAACAAATTGTTTTAGATTTTTAAGAAGCTATCTCATTTCTTATCTATATGAAGTATCACATTCATTCCAATATTTTTAAAATAGCTTTAAAAATTTAAAATGGGATAAAGAACTTTTAGAAAGACTTTTCCATTCATGTTTTTCTTTTTTAAAAACCATTTGATATCTTCTACCCATAAAAGATGGAAAATATATAATGAGAAAAGAATAAGCAATAATATTTTATGAGAAACAGACATAAAAAAGCAAAACTTACAAATGCACTGCCTACCTTCTTTGAAACAACATATACATTTTCGAAAATAGGATTTTCCCTCAATCTGTTTTTCATAGTCACTCCTTTTGTATAATCAGCCCATATGCAGTTGTTTATTGCTTCCATAGTGGTTTGAAGCTAATCACCACTCTGTCAAAGACCTGATTTTAAGGAATTGTAGTGATTTATAATGATGGGGAGAAAATAGCTGCTTTTTTTGGTATTTCAGAAAGAGAATTTTGTTGTTGTTGTTTTTTTTTTTTTGTTTTGAGGAAGATTAGCCCTGAGCTAACATCCGCTGTCAATCCTCCTCTTTTTGCTGAGGAAGACTGGCCCTGAGCTAACATCCATGCCCATCCTCATTTACTTTATATGTGGGACGCCTGCCACAGCGTGGTTTGCCAAGTGGTCCGTGTCCACACCTGGGATCTGAACTGGCGAACCCCGGGCCGCCGAGAAGTGGAACATGCGAACTTAACTGCTGCACCACCGGGCTGGACCCCAGAAAGAGAATTTTTTTAAAGGCATAGTAAATAAAATAATTCTGGGCCAGACCCAGTGGTGGTTGAGTTCAGTGTGCTCCACTTTGGCAGCTTGAGTTTGGTTTCTGGGCACAGACCTAAACCGCTTGTCAGTGGCCATACTGTGGTAGTGGCTTACATTAAAAAAAGGAAGATTGGGAAAAGACGATAGCTTAGGGTGAATCTTCCTCAGCAATAAATAAATTAATTAATTAAATAATTCTGATTTAGCTAAAAAAGCGCTTGGCTATTTTTTTTAAACAGACACACTATTACTGTACAGTAGTCTCCAATCTATTAACTTAAGTGCTTATTTCTCTGAACTCCCAAGGTAGAAACTTTCTAAAATAGCTGTTTTTTACTCTTCTCTTCTTCTTTCTCTCTCTCTTTCTCCCTCCTTTCCTTCCTTTTTTCCTTTTAATTTGCTGTAAATCGCTAATATTTTAGTGTTTGGAGCAATTTCTCTCTCCACCTCTTTGCTGGCAGACTTTAACATATAATCTCCTTTCTACCTCCCACAATGTTTCCAGAATTTAAGAAAATTTATCAATACATAATAGGATCACAATAAGTACTTATTTTCTAACTAAATTGAAAAATAAAACCTCAATTACTAATTGTCCAGAAGGAAATTAATTCCTGTGGTTAGCAATACTGTGGTAGTCCATAGGGAAATATGATGTGAAAAGATAAAGAATGAAATGATTACTAATACTTAAAATAACACTAACTATATGGAACTAAGTGCCAGTCACTGTTCTAAGTACTTTCCGTATATCAACACATTTAATCCTCATAACAACCTGATGAAGTAGGTACTCTTATCCCTTTTGTATATGTGAGAAAGGTCAGGCACAGATTTTAATTTTCTAACAAATGTGACAGGTGAATTAATATTTCTTACGAAGAAAAAGTATCCAAGAAGTGTTAGAAAGAACAAATGAATCAGAGAGTGGGCACCGTTTTAATGAATAGCCACAAATATGCATTATTTGGTTTTCTAACATACAGTCTTAAAGCTTTCTAAGATTTATTCATGGAAATTATATATGCTATATCTAAATAGTCCCTACCATTTATGGAATTCTTATCATATCAGGTCCTCCTCTAAGTTCTTCCTGTGCATAATCTCCTTCGATCTTTTTGGCACCGGTGAATACGCTTGTTTCAGTCAGGGTAGGTGTGGTTAAGCTGCATGAACAGACAATGGGAACAGCCCAGTGGCTAAAAGAACAAAGGTTTCTCTCTCATGCTGTGTATCCAAGGCGGCCTTGCTGAGGCTTTACTCCACGTTGTCTGAGGACATGGCCAGACATCGCAGCAGAGGCACGGAGCCCTGTGAACCTTGTGCTGATCCTCTGAGTCTCAGTTTGAAAGTGATATGCAGGCCACTTCCGTGCTGCCTTCCTTGGTCAGGAAAGGTCACGCGGTCATGACTGAATTCAACAGTTTGGGAATGTATGGTTCTTCCACAGGGAGGGGGACTAATAGGAGAGGCACTGAAGTAAGGTGACTGGAAATGCCACCTACCACATCCCCTTCCTCTACATGAGGAAGTTTGGGCACTACAAGGTTAAGTAACTTGTCCAAGGTCACACAACTGGTAAACTGCTAGACCAGGATTCAAACTTGAGCAGTTTGATTGCCAAAGCATGATATTACAGTTCTGCTGTGTGCCTCTGTCCGGCTTGAATGTGGTCAAATGCTTTGAGATTCCTCTGGCACTGAGGAACATAAAGAATTTGGTTTCCTAAGGGTATTCACAGAGAATCCATGTTTTCTAGAATCATTCTACATTAACAATGGAATTTAGCAGTTCTGTTTTCTTTCCTTTTTTCCTTCATTTGGCCATGTCACGGTCATAACCTACACCATTACACTCAGTTCTCATCTGCCTCTTCATGCATAACACAATCTAAATGATTATGTGGAGGTGGAAGTGGTTAGGAAGAGAACGCCGATGTTTAACGAAACATAAGACAGTATGAGGTCATGGGAAAACAACATATAATGTTTCCTAACTTTGCAAATAGATGACAATTTGGTTCCAATCATTGTGGTTTTAGTTCCTGAGATAATTTTACGTTGTTATGCTTTCTAACTAAAGAGTTTAAGTGAATCTTGGAGTTACTTATTTCTCTAATTATTATGGAATATCATAATAGCATTTAATTAGGTAACTTTATTTAATGCTTGGGGACAAACTCTTTTATGAATATTTAACAGAATGGGATTTATGATATTTGTATGGTTCTATCTAGAGAATTTATAGTATGTAGACATTATATAGATTATTCCTTTTTGTGGAATAAATATGTATTTGGATAATTCTTCCCTCTCCACACCTGTGTAGTTATATTTTAAATAGTGAATATGTTCTTAAACATATTTTTTAAATCAATGTAGGAAGAATAGTTCATAATCTTAGACTTGCTTATTATTTCATTTGTTAAATGTTCTGGGTGCATGACAATTCCTGTGTAAGACCATGAAACACATCCTTGGCAGTGTCTGGATTAACTGTTTAATGACTTCATTTCTTTCTTTTCTTTGTTTCTTTTTTTTTTTTGGAGGAAGATTAGCCCTGAGCTAACATCTGCCAATCCTCCTCTGTTTTTTTTTTTGCTAAGGAAGATTGGCCTTGAGCTAACATCCATGTCCATCTTCCTCTAACTTATATATGCTTATCAGCATGGCTTGATAAGCAGTGTGTAGGTCTGTACCTGGGATCTGAACTTGTGAACCCCAGGCCACCAAAGCAGAGTGTGTGAACTTAACCACTGCATCACTGGGCCCACCCCTAAATATTTCATTTCTGATTTTTTGTTGACTGCATATGGCAGTGGGATTGGGGGAAGAGAAAAATTGACAAAAAGATTTTGAGGATACAAAATAGGAAGCAAATGAGGGTTTATTGAGTACTGTTCCAATAATGTTAAAATCTGTAAAATGTCATAATATTTTATAGCATTTGAGATTGTCCAAATTAAATATCTTATTATAATATTGGCACCTCTGGTGTATCCTTACCCATTTGACTATAAACTTCCCTCAGGTAAGGGCGTGTATTATTACTACCCAGCACAGCATTTGGCCCCAACTACATACTTATGTTATGGATGAGATAAATAAATGAATATTGTGAAGAAAAATAACAAAATCCCTGTCTTAAATAGAACTATATTTTAATTACTATGAGTTATTTTCAGTTAAGTAAAAATATTTATAATTTATTAAAGATTATTCTATTAGTGGTAAAATAATGTATTAATTTGAGATAGAAACTACACTCACAGAGTAATTATACTTTAAAATTAATTCTAGGAGAGAGAGAGTCATAGAATCTGAAAGTTATTTTGTGCTACTTTTTCTTTCTATACTTGACTTGCCTGGCAAAGCACTGAACGTTTTATGAGCGACTCTTGAGTAATAAATGTTCACCGTTTCTGGGTTCAGATCAACAGTATCGTCAGACTCTTAAACTTTCGAGGCTCAGAGTATGGATTTCTACTGTCACAAGAACATCTAGTTGGAGAACAGATTAGCTTTCTTAAATATTTTATTTCAAATGTAAGACAATCTCACTTCTAGGTCGTGTCTCATTCATATTATTTTCATTGCAAATAGTTAGCCAAGAACAAATTAAAATTATGCATTCTAAGTTATTTCCTGGTGTATTTACCAGATTGCGTCAAACTACTTAGTCCATTTGGCTAGATAAACATGCATTTTTATAAAGAAAATTCAATATAGGACAATAAGGCTGAATGTTAAAGTGCATGTTAAATTATTGTTTGAGCATATAACTCTTCATGATAAATAAAAATATTAAAAAACTTGTAGCTATAGAGTTCCCTATTGTTTGTTTCCATTTGTATGGACATGAAACTGGATTTATTAACTACATATTTTTATATGAGGATATACATTTGAAAAAGAACCAGCCCTTAGAAGTTTATGTTCTGTACTCCATATGTTCAAAAGGTCTTTATGGCTCATTAAACCAATATTACAACAATTAGTTCTATTGTGAATTGCAATTTTTATAACATTTCATGTATTTTTTCTCATGCGATCCTCTCAAAAACTGTATGTTGCAGGCAGAATATCTGTTAGCTTTCCAAGTTAAGAAGACTAAAATTTAGAGAGGTGAAGTGATTACTGACATTCACAAAGTTAGTGAAGACAGAATCAAGACTTCCAAATTCAAATCTATCTTCTTTTCAGCACGGCACATGGTCACTGAAAATGCGCAATCTTTTCAGCTATTAGCTTCTTTCTGATGGAAACAGAATTCCAGCTTGGCATTGTTAATAATCTCTTAACTTCCCTCCTTAAACTACATTTTGCAGATTCTGTAAAACAGATTTTCCTGAAATACAGTTTATTAATTTATTCTTCAAAATAAATCTTAATTCTTAAACTCTAGGATATTCTAGAGCCTGGTATCAACATTTTTTCCCACTCCTGCTTTCTTCCTGCTATTCTAGCCAGACAGGAGCAATTCTTCTATCTTACACATATTTGCCTGATGATTTAGCTTTGCTCAATCTTTTCCCTTAAGTCCATTTTCTAGCATTTTTTTCTCCATCAATGTCCTATCTTTCAGTTGAAGCATAACTCAAACGTCGCTTTCTCTATCAAAGCTTTTTCTGATTTTCCAACTCTTGTCCTCTTCTACGCTCTCACTCAGGTAATCTTTTCATACTATGAACTCTGGCAAAATTTTATCTATAGTCTTATAATACTTCTTGGTTTCTAAATAACCGGAACTTACTTCGTGAGAGTGACTTTCCCGTAACTGGAGGTGGGGGTGGGGAGAGGGAAATACAATTTTGATCTGTGAATTTAAGGAGATTTAAGTCTAATGGGAAGATTGACAATAAAAGACTAACATACACTATGGTGGATGCAGCACAATGCCAATGGTAAAAATCACAAGACACCATGGGCGATTTGGCAAATAAATGAGACTGAAATATAGAATGTAAAAGATAAAGTTGGAGGGACAGGGCTTGAGAAGGGACAGGGGTCAGTTCTAAGGTACTGATGGGCAACACGTGTCATGATGGGGACTTTGGAACATTTTCAAACTCTCCCATGCACATCTTCGTACTGCTTCAAAGTCTCCCTTATACTTTGTAAGGTAGTTTCTCCCTTCCTACCTTGAGTGCAGTGTTCTTATGTGATGTACACTTTGCTCTATTCAATTCTTAATTAGATATATCTAACTTTAAAAAAATATTCCAAAACCTGCTTAAAGTTTTCATATAATGTTATATGGTATAAAATTAAAAAGAGCAATAAACTTGTGGTAACACATGAGCACTTTCCAAGGCTAAAATGTGCAGCGATAGTGAGACTAAATAAGATGAGATGGAGAAGTGAGACCCAGATCACGCAGTTACCCCATCGCACCATCTAGGAAGCTTCCTAATATTGGCTGGGACTCTGCGAAGCAATTTTGATTTTCAAAATTGATTCAAACTTGTAAGAAGTCAAAGGATTTTAATGTTTTCTTTTCCAATTGGCAATTTTATTCGATGCTAAATAAAACTTCCTTATATCACTTTTTGAAGTATCACATCCAAGAAAAATTAAGTGAATGATATTTCATGAAATTAATATAATTGTACAATGTTCTCCACAGTAAAAACATTTAAAAGAAGTCACAGATGCAGTCATATAAGACTATGATTAAGATTACTTGTGAGATCAAGCATAAAAAATTACAGAATTCTGTAGAAAGTACAAGTCCAAATAATATATCTAGAGATTAAAAATGTAGCAATGAGAAATTGCTTTAAACCTGTAGTTAAAATTTTACATAAGGAACTGAGAATTTGGAAAAAAGTGAAACCCAGAAACTTGGCTTTAGTCCTTCCTGGCTTAGCAGATAAGTCATTTAACTTCTCTGGACTAGCGCTCTTATCTATGCAATGAAAGGACGGTACCAGGTCAGTCTTTCTTAAAAAAGTAGCAAAATGTATATATGTATGTATCTTGTTATTTCCATTTGAAAATGTGGCACTCTCTCTGTTAGAATTATATACATCCAAATTTAGCATTAATTTCCAGACCTTGATCTATTTGAGGACATCGCTAAGGTCTGTTCCATCTCCCTCTTCCTACTTCTATAGTTTTATAAATTAGAGCACTACAATTTTGCAGATTTTAGATTGTTTGAGGATTTCTTTAACATTATTTTATTTTATAAGATTCTTACTTTTTGAATTAAAAAACTAATACATCTTGCCTTCAATTAATGAAATCAAATAATTAAAATGGTGATTTCTCAGGAATTTGGGGACTAAAATTCCAAATGCTCCGTAAATTCAAGATCCGTAAAATACCGAGTGGTAGTCAGTGGTAAGAAATTGATTTCTATGATGTCTCAAACACAAGCAAACCCTTGAGATATTATAATTCATCGTCCAGACAATGAAAACTTGAAGCAAAAATGCCTTAAGTCTTCTTACATAGGAATCAGAAAGTATTTCGTGGTTACACCCAACATTACCATTCTGTAACTAGATACTTAACATATGAAGCAATTTTAACAAGGGATGGAACTTTTCAGCTTCTACTGTAAGAGTATGCCAAGCCCTAGGAAGCCAACTATTGGCTAAAACTTTGCTAATTGCATATAATGGGATTTGCAGCTCGAAGACAGGGATATCATCCCTTAAAACCTATTATCAATTCAAGGATATAGTCATTATCCAAGCAGTATGTAAAGGAAATTAACTAATTTGACTCTTACAGAACAAATTAAAAGAATAACACGTTGGTCTAATAAAGACACATATTCATAGAAAAGCTATAAATAAACCTACATAATCATTACTTTAGTTTTAAATGTGGTAACTTACTGCATACAAAAAAGATTGATCCAGATTGTCATTATGGCTCTTTTATAATGCAAAACAGTAGAAGGGTCACATAAAGACTCACTCCATTTCCTTTTTTCTAGCAGAAAGTATATTTAAAAATCAATATTAATATACATATTAAAATTCTTTGACATCAAGGTTGGTCACTGAGGCTGAAAACGCTTGTCAGTGCAAGGCATAACACCTGATGTGACATTAACCCAAGTAGATTGCACTCTAATGACTAAATTGATTTTAAAATTAGATGTCAACTTTCAAAGCTTATGGAGTCTAAAAGACAACTTAATGTGGTGGTCTGAGGCAGCCTGTAGAGCAAGCCTGGCTGGGATTGAACCCCGGTTCCAACACCACCGCTATGACACTTCCTAACTGTGTGGTCTTGGTGAGCCACTTAAATGCGCATGTCCTCATTTGTAAAAGGGAATGATTATGGTACCAAGTCCCGAGGAAAATTGAGACAGGTAGAGGGGGTGATATGTATGAAACACTTAGAACAGTGTCTGGCAGATGGTAGTTGCTATAAAATGTTTGCTATTATTATTATTATTATAATTATTATATTTTATTATCTTGACCAACGTGTAGGTTTAAATTCATATTAAAACCACACTTACAACTTAGTTAATGTCCCAACGTTTTTAGTACCAAGGCACAAAATGCTGATTGATACAGATAAAAATGAAATTTAAAGTAGTTTCTCATTTCACTAACAGCAAATGCCAATTGTCTTGCATAGTGGATCTCAGTTTTTTAGGTCACAGACTCCAAGACAAACAAAATTTATTGATATTTTCTTTTAAAAGAAAAAAAAGTATCTACGTACATAGATTTGCAGCCTATTTTAAGAGATTTGAGGACTATAGGTTAAGAAACTCATATAATTAATAATTTTTAGGTCAGATTTGTTTTGTTTTATCTCTAATTAAAATATTGATTGATTTTTTGTGTTTAGTAAAAATTCATCTTCTCTATGTATCCTTTCTATATATAAATAATTACTTATATCATTGTATAATATAACATGATAAATGCCTCATATGCCAACTCATCTTAATTGGAAAGGTTAGGAAGAAACACTGATTGCATCAGTCAGCAAACGATGACCCTATAGCACCTCTGAAGTATTTATTCAGAGCAACTGAGATGTGAGACTTTTCCCCTGGCAAAACAATTTCTGCTGAGAATACATTTTGCTTGTGACTTGACTTTGCTGTGGTGGTCAGTGCAATGATTAAACTTGATTTTATGTTATTAGTTTATGTTCCAGATATTAAAAGTAAAATTCTCCTTCCATAACTTAAAAATATCAGTAAATGCAATTTAAACTGATCTTTGTTTCCAAGACTACACCAGCCTGGGAGAAAATGGAGCTGTGGGTAACAGAATATTCTTTTCTTTACCCTGCCTAGTACAATCCTGGAACTTCATCTCCTTCCAAATCCCTCCTATTTATTATTGTTCTGTTCATTGGAAGGCTCAGAAATTGGTCCAAAGGGGTCTCCCCTGAAAGATTATCTGAGTGTCATGACTCCACGAGGCCCTCAAGATAAAGTGCTTCTTTCTCAGCTGTTGGCACCATGGCAAGCTTGTGTACGTAAACTTGTTTCTTGTCTGTTTGCTGCTGGGAGGAACGAATGTGCTTTGAGTACTGAGCTCTGTGTTCACTCTGTTGCATGAGTCTGTGCATGTAAGGATGAGTTTTTAGAACGGGAAGAAACTTGCTTATCCTTCAAGGTTGACCCAAAAAGTCAGTGATTTTAAGCGTAAAATTTCATGAGTATTGACAAATGTCCACAGCCCTGTACCCGCTGCAACTATTAAGAGATGGAACATTTCTATTATTCCCAAAAGTTTGCTTTATACCACAGTTTGCTAACCAATTCAGTAGGTGATGGGCATTTGGCTGGTTTCCAGTTGTGACTATTATAAACAAAACTTCTATGGAAAATTCATGTAAAAGTCTCTTTGTGGGTATATGTTATACATTTTCTCTTGAGTTGTTTCTAGGAGTGCATTTGTTGGGTCATACGGTAGCAGTATCTTCAACTTTATAAGAAACTGTCAAATGTTTTCCAAAGCATGTTATATATATTCCCACCAGCAAGGTGTGGATGTTCCAGTTGTTCCACATCCTTGCTAACATTTGTTACTGTCACTGTTTTTAATTTTAAGTCATTCCAGTTGATGTATATCTTATTGTTGTTTTGATTTTCATTTCCCTAATGACTACTGATGTAGAGCATCTTGTCATGTACACCTTGACCACTCATATACATTCTTGGGTGAAGTGGCTGAAAACTGTTGCCTATTTTTTATTGGGTTGTTTTTCATCTTAATATTGAATTGTAAGAAATCTTTCAATATTCTGGATACAAGTCCTTCCTCAGATTGAGGTTTTAGACAAAGTTGCTTCTGTCTGTGGTTTGCCTTTTCATTTATTTAATTAATTTATTTATTTTGGTGAGGAGTATTGGCCCTGAGCTAAGATCTGTGCCAATCTTCCTCTATTTTGTAAGTAGGGCACCTCCACAGCATGGCTAGATGGGCAATGTGTAGATCTGTGCCTGGGATCTGAACTCATGAACCCCGGGCCCCCAAAGGGGAGTGTACAAACTTAACCGCTATGCCACCAGGCTGATGCCTATTTTCTTAACATTGCCTTTCAAAAACCTTACATTTTTAGATTTAATGAAATGGAATTTATTAATTTTTTTCTTTTGTGGGTTATGCTTTTTGTGTCCTAATCTATCTTTGCCTAACCTAACATCATAAAAACTTTCTTCTATTTTTGTTTATGCATTTTATAGTTAGTGTTTTAAAATTTAGTTCTATGATTCATAGTGAGATAAAGTCGAGGTGCAGTTTTTAAAATATGGCTATTATGTACTGAATAGTGTCCCCTTAAAATTTATATGTTAGTGATCTAACTCCTTGTATTTCAGAATGTGGCTATATTTGAAGATAGGGCCTTTAAAGAGGTAATTAAGTTAAAATGAGGGTGTTAGGATGTGCCCTAACCCAATCTCACTGGTGTCCTTATAACTTCTTAACTTAGAAGAAGAGGTGATAGTGGACGTCATCACTTCGTTCTAGATCTCAAGGGAAAAACTTTTTATGTTTCATCATTATGTATGATTTCATTGTAAGTTTTCAGAGATGTTCTTTATCAGATCACGGAAATTCCCCTCTATTTCTAGTTTGCTGAGAGTTTTTCTTTTATTTAATCCTGAATGGTTGGTGATTTCAAAAATAATTTCTGCATTTATTGAGTTGATCATGTATGCTTTTTAATTATTTAGCCTGATGATACGATTTGGAGCTACCCTGATTGATTTTTAATGTCATACGAATTTATCATTCTGACATTAAAATCCAGTTGGCCATGATGTGTAATCATTTTTATATTTTATTGGATTATATTTGGTAAGATTTGTGTATAATTTTTGTATCTATGTTGATTTGGGATATTGGTCTCTGATTTTCTTCTCTTTTAAGGTCCTTCTCATTTTGATGCCAGTGTAATTTTGGCGTCATAAAATAAGTCTTAAAGTGTTTCCTTCTATTTTATAGAAGACCTTCTGTAAGATTGGTAGTATCTCTTCCTTAAGTGAACGATAGAGTTTACAGGGAAGCCATCTGGACCTGGACTTTTCTTTGTGAGAAGGTTTTCCAATTATGAATTCAATTTCTTTAATAGACATGGGGCTATTGGGTTATTTATTTCTTATTGTATTTTTTGTGGGACCAAAGACTTTGTCTATTTCATCTTTAATTGTTAAAGTTATTGGCACAATTATTTATAGTATTTCCTTATTATCCTTTTAGTATTTATAGGATCCACAATGATGTCCCTTCTTTTATTCCTGGTGTTAGTAACTGGCATCTTCCCTCTCTTTTCTCTTAATAGATAAATAGAGATTTATACATTTTATTGATCTTTTCAAAGGGGCAACTTTAGCTTTCATAAATCTTTATTGCTTGATCACGTTAATTCATTGATCTTTTGCTCTTATCTTTATTAGCCTTTTCCTTGGCTTACTTTGAGTTTTATTTGATGTACTTTTTCCAATTTCTGATAAAGGGAATCTTAGATAATTGATTTTAGACTTTTCTCTTTAGCTAATGTAGGTAATTGATAACTATACAGTTACCGCCAATCAACATTTTGTTGCATCCACAACTTCTGATATGCTATGTTTTCATTTTCATAGAGTTCAAAATGCTTTCTACTGTCATGAATGACTAAGTAAGACTGCCTTATTTAGATAGCTGAAAATACAGGTGTCCAGTTAACTTTGAATTTCAGATTACAATTTTTTTTAGTGTTAGTATGTGCCATGCAATATTTGAGATGTATTTATGCTAAAAAATGCACTGAATGTCTGGAATTCGCATTTAACTAAAAGACCCGTATTTTATCTTACACCCTTACCTAAGAGTGTGTTGTTTACCTTGTAAATATTTAGTGATTTTCCAGATAGCTCAGTTACTGATTTCTAGTTCAATTCTGTTTTGCACAAAGAATACATCTGCCATAATTTTAATCTTCTTGAATGTATTGAAACCTGTGTAACAGCCCCCAATAGGGTCTATCTTGGTAAATATTCCTTGTGCATTTGAAAAGAATGTTTTTTATGCTATTACTGAGTTAAATATTTTGTAAATGTAAATTAGAACAAATTGGTTGATAATGTTAAGTCTTCTCTAACTATACCAGAGTTCAACCAGAGAAGCAGAATCACTAGGAGATCGATAGATAGACAGATGTATAGGTAGGTAAGTAGGGAGATACATGATAGATAGGTAGAAGATAGATAGATAGATAGATAGATAGATAGATAGATATGAATAGATTGATTAATTTGTTCCAGGGAATTGTGAGAGCTGGTTAAGCAATCTTTTTAAGCCATTGTTTCCACATCTGATGCTGGAACTTTAAGTTCACAGGGAAGGGCATCACAAAGGGAAGATGACTCTAAAGTAGGGGAAATTAAGGGCATGGTGGAACCCACTAGCATGAGCTGGAACTCCACAGGGACAGACTAATTTTTGTTGCTTCTGTCCTTGGTTAAGATAGTATTTTGCAGAAGCATGGGATCTTCCTCCCAGAGGCGCAGACCCACACCTGGACCAGGAGTCAGAGAAGCTGAAGGAGGATCAGGAAAATGTACTGTGGCTGCAGACCCAGCTGCTGCTTCATACCGATGAAATAGCAGATCAGCAATAAAGGTGTGTGGGCTTCCAAACATCTGCTGCTTCCCTTCCACCCTCCAAATATCCCTAATCTTTTCTCTGTGGCCCCAGAAACGTTCAAGAAAGGGAATCCTGGAAAATAAAACTCAGCCTAGAGAAGCTGACACACTACAAAGGCATTACAATATCCTAACTGACTTTTAGCTGCTTGTTGTGTCAATAACTGAGAGAGAAATGTTGAAATCTCCAAGTAAAATTATTTATTTTTATTTGTTTCTCCTTTCAGTTTAGTCAATTTTGCTTCACGTGTTTTGAAGCTTCTTTATTAAATGTGGGTGCATTATTATTATTGTCTTCTTGATGAAGTGACAATTTTATCCCTATGAAACGCCCCTCTTTATTCCTGGTAATATTCTTTGTCCTGAAGTTTACTTTGTCTGGTGTTATTGAAGCTTCTCACCCTTTCTCTGGTTAATGTCTGAATGCTGTGACTTTCTCCATCCTTTTACCTTAACATCCCTATGTCTTCATATTTAAAATGAGCTTCTTAAACATAGCATATAGCTTATTCTTGCATTTTTTTTTTTTTGAGGTGATTGGCCCTGAGCTAACACCTATTGCCAATCTTCCTTTTTATTTTTTTTCTCCCCAAAGCCCCAGTACGTAGTTGTATATCCTAGTTGTATGTCATTCTAGTTCTTCTATGTGGGACGGTGCCACAGCATGGCTTGATAAGTGGTGCATAGGTCCATGCCCAGGATCTGAATCAGTGAACCCCAGGCCACAGAAGTGGAAAGCACGAACATAACCACTTGGCCACGGGGCCAGCCCCTACTCTTGCTTTTTTAAAAATAATGCAATGTTTGACAACCTCTTCCTATTAATTGGAGTGTTCATTTGCATTTAATATAATCATTAATGTGGTTGGATCTCATTCTACTGTGTTGTTATTGGATTTCTATTCATAGTTTCTGTTCTTTGTTCTTTTTTCTCTATTTTTCTGCCATATTTTGGATTGAGTGTTTTGGGATTTCATTTTCTCTCTACTACTACCACTAGGGTATTAAATCTATACCCCATTTGCTTTGTTCTTTCAGTGGTTGTTCTAGGGTTTACAATATATGTCATTAACTTATCGCAGTCTTCCTAAATAATACATGTGCATTATAGAGTAATTGTATTAGGGAAAAACATTTTCATTTTCCACATCTCATCCTTTTTGTTATTGTTGCCATTCAATTTATTTTTGCATGTTATAAACCCCACAAAATATTGTTATTATTTTTCTTTTTAACAGTTAACATTCTTTCCAGTAAGTTAAAAATTAAAAACAAACAAAAAAAATACTTTTCTATTTACCAACATATATTCTATTCCTGAACCTCTTTATCCCTTTACATATGTTCAAATTACCCTCTGATATAAATTTCCTTCCAGAAGAACTCTCTTTAATTGTCTAATTGTCCAGGTCTTCTGGTAATGGATTCACTCAGCTTTGGTATATCTGAAAAAGTATTTTGTTTTCATTGATGAAAAATATTTCCACCAAGTATATCCTTCTGGCTTGACCATATTTTTTTTTCAGTACTTTAAAGAGTGTGGTTGCCTTCCAGCTTGCATAAATTTGACAGAAGTGCAGCTATCGTTTTATCTTTACTCCTTTGTATGTAAAGTAACTCCCCCCCCCCACCCCCCCGCCCCGCCACCTCTGACAGTTTTATGATTTTCTTTTTGTGCGTAATTTTAAGACACTTTCTTACAATGTACCTTGGTTTGGTGTTCTGTTTATTTCTTTTGCTTAGATTTTCTTGAGCTTTTTAGGCCCTTTGATTTCAAATTTTTATTAAAATTTAAGAAAATAAGCCATTATTTCTTCCTCCTCCCTTTTCCCCCTCCCTTCCTCTGTATTATTTGTCTCTCTCTCTCTCTCTCTTTCTCTCTCGCTCTTCTCCTTCTGGGATTTAAATTACACATATGTTAGACTGCATGATGTTTCCCACAGGCCACATATGCCGTGTTCATTTTTATTTTCTAGGCTTTCCTTTCTACACTTTATTTTGGATAATTTCGTCAATTTCACAGCTATTTTCTTTGCTGTGTCTAATCTCTCTTTCAGAATATTTTTCATTTAGCTATATTAGTTTTCATCTCTAGAGCTTCCATTTGGGCTTCCTTCCTATCTTCTATTTCTCCTGTTAACATCTGCTTGCTTCCCTCTGCATCCTTTAGCATATTTATAAGATTTATAATAGCTTCAGTTCCCTATCTACTCATTCCACCATCCCTGTTATTTCTGGCTCTGTTTCCATGTTTCTCTCCAGAGTATGGGTCATACCTTTCTGTGTCTGACAATTTCTAATAGTATGCCAGATATTGTGAATTTTACGTTTTTGATGGCTGGATTCTTTTAATTATGTTTGTTTGTTTTTCTAGCCCAGAGTTAACATTGGGGGGATCATTTTCATCTTTCTGAAGCTTTCTAACTTATTAGGATAGGCAGACTTCACTCTGGCGATAATTTAATCTCACTACTAAAGTGATTAACTTTCAAAACTTAGTCCAATGCCACATATGTTACAAGGTCTCTTTCTATATTACTTCAAATGTCACTGGGAAGGTTTTTGAAAATTAAATGGATGCCATTTTAATCATAATGTTTAAAACAATTACAAAGTACTTAAGGTCTACACTCTACTATTTAGGAGAAAGTGATTATTAGAGATAAGCAATGCTTTTGTTTCCAGGATAAGTATTACTCGCCAAATATTCCTGTCGTTTTCATGTCTCGTCCTCCTTTGTAATCAGGCTATAGCCACGTAACCGAGTCTGGCAAATGAAATGTGAGCTCCGCTTATGGTCTAAGGCCCAGAAGAATCTATATCCCTCTTCCATTCCTCACTTTCCCTTTGGCTGTTGATCATGAAAACCATTTATTCAGATGGTGACAGCGATGTAACACAATGGAAGCAGCCTTGACCCAGAGTCATTGCATAGGGCACAAATGACCATAGTATCATCTTACCTACACTAGACAATGTGTGCTTGAGAGTTAAACTTTTGTAGTATTAAGCTACTTAGATTTTAGGATTATTATTATTATTTAGGATTATTAGGATTATTATATTGCTAAAGTATAGTCTATCAAATACTGCCTACTATAGTTCTTAAGCTGAAATATTTAGCCAATATTTAGGATAACTGAGTCCAATGCTGGTTAGGAGGCAGCCTTGATATTACGCATCCTCAAGTTCTTGCTCCTAGTATCCTAGCGAGAAGACTTTTGATGCTTTAATACAGCACTGATACTTTATGTTTTTATCATTATGATTAACCTTGAAATAGAAGTAAGAAGCTAGAATCAGAATATTCTGGTGAAGCAAACCAATGTTTTCTTCCTGTATACAACAATATGCTAAGCTCCAGGGAAATATCAATTGGTGTTGAGAAAATCAGGCCAAAGTTATGAAAAAAACCATACATACAAAAATCCCAATAATCTTTTGGAGAATGATTAAATATAAGGAGATTACTGAAGATCGTGTAATATTTGAAGAAATCCTTTAATCCAAATGTAGATATCAAAGTGGACAAACAAGAAAGAAAATCTGGAAAGGACAAGGGATGATTTCTATGCTGATAACAAATCACAACAAACTTAGTGGTGTAAAACACATGTATTTATTATTTGCCAGTGTTTGTCCATGGTCAAGAGTTCTAGTATGGCATGGTTGGGTCCACAGCTAAGGGTCTAACATGGCTGCAATTGAGGTGCTAGTTGGGCTGCATTTATATCTGTATAATTGACTGAGAAAGATTCTGCTTCCACACACACTCATGTTATTGGCAGAATTCATTCACTTGTGGTTGTAGGACTGACGGTCTTGGCTTCCAGGTGGCTGTTCACTGGAGACTTCCTTAAGCTCCTAGAGGTTGTCATAGTTCCTAGAGGCTGCCTATAGCTCCTTGCTTCATGAGCTATCCCAATAAGGCCACTTTCTTTATCACATCAGCACAGAGAGTCTCTAGAGTGAGTCTACCAGCAAAAAGGAGTCTTAAATAACGTAATATAATCATGGGAGGGAAAATAAAAGGAATCCAGCACAAGAGAGAAGGTAAAGATATTTCTAGATGGTGATTACAGCATTCCTGCAACTGTGCATCTGGCCAAAGTGGACACAATTTCAAACTACAATGGAAGAAAGAGGGCTCCAGAAGAGATATCTCCAAGAAAAAAAGTTAGTTAATTGATATAATGTTTAATATAGTAAACAGGAAAGGCACAAAAGATGCCACTATTAATTCCAGTGAAAACAAAAAGCTGTATAAGAAAGGAAATAATAAATACTAAATATTGAATTCACCAAAATTAGACTAAAATTATTTTGCAGGTTGGACAGAGGAGATGTGCATGTGTGTGTATAAAGTTGGGGTAGGAAAAGAGATATCTGAATCCTCATATTCCACAGTAGGGCTTCAGTAGATTAATATCTAAAACTTAAAGAAGAAAAAATGGCAGTGTAAGTACATTAGTTAACAATATGACATTAAATCGATGAAGTAATTAAAGAGCTGAAAATCATTGCCTGTGGTGAGAGAACAGGAAGATGTACAGATGAATGACACAGCCTACTCTTTTTTGTTATACCCTTCCTGGTTTGATTTTTTTAATTACGTATTTACATAATCACGATAAAAATAAAAATTAATTTAGGAATGAATGTAATGAGAACATTAGCATTTTACTCTATACACCTGAGCACTATTTGAATCTTTTTCCAAAAGTTATATGTCTTAAAGTTGTTATTAAAAAGCAATAACATCTGTCTAGTTCATCTAAAGGCCATAAAACCCAATGAGTTCTGAGGAGACAGAGAATCTCCTATGAGAGTGAGACTGGTTGGGAGAAAGTGTAGGATAGTTAGTGGAGAAGGGAGCTGGGGTACAATTAGAAAGAACAAATTTCACTAGTTTTACAATTTTTCCCAGTCTAAGTGTTACATTAGACCAAGGTAGAAAGCGGGCAAAGGACTTCGTTAATTATCTACTGTGTACTAGGCACTCCAGAGATGCTGCGCTTACATTTCTTCACTTACTCCTCACAACAACGCTGAGACAGATATTGCTTACCCCATGCACAGAGGAGAGGACTGATGATGTTAAGTAAGTTAAATCAATTGCTCTAGCAAACCAAGTCTCTTAGAGCCAGAGCAAGAACTGAAACCAAAGCCTTCTCGGACTCAAAAGGCCTCAGCTCTAAAATGAAGGCCTGCTTAGCATCAATCCTTTTCACACAAAATTTGCTCAGTTTATTAAGCAGAAACCTCCTGCATTGTGTTAATTAAATATGCCCTCTCCAATCTTGTTTACATTAAGTCATTTAAAAATAGACAACTCAAAGTTAAATTTTAGTTTTGTTTTGGCAAAATGTTCAAGCCCAGAATTTTATATCTATTTTCATTAAATTTGATATATTCAAATAGTACAACAGTATTTTGAGTGAGCATAGGTGGTTAATTAAAAAAAATTTTTTCTAAGAGTAAGTGCTGAATTCTTATGTAATTTTTAACTAATTATGTGGCAACTTGATTTATCAGTTGCTATTTAATTAAATATTACATGATTTTAGCCATAAATCAATATTTAATAGACTAATTAGCATATGGTTGATATTCTCTAAATCTTTGTGTAAGACCTGGCTAATTATGAGTGCTGGCTTTGTTGTAGTATATTTTTAAGAAGAGAGGTTTTGTTCTAAGTAGCGTTCATTAAGGAATCCATAATTTTTGGCATACTTAGGATTTTGGGTGAGCAGTTTTAGACAATCTCAGAATAGGCTATGTTTGCCCCTGACCCTCGGCATTTACTGTTGTGACAAAAACAAGTAGAGGTGTCAAAGAGGAATAGTGACATTGAATAATCATGAAGGGATTAACAGTCCATGGTGAAATCGTTCTATTCATTAGACTTCATATGTATGAAGAACAGTTTTGCAGACAAACAATGGGTGAAATGATCCTGGTGGTGCGACGCTGACATGAACATGGGCTGTATTTTCACAGTGCACAAGCAGGGGGGCGATAACAACAGTCTGTGGTCTCTGGTTTTCCTGGCGGCCCCTCGTCTTATCACAGAGGATGAAAATCCACAGCAAAATGCGTAGGTGTGCGCGTGCCTGTTTCATTAGTAATTTTAACCTTCCCCTTAGTAAATAAAAAATACATTTGTTTTGTTGATTTCTGACCTCACATAATCTCCTCAGAGTTATGCTGGTGACTTAAATCTTTAAGCATATTTTTTAAATGAAATGATGAATAAAGATAAAAATATTTCCAACTATAAATTGTCAGCTTTCATAAGAAAATGATATGATTATATTACCTGTCTATATTTGAAAGTATACTTAATTTTCCATAATGTTTGCATTTCACTAGAGGACTTATAAATAAGTGGAAATGTGAAAGGTACAGATTTTTTTTTCTCAAGCGTCATGGCTCTCGTGTTCACTGTTGGAGAGGCGCGTGCGCACGTGCGTGTGTGTGTGTGTGTGTGTGTGTACTTGAACATGAAAGAGAAGTATTTCATGCGAATGAGTGTGAGCGAGTGCAGGTGTTGCGCTAGGTAGGATCGATGTTCGCCCATATGGTCACTAACTTGATGGACTCTCACCAGTCTCTCCTCCTGTCTCCTGGGCTGGAGCTCATTTAACTGAAAGCATGATGAAGATGGCAAAAAGGGACCAGCTGAGCCTGAAAGCCTTTGTTTAGCCTAATAAACCAGGTTAGCGTTTTGCAGATGTTGGGTTTTCAAATCAATAATCCTGTTGATGGCATCTCGCAGCAGTAGCTATTAGATGATGTAATTTGGAATTTGATTTGCTTCTTAGGTTAAGACAAACAAATCTCATTTGCAGTGTAAAGTATCCAACGTCATGAAAATAATGCCTTCTGCTTTGCTTTCTCACCCAAGGGCATTTTGCAGAAGTCAAGGTTATTGTGACAGTCATCACGCTGCAGAAAACCACAGCCACAGACTCCATTTTGAAAGCCTGCTTTTTTCACTTGTTAAGTTATCGCAAGCGATAACCATGCTAGTAGAGGTATTTGTAGCTTTGTATTGTGTTAGGAGAAATAGAATCTCCCGATATTACAGCTGCACTTTTGATTTGTCATTTATATGGAATAAATAGAGGGTGGTAGGCCAGTTGCTATGGAAACCTGTTCTACTTCCGAGCAGCGCAAAACCTTTAAGCACGTTTGAAATTGCTTCTTTCTCATCATGTTTCAGCGCTGAAGAAGGTGTATTGTGCAATTAAATAGAAATGAAGGTTTAATTAAAAAATTAAATTACATTTTCTGGATTGTCCTTCGTGTACAATAGCTTACGAGAAAGTATTGCTACCTGTATTTTGGAAAGTGAACAGGATCATAGCTTACTGCTCTGTGTGTGTGTGTGTGTGTATGGGAGAGAGAGAAAGGGAGAGGCAGGAAGAGGGGGAGGGAGTTACAGTAGTCTCTCTCGCAGAAGTTTATTAAAAAAATGTCAATTCCATCCAGAACATTCTGGAAATCTTGGCAAAAGTATGCAAGGTTATAAAAAGAAAAAATATATGTTTGATTTGTTTGTAGGTTATAAATCAAGATAGTTAAGTATTAGGCTGAGATAAAAAGACATTTAATTGTGAGATTTTTAAAGAGAATCTTTTAAGGAAAATTAGTGAAAATACGAGATTGCTATATAGTTAGGGCCCTGAAATACTGGCATTACAAAAACAGGAATGTATACACGTGAGGCAGCCGAAATATTAGGATTTTACATGATGAAAGCTACAAGCAGGCTATATTTTAAAAAAAACAAGGTAAATATATTTCATACATAAAGAAGTGATATTCCTTAGCTTCTGAAATTGAAAAACACGTTGAAATGTTTATTTAGCCTCATATATCCATTATATAAGTAGTCCAGAAATATAAATATAGATTAGTCAGAGGTAATCAGGGGATCACTTTAGTTATGGCCATGTGTTAAAACCTTACCTTCTTGTAGCTCCTTGCAATATATAAAGGGCTTCCACATACATTATTTCATGTGCTCTCTCAATAAGTCTGAGCTTAACAGTGTAGAGCAGCTTTATCTCCATGTTGCATATAAATATTTTGCCTAGAGTCACCCAGGCAGTCAGTGGAGTACCTGGGAATCCGTGTCTCCTGACTTCTAGTCTTATGGTCTTTCCATGTCTAGAATTATGTTTAATATCAGACTAAAGTTACAAAACATCCTGTTTTCTCTTGACCCACTGAGGAAGGCATCATAAAGTATTTAGGGATACAATTTAGCTGTTCTTCAGTTACAGAAAGTGTGTGATGAAGTGTGCTTTTAAAATTAAGATTTTTTGTTCTTCTAAGCATCCTAACATATATGTTTATTTTTTACAGGTTTAAAATGAGTCTTTTGGTTAATTCATGTTGTTCAGTCATATTGGCCATGATTTGGTGTGTATGTAATTGAAATATTCCTGCCCTATTCAAATACAGGATTATTGTTTTTGCATGTTTGATGTGTCCACTTAACTAGGTGCTATTTATGTTGATAGTTGTCTACTCAATCAATCCCTTACTGGCAATGAGCCCTCATAGCAATGGAGGCCCATACTATAAAAAGATCATATGGAGAACTGAAAAAAGAGTATGCTATAATAACAGGAGCTTCACTGGTAGTGAGCAGCTGCTGGCCCAGCAGTCCTGGGACTTTCACGAGGCTGCTCTGAATATGTTCACAGCAAGCCGAGGCTGGTTCCATGCTGCTTAAGTGCAGCATCGCCAAATCCCTTCGGTTGGAGAGTGCTGGCTTCATCCTGTTTAATACAGACCTTTTCTTAAAGGAGCTACTTTACGTTTCTGTTGAACAAAAATGATGTTGTTCAATGCATAATCAATGCCTTCGTAATCTCCCCTACAGGCGTTAACACATGGGAAATATCATGTGAGTTCTTTTTTTCATGTCAAATGTGAAGCTTCTCCTTTATCACAAATCACTGGTTGAGTAGCTAGATTTCAAGAAAAAAATAAAAGGGATCTGTTATTAAATTATTTCAAGTCTAAATTTTGTACATCTAAAATTCATCTGAAACTGATTTAGAGTAAGTGGTTTAATAAAAAAAATTACAGAAGTGTCTCCATTGCCTTTCAGTGTCATCTTTGCCATAAATGGAACAAGCCTGTATGTGTGGGTTTGTTTCTGTGCTCTCTATTTGATCCTAATGGACTATTTATCATTTCATCAATACCATCTTGCTTTTATTATTATAAATCTTTTATGGGACTTTCCATGTGGTGGTGTAAGTTTTCTAAACTTGCTCTTCTTTTTTAAGGTTGTCTAGACTATTTTGGTTCTCTGCATTTTCACACAAATTTTAGGTTCAGATTGCCAATTTCCATAAAACAGCCTGCCAGAGTATTTTCTAGTTTGCTCTGATCAATAGGATGAGTTTTGGAAGAGTTGAAATCCATGCATACTCCATTTATTTAAATGGTGATACCTCAAAGGATAATTCTTTAAATAAATTATTCCATGCCAATTGGATAGCCATATGGATAAAAATGAACTTTCACTTGTATACATAAAGCCTCACATTATACATTAAAGCCATTCCTAGCTGCATTATAGATCTGAATGTTCAAAGTGAAAAATTATGTTTCTATAAAATAATATTTGTAACTGCATTTTATGACCTTGAGATGGGACAAATTGAATATAAAAATATCTCTTAAACAGGACACTGTAAGCACTAAACAAAAAGGAAAAGAAGAGTACAATGGATCCTGTCAAATTTAAATTTTTTTGTTTTTCAAAATAAAACATTAAGCTTGTAGAAGTTAGGAAAAAATATTTTGAATACATATTACCAACAAAGGACTCAGGTCTGAAATATATAAAAAACTCATTTAAGTCAATTAGAAGAATATTTCCTAATAGAGAATTGGACAAAAATGTAATACATGTTTCATATGTAATACATATTCAAATGTCTAATAAATAAGTGAAAAAATGCCTACCAGAGAAATGCAAAATAAAGCTTTCCTATATAATAAATGGCACCACTTATTTATCTGAATGATAAAAGTAAAAAGAATGTTAATATCAAGTGTCAGTAAAGATGTGGGTCTGTAGGCCCTCTTTCATACACAACTAGTGGGAACTTATTTTGGTAAAGTCACACTGGAAAACTAACATTACCTCTTAGATGTGAATATACACAATCCCTATAACCCAATATTACCATTCATAGGTGCTTACTCAGTAGACATGCACACATATATACACCAAAAATCATGAATGAGGATAGCAACATTAATTACTTTAACATAAGAATAAAGACAGTTCCAATGTACTTCAACATTAAAAGTTAAAAAATGTGGTATGTTCATGCAATGGGATATCATCTACTGATGAAAACGAGTGAAAGACTCTTACATGTAACAACACGTAACATGGGACAAATATGGTATTGAGAGAAGGAAACACAATCCAAAAGAGTAGTACTTGTATGATTTGATTTATTTTAAGTTCAAAAACAGGCAAAACTAATCTATGGTTTTAGAAATTAGAATAGTCGTGATATTTAAGACAAAGATAGAGACAGGAGAGGAGCTTCCTCACTGCGGCCGTTGTTTAATTTCTTGATCTGGGTGGTCATTACACAGATATGTTTACTAAGTAATAATCCATTGAACTGTATGTCTATGATCTGTGCACTTTTCTGAGTGAGTTTTAGATCTCATTAGAGAGGTAAATACATATTTACATATTATATAAAATGATTTATATATAACATATTTATTTATATATTTCACATATTGCTCCATTTTATGTGTTGGGAATGCAACATCAAACAAAAGGGGTCTCTATCTTTCTAGAATATTTTTTATACTCTTTTTTTCCCAGCTTTATGGAAATATAATTAGCATATAACATTATGTAAGTTTAAGGTGTACCATGTGCTGATCTGATGAACTTATATGTTGCAAAATGGTTGCTAACATAGTGTTAGCTAACCCCTTCATCATGTCACATAATTACCACTTCTTTTGGAGGTGAGAACATTTGAAATATACTCTCTTAGAATCTTTCAAGTATATAATACAGTATTATCAACTATAATCAGACTGTAAATTAGATCCTGAGAACTCATTCATTTTATAACTGGAAGTTTGTACCCTTACAGTCTTATGTGGATGCATAAATATCTAGTAAAAATAGTAAAATATTGATAGAAAAAGATATAGCAACTTCAGTATAGTGACTGACTCTGAGAGAAAGGTTAAAGGGATGGAATTAGGGAAATAAAAGAAGATTTCAATCATAGATCAAATATCTCGTACTGCAAAATGTTACTTTTGTTAATTTGTAAATTTGTTAATTCATGTTGGTGAGTACAAGTTTATCTGTAACTATGTTCTCCTAAATATTCTACCAGTGTGGAAATCTTTTGCATAAAAAAATTTAAAAATACATTTAAAACAAATACAAACAAAGTATCTTAGGGGACTCACCATCTAGTGTCAAAGAGTCACAATCAGATGAGTTGTGTAAGGGCTTTAATTTGGCAGAGTTATAAGAGCAGTAAGCAGGAACCATGATTCTGAAGCTCCTTGAAGGCAACACTGGGAATGTGGACATTATCGAAGAGTAACACAAGAAGTTTAAGCAGCGTCAGTTTTATATCTAGAAATGCCTCAACTGACCATATGGTATGTAGTAAACTGGACAGGAATAAAATAGGAGTAACTGAAATGAAAATAAAGGCTATAGCAGAAATATTGGAGAAAAGTGATAAATTTCACAACTATAGTAGTGGCAGTGAGAATGGGGAGATTTGGACACTTAGCAGAAAAAGAAAACACATGAGAACATGCCACATATGATTGATTGAATGTGAGCGTTTGAAGTAAAGAAGTTAAGAAAGATATCCAGATTTATGGAATAAGCAATTGGAGTAGAGAAGTGATCTTGACAAAATTCAGTGGGAGGACTCTGCCTCAACTCTGGCTCCATCATTGAGGTTCCAAGCCTACATAAAATAAAATATAATTCTTGGCCATAAAACCTCTCCATCTAATGAAATTCAAGATATATTATTGGCAAATAATTGTATTATTTCCAATTCACAAAATAATAGTTTGTGGAACAAAACATAGTCCTGTGAAACATTTCTCTGTGGCCCTTGGTTTATGTACTTGTAAAAGGGTTGTGATGTGTGAGGGATGTGGGGAAGAAAATGTCCCCATTTAATTAAATAATTATATTTTTGAATCCATTTTAAATATTAACTTGCCTGTTCAGTTTCACGAAGGAAATTTTACTAAGCCTTCAATTTCCATATTGTTTTAAAACATTTAAAAAATTGTGTTGGTCCTGCCCCCTTTGGATCATTTCTCCCTCCCTCATGCACACTAAGAAAAGGAAAAAGAAGGACTTCTTGGTCAAGTTTATTTTGATATTTTGTGGAACAATCTTAACAATCCTAAGTGGCAAACTCAAAGTTATTTAAGGTATCAGACTTTTTAAATTTTTGTATCTTCAGTGACTGCTACAGCAACTGGTTTATTCATTCCTTTTGATAAATGAAAGGCTTGTACCATAACACATATTATCACATGCAAATATTTCATTTGACCTCACACTAGGCAAGGTAACTATTCAAATGAACTGTGTTTTAAAAAAGCAGACATTAGGTGCCGGCCCTTTGGCAGAGTTCACACACTCCACTTCAGCTGCCCAGGGTTTCACCGGTTTGGATCCTGAGTGCAGACCTAGCACTGCTCGTCAAGCCAGGCTGAGGTTGCATCCCACATAGCAGAGCCAGAAGGACCTACAACTATAATATACAACTATGTACTGGGGCACTTTAGGGAGAAGAAGGAAAAAGAAGATTGGCAACAGATCTTAGCTCAGGTGCCAATCTTTAAAAAAAGAACCAGATATTAACGTGCAATAAGGCATGCATGTTATTAAACTAAAAAGTATTCCTTGAATGTAAAGATAATTTGTCCAATAAATTAAGATTCAGCTAAAACAGTTTTGAAATTATTATAATTTTTGGATCAATAATACACATTCATTGGTCTGTTAAATAATTTGCAACTCTCACTTCCCTTAAGTACAAAATATTTCCCCAAAATGACTATCGGTTGTAATTTAGACATTTACCCAGACAACGTAACTTTGGGCTCTGAATAAAGTGTGACCTACCCAAATAAGGCAACACAACTGCTAGACTCACTAATGAATGATAGAAATCTGTAAAACCGTTTTAAACATAAGCTTTTTATCTTACATGGACTCCAAACGAGCGAGTGCACAAATGAAGAGATCATTTCAATGAGGAAGAATGTTGAAAAGTTATAGAATTATCCTTATGGAAAAGTATGCAAAGCAATATGCCATATGTTAGCAACAACTGAACATTAGTTAAATATTTTTATTTTATATAAATATTTCATTTTTTGTGATATCTGAGGAATAAGCTTTAATTTATTTATATACTTAGAAGTACATCATGTGAGATATGTTTTGCTGGCATTCCCAGATCTGTGCACGCAGTTGCCAGCAATTAAAATTGATTTAAGCCAACAAAGCAGTCCCATTACCCTTTGACAAATACTTCTTTTTCTAGCTAATAAAACTTTATGCAAGTGAATATAATTTAGGAGTGCAAAATAGGTGATCGAGAAGTTATTCATACATGTATCTTTTAGTTTTTTACTCATTACTAGTTAATAAATTTATTTAAGTAACTCATTTTAAGCTGTAACTCTTCTTAGCAAAGTCAACCTCATGTATCAAAAGTCCAATTTTTCTTTCATTTTTCAATAGACTTTATATTTAGTTCTCTAAAATGATCAACTGAAGGATCCAGATGGATGGTAGGAATTTATTTCATCATTTTGTGTGACTCACACTTAAAAGTTGCTTATTACCATTTTGTCCTTTTCTATAGAACAATAAGGAAAGACAGACGAGCCCCATTTTGACCAAATAGTTGAATGACTAACCAAGGATTCACTCATAAATTTCATCAAAATAATTTTTATAAATTACATGTTCAGTGACAGCGTTAGCCGTCTTTTAAAATAATAAACCATCTCTTACTTTTCAAACGCTTGTCTGACTTAGGAGGTAATTATTTATAGTAGCCACTGTTGGTTAACTCCCCATCATACAATTTTTTCTACGCAATAGAAGTGTAGTTTTCTTTGGGACCTACTCTCGCCCCACATGGCCTAGAGATCTCACGGTAATAATAACCACAAGTGTACTAGCTATATTATGAAGCCCTTATGTATGCCAGGTCAGTTTTATACACTTTAAATGTAGTTAATCCTCACAAAACTCTATGAGATACTATCATTATCACCAATTTACTGAGGGGTTGAAGTAACCTGCCAAGGTTTTAAGTAGCAAGTGACGAAAGTGAGATTCTAACACAGGCAGAGACAGGATCAACGTGATTGATGCCCACCCCAGCTGCAAAGATGTGTTCTAATTTTCTAAGCCAATTATGATAAAGATTTTCCAAAAATTGGAACAAGAACTCAGTTTTAAGCCATTAGGGATGTAGCATGCCACTGGAAACTCTTCTGAGTACAGGGGTCCGTCCTGACTTCAAACAGTGCCATCAGTTGTACTGGGAAGGAAAATGTGAAAGAAAAGATATTCATTCCAGGATTGGAATTCTTCCTCCTTCCCACTGGATGTGAAGGAAAACCACGTTGCCGGAAGGACTTTATCAATTATATTAAAAGTAAAAGGCAAGCCAGGTTCAATGCAAAACCTAAGCACAGAGGGGAACTGTAGTGGTTTAGAGAAGTGTCATGTTTGTTGAGAATGCTTTGGACAGTAAGCAAACTTTGAGTGCATACTCATCAAACACTGTACAAGATAATCAGCAAGCATAGCAAAATAAAACAGTCAAAAGAAAAGACGTTCCACAGCACTGAAAAATGAGATACAAAGTAATATATTCAGTATGAGTCCATGTGGGCTCGCTACACATGGAAATAGGCAGATACTCCAGTGAACACATGACAGGTTCATTTATACACACATGTATTTGGTTATTCCACATTTGTTCACATGGCACCATGATGTTCATAGTGTACCTATTTCACTTAATAACCTAATATGTACATAATATGAAATAACAATAATAATATAATGTTATATGATTAATGTATATTATAAATATATTATTATGTAACATTAATGTATGTTAATATAGTGATATAATATATTAAAAATTTTCTCTTTTACCAAGCACTCAAGACAAAATATTTTTAAGGATTGCTTAGCATTCCAATGTATGCATGGGGGTTTCATTTGTTTCATTTTGCTCCAATTTTCATTAATATATGTGATATTTAAATTAATAAATGCATACAGCTCTTTTTACTTCACATACCCAAGACTACTTCCTTAGGAATACAAATTATGAACAGTTTAAGAATCTTGACATCAATTACCTTTGTGAAGTGTGTGAGAAAGTGTATGACCTAATACCTGCCCATCACGTGGTACTTTTCTTTTTCATTGAAATAAAATTTACAAAGTGAAATGCACATGTCCTAAGTATGTGACTCAATGAATCCTGTAAATGCTGTAAACACCTCCTCAATTTGGTTATAGAAATTTCCATCATTCCAGAATGTTCTCTCACATCTTCTTTCAGCCAACCACCACCCACAATTGACCCCCACTGTTCTGATTTCTATCATAATAGAATAGTTTTTCTGTTCTACTTTAGATATATAGAATTGTATAATGTGCTTTTTGTGTCTGACTTCTTTCACTCAACATAATGTTTTTGAGATTCATCCATGTTGCTTGTGTATCAGTAAGTTGTTTATTGCTAAGTAGTATTTTATCATATGAAAATATCTCAAATGATCTTTTCATTTTCCTGTTCATATATGGACATTTGGGCTTTCTCTATTGGGGGCTATTGTGAAAAAAATTGCTATGGACATTCTTATAAAAGTCTTTTTGTGGATATGTTTTTATATCTTGTAAGTAAATGTCCAGAAGTAGAATTGTCAGGTCATGTGGCTTGTCACTGTTCAACTTTAAAATAAATTGCCCAATCATTTGACAAGTCATTTCCAATCAGTAATTTATGATGGTTCCAGATCTCCATTTACAATAACAATACAGAACTTACATATGCACTGCTAAAATCATGTTAACTTTTAAGGGCGAGAGAAATTATACGAATATTCAAGATTTGGATGTCTTTAGATATATTTGACTAGGTCATAAAAAGAGCAGATACACTTCAATGAAAATGCACTCTGACCTAATTGCTAAGAGGAACATTATTCGAAGATTTTCAAAAAGCGTTCTTAAGATTTGTATACATCATCTCAGAATTTTAAAGTTGGTCCATTTGCTTTAGCTTTTAGAGTTTTTCCTTGCACAGCTATATGTGTTATATTTTTAGGCAATATGTTTGGCTGATTTATTCAAATTTACCTCAAAGTTTTATAAACTTTATAAGCATTTTTGTGCTCCAAGTAAAACAATATGAGTAAAATAAAACAGGTGTATCTTGAATTTTTGTCCTCTTAACAAACTTTTTAAAGCACCTTTTTCTATTACTTTACAAAACCTTTATATGTTAAAAAATACCATTCATAGAGTACATAACCTTTCTAGTTTTTAATGGGTACATTATAGAATTTTTCTTCTTCACAACATAGTCTGCAAATTAGAGCAGATATATTTAACTGTTTTTGTTTGGTTTTTTTACGTATGGAAACTTCTGAATGGAGTTTAGGCAAGTTTCCTAAATTATAGCAGAAATAGAGTAAGAATCCCAGGTATTCCAATTCTAAACTCTTTCAATTTTTACCCATCCTCTCTATTGTCATATAGTTATAAAAGTTAGTATGCTGTGTTTGGAAGAAGATGTAACTATTAAATACTACTTAAGAATTTGTTAAACTTTAGAACTTAAAATTGTGTAAAAATTTCACTTTCCCAAGACATTTGTTTCTGAATTAAGTGACATGGGGTTTTCAGGATTTATGGCTAAAATGAATTTGCATACAGTGGACACAGGTCCTGAATAGTTCTAACAACAAAACATGGATGCTACTGACTTGAAAAGCCTCAAAATGAGTTTATTTGGGGATAGCTAAAAGAATTGAAATTTGGGACACGTAGGCAAACCATAGGCAAATCCAGAAAAGAAAGGAGGGAAGCTGCTTTTATAGAGAAAAAGGGAGAGTAGGGAGGGGCTGTTCTAAATGAAAATCCATTGGAGGAAAGTAGCAGTTCAAGGCGGCAAGGCTTCTCATTGGCTGAGCTACAGCACCTCTCATAGGCTAGGCAGTTACTGGGTGGGAAGAGAAATCTTCCTTTAGTAGTAAAATAGTTTTTCTTCCTTTTCAAGATTCAGGCCAACAGTCTATTCCTGTTTGGTGTAATTGATGATGTGTGATAGGGTGTGACAGCTCCCCCAATAGCCCTTCTTGACACTAATTTAGTTAAGCTTTCTTTTATTAATTTCCATAAAGCTATCCTTGACTTCTTCCCTATCCTCATTCACCATGTCATCAGTTATGATAAAATGTACCTTCTTAATCCATTCATTCGTTCAACAAATATTTATTCAGTACCTGCCACGTGTCTGTCCATATTCTGCACGCTTTATATGCAAATTCCCAATTCCCATGGATAGAGGTGGAGAAACAGATTCTAAACAGCATAATTAAGTAAAATAGATGAGATAATATCTAAGAACACTCACAGAGCAGGGAAGAGAGATAAAGGAGGTTGGAAGGCCTGTACTTTTATGTAAAGTGCCCAGAAAAGGCTTCTCTGAGAAAGTTATATTTAAGTAAAGATCTGAAGGTGGCAAGTGAGTGACAGTTGTAAATATTTGGTGAAAAGATATTGCAGGGAGAGGAACAGAAATTGCAAAGTCCCTGAGGCAGAAGTGGTATCTTAAGTATTAGAGAAAGAGCAAGATTGCCAGCATGGCTGCGGTGAAGTGAACAGGGTGAGAGTCCATGGAGGGCCAGCAGGTTTAGGGCCACTGAAAGCATGTTGGCTTTCTCGACTGAGATTGGAAGCCATTGGAGGGCATAGGGCAGAGGCTTGACATGAGCAGATTTCTGTTTTAGCAGAGTCACTCTGGATAGCCTGAAGGAAGGCAAAGATGGAAGCAGAAATGCCAGTTGCAAGATTCTTGCAATAATCTGAAGGAGAGGGGATGCTGCCTTGGATGGGAGTAACAGTGGAGTTGCTGAGAAGTAGTCTGATTCTGGAAATATTGTGAAAGGAAAGCTGACAGAATTTGACAAAGTATTGGATGTGAGGTGTGAAAGAAGGGGAGAGCAGTCAAGAACACTCAAGTTTTTGGTTTCAGAAAGGAGAAGGATAGAGTTGCCCTTCACTGGGATGCGGAAGACTTCCAGGGCTATGTCATATTCTTAGTTGAAGTGCTCACAATTCCTCAATAGGAGACTCCAACAATCTCCTCACTGATCTCTGTGTTCCACCGTTGACATCTCCCACGTGACTCTCCGCCCCATCACAAGTGTTTTCCTTTCTAAAGCTTAAGTCTGATCTTTTCATGCCTGTGATTAAAATCTTTCCATAGCCCTTAAGTGCCCATGGAAGAAGGCTCTCCATCTTTAAACTCCCTGCTTCCAATGCAGACAACACCCTTTTCCACGCATTGCTTCATTTGACTCCTATTTTCTTTCCATCTTTTTCTTGTTTAATGCTTAATTTCTTTCAAAATTCAAATGTGGTTCTTTATCCTTCAGCAAAATATCCCTCAGTCTCTAAAATGCATCAGGCATAAAATGTATTATCCTGTATCCTAGTTCACCATTGGTCTATTTTAATTAAAATGCTTATGGAAATGTATAGTTAGCTGCAATAGTGTTTGAAAATGCAAGATTCTCCCTGCTTGTAAAGGAAAACGTTAGGTTATTTTTCATAAGTATTGTCTTGCTATTTAAAAATTTGTGCTTTACCACCTAATTACGCTACCCTTATCTTATCATTTCATTTGGCATGTTTTAAAACTTTATATAAATGACATCGTAGAGTAAGAATTTATGTTAATTATCTAATGCTGCCTAATATATCATCCTATAACTTAGCGACTTAAAGCAATGATAATCATTTACTATCTCTCCCAGTGTACGTGGGTTATGAATTCAGGGACAATTCAGTGGGAGAAGTTCTAGTTTGGGGTTTCTTATGTTTGCAGTTATTTAAAGGCTTGACTATGTCTGGAGGGTTCAATTTCTAAGGTTGGCAAATGGCTATTTCTTCATGTAAGCCTCACTGTGGGCAGCTTGCATGCCCTCCTGACGTGGAAGTCAGCTTTCTCCAGGGTAAGTGACGCAAGAATAACCAATGTAGAAGTCTCTATACCTTTATCACATAGTCTTGGACTGAAACAAATATACATTACTGTATTCACCTATGCAGGTCTATCAATACTTTTAATAATGTGCAATTGTATTCTATTATTCATATTCGGCAGCCAGCCATGATTCTATGTAGGAGGAGACTACTCAAATTTGTAAATTCCAGTAGGCCAGGATCATTGTGAGGCCACTTTGGAGGAAGAATGTTATAGATGGCCTTCTGGGTTCCAATGATTTACATTCTTCCCACATTCAAAATGCCCTCACCTTCTTCCAAGGCTCCCAAAAGTCTCATCTTATTGATAACAGCAGCAGCTCTAAGTCTAGGATCGCATCATCTAAACTAGATCCAGGTGTGGATGTGTGTTCCTTGGAGTAGTTTCTCAAGTGTAGCTCCCTCAGATGGAAAGAACTGCAAATTAAGGAGAGAAGTTATCTGCCTCCCTTTGGGATATTCACCCAACAAAGAGTGGTGAGACAAGAATAGGATAATTACTGTAGATATTGTCATTCCAAAAGGGGAAAAGTAGGAGGCACACAGGGTTGCTGTTCTATAGCAATTCTGAAACCTGCTGGGCATCTATTAGCAGTTCCTTGATTAGGACTCAGTCCTACTGCTCTCTATTAATAATTCTCCATAGCTCTTGGTTCCACCTTCTAGAGTTCCACCTTCTCAACTCTTCGGCTATTCTCTTTTTCCACAAAAGACAGCCCATGTTTACAGATAAGTAGGTATAATAGTCCATTTAGGCTGCTATAACAAATTACCATGGACCGGATGGCTTATCAACAGAAATTTATTTCTTACAGCCTTGGGAGCCAGGAAGTTCGATACTAATGCATTGGCAGATTCAGTGTCTGGTGTGGCCTGCTTCCTGGTTCATAAATAGCCATCTTCTTGCTGTGTCCTCACATGGTAGAAGAGCAAGGGAGTTTTCTGGGGTCTCTTTTATTAGAAGACTAATCTCATTCATGTGGGCTCGCCCTCATGACCTATAATCACCTCCCAAATGCCCTATCTCCAAATACCATCATATTGGGGATTAGATTTTAACAGATGAATCTGGGATGACACAAATATTCAGTCTACAGCAGCAGGTTTCTTAGTCTGCTTCCTGTCTGTAGAAGTTTGGGCTTCCAAGATGTATTTTCATTTGGGCTGTCTCTGCCTTTTTTATTCCACGTTAGTGCAGTTCTCTTAAAAACTTTGTAGACCTCCTTTGACTCTTTTTGAGTTTACTCATTTAGGCAAAAGACAACGTTAACAAATCCCTCTGGGGAAAGCTTGTCTCTGTCTTAGGTTTCTGCTAAGACTTCTGAGGGGCAACTCTTCCAGCATTCTTAGTTGTATGGTTTAGGAGAGATGATCTAGGTGGCGCACGCTTCAACTCCTTAAAGGGCTGAGGCAATCCTTGAGTGACTGAAATATTTATTGAGGTTTGCACTTTTAAAAAATTCTGGTATTTAGATAAAATATATCACCTAAGCCAGTTAGTACCCCAGTGCCAATGCATAAATGATCTATCAACAAAGAAAAATTACCAGAGGAGAGAACACACGTGACTGGAAAATTTAAATTTTAAAAATAGGGGAAAAGGGATTTTCTAAGCCAAAGAAAGCATGTGTGTGTGTGTGTGTGTGTGTGTGTGTGTGTGTGTACACATGTGCCTGCATGCTTATGTGTTGATGTGGGAGGTTGGTGATGGGGAAGAAATGGCGAATTGACATTAAAATACTCAGAAACATTACTTACCAAGAGTAAATATTATTTTCATTTTCTCTATAAAGTTTATGGGAAATTTTGACTTGCTTAGGCTATGGGACAATTGTAATGTAGGGATCCAGGTGCTATAATTTATAGCTAAACTCATAAAATGTCTTAAGGTTAACACACTGAAAGACTGATTATTCTTCTAATTTTTTTACCAAAACCTCTCTGAATTAGATATGTGCCTGCGCCTCAAATGACACTGATTAAAATTATCCATAGAGGTTTTATTCGTATGTCTGGTTTTGAGCCAAATATGGACAGCAGTAAGGAATTATTTTATCCGAGTGTTTCAATATATTATAAATAATTTTCCTTCCCTATAATTACGATGAAAACCTCAAAAATTGCAAGTGAATGAATAAACTGGAAAGATGAAATAAGCATAAAAACTGGTTTAATAACCTTAGCTATCAAACTAATTGTGAACTGGAAACACTTCATTCAGAACTGTTTTATAGAGTGATTAAGCATGATTTGCATACTTTTATTTTAGAGAGAAAATAGATCTAAAATATTTTGTCAAATGGAAGCAGGAAAGCACAACTGAACCAAATATTTCACAGAGCAGTGTGGGAGAGTTAAATTTTCATTTTATTCAATTTTATGGAAAGTATATCTGAAACAATTTATTGCATTTATTTATTCATCTAGTCATTACATCATCCATTCACTCAAAAATATTTTGAACTAGCTCTCGGCCAGGTTTCAGCATGAAAATTCTTACAGAATTACCAATATTCAAATTGGTTCTGCTGAAAGACGTAATAAATAACTATTCTACATGTAACTCAGATTTTCAAAGCCAGCAGCATATTGAGTAGTCCATGTACAGGAAATGAAAGATTTATTTTATAGTTGGAATTTCAAAGCCCTTAATGGACTAAGAGACTTCTACAAATGTTAGGTTTTTAAAAAAATTGTGAAGTCACAAACACTGAAGAAAGAATAAATAGTAGAAAAGGATAGGAAATACTTTTCCAAATCTTTTCAGATCTTTGACCCTGTCTCAGCTGGGAAAAATGGATGAGCAAATCCATTGCCGTATGCCAATTTTATTAATAAAATGTACTTTTCCTCTAGACTCACTAAAGTAGAACAAATGATCTGAGAATAATACATGGAATAGATGACATTTTTTACAAGTCCAGGGCAACAAGGTTTATTCTTTCTCTGTGTGGTCAGGAATATGGGAGGTTTTTTTCAAAGTTTTGAAGAAATCATAGCATAGAAAGAGAAACGAAAAAGCAGCAAGAAAGAAAGATAACTGTTGATGTATTTGACTAGTCTGTTAATATCTCCTCTCTCTGTGCATTCCTGATTTGGTTTTTTTTTTTTTTTTGCTGATATTTAATTTCACTTTTCAAAATATTACATACATGGTACAATATACAGATTTATAAATTGCGAACATTATTGACTTCTTCTGATGGTAGGTAAAGGTTTGAAAACAAACTACTTCTTTCCTCCTTTCTTCCAATAAATTTATATGCTTATTTAATGTTAAAATATTGCTCAATAATTTCATTGTTATGATTAGGTAAAAGTACTATGATTGTATGTTGTCTTTCATTTATAACTTTTTGTTATGAAACTTTTCAATTTCCTTGAACTTTTGGATAAATCTTTCTACACTTTCTATCACCCCTGTAAGCTGATTTGCAATAAAATTCTTTCCAATAACTTGCCTGACAATGTGTCTGATCCTTTTTGTCGCCTGGCAATATCTCCCCCTATATCCTTTATCTTCATGTTTTCATTCTGTGCTAGCACTGACTGCTTTCAAGGCCTGCTGCAAGGATGCCATACTGAAGATTCCATTTATTGCTCTCTCATGTTAGATTCCCAATTTCTCAGATTCTGTTTGTTACTTACTTCTTCATTTTAAAAAAGCTACTTCTATAGGTTGTTTAATAAAAATAAATATTTGGCTTTAATTCTCTCATAGGTGGGTCAAAATAATTAAGAAACAAACACTGTTAAAAAGACACATATTTTCTGTTAGGGGTTTATAAAATGAAGGGGATATTTAAAGAAAGGATTTGACTAGCTAATTCCCAGGAAAACAGACGTAAAAATGTCACTTTTTATTGTTTATTAGAATTAGTTACATAGAAGATTTATAGTAATGTGACATATATTATGCTATAAATTGTGTAATTATTTGGTGCAGTATAACTAGTGTGACCTGTTTAGGATTAAGTTTAGGATAAATAAGAGAAAAACCCCAAAACTATAGAGATCTTAACAACTAGAAGATTATTTCTCTCTCATTCAGTAAATTCATCCTAACACTAGATCAATTAGATCATGTAAGCACACAGAAAATTAAATTAATACAGTAACATTTGCCGTATTAGAGTAAATCACGTTACTCTAATTTCACAACTTTATTAGAATATAATATAAGGACCAAAAGAACTGCAAAGGAATTTTGAACTATTAGTAGATGTGGGTTGTTGGTGATATTTATGTAGAAATTACAAAAGAAGTTTTTCTATGGTGTAGATAGGGAAAATGAGTACACATTTTGATGCACATTTAAAGTAGCAAGTGGGTGAAGTTGAAGAACACTGTGGTATTGGGTTTTAGTTGGTGATATTACTGTGAACATGAGTTTTAAAACAATATATTTCTTATCTTTATTTACTGAAAGACCCTATAAGCAATAACCGCAGTAGCAAACACATAAGTGTATCTAGGGCAGATTATGTTTTCTAAAAACCTTGTCCCCCTAAGAGGAACCAGTTACCTTCAAAAATATCTGATTCCAAATATAAAACATGAAGATGATAAGGCGAGCCTAAGAAATTTTGTCATGCCAGAAAACAAGAGAGGTTCAAAGAATAATGGGTCCATATTAAAAACAATAACAACACAGAATGAGTTTGACTGGGCTTCCAAACTGAAAATCTAATTTGAGCATCAAAAAGAATAATGATGGCAATGAATTATAACACATCAAATAACAAAGAATCCATAAGTCCTACATGCTACTCAAAAAGGGAAGTTGGTAAGAAAGAGAATGCCAGCTAATATATGTAGAAGGAATGATAGGTTTAGAAAAATTACCATCTTGCAAACACTTTTGTATATTTAATTGATTTAGGTAAGGCGCATTATCATTGCGTGAAAAGTTAATAGAGAACAAGGTGTTCACAGAACCTGAAAATATCAACTCAGATTGTTTAATAATTACCAAATGAAAGAGACCTCTACAAAAGAGAAATTGGGAAGATACCATCTTAAATGTCATCAAACTTAGCATCGCAGTATATGACCTGCTGACATGTATGCCTCATAGAGTGAAGCAATGCGAAGTATTATATTGAGTATTGTTACCTGTTTAATTTGAATCAATTTATGTGGAAAGATTCCAGAATGTGGGATATTCTACAAGAAAGATTGCCAAGGCACTTCAAAATATCAAAATCATCTAAAATGAAACCAAGGTGAGACAATGTATTGTAAATCAAAGGAGATTAACCATGTAAACTACATGTAATGTATGATCCTTGTTCTACTCTTGTATAGGGAGGAAGCCAAACAGGAGATATTTGGTGATAAATGAAGATATTTGATTGCAAATTGTTTTTAAAATAATATTATCTAAAATATTAAACAGCTTTTATTAAACAACATTGTTGAATGTTTAACAACATTCAACTTTGTCGAATAAATATTAAATTTCTTGAGCGTGATAATATTATGATGATTATGCGGAAGAGTATCCAGTTTAAGAGGTACATGCTTAAATATTTAGAGGTGAAGTGTCATGATGTCTACCTCTTACTTTCAAACATTTGAGCAGAAAATAATTGTGTGTGTGTATTTCTTCCTGTGTCCAGCTTGATAAATCATGTTTTCAAAGAAATTTGTTTATATGATTTAAGTTATAAAATTTATGGGTATACTATTCTATTATTTTTTAAATAAATTTTTGTTATGGTATTCTCTTATCTTTTTAATAATGGACTTCTAGTGATATCCCATTTTTCATTCCTACTGGCCCTATTCTGTATTTTCTTTTTTTCTCTATGATGAGTCTTGATAGTGGTTTATCAGTTTCTTAATCATTTCAAAGATTTATGTTTGAAATAGTCTACTTTATGTTTCATTGATTTCTGCCTGTTAATTTATATTTTCTTCTTTTTAAGTTCTTTAGGGATAATTTGCTGAATTTTTGTGATTTCTTAAAATGAAAGCATATATCATTCATTTCAGCTTTTCTTGTTTTGTAATACATACATTTAATGCTAAAAACTCTCCAATATCACTTAACTACAGCTCCAACATTTGGGGGTAATATATTTCATTATCATTCAGTTCAACCTAGTTTTTAATTTTCTTCATGGTGTCTTCTGTGACCCATGGATTTTTAAAAGGACTTCACTTAATTTCTAAATATTTGGGGATTCTTAAACATGTGTTCTATTTTGATAAATGCTTCTTCTCACTTGGAAAAAATGTGTGTTCTGCAGATGTTGGATGCAGAGTTCCATACGTATCTATTAAATAAATGTGATGCATTCCGTTTTGAAGAAGGATTGTTGAAATCTCCAACATGGATTGTGATTTTTGTCTATTTCTTTTTTAAAACTTGTCAATTTTTGCTTCATGAATTTGAAAGTTATATTATTTGGTTCATCCACATTTAGGTTGTGATGCCCTTCTGAAGAAGTGATCTTTTTTATCATTATTTTTGTACCATCCCTTGGCTGTAAATCTATCTTATCTGAAATCAATATAGCCAAACTGATCTTTTGTTGTTCTTCTTGATATAATTGCATGGTACAATATTTTCTATAATTTTGTTTTCAAACTATCTGTTTCCGAGTTTAAAGTGTGTTATACACAGTATACAATTTAGTTTTAATTTTTTCATTCAGATTAATAATCTCAATCTTTCAGTTGGATTATACAGAGGATCTTGGGTTTGGCTCAAAGATTCACTGTCCATTTGATTGTTTCTTATGGATGTCTTAAACTGCTATCTTTACATCCATTTCGTTTGTCTTTTCCTCATTTGTCTTGAACACATTAGTAATAATCATATTAAACTCCTTGTCCTCAGTTCCAATATGTGGATCATCTATAGACTAAGTCTATATGTACAAGAAAAATTTTGATGTTTAAAATTGAGAAATTACTATGCTCATATCGATTAAAGTATAATATATATAGTAACTGAAATGTAAGTAATGTACGTCTTTTAGACATATTTTTTGTTGGTGGTACCTGCTAAAGACTGAATGTTTGTATCTCCCCCAAATTCATGTGTTGAAATCCATATCTCCAATGTGATAGGATTTGGAGGCAGGGGCTTCAGGAGGTGATTAGCTCTCCTAATGGGATTAGTGCCACTATAAAAGAGACCTCAGAGAATTCCCTGGAGCCTTCTACTATGGAGAGACACACTGAGAAGACAGCTACCTATGAACCAGGAATGTGTCCTCACCAGACACTGAAGCTGCCAGGGCCTTGATCTTGGGCTTCCCAGCCACCAGAACTTCAAGAAACAGATTTCTGCTGTTTATAAGCCACCCAGTCTAAAATATTTTTGTTATAACAGCCTACACATACCAAGACAATATAGTATATTATTTTTAATGACTATTTTTGTAATGATTATAGTATATAAATGTGCTATTATTAACAATATATTTATTTGATGAGTCTAACGTAAACTCTGAAGAAATGAAGTGATGAGAAATATCAATGTTTATTTTCTACTGATAATACGTGATATTTAAGTGTCTATTAGGTGAAAAAAAGCCCACAGAGAACTGCATGTATGACTTACAGAATTTTGAAAATAGCATCATGTTGTGATTCTGACCTATAAAGGTTTCTCCTTTTTAAGAAAATAAAAACAGTAGTACTAATTACATACTACATGATAAATCATAATTTGTGACAGTTTGATTTCCCTAAGATGTCAATTACTGTAAATTCATAGTGTTTACACTCTGTTTTTAGTACGGGATAAATGTGTTCAGTATAACTGTCTTTTTGACAATTATGGGTCATAAAAGATTTAACTAGCTTCTGGGTACTTAAAATTCTATGAATGCATAAGAATTTTTAAAAATATCCAAGTCACTCAGAATATGGTAGCATTAGTATATTGTTTGCATGTCCAAAGAAACCAAGAAGATACAACAAAACAAATATTTGAACTATACTTGAAATTAATTTGAAGCTCACTTTCAAGCTCTGTTGCAGACCAGGTACAAACTTTTGCCATTAGAACATAAAGACAGCTGGGTCCAGGTAGCAGTACGAACCTCTTGGGATTAGAAGAAGGTGACAAGTTGAAACAAATGCTTACCTAATAATTGTCTGCCTTGCCGTTCTAGCAATACTGGTTTAGACAGAAAGTGAGAACACAGACAAGGCAAGTAAAACTGATCACATGAGATCTGTTACAAGGCAGGTATTAGAGAATGACACAGCTCTTCCTGGGGTGGAAATTAATTCTTATTTCTTCTGTATTCTCGTGAAATTGTAAGGGACTATTTTTTCTGTAAGAATATAAAAATGAAGGATGGATCACAGAGGAATTGGGGAATGAGGAAAATAGGAGGAAAATAATTGATTGAAATATAAAAATGAGCTGAGACTGGGAAGCCCAGCAGGAACATGTTTTTGGAACAAGAGGAGCCTGGAGTCTGTTGCTAAAGAGCGTTAATACAGCACCAATAACTAGTGCCAACTATGCGCCAGGCATCCTTCTAAGTATTATCTATGAATTAATTTAATTCTTACTAAATATTATGAGATAGGTACAATTCTATAACCCCATTTTACAGATGATGAAGTTGAGTCACAGAAAAGTTAAGTGACTTGCTCAAGGTCACACAGACAGTAACTGGTAGATTCAGTTGACCAAAGATACTCTGGGTCCAGAATCCATTAGAAATTTGGAACAGATTCCATTTCTAATGAAAAACCTTCAAAATAAAAGCAGATATCAGAGAGGCTAGGTTTACATTTTAGTGGAAAGGAGCAAGGCATGCTTCATTTACAGTGAGAATCAGACATAAAAACCAGTTGGTGCATCTGTCGGTTGACTTAATTCTCAGTGGTTGAAGAGTTGGAGTTCTGCATACAGATTATGGAGGAGAAGAAAGGATGACCTCTAGATTGTGGTAGGACAATCTCAAATCCAGGGACAAAGTTCGGATGAGGGTAAGGAGGAGAGTAAAGGAGAAATTATCTTCTTCATGCAGTGGATCAAAAGTAAAGATGGGTTTTTTTGAGTGTCAAAATTTTCAAGCTTTCAGAATGGGTGAAGGAACCAACAAAGGATTATTAGAGGGAGCCAAAACAACAAAGAAGGAACGTCATTGGATTGGAAATTTAAGTGATTTTTGCCTCCCGAAGGTTCAAAATGTTACTTAGGTACCCATATCTAAAGAATAGTTTGATATCCAGATTTGGAAAGGTACTATGGACCTCACTACATCTTTGAGCTTTGATAAACCAAATATAACTCAGAGTAATTTGTCAATAATCGTCATTGAGCTGCCCCCACAGAGGATGTGAAGTGACTGATTCCAATTTTAAGAATTTTAAGAATCTCCCGTGAAGCTATGTAATAAGGGCAACTGGGAAAAGGTTCACAGTAGACAAGGATAGTTCTCTGCAACATATCCTTTTAGGAGAATGTGACAGTGTCATAGAGTGGAAAAGTATAAGGTTTTTGAAGTCTTAATACCATAGTTTCTTTCCCTGAATAGTGTCTCCAGTATTTTTTTATTTTCTGCGACATTGAGGACAAACGTTCCTGGAGTATGTATTTTCCATAAAATCAGGATGGCAGTACCTGATAGTGTTGTTTCCAGTGTATGCTGTGTGTAAAGTTTCGGCACAATGCCTGACTGTGTAAATATCAACCCTTCCTCATCACCTTTGAAATTGTTTCTACAATGTTAGCTTTCAAATATTTCTGATATTTATATCCTGACTTATAGTAACCATTAGCAAAGCTCATAAAGGAAAGAGGAAAAAGCTAGGAAAGGGAAGTATTTTAGAATCTATTTCGATGACAGCATAGGCCAAGCTGTTCTAACCCCAGGAACTCAAGGAACAGTGCAGGGCAGGTGGATGATTCAATCAGGGACTGAGCATCCTCTGGGGTATGGCTCTTGGTCGCATGGATGGAGAGAGCTTTTCAGAACCACACCATGGCCCAGCCCGTGGACAAAGAGAAATGTGATCTGGAAACATCTATTCTGCTCTCATTTCATGATCCAGATCTGAGTCACAAGGCTGGAAGACCAATGCTAGAATGGACTGGATGGGGAGAAACGAGTTCTGGAAAAACAAACAAACAAAACCTAATATTTAAGATGCAACACTATAAATCCTATGATAAAGGGGTGCACACCCGTTGGATGAATAGATGAAGGAGCAACTAAGTTAGCATTCTGAAGTGAGAAATAGCTTTGCTCAGCTCTCATCTTTATTGATTTATATTAGTTTTTACTCATATTGACAAGACACGCATATGCTTTCCTTTTATTGATTCATGTGAAAGTTACTTTTCTATGTGAATTTTAAGATATATACGCTGTTCTTTCTAACTTTTTAAATCTCATTCCCTAAATTTTGGTGTTTTCTCAGAGTTTGCTCTTGAGTTTAGCATGCTGAAATAATCAAAATAGTAGAACTGTGTTCTTCAAATTGTTTAATTTAACTAAGTGGCTCTTGTCTAAATATACCACCTCCTTCCTTTCTTCACTTTCTTAGATGGTAATTAAATATAAGCAGATTTTAAAATCAACATAATTGAAGACTGGAAAAGACAGAAGGATGATGAAGTAGGTGGCAGCAAAGCCTGGGATGAACGGAGAAGCTGACTCAGTACCATTCAAACGGGGGTGCTAAACTGAAGAGAAGGAGAAGTCAGGTAAGAAATTAGGATACTAAAGGTGGGCCATAAGACGCTCTGAAACGGCGTTCTCTTGGACGTATGTTCAGGTGAATGACCATTCTAATGGGCAAGACCTACTAAATTTCCTCCTTCAAATATTTGGAGTCCTTGCACTACCCTTCACCTCCCACCCACCCAATCATGGCTAAGAATGTTTAATAAATGTTATTCCTCTTTTCCTATTCAACTATTCAAGGTGTTTCATGTATCTTGAGTCTTAATTAAGGAGCCATCAGTACCACATTTAAGAAATAGTAATTGGCACCAAGTATGCCCCCCAAAAATGTGCTAAGTATAGAGGTGGAAAGATGAATAGAAAAATGCTCCAAGTCTAGTGGGGCAGACAAACATGGGTGGAAAATAGTTCTTATGAATGGTTGATATTGTAATGAAAGCACAGGTAAAGTGATATATAAAGTTATGAACTAGTGGTTTGCACACTGCGGGTTGTGAATCACACACTCAGATGCTGCCTGTGGGAGGGGCAGAGTGGAACTCTGGGGCGTTTACCCACTCCATCCCCTCCCCCATAACCTCTACCTACTGGCCCAATCAGAGCAGAGCCTTTAACAGTTTATACTTTCAAATTCTACATTCAGTCAGCTTGAAGAAAGGATTCAATAGGTAACAAGAATTGAAATCCCATTATTTTAAGATCATACAGCTAAAAGAAGACATTGATTCTGCCTGAATGCTGTGTATGTAGATTATGAAAGTTTTCTTTGGTTAATTCTATGTTTTAATACTTATCACAAAATATATCTAATGAGAAAATATGAATACAAAATACTATATTAACCCGCAATATACCAACCAGCCAGTTTAAGAAAGAAAATATTGATAAGTTGAGTCTTCTTTGTAACTTTTTTGATCTTATCCCCATCCTTCCTCCAGAGTAGATTGTTAAACTGAATTTGGAGATTTTCACTCCCATGTGTATAGTCCCATAATGGGATATAGTTTTACTGAATTTAAACTTTATATAATCCATACCATGTTTTTCTTTCTGCATACTGCTGTTTTCAATTCATTTATTATATGAGATCCACCCATGTTGACAAACGTAGCTCTGTTTCCTTCATTTCAGGTATTGAATAGTATGCCATTATTTGAATCTACCATAATTTACTATGCATTCTCACGTTGGTCTCACATATGTTTTCTACTTTTAATAAAGCAGTATGGTAGGCAGAAATCTGAGATGACCCCCTAGACTTCCATCCCCTGGTGTACATATTCTATATAATTTCCTACTAGTAATTGTGGGTAGGGCTATGCACATGATAGATTTCACTCCTATGATTAGTTTACACTATAAGCCAAAAGTGAAGGAACTTTGAAATGTACTTAAGGTTGAAAATCAATTGACTTTCAGTTCATCAAAAGGGGGAGATCATGCTAGGGGGACTTGACCTAATCAGGTGGGACCTCAAAAGGGGCTACACTCTCCTTAAAGGAAGAGAGTCAAAATATGAAAAAAATGCTCTTCTTGGCTTTAAGTAAGCAAACATCCATGTTGTGAACTGCCTATAGAGAGGGGCAACCTCTAGTTCCCACAGGTATACAGTCACAAGGAACTGAGTTCGCCCAGTAATCTAAAGGAGCTTGGAAGAGGATCCTTGGCCTCAGGTGAGATCTCAGCCCTGGCTGATGCTTGGATTTCAGCCTTGGGAGACCCTGAGCAGAGGACCCAGGTCCTGACCCATGGAAACTGCAGGATAATTTGTGTGAATTTAAGCCATTAAGTTTGCAGTAATTTGTTACACAGCAATAGAAAACTAATACAGCACCTAAAATATGTTGCTGTACATCTTGTGCACTTGCATGAGTGTTTCTCTGAGATATGTACCTAACGTTGCTGGGTTGTAGGATGTACGTGTCTTTCACTTGATCAGATATTGCGAAATGGCTCTCATGGGGGTTAACTACCACCTGTGTAGAAAACAGCAGTTGACTTCCCAGGAGAACTAATTACCAAATTATTCATCTTGTAACTGACACTTCTCTGTGATATTTCCTTTTTCCTGGGAAAGCCCTTTACTCATACACTCTCATAGTACAACAGAATATTATTAACACATTAAAAAAATCTATATTGTAGATTTGCCTCTTACATTGCATAGTGTAATAACTACATTATTAAATTCAGAAATATTACTCAAATAGTATTAGGAATGCTAATTTTTAATATTTAGCCACTGGCTTTTTAAAAATTTTTCTGTTTTTATTTTCCCTGAGAGATGATGGGCTTATTGACTCATTGAATATATACACTTAAATACAATGCAATACAACGTCCGTGTCTAGAGTGCTCTCCAAATTTATGATACTGAAATAATCAAAGATCCCTTATACACATTAGGAGCAGCACAATGGGAAGGTCACTAGTTTCCTTGTGCAGATCTATATTTGCCCATGTTGCTAGGCAATGGAAGAAAAGCACAGCCCTAAAGCTGTAGATTGCCTTTTTCTGACATATGCTATTTAAAACAAACAAACAAAAAAACCCCCCAAACAAATATATGTAATGACCTAATTTTGCATAGTCATTTTTGGAATGTCGTTAAACACCTAAACCTATCTTAGACAATAAAAAAGTTAATTTCCCACAGTTAGGAAAAAGCAAGTTTTGTTTCTCATTTTCTCTTGCTTTTCTTGTAGAACAATTTCAGATATTTTATTTATTATTATATTTAGAACATGACAGTTTTCTTCTAAAAGTCCAAAATAATGTGCACTAGTCTCCTGGCATTTGCAGGTTTAATATTTGGGGTGTTAATTTTTCATGAGTGGCATTGTTGATTATCTATTTTCCTTCATAATTTTGCTGAAGTGAATATTTGAGGGTGAGCTTAGCAGAGCTCAGCATACTTACCATGTGGGCCTCATTTTTTCCTATGTATGCTCTCTTGTGAACCAGGAAAAAAGATCTTTGTTTCTTTGTGAAATTACACACACCTACATGTTATTTAACTCCAGTTGTGGGAAAAGCCATAAGGTTTGGCTTAAAACATTTCTTTTCTTTCTTTCTTTTTTTTTTTGGTGATTGACCCTGAGCTAACATGTTGCCTATCTTCCTCTGTTTTTTTTCCTCTCCTCAAAGCCCCGGTACATAGTTGTATATTCTAGTTGTAGGTCATTCTAGTTCTTCTATGTGGGATGCCACCACAGCAAGGCTTGATGGACTGTGTGTAGGTCTGTGCCCAGGATCCGAACCAGCGAACCCTGGGTTGCCAAAGCGAAGGGCATGAACTTAACCACTCAGCCATGGGGCTGTTCCCTAAAACATTTCTAATAATAATAATAAAAAGCCTGGGTGAGCGCCCAACTTTGAGATAGTGGGCTTTCTGAAGGTCATCTGGAAGGACCCCCATGAATGTCAAGTATCTTTTTTGACATTTTGTGCCATGTATTGTGATATCTGTAGGCAAGGAGCAGATCTGATAGGACTTTTTTTTTTTAATGAAGGCTACAAATGTGTATAAAGCATTGTATAAGGAACACCAGCCAGAAGGAAGAAAGAAACTATGAAACTTCTTTCAGGCCTTCAAGGCTTAGCATACACGATTCTCTTTCTTTCTCTCTTTCTGAGAATTCCCATTAATTTTTTTCATCTGCCATGAACCCACCTTCTTATTGGAACTACTTTTAGTGTCTTTCATTTTAGGCCTTCTGCAATCTCTCCACCTGTGCCTAAGTTGGGGTCCCTTCCATGTGTTGCCGTTTTATCTGTTATGTCTAAACATCATCATATTATGTTATGGCTGTGTATTTACCCCCCCTCTAAACAGCAGCAAAGTCCTTATCTGTCCACTGCCTGTGACAATGTTAGATATTCACACAGTAGTTGGAATACAATAGGGGCTTAATACCTATATGCTGAAGCTTTTGTGATGTGGTAGTTAAGAATATAAATTCTGGAGCCACATTGCTTGGGTTAGGGTCCAAGTTCTAATGCTCACTAATGGTATTTACCCTCAAGACCTCCACGGAGGGCCCCACATCTTATACACCGCTCAGATCTACAGGGCACCGCTCGCCTAAACTAGAATGTAAATGGTCAGACCTGGAGTCCTCATTGCTGGTGACTTTGGGTAAGTTACTTAATCTTCCCTGGTCCTGGTTTTCTTACCTTTAAATTGGGATAACTCTTGTTCCTACTTCAAAGAGCTATGGAGATTAGAAGAGTTAATATATATCACTTGCTTAGAATACAGCTTTCTATAGAGTAAGCACTCAAAACTGTTATATATTTTTATCTTCCTTTTATAATTATTGTTAAATGAGGTGTGAAGTGGTCACAACTGTTGCTAGCATTCTATTTACTTTTTCCATTTTCTTACTAAGTGATCACTAAGGTTTTGCCCATTTTTTTTTACCTTTACAATTATTGCAAAACAAAAAAGTAAAAGTCTCCATGAGCACTCACCTCTAGGACAGACACCTAGCAGTGGAATTTGTAGGTCCAAAGATATGTGCGTGTCCAGTCTATCCAGATGGAGACTAATTGCTTTCTCGGGTTCCGTATCAACTTACACTCCCACCAGCACACAGGTCGTGTGTCCCTGTTCTTCATACCTTCATCCGTACTTGGTTTAATCTTTGCCAAGCTGATAGATGTGAAATATTTCATTGATCTTGTTATTTGTTTTCTATTGTTACTATAACAAATCACCACAAATCTAGCAGCTTAGTATTACAGCCGTTCCTTATCTCACAGTTGTATAGATCAGACATCTGGGAATAACGTGACTCGGCTGGGTCCTGTGTTTAGAATCTCACAAGGGAAAAATCAAAGTGTTGGCAAGTCTGTGTTTCTTTCTAGATTCTCTGGGGATGAATCCACTTCCAAACTCATCCCAGTCTTCGCACTGGGAGGCTGTCTGCATTCCTTCTTCTTCCCCTGTGGTTGCCTCCGGCAATGGTGAGTCCAGTCCCTATCATGCTGAATTTCTCAGACTTCTCCTCATGCCTTAGCTCTCTCATTCCAGATGGAGGAAGTGCTCCACTTTAAGGCCTCATTTGATTAGGTTGGGCCCACCTAGATAATCCAGGCTACTCTATGTTGAAGCCCATACCCTTAATCACATCTGCAAAATCCTTTTTGCCATTTAAGGCCCAGAGTTTCTAGAGATCATGGCCCAGGCATCTTTAGAAGGGTTTCCTCATGCCTCCCACAGTTCTTTTAATTTTCATTTTACTGATTCCTATTGAGGGTGAGCATATTTTCTATGTTAACTGGCCATCTTGGTTTCTTATGCTTTGAATTGCATATTCATATTCTTTTTCCAATTTCTCGCTGGATCATTTATCTTTTCTTATTGATTCGTTATGGATTATTACATATTGTGGTGAATAATCATTTATCAGTTATGTGCATTGAAATATTTTAAAATTATAGCTTAACTGTTAAATGAGTTTATGATATCTTAAAATAGTAAACAATTTTAAATTTTAACGTAGTCAAATTTAACAATCATTTTTCCCTAACCCTAATACTGTAAGGACATTAATCTATATTATCTTCTAAAAGTTTTTCAGCTTTCTCTTTTCCCTTTTCCTACACGTGTCTTTAAATGATTTGGAATTGATTTTAATGCATGGGGTGGTATAGGTATACTTTTGCCTTTAATAAAATTTGCCTCAATACTATTTAATAATATTGATGTCTCTTTTGGTATTAGCGTCAAATTCTCATATACAAAGTTTGCATGTATTTCTGACCCTTGACTCTGTCCTTTATGACTAATATCATAATAATATGTAATTATTAACTATAATAAATCTTAACTGGTAAGGAAATCCGTCCTTATTAACCTTAAGTTTTCTGTGGCTATTTTTTCCATATTTGCTAGTACTCCAGAACTGAGAATAAATTTCTGTTGTTTATAAGCCTCCCAGTCTGTGGTATTTTGGTATAGTAGCCCACATAGACGAAGACAATAAACTGTTATATTTTTCCCTGAAGGTTTTTTTGTTGCTGTTTTTCCGTTAAATTCTAGAAGCTTATGGCATTTGTTTATAATCTTATGGATATCATGTTTTTAATTCTATCATCTGATTGTTTCAGGCTGCACATAGGAATATTACTGACTTTGTATGTTGATCTATATCAGTCAAAATTTCTAAAATTCTTTTATTTTTAATAGTTTATAGAGTCTCTTGGATTTTCTTTGTAGACAAACATAGAATTTGTGAATCTTTGTAATTTTGTTTCTTTGTTTTGAACTTCTATGCTTTTATCTGTTTGTCTTGTCTAACTGCACTGCCTCAAACTCTCATCAGATTATGAAGAGTAATGATGGTGATGGGCATCCTTGGTTTGTTTACTCTTAAGATCCACAAAATGTTTTGACATGTGTTTCTGATATATGCCCTTTGTCAAATTTAAAAATTTCCTCATGGGGCTGGCCCAGTGGCGTAGTGGTTAGTTTGCACGCTTCAGTTTGGTGGCTTGGGGTTTGCCGGTTTAGATCCTGGGTGCAGACCTGGTACCACTCATCAAGCCACACTGTGGCAGCATCCCACATAACACAGAGGAAGATGGGCATGGATGTTAGCTCAGCAATAATCTTCCTCAAGCAAAAAGAGGAAGACTGGCAATGGATGTTAGCTCAGGGCCAATCTTCCTCACAAAAAAAGAAAAAAATTTCCTCGTATTCCTATTTTTCTAGGAGTCTAAAATTATGTATGGCATTTGATCTTATCAATTCTTTATTATTATTATCTGACTCATTTTTATTTTGGTTTTTCTCTTTTAATTAATTAATATTATAAATTACATTAATATTTTACTAACATAAAAATATCCCTTCATTCCTGCAATTAAACATTTTAAGACTCAATTAAAAAGTATATTGCTGCATTTAATTTGTTCATATTTTATTAATGAGTAGAATCTTCGTTCATAAATGAAATTGGCTGAGATTTTCTCCTACTGTCTTTGATTTGAATGCTTCATTAAACAAATTAAAGAAATGGACATACTTTCTTTTTCTCTATTTATGAATAGTGTATACATAAATACTAATATTTCTGTGAATGTTCCATAGAACTTATCTGTTGAATTGTCTAAATCTCATAGTTTTTGAATTGTTTAATCAATAGTTCTATTTCTTTAATGGTTTCAGATATATGCATATTTTCTGTTTCTTCTTGAATCAGTTTTGATTCTTCTAGGAATTTATCAATTTATTTGTTAAAAGTTTTCATTATGTAAAATATTGTCCTAGATTTCTTTCTAATTTTATTATTTGTGCCTTCTCTGTTGTTTCCTTAAGTTTCTTATGTCTCTTACGTCCTTTTGCATTTCCTTAATGTTTTCTGTGTTCTTTTTAAATTTTATTAATATCTCATGGTCTTACCTAGACCTGATCCCTAGGGAATCTCAGCCTGCATCACTGTATCCTTCCGAGGCTGTGGGCGCTGTACCTGCCCATTTACACTTACAACTGGACAAGGGTGTTCAAAGCAACCCAAAGCAAGTTACCTGGTTCTAAATGTTTTCCTCCCTGTCTCCATCGTGTACGCCCTCCTTCTGATGATCAGGGTCAGTGAGCTGTCTCAAGATGACAACTCTTTTCTTGCCTGCTGGTCCCTGGATACAAGGAGCCTAAAGTGCCAAGTGGCAGCCATAGCTTTTAATAAATGAGACTTCTGCTGTGTCCCTCAGCCTCATTCAGTGTTAGGATCCAAGAGTTGCATGAGTGGGAAGCACAAATTCCCTCAGACGGTCACTTGTACAGATACTAAACATGCCCACTCATACTTGTACCTATTGGTTTGTAGACTCATGGATTCTTCCTAGTGGGGAGACAGTGGCATACAGAGGTCTTTGATTGGGTGCATATACTCCATCCTGAAGAATGGAACCCTATCCTTACAGAGTATTGTGTCTCTGCTGACACTTCAGCTACCAGCTGGCCACCAAGTGGCCAGAGGGTCTCCTTAAGGCATGATGCCATCATATTAGGGACTGAGCTTTGGTCTCTGTGACTGGTGGTTTGGTTTTTCAGCAGGGGCAGTGATAGATCGAGTAAGTGAAGGTTGATAGTATTTGGTAAGTAAGTCCTAAACTGGCGATTTCCTCTCCAAGTCATCCCCATGAGGCCAAAGTGTCAATTATCCCAAAATGGGTGTCCCCAGGTTCATTAAAGACTTTCAGTGTTTCTAGGAATTTACCAGAAACCATATTATATCCATTTCATTACAATCTGAATAATTTTTATTTTATTAGGTTAGTATTGCATTTTAATGAAAATGAAAAGCCTTTAGCAAGAGCACTGAAAGGAAATCATTTGTATATTTTAATTTGTTACAAATTCAGAAAGAGTAAGTCAGTATTCTATAAAGCAGTAGCCCTTAAACTTCTGTATGCCTCAGAATCACCTGTAAGGCTTATTAAAATACAGATTACTGAGCCCCACCCCGAGTTTCTGATTTAGCAGGTGTGGAGTTGGGCCGAGATTTGCACTTCTGACGAGTTCCCAGTGATGCTAATGCTGTGGTCCTCCTGGGAACCACATTTTAAGAACCACTGCATAGAAGATACTGCCCACTGGCTTGTGTTTTCTAGACTCTAGGTGCTTTCAGTGAGTTGAAACCTCATGATATTCTATTTTCTGTACATGTTCGTTTTAAGATTTCACCAGCAAAGAAATTTCAGACGACAAAATAATTTTTGGTATGATTTGGTTTATCTTCCACTTTCTTATATTTTGGTAGTTTGAATTCTGTTAACCTTTTTGTGTCCATTCTTATCCCATGACGCCTGTGCTATCATGTGCCTTTCTTGTCTGAACTGAGTAGGCACCGTTAAATCTCCACTCTGGCGATGACTTGCCAGATGCCTGACAAAACTCCATCTAGTTTTATGTTTCAATACCTCAGGGAACATCTTCCAGCTCTTTCTCCTCTCAATCTTCCTAAGCTAAGAGCTCAATGATTTTTGTTCCATTGCCTATAAACTGGTTTTTGCTTTCTGGTCTACCTTTCATTTGAACTGTCTTTCTTTTGGTTGTCAAACCAGAGCACACAGATCATAAAAGCACCCAGCTCTGACTTCCAGTCTAGAGAAAAGTTTTTTTCTCAACATCTGACATGCTTGAGAGGAGAATACAGGCACTCTTATGTCTCTTACAACAATTTACAGGTCTTTTTAGCAGTTGTTCAATATCTGTTATAAATGCTGAGTCTTCAAGAAAGAATTTCTAAGGAAATTCTCTCAAGTGTTTCTCAATAGCCTACTTCTAAAGATCTAAAACCTAGAAATAGCTTATATCTGTCTTTCTTATTTCTTGGATTGGCAGCTTTCTATCTCTTCCTATACACATTTTAGGTGTCTGCCAGGCTGTTGAGTGGGACTGTGTTGCTGTGCTAATTTTGGGGAGCAAGGACAAGACAATAATCCCTGTCAAAGCTGAAACCAGAGCTTTTACTGAACAGGAACATTGGGCTGATGACACCCTGTAATGATCCTCTGGGCTGCAACAGCTTGAGATATTACTACGGAAACAATTTATGTTCAATTTTATGTGAGCTAGATATATCCATTGTCCTATATAATCTTCACACTAATAAACAGAAAACACATGTTATCATACCTTACTTAGCTTTCAACTTTATGAGGATGCATTCCCTAACTTTATTTTAATTTTTTAATGGCTTACAATATAATTAATAGCTCAACTGGGAAAAGTTGGAACTTGGATATGAAACAAATCATTGATTTGCTGTACTTCAGGTAACCTCAGTTCTCAAGAGCTAACATTTATTATATCCATTCTCCTCACGCATTCTGTTTATCCTTTATGCAAATTATAAGACCATAAAGTATTCCATGGGGTTGTTAGTTATGCATGTTTTATGACACTATTAATGCATCTTTGCACATCTAAAATGATACATTGGCAAAAAATTGATTAACCACAATGTATTTTACAAACTGAAACTAATTGTTTAACTGGATGGATTAGTTAGAACATGTTAGTCTTCTGGGAGCTCATGTTGAATTGTTTTCATGCCTTTCTAATTTTATTATACTAAATTTTCTGCAAATTAATGGCTTTAAAACAGAGTGCATCTCAATTTATAGGCAATATGAGTATGTCTAGTTTCTCCAAATATATGTTGGAACCAATGAAAAAGAGTAATGAATAGATTATTATACTTTTTATGGTGAACATTTTTGCCAGTCACATTGATATAAAACTAGTTCAGGGACTTGCAAATTATTCAAAATTTTATCTAAAAAGTTTGCTATGACTATATTCATTATGAAAGTTTGACCTTTCTTCCCTCATCTCTTGTGACTGTAGCTCAGGGAGAAAATAATGAATTTCACTCAGTCACTTACATTGCTATTGTGCAGCTTTTAATGATGTTCACAGATGGATCTGCCTTGAATTTTGCATCAATGAAATCCATTGTGGTTGTCTCCCTGAGAATAAAGTTTGCGTTTTTACTAAATTTTCTCAGTAATATTCTTGCTAAGTTTGAATATATTCAACCTGAGTCTTCTTATATGTGGAAGTCAACGTTGATACGACTTGACTTGAAGCATATGATTGGTTTTTAAGAACATGGTCTAGCTATTTATGATCTATTACCTGCTTACAAGAAAATAGTTATATTTTAAGTCTTTTATGATGCCAGTGATCCCATATTCTATGCTTGCCAAACTTCCTGGCATTTTCAATTTTGTGTGTTGTTTGTGTTTAGTGTAGAGACCAAGCTGCAGTAATTAAAAGACCGCAATGTACAGTATCTCAAATAAGGTAGAAGATTACTTTTCCCTTATGTAATAGTTCAAAGCTAGGTAAGCGGTCTAGGGTGAGTAGGCAGCTGTATTCTACATGATCATTGGGGAATCCAGGCCCCTTCTCTCTTGCTGCTCTTCCCTTCCCTAGGGTCTTGCTTCTTTTACTGATTCTAGCTTGCAAGAGGAGAAAGAGTGAAATGAGAGGCTAGCAAGTTCTTAAGGAAAAAGGGAAGAAAGAGTTTGGGGGTAGCAATTGTGGGCCTGCTGTTTACCTTTTTGAAGAATAGCAGGTTGGTTTTACCATGTCTAGTTATAATTCTTATTATCTAATTAATACTGTATTAAAATATACAGTCTTCAATTTTTTTTAATAATTGAAAGGCATACATGAGTAATTGGCATATAAAATTGCACAGTGGTGAAATATCCACTCTGTAAGTGTACTTAAGAAAGCTGTAATAAACAAATTCGAATCTTTCAGTCTATAACTCTATGGATTAACATTTCCATCTAATTTGACCATTTTTAAGTATCTTTATCCTTTAGGGGGTTACAGAAACCATTTAATGTGCCTGAACTTTAAAATATGTCATTTAGATTCCTGTTACCATATCTCTGTAGTATTCCTCATAAATATGTCAGATATAATATTTGTGACCTCACAAATGCACTTGATGATTTATAGTATTTACACTCTTACTATAAAAATGTGACATTAAGAATAAACAAGCATTATTGGCATTAATTACTAAGTTTGAAGGAGCTTTTAAAAGTATGAAATATAACTTGATATTGAAACCATGTTACAAAATTAAGTTTATTGAATAAATAAGTGCTCAGAAAATCTCCTTTTCTTTTTTAATGAGTAACTTCCAGGAAGGCAACTACTATATATATGTGTGTGTGCGGGGTGTGTGTGTGTGTGTGTGTATACGTATATATATATTTTTCTATTTCCTCCTCTAATGGTCTCTATGGTATGCCATTAAAAAAATTGAGTGGATAAATGTGAGAGCAGCAGTGGTATTTTCTCTAGTTAATTTTGCCTATTGACCTTCCAGTTTGGACCTTTTCCCATCTTTAATTATTGAGCTTTTTTGACCATAGGTAAGTTTTTACGTATAAATGAATTTGCATTAATGTGCATTAGGGTTACTTATAGCTCCAATTTTAATTCTACAACTATTTTTTAAGGCTGTTTTAGACAAACATCCAGACTTTAGAAAATGTTTTATAATTTATCATTTTACTGAAATGTATTTGGATTTCATTTGTCAATTTCTCTATCATTCTCTCAGTAAGTAATCCAGTATGCTATAATGAAAATTGATTTTTCCTAGGAATTAGAAAACTTGACAACAAATTCCAGCTCAGTAACTATTTTTGTCCTGTGACCTTGAACAAGGCATTATTCTCTGAGTCAATTTCTTGATCTCAGTATAGAGGGATTGAATTAGATCATTACTAACAAACTCCTAATTTCATTTCAAAAAATTGTGTATGTCTATCACACTTTTAGAGACTTTTATAAGGCATATGGTTACATTTAGAAGATACAATGATGGTTTAGAAACAGTGTTGTCTCATGAAAAGCTCATTGTATTTATGAAGTGATCATTTCTACCCAAATAGAACAATTAATATATGAAATAAGTGCCATTAGAGAAATGTAAACTTCCAAATTCTTTGAAAAGATATCAAAGAGCAAGACCACTAGCCTTCCATTAGAATGTATGTTGTAAATTTTCATCATTTTATGGATTATATTACCCCAATTTCAACCAATGTCACTTCCTTTTTATGTAGCCAAAACTGTCCTTTTTCTAACTTTCCTTTTTGTGTCCAGTTACTTCTTTTTAGATGCCCTGCTTCCCAGGGAATTCTTCTTCCATCTTAATAATTCCAAGTGGAGAAAAGATAAAAATGTCTTCTCCTAGAAAAAGAAAATCCAAACTCCTTAAACTAACACTCATAACTTGCCATGTGTTGGTCCTATGCCTTTACAGAATTAACTCTCATTATTCATCTACACAACTTCCCACTGTAAATAGATCAATCTATTATTCAGCTACAAAAATGTAAATTACTCACTGAAAATTTGGTTATAATGGATACTTGCCTAATAAACAATTTTCTGTGCTTCTTTTATCTTTCCAGATTGCCATCAAATCGATTTTGACTCCTAGTGACGCTGTGTCTAGCAGAACGGAACCCTGCCCAGTATTTTTGTGCCATTCTTTCACCTTCTGGCTCTGATGGTATTTATAGGGTTCCCATGGCCAATTTTTTTAGAAGTGGATGGCCAGGTCCTTCTTCCTAGTCTGTCTCAGTCTGGAAGCTCTGCTGAAACCTGTCTACCATGGATGTCCCCATGGTATTTGAAATACGGGTGACATAGCTTTCAGAATCACAGCAAACACAGCAACTATAGTATGACAACTAACAGACATGTGACACGGTCCCTTGACTGGGAAATGAACCCGGGCCGTGTTGCTCTTGCTGAATCTTAACCACTAGCTCACCAGGGCTGGCTCCTTCAAGATTACTAGGGAATAAAATGACTGAAGGAAGTCCTCACCACCAACCATCAAACACCATGAGCATCATCTTCTTGCTTCTTTTATTCTCGAAACAAAATCTAAAAGACAAAAATTGTATGACATCACTTATTTGTGGAATCAAAAAAAGTCAAGCTCATGGAAACAGAGAGTAGAATGGTGCTTACCAGATGCTGTGGGTCAGGGAAATGGGGAGATGTTGGTCAAAAGGGTACAGACTTCCAGTTATAAGATGAATAAATTTTGGAGCTCTAATGTACAGCATAGTGACTGTAGTTAACAATACTCTATTACATACTTGAAAGTTGCTAAGAGAGATCTTAAATGTTCTCACCATAAAAAAAGAAATACTAATTAAGTGAGTTATGGAGGTGTTAACTAACCATACTGTAGAAATAATTTTGCAATATACAAGTATATCAAATCAACACATCATATATCTTAAGTTTGTACAATGTTATATGTCAATTATATCAATAAAGCTGGAAAAAATTCTTTAAAATGAAATGTAATCTAGAGACAAATATAGATAGAGTTGGGGGATTTAAGGATACAATCAATACTAGATACCAAAAAGGAGAAAAGCAAAAGGAAAAAGGTGGTTTTGCTATGTCAGCCAGCCAAAAAATGTCATTGTGGTTGCTTCCCCTTGAGTATTCTGGAAACATTAATTCAGATCCAAACTTGTTCTTCCCTGGGATGAGTAACTTTAGACACCTAGCATTAGTCTTCCACGATCAGATAAAAGCATTTTCCACTGGATCCATTGTTTCACATTGGAAGGACCACAAATGATTAGAACGCTGGCTGTAAAAAGTATCCACCTTCAGAAACTAGAGGTTGTAGGAAGGAATGAGCTGGTTACACCTGTCTTATTTCCAGTTGAGTAAATGGAAATAGGCCAATATAGGACCCACTAATATTACAAGCATCAGACCTAGGAAGCATAAACACAGAACACTTTTGAAAAAGGCTATTTCAGGAAATAGACTTTAGAAATCATTGGGGTTTGAGATTTCAAAAACTAGAAAAGTTGACTCTATAAACAAAAATGAGAGAGAGAACACATATAAGAAAAGCAATAATTCAAAATACGTATTCAATCATAACGTTTTTGAGATGAAATCCTGAATTGTAAATTACAATGGTCAGTATCAAAGTGCCCACCATACGGTACTAGTCAAAATAAGTAAAACTTAACCCACAGGAAACATGTCTTGGTAAAATATTTGCATATCACATTTTCAAATTTAAAATCATTCAGATAGGACACTTTTCCTATGAAAACAATCAAAGTGACTTCATATTTTTTTGTCATAACACCAACATGTCGAAACTATGGTGGAAGGTCTAGAAAAATTTGAGAAGAAAAATCTTTGATGCAAGAATTTTATAGGAAGCTATGAGGATCACATATAGAAGCAAACAAAAGTTTTTTTATGCTTTGTAAAGGTTTATACCACGTACCATTCATATAGCCTACCATTCAAAAAAATTATTGAAATCTACCAAGTCTGCAAGAAAACAGAAACTCAAGAATGAGGAAATAGTGCTACAAGGGAGTCACAATAAACACTGAAACTGGTTAAATATCTTGTTTGACCTAAATAATAACAACTACAATCACAAAATTGAATGGAAATATTACACACAATTCTCAAATTACTTGGTAAAAATAATTTTAGATGTAATAAGAATGAGATATACATATATAATAATCCCATATAATGTAATAACATATAATGTCAGATCACATCAATAACAAAAAAATGACTGGAGGAAGGATGGAAGAATAGAAAACCTTGCTAAATTTCTCTCTTTTTTAGAGGTATTCAATATATACCTTTTTTCATCCTTGACATTAATAAATTCAAGCACCTAAAATGAAATTAGATATTGTATTATATCAGAATACATTGCACTATGTCAGAAGTCAGGGAGAAAACAGACGGCACCTCTGAAGTGCTATTAAAGAGAGTTTAGTGAAAGGATATTTACAATGGCTTGGACAGGAGAGATGGGAACCTTCAAAGGGTGTAACCCTCCAGGACCAGCAGCAGCAGGAAACTACTACATGGTGTGCCTGGAGGGATGGGGAAGAAATGGTTCTGAAATCTCGTTGAGTCCTGCAGTTGCAGGAGAGTGCTGTCTGATAGCAGCTGTGGCCTGCAGTAAAGGGGGACAGCCTCTGGCAAATTGTGGCCCATCATGGAAGAAACCCCACAAAGAAGTACCCCACTTTCTCTTTCCACTTGCCCTTTGATTTGCTGCTGGTGCCTCCCATTGGCCAAACTCAACTGGAACCTAGAAGTGAGGTGGCTTAGGGGATGCAATTATAAACTACAGCTTCTTGGGGCAGAGTGTAGGGTAAAGAAGAGCAGAGAATACATCCACAGGGACCCTGACATGAATGGAATAAAACACACTGAAGGCTTTAAAAATCAGTTGAAGATCTAAATAAAGAAGCCTCGTTAGTATAGAAATATTAAAAAATAAAGACACAAAAGGAAAAGGGTATTTCTGTTAGGGAAACTAATTTGGTTTGCTCTCAATATTCAGAGAAAATAGGGAAAAATTGGTTGTTTGAGATACAATGTTTTTGCTGGTCAACATAAGATCTGTCCTTCAGTCACTAGGAATCACAAGTGACTCAGATAAAGGAGACTGGCGATAGAGGTCTGTAGTTAAGATATTTTATAACCAATGCTGAATCTATAATTTAAAAAAACTAGGATAGTTTGATGCCTAGACAAGGCATCAAACACATTTGATGCCTAGACAAGGACTTTTGGAATCCCATTTAGAAACCAATTGCTGAAATCAGAATGCAGGTGTTTGGGGTATCTGAGTGCACAATTTATACTTATCTAAGCTGAGATTTACATTACCCTCCATTCTGGGCCAACTCTGACTATTGATGGGCAGGGACCATTTATAGCTTTAAGTAAGAACGTATTAGGGATGTTACATGAGGTGGCTGGCTAGCCTGAAATAGAAGAAGACAATAGTAAAGAACAATAAAAGTATCAAATGAAAAACAAAGAAATGGTAGGATCGCCACATCATCATGTCATGCTTAAAAACAAGGCAATACAGGGGCTGGCCCAGTGGCGCAGAGGTTAAGTTCGCAGTTCCACTTCTTGGCAGCCCGGGGTTCTCCGGGTCGGATCCCAGGTGCGGACGTGGCACCGCTTGGCTAGCCATGCTGTGGTAGATGTCCCACATGTAAAGTAGAGGAAGATGGGCATGGATGTTAGCTCAGGGCCAGCCTTCCTCAGCAAAAAGAGGAGGATTGGCAGTTGTTAGCTCAGGGCTAATCTTCCTCAAAAAAAGAAAAAAAAAGGCAATATAATAATTAGGTAAATATATATGATTACCATGACTCTCAATTTTTATGTTTACAAGAGCTCATAGAAATGAAAAGTAAAAACTAAAATTCCTCCAACTTCCAAAAAAGACAAAGAACAAACAAAAATTTGCAAAAGAAACTCCTCCAAATAATAAACTTGCAAAAGTATTCAACTATAGTGGTAGTAGAAAATGAAAATCCAAAGAATAATGACTTTTTTTCTTTAAACTCTTAAATTATTAACAATAGATATTATTTTACTCAATATTTATAAAGATGACAAAAGTTGCTTTCTCAGTGACAAGGGAGATGTAAATTTATTGTTGCTTGAAAATAATTTCTCAACAAATGATTATGAAATTTAATTTTCTTTTGACAGGTAATTTTAGATGATAATTACTGTTTTAGAAAACCTCACCTAGAATAGAAACCATAATAAAGATATTTATGCTGCGATGTTCATCATAGTGTTATGTATATATCAGTTAGAAAGTAAATATAATCTAGATCCATAAAAATAGGATACACATAAATTATATGAGAAATATGCTGTATCTTTAAAACGTTGTCTTTGTAAATTTCAAATGGTGAGAAAATGGTTGTGGCTGCGCTTTAATGCAGGACACAAACTTGTGTAAAAGGATATAATTATATACATACATACAAATATGTATACTTACATGAATATACACATATAGATAATACTCACATATATTTATATGTGAGTATATATATCATATATATCGCTCTCTCCAGACATACATCTTTGCATAATAAAGACTGGAAAGTATATTAAAATTTGAATGCTATTTTTGTTTGAGTGGAATAAAATACTGCAAGTAATACTCTATCATTCTGCCAATTTCAGCCTATATGGCTACATAGATATTTCTTCCTTCTTCAACATTTCTGAAAAAAATATGATTTATTGCTCTGTGAATATGTTAAGCAGAATAAAGTGAATTTGTATATGTTAGAACAGGTCCAGTATGCTCATGCACTTGGTTGCTGTAGCTTAAAGAAATTTCTAATCCTGCTTTTGTCAAGAATTTGCATGTATCAGTTTCGTGGCAATCAGAAATAACATTTAGATGCTGTAAGTTAACTTTTTAGAAAGTATGCTAGGATTAATTAAGGATTAGATTTCTTCTTAGATAAGAAAACATATATTTCTGAAGATGCAACCTGCATTAGTAAAAACTCAAAACTCAAGTATGTGACATTTGCTTTAAAAAAGGAAACAGAAAAAACACGTGGGATTCAATCAAGTTTGCATATGCTGCTGTCTAGATAGTGAGGATGCTCCAATGCCAAATATAGATTAGAAGATATAAATGGGTTCTTTTCTTCTGATAAAAGCATACTTCTAATACGTCATATTTAGAGAACAAATTTATACAAATCTTCTGGAACTGTTAAGAGTGAAGAGATTAAAATTATTTTCTTTGGGGGAAATATATTTTGACAGATTATGTTAAATGACTTTCCAAAATAACCAGTAGTTATGTTAATCTATTATATTCCATAGTTGCTATTAGATGCACTATAAGGGGAAAAAAAGGCATTGTTATTTGTAAATTTGGAAAATGTTAGATTAAGAAAAGATTTTTTTTTAAACTGTGAGATTCTCAGTGCTATTCGTATAATCAATCACTGCTCTGGGTCAGGTCACTACGATAAAATCTGCACGTGATCATCACAACAGCCTCATGAGGTAGGTATTATTATTATCCCTATTTGGGGCCAAATTAGAGAAATTAAACAATTTGCTGAGTTTACGTAGACAGTAACTGCTGAAACATCTGTATGAGCCAAAGCAGGCCTAAGCATATGTCCGGATTCTGAACTTCAGAAAATATACCGCCTCTCCTCATCACTCAGTACCCACTGACAGTCTCAAACAATAGAATACAGTGTATGATGCTTCCCTAATTTACTGAATCTTAGACCTTATTTTTTCTAAAGACTCTCAGAGGCCTTCTGAGTTGCAGAATTTGTTTTGCAAATATTCAAGTTTTATTTCCCTACCTTCAACCTCTTGCTACATTATTAAACCTTATTTGTTTGTTTTAAAAAAATTTTTGTTTTAAATGAGAGAGAGACATGGCATGGAGGAAAGAAAATTAGAAAGTAGGACATGGGACAATCAGATATAGCAGAAAAATGTATTGGGTAGAAGATAGAATATGAATGATGAGTTTAATTCACAATTTATATCAAAGTGAGCTCTTCCTTATTACTGTTATTAAAAATCATTATTTAAAAATATTTATTTTTAATAGTTTGTAGCTTATCTAAGTATTTGGGCCCTGAAGCAATTACTGAAGAAAACCATTTTAAAAAAAGAAATAAAGTCTGAAGATGATTCCCTGCTGCTTTTTTCTGAAAATCGTAAAATAATAAGACCACAGAGGGTTTTGAGTAAACCTCAGCATGGGGTACGAACAAAATGAGGAAAATATCTTCCTTGACCTACTTAAAACATGTATTTTCAACCTTTTTCTTTATTCCTACTGATTCCTCAATCAAGGAGCGAGTGTAACTCCATAGGAGCTGTAAATTGGTAAAATTTGATATTGATTTTGCATATATTAGAGGTGTTTCTCACTTGGACCTGAGAAGAGAAAGGTGGATCCAGTTCAACATAAAAGACCAAATAAAAAACATACTAAATTATTTATTTTGACTCATGGTAGTGGCCTAGCAGAGAGTATCCGGTCTTCAGGTTCATATATTTGTCTTCAGATTGAATTATTCGCGATGAAGATGGAAAAATTTATGCCATCTTCAGGAAACTATTCCCTTTGGCCGGAAGTTTCAAGGATACCAATTAGGTCCATTCTGCAGGATTTGGTCTTACTTTATAATAAACAGTTGACTTTCATCTAATAACATCTCCTTGTATTGGGATTTGTTAAACTGAAACATCTACATCTATGATATAGCGGACTTTGAGGAAAGAGTCCTTAAGATGTCTCCCATCTCAGCACGATTGTAGGCATCATTTCTAGTATGGTTTTAGGGGGCCCAGGATAGCTCGCATGTCAGTGTTCTCCATGTTTTGGTCAATACCTACAATAACTGGAGAGCAGCCAACCCTGGATTTCACTAGCTAACTAGAGAGAAATGTTAGAAAGGGAATGTCCTTGGAGGAGTAAATCATATGACACAAGAAAACTCCTTGGGTTCAAGTTTTGGTTTAGTTGAAAGTGGAAGAGTGAGAAGCCCATAGAGATGGAGAGAACAAAACAAGGGAAGTAGGAAATATGCTTTCACCCAAATTAGGCGTGATTTACAGATGCAAAGATGGTAATGGGAGATTTTATTTTCTTCGGTATTACAGTGTATTTCTGGTATTACTAGCCTAACCACTGGGAGTCTAGATCAGTGTTTATTATATGCATAAGTGCCAGGCAGGCCCCCTAAGAATCATTTTGGTCACGACTTGAAAATGCAAAATGAGGCGCCATCCCAAGAAATTCTGATTCAATGGGTTTAGGGTGAGATCCAAGAAGCTAAATGATAATAACAGTAAAAATCCCTCGAAGGTTCTGGGACACAGACAACCACACATGTCAGACCACATCAAATTAAAATAAATGAGACTGTGAAACAGGACAGGTTGGATCACTAAACAAGTAGGCTGACTGATATTTTAAATCTTGGAAGTAAAAGTGGGTCAGTGAGGCAGGTGATAATTTCCCTCAATGCTAATTATCCCCTCATTTAATTTGAATAGAATTTTCAGCTAAGCAGATAAATAACAAAATTTAAAATTATATTTCTCAATCTTCCATGCCTTTAGATGTGACCATGTGACTGAACTATGGTTAGTGGAATGTCAGAGGAGATGCCCTACAGCTGTCTAGGAAACTTTTTGCCCCATTCCTTCCTCATTCTTCCCTCTCATTTGGTGGTTTGGATTGTAGAAGCTGCCAAACTAGAACACCAGGAAATGGGCCAATCTTGGGGATGGTGGCATCGTGAGCTGGAAGCAGCCAGAATCCTCGAAGACTTTAGAGCAGAGCTACCACACCAGCACTAGTCTGGAAACCCCTGAGATTTTGAATGAGAGAGAATTACACTTTTATCTTGCTTTTCATGCTGTTCTTCAACTCCAACATTCCTAATTTTAAAATTATCTAACATTATGTACATGAACCAATGTCAAGGGTAGATAGTACGGAAGGACGGCAGCCTGGGATGCCAAGGGCAGGAACAGAATGATTCAAAAACAATTCCTCCACTGTGTTGGTCCTAAGTAATTTGAAACATTAAAAAGCAATACTACTACATATGAATTTTGAGAAATGTGCAGTCTAGAGATATACCCCTGAAACAGTGAGACTGCTGAGGGTTTTAGCGCATTCATAAAATGTGCAAAAATAGAGATATCATGTCAGCTTGCATTACTATTGCCTAAGGGCAATCTTGATTGACCCTAATTAACAAAACTAATGAATGTGTGTATATGTGTGTGTGTATGTGTGTGCATGTGTGTGCAAGTGTGTATTTGACATTTGAATATAAAAATTTAAAGAACAGCCTTATAATGAAAATAGAATATTTATTTTTGTACCAGACTTGACATTTTAGAGCAAGTAAATCACAGGAAATGTCATATGTATTATAAGAATTAAATTATATATTTAGAATACATAAGCAACCCCACTCAAAATATATGAGTAGTGAAGAATAATTCTGCACGGGTATTTTTTATATCACGATTCTAAAACCTTCATAAAAGCATCAGTGCTAGGAAGAAACATTTACTGATGGTTAGTGTGTTTCATTAAAATTAAATCCTGGTAAGAATTTAAGATGATGTTTTTGTTACTTTGAATTTCAGACAAAGTATTTCTGGTTTTGAAAGTAGATTCTAGCAGTTTATATGAATAACTTGGAATTCAGTTTCTCATTCTTTAATCAGCTCATGCTGATTGTTGTGATGAAATTGCTTGGTTTTCATTCTTGATGTGCTAACACTTTCTCATGGGCATTTGTTTTTTGGTGAGGAAGTTTGTCTCTGAAATAACATCCGTTGTCAGTCTTCCTCTTTTTACTTGAGAAAGATCTGCCCTGAGCTGACGTGTGTGCAATTTTCCTGTATTTTGTATGTGGGATGCTGCCACAGCATGGTTTGATGAGTGGAGTGTAGGTCCACACCTGGGATCTGAACCCACAAACCCCAGGCCACTGAAGAAGACTGCACGAACTTAACCACTGCACCACTGGGCCAGCCCCTCATGGGAACATTTTTAAGATTTAAAAAAAAAAATCTTTTCTTTTCACAATACATATTCATTATAATAAAAAAGAAAACAGAGAGAAGCACATGGAAGAATATGAAAAACGCTATAATCATACTTTCCCTAGAGAGCCACTTTTACAATCTTTGTCCATGTTTGTCTAATGGTTTTGTTGCTTTTATCTCTTAAATGTCTGTGTTAAATTGCATGAGTAATACAGCGCATTATAAAAAAGTCAAAACATTATATGTACTAAATTATATGTAGTAAAATCTGAGTTCTTTCCCTATGCCCAGGCTCTATAGGTAAATACTATTAGCTATTTATTGTACAGCTTTTCAGACATTTTTCTGTGCACTCCAAGATAGATAGATAGACAGATAGATACATCAACACATTCATACAGATACATACAAAATACTTCCATAGACACATTTTTACAACGTATGTAGGATAAGTGTTTCTCTTTGCACACACAAGCACATACACACAAATATATATTTCTATGACTCAAATTTTCCACTTAATAAATAGCAAATTTCAGAACAGTTGAATATTAGTTTCTTTATTTAAAAAATCCCTAATTAATACCAGTCAGCCCCAGAAATAGAAACTTTCATTTTAAATTCCAAATCTAGTGTTCTTTGGGAGTTCTTTGAAAAGTGTGAAAGCAAGAGAGGTTATGAGAAATCTCTTCAACACTTTGCTGAAAGTCCTAGACAGTTTAGCAAGGTTATAAGAAAGGTATGAAAGAGATTCTGATTGTAAAATAAGGATTAAAACCGTCTTTATTCACAGATGATGCGATCATCTATGTAGAAAATTTTACGAAACATAAAAATGCTACTAAAACTAAAAAGTGAGTTTAGCTAGGCCACAGAATACAAGATCAACATAGAAATATCTATAAAATAAAAACAACCAGAAATTTACTTTAAACTAGATTTTATTTGCCAAAGGTCATCCCAGATTGTGTAAACTTGAAAAACATTTGTGTAATTTTCTGTATTTCTGTGCGTATACTTGATTTATATAAATGCTTGTTTATCTTTAAGTCAATTTGGAGTTCTTTACAAATTGGTTTTTGTAATACCATCCAGAGGTAGAAAAATATAACACATCTATACTATACAAATATAGACATATATAAACATACAGAGAGATGAAGAGATCTTATAAGATTCGTTTTAACATTTTGGTCATGAGATAGGTACAATAATGCAAAACCCACTAGTTTATAACAGATCAGTTGGATCCAAATTGTGCTTTGGCAGATAGATTAAGTTGAGGTTATGTGCTCAGATGGCTAAACTTTTTATGAATATTTGTGGAAAAGACTTTTAAGATTTTTTGTTCACCCAGTTTCCAAATGGGTTCTCCTTTTATTTTTTCAGATAAAAATTAGCTCCCTGAAGTTTGTTTTTCAAGAAATGGCTCTGGGTTCCTCGAGGAGGCCAGGTGGAACATCTACATCTCAAAATCACAGAGACAGGATGTAAATTTCTCCTTAAAAGGCTTTTGTTTCTTAAATCCAGACCTTTTCCATCTGCAAGCCTTTTGTGATGAATCAGGGAGGTTGGGGATTGGTAAAAAGGATAGGTGGGCTTTGAATTATTCCTAGTCGAATTTCTCTTGTTGTAAAGACTGGAGTCATAAGACAAGTACAGTTGTTGTTAATTCCTCAAAGAATTGGGTTGCAACCTGAATGATATCAAGACCCAACCATCCAACTACATTATCCTCAATTTGCTTGTTTACAGTAGGGAGAAGACCTTCAACTAAGGTGGCAATCAAAAGATTCCTGAGGTCCAGATTTGAATGTTTTAGTAAATCCTTCCACGATGGCTTCCAAATGTTTTTCTTTCCCCCTGGGTACATAGTTTCATTTCAGCTTAAGGGAGAAGGCCTAAAATGAAGTTCCCATCAGGCTCTGAATACCAGCTTCCAATTTGGACAACTTCTGAGTGTACAGCCACTTAAAACAATTTACTTTTCAAATATCTTGTCAGGTTTCAGCCGGACAAACAGTGAATATTACTGAGAGTATTGAACAATCCCATAGATACACACACACTCACTTGAGACATTTAAATTACAAATACCATTTATAATGACATCGAAATATTATGTACATAGGACTACATCCAATAAAAACTGTGTCAGATTTGTACACTGAAAACTATGAAACTGCTGAGAGAAATTAAAGAAGACCCAAATAGACAATTAGATATACTACGTTTCTGAATCAGAAAACTCCATAGTGATAACATAACAATTCTCTCCAAAATGAACTCTAAACTCAACACAATTCCAATCAAAATCTTCACAGTCTTTGTAGAAATTGACTGATTCTAAAATTCATATGTAAATGAACAAACACCATTGAAAAAGAAAGCAAAGTTGGAAGATTTTGTTAAAAAAATAAAATTCAACCTAGTAAATTTTAAAGATCTTATTGGCTTTATTGAATGATTAATGAATTGGACAACATGCAATCTAGTAGCTAGAAAGGAGGTCTGAGGAGCAGTATAAGATGAAAGACTTTTATAGGCAGAAGGTAGCTGGAAAAAAGACGATAGTGTAGCGAAAAGCAGATCGATTGTGGCAAAGTCACTTTCCTTCAGGGGATGGCAGGGGTCTATCAGGCAAATGACCTCACTAGTGCTGATCAAGTGATTCTTGATTGACTAGTTTAAGATTCCATTTCTGGAAGAACCCAATCTGTAATTAAGTCTCTGTTTGGTGATGTTGGGCTTAGCATAAGTGACTTCATTTTCAGCCTGTTGTCTTGTCTTTTTAACAACTTACTTTGGTGGATTTCAAGATTTATTTTTATTTTTTTTTGAGGAAGATTAGCCCTGAGCTAACTGCTGCCAATCTTCCTCTTTTTGCTGAGGAAGGCCGGCCCTGAGATAACATCCGTGCCCATCTTCCTCTACTTTATATGTGGGACGCCTACCACAGCATGGCTTGCCATGTGATGCCGTGTCTGCACCCAGGATCTGAACTGGCAAACCCTGGGCCACCAAAGCAGAACATGCGAACTTAACTGCTGCGCCACTGGGTCGGCCCCTCAAGATTTATTTTAACGCTAGAGTAATCAGCAGTGTGATATTGATAGACAAATAGAGCAATGGAAAAAAATAAGAGTCCAGAAATAGACTTATACATATGTGGTCAACGGAGTTTTGACAAAGGTGCAAAGGCAATTCAGCAGAGAAAGGATAGTCTTGTCAACAAATAAACAGTGCTGGAACATACCCAGACGTTGCCTCATATATCAAAACTAACTCAAAATGGATCAAAGACCTTAATGTAAGTCTTAAAACTACTAAAGCTATAGAAGAAAACAAAGAAGAGTATCTTTATGGCCTATTTTTTATAAATAAAGATGTATTGGAATACAGCCATGCCTCTTTGTTCATTTCCATCTATGGCTGCTTTTGCAATAAAACAGTTAAGTAACAGAGATCACATGGCCCACAAAGCCTAAAATATTTACTATCAGGCCCTTTTCTGAAGTTTGCCAACTGGTACTGTAGATTATAAGGAATAGAAAACTCAACAAAAATTAGCTTCTTGGCTGAACCAACTGGAAGTCCAGGAGGAGCATGGCTTCAGGGTTGTCCTAATGCTCTGAGTTTTGCAGGTTGACTCCATCCTCAGACAGGCAAGATGGCTGCAACGTTTCAGGGCTACACAGCCCAGATGGTAATATCTGGAAGGAGAATAAAGAAGTAGTTCCTTCTTAGGGTTTCATCTTTAGTTTCTGGAAACTTTAGTCAGATGCTCTCAACAAACTAACTTAATGTACCTCTGATGTAAATGACAGTGTGACAGGTAAGTGACAGTCTTCTTCCTGACTCAGCCTCTTTGCCATGAATTTATGGCTTAGACCCACATTTTTCAAATGTCCATGAGTGGGAAATGGAATTCCTTTTGACCACTGAGGGCCATCTTGTGGCTGGGGATGGGTTGGTGGAAAGTAGGATGAGGTGATGGTAGCGATACTTTATGTGTATTTTCCCCTATTACTTTTACTTCAAAAAGCACTGCTTGTTTAATTTTTGCGTAATTGTATTTACTGGTATGTTTTCTTCCCTTTTCTTTTTTTGGAGGTTCCATCACTAAAAATCTAAAAATGCTTGCAATATATTATTCATCTGTATGAATACTCTCAGCTGTTGGTTGTAGATAAATACCTTTCTAATAAAAATGAAGCATCTTTCTATATATAGTATTTAAGAATTTAAATTATAAGTGTATTTTCAAATTTCGTATGCCTTTTGTTACTTATTTTTTAGTATACTCAGATTACATTTGTGATTTTTTCATCTCTATTCATAAGTAAGTTTAAGTCGACATTTGAGCATTTGGGGGTTTCATTGGGTTTTGACATTAGTTATATAAACTATGATATTAATGCTCTGTAAAATGGTTTTGAAGCATTCTATTTTTTTCTATGAATTGGAATGTCATCAACAGAATTGAAATGTTCTTTTTTTTTGAGGAAGACCAGCCCTGAGCTAACATCTGCTGCCAATCCTCCTCTTTTTGCTGAGGAAGACTGGCCCTGAGATAACATCTGCGCCCATCTTCCTCTACTTTATATGTGGGATGTCTACCACAGCAGGGCTTGACAAGCAGTGTGTAGGTCTGCACTTGGGTTCTGAACTGACGACTCGCAGGCCACCGAAGTGGAACGTGCAAACTTAACTGCTGTGTCACTGGCCTGGCCCTGAAATATTCTTTTCCAAGATGGTCTGATATGACTGACTCTTAGAGCTGTCTTTGCGAGGCACATTGAAACACAATTCACCATAAATTATTGGTCTAATAACATTTTATTTCTGTGTTTAATCAGTTTTAGTAATTTATAACATTAAAAATTCTTTTTCTATAGACCTTGAATTTTCTGATCTTTTATTAAGTTGGGTGTGTGTGAAGAAGATTGCCGCTGAGCTAACATCTGTGCCAATCTTCCTTTATTTTGTGTGGGAAGCTACCACAGCATGGCTTGATGAGTGGCGCCAGGTCTGAGCCCAGGATCCAAACCTGTGAAGCCCCAGCTGCTGAAGCAGAGCATGCAGACTTAACCACACACCACTAGGCCAGCCCCTTATTAATCTTTTGAAAAGTGTATGTTAGTATATAAACTCAATAACATGTAGGTAAATAAATCATTATACTAAAAATGATTGAAGAATATAAAGTTAGTTTTTTCTTTTAGGAACTAGACAAATTACACCCATTTTATAAATATTCAGCCTCAAAATTGGATACATATATTATGAGAAAAATTAAAATTAGCTCTTAAAAGTTTCATGACTAGTTAACATGAGAGCCGAATATTTTCTTTTAAGAAGGAAAAAAAATACCAATGCCAGTTATGCAACACATGGCTACTGTGGAGAACAGATTCCCTCTCTATGTGTGATTTTATAAATATCTATTTTAGTTTGTATGGTATTGTGGTAATTTTAGGCTTCCTCCTTGCTTTAGTGACCTTGACATGGAAATACACACATTTAAATCCACCATTTGGCTTTGGTGAAAATTTAAAATCACCTCTTAGGCATGACCATGTTTCCAACACTATAGACTAGACCTGCCTTCCATTTCCTAGCTTCCTAAAACTTTCATAGACTGGTGGTTAGTCCCTTAATAGGTGGTTCTGGGAAAGAATAAAGCCAGTCCAACTATTTAAGAAGATAGCTCTGTACTAGAATTTGGTAAGCAGACTGCAACCCTTCTATAAATCTCAGGACTTAACAACCAGACATTTCTACTCAAAGGTATTTGAAATTAGTTTTTCCCCTATGCATCTTTTGATTGCAAAGCTTTTTACTACTTAGTGTCCTGAAATTCTGTGATTTGTAATAAAAAGATAATTTAAACATACAAACACCTTCAGGATTAACACAGGATTGCACTGCTTTTCCTTTGTAGAAGAGCAGATGCGTTCTGTCAGGCCTTAACAAACTAAAGATTGCAGAATTTTCCTCTAGAAACAAGTTTATCTGCTATAATTGTGTATGATAATGTTATACTCATAAAACATGTTAATTAAAATTATTGAAGTTTTTCCGGAATTGTGGCTTTCCTTCTGGATATTTAGTATTTCTTTAAATAGCATAATTCCTTTTTTAAACTGTTGAAGTTTGTAGAGCTCATTTAGCTGGATGAGATATTGGATTATTAAGTATCATTAAGAAAATAAATTAACACTGATAACAGGAGGCAAGTGTTTATAGTTTCTGAATGGTACATGGCTTTTAATAAAAATGAAAGAATTAATTTTCAAAGCACATTAGGACTTCGAGAATAAAAGTGTCCACTTCAGCATTCAAGGTTATAGATATGAACTCTTGCTTTATGCTGGTTTGGCTCATTCAGAGCCTTCCTTTTTTTATGCGTAAAGCTCTTGCAAATTTATTATATTATTACTTACTTATATTTACTTATTTAACTATTTATTTATTTACTTATTTATTTTTCCTCTCTTGGGGAAAACTTGGGAGAAACAAACTGTGCCCATTTATTATTTGCCATCAAGTATGTGACACCAAAATCTCTCTACCCCTCTCTCAAAAGAACACATTTCACATAATTCTCACAGAATTCCTGAGTCCCCTGGTCAAAACCAGTTGCCGCATTTTTCTTCAATATTTCTGCTAGATTGAATGTAGGGACTTGCCTATTTAATTGGTCTCAAATGAGGCAGTTATTGGGTCTCATTTTGGCCAATTAATTCTGCCCTAAAAGGTTATAAAGGAGTTCTTGTTTGAAGCTGACTCCAAGCATCAGGTACAGCCCTACCTGCCTAGCCATACCACACATATCAAAAAGTGGATGTAATCAAACGCTAAATAGGCAGAATAAAATGTTATTTTTAACGTCATTTTTGTATTTTGTGGTATATATGAAAAATGAATATATATTTGACTGCCAATACAACTTTTAAAAAATTGTATTTTATCATAAACTTCTTATTAAGTGTTTTGAGATGAATTTTTCACTTTTATTGACTTTAGCAAATTATTTCCAGTCTTTAGGACACTTCTGAGAGGTGATTAAGACAGAACTCCTGTTTTTAAGAAGTTAAGAAATCAGAGGATAAGGGGTATCAGCCCAGGTTTATATGATCCAAAACCAAAATTAATGTATCCTTTAAGGATGGTGTAAAAAAAATGTTTCCTAGTGTCTAGAGAAATTCTCTCTCCCTTGCACACTCCCCCAGGACTTTATGAAGACACCTGTTCATAGGAACCGTTAAAGGTCAAGATGATGCAGGGCTAACAGGAGGGATGTAAAAAAGCCTTTTTAGGGCATATTGCATTGCTATCCTCTTCTTTTCTTGGGGTGTTTATATTTGAACCTAACTTTTGTCCTACTGAAATAGAAAACTATAATAAAACTAAGAAAGCCTTGGTCTGGGGTACGGAGCCAACTGTGTTGCTAAGTTTGTGTTGCTTCTATGTCCGTAGACTTTCTTGCTGAGAGGGGAGGGTCCCTGTGGATATTGCGTGCAACCGATTTCAACAGAAAACTGTATTAGTGTTTAGGTTAAAACGCTGCTAGGAAACAATTTTCCTTCATGTTTCTGCATGGCTTGAGAGCAGAGGCATGACTGCCTTTGTTCTGGACCATGTCTTCAAAGATGTTGGCATGATGCACAGCCTTGGAAGATACATAATGTCTGCCTGAGGAGCAAAGAGCAGATTTGTTCACTGTTCAATATAGGAAAGATAATATGTCCCTCTGAGGTAATGGTCACCATGCCTACAGTCTGTTACAAAAGATTCAGGTTCTCTAAGCTGGGGTTCTTCTTCTGTAATACAACCTACTCTGCTGTCAGTTGCACACTAGGAGTCTTGCCTTTTCAAAATACCAGTTACCTTCGGAAGCTCATCCTTTGCCATGATTTACAAAACTACCATTACTACTTTCCATTCAAGATGTCAAACTGATCAGAATGTTTATCTTCTCTCTTCTACCAAGAAGTGTTAAAATGAGAGTAAAAACTTGAAAAGAACTATAGAGCAGGAAGGGGGCCATTAGATAACCAAATACGTGGATACATTTCTAGGAGATAAAAATCAAATGGGGATAATACTGATAAATCTGAGAGAAGAAAAGGTGCCTACAGTCCAGAATATTCAGAGAAGGCTACCACAGATATAGGAGATATTTTTGTTGGCAGAAACATAGAATGACTCCAGCAGCAGAGTGGGAGAGACTGGGAGCAGATTTGGGATGTAACAAGTAATCAGGATGCTTAATTAAAGGATATTCTAGGGAACATGAGTGACAACTGGTCTCTTGTCACCTCCTCAGGTGCAGGGAGTAATTGTCTATCATCAGTGTTCATGCTGGCATTATAGCCTAAGAACTGTTGTAGAAATAAATTGAACCAACTCTCTAGAAAGATTAAGAATCATAATACAGGGGCTGGCACTCCAATCTAAGGTCTTCATTGATTTGACATTTCTGGACAGCATTCCCCTACTAGTTTGATCTTTCCTATGCAAGCTAACATAAAGTTCGTCCATTGACTCATCCCTCCTCTACACAAAGCTTTAGTCCACCCTCTCTTTCAGGCAGAAGTATTGTAGGGGAAGAAACTAACACAAGGGCAATTATTCCACCTAGATTGTCATTTGTATAAATGAACAATCAGCCAGGATAACCAGACTTTTGAGAAAAACTAGCAGTTTAAACCTAGGCAAACATAGAGATCAGATTATTCAAATTAAATAGATAGTCAATGGAACATAAAGTCTATCTTCCTTCTACTTCATATACTCAGAAGAATTCATGATGATGAACCAAATACGGCAACTTTGAAAAAAGGCAATGTGAAAACAAGAAAGCATTCTGAAATCAGAAATGTGAATGCTGAGATAAAACGATAAATAGAATAACTGGAAGGAAAACTTATTGAGTGAAAAGTCAGATATGACAAGTATGAGAATGGAGTATCAATATAGGTAATCCAAAATATAACAAAAATGTCAAGAATAAGGAAGAAAGTTAAAATGGAAGATTTTGAGAGTTGAAATAAGACATAAGTTTTCTTACTGAAAGGACATCAAAAACCAAAACAAAAAGGGATAAAAATACTGTCACTTAGACATCTTCTTGTAAAATTTCAGGGCACAATGACAAAAGAGAAGATTCTAAAGGCTTCCATAGAGACACAACCTGTTAAAAAGCTCACCTATAAAGGATCAAGAATCAGACTTGTTATTAGCTAGATACTTTCAAGTTCTGAGGGGAAAAAAAAAATAGACTTAGGTATCTCTTGTCAACCAAACTATCCATTGAACAATAGGGCAGAATAAAATATTTTTAGAAATGCAAGATCTCTACAACTGCACATTTTACAAACTCAGGAAACTAAGAAATTAACCTAAAGAAACAAAGAAAAAAACCTATTCAGAAAAAAAGGAATACAGATACTTGAAAGAGCAAGATGTGAAATCTAATAAAAGATGAACTAAGATGTGCAATGAAAATAAATGGCGTGATGACAGCTGTGCTGCAGTCCTAGAGAGCGATCTGTCCAAATTAGAGAGGGAAGTTTCAGAGCTCTGTAAAAGATGCCATCAGGAGTCAAGGGGAACAGCATCATTAGAGAATTGGAAAACCTTAGAGATGTCATGAAAAAGGCATATGCTTTATTTTGAAACATAAAAAATAAAATCAATTGCAAAATGTAGAAAAAATAAGACAGCCAAAGTTCAAATAAAATGTACCATAATTTGAGTAATTAATGGAAAATAAAACCAGAGAATCCTTTTGATGTTTGCTTGAGTGGTAAAAAGATGCTCGACTCAATAATTTGAAATACAGCTTTTTGTCATTTACTGAAAAACTACATGCAGGAAGTAAAGGAGAAACTCTAAGGCAGAGGCCAAAGACTCCACATGCAGTGCTTGACAGATCGATTTTACAGCTTATCTTACATACAGGAGAACAAGCCAAGATTCCCACCGTCCCCTCTGAAATGTATCCCCGACACTTCCAGGGAAACAGGTCCTTATACACACAGGTAAAGAAACTTCCTAAAGGCTATCACACTTGAAAAGATGTTCAAGTAAGAATCTGAAAAAAAGGAGAGTCACAGTAAATGAGACCAAATGTATACTTTAAAAAAACTCAATGACGTTTGCAAGAAAGTCAGGTATTAATTCAGGGGAATGAGAGAGTTTATGATTTTGAATCTGTAAAGAGGTCACAACACTAGTTGTAAAGGGAGTAGAATATTAAGAATACTTCTTGTTGTTTGAGCTTTCAATTTTTAGAAAGTCTGATAAAATTATTTTGATTATCATGGGGCTAACTTACACTTCATCCTGACATTTGGAACATTCTTGAACGACATGATTTTGTTGACTTTATCCCCTCTCCTAGGCATCAGTCCCATATTTTCATGTCCCTGGTGGGCATTCTGCTATATATCATCTAAACCTTCAGAGATGATACATAATTTAACTCCAGTTTTTCCTAATACTGACTCCTATTCTTTATTGACTTATTCTCCTTACTGGCACACATGTTTTTGTGACACTCATTTTCAAAACACAGCAATCTTGAGCCTTTCTCTACTTTATCCAAATTGTTATGAATTATCAACTTCAGTCGACGCTTAGTTTTGATTCTATTTCCATCCCTTCTGCTATGGTTATTGTCATGCTCTTAACTCGGCTCATTTTATCTCACATTTGGATTATGGTTGCAACCTCTTATATGGAAATTCAATGCATATGTTTTTTTCCTTTTAATTCCTGCACACTAGACCATATTAAAAATTTTAAAACTCTGTTTATGTCGCTCCTCTGTTTGAAAATATTTAATTGCTCTCTTCATTCAAATTCCACTCAAAATTTTCCACTGACACAAAAGTAGTGCCAAGGAGAGTCTTAAGAATGCATTTTAGTCTCCTTAATTCCCCACCTGGCGCTTAAAGCCATGGAGCAAAAGTGCAAAGTAAAGTAGCGTGTTTGCAATTGAAGTTCGCCTCAAGTCAGCGTCTGGGCTATCACTTCCTTTCTCGTATAAAACTCTAGTACCAACTCTGATCTCACCCCAAACTAAATTTTCTGCCATGCCTTCCTATAGTCCTCCACCCAACACTGTGCTTAAAATTCACACTGGTTTGTCATAGCCTCTTGACCATTTTGAATTTCTTATAATATCTGAAATAGTCTCTCAGTGACTCTCTACTACTGAAACACTTATTCTTCACAACTCGGCTCAAATCCCACCTTTGCCGCAAAAACTTACCCTCACCTCTCCTACCCAATGGGATGACTTCCTTCAATAAATTATTTCATCCCGAATTAAATTTTTCTATTCATCATTTACTTCTGTGTCCTATTCTCTTATTATTATCTTAATCTGCTAAAAACAAATGTTTGCATAAGATTTCACTTGTTAAATTCTTAAGGCTTCTACAAGATTGCACAACCTTGAGGGTAGTTGAGTTTTTATTCTTATTTCCACTGCCTTCCATATAGTAGGAATTCCACAATTCTGTTAAATAAACTAATGGGATAATAAACCATTAATGAGTAACTAACTCCTATATGTGTCTGATGATCTAAATCAAAGATTCTTAACTGAGGTTAATTTTTATCCCCACCAATGGCAATTTGCCAATGTTTGGAGACATTTTGAGTTCTCACGGCTGGCAAGGGATGGTTTGCATTAGGTATCTAATGGGTAGAGAGCAGGGGTGATGCTAAACTTCACGTAACATACAGGAAACTCTCACACAAACAAAAATTATCCAGCCCCAAAAGTCAATATGTAGTGCTGAGTTTGAGAAATCCTGATAAACCAATGGTTTCTAAAGACCATCAGACTACTCTGATCCTTAAGTTTCAGCAACATTTCTTAACAAATAATGTTGTGGGTCAAGAGGGAGCCAGATCTTCAAAGCCACCACTCCAGCTTTAACCAGAGGAACTCTTTTTTTTTTTTGGAGGAAGATTAGCCCTCAGCTAACTACTGCCAGTCCTCCTCTTTTTGCTGAGGAAGCCTGGCTCTGAGCTAACATCCGTGCCCATCTTCCTCTAGTTTATATGTGGGACGCCTACCACAGCATGGCTGCCAAGCAGTGCCATGTCCGCACCCGGGATCCGAACCAGCGAACCCCGGGCCGCCGAGAAGCGGAACGTGCGAACTTAACCGCTGCGCCACCGGGCCGGCCCCTAACCAGAGGAACTCTTTATCCAATTGTATTAGATATAAAGCCCCTTTATAGATCTTGATTAAAAAATATCCACAACTAAAAAACAAACCAGAAAAATCAAACCACTCCTTGGAACCAACAGTATGGTTACTACACAAAGTGAATGAGGAAATGCAGAAGGCCCAGCATGGGCAAAGGATGTACAGAAAGAACATGCCTCAGTCAGATTTCTTAGCTACATGGAGCAGAAGAGTTCTCTGGCCAAGTAATGGAGAAAAGGAATTTAATAAAAAAAATATTGGATAACTCCTGAATCAGTGAGAAAGTGGGAGGGATCACAATGTACAATGTTTCCAGACCAATGCCCCAAAACACACTAAAAAATTGTTCCAAAAGCTGCCCCTTCCACTAAACAGTAGATGCTACAGTGTGCCTGCTGCCTCCTCTGAGCTCTGAACTCAGTTATATTGTGTCTACACGCAACTCCTAAGATGCTTCTTTTGCTCCAGGAGACTGATCTCTTGCAGAGGGGATGGGGGTGGGGGTGGGGATGAAAGAAAGAGAGAATGAATATGACACCACAGCACTACAGCAGCCCCTCCCATGTGTGTCACTAGCTCCTGACACAAAATCAGGCAAGCTGCATCTGCTGGAAGAAGCGTAAGTCACATGTCCGCATATCAAGCACAGAGAAGACCGGGAGAGCAAGTGTATATCTCGAATTTTTAGGACTTATAGGAGAGGCATTCTTCCAATACAGGAAAGTGTCCATATGTTGGGCAGCCTTCCAAAGTGACCACTAAAGATGATTTTAAAATTAAACCAAAAAAATCAGTATCCAATTTTAACATGAAGATGATTGCAACAAGACATGTTAATCGTAATGGTTTGTTCCATTTAAATAAGAACATCAATTTTCGATCAGAGTTAACTACATGGTTATATAGAACTAGCTTCCAAATAAAGATGGTTAAAATACAATGGTAACACACATATTCCATGTAATTTAAGAATTAATATAAATAAATTCCTCTTCAGGGTGTTCTCTATACATTTGCTTTGCTTTTCTATAGTAAGTTAATCATAGACGTTCGAATAGTACTGTATTATTTTAAGTCACATCTTCAGGTTTGAAAATGTGTAATTGAATTTGACCTCCTTTAACAATGACTTGTTCTGTAGGTTGTGAAAGGTAGAGACTGTAAAATTGCATGCAATTTCCAGAGTTATTACACCTCGTAATATTTCTGTATCTGGGTTTAGGAATGTGAGGAAAGAAAAAACAAAACGCTTTCTTTGTTTTAAGATTTAAAGTCTGAATAGATGTGGAAGTCAGTGAGTTTAATAAAGTTCCTGAGAATGTAAAGGCTCCAGGATGCATCTTTGGGGTGGTGTGCTTTGAAAGGCGTGGTAATTTTTATGGACGAAAGGAAAGTGCCCTCCATCTTAGGTGACGGAGAATATTTCTCCCCAGAGATTGTTAATTTTCTGAAATGGGGAAAATTTCTTTTAAGTCTCCTATTACCAGTGGCAGCTTGAAGAGCAATTCACATTTAAATAGCTGTTTCATAGCATCTCATTCTTTGCCAGCTGCATCGTCCTGAAAGTCTAATGTGCACCCAGGAAAGAGACTGGTATTATAACATCACCACACTAATGCACTTTGAATGCTAGGTCTGATATTTTTATTGAGATGTCATCAGTTATTACGTAAACTAGCTAAAAATATAGCAAGAGCTGGCAGAGACTGAAAGCTATTTCTATGAATATTTTGGACTAGCCTATGACTTTTCCATGTAATTTTCTCACTTTTTCTCTATTATACCCTTATTCTATCCTTCAAAATACGTAAGTACCTAAGTCAATTTATCCTGCATTAAATGCATAGCATATTATTTTCCAGATGATTTTAACGTCAGCAGACTAGAATGATAACACTTTGCTTTTGGGTATAATTGCCCTGTCATTGACTTGGATGATTTACAAGGTTAACTGCATACAGAACTTACAATATATCCTAAATGCAGTCCTTGGAATTCAGAACTATAACTTATAATTGGAATTTTATTTATTAAGTTGAACTATTTGACATTGGGTTTGGTAGGTCAATAAATGTCTCGATATAGACAATTTCATGTAGTTTAATCTATAGAAATTGAACTTTTATTAGAATTAGTTGAGTATAAAGATAATTCTTTGCCCTTCCACTTTCCTGGAATTCAATACATTTTGGAACCTGAAGACAGTAGAGCGAATACTCCAACTTGTGCCTTCACGAAATTAATGAGTTCCTTTACAAATTGCCCTGATGGGACTTACCACACAAAAGAATTGAAAAAAAAAAATCCTTAAAGCACTTTAGCTTTTGGTTAAAAAATTCACAGTTTAAGCTGTAGTAATCCAAAATTCTGTGAGATTTAAAAAAATGTAAAACACCTTAATTTCTGATTGAAGGCCTTCACACAGTAACTCTTTCTCCCAATGCTACCCTTCTCTTACTTGCTTCCAGGCTTCCTCCTGATCTCCACTAAACTCTGGCTAATTCCAAACAATTGGATGTGTGCTTTTTTATTTTGACATTTATGCATTGCTTTATACATTTTTGGCATTTTTATTTAGTACTGGTAATATGTATGATTGCTTTTATTCTGCAGCCTGGTGAAAAAAAGTATTTCACTTCTTTTTTCGCTTATGAAAATACACAGGAAATGTCTTTGTTCATAAGTCATTCAAATATTGCTGTCAATGGATGAATAGATCAAGAAAATATAGTTTAAATGTACAAGAGAATATTATTCAGTCTTAAAAGAGAAGGAAATTCTGTCATTTGCCACAATGTGGATGAACCTCAAGGGCATTATGCTAGATGAAATAAACCAGACAGAGAAAGACAAGAATTGCATGGTATCGCTTATAATTGGAACCTTAAAGAAAAAACAAAAAAGTTGTACTCATATAACAAAGAGTAGAAAAATGGTTGCCAGGATCTGGGACAAACTTTCAGTTATAAGACAAGTAAGTTATGAGGATCTAGTGTATAATATGGTGACTATAGTTGATTATAGTGTATTGTATAATTTAAATTTGCTGAGAGACGAAAACTTAAATATTCTCACCCCTCCCCAAAAAAGAGTAAATAGATGAGGTAATAGCTGTGACAATTAAATCAGTTGGGGGGAATCTTTTCATCTTGTGTATGTATATCAACACCATGATCTACACTTTAAATATATTGCAATTTTATTTGTCAATCATACCTCAATAAAACTGGAAAAAACCCAAAGTTTGGTTGAATTAAATGAAATTCTGAAAAATAAATTCTGTGAAAAAAAATCCTGAAAAACAATAATCAAAAGAAACTGCTGGGTTTGCCTTAAAAAGGATTAACTGGAGAATATATATTTTCCTGTACATAAATACATTAATATTACATATGCACAGATGCATATAACTGTGTCCCCTCAAAATTCATATGTTGAAGATCTAGTCCCCAATGTGGCTGCATTTGGAGACAGGGCTTTTAAAGAGATAATTAAAGTTAAGTGAGGTTATAAGAATATAAATGGGTTATAAGACTGGTGTCCTCATAAGAAGAGGAAGAGTCACCAAGGATGTACACACAGAAGCAAGACCGCGTGAGGACATAGCGAGAAGGCAGTCAAGGAGGGCGGCCAAGGGGGAAATCAAACCTGCCAACACCTTGATCTTGGACTTCCAGCTTTCCTGACTGCGAGAAAATAAATTTCTGTTTTTAAAGGCTCCCAGTCTGTGGCATTTTGTTATGTCAGGCCTAGCAAATCAATATACAAGACAAAATGAAGACACTCTCAACCTGAGCAGTGTTCTCTGGGCCAGCATGCACCTCATGGACATATTGTCTGCACCCTTCTATTTCTCCAATACCAAAGCATGTCCATGCAAGCAAAGGACTTTAGGGATCTGCATCTGACAGATTTGGGGGTCCCTCCAAAGAGGTGTGTTGTGTCTGTGCTTGGGTTTTGCTTATATCCATTATGAATCATTATTAAAATTTAATATTGAATAACATCTGTGATTCCTATAAGTCTGCCTTAATTAGTTAACACTTTATGGTCTTTCAAGTGGCCTACAAGCACCTAAAAGCTTGGGTGGCCTTAAACAACAGAAATTTGCTTTCTGACAGTTCTGGAGGCTAGAAGTCCTAAATTAAACTGTGGGCGGGGCCAGACTCTTTCTGAAAGGTCTTGGTAAAATGCGTTCCACACCTTTCTCTTAGTTTCTGGTATTGCCTGTGAATTTTGGTCTTCCTTGGCTTGAAGATGCATCTCTCCAGTCTCTGCCTCTGCTATCACATGGTCTTCTTCCTGTATGTCTCTATCTCTATGTCTCTTCCCTCTTCTTATATGAACACCAGTCATATTGGCTTAAGGGATCACCCTACTCCAGTATGATCTCCTACTAACTTCACTATATCTACAAAGTCTCTATTTTCAAATAAGGTCACATTCATAGGTACCAGGGGTTAGAACTTGGACGTATCTTTTGGAAGGACACCATTCAATCCACAACAGCCCACAAATCCCTAAGTTACTTCAGTTTCTTAACTCTTCTTTAAAGGAAAAGGAGAACTTAAAGAATAATTCATTCATCTATTCATTCACTCACCCAACAGATATATATTCAGCATCTACTTTGTGTCAACCACTGTTTTAGATGCTGATGGTAAAGCTATGAACAAGACAGACCAGGCCCTTGCTCCTTCAAAGCTTGTATTCTAACTCTGGGGAATCTCCCATAATAAACAGTAGATGAAGAGGGGGATTTTTGATAGCGGGAAGTTTTGTGAGGGAAATAGGGACTTTAGAGATGAAATTAAGGTATATGGACTTTAAAATAGAGAGATTATCATGGATTATTTTATGGATAGAGTCAGTCACATGAGCCTTTAAAAGCAGAGGAGTTTCTCTGGCTGGAATAAAAAAGACGAGGTGGAAAGAAAAGTTGGAGAGATTCAAAACAAGAGAAAGACTTGACCCACTATTGCTGGAGGGGGCGGGGGCAAATAGAAAGCATGAGAAAGAATACAGGCAGCTTCAGGGAGCAAAGACGGCCCTTGTTCACAGCTGGTTGGGAAATGGGGACTTCACTCCTACAATTGCAAGGAAGTAAATTCTGTCAACAACTTGAATGAGCTTGGAAGCAGATTCACGTCCAGAACCTCCAGGAAGGAACTCTAACACCTTGATTTTGGCAGGGTGAGACTAAACAGAGGACCCATCTGGGCCAGGCTGCACCCAGACTTCTGTGAGATGATGAATAGTGTCATTTTAAGCCACTGAATTTGTGGTCATTTGTTAGAGCAACAATAGAAAACTAAGAAAATATCCATCTTTCCCATGCCATATGCAATTGATTCAAGTAATTGATTCTTTCTATTCCCATTGTCATAAATCTTGTGTAATAGATTAATTATTTTGGACTTTATTACCACCAATGACCACTGAAATGCCCAACTCCAATCTAACCTTGTGTTCACATTCAATCAAAGTCATTGTTCTAAAACGAAAACCTGGATCAGGACATTCCTTCTTTATTCATATGAATAAGTACTGTTTATCAATGAAACCAATTCAGATAGCCTTTCTTTCAAGAAGTCTTCCGTGATGGACTCCTTCTCCAGGTTGAGTGCCCCTCTTCTGGGCTTCCATAGCTCCCTATTTATTACGCTATCGCATCTCCTATCCTTCTACAAAGCTGTTTTCCATTTTAAAATGCTGTACTCTATTTTTACAATGATACATGAATTTCACAATTGATACATGAAACAAAATAATTCAGAGTATGCAATTTTTTCTACACCTTTTCTGTCTCTTTATAATCTCATATCTAAAAGGAATCACTGTTGACTTACCCTTTCATATACTTTCTATGTACATATAAGTTACAGGTAGATATTTGTATATATATGGATGTACATCCTAAGATAAGATTTCTTCAGTATGATGTTTACTGTAATATAATGAGTGACAGATAATCTTGTAGGATTAAATGGTCCATCAAAGAATATTTTTATATTGATGTCTTCAGGAACTGGTTGTTTGTCCTTCAATAAATAAAAAAGAACTAAATACAATTTCAAAAATATGAGTTACTCCATAGTATAATTTGTAGTCAAAGCTTTTTTTAAAAGCATATCATAGCATGGTTAAAATACTGTTTAAAATACAAACTTACATAGGACATACTATACTATTTTTTCCAAAAAATTTTAAGCTGAAAATAGTAGCACTTAAATAACAGAATTAAAATTAAATTTTTGGTGATAAAATATCCCAGATACTATACAAATATGTATTTTCATACACACAAAAACACAATTTAGATGGGAAAATATCATAGATCAGATTATATAGTTATATTTGTGTACATACATATTATATTTCAAATATTCATTTATGGAAACAATATTATTACATCTAATCATGACTTTCTTTCTTTTTTCTTTTTTTGGTGAGGAAGATTAGCCCTGAGCTAACATCTGTTGCCAATCTTCCTCCTTTTGCTTGAGAAAGACTGTCACTGAGCTAACATCTGAGCCAGTCTTTCTCCACTTTGTATGTGGGATGCTGCCACAGCATGGCCTGATGAGCGATGAGTACGTCCATGCCTGGGATCCGAACCTGCAAACCCTGGCTGTCAAAGTGGAGCATGAGAACTTAACCACTAGACCACCGGGCAGGCCCCTAATCATGACTTTCTTAATAATGATATATTTTTTTTAATATTCTCAAGTGTTTGAGGTATTTTATACACACACACACAGGGTTCATACAATCTCACAAGATAATTTTGATCTCTGATGTAAAATGATAGGTAAAAAGAGTAAGTGAGATAAAAAAGAAAAAAAAAATCCATTTCTACTCATTTATCCATCAAAAAAAATTGAAATGAAAAACCAAAGCTATCCCTCAAATTTAAATTAATTGAAAGGGTGCACGCTGCTCCCTTTAGCGCGTTATTAGCTGGCATTTTTCTCCTTCTAGACAGAAGTCCCTCCTATCCTGACTAAACTGCCCCGCGTCTGGTTACGCCAGCAGGCAGCGTAGAGGCGAGTTTGTTAGTAGCACGCTGGTGTTGAAGAACGCTGCTACGTCAGTGTTGATCTCCCGGATCTTCAGCCGGAATGTTGCCGTAAGGGAACACCTGCAGATAGGTGAGGAGAACGGAGACACCCGTTCAACTGACCAGAGATTTTGAACAAACCCTGACAATCAATACAGCAACAGATGCCACCGCCAGCTTGTCCTGATGTGCTATTCCCATCTGGGGAATGATGTCATTGACTTTGCAGTGCAAAAGTCTTTTAGGGTTTCTCCAGCATCGTCTAATTTAGTTGCTGTCCAGAGGCAAGATCTAATAAACTGAAAGAGACAGAAGTGTTATATTTCACAAAGGATGACCTTATGCTTTGCAAATTGAAAAATGAACAGAAAGAGTGGCTTATTTTAATAAGTTTCATGACCCCTACTCTGCCACTTATTCTTTTTTTTAACTTTTGAGAACATGGTAGAGAGAAAAAGATAAACATCCAAAAGCTAACAGGAGTAGACAAAATAAGGAGGAAAAGACATTTAGAAAGATGCGTGAATATAAAAGTAAACAGGAATGTAGAGATGAAGAATCCCTCCCATTGCCGGTCACCCATGTTAACTTCTGATTCAATTGCAAATTTCAGCATCACCACCTGAGTAAATTTTATGTAATTGTCAAATTAAAGTAGGAATGGGCTACTCAGTTTTCAGTGCATCCAGATACATTCAAATGTCACATATAGTTTAGAAATTTCATCCCCTTCTCTGGGAAATTTTGTTAACTCATCAGTTTGAATAATATTTTTTATTGTTGTATAGGTAGTATAGTTACCATTATTTTATTATATATGTTTTTTTCCTTTCTCACCATGGAGTGTCAGCTTCATCAGCCAAGTGATCCTTTCCTCTATCCCATCTCCCTTCCTCCCTCTTGTAGCAGCAATGCCTGGTGGGTTAGTCAAAACCCAGTAAACAATTGTTAAATAAATGATACATGGTCTCTGGGCTGGCCTGGTGGCACAGTGGTTAGGTTCACACATTCTCCTTTGGTGGCCCGGTGTTCGCCGGTTCGGATCTTGGGTGTGGACATGGCCCCGCTTGGCAAGCCATGCTGTGGCAGGCGCCCCATATATAAACTAGAGGAAGATAGGCACAGATGTTAGCTCAGGGCCAGTCTTCCCCAGCAAAAAGAGGAGGACTGGCAGCAGATGTTAGCTCAGGGCTAATCTTCCTCAAAAAAAAAAACAACAATAAATGGTCTTGTATATACATATGTGTGTTTGTGTGTGTCTGCGCACACATGTGTGTGTATAACGTGGTTTAGATTTCTTTAGAATTAACTCAGATAACTCTCCAGTGGAAACATTTCATGAAGTATGGTGCTCAAATCTTAATAAAATAGCCTGCCCAGGTACTGTTTGATCAGCATATTTGAGAATCTCCTTTCTTTTTATTGGGCAATAATTTTCAAATATTTTTCATTAGTGGCAATTATTACTTCAAATAAATTTGTATGTGGAATCCGAATTCCATATGGAGAAAAAACACAGGATTATACTTGTTAAACTGAGATGTGAATGACTTTGGTCAGGCTCATTAATTCTTCCCTATCCCCACAGAGCAGTCCTTGGAGCTTCTTTAGAGAAATGAAGGTGCCCAAAGCAAAAATTTGAAAATGACAGTTGAGAGATTAACTTCTTCTTTTTGAAGTCTATGCTTTCTGTCATTAAATTATTAATGCCTTGACATATATAATACAATAAAAATATTAATATATTTATTTGAAACTTCTTATGAACTCTCCAGTGATGTCACATGCCCTCCATATACTTCATTTTGAAATAAATATTGAAAATAGGTCTTTATAAAATGGATACTTGACTTCTATTTTCTGTAATAGTGAAGTAGTTTTTTAGGATCAATTTTCCTTTATAAATGCTCAACATATTTTCTTTAATTTTCTTAATGGGATTGAAGAGCTTAAAAATGGTGGAGAACAGTCAAGACAATTTTAGTAGAAAGTTTCGAACTCAGAAAGGTAAAAAGTATAGCAGAGCACCACAGCTGCATTTGTCTTAAGACCGTTATCTGATAACACAATTGGTTTTAGCTAACTAACAGCTAGAATTAATCAAGGCCTAGGACTATCAAGGTGAGGAGTGTCATAGGAGATGAGTCTCAAATGTACTTAAAAAACAGCAGTCTATTCAGAGTATGCATGAACCAGAAGTAAACCCTCCTGTCCTGCTACTTCTCCAAATTCATGTTTCTGGAGAAAAGGGTCATAAAAGAATTCACATAAATGAAAAGATGTACCATGTTCATAGAATGGAAGATGTGGTAATTCAAATATCTCAATATTCTCATGGATTTAATATCATAAGAATCAAAATTTCAATTGGGTTTGTAAATGTGTGTGTGTTCTTGTGTAACCTAACAATTTATTCTATAACACATAGAGAGATATGAAGGACTAAATAGGATCAAAACGCTCTTGGAGAAGTAAAAATTGGGAGAACTTGCTGTAAAAGATCAAAATTTATTATAAAGGAGTAGTAATACAGTTGGTTTGGAATTGGTTCACGGGCAAACATCCCATCCCGATGGATGGGAATAGAGAGTACAGAAACTATATATATTTTTGACGTATGGCAAAAGTGTCATTATGAGTAATGGAAAAACTGAAGTTTCATTTTTTTACTTTTTTCCATTAAATGGTTCTAGGAAAAATGGGTATCCAATTAAAGTAAAATAAAATTTCAGATTCTTAAAGGCCTGAAAGTGAAATAAAAAATTTAGATAGTCTAGAAGTTCTTTGAGTGTTTAAGTTATGGAAGAACATCTCAAACTATCTCCAAATAGCTGTAAACATACAGAAAAATATTGATAAAATTTACTATGTTAAAATTAAGAACTTTTGTTCTTGGAACACCTAAGGGAGAAAGGACCAGCCATAAAATAAGGGCACTATAGATTGGAAAAAAAAACCTCCCTGGATGCTACAGCCACATAAAGCATGCGGTTCTGTGAATGAAGCACAAGTTGTGTTTCAGCTCCCCTTTACCTCCGTGGCTGAGTGCCCTGGTGCTTGGTGCATTATATACAACTGTATGTGGTGATCCTCATGTTGTGGGAGAAGATGGTAACAATACATAACAACGCCAATAAAGAACTGGCATCTAGACTATAGAAACAACTCCTAACGTTATTAAGGGCAACACACACAATGCAGTAGCAAAAAATGAGCAAAAATCTTGAATGGGCAAATAATAAAGGAACAAACATAAAAGGTTTAATAAAATTATATACTTGCTTAATACAATTAATAATCAGAGTAATTAAAATTGAAACCACAAGAAAGTACCATTATGCACCCACCAGATTGGCAAAAATTATCTTGGAATGTGAAGTGTCTGAAAGGTTATGCAGCAATGGAAGCTCTCATGTACTGCTGTGGGAATGAAAATTGGTACAAGAGTACTGACAAATTAAAGTTGTGCATGCCCTCTGGCTGAGCAGTTCCACTTTAGGTAAAATAATATAGAATAATGTATTGCTACTTATATGAGAATAAATGGACAAGATTGTTCATCGTAGTATTATTCTTAATAGTTCTAATCTAGAAGCAAAGCAAATATTCATCAACAGTAGAGCAGATAAGAAAATTATGGTACATAATGTGAAACAATATTATAGCAACGCAAATGAACATGTTATATACATACATGTACATATATGTCGTAATGCCAATAATATGAACTCAAAAAAAGAGTCAAAACTCAAGTACACATATAGAAATGCCTACTAAGGTATTAAACTAAAGAATATGGCAGAAATTATTGAAATCAAACTCAGGACAGTGGTTATGCCTGGAGGAGGGAGAGGTGTGATTGAGAAGAAACATGTGAGAAATTTGTAAAATACAGATAAGATTTTATTTTTTTTTAAATCTTAGAGGTGACTTCTCTCCCATTCATTTTACATTTCTTGGCCATACTAGTTCTGCTTTATCTATGTTTTGTATTTGCTTTGTGTTATGTATGCTTTCTTGGTGAATAGTTCCCAATTTTTAAATAAAGAAAATTATTCTTAATTAGATAATTGGGAATTTACTAATTTACTGGTTGGCAGAGTTGTATTGGTTTCCTAGGGCTGCTGTAAGAAACTACCGGAAACTATGTGGCTTAAAACAACAGAAAATTATTCACTCACACTTCTGGAGGTTTAGAAATACAAAATCAGGGTGTCGGCAGGCCCACGCTCTCTCTGAAGGCCCTATGGGAGAATCTTTCCTCGCTTCTCCCTAGCTTCTGATGGTTGCCAGCAATCCTTAGCCTTCCTTGGCTTGTGGCTGCATGACTCCTGTCTCTGCCTCTCTCTTCACATGGCTGTCTTCCCTCTGTGTCTATGTTTCTCTGTCCTTATAAGAACACTAGACATATTGGATTTAGGGCCCCTTCTAGTTCAGTATGACCTCCACATAATTTACTATATTCGCAAAGGCTCTGGTTCCAAATAAAGTCACATTCAGAGGTTCTGGGTAACATGAATTTTGGGGGTATTCTGTTCAACCCAGTACAGCTGTATATAGTTTAATAAGCTCATGGGGTATAATTATGTTTTGTAACCAGCAATCTGAAGTTTTCATTGACAATTCACTCATAAATCATGAGCCACAGATCCTGACCTGAGGGTTGAGATCTGTACAAACCAAGGTAAAACTCACACACCTGAAACTAGAGAAAGCAAACATGATCTGGGTCTTTTGAGAAAAGAGTTTTATAGAAATTGTGTCATATTCTCTATGGAAACCAGGCCTAAAGTGATAGGGAATTTTTTGAGGATTAGAATCAAAATTATGTTTTTGCGGTGCCTGAATCTGGCTCAGAGGAGTTTTAGTTGTGGTGATCATTGAGTTTATCAGAAGGAACATCCTATTCAAATTCTTTAAAAATGAATTGCTCGAAATTAGATAAACACATTTTTTGGACTGAAAATCCCAAAGGTATTTCAAGTGTGGTTAACGATTTCACAATCTGAATATCTGAATTTTCTTTTTGGTTATAGCTATCTTTTTGTCCACTTATATTAGAGTCAGCATTGGACTTCAAAATAATCGTGCTTTATTTATGTTCATTAAATAATAATTATGAGTGATTGATTCACATTTTTGAGTAGTACATCACATCTTTGAATCTAAATTTGTAAAAGAATTGTTTTCCCTTATGGATAGGTTAAATAATTTTTCCTGTGTGATCCTTTTAATTTCTGCATCTACAGTTAGTCTGCCAGCTTTCCATTAGTATCTGGAATGCTGCTTTTCAATTGCTGAGATTCAATTGAAATATGATATTTCTATTGGAAAATTTGAATAATTTTCTCCCAGACCAAATTGCACATATGCTGTATCTCCTCGGTATCTCAGCCAGCGAAGAAAAGCAAAGTACTTTGGGATCATAGTAGGAAAGAGAGGAATGACAAATCTGGATTCATTTCAAAGTTTAAAAAAAAAATTGGCTCTTGGCAGAATCAAAGGCCTGGATTATATTCAAAATATCATAGAACTCTAAAACAGGAAATTATCTTATAAATCATTATCCAATCCAGTCCTTTCAAGTAATAGATGAGGAACCCGAAATCCAGAGAGAATTACTACCCCACTTAAGGCGTCGCAGCTAGCCAGGCATAGCTCTGCTTTATTCTGTCTCCAGGAGGCAAACAAATAGATTTGGGAGTATACATGCTTTTCCAAACACCCCATATTCATTAGCATCTTTGTTTAAAGTATAAGAAGATCTGCACACTGTTAATATATAGTGTGACATGAATGGCATCTCCAGGATTGTTCAGAGGCAGGAGAGTGAATGGCTAAAAGTGAGGAATCAGCTTTATGCTGATGTTTAACTTCCCCCCTTTACATACTATCCTCTATCTATTTAGATTATCCTAAATAGCAAACTGATAGATTGAGGATTTCAAAATGCTTTTGAGTCCCATGAATAATTGTGGATAAACGTGGTTAATTGTCCTTTGAATGAAAGTGAAATATTAAAAATGTACTTTAACTTCACTTCATTCCAGCACTTCTCCACACAGGTGTCTGCACCAGGCTTCATTCACGGGTGTGTATCTCCAAACCCCACTTTCTACCTTGGAGCCTTCGGGCCATCCAGGACCTTTTCATCTCAGTCCTTCCATACTGATACATTTTTTTTCACCTGGTCTAAATTTTAGGAGACATTTAACTTATTTGATCTATCAGGAAATATTTGTCCTCTGTAGGGATTGAGGGAAAGAGTAAATCACAGATAAAAGGAAATTTTAAATTAAAACTCTCTAAAAACAGTGTCCTTATTTAATATTCTGCAGAATTAGAATAAGTAGAAAATCTATTCAATACATGGGGTTTATCTTAAATGTGTGCCAACTATGTATACACTCTGAACACATATTCATTCATGTACATGATGGATCATCTTTTTTTTGAAGTGTGGTTTGTAAATAATGTGCCATGGTCCAATCCAGATGCAGTCATGGAGTTTCCACCAGCTGTGGGGCTCAAAAATCTATTTAAGACACTTTCAAGGCCCTAGTCTCCTCTTCTTAAATGCCCAGATCTCTGGCTTCTTAGCATCTGGAGAGGAGTGCCGTCCAGTCCCGTTTGGTCTTGCTTCCGTGAACTGACTGTTGAGGGATATTATTTGCTGAATAGCAGTTCTTGACGGACCTTGGTTTGAAGCTTTAGATGATTCCATGTTCCAAGACACTATCATGGTTGCTAGGAAAAATATTGCCATGTTTGCAGTACTTTTTCACATGTATTAATTTTTTAGTCTGTGTGCCAACGAAGAATGAGCTTGTGCTAAATTGGTTAGTGTCCCCAAGGTCAATGCCTATATCTCAGCCAACCATACTCAGACAGTACAAGAGCAGCATACCTTGGACACCTGTCTTCTGATGGGCTTGTGGTGGCCGCGAATCTGGCTATAGTGAAGAAAGACAACTGTGTAGCTGCTATCTCTTCTGGTTGCAGCAGTCCATTAAGTGAGACAAACCCCATGTAATTTTCATTTTAGGGGAATCAATACCTTAGTCTGTTGAACACCAAATGTGACAGCTTTATTAATTTACTTTTTCACATCTCACACATAATTAATTCCAAGATTATAAAAGGGCAATTTCCAGCATCAGGCACAAAATATACTCAGACCATCATCCACTTCCTCACTTGCTACTGAATGCCAGGATCCACCCCTGGGTGCCATACTTTTGGACCATCATGCAGATGTTCTTTTAGAGGTCTTCTTGCTCTCCTTTTCAAGGGTCTTGATGGGAGCTGTGAGATTCCATTTCATTGGTTTTCGTAGCTGTGAATCTCTCAGAAAATGTGTTGAGAAATTCTCATGCCTACTACACCCTCTGCCCTCATATGTAAATTAGTCCATGCCCTCCCCAGTGCACTTCATACTATGGCTGTGCTGAACTTCCCCAGCTCACTTTACATATCTTATCTTTATACGTTTAACTTTACACATTATATCTTCAAAATGGAGGAGCTACTCAAGAAGAGCTCAAGAGACCTCCTTTATCTGTAAAGACAGCAGCTTTTTGGCTGGAGACAAAAAGTAGATTAATATCTAATTGGAAACTCTACTATAATTGTTTTATTTATCTGTATAAATGAGAAAAGAGATAATTACAACTTTAATAAATAGGAATAATACTTGAACAAGATAATATCTTTAAAAGACGTGAAAGGTTATCTCTGTTTCTTTGCACAGGGAAAATTCACAAACTGTCATGGAATGTTTTCACAGCTCTGTTTTTGTTTTTTAATAGACTTTATTTTTTAGAGCACATTTAAATTTACAGAAATACTGAGCAGACAGCACAGCGACTTCCCATATACTCCCCTTTCACCATATAGTTTTCCCTATTACTAACATCTTGCATTAGTGTGGTACATTCATTACAATTAACGAAGTAATGTTGATACATTATCATTAGCTAGAGTCCATAGTTTATTTTAGGATTCAATCTTTGTGCTGTGCACTTTATGGATTTCGACAAATTTATAATGACATATATCCACTATTACGATATCATACAGAATAATTTCACTGCCCTAAAGTTCTCTTGTGTTTCACCTATTTATCTCTTCCTGTCTTCCCCTAAGTCCCTGGCAACCAGTGATATTTTAATTGTATCCTTAGTTTTGCCTTTTCTAGAATGTCATACAGTTAGAATCACACAGTACATAGCCTTTATAGACTGACTTCTTTCATTTAATAATATGTATTTAAGGTTTCTCCATGTCTTTATGTGGCTTGATAGCTCATTTCTTTTTATAGCTGAATAATGGTTCATGGTAAGGATTCTCCACAGTTTGTTTATCCATGCACCTATTGAAGGACATCTTGGTTGCTTTCAGTTTGGGCAATTATGAGTAAAGCTGCTACAAACACTAGTGTGCAGGTTTTGTGTGGACATATGTTTTCAACTCATTTGGATAAATACCTGGGAGTGTGATTGCTGGATTGCACAGCAAGAATATGTTTAACTTTGTAAGAAACTGCCAAACGTCTTCCTAAGTGACTGTGCCATTTTGCGTTCCCACCAGCAATGAATGAGAGTTCCTGTTAGTTTCATGCCTACATTTTGCATTCGGAATTCTAGTTCAGTAAACAAATTTTAATAAATAGGGAGTCAACTGTCTACACACAGCTGAAGATTAAAAAGTTTTAGAGGATAGATATGCTGAGTTAGGTTTACTTAACAATCACAATTTACCTTCTATTTTATTTTGGGGAGTAAATTTGGATCTTCCTGCTTCAGCAATCAAGATACCTCCTAGAACATGTCACCTGAATCCACACTGAAATCTTATTCTCTCCAAGAGTAATGCATGCTTTTTCACATTTGATCTTTGCTGATATCTTTTCCTTCCTACGTCCTACTGCAAATTTGGCTAAATCTAGTTCAACTACACTAATAAAGCAGACTCCAAGATATTTGTATTGTTAAATATTCTATTTTTTAAAGTGAGTTTTAAAGAAATATTTTATTGGTTGAAATTATTTAATATTAATCTGACTTACACCATGATTCATAGTTTTCTTTTAATATGTGTCTACTCAAATATATTGACTTTTTCAATAAACTATGGAATTTTCTAACTTACTAATGCCTTGTGAAAAATATATGTGTAATTTACCATCATGAGCTTCAAAAATTGGGCTTTTTGATTTTTGTTCTCCCAACAGGATAATATTTAAATATGCATCTGCAACTGGTAGTTAATGTTAAATTTGGAGCACATTATTTTCTTGGAAATATTTTCACAAACACGAATCGTAAAAAAAGATGACACAAATAGCATAGTGATTAGAATAACAAGAGATCATTAGTTTTCCTATATTAAAATTTTAATCTTTCTTCCACTCGCTATTTATCATCTATCTTGGGATGTCTTGGATATTTTATTGCATGGATTCTGAGAGAATTGTTGCCTCAGTATTAGATGCAAAGAACAGTTCCTTTTTCCAGATCCCTTTGAAAGATTATTTTACCCTCTTATTGTTTTCCTGAGGAAATTAATCTTTTCCAGGAGGGGACAGTTTTGAAGTAACACTTTGCAATTTTAAAGGTATTTATACAGTCTTCCTTCCTGGAAGAGAAATCATTAATTTGATTGTCATGCTGGAAGGAGTCCAACATTGATTGGAGCAGTTCCTGTTCGGTGAGCTGAAGGTGTGATGTTTGCTGTGCCCTTAGGACCTGTGGCTTCCCTCCTTTGGATCTTACTGTCTCCAGAATGGGTCTATTCCGATCCATGTTCCTGCTCTCAGGTGATGGGAACAAGGCTTCTCTTCCCTGAAACTAGGTGATAAATGAATCCAGGTCAGGGATGGAGCAATAGGAAGCCCATCTGAGCACTGATAAAGGCGGTATCTCCAAATTATTGCTCTCTTACTAAAACTGATATTTTGATCCTCATCTGATGCCTCTTTCTACATTTTTCATTGGTTCTCAATTCAGAAAAGAAAGGTTGTGATGCAACCTCAGAAGGTTCCATCTCAATTTGAAATAACTGTTAGGAACTACCCATTAGCCAACATGTCATTTAGACAGCAAATATTTATTAAGGAAGGAATTCCTCTACAAATCTCTTTGTATGTTAGCAGCTGTATACCAGTTATTTGATTTGATTTAATTCCATCAATCTTGGTTAGGAAAGGTTTTTGCAGACAATGTTTCTAAGTTTAGCACTAGGATTACTTAAGCATTTTTTCTCATAAATGTGTGATTTATAGAGGCTTCCAAACAATCAAAGATTTTTTTTCTTCAAAAACATTACAACTTTTTCAGAAACTCTGATCTATGTTTTTCCAAATAGTCTGACATACTGGTGGTAGTAATTCTTGGGTTTTGGCGTGAAAAACTCAAGACAGGATGCTTGACTTTATCTAACACCATGAGCTTTGTTTTCACAGAAGTGTGGTCATGGCAGAACAAATTGTAGCCCTATGCGCTCAGTGAAAGCTATCTGGTCTATTGAAAGAAATTTAATGCAGGAGAACTAGAAATTAGTTAGAAACCTATCAACCTATCTATCTAATATGCAGATTTGTCATGTTGGAGGAAGACCAACGCTGAGTTGTTGCTTCACATTCCATGCAAGTATTCTAGTAGATTAGAACACAGTGTGGCATGATCATCCGAAATTTCTTGAAAGTTCAAACCCTACTCCAAGGCACACCGAACACAACCACCACAGTGTATCCAAAGTCATCTTGTGATGTCAAAACTTGTATCACTTGACACTTGAACATGCTTTTTGTTGCCCATATCTTTGTCTCAAAATTCATAGAGCTTTTCAGCTGTTGCCTTTGAATATAAACTCTTTTTTCACCAGAAGAAATGCAAAACTATTCAAAATGTGATTTTTTTGCAATCCATTCTGGACATGGCAATCATCCTTAATACAATGATGTATACCCTATAGTGGAAACTGGAGGGGTCTGCCCCTATCCCTTCTTCAGGACCAACGCATTCATGCTCAGAGGCTGCTGGGAATACGTATTTTTGATGGCTCACATCTCTGTCCCTCACTGGGAATTACCTTCAGCCTTAGGAAACTGCTTTGTTCAAGGTTACATCTCTATCAGCAGCAAATTGTATCTAATAACTTCCCCCTGTGCCTAATGTTGACTTCTTCACTTCCTTAAATGGTGTATCTCCCAAGGGCAATCCTGAATAACTCCTGAATTAAATTCTCCACCTTAGGAACTTAAGATAGTTGCTACCAAGAACAGATGCAGAGAGTAGAATTTTAGAGCTACCTTACTCACCCTTTGACTGGCACTGAGGACCCCACCACTGATGGTAAGTAGGATATGGATAACACCTGGAATTTTCTAGCAGTAAAAATGTTGAACTGTATTTTGGTAGTGAACTTAGGTGGTACTCAAGTGGAAGGAAACTCATAGACAATGGAATTGGGTGACTCTTGCTGAGTACCACTGAATCATTGAAGACAGAAAGTGACAGGATCTGGGTGATAAATCTTTATTTCAAGAGAAACAGAAAGCAGAGAATCTTTTTGGTGGTGTTTAAGGAAACTTTAATTTCTTGTGGCTGAAGGGCAAATAAAATAAAGGATTTGACTCAGGATTTAATTGTAAAATAGCAGAGCTTCAGAGAAGTTTGACATCTCAGCCCTAGCATTTCTCTTACACCAAACTCAAGGATTCAGCATGAAGGGAGCAGGACCGTGAAGCTTGAGAAGGGGTTATTTCAGTAGACTTACTTGGGATGCTTGATCTAGATTCTACTGAATCCACTAAGCTTGAAGACGTAACATACACACATTGGTTAGATGACAGTACCTCTCCTTTTGCGTGACTGTGACTAGGGTGAGGCAAGTGAGGGAGGTGCTTAGTGGACCAAATATAAGAGGCATTCACTCTCAATATTGTGCAAACACAGAGTCTCCTAGGATCCTGAGCTCATCTAGGCACTTCACTTGTGTCACCCAGTCCTGACCTTACCCTCTTACTTGAAGGCCATGAAAGGCACTTAAATTAGGTAGGTGCCTTTCAAGGCAAAGGACACACCTCTTAGGATCTACCCTACCTCTCTTGCTGTGAAACAAACCAATAACAAACATTGAATCTCAGCACAGTATGGATGACAAGATGCTGAGCTTTCTAAGGGAAGAGAAGGATTATACATTGAAGGAGCTGCAGAATAGGCCTAATATGTGCCAGCAAGTACTGGGACAGTGTACATGTGAAAGAATCCTGAGGTGTTGAGGGTGGGATGCAGAATATTAAGTTAGATAATAAAGAGTTTATAGAAATCGGAGTACTCCTGTGATGCAAGATTTAACACCCTGGCAAGGACCCATAATCATGTTACTAGTATGCTGCTAGGGTGACCCTTTGAAATTTGATAAAAGTAATTGCTCATACTAAGTATAAATGCCATGTAGTAGAGGAATGGGTTAAAAATGGGCAGGCCAGAGTATATATTCTATGTATATAGAATATATATATATTGCTAGAAGACTCACCGGCTGCCTTGGTTCCTTGAGCAGATCCAGAATACACTCCCCTTATGGGTAGTTTATACAATCAAATCAAAAGTCATGATCCCATACATAGTTCTAAGTAAGTTCTCAGACTCAGAACCCACTTATTGAAAGAGACGGTGAAATAAGTTTTTTAGTAGCTGTTTCATTTATATAATTTAAAATAATAATTATTACTTTTTTCTCTGGCTTCTTTAACTTATTGTCTTCTCCAATTGATGCTCTCTTTCTCTTTTTTTTAGTGAAGACATAGCATAACAAAACATTTCAAACAAGATATTGACTAATGATGTTGAAGATCTCAGAGCTTGGCACAGACTGTCAGAATTCATTTCCAGGAAGAGATTAGGATGTATCATTTTAGTTCATGATAACAATTTAGGAGTGAAAAGTTCACTGAGATGGAAGAGGAGTCTCTAGAAATTTTCCAGGGATTGAGATAAACTAGTTCATAGCCAGGTGCTACCATCTATCATATGGAAAGTCAGACTCCAAGTCAAGAAAAAAAATAGTACTGTGTTATGTATCTATATTATCAGGAACACTAAATTTTAAAGTGAGAGGATGTTTTAAAAATTACTCCAAATGAAAAAAGGTTTTAAGGGCTTCTGGGAAGAAATACATTTAAAAAAATTTTTAAATGCATGTTCTAAAACAATGCCATGATCTGCTGGATGAGAGAGGATGTCCTCTTTAGTGACTATTGTCCTTTATCTTCTTTTTGAAGGAAAAAAAATCTTCAGATTTAAAAAAGAAGGATAAATACTGATTACTCTGAATCAAAGCCTGCAGGCTTTGAGAGGATCATGTGAGAAACTGGTTTGTTCTACTGGTCAAGAGCAACTATATCCTTAGTTACTGAGAGGACCTGAAAATATGAATGCCAACAAATAACAGTGCACTGAAAGATTTTGCCAATTAGAAGGACACTTGCAAGTGGACAAATGTATGACGGGTTTCTTTATGAGATTAATTCTCCATTAGAAATGGAGAAGGCAAACATCATTTATCTAAATACTCTCTTAGGAAAATGAGCAAAAGCTTGTTCTTGTCCATAATTATCACCTGCAAAATGTGTTAGTGTCCAATGTTACGAGAGTCAATTTTACTACAAAGAGAAGAGGGTTCACTTCTGTTGCAGTGACTTTTTGGGCAGTGGGTCAATGAGAATTAAACCTCTACTTCTGATGATGCGATAAAAAGATTGGGCTCTTGTGACAGAGTAAAGTGGTGCAATGCACATATTACTTAGTCAGATGATGATTTAAGACAACTTGACTCTCTGACTTTCCTTGAAAATGTAAATGAGGCAAGATCTGAGATAGGCTGTGATTTGTTGTCTAGTTTCAGCCATAACAATGTGACTGACCATCCCTGTAACCTGCATCAAAAACTCAAGATAAAGTTGTTTGGAAGGGGCCTTTTGTTTGCAGTACTTGCTTTTTCACCTCACCCCAACAAAGAGCTGAGCTTTAAACATCTAGATGTTAAGAGTATAAATTTGGTATGCTTATGAGGATAAATTAGGGGGGACTGAGGTCCATCATTGCTGCTAGGATAGGGCTCACAGCGGCAAGAAGAAAGTCCTTCTGGATTTCCTTGGTGTGTCTACTATTCCACAGTCTTCAACAGGTCTTATATTCCCTACTCTGCTTTCATATCATCTGCGATTCAAATCTGGGATCACTTCTCTTATTCTTCTGAATCAGAGCCTTCTACAACAAGTAACTTGGATTTTTAAAATGAACAGGAAGATATATTTCAGCAACATTAGGTGAGCTAGTATTTTGTGCTCTGGAATAAATTTACTGAAGGCTTCATTGACTTCATTTATTTCAGCCAACATTGGGTAAGCACCGGCTTTGTGCTGGACACTCTCCTAAGTATGGGATGGCAGCATTGAATCAAACCTCATAAACTTGAATTCTAAACATAGTGAAGAAATATTTTACAGGAGTTACCTGAGAAGATGGTAATCACTGAGAACTCAGATTGTCTTTTACTAGACCAATAGACCAGGGGAACGTCAGAGTTGAAAGCAAATGTTTTGACAAGGTTTCTTATTCATTTTTTGTATGTAAAGCAGAGAAATAAAGACTAAAACGCTGCCCAACTGGGATAATGGTCAACAACTGTAGTTAAAGAAAAGAATTTCTGGGGGGTGCCCCCGTGGCCGAGTGGTTAAAGGTCTGTGTGCTCTGCTTCAGTGGTCCAGGATTGGAGGTTCAGATCCCTGGTGTGGACCTTCTCTACTCATCAGCCATGCTGTGGAGGCATCCCACATACAAATTAGAGGAAGATTAGCACAGATGTTAGCCAAGGGTGACTCTTCCTCACCACTCCCAAAAAGAAAGATAGAATAGCAACAGCAGAGAGGTTTGTACTGGCATTTTGAAGATCTTGTTTTAGTCAACATTTTACAGCAATTTTTACTGTATAACATTGTGTTTCATGTTGGAATAAGGAATAAAATTGCAATGCAGTAAAAACATAAATACAGAGATAGATTAAAATGGATGTACAGAAAGTACTTAGGAAAAAATAGATATAAAATATGCTCTGCACATACGAGAGAACCTTTCCATAAGGGCCTCAATCTCTCCATGTCCTCTCTTGGTAGCCCCCTCCCAGGTGTCCTATACACTGGTGACTCACTTTCTCACCGTTTACTGAGTGATAAGCAAAGACTAGAAGCATTGGGAAGCCACCTTTAGATTCTGGAAAATCAAGGTTGAAATTCTGGCCTCTACCACACATCTGTGACATAGTAGATGCAAGAAATGGTAGTTATTGTTCTAATTTTATAGTTATTATCCTTATTATTAATATTTCCTTCTTCCTCTCCACATGAATTTAGGGATGAGATTTTTAAAATTTTTTATCTCTAACACCTTTCAGTGTCTGAAAAACTTTGAGCTTTCAATAAAAGTTTTATAAATGAATAATTGAATGAGATGATATCCTATTTATAGACGATATGAAGTTTAGATGAGAGTAGATAGTTTTTCCTAAAAGAACATAGTCATAAAATACTCCCTATTAAGATAGTTCTAACAAGTTAAACTGTTATAAGAATAAATTTATCAGTATCTGTGGATGTTCAGGAGCAAATGGAATCAATATGAGATAGAGGGTATATTAATTACCCGCACAAATGATGTGCCTTGGTACTAGGGATATGCTAAGTCATTTCGATCATATGTAATTGTGTTAAGAGAGACAAAGGAGTTTAAACAGGAAAATAAGCTAAGTTCTTAAAAATACAAAGTATGAAACTTTCTTCTTGGGTTAAACCCTGGATTTGGGAAATGTTAACTTGCCAATGACTACGTCAAAGTCAAATATGAATTATTGGACACAGATGTGAGACAAGAAAATAGAAGCAGCTGCTCTTGGGTTTGCCTGGCCCAGTCAAGGCTTTAGCAGTATGATATTTTCCTTTTGTTGGAATTGTATGAAAGGATCCCTGGAAGGCATATAATTCTAACATGTAACTTCTTGATGGATGATTTCTACGAATGGATCTTCTGTCCTTGGTTAACAAAATACACTATACATGGGGCAGCATTTGGGAAGGTCATGAGAATAAAACTCGCATCCAGATACTTTTACATGTATTTCATTGCATCTCTTATGGACTATTTTCCTAAAAGCTATCAGTATTTTTCACAGATCTGATCTCAGATTTTGACTATAATACTTTCTAGTATGTGTGCCTCTGTGCAACTTAAACTCTGTGAGCATCAATCTTACATGTAAAATAGAGGTAATAAAAACTAGGATCATTGCACAGATTAACTGAGATAATGGATAATTGTGAAGATTAAACTTAGCTCTATTTCTGGAACAAAGAAAGTTCAAACTATTATCTCTGTACTAGTGGATTTCTCTTCCCATCTGCTAGGCAAGGACTTATCCATAAGTGTCAGTTATTTGACAATCTCTTATATTAGGAATGTTTCTTATGAAAGAAAACTCTTTAAAAGCAGAACTGGATGAAGCTAAATAATTTTAACTTTAATAAAAGGATATTTTGGGCAAAGTAATTTCAACGCCAACAAGATGCTTCAAAATGGATAGAAAATGAGGTTGTACTTAGACGGAGTGGAAGAGGCAACTGAGACTATCATGCTGGTCTTGGTGGAAGGAGCAATCAGAGAGATAAGAATAAGATATTTTCCCTTCAAGAAAGACAATATTACTTGACATGGAGCAACTGGTTTATACTATTCATTAGAATATTCTTTCCTAGATATATTCTTCCAGTTGATTCTCATCACTACATAATGTAAAAAAAGAAAAAAAAACTTTTTGGAATTTTTATTAAAATAAAGTTTATTTTTTAAATTTATTTTGAGAATTTTCTAAATCTTTTAGTTATCCTATCTAAAAACCCTATATGCTTGTCCATGTATTCTAATATTATTTCATTCTCCCTAGTACAATTGTGTACTTTGTGCCCAAATTCCTAGTAATTCTATTTACTTTACTCTACTGTACTACTGCAGTGCACTGTACTTACAAAACTACTGATTCATGTGCAAAATATCTGAAACTTCTCATCTTTAGTTCTGATAGTGTTTAGGTTGATTCCTTTCCACATTCTCTCTCTCTCTCTCACTCACACACACACACACACACACACACACACACACACATCCTTCTCTGTCAGGCATTATTCTAGATACTGGTGATTTAAAAGTGAATGTGAAACCATTGATGAGATACCACTACACACCTAATAGAATGGCTAAAATCTAAAACACAACACCGAAAACTGGCAAGGACGTGGAGCAACAGGAACTCTCATTCATTGCTTGTAGGTATGCAAAACAACCTTGGAAGACATTTGGTAGTTTTTTGCAAAACTAAATAAATTCTCACCGTATCATCCAGCAATTGCACTCCTTGGTATTTATCCAAGTGAGTTGAAAACTTATATTCATGTAAAAAGCTCACAGAAATGCTTATAGGAGTTTTATTCACAATTGCCAAAATGTGGAAGCAACTAAGATGTCTTTCAATAGATGAATGGATAAACAAACTGTGCTACATTCATGCTATATTTTTCAGTGATAAAAGTAAATGAACTATCAAGCCGTGAAAAGACATGGAAGAACCTTAAACGCATATTGGTAAATGAAAGAAACTAATCTGAAAAGGCTACATACTGTGTGATTTCAACTCTGTGACATTCTGGAAAGGGGAAATCTCTGAAGACTGTAAAAAAATCAATGATTGCCAGGGGTTGGGGGAGGCAGGGAGAGATGAATAGGTGGAACACAGTATATGTAATGATTCTGTGTTAGATTGTAGTGGTGGATACATGCCATTATATATCTGTCAAAAGCCATAGAACGTACCACACAAAGAGTGAATGTTAATGTAAGCTTTGGACTTTGGTTAATAATCATGGTTCAATGCCAACCCTGATGGTCTAATGGTTAAGATTCAGCACTCTCACCCCAGTGGCCCGTGTTCATTTCTAGGTCAGAGAACCATGCCACCCAACTGTCAGTTGTCAGACTGTGGTGGCTGTAATGCTGAAAGCTATGCCACAGGTATTTCAAATACCAGCAGGGTCACCCATGGTGGATAGGTTTCAGTGGAGCTTCCAGACTAGACAGACTAGGAAGAAGGACCTGGCCAATCACTTCTGAAAAAATTGGCCATAAATAGCAGAGGACCATCATCTCATAAAGTGCTGGAAGGTGAGAGGATGGTGTAAAAAGACCAAGCAAGGTTCTACTCTGCTGGACAGAGGGTCACTAGGTGTTGGAATTGACTCAACAGCACTAACAACAAAGTGATTAAATGTCGACTTATCATTGTAACAAATGTACCAAACAAATGCAAGATGTCTTGCACTAATGTAAGGTGTGTGCAGCGGGATATATGGAAACTTTCTGTACTTTATGCCCAATTTTTATGTAAACTTAAAACTACTCTAAAAAAATAAAATTTATTAATTAAGAAAAAGTGAATTTGATCGTCTTTTCCACCCTCATGGCATGTGCATTACGGTGAAGGGAGGTAAACAATGAACAAAGGTGAATACAGATGGTGATAAATTCCATGAGGATAAAAGAAAGTATGTGCTCTATCTTGATGGATAATGTTGGATGTTGGGCTGGGGACTTTTAGACGTTGTGATTAAAGAAGGCCTCCTGAGATATTTAGGTCAAACCAAGTTCAGCTGTTTCTTAGAAAAGAATTTGTCTCCTTGAGTTTTCCTCAAAACTACATATCCAACATGAGTTTGAGGAAATCCGGCTCCAATAGAACAGTCTTGAACTGGTGGTGCTGCTTCTTCACCTACTTATTTCCAATTCCTGAAAGATCGAGTGATCTTTGAAAATATTAATTGGATTATATCGCTTTCCTGCTTCAACACCTTGGTATGACTTCCCATTTAGAATACAGTGCGGTACGCCAACAAGCCCTCCAAGGTCCTCTGATAACAGGACCTTCCTTCCTTTCCAGCTTAATCTCGCACTGCTCTTTCTTCTGCTCCATTACGATGCCATCCTCACTAAGTTCCCACCTGGACCCCCTTTTCCCTCAAATACATCAAGTTCTTCATGACTTCAGGGCCTTTGCACTTGCCAGTCTTTCTTTGAGAAACCCTCTCTCAAGTACTCTTCTAAATGGCTGTGTTGACCAGCACTAGCAAAAGATTTTAGGAAAACAGGTAGACATAAAATGCATGCTCTTCATTCTTCTGTCCTGCATCCCCCTAGCTCTCTCCCTCCCTTTGTTCAGATCTTTAAACCAAAGTCCTTTTCACTGAGACATTCATTATCCTCTCTGTGACACGTATCTCCTTTCTTGCTTTTGCCTCATTAGGACTTATCGTTATCAAATACACTGTCCCTTTTCATACAATATTGTTGATTGTTTGTATTCCTAACCAGAATATAATCTTCATGAGGCCAGGGCTTTTTGTTCTTTTGGTTCACTGCTCTGTCTTGGGCCCTGAAGCAATGCCTGGCCCATAATGACCCTCAATAAATACTTGATGGATGAATGAATAAGAGCATGAGGTAATATTTATAAAATGCCAACCATTTTTTCTTAAAATTATAAATGGGTTTAATAAAAGCAAGCATCACCTTGTTTTAAATTCTTTCTGAATATATCATATGGCTACTATATACCTTCAAATTTGCATTTTTTCCCTAGATTTATAAATATTTTCTAAATATAGATAGTTCTTTCTGTTCACTGAAATCTACTTGGGCCGCAATCTGAAGGTTGTTGTGTACCAATCATTCTGTTCACTGTTGAAGGTGAGTAAAATTTTGGCCTTTAGTATGATAAATGACATGGAGAGACGTATATTTTTCATTCCAAAGCTAGATTTCTAGAACTAGAGTTTATCCTTTAAAATTTAAATAAAGGATTTTATTTAGTTCTGCATAAAATAGTAAATATAAATAATGCATTGACTTAGAATAAAGTCACTTAAGAGAGTTTAATAAATATAGGAAATTTTCTACATTGATCATTATGAGGAAGCTAGGGTAATTGTTATCACAACAGAATATATTTTTACTGCAATAGTCAGAGGCAGAATAATAAATTATCCTTTGGAATTCTTTGGCTCAACTCAAATGAAACCTGCTCTAGATAATTTAAGGAAAAAGATGAATACATTGGAAGAATGGCGAGGAGCTGATAGAATTAAAGGAAATCCTGAAAAGCCAGACCTTGGCTGGGACAGATAATAAGGCAACATTAGAATTTTTCACAGCAGGAACTGGGTTCAAACCAAGTCCTAACTGTGTTACTCTGAAAGAGAACCAGCCTGGATTGAAGCCCACGTTCACCCCAGGGAAATTGTGATTATCAGCCCTGCCCGATGTCCTGGAGCGAGAGCAGCTAGTGCTGCAAAAGAGAACAGAGGATCATACTGAGAAAGGAGGAGGGAAGTGTGACAAGCCAGCAAAACAAAAGAGCCCATTCCACTGATTGATTAAACAGGTTAAGGTAGGTACCCAATGGCAAGAACTCATTGAAAAGAGGAGTAAAACATCAATTCACAGAATTGGTATTATAACACATAAAAAGCATGGATTTTTAAAATTTTGCTTTTGTTTTATTTAGTTTGGTTTGTATTTAGATGCTTGATAATCTTCAGAATTCAGAAATATTTGTGGATCTAATAAAACCTGAGATCACTTCTTGCAGACAACTAAAACAAAAATTTGCAGATACAACTTTACACTATTCCTGAGCATTTTTTTGATAGGCAATATTGCAAAGCTTTGCAAGAGAAGAATGATCTCTACTTGCTTTTCCTAAGGGTTAGATGTATAAAAGGAGTAAAGCATAAGAATCTGATTTTGTGAATGTGTGAGTGCCCCATCAAAATCCCAATGAAAATAAGCCTTCCTGGTGACCATCTCGAAAACTTTGGCAATTTTAGTGACTTTCCCATTGTTAATTCTCGCATTCTGAGTAAACATAGTATTTTCCTGCTTACATTTGTCATGTACAAGGTATGACTCTCATGCTTCTATATTTTTTAAAGCAAATACGGTTATAAGGAGAGAGAGTTTTTCTGACAGAAACAAAAAATCAAGTGAAGCCATTCCTATATTTATGGTGTTTCCTCCCACTGTCTGCAGTTTATTTATGTGAATGTCTATGAGATGGTTTCCTTGGTAACCGAAAGGAGCCTGCATCTGAGGGGCTCTACTGCAGGCTCACACTTTTAGGCATCAATTGTTTTTAAAAATTAACTGTTCAATGGAATATTCAGTAAATACACATGGAAAACTAACACCAATTTTGTTATAGAATTAAAATCTTGCTGGTGTTTTTCATTTGGACATTTTAGCATCTTGCTAAACAACTAGATAGTTGTGTAAAGATAGTTAAAATTCAGGGGAAATTTTTACTTATTATAGATGTCATTGTAAGAAGCCGTAGTTGTGAGGCAGTTCCTCTTTCCAAATTCATTTACAATTAATCGCAAAATTCTGCAATTATCACCTGAATGACATCAAACACTCAAATGTTTCATGATACCAAATCACAGAATAAACAAAATAAGACTTTATGTGCCTTTGTATGCCACACTGTCACAGGCAAAGGCTAAAATAAATGTAAGAGATAGTAAAAAATTGACTGATTTTAATAGAATCAAATATGTTGTAAACAGCAGCTGGTTATCATTGATCATTATCAAATAGTAGCAAAATGTCTTCATTCTGATTTCCAGCTTATCTATGTAGTCCTATTTCATATTGAAATTTTAAACAATATTTTCTGCTGAATTCTCTTTTATTCAGCTGTCACTTCTCTCTTTCATACCACTGTTCCCTTGACTCCCCCAGTTGACTATGTTTGTTACCTGAAATATTTGGTTTTAATGAAATTTTATATGCAATGCTATCACTTCAGAAATTAGTTTATATCACCTTTATGAGATTATAAAAACACAGCTTGCTACGGGAGCTAACCAAAGGATGAAGAGAGGTTCATGGGTGGAAACTGATAATGGCAGGCTTCTGTTTAACTTCTTTGGCATCTTAGCAGTCATTTTAATAATTCCATTATTTTTCCTATCCAAACTCAATGTTTCTGTGCAATTCAGGTAGTGAGCAATAAAACTCTGTCAATTTCACATCCCCCTGGTTTTTTCTGGAGTTTCTCTAAAATAGTGTAATCAAATTGACTCTGTTCCCCTTGCCAGGAACATTGGAATGACAGCTTGTCTAGTGTTTCTATGACGTCATCAGTTTCTCTTCCCACCTCCATCCCTTTTCATGACATGCATTATCATTGGCATGCCATGAACAGCTCTGTTAACATTACAGACTCTCCTTGCCCTATCCGTTAACACTGAATTAAATGCTTATATCATGAGTACTACTTTCCTTCTGCAGCATTCATTATTCTCATTCACTGCCACTACCTTTCATGATTAACCAGCAGAAATTAAATGATGGAACAAACTCTCACTCAAATAAACACCCTTCCTGACTCTTGGTCTCTCACTCTTTTTTAAATCTGCTAAATTGAAATTATGCTTTATTCTGACACGGATATTCTCTCACTTTGCAAACACCTCCTCAGACTGAAATCCTGTGGAAAAGATGTAGTATTTTATTTATTTCCCAAATACTGGCTTTTGGGTTAGTGCATATAAGATTCCTTTTTCTTGATTCTCTAAGATCCAAATGTTGAGACAGAGCTTTTCTGTCATAATCTGGCAAAAGCTTATTGGCTGCATGTTCTTCTTCCATTCTTTCACTGATATGCCAAATAAATAACAATTTAAAATACCGGCATATGCTGAGATAAATTTTAAGAAGTCTGCAAATTCTATGCATTGGGTTCAAAGGTCATCATCTACATGATCCAGATTACTATTACATAAGTCCACGTAGAACTGCTTTATATCTGAATTCTGCCTGTGTTCATGTTGGTGATGAGGTTTCAAATTATTGTATTGTCAAGATATGCCCAGATAGAGGTTTTACGCAGTTTTTATCAGGAAGCATAGTTAGGGCACTGAGGCTTAAGGCATACAGTTGATGAATAGGCCAAAAACAAAAGAATCTTAGCTAAGCAATCTGTTCCCTGTTCAGGCCATGGATCTGATCATTTCAACCGGATCGTTGCGTGGATGTCTAGAATATACGCCAACCCATTTGTCTTGTTTCCTCTAAAGAGGTGACACCTACACTGAGACCCAGGGGAAGAGAGGGGTTTAGGTGATTTGAGCAGAGGTCCTGAGTTGAGAAAGGATTGATCATTGCTATGGAGCTGATAAAAGACCTCTGCATCAGGAGCAGAGTGAGCTGCATGGATAATATTACCAAATAGGCTGGGAGAAAGGCTGGGCCCAGTGTAAGCAGAATCTTATAAAGCATTAGGCAGTTTTTATTTTATCCTAGAGGACTAATAAGTTAAAGAAGGCTTTTAAATATTAGAATAGCTTTATCTGATATATGTTCAAAATATCACTTTGATTTTGGGAAGTGAGAGTGGAACCTGCACACTAAGAGGAGGCAATTGCAGGGCTGAGGAGAGATGGGATTTTGAGCTGGGAAGGTGAGAGTAGAGCTAGGAAAAAGTGGAGAGATTCCAGATATACTGTACAGAAAGAATTAATAGGGCTTGCTGGTAGATGAGATATTATAGTAAGAGAAAGGGAGGAACAAGATGACTCTAAAGCTTCCAGTTTGAGTAACTCCAAGGATAAACATATCCTATAACCCAGGCAGGACAAAGTGAGATATTATTAGGATTTCTAAGGGGGAAATCAAGGGCTCTGTTTTGGACTTAATGATGTTGAAGTGTCTGTAAGATGGTAGAGATGACAAAAGGGCTATTGAGTACATCAGTCTGAATTTCACTGAACTGTCTGGGTTGGGTACATTAAATTTAAAAGTCATAAAGGTACAAATGATAGCTGATGCCATGTGCATGGATGGAGTCACAGAGGAAAGCATGTGAGAGAAATTATAAGAAGGCATAGACTAAATGCTGAGGAACTCCTAATTTAGATGCTGGAACAATAATGAGGAACAAGTAAGGAATACCGAGAAAGGGACAGTGAGGCAGAGGCGAAACTAGGAAAATGTGGCATTGTGAGAGTCAAGAGAGAGGATTCAAAGTAATCAATGGTATCAAAGACTGTGGAGAAGTAAAACCAAGTGAGAACAAAAGAAAAATTCACTGGATATGGAACGTGCAGACCATGGAGTTGCCTGGACATCATGATACAATATCCTGGACTTTTATTGTAAGAGTTTGTGTGGGAATCATCTTTAAGAGTTAATGGAATGTCAGAAATTGGAGATTTTGTATATAGACAATTCTTTTGTTCAGAGAAGTTTTAAAATTGAAAAGATGCTGGAGGGAAGATGTAACGTTATGAGAGGGTATCCTTAAAATAGGACAGAGTAGACCATATTTGGATCCTATGAATAATCCAGATATGAAAGAGATTAATGATGTAGGTCAGAAAAGAGATAACGGCAAGAGTGAAATCCTTGAGAAAGTTACAGAAGAAGGCACTCAGGGCCTGAGAGGGATTATTGAGCAAGTTTAAGAGAAGTGGTGCATACTGTTGTAATTGAAGGGACTGGGAATAAATAAGGTTGTCAACTGCATGTGTGTGTCCTGAGGAGGTGGGGTGGTAAATGCAGGTTTTTAAGGAGAACCAGAAAGAGAGAATACTAAAGAAACAACAAAGCATTTCCAAGAAATGTTGAAACTCTTTTGATGTTTTTTATCAAACATTTAAAGTGAAATTGCTTCGCTGGTTTTATGATGGTTCTTTTGAAATATTCAGATGCTCTCATGCAGTAAAATAAAAGGATAGTATTTGGTCTCATCCAGGGTTTTTGTTTGTTTGTTTGTTTACTAAGATATAAAAAGGAAGAGGGAGGTAAGGGAATTAGAGGCTCTTCAGGAGAGCAATTATAATAATTGAGCATGAAATATAACCTGGGCAAGGAGAGACATGAAAATAGGAGGAGGCTATTGATAGTAAGAAGTTAATAGCATCAATGGATTGGGTATCTTGATGAGGTGGTAGCATTGTTGACATGTGGATATAAGAACAAGCGAGTTGAAAGATAATGGTGACAGTATGGAAATTGAACATTTCAAATTAAGATATTTTTGGTGATAAAAGTGTGTAAGTCATAATTATGAGAGTAGAACCGGGAACTGAACTGAAGTAAAAATTGTTTGACATCCAGAGGTACAGGATGGAGAAGAGGTACATGATGGAGAGACACCCATGTGGATTTTAGACTCACCAAGAAACATTAGGAATCAGGAGTTAAAGCCTTTAATATAAGGAGATGGCAAGGATGTTGGTATAGAACAGGATTCGGGAAGAGGGACAGCATGCCTGAAAGCATATGGGTCAAAGAGGAAGGACTTTTTTTCCCCCAGAGGAGAAGGAAGAGGAAGAAATTGTTTAGAGAAGGTAACCCAGAGCAAGGTGAACACTTTCCATGTTTTCTGCCTTTGTGGCATAAAGGGTCATGGAAGAAAACAAAAAACCCAGCTTCATATGTTAAAAGCCAGTTTTCAGTTAACATACAAAGGTGGTGGAAATATCTTAAGATAGGGTCGATGATATAAGGACTTTTACTAATAATAGTAATATTTACACATATTTTCTTGTACAATTCTCAAAATCACCCAGTGAAGTAGAAGCTATGATTGTCTCTATTTTACAAGTAGGGAACTTGTAGCGCTAAAATATTGAATAACTTTCCCAAGGTCACGTATCTATTAAGTGTTGGTGCCAAGATTCAAAATCAGGGCATCTGACTCCAGATTCCGAGCTGCAAGTCCACCTGGCCCCAAAAAGTGAAAGTCTTGCTTTGACCTGGGGGTATTAATCACCAAAATAGGATGACATTGGGAGTGATGATGGATGAATGGAGAGGTGGTATTTAGAAAAGCAATTAAAGTAAATAGGAATGTGCGCCTTGATTGTTTCATCCTCAGAGGAGAACAGATGCAATCAGTTCTATAACTGTGTTTGAAACTGCATTTCTTTGGGGCAAGGATGTTTCTGGAATAGCCTCTCTACAAGTTGCACATATGGATGACTTAATCATGAAAACATGGGTAAAATTTGTAGACTGTGGTAGACATTTTGACTTCTTGCCAATATCTGATTCTCCCTTCCTTCTTGGCCCAATGAGAAAGTGTGCTTCCAGCCTCCTTGCAATTTGGCAGAGTCATGTGACTAATTCAGACACATGTCCAGAGAAAGGTGAGAAGTAGGGATGTGTGATTGTCTTCAAAGGTAAGAAAATTGAGAGTCCCCAGGCAGGTTTTTTCTCCCAATGCCTTGGCAAAAATGGAGGTCTCATGGCCAAGGGACAAAGCAGCAAGATAAAAGTAGAGCTGCACAGTGGTTGCTGCCGTGGAACGCTGCAAGGAGGACAGCTGCTCTGTAGAGTCATCTCCTCTGGCAGGGGAATTATTGTGTTAAGCCACTGGTATAGTTTAACTGACCCTACAAAACTCAGAAAGGATAAGAGGAGGGACCAGTTACAGACAACAACACGGGCAAAGGCACAAAGGTCAGAATCAACAAGTAGATTCTGTTTAAAAATCTGTGGAAGAGGTTTTTCTAACTCAGTGCTTCTAACTTGGTTTCTTCTCAGACCATGTGCTATGCTAATGCACGTTGTAAGTCCATTAATACACACTTGTTTTTGTAGCCTTCCTTTTTCATGAAGCACCTCACAGCTCCAGAAATTACAATTTGAAAAATGCTTTTCTAAATCTCATTTGTTTTAGTGTGTTTGATCGGTATACTAACTCTACCCACAGCTCTTAGTTATCCATTCTTAATCAAACTTGATAAATTTATCTATCCAGAAAGATGATGAATACAGGTGAGGAAGACATTAGAATAACTCAAATTTTTATATGTTCCTCTCTCAGGAGATCCAGCCTACTTCAGGGAGCTTTTCAATCCATCCATCAGTCCATGCACATATACTAACTGACTGAGTTACCAGATCACAGAAATAAAAGATGCTAAATAACTAACTTCTCAAGGAGTTCCAAGGAACTGATTGCAATCTAGTGACAAGACTTTTGATTACGTCTAGTACATTGTCATCCAGCACTACAGTGGAAATTATTCCTACCAATAAGTGTGTCTTTTTGGTTGCCAAACACATAGTGAATTAAATTTATGACTTTTAAGTCTGTTAATGGATCACACTAATAGTCAATTTACAAAACCCTACCAAAACAAAAATTCATAGGCAAAAATATTTACATAGGCCTACGAATAACACTCTTTTGCTCATACTAAATTTGTGTTGTTTTTAGGAAAACATAAACACGCGGGAGGATAAAGCATATTAAATGAGTTGCCACAAGACCTGTTGGTGAAGGCCAAAGACACAGCTATGAAAGGGGAAAGTTTCTTCCTTCTTTCACACCAGACCACTTTGGCTTGACTATTCTATCAGAGAGGAGGATCTGCTAATATTCTTGGTCAGAGATGGAGAAATGGATTTGGCTAGGATTTCCCAAGTAAAGCTGGTTCTCTCTCGTTTTCTCTCTTTTTCTCTATTTTTGGCAGTGCTAGGATTTAGAAATTTCTGGAATCATGGCCAAAATTATTTTTTCAAATTCAAAACTATTTCCTTTAGTTTTCCACTAGAATAAAATCCAAAGGCCATTTTAACGCCTATCAGGATCCCAACCATCACCTCATAGCATTTCCCATGTTTCACTCTAAGCTTCAGTTGTACCCAGGCTTTCCAAATTTTCCCAAATTCTTTCCTACCTCAGATCTTTTGCTGTTCCCTGGGCTTAGAGTCACACAAGCTCTCGTTCAGTATTCTAGTACCCTGTTTATTTCACTTATAGGGCCTATAATTTTTGGAAGTTAATTCTTGTGAAGCTTAATTCATAAGAAGTTGATTTATTTATTGTGTGTCTTCCCCACTAAAATGTAAGCTCAATGAGCACAGGAACCTCACTAGTCTTACTTACGACTTTATCTTTAGAGCCTATCAAATTGTCGGTAGATGGTCAATCAATATTTCTGGAATGAATCAATATTTGTTGTCCAGGCAATGGCTCATAATGTGGATTGTTGGAGATAGCATTTTCAAAAAAAAAAAAATCCTCAATTTGAGTTTCAATTTTCAATTTTTCTTTCTTAAAAACATTAAAATTAAATAAATGCCAAACATTGCTATTGTTTACATAAGATTTTTATTTTTGTTCTCAATATATTTAGCGTTTTACTTTTAGAGTAGCATTTTTATTAATGTGTTATTCTGTCACTCATGTATTTACTGGATCCTCAGTAATATTGTTATCACCAGCATTTACAAATGGGTAGAGAGCATAAAAATATGCATCATAGACTAGTTTTAGAATGCAATAAATATTCTGTATTAACCATTGCCCTTTCTCTAAAAGCAATTACATGATTATAATATTTGCTTAAAGCTTAATGAATGCTAATGCCTCTTTTGACATTTTATGACTTCTTAAACATGAATTTGAGCACAAGTCTTCTGTGTTAAACAAATGAATAAAACCAATTATTGAAACTTCTGGAAAAATCACTCAATAAAATGCAAATTTAAATGCATATGTGTGTGTGTAAATTGTATATGTGTACCTACATATTTACTTTGTATCCATATCTGTATGTACACATACATATAGATGAAGAAACAGGATGCAGGATTTCAAAGGCTGGTAAAATAGAAGACCTTTTGGGTCCTTTCAAACCTTGAAATACAGCATTTGATGAATCGGTTCTATCGCCTAAGAGTCACAAGAAATCACTGAGATCAAGTGGACATTTTCACTTGTTTGATTCAGTTGAATCTGTTTTGAAAACAGATTGAAATTCAACAAATTCACTCAACTGGATGGATGCCTGCTGCATGCCAGGCGGGGTGCCAGGTAATGAGGATTCCAAGATGAAGGAAGCATATGCCCTGCCCTGGGGCTTTTTATAATCTTGTAAATGAGACTGCCATGGCAAATAAATATATGCACTGTATCTATAATATGAAGAACATTTAAGGTTCAGACATAATAAATGAAAAGATGTCCACGCAGAATTACTCTGCCTGTGAGATAGGGAAATATTCTCAGAGAAGTTTACCTAATGCAGCAAAGCTAACACTCTAATTCTAATCACTAGGGTGTTTCACTTCTCAATTCAGTTAATGAGATGCTCCATTTTACATTCAGATCTATCAGCCTAGCTATTATTTTTCCAAGGATTTGAGGTTATGATCATCAGTCCCTCCCTCCTCCAGTTCTATTCAATGTTACTTGCAGTCTCAGTCCAATTTGTGAACAAAGCTCACAAATTGTTAGAAGCCCCTTCTTCACAAGTGATGGATAGGTTAATCTTGCTGTGCCAAAATCCATTTTCAGTGTCCTGGGCTGTTGATTACAGGCAAAGCTGCAGTCTTTTGCTTTAATCCTCCCTGAGTTACTTTGGTCCATGTGACAATGCTTCTGGTTGAGTTTTCTCTTCCCACTACAGTTCCTACCTTGGGACTAGGGACACGATATTATGAAGCATCCATTTGCTTGAGTCCAAATAGACTTTCTCTTTCCAGCTCTTTCCTTAACAACAACCCTATTCCCAGACTCTCAGCATCCTCTTAATTTGTAAAATTTGGAGATCATTCCAAAATAAAACAGCGTTTCCAACTTACCCTGATGTCTCTATTTCTAGAAAGGTCTGCTTAACACTCCAGAATATGATATTGGTTCCACTTGAATGCCACATAATTTATAGGACCCATTTGAATATCAAGTTCAAGGTTGCTACACCATCTACAACACTAATATGATGTATTGGTCATCACAATGCAAACAATTGAACACTCTTAACCTTGATATTCTCTTGACTTTCTCTCTCTCCCTCTAATCTGCTTCTGAGTTTCCAACATTCCCAAGCAGCTGTGTATGCATTAGTAACAGTGAGCATTCTGAAGGAACTATTTCAGGCATTATTAGGTAGGAAAAAAACAGAATATATATTACTTAATTACTTAAAATTTGTTCTAATAGATTAAGCTGTGTTAAATGATTCATATGTTCAAAGTACTTTTAATTTATTAACACAATAATAATACTTGAATACAAGAGACAAGTTGTAGACTTTCTTATAACTAAAATAATAATTTGACTTTTGGGAAATTTGTAAATCTTCTTGTGGATATAGGAATCAATTAGGTTGTGAGCAAGGTTTATTTTACTTGTTTGCTTGTTTTTGTTTTGTTTTTTGGTTACCATATCCTAATTCCTAAAGTATTTTGAGTACTAATGATATTTTGAAATTTGGATTAAGATGTTTTCTTGTTAGAGAAAGTCTAGCTAACCGAGGAATGGAAGAAGTAGTGGAAAAAACTGGAAAGAACCTGGTTGCATCATGAGGTCTTTTTGTCTTCTCTGACTATTCCATGACTCTTAATCATTTGGGACTCACTTGTCCCTTTGGGAAACTAATAAAAATATGGGTTCTGTCTCCATAAAAATATGTAAACTGTGAGAGATTATTAAGCCCCTGTCTCCCACCTTCAACCCCACCCTCTACAGTCTGCTTACTGATTGTGGAGCTAGAACTCAGACCACTGCCTTTCTGCTCTGTTGACTGTCTTCCTGTTTGGCTCTGCCAATACAAGATATCAGAGGGAGGCTGTAAGGCTAGAGGAGGAAGAAGAGACTTGTTCCTTCCTGTTGGCTTCACATGGACTTCCTGTCTGCTTCACAAGGACTTCCTGTCTGCCTGTAGTTTCTCTGAGCATCACTGCTACATTTCCTCATCCTGGTGGCAGCAGTTATTTCCATAGTAGCAGCTGAATCCAGTAGCAATTTTGCCAACAGTTGCAGAATCACTCTCATCTTGCCTCCCATGCTGGGACACCAGTTCAGCCCCTCCTGAGAGATCTGAGTTTCAGTTCTGAGGGCACTCTGCTCTAAACTTCTAAGTTTTTGCCATTTTTCCCTTGTTTCCTAAATATTACTGCTTGTGGCTGTTTCTTATAGCTGCTACCTCCATGATAGGTACCTTGGCATTTTCTTTTCACCCTTTATACTTAGTTGCCAATTCCTTATATTAATTCTCTCCATTTGAGTAGCTGGTGGGGTTTCAATCAAATGGGTTCTTACTGATAGATAGCCTCAAACAAACAAAAATTTTCTTTAATTTTCAGGAAGTTAATTGATCCTAGTTTAAAAAAGTGTTTAACCAATAGATGTCTAAATCCGTGTGAGTTCTAAAATTCAGTGATTCTTAGAGACATATGATTGGTGGCATGATGAAGACAGAAAATGATCAATGAAAATATTAGTGAAAATGTGAGAAATAATTGTGAAGATGTAAAGTAATCATCAAGTCCATTCTGTACCTATTTTGAACAGAAATGGGTTATAAACAGAAAAGATTATTTATAAGGAGGTGGAAGAGAAAAAGGAAAATTTTTATGTGATGAAAGTGGGGGAGTAGTCTCGGCATATGGTCCGTAGGAATAGAGTACAGATTTTGACCAGCTGAAGTCAACAGGAAACAGATGAGTGACAAACATAATATCGTCTCAGAAAGATTTTTTTTTTTTATAAATGCAAGTAATAGAGCTGCAGAATAAAATTTTTTAAAATAACCAGTTACCTGTAGAGTCACTTTTGATATGCCATAGTATTTCTTATCACAGCAATACAGTTGCTCAAATTTAGAACCCAGAATGGATTTCCTACAAGATTCTGGCAGTAATTCCCCCACCTCCATAACTGTCAGTAGAGTAATTGCACTGTCACTATTAGGAGGTTGTTATTGGCACATTGCTTTTATAATAGAGGAATTCCTGTTTGTGACACTTCAATTCTCCTAATCGCTTCACCTTCTCTGCCAGTAGGAAAAGAGTCACCATAGAGGTATAGGGTTAGGGGTCAGAGGTTGCAAAAAATGTGAAAACAAAAAGACCAGCACTTTTCCTCTGAGAGCCTAACTCCTAATAAGGAAGACAGAATCCAGTTTAATATAACTTGAATAAGCCTCATAAGGAAGTAAAGGGAGAAATTAGTACTAGAATGAAGGGTACTTCAGTCTAAGGCACATGGGTGACAGCACTATGAGCATCACCATTCTCATTCTCCTTCCAAATATGCCCTCGTTTCTGGGGACAAACTACATCTTTGAATCATCCCTCTCACTGTTGCAACTCACTGTGTGACATCCATCTCTTCAAATTGTTTAGCACTCAATGGAATAAGAAGAACTAATTTGGAAAGCTTTATTCTGCACTTTAGTCCATGTCACAGGATGGGGCTGAGTGCTGCATGGAACCATCCTTAGGCTTGCACAATTCAAAGTGATAGTCACTAAATGCGTTTCTTCTTTTTTAACTATTATGCTGGTGAAAAAAATTTGAAATGCAGAAGTTTTTAGAGGGCAAACCTACTTGGTTTATACGTGACTGCAAAGAAGACACTCCTCTCCTTCTTAGGTGACAAGGGAAAGAATAATGAGTTGATTTTATTATATCAGAGATTAGTTTAATTTTGTTTTATTTTTCCTCCCTAACTGGGGAGTGGGTAGTGTCACCACTTTTTTTTTTTTAATCATACTTTGCATCGCTTCCTGCCCTCTTTCTTGAATCAACTTTCTTGAGCCAACAGATTAGGTCTATGCAAAGCAAGATCCAAGTGCAGTCCAACATGGTCGCCTATGGACACTTGTGGTTATTGAAATTTAAGTTGAACTTAATTAATTTTTTTTTAAATTTCAGTTTCTCCATTGCACTAGCTAACTTCAAGTGTTCAATAGCCACATGTGGCTAATAGCTACATGTTAGACAATAGACTTCCATCATCTCAGTGTTCCACAGGACATTTCCATCATCTCAGATAGTTCTATTAGATAGCGCACTCTAGAGCATCAACCCAATTACTATTCTATAGTGGCTTTCCTCCATTTTTCTTCTCTATGAACCTAGTGTGATGAAAATTAGTGCTTGTAACAGATTATTATTTTTCCAATTGCCACAGCAGTACTGCTGTGGGAGGGACAGAAGACTTCTTACTGCCTCAGGTCACATATTTAAGGCATTATAGCTGAAGAATTACATTGCAGAATGGGATACAAGATGTTTTCCAAGGCCTTGAAGCAGAAGATTCAGGAAGTGTTTGCAGGGATGTAGTAGTGTTTGCCTTATGAAGTAGTAGTGCCACCAAGTGTTGGGTGAAAGAGGTTCAAATTTTTGAAAGGTATTTGATGAAAATTCTGATTTAAAAGAATTAACCAGAGTGGCCATTAAGTCTGCATAGGTTCCTATTTCGGAGCCTTATAGAGCATTATCACTTATCACAGGTTTTAGAACATAGTAGGATTGGATATAGATACAAACATGCCACACTTATGTCATTTTATATGCTCGATAAAAGAGAAAGAGCGTACCAATTTGAAACAGCTTGATGATTTTTGTTTTCTTCACCTTGGCTCAAGTATGCTTAGGTACTCTGCTCTGTGCAACCCTGAACTGCAATTATGTATGGCACGCATCTAAGAAAGAATGAATTTTCAAACATTGGCATTGCCTAAGATCTTCTGTATCCTTCTCTCTCTTCTTCACTCCCCTCAATCCCCACCCTCTAACCCCCCTTCCTCTCCACCTTGTAGATCACAGTCTGCCTCTGTGGAAATTTTTTCCCAAAATATGACGTGCATTTTATGACTAGAAATAAACATAGATTTAAAAAAGGGTGTTTTTAATTTTACGTGTTGTCTTTATCACAGAATGAGGGAGGAAAAGTCTACTGGTTTCTCCACCTTATTTATAACTGCAGCAAAACCCATTTTACTTGTCCTCTGTTGCCATGGTTACCAGCTTTTCCATTTCAACAGGTCAATATAAGCGTTCGGTTTACATAAGGTCACTGGTAATTCATCTCAGCATTGCACAAACAGAAAACCAGCTCTTCTCTCCTCTTTTTTAAAAATATTCTGTTAACCCCCTAAAACACAATTAGTTCTGGTTTCCATAATTTATTATTCTCATTCTTATTCTCTTGTTTGTGGCTTCATGCTTATGTTCCAATTCTCTAAAATAAGAAGACAGGTCTTGCCAAAAAAGCAACCTTAACAGTTCTGTGTAACACTAATGTCCTAAACTGGCTATTTTACTAATAATACTGCATTTATTTTACGATGACTGTGTTCATCAAAGCTGGCATTTAATTAGAATTCACTTAAAAAGTGTAATATAGGTCAGATGGGAGAAATTTGGCCAAGTATTAAGACATCTGCTGGGATATGGTTCTCATTGTTTACCAGCTACAGGTATGTTGTTGGTGTTTATCATGCCCACTAAAAGAGAAAAATGGAAATCACAATATTAACTGCATTGATGGTCTGCTCAGTTGGAATTCTGCTTCTTTGAGGGAAGACAAGATTCTGAGTTGGGATAATGGGAGAGAAGGCATGAGAATCCTTATAATGAGAGGCAGAGGGAAGATTATTCATTATGTGAGAACTGTGATTTCTCTGATAAACAGCAGCAGCATCAATATCATTGCTTCATTGGGAATATCCTATTCAATCTTTCAATTATTCTCATAGTTGATAGAATTTGTGAATTTTTCAGTTTTTATTCTGCAAATAAGCCTTCCTACATATCTAAAATGCTAATATCTTCTGAACACCCCTATCTGCTGTCATTACTACTACTTTCTCTTGACTTAGTTCAGTAACTTTCAAACTCTTTTTAACAATTGGGTCCAATTTTACAATAAATATTAGAAAGAATCCCAGTATATAACAGCAGAGATGCTGTGATTGAAATATAAGAAGGTAGTGGATGGAGGCCTTCAAGCTGTCCTTGTTCTGCGTTCTTTTAATCTTCTCTGGTTCCTTCCACCAAGCTGGCCCCAAGTCAACTCTTTAGAGGTCTCTGAAAACACAGTCTCAAAGAAACACCAGACTAGTGGGAAAAATATGAACTTTGTCAGACTTTGATTAGAATCCTGTGTCAAAATTTAGAAATTGTGTAACCACAGACGTAGCTTAAACTTGGTTATTCCCTGATAAGCTTAGCTATAGGGATAATGTACAGAATTAATGACATAATTAAAAGTGTTCCTAATGCATGTGGATGTTTCTTAAAGTTTACATTTCTGCTCTCTACGTTCCCCTTCCTACATTTGTGATTCTCACCCTGGCTGTGAATAAGAATTATTTGTGGATCTTTTTTTTAAATAGAAATGTCAGTTTCTGCTCAAAACCTGTGGATCAAGGATCCTGTGTTTGGACCCATGAATCAGATTATAAAGCTGCACAGTTGGTCACTGTTAAGAGTGGCTGCTCTAACTTCTCATACTCAGCTATTCTCTTCTATCCAAAGTCTAAGTGTTCATCAGCTCTGACTCTTTCCTTAAGCCCTTCTTGAGATATCTATTTGTGGATGGTAAATTGAACGAGAACACAATCTCTTCTAGCCAGAATATCTGGAGTCAAGTCTTGGTTCTACCATTGATGAGCTAACTAACATTGGGCACGTTACTTCTTTGGGTTCCAGTTGCCTCATCTGAAAAATGAGTTTATGATAAGCAGCAAATGAGAACTTAGGTTAGTGCCTAGAACATAATAAGCAGTTAATAAATATTAAGACTTATTATCAAAATTACTTGGATATTCTTCTCTTTATCATTTCACATCCAACCTTGAACTCATTTTTTTCTTTCTTAAAAGCAAAAGAAAAATCAACAAAAGCCAAACACAGCTTCACTCTTAAATTTACATCATTTTTTAATATGACTATCATTCTACAAGTAATCCAGATTCAAAACTTCTGAGATATCTTATCCTTTCCTATTTAGCTCTTATTTGTCATAAGAGATGTGCTCTTATTACCTACCACCTACGGTACAGAAATACCCTGTTGACTGTGCTCTGGGCTTCAATCTCTCTCTTTAATTCCATTCTTTAAATCTGTCTCAGAATAATATTCCTAGGTAGGATATTTTATGATCATGTCACTTCCTAGCTGAAAGAACGTTTAAATGATTTCCAGTGCCTACCAAAAAAAACACAAATTCCTTAGCATAGACTTCAACATGATTCTAATACATGATTTGAAGAAGTAGAGGATGTTATTAGAGCAGGTAAGCAGCATTGCCATTTGGTGGGCAATCTGAAACTAAATGTTTTATAAAGTTATACTTCTTGATATCTCAGGATAGCATTAACAGGCTTCTTATGTCAGCAATAAGTGAGACATTTGTCTCTTTGATACATAATCAGAATTGTTTTCACTTTTATCTATTACTCAAGATTTGCTTACTAATAAAGTGGACTTATTCAACACCTCTCTAATTATGTTGTCCCTAGTTATATGGAAGTAGTTATTCTTTCTAATTCTATGAACTAATAATTCAATAATTTTGACTTCTGTTGAAATACTATACATTTTCTCTTTTATTGTTGGATTTATTGCCCTCAAAGATGAATGTCCAAATCTCTAGAAGAAATAATTGTACCCCTCTCTTGGAGCTTCTACTGCATTTACTATATCTTACTGTAGTATTTATGACAACACAGTGAACTTAAATGATTATGTAATTAACTTCTCCCACCCATCACAATTTTTAATTCATAATAATCCTTCAAAAAATTGTTTATTAAATGAATACATGAATGAATGTAAGAAAAATCTTCACATTTCCTTGAAATTAGTATATGTAATTTAGCTCTATTTTGTGCATTCTTCGGGTGAGGCACTAATGTACTATTCTATGTAGCCAGTATAGAAAGTATGGCTTTGAGGTAAGTTTAGTAATAATGATGTTGAGAAGCCTTTCCACCTTCATTTTACTTTACTGAATAAATATTTTATATACAAAACATTCAACATGTAAATATAGATAGAGAAAAAAGTCCACACATTTCTTCACCATTTGAGGCTTAGTTATAAGTCTCATGTAGGTTAAGTATATCAAGTATTCTCCATATGTATATGTCTTACACACGAGGAAATAGACCCATATACATATGCATACATTTGTAGGTATGTATATGTGTATGATATACATATACATTCTTTTGTATTGTTATTGCTATAATGCAGTGTATGATAATTCTAGTCCGGACCAAAGGAAAATTATTGCCTAATTTCTTCCTATGTTTAAGTGCAGAATTCTTACAGATACAAAGAATTTTGTTGCTATAAATAAAGTTTAGAAATACGCAGAGGTATCTCCTATAAAATTGTACTTAAATATAGATTAAAGATGTGTTCTAAAAGTCACTACCAGGGCCGGCCCCGTGACCGAGTGGTTAAGCTCTGGTGCTCTACTTCGGCGGCCCAGAGTTTCACCGGTTTGAATCCTGGGCACAGACATGGAACTGCTCATCAGGCCATACTAAGGTGGCCTCCCACATAGTACACCCAGAGGCACTCACAACTAGAATATACAACTATGTACTGGGGGGGTTGGGAGAGAAGAAGAAGAAGAAAAAAAAGAAGATTGGCAACAGATGTTAGCTCAGGTGCCAACCTTTAAAAATAAAAGAAAAAAGTCACTGCCATCTAAAGCAGAGTCTCATTATTCTCCATCCTCTTACAAAGCTTATTTTTTTTCACTTTCTACTGCCTTACGTGATAGGCTCTACTTTTAAACAGATTATTGAGTTACGATTGGCATACAATAATAGGCACATACATAAAACAGAGTATATACTGCATCATTCCATTTATGTACATGAAATATAAATTCTAGTTCCAAGAGTGGACTATTTCAGGATATTATCTGTTCTCCATGGTTATAAAAGAAAGTAACTTATTTTGGTCTCCTAAAAAATACATTTTTTAAGTGTATATTTTCAGATTTAACCTACCTGAAAAGAAGCGATTAAAAACAGATACACACTGTTTCTTCAAAGAGGCATTCAATCTTAAGCTAATAAAAAGGAGATAATATGATGTGCTTGTGCATTTGTAAGTGTATACGTGTATATTTTTGATTACTCACATTCCAAGTGTATTTACTTGTTAGGCAGCACTAGTGTGTCTTATTTGTAGATTAGGAAACAAAAAATGCATAAAAGTTGTCAATACTGGTGATCAGCTTAAAAGTGAGAGAGGTATTTTTGCTTACAGGTCTGTAAATTAGCCAAGACATACCACTTCAACCCAGTGTTAATCAGCAGTGTTGCCTGTAGGCTAGATTTTTAACAAATGTATGCCTGTTTCTTTCCCTCTTCCTTTTGTGAGTGTTGGAGGTCATTGAGAGGACGTGACCGCCAGTTGACTGGTGAGCTCGACCTGGGCAATCAGAGGCTCCTCACCCCCTCTCCTGATCTTGGAATGTATGTTCTGCCCACCATTCCTACAATGGGAGTCATTTTCAAGGGTGCAGCCTTGAAAGAGTAATGTGTTGTTGAGACCATCTTGATGGTATACATAATTGAACCAAACTAAGGCCTCTACATAAACTTTTAGGATTCTGGCAGGTGGAGATCTACTCATCTTGCAGCTGCCCAAGACAAGCCTCGTATGTAAGTCCCCTTGTTTATTAAAGCTGCCACCTGCTAATCTGTGGTCTGCCTCTGTCTTTGGTTTCTCCTTGCCCTCCGTTTACAGGTGCCGGTTTTGGATTTCCTCTGGGAAATTCCTGAGTTTACAATGCAACAGTGGGGCTCCTCTTGCATCCAGGGACCCTAGGACAGAAAGTTAAACTAACAAGAAATCTAGGCTATTTGAACCCAAGTTATCTCGTCATTAAAGCCTGTGCTGTTCACTTATGTAAATCACACTGTTCACCAACCTGTAATTCAATGTGGAGTGAAATAAATGTCCTAAAGTACAAACACTTTACTAAGGGTTCCAAAAAAGGAGAATTCAGAAGGGAGGCCTAGGAAATACTTCATAAGTAGTAGAGATACAAGGTGTTACAGCTTAAAGGAAACATAAAGATCATTTCCCATTTGTGCTTTAGCGGGGAACCATAGCTGATTCTAAAGTGAGAACCATCCCTGCACTAAGGAGACCGTCTCAGCCGAATTCCAGGCTGAGATGGGTCTTCCATCCTTTTAGACATGTATGGATGGACCAGATAATTTTTATGAAAGGAGATTAGGAATCCATCCAGTTAAGTATCGTATGATTATATGATCTGTTCTTGGTCAGTAAGGAAACATTCTAGATTTATGCTATAGATTTACACCTTGGAATTGCTGAAGTCTAATACCTTTTAAAAGCTTAGTTTAAAGAAATCTTTATGAAAGAGTAAGATACTTTGTAGAATGAAGAGGGTATGGATAAACAATCAAAAGGCTATACAGATCATTTAACTTTATTTTCTAATTATATAGAGATAAAACAGCTCAGAAGGGTAAATAGCATGTTTAAGAACATGTTTCTAACCATATATCTAATTAAAGAAGGAGACTTCATGAAAACATAAGAATATTGGACTGGCATTGTTTGGGTTGATATTTAATGCCAGGATATGATTTCAACAGATGGGCATGGGAAAAAAGAATAGGATAAACCAAACAAAGTAGAAAATAATGTTCTTATTATGGGAGAGAAAAGAATAAATTGACCAGTAAACTCAAATATAGCTTTTTACAACTAAACAGAAAGAAAAATTTTTCTAGGTTGATATAGTAATGAAAAAGTAAGGCACAGGAATGTATGATAAATTAAGCGAAGGTATGTGCACATGAATTCAATCTACATTAATGTGATAAGTGAGAAAAATAGAGTATCTGGAGAGCTCTCCATACAATTTGCATTTGATATGTGTTCAAATTTTACCTCTTGTTAAAAGATTTTACAATAGAAGTTCCATAATGAAAAGAGAAATTGAAAGTTTTAATATATATAACTTGGATTAGTATTCTAATTTAAAAATACAAGATTAGACTTGCTAGGTAATGTTTTTCCTCTACTTGAGTTGTATAGGCAAAACATTTTCATGGCAATCTACTACTTTCAACCAGCTATTCTTTTGGGATATTCAAAAATTTCTAATGTGCTTGTTTTCACCTTGTTTTCCATATGTCCTTCACTTCTTTATTTTTCTTTTAACTGTGTTAACCAAATGGCTTACAAGGATCCACTTCTTAACCTTATGACGCCTTCAGTTGCTCACTTGATCCAAACTACTGATATTTAGGGTAAAAGAAAATCTAGTAAGGATAAAGATCTGATGATTATGTTTCACATTTAAATTAGTTATTTTTAATTACAGAATAAGCTCTATATAAAGCAGTATATATCAAATGACCAAACTAAAGTTGGGTGTTAAAATTTTATTTAGGTGGTCCAATATCTTCAAGTAGTCTTAAATTTAATGAATCATTATATATCCAGAAATAGAGTGTTTTTTTCTTAGATTAATTTTGATATAAATGTAGGGGTAATCAAAATAGATTTTGGCTTAAACTTCTAATCAATTGTTCCCAAAGAATTGCTTGATTAATCAATCCAATCTCTTGACATTATAAAGTTTCCTGACATTTATTAAATAGAAACCTGGTCTCTATCTGAGAAACCAATTCTAATACATTGATCTTCTTGTCTCACCTAACACATTAACTAATGTGCTTGTCTAAAATATGTTTTAATATCTTCTGGAGCAGGTCTATTCACACAACACTTGGTTTTTCAAATTATCTTCTTTACTGAACCTGGGATATTTTTATGTAGTTTAAAAATAATGGATTTTGCTTATAATTTCATTAGCTTGGGAATATGACATGTCACATTATTCAAATTTCTGATTTAAAATCATGAATCCCTATTGATTTAGTCAAGACTACTTTCATATATAGAAGAATTTCATAGCTTTATTTTCCTTTGTTGCACTCATTTCTTGTAATAGATATGCCAAAATATTTTTTATCTATTTGTGTATTTTTATCTATCTATTTAAGTAGTGCTATTGTAAATAGAATATTTTATTACAACTTCTTACTGGTTATGGTAAGTGTGTGTACATACACACACATGCAACACACACATACTAGATTTGGTGACTTTATCTTGTATATTTTAATACATTGAATTTTTTCTTTAAATCTATTTAAGATTTAATTGATTAATGTGAAAAGAAGCAAAACAAGATCAATTTATTAATTGATAATGTGCAGGAAAAATCTACCTACACTGGAAAAACTTTGAGAAATTTTTATGTTTAAAAGCAATTTCAGTGGTTCTTTGATTTTAATAATAAAATGAAAATAAAGGAAGTTCTTACTAAACGTAAGATCAGATAAGTAGATGAATTCATATTTAAATTTCCAAGACAAATTGGGAACACAAGTTCAAAGTATTATATTATTCTAAATCATATTTTTTTAAAAAATAAACTACAAATTGAATATAGAGAGCTGTTAAACTCTTAAACACTTAATTTTCAAACACAAGAACATTTGATTAAATCATTTACCTATCAAAGAAAATTTAGATGTAGGTAAATCCCAAAGCAATTTTTTGAAACTTAAAGGTTAAATACTTTCTAAATATATGTTAGTTTTAGGTCCTGTTGTTTTCAAATAGCTTGAAGCATTTGACTTAATGACCTCTGCAAAGTATATCATATACAACTTCAGTAATGATGAACATTAATTCCCCTTTACACACAGTTTTCCAGAGTCCAAAACAATTTTCTCCTTCCCTCGCATATTCCTCAGTGTTACTCGGGTCACCTAATTGCCTACTTAAACGATCTTGCTCTCCATTTTCTGAAACCACTTCCTGAATTTGATTTCAAATACTACTTGCTGCTAAAACATTTTCATGATACACACTGTATCAATCAATAGTGAATTTAGCTGAAAATATGACAAACGCTATTAGGCATTAGTGACATTAATTATCTCACTTAACACAAATTTTGTAGTAGATATTTCCAAGTTGATTCAGCAGCTCAATGGTGCCACTAGCATCTAATTTCTTTCCCTTGTTCTGATACATCATCCTAAGCATGTTGGCTTTTTGCCCTCCAGCTTGTGCCTCATGGTAACAAAAACGCTCCTGCCACTCCAGGCATCTCAGTGGAATCCCCAGAAGGCATATTAAGAAGGGGTAGAATCAGCAAGTTTTGCCACACACTGTTAACTGGTTTTGTTTATAATCAGAAAGCAAAGGACTTAGCAGATTTCTACATCAAATTTACTAGACCTTAGTCACATGCTCAAAGCAGATAACAGAGGTTAAACTCATCTCTCCTCCTGGTTGTTGCCTAATTCATGGACAAGTTTGGCTTTCAGTTATTAGAGAAGAGGAAATTGTCAGTTAGATAAACAGTCATAGTCCCTGACAACTCTTGTCTCTCTGTCTAATATTCTGGGTAGAAATTATGCAATTCATGAAAAAACAGCCCACCGATTTTTCCAAGATCTTCCTATATTTGACAAAGTTGCTTGGATTTTGTCTTAACGTGAATGGTATGAGTTCTATAAAATAGAACAAAATACAATATATAAAAAATACATACACATATTGGTTCACAAAGGAAATGAACCTATCAGTAGAAAGAAGGTGATGCGGAAGGGCTATTAGTCCAGATTTAACTAACATAAACTGATATCTCGCCTTACGAGATGCTCAGTACACCTTCTGAATTGATCCAGTTGGAGGACAGCAATTCTACTTGCAAGAGACTTACAGATGAGGCTGCATATTATCTTTCAAAGCAACTGCCATAGGTTGGGTTTCCCTCAAGCAGGCTATGAGACAAGGACTTATGTGAAAGTAATTTACAAAGAAGTGTTTCCAGAAAAACCAGTAAGGGAATCTGGAAGTGGAACCAGAAATGGAAGGAAGTCAAGCAAGGAAGTGCTTTCACGTTGAGTCCCACAGAGGGAAATTTTGGCTCAATGCTACTAGAGCACTCTGGGTGAAAGTCACATGTCAGAGTTGTTTAGATCAGGGGAAGACAAGTAGAGTTCTCAGCCCATTAAGCTCCCTAGTTTTTGACTGAGGAATGTGCGGGTGGGAGGAGGGCACACATTCCCAGTCATTTTGGTTGTCTGTTCATCCAGGAAGAGTGAGATCCAAGGACAACCTTCCAATAAAGAGATGAAGGTGCCAGCTGTTGGAAGTGAAACACACCAGAGAGAAAATGTTCAAGGCATAAAAGTAGATATGGGAATAGTATTAGTAGATTGGTACAGCAAGTGGAGGTCCTGGCATGAGGATTACTTGATTTCATACTCCTTCCACACTATGTCATCACTATATACTTGTACATACTTATAATATCATTAATTTACTAAATGTATCACATATTACCTATTATAGTATATATTAATATTTATGTCTGTCTCTGCTGCCAGCCTGTAAGAGGTCTTTGAGTGCAAAGATCATGTCTTAATTATTTGGAATCTCGAGTCTAGAAAAATGTATAATGCATAGTAAATCTCAGAAAGTGCTTGTTGAAAGAAGACATAATTATGAATCAGTAAATTAATAATCAGTGACTGAAACAATTTTAGAAAATCTGCCTGAGATAAATCAAGATACAGGTTTACACAAGAAGTTGCCATAGCTAGTCTCAAATTTCACAGCGATTTCATGACTTACTCAGCTAACATTGGTGTCTATCCTATATAAAAAAAATACTCTGCTTGGTGTAACAATTTCAAATATGTTGGGATGAAAAAGCATTAACTTGCTAAATGAATAAAAATCATTTTCTTCTCATAATGTAGTAAAATTTCCCATATTATTTGCTCACCATATTGAATCACCTTTTCACCTTATTGAATTTTATTGTGTTTCTTTTCTTTTCTTTTTTATATATTTTGGATGGCCTAATATTTATTGTGTTGCATATAACACAATTTGAAAACCACTTATTCAAATTATGAATCAAAGATGGCAAAAAACATTAATCAGAGAGAGATTTCAGGTTAGAGATAAAGACAGAAATATACAGACTTAACTCTTCTTTTTCTCTATACAATATTCTCTCTCAGGTTAAGTAAAAGGAATGAATATCTTTGGCTCCTATCACACAATAGATAACAAACAAAACCATCAGGGAGTAATTTAAAAGTTTCTATCTGGGAAATTTTAGATTTCCTGAGTCTTCTAATTTCATTTTTTTTTTTTTTTTTTACAAATGTTAGTAATTAGCAGGAGTGCTTTGGTTGAACTCAAGTTCTATAGATCTTAAGGAAAGAAGAAAATATTCACAATAATTTTATACAGCTATTATAACTTGGAGACCAAAAGCTGACAAATACAGCCCCCATTAGTCATCATTGGAGAGAAATTCTGCCTTACTAATACAGGATCAAAAGAATTACATAAAATTTTTGAAAGTTAATTCCATCCAGACCACAAAAACATTTCTTTTTCCAGGATGCACAAATTGTTTAATTTTAAGAAATCTATTAATGGGATTTGTTATTGATATAGTCATAAGAGAAAATAAAACATGTAACCATCTTAATATATGATTAAAACACATTTGGATTTTATTTCAACAGCCATTCATTAAGCAAAATATTTCCAATTTGTGATAAAACCTTGAAAAATTGCCAATACTAAGTTTATGATGAAAGAAACAGGGAAATCCCCAATAAAGTAGGAGCAAACCCAGAGGGCTTAGTATAACTACTATTATTTAATTGAGTCAAGTAGTTCTAGACGACAAATTTACACAGGCAATAATCCAAGAGATTGGAAAGGCAATAGCAAGGGTATCATCAAATCCTGGATTATATAATGGTCTATCCACAAAACTTAGGAGAATCAGTTCTACAATTGCTAATTAATATAGATCACAATAGGTGGCTGAGTTCACAATAAACACTTCAATCAACAACATTTTAAGATTAATAACCAGGCAGATAATAGAATGGAAAAAATAAACTATTCATAATATGAATAAAAGCATAAGTTACTTTGAATAAACTTAAGAAGACGTATGATAAATACACATACACACAATTTTCCATGCACATATGCACACACACACTCACATTTATGCTCACCATTACTGAGGAAGTTTAAAAGATGACTAACGTAAATAGCAAATGATGACATGCCATTTTCATGTATTGGACAGCTCAATTCTGTAAAGATGTAAATTCTGTCCAAATTTCTAGATATTTAGCACAACCCTGAGAAGCATTAGTTAAGGTGTTTTGTGAGGGAGAGATCATATAAAAGTTATCTTAAAATTAATCTGCCTACCTACATGTGTGAAATGAACCATTAAATAGTTGGAAAGTAAAGAAAAAAGAGAATAAATTTACCTAATCCAGTTATAAGTCATGTTTTAAATCATTAATCGTTAAGATATTATTGGAGTGATGAGACTAGACAGACAAACCAGTGGAAAGAAATATAATGTGTATATATATAAAATATATATATATATGAGTATATGTTTACATATTTTTTATAGTATGTATTTGTGTATACACATATACATATTATTAAAAAGCATACACAAACATATATAAATTTTGTACATAATTAGGGTAGTATTTTGATCATTGGGAATAGTTAGATTTTTCATTAAATGGTGTTAAGACAACAACTTATTTGGAGAAAAAAATAAAATGATTTCCCTTGACCACACTTAATTGCAAAATAAATTCTCAAGAGATTTGAGTTGGTTAAAAGTGAAAAAATAAAAGACTTTAATTAATATTTACATTAATTCTTAAAGTTATGCAGAAAGGAAACCAGGAGGAAGAAAATTTATAGATTTGAATTTACAAGTTTTAAAATTGCAGAATATAAAAAGTACCATAAGTAAAATTAAAGGAAGAAAGATCTATGGAAGGTAATTTTAAAAAACAGTACAAAGGATTTAATGATCTTAATTAATGAAGATGTAATAATATTAATTAATAATGAAAGGAATGAATAACCTACAAAATGGAAAGTTTCCAGAAAGCGATTTAAAAATAAGAAATTTGGGGGCCAGCCCCATGGCCTAGAGGTTAAGTGTGGTGCGCTCTGCTCTGGTAACCCAGGTTTGTGAGTTTGGATCCCAGGTGCAGATCTACACCACTCGTCAGCCATGCTGTGGCAGTGACTCATATACAAAATAGAGGAAGATGGGCACAGGTGTTAGCTCAGGGCCAATCTTTCTCAAGCAAAAAGAGGACAATTGGCAACAGATGTTAGCTCAGGGTGAATCTTCCTCATCAAAAACAAGAAACAAAAAACAAAAAACCACAATAAATTCAAGTAATTAAAAACCATATAAAAATATCCTCACTAACTAGAAATTTTAAAAGATAACCTGCAATTTTAAACAATATTGAAATATCTTTACATCTCAGATTGGCACATTTTTTAAAAAACTCTAATTCCATAATGAATATGGCTATGAGGAAATAAGCAAACTCCTACCACACTGTGAAAATTTAAATTTCTATGAATTCCCTGAAATTCAATTTGTATTAATATTTAAAAAAAATTCCTTACTCTATTATTTGATCCAAAATTCCAAGTCTAAGAATTTGTAACAAGAAAATAGTTGTGTAAATATGTATGCACAAGTACTTCTTTGCAGCCTTATTAATAATGGTGGACAAATGGGGAAAAATATGACAATATACAATAGGTAAAAAAATAAATAAAATCTGCACCCATCTGCAGCCGTTAAGATGCTGTGTATATTTACTACGATGGAAACAAACTGCTGTTAAGTGAAAACACAATTATAACAACATTGTCCACTTTGTATATAAGCTCACAGCAAACTTTTTTAAAAGATATATACAAAAATATCAACTGTGATTGTCTTAGGTGGATGGCGTGATTTTTATCTCCATAGTTTTTGTTTACCTGTTACTTTCCTTGTTTTCTACAAAGAATTTTCATTATTGTTAATAGAAGATTAAAAATAATGCTGTGAGAAAAATATCCCGTAAACAAAGAGCTATTTATTTGAATCCTGCCCTTAAACATAGGCCAGTCTAGAGCAGGCTTAGAGTCATCAGGGCCACATAAAATTGTTGGAGCTTTAGATGAACTAAAAAGGGGCATCATGCAAGACCATCCAAGGCAGCGTTGTAAAATTTAAGATCCAACATCAATGCAAAGAAAAAGTAAGCCAGCAAATTTAAAAAAATGGTTTGTCCTGCCTTCCCTATCCTTTGTGCCATCTTTTAGGCAGGCTTCACTGTCACTTGCAAAGAAAAAATTATTGCTGACCACTCTATCCATTATATGGTTTCCAATTATTTTTACTCAGCTTTGGTTTTTACCATCTGTGGCATTTACCACAGCTTGCAATTTAAAAAATTAAATTAATGGTAGGTGGAAAAACGTGAATGAGTGAATACATGAATGAAGTCAAAATGGAGGGCCATAGGAAGAATGGATAAAAGGGAATAAAGAGGCGAATTGGTAACTGAGACAAGTGTAGTTATGAGAAACAGTTCAAGATAAAATGTTCATTAGTGAAAGAAAAAAACAATAAACATCGGGGCACTTCTCTTCCACAGAATCCAGTAAATTTTACTAGAAGTTTGCAGCTTAAAGGAACTCATCAAGCTGGGAAGACAATCAAGCAACAGTCTGTACTTCAAATCACTTGATTAAGTGGCAGGATAAGATCATGGTAGAAATTATTGAATATATAAAAAGCTGGAATGTAATTCATTCATATGTTCTTGTTGGTGACCATTGCCTCTGAGAGCCTAATATGTTTAAAAAATTGGCCAAAGCTAAGACCAACTGTCTTCCAGAAAATATAGTAAATCTCTTATTAAATTTACTAAGAAAGCAAATCTATTATTTCACAGTATGTTTGAAGAACATTTTGAAGAAATATTTCTTTATATTCATAATTTGTGATATGACTCCTAAGAGTGCTATCATAAATTGTTGTTGAATATAATTGAAAGACTTGTGCATTTATTAGTTGATCATGATAGTTTTTTTTTTTTTCTAATTTAGTTAACGCGTTGAATTGTCTAAAATGTAAACCTTACCTTAACCTTCTGGGATAACTCCAACTTTGTCTCATTCTTGATCTATTTTCTTGGTTGTTACATCTTTGAAAATGAGCTTAATTCTAAATCTAATATTATAAAACTAGTATAAAAAACACAAATTTTATGTAACATATTACTTATAGAAACTTTCCTAGAAACTACCAATCACGTGTGAAGAAGTACCCATCAATTGTCTATTGATAAAATAAAATGAAGCCATATGCAATCTTCGTGAAGAACATAACCATCACAAAGCCAGATTCAGGAGAATAGCTTTGACTAAAGAAGCTAGGCGGTGTTTCAGCGTCCTACTATCTCAAAGAGCGAGGTGGTATCCTCCAATACATAGGATCTTGTAAACACCTTCAAATTTTTCAATTTTGTAAAATGTAAATGTGAAATAACTAATACTAGGCAAGAAAAGGGTAAGAGTTATTTATGTAACTCATACATAGGAAAATGGCCACCACGACAAAATCCTATTCATCATACTTTTGCACGAATTTAAACAAAGTATATTAGATCTTATATTCAAAAAAATAAAGAATATAACCCTTTGAATGTGAGCATCAAAGACAAATTATTTTACTTGCTTGAAAATTAACTTTTGTCCATTTGGAAAGAAGAGAAAAATCTATTAATCTGTAGACACTAATATTTGCATAATTTTATAAAATAATCTTTCTAAGCATTCAACATTTTTCACTGTTAAGCTGTGAATTTATTTTAACAAAAATTAGTTAATATAAATATAACATAAATAGTTAATATATCAGCTGTGAAAATATATCCATTATTTGAAACATTCCTTTCTCCTAGTTCTTTCTTTAAAATTTTATACCACGTCTGTTGCCTCGGCTTAATTTAAAATCTGTGCTTGTTAGTCCTCTGAATATTGTACAACCACTTCCTAGCCCCTTGGGTTTTTATCATTCTTCTCTCTCACCCTTGTCTTCCATGTTATTTTCTCCAGGAATGAATACATCGGTGGAAAGGCTCTCCTTTAATTACTGACCTTGAACTGTGGAATGCATTAGAGAATGAGAGAAAAGCTTGTGTGTCTGAAATGTTGCACAGCTGTCATTTTCTTCAGGATAAATTAATGAGCATTGCTGTTTAGACACCTGGGTTATAGTTCCTGCTCTGTAGCCACTAGCTGAGTGACATTGATCCAAGCCCACGTGGGACCTTAATGCCTTCATCTCTAACATTAAAGATTTGTACTAAATTATCTCCAGAATCCTTAAATTTTTAATGGTTTTAATTATCAACTTCATTCATTTTTTAAATTCCCCTCTTTTGTCTGCCTTGTGAGGGTTGACACATCCTTTTCTGTGTAACTAGCAAACAGGAAAATAAATAAAACTCAAATTTATAATTTTGCTGCTTAAGAAACTATGGCAGATAGCACTGAATGTGGAGACTATTGAAATTAAAAGATAAAATAGCCTTTGTATTATTTGTGAATTTCATTTATCAAAGCTAATTCCTGCTTGTAATGTTAAATCTTGACTGTAAAATTGTTTTACTACCTTAGATACATATTGGTTCAGTTTATGATTAGCTCCTTACTATAAAAACTAAATTAACAATATGGGGATCAAGGCCTTTGTTTGTTTTTAATTTGGATATTTAAGAAAAAGAAAAATATAATCTTTGTCTCACCTCCTGATATGTGTCACCTTCGCATTTTGTGTACTTACACTGTCACTTACCACGTTTCATGGTAATTGTCCAATTTCTTCTTGTCTCCCTCAACTAGATTGAAAACCTTAATAGTAGGGACTGCGTCTTATAAGTCTTTGTTTTGGCACTGTCTAGGGGAGTGTCTAGTTGAAACTGGGAGCTTAAGAAATGTTTATTGAATGGGTGAATGAAAATCCACTTCATAAAATAACTCAATGACATAATTCCAATCTTCCTTCAAATATACATAATGAAAACACATGTGAAGACCAATTTGATGTTTTTAATAGTTTTCTATATTTGTGTAAATAAGTGCTCTTTACTAACAAAGTAAATATCAAGAATAAAAGTATTAATAAAAGTTAGCAAACACTTATATAGCCCTTACTAGGTGCCAAGTACTATTCCAAGTGAGCTAATACATATATTAGCTCATGTAATCTTTCCACAAATCCCATGAGGTCATCCCATTGACATACGATGAAAATGAAGCACAGAGAGGCTAAGTTACCCACCCAAGGTTATAGATGTCATAAGCGGTGAAGCCAGAGTTTGAGTTGAGCTCATCAGGATCTGCACTGTTATATTATGCTGCCTCTTGTTAAAGTAAAAGATATTTAAATAAAATGAGAAGATAAGATGTCCAGTGATTTCATTAAGTAGGTAATTCATTTGTTTTTTAGCATTACTATGTGGCAGGCACTGATGATGCTACTCTCCGGAAATGCAAAAATGGAAAGTCATGATTTCCACTCTTGAGAAGCTAATAGACCAACCAAAGTACAGTCGGTGCACATATTATAATGTGTGATTTGCTATAATAGAGGCATGTGCAAAATTTAATGAAAACATAGGGTAATGGCCCATAAGTTGCTTAGAAGAGACAAGGAAGTTTTCACAAAGTGACTGACATTGGAACTAGTTCTTGAAGAAAGACTAAGAGATTGCTGAGTGTACCAAAAACATTCCAGAGAGAGTGAACTACCTGTGCAAAGGTATGGAGGAAACAAACTATGAGTAAATCTAGAGACGGTGGTAGAAAGAAGCCAGGATATTCAGTGCTTTCCTATTCTGTTGGCAACCTACGATAGAGTTTTCAGTATTAGAATGATACCTGACTTTTAATGTAAGAAGACAAAGCTGGTTTTACTGTTGGGCGTGGCCTGGAGAGAATTAAAGTAAAAGAAGTTGAGACCCGTTGGAGGATAAAAATGGTTAAGAAAATAAATCATGAGTAGATGAGTTGGGGTGGTTTCAGTGAGGAAACACAGGAGAACATAGACCTAAGAAATACTAGAAATAGAATAAGTTGGACTTAATGACCAATATGACATGGAGGATAAATAGGAAGGATAGAGAAATGTCTTAGTTGTCTTAACTGGGTAATTGGTGGAGCTGTTAAAGGAAAATAGGAAACACCGAGGGGAAAACCTTTAAAGAGAATGAAATACATACTCCAACTTTGAACTTGTCACCCTGAAATGCTTATTAAGTATTAGTGTCTTCTGAAAGAGATCTGGACTTGAGTTATGGACTTAGAAGGAAACCATTTAAAGAGGTAGGAAGAGACCAAACAGAGCTGATTGATGACAAGAAAGGAACACTTCATAAGGAAGGTAATGGTTCAGGGTCATGGTTCTTAAACATTTTGTTCTCAGGAAATGTTTATACTCTTAAAATCCAAAACATCTTTCGTCTATATGGGCTAAATTTATCATATTATAAATTAAAAATCAAATTATTCAAACAAAAAAAAATGAGGAGTAGCATTATTTTACATTTTGCAAATCTTTTAAATACTTGGCTTAGTATAAGACAGTTAGATTCTGTACTCAATTTGTTGAAATTTGCTGGGTTTTTTTGAAGTGCATGAAGAAAATCCAGCCTACAGAAATATGTAATTAGAAAAGAGATGTGTGTTTCATAACCTTTTCGGATTATTGTGGGTATTCTTGTTTTCATACTACACCAAAACCTGACAATGGTTACTTCTTAAAGTTTACCTAAAATGTGGAATCTAAAGCTATATCAATTAACTTTTTGTATCTCTTGTTAAATTAAAATCAGTCAGTTTATCTTGAGCTCTGAATGGGTTTATCCATGTGTGATTCTGTACCATCATGAATTGACCGTTTTGAAAATATTGAGTCACTGAGACATATAAATCTTCCAATGTTGACATATTTCATTATTCAATATCAAAATATCTCATCACAGAAGTCTTTTAGGCAAGCATTTTGAAGCATCAGTGTATATGTTGGGTACAAGTTTTCAGAAACTAATTTTCACTTGAAAACTTGAGTGTTATCATTGGCAACAAAAATATCAATTTTCCTTGAAAAGACAAGCTCATTTCATTAATTTTTGAGAAAATGTGTGCTGTGAAAAAACCCAAGTATGAATAACCATAGTTTATAATTTTTTCTTTCAAGGAAAATGGTATTCTATGAAAAAAAGGAGATAGTTTAGCTCACAGCTCAAGCAATTGTCAAAGAGCTTTACCTTGAGCCGACCATGTGTATCAGTATGCAGCAAAAGGGTTTTAGGTACACTTCCCATTTTTTCATACTGAATATTAGAACTATGTGTGCTGACGTGTAGAGATTTAATCGAATTAGTCACTTTTCCGCCTGATCAAGGGAATACTTAAGTAAAAGGTTTTTTTCTTGTTGACCTGCAGCAGTGGAGAATACAATGACTATTAGTTAAGATCGGTTCTTCTGTTTTGATTTGTGGGTAAGGTACCAGGAGCCTTACCCACCATTGCTTTTGCATCCTCAATGCAAAAGTGAATTCAGTGAAATAGGGAGATACATTAATATCGCTATGAAGATAGTTTTGACTATACAGAGCACTTTCGAGAAACTTCAAGGGTTTAAGAACTGCTGGTCAACTGATTAATCAAAGATCACGTGAATGGTAAAATGCTGGTTAAGAATATAAATTTGGATTTAAACACCAGCCCTATGCCTTAATAACTGTGTGAACTTGGGTAAACTCCTCTAAGATTCAGATGTTAATTTGTAACATGGGGATGAGTGTAGAATCTATATGTGGTGGACATACGTCACTCATTTGACTTCTGAAATTTTTTTTCAGATATAATTGACATATAACATTATATTAGTTCCAAGTGTAAAATATAGTGCTTCAATATTTGAAGGCTAGAGGCATCCATAGGTATTGAGGTTTTCATAACAGGTGGTGTGAGCCACACTCCTTACTGATGAGTCTGTGCCTGGACATGCGGCCTCTGGCATGAGGGCACCCAGGTGTTTCTCATCCCAGGACACCTCTGCCTGCGGTAGAACTCCCCAGATCCCACAAGATGAAGCTTCTTCTGGGAATAATGGTGGAGGCTGCAGTGCCTGGGACCTTTTGCCTCCATTTTGAGCTGCACCTGATGCTCAACACATCCCAGCCCATCTTCTCCCTTCCTTCCATCAAGACCTGCAGTTACTCCCACACATACCCAAAGTCACAGAGTGCACCTCGTGGGCTCCAACCAAGCCCTGTTTGCCTTCCTGGGAAACTCCACACTCCACTCACCTGGATCAGACCACAACCCACAGGCACTACCCCATGGTATTAAAAAAGAGAAAGAAAAAACCTGACATTTTAACTTCTTTTTATGATGAAGAGATCCTCTGGTTAGAAGTCTTCTTGGGGAGAAAAGATCTGTCTTTCTATATAGTGGCTGGAAATGCTAGACTCGGCTTTCCCACTCACTCGATCTCTCTTTCACCTAGACCAGAGACGTTGAATCTACAGTGATGCACCATACATTCTGAGAAATGTCTCCGTTAGGGAATTTTGCCGTTGGGCAAACATCATAGAGTGTACTTACACAAACCTAGAAGTTATAGCCTACTGTATGGTACTGACCTTCTAGGCTATATGGTACTAACCTTCTGGGACCACCATTGTATATGAGGTCCCTCCTTGACCCAAATGTCATTATGAAGTGCATGACTGTATACTCTTCTGATCAACCTATCTAGGCCAGATTTTGACTGCATAGATAGTGACAGCGGAAAAAGGAATTGGAGAGCTCATTCTGGGATAGGAGACATGGTGCTAGCAGCAAAGCTGCCAGGTAGAATTCCTGGCACAGAAGTGACGCATTTGTATGCTGGTATAGGTAGGACATGCAAAAATATTGAGCAACTGATGGATAATGGGTAGCTTTAATCCTTGGCTACAGCAGTTGTTTCTTCTCCAAGGAGTTTTAGGAATCATTCCTGAAAGCTTAGGCCTGGAGTCAGCTCTCCAGCTCTCCCAGCAATGTTGCAAGCTACTAGGTGTCCTTAAATGGTGTCTGCATCTGTTGCTTGTAATCAAAATCCTGCAGAATAAACCAGCTCCTAATGTTATGAACTTAAATGAGATAAGCTTTGGAAAGAGTTTGGAAAAATTACTGCTTCATAAATAAATGCATAAATAGGTAGGTGTTAGATAATTAAACTAAAGATGGACCCCACATTCCTCTGCTTCGCTATATTCTTTCCAATGTATCATACTGCTTCTGTCAAGGCAAATGGTGAAGAAGGTAAAGATGCATGAATCCTTATTTTGTTTGTATTTAGTGGCTTTTTCAAAGAATAATTTCAAACAGTAGACATCTGTATAGTAGTACCTAGACCCTTATAACTTAAATTATCTGGAGTAGGGCTAGGACTAGAGGTTCAATAATACAGAAGTAATGCTGAAAATAATTGATGACTCAAAAGCGAGAGAATAATTCCTTGTTCACTGACAAGAAGACAAGTCCTCCCTTTTTTTTTGGACAATGGATATAAATAAAAGTCTAGCCATTGATACTATAAAAGCAAAGAAATGCAGGATATATGGCACAGCAAGGAGGAAGATGGCCCAAAATGGAAACAGATGAAAATAATGGGGAAGAAGGAAAAAATGGAAAAGAGCCAAAAAATACAGCAATTTTTCTTTTTCTTGCCTTAGTCCACCAGTCAGTTAGAATCCTCCTGGAGGGCTGGCCCTTGCCAGTGAGTGTGTCTAATTTCCCAGATATAGGTGGCCCTTGAAATTTATACTTTTGACCTTCAAACAGCCTGGGCTTCAGAATATTAAACATTGATGCTCAAAATGTTTGTAATATGCCATTCAGACTATTTTGGTCTATCCTTTGGCGGCCTGCTCTAACAGTTAACAGTTCCATGGAAGTTCTGCCATCTTGGAATAAGGAGGTTTTACAAGCCCACATTTCAATATTTCATTGCAGATAATTTCTTACTGGTTTCCTTCCTCTGCAAGGCCCCTCAAAGACATCCAAGGGGGACATGGAGAGAAGATGACAGAGGTTCCATTTATATCCATTGTACGTGTTGGTTCTCCAGATCATGTTGGGCTTGAAAAATGTGTTCTGTTAAAAGACCGGAAAATTGTTTTATCATATTGCCTTTATTATTTTATGAACATCAAGGAAGGATGAAAACAATAAAAATAAGAAAGTGACTCGCAAACTGATGTCAACTGAGAAAATTTGGAAATCGTTAAACCTGACAAAAATTGGGAGATGTTATCCTCAGCAAAATAATCAATAGATTTGAACTGTTGAACAGTTTTCAATTGCCAAGGAAATGTATCAGATTAAAGAATGTGTTCAAATACCGGAAATGTTTTGACAACAGGTAGGCATAAATTTCAGGAGTGATTAGAGTCTTAATAGTACTTTTACCCCCTTGAGAACAAAAATTGTTTTCATAACTTTTAAGTCTTTTTGGACTTTGAAGTTAGTTCATGTTTCCAGAAATAAGCCATGCAAGAAAATGGGCAACACACTTTGCTGATTTCTCCCTCTTTGTGTGCGCCCCTGGCTACAGAGCATGGTCTCCTATCCTGAGCTACTGGGCTAGCATCTTATTCATTTTTAGATTCCATTTTAAAAACTAAAAAATGCTTGGTTCTTAGATGGCCTCCAATAAATCTTTTTAAAGTGAAATAAGTTTAAAAATAAGATGTATCTTGAGAACATCACATACAAAATAAATAATTCAATAATGAAGTTGTCCCCAAAGAAGCATTAACCAAAAACTCTGACTAAGTGAGGTCACTGCAGCTAGGACCTTGGGTGGCTGGTATAGAACTTTGTGGGAGACATGCACATTTTGGGAGCAAGAGATTTCTATTAAGAATATATATTTTGAATTTAGAGAGAACTAATATGAATTTTCCTTCTCACTTTTTAAACCTTGGAAAATTTATATAAAATTGCTGAGTCTGATTCTCAAACTGCAAAATGCAAATAATGAGAACATCTACATCAGAGATTGGATATACTCCCCTCACCAGGCAGCTTATTTCAAATTTAGATATTTGTGTTCCTAAATTATTTCTATAATTTCATTTAATAATTACTTTTTAATTTCATTTAATAAGTTAATAATTTAAAAGTAATACATAAATTTTATTTAAAAAATAGTAAAGAAGAATATCAAAGAGTCAAAATCAGGGGCTCGCCTGGTGGCATAGTGATTAAGTTCCTGTTCTCCACTTCAGCAGCCCAGGGTTCACCGGTTCAGATCCTGGGCATGGACCTACACACCACTCATCAAGCCATGCTGTGGTGGCATCCTACATAGAAGAAATAGAAAGACTTACAACTAGAATATACAACTATGTACTGGGGCTTTAGGGAGAAAAACAAAAAGAGCTAAAATCTCCTTTTCTTTGTTCAAAGCCAGTCCCAATGCTAGTCTTTAGGGGGTTTCAATTTTAAACATTTCTCTCTAAATTTTCTGAAATTTTATACGTTTTATTTCTGTCATTTTTTTCTAGCAGTTCTCTTCCTAAGTATACATAATATGCTTATGTCTCTATCTTACGATGTATCAGCTTTCAACAATTATCTGTTGTATTCCTCTACGAAACATGAGACCTCCCACTCACATAACCCGACTTCTGCCATATCCTTCACTCTCTGTTAGTCAACATCTTTGCTTTTAGTCCTTCTCTTGTTAAATTTGTTGATTTACTTGATGTATTTGATCCTCTATTTCCTTTATTCATCAACATTAGACTTTATGTCATGACTTGCCCCAATGTTAGATGAAGTATTTCTGTCACCTACTTGTCTCCTTTTTCCAACTCTGTCTTCCTCACCATCATTTTCATATTGTCGAGTTTTAAAATACTCTGTTCTACAGCTATAGCCTTCTGTGATTGTCAGTTTATTGAATCATTTTATAGATTAAGCATGGAAGACAGACAATCTAACCTGTCATACTGTAACCTTTCATTTTGTAATATTTTTGTTCCTATTAGACAATGAGTTTCCTAAGATCAGAATAATCTCCATTTATTTTAATTAATTTCCAAACTACTTGGCACACTACCTGATTCCTACGAAGCACTGAAACAAATTACTCGGAAGGCAGCCAGTATCAATGAGGTCAAGCAGCAGGCACGAGGGCCCCAACCGCATGATGGTCTAGGACTTTAACCCTGGAAGCAGCAGCAGACACAAAGCAGGGAACGAGTCTTCAGGCAACTGGGTTATTTCACAGCTAAGTCAGAGAAACGTTAACAGACAATCCAAACAGGGATTGGAATTGGGGTAGTAGATCGTTTGAAGTGGAGGTTTGCTTCCAATGGAAGGTAGAGAAAAAGCAGTGTCCGCCACTGGATGCCAGGTCGACCACATAGAAGCCACACGGACAGATACTGGGTCTCTTAATCCAGCTGAACCATTATTCTAATTCTCTCTGCTCATAGGCAAGAGTGATCAACCGGAAGCTTCAAGTGGGCATAAAGTTCTATTGGTAGTTTAAGCAACTCCACTTTGAGGAGAATAGGGTAAGAGAGGAAGGCAAGTCATTGATGAGAAAGTGATTTTTTTTCTCTTTGAAATAGAAACAAACTCTATTTTAGGACTGATATTTTCCCACAACTTGAATACACAGCAAGTTTTCATCAAAATATATTACTTTAATATAAAAATTGCTGCAGTGCCAAATAGGCATAATTATACGAAAACTTCATTTCATTTCAAAATGTTCCGGCTCCCTTTCTCTCAAACAGCAGTAAATTGCCACATGGATTAAAATAACAAAAGATTTAGAATTAGCTAATTTCATTTTTATTTTCTTTCATCGGGAAATGAGCAAAGTTATCTTTCTACTACTCGTTATATACCTATTATTATATTATGAATTTCACAATGCTATGATTTAGATTATAGTTTTAATTAAATTTATAAATTGTTAGAAAATGTATTAAAACTAGCATTTTCTTAGGTAGAATAAACTATGTTTATATGACAACAAATAAATAAAGTAATTTTTCTCCCAATAACAAGTACCAAGTGAGACTGGAATACATTCTTTTGTGAGTGTCTAGTATATAATCAATTAAGCTCACAAGATTGTATATTTCATTGCCAGCATGAAAAGAGGATTCCTTTATACCAGTTACTGATGCACCCTAATATCAGAGCTCTCTGTTCCTCCCTGATCTTTTTCCACACATTTGTAATTACAAAACCTGAAGGCTCAGATTTTTTTCTATTTTCAGTTAATTATTTCTCATCTGTTCATTAAAAAATCATTTATTACATGCATGCTAAATCACCAGGATTCAGCTCCTCTTATTGCATTTTTCACCTCTGCTGTCTTCTCCAGAGAGTGACCTCCCAGTGCTCATAGCTCTCCTCTTTTCAGTTTGACAAACCCAGACAGGAAAAAATGCATCCCTCTGAACCTTTTCAATGTGTCCAGGCATTGTGTCCCCCTGCCTGGCTAGGGTCATGGGCCACCTCTCAGCATTACTGTGGGGTGGGGTTATGGCAAACAGGAGCAGAGGAGAGGATATGCTGTCTCCCTTCTATGGGTCACAGGTCCATTTCTATGTCCAGAAGATAGGCTTGGCCTTGCCTAGACCACGTGTGCTCAGAATAAGAGGCAATTTGTTCCCTAGAGGAAAGTCAAGATACCGCTCCCAGGAAGGGAGTGGATGGATCTTGGATCATTACCCAAATTCACAGCTGTCCCCTGCATTGACTGTGTATCCTCAAGTTAGAATTTGGTTCTCAACCCTTTATTAATATCAGCTTTAATGATATAGAATTGATGATAATACAGGCATATTCTCTATAAAAGTACACATTAATAGCATGACAATAATTTCTAGTTAACTAAACATTTACATTATTTTAAACATTCTCAAAGCAGATGATAAAATAGCCAATCACAAATAAATTTATGTTCCAATCTTGTTTAGTCAGCAAACTAGATAAACTTAAATGACCTTCACCAGGTAATACTTTATACCTTAAATAGGTTATTCTTCATTTATGAAGCTTTGTTTAAATATGAAGCTAACAAAACTGATTAAGCGGTTTCAATTATTTGGACTACTGGTTAAGGGTACAGTACTAGTTAAGGGTGCAGTCAAATCTCACTTTATCACTTAGCAGCTGTGTGATCTTGGGCAAGTTACTTAACCTCTCTGTTCTTCACGTCCCTAACTTGTAAAATGGGGCTTATTTATAACAGTACAGCCTTATAGAAATGGTGTGAGAAATAATAGAGTTCATACATTTAAATGCTTCGAACTGTACCTGTCAGCTAGCAAGTGCTAGATCAGTATTAGGTTTTCTTATGATTATTACTCTGATAAAAATATCTATCTAGCACATTTTCATTCCTGGGACCTATAACACAAGATTTATAAATATTATCACAAAAATTTTAAGACATATACATTTTCTCTTCATCAGTGTGAAAATTATTTAGTCGAGTGAAGCAATTTGCCAGAAGTCAGACATCTCATAAATGGCAAAGCCAGGATTTGAAGCCAATAGTCTCCGATTCCAAGATTTGTGGTTTTACCAATTGTGACCTTCTGCCTCTGAAATAAATAATATAGTGTGACTTAGTCTCTCTCAAGTCCCCTCAGATAGACATATACATATATTCTAGCCATCTTGGGTATTACGTTCCTCAATCTGGTTTTATCACAGAGCTATTTTTTTCTTGAAACAATAAAATAATTTGAAATTAAAAGAGTATCAAAAGGCTCAGACATTTGTTGACACAAAATCTAAAAACTGAGCACAGAAATCATCATAATATTAAAAGCGCATTGAATGTTAGCCGTGTTCACCTGTAGGTAGTGAGATTATTTCGTCTTTATAAATGTATTTTTCCAATCATAAGAGAAAGCAACAAATGATCGAAAGAGAAGCGAGTGGGAAGGGAGGAAGGCCCTGTGTGACGAGCCCTAGTGCTAGAATGTTGGCACGCAGAGCCAAGGCAAGAGTTCCCCTTAGGAGCCAGCGAAGTCCCTAAAAATTAGCCAATTTTTAGGACCCCAATGAACCATTTAGAAAAAAAAAACCTTTTGCCTATTTAACATAAAAGTGTTCTTTATAAATATATATTTATACTATATTAATTTTATATTCACTGACAGCTTTCTCCTTTTGGAAATTCTAAATCCTTCCATGGCCACAAGAGGTGCTAGCTGATATAATTTAATTTTTTAAATGAAAGAATGCTGTGAATTTCTATTGCCAGGATATGTAAATAACACATACACACACATGCACGCACACTCAGTGGTACGGTGGAGGCTGGACAGCTTGGCAGATCAGAACAGCTTGTATGGGGGTGGCCTCATATTTCAAGTCAAGGCTGCTCAAGTGGTGAAGATGACAAATAGGGAAAACAGGTTGCGAAATCTAAGCTCAACAGAGAAGTATTTTTTACAAAGAGAATAAAATCAATTATCCAGCTTATGGTTTCTGGCTTGGAAAGAACATTAAGGATTAACTATCTCAATATTTTCGTTTTAAAAATGAGAAAAAAGGATGACGTTAGATGACCTCTTCAAGGTCACATTGAAGAGAAATTGCTAAAGTTTAGATCTCCAGCCCTGAGAGTCTTTCCTGTACTAATGCATTTGGCAGTGTTGAGTTTAAATATGAAATGAACACAGTTCTGTTGTAAAGTATTACTTATTTAGTTTAGTAGGCGGAAGTAGAAGGGAGAAGAATTTTACCATTTGAAATTTTTAAAATAAAAGATAGAATATTTAACTTCCCAGATTCTTAGCAGAAAGGATAAATTTGTTGGAAATTATATCTATCATTATTTGTACTTTGTCCATCCTTATGGCAACCAAGTATGATGCGTCCTTGCTGTCTTATAAAATAAGCATTTTACAATCAAGGATATTTTGCTAATTTGGAATAGAATTCAGGATTCTTCTAGTTGAGTAAATAAGATACTTTTTCCCTTTCAACGTTATAGATACTGTAGTGTTAGCAGGTACTGCAGTGGCAGTGGAAGTAAATACTGTAGCATTAGTACATACGGTAGTGTTAGCACATATGGTAGTGTTTGTTAGTAGATACAGTAGTGTTACTAGATACAGTAGTGTCAGTAGATACAGTATGTTAGATAATGTAGTGTTAGTACATACAGTAGTGTTAATAGATACAGCAGTGTTAGTAGATACTTATGTTAGTAGATAAGGTAGTATTAGTACATACTGTAGTGTTAACAGATCCTGTAGTGTTAGCAAATAGTGTTCTGCCTTATCAGTTGTTGGTGGCTCCCAGCTGATACCTCACTGGGATTGCTCACTGCTGCAGGGAATTACCTCCCAAGATTGGCTGATATGGAGATGCAAAGACCCAGCCGTGACGCCACCTCCAGAACTTGCTCTAGGATCAACTAGTGACCTCATTTGCCATTACATTGAGTACCAGCTTCTCTCTCTGCTCAGTTCTTCCTTACTTTCTGACAGGTGTATCTCTTGAGAGCTCTCTCCAATAAAGTCTCTGTACTTGGTCTCCTTCTCAGAGTCTGTTTCCAGTGAAGTCCTTCTAAGACAGTTGATACCAGGAATGGTTCTAGGAAGCCAATCATAAAATAGGATTTTGTTACTGAAACACTCACTACCCAACTAGCAATGAGGCTTCCATACTGATGGTAGACAGACACTGGATAGTTGCATTGTATGTATAATTATGCAATTGTTAAAATTTTCACTAGTAGATAACTGGATGGGATACTGGCAGAAGAGCATGCATTAGGTGGTATGGTATCTCTGGCACTGGAGAACTAGGAGGAGAAATGTGACTCTCAGGACTATGGAATAGGGCAGCTGTTGCTGGGTGTCCCTGATTCCTTGAAGAGAGACGTGATAGGCAGGATTGCTAAAATGGCCCCCCAGAGATATCCAGTCCTAAGCCCAACAATCTATGCATATGAAGAGATAGCACTTCCATGATTATATTATGTTATATGGCGCAGTTGATCTTAAGAGAGGGAGATTACATGAATGGGCCTGATCTAAACTCATGAGCCCTGAAAAGCAGCTGATGGCAGAAGTCAGGGACATTTGAAGCTTGAGAAGTACTTGATATGCCATTGTCAGCTCTGAAGATGAAGAAGGCCACCTGAGAAAGAATGTAGGTTGTCTTATAGAGGCTCCTAGCTGACAGCCAGCAAGGAAATAAGAAGCTTGGTCCAATAGCAAAGAGCTGAATTCTGCCAAAAATCTGAAGGAGCTTTATGATTCTGGGACCACAGTTCCAATGCGTGTGGGAGTGTTTTTCCCACGCCATCAAGCAATTCTCCAACACCAGCTGGATGTCCTAATAATTCAACTCAATTCTGACACTATCTACCTGGAGATAGCATTAGATCCCACGGGTTTAAGAGTTTGGTCCTACAAGACTGCCCCCGCCCCAATCTCAGACACCAATTGCAGGTGAAGGTTGTCACCTGTGCTTCTGACCTACTGGCTATAGATCAGCTGTTCCAACAACCCCCTCCTTGGGTTCGATCAATTTGCAAGTGTAGCTCACAGAACTGAGGGAAACGTTTTACCTACTGGATTACTGGTTCATAATAAAATGATATAACTCAGAAACAGCTAGATGGAAGAGATTCATAGGACAGGGTATGCGGAAAGGGCACGGAGCTTCCATAGCCTCTCCAGGTGCGCCTTTCTCACCAAATCTTCATGTGTTCACCAACCCAGAAGTTCTCTGACCCCCGTCCTTTTGGATTTTTCTGGACGCTTCGTTACGTAGGCATGATTGATTAAATTATTGGCCATTGATCATTGATTTACCCTCCAGCTCCTTCCTCTCCCTGCAGGTGTGGGGCAAGGTAGTGGGATTAAAATTCCTACCCTCCAATCGCAAGATTGGGTCTCCTGGCAACCAGCTCCTTCAGTCACCTAGAGGCTTTCCAAAAATCACCTGTTTAATATAAAAGACACATTCATTGCTCTCATCACTAATGAAATTCCAATGGTTTTAAGAGCTCTGTGCCAGAAACGGGGATGAAGGCCAAATATATATTTCTTATTATAGATGACAATATGAACTTTGGGAGCAGACTTTTTCCCTGGAGCCTTCAGGTATGAGCCCAGTCCAGTTGAAGGAATGATTCTGGCACTCTGAGACCCTAAGCTAAGAGCCCAGTCAAGCCCAGACAGACATTGGATCTACAGAGCTGTGATAAGTGGGTTCTGTTCAAAGCTGCAGTGTGTGGCAATTTGCTACAGTAGTGATAGAAAACTAATGCAAGAGGGAAGAACAGGTTCAGGGTGTTTAATCGTCAATTTACTTTAGGCAAATGTGTCAGTTTTCTCCATATTTTTGATGATCTGTAATTAAAGCACACAAATCCGTAAGTGTCTGTAACTCATAAGTGATTTTCTGTATTTGATATTATAAATAATTATTTTAAAAGGAAATTTCCAAAAATTTTAAATCCTGCTTTCTCTCCTCTATAGCTCCCCTCCCACCCTCACCTGGATCAGACCAGAAGGATACTACGATTTGGACCCAAACGAAATCTTCCTATATCAAGATATTGGATTTTTAGGTCAAAATTCCATCTCTCTCTTTCTTTTCCAGAATGTGCTATGTGCTTCCTGGTAGGTATGACAATGCAAAATAGAAACATTGTTCCCTAGAGTTGCCGGATGTGTGTTCCATTGCTTTCATAAACTTGACAGAACTGATCTTACTTACACAATGGCAGAATTCTGCTTTTAAGTAATTCCTCATGCTAATGCTGAGCGTCAGGGACATATTCTGATGAGAAGTGTCCAGGGTCTGTTTGGAGTAGCTAGCTCCTTAAGTGTTCGAGAGACAGATGTCTGAAGATCATTTCCAAACCCTGTAACATAGCCTGCATCTTAATGACACATTTAAATGAGGAGACATATGTAAATCCTGCATTGCTTAAAGGAATATGTTTGAAATGAAAGTGAATAAATGGTCTAACACAGCTAAAAGGGTTGAGCTCTCATTATGAAGTCAGCTAAACCTTATATAGAGGAGGAAGTCTATTTAACCTTTTGTTTTCAAGGGATCACACTGTCTTTAAATATTTTGTTTTACATGAATGTTATCAATTAGACATTTCTAACCCTTCTTTAGCTATTTCTCTCATGATTATTTGTTCTATACGTTAAAAAATCCTTTGTGACATGTGCTTCAGAATTAATTGGTCATATTCAGGCCAATCGATTTCCTTTGCTGTGACAGCCTTGTTCTTGATCCTCCGGAGTATGCAGGGCCACTCTCTGTTAGAGCAGCATTTGACAAGTTAAAAATAAGGATCCAGAATGAAATGCAAAAACATTGCTTCTAATCATATGCAAATTTCTCCTGGTGTGTCAGAGATGACTTCTTACTAATATCAAGGAATTCCAGCTAAGGTTATTAAAAGAACATCAATGATATTCTTTTAACTGTTTGACTTACGTTACAGAAGAACTACATATATTAATTAGGACATTTTAAATGCCTTGATAGGATGTAAAACCTGCTTTATGAGTAAATGTAAGGTTTTATTTCCCTCACCAAATTCCTATGGAAATAAAACTTGGCTTAAATGTTCTGTAGCAATATAGTGTATATATTGTTTGTAACTATGTAATATGGTATGTTATTATGAACAGTTGTTCAATAAGTATTTTCTTTTTCAGACTTCTATGCTCGTTTCAACAGTGGTCTTTTAAAAATAAAACTAGAAAAGGCATATTTTGCACTGAGAGGGTTAAATTTTAAAATATTTTCTTTTTCAGATTTTATTATTTTCTGCTATATGGATTATCTCTGAGCTTATTCCTGATAAGAAAAAATATCATACTTAATCATTGTAGCTTGGTTGTTTCACATTGAAATTTATACCACAGTAACCATTTCACTTTCCTTTGGGCACAAATAGACTGTTACTAATTATGGTATAAAAATATGTTTAATGAACATTCAAAATACCAGTTGTACAGAAAAAGACACCAAGTAAAGACCAACTAACTTTTCTTCTACTTTTTCCAATTAGGTTTGCAGGAAATAAATGTATCATTCTGAAAAAATTGTACTCTACGAAAATTTCCTTGTTTTTCTATGTTATTCAAGCACGATGAAGTGAGGTAGATTACCATTTAAACAATTTCTCAATTTTTCGTAACCCTTATTTGAACTGATGAATATATAGGGTCAATCTTTTTCACTCACCTTACTCTAGTGATCTGCTAATTTTCATAGGGAGATCCTCTATGATAGGTAGAACCATAAGAAGTTCCCTAGGATACCAATCCCTGGTACAGATGTCCTATGTAACCCCCTCCTCTCCGCTTGAGTGTGTGCTGGTGCTATGAAGATAATGGAAATCACTCCCATGTGGGTAACATAATATGGTGAAGGTAAAGGCATTTTTAAAGATGCAATTAAGGTCCCTATCAATAGATTTTTGAATTAAGAAAGGGGGAGGTTATCCTAGGCCTGGGTATCATAGACACCCCTCTCCTGCTGGCCTTAAAGAAGCAATCTACCATGAATTCCACAGCTATGAGTGAGTAGATTCTTCTAATAACTGTATGAGCTTGGAAGAAGCCCCTGGATCTGAGATGACAGCACAGCCCTGGACAATACCTAGATTGCAACCATTTAAAACCCTGGAGTTGACCAAGGAGTCAACTGAGCTGTGCCTGAACTCCTGATCCACAAACACTGGGCAATAATAAATGGGTGTTGTTTTAAAGTGCAAACTTTTGGTAATTTGTTGTGCAGTAACAGAAAACTAATATCCCCTGTATTTCTCTCACTTCAGATAACACGATCCCATTTTCCAACATGGAAACCATTTTATATGAGTCAGTTGGAGCTGATTTTAAGTTGGTCCTTATCAGTATACTCCATCACTCTGAATATAGTGATAGATTCAGAGATTGAAAAGTGAACTAAGCTCGAACAACCAGCATCCTTGTAGGCTTTTTCTAACAGCCTTGCTAGGGAGGAATTTCTCTTTCCACCTAATCTAGTATGATGCGATTGTTGGCTGTCAATATCTGTCTGGTCTGCTGTTGTATTGGTCTCAGCCTATGGATAGTGATGCTCCCAGCTGGGTAGGTCCGAGGTTCTTACCTGGGCCTGCACTACTAGTGGCGAGGCCCCTCACACATTTCCCTGACCAGAGCCAATGTTGTGGCTGGACTGCCCCTTGTGATTCTTATTATGATTGCAGGACACACCTGAGCAAAACCATCAGGGACCTTTAAGGAACAAGATTTATTACCCACAAGTCTCAGAGGTACACAACATGCCCGAAGGCCAGACAATGAGGTTGTAAGGAGAGCAAGAGAGAAAGCACAAGACCAGATTTGGGGCTCTGCCCTTACTAGGGACAAAGGTGGGATGTCTAAGATTTCTCAGGATTCACTCTTTATTAGCTAACTTAAAGTGTAAGAGTGGGAAATAGGGTGCAGAAAGGTAGAGGTCAGGTCACGCAAATGGTCAGTTATCCAGGTTACTCAGGGCTTTCTGAAAGAAGGACCTCCATGGGTAGGTGCAGCCTAATTCCTTATCTGGTTATTTTACTGGTAGCTGTGTCATACAGCTGGCAATGTATTTATTCAAGATGGATGTCTTTTGAAATGGATGCCTCGGCAATCAAAAACTTAATGTCAGACATTTAAACTACGGTCTAAAAGCTTAAGATCAGACACCTATACCACATCCACTATACTCTCAGAGCCTACCGGTGTGCACTGTTGGTTGGCTAATTGAACACCACTTCCCAAACCCTTCTTCCTTTAAAAAGGCTTAAAAATACTTGCTTTCATAGTGTTCCTTACCATTTTGTAAAGTTATGAGACATGTTCTAGGAAACTAGATGTCAACATATAATTGCTAGGGGGTTTCTGGGAAAGCTTTTACATTCTTCATAAATAGAACTCGTGTCACTGGACACTTCCACCCTTGCATTCTTTTTTTCCTAGAACATAGATGTAATATCTGGAGTTTGGTTCCCATCTTGATCTCATGAAATAAAGACCAAGAAAATGGCAAAGCTGTCGGTCCTGACATTTTCAAGCTGCTGAACCGAGGCCCATGGCTTCTTACTTTTGGCCTTCTTTTTGTTACATGAGACGTCTTACGTTATGTATTAAACTATTGTAGGGTGAATATACTTTTACTTGTAGCTGATAGATTTTATGCATGATTGAAGGGCCCTATAAAATATGTAGAGAGGCAGAATTCTGCTGACATTACCAAAGCCCTGGTATCAACTATGCACAAAATCACCTTTACCCCTAACCTTTTCAATTTCATGAAATTGAAATTCCTATTTTGCTTAACTTAATTTGAATTACGGTCCATCAGCTCAATTGCAGTTGCAGAATCCCAATGAAAATAGAAGCCAATAGGAGGAAGAGGTTTTTTTGGGAAGAAACAGTGGACACCGGAAGGAGTATGTGCTAAAAGGACAATCTAAAGTGAATGGAATTTTTTGAGTCAATAAATATGGGGCACTAATAAATTTCCAATTCCCACATAGGAAATCATTTATTCCTGTTATGTGATGTGAAGGCACTAGATTTAAATAAATCCTGATTCAGACCATGTTGTCTACTAAGGCTAGAGTTTTGTTTTTGTTTTTGTTTTTGTTTTTTTTTCCTGAGGAAGATTTGTCCTGAGCTAATGTCTGTTGCCAGTCTCCCTCTTTTTTCCTGAGGAAGATTGCCCCAGAGCTAACATCTGTGCTGGTCTTCCTCTATTTTATATGTGGGTCACTGCCACAGCATGGCCATCAAGGAGTGGTAGAGGTCCATGCCTGGGAACCAAACCTGGGCCACCAAAGCAGAGCATGCTGAACTCAACCACTAGGCCATGGGGCTGGCCCAAGGCTAGGGTTTTAAGGAACAAGGTAGAAATTTCAGAATTTTGTAATTATTGCCTACTCTGTTATACAGTTAGCTCCTGCAGTAAAGGGACATACTTCATTCCAAGGAAGATGTCAAAGTAAATCACTCAAACACAGGGTTTATTTGCTTAAGATTCAGGAGCACCCAGACTTACTTTTATTTACAATAATTTCAGTTTCAGGAAGATGACTAAGTAAATTGATGGTCTTAACAAAATTAAAAATACACGAATCTTGGGATTTGGGAAACAATGTAAATTTAAGAAAATATTAATAAGCTAAGATCTGAATGTTTCATATAAATTGATATTAATTTTAAAATCATCAATTTATATATTTACTCTTGTGTATAATTTGATTATCAAAATATTTTCAAAAGCATATATAATAATTCATAAAAAGGATCTTTCATAAGCATAATACAATAGAAAGTATCAAATTCATTAGAATAATTTTATCAGCTTTTGTTTGGATGCCAAGAATTGGAGGAACACTGATTTTAAGAAAAGCGAACCAAAGGAAACTAACAAAGTATATGTTCACTTCTTTCCCCTCCAATCAAGCTGAGACAAACACTATATTTCTCTCTCTTGTCTTAAAATGACAAAGAGAGGCTCATAGGGTCAATCTGAAAGTCAATGTAGCCTTTTTGCCTGCTGTTCACATTCCAGTGCCTGAGCTGTAGATAATTGTGCACTGTGCAGAATGGGAGAAGTCAAATTCTCCACTTTACACTAAAGACTATTTGAGCAGGGAGTCAAGTCTGGCCAGCAGCTTATTTTAGGGAGTGATATGTTGTTGAAACACATCCACACCCATTCTTTCCAGGCTGTTTATGGCTGCTTTGGTGCTGTTATGGCAGCATTGAGTAGTTGTGACAGAGACCACGTGGTCCATAGAGCCAAAAATATTTCCTATCTGGCCCTTTAAAAAACATCTGCCAACCTTTAAACTAGAGGAATTCTGTGTCCTCCCTACCAAAACAGAGCAAAGGGCCCACATTATTAGAAGTCAAGAGCCTGGAAGCAAGGAGCAGATTACTCTGCCCTATTCATGGCTCTTCAGAAACAGAATCCAAGAAGTAAGAGGATAAGTCAAGTATTGGGAGGATGGATAGAACACCAGCCATGTAGTTCAGAGGAAAAATCTTAAAGCTGGAATACAAATTCAAGGACTATGACTTGCAAGTTATCCTTTTTTTTTTTAAGATTGGCACCTTAGCTAACATCTGTTGCCAATCTTTTTTTTTCCTTCTTCTCCCCAAAGCCCCCCAGTGTACATAGTTGTATATGCTAGTTGTAGGTCCTTCTGGCTCTGCTGTGTGGGATGCCACCCCAGCATGGCCTGATGAGCACTGCTAGGTCCACACTCAGGATTGGAACCAGCAAAACCCTGGGCCACTGAAGCGGAGTCTGCAAACTCAACCACTCCACCATGGGGCCAGCCCTGCAAGTTATCTTTTCTATATTCTTTACTAAAACATGAAGTCTAAAGCATGTAAAGTGACTGTCAACTCATTCAGGTTTTAACTGCCAAAGAAAAAACACCACAAAGATGAGAAAGAGTAGCTGGTGATATTCCAACCCTCAAAGCAATTCTTAGGTCTCCAAACTGCTCCAAGAATAAATGCTCACAGAGTCCAGTAAGGACAGCCTTGTCAAAGTCACTTTGAGATGTGAGAAAGGAGGCCAGTAGAAAAAATGGAATTTCTCCCTTGAATTTCTCCACCCCTCATCCCCTAATTCCTCCCTGTGGTAGCAAGATGGGTTATCAATCCACTGGAAATATATAGACTGGTGGCCACACAGACAATTTATCCCTTCCTTCTTTAACATAAAGGTGAGCATTTATTAAAGTATTCTGTCTTCCATTAACATTTACATTCAGAAAATTGGAAGCGTTCATGATTTGAGACCATTAGTGGCCTTGCTTCACCATATTTTTCAAATCTATTTAGAAAGTCTTTGCCCGTAAATATCAAGGGATGTCTGCTAATTGGATTTCTGTTTAGGTAATGGGCTTACGTGAACTTTGTGGTCTGTCTTATTCATTTGGTCAGCAAACATTGTGCACTTATTTTGCGCTTGGCATTGATCTAGGCACTTGGGATATTGCTGAACAAAACAAAAATCTCTCTGAGTGGAGCTTACTTGGGGGGATATAGACAATATACAACACACACAATAAATAAGGAAAGCATATACCATGTTAGAAATTAAAAAGTATTGGAAAGTTAAAGACTGCAATAAGGGAGAATGGACTGTTAAATATGCAGTGCATTTTTAAGTGGTTTGGCCGGTGTAGACCCCATTGAGCAGGTAACACTTGAGCACACACTTGCAGGACTTGCCCATGAAAGCAGGACTGTGCACGTAACCCATTGCCACCCCTGCAGTCATATCTTAGTAAAGATTTTACTGACGGTATTTCAACGTTTCAAGTTTTGAATCTGAAGGGCTTCATAGCATTGTCTCTTTCAAGGTTGTTTGAAATGTTGCTATTGTGTTTTCAGTGACACTAAACCAACAGTAAGAGGAAGAAATCCAAATTAGTCAATGCTTCCACATTTTTTTGGAGGGAGAACGTATAATGTGTTACATGGGAAATTAGGAAAACAGTTTTACACTCGACATGGAGGAGCTGTGAAGATTTTCCATTATTGAAAAATATGTAATTTTTTGTACTCCAAAGTGTAACTGTGATGTAGAAAACTGATCCTAAGAACCACTCACAGTTTCCTAATTAATAAGGAGAGATTGGAATCCAAGCAACTAGCTTTTGTACATTTTTTGAAGTTAATGCTATGTAAGTATTAATTAACATACTTATATACCAGACTTATGTTCGACAGCTCACTGCAGTTGATATTGGGCTTTTAATTATTTCATGGGATAATTGTGATGGGGACCTCATCCCAATGTCCTGGGTCTGAGGGAGTAATACTTCTGATCTGATGATTAATGTATTTGAGGAAAACTACAGAAATGTATTTATAAATAGTACTAGGTTTTCCCCCACATACATGTGATGGATAAACTTTTAAAGTGGCCACCACATTCCTCACCTCCTAGTGTTAGACCCCTGTATGAATTCTTCTTCTCGACTGTGGGCAAGACCTGTGACATGCTTCTAACCAGTAGAATATAAAAGGTGGCGATGGAATATTTGGATTACGTGTATGTGATTATTTACATAAGATGGTATGCTGGTCTTGCTGTAGTCTCTTTTTCTCTTGCTGACTGGAAGGAAGCAAGCAACCGTGTTGGGGAACCTTACATGGCAAGGAAGTTCAGATGGCCTCTAGGATGTGAGGGTGTGCTAACAGCCAGCAAAGAAGCTCTCAATCCAACATCCAAGAAATGGAATGCTTGTAACAACCATATGACTAAGGAAGAATATCCAACCTAGTGGAACCTGCAGAGAGAGAATCCAGTCCTAGCTGCCACCATGACTGCAGCCTCCTGAGACCCATAAGCAGAGAACACAGCTAAGCCATGCCAGGCACCTAACACACAGAAACTGCGGAATAATGAATGTGTGTTATTTTAAGCCACTAAGTTTGTGGTAACACTGTTATATTATGTTATGTAGCAAGATATGATGAATAAAATACAACACGAGAATTTAAACAAAATCCTGGCAACAAGTCTACAGTGTCTGACAAATTTTGGGGTCTTGCATCTCATTGAAGTATTTTATGCTTTTTAGAAGATAATTTTAAATATCTAGTTGATAATTTATTTAAATTATTTATTATTAAATAATTAATAATGATATTTAAATAAAGGAACTGGTATTTAAATTAAAGGAAATAATTAAATTAAACTGAACATTAAATATCAGTTTTATTTAAATACCACATGCTCACTGTGCCAAGTATATTGAACTGCCATAATGGATCCATCAATTCATTCAACCCATGTTCACTGAGTACCTACTACATGCCAGGCACTCTCCCTAGTGTTAAAAGATGTATCATTAAAAGAAGTTGCCTGCCCAGATGGTTCACTTACTGGTAATTGATCTAATCCAATTAGCATATTTTGGTGATATTGGTAAATATTTGATAATTATAGATAGACCTATAGCCCTAATCTACTACAGATAAAATAATGAGACCCAGAGGATATATGTTTTTCATATGATTCAATTGATAAAAATCCTATTTATAGAAAATGGTTACAAAAGAATAGTTGTAATAGAGACAAGCTTGTTTAATGAAAAAATAACCAGTGTTTCAGAAGAAGAACTGGCTAGTTACTCTTTTTCATACTTGCTAGCCAGAGAATCATGGACAGTTTTGTAAAATGTTCTTTACCTCTCAGCTGCTGTGCAAGCCAGCTAACTGTCCATTTGCACATGACCATCTCCATCTCTAAGAAGGAACCCCTAGCGCTATCCCTATAACTAATTCTTTCCCTTAGAAATTATTTCTTGTGACTTGGGTCCTAAAGATACCAATACATCCAGTCCACCAAAATGCTTTTCCATGTCTATATTTGCACTGCCATAAATTTATCCTGCCATGTGCTTTCAAGAGTACTAGTTAGGCCAAGAACACATTTTCCCACCTGCCAGCTCACACATGTGATTCTTGGAACAAGAAATTAAAGAGCCTATTTCTCAATTAGAAATTAAGTTTAAAACGCAGAGTTGGTTGTTGAACTTTTCAAAGAGCCAAACTTTTGGTTTTTTAACTTTCTCTATTGTTTTTAATTCTCCGTTTCATTTATTCGCGCTCCAGTCTGTACTATTTCTTTCCTTCCTCTTTCTTTAAGTTTAGTTTGCTGTTCATTTTCTAGTTTCATGGGATGGAAAGTTAGGTTATTGATTGGAGATATTTTTTATATAGGGATTTACAGATATAAATTTCCCTTTAAGCTCTACTTTATCTGAATTCCATAAATTTTTTATGTTATGTTCATTTTCATTCATCTCAAGTATTTTCTAATTTCCCTTGTGAGTTCTTCTTTGACCTGTTAATTATTTAGGAGTGAGTCTGTTGTTTAATTTCAATATATTTGTGAATAGTCCAAATTTCCTCTGTTATCAATTTCCAATTTAATTGTGTTATGGTAGAAGAACATACTTTATATGATTTCAATCTTTTAAAATTTAATGAGGCTTATCTTACGATTTAGTGTATGGTCTGTCCTGAAGAATGTTTCATTTGCACTTGAGAACAATATGTATTCTCATGTTGTTGGGTGAAGTGTTCTGTAGAGGTCTGTTAGGTCTAAATAGATTATAATGTTGTTCAAGTCTTCTGTTTTCCTTTTAATCTTCTACTTAGCTGTTCTATCTACTATCAAAAGTGGAATCATGAAGTATCCAAATATTATTGTTGAATTGTCTGTTTGTCCCTATACTTTACATAGATACATTTATCTATTTAGATCATTCTGAAGTTAATTACAGACTCTCCCTGACCTATTTCCTTTGGAAGCTTAAGTGTTTTATTCAGATTTTGAAACTTGAAGCTATTTGTATAGAATACAAAATGCCTTTTAAATAAGGAAATATAATTATCAAGACTAGGTAGGAAAATGATAATATTTTATATTCAATTGACATTTGGTATAAAAAAATTATAATATGCAAGAAGAGAAGTATCTGTGGAAGTAAATTTACATGCATGATCCCAATAGTTCCCACTCTATCTGATGTCCTCACAGCCCTATATCTCAGGTTCTAATGAGGTATATACATGATCTAGCCCATTATGTATTTATTTTTTTTGTGTGAGGCAGGTTTGCCCTGAGCTAATATCCATTGCCAATCCTCCTCTCTTTTTGCTTGAGAAAGATCAGCCCTGAGCTAATATCTGAGCCAATAATCCTCTGTTTTGTTTGTGGGACACTGCCACAGCATGGGTGTTGAGTGGAGTAGGTCCGCACCTGGAATCCAAACCTGCAAACCAGGGCCACTGAAGTGGAGTGTGCGGAAATTTAACCCTTCCGCCACAGGGCTAGCCCCTATCCTATTATTTAATAAGAAGGTTTATCGTCTCATTAGTGTTGAGTAAGTATGAATAGGAATCCAGGAACTACCTTGCACAAGTAGTTTTAAAGTTTGAAAGTGTGACCTGGAGTGAAGAAATGGTACTATGAGTTCCCTATGCCAGGCCGTTGATGGTTTTGTTATAGCCTACAGGAAATAATAGAATAGGCTATCATTGATCAATTCTGCACTATATTCTCCATGGTTTAGTGTTAAATATAAGCCACACATATGCATACTGATATAAATTATTTGAATCATAAGATTGGAGAAAATGATAAATATTTTCAGATAGTTGAGTGCTTCACTCTCCCCAAATTCTTGGGTATATAAAACAAATTTTTTGCCTTAGGTGAGAGTCAATATCTATTTCTGTATATGTACGTTTAGTTATGTAGATTATACAAGTTTACATTGCTAAATTGATGGTAAAATTATTCGTTTGCATAAAAGAATGAGGTAGGTTATTAAGATGAAACAAAGATAAATGGTATTTGTGATTGTTGCCGTGTAAAGCTCAAGTATCTGAAAGTTCCATGGACCTAAATAAATTTTTGCTTTCACTGCTGTAGATATAATAGATGTCCATAACATATAGATGAATAAGGCCGCCATGTTACACAACATGATGGTGCCTGGGAGCACCATAAAAAGCATAGTAAATGTGAATGGTATAATGGAATTGTGCAGCGTACAACATATGTGACTATGTTATAATATGATATACTTCCAAGTTACTAGCGGATTCATGTCCATTATGTCCTGAAGTTGTTCCAAATTTTGCTTTTAATTTTAGTTGCCTTGGCTTGCATCATTGATTATAGGTTGGAGAATACTTTCATTTTGATTTTTGGCTATAGTCAAGAGTGTCATATTTTTTGTTATGAAAAAGACTTTGGGCTTGTTATAATTTATATCCCTTCTACTTGTTTTAGAAGTGTTGGTAAGAAGTGGACACACGACTAAGAAAAAAATTAGAATGCCTTGGTTAAAATAATCAAAATGTGTACCTTGGATATTTTATCACTAGCTTCTCATCTGCATGGACATAAATTGGAAAGTAAATAAATGGAAAGTCAGTTCAAAAGGAAAAAATGTTAAACATAGGTAGGTACATGTGCATATGTTATTTCAACAGAAAATGTAATAGCATATACTATTTCAAGTTTAAACTGGCCCTCAGATAGGAATACACAGAAAAATTTAATTAATTTTACCCCCATATAAGAGGTACTTACATTAGGAATCATGGAAAAGAAACTGAATGGTTTCACACCGTCCCCCACACTATCGCACCTATAACCCTGAACACACACTTGTGCATGTCCAGTAAAGATGTGACATATGGGGAGGTAAAAATTGATTAATGGTGGTAATAACAGAAATGGAAGGCCTTACTCCCTTGGGTTCCCCTGCCGTCCCTTAAGAACCTAGAATGAGTCATACTCACTGTATCTGTTTGCATTCATAATCCTCTAGATACAATGCCGTAATTCTAAGCCTCTCTTGCTATGGCAAAGTCATGCAATATGTGTGTGCATATGTATATTTATATATATGTGCATTATATTCATGATATTTTATTATATATACATAATTCTATTACATATTTTATAATATATATTTACACAATTTTTCCACTTGCAAGAAAAGTCTGTTACCTAAATCCTGCAGTTTGCCTTGGAATTTCTCTCATAAAACCTAATTATTTCTTTCTGAATAATTCTTTCTTTCCATGCACATAGATCACATTTGACCATACTATCATGTTTATATAACCAGATGGCTCATAAATAAATCATTAGAGGATTTAAGACCCTGGATTCTTAAATATTAGGTTATTTCATTCGCTCTACATTTTGACTGCTTGGGTGTGACTATGATAAGACAAATTCATGTAGCATTAATGAAAGTTTAAAATTAAAAATCTTCCTTAAAAGTAACCAAAGTTACTGGATAAGTTATTACGCATGTTACTCTTTAGTAGAAATCTTGTTCATCATAATTTGAAAGCAAAGACATTAAAATAATTACATGCTTTTAAAAAATATGTTGATAATCTTCTTATTTGAATCTATTTATCATCTTTGTCTACATCTGGTTTTCTTCCTATCTATCTCTATCTTGTACATAATTGAAAACTCCTGTAAAAAATGAAATTTAGAAAGACTTTGAGTAATTTTTTCATCACTTTTCCATTAGAATGCATATTTTTTCCAAACACCAAGATATAGTTGATTTCTATAGACCCCTTTAGAAGGCAGCTTGTTTACAGAAGGAATCTAGTGCACAGCAAGTAGAACAAATTTTCAACAAAAATTTAATATTTGTTTATAACTCCTTAAATTCACAAGTGATTTTCTCTGACCCTGAAGGGACTTTTCCACATTGGTGGACCAGGAATAAACAGGTCTGGGTTCAAATTCTGTCTTGACTATTATTTTGGGTTTGTGACCTTCAGCAAATTAATATTCTCTTTAACTTATGCTTTTTCAAATGTAAAACAGCAGTAAGGAAACCTACATTCCTGTGTTCTGAGTATTAAACAAGAACATATATAAAGCTGGTCTAGTACCTGTTGTGCAGTAATAAATATTAATTCCTTTCCTGCTGTCTCTATAAAGTAAGAGTATGGGATTTAATTTACAAAGTTATTGTGTATAATAAATAAGATTATGCAGGTAAGGCAATTCAGACTGTGCCTTGTGTTAAATAAATAATACTTTCTCTTGCTCTTCCTTTTATATTTTCCAGGTAAAACCTTTCTCATCCTTTAAAATTCAGTGGGGATACTGTTTCCTCCTCAAATTCCTTCCTAGGTCAACACCCCTGGCTAAGGCAGAGTTATATATACCTCTTTCTGTACTCTCCTAGAAGGGCACGTGAATTTCTGCTAGAATATTAAGTACATTATATTTTATTAAATTATATTATATAATCCACTTATCCATTTATATATGTAGGTTTTTATTATAAGATTTCAGGTAATATTCATTTTTCACCTGTAGTTAAATTTTCTCAGATCTAGTCTTAGTTCCTAGGATGGTTTTAAATCCATTTCTCTTTCAAAGATGGATGTTATAATAGAATTTTTTCTCCTACAGAAGTATGATAAAATCTATAAGTTTTTGATGTACAACAAGCATATTTTTCTATAAGATATATTAAATTGTAGAACAATGTAAAATTCTCTTTATTTGAATTATAGGGAGACTAGATATAATCAATGCATTCATCATAATATTTATTGAATTAATCCTGGATTCTGGGATATAATTAGACACCATGGAGCTTGTATAGTAGTATGTAAGAGTGTAGATGAGTCAAATAAACATATATGTGAAATGTAAGTACCATAGAGTAAAGCTATGTGATATCATGATAGCATAAAAAGGGAGATTTGTTCTAATAAAGCAGTAAAGACAACTTTTGAAGGAAGTGAAGATTGAACTGTTTGAAGTATTGCTAGCACTTTATGAGATGAAATAGAAGAAAAGAGATTTATAGGCAGATACAATAGTTTGTACAAAATTCTGCAGTGGGGAACCATAAGTCCCTTTGGGAAAAGACGGGAGCGTTATTATATATATCCTTGCTCTGATGTTGCAGGATCCTTTGCCTGGAGACATGACACTCTCTCACACAATGGATTTTAGGTCTAAAAATTGGTCCAGGTCCAGAAATTGAGCAAAGGTAACTGTTTACTAGTGCAACTGTTCTCAGTCTCCTGATCACCTCTCCATTGCCATTGGGCTGCTGATTTCTATACAGTATCTCCTATAATGACATCCGACTATAGACAACAACCATCGCTGTGTTTCTCAGTGGTACCAGTGTCCCTACCACTAGTGCCTCCTTATTGCTTTGGTCAATAATTATCCTGTGGCTCATTCCGGGGAGTATAGTCATCTGGTGGATTTCCTGGCCTTCCATAGAATAAAAACACTATGATGTCTCATTTTCTAAATCTGTTGCTTCTTTATTCTCCTGTCCACTATGATAGTTTAGACACGTACCTTACTTAGTGTGGATCATCATTTTTTCTAAGCTTCTTTGACCCATCCTAGTAGCATATTTACTTCATCTCTCAGGGTTCTTTCCAGGACTTTAGGTCCTGTATCCCAATACGATAAACTCTTCCTTGTCCAACTTTTTCTCCACTCCTCATCCAACACCCTTAGGATCTAGTCCTATACATACTCACCAGTATTCTGCTGGCACATATTGCTTAGATCCTGTAACTCCTTATGCATATAGTTTCTTTTCTCCTGAGAAAGGTCTAGAGCTTCTTTAGCCCTGGTATGTCATGACCACATCAAGAAACCTGGGAACAGATTTTTGAGGGGACTAGTTTTATTGCAAGACAAAGTCCTCTGCACCATCTTCAGAGAAAAGGACACTCTCTATCCCTCAACAGGGCGGATTTGGGAATGCAAGATTTTCAAGGGCATCATTCCAGATGTCGCCATCCTCTGTATCAGAGTTCCGTTCTTTTCTATCACAGTCCTGACCTCAATATGGTGGACTTGCCTAATTTGAGAATTTATCCTTATTTGGACATCTTTATCTTATGATTCAGTTCTATGTTTTGTCTTTAGCTTTCTTTACTTTCCAGCTTCAGAAGATGAGTCTCTTCATATGCTGAAAAGGAGGCCATCATTTTCACACTTGTGTTTATTAAATCGTAATTAATCACCCTAAACAAGAACCATCCAGTTCCACTGTGTTGAAATTACTCTCTCCACTATATTTGTCATTACATTCGCCAGTGTATTTCACTCCACAGGCATACAATCTCAGTTTACCACTAATAAAAGTTGAACAATTGTGCTGCAATCTGCCAGGGACTCTCATGCTCCACATACTGCCAGCGATGAGGTCCTCGTTGCCAGCTGGGCAGTGGCAATGCTGAGTAATCCAGCTCCAACATCCCATTGTAACATCTGTTTTCTTGAACCCATGCTGGTACAAATTGTTGTAGGTGAGGTTTCTTGAAACATAGATTAGAGTGCAGGAAACTTACATGGTAATATTCTCAGCATCAACCTTTCTTGAGGGATGAGAAGGAAGCAGGATGTGGAGAAGAATTACGACTTCAGTGACATCACAATAAAGCCCTAGATCAGCCAGTAAACTCTGAAGCTCCACTAACTCTGCAGAGTTCTCTGGCATTTGGGAGAAGGGGCAGGGTTTTATAACTTCACACTGGCCAGTCACTACCTGTGGGATGTCCCCTTGAGGGATGCATAAACTTGGGCTGACAGCCCTCTTCAATAGAGGCCAAGCCCTGGAGAAGCATAACAGCTGAGGACAGCCTGCAGCAGCATTCCCAGTGTCTGGAGAATAAGTCCTTCAGTCCTGAGGGGGAGCTGCGTGATGTAGCTGAAAGTCCACCACAATCTGCTTAGGACACACCATAAAAGGATAACAGGAACAAATGGTGAGCTCAGCTTGGACCAATGCAGAATCAATTGTATTAATTATATTTGGATCAACATTTTCCACTAGATTAAAATTAAAGGGTAGCTGATACATTTTTCTCATATATGGATCTCATAGTGCCATATTTAAGTGTTTTATTGATTTCATGATGAATCCAGTTATAATGTCCTCAAAGTACACGTAGTGTATAACATATACTACATCATGCAAAATATCATATAATGCAAATGTTCTATAATTAAAACATTATATAATACAAATCATTATATAATACAAAATAGTGTGTTTGTGTGTTTGTGTGAACTGATCCCACTGATTGCAGAAATATTTTCATACTCAAATTTGGCAAAACACATAAGCAATAAATTGGGGATTTCACAGGTCTTATTATTTCCTGATAATATTCCATATTGAAAGAAAGACCAAACAAAATAATTAATTACAGGAAAAGAGAAGTAAGCTCTTTTAAAATCTCTTGTCAAAATTAAAGGGAAAGTGAACAACACATGTATTTTTTTTTCTTTAAGATTTTTGCAGTGGGAGTAAACCAGGCCTTTCTGCCTCTATTAAGATATTACTTTCTTATAATCCAGCTAATAGGAAATATTCTGATAGTATAAAGACAAAAAGAACAATTTTAATTAAGTTGTTAAAGCAAATCTATTACTTTGGATCATAGGAGAATGGAAAAAGGACTTGGATCTTAATGCCCTACCATGTTTGAACTTTGACTTTCACAAAGATAGTGAAGGGGAAATACAGTTCATAGTCTTTTATCAAAATTGGGAAAGACAATATGCTTCTACTTTCTAGAATACCATGAAATTCTCTAAAATAGATACGAGAAGTCAAGCAGAACTGGAACCTAGTATTTCTTGCACTGACCAATGCAAAGTAAAATTTTGCTTGAGGATCAAAGATAGATGCTCGCTGTCTGTGGATGATTAGTTGCTGAGGGCATTGAGGGCTATTTCAGGTTGCATGTGCACATGGCCATGAAATGCTAGGACAGTACATTTCTACCGTGGTTAGATGTATGTCAACTATTTTTTTCAGAAATGTGAAAAGCATTTTTTATATTTGTGTCTTTATACATATACTTCTATTATAGAAATATAATTAGGTAAGTTTTGGCATGGTGGTGGTTCAGTTTATTCTCCAACTAGTGAAGATGCGTTGTTCAAATAGATTCTGCTATCTAAACTACCAAAATACACTGGCAGCCATGGTAGAAACAAACACAACAAAGAGATGGAGTGGGAGAATGGAGACCATCCGAAGCTTGAGCATAGATATAACCTCAAATGGAATTTCCTGTTGAATTTAGCAACGGTTCATTGCTTCAGCTTGTGTATTGTTTATGTGAAACTGGAGCTAAATAAACCAATCTATGACCTGCTTTATCTGCCAAATGGATTGAACATTTACTCTCTCTGCCTCAAAGGCTTGTCATTTCAGTTTAGCCTTGCAGATGGTACATCCATTTCCCTGAAACAGAGCCACCATATAGCTGCTTGCCAACATTTCCTGTTATTTAAAGTTCGCCCTCAAAGTACACATGGCCATGTCTCGCTTTCTCAGACAATATTCCAGGGCATCAGTCTGACATCTCTGTCTTTTAGGTCATCCTAGCAGAGTCAGGTGCTCACTTATCAACCATTTCTCTTAAATGTACTATTGACAAAATTATAGTGTCAAGAAATCTGCCTCTATTTTTGAAAAATGACTTTATTCCAGAAACTAGAGAATCTTTGTGAATGTGCTTGACATTAAGTATGGGATGAGAGTTTGTTGGCATTTTTCTAAAATAATTTGTGTGTTCAAATGTCACATGAAAGAAGCAGTTCTGCTTCATTCAGATGCTTTTAGTTAGAATACTTCCATTATAAAACAGAATTATATGACTTTTGTAAAACATAAGCATTAAGCCATATTTCCATTGATGTCAAATACTTGAAAGAGCATGTGGAGCTTTGGTGATATTTTCTTACACATAAGAGTGAGAATATATTTTGTAAAGGGTAGAATAAGATTGCTTTTTTAAGTAAAGGAAGAATTTTATGTGATATGAGAGCACTTAAATCTATTAAATAAATAATATACATTTATATGTATACATACATATATATAATACACATTGACATATAATATACATTTATATATATTTCAAAACATCCAACTCTTGAAAATTTAAAAGTCCAATTTTTAGTCCTATATTAAAGCGAGAGCAACATTTCATGCTGAAATCTCAATAACAAATATTTATTTCTACAGTTTAGGAATGGAGTACTTTTTTCAAGCAGTTTTATTGAAAGTAACAATATTAAGTAAGGCTATGAAAAAATTATTGAAATGCAAGATGCTTAACATTAAGGTGCTAGGTTGGGCCAGGGAGCGTAGGTGACACAAGGAAAGAAAAGAAGTATTAAAATGATAGTCTCAGGCAACAAAATCAAACCTCATGATTCAACTTAGATAGGCCCTAGTCAAAGGTTTAAGACCTAGAAGATGGCTATTGCTACTCTTGTACCACGTTTATTTCCTTGAAAAAAAACGTGGTTCTGAAGCCTATGAGCTTTAATTAGAAAAATGATATAAGCAATGCCTGTGGATGTCACTGAAGGAAAAAAAAATTAAGAATAGAAAAGAAAGTGAGGAAAACCTTACAAAGAGACACATAGGATGTGTAGTATAGTGCTGCATGCAATTCACCGACGTGTTGTACACAGTGCTGCATTCTGCATGTTCCAAATCAAACCCATTGACCCAGTATTTCAATGTTCTACATATGTGTTATGTTATGTCTCAGAAACTTGTTGGTGCTTTGCTTATGTAACTTGCATACCAAAAGAGAAATTTTTAATATTCTCTGTTATTTATTTTATCCCATAGTAATGAAATTGATTTGTGCTTTTACGCAAATTTTTCTGCAATTAATTTTTTTGGCATATTTAAGAAGAATTTTTAATAATCACAAAGTTTCCCATTTCTTGTTCCCAAGTGACTATGACTATTCAAATGCTTATTTTCGTCATTATTTCAGCAAACTTGATTACCTTCTTTTGGAGGCAGCCAGTACATAGTAACTTTAAATCATTAATTTTATATTTCCACTTCTCATTGTAATCATCTAATTTCTTAAGTTGAAATTGGAAACTGTAAAACAGAAATCAAACCTGTTTTAAAACAAAATGAATGCACCTGCAGGCAGTCTGTGATATATCTATCGATTTTTCATACAAGTATTCAATGTGGCAAAAGATGTAAGTTACTCTGTTAGTCACAATCTTAAGATAATTCTAAAGAGGCAGCAGAAAATCATAATCTATTGCTTTATCTGTTTGATTCCAGCATTGTTTGCTTAACATTTCAAAATAATGTTGAAAGTATCTGTGTGCAGTGTCAAATTAATTCACTTCTCTATTGCTATGGAAAGGAAGTAAAATCCATTTTCAGCATGGTGCTATAGGAATCATTGCCAAAGGCTGTTCTGTGAGTCTGATGCTTTGATGTTGCAAAAGTCTCCTTAAGTAGCTAGCTGTGTGGCTCCTGAGTGCCCAGACTCTCTAGCTGCCACACCCCAAGGCTGCTCACACAGAGCTAAAGGTGACTTGGTTCTGTCAGTTACAGAAAGGGGATATTGGGAATTAAATCATGTTGGTTAAAATGTTACCTACTACTGGCTTGAATTGTTTTGGTTTATTGTATACTTAGATTTTCATCTTTTATAAGAAATCTCAATTTAGTGAGAGGCAGCATGCTATAGAATATGAAGTAATAAATTTATTAGTTCCAGGTTGCAAGTAAAGAATACTTCCATATTTAAGGCAGACACTTGCTTACAAATGCCATTCAATATTTCCTCTCAGAACACATATTGTCTTTTTCTTTCCCCTTCCCAAGAGTGGTATATTTACAATTTTTGCATTTACATGCAGAAGGGAAAATAAAGCACTCTAATATTTTATTAATTCCCATTCAAACCCACAATATATCGTGGATATGCCTTCCAATTGAAGGATATTTTACAGATTATATATGAGAGTTTCATTAAAAAGAAGAATTTCAGCACGCACCTGGTGGTTTAGCCATTAAGTTCGTGCACTCTGCTTTGGTCGCCCAGGATTCACAGGTTCAGATCCTGGGCATGGATCTACACACCGCTCATCAAGCTATGCTGTGGTGGCGTCCCACATATAAAATAGAGGAAGATTGGGACAGATGTTAGCTCAGTGACAGTCTTCCTGAAGCAAAAAGAGGAAGATTGGCAATGGAGGTTAGCTTGGGGCCAATATCCCTCACCCAAAAAAAAAAGAAGAATTGTTCTTAGGATGTAGAGAACAGCAAGAGAAGAACACTTTCGTTCAAATGAAAAGAAAATTGCAGATAAACTACTAAATCATAATTTTTCTTTAATCTTTCAAAGAAACTAATGTTACAAGTCAACCAAGTAAACAGAATTCCTGAGAGTGACAAGTCCCTCTGAGAAAGACAGGATACCTTTAGCAGAGTACAAGAAGAGAGGTGTCTACCATTGCAGCATGAAAGAAGAAATCAGATAACATATTTACGAATTTCTAAAGGCCAAGTATGGACAAATGTATTCCTTTCCTAGGGGTGTAGTAACAAATTACCACAAACTGATCGGCTTAAAACAACAGAAATTTATTCTTTCACCATTCTGGGAACCAGAAGTCTGAAATCAAGGTGTTAGCAATGTTGGTTCCTTGTGGAGACTCTGAGAAAGAATCTCTTCCATGCTATCTTCTAGCTTCCGGTAGGGCCTGGCAATATTTGGCATATCTTGACTTGTAGCTGTATCATCCAAGTCTCTGCCTCTGTCTTCAGTCTCCTTTTCCTCTGTGTATCTATATCTTCGCCTCTCTATCTCAACCCCCTTCTGCATTTCTCTCATAAGGATACCTGTCATTATATTTAGGGCTTTCCCAGATAATCCTGGAAAATTTCCTTATCTCAATATTCTTAACTTATTTATATCTTCAAAGACTCATTTCCAAAATAATGTGACATTCACAGGTTCTAGGAATTAGGACATGGCATACATTTTCAGTTGCCACCATTCAACCCAATACATAAGCATATCAGTTTAGAATAATTGAGAGCCCAGACACAAGGGGACATCACAGTTGCTTGCAAGTTCTTTTAAATAGATCTCCATGTGATGCTCATAAGATAGATTAGGAGCAAGACATGTGACTGTAGATAGATCATTTACCCTCCTGGATGAATAAGGCAAACCCGTGTTGGTTGGCTGCCACTGCAGAACAGTCAGAAAACCCTCGTACCCCTCCTGAGATCTTCTTTCACATGAAACAAAAGTCTTAAGCAACTGAGAAAGGGGTAGCAAATTTTCTTATCCACAGAAACTGGGCAAAGATCATTGATTTAGAGGGAGGGATTGAAGAAAATTTCATCTGATTCTTGAGCCCAAGATTCTGCACATGTATAAAGGACTAGGTAGTGACAGCCTACTGCTAGTTGAATTTAAAACTTATGGTTCACTGATGTGATAATAGCAACAAGAAAATGAATCCAGCTCAACCACTAAAAAGATTGAATCAGTCTCCCAAAGGTATCAGCCTGACAGAAGTGTAGTGCTCCTTTCTGAAGGTAAATGTTATATACTTGCCTCTCATCTATCACAATAGCTAGTATTCAATCAAAAATTATGAGGCATACAGAAAAGCAAGATAAATGACCCTTTCTCAAGAGATGTAGGAAACAACATAACCAGATTCAGAAAAGATCCAGATGTTGAAACTATTAGGGGGACTTTAAAATAACTATCATTGATAGGTTAGAGAATCTAGTAAAAATGGCAGCATAAAGGGATGATGAATTGCAGTAGAGAGATGAAGACTATGAAAGAAAGTGCTGGAAATGCTCGAACTAACAGCCCTGATGTCAGCCATGCGAAATTCCTTCAAAAGGCTTATCTGCAGACTGCTTACACCTAAAAAGAACAAGGGACTTGAAAACAGTTCAATAGAAATTATCCAAAATCAAATGTTGAGGAAAAAATGGGAAAAAAAAGGTAGAATATCCACAGTATATGAGACAATATTAAAAGTTCTAACATGGCAGTAATTGAAGTTCAAGAAAAGTAAGCGAGAAAGAATGGATAAGAAAAAAGTGTTTGAAGAGATATGGCACAGATTTCTCACAATTAGTGCAAAACAGCAATTAAAGATCTAAGAAACTAAGAAAACCCCACACAATATTAAAAACTGGATATATACGTGTGAAAAATGAATGTTGATCCAACTTACACCTTATATAAAAAAATTAACTCAAAATATATTAAAGATCTAACCATACAATCTAAAACTATGAAACCTATAAAAAGAAACATGAGAGAATCTTCTTGATCTTTGATTAGACAAAGCTTTCTTAGATAAATCATTAAAAGCATGAAACATAGAAGAAAAAAATGCTAAATTCTATTTCGTCAAAATTGAAGCCTCCCGTGCCTTCAAAAGCACTGCTACAAACATGAAAACAGCAGTCATATACTGGGGGAGTTATCTGCAATATTTGATATGGGAGACTTGTATCCAGAGTATAAACAAAGTTATTACAACTAAATAATAATAAGGAAAACACCACATCTAAAAAAACGAGCAGAGGATTTTTTCTAAGGAAAAATTTCCTAAACAAAGGATTCTTCACACCTTCTTCCTAAGCTGAGAGATGGATGAAAAAGAAACACACAAAAAACCGTGCTCAACATCATTAGTCATTAGGGAAATTAAACACCATTAGATGCCGTGCACATATACTAAAATGACTATGATTAAGAAATCAGACAAAAGAAGTGCAAGTAAGAACGCAGAGCAACTGGAAACTCTCTCAATTTGAAAATGCAAAATGATACAGCCACTTTGGAAAAAAGTTTGGCAGCTTCTTACGAATTTAAGCATACAGTTACCATATGACCTTAAAATACCACTTCTAGCTATTTACCCAAAAGAAATGAAAACATATGGCCACGCAAAGATCCTCATGCAAATGTGTACAGGAGATTTATTCATGTGTATAGGAGCCAGAACTGGGGACAACTCGAGTGATCATCAACTATTCAATGGATAAACAAGTTGTGATATCTCCATGCATTGAAATACTTAGTAATAAAAACGGATGAATTACAGATGTATGCAACAGCACGAATGAATCTCAAATGATTTATGCAAAGTAAAAGAAGTCTGAAAGTATACACACTGTACAATTCCAGTTATATGATATTAAGGAAAATACAGAACTATAGAGGCAGAAAAAGATAATTGCTTTCCAAGATCTAGGATTGAAAGCATCGGAATGACCACAAAGAGTCACCAGAAACCTTTTTGTAGTGATGGAAATGTTCTGTATCTTAATGGTGGTGGTGGTTACATGACTACATATATTTGTCAAAACGTGCCAAACTGTATAGTTAAAAGGGGTGAATTTTATGTATTTGAATTGTAACTCAATACACTACATTTTAACAAAAGAACCAAGTGAATATTTATGGCTTTTATTCTGAGCAAAATTCTATTGTACCTCCAATGTAATTATACTAAACTTTATTTGTACGAAAGTAAAAATAATAACATATATCAATTACACAATAGTAGCTTTTTCTAGAAGAGGAGGTAAGGAATCTGAAGGAGAAAATTTAAGGTACTTAAATTTATCTAGAACATTTTATTTATTAAGAAAACATCTGAGACAAATATAATAAATTTGTTAATTTTTGACAATAAACAGATTTTCAACAGCACTTCAGCATTTTCTTTTTCAATAAATGCAGTGGGATTTAGTCTGATGTTGTGATGAGGAGAGTTCTACTAATATTATCTCCTTTCTGATAAATTAGAAACAAGCAAAATAAAACAAGACAACAAAAAGAATATTTTTCTTGTTCTTAGCCTCATTTTCTTTTTCCCAGATGTGTTCCATTTTAGCTATTCTTAAGTTAGGAAAGAAAAAAACGAGGAAACAAGTGTAACACACACTGACTACCTGCTCAGAAACCTGTTTCCTTTGCTGCCTGACTAAGAACGTACCTATACCATGTGTCCCAGTCTCTATAGACTTGTATGTTCCCATGTCATTATGTTCTGGAACAGCAGGGATTCACATTATTTGTCAGCCTAGTCCATTTAGAAATCTCTGAGTTCTGACCCTCCATGCTGTATTACCCTCTTCTGGATTAATGTAACCAAGCCCCACGACTTTGTTTACTCGGTTGAATAATGTACCTCAAAATACATGTCCACCTAGAACCTGTGAACATGACGTTATGTGGAAATAAGGTCTTTACAAATATAATCAAGTTAAGATGAGGTCCTAGTGGATGAGAGTGGTCTATTAATCCGGTATGACTGGTGTTCTTATGTAAGGACTGATATCCTGGTGAGGAGAGGAAAATCTGGACACAGAGACACACAGGGAAGACACTATGTGATGATGGAGGCAGAAATTGGAAGGACGTGGACAAGAAATGCCTAGGACTGCTAGCAACCACCAAAAGCTGGGAGGTCGCAAGGGAGGACTGTCTGCTAGAGGCTTCAGAGAGAAAAGGGCCCCACCAGCACCTTGATTTCAGACTTCTAGCCTCCAGACGGTGAAAATATGAATTTACATTGTTTTAAAGCCACTTGGTGTGTGAAATTTTTTTCTGGCAGCCTTAGGAAACAAATAAATCTTGAAAACTACATGTTGAAGATGACATACCCACAAGGTATAAGGGACCTGGACCTTTAAATCATTACTTCCAGGAAAACACATCCTAATACGAAATAAATATTTTAGATTTTATGTACATAAGAAATAAAATTCATTGTTTGGCTACTGAAATGTGTGGTTTCGTTTGTTGCAGGAGCCGGTGTTAGTCTAAATAATTAATACATTTAATCTCAGGAAAAGACAGTGCTATGGAAATCAGCATCATTCTCTGTCTCTTCAGAATACGTTCCTGCCTCACCTCAATTATCCTAACAGTCAGGCAAAACAGAGAGCATAAATATTGCCTGGCACCAAACATTCCCTAATTCTTATTTAAAAGTCAACAAAGTATAACTTTTTTAAAAAGTCTGATTTAAATCTCCATATGCTAAAAGCTTGGAATAGTTTTGCTAAATATGTCTGTGAGACTTGAAGTGAAGAAAATAGTTGATCCGAGAGACAGAAAGACAGAGAGATTAAGACAATGTCGAGCGATCCTTGCAGATTTCACAGGACACAGCCATGTCCTAATTACACCTCCATCCCATATTCGCTAACTCAGAAGAGCAAGGGCTGCTGTGGGTTGTAGGGATGGCGGCCGGGAGCAATGGCTAAAGAGAGACTGAGAAGCCCACCACATAGGCTGTCACGTGGGGTTTTAATCAATGGTGTGGGTAATGAGTCGGCAGTATGGACAGGATCATAAGTTTCCTCCTAGTTACACAAAATAGAGGAATATCATTGCCCATCTTCTTTCAATTCAAAATGAAATAAACTTTATGAAAAATCTTGATAGAAAACTATACGCTTTCACTCGCTTTCTAAGACAAAAAAAATTGAAAAATAACAACAACATGGGGTATGTGCTTCTGTCCCAATTGAGGCTAGTAGGGAATATTGCCAGGTGAATTAGGTAATATTAAAACAACCCTTCTGTTTATATCCATTGTTCTTTGCCATCTCCTACTCTCATATAATTGTCGTACGTGTGTGTGTTTGTGTGTGTGTGTGTGTGTGCTGTAAATGTATACTTTATATTTGGAAAATAAAGAGGATAAAGTTTAAAATAACCTGAAAGCATATCATATCAAGAATTGATTTTAATTCCCATAGATTCATTACCAATTTCAGCATAATTCAGCAAATATCACTCAAATTTTCATCAAACTCCTTCAGGTAATGAAGTTATCAATTTATTAACGTCATTAAATACTGCAACAGTCATTCAAAACTATTGGACTGAAATCATCAATAATTATGAGCTACTCATTACACTGTCTTTGAGACACGACTGCAATTCATGCCTTCAGCACTCTTGAGAACGGACCATCGATTTTCCAATAGCTAACTATGAGACTTCAGTCATCTTTGTATTATTTTTCTATCCTCGCTTAAATCTTTTCAGCAATCACATTTATACCTTCCTACTTTCAATGTACTTTTGATTTGATTTGTTCTGTTTGCAGTCATTTTCTTCTTTCCATCTCTATATTTAACATATCAATTGTAGGCATCCTCACATACAGCTAGGCTTACTGAAATGATGTCCAACTGCTGATTTCATCCTTACCATCATTTCAGCTAAATTTATTCTATGGATTATAGTACTGCAAGGTCAATCTTCCTTAAGGAAAGTGTTAGTCATTTCCATTGCCTATTTCATTAGTTCTATATTCCATAGGCTTAATTTTTCAAAATCCTACATGTCTTGGCACCACACACCTTTCTAGCATTGTAGCTGGCTACATTTTAACATTCATGCAGTCTATACAATTGCAAATATAAAGTAAATGTATTTTACTAATATTGACTCAAATTTTATAGCCTCTGAATTTTTGTCCATGTAAATATGGTTTTTTTCTATCTGAAATGCTTTTCCTTTCTCACATATTTACCTATCAAAATTCTATTCATTCTTTAAAAAGTAATTTAAATATCACTTCTTTCATGATATACACTTGGATCCTGGCAATGCACTTTGAATTGTTCCCTGTACTGATTTTCCTATATATTTTTCCATCATCTTAAGAGTTTATATTCCCTCTAAGCCTTTAATAGAAACCTGGTTATATTTATGTGTATTTCCCAGAGAAATTAGCACAGAGTCAAGGACACGAAACTTTCCAAACAATAACTATTTACCTGAATGTAATTTACATAACTTCCCGTTTTAAACTCAAAACTTTTCATGCTTCCAAAGAGAAAGTTTTGACAAAGAGAAAATGTGCATTACATTTATTTTGTAACAATATACCCAACCCTTAGTGTACAGAAATATATTACTGGAAGCACAAGAAACAATTGGAAATTAATTATGAAATATTCTTATCTCCTAAAAGTAGTTGGCAGGAAAAAAATTGTCTTCAGGAAATAGCTATAATTTGAAACACTAAAACTCCTTCCACTGAATGGAAATAATCTTATCCTATACTCTTCTGAAAATCTCATTGCCAATTTCCTTGCATATTTCTAAGTGTAACCATTAGAAGATGTAGGAAACCACTGTAGTTCACGGTAGGATAAAAGCTAATCTTGCTTCTTATAATGGTGTTACTGTATTCTTGAGATAAAGAGAAACTTTGTGTTAAAGACGTTTAATCTATTGTCTTAAGCTATGATGCAGATTTTCTTCACTTTTATAGTAATTTTTAGTTTTAATTTCATCAAAAATAATTAGATATTGTGTTGTTTGCAAACATACATGACCCCTAATAAAAGCTTGATGCTTCCATTTAAGGTTAGACCAAAGAGGTCAACTGTTGGAAACAGATTAATGGAGCAAAAGAACTACGGCTTGCACCAAGCGTCTGACTGAGACAGCTTTTATATTTCCATTATTCTTACTTTCATGGGAACACATTTGATAAACCATAAGTATCATCTCCATCTCTGAATATTCTTTTCCAAAATCCATGTATTTTCTTCTATTTGAATATTTCTTTCCTACATATAAATATTTAAAGCTTTCTCCATTCTGCACAACATCTGTCTTCCTTCCATAAACCTCAAAGCATCCTCAGAAACTACCACACAATCTTGCTACTGACTAATAAAATAATAAGGGAAAGTCTTATACTCATGCCATTACCCATTAGTCCTATAATGTGTCTCATTAAATAGTGGCAGTTCCCCTTATACATAACAGTGGGATGGATGAAGAAGTTTCAGGTGTAGAGCTGGCTGGATGATTAAACTTTATGAGACTGGGATGCTATCAAATCAGGCACAATGTATGCTTGGAATTGGTAAACAATATTTCTCACTATTACATCCATTGTTCTACTTGAAAAACATTTCACTTCTCAATCCCCTGGGATCTTCTTAATTAGAAATTTTACCCTCAAAGGAAAAAATGTCTCTCCCTAGTGAACAACAGTGGTTTTATTAAATTGAGAGTTTGCAACCTGGCAAATTTAAGCTCCTAATTCACCTAAACAAAGAAAAAAAAAGTAGGTTATGGTGAAGATTTGAGTGATCGATCCTACCAATCAAAGGGAAACAGTGTTGCTGCCGCAAAATGGAGTTGTGTGACCATGTGCTGGCGGGACCTACAAAAGATTAGAATCCTCAGAAATGGAAGTGAAGACAACAGTAAAGTAACAAAATCACATTAAATAGCAAAAACCAAGGAGCTGTGTTTCTCACAAGAGGCAAAAATTTCATGGGGTGCATCACATAGGAGGAAAGGTGTAGACACTGTCTACAGCCCTCGGACTAGCTGCAGTTGCACATTCTATATAAATATAAAAGTAGTTGAGTTTGTAATTTAGCTCAAAGATGACAGAACACAGAGACAGGATTTGATGAGGTCAAGAAAAAAGATCAACAAATCAACATTTTAGATTTGGAAGGGAGTGCAGTAACTGATGAGTTTTGGGTTGTCCCTTCCAAGGGAAACTGTGGTTTTGGTTATATAAAGGATATTTGTATTATGGTAGGGCTATTCCTTGAGAAGCAGAAATATGAGAAGTCGGTATGTGGGAGAATCAATGCTATGCTCAGAGTAGGTCTCTGAGATAAATTTAATCTGAGCTTATACTTTCTATTTTTAGGGACCACACCACTGTTTGAGTTTTCATGGGAATCAGTCCTTATTTCCCATCAGAGAGTTTACAGATGTTTACAGATTTTAGGCTTCTGCTTTCTATGAACAAGGGTATTATAGCACAAGACAGTCTCTTCCCTGAGCTTGACCAATTGGGTCATCTCACCTGGGATATTTAGTGTAATTTGAGTGACGCAAAGAAGCAAAATTTGGTTGATAATTCATTACCATGGTAACAGCATCCCCTGTTTCCAGCCATGGTTCCAGCAGCTTCTTCTAAAACTCAAAGGGCCAGTGCTACTATGACTGCGCAATTCTCATGACTGTGGTTCCCAGCAATCTGTTCCAGATTCTTTTCTTTCTATCATTGTAGCTTTCCAGCCTACTTGGTAATTCTGGTGCCTATCCAGAAAATTCCAAAGACACTCATTTTATGCTTGATGTTATGCTTTCAGATACTTATATACACATACATACATATGCAGGTACATATATATACGCATATTCACATTCTGAAAGTATATATATACATATATTTTTTTTCATGACTCTAAAAATACCTTTTTTTTCTGCTTAGGAAATTTCACCCTGAGCTAACATCTGTTGCCAATCTTCCTCTTTTTGCTTGAGGAAGATTGTCCCTGAGCTAACATCTGTGCCAATCTTGCTCTACTTTTAAGTGGGAGGGCTGCCAGCACAGCATGGCTGCTAACAGAGCAGTGTCTGTGACCAGGAACCGAACCCAGGCTGCGGAAGCAGAGCATGCTGAACTTAACCACTAGGCAACTGGGGCTGGCCCTAAAAGTATTTTTTATTTTATTTATTTTTAGTGCTTTTATGATTTAATGTTGAAATCTTTAATCCATCTGGAGCTCAGGCTGGTATAGAGTGAGGTAGGTATCCAGTTTTACTGTCTTCCAGATGGCTAACCAGTTGCCCCAACTCCTTTTACTGAATAATCCATCTTACCCTATCAATTTGAAACAGCACCTTTAGTATAAACTAAATCCCTATATTTGACTCTATATCAAAGTTTTCTATTCTCTTCTTTTTATTTATTTATTTATATTGCAGCAACATTGGGTTTATAACATTAAATAAATTTCAGGTGTACATCATAATATTTTTCAGATTCTGTGTAGATTACATCATGTTCACCACCAAAGACTAATTACAGTCCGTCACCACACCATGAGCCTAATCACCCCTTTCCCCCTCCTCCCTCCCCGCTTCCCCTCTCGTAACCAAGTGTTTGTTTGTCATTGTTTTTAATCTTCTACTTATGAGCGAGATCATATGGTATTTGACTTTCTCCCTCTGACTTATTTCACTCAGCATAATACCCTCAAGGTCCATCCATGTTGTCACAAATGGCCGGATTTCATCATTTCTTATGACTGAGTGGTAGTCCATCGTGTATAAATACCACATATTCTTCATCCATTCGTCCTTTGATGGGCACCTATGTTGCTTCCAAGTCTTGGCTATTGTGTATAAAGCCGCAATGAACATAGGGGTGCATGTATCTTTCTGCCTTTGTGTTTTCATGTTCTTTGGATAAATACCCAGCAGTGGAATAGCTGGACCACATAGTAGATCTATTCTTAATTTTCTAAGGAATCTCCATACTGTTTTCCATAATGGCTGCACCAGTTTGCACTCCCACCAGCAGTGTATGAGGGCTCCCTTCTCTCCACATCCTCTCCAACACTTGTTGTTTCCTGTCTTAAATTATAGCCACTCTGATGCGAGTGAGGTGATATCTCATTGCAGTTTTGATTTGCATTTCCCTGACAATGAAGTTGAGCATCTTTTCATGTACCTGTTGGCCATCTGTATATCTTCATTTGAAAATGTCTGTTCAGATCTTTTGCCCATTTTTAAATTGACTTGTTAGTTCTTTGTTGTTGAGACATATGAGTTCTTTGTATATTTTGTAGATTAACCCCTTATCTGATATATGATTTCCAAATACTTCCTCCCAGTTGTTAGGTTGTCTTTTCGTTTTGTTGATGGTTTCCTTTGCTGTCCAGAAGATTTTTAGTTTGATGTAGTCCCCCTTGTTTATTTTTTCTATTGTTTCCCTTTCCCAGTCAGACATGGTATTTGAAAAAATGCTGCTAAGACTGATGTCAAAGAGTGTACTGCCTATGTTTTCTTCTAGAAGTTTAATGGTTTCAGATCTTACATTCAAGTCTTTAATTCATTTTGAGTTTTATTTTTGTGTATGGTGTAAGATAATATTCTTCTTCTATTCTTTTGCATGTGGCCATCCAGTTTTCCCAACACCATTTATTAAAGTGCCTTTCATTTCTCCATTGCTTATTCTTGGTGCCTTGTCAAAAATTAGCCATCCATAAATATGTGGGTTTATTTCTGAGCTCTCAATTCTGTTTCATTGATCTGCGTGTCTTTATGCAAGTGCCATGCTGTTTTGGTTACTATCGCTTTGTAATATATTTTGAAATCAGGGAGTGTGATACCTCCAGCTTTGTTCTTTTGCTCAAGATTCCTTTGGCTATTTTGGGTCTTTTGGTATTCCATATAAATTTTAGGATTCTTTGTTCTATTTATGTGAAAAATGGCATTAGAACTTTGATAGGGATTACACTGAATCTGTAGATTGCTTCAGGAAGTTTTGGCATTTTAATAATGTTAATTCTTCCAATCCAAGAACATAGACTATCTTTCCATTTCTTTGTGTCTTCTTCAATTTCTTCCAAAAAAAATTTTTTTAAAGATTTTATTTTTCCTTTTTCTCCCCAAAGCCCCCCGGTACATAGTTGTGTATTTTTAGTTGTGGGTCCTTCTAGTTGTGGTAAGTGGGACACCACATCAGCATGGCTAGATGAGTGGTGTCATGTCCGCACCTAGGATTCAAACCAGCAAAACCATGGGCCACCAAAGCACAGGGCACAAACTTAACCCCTCAGCCATGGGGCTGGCCCCCTCAACAATGTTTTATAGTTTTCAGTGTACAGATATTTCACCTCTTTGATTAAGTTTATTCCTACGTATTTTCTTCTTTTTGTTGCAATTGTACATGGGATTGTATTCTTAATGTCTCTTTCTGCTACTTTGTTGTCAGCGTATAGAAACACAACTGATTTTTGTATATTGATTTTGTATCCTGCAACTTGATTGTATTCATTTATTATTTCTAAAAGTTTTTTGGTGGATTCTTCAGGATTTTCTGTATATAAAATCATGTCATCTGCGTATAGTGACAGTTTCACTTCTTCCTTTCCAATTTGCATCCCTTTTATTTCTTGTACTTGCCTGACTACTCTGGCTGGGACTCCCAATACTAAGTTAAATAAGAGTGGTGAAAGTGGGCATCCGTGTCTGGTTCTCACTCTTAGAGGGAGAGCTTTCAGTTTTTCTCCATTGAGAATGATATTAGCTGTAAGTTTGTCATAAATGGCCTTTATTACGTTGAGGTATTTCCCTTCTATATCCATTTTACTTAGAGTTTTTATCATAAACGGATACTGTGTCTTGTCAAATGCTTTCTCTGCAACTATTGAGATGATCATGTAATTCTTATTCCTCATTTTGTTAATGTGGTGTATCACATTGATTGATTTGCAGATGTTGAACCATCCCTGCACCCCTGGAGTAAATCCCACTTGATCACGGTTCGTGATCTTTTTAATTGTATTAAAATTGTATTGTTGTATTTGATTTGCTAATGATTTGTTCAGGATTTTTGCATCAATGTTCATCAGTGATATTGACCTGTAATTTTCTTTTTTTGTATTGTCCTTGTCTGATTTTGGTATCAGGATAATCTTGGCTTCGTAGAATAAGTTATGAAGCTCCCCCTCCTCTTCAATTTTTTGGAAGAGTTTGAGAAGGATAGGTATTGTCGTCTTTGAATGTTTGGTAGAATTCATCAGGGAAACTGTCTTGTGCTGGACTTTTCTTTTTTGGAGGTTTTTGACTAATGTTTCAATCTCCTTACTGGTGATTGATCTATTCAAATTCTCTATTTCTTCTTGATTCAGTTTTGGAAGGTTGTATTATTCTACAAATTTATCCATTTCTTCTAGATTATCCAATTTGTTGACATATAGCTTTTCATAGTATTCTCTTATAATCTTTTGTATTTCTCATGTGTCTGTTGTAATTTCTCCTCTTTTGTTTCTGATTTTATTTCTTGGAGTCTTCTCTCTTTTTTTCTTGGTGAGTTTAGCTAAAGGTTTGTCAATTTTTTTTAATTAAGAACTAGCTCTTGGTTTCATTGATTTTTTTCTTTTTTGTGTGTCTTCATTTACTTCTGCTCTGTGTTTTATTATTTCCTTCTTCTGCTGATTTGGGGCTTTATTTGTTTGCTTTTTCCAGTTTCTTTAAGTTTACTCTTAGATTGTTTATTTGGGATTTTTCTTGTCTGTTGAGGTAGGCCTGAATTGCTAGAAGCTTCCTTCTTAGAATGACATTTGTTGTATCCCATAGATTTTAGCATGTCATAGTTTCATTTTCATTTGTCTTCAGGTATTTTTTTGATGTTTCCTTTGATTTCTTCATTGACCCAGTCGCTGCTCAGTATCATGTTTTTAATCTCCACATATTTATGGTTTTTCTGATTTTCTTCCTGTAGTTGATTTCTGAGTTCATGCCTTTGTGGTCAGGAAAGATGCTTGGTATTATTTCAATCTTCTTAAATTTATTGAGGCTTGTTTTGTGGCCTAATATGTCATCAACCCTGGGGAATGTTCTGTGTGCATTTAAAAAGATATGTATTCTGTGGTTTTTGCATAGAATATTCTACATGTATCTATTAAGTCCACCTGGTCTAATGTGTAATTTAAGGCCAATGTTTCCTTATTGATCTTCTGTTTGGATGATCTATCCATTGGTGTAAGTGGAGTGTTAAAGTCCCCTGCTATTATTGTGTTACTGTCTATTTCTCCTTTCTTCCTGTTAATAATTGGTTTACGTATTTAGGTGCTCCTATGTTGGGTTCATAGATATTTGCAAGTGTTGTATTCTTTTGTTGGATTGTTCCCTTTTTCATTATGTAGTGTCCTTCTTTGTCTCTTGTAACAGTTTTTGTTTTAAAGTCTATTTTGTCTGATATAACTATTGCTACCCCAGCTTTCTTTTCTTTGCCATTTGCGTGGAGTATCTTTTCCTATCCTTTCACTTTCAATTTGTGAGTGTCTTTAGGTCTGAAGCGTCTCTCTTGTATGCAGCATATATATGGGTCTTCATTTTTTTATCCAATTGACCACCCTATGCCTTTTGATTGGGACATTTATTCCATTAACATTTAAAGTAGTTATCGATAAATATCTACTTATTGCCATTTTGTTACTTTTTCTGGGTGATTTAGTAGCTATTCTCTGTTTGATGGCTTCATCTGGTTTGATGGCTTTCTTTAGTATTATGTTTGAGTTCCTTTCTCTTAATTATTTGAGTATTTATTATAGGTTTCTGGTTGGTGATTACCATGAGGTTCATATATGATAATCTACATATATAGCAATCTATATTGAGTTGATAGTCTCTTTAGTTTGATCTCTTTCTAAGATCTCTACTCTTTTACTCCTCTTATCCCATATTTTATGTTTTGATATCATATCTTACCTCTTATTTTGTTTGTGTGTGTCTATTACCCTCCTATCATTGAAATAGATAATTTTAGTACTTTTGTCTTTTAACCTTTATACTATCGTCATAGGTGGTAGATCTGCTACCTTTACTGTATTTTTGCCTTGACTAGTGATTTTATTATCTTATTTTTGGATAATTTTTTTATTCCTATTTGTGATCTTCTCTGTGCCACTTAAATAAGTTCCTTTAGCATTTCTTGCAGAACTGGGTTCTTGGTGATAAACTCCTCTAATTTTTGCTTGTCTGGGAAACTCTTTGTCTCTCCTTCCATCCTGAATGATAACCTTGCCAGGTGGAGTATTCTTGGCTGTAAGTTTTTTCCTTTCAGCACTTTAAATATATCAATCCACTCTCCTATCTTGTAGGGTTCCAGCTGAGAAGTCAGCTGACAGCCTTATGGGGTTTCCTTTGTATGTCATTTGTTGACTTTCTCTTGCAGCTCTTAGGATTTTCTCTTTCTCTTTAATTTTGGACATTTTAATTATAATGTTTCTTGGTGTGAGCCTTTTTGGGTTTATCTTGTTTAGTACTCTCTGTGCTTCCTGTACCTGGATGTCTGTTTCCTTCCTTAGGTAAGGAACGTTTTCAGCTATTATTTCTTCAAATAGATTCTCTGCTCCTTTACCTCTATCTTCTCCTTCTGGGATGCCTATAATCTGTATGTTAGTGTGCTTGATATTATCCCAGAGTTCCCTTAGACTGTTCTGGTTCTTTTTAATTCTTTTTTCTTTTATCTGTTCAGCTTGGGTGATTTCCTCTAGTATTTTGTCTAGCTCACTGATCTGTTCTTCTACTCTGCTATTGTGTCCCCCTAGTGAATTTTTCATTTCCAGTATTGTACTCTTCACTTCTGATTGGTTCTTTTTTATATTTTCCAATTCTTTGTTGACATTCTCACTGTGTTCATCCAGTCTTCTCCCAAGATTAGTGAGCATCCTTATGACTTTTTGTTTCAACTCTTTGCCAAGTGCATTGTTTATTTCTGTTTCATTTTGTTCTTTTTGGGGGTTTTGTCCCGTTCCCTTGCTTGGAACATATTCTCTTGTCTCCTCGTTTTACCTCTTTCTCTGTGCTTATATGTACATATTAGGTGGGTCAGCTACATCTCCTGATCTTAGAGAAGTGGCCTTATGTAAGAAATGCCTTTTGAGGCCCAGCAGTGTGCTTCTCTGTCATCACCAGTCCAAGTGTTCCACGATTGACCCCTGTGTGGGCTGTGAGTGTCCTTCCACTGCAGTAGCATTGCTCTTGATGCAGATACCCAGGGAGTCTATGGTGTCCCCCCTGGCAGACTGTTTGTAGATCGGGTTTGAGGAGCCCCAGCATTGTTGACTGCAAGGTCTAATAACACAGTTCTGTTGCAGGTTTTCTGTTAAGTGAGTAGACCCCCAGTGTGGCTGGTTACTAGGCTCAGGGATTTACAATTGCTGTAGGCCTCAGGTCTGCAAGTCTATTGTCAGCTCTGTCAGGATTGTAGCTGAGTGGGGCTGGCCTCAGGCATTGGAGCACCCAATTGTTTCATGCTTTGGAAGGCAGGGCCAATCCCCCATGAGCCTGTTTGAGAAGCACTAAAAATACATTTTAAAAGTGTGGCAGATAATGTCAAGGAATATTAAATTAGTACACAATTATATTAGGAAATTAGAAACACATTCATGCATTACACTGTTTAAGTTGGATAGTTCAGTTAACTCATTTGCTTTCTTGTCTGTAAAATAATAAGTTATTTTATGAGATCTCTAGAATTCTTTCTCTATTCTGTGCACTGCTTGATGGAAAAGTTGTGTTTGAAAGGTTTTCTATTAATGTTGATCCTCAGCTGAAATAGTATGTGATTAGAAACTCTTTTGACAGAAGAAGAATTTATTAGCTTTAGAGTTACAAAAATTTCTGATTTAAATGGTTATTTTCTAACTGAGTAGTTTGTTATCATAAACTGAGTATTAAATTGACAGTAGTTAATGGCATTCATTCAGGGGAAAATAATCTTTACTGGCAACATTGAGAAACTAACTTCCTTGAAATGCATCTGGAACTCTTCCCAGACTTTGGAATCTATCATCCAACAGGACTCTGGGAGACGTGTTTTGTTCATGCTACTGTTTCTATAAATTTGAAGCAAAATAAATGTGCATCATCTGCTATGTTACAGAAAGCAATTTACATATATAACTTACATTTAACTTAAGTCTCAGTAAGATTGGGGAGGACTGTTTTTTCGTAGGAAAACAGCAGCACAAAACAAAATGAAGACAAATATATGAGGGTGTTGTCCATTTGTGCTCTGTTTAAAGATAAGCTTCACTGTGATAGACATATTAAAGAGATTAAGTTTTCTAAGCAGCATGATGAAACAGAATAGGCTTAGGTTGGTAACTTCTGTTTCAGAGGTAGGCTGTCTTCAGGTAGGATAAATGGTTTACTTGAAGGCAAAATATTAAAGCTGAATATGACTTGCCTTTGGCGACAGAAGAGGCCAATGGTTGAGGGATAAATACCTGTTTAAGAAGATTTCTTAAGGAGCTTGAGTTGTACCTGTCTTTACATTCTCTAAAATAGCTAGATGTTGAGACCTTCACTTTGTGTGCTTGGTGGTATAGTTAGTTTCTGTAGCTAGGCTATGGATTTTTAAAAATACTTAAAAAATATGTATGTTTTAGTAGAGATACTCTATGAATTGAGGATTCTTATGAGCTGGATTTTGTCCCCCAAAATTTATAAGTTGAGGTCCTAACCCCCAATATCTCAGTATTTGACTGTATTTGCCAATAAGGTCTTTAAAAAAATAATTAAGTGAGACAAGTAGGGTGAGCCCTAATTCAATTTGACCTACCAGAGGAAGAGATTAGGACACAGGCATTTCATAAGAAGGAAGACCATGTGAAGACACGAGAAGAAGATGGCCATCTATTAGCCGAGAGAAGCTTCAGAAGTATCAACCTTGCCAACACCTAGATCTCTGACTTCCAGCCTCCAGAACTGTGAGAAAATAAATCTCTGCTGTTTAAGCCACCCCATCTGCAGAGCTCCGTTATGGCAGCCCTGGAAGACCAATACGCAAATATGGCACATGTGAGTTCCAGCATCAGCTGTCCACTAACTGGTTATTTAACCTCAGGTAATTAATTTAAGTACTTTCAGCCTCAGCTTCCCCATGTGTAAAAGAAGAAAATTTAGACCAGATCATCCATATTTTTTAGCTCTGTGATGAGACAGTGGATCTAGATTGCAAAAATTTTCAAAACTTATTTTTCATCTAAATTTCTATATTCAGACTGATATCATTTAACTGTGAATTTAAAATAAAAATATATTGCGACACACAAGGGCTCAGAGAGCACATTATGTAGAGAACACCTTTTCTTAAAATCGAATTAAAGGCGTAGTTTATCCACACACATGAACATGCAAAGGTGGTAAACACAAAATACAAGAAAAGTTGACAAACTGAGATGACTTCAAATGATGGTAAGTCTAAATCAACTTTCATAATGTGAGGATATATAACATTTTATATTAAACAATTTAAAAATACAAGAGATATAGTGCATTTAAAAGAAAGCAACATTCTGAACTAAATTTCTGCGTCATTTTATCAGAACTTTTGTTTTGGGGATGGAGGATTAGGAAAGAATGATTTTAACCTCTGTTTGAATCTTGCTCTTGTTTTCCCTAGAAATTTTTACTGTGATTTTTTTTTCTAATTCATACAGTCACACTATATTTGGAACTGCTCACTGGTCTTTGGATCTTTTCAATTATTTCCACTAAAAACAAAAATAAAGTCAACTGAAAAATAAATCTTTTCAATCGCAAATGCTGTTTAGCTACTTTTATATTTCTCTCTTCTTCACAAACCTCTTATAGAGTTAACCATATTCACTATCTCCAAGACCCTAATAGAAAATGGGTAAACATATTAACAAATAATCTACAGGAGAAAAAAGAATAAAAGCAGTTAATACAAATGCAAAATTGTTCCAACCTAATTAGAGATCAGGAAATATACATTGAGACATTCATTACATAACAGTTTTTACTTTTAGATTCTAATGGGAAAAGATTTAATAGCAAATTATGCTGATAAGAGCAATGGGATGATATGTACACTTTTAGTGGGAATATAAACTTATTCAACTTTTTAGAAGAAAATTTGGAAATTGTTTTTGAACTTATAAATGCACACACTTTTGACTAGCAATTGCACTTCTAGAAATTATGCTGCACTAATCCTACAATCAATGACTGAAGATTTATGTGCAGTGTCGTTCACTAAAATTTGCAACAAAACCAAAACAAAACAAAACCTGGAAGCATGGCAAATATGTATCAATAAAGAAAGTTGACACATCTGAGTAATTGCACAAAATGTAGTGATTAACAAAAGTAGAGCAAAGTTTTCTGGTTTTATATAGAATGTTTTTCAACTATCATTAGATTTTAAAAGCCAGGTGCTTCAGAATAATATGTAGAGTGTGATTCTTTGTATAGGAAAAAATTGTGTGTGTGCGTGTGTGTGTCAGAGAGAGAGAGAGAGAATTAAAGTTAAGAGAGATAATGTGTGCCAATGAGTACGAAAAAATGCCTAGGAATATATATCCATTCTAAACAATTCTATATTTTTGGAATTGGATAGAAATGAAATATAAAGCTATAATCATTATTAAATATAATTATAATTAAATTATGCATTGTTTAGATCTGTTAAATTAGCTGTATTACTTTTCTAATAAAGAATTTAAAATATTTTGAAAAGCAGTATTTTTAAGTGCATGAGAAATATAAAGAAACATGTTTTAACAAAATTCATAATATATATAATAGCATTGAAATACAGTGCAAATTCAGTTGCTTTCAAAAGAAAATATAAATACCAGGATACTTTGGGACACAAATGAAAAAGAAAACTTTTCAAACCAGATTAAACAAAAAGGGGAATTTATTGAAATGATTCCTGCACAGCTCACCAAAATGGAAGAAACAACTAAATAGCTATGCTTTGGTTACAGTTCTGGAAAATTCTGAAACTGAAAGCAGAGATGCCTTCCTTCTTTTCTGGCTGTGTGGCAGCATCATTCTCTCAAACAGACTTGCCCTGTGATGTTATTTTTGACTAAAAGCATCTTTTAGTAAAGGTCTACTGAAAAATAACAGTTGTATTGTCTCTAGTTAAAAAACAGCTTCCCAGGATGGTCTCTGATGGGCTCTACTGTGTCTTATGCCTTCTTGGATCCTTCACTCTGGCTACTAGGTGGGTGTATGATGTAACAGGTTTGACTTGGGTCTTTTGCCCACCTCCAGCTCAGGGGAGTCAGTCCTGTCAGAGGAGACAGGAGCATCCAATTTATATAACATGTTTAAATGATACACACACTAATTTTCCTTTTCTTACTATTCCCCAAATGTCCCACCTCCTATTGTGCAACTTAATTATATAGTCATAAACATATTTAGCAAGGATCAGCTAGAGTCAGCTTGTGGTCAGGCTCAGAGTCCTGTCACTAGCCACAGGCAGAAAAAGCCTCTTTTACTGAAGTCACGTGATACAAGCTGTAATGATGACACATCATATCACCCCTTATTGTGGGTTGGAATTGTGACCACTCCAAAACTCATATCTCGAAGTTCTGAGCCCTGGTACCTCAAAGTGTGGGTTTAGTTGGAAATAGGGTCATTGTAGATGTAATTAGTCAAGATGAAGTCATGCTGAAGTAGGGTGAACCCATAATCTCCTGAGACTGGTGTTCTTACAAAAAGGGACGAATTCGGAGACAGACACACAGGGAGAACGCCATGTGAAGATGAAGGCAGAGATCAGAGTGATGCTTCCATAAGCGAAGAAATGCCAAAAATTGCTAGCAAACTACCAGAGGCTAGAGAAGAAGCATGGAACAGATCCTCAGAAGGAACTAACGCTATCAATACCTTGATTTCAGACATTTAGCCTCAAGAACTGTGAGACAATAAATCTGTCTTGTTCAAGCCACTCAGTTTGTGGTACTTGTTATGGCAGCTTTAGCAAATAAATATACTCCCCACTCTCTACTGTCCCTGCAAAACATTATGACCTCCGCCCACAGCTTGCAGAGTTCCCCCAGAGATGCCACATTCCAGAATGTCTGAGTACCTCCACTCCCACCAGTTGAGGCATCTGATTAAGAGCCTGTTGTTCTTGCTTCCTCAGTTTTTGTCCATTCATTTGCTTCTATAATTAATTAACTTACATATCTACACCAAATTAGATATATGAGTGTAAAAAGGAAAGAATTTTGTTATTTCTATAAGTTAAATGCTTTGGAAAGACTTGATAAAACTAATCACACACAAAAAAAGGTCCTAGAATTATGTGTATATAAATTAACTAAAATATTAGAGTAAAAAGTACGACGATCTAAAAGCGGTCTGAACTCAGATTGATAGTATATTTAAATCTATATTTCACTTTAAAGAAGCTAGAAATTTTAGATGATACATTGTGTGTTTGGCTGATGTAAAAAAATTGATACAGAAACTTTATCTACCAACTTATACTCAAAAAGTACATTTAGGTTAAAATAAAATATTGAAGATATATATATATATATATATGTATCTTTTTCTGATCAATCTCTTTAATCAATTTTTTTAGTTAACTATGATTTTAATCAGGTTGAATAAGAAATCATCTATCTGTCCAGCCATCGCTGACCTGTCTTGGGGTCAACAAGCCTTGGCTCAAGCATGTTTTACTTTAACAACTCCTTACTGAATAAGTAGCTAGCACATAGCTGACATATTTTTGATAGGTCACCTAAAAGGGTATATTTTCGTGAATATATGCCATGGGGGTCTAAGGGCCAATATGTCATAGTTTAATCACATTCCTTTTGCCCAAATAGCCCTTTTACCAATCCTTACCAATCCTGAATGTCTGATACCTCAGAGCCTTATTTTAATGTCTTCATTTTCACATTCTAGGGTCTGTCACTTTCAATGTCCGAGTTCTATCAACTGTTTCTCCATCAATCGGGATTCTTTTGATTTTCAGTGATACACAACTCAAACTGAGCACAAAAGGAAATTAACTTGGAAGATGCTAATGCTATTCATTGAAAGGAATAACTGGGATGCTCAAGTGTAGGAAAGTTGGGGACAAATAGCTCAGTGACTGTGGACATTACAGAGTGACATGAGTTTAGTCATGACTCTCCATCTCTCATGTTTACCTCTCTCTGATATTGGCTTTATTCTCTGTAATAAAACCTTGTTATTTTGCATACAAATTGACCTGTTCCACAGAAATATAGGAAGAGGTAAACAAATGGCTTACCTGCATTTAAGGACGAGGTGCAGAAATTAAGCTTTGTACAGCATCTTCAGCCCCTCTTTTCCCTAAGGAAATACCAGCCAGATGACTTGGATGAGATCTAAGGACCCTTGACTGGTCGGTAAGGTCATTGAACCTGAGGAGACCTGGTGAGCCCAGAAAAACTGAGAAGTTCCTCATCAGCTTCTTCCTCTAAGACAGGTCCTTGTACATAAAGCCTAAAAAGAGCACATCGAATTAGTAGGTCACGTCTTTACATGTTCAGTTTTACAAGGTTCGTTCCACATGACAAAACACACATTCACAAATACACACGATGTGTTTAGACCTCAGGAGAACTGTCCCGGGAAGGTTTATGATCAAGTTTCCCTTTCTATGGGGAACCTTGCTACACTGACTGCTACAGTATCAATCTGCTTTCTCCAAAGTGCCAGGACAATAGCTGTCATAAACTTGGGATTTGTCTATTTCCAACTTCACCTTCTGGAAAATAGGGTTTCTTCATGTCAAAATTCCAAGAAAGGATGTTGATGGACTTGGTTTGCATGCTTACTCTTAGACCAATCTCTCTTTCCAGAGAGGTCAGACTCGTGCATGAAGATGATAATTCCTTTTAAGACCATAAGAAAGATGGGTAACGGAGGAGGAGTTGCTCCCTAAAAGTAGAAGATCAAATTTCTCAATATAAGGGAGGGAGTCTAGGCAGAAAAAACAAGACCAGATACAGAGATAGGCTGAAAATATACACTGAGACCTCAAAACACATAGAAAAATATAATAAAGTAATAGCTATGGACAGAAATTTTACTTATGCAAGGAAAGAACCACTGAGGTTTATATAATCACAGCACCTTTATTTAGGGTCATCCAAAGTCAGGTACATTTTCCACGGACATATCTCATAATGAGCTACTTAATTTGATTCTCCGCCACCCCCCCCCAACCCCGCTCCCCACCAATTGAATTAAAACCCACTGTCCATGAAGATATTATTTATTAACTACAGGAAAATTTTTCATATTCTATTGCTTCAGTCCACCTAAAAAGGTAAAATAAATTCTCTTGCATTTATTTCACTGTGCATTGTGGATAAAACGAGTTTTTAATTCATCTGCTAAACTAATTTAAGCACAAGTTTATTTTCTCAATGCTTCTTGCATTTCTGCATAAATATTTACAGCAGAGAGAGAAAAAATTCCCCCTAGAGCTTTGACTGTACTACATCAAACGCTAACCTCACTTAGAAATCAGGGATGGTGGTAATTTTATTTAGGAGAGAATTCCAGGGCATTTTCACAAAAACTTACAGTTGTGTCCTTAAATCTTTATCATTATCAGACATCGCTTTAGAAAAAACACATGTAAACACAACAAAATAAAAACAAAAGGAAAAGTATTTTTTAAAGGTATTTGACAGTTTTGAAATAGTGACGTCTTTTAGATAGCTATTATCTGTGAAACCCATAGCTACTTAATTTTCTTCAAGAAGAGGTGGTAAAAGCATGCTGCCTAGGGCAAAGACAGCAGAGAAAGAAATTCTTCAAAGTACCGTCTTCAGCTGGTTTTTGAAGCACTAATGACAGCCTAGCATTGCTTGCAGATTTGAAGTTCACAGTTACTCAATCCCTATTAAGCTGGTAGAGGCTAGGAGAAAATAACTATGCGAAAAGAAACGAGAAGTGCAAAAGCATTTTATTTAGGTCATTTAAAAATGTTAATGTTAAATGTGCTTATCTGTCAACCTGAATTTTCAACCTATTTCTGTCTGACTCTGTGGACAGAAATGTGGGAAACCACATAAAGGCAACTAGTCCTTTGAAACTATAGCCTCACTTGTATTTCAGTGGCTGACCAAACCCATACCTTTCCCCTCATTTTCTCTCCCTGTCCCCAGGAGAAAGGCTAAAGAGAGGAGATAAGAACTGCCAATGATAAAATATTACAGTTTTTTGTTTTCTGGAGGCAGGTGTCTAAACTCCAAGTTAATTAGAATTTTTTCATGAAATTCTTCCAAGACAAATACATGATTAACCCATTTTGATTTATGTCTGAGCGAATTTCCTAAGTCCTGACTTCAAATGATTAAAAAATTCCTGTCAGTGATGATTACGTGAAACTAGAGAAGGAAAAAGAAACCATGTTGTGTGTGTGTGAGGAAAAAATGGTTCAGCAATAATACCAGAAATGCATGGAAATGTTGCAGAAAAGGAAGTGGATATATATGAGGTTGGGATGATGTGATATTACTGGAACCCAGGGAAACCGAAGGAACAGTTTATCAGGCTCCGGCATGTTGGGCTTGACCCTCTTCAGCAGATGTGTCGGTCCTGGCAGAACCTTTTGGCTTTGTCTTCTGGGCTGAGAGAGCATCTAGGATAATTCTGTATCATAATACTTATTCCTCTGAATTTGAATCATAGGTTTATTTTTTTTCCATTATACCATGAGCTGCTTAAATCCACAAACTATATTTTCTAATTTCTGTACCCCAAGGACATGGGAAGTGCCCTTTTTTTTTCATCCTTTTGTCAATAGGAATAGCAAGGTCATTAATGAGTTGAGGTCTATAAAGTGTGTCGAAGAGGACCCGTATCACAGACTCAATAAATGTTAGCAATTTTCACCTTGTGCAAATTGTTCATTCCTCATCATACAGTTTTTACTTTTACGACAAATGAAAGATTACCAAAATAACTTTTTTGGCTCCAAAATTATACTGAGTGCAATGGTACTTCACTTATGAAGTTGTGTTTGTGTGCGATGAAGATAATAAGGAAAGCTTTCATTGTGCATTTTATATTAATACTGACTTTCTATTTTATGCCTTGTGAGGAAATACTTGAAAAGAAATTTAAAATTTCACAAATATTTGCCTATATAATCTGATAACCATATATAATAGGTTGCTCACATTTCAGATGTTCCAACGGGGTTTTCATGACTAGAAGTCTTACTTGTAGGAAGATTGGTGTGTCTCCTCCCAACCTTGCACTTCTCAGTAATCTTCCGACATTCTCTTCACACTACTTCGGGACTACATGATCATTTCTAATATTTAAATTGTTTAATTCACCTTATCATAGTTATTTTCATTCACGTAATGTAATCTATACTCAAAGATAGAGAAAATATGCAATTACAACCTTTTCTGTTATCTCCACGCTTTTAGCGTTAATGCCAGGATCCAATAAATATATAAAAAAGTAGTTGATCTAAATTACCCTGGATATTCAGCAGACTACTTTAACATAATTCATTCAGTTTTCCACATCTTTATTTATCATTAAGCATTCATTTATTTAAATAATCTAAATGAATTCCTACGATGTGAAATCCACCGAGCTTAGTACATTCAAGGACATGTAAGGCACAATCATCAACTAATTAACTATGAAGATTTTACACTAGAGGATGGAGAAAATGAGAATGTAGGAAAATAAAGTATCAGTGTATAAAATGTTAAATAAATACGAGAGGTAACCAAGCCAGAATTAAATAAATAAATAAACAAATAAATAAAATGAAATGGCACAGGACAAAAATAGAATAGTATAGGTAAAATGTACTATTAATTTGCGAAAACTTGGCTTTCTAAGTCTATTTTTATGGGAGAGAGAAATTTAAATTACATAAATTCATGGGAAATTATAAAAACCTTACATGTTTGAGGGCATCCTAGACATTCTTTGCCTGACAATTTGCTAAGAACTTTTCATACTAACTTATTTAATAATCATGACTTTGCTATGAGACTTTTCTTCACATAAAGTTACTGAAGTTTAAAATATTGACTTGTTTAAGATCATGCATCTTTGAAGGTTGTGGAGGTAGCATACAAATATAGGCTCCTGTAATTTCAAAATCTAGGTACATTTTTTACGACCCCGAGACCTCCCACACGGGATGTGAAGAAATAGCAATATTTTTAAAGATAGAATTTAAAAAAAAGAGTATTTTGTGAAAAGCAGAATGAGGACTTGAGCAAAGCACAGGATCAGAAAACACACATACATCACATGATCACTCGTGCTTACACGTGTACACAGACAACACATACTGTATTAGGATTTGGGTTACAAAGAGTGAGACCAAAATTCAAGGGTGCTTAAAGGCAATTAATAAAAATCATTGATAGTCAAGTTCTACAAGTCAAAGCCCTCAAGGCCACCTTCAGGAACCATAGTCCAATGTGGAGGGGAAGATGCTACGCATCTACATAGTGAAGAAATTAATAAAATAAAGTAAACACCAAGGCCAGAGTGATCAGAGTCACCACAGGGAGGCTTGGAATCTACAAGTCAGATGATTAGCTGGAGGCATTAAATGGTTGGAAGGCAAGCCAAGGTCTGGCCAAGAGTTCAGGATGAGGCCAAGTGACTAAGTAACAGTCTCAAGGCACTGGCATCAAGAATAAAACAGGAAGTTATTGGAAGTTGTGTGGATAATCCCCATTTCACCAGCCTCCTGGAAATATGAAGGACATTTACTACAAAAACACTCCTGGCTTCTCTTCATTCCTCTCATACTTTCTTCACCTGTGATGAGGAAAACTGCCTTATCTGATCAGTGATTTAATCTAATTTGGAAGAAATACCTGCGTGTGTTCTACCCAGACCTTCTTATTTCAAAGGCAGTAGAAATTCCATGGGAAATTCTTATTATCTGCATCTAATGACCTACAACTTCATGTGGTCCAGAGGTAAAATAGTGGTATACCCATTTCTTTACAGTTTTAAAGCTACATCCTCTGATGGGCTGCATGATTAATAGGGCTGGCATTTTCATTTCCATCTGACTTACTTCTGTGTCTATTTCTCAAAGGTTTTGAACTTTGGGAAGAGGGATATAGTTTATTAATCCCATACAATTCCAACCATGGAATTCATATAGCAATGAGAGTATACACAGAGCCAGCACTTGGTGCAAATAGAAGCGACAATTGTCTGCATAATGTCAATATTTTACAGGTTACCTAATTCTTTACAGAAATCTATACCTATATATTTTATTTTACATATTTGACATTGATTTCAAAATAATCAGAAAAGGCAGGTTGGAAAGGGACAGAAACTCCCTAAGATAACATTTTTGCCAAACATGTCAATAATTTTTTAAAAAATATATCCTGTTTAGGCAATATATTAAAAACTTGATCATTCCTGCACTGTACGAGGCTAGTTGAGAAATAAATGAAACAGCAGAGGCATAAAGAAATCAAATTTCCACTTTATTTTGATAAAGCTGATTGGGTTATGTGCTATTTCTTCACATAGATTATGGATTTATACTCATATGCAATTGGGATTATTAGTAATTCACCTCTGAACTAGACAGACTTATCCACCCAAAGATTAGCAAACTGGCCAACCTCAAAGTTTGCCTGGGGAGACAGAGTCTTCTCACCATATCTTAGAAGATGTATCCTTGCCCCAGGCAGGTCAACTTGAGAAGATAGAATCCAGAAAAAACAGGCTCGGAGCTTTCTCCCCAAATATGAGCAGATACCACTCCTTCCACAGGGAGGAGAGAGTATGGGGCTGAGCAAACCTGGAAAGGGTCTTCTTACATATTTTGGGGGGTTCCTCCTGTCTTCCAGCAAGAAAGTATCATGTATAGACATTTGAAGAGAGGTAATGTGTTCCTTTCTACAGTCAATAAGTCAACGAGTGACTTCAAGTCAGTACTTTTCATTCCCCTAATTTTTGTTAGATTTTATGCCCTTCACATATTAGGAAGCAACTGCTTTCACTGCCAGTTAGGTTGAGCAATTTCTTTACCCTGTGGTCATACTTATGCTCTTGTTCAGTCTTTTTACTGCTTTTGATCAGATGGCATTCATAATTCCAGAGTCACTTCATGAACATTCATGATTAGAGAGTGGTCTAGTCTGCAAGGCTAAGTCATAAGCCTAAAAATTTTGTTTAGAAGGAATGAGTAGGAGTATTTTAAACATTTGAAGATAATCAAAGCCCACTTCTCACTGCAAATGAACTTGATTTGCAACTTCAACCATTAAACATATTGTGAATTACAGGAATACGTAAAAGAGGATGGGAAGAGCTCTTCGCTTCTAAAATCACTGGGATAATCATTTAATTAATGTACAGCATCTTTCTGTGCAAGTGAAAGTGTGCACAAAGCATGGATTTAGAATCTAATTTTTAAATGAGTTGTTTGGACTAAATGTTCAATCAAAGTCTAAAAGGCCATTTGAAAAAGTGACAAATAAATATATCGATCTCAAAACAAAAGTTATGGTGGCTACTAAGTGATGTTGCAAAAGATGTACAACTTACCAGTTTTGTACAAGATTTGTGATGATATTTCCTAATATGAAAGAGGCTTCAATGCATTCTGAAGTATGGAGAAAAACTGTAGTAGTCATAATTATGTAGCTGCCATATCTTTAACATGGAAGAAAATACCTTATTTGACAACTCTATATCAGATGAAATGCATATTTTTTGAAAAAACAGTTAAAATACTAATCTATGAAGTTTTGAAAGGAAGACTGATATTTTGGTTTGAGACTAATGTACTAGGAGATTGCCGACAGGAATAGTTGAATCTTTATCATCCAGCATATCCACAGTTTCATGTATATCCATTTTTAGTTCATTTAAAATTCAGTTTTGGCAAATAAAATAATTGACAAAGTTGAAAAAATCTACATTAATTTATCATTGTTAAGCACAACATTAGGTTTCAACCAGTCTCTTGACTCCTACTCTACTCTTCCTCCCAGGATTCCAGACCAGTGATTAAAAGCAGAGACTGACTCTGCACATGTAACAAGTTGACTACGGATGAAACAAATAGCTGTACTTTAGAAAATATACCAATGTCAGAATATATTTAGGTAGTTTTCCTGGGGCCAAAATAAAAAATATTTCACCATAATAGCTAGAAGTGGATTTGACCTTTCAAGGAATTGATCAGTTTTATTTTCAATCTTCCAGGGAAAGTTTGATTCTAGAGTAAGAAATGAGGAATACGTAAGGGGAATCTATGTGCGCATAGCAAAATAATTATCTGTTTCTCCCACTGCCCTATTCCCTCCTGCCACTCCTCCCCTGCACTGTGCTGTCTCATTGACCAGGAGGAAAGAGAAACTAATGCAAAGATCACAAACTCTTGGATTACCTGGACATAACCGTGCCAGTAGGGACGTGATAGGCAGCGAGTGGGAGCATGGTTCATCCAGCATGCAGGATCTGTAAACACCACTAATTGACCACCCACATCCTTTTGCATAAGATCTCCTTCTGTGTTCTATTTAAACAACTCCCAAATGCTTACCAGAATCTTCCATCAAGATGGATCCATTCAAATTCATTCCACCACAAGTAATTATTTGCTTCATTTTCATATGTTTTTATCCATGCATTAGACCTTCTTGGGGATTTGTTGTAACTGAGACAACTGGATTTGGTGACTGGCATTTTAGTCTTTCCCAGACCCTCTGCTCTCCTTGGTAAACTCCAACTATGTACTCACTTAAATCTCGCTTTTGTAGGGAAAAAAAGAAACAAAACAAAATAAACAAACAAAAAAATCTAAAAATTCTACAGCTACTTCCTCTTTTTTTTGGCCTGTTTCTTTCACTGTCTGACTAAATGGCATATGGAATATGTTCCTCTGAATTCACTGACTTCACACTTCTTAATCCTGTTCTTAAACATAAAACATACAAGCTATATTCCATTACAAATAATTAAAAAGTGCTTATTTCTCTTTTATTGTTAAAATCCCCTCCCCTCCAACTATCCCTTTATCCAAGTCCAAGAAGCATTAAACTAGACTGAATCTGAGGTATGAAGATGAGGAAGTTGCCCATGAGGATGAGCCTGCAGACAAAAACAAGGTACAAGGTTAACCACATAGAAATCTCAGTCTAGGGTTGGCTAGAGAAGTAATATGTAAACTGTCTTTTTGTGGTGCATACCTTACCCTTGATCCATGATATTTTAGTGGAACATTGTTAGACGTACTACTTGGTTTCAGTTGTGCTATGGACATTTTTTAAAAGGAAGTATAACTTGCTTGGAAATAACTGATACAGAGAACCATATTTCTTCCCTGATGTCACACATATTAGTGGCGTAAGAGGTGGCTCTGGAGTCAGATACTAAGCAAAGCTATGTCCAGCAAAATGGGGTTCTTGGGAACTGCCGTAGTACCATGGATGTGGATATTTTGGCAAGGTAAGCAGCATGGAACAGAAGAAACAAAGAAACTATTTCAGAGTATTTGTGAAACAGCCCTCTAAGAAACACTTAAGAGTTTCTGGGGAATCATTTCTGGAGAAGATTGCTAATTTATAAAAATTGGAGCGGCAGGACTTCATATTAGTTTTGATAAGAAGAGGCATTGGAATTATATTTTTTTATTAGGCTATTGAGACTTAGGACTTGGGATTGACATGTGGTTTAATTTGGGGAACCATTTACTTAGCATTAGCCTGTGTGGGAGATTAGTATAGGAAAAGGCATAAAAGTACATGGGGGCTAGAATTTGGAGGGCCTAGGTGGTCAGATAATGAGATTGGCTGTCACCATGGAGATGGCAGGGAAAATGGAAACTTTTTAAGGCAGAGGAGTGAAGCTCTAAGATTGATCTAATTAAGCGTATACATGAAAACCAGAGAGATAAGAAGGGCAACAAGAAGTAAGAAGAGGGAACAAATATTGGCACTTCCAAGATGCTGACCCTATACTTCAAGCTATAAAACATTTGCTAAATTCCATTAGACCTTTGCTTAATCTTAAATATTAATCATGAATTATCAGAGTGCCAGATGATCTGGAAAGATGGAAAAAGGAACAATTGTTTACTTAAAACAGTGAATAATTGATTTTAGAAGGCAGCCCTGAGGATAGGTGTCACTGTTTTGACGTAAACATTCATTCCTTAACTACTTATTCACGACATGTTTACTAAATGTCTATTATTAACCAGGTACTGTGTTAGCCAATGGTGATAGATATGGCATGAAACAGATAACTGACGTAATGAAATTGTACCAAAAGAGGCAAATTTATCTGGGTATTTCCTGAAAATTAATTGTGCTGTTTTCAGTAACAAGCCTGACAAAATGATTATTTGCAAAATTCTCATGCTAAAACACATAGACAGCTGGACAAAAAAAAAGTTAAAAATACATAGGCAGTTCAACTCTGTGAAGGTGTGTAATAGTACCCAAGATGGCAGAACAAGAGCTAATGACTTCTGTTTGTGAGAAGATGGAGTCAATACACTTTTCTTTGTTTTCCCCACTAAGTACAACTATAAACCCTGGACATTATATACACAACAGACATAAGGAGACTCTAAAAGGTGAGAGAAGAAATTAGACTAGCTGAGGACCTTGGGGCTGAAGAACAACATGGTGGTGAGTTTCCTGGGATTTCTTTTGCCTCATATATACCAAAGAAGCCAGCAACTCAGAAACACCAATCAACACAGACAAGAGAAGCCTTGGCAAAATCCTGTTCTCTCTAGCCAAAGAACCATGAAAAGGAAGCCTAAACTTTCAAACAGTAACAAATTCATTGAAGCCTATCAGCACAGAAATGAACTGTGACCCACTCTCATCCTAGCAGGCTAGGGCTGAATGGGCAGCCTAGAATTCCAACCTTACCAGCCCTTCTCCCGCTCAGTGCCCTCCCCTCTCCCACTGGGGTGGTATCAGAGAAGCAGGACTAGGAAGTGGGGACTTTTTTTGGCGGAGAGATAGACGTATGGAACAATGGTATAGAATAGAAAATCCAGATATAGACTTGTGTAAATATGCCCAACTGATTTTTCACAAAGGTTCAAAAGCAATTAAAGGGAGGGAAGATAACCTTTTCAACAAATTATACTGGAGGAATTGGATATTCATGTTAAAAAAAATGAACATTGACCTAAGTCTCACAGATTAGACAAAAATGAACTCAAAATGCATCACACTCTAAAATATAAAACATAAAACTCTAAAACTTTTAGAAAAAACATAAACAGGGAGAATATTTTCCAGATCTAGGGCTACGAAGAGTTCTTAAACCTATGCCAAAAACATAATCCATAAAAAAAATCGACAAGTTGACTCCTAGGAAAAATATACCAAAAAATAAAAATGAAAAATAAAGAAAGAAAGGTCTATGACATGTTGCTACATATGTATATAGAACTAAACTTTATGTACCTAAAAGAAAATTGCCAAACTGGCGCGTTAACAAAAACTAACAAACAAACAAAATGGTCCAAGTTATGTAAAATTACTGAGGTACCAGCTGAAGCAAGCAACAAACTTTATAAGAGCAGGCAGGCAAAGAACAATACCCAAAGAATTGTAAGTGGAGCAATTCCCAAAACTCACAAACTGCTGGAAAATGTTTCAATTCTAATCAGACAGAGTAAAGAGACCTCAGAAATAGCTGGAGTACTTATGAAAGACACCAGAATAATGACATTTTAGTAATAGGGCTAAAATAGTTCTAGAGTAATGGTTATTCTAAGCTCTCCAAAAAAAACAAACAAACTTGGAAAATATGAAGCTGATCTGTAGGTAATTTAACTGTCTGTCAAAACAAATTCAGTAATATTTAAAAGATAACAGAAAATCCAAATATTAACATTCATAATGTTCAGCTTTCCAAAAAAATTTACCAGACTTAAAAAGAAGCAGTGAAACTGGACCATAACTGGGAAAAAATATATAGCTAGAAACAGAGGCAGAAATAACAGAAATGGTAAAATCAGACATAACTTAAGGGCAGCTTTACAAACATGCTCAAGAATTAGAATGAAACCATAAAAATATTGAGAAAAGAAACGGAAACTCTTAAAAAAGACAAATTTAAATTCAAGAGATGAAAATTAAATTATTTAAAGAAAAAAGTTCACTAGATGGGCTTAAAAGGAGATTAAACACTGGCAAAGAAAAGATCAGTGAACTAGATGTCTTAGAAAAATAAACTAAATTATTCAAGGATCTATGGGCCAAAATCAAGCCATTTGCTGTTCATGAAACTGAAATACCAAACCGTGGCACATCTGTTAAATGGCATATTATTCAGTGATAAAATGAATGAGCTATCAAGCCGAAAAAGGATATGCAGGAATTTTAAATGCATATTGCTACATAAAAGAAGTCAACCTGAAAAGGCTACACACTGTATGATTCCGACTATATGACATTCTGAAAAAGACAAAACTATGGAGAGAGTAAGAAGATCAGTGGTTGTAGGGGCTAGGGGAAAGGGATGAAGAAGTGGAGGCTGGAGGATTTTTAGCATAGGGAAACTATTTTGTATGATATTGTAATAGTAGATACATGTTATTATATGTTTGTAAAATGCATAGAATGTACAACACGAAGAGTGAACCCTAATGTAAACTATGGAGTTCAGTTTAATGATTCAATATTGGTTCTTTAATTATAAAAAATGTCCAAACTAAAGCAAGATGTTAATAGTAGGGGAAACTGTGTGTGAGGGACAGAGAGTGTATGGGAATTTTTTCTACTCAATTTTTTATAGACCTGAAATAGCTCAAATAAAATCTAACTAAAAAATAATTATTAACATCACCAAAGGGACACTTCTTCAAATTCTGGTTAAGAATCATCTTATTGGATGTACAGTTTTCTTAATCATTTTATATATACAAACTAACACTGTACAAAAATTAAATGTCATTATCAAGAAATCTCATAAAGCACTCTCTTAGGAAATGCTGTTATAGTAATTTATACTGAATTTTTAAAAATTTGTGCAACTTCACTCAAGAAGTTGTCAAATATTCATGCCTTTCATTACTTTAAGTGGACCTCCTCCATAGTTCACATTAGTGAGTGTTAATGACTAATATACAACAGAAGCTATTGACATCACAAATTCTGGGATATATTAGTAAAATAATTTTTGAGCCACATTTTTTTCATCACTCTAGGATTTCAAATCATTGTACATTTTGAGGACTTTTTAGTAACCAGAAGCTCAAATTCCCCATGGACATGTATTACATAGAGAACTATTGTAAAATATTATGACTGAATGAACAAGAGCAGAAAAGTTTTGTACTACATTAATTTCAACACAGAAGAACAAAATCTCATATGACTTCAATAGAGAAAACTAAGTCCTTATTTTCTTTCCAAATATATGTGTTCAGCAACTTTCTCTTACTAAAGTGACTTTAATTGAGATAATAAGTCTATAATAATTACAATATATTGTTAAATACTTAAAGCAGAACTGAAAGTCTTAGAGACTGCAAAAAAATGGGGTAGTTTATAAATGTAAAAAGGAAGAGATTTGTTGGAAGAAAAATGAATATTATTAAAGGAGGGCAAAATAGATTGGACTTGAAAATGATCGCTTTACAACATCCCTTGAGCATGTTGATCATGCTCTCACTCAGCTGGAAAAATAATTTAGGATTTATAAAATAAAATTGTAAAATGTTATGTGAAAATAAGTACAGTACATCTGTTAGAATCTTTAAAACTAAAGATCTTGCCCCTATGCATTAAGGTTTTGGAAAGATTTGATTCCGATGGCTGTTAGGAAATCTCAGATTTTGGAAGATATTTCTTCCAATCATATAAGTAACTGGATATGTAAGACCAAGAAAAAAGAAAAAAAACTGATACATCCACAGAAAGCCTTTCTGTTATGATGATTGCTATGTGGTAATGATTAATCCTTACCCTCAATGTCTCACGAAATACTCAGAAAACACAAACCAAATGCAAATGTCACATTAATGCAAAACGGTAAGGAAAGGAGATATAAAGCAGAAGGTTGTCCGCTTGGTGATTGTGGGAAGGAGGAAGGAAGACAAGGCAGGCAAAGCAATGAAAATAGTGGGTTCTCATATTTTACGATCTTCACTTGTGACTTCTGGCAAGGGAAGAAGTGTGGTTGACTCCTTCTTATCATGGAAAATGTGCTCTGTGCAGTTAAACAACACGGTAATTAAGAACATAGGAGAGAGAGGCCAGAAATTGGGCTTCAAGGCTATTCACATCAATGCACCCCTATCTGTTACCTGAGAAGAGCAACTAAACTTTTTCTCCAAATTACTTTCTCTTCTCATGTATGTACCTTTAGTCAGAATCAAGATTTGAAAAACCATAGCTCTTTAGCAAAAGAGAAAACCAGAGTATTTTTTTAGACGTGAAGGGAAACTAAATGCTCATGGCAAAACATCAGAGTCTAAGTTCTGTAAGAACCTCCTGAAACGGTAAAATTTTAGCTTTCACAGAAATCAGAAGAAACCTACATTCTTTGCTGCAAAATCACATCTTTAAGAGCCTGCCTGTGGGAAAACAGAAAAAGAATGTAGAAGAGTTCGTGAAAACTGCCTGGGACCTGAGAACAGAACTCTCATCATCCTCTACCCAACAATGTCATTTTAGGGAAATGCGTGCCTTTCTGAATCGGGAACCACCAGCAGAGAGCTCCTTCACCTGACCTTAGTTAATTTGCTTGCTCAGTGTGAAAAACTCATTTCTCCTCTAAAATGCAAGACATTTTTTTCTCTTCATTTATTCAAACTCTGCCCATCATGTCTATAGTATTTCTCAAAAGCATCTTGTCTAGCAGGCTGTAGTCCTTCCTAATGAGCTGAAGTTCACGGCCTTCCACTCCTCCTCATAGTAGTAGGAAAAACATGCTCTGGGGTGCCAAAATCTCTTGGCTAAAAACATTTTGCAAACCATTGCAACTGGAGGAATTCCACTCATAATATTTTCCTATGCTGCTTTGTGCCACAAAATTTTACCAAGAGTTAACAGGATAATTAATAGGTTCAGGCAAATGTTTTCTGTCAGATTCATAGGAAACTATTCTGAAAACGAGTCTGCAATTTTCAACGAGACAGGCATGTGATTCCAATTTTAAGAGATCTGGTTATCTTTAAGATTGTGATAAGGTTTATAAATTGCATCAACATTAACTTCAAAGGAACTCCTTTTCAATTTTTGAATGTATATTTCACAGTATCATAAAATTTGCTTATAAACAAACACTTATTGATCTAATATAAGAAAGATTAAATAGACAAAAGAAGCAGTTTCTGCAGTATTCCATATGACTGATCAATGCATTTATGTACTAAAGGAATTAACAAAAGGAGAGAATAGTTCTGACTATGTGATATGACTAATGTGAAAACATTAAAGGGGAAGTACATTTTCAAGTATCCCTTAGAGGGGAAATATATATTTCTCTAAACTGCCACTTAAAATTTTCAAGAATAGAAAACCTACTTTCACAAGATATTCTTTCCTTGACCATATACCTTAATCAATCACTCAAGGAAATTTCCAGTGTTAGCGAGGGTTTGCTGGTGGTTTGCAGAATTGAGTGTTCTATTCATGGAGCTATGAAAGCAAGTTATAAGCAAATAGGTCATAGATCATGATAGGAAGTGGTGATTAGCCAACCAGCCAACATTTCATAGATGAGGAGACAGAGACAGAAGGGAAATACTTTTCCAAAGTCAGCATGGGTCTGAGGTTATAAAGCCTCTCTAGGCCTAATAGAATAGTGGCCTAATTCTCAGAGTTCTTTTACTAGCACACAGGATGATATAAAGTCAAATATCCTCTAGGTATGAGATTATACTTCTTAAGTGTCCTTTACCACTATCTTATTTTAATGAAATCAATTACATGAATAGATGTATGCAGCTGTCCTTGGATAATTTCCAAGATCTTGAATACAGCAACAAATATTTGTATTTTGATCATTTTAACCATAATGGCAATTTTCAGGAAACGAAAAATTATTGCCAGGAACATTGAAGATATCCAATAATGTATCAAGATCAGATATACTGACCTTTATTAAACTTTATGTTTTGCAAAGTCTCTCCTTTTATTTTCTTTGGGATAAGTGAACCCACCGTTCTATGTACTTTGGAATAATTTTCTATCATTTGATAGAAAATGATTTTATCCAAGAAACATACGCATTGTTTATATAAACAGCCTGTATCCTTCAGTCACTGAAATCTTTAATGCTCATGACAAAATGACTAAAAAGCTTATAGCCTTATAAAACTAGACTCCCCAAAATACTTTTTATTGTAATTTCATAATGAGGACCTACTGCAATGAAAAATTTGAAAACAATAATATATAAAATCAAATGCCATAAGTAAGATTTTTAGGGAGAAAATGAGAAGTGAACAGTCTTAAGGGAGCATTAAAATCATTTTCACAAATTAGATTCTTCAAAAAGGAAAACCACTGAAATTGTAGAAAACCAAGACAAGAAATAAAAATTTCAATTACATGTTGAGTGATGACTATGTGCCAGAATCCGTGCTAAACATTTAATCATATTTAAACATCTTCAAAACAACCACAGGGAGATGTTACTATGATCCTGATTTTGTAAATGAGAAAAAGGAGGCTCAGAGCTGTTTGTTCCTCATTCATTAATTTACTCGACAAATAGTTGTTGAATGCCTGCTCTGTTTGTCACCTGGTACAGTGAAAAAGCCATGTGTCAACTCTAAGGTCATGGAGTTTGCAATCTAGCAGGGGAGATGCACAATCGATATAGATGTATTTTCTAGGTCTTGGTAAGGACTAAGAGGGAAATTTGGGCAGAGTAAGGAATGGTGGGTAATAACATAAAAATCGGTGTTGCTATTTTAAGCAGGTGATTGGAGCTGACAGATCTGATATGCTAGTGTGCGAGTAGAGATCTGAGTCAAGGGAAGTGGAAACCACCGTGATGATGAAGTAGGAGCATTTCAGACAGAGGAAATACCAAGCGCAAAGCCCCTGCAGGCAGATTACCCAGAGTGACTCTGCTGGTAAATGATGGGGCCAAGGTTCAAGTCTTCTCCTTGAGGACTTCAAAGCCTGTTCTTACCACATACAGAATAGTGCTTTCTGGAAAGTTAGCACCTTCTCAGAGACGTGAACTAAGGCACTATATATTATGAAGGCATATTATAATATAATGTATAATTTGCTATAATGTAGTGTAATATATGTATATTTAACTATATTATTATTATTTCCTTATAAATCTATACTTCTAGTAATGAGCATTCTATATTTGGAAATGGCTTAAAATGATAATTTTGTATTTCTCTGCATTTGTACAATACAGCTACATTTGACTATAAGAAATTCTAATATTGGATTATTAAAATTTACAAAATAGAAAAAAATCACTTTGTTTAATCTTGAAAGATTGTTTAAATCATAATTTCCAGAAAATATTCACCCCTTTAGTGAATTTATCTTTCTTTTTTGTCACTAAATTCCTAGACCCAGTTTCAAGGTGTGTCTGTGGGAGGCGTTTCCCCACACCTCCAAGCGATGCTCTGACACCAGATGGGTGTCCTACGATTCAACTCAATCCTGACACTGTCTACACAGAGATAGCATCAGATCCCACAGGTTAAGGGTTCAGTTCTACAAGACTGCCTACCCTTCCCCACTTCAGACACCAGCCACAAGTCTGGGTTACCACCTGTGCTTCTGATCAACTGGCTATAGATTGGGAGTTCCAATGACTCCCTCTCTGGGTTCCAGACCCAGTCGCAAGTCCAAGTTATTAGATGAGAGGTCCTAAGGACCCCCTCCTTGGGTTCGTTTAATTTGCTAGAGCAGCTCACTGAGTTCAAAGACATTTTACTTACTAGGTCACCGGTTTATTATAAAAGCATATAACTCAGGAACAGCCAGGTGGAAGAGATGCACAAGGTAAGGCATGTGCGAAGAGGCTCGGAGCTTCCGTGCCCTCTTCAGGAGCTCCACTCTCCTGGCCTCTCCATGTGTTCACCAACCTGGAAGCTCTCTGAACCCTGTCCTATTGGGGTTTTATGGAGGCTTAGCTGCATAGGCGTTGATGAAATCATTGGCCATTGATAATTGATCTCAAGTCCCTCTCCCTCTCTCCCCACCAGAGGTCAAGGGTGGGACTGAGAGTTCCAACCCTCTAATCACGTGGTTGGCTCCTCTGATAACCAGTTGCCATTTGGTCATCTGAATGACCAAATATGTATTTTTCTTATAAATCACAATATCACAGTCACCATACATTATATTTTCACTGTAAAATATACAGGGTGTAAGAAGTGAAAAAATTTCTTCCTCCTGGATGCTTGCCACTAATTTCATTCTCCGAAAGTGTTCATTTTAACAGATTATCAAATGTCTTATCAAATACTTGACAGAGATGTTAACAAACACCTGATCCAAAATTAGTCTCTAAAAAGTACTCTTTCAGATTCCTTTCCACAGTAGAACTTGTCTGGTTTCCCATGACTTCACCAACACTGGCTTATTTCAGACATTTTAAATTTTAAGAGTTAAAAAGCAGAAATAGTTTCTAATGTTCTTTTTCCTTTGCAATTCATTATTAGTGAGTTTGAAGATTTTTTGTAAATATATCAGTTATTTCTACTTCGCTTTCTGCAAATTGCCTATTCAAAGTCACCATTCATTTTTCTATTGAGTTCTTCACTTCCCTAAACTTAGATGCATGTGTATACACACACACACGTATATACACACATGCCTATATATAATATTAATATTTCAGCTTGTTACTTGTATCAAAATATTTTTCAGTATCTCATTTATCATTTAACTTTTTATGGGTTCCTGTGCAGATATTTGTTCTGAACTTATAAATGAATAAACATTTCAACTCTTTCAAGGTTTAATCTGGACAATTAAAAATTCTGACATACAATATTTATTTTCTTACAACATTTCAAAATAAAATTTTCACTCATTATCTATCATCTTTTGTTTCTACCAACCTTGATAATGACCTTTAAGGTCTTCACGCTCAACTAGACTACTGCTGTAGAGCCCAACAATCATTTTCAATTAATCTTTTCTACGTAAAGCATTCAACAGGTTGAGGACCTATTGTATACTATAGAATATTTGTTCTCTGCCCTATTCTGATCACTCCCTGGGACAGTCAAAAGTTAAATTAAAAACTCTGAGAAGTCTTGCAATAGAAAAAAAGGGTTTACTAAAAAGTTCTCAGATTTATCTAACTATGGATTCTTCTTATTTTTTTCTCATTACAATCATAGATATCCAATACAAGACTCTTTGGAAAAGTTTAGTCTGGAGAAAAAACTCACTAGTGTAACAGTAGAGATGCTCTGCATTTGGCCTCAAAATACTTCTCCATTTATACTACCCTCTATGTTGCCAATGCATTAACCCACAGATCATAAAAACACCTGCCCTTTTTAGCTTTGAGTCCTTGTTTATATCGTACTGGTTTACCTGGTGCTCCATTTTTCCCAGACTCCTTATTGGATGGACCTGAACTTCGTTAGAGGCTCCAGGTAAACAACAATCCCTACATGAAGACATTCAGGTTCCTCTCTTGAGAAGTAATATTGCTTTCAACATGTGTGGCATTTTAGAACATTCTTGGTATGTAATCATACAGTATGGCTATTTGTTGGTAAAACAGCTGACCTACAAGCTCATTTTATGCAGTATTACCAACATGGTCCCTATCACCATGCATGGTAGATGCTCAAATGGATTCTGCACTAACACACTGTGCAGTGTAAGGAAGGTAGATGATACAGCTGCCTTGACTTCTCTCTCTGCGTATCAGCACTTCCTCTCTCGGCTGCTTATTCTTGTTCTAATTAAATCTCCTAATGTGAGAAGTACTTATGAGTTCTAGTTAGTTTATTGAGGGACAAACAGAAGAGAGAAAACAATTTTTCTGGCCAGAGGAGGAAAGTAGTCAATAAATTAGTCAATTTAGGTCATGATTAAAAGGGCACAGGCTATCCATTCACTTACGTGTCCTAAAAATCAATGATTTTAACGATGCCATTGGAATGAGTCAGATGGCCTGTACTAAGATGAATTTGTTGCCACATTTTGGATGTTGTTCTGGGATACACAGACTATCTTCAGTGCCCTCTTTGAATTGAGAAGTTATAAATATTAATTTATTGATAAATTTCTCAGAATAAAGGGACTTATTTCTAATATTAAACAATTCTCATATTTTGTCTCTTCTGCTTTCTTTGCCTCTCCCTGTATCCCACTGACATTGTGTCTTTTTCACTTTGGCAGAAAGATCTAAACATGGGATGATGATTAAATGTTATGAGAGCTGTATAATTTCCTAATAATTTTATTATTTAAAGATAATTTCCGTAATTAAGTAAAGCCATGTAAATAAAATAAAGAATTAGAAAAGGTAATACCTAGGCATCCTACCAGATGGGAAATTCTATGAATTATAAATCATTCCAAAAATGTTTAAAAGAAAGCAATGATCTTGGCAGCAATTAGTATAATGATTAAGAGCATGGACTATAAAATTAAATATCTAATGTTACATCATATTTTTATCTCTTAGCTGAGCAGCAATGGACGTGCATTTCATTTATTGGTTTAAATTTTATTCATAGTAGATCTTTATAATCCATTTAATATCTATGGTCATGTTCCCGCTATCATTCCTAGTATCAGTTATGTATGTCTTCTCTCTTTTTGTCTTGATCAGTATATAGATATTTTATCTATTTTCTTATTCATTTCAATGAGCCAGTTTTTGGATTTATTGACTTTTCCATTCTTTTTCATTTTCGTTTTTGTTGACTTTAAGCTTTTTTAAAATTTCTTTTCCTCCCATCTACTTACATCGGATACAATTTGGTCTTCTACTTCTAGTTTCTTAGGATGACAACTTAGATGATTGATTTTAAACCTTTCTTTTTTCTGATATAAGCACTTAAAGGTAAAATTTTGTTGCAAGATACTGCAGCCCATAATTTTTCATAAGATGCATTTTAATTTTTATTCAGTTCAAAATATTTTAAAATTTCCCATGCTACTTCTGCTTTCTATTTTATTTAGAAGTATTGTTTATTTTTCCCCCATTTTATTGAGATATAATTGACATATAGCCACTGCGTAAGTTCAAAGTGTACGGGTTAATGACACAGAAGTGTGATTTAAAATCCAAATACTTGAGGATTTTCCACATACCTTTATTTAATTAATTTCATTTCATTGTGGTTAAAGGACATGTTCTGTGCAATATCAAACTTTTAAATTAATTGAAGCTTATTCTATGTCTCTGATTATTGTCTACCTTGGTGAACATACCATGTGCACTTGAATATTTATTCTTCAGTTGTTGAGTGGAGCGTTCTATAGGGATCCTTAGGTCTAGTTGGTTGAGGGTGCTAAGTCATCTATATCTCGTTGTCTGTATATTCTATCAATTACTAAGTGTCAAAATCTCCACCTAAAGTTGTGGATTTGCTTATGATTTCAGTTCTATTTTGTCCTTTACATGCTTTGGAGCTCTGTTATTAAGTCCATAAACATTGATTATTATATCTTCTTGATTAATAATTAATTCCTCATTATTATGAAATTTCCCTTAATATCTATGATAATGTTATTTTTTTTTTAGGAAGATTAGCCCTGAACTAACAGCTGCTGCCAATCCCCCTCTTTTTGCTGAGGAAGACTGGTGCTCAGCTAACATCTGTGCCCACTTTCCTCTACTTTGTATGTGGGATGCCTGCCACAGCATGGCTTGCTAAGCGGTGCCATGTCTGCACCTGGGATCCGAACCAGCAAACTCCAGGCTGTCAAACGGAATATGTGAACTTAACCACTGCGCCACTTGGCTGGCACCCTATGATAATGTTATTTTTGAGTCTGCTTTCTCTGCTACTAATGTAGCTATTCAAGTTTATTGTGATTAATTTTGACTGTTATGTCATTTATCTTTTTGTTTTAAGCTATCTTGGTGTCTAAATTAAAATGAGGTTCTTTTAGACAGCATGTAGTTGGATTTTGCTTTTTAATTCAGTTTGAAAAAGTGTCTTTTAGTTGGAATGTTTAGTACATTTATACTTAATGTAAGTATCATATGGTTGGATTTCAATATGCCATCTTGTTATTTGTTTTCCATCTGCTTGATTTTCTTTATTCTTCTCTTTTCCTGTCTTCTTTAGATTTACAATTGAGTATGTTTTAATAGTCTATTTTATCTTCCATATTGCCTATTAAAAGCTCTCTTTGTTTTAAATTTTAGTGATTGCTCTTGGGTTAATAATATGTATTTTTATCACGTCACAATATACCTTCAAATAATAACATAGTTCTTCACGTATAATGTAAGTACTATATAACATTATATCTCTATTTATTCCCCTTCAGCCTTGTATAATTTTTATCTTATATTTTAGTTCTACATATGATGTAAATACAAAGTACATTGTTATTATTTTGCTTTAAACTGTCGTTTGTCTTTTAAAGAAATTTAAAAATAAGAAAAATCTTCCTTATCCTTCTCTACAAACTTGCTATTTCTGGAGCTATTTTTTCCAAGATTCCATCTGGTGTTATTTTTCTTCTGCCTGAAGAACTTCCTTTAACATTTTCCATAGTGCAGATATGTTGGCACTAAATTTTCTTATAGTTTCACCAAAAATGCTTGGATTGGCAAAGGTTGTTCTTTAGTAGTTTCCTCCAAAGAAAAGCTTGCATGTTCAAAACTGTTTAACTATAGCATTTGTTTCTGAAGACTATTAAGTTTGCCCTTGGCCCAGAATTTCTTTTCGTAAAGATCTTGCAATTGTCTCACCATTGTCATCTGTTCTTTAATTTTGCTATGGAGTTGGCAGAGCCTGATTTTTTTCCTCTTTAAATGTGTCTTGATATTTTTGCCTGATTACCCAGGGAATTCTTTTCTTTAATTTTGAAGCTCAGTAATTTGAGTGATGTATATCCCATTGTTCACAAGTATGGGTCAATTTTTCATGATATACTGGATGTTCTTCTGTGTATTTCAAGGCATCTTTTATTTTAGAAAATGTTCCTGAATTATAAATATTCATTTTACTATAATAGTTTAATTTCAAGGATTCAATTATACATATATTGAATCAACTTTATGTTTTATATTTATAATTTCCTCTCAAATTTTTTAAAAAATATTTATTTCCAACACATTTTGTTTGCTTTTCTCATTTCTAGCTTCTGTGTCTCTTATTGCGCTTTCCTTAAAGCCTTTTCACCCATGGCTGCTTCACTGTTATTTTATTTCTATGATAATTTTACTTTTTCTTATACTTCTTCCCTGAGTTCTGCAGCTCAAATTCAACTAGGCCTCCTGTCTTCCAATTCTTCCATGAATCCTTGCATTTCTAATTTGTGTTCTTACTTTTCAGAATTGATTTCTTTATATTTCATGGAAAAAAATGTGATTTGTGATTTCAGTTGTCCTTTCCTACATGGCAACATTTATCTGGTGAGTAGTTCTTAATCTGTTACTAAGTCATGTTCTTCTGTTTCACTTATTCATATAACATTTTGATATGCATATTTTATCAACTCCTTTTAATTATTCATTAGCGGATGTACTGGATTTCCTAGACCAGCTATTTGTTGGAGGTTCTTGTGATGGAGTAAGGAGTGGGAAAGCATTGAGGATCTCTTCTCAGAGACAGACTATATTCTCAAACTATGGCTTACATGGCATCACCTCTGTTGCATTTATAAAATATACTGACTCTAAGGGTGCTTCTGTTACTCACTGCACTTTTCATACCTGCTTTGTAGACACAACATATAGCCTTTATACTGTGCTGCCTCCCCTCCAGGAAATACATTTTTATTAATTCTTTAGACATCTGTTGGCACTGCCTTTCTTCGTACCATGTGTCTCCTGTAGAAACTCAATTGGCTTATGCAATCCTGCAATTAATTTGGAGCCTATCTCTAGACAGATTTGCCAACATTTAAACTTGCATACACTTTGTTATTCTTTCCTTTTGGTTTTTCCCATATGTCCAAGAGTATAAGGAGGAAATGCTGACTTTAAACATTCATGTTCATGTTAGGATTATCCCTTTTAAAAATTTTATTACCACGTGAATTTATTTCGTTCTATTACAAAATAAACAAATTTATATATTTATAATCTCAAAAACACTGCAACTCCCCACTGTCTTTCCAATAACTTTTTCACCCTTTGACCTTTCATCATTGCGTTTTGGAAAAGTCTCCAAGTACCAAATTAAGTGGCAACAAAATCTCAGCAGCTTAGAGAACTGAGTTAACCACTAAACTTGAAGTCCAAGGTCCTTCTACCTCAATCACAAGCGTTATGCATTGTCTTCTTGTGTTGCACTATTTTTCTCAGCCATATATGAGGATGGAATATGAAGTGTTATTGTGAAGTTACACGAGTATTTTCCTGTTGTTTTCAAGATCTCCATAGTACATTTAAATCCATTTGAGTTATCATATTACCGAATGCCCACCAAATGCCAAATATTACAGAAGTCTTGTTTTTTATTTCAGAAATCTTTGAATATAGGAGGCAGTGGGGAGACATAGTGAGGCAGGGAGCCTGTAGACATCACTTTGTAAAGCAGGCTGCCTGAGAGAAGTATATTTGAGAGTCCCTGCTTCAAAGCCCTATGTGGGAATAATTGATTCACTAATGTAAATTCGAATTGCCATAAACAAAATCAGCATAATTTGAAGATATTTAAAAATGTCTACACTCACATACTTGAAGTCTTATAATAACTTTTAGCTTTTTCTTCTTCTTTCCATATATGCATATTCATATATCCTCTTTGAAATCATATATCCCATTGAAGGCATATTTCAAACTTAAATTTGTCTTTGTGCATGGATTTGAAAGATATAGCAATGATTGGGTCATTTTGCCTGGTGATTGGGTGCATTTTGTTTCTATGGTGATTAACATGGAGCCCAGTTGCCAGCCTATTCAATATAACTTACATTCAGCCTACTAGAACTGGAGCCAGAATTTAGTTAACTACGGTTCTGCCAGAAAGAACTTAAGTGTGGTAGTTACTGGTAAGACTTGGCTTATTGAAACACGTAATGATAGTACTTTTTCTTACTTTTTTCATATCTCCTCCACCACCTCCTTACCACACACATCAACATCTTCAGTTAGGACGGGAACTTGCTATGCAGCAGGGCTCAAAGGTTGATAAACAAGACAAATGAGTGGTCATAACCTTCATTTCCTTGCTCGACTACCTTAGAGTCCTTGTTCACCATCTTTTCTCTGTTTTCTGAGTGGCAAAGCATTGAGGTAGTTGTGTTTTCTAATTGCAAGTTACTTTTGATTCACAAGAAACGTTTAAATACCCATTTGGGCCAGGATTTTTTTTTTTTTTTTTGGTACATGGACAAAATTTGGCAAAAGGAAGCTTAAAATTTTTGCATCGTCCATTCAAGTTATCACAATAAGAAAATAATTCCTGGTTTTATTTAGTGATGCCAGAGGGGTAGCTTTGAATTAACTAAAGAAGTGTCCACTGAGGAAAAATCTACTACAATTCAAACAGAAGATATTTAATTGGGCAATTAGAATTGCAATTTGGAAGACACAAGATTCAGGTAGAAACCCAAAATATGTTTTAATTACAGGAGAGGGGCTTTGAGTTTTCAAGGGAAAAAAGGAGGATAAGATGAGTTGTATTAAAGAAGAGCTCACTGGTGCTAGATGAGGTAAGGCTAGGTTTGCACTTCACAGATTTGCTTGAGATTCAGTCATTAGGCAAAAGGCTAGACTTGTACTTCATTGAGTGGTTAGAGATCTGGTTATCAGCCAAGTCCAATTTCATCAGTTCTTACAAACAGGATATTCTTGTCCTTACTAACTTCTCGAAACGTTGGCAGTTTGGTACAGTTTGGAAGAGAAACAAAACAAGACATGCAAGGCAATTCCTCTGAAATGGCTGTTCCACATCTATTTTAATATGGCTCCACTCATGTCACCTTTCACCAGTAGGTAAGACTCTGATTTCCAGAAGAAACCAATTCCTTAAGAAACCAGCTTTCCTTTGAGGGGAAAAAAAAAGAATTTTCCAGTTTTTGATAGAGGGGAGAGAGGAGAAAGCAAGAGAGTTATTAAAATTTCTTAATTTAGTGAAAACCTACAGTACTGAACACATTTGTTTCTCAAACTAGACTCCCAAGATTGAAACCACATACTTCAAAACTTCACAGCTCCAACTTCAGCAAATTCTTCAGTGTAGCTCATAGACATTTTAAAAATTTTATATATGTATATATATGGTTTAGTGACAATAGTACATATCTAGTGTTTTAGAAGGAAATGTCATAACTTATTGCAAAATAACTCTGTAAAGGAACTTGTTTCTGTTTAAAACTAAGCTCAAAGATGTAAAGCGAGTGGGTCAAGATTTTATACCTTAAACTCAATCCTGTGACCAATATCTAACTCCTTATTGCATCTTACTAACTTACCTGATCTTCTGCTAACCATGCTCCCCCATCCAATATTTCTGCTTAGCTTACGTAACAATGCTCGAAATCATCTATTCCAAATCTCATGTATGTTACAAATGAAAAACTCCACTGTGACACTTACTGGCCTAGGAGTACAGATGCAACTATTCACAGAGCTGAGGAGGCATACAGGAGCAACCTGACGGCTTCTGCAGCAGTGTCTACAATGGTGTGTGTGTGTGTGTGTGTGTGTGTTCATTCTGGGTAGTGGGAAAAAGGCTGGGAAGGCAGTGAACGAAATAGTACCTACTACATTGTGGGAGCGCTCTGTAGAAGACGTAAAATCATTTCTGGAAATCTGAAGGTAAGAAAATAGTAGTTCCCTTTCCCACCTCGCCTCAAGTCTCTGCTTTTCCCACGCAATCTTTTGTTCTTTTTGTTTCAATAAGAATCTTACTTGTTCATCAAACAACCCAATCAAAAAATGGGCTGGAGACATGAACAGACATTTCTCCAAAGAAGATATATGGATGGCCAATAGGCACATGAAAAGATGCTCATCATCGGTGATCATCAGGGAAATGCAAATCAAAACTACACTAAGATATCACCTTACACCCGTTAGAATGACAAAAATATCTAAAACTAATAGCAACAAATGTTGGAGAGGTTGCGGAGAAAAAGGAACCCTCATACACTGCTGGTGGGAATGCAAACTGGTGCCTCCACTATGGAAAACAGTATGGAGATTCCTCAAAAAACTAAAAATAGAACTACCATACGATCCAGCTATCCCACTACTGGGTATTTATCCAAAGAGCCTGAAGTCAGCAATCCCAAAAGTCCTGTGCACCCCAATGTTTATTGCAGCACTGTTTACAATAGCCAAGACGTGGAAGCAACCTAAGTGCCCATCGACAGATGAATGGATAAAGAAGATGTGGTACATATATACAATGGAATACTACTCAGCTGCAAAACAGAACAAAATCATTCCATTTGCAATAACATGAATGGGCCTTGAGAGAATTATGTTAAGTGAAATAAGCCAGTGAGAGAAAGATAATCTGTGTATGACTCCACTCATATGAGGAATTTAAAACTATGGACCAAGAACAGTTTAGTGGATACCAGGGGAAAGGTGGGGTGGGGGGTGGGCACAAAGGGTGAAGTGGTGCACCTACAACATGACTGACAAACATTAATGTACAATTGAAATTTCACAAGATTGTAACCTATCAATAACTCAATTAAAAAAAATAAAATAAAAAAAAAGGATTAGAGTTAAAAAAAAAAAAAAGAATCTTACTTGTTCCCATCAGAAGGGGTAGAATTTCATTGTTTTTGCAGGCTTCTCTCTACTAAAAATCAATAGGTCCTAAAGGTCTTAGCTTTGGAACATAGAGTGTACACTCTTCTGCTTCCATTATTTAGGGATTCCCTGTGACTTACTCAAAATGGGGAACTGAATTTTGGGGAGCAGAGCGCATAAAATGAGGAGAATTTCATCCCCAGGATAATGAGTATATTTTATACTTCTCTCTGTTTTCTTTCAAACTCTACAGAGGACTGGCTGACTTACACAGTATATCCAGTTGGGCTGGTGGTAGTGGTCGGCTCTGCCTGTAGGTAAGAAGGGAACACATTGTCTGTAGAGAACGTAAGCAATGATGAAACTGACTATAATCCATCTGATTTTTATTAACACTAAGAACTAGCAATTTTGAACAATTACAATGATAAAATACACCTCTGTGCCAGAATGGACAGCTCCCACCATCTGCACTCTCATCAATAGAGCACTGCTGAGCAGTAACTCATTAGTCTTTATGTTGATATCACTTCAATCATTTTGGCTATTTAAAGTTTGAAGTAGATTTACTAGGAAAGCCCCTAGGAACAGTAGCTCCTGAGTTTTTCCACTTTCAAATGTATTTGTTTTCATGGTATTCAAAATTAAAGATAACTATGGCTAGGTGCAGAATCCTTTAGTCACATATCCTTTCCTAAATTATGTTGAATGTGCCAATTCAATGCTTTCTGGAATAGAAAGTTACTGTTAAATCCTGACGCCAATCTGAACTTATTTGTCATTTTTGCTTGGATGCCTGATTGATTTTTATTTTGTCTATGTGGGTAAGTTTTATATTTATGTGTTTCAATTAATAGATAAGTTTTTGAGCAGTTTTAGGCTTACAGAAAAATTGAAAGGAAAGTGTAGAGAGTTTCTATCTTGCCCCTTACTCTCCCCTCCATTACATTTGTCATAATTGATGAGTGAATATTAATACATTATTATTAGACTAATGTCCATAGCTCACCTGAGGCTTCACTCCTGGTATCGTCCGTTCTATGGGTATTGACAAATGTATAATGACATGTATTCACCATTATAGTATCAAACAGAATATTTTTACTGCCCTAAAATCCTCTCTGCTCTGCCTACTCATCTCTCCCTCCCTCCTCCACCACTGAAGCTCTGCCTTTTCCCGGAATGTCATATAATTGGAACCATGCAGTATGGAGCATTTCAGTTTGGCTTCTTTAACTTAGTAATATGTATTTAAGATTCTTCCATGTCTTTTCATACCACAATAGCGCATTTCTTTTTTTTTAATAGATTTTATTTTTTAGAGCAGTTTTAGGTTCGCAGCAAAATTGAGCAGAAGGTACATAGATTTCCCTTTAGTCCCTGCCTCCACGTGTTCATGACCTCCCTCACTCTCACTGTCAACATCCTGCACCAGAGTACAATGTTCATTTATTACAATTGATGAACCTACGTTGACACATCATAATCATCCAAAGTTCATAGTTTACAAAGTTTCACTCCTCATGTTCAACATTCCATGGCTTCAGACAAAATTGTAATGACTTGTATCCACTATTATAGTATCATACAGAGTAGTTTCACCGCTATAAAAATCCTCTGTGCTCTGTCTATTCATCCCTCCCTCCCTTCGAGCCCTGGCAAACACTGATCTTTTTACTGTCTCCCTAGTTTTGCATTTTCTAGAAAGTCATATAGTTGGACTCCTGCAGTATGTAGACTTTTCAGACTGACTTCTTTAAGTTAGTAATTTGCCTTTAAGATTCTTCCATGTCGTTTCATGGCTTGATAGCTCATTTCTTTTTAGCCCTGAATAATATTCCATTGTCTTAATGTAGCAGAGTTTATCAATTTACCTACTGAAGGACATCTTGATTGCTTCCAAGTTTTGACAATTATGAATAAAGCTGCTATAAACATCCGTGTGCAGGTTTTTGTGTGGACATAAATTTTCAACTCCTTTGGGTGAATACGAAGTGCAAATTGCTGGATCACATGGTAAGAGTATGTTTGGTTTTGTAAGAAATCATCAAAAATTACTTTGTCTTCCAACGTGGCTGTACCATTTTGTATTCCCACCAGCAATGAATGAGAGTTCCTGTTGCTCCATGTCCTTGTCAGTATTTGGTGTTATCAGTGTTTTTGATTTTAGCCATTCTGATAGGTTTATGGTAGTATCTCATTGTTGTTTTAATTTGCAATTCCCTAATGATATATAATGTTGAGCATTCTTTCATATGCTTATTTAACATCTGTATATCTTCTTTGACAACATATCTGTTCAGATCTTTTGCCCATTTTTTAATTGGATTGTTCATTTTCTTATTGTTAACTTTTTAAGAATTCTGTGTATATTTGGATACCAGTCCTTTAACAAATAAGTGTTTTGCAAGGATTTTCTCTGAGTTTGTGGCTTGTCTTCTGATTCTCCTAACGGTATCTTTTGCAGACAGGTTTTTAATTTTACAGAAATCCAACTTATCATTTCTTCATTTTGTAATTTGTGCTTTTTGCATTGTATCTGAAAAGTCATCCCTAAATCCAAGGTCATCTAGATTTTCTCCTACATATCTTCTGGGAGTTTTATAGCTTTGCATTTTACATTTGGGTATGTGATTTATTTTGAGTTCATTTTTGTGAAGCATGTAAGGTCTGTGTCGAGATTCCTTTTTTTGCCTGTGGATGTCCAGTTGTTCCAGTACCCTTTGTTGAAAAGATATTCTTTTTCTCCTTTGAATTGCCTTTCTCTTTTGTCAAAGATTAGTTGAGTATATTTGTGCAGGTCTATTTCTGTACGCTGTCTTCTGTTCTCCTGATCTATTTGTCTATTCTTTCACCAATACCACACTGTCTTAATTATTCTAGTTTTATAATAAGTGTTGAAGTTGCGTAACGTCAGTCCTCTGACTTAGTCCTTCTTCAATACTGAGTCGACTATTGTGGGTCTTTTGCCTCTCCATGTAAACTTTGGAAACAATTCGTGGATATTCACAAAATGACTTGCTGAGATTTAGTTTGGGATTTTGTTGAATCTGTAAATAAGTTTAGGAAGAACTGACATCTTGACAACATTGAGACTTCCTATCCATGTACGAGGCATATGTCCCTGTTTACTTGGATCTATATTGATTTAAAAAAAAAATTATGTAACAGTTTTAGTAAAGTAAGTTTCAGAATTTTCTTAAGTATAGAGTCAATTTTCTAAACAGTATTATAATATTTATTTTTATTATTTTATGAATATTCTATTGAATAATATTTTTTAGTATGAGTCTGTTCCATCATCTTAGTTTTATCTTTCTAGACTTTTATTAAATGTATGTTGACCTTTTGGTCTACCTTCTTTACCTATTACTTTACGTTGAACCAATTTGTATTCTTCTCATCATTTGTTTTTAAATTTTAAGAATGATTCTTCCCATCTTATATAACTAAGACAGCACCTGTTTTATTCATTTTCTCTTGTGCTTTTTCCAGTTTTGTCTTGATTTCTGAAAATTTTTCTCTGCTTTTTCTTTTTTCCTGATTATTGTGTCCTCTCTTTTTGACTCACTCTTTAGACAGACCTCTTCATTTTGAATTTTTTAAAAATAGGAATTATGTTATTCTTTCATAGTTTCCAGTGTTTTTTAATGCCTTTAACCTATTTTGAAATTTGTCACAATTTTTGTTTTGTGGCTTTGTCTTTTTAAAGTGTTTTCATTATCTCTAGGGACTTTATTATGCTGACATGTGTGTGTAGAATTTGATTGCAATTATTGTTGTTAAGGATTTTATGTAAAATAAGTTTTTCTTCACCTTTAGAAGGGAGGGAAGGGGCAAGAGAACTTTTCCATTTATATCGTTCTAGAAAACTCGCATTGTTTTCATTAAGTGACGGAGAAAGAAAAGAAAAGTAGTACTTACTTCTAAGATCTGCCTTCTCTGCTTCCTCACTCACTTTCACCTGTATCTTCCGTTTCCTTTGTCCTGGATATTTTACATATCATTGTCCCTTCAATGCTAGACTTTATTGTGGAAGAAAGGGTCAGTTAGTTCCTCAAGTGCTTGGATCCCACACTGCTTTCAGAACTTACTGCGATCCCCTTGCATTCTATTTGTCAATTGGATTCTCCTGAATCCACTTCCTATTTAAGCCGCTGTTCTCAGAGATGTCCGTGTGCTTACTAGAAGAGGGCTTCTCCTCCTATCTTGTCCACCAGATACCTCTTTGCTTTTCCCGGCTTCGTCATGCACATATACTCACAGCACCTGGGTCTTGTAGCTGCCCTGCTTTGCCCCTGCCTTCCCATATATCGACACCTAATTTAACTGTAGATGTCATCTTTGGGTTTTTGATCTTGTTATCCTACTTGCACTGCCTATTTTTACTGGAGGAGTAAGGAGTTTCAGAAACTATGCCACTCTTGCCACCGTCTTCCCAGAAATCATCCATAGACTTTCCAGTATTTTCCAAATGCTAGATGACTCAAACTGGATCACTCCCTCACTACTTTACACTCTTTTCTCAGAATATGGCATTTGTTCATTCATTCATTCAACAAATATTTATTGAGTGCCAGGCACTTCTTAGGCTCAGGAGATTTAGTAGAGAACAAAACTCATAAAGCTTTCGTTCTACTTGTGAGAGATAGAAAACAAGAAAATAAACTCCTGTATAATATGTCAGAGAGTGATAGTGTTATAAGGAAAAAAATAAAATGGGTATGCAGAATTAAGAATATAGGGAGAAAGTCATCTTGTTATTTTAAATAGGGTAGGCAAGACAGATCTCCCTCATAGTTCTATCCTTAAACAGAGACTTGAAAAAAGTGACAGAATAAGATCTGTGGCTCCCCAGGTGCAAAGTGGGTTAAAATTCCAGACAGAGGAAATACTGAGCCAAAGTCCCTGAGGCTAGTGCATTCTTAAGGAACAGTAAAACAGCAGAATATCCAATATGGATGAAGAGGAGTGTGAGGGTCAGAGTGTGGGAGAAAAAGCCTCAGATGTCAGTGTGTAAATCATGCAGGATCTCGCAGGTCATTACAAGGATCTTGGATTCTTTTCTGAGTGAGAGGGAAAGGTACTGTAGAGTTTTGTGCAGTGTAATAACGTGATTTGGCTGATGTGTTAAGGAGGATGATCCGTTCTCCGGAGAGTACACTTAGGGAAGCAAGGGCAGAAACCATGTAGAGCAGGGAGACCCATTATCAACTCACAGCAATAATCTAGGAGAGAGGCGATAAAGCTTGGGTGACGGTGGAGGGGGACCTGAAAGAGATGATAACAAGTGGTGAGGATCTCGATGCATTTTGAAGGTGGCGAGTTTGAGATGGTGATCTGAATCTGAGAAAGTAGAACTGAGTGTTGCACCTTCGTACCCAAATCCCGTAAGGAAGTCCTGCAAGCCATCCATGAGAATACCAGACGCCCAATTTCCAGTTCTTGTTTCCATGTCCATTTGAATCACTCAGTCAATCCGAAATAAACATAAATAATTATCTTTACTTTGCATCGTTCAGAATAAGTTTAAAAGGTAAGTGAATAACTATCCCAGCACCTCTTCTCATATCCTGTTTTCTGTCCTCTCAAATATTGTCATATCTATGATGCTCAGAAGGTTCTCATTTCCCAACTCTCAAAAGGCTCTTTCTCTCTTCCCAGCTCAAGCACCTTCCCTCTTTTCCTCCCCCGTCTCCCCTGCCAACTCTTTACCGTGCAATTAGATACAGCTTCTTTCACCAAGTGCTTTCCCTCTCTCTAGCCTTTTTACCTCATGCTTTCTCTGTGTCCGCTGATTTTGCATTTCTGCGGCACCAAAGACAGCACATCCTCAAAGGTAGGGCCCATAGCTGGAGGTAGGGAAGACGGGGAGAGATGTACAGAGGAAAATGAGCGGAAGCAAAGTAAGAAAGAGCTTTTCTTTATCCAACGGCTGGAGGCATAGTGGGAACATTGCATAACCATCTCCTGTCTTTCTTTCTTTTTTAATTTACCATGTCACATTCTTTCTATGTGGCATAAGGAAATAATTTCTGGTAGTCCAATAACCTGAGAAATCAAAAGGCATTTTTGTTCCTTCAAAACCAACGCATATATTGACATCTGAAAAAAAAAGAAAGTGAGATTCTGAAATGCTAGGTCAAGGATGCTGTATGATATGTGAGCCAAGAAAGCTTAGGGAATACATGTAACTCTAAGGCCCTGACATCTCTGTCATCCTCTCGTCCTGCTCCCACCAGCCATATATTAAGCTCCAAGGTGAAGGGATAGATAGTTCTAGGAGAAGAATGAGCGGGAACAGGGTTGCATCTTTGTCCTTCAGACCCTCTCAGGCCAAATCCTGGAAGGATAAAGAAATTAAGAAACATGAGAGGGTTCTTTTTCAAGGTAGAGATCTCTGAATAAAGGATCCTAGTTTTCCCTGGTAAAATTTTGAAATCAGAGATCACCATTAAGTATTTCATGTCAACAAGACATGAGAAAAATGTAGCAATGTTTTCCTAGGGAAGTGATGGTGGGAACTGTTCTATGAATTGTCTCCAGAAAGGGGAGAAGAACCCAAGGCCTTGTGAAGGAGAAAAGTGCAAGTCCCTATGAAGGGAATTTAGCTTGTGCTGCAGGTTGATGTCAGCTTGGGCCTTGTCTGAAACTAGGTGGGCCAGAAATCATACATGCTATTTCAGCTCCTTCTGCCAAAACTTAACCAGATGCCTAGCGACATTTACCCACTCTCAGCTATAAACGTAATTTCTGGATGGGCAGTTGACATGTCATAGTTTAAGTCCTGAGTCTTATTTCTTAAGGGATAAGAGGATAGTAGGTAATAAAGAAACTTTACCCATGTCCACCACAAACCGGATTAGGCAGCGAGAACCTGGTACATCCGGAATACACTTACTTATATTGTTTAACTCAGATCAAGTTGTGAACTCAAAATTATAAATTCTGTTTAGTGTAGGAATAAATTAAATAATATTTTTGCGCACCCAGGCAATATGTGTGAGAGATAGTCCTCAATACATCTTTAATTGGATATATAGTCTGGTCCAGGGATGTGCCTGATTGACACCAATGCATCTCTGAAGTTTCTCTTCTTTGGGGGGAAAAATAAACTTCTTTAATTTACATAGAAAGCCTGAGGTCACCTAAGCAGTTATCCAGCTTTAGTTCTTATTTATAGAGGAGTCATGGAAGCACACTGGAAAGAACTTGAATGTGTCCACAAACGGACTCCAAAAGTATACCAGCATAACAATGGGCTGGAGATGGGAAAGGACTACCAGGAATCAAAACAGAGAAAATGGAGACTTTTGCGGATTTTGTCCAGTAAGAATCTGGTAGTTTTGCTAGGCAAAGCCACGCTCCCTGACCACTGAGAGGGAGGATTGTTTTGAACATACAGTGAGTCCGAACTTGAACCTGCTCAAGCCCAAGTCCTGGAGCACCATGAAAGAACTCATTGCCCAACAGCTCACTCAGGCCACTCTGCTGAATTTCCACTGCTCCTTCCTAGAGGCTGAGTGGAAAGCCTCCACGAAAGGCCTGGGTACTTAAAGAGGAAAGTCGGAGAGGTGAGTATAAGATGTGAAGAGGCAGATGATGTAAGAACTTCCCATGAGTAGCAGAAGGCGGCAAACATCTTAGACAATCAGAAAGCAAAGGTGAGTGATTGCTTTCCTATGAGAATTACTAACGGCATTAAAAGCTCAGTGGTACAGAGCTGCCTGGAGAAATGAGATCAAGAGAGGAAGCTGGACCCTCCTAACTACCACCACTTTGGATTGGATTGATATACTCCAATCCAATGATAGATGGAAGTTTCTTTAAAAATATTTTGAGCTGGGAAATTTAGTTCTCAAATAATTACTCTACCCCACAAATTTGCCAGGGTTTCAAGTTCTGTCCAGATTATCACTCTACCATCTCTAGGAAATTGTGCTCACCTGCACAGTCAATTCCACATATACATTACAGGAATCAGGAAGGGGCCACGGTGTGGGCATGTGCTGCTAAAAATTTCATTACTGTGGAAGAACGGGGAGAAAGATACTCAGGCACAACTAGAAATGTCCTCCTCAAGTGTAAATATCCAGCAGTAGGAAAGATAAAAATAAATTAATATCCATTCAATAGAATGAAATAGTCTGTAGCCACTTATAAAAGAATAATGCCATGGAAAAATTTTCACATTTTCTTATTACTGGAATAAATAAAAGATATAAAGCATTCTGAAAAATAAGAACTCAGCTGGAATGCTGGAGAGAGAGAGCTGAAAATGTAATTGGAGGTTAAATCTGGGGAGCGGGGTTTTAGATATCTATAAATTTTAATTCTGCTCTTTTTGTGAGAATAAAAATGTTTCTTTTATACTGAAGATAATCAATGAAGGTTTCTTTAAAACTTCTGCCTCTGACTTTCCCTCAAATGTTTGTTCAACAGACAACATTTTTAACCTGGAAATGTAAGTTTATTTTCTTCATCATTCTATTTTTTCATTTCTTGGCACAGAGGTAGTAAAATATGTTTCATGTCAATTTTGGGGGCGATTTTTACATGTGCAACAGCTTTCTGCCTGATCACTGGGTATCTCTAATTTTGGACATTATAGCAATTGTAGGATACTTTTTAAAAATCTCACTAAAATATACGTATCCTAAGTGCCTGCCAAAAATAAACAAATAAATAAAACGAGAAGGGGGAAAGGAAGAGATATACAAAGATCAGAGTGAAAATAAATATACCTAAATTAGAAAGACCCTAATTCAATTTTCACAGCTCTGACTACACTGGCAGAAACTGAATGATTTAAATGTTCAGGATACATTGATATATTTGCAGAGTTCAATGCTATTTGTTCTGAACTTACACACATAGTGACCTTCCACCATGTTTTTTCTCTGATTAGAAAGGCCACGGTTATCTCCCTAATAGAAATGTGGTCTGTGAGAGTACCTTAAGTAATAGATAATTCCCAGGCTGCCCAAATGCTTAAGTGAACTTGAGGCATGTGTTCAGCTTGAAAGCCATTTGGATAGAGCAACCAACCACACACAATTGCTAGGACATTACACAAGGGAAAATGCAGAAAATGAAATTGTTGGCAAAGATAATTACTGTGAGTAGGGAGTGTGATAGCAGGAGCTTTTATGGAATACTACACTGTCTGTTGTGAGGCAGTAAAGAAAAGATGTTGTGCTTTGGTGTAAATTTGGAGCAAAGTGGTGATGGTATAAGACTCCTTAGTGAATTGGGTAATAAAAGTGTAAAGGTTTTCTCTGTTGAGGTCACCAAGAGGTTATAACCTGAGAGAACTGGCTCAGTGGGCAGAGTAGTAAGTGTTTTAAGGGTGATAATCCTGTGAATTCAGAGTGGCATCTTTTGGACTGGGTAATACTACTGTGCTTCCTCTGGGTGTTCCTTTTCTTCATATGGGAAAGGAGCAGTGGAGAAGATAGAATAGCAGTATTAAGAATGTCTAATACAAACAAAAGTATAGCGAGGATTATAAATTTGAAAATGATACCATAATTCTGACTATCACGAAAAATGAAGAATTAAAATATTGAATGCTGAAAACAGAGGTAGTTATGGGTATTATGCTCAGAACACATATTCACTCTGAGAATTCCAGCTAAAATGGGTAGTGTGCAAGTTGAAAATGATCCAGCACAGACACTCTAAAGCAAGGTACAAAGACTTGAAAAAATGTTTTTTGTAAATCTTGTTAGGTAAAAATATATTTGGACTTAACCAAAAATAAATTAACAGTCTATGTTCAGTTCATATCAACTTTCTGAAGTAAAATACTAGTACTTTGGTCAACAATGAAAAGCAATGAAATGGAGAGCCCAAAATCCTAGCATAAAAAAAGACAGAGGAACGTTGAAGGGTAGCATTGGGGTTATCATGATTCATAAAGAAAGAATCTTATAAATAAACAAGTTTGAAAAGATAAAAGTAAGACATTAACCCGTCACCTTATTTTGAAATTCTCTGATCCATAGTTAATCACAAAATGAGGTTTTTTTGATCTCATGTAAATTGATTTATTTGTGGAAAAAGTGGAAAGGGCTCATCATATGGCTTTTTGGGATGATAGGGGATGTTGTGATGCAATATTATTATTTTACTTGCCATAGGACACTGTCGTGTTGAGGTGCAATGGCATAGCCCACTTTTCTTATCCCAATAAATGACTGTTTTTAAAAATCCTGGCAATCCACATCCTGTTTACTGCTGGCCTATCACAATGATCTTCGTTTAACATAGAGTCCAAATCTCTAGTCAAAAATCAAGAGCACGTCTATTATAATTTGCATATTCACCAATAGATTTGGGTTTTATTTTATCATCATTACTTTGATTGATCTGCCAATAGAGGCAATTGAGTGTAAATTTTAGAGATGGCCTTTGGATTTTAGGTTCAGAAAAACTGACAAGTACATCTTTCTTCACTACCAAAACCCAATGAAAATGAAAGAACTATAAGAATAAGAAATACTCGATAGCTTCTAGAAAACCTCTATGGGTACCATTCGTGAACCTGAAATGGGGAAGATGTCCAAAAGATAGAGAGAAAAAATAATTCAATTGCAGAGCCTGTAACCTGCAGAGCAATCCGAGATGTGTACATATTCAAAAAAACCCATAAATCAGAGACAGCTTGCCCTAGGAGAGAGCATCCCATAGGCCAGAGAGAAGGATTCTGACAGAAGATTTCAGGATGGCTGTTCCTGAGTCCACTCACAGATGTCAGGACGCATTCATGTCTGCCCTAAGCAAAGCTACGAGGGCAGCTCTGTCAATGAGTAGGTATCCTTTCCAACATGAGAAACTGAGGCCAGAAAGAGAAACAGAGGGAAGTCCCCAGGTAATTTACTGCCACAATAAACAAGGAGCACCTCCTCACTGAAAGCAACTTCCTGGCCAACTCTGAGAGAGGTCCCAAACAGCCTCAGAGGCTGGGTTGCTCACTAAGGCCGGGGTCCTGAAACCAATTAGCTGGATCACCAGGTAACACTGAGCATCTGTAGCAACTGAGGAAATCCATCCCACTCACCAATACTGATTTAGAGTTTCACATATACATATGAACAGATCAAGAGTCAAAGACTATATGAAAAGAAGTAATAATATAGAGAGGTATAAAAAGAGCTACTGCAAGAAATAGAAAAAAAGTTATAAAACCCTGTTCCTTATACTAGAGGAAACTTTAGTAAATATCATAGTTCTAAAATGAGAAAAGTTGCTAAAAGTAACAAACAACTGTGGAAATCAAAGATTGTTTATATGGTGACAATAATAACAGCTATAACAACTAACTTGAAATGCTCAATATCAGAATAGTTATGGGAGAGGCATTAATTACCGTGATGATAGAGTTGACCAAGTTGGCTACAAGTCAATAAAAATGTGAATAAAACAAACAAACTCAAAAAGAAAACAGACTTAAGAAAAAGAGAGAGAGAGAGGCTAAAGGATGTCTCCAGAAGCTGCAATATTTGTTTAATATTAATTCCAGGAAGAGAGAAGAAAGAGGAACAAGAGAAAGCAATAATGAAAGAGCTATACAAAAATTCTGTAATGTAAACACGACTCATGTTTCAGATTGAAAGTGCTCACATAATGTCTTCCAAGAGTCTTAGCTTTTCCCAGACCATATTCAGTGTCTGGAGAATTTGGAATGGGTTATCTAGCTTTGCCCTGGGGGACCCCTTGCTGCCCATGATGGGACGTGGACCAGGGCTGGAGCAGATGTTGCACAGGCAACCTTTTAACTCCCCTCTTCCTGCTCACTCCCAGTCTGGAGGTTCCAGGATGCTTGTCCGCCATCGAGAAAAAGCTTTTCCCCCTGCAGTTCTTCCCCGCATCTGTGTTCAAATGAACAGTAGTTTGTCCCGCAAATCTACCTTAACCACCTTCTGTTACCTGCTGCTGTCTTCTCTCATTCCGAGTATGCTCATGTATTTGTTCCTTCCTATTCTGCTACCAAATTTATTCAGTTGTCTTTCTGGAAAGAGAGAAAAACAGCAAACTGTGATGCATCCAACTTGTAAAAGTTGATAATACCTAACAACGATACAACAAAATTTACTGTTGGAAAAGGAAAGCAATGAATCAGAGGCCACTGTCTCTGTTCTTCAATAACTCAGCTGTTATAGGATATATACTCAGGGAAAATACAAACTTGGGGAAAATCCTCTTTACTATATCTAATAAAATCCCTCAAATAAACAATTACAAATTATATAACCCTGATGATTATGTTCCCAAACAGTCAGATTTACAGAAAAGGAAATGATAGAAATTGTATACAAATAAAGAAATGAAAAGCTTCTGCGGTATACTCTGTCACAGTATACTATAGTCACAAGAAATGTATTAAAACTTTGTGAGTTTTGTTACTGTTTGATTTAAATCCTCCATTTTAGCTCTTTTTCCAAAAGCATAACTAACAATTTCAAAGAGAGCTTATGTTCTGAAATATAAAATATATTTGAAAATTTAGCTATATTTTGCTAGGACTTTTAATGACAATGTAATTAATAAAACATTAAAGTCATTGATAAAAGGGGTGAATACGACAATACTAAAATTTGTTTTTAAATCTCTGAGTTATGATACCTATAATTTGCCCACTTCTAAGCATATAATTGTCCAACTCGCCTTTTCATCTTATTTCCAGTAATATCACAAAATTTCTTATTGAATGTTTTGATGAACTTAAAAAGGCTGCATGCTGAGATGAAATGAGATATGAAATCAGGCAAATTTGTGCTATAGCACTTACCATCAGTACAACCTTTAGTACAATATTAACTGTTCCAAAAACCTTACTTTTCCCAGCTACAAATGGGAATTGGGTCTGAGCTGGGCCTGTGCCTTGCTTTAACCCATAGAAATGGGCAGAACGATGCTGGGCCAGCTCAGGCCTAAGCCTTCAGAAGGCCTGGCAGCTTCTATTCCACAGTCATCGTGTCTGGTTTTCCAGTGTCAACATTGTGCATTTCTCTTTAGTCTCCAGTATAAGCCCTTTTGATCAGATCAACAAATCTCCTTTTTAAACACTTCTGACTTCATCTTTATGGGAAGTACTCTATACCTTGTCTGGAGACTCCCTCTCTGATGATCTATACCATGGTCTGCAATATCAAATCCTGTTCCATGAAACCTACGAACATTATCCACGTTTCCTATATTCCCTTCTAGTTTTTATCAGAAAAAAAATAAAAACAAAAACAAGAACTCTACCTATATCTCTAGTCTTCTGCTTTATGAGAATAATAACCCTATAAAATAAATACTATCTTGCCCTCCAGCTCATTCAGGGGAGTCAAACGTATATATTAACTGACAATCTTTCCTGACTCATGTCAAATCCTCATGACAGCTCATGCATGTACTGCAGAAAGTTTTCCCATTACTCATGCCAAATGTCAGCATAGTCCTGTCTCCATGCTCCTTGGGGGGTGTTATTAAATTCTGCTCTCAAAAGCACGGGGGCAGAGAGGTGGCAAAAAGAGGTAGAGTTCCTCTCTCTAAGCACATTTTCCAAAAGTGACAGTTTAGAGAAAACATTGAAGGTGTTTTCTGGACAAAATAATTACAAGTGTGACAAAACATTCAAGAAAGTCTTTTGAAAGAACTACCGCTTCATTAAGTGAAGGAAACATTTGTGGTCAAACCCTGAGATTCATAGAAAAGGCAAAACTTCAAGAAAGATGACACTTTTTCCCTGTAAATGTCCCTGTGGATCCACATTCATGCCATGCAGTGCCCACGCCTGTGGGAGAGTCTGCCATTGGTTGCTTCCTCCTGATGCGTTTTTTTTTGGAGTGGAGGTTTTTTACTAGGAAGTCCTCCTCCAAGTATGCCTTGCCATCTAGACTGTTTGATTTACCAAGAGTTTCTACACACAAAAAGGCCACTGTCTTTGGAAAGACCTTTGTGCAATTTGTATAGTTTGAAATGTGGGCAGATTCTGTTCTTTTGACTTTGTTGCTATTCCATTTCCTTCTCATAAACAACATCACTCTTAGACTAACTTTGACTACCTATACCTCCAAAGGATTTCTTCTTTTTTTCCCCTTTCTCTTAATTAAAAAGCTTTAGAGCTGAAAGGGAACCTAGAAACCATCCATGCTTTCTCATTTTGAGGAAATTGAAGATTGGCAGGTTAAATGACTTGCCCAAAGTAGCCCAGCTAGTTAGTAGAAACTGGACGAGAGCCCAGGTCTGCTGTTGACCCAGGGCTTACCATTCTTGAACTATTAAATAGTGCTTTTTATGGATTATTTTATCAAAACAGTCTTGAAACATTTTATCTTCTAATTCACAGAGGGTAGAGAGGTGATCACAAAAACTTTTCATCTTAGAGTTACTCAGAATACCTGGCTGGTTTAGAAAAAAACAAATATAACAAATATACCCATGGACAGAAGAAAATGTGCTCACAGTATATACTTCTTCAATCTCGAGAAAAATTACAGTAACTGTAAATTTCCTACTAAACCACCAAGGTAGACATTACATGGATCTGCACCTGCTCAACAGACCTTTTGGAAAACTGGGCAGAGAGGATTTAGGGAGAGCGTTCTCAGTGAACCTGCTTACTGTCATTGCCTCTCTCTCTCTCTAATCTCTATGCATTTGTAGGAGGATCAGTAATTACCACTAGTTAGTACCTGCTTGGTAGCAGTCCCAGCCTCTTTAAGCAAATAGAACAACTTTTGAGAGTAAAATGTCCAAATAATCTACTCTCCCCTTTCATAGTTGGCAACCTGCTGCTGGCCTTCTGTTCACATTTTGGGAGAAATCCATTTCTTCTCAATGGGTGTTGTATCCATTGCCTTTGTGCTCTTCTATTTGTCATGGATTTATCCCTTTTGGGAGAATTTGCATAATTTTCATGTAGGATAGAATCATGGGCAAGTGGTTTTCAGAAATTTTTCTATTCTCATGGCAAACATTTTGCTCAATCATTCACCCAGCACATAGTTATTGAGTACATATTGCCATGGCCTGTGGCAGATGCTGGAGAAAAAAAAAAACTGTTAAGCAAGACTGACAATGCCACTGATTTCTGTAGCTTTCAATATCTCACAGAGATAACCATTTTATCGAGCTCCATAAGTAATGTAATAGGAAAAGTGAAAAATACTTATAGGGAATACAGTGGTTGCAATTTTCCTAGCTTCAGAAAAGCCTACCTAGACAGCATGGCTTCTAAGTCAAGGCTTGAGATCTCACAGAAGCTAGCCAGCAGGACTAATTCATAATTTACAAGGTCCAGAGCAAAATGAAAATATGGAGCCCCTTGTTCAAAGATTATTGGGGATTTCAAGAAGGCAACAGCTGAGAAGTAAACCAGGTCTAGGGCCCTTCTGAGCATGGGGCCTAGTGTGACTCATGAAGCTAGTCTTACTGGCCAGAAAAAAGAGTCGGAATGGGAAGATGACGAAGTGGGAACAGCATGCGTGAAAGCCTGGTGATCAGAGAGAGGATATTGAATGTGAATAACTCGACAGAGCCTGCATGGCTGAAAGAAGGAGAAAAATAGAGGAAGAAATATAAGTATCTTGAAATCTTCTCTCCACCAACCTTAGTAAAATTACAGTTAAAATTACTGTGTCCTGGATAGCATTCTAGGTGTTTCCTGTGAACTGAATCATGTAATTCTCACAATGACCCTAGAAGACAGATATTATGCTTGCTGCCACTTACAGAGGGAGACCCTGAGGCAGAGAAGTTGAGTCCCATTGCCAAGTTCACATTAAATACTGATGCTTGGCTTCAAACCAGACAATGCGGTTTCTGAGTCTAGACTTACTCAGCAAGCGTACCACGTCCCTCAGTCACACTCCGTGTAAACTTTACAAATCTGATTTCAGTCCACCTAATCTGCTGACTTTCCCTTTACCTACATGGACACTTCCTTATAGACTCTTTGAATATTGTTTTTTCTCCTATAGATTCATCTCCTCCACTGAATTCGGATACCTCTCTCATGGGTCTTCTGTTTCTTTTTACATTGCACCCTGCCTTCCCCACACCTTCCTGAGATGGTTACTTTGCATGTGGGCTCCCTCTGCACTGCTGAGGGTAACTCTAATCTCAACTCTTTTCTAACCCCAGGGTTTGACTTACTCCCTCAGACCTCAGGGAAAACCTGTGAGAAGAGTTGGTGGGTGGGCGCCCCCACTCTGTGGCCAGGTACCTTGGGATTCTCATCTGTTATGCCGGCCATTCATTTTCCTGTAAATGTTGGGCTAGTTTCTCCTAGTCCTCATATAGGACAGAATCCTCCTTTTGCGATTCCGCCTGGGATGAAAGCAGCAGTGGTAAGCACCTTCCTAAAGGGTTTCTTCCTTCCTGGAGTTTGCTCCATTTAGATTTCTTTGAGTTCTCAGGTCTCTGTTGAGTTTAAAAAACTATGATTTGTCACTTATCAGGATTGTTTTGGTTGTTAGGGTGAAAGGAATGGGTTTTAGCAACTTTTTACAACTAGCAGATGAAAGCCACATATTTATACCCTAAAGAAATGTTTTACACTTTCCTGTGTTCATTAAAATTCCTAGAGGCACCTCATATGGAAAAAAAATTGAATTTGGAGTTTTGACCTAGATTAGTATTTTATCTATACCGTTTGTAAGTCATATATTCAACAAACTAATCTTTATGAGTTTTATTTCTTTATATGTGAAATGGCTCTAATAACATTTATGCTATAGGCCTGTTATAACCATTAAATAAAGTTATTTCACATATGGTAGGTCTTCAATTAACTTTCAGCCTTGTTGCTAGGACTGCCATAACAAAATACATAAAAAAAGCCTGAGGGGCTTAACCAACAGACATTTATTTCTTACAGTTCTAAAGGCTGGGAAGTCCAAGATAAAGGTGTTAACCAATTCGGTTCCTGGTGAGAGCCTTCTTCCTTGCTTGCAGACAGAAGTCTTCTTGCTGTGTCTTCTCATTGCAGCAAGGAGAGAAAAGGAGAGAGAGACAGAGACATAGACAGAGAGGCAGAGAGAGGTAGAAGACGTATCACCCTTTATGATCTAGTCTCCAAAGTCATAAAGCATCACTTCCACTTCATACTACTAGTCAAGGCACTTACAAAGGTTCACCTAGTTTCAATGGGAGGCAACATAGATTACCCTTTGATGGAGGAGGGAATATGTCCCATTGTAAGGAAAGCGAGTGATATGGGATATACATTTATGAGGCCATATATTTGGAAATATAACTACAACATCTATGAAAGAAATTCTAATTGTGTTCTATACACAATGATCTGGCTGTCACGTGATCTAGTTCATCTTTGTCCCTTTTAAAACATTCCATGTGTGATGTGACCTGAACAAGGTGGAACCCAACTATCAGTGCCTAGATTTTATTCTCAATTAGATATAGAATGGCATCTCTCTTTCCTAGCCACCTCACAGCTTGGAGTTTAATCTTAAAGGAAATGCATCTCTATTCCTATACATGGGCAACTCATTTTTAGAATCAAGAGCATCGCTTGAATCTGTAAAAATTAATAAAGGAAATTTCAACCAAAACTTGAGTCAGGAAGGCCTACAGAGGGAGCCCTCATGCACTACCGCTCAACGTCAATTACATACTCCAACAGGAAGAAACGTACCTTGCACTCCCAAGCAGGAAGTGCAGCTACTTTCCTACTCCAGCAGGAGGAAGGTTTTCTTCTTGGCTAACAAAGCCCAGCCAATGGAAAATGCCACAGCTCACACAATGAGAAGCTGTTGTCACCTGAATTCTTATATATCTTCAATGAACTTTCATGTTTCTCTTGCCGATGACTTCCTTGTCCCACCCTCCTTTCTATAAAAACTTTCCATCATATATAACTACTCAGAGTATCTCTCTGTTTGCCAGAAGAGATGCTGCCCAATGTATGCATTGCTTAATAAAGCCAATTAGATCTTCAAATTTACTAAGTTGAATGTTCTTTTTGTTAACAAATCTTATTTACGTTTAATTAGATTTGCTTCATTTCTTTAGACCTTGAAGTTCTGTTCACACTCTTATTCTTTTTTTAAAAAAGTATTTTATTAAGGTCACATTGTTTCATAATATTGTGTAAATTTAAGGGGTATATCATTATATTTCAGCTTCTGTATTGACTGCATTGTGTTCACCACAAAAAGTCTAGTTTCCATTCGTTACCATACATATGTGCCCTTTTACCCCTCTTGCCCTCTGCCCAACTCTCTTCCCCTCTGGTAACCACCAATCTACTCTCCTTATCTACACTTTTGTTTATCTTCCACATATGAGTGAAATCATATGGTATTTGTCTTCCTGTCTGACTTATTTTCTTTAGCACAATACCCTCAAGTTCCATCCATGTTGTTGCAGATGACATCATTTTGTCTTTTTTAATGGCTGAGTAGTATTACATTGTATATAATTACCACATCTTCTTTAGCCATTCATCCTTTGATGGGCACTTGGGTTGCCTCCAAGTCTTGGTTACGGTGAATAATGCTGCAATGAACACAGGATGCATGTATCTTTTTGAATTAGTGCTTTATGTTCTTTGGATAAATACCCAGGAGTAGAATAGATAGATCACATGGTATTTTTATTTTTAATGTTTTGAGAAATCTCCATACTGTTTTCCATAGGGCTGCACCAATTTGCATTCCCACCAACAGTGTATGAGGTCTCTTTTCTCTACCTCTTCTCCAACACATTATTTCTTGTCTTGTTAAATATAGCCATTCTGATAAGTGTGAGGTGATATCTCACTGTAGTTTGATTTGCATTTCCCTAATAATTAAAGATGTTGAACATCTTTCATGTGCCTGTTGACCATCTGTGTATCTTCTCTGGAAAAAGGCCTGTTTATATCCTCTGCCCAGTTTTTGATTGAGTGGTTCATTTTTTTATTATTGAGTTATATGAGTTCTTTATACATTTCGGAAATTAACCCCTTGTGGGATATATGATTTGCAAATATTTTTCCCGGTTAGTGGGTTGTCTTTTCATTTTGTTGCTGGTTTCTTTTGTCATGCAGAAGCTTTTTAGTTTGATGTAGTCTCTTTTGTTTACCTTGCCTGAAGAGACATGGTATTCAAAAAAGATATTGCTAAGACTAACATCAAAGACCGTACTGAGTACATTTTCCTCTAGGAGTTTTATGGCTTCAAGTCTTACATTCAAGTTTTAAATCCATTTTCAGTTAATTTTTGTTTATGATGTAAGACAATGGTCTACTTTCATTCTTTTTTTTTCTTTTGAGGAAGATTAGCCTTGAGCTAACTGCTGCCAATCCTCCTCTTCTTGCTAAGGAAGACTGGTCATGAGCTAACATCCGTGCCCATCTTCCTCTGCTTTATACGTGGGATGCCTACCACAACATGGCTTGCTGAGTGGTGCCATATCCGCACCTGGGATCCCAACCGGCGAACCCCAGGCCACCAAAGCAGAACGTGTGCACTTAACCGCTGCACCACTGGGCCGGCCCCTACTTTCGTTCTTTTGCATGTGGCTGTCCAGTTTTCCCAGCACAGTTTATTGAGGATACTTTTTTTTCTCTGTTGTATTTTCTGGATCCTTTGTCAAGTGTTAGCTATCCATAGACATGTGATTTTATTTCTGGGCTCTCAATTCTATTCCATTGATATGCACATCTGTTTTGGTACCTGTATCTTGTTGTTTTGATTTCTATAGCTTTGTAGTGTATTTTGAATTCAGTGAGTGTGATACCTCCGGCTTTGTTCTTTTTGCTCAGGATTGCTTTGGCTCTTAAGGGACATTTATTCTTCCATATAAATTTTAGGATTCTTTGTTCTATTTCCGTGAAAAATGTCATTGGGATTCTGATTGGGATTGCATTGAATCTGTAGATTTCTTTGAGAAGTATGGACATTTTAACTATGTTTATTCTTCCAGTCCAAGAGCATAGAATATCTTTCCATTTCTTTATGTGTTCAACTTCTTTCAATAATGTCTTACAGTTTTTAGTGTATAGGTCTTTCACCTCTTTGGTTAAATTTATTCCTGGGTATTTTATTCTTTCTGTTATGATCATAAATGGGATTATATTCTTGATTTCTCTCTCTGCTAGTTCATTTTTAGTGTATAGAAATGCAACAGATTTTTGTCTGTTGATTTTGTACCCTGCAAGTTTGGTGTATTTATTAACTACTTCTTTTTCTTTTTCTTTTTTTTTTAAGATTGGCACCTGAGCTAACAACTGTTGCCAATCTTTTTTTTTTTTTTTCCCTGCTTTATCTCCCTAAATCCCCTTGGTACATAGTTGTATATCTTAGTTGCAGGTCCTTCTAGTTGTGGCATGTGGGATGCCGCCTCAACGTGGCCTGACAAGCGGTGTCTTGTCCGTGCCCAGAATATGAACCAGCAAAACCCTGGGCTGCCACAGCAGAGCGCATGAACTTAACCACTCAGCCATGGGGCCGGCTCCTGTTTATTACTTCTAATAATCTTTTGGTGGATTCTTTAAAGTTTTCTCAATATGGAATCATGTCATCCACAAATACTGACAATTTTACTTCTTCCTCTCCAATTGGGATCCATTTTACTTCTTTTTCTTGCCTAATTTCTCTAGCCAGGGCTTCCAATACTATGTTGAATAAGAGTGGTGAGAGTGGGCACCCTTGCCTCGTTCCTATTCTTAGAGGAATAGCTTTCAGTTTTTCACTGTTGAGTATGATGTTGGCTGTGTGTTTGTCATATATGGTCTTTATTATGTTGAAGTATTTTCCTTCTATATCCATTTTATTGAGAGTTTTTATCACAAACGGATGTTGAATCTTGTCAAATGCTTTCTCTGCATCTATTGAGATGATCCTGTTATTTTTTACTCTTCATTTTGTTAATGTGGTTTACCATATTGATTGATTGGCAGATGATGAACCATCCCTGCATCCCTGGAATAAATCCCAGCTGATCATGGTGTATAATCCTTTTAATATATTGTTGTGTTTAATTTGCTAATATTTTATTGAGAATTTTGCATCTATGTTCATCAGCGATATTGACCTGTAGTTTCTCTTTTATGTGTGGTCTTTGTCTGGTTTTGTTATCAGGGTAATGTTGGCCTTGTAAAATCAGTTAGGAAGCATTCCATCCTCTTCAACTTTTTGGAAGAATTTGAGAAGGATAAGTATTAAATCTTTGCATGTTTTGTAGAATTCACTGGAGAAGCCATCTGTTCTGGACTTCTGTCTTTTGCAGAGGTTTTTGATTACTATTTCAACCTCTTTTTTTGTGATTGGTCTATTCAGATTCTCTATTTCTTCTTGATGCAGTTTTGGGAGGTTGTATGATTCTAAGAATTTATCCATTTCTTCTAGGTTATCCAATTTGGTGGCATATAGTTTTTTACAGTATTCTTTTATAATCCTTTATAGGTCTGTAGTATCCATTGTAATTTCTCCTCTTTCATTTCTGATTTTATTTGATTAAGCCTTCTGTCTTTTTTTCTTAGTGGGTCTGGCTAAGGGTTTGTCAAATTTGTTTTTCTTTTCAAAGAACCAGCTTAGTTTCATTGATCCTTTCTATTGTTTTTTCTTAGTCTCTATTTCATTTATTTCTGGTCTAATTTTAATTATTTCCTTCCTTCTGCTGACTTTGGGGTTTGTTTGCTCTTCTTTTTCTAGTTCTCTAGTTATAGTGTTAGATTGTATTTTTGAGATTTTTCTTGTTTCTTAAAGTAGGCCTGTATTACTCTAAACTTCCCTGTTAGTACAGCTTTTGCTGCATCCCGTAGGTTTTTGGCATGTTTTGTTTTCGTTTCCATTTGTCTCCAAGTATTTTTTTATTTCTCCTTTGATTTCTTCATTGATCCAATTGTTGTTCAGTAGCATGTTGTTTAGTCTCCATATATTTGTGACTTTTCTATCTTTCTTTTTGTAGTTGATTTCTAGTTTCATACCATTGTGGTTGGAAACAATGCTTGATATGATTTCAGTCTTCTTAAATTAATTAAGGCTTGTTTTGTTTCCCAACATATGGTCTATCTTAGAATGTTCCATGGGCACTTGAGAAGAATGTGTTTTCTACTGCCTTTGTATGCAGTGTTCTGTATATATCTATTAAGTCCATCTGGTTTACTTTTTCATTTAAGATCTCTGTTTCCTCATTGACTTTCTATCTGGATGACTATCCATTGATGTAAGTGGGGTGTTAAAGTCCCCTACGATTATTGTGTTGCTGTCAGTTTCTCCCTTTGGGTCTGTTAATAGTTGCTTTATATACTTTGGTGCTCTTATGTTAGATGTGTATATATTAATGTTTTATGTCTTCTTGGTGGAATGTTTCTTTTATCATTATATAATGTCTATCTTTGTCTCTTGATATATTTTTTGGCTTGAAGGTTGTTTGGTCTAATATGAACATGACTATATTCACCTTCTTTAGATTGCCATTTGCTTATAGTATCATCTTCCATCTCTTCACTCGGAGCTTATCTTTGTCTTTTGAGCTGAAATGGGTCTCCTAGAGGCATCATATTGTTGGATCTTGTTTTTCAATCTATCCAGCCACTCTGTGTCTTTTGATTGGCAAATTCAATCCATTTACATTTAGAGGGATTATTGATATATGAGAGCTTAATCCTGTCATTTTATCTTTTGGTTTTTGGTTGTTCTATGTTTCCATTTTTTCTTTATCCTTGTATTCCAGTCTGCCATTTCAGTTTGGTGGTTTTCTGTGATTTTTTTTTTCAGTTTTCTCTTTATTTATGATTTGTGACTCTGCTCTGATTTTTTGCCTTGAGGTTACCATGAGCTTTGTATAAACGATCTCATAGATGAGATAGTCATTTTTCTCCTGATATCATCTTATCTCCATTAGCCTGTGCAGGTTCCATCTTCTTCCTCTTCCCCTTCTATGTTTTTCTTGTCACAAATTATCCATTTTTGTGCTGTAAGTTTGTGAACAAATTGAAGTGGTTATAGTTTTTTTGATGCTTTCTTTCCCTTTAGCCTTTATGTTATAATTACATGTTTACTAACTTATTCTGATATAGAGTTGCAATTTTCTGATTCTGTCTGTCGTTTATCATCCTACTCAAAGCATTGTAAACCTTTGTCTGTTTCAGGTGGGAGGGTTCCTTTCAACTTTTTCTTGTAAGGAAGGTCTTGTGATGATGAACTCCCTCAGCTTTTCTTCCTCCATATCTGAAGGAGAGCTTTGCTAGATAGAATATTCTTGGCTGATAGCTTTTGTCTTTCAACATTTTGAATATATCATTCCACTCTCTCCTAGTCTGTCATGTTTCTGCAAGAAATCTTCTGACAGCCTAGTGGGGTTCCTTTGTAAGTTATTTTCTTCTCTCTTGCCACCCTTAACATTTTTTCTTTGTCACTGACTTTTGACAGTTTTAATATTATATGTCTTGGAGAAGGTCTTTTTGCACTGAGACAATTAGGAGTTCTATTAGCTTCAAGTACTTGTATATTCAGTTTCTTTCCCAGATTTGAGGAATTCTCAGCTATTATTTCTCTGCATAAGCTCTCTGCTCTTTTCTCCCTCTCTTCTCCTCCTGGGATACCTATTACCTTTATGTTTCCTTTCCTAATTGACTCAGTTATTTCTAATAGAATTTCTTCATTTTTAAAAAAATCTTGGGGCCAGCCCAGCGGTGCAGTGGTTAAGTGCACACGTTCCGCTTCGGTGGCCTGGGGTTCTCCAGTTTGGATCCAAGGTGCGGACATGGCACCGCTTGGCACATCATGTTGTGGTAGGCGTTCCACATATAAAGTAGAGGATGATGGGCATGGATGTTAGCTTAGGGCCAGTCTTCCTGAGCAAAAAGAGGATTGGCAGCAGTTAGCTCAGGGCTAATCTTCCTCAAAATAAAAATTTAATTCTCTCCTTTCCACCTGAGTCATTTCTAGATTTCTGTCTTCAAGCTCACCAATTCCTTCTTCCTAATGGTCAGCTCTATTTTCAATGCTTTCTACTTTATTTTTTGGCTCATTAATTGTGTTCTTCATCTCCAGAATTTCTGTTTGATTATTTTCAGAGTTTCAATCTCTTTTGTAAAGTACTCCTTCTGTTCATTAATTTTGTTCCTGTCTTTCTGAGTTTTCTTGTAATTCATTGCATTTCTTCATGACAGCTGTTTTGGGTTCTCTGTCAGTTAGATTATTTTCTTTTGTGACTTCAAGTTTAGTTTCTGGATAGTAGTCATTTTCTTTCTGTTATACCATGTTACTATAGTTCTTCTTGGTACTTGCTGAGTTGATCCTCTGCCAGTGCACTTGTGGTAAACAACATCTTTCTTACTTGGGTAAGGCTTTGGTTACTTTTTTCTGAGATACTTCTAGTTGTATTTGAGAGCCTTCACTTTCTACCCTCTATTGCCTCTGCTAGAGGCATTGTCAGTGCCTTCCTTGTGCTACTTGTGCCTCTGAGGTTGCTGGCGCCTTGCTGGTGCCTTGTGTTCCTCCACTGGCTCTCTGCAGGCTATCCATTGGCTCAGATGCTGCTGCCCCATGCATGACCTTTGCTGCTGCTCCCAGGTTGTCTGGGAGTGCTGGCAGCACCACTGCCAGGGACACTGTGTTCATGGGTATTACTGTTGCAGCCAGGGACTTGGGGGTCTTGTATGCAGCCTCTGCTTCCGGTAAAGCTGGTTGTGAGAGTGTGCCACTGGGGGCTGGATCTTGGGCTCTACTGTGGTTCCTGAAATCTCAGGTCACAGATGCCACCAACTGTCAATGAGGGGGGCAGGGGCTAAGCTGCAAGTGAGTATGGTTGCTGGTGTGCACAGGGTTGGCTCTGAAACCTCACTCAGAGCATCCCTCCCCAGCTGGGAAGATCCATGTTTTGGATATTGTCCCCATTGCTGAAAAGACTGGTGCTGTGTCAGGGGGAGGAATAGGGGGCTGGGTCACTGGCTTTGTTCTGGGTCCTGAATCCTCAAGACATGTGTGCCACCCACTGCCACTGGTAGGGGGGCCAGGGCTAAGCCACGAGTGCCACGTCTGTTCCTGCAGTCTCTGTTGGCTTGCATGCTCTGGTGTGAGGGTTCACATTTTGGATGGCTGCTGCCAGGAAAGGGGAGGGACCTGCACCTCTAGTTCCACTGCCTCCCAGAAGTCCAGTCCACCCACCTTCAGATGTATAGATGCATGGATCTCTCCAGCATTCTAGTGTGCTGTGCTGGGAGTCCTTTGCTGATTAGTGGATGTCTGACTGGTTGTAACTTAGAGGAGAGAGACAAAGCAAACAACTCATTCCACCATGATGCTGACGTCAGCCCTCTAAAATCTTATATGTAAAAAAATTTTACCATATAACTCAAATGTGCTAAACATTTTTTAATCTTCTTTTATGAAAACATTAAGGAAGTAAAAGTCAAGGCCCTCGCTTGACACAAACCCTTGGGAGAGACCTCTCTGTAGGACGCTTTAATCTTTTTATTGATCAAACAGCAAAACATTAAAACCTGCATTGACTAATTCACCCAATTCTCTTCAAAAATAACCCATGTTTCTTGATCTTGACCAGAATATCATAAAAGATCATTTAAAATATTTCTGTCATCTGTGTGCACTGTGCTTACAGGATGTTCATTATTTGACTGAAGCTGCAATCATATAAACCGAGGAAACATTTTATATCTTCTTATTGAGTTTATATGGCTCTGATGAACACCACTTAGCTATGTTTTTCCACAAAGAACTAACGGACTATATATACAATTGTTTTCCCTAGTATTTTGGTTGGTTAAATTTATCATTTTTTTAATCCACTGTTTTTGCCTATATAAGTAAGAAATAATATTTGCCAAAAATAAGCTTCCAGAACATATCTCATCCTAAAACATTGCTCAAAGATGATCAAAAGAAAACCCCACTTTAGTTCAGTATACACTGCTGTAACTTATTTACAGAACTAGATGGATTAAATTTTAATAGGCATATTTTCTTTTATAAGTTTCATTTCCATTGCATTCATTTTACAAATATTTATGATTCTTTCATGATTTTTCCTCACTAATAAATAGTCTCCTGAGCGTCTTATCATCAATGCTTAAATGAGAAAGCTAAGGGCTAGAAAAATCCCAAAGAATTTTTTTATTGCCCCTGTTGGCATACTGCTGGGTTTGTGTGTGTGTGTGCATGTTTAATGAATTAGTTACCAACTTTTAAAATTTAGGAAAACTGGTTACACATAGCCAAACATTTACAGTTGGCTGGAACAGAGCCCACTGTATTATTTGGTATTCTAAATATCTGTTTAAAACTTAAAGAATCCAAAGTTCAGAGGAGTCAAGAAACTTGTGTGAAGTTATGAAGAAAAAAGGCTACTTATTGCTGGAGTCAGAACTCCAGCTCAGATCTTTGACCTCAACTCTTGTGTTCTTTCCAATAGATCCTGCAAATCCTGCAACCATAGTTTAGAGATGACATTGCTAACATTTACAGACAACTTGTAACTTGCCCAATGTAGCACGGAACTAAGTGACAAGGCCAGAAGAAACTACACAAGAAAAGTACTTTTTCTACTAAAACACAAACTCCCATTATTTCCAGGTGCATTTTCCTTAGCTGAGGATCAACAGCTGTGGTTCAGCCAATCCTATCCTCCTAATGGGTATTATTTCTATAGTCAACCACAGCATCCCAATTCTTTCTCCCAGTGCTGATGTTCTCTGGTATTTATTAAATTTCAGAATAATCTTCATCCCATGCCAGAACCATGTCCCAAGAGAAAAACATCCTGCCTAATTAACCTCCTCTATACTGTTCAAAAAGGAGCAAGCAAAGATAAGGATGCCTCTATTAATATTTACATCCATCCATTATTTCTCAAATAATTACATCTAGTGTGTGTGAGGAACTGTTCTAGGAAGTGGGAAAATGATAATGAACAGACTGACAGCATTTCTGCCCTAAAGAGAGTTTACCTTACAGCAGGGGAAAGGACAATAAAAAGTTTTTTAGAAGAGAATATGTTCTTGGAGTAAAGAAGTCATGATAGGGACAAGAGTGTGATGGCAAGAGTTATGCGAACGGGGATGGGATGCATGTGGGTGGTTAAAGTGGCACCACCATTAAAGTGCACATACAAGAAGTTGCCATCTGTGGTTGCTGGCCCAACTGTCCTGTCTCTCCTCTTCCAAGCCCTGGTTGTGTTTACATGGTATGAAATCATGTGCCACAGGGGTCCAACCCATCACCAGGGGATAAATATTACTTAGTTTAGGCAAATACTGATGATTTAGGCATTCTGACATACCAAATGCAGCTTTAGACAATGAGATGCAAAGGAACATCTCCTGAGGGCTTTTGCACAAAATTTTTTTCATTACTGGAAAGAGAAACATGCTCACACACTTGGCTGTATGAAAAGGCCATATCTGGAGAAGCTACATCCACCTATGACCTTGAGGGGAGTTGCTTACACATTGGATGGGACAGTGGACAGATAGAATACAAGTCTTGATGATGTCATTAAGCATTAAATCAATACAAAAAGAATCTAAGCCTGGACTTCTTGCTAGAGAAGAAATAAAGCTCTTCTTGCATAAATCTTTGTGGTCTAAAACACCCTCACTGATACAGAAGTGATGCAATGACGTGTATGTGCGTGTGCATTTTTATGAACACATGGAAGGTGATTTGCCTCATAGGGACCATTACGCTATTATCTATTGGCTATACACATTTCTTAGGATGGATGGACAGCACAGTATGAGAGAGCTAGAATTAGAGAAATATTGAAAAATGACTGGGATCTTTAGATGATGTGATATTTAGATGGGATATTTAGAGGTGACTGGAGCTACATGACTAAGGAAAACATCAGCAGATGAGGCTAGCTAAAATGACATGATCTGGTTTATAATTTCTTATGTAAGAAACTGTCGTGAATCTGAATAATTTCTTTGAGCCAAACACAGATTCTTTCCCCATGTCACCTAGATTGCTTAATTAGTGGTTATTTTCAAGCCTTCAGCAGTTAATTTCCATGAGTTCAGTGGGACTACATCATATTCATAATTCTATTTGTTTAAAATATGTATTTAAAAATAATTATTTTTGCTTAAGATATACACACGTATAAGGAATACCTGTATCTAGTAATGTTAAGGAACATTCTCATAAAAGTTCTGAAGCCATCAATAACAAACAGATCAAGACCATCATTTCTGTTTACAAAAGCTGAGGCCTATTTCCAAATCAAGACCTATTGCAGCTTTCTGAGCAGCATCTGAGAACATCCCCACCCCACCCCCCCCCTTCTGTCTGGAGAGCTACAGCATCCTTCTCATGATTACTAATGTAGTCAATACCTGGAAAATACGAGTATTTATGCCATCTACTGGATTTTTTAGAAAAATGCATTTTCAAATACCAGATGTTTTCTTTCAAAAATTCAGAAATGCTGGCAATTTTGATTTGTATTCAAAGTACTGAGACATCCCTCAAGTTCTCTGAAAATTTAAGAAATGCCAAATTGCTGGTAAATTTCAGATGCACAGCTCAGCTTTCTCTTTGTGACAGTAGAACTAGATGTTACGGGATGGCAGAGAGTCATCCATATATCATTTGCAAAAGTGGGGATATACCTAAGTTCTCTCAGGTGTTACCTGTTTTCTGTCCATGTTAAACTGGTTACCCATGAAGTCATGAAAACCCATGAAGTCATGAATCTTTTAACTTGTATCACCTTTTGATACAAAGAGATCCACATGTTTACTATGATTAAAATCTCATTTCTGTTTCGAAGTCCATTTCACCATACATATGCTCTTTATGACTGTCTAAGCATCAATTATACCCTCCTAGCTTGCAGATTTCCAGCATAATAGGTATCTTTCATCAATCTTTCAACAAAATGCTCCTTCCCACCAACTCAAAAAAAAATTAATGGTCTTTTTCTGGGTCTTTTTTCTTTGAAATTTAATAAGAAATTTAGAACAGGCATTTTAGACCTTATATACTTTCCTTTTATATAAAGGCAATATGGATATGGATTTATATCAAAATTAAAATCTTTGCTATTTAAAGACATTGTTAAGAGAATTTAAAGACAATCCATAGACTGATATTTTCAAAACACCTTTCTCACAAAGTATTTGCATCCAGAATAAATAAAAAACACTGAAACTCAGCAAATAAGAAAACAAACAACCCAAATAAAAAAATGGATAGGCTTTCTAAACAAACAATCAAAGAGGGTCTTCTGATGACAAATAAACATATCAAAGATGCTCAAAATCATTAGTCATTAGGTAAGTGCAAATTAAAACCACAGCAATATTACAATACCACATTTAGTAGAATATTTAACTTAAAAAAATTACGGACAATAATGAAGTGATGGTGAGGGTAGAGACCACCTGGACCTCTCTCATGTGTTGATGCTGGGAATGCCGGAAAAAAAAGAGAGGAAGGGGGAATGTCAAAAGGACATAAGAGCCAATAGTCAAAGCCGGAATGATGCAAGCAACAAAATAAATGACGGTAATATTGAATGATATCCAAAGAATAAAATAAGCATTTATAGGTACAAGTAAATATCTAAATAATTAAATGAGGAATAACAGACGACTCTTCCTTACAGAATAACTTCAATTAATAAATGCAGAAAAAATGATGGAAATAGAAAATCACCATTGACACAACATAGAATTGTTGCAGGCAAGTTCTGTGAATGGATGCTAAAGACTGTGAGAAAAATTGACTTGTATTAATTACAAAGGAAAAAATAATAATTTCCTGCTGAGAAACCCAGCAGACACCACCCTAGCCTTGAGTGGTCAAGGTTAACACCATCAATATCAAAATCACGTGCTCCTGGATAGATGCACTGAGAAAGACAAGTCATTTCTGTGTATTCTTGCCAAAAATGCATAACCTCCATCTCAGCAGGAGAAAAATAAGAATAACCCAAATTGAAAGACATTCTACAAAATAATATACTAGAACTTTGAAAAGTGTCAAGGTCATGGAAAACAAGGAAAGACAGAAGCACTTTTATAAATTAGAGGAGACTAAGGAGACATGACAACAAAATGCAATTTAGGATCCTGGGACAAAAACACAAGGGGTAAAACTGAGAAATGCAAATAAAGTGTTTAGTGTAGTATATTCTTGTTAATTACTTAGTTTTTAAATAATGTTATGTTATGCAAGATGTTATTATTAGAGGAACCTGGATGAAAGGAACTCTCTGTACTGGTTTGATAATTTTTCTGTAAGTCTCAATTATTTCTAAATAAAATTTTAAAAAATTGCAAGCTCCTACTTCTCTTAAGATAGCTGTTTAACAACATTTATCTACCAGGTTGTGTGTATGTGTGTGTGAGTGTTTTCATTCCAAATTTCAAAGTTGGAATGTTTGTTTTTGGCCATTTCATATCAATTTTCATGCTTTCTTCTATATTGCAATATGTGATTTTCTTTTATATTTAAAATATATTTTTTATTTGTCATTATACTTTTTTTATTCAAGGTGTTAATTTTTAGCTTCTCTTGATTGCAAAGGTAAATCTGATACCTTTGCTTCTTTTTGGAAACAACTCTTCATTTTGTTGATGAATTAATTTTGTTTTCTACCTATTTAATATTTTATACCTTTTTAAAACATATTTATTGATTATGCAATATACCACCATCTCTTGGATTTTCTAGCTATACTCTTTTTTAAATTTTATTTATTTATTTATTTTCTTGAGGAAGTTTAGCCCTGAGCTAACATCTGCTGCCAATCCTCCTTTTTTTGCTGAGGAAGACTGCCCCTGAGCTAACACCTGTGCCCATCTTCCTCTACGTTATATATGGGATGCCTACCACAGCATGGCTTGCCAAGCGGTGCCACGTCCACACCCAGGATCTGAACCAGTGAACCCCGGCCTGCTGAAGCGGAATGTGCAAACGCCTGTGCCACCAGTCAGCCCCTATCTATACTCTTTTGAAAAAATTTTTATTGAGGTATAATTGACATATAACATTATATTATATCCATCTTCTTAAATTAAAAACTATAGATATTCATGCAAATCATTGGAGTCCATAGCTTTTTATATAATTTTTCATATTGTTCTGTTCTAGATAGTTTGCAATTTCCATTTTTAGTTAATCTTTAAGTTAGGCATAATTTAGAGGTATATTATTGAAATTCTCAAGTGTCTGTCCTTCTCATTATTATTTTTCTAACTCCTATATTTGATTTCTAAGTTTATGGCACTGTGGTTACTGAACATGGCTTAAGTGTGTCATTTTGAGTGATATATTAAGATTTTCTTTTTGATCAATTACATGACGATTCTTGTGACTATTTCATTTGTATTTTTTAACGCATATATAATGCTTTTCAATTGTTTTTATTAAATTATCTACAGTTTTGTACTTAATTTTTCTTCTCGGAGGGCTGTGTTTAAAGACATTCTCAATGATTATTAATTTGTCAGCTTCTAATTTTAGTTTGATCAATTTCTATTTTTCATAGCTTGAGGTTATGCTATGTTTCAAATGTACAGGGTCATGATTCTTATAAATTTTTGATGGATTGTTTTTGTTTGTTTTGCCAGACTTAAGTTGGCAAAATTGGTTAGCAATAGAACTTGGAATATGATTTTTAAAAATATGTTTTATCCCGAAGTCTGAATATATTATGCTATAGTGTTCTATGCAGCATTACTGAAAAGAAGTCTGATGTCAATCTGGCTCTTATGTCACTCTGGGGAACCATTTTCTCCTCCTTGGAAGCTCCTAGATTTTTTACCAACCCTCATCTTTTATCTTTGATGAGCTGATATTTGTCAAGGCACTACTATCTTATTTAATTAATTAATTAATTAATTGGGGGGGGCAAGATTGGCCTTGAGCTGACATCTTGCCAATCTTCCTCTCTTTCTAGCTTGAGGAAGATTGTCACTGAGCTAACATCTGTGCCAATCTTCCTCTATTTTATGTGGGATGCTGCCACAGAGTGGCTTGAGGAGTGGCGCTGGGTCCACACCTGGGATCCAAACCTGTGAACCGCAGGCCGCTGAAGCAAACTTAACCACTATACCACCAGGCTGGCCCCATTTTTATGTTTATACATTACTTGGCCTTCAGTGGACCCCTTCTATATAAATACTCAAATATTAGTTTTTCAAAATCCTTCCCTACTATTCTTTTTTTAATACCTGCCTCTCTCCGTTTGTCTTCTTTAATTCTATAAGGAGGCAGATGCTAGGACTTCTGAGCATGCTTTGTTTGACTCTTCACTGTTCTTTTTGCCTTTCTTTCTCTTTATAATTTTTGAATTTCATCCTGAAATTTCAGCTTGATCTTCCACCTGATAATTCTTTGTATTCTCATTCACTTACTGAGGCCATCTATTAAGATTTAAAAAGCTATCAACAATGCGTGTATGCGTAAATATTGATATACAATACCTACATTATTTTTAGTTGGCAATCTTATCTTGTTTCTTGAATGTGACATCCTCTCTGATCTTCCTAAAGGTATCATTCTTAACCTAATGTCCCATTTTGTTGACTTCATTGATTTTTTTTAGAATATGAGTTCTCTTGCTTGTTGAGCTTTTTGTCTATATTTGCCATTTGGGGTTTGCCTAAATATCTGTTGATTCTTGACCATGCCCTTTTTGTAGTCAAAAGTCCCGTGAGATTGTCTTTCTATTTCTTGTGTATCAGCTTATGGCAATGTTGGGAAGCCACTCTTATTAACATCCTCACCTGAGATGAGAGTATGCCAAGAAGAAAATTCTTAAGTAGCCATTCTCCTGGCTGTGAGTGCTCTTGTTATTTCCATGACTCAACACACATCAGTGACTGTCCTATCCTTCTGACACAGGTTTCTTTTCCTCTTGCTTCTGGTGCAAGAGAACCCTTGCTGCTTCTTCCTAGACCAAGGGTAGAAGCTATCACTCTCATATTGCCTGACGCTGGGGATTCTCTGATTTTCTGTGTCCATCTCCCCTACGCATTGAATACAGTACCTTTGCTGCTGTGTTACTCTTAGTGGGTCTGCTTGGCTGTCAATTCTAAGCTGCTATTTCCCTCTCCTGCATTATCTTTCTTATGTCAAATTCCACTTCCTGTTTGCTAGTTTGGTTCTCCATGAACATATGTGTGAGGGGTTGCATATAGGTGTTTTTATAATTTACTATTATTGCTACAGATTTTCTAGGAAGGGAGAAGTTGCAGAATGCACTCAGCTTACTATCTTGAAGCAAACACTGTAGGTTTTTGATTTAAAGTCAAGCCATAAGAAATTGTCATTTTTTGTATGTTCACAATTTCATATGGTTCTATGCAATAATTTATTAATCACACCCTTCCTTATAGCATAAATTTTGTGTATGGTCTGCCTATCTTACCTCAGTCATTAAGTAGTAAAAATGAGTGCTATCATTGTATATTACTCACTGTTTTATTTTCTGAAGTGGTTATTTGATCCTTTAGCAGAATAAGTTCTCCAAAAGCACAGCAAAAAAAACCCCCACAACATCAAGTCCTTCCAGGTATCCTTGTGGATATGGACCAGTTAGATTTCCACATTTGGGATATGGTTCCTCCAAAATAAAAGTAAATTGAATAGATGTGGACTTCTGCTTGAGTCTGGTGGGGTCTGTGTTATGGTATATGTGGTCCAATGTGTGCCATCTCCAGGAATGTATCTGCTTCAATTAACCAAATTTCATGGGGCTATAAATACTAAGGGATCCTATTTTTCATGCGGTGTTCTGTGACTGCAGTAATTATACACTAAGGCAGGAAAGTTGCCACTATTGCAATTTGCAAAAGTTCTGGATTGTCCCAACCAAAGACAATCCTTCTGTCACTTCCAAAAATGCGTCACAGGTACAACGATCTTATGAGCTCTTGGTTTCTTCCTCCTACTTAACCTTGGAGTCCAGGCTCATCTGACTTCCTATTTGAGCAGCTCAGTTTTGGGAAATTTTCCTAGCTAATGTATCACACTCCCCCTCTGGAGGAGTCCCTGGCACACACTTGTCCCATATACAGAGGACTTGGGACAACAGTGCATATATTTTTTTCACCAGGTCTTGGATCACTCAATTCTCCTTTATGACAATTTCTTTCAGTTTCTTTGGATCAAAATAAAGATGTGGAATCTTGAAGCATGAGAAGATCATGGCTAGAAGTGCTTATTATTCCTCCCTCAGCTCAGAAGATGCAGAGGCCCTGGCTTCACAACTAGACTCTTAAAGGAAAACAATATGGTCACATTATTTTTTATAATTTGTAGCCTTGAAGAATAAATTTCTGATAACATTGGCTTAAGGTTATTGCCATCTTCCCTTTTCATCTCAATTGACACCATTTCAGCTATCTAATTGAAATCACTCCAGAAACAGAAATTAATTATTTAACGTTATAGCATTTTAATTTGGAATTTTTAATTTACTCATTAAAGTCACTTATTTTTCAAGTAGAAAATTGTTTTGAGACCCAGAGCTTCAAACTTACAGTTTTCATTGTCAGAAGTGAATTTTCGGATTATAAAATAACAATAACAACTAGAATATTACTACTAATACGTGGGGTAGATTCAGGACTTGAGGCTTGCAGCTTATACAATTTGAGGTATTCTTCTCAAGGAAAAGAATACAAAATGATAATCACAAAGTCAGATTAAAAAGAGAATATTTATTTACAATGAGAAAAAAACAAGAATCAACAATTTGTGAAAAGTTGCCAGACCAAAATATCACTACATCCGGAAAAGTATTCCAACATTTTTATTACTCACTGTCTGACCTCTACATACTGGTTCCCCTAATACTTTGGCTTGATACTCTTTTATAATTTTTCCATATGAGAATTATCATATGCTACCATACATGATGAAAATTTTATTTTTATTATTGCTAATTTAAACAATTTTATTTTACCTTCACACCTTTTTATTGGAAATGCCATGCCTAATTTTAGGATTGTAATTTGAGAGAATCAGAGTTCTGTTAGATTTTTTCACGTGTGAGCTGTTTTCACGTGCATTTTGCAGGTTTCACAATTCCTTACAGAAATTCCAATTCGTTCTGTTTTGCAATATTCCCATCAGAAAAGATTTTAAAAATGCTTAGCCCATTCTTTTATGCACTTTATCTTAAAATATATTTCTAAGAGGAGTGGACTTCCATTTAGAGTAGGTCTTGTTGAGAGACTAATCCACCATTATGTTTGTACGTTGCTGATGCTGGGAAGCATTTTCTACAGCCTGCCTTGTGACTCCATCCATTCCAGTCTTGTTTCCCCCGCACTGCCCTCACACATCTGGTGCCAGGGGCTGCAGAGCATGTTTCATTTTAGAGTGCATCCTCTGGGCCAGTGCCTGCATGTCCCTATGCAAACTGAGTTGGCACAAGGAGTATAGGCATGTTTGTGGAAGCCCTGACACATTGAGAAGGCAAGCAATAAATTAACTCTACTCAGAGTGACTGTGAACCATGTAAACATACATCACTAAGCACAAACTAAACGTACCCTCAAATCAGGCTCTCCCTGGTTGGATTTCCACCATACTTATGGCCATTCCAACAGCAGTGGACAGGAGGGGACATATGAAAGCAAGTGGGGGTAGTTCAATGGAAGGAGACAATAGACTTCATCAAGGGTGGTTAAAATAGCATCATACCTTTACAAGTTTACAAAAAGTTCGTGGCTGTATCACACACTGCTAGAGTCTCTCCCTGGGCCTTGAAAGGAGCCCATACAAATCAGGAACCTGAAGCTTGCTCTGTCAGTATCTTCATGGCAACGCCCTTGAGTTCAAGCAGAGTTACTTAGATTTGAAAGTGATACTAAGACTTTACATTTTCTTGTTCCCTTGTGCTGTGATTCCCATTCTCACTCTCCTTTATTTTGCCTCAAGAAAGAGTTATTTCAGTAAGAGTTAATCATATAGACTATAAAAATTCAGCCAAAAGGAATGTAATGTGAGTTATTTCTGTAGGCAGCCATTTATATGCTTCCAACAACTCTCTCCGTATTCTGCAATTCTTACATTACACTGGCAGCCCTGTAACAAGGTAGGCAGAGATTTGTTACTATTGGCTAGAGCTATGGTAGGTTTAGAAAGCTCCACATTAAGATCCTGTCACTAGTAGATTATAGAAGATTTGAAAGAACAGCTGAGGAAGTTGGGAAAACTCAAGGGCACCAGTGTGCTGTCTCTTTGAATTAATGTTCTGGTGTGGCATTTGTGGTTGTTATTGTGAAGATAAGCAAAAAATATTCACTCTAATGATAACTATGTTGCTATAATAAATGGCCAGCATTATTCCAACCATGGTCAATTTCCAGTATGTATAATTATACTCTATTTGGCCACAATTATCATATAGACGGAATTTAACAATGCCTACTTTTAGCGGCCTCTTCTAAACTTTTGAATAGCATTGCGTGTTTACAAACAGCTTGGTGTGAGGTGATTCTTGATAGCCTGTGACAACTTGAAATGCTTGAAAAGAATGTGGAAAACATAGATATCTAATTTCAAAACTGAAGTTTCAGATCACGCTGGGATTATAATGGTGTTTTATTCTTCCGGATTGCAGAGTGACCCTTGCAGATCCCTTAAGCCTCTGAAAACTGTTATTCTCTTCAAACAGGATCTACATTTTTGCAAAAGCTGCCTATTCAAAGCTACCTCCAAAGAAGTATTTTCTACTTATGATATAATGGGAATTGAGTTATTTCCCCAAATAATGAATATCTATTTTGCTCAAGGTTCTGTCATATACTATGGAAAATTAGACTATCATTTTCGACCTCAGGATCTTCCAACCAGCGGAAGATGATAATGGCGTAAAGTACGACATGCTTCCCCAACAGGTGTTTATGTTGTTAAAAAATAAATAAGAGGGAAAAACTGCATTTAATAATATTCAACATAAATCCTCTTTCTCTCTTTTTCTATGCAATCTCTCTCTCTTTCCCTCTCGCATGCACACAATACACACATTCACACATAAAATCGGGATCAATAAAACAACGCTCACTAGCATTACTATTATTTAACATTTAGTGAGGGCAAAAGTCAACGCAAGGTGGCTAAGAAAAATCAGAATCTAAATATTAGAAAAAGAGAAGTCAAATTATTGACTGTATCTGATTTTATTTTAGACCTATAAACTCCTAAAAAGGCACTGCAGAGGAGTGGGAAACTATTAGAATATCAAAATATAATTAGAACCAATAAGAAAGGCCAGAAAGATAAATAGATACAAATAAATATAAATATCAATTTTACCACTATTTCTAGAAATACCAAACTAAAAATAAAATGGAAGCAATATTTCTATATGTAATTAAATAGAAATATAATAAATGAAAATAAACTTAACAAGGTTTGGTCAAAACCTGTATAAAACCTAAAATATATTTGAATGGTGAAGGAAATAATTAGAAAATAGCTTGTTTTTAGATAAGAAAATTAATGATTGTGTTATCAGTTCTCCTCAATTAATCTTCATCTTCCATGTAACTCTGAAGTTCATTTGTAAAATTAAATACTGAAGTAATCACATAATCATGAGAAAGAGTAGTAAACTGAGATTAGTAGTAGAAATTATTAAATGTGAAATTATCATCCTTAAAACTCTTTGCCGCTAAAGATGAAATAGACATACAGCTTAATGGGTCATAAGGAAGCTAGCAATAAATCAACATAGGAGATTTAGTCTGTGAAATATTGTCACATCATATAAGTGGGGAAATATAGGTTAAATTTCTACCTGCCTCTTAATACAAAATAAACATTTAAAAATGAATTCATAAAGATACTTGAAAAAAACGGATAACTAGGAGTGTGGAAAGCTTTCTTTAGCAGAATCATAAATTTAGAAACCACATACAAAAAACATGTTTGGTAATTTTGACAGCCTAAACACTTGTATATAGCAAAAAATACTACAAGCAAAGTTAAAGCTTATTGGAGCAAAGCTATGATTTCAACAGTTTATCAATAAATTAGAGCAATTATTCTCATCCCTTTGTGCACTTTACAAATGAAAATAATTTCAAAGCAAGAAAAAATTGTGCAAAAATTATTTGCAAGACATGATAAACAAACAAAAAAGGCTTTTGTTTCTGAGAATCAAGTTGATTAGATCTAGATTTTCATCAGGAAAAATAGTAAAATGATATTAAATTCAAATCCTATTCCCTGGGCCTTGGGAGAGCCCCTCCATCAATGGTGAAAAAGATTTGTTTTCCAAAGTCACCTACATTACATCTACTTGTGTAATGCCCACTTCTCATCAAGGATGGCTTCTTTGAAGTCCTACATTTCACCTATTCTTCTTTTTCTCTGTCTCCTTCAACTGTTTCAAAACATTGCAAAAAATTACAGAAAAAGAGAAGTGGTAGCTGCGAGTTCTTGGAAAATGGAAGATTCTACCTATCCCTGCATATGGTATACACTTAGGTCAAATGCTATTTGGGAGCAAAAAGTCCTATAATGCCTCAAAAATCACCAAAACAAGGGTTTGACAAGAGTTTTTTGGTCACTGAACCCTTAATATCATAACGGTGTCTTCATGGTGGTCGGTACTTTCTCTCACCGTATCAAAAGACATTCATGATAGTTGAGGACATTCTGACATTTTTCCAAAAACTTCTCAATTTTCCTGAATTTTTTGCCCTGGTTACCTCATAACTACTTCTTCAAATAAGTTTCAGTTTTGGCAAAATTTCTTCTGACCTTCCAAGTAAAAGTCCTCTGACTCCCTCCATAAAACCCTTAATTCATAAGTGGACACAATGTATCTCTATTAACTTCAAGTAATGCTTCCATTGCTTCAACAGTCTTCATAAAGCTAAATGAGCCAGTCAACTGCCAATTACCCCACCTGTAAGCCATTATTTACATTGCTAATCATTCCTTCCATCCTGCTGGGTCTGATAGTTTCAACACATTTTGGGCAAGCCAGGTTGATACATAGCTAACCTAAAAGAAGTGAAAATGCATTTAAAACAATTAGGAAGATAAAACCTTATAGATTTCTCCTGGTAATTGCAGTGATACCACAGTTTCAACAGTTTGTCAAGAAGTTCGAGCAGTGGTACTCATGTCTGGCAGCATATTAAAAACACCTGGGGAGATAATTTACATATTGAATCTCAGGCTCCACCCAAGACTAAATGAATCCAAATTTCTAGTACTAGGGCTCATTTATGAGCATTTATAAAATGAATCATTTCAGGTGATTTTAATGCATAGTCATGGCTGAAAACAAGGAAGTTAGATATCCATTTCATAGCTTATTTCTCAATCAAGAGAGTTATCCCTGTAGAATATAAACTATACCTTCCCCATGCTTTCCATAGCCAACTTTTATGCCATCATTCTCTTCCTCTTCTTGAAAAACACTAATTGTCGTTAGCAGTCACCACACCCATGTCTATATGTATCCCCAACAGAAGGGATGGGCACGATAGAACTGAAAGACACCAATTCCCTTTTAGGCAGCTCTAGGGGTTGATAAATTTGTAGGCATATGTTATTCTGAAGCCCCCACTTCACACATCCCATCTTTGTAAGAACCTGCATCACTTGTTATCACCTGTGTTGGTGGCCTTGAGTGTTTAAATGATCCCCTTTATCTCTCAGCAAGGTCTCTAAGACAAAGCGTGGTTGGCAAAGAAGCTGGCATTACCTCCATGAAAGGATACTCCAGCCTCTGTAGTCTTTGTTCCTTAGTTCCTGTTTCAAAGAGTTTACATCTGAGCAGCCATTTACTAATTTCAATATGAGTTATTTATGTTATGACTCTGGATTCTCATAAAAATTTCTGTGTCCTTATGAATACACATCCTCAAATCAGTATCATAAGCACTAGCTAAGAGCTCTTGTGTCCCGGGTACAGACGGGTTAAACCCCATCTTAATTTCACCAGGTTCCTTGGTTTTTTGGAAAGTGTTTTTCCTAGCTCAATAAATACTTCTTATTGTTTGTATTAAAGAAAGAAAAGAACACCTGTTGACCCCACACCATGTCTAAGGTGAAAGTTTAAATTAATCTTGACACTCAAGAGATGTCAATTCATTTTTTTTTTCTGTTTTTCATCTGCTGTAGATTTAAAATTACTGCTCTGCAGCCAGGAGTTACTGCAAGGTACTGCTTCCCAAAAGTGATGACACATTGCATAGAAGATTGACCCAGATAAAATAAACCAGTATTTTTTTTTTGTTAAAATATATGTGGCGTGGGCAGTTTTTTGATGGTTTAAAATACTTATGGCATTGCAAAGGAGGAATTCAAAGGATAGAATAGAAATTTCCTTAAAAGAAGTTCTTTTTTTCCCATTAAAATATGTATCATTGTCACTTAGAAGTATATTTTTGAATATTACTCTTTCCTGCTCTGAATGCTCATAGCAGACTTTTTCTTTTTATCACATCTTTAGCAGAACTCTGATATAACAGAAACAAATACAACTTAGTGTCCTCGCATTGAGATTCCTAAGAAAGAGATATCCAAATAAGTAAAAGGAATTGTAGAGATGAAATGGATTTTATAGAAACTTTTGACTTATAGCTATCCATATTTTCTCTTATTTTCTGATGTCTCATAGGCTGGGCATTCGGACTAGATTTTTATTTTTGTGTCTTGTTATGAACAATGGAGATAGTTTAAAGTAGAAGTATACACTACTTTATGTTCATAGTAGGCATTCATTTCTAAATATTACATTAGGCAAAATAGTCAAGTAACTACACGAAAGAATATTATCATTGTACTTAACTCACCTTGATCTCTGCTGCCCTGGAAAGATATGAAGCTTTGAAGCATTTTTCTATCCAAAAGCAACAAGTGGGCATGGGTGAAATAGGGAATTAGTTGAATAAACATCTTGATTCAAATGGTGTGTCACCCATAAATACTTGAGAATCACAAGTGGTATTACTATTTGAATAAAATGGTAATTTTATTTTATTGGTAAAATAGTTTGTGCATATTATATGTTATGACTTTATTAGTAAATTATAAAGCTGTTTCAATTTTCTGGCCTCTTCCTGAAGCATTGTAGATTAATACTTAATTAGAATTTCAAAAATGAAGCATTTGATCTTATGTTGAATAAGATTGTTATCAGTTAACACAAGGAATTCTGACGCTTTTCCCACTGATATTTTCAAGAAGAAATTGTGTCTTAGAGCTGATCCTGTCAATAAAGCACATAACCATAGACATATAAAGTAGTATCTACAGTTATGTTAATATAAATTTAGGATATTTGATATTCAGATATTATTTGAAACATTAAGAAGATACAGTAATCTGTAGGAAAAAATGCTACATTTGGTTTGCAAACATTGTCCATGGCCATGAAAAGACACTTGTTTTAACCAGAGAAGGAGCATGGGTTTATTGAATCCTGGCTCTGAAACAATCTGATCCCCTTGACCTTGGATATATTTAACCTTCCCACCTTATCTATAAAATAGGATGACAGTACCTACCCCATCAGGTTGTGATGATAATTTAATTTGATAATGCCTATAAATTATCAGAGCACCAAAATAATCATAGTTTCTTATGCAGTATTATAATCTCAATTCTGTTATCCAGTGAAATATTGGCTAATTCTGTATGCTAAAGAGATGTATATATATATATATATATATATTTCCTTTTCTTTGTCAGTAGCCTTTCTTATTGAGAACGTGACATTGTATTCTTTTGGTAGTAGAGGAAGAGAAGGAAAAATCTGAACAGATGTCTAAGTGTGCTCTTTTCTTTTAAACAGTTAATTTACAATGTATCTATGATCTTCCCCTTCAGTATAACAATTCCCATGATAACAAAGAAACAAGAACAAAAAACCCCACTAAATTATCAGATGATCCAGCAAACAAATACATATAGAGAGAAACCCCAAGAATTAGGGGGAAAATAATAGCTAAGTCCTTTGCACAGGGCAAATGCTCAACAACCCTTTCTAGACACCAAGTTACTAAGAGTGGAGGTTGCAATTTCCATTTTTTCTCACTCAGTCTAAACTGATACAAACCTTTGTGAAGTTTTGTTCAACTGAAAATTCACTACAATAAAGAGAGATACTCTGCTCTGAAGAAGGATTAGCAAGATTCAAGCAAAGCTCTTGCTTGCACATGGTTCCACTACAGCAGAAGGATTTGGGTACACCTAAGAGTTAATTATAAGTGAGTTCCTCTGAAGCATTATATATATAAGTACCTGGAATATTAGACATTGCTCATTTGAGATATAGGAACAGTGAAAGAATCAGCCAAATAATGACATTTGGCTTGAGTCAGCTTCCAGCATTTGGTGTTGGAGTGGCCACTGTTCCTGGCATCAGTGAGATGTCTGTCCTCAGTCCTTCTGTAAAGAACACTCAGTACTTCCTGTCATACAGGTGACTCTTGGTCTTGGAGTCTGTATTCAGGAACAGCAAGGCTGTCCTCAGCCCCCTTCATTGTCCTATCATTTGTCCTCTAGGCCCTTGAATAAATAGAGCTGATCCTCTCTCTTGATAAAAGGAGTACCAGTCCTGCACCCACTCATAAGCAAGGCTACCTTACATTTCTATACCCCACCTTCCATGAGTGTGACTATAGTAAATCCCAACGGAAACACCTGCTTCTAAGGAGATTGCCTATGTCATGGGCCCACTGGGACCAGTTTGAACTGACCCCATCTTATCAATAGAGTGATTAAGAGTTGTTTTGCAGAAGCAGTAAGCAAAAAAAATTGCTAAGTCATGTAGCCAGAGCACACGCAGAGGAGAAAATCTTGACCTGAAATGACACTAGAACAAAGATTCTCCCGCCCCCACAGAACCAGGACACAACGGGAACTTGAAAGTTGACTCTTGTCAGAAACAAAGGGTCCATTGTGCGGGAAGATCTGATGTTAAAACCCCTTCCACACCTTACCATAAATGTTTAAAACGTTACCGTAGGGGCTGGCCCCATGGCCCTCATGCACTCAGCTGCAGGAGGCCCAGTGTTTCGTTGGTTCGAATCCTGGGCGCGGACATGGCACTGCTCATCAAACCACGCTGAGGCAGCGTCTCACATGCCACAACTAGAAGGACCCACAATGAAGAATATACAACTATGTACCGAGGGGCTTTGCGGAGAAAAAGGAAAAAAATAAAATCTTTAAAAAAAAAAAAAGCTACCGTAAATGTTTAAAGCCTGTCAATCGAAACCTGCCCCACCAGCGTTTCCACCTACCAGCCTATCCACCAAAAGCTCTTAGACTTTGCCCCAAATCTTGAATCAGAGAGGCAAATATGAGAGCTTTTGCCTCCTGTCTTCTTGCTGGTCGACCTCACAATAAACGCCTTTTACGTTTCTCAAAAGCTAATGTCGTAACGATTGGCTTTTTATGCGTGTCGGGCAGAGAATCCCAATTTTGTGCAGCGACACCTATAGTGTCTTAAAGGTGAATAAACAATGAACTAATAACTTCAGACTGTACCCAGACTTTCTGGAATCCTGAAATGAACTTTAATAAGCTCTGTGTTTCTTTATTAGTGGAAGCTACCAGGACGAGTGTGCAAAGTGTTGCTTAGTTTTCTTCTCTTATATGTTTCCTATTATTTCCATGAACACTTCGTTGCCCACACACTATTCCAACACTCCTAAGCTTACTATATGTACACACACACATACACACACATGCATACACATCCACAGAGGCAAACACAGATGATGACTATCCAGATCAGCCTTATGCACATTGGTATAAAACTCTGAGAATTTGCGCCTTGGAAAATCATGCAAATATCTTGAAACCTGTGCCAACAGACAAACTTTTTTCTGAAGAAATAATTTCTGCTGAAAACTTGATTAATGAACAATGCTGCTTTTGGAGATGTCAAGACATTTTGTTTTGTTGAGGAAGAAAAAGTAGAAAGCAAAGGCAATGCATATCCTTTGTAATGCTGGTTGCATGAATGTTACAATTCAGGAAAAACATTTTTTAAAAATATCATGGAATGTGTGTCAAAAGCAGGAAGACAGGGGAATTTGTTGGTGTTCGGCTGCCATTTTCGATTACTACTACCAAAAAGTAGCCTTGAAATATTAACTATTATATTAATGAATATGATGAATGTTACATTTCAATATGTAAAAATACAGTACGAATGCTTTTCAATGGTAGATGTTAATGAAGATTGAATACTAGATGGTGTTGTGGCTGCAAAATCACTTTTAAAAGCTGACTTAAAATTGCACAGTTAGACTAAATGGGTTCTTTACAGAACAAAGAGACCAAGGATTCTATTATGTCTGAACTGAATGGAATAAGAAGATTCATTTGAGGGAGAATCTCTCTCGACGCACGCGTCCAAATTATTGTCCCGGCAATCTAAGCTTCTGCCTATGCTTTGTTTAGCAGAACATACAAACGTCAGCACATAGTAGTCATTTGGTTTTAGAACAGAGTCTGTCCTTTAGAAATGAGAAATAGGGACTCAGGACATGTTTGCCCCCTGGTGTGCGTGTAGTCGAATTACAACTATATTCACAGATTAAATTAATGGTGTACTGAAAATAAAGAATTAAGAAAATAAATAATAAGAGCCCATTTTTCAAGTAGTCAACAATAATCCAAATTATATAAAGTATTTTCTGAAATGGCTATCATCTTAGGTATTTGTACTAGTTTGCCAGGGTTGCGTAACAAAATACCATAGGGGACTTAAACAACAGAAATTTCTTTTCTCACAGTTCTGGAGGCTGGAAGTCCAAGATCAAGATGTCAGCAGGTTTGGTGTCTCCTGAGACCTGCGTCTTTGGCTTGTAGATGGATTCCTTCTCACTGTGCCCTCATATGGTGTTTTCTCTCTGTGCATGCATCCCTGCTGTCTCTTCCTCTTCTTATAAGGACACTAGTCACATTGGATTAGGGCCCATCTTAAGGACCTCATTTTAACTTAATTACCTCTTTAAAGACCTTATCTGTATATGTGGTTACATTCTGAAGTAGTGGGAGTTGGGACTTCAAAATATGAATTCTAAGGGGACACAATTCATCCCCTAATAGTATTCAGTTCTAGATTTGGGGTGAATAGATAAAGATCAGTATAAATCATCTTTGAGATTTTCAATATGATACAGCTTTTACGTCATTGCTTTCTTTTTAGGGAACTTAGAGGGATTGCACTGTACTTGGTAAATCTCCATCAATGTTCAGAGTTCTAGGCACATGGTAAAACCTCAATAAATTTTTGTGAATGAATAAATGAACACTATGAGATGAGATTATTTAAATTTAGCTAGCAGATTCCTCACTATCATTGACATCTTCCTCTACTGTCATTTTCTTCAGCTGCCAATTTCATCCTGCTTTCTTAATCAAGTAATATAAGTACTGTGGAAACTACAATCAGCATATTGAAATATGAAATTGAATTCCACTTTTACAATGTTAAAGGCATATGAGTTCAAGATATAGTAGAGTGTGCTGTTTCATGGATGGGAGATATTCTCTCTTTGAATTGCATTTATGTCCAGGTTTTAGAAGGGAATTCCAATTGATGTGACAAAAAATAAGAATAAAGTAAAATGAAGCATATTTTGATTATTATTGAAATTTAAAGTGAAGAATATGAGAATTTATGTGTTCCCTTTAAATCCAAGATGATTCTAGAAGTAAAAGGGATCACTGAAAGTATTTTCCTTGGTTGGAAGAAAACAGAAGCAATTGGGATGGAATCACACGACACTTCAAAGTGTGTGAAAATATTCTTTTTACTAGATTAGATGATAGTTACATGAGTGTTCTTTTTTTTAATCTTCTTTTTTTGGAGGAAGATTTGCCCTGAACTAACATCCACTGCCAATCCTCCTCATTTTTCCTTTTTTTTTTTTTTTTGCTAAGGAAGAGGGACCCTGAGCTAACAACTATGACCACCTTCCTCAGCTTTATATGTGAGACGCCTACCACAGCATGGCTTGATAAGTGGTTCATGCCCAGGATCTGAACCAGCAAACCCTGGGCCGCTGAAGTGAAACGTGCAAACTTAACCTCTGTGCCACCGGGCTGGCCCCATGAGTGTTCTCTTATCATCAGATTTTGCAAGTTATGTGTATATCATATATATTCATTTGTATGAGTAAAGTATTTCAAGTTTTTTCTTTAATTATTGACTGTGAATTAAAAGACCTTAGTACTAGTTCTAGAACAGTCAAGAAGTAGGTGTGAAAACTTTGTCAGATCTTTTAATCTCCCACAAGTTTTCTTAAATCAACTGAAGGTGCTACCTGGGCTGCAACAGCATTTGTCCCTGAATCATCCATGATTTGTTTTCTGCATGGATGGGGTCACAGATATGCCCTCAGTTTGCAGCAGCCGCTCCTAATTTGGGCTAAGGAAGCATGGCTCGCCACTTGGTTACTGCGGTCTAAGGTAGAAATGATCCCTATTCCATTCCTCCTTCAGTTCCCTGCAGCACAATGAGCCTAACTACACTACTTACAAACTTTATCAATGGTTTAGAGAGAGTTATAGAGAAACTCAAGACTGCCCTTAAGTTACGTCTGCTTTGCGGAGCCCTCAGATCCTGCCCTCGCTACTTACCAGCCTTCTTGCTCACTCATAAAGTTATAGTCTGTGACAGAAGAACCTTTCAATTTACCACTCACAAAGGCATTTCACATTCCTCAAGTGTTAACAGACCAAGCTCAAGAGAGAAAAGCATGAAGGGAAAATACAATGACCTTTGCTCCCTCTATCCCCGTCTCAGCTTAGGATGCTCTGATCCGAAGTCTCCCTCTCAAGTTTCATTTCTCTCCCCAGGATCCCAAGATGTTTGAGAACATCCTTCAGGGCAGATCTCAACCCCCACACCCCTTGCAGGTCCGAATTGAACCCTTCCTTTACTGAGCTGTGCTCCTACCCTTTGGCTCGAAAAGGACGATCTCTTCAGAACTCAAAAACATAGCATGATTATGAAAGATATTCTTCACTACTTTGTAACACCCTCTTTTAATCTTTAAAAATTCCTAAAAGTCTAAACCGTTCAGAATTAAATACCACCAAGTGGAGTAAATCAGTGGTCTAGCGTGAGCCACACCTTGAACACTTCACTTCTCCTTGTCATTCTTCCTGTGTAATTGTCCTACCTGTACCCTATTCCAGTGGTTAACATGGTCCCAGCTCCTGATCCTCAGAGCATCTGTTCATGACATCAGATACAGCTCTCCACAGACAGCACGCTCTATATCAAAACTAAAAAAAACAAAAAAGGTGAAAATAAACACATTTTCCAAAGTCCATGTAGACTAGAAGTACAACTTTGACTATCAACATAGAACCTTTTTACTTCATTGCCTAGGAGAGTTTAGATATAGGTTTTCAGGAATCTCTTTCACTGTCTCTTTTGTTTTACTTTTGCAGATCTAAGTGGCATTTTATGTGGCTCTCCCCAGAAATGGGCTATTTGCACTAAGGATGGATTCAAGTTGTTGGGCAAATCCCTTTCAGGTTTGAAGTTTGGTAGACATTTTCCAGTGTCTTTCATGTACACAAAAGTTTCAAATATCGAAAGTGAAAATTAGAGCTTAAGCAAAAGTTGCCCTTCGTCCTGTCTTCTCAGTCATCTCTGGGACAAGTAACTTCCCATGGTAACAAGGCCTAGAAGTAACAATACAGCTTTGAGGTGATGCTAGAAATTTCACTTCCCCTTTCCTCAGCTTGCTGCAAAGATGACTTTCTTTGCTTCCTGTTATTGATAACTCAGCTTTCTGCAATGGCCACAGGCGATTGCAGTTTAGGCTTATCTGATACACTAAATTGCAAAGGAATGCATAAAATATCCAAGACATAGCATCTTATCTCCTTTTTCCTTTTTTATTTTTCTAAACTAAAAACAACAAGATACAACAGGAGCCGGCCCAGTGGTGCAGCAGTTAAGTTCACACGTTCTGCTTCAGCAGCCCAGGGTTTGCCTGTTCGGATCCACGGTGCGGACCTACACACCGCTTGTCAAGCCATGCTGTGGCAGTAGTCCCACATATAAAGTAGAGAAAGATGGGAGTGGATGTTAGCTCAGGGCCAGGCTGCCTCAGCAAAAAACAGGAGGATTGGTGGCAGATGTTAACTCGTGGCTAATCTTCCTCATAAAAAAAAAAAAAGATACAACAAAAGAGTAAAATGATTACAGAAATATGAATATAGGCCCACACTACCTAGATTAAATTCTTGGCCGGCAGAGGGTAGTGTTGTACTGCCAAATTCCCATCATACTGGTTAGCAGAGCAAATACTGGAAGGAAGGAGGCCTCTGTTACTTGCATTCAGGCCCTTTATCGCCCAACTCTCATTCCATCAACCTTGCTGTGATGGTTACTAAGTACAAGACACACCCATCTCTTCAAGTTGCTTAGAGCCTTGCTGAGGGTAACTGTGGATAAGAAGAGATGATTACAGCGTTGGTTATTGAGTAATGCTAGGCATTTGCACAGACCTAGAGAAGGAAATGCACAGAGCGATTAGTGCTCAGCAAGGGGAATTGTCCTAGAGCCAGAAAGCCAAAGGAGTGGGGACAAAGGAATTTCAGACTGAGAGAACAAAGTTACACACAAAGGTGGAAGGGGATGAAGGGGTGAGATACAAGCTGGAAATTGCTGAGAAAGCAGATGGAAAGCCTCATGCATCCTGCTTGGGAACAAGTGGAAGAGGAGTCTTAGGAGATGATCTCTCTAGAAAAGTAAGCAACAAGATAACAGAGTTGTGTCATTTTCCTGAAAGACAGTGGAATACTTTGAAGCTAAGAATTAACTTGATGAGCTGTGCATTAGAAACATTATAGAAAGAATAGAGACTAGCATGGAAGAGACAGGAATTTAGAAGGAAGAACCAGTGTGCTGTGGCAGACGCTTATCTTATTTCTCTGCTAGAATGTTTCACTGATGATGGCCAATACCTTCAGGTAAAAGAAATAATTCTTAACAGGCTTTTAAGGCCTCATTAGGCTCGTTCTTTACCACTCCTAGTGCTCCTCTCTACTTTAGCGTTATTGGAAAGAGCTCCCAAATACAGTCATGTGCCACATAACAATGTTTCAGTCAATGACTGACCACATATATGGTGGTCCCATAAGATTAGTAACACATAGCTTGGGTATATAGTAAGCTATACCATCTAGGTTTGTGTAAGTGCACTCTATGATGTTTGCACAACGACGCATTTATCAGAACGTATCCCCCTCGTTAAGTGACGCATGACTGTACTGCACACTCATGCAGACGGGTAGCTGTTCATGCTGTTCCCTATTCTTAGAACATTCTCCTTTTCTTCTGTTTCCCCTTCTTCTCCATCCCTCCCTTCCCACTTCACCTGCCTACCAGGCACTATTAGTCTGAGGTTTCAGATTACATATAATTTCCTTCACAAATCAAAGTATTGCCCCTATGCCCAATTTTATTTCTTGGGTGTGATGGACCAGGTGACCCCACAGGACCCGACCTGTCACAAAAGGCATTCAGTGACGTCCACACCTGCTGTCTCGATCTCTGCTGATCAAAAGGCTAGGAAGATCCGTATCTTGTTCACTGTTTCCTGCCAACACTGAGATCTGAGCACTGGACACAGATCCTAGTTAAAATTATAGTGCCAAAAATGTTATTCAAGAGATCTCTCTGCTTGTTGCAGTCATCTAAAAAAATGGCAAAACCAGTGTTAGAGAAAAATGTCCAGAGTGATCTGTGGAGAGACAGAAATAACCAACAAACCAGTAGAGACAAAAGGCAGAAAGATATCCTATGCTATGATAATAAGATGATAATAAAGATACAGACTATTAGAATATATCAGAATAAATTATGATATGGTGTAATAATATAACATAATATAATATGAAATCAATTGGTTGACCATCATAAAATTCCTCTTGTATATAAAATTTTGGACAAAGAAAAAACAAAGTTAGGAATTTATTATAAGAAAGTATTATGAACCTATCCTAAACAGTATTATGCACAGTTCATTTAAAATGTTACTAAAAAAGTAAAACAATTGATGACCTAGTATAATACGATATTATCCATATCTTATGTACAATTTTCAATTTGTGACTTAGGGTCAGTACATATTTAAATCAAATTCAGACATTGTGGAAAATTTTATTTAGTAATCATTGAATAACTTCAATGCACACAAAATGTTAATCATGCAGCCAAAATTATTTTCCCCTTTTTATGAGGAAGATTAGCCCTGAGCTAGCATCTGCAGCCAGTCCTCCTCTTTTGGCTGAGGAAAACTGGCCCTGAGCTAACATCTGTGCCCATCTTCCTCCACTTTATATGTGGGACGCCTACCACAGCATGGCTTGTCAAGCAGTACATATGTCCACACCCAGGGTCCAAACTGGCGAAGCCCAGGCTGCCGAAGCAGAACATGTGAACTTAACTGCTGTGATACTGGGCTGGCTCCTATATTTTTTTTCTATTCAGAATCGTGATTGCCCAGTCAGAGAAATAGACTAGTGCAGTTAGGGAGATTTTGAACCATAAGGATTGAAAGCATCTCAGAGAAACCCTCAACTACAAGAAGGAATGAAATCTAGATTGGATTTAAAAGGCTGAGATATGAAAAGGAAGAAATATGCACAATTTCACACTTAGAGTCAATAACATCTAATATTTCAAGTATTTCCTCACACAGTAAAGTGTTTCAACTTAATAGATAAAATATATCTTCACAGTAGAAGTTATTTTTCTTCTCAAATTTGGGATTTAAAATGTTTAATGCAGTATGCTTCATATTCACAAAATTATTCAGAACTCCTAACAGCACTGATATTATTTTCAAACCTTGTCATGGAACATTTTAAACTGATTCAAATAAATCCATATTTAAATTTCAGAGAGGCTGGGTGCTTCAATAAACAGTAGTGATACTCTTTGAGCCTGGAGGTGTAAAAATTCTCAGATTCCATTGATAGTTCGATATATTATGACTGTGTGTGGGGGTGTATTCAAATGCCGTGCCTGAGCGTGTGTAACCTGCCGACTTTATTTTCGCTTTGACATGTCTCTTTTATTTAAGGAAGGGAAACTTTTTAGACGTCTTTGCAAAATTTCCTCCTAGAGTGCTATATTCTTGAAATTATAGTTAAATAATGTTATTTTTACTTAAAAATGTACAATGCACAATGGTCTATGCCCTACCCATCCATTCCCATCAAGTACTTCCTAGAGAAGGGTTTCTTTCACTACTTTTTTTCTTTCGATCAGATGAAATTAAGGAGTATATATTAGCAGTATTTATACCACTAAAGGTCATTTTATCGTTTGTATTGTCTTTATGTTATGCTGCCATCTTGTGGCAGCTTGGTCATTTTTTTAGAATTATATTCCTGGCCACTGTATAAGAATGATCCCCAGAGCATCACATAATGTACCTTCCATCATGAAAAATATTCACTCTCATAGATGTTACCCTCTCAACTATATCTCAGCAAAGAATCCATGATAGTTTTTTTTGTGGCATCTGAAAGTTTTAGGTAATTTACCTGAGAATATTCTTTCTTCGTTTCATATTAAATGCTATATAAATTGATAATAGCATCTGCTTTGAAAAAGAGTGAAGCACTTTTAAATACTGTCTTCACACAAATATATTTCATGTTGTATATCCTAGCATGTGCCTTTATAAAATAAAATCATTTATATTAACTAGTTAAATAATTTCACATTTTTAGAATGGACATACAAGTTAAATATCAATTCAATAAAGAGCTAAATATATGTAGTGTTTGTCACTATGACATGCTTTAGGTTACAGAGTAGTTAAAGTGCTTGGTTAAATTTCATAATGTCTATAAAGCCAATAGTTAGGAAAAAGTTTAATCTCTATTTTCTTAGATGAAGCCTTTTTTATACTGGTTGAACTTTTCTCATTGTTTAAAGACTATTTCTTTTAGAGCAGAAAGGTTTACAGTATAATTGGGATGAAGACAGAGAGATTTCCCATATACCCATTGCCCTCACACACACACAGCCTCCCCCATTTTCAACATCCCCCATCAGAGTGGGACATCTGTTATAATGGAGGACTCTACGTCGATACATCATTATCACCCAAAGGCCATAATTTACATTAGGTTCGCTCTTGGTGTTGTGCATTCTGTGTGTTTGGAAAAATGTTTAATGACATGTATCCATCGTTATAGCGTCATACTGTCATACAGAGTATTTTCAAGGCCTTAAAAATCCTTTGTTCCTCCTACTTACCCTTCCCCTCACCCTAGTCCCTGGCAACCATTGATCTTTTTACTGTCTCCATAGCTTTGCCTTTTTCATTTTGCTTTTATATTAAAATCAAGATATTACACACTGTCCATTGTTAGGATACATAAAATATCCTCCTATCACTTCATCCACAAGATAGGACATAGAATGGAGGAAACTTTAAACACAGAGTTGCCTCTTCCAAAGTGCCTGGTGCTGCTACATAGTCAGATTTTGTCCAACCAGCTTCAGATTCTGGCTACCGATGGCCAACTGTCAGTCTGGACGTCTGTTCACTCGCAGGCTGGTGCAGTCACTGACTGGGGCTTCACTTCTTTCTCCTACAATGAAGGAGCACTTGGTGGAAGATTCATCCTCAACTTCAGCTCCCCCTTCATGGCCTCCTGGCTGTCCAAGAGGAAGTAATGAGGAGAGTGAGAATAGTTTTATCACATTGGTTGAAATATTTAAAGAGCTTTCTGTTTTTAATTCAGTCAAATATGCATCTAAACCCAACAACATATATTTTAAAAACACAGCATACAGTACAGTAAATTATAGTCAACACAATGGTCATGGATGACCATGCTTTACTGGGTAGGGATTGGTACAGTTGACAGTCATCAAAGAAATCACTCAATAGAAACATGGTTACAGGTACACATATATATATACATATACACATATTAGAACTCATTATGATGCAAATACTTTTTCTGAAAAAAGATAACAGCATGCTTACAAATTGTGATTTGAGGGGGAATAGGAACATATCGAAAAGTGTTTCAGTGTGATTTACTGATAAGTCAAACGACATACTGTGCTTGAGTTTTTTAAAAAATCAGTTGATAGAACTGCGTATAGGCTTTGGTCTTTCCTCGATAGAATTATGCTAATCCTTCACAATAGAATGAAAATTGTTCTGAAAGCATCATTTTTCACATGTCTGCTATTCAAGTTCAACTTGAGGAAAGTGTGTAATATGTAAAACGTTTATTCAATCCTTGGTCATGAAAAGGTATGAAGAGGTACTTTCAATGCTCACTTATATATTGCTATTCTCTTACTCTGAGCAAGCAGCAAACAAGCTTATTGTTCCCAATTATCTTATGGTTAGGCAAGACCTTAGAATTAGCAATGGCCAATGGGTTCTATAATTTGGTGGCTTGTCACATTTCTGGTCTGAAACATTTAATTCCTGCGTGGGGGCTGTCCACTTCTTGTTTTCTCTGCTGCATTGATCCAGGATGCCACATATTCCAGATGTCGCAGCTTTAGCATGCTGAGTCTCTACTCTCTTGGATCATTGTGTTGAGACCGGGAGCTCTGAAGCCACAATGTATCACTTGGACTAAAGAGGACTTTGAACCAACCAGTAATAAACATTTGGTAAATTAAGCCGCTAAGATTTGGGGAGCATTTTCTAATTATAATGTAGCCTGTCCTGACTAGTACAAGAAACTAAAAAGTTTATATATTTGTGCCTATGTTAATTTCTCATTTTCTTGACCGTTCTTTAAACAGTTTGACACTACCTGACATTTAGATAAAATGATTCTGTTCTCCTCTCTCTACCTAGAGTTTAGCACAAAGTATGATTTATCAGGGCCTTCCTACTCAGTAGTCATTTGCTCATTAGACACAAGTGCCAATTGAGAACATCACAAAAGAAAGAAAAATAGACTTTGAAAGAATCAAGGGGCAGATACAAGGCCTAGACAATAAGAATGACAGTAGGAGAAAAGAAGCTGAAGCCATAGGCTGCCCCTCTATTTCCTCACCTCCTTCAATTTTAAGGAATATTGCTTCTCATGAGATCCTGTCAAGTCTTTCCAACACCCAAGGTGTGAGGTGAGTGGCTTTGGTCCTGGGATTACTCACAATTACTCTTTTTCTTTTTCAATAGATCTTAGTTGCTTCTGAAAGAGTTTTTCCTTATCAACAAAGGTGGTGGGAGTATTTTGTGTTTTTAGACACTTCTAGAAGTTCATGAGACCTAATCTGGTCTGGCCATGAACTCTGACCATAAAGGAGCTATTACAAACTCTTGTATGTATTACGCTATTAAATTTTGGTGCACCATCAGGCATACAGGTTTGGTTGAATGTAGACTTATAACAGTCAGTATAGAATAGATGGTGTTTCTCAATAATGACAGCAACTTGAGCAAGTTATTTAGCCTCAGAGAAGATGCTTCCTGCCCAGTAAACTTGTAGTATAATTTACAGTGCTGGCATAATAACCATGACTCTGTGTTGCACAACTCCAGGGGGTACCCATTACTCTAGGGTCTATATTAATGGCACCCCCAGCACTCAACTCATATAAGAACACATTGTGAATGGTGCCCCATGGATTGTGGCCATATGGCGGCCCTAAATGCCAGGCACAGAGAAGATGCTTGACATTGATGCAAGTTAGTTTTTTCGTGTTTTCATAGGCTTTTATTTGAGGGGGCAGGTGCTTATTAATGTTTTACCATTTGGGGGAAGCAGATTATAACTGAGATGTATTTGATACATTCTATACAACCAAAAAGTTGGCTCAAGTGTTCTGCCAAAAAATATCAATTTTCAGTATTTTGTGCATGTGTTCTGAAATCTTTTTCAAGTTAATTACAATAATAGCTAACATATAACCCTTACTATACGTCAGGTACTCTTCTAAGATATTTACTCATCATAATTCAAAAGTTATGTAATGTTATTATTTCTGCTTTCTAGATTGAGAAAGTGAGGCACAGAGAGATTAATTACCTTTTCCAGAATCACAGAGCACATGAACGCTTGAATTGCCCTTTGAACTCAGGCAGTCTGGCTCCAGAGAGCCTCTTCCTAAGTAGAAAGTCTATTTACCTTGCTAACTCTATTCTTCTTTACAATCCTTTTCCTTATATGAATTAGTGTTGAAAACTTGGCTATAAGAAATCAAGCCACAAGGTGAGTTTCTCCAAAATAATTAATAAACAGGTCATTCTATCCATGCTAACAAGTATACATGACCTGTTAATATGAGTAAGAAATGTCTTATGAGGGGCTGGCCCCGTGGCCGAGTGGTTAAGTTCGCGCGCTCCGCTGCAGGCGGCCCAGTGTTTCGTTGGTTCGAATCCTGGGCGCGGACATGGCACTGCTCGTCAGACCACGCTGAGGCAGCGTCCCACATGCCACAACTAGAAGGACCCACAACGAAGAATATACAACTATGTACTGGGGGCTTTGGGGAGAAAAAGGAAAAAAATAAAATCTTTAAAAAAAAAAAAGAAATGTCTTATGAGATTAAACTTTATCATTAAAACACATAAAAAGGAACATATTTTCTGGTTCCCACATTTATTTTTATGCTTCTCTAATTGCCTGTGTTTATAAATAGAATGTATTCACTCTCTTTGTTTGTGTCTGCCTCTAAAATCTAGTCTAATCATATGACGATCTCCTTCCAATTTGATGTTTGAAGTTATAATAGACAGGGGGATACGTTTATTTATAGATTTTGCTTTTCAGATCTGTGAGAGAACTTTTGTCAAAAAAAGCAGACACAATGTGGAAGGAATCACTTACTTATTTATACTCCAGAGAAAATAACCAGGAAGAGTTTCCAGTGGGATATCTTACCAGAACCCAAGAAGAGTCAGACCCACCTCCATCTCCCAGACTTGACACGCTGGAGATGTGCCCTATTTTGGTCAAAGGAGGCTTGAGGAGAGACTGGGAAAGGGAACTGATTTCAGTTCAGCATCCAGTGTCTTGAGCTGTAGTAGAGCTTTAAGGAGAAAGCAGTCATGGTCAGAGAGTTTCATAAGAAATTTCCAAGACCTTGGGCATAAAATGTTTGGCTTTGTGTCCAGATTAGAAACAGCTGCATTAAGTTAGGGCAGAGACCATGCATGCTGATACATCTTAGAATTAAGATCTGTTGTGGAACCTTGAAAACGAGTGGTTTGGGGACTATCTGGATATGGCACTCCTGGGGTTTGGCATTGAGGTTCACACTCTGATGGCTCACTGAATGGCAACATGGTGCCAGCCTGGGGCTCCCAGGACATCAGACTTCAACAAGGAGGAGTCCAGAACAGGAGAAGCAAGTATGGATGTTTGTGGAGTGATTTGTTACAGCAAGCAAGATATGCATTTGAGAGTTTCCCAGATGTATTTGGGGACTGGTGAGGCACAGGTTACTATGGCTAACCCAAAATGAATTCTCACTTTCCTCCCTAGTAACAGAACTCTGCTTTTTGGAGTCATGTTGCCATCCAGAATAAAAGATTATATTTTTCATCTTCCTTGCAACTCAGTATGGCCATGTCACTAAATTCTGGGCAATGAAATCTCAGCAGATGAATTTTATGAGGATTCAGGAAATGTTATTAAAATGAACTCATTCCTTTAGGAGAAAGTCTTTGCCATTTCTTTTTTCCTTTTTCCTCTTTTTTTTTTTTTTTTTTGGTGAGGAAGATTGGAGCTGAGCTAACATCTGTTGCCAATCTTCCTCCATTTTGCATGTGGGATGCCACCACAGCATGGCTTGATGAGTGATGTGTAAGTCCGCATCCGGGATCTGAAGCTGTGAACCCCAGGCAGCCAAAGTAGAATGCGTGAATTTAACCACTACGCCACTGGGCTGGCCTCAGAAATTTCTCTTTTTAATGTGAAAAATGAACTTGATGGCAAGAGCTCCAGCAGCTGTCTTGAAACATAAAATGACTTGAGAATGGAAGTCAAACACTGATTATGAGCAGAAACTCAGGTTCCGGAGTCTCTGATGAATACAATGATTTGATGTGTCTTTCCTGAACTGCCTAGCTCTGGGCTGCTTTTATTTGAGTAAATAGGCATAATCTTTACTGATAAATTAGTGTAAGGAGAATGCTGGACTTCTTAATGCAGCATTTGGAGGACGAAGAACCAATCAGATTAATAAAATATCTTGTTTATTCAAAGTCTGACTAAGCATAATAGTGCTTTGACTATGAGTTTTATAAACAATAATTAGACTGCAAGTCACAAAACTGGCTTGGAGGAAAGAGTTATCATTCAAAGAACAATTACAGAGAAGCTTTTATAAGCAATGCCCTGTGTAAACATGGTAGATTTAGTCAAAAAAGTGAGTAAAACTTAGCTCCCAGGATCACATTTTGGTGCAGGAAAAAAGACATGCATTTTATCAGTGATATGAAACAATTTTTTAAAATAGATTTTGTTTTTTTTAGAGCAATTTTATATTCATGGCAAAATTGAGAAGAAGGTACAGAGATTTCCCATACACCCCCTGTTCTGGTGCATGCATACCCTCCCCCATTGTCAACATCTCCACCAGAGTGGGACATTTGTTACAATTGGTGAAACTACATTGACACATTGCTATCACCCAGAGTCCATGGTTTACATTAGGGTTCACTCTTCGTGTTATACATTCCATGGGTTTGGACCAATACATAATAGCGTGTATCAACCATTATAGTATCATAAAGAGTATTTTCACTGCCCTAAAAATCTTCTGTGTTTCACTTTTTAAAACAATTTAAAAATGTTGTTAGTGCACAGACAAAAAGTTGTTATGTAATAGTTGGAGATTTTAAGTATTGAGACATGCTGGCAATCATATTTATATAAATGTAGAGCACATGATATGTCCTTGGCTTGTCTTTCTGACAATGTCAACATATTAGAATCTCTGCAAATCTCTGATTGTACACAAGCCAGGCCCCTTTAAGAATTCATGATACAGGCTGTAACTCATTCCTTGGCCTAACCCCGGAAAATTGTTGGCTATTACGTGGTGAGTTGATTGATATATCTTTGCCTTTACTTCCCAGACTTGGATTAAAGACTGGCTCTTTGGAACACATCACACAGAACAGGACCCTTTCCAAAATCCACTGCAATGATCACTAAGCTGGTATCAGTAATATTTGATTTATACAGATTGGAAGAGATGTCAGCAAGTTGCCAACATGATTGTCATTCTCAGGAAAAATTTCCAAGTGGATTAGTAAACCAATTATTTTGAAGTATTGGAACACTTCCAAGAGTAGTGATTACTAGAAAATAACATAAGTTTACTAATATAAGGCTTACCAAATTCAATTTATATCCTAGTAGATAAGGTGAAGGCTGAAGACGTACATGCATGCCATTTGTGGCGGGATATTTTCAAAACTTCTCTCTATTCAGTAGCAAACACTGAAAAAAATGTAAGCTGGGTGATGATACCGATCAGAAGATTTATATCTAAAGGAGTGATTTGTGATTTATAAAAGCCTCATTTCTTTCGTTGTTGTGCATTCTCATTTAGGAAGATGCACGGACAAGAGATAAACAAATTGTAAGTAGTGAAGTGTAGGAAGATGTGTTGGGAGTACAAATAGAAACACTTTGCACGAGCTAAGAATGGAATTAGGTAACATATTGCAAGAGTGGTGCTATAGGCTTGGTTACCTGAGCTTTGAATACCCCAATACTTATTCAATGGGGTATTTTCCAGTTATTTACATATGATTAAATCTGACCACGGGACTTAAAAGACAATGGCACCAAGTCATAAAAGTCATTTAAAATTTTGGTTGTATAATTTTATGCATTTACGTTTATATAAGATTTTCTGAGATGGAATTTGAGCCACCAGTGGCATTTATATGTTAACTCATCCTCACTCTCAAATAACCTCCATAATGTTGAATTGCAAGAGCTATGATTAGTGATGGGCAGTGCTGAGTTCTGGATAACTGCACTTGTTTCTATTCCTGGATACTTGAGATGAAGCTTTGTGTTTTGCAGAAACAAGCACACTTTTGATTGATGTATGGGATCAAAAGCACGCATTGTCCTTTTTGTATATTGCAGTAAAATTGGTTTGTAACATTATACAAATTTCAGGTGTACATCATTATGTTTCAGTTTCTGTGTAGATTTCATCATGTTCACCACTCAGAGACTAATTATATAATCCATCACCACACACATGTGCCTAATCACCCCTTTTAACCTCCTCCCTCCCCTCTTCCCCTCTGGTAACCAACAATCCAATCTCTGTCTCTATGTGATAGTTTGTTGTTGTTTTTACCTTCTATTTATGAGTGAGATCACACTGTATTTGCCTTCTCCCTCTGGTTTATTTTGCTTAGCATAATACCCTCAAGGTCCATCCAAGTTGTCACAAATGGCCAGATTTCATAGTTTCTTATGGCTGAGTAGTATTTCATTGTGTATATATACACCACATTTTCTTTATCCATTCGTCCCTTGATGGGCACCTAGGTTGCTTCCAAGTCTTGGCTGTTGTGAATAATGCTGCAATGAGCCTAGGGGTGCATGCATCTTTACGCATTTGTGTTTTCACATTCTTTGGATAAATACCCAACACTGGAATAACTGTATCATATGGTAGTTCTATTCTTAACTTGCTGAGGAAACTCCATACTGTTTTCCACAGCATCTGCAGCAGTTTGCACTCCCACCAGCAGTGTATGAGGGCTCCCTTTTCTCCACATCCTCTCCCACACTTGTTATGTCCTGTCTTGTTAATTATAGCCATTCTGCTGGGAGTGAGGTGATTTCTCATTGTAGTTTTGATTTGCATTTCCCTATAATTAGTGATGTTGAACATCTTTTCATGTGCCTATAGGCCATCTGTCTATCTTCTTTGGAGAAATGTCTGTTCTGACATTTTGCCCATTTTTAATTGGGTTGTTAGTTTGTTTTGTTGTTGAGATGTATGAGTTCCTTACATATATTGGATATTGAACCTTTATCAGATATATGGTTTGCAACTATCTTCTTCCAATTGTTAGGTTGTCTTTTTGTTGTGTTGATTGTTTCCTTTGCTATGCAGAGGTGTTTTAGTTTGATGTAGTCCCATTAATTTATGTTTTCTATTGTTTCCCTTGCCCAGTCAGAAAACATGCTGCTAAGGCCGATATCAACGAGCATACTGCCTATGTTTTCTTCTAGAAGTTTTATGGTGGCAGGTCTTACATTCAAGTCTTTAATGCATTTAGAGTTAACTTTTGGATGTGGTCTAAGATAATGGTCTACTTTCATTCTTTTGCATGTGGTTGTCCAGTTTTCTCAACACCATTTATTGAAGAGAATTTCTTTTCTCCAAGTATGTTCTTGGCTCTCTTGTCAAAAATTAGCCATCCATACATGTGTGGGTTTATTTCTGGGCTCTTGATTCTGTTCCATTGATCTGTGTGTCTATTTTTGTGCCAGTACCAAGCTGTTTTGGTTACTATGGTTTTGTAGTATATTTTGAAATCAAGGAATGTGATGCCTCCACATTTGTTCTTTTTTCTCAGGATTCCTTTGGCTATTCGGGGTCTTTTCTTGTTCCACATAAATTCTAGGATTCTTTGTTCTATTTCTGTGAAAAATGGTATTGGAACTTTGATAGGGATTGCATTGAATCTGTAGATTGCTGTAGGAAACATGGACATTTTAGCTATGTTAATTCTTCCAATCCAAGAGCATGGAACATCTTTCCCTTTCTTGTATCTTCCTCAATATCTTTCAACAATGTTTTATAATTTTAATTATACAGATGTTTCACCTCTTTGGTTAAGTTTATTCCTAGGTGTTTTATTCTTTTTGTTGTAGTTGTAAATGGGATTGTATTCTTAACATCTTTTTCTGCTACTTCATTGTTAGTGTATAGAAACACAATTGACCTATGCATGTTGATTTCGTATCCTGAAACTTTACTATGTTCATTTATTATTTCTAAAAGATTTTTGGTGGATTCTTTAGGGCTTTCTATATATAAAACCATGTCATCTGCAAATAGTGACAGTTTCAATTTTTCCTTTCCAATTTGAATCCCTTTTATTTCTTTTTCTTGCCTGATTGCTTTGATTAGGACTTTCAATATTATGTTAAATAAAAGTGGTCAAAGTGGTCATCCTTGTCTGGTTCCTGTTCATAGAGGGATAGCTTTCAATTTTTCTCCATTGAGAATGATATTAGCTGTGGATTTGTCATATATGGCCTTTATTATGTTGAGGTACTTTCCTCCTATACCCATTTTATTGAGTGTTTTTATCTTAAATGGATGTTTGATCTTGTCAAATCTTTTCTCTATGTCTATTCGGATGATCCTGTGGGGTTTTTTCTTCATTTTGTTAAAGTGGTATATCACATTGATTGATTTGCAGTTGTTGAACCATCTCTGCATCCCTGGAATAAATCCCTCTTGATCATGGTGTATGACCTTTTTCATGTATTGTTGTATTTGATTTGCTGGAATTTTGTAGAGGACTTTTGTATTGATGTTTATCAGTGATATTGACCTGTAATTTTCTTTATTTTGTGTTGTCTTTGTCTGGTTTTGGTATGAGGGTAATGTTGGCTTCATAGAATGAGTTAGGCAGCTTCCCCTTCTCTTCAGTTTTTTGGAAGAGTTTGAGAAGGACAGATATTAACTCTCCTTTGAATGTTTGATAGAATTCACCAGGGAAGCCATTTGGTCCAGAACTTTTATTTTGGGGAAGGTTTTTGATTACTGTTTCAATCTCTTTACTGGAGATTGGTCTATTCAAATTCTCTATTACTTACTGATTCAGTTTTAGAAGGTTGTGTGATTCTAAGAATTTATCATTTCTTCTAGATTATCCTATTTGTTGGCGTATAGCTTTTCATAATATTTTCTAATAATCTTTTGTATTTCTTAGGTGTCTGTTACAATTTCTCCTCTCCTCTTTCATCTCTGATTTTATTTATTTGAGCCTTCTTTCCTTTTTTCTTGGTGAGTCTAGCTAAAGGTTTGTCAATTTTGTTCAGCTCTTCAAAGAAGCAGCTCTCAGTTTTATTGATTTTTATTTTTTTTTAGTCTCTCTTTCATTTATTTCTGCTCTGGTTTTTATTATTTCCTTCCTTCTACTGATTTTGGGCTTTGTTTGTTCTTCTTTTTCTACTTCCTTTAGGTGCACTGTTGGATTTTTTGGAATTTTTCTTGTTTGTTGAGTTAGGCCTGTATTGCTATAAATTTCCCTCTTAGAATCACTTTGGCTGTATCCCATACATTTTGGCATTTCATATTTTCATTTTCATTTGTCTCCAGGTATGTTTTGATTTCTCCTTTGATTTCTTCATTGACTCAGTCATTGTTCAGTAACATTTTGTTTAATCTCCACATATTTGTGGCTTTTCTGGTTTTCTTCCTGTAGTTGATTTCTATTTTCACACCATGGTGATCAGAAAAGATGCTTGGTATTATATAAATCTTCTTACATTTATTGAGACTTGTTTTGTGGCATAATATGTGATCTATCCTGGATAATGTTCCATATGCACTTGAAAAGAATGTCTATTCTGCAGTTTTTGGATGGAATATTCTGTGTATATCTACTAAATTCATTTGATCTAATATGTCATTTAAGGCCAATGTTTCCTTATTGATCTGTTTGGATGCTCTATCCATTGATGTGAGTGGAGAGTCAAAGTCCCCTACTATTATTGTGTTACTGTCTATTTCTCCTTTTATGTCTGTTAGTAGTCACATTATGTATTTAGGTGTTCCTATGTTTGGTACATAGATATTTACAAGTGTTATATTCTTTTATTTGATTGTTCCATTATGTAGTGCCCTTTTTTTTGTCTCTTGTTATAATTTTTGTTTTAAAGTCTATTTTCTCTGATATAAGTATTGCTACTACAGCTTTCTTTTCATTCCCATTTGCATGGAGTAACTTTTTCCATCCCTTCACTTTCAGTTTGTGATTGTCTTTAGGTATGAAGTGTGTCTCTCATATGCAGTGTATATTGGTATTGTTTTTTCATCCATTCAGCCACACTATGACATTTAAAGTAGCTATTGATAAGTTTGCACTCATTGCCATTTTGTTACTTTTTTTCCGAGTGTTTTAGTAGTTCTTCTCTTGTCCTTTCCTCGTCTCTTGCTCTCTTCCCTTGTGGTTTGATAGCTTTCTTTAGTATTGTGTTTGGAGTCCTTTCTCTTATTTTTTTGTGTATCAATTTATAGGTTTCTGGTTTGTGATTATTGTGAGGTTCATTATAACAACGTACATATACAGCAATCTATATGAAGTTGATGGTGTCTTTAGTTTGACCTCTTGCTAAAAACTCTACTCGTTTACTCCCAACCTCCCAAATTTTGTGTTTTTGATATCATATCTAACCTCTTTATGTGTATGTGTATATCTGTTACCTTCTTATCCTAGAAATAATTTTAGTATTTTTGTTTTTTAACTTTCGTATTATCTTCGTAGGTAGTTATCTGCTACCTTTACTGTATATTTGCCTTTACTAGGGATTCTCTTGCTATTTTCTTTTTTGATATTTTTCTTGTTCCTACTTGTGATCTTCTCTTTCCCACTTAAATAAGTCCTTTAGCATTTCTTTTAAGGCTGATTTCTTGGTGATAAACTCCTTTAGTTTTTGCTTTGTGGTAAATGCTTTGTCTCTCCTTCCATTCAGAGTGGTAACCTTGCCAATCAGAGTATTCTTGGCTGTAGGTTTTTTTCCTTTCAGCACTTTAAATATTTTCTGCCACTCCCTTCTTGCCTATAAGATTTCTGAGGAGAAGTCAGCTGATAGCCTTATGGGATTTCCTTTGTATGTAACTTTCTGCCTTTCTCTTGTGGCTTGTAGGATTCTCTCTTTATCATTGATTCTTGACATTTTAATTATAATGTGCCTTGGTGTGGGCCTCTTTGGGTTTATCTTGTTTGGTGCTCTCTGAGCTCCCTGTCCCTGGATGTCTGTTTCCTTCCTTAGGTTAGGAAATTTTGCAGCTATTATTTCTTCAAATAGATTCTCTGCCCCTTTGTTTCTCTATTCTCTTTCTGGGACACATATATTATGGCTGTTAGTGCACTTGATGTCCCAGATGTCCCTTAGACTGTTCTTGTACTTTTTACTTCTTTTTTCTTTTATCTTTTCAGCTTGGGTGATTTCCCCTAGTCTTTTGTCCAGCTTGCCAATCTCTTCCTCTGTATGTTCTACTCTGCTATTGAGTCCCCCTAGTGATTTTTTCATTTCCAATATTGTATTCTTCATTTCTAGTTGGTTCTTTTTCATACTTTCCAATACTTTGTTGATGTTCTCACTGAGTTCATCCATTCTTCTCCCAAGATCACTGAGCATCATTATCACTTTTTGTTTAAATGCTTTGTTAGGTAGATTGTTTATTTCTGTTTCATTTAGTTCTTTTTCTAGAGTTTTGTCCTATGCCCTTACTTGGAACACATTCCTTTGTCTCCTCATTTTCCCTCTTTATCTGTGCTTATATCTATTTATTAGGTAGGTCATCTACTTCTCCTGATTCTCTCTTTGCCAGTTCGAAATGTTCCAGGAGTGTCCCCTGTGTGGGCTACATATATCTTTCTGTTGTGGCAGGGTTGCTCTTGCTGCACGTGCCCAGGGATTCTAGGCTGTCCCTCTTTCTGGCTGGATGTAATGCTCAGCTGTGTATGGCTGCTATGGACCCTCCAGTCACTGTTTTGAGTGTGGGGAGCCCCAGCACAGTTGGCTGCAATGTCTAATAACACATTCCTGTTGCCGTTTTCCTGCTACATGAGTAGGCCCCCAGAGTGGCTGGTTACTAGGCTCTGTGGCTTACAATTGCTATAGGCCTCTGGCCTGCAAGGCTTTTGTCAGCTCTCAAGTTGGTAGCTAAGTGGGGCTGGCCCTAGGCATGGAAACACCCAATAGTTTCAGGCTTTGGAAGGTGGGGCTGATCCCCTATGTGGCTGTTTGATAATCACAAGTCTGCTGCAGCTGACAAGTCTACCACCCACAGGGCCACACACACTGTGAACACAATCATCCCCAATCCCCTGAAGTAGACCCAGTCACCCCACTGCAGAGGCCCCTCACAGTCTACTTTCTCCTCATGCATGCCCTGCCCTGAAGAGGCAGACCCACTCACCTGGCTGCAGGGGATCCATGCACCCCCCCATGTGGGCTGGGCCCACAAGTTGCCTGAGGACTTTCTGTTGGGTGTGGCCAGTCCCTAGGGAGGCTGCCTGCCCTGGCTGAGCTGGATTAAATCAATGCTTTAGTGGGTGAGCAGATCCCTCCCTGTGCTAACAGGCCAGTGGGAGAACTCCAATGGCATCTTCCAGCATGTGTGTCAGCATGCCTGTACTAGGTCACAATAATGGCTGCCACCAATGTCTCAGTGCCTGGAGAGGTCTCACCTCTCAATGAGATGCACCCAGAGCCTATCAGGTGAGTCTCTTTTTACCAAAGGACTACGCATCTTTCTCTCTGGTGACTTTAGGTTGCTTTCTGAGAAAAGAGAATTTGTGCATAGGCCCTTTAAGAGCAGGCCTTTTTCCTCCTATGTCTGATAGCTTTTCTGGGGATATTCCCTGTTGTAGTTAGCCAGCAAAGGCAGATATTATGACACTTGTCTCAGTTTTGCTGAGTCCAAAATATGCTTATTGTGGTAGCACTCCACCGCTCAGATCCCCCCCTCCTCCAAGGAAGGCTGTATACCTTCAAGTTTCTCTCAGCCAGCTGTGAAGTGCTGTGGCTTGCAAAGGTGGCATTTTTCTCTCCAGAAAGGAATTTCTGCTTCTTCTCCCTCAGTCGGCATTGTCTCTTGTTGTGGGGGTTCTTTTAATCTGGTTTACAGTTCTCTCTCCAGGGTAAATTTTCCAAGAACAGTTCTAAATTTGTTGTGTCTGTGGGAGGAGTGGATTTAGAATCTACCTACGCCGCCAACTTGAACAAACCCCAGCATGTACTGTTCTTGAGGATAAAAGGATGTAAAACTAATCTCAAAAGGCTATTATTAGTCGACATTTATTACTATCTATCTCTATCTTTCATTGAGATATGTTTATTGTAACTCACACAATGGTATATGTCCATTATGTCTCAAAGATAGAAAAAAGGATATGTTTGTTATAGTTTTTAACCTTGTCAAATTGATTGTATGTACCTCTGATTGTGGTTTACCATTTGTTCTCCAGCCACATATTCCCTTTATTCCCTTATTAAAATAATACAGTATTAAAATTGGTTTGTTGTGATATTATTTTCTCATTCTGTCATCATGTTAAACTGAACTTTTACTTCTAGTTCATAATAAAAAGTTTTCTTTATTCCTTTCTCTGGGAGCCTAAGCCATTTTGTTTATTTCTTATTTCATTTGTAAATTTTGCCATCCCTTTCCCTAGAAATGCAAAATAAAGTTTTGAAAGTGATTTTTGTGATTATGCATTTTTGTCTTTTGTGTTTGGTCCAAATTACATATTTTTCACTTCCAAATCCTTCGTTCTCCACTCTCCTCCATGGGTGTAAGTTCTTACAAGCCAAGGCTTTAGTAGAGTAAATTTTTTCTCCAATATATGCTGATTTATCCCAGAGCAATTTATATGTGATTTATTATTTCTCACGTTTATTATGTATTAAATAAATTTGATGGTAAGCATATTGAAAGGAGAGAAGATTTGTACAAAAAGTTAGCTCTGCACAATTCTTTGAATTTGGCCTTGCACAAAGAGGAGATTAATTTAACTGTGCAATTAGCAAACCATTTTATGATTAACATTTTATATCTAAACATCTCTTAAAAGCCCATGACTTTATGTGTGGTTTAATAAATTCTATTAGTGATCGAAATAAAATCAGTTGTAATATAGAACTGTAACATATCCACAATGAAAATGAAGAAAAAGCAGTAAAATAAGTTCTTCATAAGAATCAGCATATAATTGACAGAGGTGCAAAATGATTTTCCCATTACATAGCACAATCAGTAATTTTAATAAGTATTTCTCTCTTTTTAAAAAAGTTTTACTGAAGTCATATTTGTTTATAACGTGTAAATTTCAGGTCTACATCATTATATATCAGTTTCTGTATAGACTACATTGTGTTCACCACCAATAGTCTAGTTTTTGTCTGTCACCATACATATGTGCCCCTTTACCCCTTTCACTCTCCCACTACGTCCTTCCCCTCTGCTAACCACCAATCTGTTCTCCTTATCCATGAGTTTGTTTATCTTCCACATACGAGAGAAATCATATGGTGTTTGTCTCTTTTTAAAAAAATATTTTTCTCCTAAATTATCATTCAAATTTCATTTTATTTTGAAAGTAGTTGTGTGTGGGAGGAGAAATAGATTTTAACCCAATGAGGGAAAAATTTTCATGAAGTTAATATTATGATGGAATTGATAGATCTAAAGTTTATAATAATTTTATTAAAACTGTGACTTGAGTAGAAAGTACATCTCTGTAATTCCTGAGCATATATTAAGTAAACATTTTGAGAAACCATAAAAACCTGTTTGAATTTTTGCCCCATCTTATTTTTTTTCTCCTCACTCTGTTTAGCTCTGTCCAGAATAATGTTTACCAATATAAATCTTTTATTTCTTGTAGAACAGCAGATAACCTGTAACCCTTCTAGACATGAAGTTCTTTCTCTAATAAGGCAACTGGATATTGTACCTTTCCTTGCATCCCTGCCTGTCTTTGCCAAGACCTGTGCACACTGACATTTTAGGATGTGTTCACTACTCAGTTGACTCCAAAAATAACACAAACTGCTTGTGCATGAGGTGCAAGGCTTTGCTTTTTCCAAGAGGCCTGCATTTCCATGGAAACCAGACAGGCAGAAAAGAAAGAATAAATGCATGAAATCACTCACTGCTTAGAAACAAAGCTGGATGCAGACCAACTGCCTCATCTGAATGCAGCCCGTGAAAACCAGGAACGACCTTGACCCTGGGATACTGAAGGAAAACATGTTCCCCGCTGGCATCAATCCATGGGAATCACATCTCTTCCTCACATCAGACATATATTAAGGGCTAGAAAGGCAGGATTTGAAATCCAAGAGCCTAGATTATTTCTACTTTCTGTCACTCTTTGGTTATCTGAAGGTCACATTTCCATTCAGTGAAATGCAAAATCACAAAAAATTTCTGAATTGCTTATCATTTCAAAGGAATCTTCAAGGCTACTTAAGTCTCAAAGCTTAGTGAACAATGGTTTGAAATCCTTAGGAAATACTATACTAAACAAAAGATCCTTGCTCATGGTAGCCTAATCAAGCAATGGATATTTGTCAAATGTCTACATGAGACTTCTTATTGGCAAGCAAGAATCTCTTCTATTCAGAAACCAAGTAACTGTAGATCAGGGGAAGAACACTGTGCATGTCTGTGCCTTCAGAACTTCCTAGAGGAGTATGCAATTTTTATTTAATTAATATGAAAAATACTACTAAAGCTACATGTATGTTGTGAAACACAGTCAGGTCTATTTGCTTGTAAATACCATCTAACCATTTCTCATTATGATAAAAAAAAACCTACTATAATGGTGCTAAGTAACTGGTCCTCCTCTTCCCCCCTCCACCCGACTCCCACATCCTAGCATTTTGGTCACTTCATCCTGTTGTTAAGAGGAATATTGCTTGCCTGATATCTATGTTAACCTAAAAATAAAGAACCAGAATGAGAGGCAGAGAAGAGTTTATTTAGGATCAAAGACTGACAATTTGGGGAGAATAGATTCAGCTATATACCCAAATAGTGTCTCACTAGAGAGCAAAATTCAAGGACTTTTAAAGGCAAAGAGTGTTACAAAGAGTTTTACAAAGAGTGTTAGTTGGTGGCAGAAAGCTAATCATGGGTAAATATAATTGATTGCTGGGACTATTGTTAGAGGGAGGCAAAAGTCTGTCACTGTGATGAGTTGCAGGTATCCCTGTGGTGTCCCTGGAATATTTGTGTCTTGACTCAGTTCAAAAGATCATGTTCTGCCTGAAGAGGACATGGAGAAGGCCCATTTCCTTAATGGCCTTCCAGTTCCATTTTAAAGCTTTTAGGCATAAGTGACCCCATTTTGTTTCACATTTAACATTTGCCCCTTTTGATTGAGATCTTTCTCTGAAAGCATTGCTGATCAACCGTAGATTTCCTTAGTCCCACATAGCTGGAATGGACTGTCCCAGAAAGTTATGCCCCGCATCAGGGGAAATTTTTCTTTTTCCAATGTTTATTCCAAGGAATTGGTGTCATAAGGGTTAGGCTACATTTGAGCAACAAGGAGCCAGTCAGGAAATGACTCTTGAGGCAGTTTCCTTGCCTGGGAATTTCATCTAGTTATCCAAAGGTTAAGGTGAATAAGTCTTATCTATCAATTTCAATACATTGAGTGACCACAATCTTGGTGCTTGTAGAAGTTCTAGAGCAGATCTGGTCCAAATTCTTGGGGTAGGTGTCAAGATCAGACGTTGGCTGCTTCTCTTTCTAGTCAATTTGATTTGGAGGTCGCCAGTGTTTGCAAAGGACTGGATGTCGGGTGGAGTCTTCTTTAGCTGGGAGCTGTATCTCCAAGATTCAATGCCTTCTAGTTCTGCAGCAGTGTCAGGAGCTCTTGGTAAGTTTCCTTTCAATGGGGTTTGAGGGCTGTCTTTTTTTGATGATGTTTCCAGAATACTCAGTCACCAGGCTCTAGATTGTGACCAATAGAATCCCTTAAACTGAAATCTGAGAAAGTTTCATTAACCTATTGATGATAGTCTTGAGCATAGGACGTTAGAGACTTATGGTAGCTGGTCGTACTAGTACAAGACAACAATGGATCAGCAGAAGGTTGTATACCAACAGACACTGGTCTGCCAGTGACTATCTCAAGTGGAGTGAGTTTATGTTTTCCAAAGAGTACTGCAAACAGTCAGTGAGACCAAAGGCAATACCTTAAGCCAGGAGTGTCCAGTCTACAGGTATGTAACAAAACCTCAAAGACCATTAACAGGACTAGAATCTAATATCTACAAAGATGTAAACACAGTTTTTGTCTGTATGATTATTCCTCTTTTTATCAAAGATAATCATAGTAAAACTAATTTGCTTGTATTAAACTTGGCCTGATTATTTACATAAATGCAGCAAGAATAGTGACTGACCATATAAGCTCTTTTTTAAGATTTCCTTGCTGGAAACTTGTCAGCAAGGCATTAGGCTGATTTTTTCAAGCAGTTTCTTAAAGCTGTTTCATCATATCTGAGTCTATGCATATCTTTCTGGAATATGACATTCCAGTCAAAGCCTTGGTAGTGTGGCCCGATATTTCCAGTTGTGTCCTGTAACAAGGAGAACAGATTCTTATTGAACTATGAAAACACATACATTGTCATGAAAATAAGAATATTTAATAAGAGTTTCCTAATTCTGGAGGGATCAGGTAGAGAGAAAAGGTAAATGCTTCATCTTTGTTCATAAAGGTATCTTACCAAAGAGAAAAGACTTCTTTTCTTTTCTTTTTTTTGATGAGGAATATTGTCCCTGGGCTAACATCTGTGCCAGTCTTCCTCTATTTTATATGTGGGATGCAGACACAGCATGGCTTGATTGAGCAGTGTGTAGGTCCATGCCCAGGATCCAAACCCATGAACGCTGGGCCAGCGAAGCAGAGCACACAAACTTGACCTTTACACCACTGGACTGACCTTGAGAAAAGATTTCTTTAAATGTGGGAAAACAAAACAGTAGAGCATCCTGCCCAGTTCATGCAGTCCCATGTAACTAGTCCTTATTCTGCTTGAATCCAGATTTTCTGTTAGTTTTCTCAACTTTGTCTGATGATTGAGGGTGATGGCAAAAGTGATAATTCTAATAAATTTTTAAGATTTTGTTAAGGCTTGTATGATTTGCCCAGTGAAGTGGGTACCTCAGTCACCAGAGACCACGGAAGGTATACCCCAAGTGGGAAATACATTTTCTACGTTTCTTTGCTGTTGTGAGGGCATCAACCTTGTGGGAAGGGAAGGCTTTAACTCCTCTGGGGAGCATACACACAACAGCAAGAACATATTGATAACTAAGTGTCACTTAAATGAAATCCAGCTGCAGGTGCTCAAAGGATCTATAGGGAAGAGGTCTGAGGCCTTTAAGGACAGAAATCATTTTTCTTAATGTGTCATGGTGGGTGAAGAAATGCAAAACCAAAAAATGGGTTTGCCAGGGAGCCCGAGAGCCAAGTGACTGTCTTGGGTTTCCCATAGCCCTGACTGTTTAACTGATGGTCATTGCCTACTCATCTTAATTTCTCTGATTCAGGAGCAGACTGTTGCCATGTTACAAGGACATTAGAATTGCAAAAGTCTGGCAATGAGGGACTGTCCTTTGTAGAGGCAGAATGGACTTCCTCCACATGCCACAATCTTTATAGATCCTATTGTTCTTGCCTTTACATGAAAGGTAGCTAGGCATTTCCCTGATACTCAGATTCAGTTTTTTTAGTGTGAGCCTCAATTTTGCTGACAGGTACCCAGTTCGGTTTTATGAGTTTGCTTGCGATCAAGCATTTTTGCAAAAGCATGAGAGTAACTATAAAAGACCTAAAAATGGTTCATTGTAATGTAATTGAAAAAGAAATTTGGTTATTTCTGTGACATACAATGTTTTAAATAATAACTAGAATTGAGACTGATGATGTTATACCAGGACATATTAGGTTTTTAGGAATTTCACATAATTTTTAGAATATTTACATACTTATGCAAATACAACATAAAGAAGGCTTAATGTTATTTCTTATTGGACAATACTTCCCATGTAATTCAATATATCAAATGAGCCTAGTTTAACAAATCTTTGGGACTATTTAAGGTCAACAAAGACTTAATTTAGAATCTGATTTTAGGAAGTTTGTGAAAAGTATTTTTTTTAAAAGGTTTTAAAACATTTGGTCAAATAGGATCATAGGTCACTGTGAAGTAATTTCAGTTATCCAGTTAACCATGGTGACAATTAAATATTTTCAGGCAAATACAGACGGTTAATGGTTGTAAAGAAAACCTTAGTTCTTGTAATTACAGATCTGATAAACGTAACACAGGAAATCATTTTGATAAAATGTAAAATTGATGCGGGATCGGTGAGCCGAGGAGTCGAAAGAAAGATTTCTTAGACTCTCAAGATCTGGCAGTAGTGCTCTTTTATTTAGAGAATAGTGTGGAATAGCATGGGGACAGGACCCACGGGCAGTCAGAGCTCCTGCTGCTGCCCCTTCTGCTGCCCCCGCTGGCATGGGGACAGGTCCCATGGGCAGGCAGAGCTAGTGTGTGGGGACAAGACCCACAGGCAGTCAGAGCTCCTGCTGCTGCCCCACTGGGACAGGACCCATGGGCAGTCAGAGCTGGTGCGTGGGGACAGGACCCACGGGCAGTCAGAGCTCCTGCTGCTGCCGCATGGGGACAGGACCCATGGGCAGTCAAAGTTCCTGCTGCTGCCCCGAGTTGAGGGTTAGGGCTAATTTTATAAGGCATGAGTACGTGACTTATTTTCACTGGAAAAAAAGAAAAGATGATGTAAAAAGTCATTAAATGATTTCAGTGCAGATGGGGTCTGGTTATTGTGCGGTCATATAACTTTAGATACGAATCTGGCCATATAGATCAGCATGTAGGTGAGGATGCCCTGGGCTCCGCTCCCTGGGGCGGTCCTAATTCATACCATAAAAAAGGTCCACTGGGTCGTATAGTTTGGCATGTAGGCCAGGTCACCTTGGGCTTCTCTAGCTGGGGCAGCCTTAATCCACATCAAAATCATTGCCTTATAGGCAGACAATTCAGAAGTAAAGAAAAACCTTTTCATAATCTTTTTATCAAGAATAGATTAAAAGCTCAAGAAAACCTTGCCATTAGAGAAAAAAAATCAACTCTTATTTTATACCAGCTTACTTTTGATGTTAAAATTCATTTGCTTAATTAAATTCATTTCAATCTTAACCAGCTTGGCTATGCATAAAACTTTTCTCAGGGTTCCTTTTTCATAAACCTTCCATAACTTTTTTTTGATATATATGTTCAGAATTTGTCCTTTCTTCCTCCCCATAACCAGTTTTACTTTAGGACAAATTCACTTTCTTAACAAAAACATCTTCATTCCTTATACCTTCTTTTATTCAAAACATACATTTTCTCATATTATGAATTTTTCAGTCTGGCACAAGACACATTTACTAACAGACTCAAACATCTTTTAGCTTTTTTCTTGTAACCAGAAGCTAAAAGTAGGTAATTAATTAGTAATTAGTAGTAATTAATTAGTTTCATCATTAATGTCTAATATTTTAGCTTTTTTTGAAATAATCTAGATAGATACTCAATAAATTTCTGTCATTTAACATAATTTAGAAAAATCTTAAGGTTTCAAGTTACCAAAAATTTTTGAATTTACTTTTAAGTACATATACCATAACATAATTATTATTTAAAAAGTTCACCTAAAAACGTTTTGTCTTACTTACATCTGTTTAATTTACCAGTTCCCAATAATTATGTTTAGGCTACCTACAAAATCTCCATAAGACATTAAATAGTCAGCCATCAATTTTTTGCTGACAAATCTTGTAACAAAGATAACACGAATTTGACTTTTAGTAAACCTAAGTAGAATAAAAGTTTTAAGTTTAATGCTGATAATTCTAAAAACATCTATGTTAATTAACCCAACAAACTTAAATTAGTTTTAATACCAAATATTTTCTTAGGTCATGTGATCCTGAAATTAATTTGGGTTAGTTTCTAGAATATCTTTGAAAATATACTCAATTTAAATAGTGCTTATTTGTTTTTAAGCCAATCAATTGAGCTTGTTGGTAAATTAGAAACTGGTGAAATGGGAATCGGTGGGAACTGAATTGCCTCTAGAGCTACATTTCCAGTTTGTAGAGATTTGTAAGATGTAACTTCAATAATATCATAGCTTGACCCACCCGTCCAACTACATTATCTTCAATTGGGTTCTTTCCCTTTGGGTACATAGTTTTATTTTAGCTAAAGGGGGAAAGCCTATAATAAAATTTCTTATCAGGCTCTGAATATCCGCTTCCAATTTGGCCAAACTTCTGATTACAAAGTTGTTAAATTCTTTCAAATATGTTATCAGGTTTCAATTGGGACAAACAAAGAGAAACAGCACGTTGTAGTGACTGGGTTCACTCTTGAAAGCCAGGCTCCCAACTCTAGCTGTGGGATGGTAGGCAAATAACTTATTCATTTATTCAATTTTTCGTTCACTCGTTCAAGCACTTTAGAAGTTAAAATTGTTTAAAATTAAATACGTTTTAAAGAGAAATTTTTTTTATCTCCTTGGGGTAAATGGAGACAGACAAGATTCCCATAAAACACAGCTAGAGTCACTACATTAAGATATTTCGTGTTCAAGTGGGATAATCAGATACCTTCACATTATTCATGCTATTTAAATTTAGAGTTTAAAATGTATTAAAAAATCACAAGATTTTCTTTATTTCTTTGTTTTGTTAAGCTAAGTTTGCATAACAAAAAGTAAAGTTAGATAGAACCAGCCACAGCGATACATCTTGGAAGAATGTTATTTAATCTTTGGTAACTGAGAAGAGATATTTTGTATTTGTCTCTTTCTCACTTTCATAAATTTTCCTTTGATTTCAGTGTATGTACAATGACTCCTTATAGCAGTCATCGGTGTTCATATAAAATCATTGTCATCACCATGAACATCATCACAGACATTTATTTCCTATCTAATCTGTTTCTGAAAACATACAAGGCACTTGAGATGGCAAGGCTGAGAGAAAGAGTAATCCTCACAAATAAATTTGATTCAGAGACCTTGCTTGGAAACTTGCTTGCTAAAAAAAAAAAGGGACAAATTTAATTTGAATATATCTTATAATGGTAGAGTAGCTGATCTTACCAAACTCAAAATTAATATTAAAATGTGCCGGGAATTTTAAAAGCGTGCTCAAATTTTATCTATATATGTGCAAGTGTGGCAGCCCCCGAGCATTAGAGCGAGCATCTACACTGATGTGTTATGATGGTTAAGACATCATATGAAGATCAATTCTCATTCTACTTACCTCCAAACAAATTTAAAAAGAAACATTCTGTGTCATTAAGACTGTGATATTATTGATATAAAGTTTTTCTTAAAACCATCTGTTCTTTATTAACAAGACAAATAAAAGTATCATACAGAATTTGGCTGGATCCTTACATAATTGTTCCCATAATTTAAAATCATTAACACAGGCCAAAACTAATCTATGCCAACAGAATGTTCTAAAATAGCTTTAAATATTTAAAGCAAAATTACAAGAAGAAAAAACCAATTAAACATATAGGAAATTTTTTTTAAATACTTGACAATTTTATTTTCCAATTAAAGAATGTAGGTGATGGCTGCAGGTGACCTAGTATTTTAAGTGATGACTTCCAACAGCTCTATTTTTGACACATGCCTAATGTTATAATATAATAATCAATATTTCTTGTAAATGGGAGCTGTCCAGTGTAAAGGGCTTAGGAGTTGATCTTGGAAGTCCAAGTCTCATGACCTCATCCTGCCTTTGTGACCTAAGGCTGGCCACTTAAGCTCATGTCACCATCATTTCCTTGCCAGCTAAACTAAACTATACTCACCTCTTGGGATTACTTGGGTGATTAAATGAGAATATATGTTAGGGAAATTGTTTAATACAATATTATTTAAAAGTTTTTATTAATGTATGTGTTTTGCTAGCATTAAAAATATTTAATATTTTTCTACTAATCATTGACCCATGCCATATATTTATTTAGTATTAACTTATTAACTTAGCTAATATGTATATATATGTTTTTAGTTATTTTAGGTTTTTTCAAGTAATTTGTTTTACTTTCTTTATAAACTTTTTTTAACATCTACTATTCTCTCTTTTTTCCACCAGAAGTCTTCTAATCTTGCTTGCTCTCATAAATATGACTTCTTTTCTTGAACTTTCTTGGGTCTATTATATACGCGTTGCTCCTTTTCAGCAACTCCTGCCATAAGAAATCCTTTTTTCATTCTTAAGTCTATGTTTCCTTAAATTAAACTTTTGTAGAATTGGAGGAGATTATGAGTAAGGACAATTGGCTACATACTTTGACAATAATCTATGTTTTTTGATGTGTCAATACAGTCAAGATTCTTATTGAACTAGTTGTACTGTTGCATTTAAGCAAGAAATACCCAATTGTCTGATTTTAAAATATTTTAATTCTATGTGGAAGCTCAGGAAAATTCATTTTTTCTGGTTTTCAAATACAAATACTTTCTCCTGATATATTTGATGCTAATGGAAGAATTTGGTTGCTCAGTAGATGTCACTATAAGGCTGTTGTACTGCCATTTTATATTCTTATATTCATACTAACAGTTAAAATACAGATATTTTCAATTACTTTAATGTTAAAAATATTTGAGTGTCTCAACTTTAGCTGAACAAGTGGAGAAATAGATATCCTTTAAATAAAATAATTATTTAAGATAATGAAACGTACAATTCTTACATTTTCATCGTGGTATACTTTTAGATGGCATAAATATTTATTAACATATTTCAATTCCCAATTAAATTCTCATATAAACTCAAGTTGATCGATAGAGGTTAATAAATGGTAAACAGGAGATTTAGTGACTTGTTCTTTATTATTACCTATGTAAAAGTTTGTTGTTAAAGAAAACTCTGTTTATGTATTCACTATTTCTCAATTCTTTCATGAGAAAGAGGCATGCCTTATATATTGTAATTTTTGTTTAAGAACAGGAAGGTTATACAAACAACAAGTTCACTCTCTGATCCTTTTCCTTCAGAAAATTTCCTTTGGTCTTTAATTTTTGTATTGCTACCTCCACTTAGGCATCCCTTTGTAATTCTTGAATCATCACTCCCTTGGGTTTCCATAAAGCTCTCAGATAACAAATATCTCTTGTGTGGTCCCAATCTTTTCAGTATTAGTAATATGAAACACATGTTCACTTTTTAGAATGTTCCTTGCAATGTTCCTTGGAATGCTCTCCCAGGCAAGATTGTCTCAATTCCTGAGTTCTTCCCTTATTATTATTATTTTTAATCTCTCTTTCATCTAGTTTCCATAGTGTGAGTTAAAATTGAATTTTTTTATTTTGTCCGTTATTAATAATAAAAATAGCTGGTGTTAATCGAATGCTTGTTGTGTGCTGGCCTCATTTCACAGTCCGGGTACTCTTCACACTGCTTTAATGCTCTGTTAGTCTGGGTAGACTAGGTGTGCTACTCTCTCAGTAGCACAACTTAGTAGCACACACTCACTCAAGCCAAGTCCAGTGCCAATATCCCTTGTCTGGTTTCCCTTCTGGGCAGCTCCACCCCAGTTCTTTTTATCCTGACATGACCACTCTCAGCATCTGGCCCCCAAAGACTCCAGGGTAGGGAAATGGGGACTGAAGGAAAGGGGTTGGTGTTGAACCATCTTAACCATCTCACTCTCCACACCCCCTCGCACTGCATTCGCCAAAAAATATCAAATATCTCCAAGTGAGGTAAGAGGGCTGGGAAATGTTATAAAAAGGATGATTTTCTTCTTCATGATTTATACACTTCATGTTATAAAACACACACTTAAAAAGCAATACTCGGCTTTCCTCATGACACTAAAAAATAGTCATTGTCCAACCAAAATCTTGTACAAAATCATAGATTTTATACCATCATTTACAAGATTTTAAGATTTAAACAATAGCTCAAGAATGCTAAAAAAAAAAATGAGAATTATCAAAATAGAATGTTCCAGAAAATTTAGAGTTGCATTGCTCTAATTGATTCCTACCTATACATACTGAATTTACAATGAAACAAATTTCTCTAGTGAACTGAGAAGTAGTTTTTGGTTAGAAATGGCATAATGTGATGGAAATTATGCAGTCTATTACTGTAATCATGCTGATCTTGCAGGGAGCACAATTTGGTCAGCAATTACTTCTTTTTTTTTAATTTCAGAGTTGACTTTTATCTGTTTATTTATTTATTGTTTGTTTGTTTGTTTGTTTTGGAATGTTGGCCCTGAACTAATATCTGTTGCCAATCTTCCTCTTTTGTTTTTTTTCTCCCCAAAGCCGCAGTACATAGTTGTATATCTTAGTCGCAGGTCGTTCTAGTTCCTCTGTGTGGCATGCCATCACAGCATGGCTTGATGAGCAGTGTGTAGATCCACGCCCAGGATCTGAACCCACAAACCCCAGGCTGCTAAGCAGAACACATGAACTTAACCACTAAGCCACCCGGCTGGCCTCAGCAATTACTTCGTATGCAATACTTTCCTAGGTCATTTGGCTTCCCCTTGATCACCCTGGAACCAATTTTACATCACTTTGACCTCTCCCAGAATTTTATTTACCTTTGTCTTTTTATTAGATTATTAGTATATGTACCAGAATTTGGCTATAAAATTAAACTTAAAAATTGCATTAAATTTCTCATATTTGTTACCATAGAGCCCAAATATATGAAGTGATGCTTGTTATCATTTAAAGTAAATTATTAATTTGATAGTTATGTTATGTCAATTGCGTGATTTTGAAATTTTTTATGTTATCTTGCTTGAACTAAAAATGCTGGGAATTATACTGTATGTAACTTCATGGAAATTATTTTACTCCAAATACATTTTAAAATAGGCAGTCCTATGCATGTCCTATTCATTCAGCCCTGTGCTTCTGTTTGAAATGAGTTTGATTATATATATGTAGGTGTGTGCATGTATACATATATATATATATAACTAAAAAGACTAATTGACTACCCAAAGTTAGTTTGTTTCCCAGATAATAAAGTGACAGAGACTATTACTATTGTTTGATTTCCTCTGTTTGTGTGTCAACGTCAGTGATCATGTTGGGACATTGCTCTATGAATTTTATGTGCCATAAGAGAAATTGGCAAAAAGTTCTTAAGTTTTTTCCTTCTTGTTCAGAAACACAGAACAATTCATAAACTATTATCACTGTGCAGAGGTGTACAATGAAGTGTTTACTCTGCATAGCTTTTAGCTGACTTTAGCCTCAGCTTCTATGATGTTGCTGATGTTGAACAGAAGACACTTTCTGTAACCGTTCTGCTTTGGATAGTCTCCAAAAAAGGATACAAATATTTTACAAGACTATTCCAGGAGGCAAAACAAAAAAGAAAATAAAAAAGGAAAAGGCATGTGATTTTCTCTCTTGTGCAAGACTCTCCTGCCTCCAGGAGTCAGCAGGGTCCTGGTCCTGGCAATGGAGCAGTGGCTGCCAGGCTCTCCTGGGGTCCTGTTGCCACACAGCTGTTAAGACAGCGCTAACCTGTGTTGCTCCTTTGGGAGAGTGACATCTTCTCTGGATTCGCGGTACAGAAGCAAATGTAGCTAGAGTGCAGAAAATGAGCTCTTTCAGCCTCATTCACAAACTCCAAGTACATGTATAAAGAATGTATTTGGACTGTCACCTCCACAGTATCTGCACAGATACAGATAGAGGTAGATATATAGTACACATAGATGTTTGATGGTAAAGGAATTGTTTAAAAATTGCTGTGCATTCTTCTACACTTTTATATTCACTTTTCACAACAACCTGCTGAGCTGGGAAACATAATTATGCCTATTTAACTGATGAGAAGAACACATATCAGATACCCAAGATGACAGAATTCATATGTGGGAGAAATGGGATTTGAAGCCAGGTCAGCTACTTCTGTATTATACAATACAGCTCCACTGTAGTATACTTTCAGGCTCATTGGGGCTCAGTGGTGCTACTTTCTAAGCTTTGAGCAGGTTGGGAAGCCTCAGGAGGAGCTGTATGCGCTTAGGAAAAGTATTCTACTTCTGGAGACCTGCCCACTTACAGTGGATCACTTACAGGACAACAAAAGTGACACTTGTGGCAGCACTGATTTTTATATCCTTTTCTCTAAAACAAAACACAAGAACAAACTTTCAAAGTTGTAGCACTCCAGTGTCGCTTCTGAATTACCTCTTCCAGACGCAACACATCCACAAAGTACAAAAATACAATAGCGTTGCCCAGCAGGAATCGTTTTAGATTCTTGAAGCTAGCAAAAATATTTGACTTTGTACATCTAAATCTCTTTTCTATTTGAAATGACCACATTCAAAACTTGGGTTTTAATTGAAAATTAGTGGGTGTAACAAATGTAACCAAGGAACTCAACTGTTACATGTCCTATTCAACCTGTGTTTTAAATATATACATATACAAGTACATATTTATTAAATTGAATGAATAAATATTTATTAGTACTTTAAAGATTAGAAGACGAAATCAGTCATAATAATCAGTGATCTTTTATCTTCTAAGTTACTATTTTCTTTAATTTCACTTTATCTGTTCTCACGTTTCCAGTTGTGTTTCAAAAAAGAAGGAATTTATATTACGTGCACTCTTCAACAGAAATTAACATATAATAGCTGTGTTGCAGGCAGCATCTGTTGGTTTTGAGTTCTCAGATCCTTAGCAGAAGCCAGAGATGCAGGAAATGAAACTTGTGGCCATCATGTGTCCATATCCTTGAGCCCACAGTTGTTCATCCACTTTGAACTAGAAGGCAGAAAGAGGAAAGGGAAAGCTTATGTGGCATTCTTTTGCTTCTTGTTCGCATAGAATATGAGTTTATCTACCGTGTATGAATTCTCTTGTCCACATAAACTGTAGCTCCAGGAAGTTTACCATGTTAGTAGTTTTAGAAGCAGATAGGGTCAAGTTATCTGATTTTGATATACGTCTCCAGAAGAGCATTCAGGCCACCACAAATGGAGAAATCCAAGGAGTCCTGAGAGACTGGAGTTATACAATCCTCTGAAGGGAAAGAAACCTCTGCAGGGAGGCAGGAGCTCAAGGAGCAGGAACGCTTCTGCCAACGGAGGCCCGTTAGCAAAGTGATTCAGCTGTCTCCAGGTGTATCCGAATGAACTAAAGCCCCGTAAAGAAGTGCTTTGTCCTTTGTTTCCATTTTCATAGTAGTCAAAGAAATTAACTACTGAAGTAATACCCTGGCTCTATCATAAATTATTGTAAAGCACATATACACTTTAAATATCAGAACTTATATAATTACTGTCCTTTTCCAAGAAAAGTCTGTAAATTTGGTAAGCGATGCCTACTGAAATTTTTAAAATGTTGTTTATATGGTTCATTTTGACAAAATACAGAAAGAATAGCTCTATGTTCGGGTGGTATAGTTGCTTAAGGGCTTTTGGGCATAAAGATGTAGGGTTTATTCATGAGTCTTGATTGAAGATGGTGAAATCAGAATGATGACACCCAATCTAGTGGCTTCTTAAAATGATGTCAACTCAAGTTATTCATGAAAACTACATGGGATATTTATCAAAGTGCAGATTTCTGGGCTCTGAGTCAGTCTTATTGAATCTAATGCTCTGTGGATGGAGATTTGAAGTCTGAATTTAAAGAATGTGCCCCATATAGTTCTTATTAACATTAAATTTAAAGAACCTCTAGCTGATCTGTCTATTTAATAAAGTTACAAAATATTGCATGAGATATTGGGAAAACGTTATATGTCTAAATATATATAGCATATATATGATATATATAACACATATGTGAGATGATATATATGTAGTTTTTAATCAGTGGTCATAATAAATGCTATTTGAATTAATATAGCATAAGAATTAATCATTGTTTTAGGTCCATATTTAACAATCACAGAAATAATTATGTTTATTATAAAGTTAACACAATCTAAGGCTGAGATAATTTCAGAGACAGCTGTTTCAGGTTTGAGTTATTTGGAAAATTACCTTAGGAACTATTTCAAGGACTGATTTAATCTTTATGAAATGTTTTAATAAATATTTGTTGAATAAACAGATACAACAGAATTAGACATTAGACTTTGCATTATAATGTGTTAAGCCTGGAACATTTCCGTGCATTTCTAATACAATTTAATTACACGTGCTTCATTCTGTTCCATAGTAAATTGATTTGCTGTTCATCGAACTATTTGAGTGTCTGTCATTGTAATTTTACTAGGGGACTATTGTTCAACATCTCATACTGAATTAGTATAAGTCGTGAGCTGAGTCTGTGACAGAGGATATTAAATTTCCTCTCTTTATTGAATTTTTGGATTTAAAGGGCTTCATATTTAACTGGGAAAGTGTCTCAACTTTCAAATGGAGTGTTTCTAGGTGGACCACTATGATTTGCCAGAAGGATGAGACATTCATTGTTGCTGGTAAAGTTTTTATGACTAAAGTGATGCTTGTAGACCTCAAGGACAGGAGTGTTCACTGACTGAGAATTGGATCCATGTGTCTGCTAAGACGGGGAAATATAGAAAATGCAATCAGATTTGAAAAGAGTCAGGTTGGAAAGGTTATAGTTGATTTTGGCAGCAGAAGAAAATGCTTTGAAGCTTTTTTAAAGGGGTGTGTGTGAAGCACTTACGGGCAGATTGTTTTTATAGACTAGGATTCTTATCTGTGGTGCAATTTAAATAGGAATGGGTATACTTCCCTGCAGAGTTCCTCTGAAAAAATTTAAAAGTCCGTAACCTGTGGCTCAAAGAGCTGACATCCATCGACAGACAAACTGCCTTAGAAATTATGTCGCAGTGTTGAGTTCAACAAGAAAAACATATTTTGACTTCCCTTCGTACTAGCATCATTATTTTCAAACTATTTTTCAGACACAGCCATTTATCTGCCTGAGCACCAGATTGCTCAAATAATTATAATTCATAATGTGGCCACAGGGTCTTTTAATCTTTTAATTGACTACCCTAGGAAATACATGTACATCAAAGGGTAACATTACAGGGAATAAAAATGCATCTTAACGCAGAGATTGCATTAAAAGACATTGTTTTCTTTTCCCCTCACTGCTTTCTCATTCAGACATCTAAAATTGCTTTTCTCAAATACGTCGACAAGTTCACACACAATATAGTTAAATGAGTTCCTCAGTATTGGAGGAAACGGCAAATTTCAGTTTGCAAAGAGTTGTAACTTTATAGAAGAAAAATACGTCCAAGACTCCCACATCCCAGTTTTGCTTGAGAATTTTTTTGATGAAATTTAATCTCGAATGGTCCCATTTAAATGGAAATAGAGTAAAAAAAGATTTTTCTCTCTGCTTTTATTCTGCGAACATGTGAAATCATAAAGAAAATTGGAAGTTTGGAGAATTATTACCTGGGTATAGTGCATCACACTGCCTTTTTTACCTTCTAAAATTTTTTTCCAGGCGAAGTTCTTGCTGCAGTTGAATAATCAAGCTGGTCCTGCTTTTATGACCTTTCTGAGGAGTAAAAAATGCTACTCTTCTGCCAATGAGAGTTCTCTAAAAATTGTTAATTCTGAAATTAATTTTGTTATCTGAGTGAATGACTAACTGAACCACAGGATTTTAAATCTTAACCTGTTGGAAACAATGTTCATATAATTAATGAAAAAATTCCACATGTCTGAGTTGGGTTTAGCACCGGAAGAGGACGTAATGCGATTGTCATGTTACTTTTCAGCTTTGTTCTTACACAACAGGGCGGGTATCGACTTCTGAACTCCACGGAGCTGCCAGTTTCTTCGCATTTGATAATGACCGTTCTGCCTTGGCAATGGTACTTGAATTTCACCAAGTATTCTTAATCAGTCATCATAGTATTAAATTCAAAAGAAAAAATAATATTTTCCTCTAAATATGCATGTAAGATTTAAGATGATAGATATAAACATATATTTAACTGCTTTTAAAATTTATTGTAATAAGGACAAAATTTTTTTTACAGACTAAAACACAACATTTATATGACAGAAACTTCTTCTCCAAATATACACACTCATCCCTCTGAATTTGTCAAACTCAGTACCATGGTTATGGAAATTCACTGCAGGCACAATCAGAACTTGTGATGAACACTGGCAAAGAAGATATGATATCTTATATAGTCTGGGTAGAGCCATTGTTGTTGAATGCAAGATTTGATTTTCAAAATTTAGCTTGCTATATTTATTATGGTTTCATAAAATTCTACCTTTCTCCAGCCTACTCATCTTATTTATTTGCCTTTATATCAATATTTTGATTGAAATTTTAAAATTAGAATTACAATAACAGCAACAAACATCTACATTTTGGTATTTGGTTGGGATGAAGAATACAATTTTGTTTATGTATTTTGCCCCCTGGCATCTTGTTACATAAAATGTCGCAATAATCTATATAAAAAAATGTTAGGAGAATTAAAAAAACCCAGGTAACTCCATTTCCAAGTGACTGACTCTTCAGTTCAAAGCATCAGCTTTGAGGTTTATCAAAGGACTGCAGCCTTTGACTTGTCTTTGAAGAAACTGCAGTGAAGCATGCTATAAAAACAGTTCAACGGTATCAACAGTGAAGCTTGAAAGGTGTGAGAAGATAGAATGTAAAATACTTAGTAGCTTAAACTAAAACTATTATCTTACAGTTTTAACTACTGACCTTAGGCTATTGAAAGAATATAACCTGTCCTGCTCACTCTTTTTTCTCTTGTTCTTTCTGGCATCCTTAGTATTTAGTAGACACGCACTCAAGTCTTTCTTCAATGAATGTTGAATACAACAGATCAGATATTCATTAAAAACCCATCACCAATTGAAGCTTTAAACTGTACGTTACTGGCATTCAATGTGGAATCAGACCAATTTGCCCCCAAACATGATGATGTTCTCCATGTGATAACAGACGAGGCCACTGGTATCCTTTTTTAACAAACATTCATAACAACTATTTCTTGTTGTTTTTAATCAAAGAACAGTTGCGAAAAAGCACAATCCAATAAAATCATTTTCAGAATACTGAATTTTACCGTCTCTTATACCACAGAGAAATCAAAGAGAAATTTGCTCTAATAAGAAAATGTCACCTATTTATTAATTTTTGCAACATTTTAAGGCATCTCATTCCAGAAGAGATTTCAGATGAACAATCTGAGATTAAGGACTCACTTCAGAAAAAGTTAGAAATTTGAAATCATGATATCTTTCAGCTTAAAACTTCACATTCGCAGGGACTATTTTTTTGAACGCTGGCAGCATGAAATACAATCACTTTCTAATTTTTACATAAGACCAGATGCAATCCTTGGTGTTTTTGTACCTTAAGGTTTGATCCTTAGTCAAGAAATATGTATTAGTATTGAAGAAATACACATTGACATATTTCTTGAGTGCTAATTGAATGCCGAGGACAAAGGAAGCAAACTTGAAGTCCTCCCAAGGCCCAGGAAGAAAAAGAAAGTGAGTGAATTCAAGCAATCATCGAACTAAAGGGCATGAACTTTCCCTAAAAATAAAACCCGCTGTTTTTCCTCCAGGTGCAGCTAATTACAGCAACTAGGAATAGGGCCAGTGTCACAAGTTTTGCTTATTTAATAGGAGTGGGAAATCAAATTTGGACATGAAATTTCTTAACTTTTTAAATGTTGGAAAATTATTTTTTAATTTGTCAATTGCTTTAAGCCCCATACAAAAACAAACCAATAAAGCAGGTCTGTGGAATGGATGTTGCACCAGTGCATTCCATTTTTAACCCCTGCTATAGTGTTTGGAGATGGACACTTTGAGCAGAAACAGAAGATTCCTATAGTTGTTTTGTTTAAGTAGCTTGGTCCATATAACGTTAAGCTTTTAGGAAGATATCAAATGTAAGTAAAACAATTACATTTGAGTGTTTAACCTCAACTGCTTTCATTTGGTGATATGCACATGTAAATGTATGCTTTTTAGTCTACTCTGCTATCAGTCAAAAATGAGGTCTCAATCTATAACCCTTTCCCACTACCTTTTTTTTATTGAGTTATAATTAATATCATCAGTAAATTTAGTAGATTTAAAGGGTACATTTGCTGAGTTCTGACAAATGAATACTCATTTAACCACCACCACAAACAAGACATAGACTGTTTCCATTACCCGAGAAAATTCTCTCGTGCTCCTTTCTGGTAAGCCCCCATCAGAGCATTATTTTGATTTTATTCACCATAGATTAGTTTTGGCTGTACTAGAATCAAATCTACTGTTTTGTGTCTTTCTTCTTTTCATTCAACATAGTTTTGAGATTTTTTCTCCCAATGCTATGGATGCGCAATAAATTACCCCAAACTAAATGGCGTTTAGCAAACTATTATTGTGCTCGTGAATTCTATACGTCAGGGACTCAAAAGGCCACAATGGGGATGTTTTAATTTTGCTTTGTGATATCTGTAGCCTCACTTGGAAGTTAAAATCATTTTAAAATCATTTGAAAGCGCATTCATTTACATGTCTGGTGGTTGAGCTTGCTGTCAACTGGGGACCTCAGTTCCTCTCCAGGAGGTCTTCTCTGTGTTGACTCTTCATGGGGGCTAGTTTGGAGTGCGTCATATCACCTGAATTCCAAGGAAGGTTTTTTCGTGATTAGATTATTGGGGTGCTGGGATTTGGGGAAAAAGACCACAGAGGTGAAGCGCTATTCTTATCACATCTCATCCATAATACATATTATCAACATGACATCACTGACGACATCAATCTTAACCAGCTGGCTGAAGTAGTATCTGCTAGATCTGCTATCAGTATATACTCATGGATATTTATTTTGTGCTTTGGCTATAATCTAACACTACGCTATTTATTTATTTATTTTTTGAGGAAGATTAGCCCTGAGCTAACATCTGCCACCAATCCTCTTCTTTTTGTTGAGGAAGACTGGTCCTGAGCTAACATCCGTGCCCATCTTCCTCTACTTTATATGTGGAACACCTGACACAGCATGGCTTGACAAGTGGTGCATAGGTCCGCAGCCAGGATCCAAACAGGTGAACCCCGGGCCACCAAAGTGGAACGTGAGAACTTAACTTCTGCGCCACGGGGCCAGCCCCTGCTATTTACTTTTCTCCTCAAAATTCCCAGCTTTGGCCATTGGGAGCTCTTGCAGGTTGGCTCTTGTGTCCCTTTGACATATCCCCATCCTTTTGTTTTTCCACTACTTTCTACTTTCTGTCATGACAAGATGCTCCAGGCTCACTTAGCATATTCTCTGCCTCATAGTTAGAATCAACCATTTCTCCAAGGAGCCCAGGTTTCTTTTATTGGAGACTAGTGCTAGAAACCAAGATTTGGGCTGAGTTTGCTCTTTGCTACTGAGATATAATTGTTTCTAGTCCCTTTTAGCAGGCAAAGTTGAGAAATACATGTACTTATACTAACCTATGTATATACACATTTCTTTAATTATTCCTGTAAACTGTCCATCTGGATGTATATAACGTGAAAATGAATTTGTATCAATGTCTTCAACTCTAATAAATTACCACATGGTTTATTCTAGCTTTCCCCCCTTGCTGATTTCTAACCTCCCACTCCTTCAATGAGGCATCTGGCTTTTACCATCTGCCATACATTTACTTTTTGGTTCAGTTCCAGTATATACATACAGAAGTTTCGGAATTCTTAATATGCATACCTGTGAGAAATGACTTTACAACTAAAGTACAGTGTACGTCTATAGTAAACTTTCTCTTTAGGCTGAGAGTTTCCAGTCAAAAGATCATTTTCTAAAGTTATTTAGGTCAGTACTTTTCCCCCTAACGCCATCAATAACGTTATGTCATACATTTGTAATACAGTTGAATACTTTTGTCACAGTTTGCATTCTGTCTTGGGATTCCCCATACCTTGTATATGATTTTTTTTTAATTTGCATAGATTGTTTCACTTTTCGTGTTGTGGAGTTCTGTGTGTTTCAACAAAGGCATGGCATCCTGTATTTACCATTACCGTATCATATGGAATAGTTCTACCAACTCAAATTATCCTCTGAGCTTCCCCTAGTCATTTGCTCCCTCTGACTAAACCTCTGGCAACCACTGATCTCTTTTTTGTTCCTATAGTTTGTCCTTTTCTAGAACGTCCAGTGGAATCATACAGTATATCATCTTTTTGGTCTGGCTTCTTTCACTTAGAAAATGCATTTAAGACTCACGTTGCATGAATTAAACCTTGTTCTTTTTCATTGCTGACTAATGTTCCATTTAATGGGTGTGCCCCAATGTATTTATCCATTAACCTATTGAAGGACATCTTAATTGTTTCCAGATATTGATGATTATGAATCAAGTTGCCACAAGCTTTTGTGTGCAAGTTTTGGTGTGGATATAAAAGTTTTTCTAAACAGTTGAATAATTACCAAGGAGTGTGAATGCCAAGTCATGCGCTAAGTCTGGGTTTGATTTTATAAGAAACTGCCAAACTGATTTCCAAAATGACTGTACCATTTTGCATTTCCGCCAACAGTGCATGAGAAGTTCGTGTTGTTCCGCATTCTCATCAGTGTTTGGTATTTTCAGTTTTCTGTTTGTTAGTTTTAGTTTTAACCATTCTGATACATATATAGTAGTATCTATTTCTGGTTTTAATTTTCATCTTCCTAGTGATAAATTATGGTGAGCATCTCTTCATATGCTCATTTTCTTTCTGTATACATTCTTTGTGAAAGTGTCCATGAAGTTCTTTTGTCTATTTGATATTTGGATTATTTGTTTCTTTATTGAATTTTAAGACATCTTTATATATTCTGGAAACAATCCCTTTATCAGATACATGATTTGCAAATATTTAGTCCCAGTTTGTGACTTGTCTTTTCATTCTCTTAATAGTACCTTTCCAGAGCAAAAGTTTTATATACCATGAATTCCAACTTATCTTTTGCTTTCAACATGCTTCTGATGTTATATCTAAAAACTCATCAGCAAACTCAAAATTACACATATCTTCTCATATATATTCTGCTAGAAGTTTTATAGTCTTGCATTTTAATTTATTTCTACTGTTCATGTTGAGTTAATTTTGTGTAATGTGTGAAGTATGTGTTCAAATTCATTTTTAAAATATATAATGTCCAATCATTTTGGTATCATTTGTTAAAAAGACTATCCTTTCTCCATAGGATTTCCATTGCAGCTTGTCAAAAGTCAGTTGACTATATTTGTGTCAGTCTATTTCTATCGTCCCTATCTTGTCCCGTTTGTCTTCATATTCATCTTTTTGTAGTCTCTACATTTTCTAGTAAGTCTTAAAATCAAGTAATATGAGTTCTCCATCTTTTTTCTTTTTTAAAAAATTGTTTATTCCATTTCCTTTGACTTTTCATATAAACTTAAGAATAAGTTTATTGCGATCTACAAAAAGATTACTGTGCATTTATTGCTTTTTATGTTGAATATACACATCAAATTTCCCTTGTTAGCCTGGGCAAAGGCTTATCAATATTTTAACTATGTCGAGTACTTAAATACATGAACATGGACTATTTCTCCATTCGTTGAGATTTTATTTGTTTTATTCATCAGTCTTACATAATTTTCTGCGAACAGGGTATGCTCATACTTTGTTAGACTTATATCTAAGTTCCTCCCTTTTGGGGGGGTTATTTTGAATTTTGTTGAATAAGAGGAGGGAAAAGGATGGTATTTGCCTTGTTTCTCATGGGGTAAAACATTCAATCTCTCACCATTAATATAATGTAAGCTGTAGGGTTTATGTATATATCCTTTCTGGGTTAAGAAAGTTAACTTCTATTCCTAGATTTTTAGTGTTTTTATTAAAATAGAAGTTGAATTTTATTGAATATTTTTCTGACATTCCTTGTAGTTTTTTTGTTGAGAGCCAGACCTGGTCTATGGGGGAGTAGGCACTAAGGTAGTAGGCCTTTAATGTGAGAATTTATGTTACTCTTTCCATAGGTTGTTCTGTGTTTGATATGTTTTTCAGCCCTGGGGTCCAAGGACATCAAATTTCTAGACTGACCTTGCTTGTTTCTCTCCTATTGACTTTAGGGCTTCCCTGTGTGTTTCTCCTCCAAGAGAGTCTGTCTTCTGCAGGTCTCCTGGTGGTGACTCACTGTTGCTATGAAGTCTTGTTAGCATGGTCATAGGACTTGGGGAAGAGAAGGTGTTCTCTAATCTTTGGGTTGATTCTCCATCTTTGGAGCACATAGTGGGCCTGTGTCTTGGGGTCGTGGCCTTCACAAGTGTTTCTGTCCTCTTCCAGCAGTAGAGCTTTTTCCCCATGCCATCTAATCCCTTCCTAAGCTGCAGCAGGTGTATTTCTATTTTCTCTACCTGTGTCCCTGAAGCCTTCCCCTCCGTCATTATGTTATTTCTTTTCTTTTTAATTGAGACAGGGGGGCTGGAACAGGGCTGGAGCGGGGCTGGTAGGGCGATGGTTCCCATGCATCTGTCAGAATGGGATTTTCCTGTTGGCCTCTGATGAGACGCTCTTGAGATTAAAATAAACCTTTGTTCCAGAAGGAAGAACGTTCTGAGTGAAAACAATGGCTACTTTTTCTGTTGCCTTGCTGGAGTCATAGGGGTTAACCTTGATCTTCACAATGAAGACCTGAGACAGAATCTGGAGTAAAAGCCCATGAAAGAATCAGGAGACAGAGGACAAGACTGCGGCCCCAGGAGGTTCCCATGTTAGCCGACACTTGGTCTCCAGCAGTTCGTCAATATTCCTACTTTAATGATCCTACTGATTTAGGGCATCCTGTGGCTTCTACTCCAGGTAAGAAAATCTTAGGTCCTGTGGCTACCCAGAAGTAACTTCTATGCAGATTTCAGGGTGGCAGTTTGCTTTGCAACCTCTATTCTCTTACAGGTCTAAAAAAATATGATTTCTTTTCTATTTGCCCAGCTTTTCTGCTGTTGTTGTAAGGCGAGAATGCTGAATTCCAAGCTCTGTAGGTTGGAGCCGAAACCAGAAATTTTGTATCAAGTCTTCTGACCATTCTTACATCTTCTTCTATGAATTTAATTTATTTATTATGATGAAGTATTTAAAGCCACTCAGCAAAATATTGACTATTATTTACAACTTACACTTTAGATAGCTTACTTCATTAATAAAATTCTTATTTAACATTGATTTCTTTACAAATTATGGCATATGAGTATGGTTATCACACTCTGTACCATGGATAAAATGGAAAATAGAGAAGTAAGTTTGTGATGCTTTGGGGGCCTGCCCTAGAAATTGCTACTTGTTGTTATTATTTAGAGAAATGAAAATCTCATTGTGAATGAAGATCTTGTGAACCACCTGAAAATTTAATTTGACCTTATCCACACAAAGGCAAAGGTTATATTACAGCTTATAACAACAACAAAAATAATGCAACAGGGGGCTGGCCCGATGGCATAGTGATTAAGTTCATGCACTCCACTTTGGTGGCCTGGGGTTCATCAGTTTGGATCCTGGTTGTGGACCTAGCATGGCTGGTGGAGCCATGCTGAGGGGGCATCCTTCGTAGAAGAACTAGAAAGATGTACAACTAAGATATACCACCATGTTACTGGGGTCTTTGGGGAGGAAAAAAAAAAGAGGAAGATTGGCAACAGATGTTAGCTCAGGGCCAATTTTCCTTACCAAAAACATAAAACAAAATACATTAATACAACAGGGTGGTACCACAATTTAAAATTTTAAAAGAGAGAGAAACTATGGTTGAGAAGCCAGAGCAAATTGTTGAAGAGAGAAGTATAGGTGGTGAATTTGCTAAAAGCATGAATCTATAAAGTGAGAAAAATTCCTGAGTAATTATAAAATGAATTTCTATGGAAAATAAAACTATTTCAAGTGCATAAATCTTAGGAAGAAGAGTATGATTTATTTTCTCTGAAGAAAATGTCTTTTCATTTGCATTCAGTATTATAAATATATAAAACTTTATGCACAGGTGAATCGCTTACTGGATATGGGTTTTCACATTTCCCCAGTGTCTTTCTGAGAAGGGGAAATACACTCAGTGTGACAGAGAGCCGTAGTGGAAAAATGTTCTAAATGGGGTGATGACAGTGGTTTAAAGGAGCCTCAAAAGGGACATAGGGTGTTGTCCCAAGTTATTAACATCTAAAATGTACAGAATTTGAAAACTGGAATTTTGAATGTTATGCTTCCAGTTCAGGAATAATAAGTGAAAACAGGAAGTTGCAAGAAGACTCATATTTTTAATAACATCTTCATGTGAACCATCATATAAACTTTTAAAATATGTTTTAAGCTACCTTTAGAGGAAGTTGCCACAGGGAGCAAAATTTTCAGTCACCACTCTGCATTTTATCTACTCAATAATCGTGGCTAGTGTATATTGGCGATAGGATGATCCAGTTTGCCCGTGACTGAGAAGCCTCCTAGTCATGGGTATTTCGTGGCTAAAAATGAGAAAGTCACAAGCAAATGGACAATTGGTCACTCTCATTGGCACGTACCATGTCCTGGGTGTTTAACACATCACCCCACATTTAGTACTCCCATAAACCCCATGGGGTCCCATGAGCATTGTAACCCAGAGTTTGAATCTAGGGCCTACATTCTTTTTCATGGTTGTATATGACTTTGCAATTCCTTGGAATTTGGGTTCTGAATAAAAGGGAGGGGCAAGACGCTCATTTGTGCTAGCTATCAAGACTATCACTGTTCCATTTTTTTTTGCAAAGGTGAATCAAAAGAAGCAAAATACGTAGTGAGGGTGAAACACACAAGGGGACTGACTGGTCGAGGGGGGCATCTCCTGATACAGCTGAGCAGGAGTTATCATGAGTAGGGTGCCCTGGTAAGCAGCGTCTGACATAGATAGTGGGCAAAGAATTGTCTGGGAATGAACACTTGTGTACAGGAAAGTAAGGACACAAAAGAGGGTCCCGGGAGAGATTGGGCTGCCCTTTAGTGACAACCAAATCCAAGCTGACCTCACAATCACAGTCACAGTCACTGTGAAGCTGAAATGGCCTTCAATGATGGCCTAAGATGGAGCTAGAGTACGGAAACTAGTTACCTGTGAAACCAGACTAATACTTGCAAGGGACCAATATATATCACATATGACTAGACAGTTACTGGATGAGACTGCCAATGAGACAGTTACAAGAGGGGGAATAAATCGGGGCTGTCTGCTGACAGCACTCACAACAGCTGGAGGAATAAAACCTCATTTCTGAAGGGGTGTCTGCAGCACATCATAGTGTCTGCTACTGGTTTGAGGAGAATCGAGACTTGTTACAGAGAGTAATTTGCCTTAGAATCAGTGAAATTTCACAGAATATTATTAAAAATGATAAAGCGTCAGAAGCAGTCCTTTTTGGTATCCCTATTGCTTCAGAAGTTGCTTGATTTTTTAAATATGTCAGTGAATGATGAGTTAACAAATCACCTGACTTCACATTTGCATCTCTGAAATTATGACTTATATACAAAAATATGCCTCCAATATAATGTACTCTCAAACCAGAAATTCCACTAAAACGTGACTAAAATGGCCAGATATTGGGCACTCCCTTAGTCCCACATGCTCTGCAGTCCTCTCCCTGGATGCTCAGCCTTTGATGGTGCCTTCATGATCAAAGTTTCCACACTCCAGATATCTTCAAAGGAGCCGTCACGACTCTGGCTCCGAGTGGAGTGGTCACCCACATCCAATCACACTTTCCTGGCTCTGTCCCTGAATCCCAAGCTTTCAGAGCAGTGGCTCTGTTAATGCTGCTCAACATGAGAGCCCTTCTAACCCAAACACAAAAAAGTGAAAATATATGCTATGGATTTTGGTCATATATAGCTATTAGGCTAGTTTCATAAAAACAAAGGTTCCCAAACGCAGGTAAACATACTGTGTTGCTGATTATGGCATGAGGACTCTCTCAATCTGCTTTACTATACATATATGCAGTGTTTTGAAACCTTTTTTCATGCTATTTTTTTACCAAAAGTTTTATAAATAGCCGATAATGCTATGTGGAATGGAATAATATTGTTATATTAATTTTGAAAAAAATTCAGTGCTTTATGAGATAGAATGATAGACAGATTTGCATACATACGGTGCTGCAAGTTGTATATTTTTCACAGTAATTTCAGGCCCTTAAACTGAGTTGATTTATCACAGTATAATGTTGAGTCTATGAACTACTCTGCATTTTTAAGACAGTCACTAAATGAAGGGAGAGCCAAGAGCATGTTTTCTGGGTTTTTATTTTTGATATGGAGCCATTGAACAATTACCCTTAATCATTGTCAACGTAATAAGTATATTATGTATTTTTATCTCTCATTTTGACTTCTTTCTCAAATTCTGTAAAGTAAGTATCTTCTCAGCTCACTGTCTATTGCATTCCCTCTCTCTTGTGCTGAGATTCTCTAGAAATATAGCTCCCACTTAAGTTTTTCCTTTAAATATTCAGTATTTAACAAGCGGTAAAATGTGGCTAAAAGCTACACATTTGTTATGAAAATAGCCACTTTCAATTTTCCTCCTGTCTGATTTCCTTGTTTCAAGCAAATTTATAAGCCTGGATTGAAGAATCCTTCGAGAAAACTTTAATTGCCACAGAAATCGTAGAGTAAAACTGGTGTATGTATTTGAGGCAAGCTTTGGAAGGACAATTTATCAGAGGCATCGAGACAGAACTCTAAGTTATTTATTTCCTGAGCATTTCCATGATGCATTTCTAAAGCGACCTGGCAAGTTTTCACTCAACTTTTTTCTTGATTCAAATACTCCACTTATTTGCATAAAATGCACTGTAGTAAATGTATTTACTTGTACCCAAAACATTATTTTTGTAACACTCTTCAATTGTTTAGCTTTAAGTCGATCTTTAATGATTTTGAAAACTTTATGCTTTTTGGTAAATTCTGATTCACTCCTGGTAGACAAGGAGTGAGAACTTATAACATTTTCTTCATTCTACATAAAAATAAGTGCGAGTTTGACATGAAGTATGAGTTATAATAGTTACTATATAAAGACGTAGAGATAGATGGAACTATGCCAAGTCTATTTCCATTGATTGGAGTAATGCTCGAGGTTTGTTGGTAGATATTTTCATGCTTTATTTTCACCTTATTATAAAAATTCTTCTGCTTTGTTTCATTTTGTTTTAGGTTAGACAGAAAAGCAGCTAAACTTGGACAGTATTTTCAAAATATAGCTTATTTTAAATTCTGATTCTGCACCACTTTGACAAATCAATATATTCTTATTTAGTTTACCTAATTTCTACTTAGGAAAAAATCTAAGGCTTATGTTGCTACCCAGCTCAGGAGTATTTAAAAATTTTTTTTGCTCAAGGGGCTTTAGGTACTTTTGGTGATATTTATAGTGCAGTTGTACAAGTATTGTTTGAAAAGAGAGCCAGTATCTTTATGTTACTTCAAATCTCTACCTTGAGTATACATTATTTTTTCTTCTTAAGAGTTAAGAAATGATTTTCACTATATTGTTTTATTTGCTGTTGGACTTTCTTAAGCTGAATTCTGTTGTGTCATTTTCCCTATGGACATCCATAAAAGCTTTCCCTACATTCCTGTTTTATTGAATAGAAACAAGCATATTCTTCTTTTACTATAGAAATTACTATTAAAAAGTGCACTTCTTCATATTAATTATCTCACATTTTGCTGATTTTACGATATTCCTCGTTATACCAGCATTCGCTGAAACCAACTTAATAAAGACAGTTCTTTGTGACCCTTAAAAAATAACATTTAGTGGCTATTTCTATTTTGAAAAACTTTTATTGACTACCCATCATCCCAGGACTGATTTTTTTTTCCAGAATAAAAATTCAATACTTCATCTTGTTCATAGATTTTTCCTGGTAAAACTCTTTTCCTAATGGATTAGCTATTTATATTTTCCAAAAAAAAGGTCATGTAGCTTCCTGTTTTCTACCTTTTATTTTTTAAAGGAAAAGTATGGGTTTTAATGACTGTTGAAAGTTGATGGGGACGTGAATGGGTGGGAAGAGGCTGCCACTACATGTGTTTGGGGACTTAAGCCACTGTAATTGCTTCATGAAGAACTGACAGCCTTAGTGCATTAATCAGATTAGAAACATTTTTCCAACAGGATTAAGGTTATTTAGCCCAGATTCTTCTTTCACTCTTCAAAGGTCTTTTAGAAGGAAAGTAGTTTCATATAAACTACATGCAAATTAGTATAATGATTACACCTGAAACTAATATAATATGTCAATTGTACCTCAATAAAAAAATTAAATATACAAAGCAGAATAATGGAAATTAAATATTAGGCTTCTAAACTTTGTAAAATTATCTGATGTTCTGTATTTATATTAAATGGAATAACTTTTAGGTACACTAAAAAAATTAATATCATGAGACCTTATACTTAAGCACCATTATTACAGAAATGGCTTACAAGGCATTGAAGTTCTAATAATTATAACTGTCAAAGATATAATGACATGTTATAAGCATTTTAGAGATGAATAACCTGGAAGGAAACAATTTTTATTTTTTGCCAAAATATCATAGCTGGGAAGTACTTTAAATGATTCAGATATAAAATTAGAATAATCCTAATCCATTAAAAAAATCAGTATACTGTATTCTTGGAACTAGATTAAAATTATAGCATTAGTCTTCCAAGAAAAATATATTAACAAGTTGTGAATGTGTCTATCACGTATAATTCCTAAGTGTAGTATTCTCTTTAAGCACATGTGCGTAGGAGCTATTTCATGGTCACATAACCACAGTTCACACGACCCTTTCTGTACTTGCCAACAATTTGAAACACCTCATGACCAACCTGATTTTATTTCCTTCAAGTAATTTTGACTTTGTTGTCTGGATGTCCAGTAACATTTTCCTCTTTTTTTCAGTTTAGTGGTTTTATAAGAACATATTTAATCTTTTACCATTTGGGATGATTTTCCTAAATGCATAGTATTTGTTTAAATATGTAATTTTGAATATGTTTTTTATTGTAAGAAAGTTTATTTTAACTATAGATGTTAGCATTGGTTATTTTCCATTGCTTCACTTTTCTTGTGTGTGGTCCCCTTTGTTGAATTTTCTGTGACTCTCGCCTACATCCTTTGTTTCCTCTCAAATCTGGTTAATCTCTGCTCACTCACATTACTTTCAGTTTAGTGGTCTTTCCCACAACCATTTTTTTCTTCTCTTTCAGAATCTTTTCTACTGAACTCCAATTGTTTCCCTTCATCATTTTCCTTTTTGTGCTTTCATTTTTGTCTAATCATTTAGGACAGAGTTTCTCTGATTCTGATCCTACTGTTCTTTCACATCTTCTATTGTGTTCTTGATTTCTTTAGCTTATTTTGAAATTTTATGTTTTTGGTTTTCATGTTTTGTGACCATGTCTTTCTAGTGTCTTCGCATCTACTAGGATGTCGTTCAGCTAATTATTCTTTTTTTTCTTCTTACTCTTTGGGCGAGCTTCAATTGCAACTTGCTGGTATCTCATGTTTGAACACAATGCTTTTCTGCACAAATACAGAGAGGCTTCTTAACAGGTGATTGGGAGCTGGGCCAGCATAAATTTTCTAACCTCATGATTCTAAAGTTCTCTATTTTGTTATTACCAAAAATTGTTTAAAAAAATATGCTCTATTTTCTGAGACCTTCCTTTCTGTTCCTTTCCTCATCAGTATTTGAATCTTCTTTAACCTTCACTCCCAGTTTTCTTGTCCTTCATAATTTTGATTCTCCTCTCAGTGGTTTCTCTTACCCTTGATCTCACCTCTATAGCGGAGTTTGGGCTGCTTACTTTCTTGAGCTGTTTCCTCTTAGGCCACAATGGCACCACTGGCCCTCCCTCAATTCTGCAGCCTTCGTCCAACTCTTCCCGTTTTCAAATCTTGTCCTCAAGTCACCCCACCAAGTTTCCACTCTGGACAAAGACTCCTCTTTTGGTTAGGGGTTTTTGAGCCCCTTGGATCTTAGGATGATCTCTGGTTTTACTGACTTCTGTTTCTTCCCACAGAGTTCCTCATATCATGTTAGCGTGCTTGCCAAGCGTGGCTCAGCTTCCTGGATTTTGAGGTTTATGAGATAATTGTCACTTTTCTCTTTAAGATATTATTTGGGGTTTTTCTGCCTGGTCATTAGAGATGCTTAGTTGCTTTGTCTTTTTATGAAGGATTTGCTTAGATTGAAAAGCTACCTCAAATCATGATCTTGGCTTCTTTCTTTCATCCACACATTCCACAGCCAAATCCCACCAAAGATTTTAGTAAATATCAAACAATGTAAGGAATTTTTAGGGGGTGGGAGAGTCTCACAGTTTATGTGGATATAGATATAGATACATAGATATAGATAAGTACACATATGTATATGTATATATAGCCCACTCAAAGACAATGTTTGTTTCCAAACATTGTCCTGTCAAAAAGTTTTTTTCATGATATAACTATGAAAAGTACTTTGTGTTTTTTTCTCACTTTATATTTCTTTACTTCAATGGAAACAACATTTGAAGCAGTTGAAAAACAACAGGTAGGAAGTCTCACCCTAAACTCGATGTTTACCCTAAGTCACATTATTTACCTAAAAAGTTTTCCTAGGCCTTTTGTCGTCAAAGTCTTTTGCAATCCAATCCCTCACTGTTTGGGGTCTAAAAGCATTCAGTTTTTCCTGTCCTAAAAGCCCTCACATTTCTGGATACTGTATTCCCTTTCCTTTACACTATCTAGCCACCAAGTTACTTCATGGCTCATTTGCTCTTGCGATATTTGTAGGCTACTGCAGGTAAAAGTTTTACCAAATATTTGCTATTGCACAGAAGAATTACCCAAGTTTTAAGGCTTTGAAACCAGTTTCCTTGTTAGTCTTTACATTATAAGATTTTTTTTCTGACAGCAACATCGTTCTAGATACTTATTTCTGTACTGGACAGAGGAAAGTAGGTTCTATGGAAGCAGCAAGTTACACCTGGAATATCGGTGGCTTAATAAATAAAGGTACGTTTTACTCACCTCACTGTGTGATGCAGGAAAGTCTGTTCTTGCCCACACCTCCCCTCCAGGGAGGGTTCTAAGATCTGAGTTCCTTCCACTGTATAAGCACCTGTACCTGCTGTGACAAGTAGCTTCTTTGGATACATGGCGGGGGAAGTGGGGACTGCATCTTTTTATAAGGGCCACATTCCATTGACCAGAACTCAGTCACATGGCTACAAACCAAATTGTAAAAAAACCTTGGCAGTGTAGTTTTCCTTTATGTTCAGGAAGATACGAGAGCATGGTGAACACGTGAGTACACGAGTAACTACCTTTTGTCATAATGTAGTGCACTCTTATTTTAAGTCATTTGAAACACATGAAATATTCTCTCTTACTCACTCTTTGTAATTTTAATAGAACATTTTCCCCAGGTCAGCTCAAAAGTTACTTTACCACCAATTAAAAAAAAAAGATTGGATGTTATAATAGAATCCAGTATATGTAGAAAAACTTAACCTGAGGCCAGGAACAGTAGATGACAAAGGAAATTAAAATTGTGGAGTCAAGCTGGCCCTGATTGCCTAGTGGTTAAAGTTTGGCACTCTTACCACTTCGGTACCTGGGTTCATTTCCAGGTTGTGGAACCACACCAAATGTTTGTCAGTTGTCGTTCTGTGGTGGCAGCTCACGTAGAAGAACCAGAAAGACTTACAACTAGAATATACAACCATGCATTGGGGCTTTAGGGAGGGAAAACAAAGGAGGAAGATTGGCAACAGATGTCAGCTCAGGGTGAATTTGTCCCTGGAAAAAAAAAAAAGAAAAAGAAAAGTGTGGAGTATGAAATGATATTTCCAGATGACTTGATGAGAAGACAATAACTAATGCTCAGAATAAGATCTGAAAATTCCGAATGTGGTGAGAACTCTAGGAAACTAAAAACTTAGTATCAAACCAGTAATGAAATTTAAATTTTAATAAATGTGTACCTATGAAATATCTTTTCTTACAGAAAAAATGACATCTAAGAGGCAAAAAGTAAATGTATAGATTTTAAGTTTATCTTAGAGCTTTGTCAACTTATAAAAATTGTGTTCACAGTCAACCATATTTTAGAGGATAAAAAGTAATGATATTTCAGTGATAGAAATTATATCTCTCGGAGTATAATGCAGAATTTGTAATGAATTAACTTAAAAAAATAAAATTGAGAGAAACGCCATACTATTATTTTGAAAACAGAAAATCTAGTCAGAAAAGACTCAGTTTAAAATGGTATACAGATACGCAAGTCAAATATACTGCTTTATAGAAGTTTACCTTATATAAAATTTAACTTTGTCAAATATGTCATGTCTATACGGAAGAAAGTATAAAAATATATTTACATTTTTAAGAATAACCGTAAAGTCATAGCTGTGTAGTTACTATTTAGGTTAAGCAACAGAAATCTTTCAGTATCTTTAAAAATATTTAGGCCCATGAACACATTCCGAATCACACGATCTATCTTCTTCCTCTTTCCTACCCCAGAAAATATTCTGATTTTTCTAATAACAATCATCCTTGCTCACCTTCCAGTGAAAGCAATCCACATACTAGATACATGTGCAAGGTAAATATCTGTTGACCCTATCATTGGACTCCCAGTCTCTCACCCCAGTGATAATCACTGTTTGCATTTTCTTTTGCAAACTTTCAATGTACTATGTTTTGACATATGCACTAAAAAGGATATAAATGTATTTTTTATTTGTGCAAAAACGATATCATGTACAGGGCTCTGTACTTTTCCATTTAATATATTTTGTAATGTGTTCTGTGTCAGTGTTATGAACACACTTCACTCCTTTTAGAAGTAGAGTGTTTCGTTATAGACCCAAATGACAGTTTATCAGACCCCTGTTTTTGATAAACTGACTGTTGGCAGGATTTGTTTTCAATTGTTAAGGATGCTGCAATGAATATCCTCATACTTACATCCCTGGCATTCTTATTTTAGAATATAGCCTTTAAATTATTTCCAGGAGTCAACTTTTATAAGCACAATTTTTTAAGGCTTGTTGGATGGGATGTCATAACAGAATCTCTGGGGAGATATGCTGTACATTTTTCAGCAAACACTATCCTCCTAAACTCCCTGTTTTTAATAATTGGAAAATTTCCTAATGGGACTGTGCTAGGCACATATCTTATTGGAGGTATAATATAGTATAAAATGTAAATAGATAATATTTACTTAAATTGGCATGTACAGTAGGGTACAGGCTGTCATGGAGAAATAATTAAAAAACAAATTATTCTTAATCACAGTTTAATCTAAAATACTGTGTAACTGAAAATAAAATCATGGAACAACGTATATGTCAACATGCACGAATTTCTCTGTGCTGAACTGTCAGCAGGCCACCCAAATTGTGCCCCATCAAGGGCAGTACCTGCATCCCCCATATGTGGGGTACACGGTACAGCATGACTCGGTGCCCATGACGCCTGTGCCACCTTTCATGGGCTGCCTGCAGACAGGTTACAGACAGATCCAGGCCCCCTTCCCTCACACTAACAGTGAACAGAAGATGTACCTGGCGGTGACCGTGTAATGCAAGGTGCTGGTGGGTTCTTTTACGAGACAGAGGAAGACAGAGAAGCCCTGGCCTTGGGAAGGATTCTCAAGTGGAAGTCCTCACATGCTGGTGGTGTTGATGGCACGGTTCTTTTGGATGGCTTTATTTGCCCCATAACTGTATGAAAACGTCTCTCTCTGAACTAGCATTTCTGAATATGTTTCATCCCAGTGCCTGATTGATTTATGACAGAAAAAAGCATCCCCTGGAGATGCCTGTGTCGTTGCTGATGGTTGTGTGACGAATGCTTGAGCCCTTAAGTGCCCTTGAGGTATGGCTGTCAAAAGAATTTTGTAAACAGATAGATTAAGGTTTTTTATTATATCGTTATTATTATTATTTCTTTTTTGTTTTTTACGGTACCAGATCAGAATACCTGTTCTCTCCCTTTTACCTGGGTAAGTTTTTAAATAAGCATCCAAGGTTTAGGAGAAGACATTAAGAACACAATTATTTTAAAAGGAAATCCAGCTTGAACTCTGAGATTAGTCATTGATCTCAGTGTTTCACAGGTGCATCTGAGTTTCATTGTAAAAAGATATATATATATTATCTACTTTGTGATGTTTTGAGTCTATTTTGTGCTTTTTTACCCTGTGTAGAGGTCTTATTATAAAGTTATTTTCTACATTAAAAAGAGATTGGAGGAAAAAAAAAAAAGAAAAGAATATCATGAAATTTCCTTAAGTTCTTACAAATACACTTTTCTGAAACTTGGTGGTTTACTTTTAATCTATATTACCCTTTATGTAATAAAATATCAATTAATATATAACTAAATGAGGCTAATTTTGTACCTAAATTTTGATTTCAGCAAATTCTTTTTTATATATAGTATTAAGACAAATTACTGTCATGTGTACCTGCTGAGAACCCAAGAGTTACCACAGGCAAGTGCCCAGGGTGGAGGTGGGGGACTTGAGAGTCAGGGGGCAGTGCTCCATGCTTGCATCTTCTGGGAAATCTTCTGGGCAGATTCCATGCAGCATTGCAGTAAAGATCCTGAACTTCGGAGTATGTTGATCAGTAAGCAAACCTTAGACAACACTGCTTTAGAATTACTTTAAGTCTAAATAATTTTTAAAAAGCACATAGTTTTCATTGTTCTTTGTGATAGCGGATGAGCTGTTAGACAAGATACGATATCAATTGATCTCTATCAGACCAATAAATGGAGATATGTTTGAAATAGGTTTGAGAGCCATTAGGACTCGATGATTCCAAAGGTCACTTTGAAACTTTCTGAAGAAAATGCCAGTTAGAATGTGTGATCCTTTTCAAAAAACCCATTTCCAAATCATAGCTACTATCAGAATTCTATTGATGATGCTATACTTATATTTTTAAGCAAATATTTCAAAATAACTATTATTTAAAATAAATTACTGTATTACATATAATTTGAAAATACTGTTAACCAATTATGGGGAAATAGTATAACATTTTCATCACTATGAATTTTCCAGTAACATCTTATCTTCTTAGATATTATTGTACAAATATATAATATAATTTAATTTAATTTTTTAACATATTATATATATACATTGCTTTCTAATCAGATAAGATCATTCTGTAGATACTAAGGAGTAATCTGATTAGGAAGCAATGTATTTTCTTCTTATTTAATGTGCAATTATTATTCAAATGTTTCCAAACATCAAAAACATGTCCTTTCTGTGAACCAGGGTACAAACCATACCTTATTGTATCCTGTATTTGTTCCTTTGTCCCTTTGTATCTTTCATTCTTGAGTATTCCCTTTAACATTTCACTGACTTGTTGAAGTGAGTGGAGCAGTTGTCTCACTCAGTCTCATTGAACATTTCGACCCCTTGCCTGAATACCCTTTAAACAGAAAGATCATTCTAAAGCTTTCCTTGGCTCAAGTTAAAGTTTGACTCGAACACATTATAGGTAATGTTATGAAGCATATATTGCATCACTTCAGGAGTAGCACTGCCACACAAAATACAGGACTCCCTAATGTTGCATGGAAAATAGTTATACTGAAAATTATGCTATCTGAAATTCAAATTTAACTGAGTGCTTCACATTTTCATTTGCTAAATCTAACAACCTTATTCACAAGGTGTGTAAAAGCTTCTCAAATTAACTACTAAGTGATGACAGCCTGATCCTTGTATTGTATTGTTAAATTTGTTTATTTCCCTTGTTGCCAAGGGTGTGAGATGACTTTGATAGTATGTAAATTTAAGCTCCAATCAACCACTTAACTAATCAATTGTTACAATTATCCTTGTGTATTCAATATCACTAGGCTTCAAAAAATAACACTTTTCTAATTCCATCATCTCTTCTATATTATTTTAACTGACGTTCATCTATAGAGAACTTTCCCTTGTCAACTGGAGCTATTAGTAGTTTTCAAACTACAGTTCCTAATGGAAAGTCAGGATAAATGCTTCAGGGATAACAAGTATTCATTGGGCACCTGTGAGGCATTGAATGAATCAAAGATGGTTCTCTATGTGAACCTTACATTCTAATCAGGGTGGTCAACTACAAACAATAAGTGGAATAAACACGGAAATGATAAAGTAGGTTATATGACCATAAATTCTATGGAACAAAGAAAAATTTGGTGGGAGAATGGAAATCAGAAGTATAGGAAAGTGGGAAGGGACAGCTTGCAGTAAACAGGCTGGCCATAGGTCTCATGAACAAGATGAGATCTGAGCAAAGATTAGAAGGAAGTGAGGAGATCAACAAAGCCAATTCCTGGGGAAGAAGAGGCAGAAGAAACGGCTGGAGCCATTGCCCCCAGGCAGGGCTTAGTGAACAGGAAGGGAGCCAGTGTGGTTGGAGCAGGTGAGCAAAGGAGAGGAGTAGGAGATGAAATCCAAGATGGAGATAGAGATAATGACATCATTTGATTTCTTCATAGACTATTGTAAAGACTTGGAACTTTAGTGAAATAGGGAGTCATTGAAAGCTTTTAAGCATCTATGTGACTTGACCTGGCTTAGGTAATAATCCTCTGACGGCTGCATTGCAAAAGCCTTTAAGGCAAGAGGGGCTGGAACCCAGAGCTACAAAGAAATAGTAATTGTGGCTCTACTGGGGCAGGTGATTTGTGGTCAAATTCTGGATGCAATTTGCAGGTACACTCCAAAGGCATTCCCAGCAAACCGGAGGCGGGGAGGAGTGCAAGAGCAGGAAATAATTTAAGGATCCCCCCAAGGTTTTGGTCATAATTAACATTTTTAAAGCAAAGACTTGGTTTATTAGGTGCCTCAGTTGATAATTGAATTTTGTTTTACTTGCTCAGTGGTTTTTGTTTGTTTTTTGTTTGAATATCATGACAAAATTATAGGCTTTCATTGGTTCAATGTGTTTCAATGTAAAATCATTATTCTTTCTATACTTTCTTGGATTTGATTTGCTAACATTTTGTTGAAGATGTTTTTCATCTGTGTTCATGAGAGATATTGGTCTGTAGTTTCCTTTTCTTGTAATATCTTTGACATTGGTATTAGGGTAATGCTAGCCTCATAGAATGAGTTAGGAATGAGTTTCTATTCTCTGGCAAAGATTGTAGAGAGGTGCTATAACTTCTTTCTTACATGTTTGGTAGAATTCATCAGGGAACTCTTCTGGGCCTGTTGCTTTCTGCCTTGGAAGATTATTAATTATTGATTCAATTTCTTTACTAGATATAGGCCTGTTCATCTGTTTCTTCCTGTGTGTGTTTTGACAGATTGTGTCTTTCAAGGAATTGGTTCATTTTATCTAGGTTATCAAAATTTTTTCTTTCTTTCTTTCTTTCTTTCTTTCTTTCTTTCTTTCTTTCTCTCTCTCTCTCTCTCTCTCTCTCTCTCTCTCTCTCTCTCTTCCTTCCTTCCTTCCTTTCTTCCTTTCTTCCTTGCTGAGGGAGATTTGCCTTGAGCTAACATCTGTTGCCAATCTTCTTCTATTTTGTATATGGGTTGCCACCACAGCATGGCTGCTAACCAGTGGTGTAGGCCCACACCTGGGAACTGAACTCAGGCCACCAAAGCGGAGCACACTGAACTTAACCACTAGGCCACCAGGCTGGCCCCACTAGTATTTCTTTGTTATATTTTTAATGCCCATAGGATCTGGAGTGATGTCCCCTCTTTCATTTCTGGTGTTAGTAATTTGTGTCCTCTCTCTTTTTCTTCTTAGTTAGCCTGGCTAAAGGCTTATCAGTTCTATTGATCTTTTCAAAGAATCATCTTTCAGTTTTGTTGATTTTGTCTATTGATTGCCTGTTTTCAATTTCATTGATTTGTGCTCTAATTCTTATTATTTCTTTTCTTCTACTTATTTTAGATTTAATTTGCTCTGCTTTCTCTCTTTTCTTAAGGTGGAAACTTTGATTATTGATTTTAGATCTTTCTTCTTTTCTATTATATGATTTCAATGCTATAAATTTCCCTCTCAGAACTGCTTCTGCTGCATTCCACAAATTTTGATGGTGGTCACATTTTGAATACCCCAAACATATACTTGCTTCTTGACCATTTCTTGGTTGGCTTCTCAGATTTCAGTTTAGAGCTTTAAACATTTAGTTTGAATAATGCCAAGCAGCAAACTTCCCTGGAAAATAAGGAGCACTCAGACTATAATCTCCTGACCTAATGTGAGCAAAAGGATGAGAGGGATTTGTCTTACTGTAGAAGAAGGAAGAGGAACAGGAAAAGAGAGTCCATGATGGAGTGGAGCCAACCCTTTTCATGGAAGGGTTAAAAAAAACTTAAATGGATATCAAGGATGAAGAACCACAATCTGGGGTCAAAACACAGATTTCTACTTTATAATTTTGCCTAAACTTGATCCCTGCAGAAACAACAGATTGTGAGCTCTGTTTTTTTGAATTGCTCCTCTGTCTCTGCAGCTTTTTATTTTACATTTTCTTTTATGTTTTCTGGATGTGCTCTTCCTGAAAGTGTCATTTTCCACACAAGAAAAGTTTCCTAATTGCAACTGGAATGGTACACTGTTGAATAGAGTCAGAAAGTGGGTCTTGAGAACAATCCTGAGTAACTTTGGACAGTTCTTAATGACCTGATAACATTCGAGGTGATTTGATGACCTTTCCAGGGGAGGATATTTAGAGAGCTGAACATTTTATCGGGCTCTTGTGATGGGTTTTACTGAAGAAGCACGTGATTCTCACAGGTTTAGACTAGAAGTGTCCTAAGTGTAAATATTGGAACTCATAAAGGCTGCCCATTTAGAGTTGTTTGCCCTTTACATGAATTAAACCCATTACTGCTTTTTACATTTCCAGAAATTATAACACTAGTCTAAAATGCCCAACACAGAAGTAACACTCCCACCATACAGGCTTTCAAGTTGACTAACCCAGATTGTGTATACTTCCTGATGCGGCTTGAAAATGCTCTGTACTTTTTAAGAGAATGCCCCTAGATGTGCTCAGTAATCAGTCTAAGTTATTACAAGGTCATCTTCCTTTTAGTCAACTCCATTCAACTGCATAAAGTACAATCACCACATTAAGAACATTTCTGATTAAATTAGCATTCTAATTTCTGGTGTCTTTGAACTTCAGGTTCCAATCTGCTTACTGATTTAGTAATTATGAGGAGGTGAGGAGTCAAGGTACAGAGAGGGTGAAAGTTCAGGAGAAAGGGGAAATAATTCTTGATGAGCCAAAGATAGGAATAGAAGAATTTTAGGTTCAATGATAAGAGCCATGACTAAATTATTTTTTGCATTCATTCATTCATTCATTTTCCAGCAATTATTTATCAGTGCCTATTAAATGCCTACCACTGTTCCAGGAGCAGACCAAAACAGATGAGGTGGGTGAGACTTATATGAATGGAAGCCAGTGTGCCCCTCTGTGAAGTACATCAAATATTCATTTTCTAAAGAAATGCACATCAAAGGTAAAGTTCTAAACATTTATCATGTTATGCACTAACCCAAACCTTCTTTTCCTGTAAACAATCAACACTCTTTTACATAAGGTTAAAGTTTCAACACAATCAGGAATTGACTAATTTTTCCAAGTTTATTTTCCTTTAGTTATCTCCATCCTTGCTTATCAAATTATGAGCATAGATCCAAAGTGATTTGTTGTAGAATGTTGAGTGTGTGAAAATATACAGGATCAATGATATGAATTAATCATTAGTTCAACAAATGTTATTTATCATCTGCTGTGCAATAGGTATTAGGGAATTGAGCACTGAACAAAACAAAGTCCTTGCCCTCATGTAGCTTACAATCTAGAGAGGCAAACAGATAACATGCTAATGAACAGCTTTTTATCTAGTGGTTACAAGCGCTATGAAGGACAAGGAAGTAGAGTACGGGGCATTGGAAAGGCTGAGGGAAGGAGGTTTTTTGTTTGTTTGATTTTTGTGAAGAAGATTGGCCCTGAGGTAACCTTTGTTGCCAATCTTCCTCTTTTTGCTTGAGGAGGATGGTCCTTGGACTAACATCCATGCCAATCTCCTCTACTTTGTATATGGGATGCCGCCACTGCATGGCTTGATGAGTGGTGTGTAGGTCTACGCTCAGGATGGGAACCTGTGAACCCCAGGGTGCCAAAGTGGAGCATGGGAGCTTAACTGCTACGCCACTGCGCTGGCCCCTGGAGGTTGTTAATTTAAGTGGGGCAGTCAGGCAGGAAGGACTCTCTGGTCAGGTGACATGTAAGTGGAAATTTGAATAAAAGAAGATTATGAACTGTGCTTAGATCTGGACATAGAATATTCCAGGCTGAAGAAAAAGTAGGTACATAGGGCTTTGAACTAGAAGCTGACTGGCAAATCTGGTGAACAACAGAGAAACAGCAGAAAGAGCAAGAGGATCAAGTAATGAACCATCTAAAATATAATTTTACATATTATATCAATATGCTATGAAGTGGAAGGCAGAATTTGCATGAAGTCTTGACTTAAAGGAGAACATATCAAACAGTGACCACTTTTGGAGGCCCCAAGCTCATTATGCCCCTAGACCATCCAGAAGGTTACTATCCAGGAGTAACTTTGACAGCTGTCAGCAGGGTCTATGTGTGTGTGACCACGAGAGCACTTGATTTTCTGTCATTTCCGTAAAAAAGGAGCACAAATGATAGATCTGTATCTTGCCTTTCAAGCCATGACTAGAAGCTTTGCTTACAGTTTCCACTACATGCTGCTGCTTTTGGTGGGTTCTAAGCTTGTTCATTGTTCTAGGATTAAATTGCTTGGTAGTCTTACCACTCTGAACCAAAATGTTACTCCAACTTCCTATTTTCATCTGCATTTATAATCTGTATTCGTCTTATGACAACTCATAGTGATTTATTCCCTTATTCACTTCTTTTTCATTGTCTTACCCCTCTACCCCACCTTTGAATTCCAGGCTTGAATACCAAATGTTTGAGGTCAAGGTGACATTTTTCACATTATCAGGTAAATAAGTTTAATATGTAGTGGATAAAATTTTACAATTTCAGCTTAGTACATTGTCAACACGATGAAATTTACTGATAGATTATTTAAATTCTGCTGTAATTTACAAAATTATGAAGGTAAACTAGTCAACAAACATTTTGGACCTCTTAAACCATTCATTTTTTTGTAGTGCTGCAAGAATTAGCGTGGCTTCTTAAGTGCCAATTTACTTTTTTTTTTTTTTTTAAAGATTTTTTTTATTTTTTCCTTTTTCTCCCCAAAGCCCCCCGGTACATAGTTGTGTATTCTTCGTTGTGGGTTCTTCTAGTTGTGGCATGTGGGACGCTGCCTCAGCGTGGTCTGATGAGCAGTGCCATGTCCGCGCCCAGGATTCGAACTAACGAAACACTGGGCCACCTGCAGCGGAGTGGGCGAACTTAACCACTCGGCAACAGGGCCAGCCCCAGTGCCAATTTACTTTTGAAGAATAATTATTAAATTATCATCTCCCCATAACTCCCTCCACTCAAACTGTGTTTCAGTCTTTCTTTTTGTAGTAAACAGAAACTAGATGTTCATACTTGAAACCTGGGAATATTTATTTTTCCATTTTCCACACTGTATATAGCTTATCAAATGCCAAACATATCTTACCTGCTACTACTCAGTATGTTCTTCTGCAAATAATTTTCTCAGAAACATTTTTTTTTGTTAACATTACTAAAATGTCATCTGTGGACTAAATCATTGCCATAGGCCACTAGTGTAGTCCAAATAACTCTAATATGACAGGACTCTTGCAATATGCCCCACTAGTGTCCACTCATTAATTCATTATGCCCAAAAGTGACCATTAAAAATGCAAACTTTGATGTGCTACTTCCCTACTTCAACTATTTTCTAAAATTCTTTTGCATTTAGGTTAAAGTTCAGAAAATTTAATGCATCTGAAAAACCTCTGGTTGTGCTATTTTCTGTAAATCTTTCACCTGCCTCTTATGCCCTCTCTCCCTGTTTTTCTCCTCTGTAGCCATCTTTCCTTTAGGACTTCACACAGACAGCTCATGGGGGACCCGTCCTGCTCCTTCTCAATCCTTCCATCTTCATGTTTTAGTTTAAATGCCTCTTCTTTAGGAAAGGTTTTCCTACCTCTGTCTTCTTCTCTTCCCAAAGACCAAATTAATATTCCCTTCCATGACATTCAGTGTTTCTCTGCAGCACTCATCTTACTTCCAATTACTTGCTCCTCTGTCTTCCTTAAGTACGTTGTAAGCCTTTTGCAAGCCTAATAAATTGTCTTAGTCTGATTCATCATTGCATCCCAAGGACACACTAATTGCTGAGCGCACAGTGGTCCCGCAATGAATTTTGTTGATGAATGAGTGAATCGATTAATTAGTTAATAATTCATACTGTGGAGGATGTTGCTACAAAGCCCTAGTATTAAAATATATTTAAATGTTCTAACAAGTTTAATACTCATTTGTTAAATCAATACAAATATATTAATTGTGTGTGCCAGTGACACTGGAGATAAAAGGGAGAAAACAATATTACACAGGATGTGGCGGCATGGATCTGGGGCCCAAACAAGGCCTTTAGGGCTGAATATTTCCATTTCTTCCATCTGCTCTTTTCCATGTTGGCTTCCTTCCCGGCAGCCCTTCTGTTCCCACTGACCCCCTGGCAGATCCAGTGTAACTTTCGTAGATCTGAGTCCTACACACTCTCATAGCATTTTTGGAAATTGTTCTAATTGGACAAGCTTGAACCCTGCTCCCATTCCTATAACGATCTTTGCAGAGACTAGAGGGATGTAACTATGATGACTAGTCACTTCAGGGACTCGTGCTTCTCCTGGAAGTGGGTGCAGACCCACGCAAACCACATAGACTGAGAATAAGTGGACAGGTGATTCCTTGTGGAATTCTGGAGTACCATCACCCAAAGAACTGGGAATGAATAAATGCAAAAACAACATTTATTTCATTTTCTTGCAGCTGCCGAAATCACTGCAGCTTGTATAAAAAAGAAAATGAAAAAAAACAAAGAAAACCCCAGGAAATTGTCTACTAAACTGTAACTAGGAAAACAGGGTTGGGAGAGTTCCATGCAGAGGCAGCAGCGTCTGCTAACTCTATTGTAACTTGAGCAAACGTGCAAAGGAATGAATGAGGCCAGAAAATGGACACAGAGCGCACATCACAGGTACAAGGGAACCTGGATAATTAAGTAGGACTCAAATTGTAGATCTTTAGCTCATGTGAAGGAGATTTAGGAAGTAATTGAAGTATTTCCAGAAGGTTGTGTGCCATGTTCATTGTATCTTAGATATTTTGTTAACTGGCATATTTTATAAATCAAATTATGTGACTATATTTAGATAATAAATGTGTTCACTTTTGGAAATAAATCAGTTTCATCTTTAGAAAACAATTGAGAGAAAAGTAGTATTCCTATTAATAGTAGTTCTAAATTACTATGCAATCAATTTTAAATGTAGTCAGTGCAATGTTCTTACAATGTAATTGGAGACAATAGAATGTGATTATATGTTTGTAAGTTGATTGTATTCATTTTTGTATTCTGTATTCAGATTTATAAGAAAAGTGTCTCATAAATGCATACTTAGATTAAGAAAAATAATATGTGTTTTCCTAGATTATTAATTCTATAGAAAGAATTTGTACTTATCTATTATGCCATTTCCAAAAACTGGTTTTGATATTGGTGGATCCTAGTCTGTATAAATCAGTCAGAAAGAAGCTAGCAATAACTGATATGAGAAGAGCCGGAAAAAAATGCTAAGAACCAAAGGGAAAATTTTTTTCAGAAGATAATGAAGATGCTTGATTTTTCTTTTCATGAGAAAATTCACATGGTGAAACCAATAGAAGTGCTTCAGTTGATTATTTAATGTGCTGCACGTTGAAGCTTGGGACGTTATTTGTTTAATTATTCAACTGGAGATTTAATGCAGTAGCTGCAATGTTTGTTTTAATGCAAGTTTTCATGAGCAGGTTAATTATTTAAGCTTTAATATGGATAATGAATAATATGATTTTCTAATTAAAATAATATTAACTTATTGGGTTGAATTGTTTACTCTCCTAAATCTTTATGAAATAGTTTATAATCTGCGTGAAAATTTACAAGTAACCCAACGGGTAGCTGGAACTTGTAAACAACAGATGCTGCACAGCAGCCAGCCTCATCATCAGCAGAAGTTACAGGAATTAAAGGAAACTTTTACCTTGTTGCTTAAACGAGTTTTGCTGTGAATAAAGACTTTTATCTAATAATTCAAAATAAAGATGATGACTTATTATATTATTTTTATCACCATACTTTACATAAATTATTTAATAAACATCTTTTATAGAATATGAGTTTTAGATGGTGCGTAATCAAACAATTATGCTGTGTATGTCTTCAAATTCAGAAACGCTTGCATGAGCTTAATTTGTAAAAGTCCTTCCTCATCAGTTCTCTGACTTTCGAATCTGTGGATACATTTGGCTTGCGCTCTGAGGTACTCATTTATGCCTTTCATCTAATATTTCTGGTTGCCCCCTTTCTGGGCAAATGTTACATTGCCCTTCTCTGCTCCTTTGGGTTTTGGTGGAGCCATGTGACTAATTTATGCCAGTATGTTATGAACTGGCCAGAGTATTTAATCAACCATTGGTGGGAGCCCCTTCAGTATCCCCTGGTTTTCCTGGAATGGCAACCAGTAATATTCAAGATGGTGGCTCCTACTTCAGTCTGAGTGCCTGAGGAACAACAGTGAGCAAAGCCCTCTGTCAACCCGTGATGGAGACGTGTGATGGGAATGAGAAATAAACAAGCCTCTCTGTATTGATGCAAGAATTCGTAGAGACAGAAGAGTGATACCACGAATATAAACCTAAAATGTGCCATCGGCTTAGGGGATGGACGGAAGGTGGTGAGGGCAATGTTATCAGAGGCTGGGGGAAGGCAGTTCATGCTAGTTTGCGTGTAGAAATAAAATACAGAGAGGTCCATGCACTGAGGGACTTTGTGGCTTGAAAATAGAAAAACAGTTCTTAACTCTAAGCAGCAAGCAGTAAAATTACAAATGAATGCTTTGAGAAACAAGGGCCAATTAAAACTCAGTCTTGCAGCAAGGAGGGTATATACTCTCCGGGCAAGTGTGGCTGAGGAGGGTAGTGAGAAGGGAAAAGTCATAGGGCAGAGCCAAACATCACAAAAAACAGCAGAATTTGGAGAAATTCAAGTACAGAAGCACAACATCACATGGGATCAGATAAGTTCAAAAATTTAGAAATTTTCAAATTTTGCAAAGGCAATAGTACAGTGCATAGAATTTCCATTGCATAAAACCATGGGGAGGCAGATCGGGACATTACCTTGTCCTCAAATACATACACAGTTTTATACTGAGACATATTCATATTCTCACTACATCAGATTTTGCTGTTAAAGACAGTTTTCAGACTTCTGAGAGCTTCAGCATTATGGATAAAGAGATGTGGACATAGAATTCTCCTGAGCAAAGCAGTGGCTAAGACTTGGAAGCAAGAAGAGCTTGTAGGGAAAATGCAAAGCCCCAGATTTTCAGAAATCCCAGGCAGGTGCAAGAATAAACCAAGAACTTGATCTCTTCTAACACAGTATTTGCCTGAGCCCAAGACCGTCAAGGGGGAGAGCCTGAGATGACCATCACAATTTCATGGTTCCCAGAGAGAGCTGGGCTCCCCTGTAAGAAAAAAGTGCAGCACCTTCCCTGGATGTAAATTATGCTCCTAAGTAGTCCTATTGTGTATTTTACACTCTTAGAATACTCTAGGCTTAATTTTTCACAATATCTGAGGGAAGGAGTGCGCTCAGTGAAATATGACGGTAGTTGGGAGTGGAGAAGATTTCTTCGGTAGCCATGAAGGAATAGTAACAACTGCCAAGGGTGGCATGTCATTGTCCCACAAGAGCCTAACTTCTAACATACAAAGAAATGCTGCCCCTCAGTGGAATACCAAGGAGTTGCACTAAACTCCCACAATGCATTGAGCCGAGAGCAGGGAAAGTACCAACTTACCTAAGAAAATCCCTTAACCAGGGACAGGAAGACGAACCTTGCAGAGACTAGGAAGAGCCGACTGAAGTGGGAATTCCTGAGTAGACAGCTGACAACTTAAAACCATCAACCAAGGTCGACTAAATCAAAAGAGCACGTAAGGATATTCCCTTAATATTACCATAAATCTACTCTCTGCAACTCAAATCATTGTTTTCTAATTTTAAAATAAATCAGTAAATATACGGAAAGTACAATCATTTGATAGAAATTATTGAAATGCAGTACAGTTAAAACAAACATGTCAAATAGTCAAAAATAAAACCAAAAAAATGGAATTAATGAGGAATGAGTTCCATGAGGAGAAAGTAACAGATGATACAGTGGCAATACAGGGAGGAAAAAACTCCACCACAGGTGTAAGTCTACATTTTGGCTAGGCTCAATAATTTAGCTAACTATTGAAAAATGTAACACATTTTGACATATCTCCCAAAGTTTTTTTGTCTTTGGTTAAGATTCAGCCAGCAGTTCTCAAACACATTGGTTTTAGCAAACCAGTGGTTTAGATTTCAAGAACTCTTTACACTCTTACCTATCATTAATGTTCCAGAAGAGCTTTCATTTATGTGCTTTATATCTACTGATATATATGTCCTAGAAGTTAAAATGGAGAATTTTAAAAGTAATATATTTATTGATTTATTTAAAAATGAAATAATACATTTGGTACATGTTGACAAAAAAGACATTTTAATTTAAAAAAATCTATATTTTATAAAACAAGTTAGTGCCAAGAATGTTATTTCATATTTTTGCAAATCTTTTCATTACCTGGCTTATTGGAAGACAGCTGATTTCATGTCCACTTATGCATTCAATCTGTTGTGACACATTATTTTGATTGAAGCCCATGAAAACAAATCTAACTTCACATAGATATGTATTCGGAAAAGTTAGGACATTTTAACTTTTTCAGATAATTATTGATGCTCTTTTTTATCACTAAACCACAATTTGAGGAATGATAATTTCTTAAAGGTTAGCTGTTATGCAGAATCTAAATCTATATCAGTAAACTCTTTGTATTCTTTTACATTAAAATCCATGGGTCTATCTTACACTTTGAATAGATGTTTACTCATGAGCAGATCTGTAGTGATCATTTGGAAAATACTTCCTAACTGTAGATCTTCCAAATAGTTACACATTTCATCATATATTATCAACATACACACATGTGCACATGAATCCATTTCTTTTTGAAATGTCTTTGAGTATCGAGAAGCTGCCAGCTCTCACAGGGTCACAGTTTTCCAAAATTCAAACTTTTCTCTGAAAGCTCAAATATTATCATCATCAATAAATACTGTCAGTTGTTTTCCTTTTCCAAAAATTCATGTTTGAATAACATAGTGTGTCTTTCAGTCATTCTTTCAAGTGAAAATGATGTTCCATGATAAAAGCAGCTAGGTCAGCTGTCAGCTCACACAGTGGCATGGGCGTTTTTGCCAGGGGACAGGGTAATCATTATATCAGTGTGCAGTACAAATGCTTCATGCATATTTCCTATGTCTTCACACAGAATATTAAAAGACTTACACACAATAGTCAAAGTTTGATAGCGTTAATAATTATGACTTTCATCAAGGTCTTTTTAAGTGAAACTACCCGTTTTTTCTTGTGAGTGCATGGTAGTGAACAATACAATGACAACAGTTTTGGTGCCAACACAAACACCACTGTTTAAGACAAGTGACATCTTAGTATTATTTGGAAAAGTGGTTTGACCTCACCAACACCCTGAAAGTGTCTTTGAGACCCCCAGTGGTCCACAGACTACACTCTGAGAACCACCAGAAAGAAGACATCGCACCCCTCCCCCATCCCACAGCCAAGCAGGGAAGTTAAATAGCATAGACGTTTACTCCTCTCCCACGTACTGACAGCGAACCTGAGGTGAGTTTGCTCACCTCTTGCAGAACAAGCCAATTTCTGATACTGGAGGTAGTGGAAGAAAGTAGGAATTTTATTATTGCACAGTGCCAAGCAAGGAGGAAGAGTAGCTAATGCTGAAATCCCAAACTCCCCAAGAAGCTAAAAGGAAGGGTTTTTATTTGGTGTTTTAGGTAGGGGAGGGAGAGCATATGGCCTTGCTGGTCGGACCTTTTCCACCTGCCTGTATCTCTTTGCAGGGAGGAGATAGTGAATCCAGGTGCTTATCCTTGGTGATGTCTGTCTCCATGGAGAATAGTGGATTCTGGAGCCAGGAAGCCAGGGAATAAGCAGGGAATGAGTGTTTTGGTTTTAACCTGATATATTTAATGTAGGGAAATTGATATCAGGGTCCCTATCAGTACCAGTCTGACTAATGTCATCAGCTTCCTGAGAAAAGTCAGGAAGCTGGTTTCTGCTGTGTCGTGGTTGACACTATCCTCAAGGAAATTGTCTTCATCAGCATGGCTGTCACCCTATCCCTGTCCCAGCTCATGGAAGGGAAAAGAAAAAAAAAATCACAGGCAACTATTTTATTTGTAAATATGTAAAACGGAGGTTGTACACAACCTTCCAACCATGATCTATTGGTAGAAACTTAGTTCAGCCTAATTACTAGAAGAGCTAGAAACCTACATGCCAGCTGAGCAGGCGGGGTGTGGTGTTTTAGTGGGATATTCGTTTGAATTAATTCCTACTGGCACTGTTAGGATGGTCTTCGAGAAAAATGAGCACAGAAAAGAACTGAACAGTTTGCAAGAGTGAAAAGGGGTAGAATTTACAAATGCAATGTACTTTTAAATGAGAAAAGCAAGATATGGAGATGTGCCCATGACATAATTACTTATTATTATAATTTTTGAACAGAAAATGTCAAGAAGTCTGTGTATTCATAAAATTGGTTGCATTGGATATGTGTAACGAGAAAAGATGCATGATTTGGGAGGATTTTAGTGTGCTGGTTATTTTGCTGGAGGAAGAAGGGGAGGAGTTAAGTGAAAGCAACAACGAAAAGCAAAATCTTAACAATGCTGTTAGGATTACCAACAAAATTCCTAACACTCTAAGTAGAAGAGGTCGTGCCACAACCTCCCTAACAGATTATTTGCAGGAGGGCACCAGGGCTGAAGGTGAGGACACTCCAAAAAGCAGGTAGGAACATACACTTTGGATGTGAGTTCATTCTCCCTATCTAAAGGTCCTGGTGAGCAGAACTCCTGTGAGAAATGTGGTCCTCACTTAGGCACTCTTACCAAACACACAGAATGCAATAAATACAAATAAAACTCCTCTTCTCAGATTCCCCTATCTAAGACTTTCTCAGCTGCCACATCTAACAAATTCCATTCAATGCAAGTCACTTCCACTCATTGCCACAGTGTGTACTGAGGGCTCACAATACCCCAGTCAACATGCTAAATATGGGGGATAGAATGTTGAGCAACATAGGCACAGTTCCTGTCATTTCAGCATAATTCACATTATAGAATGAGAGTAATAGAACAATTGCTATAAACTCTCAGCACTTATCTCAATTTAAGTGGCTCAGTGAGGTTTTCCCAGAAAGAATGGGTCAAATCTGAGACCTAAATGATCAAATCTGTACTCTGTGGTTATTGAACATGACTCCACAAATATTTTTCGTGAACAAGCACCACACTTGAGGTGTTCCCCTTCATTCTAGAATGACAAATGCATTGATTTCAGGTCATAAAAAAATATAGTATAAGAATATAAATTGAAGTGAAGCCATGATTCTCATTACAGAGAAAGACTGTACTTTAAAAGGTGATAAATAGAACTTCTAAAGCATTTCCTTTTACCTTATTATAAAAATCAAATAAATGTGCATTGCAAGAATAAGATGAAGGCCAGCTCCATGGCATAGCAGTTAAGTTTGGCATACTCCATTTCAGTGGCCCAGGTTCATGGGTTTGGATCCTGGGCATGGACCTGCACCACTCATCAGCCACACTGTGGTGGTGATCCACACACAAAACAGAGGAAGGTGGGAATAGATGCTAATTCAGGGCTAATCTTCCTCAAACAAAAAAGAGGAAGATTGGCAACACATGCTAGCTCAGGACGAATCTTCCTCAGCAAAAAAAAAAAGAGAATAAAATCAGAAGTGTGAATTCATTTACTGAGATGAAAAGTATACCAATGGAAAGAATTTGCAATATAAAGTAGAAATAAAATGGTGCTATTAATGATAAAATTATAATAACTACATTAAAATATTTCAGATATATTAATTATTTAATCATCTCAAAAATCTTACAGGGTATATTATATATTAGGAAAATCAAAATGCAATGGTGGAATTTAAATCTGAGCCCAAAGTACTAAAAAGAATAATTTATATTATAGAAACATTAAGTTAGTGGCTTTGAATTCAAACTCAGAGCTCTCTTCCTCCAAGCAGAATTATAGGACAAAGAAGAAAATAATGAAATAAGAAATTATAAGTGCACAAAATGGAATAAGAGATCCAGTAAGAAGAAACCAAACAGATGGGACTGAAAAATAATCACACATTTTATAGAAGAAAATTTAGACACTGGAATTTGGAAACGAAAGGTTTCATTGATATAGGAGGAAATATCATAAAGCTATATAATAAATATTGTCAATTTTTTTGTTGGTGAGGAAGATTGGCCCTGAGCTAACCTCCATTGCCAATCTTTCTCTTTGCGCTTGAGGAAGATTGTCACTGAGCTAACACCTCTACTTTATGTGGGACACCACCACAGCAGGGTTTGATGAATAGTGCTAGATCTGCTCCCACGATCTGAGTTGCAAACCCTGGGCTGCTGAAGCAGAGCACAAACTTAACCACTGGGTCAGCCTCAGATATTGTGAATTTTTGAAATTCAGGGATAAAGAGAGAACTCTACAAGCATCTAGGTAAAAAGGACACACATATAGACAATTATACTTACGTATTAGTGATACAGGAAGAGTAATTATAATGCCTCAACTCCGCAGTTATGAGGAGGACACAGAGGCTGGGACCAATTTGTCTCATTCTGGAGTTAATTAAGGCTGCCATCCACAGGACTGCAAGCAGCATCACTGATCTCATACACATCCTTTTCCCTGCCTCCAGGGGCTCAGTCACTGTAATAAGTTCCAGTAGGTAATACTCCTGACAATCAAGATAGAGTTTGAGGGGCCAGCCCAGTGGTGCAGTGGTTAAGTTCGGACATTCCACTTCAGCAGCCTGGGGTTCGCTGGTTCAGATCCTGAGTGAGGACCTACACAACACTTATCAAGCCATGCTGTAGCAGGCAACCCACATAAAAGACAGGAAGATGGGCACGGATGTTAGCTCAGGGCCAATCTTACTCAGCAAAAAGAGGAGGATTGGTGGCAGATGTTAGCTCAGCGTTAATCTTCCTCAAAAAAAAGAAAAAAGATACAGTTTGAGGCCATTCTATATTCACTAGGACCCAAAAAAGAGTCTAGAGTAACCTGCTCATCTTCAGTGTAGTTGCCAATAAAAACAAGAGACAAAAAATTGTCCCAATAAGCAACTTTCATCCCAATAAAAAGAGTTTGTGGTCCACTCCACTTGCTCTATATACAAACGTATAATCCAAAAGGGAACAGGTCACTCCAGTTTGGGATTTGTTCTTAAACTTGATTTGATCTGACATGTTCAACTTGATTGAAGCAGGCGAGGACAATGCCGTGTGCCATGCGGTCTCTCTCAACTCCAGAAAATAGGGCCAACGTTTTGCAGGAGTCACAAGTCTGGCTTACAGTGGCAGCTTTGCATCAGATACGTGGAGTCCTTTACTTTGTGCCCAGTCTATGAGGGAGATACGTTGCCGAATCCAGTGTGATGATGGATTCAGGGAGCAATTGTAGCAAAATGGGCGGCTCAGCTTGATCAGCAGGTTGGTTCCTGTGGTCTCATCTGAGAAGGGTCTTAATTGCATCCACATGTCAGCATCCACATCAGTGACCCAGGGCTCAGTCTACAGCCATGGTCATGAGCCCAAAGAGGGGTATTTGAAATTGTCGGTCTGTAGACTTCCAAGTGGTAATAATATAACCTGCCAGGTCCTTAGGAGTATTTTCTAAGGGAAAGAAAATGACTGTCAGTTCATCCCATTGTGCTGACTGGCTCTTAGCAGAGTCCCTGTAGGGGAGGGAGACGTTTCCTCTGCCTAATGTGGGTTCATCTGGCTGGAGAATGAATTAAATTCACATGAGACAGAATAGCAAGAGAAAATTAAACAAAGCTTTATGAGGAACCATGGCCCGGGGCCTTTCTTCCCGAAGGAAGAAAGGGCACCGAAGAAGTGGGGTGCACAGAGTGGTTATATACCCCCAAACAGGGTGTTTCACATATGATTGAAATGTCCCTCCCACAATAGTCACAAGATTGCCCTGTCTGCACAGCGCTTGATGGGCACAGCAGATAGTGGGTCTGCTATCTCGGTGGGCATAGCAGGCGGCAATTCTATTGTCTTGAGCTGGGTGGTCACAGGTGAGTGCAGCAATCAGTTCCTAGCCTAAGGAAAGATGTTTAATCCTTAAAGAAATGCCAACGTTGGGAGGGGGAGGGGAGTCAGTCACAGGAGGTTATCAGACAAGCACAAGAAACAAATGCAGATTTAAGTCCTTGCCTTCCCCATTGCTTAAGAGTTTCTAGACATATCTTTACAGATAGACAGTTCCTTTACAATGTAAATGTCTCTTACAAAGGGTATGTAAATTCAACTTTTCAGTTGCTTTCCCGTCTGCAAAGGAACTAGCCCCAAATAATCACGCCAAAGAGACATATGTTGGGGTGGCCAATTCCAGACCCCTACACGTCATTGAGGCTGGATTCCTGCTACCACCAAAATGTCAGCAGCAGCTTTTATCCTACGTCATTGGTCAACCAGGCCCAGGCATTTGGGAGAATCTCTGTAAATCGAGGGCCTCATGGAGCTAATGGTTTTGCTCAGAAAGTGGAGTGAGGGATAAAGCTTCCCAAAAAGATGAAATTGCCTTTTTCACATAAAACTGGGAGGATGAGAGGCCCAGGTTGGCCGTGCTCTTGAATATAGAACTTCCACTTCCCGTGAGGGGCTCTTGGGCCCTTCTTTTGTTAGTTGTGGAATCCAAATCCGCTCATCCCTAAATGGGCTCAATGAGTCAGGGGCTGAGTTTCAATAAAGCAGGTCAATAGCAGCCTTCTTTTTTTTTAAGTGGTGTACTTGGGGGCTATATCAGGCAGGTGGCGCTATTCTACTGGGAAATGGCTACCCGGAGTTTCAGGAGCAATTACATCTTTAAAGCTGTGTTTTTTCTTTCTCCTCCTGAGACCCTCTGTTGTTTCTGCTGGACCAGCCTGGAAGGAACTGAAATCACCTCTCTGCATGCCGATATGTGGCTGTCTCCGAATTGGGAGAATTCCCTCTTACGCTTAATAGATGGGAAGGGCAAACGTGCAAGTAACAGTAACATTTACACCTTCAGCAATAGAATATACAACAAAAGGACTTTAAATATGCTTCCGGGCCTCACAAGATCACTTAAACTTCTCTGCACCACTTCATATCCCCATTAATTGAATTTGGGCACTTTCCCCCCGATGAGAACATAGACCAAATTTATAAAGAGATTTATTTAAAGGACAGATCGATCCTAATGGTTCTGTTTCTGTGGTGAACCATGACTTATAGACATACCCAGACAAATCAGCCGCCTAGTTTTTATTATTCCTTCCGTCTCTCTTTCTTGCATAACTCAATGCCTGATACAGAGTATGCATTCAACTTCAGTAAGTAGCTGGAGAGCGCTGTAGTGCTTGGAACTGGAAGATTTATGATGTTGGAGATGCAAAAAGCCTTAAAGTTCTACATCATATGAGCGCCTAGATTCAGAATAATCCATCAACCCCTAATATAATGTCCAGCACATAGTGTGTACCTAATAAATATTTTTGAATGCTAAATCTATTATTTAGGAAGTTAATAAGTGAATGATGAGCCATCCTTCTTATTTATTTTTTTCCCTAGAGCATGGTACACCAAAGTAAGGATGAAAAAGCAAGATTATACATCTAAAAGCCTGGGATAGAGTTAAGATCACAGAACTACTGATGTAAACAACAACAAATTATATTCATGGACAACCTTAATAAGATTCTTCATGACATGTTTTCATATGTAATGTAACTAATATCATTAACGCAATTTATAAAATAAAAATAATTAAATTACTTGAGTGAAATGTATCATTGCCTTAATTTTCAAGTGAATCTGTTACAAATGTAGTTTGGTATCACTCTATCCATTTAGAATATAACTTTGGAGTAAGAATAGCAAATTTTAAAGTAACTTAAATAATAAAGATATTTTAAATGACTATCTTTTTACATATTTGTCCATCATGTGATATGCTCCATTGTTTAACAATGAAATGGTCTGGTAATGGCATAATGCCTTATGAATGCTTTTTACTTTTTTTCATTTTTCCTTTAATCCAGACAATTATATGCAAGCAATTGTTTTCTAATTTATTCACCTTTTCTTTTTTTAAAGATTGGCACCTGGGCTAACAACTGTTGCCAATCTTCCTTTTTTTTTAAGGATTGGCACCTGGGCTAACAACAGTTGCCAATCTTTTTTTTTTTTTCCTGCTTTATTTCCCAAACCCGCTCCCCAGTACATAGTTGTATATCTTAGTTGCAGGTCCTTCTAGTTGTGGGATGTAGGATGCCGCCTCAACATGGCCTGACGAGCGGTGCCATGTCCGTGCCCAGGATCCGAACCCTGGGCAGCAGCAGCGGAGTGCGTGAACTTAACCACTCAGCTACGGAGCCAACCCCTAATTTATTCACCTTTATTACTCTATCAAAAGCATGTCTAAGTAACTTATCTTATAAAACATCTCACTTTTCAATAATTGACAATCGAATCATTATTAATGTACTATGGATTTTCCAAATAATAACCTGGTCCAGCATTGAGTTAATTATTGTTCATTAACAAAATCATTCCCAAATCATTAATTTATTTACCTGCTAAATGATAATAACAAATGGAACATGAAAGCAGTTTTAGCACTATATTTTTTAAGCTTCTAATTAAAAATATATAGATTGATTTATGGGTTTAATTTTTTATAGTGAACATCAGTAGGAAAATAAGCAACTTTTCTTTTAATCCCCAAATTTATACAAGTGGATAGCAGAAATTTCCACCTAAAATTCCCTAGATAGGAATTCTGGGGGAGTATATTCATAGTCAGCTATTTTTGCTGATATCTTTTAATTTGCTCCTGAGTTCTACCATTAGCAACAAAAGAGCTTTGATAAGAGCTGGTAAAAGTAAATTTTATTTAAAAGTGTTTCTAATGCTATGAAGAAATTTTATTCTAAATTTTATAAAATTAGATAAAATGAGACCACTTTCAAAGTCAGTAACTTAGAAATGCCGAGTGTTTCTTCATGAATATGTAACAGCCTTTATTGTAATAAGAAAATATAAATAAAGTTGTAATTTTTTTCTATTTGGAAATTGCAGAATGGATTGTATTTTGCAAAATACAGATACTTGATTAAGCTATACCCTTGGTGAAATTTACACCTGATGTGGCTGCTCTATTTTGAAAGGAAACAGCTGTTTTTCTAATGTTCCTGTGGTTTTATGAACACAATGTTTCCTTTATGAGACAAAGTGGATTCAAATGAGCTCTCTCAACTCCCTCCAGAAACAAATTTCTCAAATGTTTTGTAACTTACTATTGCTTGATAAATGTTATAGTGCAGATTATTCTAGGTGTTGCGCCTAGGGCTCCTTAAGTGCTGCCATTTGCTTGTTTATTTTCTTCTCAGGCTAGGGAATTGCTTTATGAACTCCAAGTCATAAAGGAGAGCAACAGAGTGGGAAGAAAGACATTTGGTATAATACCTCGTTGACTGAAAAGGAAATTGGATTTTACCTATTACAAAAGAGGTCACAAATTTTATTGTTAAATGGGCTAAAGTATACTTATTTAATAAGATGTGGGCCTATAATCAAAAAGTTCTTTAATCCTAGGCCCCCAGCGAATGTGTAATAACTCATATTTTTCATAGAATTTCCACATTTGGTAAGCTTAAACTTTTATTATAACTTTGATGGATTGTTTTCCATATCTGTTTTCAACCTTGCTATATGGATAAGTACACTTGCTTAAACAGAGAAATCCTTATGTGGGAAGTAGAGTTATTTATATTTGACATAAATTTCTGGAGGTGATTTATAAGATAGCTAAAATGTATTAAGCCAATGTTGAAAGGACCATGTCTTTAAATATATGTGCACAGTCATTTGGGGGCAAGAATTCCCATTTAGTCTTTGTCTCAACTGCTTTAAGAAGACTTGTCTGTGTCTTAGTGGAACTGCCTAGAAAGTAGCGAACAGAAAGTGAATTAAATTTAGAATTGTATAATATATTAGACTGCCTGCATTTTGAATTCACATCCCAAAATATAAGGAAATTCCCATTATCTTGGTATCAAGCATTTTTCTTTTAATAACTATGGATGCCTTATTTCATTTGGATTGCCTATATATTATATTATGCATATATTATAATCCTCCTTATAATTTACTCTACATTTTCTAAGATTATAAATACATAGGAAAAAGAGACTTAGAAGGAAAATGTGGACACGAGAACTTCAGTCAATAAATGAGATGAACATGTGTCCTAAAATTGCAAAAGATAGTAAGTATGAACTGGTTGACAGTGCCTAGTTCTTAGCAACTTCATGATAAATCATTATAATTACTAGTTTTCTCTCTTTCAGGAGAGTGCGAAGAAGTATGAGTGAGAAAATAAACAAGTGTTTGGAAGCACTAAAATTTTGAAACAAAAGAGTGGTGAGTGTAAACACATGTCTTAATGAACCTCACACATGTTGGATCATAGAAAGTTATTTGTCCCATGAAGGTCTATATAATTGAAGGTTGCCTATATTGCATTGAACACATTATGCTTTTAACCCACGAGTTTCAAATCACTTGTGTCCTCCTTTATTCCAATAACTACATTACAGTTTCCAGGAATTCACAAAGCTGGAAAGTCAAACGAACACTTTCTCCATCCTCACCACTCATTTACCCCTATTTCAGCTTGCAAATTTTCCAACCAATCATTTGGAAGAGAATTTCCCTAACATCTGCTTTCCTCAAAATCCATCCCACAATGTTTGCCTATTTTCTTGTGGATTCTTGTTGTTTGCTGCTACAGATGCTGTGCTATTCTCCTGGGAAAGCCATTGGCTCTTTACCTCCAACACATAAAAAAGCTTATTTCTAACACACAGCTGTTGTATGTAACAGGTTTTATTGAAAATTTGTGTTTACCCATTGGCAGTTCTGCACATCATAGCAAAGGACATGATTCAAAATTGAAATTTCTGTCTTAGATATATATCTGTTGCTCCTTGAGACAGGGAATTTCTCATGGGGGCTGGGATGGTGTTCATTTCCTACAATGGCCTTGCTTGTTTGTCTCTCTCTAGCCAAAGCCTCTTTCTTTAAACTCCTCTTCTTTCTGTTTCAGTGCTCTGAAACTCTGTTCTTTGAAGCCCATCTTTGGAAAACTCCAAATTCATATCAATATCTTTGTTTAAAGCATTCTCACCTGAACAATGATTGAAATCTGTTTATTTTTTATCAAAAAGCATTTGTCTTACTAACAATAATATTGTCTTCCTACAGATATCAATTAAAGTAATATATTTTCCTGTTACACTTGTTTTTGTATTTACAACTTAGTATATTTTTAAAAATCAAATGTTAGTGCCAATATGCATAAGATGCTTGTTACAAATGAAAGGCAATTATAAAATGTTGAAAAATATCTTTATCAACGAGAAAATCCTAAAAGCTGCAAGAGAAAGGCAACAAGTGACATACAAAGGAAACCCCATAAGGCTATCAGCGGACTTCACAACAGAAACCATACAGGCTAGAGGGATGGCACAACATATTTAAAGTGCTGAAAGGAAAAAACCTACACCCAAGAATACTCTACCAGGCAAGGTTATCCTATAGAATGAAGGAGAAACAAACAGTTTCCCAGACAAGCAAAAATTAAAGGAGTTTATCACAAAGAAACCAGTTTACAAGAAATTCTAAAGGGATTTATTTAAGTGGGAAAGAGAAGACCACAAATAGGAATAAGAAAATTATGAAGATAATATGAAGGTCAAAAGATAAATATTAAAATTGCATATTTCAATGATAAGAGGGTAACAGATACACACACACAAAATAAGAGTTTAGATATGATATCAAAAATATAAAAAGTGGGAAGAGAGGAGTAAAACAGTAAACTTTTAGAAAGAAGTCAAACAAAAGAGACCATCAACATAATATAGATTTCTGTATACGTATTTTATTATAATGAACCTCATGATAATCACAAACCAGAAACCTGTAATTAATACACAAAAAATTAAGAGAAAGGAACCCAAACATAGTACTAAAGAAAGCCATCAAGCCACAAGGGAAGAGAGCAAGAGAAGAAGAAAGGAACAGAGAAGAACTACTAAAACATCCAGAAAAAAAGTAACAAAATGGCAATAAGTACATATTTATCAATAGCTAATTTGAATGTCAATAGACTAAATGCTCCAATCAAAAGGCACAGGGTGGCTGAATGGATTAAAAAATAAGACCCATATATATACTGCAATGAAGAGACACAAGTCAGACCTAAAGGCACTCACAAACTGAAAGTGAAGGAATAGAAAAAGATACTCCATGCAAATAGCAAAGAAAAGAAAGCTGGGCTAGCAATACTTATATCAAACAAAATAGAGTTTAAAACAAAAACTGTAACAAGAAACAAAGAGGGGCAATATATAATGATAAAGGGAACAATCCAACAAGAGGATATAACACTAGTAAATATCTATGCACCCAACATAGGAGCACCTAAATATATAAAGCAATTATTAACAGACATAAAAGGAGAAATATTAACACAATAATAGTAGGGGACTTTAACACTCCGCTTTATACCAATGGATAGATCCTCCAAACAGAAGACGAATAAGGAAACATTGGCCTTAAATGACACATTAGAGCAGATGGACTTAGTAGATATATATAGAACACTCCATGCAAAAACCACAGAATATGCATTCTTTTCAAATGCACATGGAACATTCTCCAGGATCGATCCCATATTAGGCCACAAAACAAGTCTCAATAAATTTAAGAAGATTGAAGTAATGCCAAGCATCTTTTCTGACCGGATTATAAGAGAATACTATGAAAAGATATACTGCAACAAATTGGATAATCTAGACAAAATGGATAAATTGGTAGAATTATACAACCTTCCAAAACTGAATCAAGAAGAAATAGAGGTTTTGAATAGATCAATCACCAGTAAGGAGATTGAAAGAGTAATCAAAAACTTCCCCCAAAATAAACGTCCAGGACCAGACAGCTTCCTGGTGAATTCTACCAAACATTCAAAGAAGACAATATCTATCCTTCTCAAACTCTTCCAAAAAATTGAAGAGGAGAGAAATCTTCCTAACTCGTTCTACAAAGCCAAGATTACCCTGATACCAAAACCAGACAAGGGCAATACAAAAAAAAGAAAATTACAGGCCAATATCATTGATGAATATCAATGCAAAAATCCTTAAGAAAATATTAGCAAATCAAATACAACAATACATTAAAATGATCATACACCATGATCAATTGGGATTCATTCCAGGGATGCAGGGAATGTTCAATATCCAAAAATCAATCAATGTGATACACCACAATAACAAAATGAAGAAAAGCCACATGATCACCTCAATAGATGCAGAGAAAGCATTTGACAAGATACAGAATCCCTTTACGATAAAAACTCTGAATAAAATGGATATGGAAGGGAAATACCTCAACATAATAAAGGCTATATATGACAAACCCAATGCTAATATTACTCTCAATGGAGAAAAACCGAAAACTATCCCCCTAAGAACAGGAACCAGAGAAGGATGTCACTTTCACCACTCTTATTTAACATAGTATTGGAAGTCTTAGCCAGAGCAATCAGGCAAGAAAAAGAAATAAAAGGGATCCAAATTGGAAAGGAAGAAGTAAACTGTCACTATTTGCAGACAACATGACTTTATATATAGAAAATCCTAAGTAATCTACTAAAAATCTTTTAGAAATAATAAATGAATATGGCCAAGTTGCTGGATACAAAATCAACATACAAAGATCAGTTGCATTTCTATACACTAACAATGAAGTAGCAGAAAGAGAAATTAAGAATACAATCCCATTTAGAACTACAAGATAAAAATTAAAATATCTAGGAATAAACAACCAACGAGGTGAAAGATCTGTACACTGAAAACTATGAAATATTGTTGAAAGAAATTGAAGAAGACACAAAGAAATGGAAAGATATTCTGTGCTCTTGGATTGGAAGAATTAACATAATTAAAATGTTCGTACTTCCTAACACAATCCACAGATTCAATGTAATCTCTATCAAGGTTCCAACTCCATTTTTCACAATTAGAATACAGAATCCTAAACTTTATATGGAAAAACAAAAGACCCTGAATAGTCAAAGGAATCCTGAGAAAAAAGAACAAAGCTGGAGGTATTATACTCCCTGATTTCAAAATGTACTACAAAGCCATAGTAACCAAAACAGCATGGTACTGGCTCAAAAACAGACACACAGATCAATGGAACAGAACTGAAAGCCCAGAAATAAACCCACACATCTGTGGATGGCTAATTTTTGACAAGAGAGCCAAGAACACATAATGGAAAACAGACAGTCTCTTCAATAAATGATGTTGGGAAAACTGGACAGCCATGTGCAAAAGAATGAAAGTAGACCACAATCTTACACCATACACAAAAATTAACTCAAAATGGATTAAAGGCTTGAATGTAAGACCTGAATCCATTTAACTTCTAGAAGAAAACAAAACCAGTACTCTCTTTGATACTGGTCTCAGCAGTATATTTTCAAGTACCATATCTGACTGGGTAAGGGAAACATTAGAACAAATAAGCAAATGTGCTACATAAAACTAAAAAGCTTCTGCACAAGAAAGAAAACTATCAACAAAAGGAAAAAAAAAGACAACCTAACAATTGGGAGAAGATATTTGCCAACCATATATCTGTTAAGGGTATATGGGGATCTGTTAAGGGGTTAATATCCAAAATATATAAGGAACTCATACATCTCAACAACAAAAAAACTAACAATCCAATTAAAAAATGGGCAAAAGAGCAGAACAGACATTTTTCCAAAGAAGATATACAGATGGTCAACAGGCACATGAAAAGATGTTCAACATCACTAACTGTCAGGGAAATGCAAATTAAAACTACAATAAGATATCACCTCACTCCGGTGAGAATGGCTATAATTAACAAGACAGGAAACAATAAGCATTGGAAAGGGTGTAGAGAGAAGGGAACCATCCTACACTGCTGGTGGGAGTGCAAACTGGTGCAGCCTTTATGGAAAACAGTATGGACATTCCTCAATAAGTTAAGAATAGATCTACCATATGATTCAGCTGTTCCACTGCTGGGTATTTATCCAAAGAACAAGAAAACACAAGTGCATAAAGATATATGCATCCCTATGTTCATTGCAGCATTATTCACAACAGCCAAGACTTTGAAGCAACCTAGGTGCCCATGATGGGACGAATGGGTAAAGAAGATGTGGTATGGATGGAATGCTACTCAGCCATAAGAAATGATGAAATCTGTCCATTTGTGACAACATGGATGGGCTTTGAGGGTATTATGCTAAGTGAAATAAGTCAGAGGGACAAAGTCAAATACCATATGAGCTCACTCATAAGTAAAAGATAAAAACAATGACAAACAAACACACACAAACAGAGATTGGATTGGTGGTTACTGGAGGGAAAGAAGGGGAGGAAGGAGAGCAAAATGGGTGATTAGGCACAGATGTGTGGTGACGGATTGCAATTAGTCCTTGGGTTGTGAACATGATGTAATCTACACAGAAATCGAAATATGTAACGACGAACACCTGAAATTTATATAATGTTCTAAATCACTATTACCATGATAAAATAAGAATAAAAAATAATAAAAAAATTAAAAATTAAAAAAGTATCTTTATGATAGCATTCATAGAAACATCAATCACAACACCTGTTAGCTGATGTTCGTGATTATAAATTTACGTAAACTAAGTTATTTTGTATATTAACTTACCTAATTATATCTCTTGTTAATACCAGCCATAATATTATTTTGGGTAAACAAAATTGTCAGGTTCTGAGTTAGAGCAAATTTTTGATGTTATATTTTTCATGGATCTAGATATCAATATTAATTGCCAAGACTTTTTAAACTTCTAAAAAGGCAAGATCTCTTTAAATCACAAAATGACAATTGAAATGCATAGCTACTTTTTTTTAGGGGAAGTTGGAGACTTTTAATTTTCTTCCCCTTAACCCCAGGCCAAATGTTCTTGGAAGGTATACCCATGCCTTCAAATCTATTTAAATTCTCTCTGTATTCCAGATATCATCCATTTCAACCTGGGACAAGTACAGTGTGTCTCCCTAGGGTGTGAGAGGGGTTCTAATGCAAAGAGAACACTATGTCTGAGCTCCACATGTGTATGGCATATTCAAAAAGGTTTTTAATTGGTTGACTTCAGGGTGCAACTACCTTCAATGATATTTTTTAAATAGACTTTATTTTAGATTTACAGAAACATTGAAAAGACAGTACAAAGTGATCCCACATACTCCATACCTAGTTTTGCCTATTATTAACATTTTCCATTAGCGTGGTGCATATGTTACAATTAAGAAGCAAATATCGGTATGTTCACATCAACTAAAGAAAATTCTTCATTCAGATTTCCACCTCCAGCAGTATTTTTCTCTTTGTAAAATTCATTTGAATTTCCAAGGAGCTAAGCTGATTTAAATTATAATAGTGCCACTAATTTCTAAACAGAAAAAGTTGCCAATATGTATTTTTTTCCTTTAAAGTAAATATATTTTAACTGTATGGATTGCTCTCAGAAATACTGGGCTATTGTGGTAACACAGCAAGAATATTTTATCTTTAAATGTGATTTAGAAATTACCAAAAAAATAACCTTTCGGAATCTGAAAGACAGAAAATATAAAGGGCATCTTGAGAACTGCTACTGAATTTACTTTTAATTCTTTCAAAAATTTATTTTAAAGTGCTTCAATCTATCAAAAATAAGCAGTTCAAAAAATATTGCATTATATAAAGATCTTAGTTTCTTCCTCTTAACGTCGTTAGATAAAATATTAATTGAGTTCTACATAGGTAAACATACTCGTTGTAAGAAATATCTGTACTAGCTGATAAAAAAGTGCATTTTGAATTCTATATTGTCGTTTATTTTTTGAAACCCCAACAGAGATTACTATGTGCTATGGACTGAATGTTTGTTTTCTTCCAAAATCCGTAAGTTGAGCCCTAATCCCCACTGTGATGGTATTTGGAGGGGGACCTTTGGGAGGTGATTAAGTAGTGAGGGTGTAGCCCTCATGAATAGGATTAGTGCCCTTGTAAGAAGAAATGTGAAAGATAATCTCTCCACCTTGTGAGGACGCAGCAAGAAGGCATTCATCTGCAAACCAGGAAGTGAGCCCTCGCTCAGAATCTGCAGCACCTGGATTTTGGACTTCCCAGCTCCAGAAGAATGAGAAATAAATATCTGTTGTTCAAGCTTAGCCAGTCTATGGTATTTGTTATAGCAACCCAAACTGACTAAGACAGTATGAAAAAATATGTTATTTCTGAAATAGTACTTTCCTCATGTTTTCCTCCATTAGGTATGTGACAAAATTTGAACAATTTGTTGTCGCTGAAATTTGTTTATGATCAAGGGAGAAAGGCTATAGCCTCTTATGAATAGTTTAAAAAGCAAGATGATGGCACTGATGTGATGTGCCTGGCAAGCTGTTTTCCCAAAATAATTAGAATTTGACTTTTTAAAATTCATTGGTAAAGTGAATGTGATTAACTTCATATTGTTAAACAGTCATAAGCCTACTGATCAGGGAAGATATATTTCCTCATCCATGGTTGAATATATTATATTTAAAATTAATGATATGCTTCAACTGGCAGATTACACTCTGCTTTTACAATTTCAGTTTATTAAAATGATTTTTGAAAAAAGAGTAAAGGCAATTTTTTTTTCTTTCAATAAAAGAAGACAGCAAATTCCTGGATTGTTGTCAAAGATGATTTCGTGTCATATTCTTGCAACCAAGGTGGTTTTCTCACTTTTGGCAGATACTAGTACATTTAACATTATGAGCTTGCTTGGATCTTTTAAGACATAAAATAGTTTTTTTTAAAACTGGAAAAGTACAAGACATATTTATGGAATGCTTTTTGTCCTTTAAAAATGTTCACTTAAAAGGAATGAAAAATTCTGAAACGTAAAAAGAGTGTTGAAGGAAATGCAGCAACCATATTAACAGTGTTAAACTCTAAGAGAGATTGTTGGCTGAGGAAGTGGGAATTAAGCACCTAGGAGATTTTTTTTTCCACCCTACACTTTTCCAGTTTTTTAAAAAATTCTGTTTGTTTCTGGTTTTGTTTTGTCTCTCTGTGAGAAAATACCCACAGAAATTGCAAAAACACGTGTGTGCAGGATAAAAATAACTCTAAACCACACTGGTATGGAGCGTCGCCCTTCAAGAGATTGCAGGTGGCTAGTCCCCCAGAATGCTCTCGTTCCCCGGTCCAAACGTGTTAGACATTTTCTTTTTCAGAAATAACTATAATCCTGCCTTTTCTGATATCCGTTTCCTTGTTATTGTTTATAGTTTTGCTTCCTCTTTTTGGGGACTTAATGTAAATTTAATAATAATACGGGCTCTCATCTGTGTCTTTCTTCATTTGTTCAAAATTTCCTGAGAGACTTAGCTATGCGATTGCATGCAAAATTTCTTTGTTTCCACTATCTGAATACTCTCATGGTGTTTGAAAATACACAGTTTAGCTACATATTCTGCTGTTAATAAATATTTATATTTAGGTTTAGGTTGGGAAGCGATTGTCTTGTGATCTCTCTCTCCGGGAAGGAAAGAAAGCAGATGACAGACTAGTCTTCATGTAAATACGTTGATAGTAGAAGTTCTGACACACGAACTAATGATTTTGCTCAGAGGTGAATTCTCATGTAAGGATGCTTTGGGCCAGGTTTCTCTAGTTTAGACTTGCTTATGGTAAATGAACCCAGTGTCTGTGGATTTATAGGTTCCTGGGAAAATTTTACAAGAACTCTGTAAATATCTGGATATGAAATAAAAATGTTTTATAACCTAAAGTGCTTCCTCCTGTGAAATGCCTTTATCCTCATTTAGAGAACTCATCTTTCATCAATCAACATGCTTCTGATGCAGAAAATGTCTCGGGGGGCGGTGTTGATTCGCCTGGATTTCTCTTTACTTCTCCTGGGCCTCTTGGTTGCTTATATCTTAGAAATCATTTGTAAAATGTGTTATTGAGTAAGGTCTTTGATTGTGTGAGTCTGATTGTCACAGTCCTATCCTTTACGTTAGCTCAAGAGTTGACCTTCCTCCTGGGCCTGCACTTGCGCGTTCCAGCTGCTGTAGAGTTAGCGGACAATGGCTCACAGCTGCGCCCTGCTCTGTGGAATTCCCCTTGGCTGATGCGAGCCACTTTGTCTGGAGATACCTGGATGGAACTGCCTCCTATAGCCACGCTGAAGCTTCTCAGTCACCATATTCTCCTGAAACTCTACTTCTCACTCGGCCTTATAAGCTCTCCTCTCTGTCTCTTCTGTCTGCTCTCTCACTAATTACTAGGTAGATTAAACTATCTTTTCTGACTTTGTCCTTGCCTCTTCCTCCTTTAATCCACCCCACCCATCTGTCAGTTGTCATACTGTGTGTCATGCGTGTTGCTGAGATGCGGAAAGCTATGCCGTCAGTATTTCAGATACCAGCAGAGTGTCCCATGGTGAACAGGTTTCGGCAGAGTTTCCAGACTTGGATAGACTAGGAAGAAGCTTCTGGCCACCCACTTCCAAAAATCAACCATGAAAACCCTGTGAATAGCAACAGAGCATTGTCTGGTACAGCGCCGGAAGGTGAGATGATGGGACAAAAATACGCGGCAGGGTTTCGCTCTGCTGGACACAGGATCTCTGGGGGTCATAATCAATTTGACAACACTAACAACAGCACGAGTAGATGGTATTAATTTGGTAATTAACAGTAGTTGGTCATGGTAATTGGTAACTAATTTGCAGTTTTTCATTCTAAGTGTAATGCTATTATATATTTCTTATGCATGCATTTTGTTAATTTTTCTATCAAGGCTCTCCTATTTTCGTTATTTTGTAAGAAGTCCTCATATAACGACTTCAATTAATATGCTGCATATCTCAGAGATAGCCCTTCCTTCTCTACCTCCAATGACTGATTTTTAATATCTTATGTTGTTTCCTTTTCTTCTTTTTATTTTTAACACATGTAAGCATATTCAGGTTTGAATTTGCAGAGGAGGTGGCCACCAGTGTCCCTGTGAGCCCCTATGTTCCCAACCTTCCATATAGTTAGGCTGATAGTGGATTTGTTCTTGTTAATGGAATGAGTCAAACTGTCATATATCACTTCTAGATGCTTCACTGGAAGGAAAGTTCTCTGAAGTGGTGGATCCACACAAAGGATGAAGCCCAGAGAGCAGCCCAGGAGAGCCTGACTTCCACTGCGTGTTACCTGGATGAGGAACGAGCAAGCAAGCAAGCAAAAACCGGCCACTGTGCTGAGATTTCAGGAGCGGGTGGTCAAAGCAGGTAGCTTCTCATTCAAACTACAGGTCCAATGTGAATTTTGACAGCTTTTGAGAACTGGCAATGATTATGAGAATTCAATGTATAAGTTCCTTTTACTTCCGTCATATGATGTTACAATCAATGTACAAAACAGAAATGAAGATAAGGATGTTTATTACAACCCTCCTTGTAGCGATTTAATGGCAACAAAATGAAGGTGTATGAATTGTTTAGATAAGTTTTAATATATCCATACTGTGGGATATTAGGCAACCACTAAAATAATGAATTTGACCTATGGCAGCTAAAGGGGGGAAATTTTCATGATACTTTAGTAATTGAGAAAATTAAGGCACAGAGAAACATACAGCGTTCAAAGACAGCGGATCATGTATCTGCAGCTGCCTGAGTGACAAGGTATGTGTGACTCTATGAACACAGTGTTTCTGTTTTATACAGACTGGTCAGGGAAAGCTTCTCTTATAAGAGAAAGTTAGCAGAGATTTGAAGGTAGAGATGAGTTAATCACAAGACTCTCTTGAGAAAGAAAATTTCAGGAGGCAAGGATAACACAAAGTTTCTTCAGTATGAAACTCCTTGCTAACTAAGCCTGGAGCAGAGCAGAGCAGGCAGTGGGGAGGTCTGAATGGCGTGAGGGATCCAAGGCCATGGGTAAGACTTTTAAGGATATTGTATCTTACTCTTAGTCCCATGGGAAACCACCAGAGGATTGACTGAAGAAGAGATATAGTCTAATATGTTGTAAATGGGTCATTCTGGTTGCTGCATTGATAACAAAATATAGAGAAGCAGATGTGAAAGCATGGAGAGAAATGTTTGTAGTCATCTAGGAGAGATATGATAGAGGCCTGGACCAGTGTCGTGACGCTGAAGATGCTGAGAACTGATTAGAAATGGTTAACTTCTGCATGTTTTTCTGAAGGTAAATATTATATATATATATATAAATGGATTGGCAGATTAATATAGGAATGAAGGCTTATTTCAAGGATTTGTAGACTGGCAATATCATATACAAAGAGGGAAAATATTAAAAAAATTACCAATTTGGAAGGAAAGAAGGGGTTTTATTGTTGTTTATGTAAAGTTTGAGGTGCCTGTTAGTGGTGAGATCTATTAGGAAGTTGAGTCTGTAAATCAGAATACAGTTGATGGAAGAAGATATAGAGATGATTTTGAAAGTCATAGAATGGATCATTAAGGAATGAGTGTAAGTGAAGATGAGAAGGGGGCTAAAGCCTGTGTCTGGGGACTTTCCTGTGTTTAGAGTTTGGACAGGTAAAGAAATACTGTGAAAGGAAAGTGGGGAATATTGACCAGTGAGGGTAGAATAAAAGCAAAAGAGTGTGTCATCCTAGGAGTCCAGTGAAAATAACTCTTTCTAGAAGGAAGCAGTAAACTAACGATTCAGAAACTGCTGATAATTTCAGTAAGATAGGTATTGATGATTAAACATCAGATTTAACGATGTGGAGATTATTGGTGAAATTGACAAAGGTAGTTTTGGTGTTATGGTGTGGCAAAATTTGATTGAAGTGGGTTTAAGAAAACACTGGAAGAGAGGTAATGTATGCAACAGTTATTTAGAACTCTTGTGAGATATATGGTTGTAAAGAGTTACAGAAGAACGGCATGGTGACCTGTTAGATAGAGTCAGAAGGAAATCTGTTTTCTTAATATGTGAGATAGTAAAGCATGTCTGAAATGCCGATGTGAACAATTTGGTTGAGTGAGAAAAATTAATGAACCTAAAGAGAGAATCTGATTGCTGGAGCAAAGTCTTGGGGGAGAGATTGGGTCCAGCGCACACCTGGAGCAACTAGCCTTTGACAAGAGTAAAGATGTCTTGCCTTTGGACTCCATCACCTTTTACAGAATACTTTTAGGAACCACCTTTCAGCTTTGGTGCTCAAAGGCTGATTACTCTAACTCGAAGTGCTTTCCAATGAACTAGCGGTCTGAGAGCTGGAATTATGGATACTTGTATTCAAACAACTTCATTCCTATATACTTGACGAAGCTTCTGTACTAGGGAGGCACCATCGGTGTCCATCTTTCTTACTGAAGCTGCTCATAGATTGTGTTTTACATGGCCTATATGGTCTAGTGTGGTTGTAAGGCCTGTCCAGGAGATTATGAACTTCATTTCTAAATCCTGTGGCCCCAATGCCTTCTAACACACTTACTTTCTGTTTTTCTAATCTATATGGAACACTGCCACTTGATCCAAGGATCTGCTCTTACCTTCAAGACCTTGGACCTCTAAGTAAAAGCGATGGTGTACTCTTACTGATTACTGAAAAAAGAGTGGTCCAATCCAGCCACTGTGTCTTCCCTTCATCAGGGCACTATATTTATTACAGGTTAACTTTTTTCTTTGCTTGTGTGTGTGTTTTTTTTCTTTTGGCATAATTATGTCATAGTTACCCAATTTCTAGATCTGGGACTGATTTCTTCTCTGCCAATCCTTTTATTCCTTTGGTCATTTAAAGTGGAAATAGGAGGAGTTGGAGGTAATTATGGGATTATAATCCTTTGATGGAGTCCTTATTTTCTAGGAACTCCAAAGTATAGCTTGTGAAGCATAAATAAGTCTCAACCTTAAATGATTTTTCATTTCATCATAAAAAAAAGACCTTATACAACTTGACCCCAATGCAATTTCATACCTTTATCTCTCACTTGTGTTTTCCTTAACTCTGTGTTCTAGTAAAACTATTTTTTTCCCCCTTACTTGAGAGAAATAATATAAACCTTGTTTCCTCAAATGGTTACCTTTCATCCTATACAACAATTCTGCTGAATTCCCAAGCTTCATTTACTTTTACAAGTGTGACTAAGAAATTTGTCTTGATCCCTGAATCAGAATTAATCTTTCTCTTGCCCATGCTTCCATTACTCAGCTTAGGATAAAAGTTGGGGTGCCTGTCATGTGTATGATTCTATGTTATTGCCTGCACAGACTTTCACCTTGAGAGATGTGTAAGTGTAGGAATTATTTATTACCTTATTTATTATTCTTTACTTCCTTATAACACTCTTAAGCTATTGGATAAATAGGTCTTTACAGGCTTTACTTTTCTTCTTTTTTCTTTTCACTAGAGATTATTGAATGTGTCTTATTTAATTTTTTCCAACTTTAAAACACTTAGCCTACTGCCTAACAAATAAGAAGAGTTTTGTCAACCTTTGTTGAATGGGACTTCTAAAGATTTTGTTTTAACATGTGTGAGGTAAGGCTTACAGTGATAATGAGACAAGAAATTCTGGATTCTATGAAATATCCAGAATTTGAGCAGAGAATGTAGATGCAAATGAATAGTTCTTTGGAGACTATTAAATCATCAGATTCTAATAGGAAAAGTAGCGAAGTTGTCACTGAGAACATCACAATTGGTGTGAGTCACATTAGTTGCCAAAACAAAATAAAAAGTTTTTCTAGGTCAAGGTTCTACTCAAGCATTCCTTTTAGCAGCAGTTTATCATAATGCTAATAAATATACACTCATGAGGAAAATATTCAATAAAGTTTAGATAAATTAGCAAGTTGTGTTTTATAATAATCAAGCAACGTATCCAAATGTGCAAAGCGTATTGCCTATTTGGTTACAGGACACTTTTTTTTTTTTTTTTTTGCAAATGAAAGCACAAAGTGCATCAAGGCCACCAACAATTCCTACAAGACCACAATGACTTTTTTTTTAAGGTATGCTTTTTTTTTTTTTTTTTTTTTGGTGGGGAAGATTGCCCCTGAGCTAACATCTGTTGCCAATCTTCCTCTTTTTTTTTTCTCCCCAAAGCCTCAGTACATAGTTGGATATCCCAGTTCTAAGTCCTTCTAGTTCTTCTATGTGGGAAGCCACCACAGCATGGCTTGATGAGTGGTGGGTGGGTCCGTGCCTGGGATCTGAACCAGCGAACCCCAGGCTGCCAAAGCAGAGCACACGAACTTACCTGGTACGCCACCAGGCTGGCCCCCACAACACCTTTTGAAAGAGCCCACAGGCAGATTTTGTACAATGATTCCTCTCTTTGAATGGATATTAATTTTTCTCAACACTTTTCAAAATCTTGAGAGGAAATAGTCTATTAGTTTAGGAAGATGGGAATTACATTTTTGGATACTTTATGTGTGTAGATTGAATTATTTTGGATAATTTATTTCTGTGAGAAGAGAAAATTGATGTTACAAACTTGCTCTCTTAATTTAGAGAGACAAAGAAATTCTTTCACCAATAGGTCTTAGTTTTTCATCTCTGTTGTGTTATTGCTATGAAACCTGTATAAAATTTAATAGTGCATATGTGCTCACTGCATCAATTGTTCTTTATTAGACTACAATGTTTTACGGATGCTGTCAGTTAATTGTGTCAATGTTTCAACATAAGAACTATAATTAATACAATCCTTTGGTTTCCCTGTGGGCCCAGGTGTTCCTGCATATGCAAATGAAATACCGTGACTAGTTTTATAATTGAGAGGCAAACTTCACAACAATGAAATGCTCAGAAACTCTGAATAGAATACCAATTACTTTGTGAAAAATATAATTTTTAATACAGCAGGAAAGAGGGCAAATACCGTTGTAGTGATTGTTGAGTTTAATACATGATACAAGTTGTATTTGAACTGGATTTAGGTGGATGCAAGAATATTAAAGAAAAAGACTTCTTAAGAAACTCTTCACGGTAATATGGAAAAAACAATAAGACAAATCTCAGTTGAACATTATGCCATTCAAAATCTTAAAATGTCAAATGAAGGGAATGTATCAATTGTGCAAATTATTTTTTACTTTGGATGTAGGTAATTGCTTCGTGCTTCCCCATACGTTGGATCTCCATGAAAGTTTATTTATTTATTTAATTTTTTTTAAGTCAATAACATTGGATTATAACATTATATAGCTTTGGGATATACATCATAATGTATTCAGAATTCTGTGTAGATTACATCATGTTCACCACCCAAAAAGTAATTATAGTCCATCCCCTCACATGTGAGCCTAATCACCCCTTTTGCCCTCCCCCGCCCACCCCCCCCCCGTAACCAACAATCCGTTCCCTGTTGCTATGTGTTTGATTGTTGTTATTTTTATCTTCTACTTATGAATGAGATCATAAGGTATTTGACTTTTTCCCTCTGACTTATTTCACTCAGCATAATACCCTCAAGGTCCATCCATGAAAGTTTGAACATTTCTGCTCATACATCTTAAAAATTCAGGGGAGAGTTCCAGTGGCGCAGCAGTTAAGTTCGCACCTTCCAATTCTCAGCAACCTGGGGTTCACCAGTTCGGATCTTGGGTGCGGACATAGCTCTGCTTGGCAAAAGCCATGCTGTGGTAGGCGTCCCACATATAAAGTAGAGGAAGAAGGGTATGGATGTTAGCTCAGGGCCAGTCTTCCTCAGTAAAAAGAGGAGGATTGGTAGTAGTTAGCTCAGGGCTAATCTTCCTGAGGAAAAAAAATCAGAAAATCAGAGTCTTCTTGAAGAAGAAATGTGATTCCAATAAATCCTGGAAGGAATGACATCCAAAATGAACTTCCTGAAAACATGGCCTCCATTTGAAATTATTTCTATCCATCAAAAAGAGCTAGAAAATTTTTCTAACGAGTTTCTTTGCTTTATTGTTGTTGGAGGTGGTGGATGATGAGTCTTATTTCTTCCTCTTTCTTCTTCATCCATCTATGTTTAACTTCGAAAAATTCACACACAAGATTTGGACAAAAAGAAAAGGCTTAATTCCAACGATAAAATAAGCTACAAATTAGCAACACTGCTTTAGAAAACTCACCATACCATAAGTTGGTTGGTCTGTTACTGAAGTTCTAGAGGCCAGAGAGTGTTTATTACTATTACTTTTAACTTTTCTTAGCTGACAGAGAGATGACTGGCACACATCGTTTTTCCTCCCCCTCCACCTGAATTCTGAATCTGGTTGGGAAGACACTCCTCCTTTCTGCATCGTCCTGCTGGTAACCAGAGAATTGGAGCAGCTTAACTAAGCTCTGTACAGGTATGAGCCAGCCTTCAGCCTGCTGCCTCAATTTGGTGAAAGGACCCTGTATTTGGAAGCTGTGTGTCATAGATGGAGGCTTGGATTTCTGGTGTTTTTAATCCAGAGCAAATGGAGCATCCTAAAGGGAGAGGCATACCCCAGGGAGCGTAATTGTATTAGTGAACCATTCTAAGGAAAGTAATACAGTTCAGTGTACCATTCACTGTAACTTAGATTTCTAGCCTGCTTCTCAGGGTATTTTTCAGGAAATAGCTGATCCTCAAAGAGAAAAGTCCCCACATAAACTAAGTAATAATGAAAATGAAGGCAGCATGAGATAATGACAAGATTTAATAAAATATATTAATTGGAATAAAGAAACAAAAAAACAAAAGGCAGGAAATAGACACTTAACTAAGTACTACAAAGTGGAACAGAGGAAAGATTTGAACAAATATGTTTCGGAGAGGATCACAAATTGTTAAAATCAAGCACCTCAAATAGAATCTCAACAAAGCTATTTGTCTCTAAGAATCAAGACTAAAATCCAGCAGTCTTTCAAAGGCGGAAGGCACACATCCAGAGATAAAGTCTTTCCAAGGAGTCAGATAATTTTAAGGTCCTAAATTTCCCTATTCTTAATCTTCATGTCTACTTTTTCTGGAATTCTTCTCTTCCCAGTTTTTCTCTTCCTCTCCGCATCCTTGCTCCATCCTCTTGGATGCAGAGGATGTGCTTACACTTTTTTTTTTTCTCCTGAGTCTGCAAGGTCAATTTTGAAAGTCTGGGTTAGAGGACATAATATGATTATCGAGTTCTGATTTGGGATTTTCCCGTCTGTGCAGTAAAGTCCAACTCGGCAGACAGCTGCTCGTCTGCTCGCCCTGGTTACCGCTGCTGTGGATCTTAGGGAGCCTGTGCTGGAAATGTCCTTCATGAGTCTATTTCTTCCGAGGCATCTGACGTATCTTACTGCAGAAATACGATTGTTTCATCCAAATGTAGTTTGCACAGTTTATTAGATTTCGCAGAATATTTTATTGCAAAACTGAAGTGTGATGATCACTACTGTTATAGCTGAGTGATTTCGTGTAAACCACCTGCTCCCTGGTCCCTGGGTGATACATATTCAAACAGTTGTTTGTCATCTTTAGGAAAAAAACAGCATTTTCAGGAAATAAATTTAACCAAACTTGGTTGTATTGGGGAAGGAAATCAGGGTATCATTTGTGATTCTTTTAACATGAAACGGCAGAAAATGCAAATGATAATTTTTTGTTTGATATGGAGTATGATAATAATTGCTTTTCCAAAAGAAAACAAGGTATTTGTATCTGCCAAGAAACTCTCTTGAAAAGTCGGAATAGATTTGTTAATGCTTGCAAAAATAGCTTGCTCTCTAACAAAAAAAAAACTTCTTTAAAAAATGTTACAAACTTGCTTTTGAAAAAGAAAACCTGAGCTAAGTTAGTTCAAAAGCTACTGAATATTTCTATTAAAATATAATGGGCAAAGGAATACATATATATAAAAATTGTATATTGTAATAATGACTAGGAGAGAGAATTGTTATGACAAAGAACAAAACTATTAAGATTAAAATATGGCTGTCAGAAATCCTATTCTAACCTCTCTGAGGAAATAATGAGTATCTTCAGGCACACGAATTCACATAAACATTATTTCACACTTAGCAGAGGATATCTAGACTATTGTTGGAGGATTCCTATTAGAATATGTAAGGCCTCATAGCAAAAATCATATAGGACACACTTATGCTTTGTTTAATTAAAAATTTTAACTGAAAATGTGCCGCAATATCTCATCTTATTTAAAAATGGAACCCCTACTCTGTTGTATAGATGATAAATGTCATTCCAGATTCTTTATATATGTCTGGCAATGGTAATTTTAACCCAGCAAAGAGGACAGACAGAGCTTAAATGTTTTAAGCCCTGTTTATAGCTGTGAATTGACCACCTTTGCCTTGTCACAGATTTTATGAAATTTGAGATAACTGGATCCATGGGACACACGCAAACACACACAGATACACACACACACATACACAGCCGGCAAACAACTTCTGGAAAAAAAAATGGTTAGGAATGTCATTGGGATAAAAGACAATGTAAACTCTAACAAAAGGGAAAAGTTAAATTATGTTTAGTTTATTAGAAGTTACACCCTTCTTTCTCTTCTCTACTTCCTGGGTGAATGTCCATGCTTGCTTGTGTGCTTATGCATAAATTTTTCAAACAATATGAGAGTGTGAAATGAAAAGTCAGAGTCAGCTTCCCTGGTATCTCAGACCTGTGATTCAATGAATGAACGCCTCTGCTTCTTAAGTTATCAAATTTAAGCAGTATCCATTGATGTCCTTCTGTGAAAGATATGAAATTTATCTCGAAATATAATTCCTCAGAAGTATGTTCTGCTTCATTGCCAACAGCTATAAGTGCCATTATTATTTGTAGCTGTTTTATTAGCTATCTCAATGACCTTAAATATGATATGTAAAATTGTCTTTACTGACGCATCAATTTTAAACAATGTCTCATTTGTCCCCAGTATGGAAGATGAAGAAATTTATACCTTTACTTTTTCTCTTGCTGGTCTTTGCAGCATTATATCCCAGCCTCTGTGCACTATATTTTTCTATAATTTTAATTTAAAATTACTAAGAATTATTGCACTTACCTCCTCTTCTACAGTGCTTTGACTAGTGGCTGACGCCATAGTCGAAAAGCAAGAACAAGACTTTGTAATACTGTGATTGTCTATTTACTGTACAAGGCGCAATCAAGTAGTGTTATTAGGACAGGATAGAAAAAATACAATTGTATGTCACCAAATCTGTGTCACTTGATGGAGAATATCAATAGAAAAAAGAGATAGTGGAAGATAGAAAACAAAGATATATTGTCATAAGAGGCAAAAAAGAGAGACATATTGTAGTTAGTTCAAAATATAATTTTAGCTGTAGGTTATTTTCAGATTCCTTTTCTTAGGTTGAAGCTGTTCCCTTATCTTCTTATTTTGTTACTTCTTTTATCATGAGTAGATGTTGAATTTATTCTAACATCTATTTTTCCACATCTATATTGAGGGTCACAGGGTTTTTCATTTTCAGTCTGTTGATTAGATGAATTACATTAATTGATTTTTTTGAAAGATAGCTTTGCATGCATAAACCAATTTGTTAATGTGTGTTATCTTTTTTGATGTATTGTTGAATTTTATTTACTAATATTTTGAGAAGGATGTTTCTGTCTATACTCATTAAGGATATTGATGAGTACTTTTCTCTAGGTGCAATTCCGATTTTACATTGGTTTCAGGGTAATATATACCTCACAAAATGAGTTGAGAAGTGTTACTTTCTCTTTTACTTTCTTAATCACTTTGTGTAGAATTAGTATTATTTCTGCCTTAAACATTTCGTAGAATTCACCAGCAAAGATGTTTGGCTAAAAGTTTTTTCTGTTGTTCAGATTTTTTTTTAACTTTATATCTTGAATTAAGCTTATGCTAATGAAGAGTTGCAAAGATAGTACAGAGAATTCCCATAGCCCTCATCAAGCTCTCCATCATACAGAACTCGGAGCGAGTATCAGAACCAGACAATTAACTGTGGTGTGCTACTGTTAACTATACTAAAAACTTTAATCAGATTCTACGCATTTTTCCCCTAGTATCCTTTTTTGTTTCCAGGATCCAATCCAGGATACCATAATCCTTTTAGATTTCATGTTTCTTTAGTATACTACAATCTGTGACAGTTCCTCAATCTTTCTTTGTCTTTCTTGACCTTGAGCTTTTGAGGAAAACTAGGCATGTGTATTGTAGAATTCCTCTTTAAGAGGAGTTCTGCGCCCGATTCCAGCGTTGGGGGTGGTTCCCCTCACATTACCAAGCAATTTTCGGACACCAGCTGGGTGTCCTACAATTCAGCTTAATTCTAATACTATCTGCCTGGAGATAGGAGGGTCAGATCCCGCAAGTTAAGAACTCAGTCTTACAAGACTGCCCTGAATCCCCCACTTCAGACACCAGGCAAAGTCCAGGTTGTTACCTGTACTTCTGACTGCCTGGCTATAAATCAGAGGGTACGTGACCCCTTCCTTGAGTTTGATTAATTTGCTAGAGCTCCTCTGGAAATCAGAGAAACATTTTGCTTACTTGAGCACCAGTTTATTTTAAAATGCCATAACACAGAAACAGCCAGATGGAAGAGATGCATAGGGCAAGGTATGGGGAAAGAGCTCGGAACTTCCATGCTTTCTCCAGGAGCACCGTGCTCACCAACCAGGAAGCTCTCTGAACCCCATCCTTGTGAGTTTTTGTGGAGGCTTCATTACATAGGCATGATTAATTAAATCATTGGCTGTCTGTGTTTGAACTCAATCTCCAGCCCTTCTCCCCTTCCCAGAGTTGTCAGGGATGGGATGGAAAGTTCCCTTCTAGTCACATAGTTGGCTCCACTGGCAACCAGCCCCTAACCTTGGATTATCTAGGAGCTTTCCAAAAGATACATCACTAACAATACAAAGGACATCGCTCATTACTTAAGATCACACCTATGTTATGAGTTTATCTGATATTTAATTATGATTAGGCTGATGTTATGAATATTTGAGAAAATACTTCAGAGTTTCATTGCATCATATCAGAAGCTACAGAGTATAAATGTGTCATTACTGGTGATGTTAACCCTGATCAATTGGTTAAAGTTGGATCTTCCAGTTTTCTCCACTGCAAAATTACCATTTTCCCTTCTTATGCTCTGTTCCTTAGAAATGATTCACTAATTACAGCCCATACTCAAGCTAAGGATTGGGAGATAAAACTGCACCTTTTAGAGGGAGAAGTCAAAGAATTTGGAGGCATATGTTTAAACAATCATACAGGCTAATAAGTATTTTGAGGAGATACTTTGTGTGTAATGAAAATCTCCTTTTTTCTCCTTAAGGTCTCACCACTAATTTTAGCATTCATCAGTGGATCTTGTCTGCAGAAATTATTACTTGGATGTTCTAATGATAATTTTCAATTTCCCACAAGTTTTCCATATTTTTTAATTGGAATTCTTCTATAAAGATGAGCTGTTTTTTCTTCCCTATTATTTATTCAATTATTTATTTATATTGATATAGACTTACGGATATTTATTTTATTCTTTGGATTATAATTTAATATTGTTGCTTATTTTTATCTCAAAATTTTCCAGTTTGGGCCATCGGGAGCTCTTTGAGTTTGGCTCCTGTGCCCTTTTTACGTGCTTCCTCTAAAAAGAATTTCTTTTCCACTTCCTTACTTTTTGGAACCACAAGAAAACACGTCTTGTATTTTCCCTGCCTCTGTTTATGAGTAACAATTTCTCCAAGGACTCCTGGTTACTTTTAATGGGGAATGACATTTAGAAACCAATATCTGCATGTGATAGATGTGCTCTTTTCTCCTGGGATATTGCTCCTTCTAAGGCCCCTCATCACAAAGTGCTGTGAAATGTAAGTATGTGGACTAACTCATGTGTGTATACATACATATATTTATTTGTGCTTATGTATATATATTTTCCTATGTGTGTAAATATATATATGTAGATATGTAATGTGTGTATATAAATTTTTCTATATGTGTAAATATATATGCAAATAAGTAATATATATATGAATGTATGTTTGTGTATATATGCTATATATGTATATGTGCATATATATGTGTTTATATATATGTGTGTCTATATATACCTACCGTATTTATAAGTGAATTTAGACCTCTTTCTCCAATCTAGCATATAGGATTCATGTTGGCGAGTTTTTATTGACAAATATAACTTATTTATTACACCATGTTATTAGATTTTCTATATCTTCCTGACTGAGCTTTGGTAATCTTGCCTTTCACGAAATTTTTCTATTAATTTAAAGTTATCAGTTTAATAGCATAATGTTGTTCATAAAATTTCATTTATTATCCTTTCATATACCTAAAGTCTGAAATTACATCATCTCCATTTCTAGTATTGGAAATTTTTACCTTCTTTGTTTTTCTGATGATTATGGCTAGAAGTTTATCACGTTTATTGATATTTTAAAGAAACATCGTTAGTTCATTGATTATCTCTGTTGTTTCTCTGTTTTGTTTCATTGATTTCTGCCTGCTAGGTGTTTAATTCACTTCCTTTTATCATGATTATCTATTTGGAAACATAGATCATTGATGTGAAACTTTCTTCTTTTCTAATATAAATATTTTATGCTATAATTTTCCCTCTAAACTCTGTGTTAACTGAATCCCACACATTTTAGTATATGATGTTTTCCTTTTCATTTATATAAAAATGTTTTATAATTTTCCTTGTGCTGTTCTCTTCTATCTGTGGATAATTTGGAATTTGCTGTTTTATTTCCACAGATTTGGGCATTTTCCAGATGTATTTTTGATATTGATTTCTTGTTTATTTTTATTTTTATTATTTTTATTTTATTTGTATTATTTGAATTATTTTAAATATGTTGAGTTTCGGTTTCTGGCCCATAATATGGTCTCTCTTGTTGAGTGAGTCATGTGTACCTGAAAATATGTATTTTCTGTGTTTTTGTGTGTGGCGTTTCACTCAGCATAATGTTCTTTTTTCCTCAGCTTTATTGAGGTATAATTGACAAATAAAAATCGTATATATTTAAGGTATACAGTGTGATGTTTTAAGATACGTATACTTTGTGAAACGATTACCACAATCAAGCTGATTAACATTTCCACCACCTCACACAGTTACCATTCTTTTGTGTAGGTGATGAGAACACTTAGAAGCAAATTTCAAGTACACAATAAAGTATTATTGACCACAGTCGCCAGGCTGTACGTTAGATCTCCAAAACTCACTCATTCTGTATAACTGAAACCGAATGCTTTGGCCAACATTTCCCCTGCCTGTTATTTCTATTAGCAAGGTCCCTTCTGTCCTTTGTACAAATTAAGTAAAAAGATCATCCTCTGGGAGGAAGCTGTCATAATTCAGTAGATGCGACTTCACAGTGGAAGACTGATTGTACTTTGTACCCCACTTACTGAGCATCTTCACACAGTTCACAAACAATACGTCTGCTTTATGCTGGTCTGGTACTCAGTAATCCACGTCCATGTTCTTTTTACTGAAATGTGAGCAGTCAGAAGAGCATAGAGTATACAACAAAGATCTCTTGAATCTACCCACAATTCAATGTGTTCAAAAGAATGTTTGTAAACAGTAAAGACCTTTTTAACTCACTCAAAATTCAGTATTTTTCGTGGGATGTAATCCGTGATAACTGATGAGTTTTGTCCCAGACATTTTTGTCTTATACATCTCTTATACATCTCTTATACATCAATTAGGAAATATGTAGGTGCATAGATATCTCTTCTTTACATTTATTTTTTACATTCTATCATACTACAAGTAATTATTTATTCCTAAAATATTTATTGAATGCCTATGACGTGTCACGCACTGCTATAGGAAATTAGAATACATCAGTAAACACAGAAACACACAGAGACATACACACACACAAGCTTGTTCTCATAGAACTAACATTTTAGTGGTGAAATATGGAAATGAACTCTAAGATAAAAAGTTTTAAATGTATATAATTGTTGGAATGTGAAAAATGCTATACAAATAAATAATGGTAAGGAGAAACACAGGACTGAGATTATATGTTTTGTTTTGAAAATTGTGGTTTATCTATTTTATAAATCTTAAAATAATATTTTTTTCTTTCAAATACATCAATTTCTTTATTTTTTTTATTTTTTATTCTTTTTTATTAGGAAGATTAGCCCTGAGCTAACTCCTCCTCTTTTTGCTGAGGAAGACTGTCCCTGAGCTAACATCCATGCCCATCTTCCTCTACTTTACATGTGGGACGCCTGCCACAGCATGGCTTTTGCCAAGTGGTACCACGTCTGCACCAGGTATCCAAAGCAGCGAACCCCAGGCCACTGAGAAGCAGAACGTTCTAACTTAACCTCTGCTCCACTGGGCCAGCTCCTATCAATTTCTGAATTAAGCTTTTTTTTGGAATCCTTATTCATTTTCTACCTTGCATTTTACTTTGTTTCAACTTATTGTTCTTTTGGTTTTTATGTGAAATCTTAGGTAATTTATTTTACAATTTTTAAAATAATGTATTTAATATTAAATTAAATTAAATTAAAATAGATTTCCCCGAGTGACAATTTAGCTAAATCCTATTGGTTTTCGTAAGCAGTGCTCTTTTTGTCATTTATCTTAAATAATTTTAATTCCTCATTAATTTGAGTTATTTAGAAATGTACTTTTAAAATTCCAAAGGTAACTGTGTTTGTCTATGTGTGTATGCTATTTTATTTGCTCATAATTCTGATCATATTTCTTTGTGGTCAGTGATTGTGACATGCACAAAATTTGTTTTTTGGAATGCATCGAGTTTTTCTTAAAGTTGTATTCTAGGGCCAGCTTCTTAAATCTGTTTTTCAAATCCTCCCTTCTTCTTACTACTTTTGTAATCTGTCGATTCCCAGGAGGTGTGTGTTAAATTCATCTGCCATACTATTGTATTTGTTAACATCATCTTACATTCACTCAAATTTGGTCTTGTATCCTTTGAGTTTGTGTTGTGTTAATAAAAATTCACAGCTATTGTATCTTATTGATGGATTGTAAACTTTATGATAAGAGATATCACCCTCTGTCTCTTTTTACATCAGTTATATTGAATTTTATTTGACATTAATATTAATACAGGTGCTTTTTTTTGCCTGTCATCATTTGTTTTAAGAAATCCACCAGGTGTTTTATTTAAACTATTAACACATTTTGCCGGTTAGTAATATGTTTGCCTTACTACCTAGGGTGTGAAACCATCTTCTCCATTCAGTCCGGATGTGGTCCTAGACAACATGATGGAATTTTACATGACTCAGCTTCTTCATGGGGAGTTATGAGAATTAAACAATTTAATATATGTAAAACTGTGATAGTTCTGTTTCACAAGCTGAAAGCATTCAGAGTCATGAGTTATATTTTTTAATATTTTAAAAATTATTTTGTCATCATATTTTAATTGATCATTATTCAATTTTTTAAAAGTTTTTTGGTTAAATTTTCTATTTCTCTTGAAGTTAAAATCAAATTTGTAATGCAAACATTTAAAGTTATATTTACTTTCCTTTGCCTATCATGGTGTCATTAGTTGTGTCTTCCTTTGAAAAGGAAGGAAACCTGTCATGCTTTTACTTCTCTTCTATATGGATGTTTGGGGCTGCAAGTGCATAATCTGAAACTGTATGACTTAAACATAAAAAGACTGTGAGGATAGTTCAAATAATTTATACAAACTCCAAAGATAGCAGTCTCCTGAAGTGTAGAAAATGTGTCATGACATGATTTTTCATATTGAGAACTCTGTTTTCCAGTATTGTTAGAGATTTATTCTTAAAATAAGTCTGTCCTTTCTGTAATGCCTGGGGATCTTGGACTTGAAGACAGCTTGGAAGGAATCTTGATTCCCTGCTGTGTAAGCATTGGGTCCATACTGAATAAATAGTTTATGAGTACCGACTATGTACTGCCTTAGGTGGGAGACCACCTGTGGCTTAGCCATCTTCAGTCTGTTCACAACCTCCAAAGTTACAAACTCTTTCTCTCACCATCTCCATTTTTAACTCCATGAAGTAAACACTTAAAAATCAGGTATGTATTTAACAAAATGTTATGCTTCTATAAGTGTGCCATTGAAACACACATCCTTAAAGGGTTTCTAAAGTTAAAGAATTAAAACATGGTACTCATCTTAGTCTGAAATGTGTTTTACTTTTCCTGAAAATATTTTAATACTATTCCAACTCAATCTTCCTTCATTAAGAATCCATCACATTCTCTTAATCTTTTTAATGATTACATGGTATTCAATAATATTTTAAACTTCTCTCTCCATTATGTTAGTTTCCATTTCTTGTTGTAATTACAATAGTTCTTTAATTAATACACACATGGATTTCATTTTGATTTCTGTAAAATACGCTCTTCAAAGTGTAATTAGGAGCCTAAAGGTGGATATGGTTCTCATCAGATTATTTTCTAAACGTGCTGTGGTAATTTACGTCCTCCAAGAGAATAATAAAATTCTTCTTTTTGTAAACTCTTGCAAGCACTGAAAGTATGGAGCTTCTACATGAAGTCCAATGTCCTAGACAGTGTTACTTAAGAGAACTAGTTGGTCATGCTACTTAAAGCTCATCAATAATTTCCCATTTAGATTTTCTTCATCAGTCACCTCTGAGAGCTGTATATCAAAATTACCCATTATAACCTTATCTTGGTAGTTTAAGAGTTTTGCTTTATGTATGTCACTATTATCTTTGGTTCTTTAAGATTGATAGCTAACCCAGCTTTCTCAAGGTGTGGATATTTGATTAGTAAAAACACTCCCTGTATTTTCTTTAAAGACAGCTGTCCCTTCATTCCATTTTATTAGATATGTGTTTGGTCAACCTCACAAATTTATTTGCATTTATCTGATGTGTTTGATCACCCCATGCTTTTTCCACTTAACTTTACCTTTGAGTGATCTGTTTTTATTTTAAAATGTATAGCTGATTTTTTTCTTTTAATCTGATTTAAGAGTTTGTCATATGACAAGTAAATTCAATCCAACTTTTATGGTGGGTTTTGATCCTTTCCTCTTATGTTATGATGGATTAAGCTTGTCTTTTGCCTCAGCTCCACTGTGTAGGCCACGATGCCATAAATACCCCATGCTACATTACCATTAAGTGAAATATTTGACAATGCTAACTTACTGCCCAGCTTCTTCTAGGTAATGATCAGAATTCCCTATGCAATACCTGTGTACTCTAGTTACTTCCAGAAGATCAAGCCTTCTTATGTATCCTTTATCACTTAAACTCTCTTCCTCCTAGGTTTTGTACGTTCCTATCTTTCACCATCCATTTCGCTACCCTTTCCTAACAAACTGTCTGCTGTACACCTCAAATCCCCTCTATATTTGCCAAAACTATATCCCAAAACTTTTTTTAAAGATTGGCACCTGAGCTAACAACTGTTGCCAATCTTCTTTTTTTGTTTTTTCCCCTGCTTTTTCTCCCCCAACCCCTCCAGTACATAGTTGTATATTTTAGTTGTGGGTCCTTCCAGTTGTGGCATGTGGGAAGCCTCCTTAGCATGGCCTGATGAGCATTGCCTTGTCCATGCCCAGGGTCCGAACCGGTGAAACGCTGGGCCACCAAAGTGGAGTACGCAAACTCAAACACTAGGCCACGAGACTGGCCCCCTAAAACTTTTTAAAAATATTACTTCTACCTACTTTCTCTAAGTGATAGCTCAATATTCCCTAAAAGAGCCCGTACATATTGCTGCCAACTCAAGAGGAGCATGTCTCCCTCATATTCCATGTACCTTAAGGACAGAAGTTGGAATATGAGGGCAAAATCTCCTGCTTTTTTGCAGCTTTTATTATTCAACTATACAATCCTCTCCCTACCTCAAAATTGTCAGCTACAGTATTCACTTTATTTCATTCATCCATGGATAATATGAATATTGATCTTGTCTTCCTGGCCACTCCTATTTCCGTCAAAGCTCTCAAAGATTCAGAATCCATTTTATGATCCATTTAATACTTTGGAATCTCAGTTTCTTGACTTTTTCATCCTTATTTTGTTCATTTATTCCCAGCCATGCTTCAGGCAATAGCTCACCTTCAGATGACCTCAGGGATATGTGAGGTAAGACACAATATAGCTAAATGGGTCTAAGGCCAAAGGAAGTTGTAGGAACTGTGACAAACAAAAGATAATACAGTCGTGGATCCCTTAACAATGGGACTATGTTCTGAGAAATGCATCATTAGGTGACTTCATCTTTATGCGAACATCATAGAGTGCACTTACACAAACCTGGATGGTACAGCCTACTACACAGCTATGCTGTAAGATACTAATCTCATGGGACCAACTTTTTATATGTGGTCTGTCATTGACTGAAACATTGTTATACCGTGCATGACTATAGGCTAAAAGAACTAAAATTCAAATTTCTTGTAGATTTGCTTAACCAAAACAAATCAAAGCAACTCTTTAGGTTGGTGTCATCTTTTTGTTCATCAGTTTGTACATTTCGAGTGAGGACAATTACTTCTGAAAACATTTATTTCAGATATCTTATTCATCAATTTCTGTCCCCTACTTTTTCCAGATTCCCGTCTCTTGTACACTTCCTGGTATAATTACCGAATCTCAATGAGACTTCTAATCAATCTACTGCTCTCATCCTACTACCCACACACTCCTTCTAACTCACTTGCCTCTAGTTTAAACTCACTTTTCTAGCTTAGTCCCCATGGTCCATCTTTAAATTGCTCCCTTCGATATATGTGTAGTATGATCCCTGTCTCTCTTTCTCTAAATAACTGGGACCATATGAGTGCCAGTTGATCATAAATATTTGCTCTTTTTTTGTATGTAATCTGTAAGAATAGAATGTTCCATACTGGCTCCCCTTTAAGTTGAACTGCACAAACCTCAAATGACTATACTGCATCCTAGCAGTTTTTAATTGGATGGCTTAGTAAGTCATCTTTTGATTTTCCAGTATAACAGTATCGAATTTTCTATTCTCTCCTGAAACTTCCTACTCTTCCAGATCAATTGTGTAGAGGTATCATTCAACGTGCTATATGGAAAACATTCTCCCTGATATTGTGAAGACTTTGATTCCGTCCATAGTCTTCATTTTCTACCAACATTATCAATTTCCTGTTCAGATAATTTCTAAACACCTTTTCCAACCTTCTTCTTCTCCAAGCATTCCCTTCTCTAGTAAGGGAATTTCCAAGCATCTTGTTGCCCAATACCAAAACCTAGGAATCATATAGAATTACAATCATTCTCTAACATCCCAAATACAGTCTCAGCAAGTCTTGCAAAATTATTCAAATATATTGTGAATACAGTCAAGATCTCAACTCTTCCATTCCTACCTACCTAGTTCAAGACATCATCATCTCTCTTGGAGAACTTCTACAGCTTCTTAACTAGATCTCACCATTCATCATTAACTCCTACAACTTAATGTCAACAAAACAGTGATCCCTTAAAAAGATAAGTGACGATATAACATTCCCATGCTTAAAACCTGCTAATGGGGGCTGGCCCTGTGGCCGAGTGGTTAAGTTCGCGCGCTCCGCTGCAGGTGGCCCAGTGTTTCGTTGGTTCGAATCCTGGGCGCGGACATGGCACTGCTCATCAGACCACGCTGAGGCAGCGTCCCACATGCCACAACTAGAAGAACCCACAACGAAGAATACACAACTATGTACCGGGGGGCTTTGGGGAGAAAAAGGAAAAAAATAAAAAAATTAAAAAATTAAAAAAAAACCCTGCTAATGGTTTCTCATTTTAATTAGAATAACTTTTAAATTCCTTTCTGTTTTCTACCAGATCCTACAGGTCTTAACCCCTTATCTACCTTCCTAATTCATCTGCTACTATGTTTTGTTTTATTCTTTATACTCCAGCTCAATGATCATTTTTTCTTTTTTTTTTTTTTTTGCGGAAGATTAACCCTGAGCTAACATCTGCTGCCAATCCTCCTCTTTCTGCTTAGGAAGACTGGCCCTGAGCTTACATCCATGCCCATCTTCCTCTACTTTTATATGTGGGACACCTACCACAGCATGGCTTGCCAAGTGGTGCCATGTCCACACGCAGGATCCGAACTGGCGAACCCCGGGCTGTTGAAGCAGAATGTGTACACTTAACTGCTGCACCACCGGGCTGGCCCCTCAATGATGTTTTTTTCTATGCTTTAATTATACACTCAAATCTTTATGCCCCACCGTAACACTTTCAAATTTACTATTTGTTCATTCTCCTTGAATGTTCTCTTCCTATGTCATTTTATAGATACTTACTCCCCATGATTTTGGTTTCAGATCAAATATTACCTCATTAATGAGACCTTTCAAAGCTATTCCAGCTAAAGCAATCTCCATCCCTGACCCTAGGAATTGCCCATCATCTTGCAATGCTTTATTTTCTTTGATAACAATTTTAAAATCTAAATTATTTTTATCTGTAAATATATTGTTTTGCTACCTCTTAAAAATATGCTCTGTGATGTCAGGGACTTGCCATCTAGGTGTCTTCAGAACCTGGAGTGAATTAGCAGAAAAATCACTAAGTATATTAATCTCATTAGCAGGAAAACTTGCTACCAATTAACGGGCCAGCACATAAGTGAAAAAAGAAACAACAATCAGAGCTCTCCTGTTTCTTTTGATAGATTGATTTAGAATTAGACAAATAATGCAGATTTGGCCAATAGAACATGAGAGAAAGTCTATTCTGGAATGTTTGAGGAAGTTACTTGCTTTTAAAAAGAGATTTAGGAGAGGCCTGTCTCAATGAGGACATGGTATAGTCGGAGGTGCTGTGGCCCATCTGCAGATACAGAGAGTAGCTTACCTACTGAGATTATCTGGGCACAGCGCTGTGAAGAACTCAAGTTTCTGATGTTTGAACCACTAATTTATCACTCTGTAGGCACCCTCCTTCCAAGATTTCTACTTCATAATATTTTCCTTAATACTAAAGCTTCTTTTACTTTTCTTTATATTTAAGCTCCTTTTAGTTAGCTTTTCTGTTATTAGCAGCCAAAAGCATCATAACAAATACAAACTCTTTTTTCTGCTCCTCTTCACAGCAAAACTTTTCAAAAAATTTCACTTCTGTGTTATCTTGAACTTCTCATTTTTGGTTCACTTTTCAACACACTACAATCTGATTTCCCTCCTCACTAAGCCAGAAATCTACGTATTACGTGGTCATCAATGACCTCCGTGTTACCAATTTCAATGAAGAATATTGTATTCCCATCATATTGTAAATTCCATAAGTTTTAACCAAAGATGGATTTTTTTTTTCTTTGAGGAAGATTAGCCCTGAGCTAACTACTGCCAATCCTTCTTCCTTTGCCGAGGAAGCCTGGCCCTGAGCCAACATCCACGCCCATCCTCCTCTACTTTTGTATATGTGGGATGCCCACCACAGCATGGCGTGCCAAGCTGTGCCGTGTCCATACCTGGGATCCGAACCCGGAACCCTGGACCCCTGAGAAGCAGAATGTGCGAACTTAACCACTGCACCACCGGGCCAGCCCCACAGATGGTTATCTTCTCCTTCTTTGCATTATTGATTTCCTTGTGAATTCAGTGAGCTTTCAGTCTCAGTCTCCTATTCTGGATCTTCCTTCTCTATAAATTTAGGAGTCCATATGGTTTGTTTTTGCATTTTTTAAAAATTTCTACTCTCCCTCTTAATCTCTACCTGTGATTTTAAATAATACTCTACGTGCTTGACTTCAAATACATATCTGATGTCTCTGCTGGGATATCTGTCTGCTTGGCAGGCCATTTTGGATGTTTAATAGGATCACAAATTTAGTAGGTCTAAAACCGAACTCTTTATTTCACCTCCTAAACTAAGTCTGAGTTTCTAGTAAAAGGTACTTCTATATGCTTATAAGAAATGAAGAAAGGAAGAAAGAAAGGGAAAGAGAAAAGCGTGAATCATCATTGATTCATCTTTTGTAAAAACGCCCTCCTGTCAATCTAACAGCCAGCCCTGCCAGGGTTACATCATTACCACAGATATCTTCTCTACTTTGCTCCAGCTCCTCTGGCAAAATTTTAGCCCAACCCACCATGATCTCTTACCTGAAGAGGCAATGCCATGGGGATTGTGGATACAGCTGATTTGACAGAACTTGAATTGTGATTCAAGAGCAAATTATTAGGCAAGCAAAATATATGATGTAACTGACCACAAAAGTTAAGCTGGTAAATTATTTTCTTGTGATCATGAATTTACACTGGCAAACATGAGTCAAACGATAGATTTAACAATAGGAGCTGGACATGAGAGAATGAACAGAAAAAACAAGCAAGCGCTAGAGTCAATCCCAGGAAGGACCAAGGTAAGATACATTTGTAAGGAAACATACTATGAATAAGCAGATACCAGATTGTGAGAAAGATACACCGTACAGAAGAAAGGAGAAGCTAACCAATAGTAGAAAAGAAATGGGGAAAGCAACTGAAGAGATGACCTGTGAAAAGAAACACTTTGTCTATGAGAGAGATTGAGAAAGAGAGAGAGTGGGGATGCTCCACCCAAGATAGCTTTAATAAATCCATCCCCCTTTTTAGGTGCTTTGATAAGGTAAGTGTTTTGCTTATAGGCAAAGGATACTAACTATTATCTCTTTGGGTTTTTTTCTGCTTTTGTTTTGCAGTGTAACTCTGGCACAATGTACACGAAGTATGCTAGACAGATCAATATTTGCTACCACACCTCTTCCCAGATGCTAATCCAACTTGCTATACATTTTCCACATCACCACTTAGAATGTGCTATTACCTAATGATTTAATTAGAGACATTATAGGTAGCATTAATTTTCTGGATATTTCAAATCACTAGCATATAATTCTATAGCTGCATTTAAAATTAAATAATATGCATATGAACAAGTTTTGATTTATCATTTTAGAATCTCTTAATATGTTTAAACTAACATCAAACTAAGATAATCCAAGTTTAAACCTCAACAAATACCATAAATCCCCTGTGTCTGTGTTAATGTTTGACTTCACGTGCATTATTACCAGAACAATTGTTGGACTAAGTTTAGGTACGTGGAAGCTGTGAATACTTGAATTAAAATTTTGCGAAGGTGATAGTTTTAAATCTCAAGAATCATATTTTAAAAATATTTTCCTGTGTCTTTGCTTGTAGTAGAGTAAGATGGTAGTTCTTAAAGAGGTTGTTTGGTGTATTAAATTATGTCAGTGTAGGGGCTGGCCCCGTGGCCGAGTGGTTAAGTTCCCGCGCTCTGCTGCAGGCAGCCCAGTGTTTCATTGGTTCGAATCCTGGGCACGGACATGGCACTGCTCATCAAACCGTGCTGAGGTGGTGTCCCACATGGCACAACTAGAAGGACCCACAACGAAGAATATACAACTATGTACTGGGGGGCTTTGGGGATTAAAAGGGAAATAATAAAATCTGTAAAAAAAAAAATTATTCCAGTGTCTTTTTTTGATACTTCTTGCTGAGATTTTTTTCTGTATGTTTTACTTAAGAATAGGATGTATTTTTTTTAAGACATGCTCTGTGACTTCTATATTATGAACTTATTTAAGAAATATATTCATACTGTAGAGATTCATTAAGGAAGAATAGACTACCAGTTTCTGATCTAGCATCTAAAGAGCTTGGAAGTCATCATTCTACCCTAACAACAGTAAAAATCTGAACAAACTGAAGATGAACAACTCTTCTCAGATTTTTCAGAGAATTGAGGTCATAGGGCATATGGCTGCCCCCAAAATTGGAGAGGAAAACAGGGAGATACAGAGAATCACAACTTACTGGGGTGGGAAAACCTAATCTGTAATTGTGGAAGTACTGTAGACTCAGTGACACATCCAAGAATTCAGACTCCCAAGGGGAATCACTCTTAGTAGGAGTTCCTCACACTATTGTGACTTTTACCTACAGGAGCCCTAATAGGTTCTTTCAGTGAAGATCAGAGGAAAAATACCTCATGACTCCAGCAGGCATGGACAGGGGACAGGGGAAAGGCAGATATTTTGAAATTTGTCCAGAACATTCTGTTCTCCTTAACAAGACCTGTTCTCAAGAGATACTCTTATAAGAGCTTAGCCTAAAGGGTTTTATCAGAACCTGACTAGCTTGGAGGAAAGGAAATAGCCAGCTTCAGCACCCTCTACCCGTCCTGTCCCACTTAAGGGGTGGAAGGTGGGGATGAGGGGTGAGAAGTAGTTTTGGAGTTCACTGCCCAGGGGCACAGGCTCACTCAAGGACTGAGACCTGACCATAGGACTATAGAATGCCTCTCCTCCTGACATACCTCACAACCACAGCACTAAAGGCCTATTTACCAAAGTTCTTTGTCCCCAATCCACCATGTTGAGCTAGCAAGAAAAAATAAGGCATACTAAAGGAAAAAAAAAAACACAGTGTGAAGAGAGAGAGAGCAAGCTTCAAAATCATACTTAGACATGGCAGGGATGTTGGAACTTTCAGACCAGGTATTTAAAATAACCATGTTTAATATGCTAAGAGCTCTAATGGCAAAATTGGACAACATGCAAGATCATGTGGATAATGTAAGCAGAGAGATGGAAATTCTAAGATAGAATAAAAAAAATGATAGAAATCAAAAACACTGTAAGAGAGGGGCCGGCCCGGTGGCACAGTGGTTATGTTCACATGTTCTGCTTCGAGGTCGGGGGTTCGCCAGTTCAGATCCCCCGGGTGTGGACCTATGCACTGCTTATCAAGCCATGCTGTGGCAGGCATACCACATATTAAGTAGAGGAAGATGGGCATAGATGTTAGCTCAGGGCCAGTCTTCCTTAGCAAAAAGAGGAGGATTGGTGGCAGATGTTAGCTCAGGGTTAAACTTCCTCAAAAATCCCACAAAACACTGTAACTGAAATGAAGAAAGCTTTGATGGACTCATTATAAGACTGAACTCTGCTGAGGAAAGAATCTGAGTTTGAGGATATGTCAATAGAAACTCCCAAAACTGAAAAGCAAACAGAACAACAAAACTGAAAAAAATGGAACAGAATATCCAAGAACAGTGGGACAACTACAAAAGGTGTAACATATACCTAATGGGAATAATGGGAATACCAGATGGAGAAGAAAGAGAGAAAAGAATGAAGAAATCTTTGAAGCAATAATGACTGAGGAGTTTGCAAAAGTTAATAACATCAATTAAAAGACAGAGATTGTCAAAGTGTATAAAAAAACAAGACCCACTATATGTTGCCTAGAAGAAACCCATTTTAAATATAAAGACATATAGATTAAAAATAAATTTATGGAGAAAGACATAGCATCCTAACACTAGTTGCAAGAAAGCTGGAGTAACTATATTAATTTCAGACAAAGCAGGCTTCAGAGCAAGGAATATTGTCATAGAAAAGAGGGTACTCCTAATGATAAAAGGGTCAATTCTCTAAGAATATATAGCAATCCACAACGTGAATGTGCCTAAGAACAGAGCATCAAAATATGTACATATGTGAGGGTGTATTTAAGGATTCCCCTTAAAAGTATTAGGATATATAGATAAATGGATAGATAATAGATTATTCTGTATGTTCTCTCACAGGTGTATGAATATATGTGTTTAAAATACACTTCGTAAATTTGAGAATACCATTTATTACATACACCTTAAAAATCATGAATAGAAGGATGCTTTCTCAACAGCATATAGAATATTAATCTCTAACCAATATCTGAAAAGCTTAATGCAGAAGTTAACATTCCCATTAAAATCAGGAATTCACAAGGATTTTTGTCACTACCACTCTCATTTAAGAATTCTATAAATTTTGAACACATGCAATCAAAATCTAACACAAAATAGTAGAAAAATCCACTGTATTGAAGGAGAACAAATTATGTTTTTGAGCCTGCATATTCACAGGGAAAAATCCAAAGAATGAAGTCTGGACTCTGAGCAATAAAGTGCAGGCTTGGGTAATGTTTGTTGTACAGGACTGAAAATGAGTCTGGGAAGATAGTATATCTGCCCAGGAATAAGAAAATGAATTTTGGTGAGCAGTAGAAAATCTCTACCCCAATGGTAACAACAATTTAAAATATTTCATGGGAAAATGGGTTGTTGAAAATACCAATTAAACTAAATCTTTCAGAAGAATATGCAAGACCAAAATAATTTTAAAAAGAACTATACAACTTTACTTAGGGATTAAAATAAAGAAACAAATGAATGGAAACATAGGCAATTTTCCTTAAAGGGATAATTCAATCTTTTATTTTTGTAGAGGAGATTTAGGTTCATGGCAAAATTAAAAGGATACTATACCCACTGACCCCACACATGCACAGCTTCCTTCATTGTCAACATGCCTCACCAGAGTGGTACGTTTGTTACAATTGCTGAACCTACACTAACACATCATTACCACCCAAAGTCCATAGTTTCCATAAGGGTTCACTCTCGGTCTTGTACATTCCATTGGTTTGGATGAATGCACAATAGCATGTATCCCTCATAGTATTATATAGAGTATTTTCCCTGCCCAAAACGTCCTCTGTGGTCTACCTAGTCATCCCTCCACTTCCCCTGCCCAACCCTTGGCAACCACTAAGCTTTTAATTTAATTAAATTAATTAATTTATTTATTTATTTTGCTGAAATTCCTCTATATTTTTGCTTTTTTCAGAATGTCATATAGTTGTAATCATAAAATTTGTAGCCTTTTCAAACTATCTTCTTTCACTTAGGAATATGCATTTAAGTTTCCTCCATGTGTTTTCATGGCTTGATAGCTCATTTCTTTTTAGTGCTGAATGATATGCTATTGCCTGCATGCACCACAGTTTCTTTACCCCTTCACCTACTGAAAAACATTTTGGTTGCTTCCAGGCTTTGGCGATTATGAATAAATCTGCTGTAAATATACATGTGATGGTTTCCGGGTAGATGTAAGTTTTCAACTCCTTTAGATAATACCAAGGAACACAATTGCTGGATAATATGGTAAGAATATTTTTTTTGTAAGAAACCATCAAACTGTCTTCCAAAGTAGCTATCCCATCAGGCATTCCCACTGGCAAAGAATGAGAATTTCTGTTGCTCCTAATCCTTGCCAGCATGTGGTATGGTCAGCGTTTTTTTTTTTTTTAAATGAAGTCCAGCATATTAATTGTTTCTTTTATAGATTTGTCTTTGGTGTATCTAAAAAGTCATTGCCCTATCCAAGCTCATCTAGATTTTCTCTATGTTATTTTGTAGGAATTTTATAGTTTTGCATTTTATGTTTAGGTCTTTAAGCCATTTTGAGTTAATTTTTGTGAGACAATTTATTTTAAGATTTCCATTTCCCTTTCAAAAATTATTGATACATTTGAGAACATTCCAATAAAACATCTTTGGATATTTTAATAAATTGACACAATATTCCTTTGTGGTCATCTGGAAGAACATCCATTTAGTAATACTTTGTTATAGTTTGAAAATGAAGAATGATGAGGATATAATGACTTTTTTGATTGTATATTAGAAAACATTACATGTCTGATATTGATATGATAATAAATAGAGAAATCAAAGGATTATTTTAGGGGAAAAAAGAGAAAATTGAAACACTTAGTAAGTGATAACTTTATTTTACAAAACTATATGAAGTTCATATGTAGCAAATGGACCAATTACAATTCTTAAATACCTGAGGAACATGGTAAACAATTTATCTGATACTTAATATCATAGAAATTAACCACAACATGTACAAGTGAAAATGCATGTTTCAATGATTTTCCCCCTGTTTCTTAGGGGTGATATGGTTGCTCATTTCTGGCCTCCAACGTATCTACTCCATAGCCCTCTCTGCATTACATCTCCTACTCTCTCCTAATTCACTTTTGTGAAATGTTTGTTTGACTAATAATCATACTAGCTATAAGCTATCTCCAGGCCCAGCCCAACTTTAATTTGCAATTTGGCTCACAAAACTTGAATTTTCTTTTTCAATTGTTAAAAAATATTCTGTAAAGAGTTGATACGATGGTTCCTCCGTGTATTAACTAATAGCCAATGTTAGATATCTGACCCCCTAAACTAACGCTTTCCACAATGTCTATTAGTAGAGGGTAAGTAGTTCCCATAGAGAAGACATTCTTGTTGGAAATTAGGCAAACATTGTAAATCTCCTAAACAGTATCGCATCTTCTCTTTTATCAGAGTGAACAAATCTGAATGTTGTTTAAGATAGCAGACAATAAATTCACCTTCCTAAAGTCCTTTGCAGATAGCAATGGAAACATGACACACTTCCGTACAAGATAAAGTAAACAGAAATGTACTGCATAGTCCTTCTAGGAAGATACTTTATTTTTCTAACGAAAACTATGGCAGAGAATAAAGCTAGAAACCTAGATCTTTGATGGTTTCTTGAGCAGCTATCTCACCATGGAACCGCCTACCTCTAGACTTGAGTTGCAAACAAACCCTGTTTGTTTAAGCAACTGTAAACCATATTTGGGTTTTATGTACTGAGCTAAATGCAAACCTAATGTAAAATACCTTGAAACATATCTACTACATTTCACATCTTTCTCTTCTGAAACATATAACTTTATGTTTATACATTTAGTCCCAAAAGCTCCTGTCCGTATTGATCAACTCTGACATAGGCAGTCACTAGAGCAGCCAAAGTTTCTGAACGGGAGGAAATATACTATCTTACGTCCCTCCTGGAAAGGACTTGATATCACGGGACCATTTCTTTCAGATTCCACAGTCCTCAAGAAGAACACACTTAGGATTGGATGTACACAATTCTCATCTTGCTATCTATCTATTTATCAAATGATGTCAACCTGTTCTATGCGTAACGGTAATGAAAACTAGAACTGTGGCAATAAGCAAACAAATGAAAAAAATGAAACGAAATGGAATACACAGAATTCTCCAGAATATGACCATAATTTTATTTCTGGAACAGAGAGATACCACCTCTTCTGAGCTGGCAACTTCCAGATGGAATATGCCCTTTGAGGACAGCTGCTTGTGAGTTGCCAGGTAAATTGTGAATCATCATACTAGAACATCAGTTTACAAATACTTGGCAGTTCATGAGCTGATTTCCATATTCAGAAATTCTTGCTAAGATAATTATGACTGTTAAGGGGATATCTTTTCTCAACATTCTCAACAAGTTAGGTATTTACTCACGTGGAACTGATAGGTGATATAGCAGGACATTTTAGACAAAGCACTACTGACTTCCTTAGTCTGTAGGCAGAAGATTACTGGAGAAACAAGATTTCGTGCTGTGGTTGGATGTTTGAATAGACGGAGATATTCTTGTTCGAACGGCCATGGGGTCCCTTGGCAGTATGACCTCCCTGAAGCTTAAGTGAAATTTCTATCAGATTCATACTTGGGAACCAATGTTAAAACCAAGAGCGAGTATGATCCTACAAATTTCCACTCACTTACTCTATCTTCAGCACAGTTAGACTGCCTGTTCTAAACAGCTGTGTCTGGCACAGAAGCGAAATGATTGATGGGCTTCTGTTGCTTAGGAACAATATGGCAGAGGGCTCCATCTTGCTGCATTGTTATGCACTTGATAGTCCTGATGTCAGCCTCCTATTTAGAGACTAATGACAGAGACAAGCTGCAGAGAACATTTGCATATGAGCCCCATCCTCCTTCTCCAGCTTCAGAATGAGAATGTACATCACAGGGTAGGAATGTGCCAAGAGGTGGAAAGTTGGATGGAGAGGAAAATACCTTAAAAGATGCCAGATTCTCTTATAGTTCCCTCACATTCCCATTCCAACTGCCAGCTTGCTTGTCTTTTAAGAAGAAATCATTGTATTTAGGTCTCAAAAGGCTAGTGCAACAAAGATTTTGACTGCTGTCAGCTTAAAAAATACCTAGTTAGTTTACATATTTGAAATTGAGTAATCCCACTGAAATAGTTTCACTGTCTGCTTTCGACAAATGGAATTTCATAATTTTGCATAACTATCTTCCTTTACCTATAGACTTCTACCCAGAAACACAGGGACAATTTTCTTCTCTTTTGAAGTCTCCTATAAAGGACACACACACAACCATAGATTCTTATCTTTGGCTACAAATCTCACCAGTCTGTCACCTTAATTGGACATGAGGTATAAAGTGATGGAAGCAATTTATCATTAAGCTCTTTTCTCACCACGAAACGTAGAATAGATTCTTTGCAAACCAATTTGGGGAAATTTTCACTCTTCTCATTCCATTACGATTTGTTACTCATATTTATTTCCATTTCAAGCAGGGCTTATTTAATCAGCCCCATTACTAGCGAGTCTATACAACACCTTTACACAAATTTTAAAAATCTAGTAAACTTTCCCAGTGGCAGTGCAGGGCTCTGAAGTACAGAGTACAGATTTAGTCATCAATTCCCTTGACCAGATTCTCTTGGACAGAGCACAAACTCTATAAATGTGCATGGTGGCCATGACTATAGATCCAAAATACAGCAATTCAAAGAAGTTTCAAATTTAAAAATAAGAATGAATAAAAAGATAAAGGAAAATTTCATTGAAATGAGGTACAGGAATAAGAAACAGACCTTAGGGAAACTTCAATGTCGGGATGTCACTGTCTCTGTCTCTATCTTTCTCCGGGACTAGGTGATCTCTAGCCCATGACTTCCTCTGTCTTCATTGAAAACCAACAAGGATCTTGGCAACTGAAGATTACGGTTTGCTGTTTCTTAAAAGGCTCCATTCTATTGTAAATGTGTCTTTCTTAAAGTCTTTGAATGGACAGTGCACCCATCTTGGGATCTACATGACACTGAATTTGTACTGAGAATATCTATTTCTGTACCATATAATTACTGTGCTTGTTCATTAAGGAAGAACTGATAGCAGGGACGAACTTCAGGAAAGGGAAGATTGCTGGACAAGCATGCAAAGCACGATTACTTCCACTTTGCAAAATTAAGCTGTGAAGAAAAATGACTCACTAACCTAAAATGAAGAGCAAATAAAGGTGGGCCACATAATTACCGTATAAATAACAACTAAAAGATTAACATTCTTACTATACGAAAAAGTCTTATAAATCAATGAAACAAAAAACAGACAAATAGAAAATAGCCAAAAACTAGGCAAAAACAAATCAGAAAATATTTAGTTCCAGCTAATGGACTCACCAATAATGAGACCAGTTAATGAAAGCAGGGCCAGTTAAAACACTAGGCAATTGTTACCTATCAAGGAGCTGACGAGCCTGTGCTGGTGAACTTGTGCATAAATAGAAACATACATGTTGCTGGTAGAAGTGTAAAGTCTTACTAGATATATCAGATAACTTCCAACTGTATCAAAGTTTTAAATGTAAAATTTGAACTATAAAGGCTATATAGAAAACACAAATGATATTTTTTTAAATGGAGAAAGCTTTTCTAATCAAGATTTATATAAGAAAAAAATTGAAAAATTGCTAAATTTTACAATATAAAATAAACAATTTTTGCACAGCCCAGCTGCAAAAAATTTTTAAAAAGCAGTGTTAGGAAAAAAGTCATTATATATACCTTGCATAAAACAATTTCCTAATGAGATGATCAATGAGAAAAACACTAACAACTCAGGAAAAGATGTACTGATGACATCAATAGACAATAAGCAGTAAAGAAATAAAAATGACATTAAGCATACAAAAGCACACACTATCTCATTGAAGATGCTTAAAATGTTAAATAAAACAAGATTACATATTTCGTATGTTGAACATGTAATGATTAAAAATGATGATAATATGCAATGTTGACTAAAGCATGAGAAAATATGTCTTTTTCGACACGGCTGGGGAGGAGGTAACCACATCCCCTTCAGAGTCGGTTTCGGTGCAGTGAGACTTCTGGTTCCAGCCGTCATGGAGTAACTAAGAGCAGACTCATTCTCTCTCTGTAAACAGAAAGAAAACTGGACAAAACATACAAAATTTTTTTCAGATATGGGATATAAGGCAGTGCAAGATTCTGATCACTTAGAGAAAGAAAACAAATGAGGTTACTCCGTGATTGTGTATTCTTTTCCTGGGGTCTCATAAACAAAGTACCACAAATAGGGTAATTTATTATTTCACAGTTTGGAAGCTAGAAGCCCAAAATCGAGGGTCGGGAGGACCATGCTCCCTCTGAAGGCTCTAGGGTAGAACCTTTCTTGCCTCTTCCTATCTTCTTGTTTTCTAGGCATTCCTAGCTTCTGTTGGTCACTGGCAGTCCTTGACATTCCTTGGTCACTAATAATCCTTGGCTTGTGACAGTATAACTTCAATTTCTACATCCAGCTTCTCTCTCTGTGTCTCTGTCTCTGTGTGGCCTCTCTTCTACTTATGAGGACGCCAGTCGTGTTGAATTTAGGGCCAGCACTAATCCTGAATGACCTAATAATAAATAATTACATCTCCCAAAATTCTATTTTTAAATAAAGTCACACTCTGAGGATCTATGTTGTTAAGGATTAAATGTTTATGTACGCCCCCAAATTGATGTTTTGAAGCCCTAACTCCCAGTGTGACTGTATTTGGAAATAGGCTCTTCATGCAGGTAATTAAGGTTAAATGAGGTCATAAAGGTGAAGCCCTGATCCAGTAGGATTAGTGTCCTTATAGTAAGAGACGCCACAGAGCTCCCTGTCTCCCTGTCCACCACATGAAGACACAGAAATATGGCAGCTGTCAACAAGCCAGGAAGAGAGCTCTCACCAGAACCTGAATCAGCTGTCACTTTGATCTTGGACTCTCGTTCTCATGAACTCTGAGAAATAAATTCCTGTTATTTAAGCCATACAGCTTTCAGTATTTTAGAAGCCTTATTAGATTAAGACAGATGGGCAGGAAATTTTGAGAGACACTATTCACTCAATACTAATTGTTTGGTTTTGTACCTGAAGGTGCTTTCCAGAATGTGGTAGTACTGTACTGTCTCAATTTGACTATCTGGAAATACATTTCTGGAATTTGCTTGCCTGTGTTGTTTGAGGGGTGAGGGAGACACCCAAGTAGAGCACAGCGATTTCTCTGAGTTGAAGAGAAAGAAAGAGATCAGATCTTAGGGACACTGGAATGTCTGCATTTGAGTGACAGAATCCTGTAAAGGGGAAATCTATACATTGAAAGATTTGCAGGGCCAGCCCTGTGGTGCAGCGGTTGAGTGCACACGTTCTGCTTCCGTGGCCTGGGGTTCACTGGTCCGGATCCTGGGTGCAGACATGGCACCGCTTGGCCAGCCATGCTGTGGCAGGCATCCCACATATAAAGTAGAGGAAAATGGGCATGGATGTTAGCTCAGGGCCAATCTTCCTCAGCAAAAAGAGGAGGATTGGCAGCAGTTAGCTCAGGGCTAATCTTCCTCAAAAAAACACACACAAAAAAGAAAGAAAGAGTCGCAGATGTCTACACTGGTATCCCTTTAAGTCTTTGTCTGAATTTTAAGCTTCATAATCATAGGATAAAATATCACAAGGCTAGAAAAATAGCAATTACCAAGCAGTTGTAAGATGATGTATTATCAGATTGCATGTAGGTCTGGGAAACATTCAAGTTCCCAGAAGCCACACAGGGAAATGTCTGTGAACACCTTGAACATCTAACAGAAGATACAAAAGGGTCACACCTGAGTCATATGTGCAACTAGGCCTGAAAATAGAATTTATTTTAAACCTCTTCTTTTGAAAATTAAGAACAATTCTTGAAAGGATCATGCTGATGCACAAGTAAGTTAACTGCTTGCTAAACAAGATTCAAACCATTATAAAAGGAATACAACCAAATCCAGACACTCAATAGTAAATAATTCACAATGTTCAACAAGAGCAATATATAGTCAATGGAAAAGGAATAAGAAATGACAGAGATAATGGAAGGAGTAAAGACATTAAAATATCTATTATAAATATGCTTAAGGATTTAAAATAAAACATGGACATAATGAGGTGAGAAATGAAAGATATGAAAAATAATCAAGTGGAAATTATGGAGCTGAAAAATATAACATCCCAAATTAAAACTTCACTGGATACACTCATTGGCATGTTAGACAACGCAAAGGAAAAATATCAACTAACTTGAAAACAGTCCAATAGAAAATATAAAAAGGGAAACTCTGAAAAATAATTTTTAAAAAGACTAAAAATAAATATGGGATCCTCTGTGACTTGTAAGATAAAAAAATAAATCTATGATCATTTAATTGGAATACCGAATACCATGATCAAAATGGGATTGGAAAGTATATTTTAAGTACAGATGTCTGTAGATGTCCAAATTTGATGAAAACTATCAAGCTATAAATCCAAAAAGCTTGACATACCTTGGAGGTGTGTAAGAGGAAGGGAAAGTAAGAAACCACACAAAGGCACTTCTTAATTAAATTGTGGAAAACCAGTGATAAAGAGAAAATACATAAAAGCAATCAGAGAAAAAGACAAATTACAGCCATAAAATAATAAGAAAGTTCACTGATTTCTTATCCAAAACAATGAAAACCAATGGACAGTGGAATGACACCTTCATAGTACTGAAAAAATATCTCATGAACCTAGAATTCTATATCCAGTTATAACATCTTTAAAAAAATGAAGGTGAATTAAAGCCATTTTTAGATATAAATACTCCCCATTATAACTGTGGTAGAGGATATGTTATTGGAAGTTATTGCTATAGAAGAATGATTGATATCACACAGGAAATTGGATCTACCCACAGAAACGAACATCTCCAAAATGGGAAATATGTAGGTTAATAGTAAAGACTTTTATTTTTTCATGTTCTAACTTCTTTAAAAGATCATTTAAAGCAGTAATAATAATATATTATGGGTTTCTAAAAAGAATACTGCAGATTATTTCTTATGTTATATATGAAGATGCTTATTATTAGAAGGTGGATTGTGATATTTTAAATGCACTTTATAGAATAAATAATAACCACTAAAAATTTAAAGAAAGAATCATAGCTAATAATCCAATAAAGGAAGTAAAGATACTAATGAATAATCAGTTAATCCAGAAGAAGATAGGAAAAGGGAAAGAAAAAAAGAACAGATGTGATAAACAGAAAGCAAATACCAAGATGGTAGATTTAAACCTTATAATTGTGAAAATTACATTAAATTTAAATATTCTAAACACTACACTTAAAATTCACAATTTGTCAGAACAGATTTAAAAAATCTAGATCTGACTTTACACTGTTAAAATGAAGCACATTTCAAATATAAAGAACACAGATGGGTCCAACATAAAAGAATGAAAAGTAAATACCACATAAACAGTAATCACAAGAAAGCAGGTATAGACATGTTCATAAAAGAGAAAGTAGAATTCAAGACAGGAAATAGCACCAAAGATAAAAATGATATTTTATGATTCTAAAAGGATCAATTCACAATAAAGCATCATTATAAATGTCTGTGTACCTAATAACTGAAAGATCTGAAAAAAAATTTGTTCCTAATTTTAGTTGTAATTTCAACACTCCTTTCTCAACAACTGATGGAACAAATAAACAAAAATCTGATGAGACGAGAAGATTTGAAAATCACTATCGACCTGATTAATCTTATACATCCCACTTATGAGCTTTTGTTTCTTTTATTGTAATTTTCTTATATCTTTTTAATTATTTTAATTCAGCATAAATACTGAATGGGCTGGAGCACTGACAATCACAATGATCTCCTCATTCCCCCGCCACTTCCTGGGATGATTTTCTCAATATTAGCAGAATATAATTTGCCAAAATGTTCAGTTTTATCTGTCTTCTCGCTAAATATAATTCGTGCATCTGTATACACTAATTATTTCACCTGCATTCCTTTACTCCACACATACTGATTGTGCGGCCACTTCATATATTTGGTACATGTTTTAGCATAGGAAAGTGTAGTTCTTCAAAATACTTTCGATTAAATTACCAGTTTTAGGATCTCTTTAAAATAATACTGAATGGCATTTGTAAACACTGGAGGCCAATATGACAGAGGAAAGCTTACCTTGTTCTTCATTATAAACCTCGGGCTTACTGTTTGGACTGACCCCAAATTGCCATTCAGCAAGTGTGTTGTTTGCTTGTTTAGTTTGTTATGAATTTTTGAATGAAGAAATGTATTTAGGGTAAGAAGATATTAGAAAAATTGAAAGAAAATATTAGAAATTAAAGAAAACAATTTTGTCATATCTTGTTTCATTTTCATAAGAAAAATCAGAATTAGCAAATTAAATATATATGTATATAGACACTATATATGTGTATATATCTAGTATATATACTGAACTGTTTTGATATATTGCTAATACCAAATTTCCCTATATTCTACTGCAGATGGACCCTTTCCTTGCATGGGGTTCTCATATTCAGTGGGTCAAGTTTGCTTAGTCTAAACTTTGCAGAGAGAGCACTGCTTAATGTCAATAATCAACATTAGACAATAATTCTACACATTCTCAGGAACCATGAATAAATGGTTACTTCCTGATAGTCTAGTTTTACAAAAAGGAAGAAAAACAATCCATTGCTGTTATAAATCAAAGTATTGCAATATTCTGTCTTTCACAACATTGGTATTTGAAAAATCATGCAGAAAATACAATATTTTGTATATGTATCTATAAACAATTGCCAACACAAGTTTATTTTGTTTAAAAATACCATGACTTATAAGTAAGCACAAGTTTTATTACTGTTTCTAACTTTCTTTGTAATTTGCATTCCTCCTATTTCTGAAAAAATTTAAGTGTTACAATATTACCACCAGTCATGGCAGGTAGGATGCAACATGAAAGAGATGACTAAAAAAAAACTAACATAAAAATATTGGCAACAATAAATGGTAGTTTTAAATCACCTAACATTCTTTTTTGTTATGCTAAGTTGCATTATCTTTGAACAATAGATCAAGTGCTGTATAGTGAATTCAAATTCATCGGGGGGTGCATTTCATTTTAAACATTATGTTCTCAGAAACTTATAGATATACATTACTAAATTACGTGTCTTATAATTGAATTGAAAGTACCAATATCATCAAAAATAATTATTTCTTGTACATCTTAAAAATCTTCTAATTATGCAAATTAGATCTATCAATTACTATGTACATCCTTTGGATAAGAGGCAAAGTATGATTACGTTTCCAGAATGATGCATCTGTTCTGATTTGATTTAACTACCCATCAGTGACTATAAATTGTTGAGTAATTTTGTTTGATTGGCAAAATAATTTTAGAGAAGTTTAAGCAATATTTTTGTATATGTGCCTGGTTTCTGAAACATTCTTTTCTGTGGCATATCAAGTCAAAAGATACTGACAGTCTACTTATCTCATAAGTCACTTAAACTTCTCCTAGGAAGAAACAAAACTATCGATTTTACTTCAGGTTAAGGAGTTCTCCAAGGTAATATAATCAGCTTTTATCATTTTGAATATTGAATTTATATATAACAATAATCTTCTCCTTTCATTTATTTCTCCTTTCATCATCCTTTATGACGTGGGCAACAATCCTTCAAGTTTCTTAAATATAAGTAGTAGTTATTGTCTTTGACTCCTCTGTCTCTCCTATACTCTACACCCAAGGCACGAATAAATTCCATTGTCTCTAGCTTCCATTTAGTTACAAAATCTGACGGGCTTCTTACCTTCTCTACCACTACAACACTGGTCTAAGCCATCAGGAGCTCTTGTCTGGACTAGAACAATGACCTCCAACTGATCCCCAGCTTCCTCCTCTGTCACTTGCCAGTCTAGTCTCATCACAGCAACCAGAGAGATCCTGTGCTCAAAAGCACCTAATGGAGTTCCATGTAATTCAAACTAAAAGTCAAAATCCTTAATCTGAATCATAGTATCCTTGACATTGCACTCATCTTCATCTTCTGTCCTTAGCTCCTGTCACTCTCCACACTCCTTGCTGTTGCCAGATGTTCCCTTGATGCTCCTCATGCACATTCAGCATAGTCCTCTCCTGGGGCCTTTGCTCTTCCTGTCCCTTCTAACTGGAGCACTCTCCCGTCAGCTGTGGTCAAGGCCACTATGCTTACATCATTCAGCTCTTTGTTCAAATATGACCACTCCAGAGATTCTGTCCCTGGACTTGCTATGTAAGAGAACACTCATGCTGTGTTTCTATCCCTCCTTGCTTCTTATACTTTACTTGGCTTCATAATTCTTTGTATAATGTATTTCCACCTGACATGTTAGACATGTGTTGTATAATTATCATCTTTTCCCCTTAGAATGGGAGCTCCAAGAGAGGAGGTAATTGGATTACTTCCTTGGAGTATCCTCAACACGGAAGTCAGTGTCTGGTCCATGGCAGGTACATAATAAATAATTGTTGGAGGAAGATGTCTCCACATGTGTGAATTATTCAACAGAATGAATTTAAAAGTGAATTTATATGTTACTGAACAATATAAAAAGAAAGATTACATAGTTAACTAAACATTACATGAAATGCCATAAAAAGTGATTCTGTTTTAATAGTAAAACTACATTACCTTAGGTATATTTATTCCAAGTGATACACCAAATTACCAGAAGATCTTGAAATAGGTCTGATTTTTTAAAAATTAAAATGTGTTCATACTATTTTTGTTTCAATTTTAACAATATTTCTTGGTAATTATGGGATGATTTTAAACCTGAAGACCTACAATCCCTATGAGGACAATGTTGTGTTATTTGTCTTTCAACAACATCATGACGTACAGCAAAATACCTTACATAGTTGATTCTTTAAAAATATATTACAAGTAAAAGAATAATATCAAAGCAATTTAATTTATCTTATAGCTTTCTATTTGAACCACAAATAGTTAAGAAATCTAAAACAGAAAAATATAAATATCCTCAGAGAGCAAACAGTTTCTTTGAAGAAGTCAAGGTGTGATATTGCAGCCAAGAGAGTAATTAACAGCAGATTCACAGTTAGAGTACTAAGGAAATGCTATAAAAATAAAGGTGAATCCTCGATTTTTGTTATGTTCCCCTAGGAAGAAGTCACTTTCCTACGTTTTTTTTCAGGAAAACTAAAATCAATTTTTAAATAAATCACATCATCTCTTTAGTACAGCCTTTCTGCATTTAATAGAATCCTTGTTAATTAATTAGTAGAAAAGAAAAGAGCAACAATTAGGTTAAACAATTTTTAAATTGTTTCCCAAAAGATTTGAAAGAGAAAAGATTTAACACTTAACTGAATGTTAAATGTGCTTACAGGAAAACAGTGTTGAGCAGAGTAGCTTAACTTCTGCCTGTGCAACCTTCTACCAGCTCTCCCTGTAGTCGGTTACACGGAATTGCGCATTTTCTGTCATTCTGTCATTGCCCTGCATAGTCTGCCCATATTTCTAAGACCCATGTAAAATTAGGACAAATAAATACAAGCATAGATATAAATCACACGTGTAGTAAGTAAATGAGCTAAGTCCCAATTTTTGTTTTATCAATTTTTCTCCTTCACGTCCAGTGGAGGCAGAGATAAGCCACTTTCTTTCCCTTCCCTCTGTTTGCTCTCTTACGCAGTTCTTCTGGCTTTTCTGTCTCCTTGAATCCTCAGTGTTGAACCTCACAGTCAACAGATGATACCTATACAGTTCTTCTGTCCAGAATGACCCAGCCTTTTGCTTCCCTCTCCACGTTACTCCAAAATACGTTGTTCTCACATATCTCCATCCTGGAGGATGGGAAAGTATTCTGCATTACTCGAGGCTCCTCATTCATTGTTTAAAGAATTATGTGTCTCTTCTGAGGGCTAACGTCTTCTCCCTCAGTCACTACTCCGTGACTGCCCTTCCTGAAGTCTCCGTTTCCACCTCCCAGGAATAATTTTATCGATAAGGGAAAAACAATTCCAGATTCTCTATAAGCTTGGTACAGAGGGAGAGGAAACAAAATAGCATCATGACCAAAACAACACAGCGTTAGCTTTTTACTGTCTCTAATTTTCCTACCCTGTGTAAGCAAACATTTATTTTTTCTAAAGAAGTTTTGCCTTTCACAGCTTTATTGACAGTCTTTTTGCCCCCCCGCTCTTTCCTAAGCATCTTTCAACAGCACCCCCTTCCCTAATAATACTACTTCCAGATTATATCCAAATTCCAGTTTGCTATATAAAGCCTTATTTGCATTTATATTCTATCAGGAATAACTAAATTTCCACAATGTTTACTATCAAAGAATTGTAACATTTTAATTTGTATGATTAATTTGTGCAAATATTTAATTTGCACAAATTAATAGAGATTATTTTATTGAAAGTAACTTTTTCAAAATGACTGCAGATGTGTTTTTTTCAGACAGGAAAAAATAAACAAGGGAAATTTATCAGAGTAAAATATGGAGATGTATAAAAGAATTAGGCAAAGGATGGTAAGAGTGAGATTGAAGCTTGCGGTTAAATACAAGAACACAGGAGCAAAAATACTTGCACAGAGAAGTTTACAGCTTTTGAAATGACAAAAGATCTTAGGAAATACAATATTGCTCATTAGTAGAGAAACTGAGAAGAGTAATGAGTGAGGTTTGAAGAGTAGGTCATAAAAGAACATATCTGACACCAAGGCACAATGAAATGCAATTAAAATGTTCTCAAGACAATTCGTAAAAGGATGAAATGTATTGCACCAAGTTTTATGGCCTAATAAAACTAAAATGTACCTTCACTCTGTTGGAAAGGTTTATGAAGAGGAAGCAGAGAAGAGGTAATATAAACAGGCGGTTTCTATGGCTTCTGAGGTCCTATCTAAAGGGACAGATGAACTCTCGTCATTTATAATAAAATAGACGAACACTGAAGTAGAAATACTAGGCCTGAGAGCTTTTTTTAGAATGGAAACAAATACATCTATATTGAATTGAAATTTAAAAAAATCAAGTTTAAAAACTGTGCAATTCTGTGTAGCAAATTACCCTGACATTTCAATTTACAGTTACCTTCAGACATTTATCCTTTTCTTTGGAAAATAAGTAGATGATGATAGATAGACAAATTCATGCTATGTTGACCCAGGAAAAGTATTTTTCCAATAAAATAGGTATTAAGGACAGAGAATAAAATTAGCGTATACATTTATATCAGTGTGTACAAATTATTACTATTATATCATGTACAGTTTCATAGAATTGAGTTGTTTAATTGCATTTACTCTTAAGAAAAGTAAGAGCAATCATATGGTCCATATTAACGTAACATAAAAGAATTCAGATGTTGTAGTGGAGATCTCATTCCCTGTTTATTTATTAGCAATATAAGGTCACGTGGTTCTACAGTCTTCAACATGCTTATCCATAAAATGGGGTATCTGTCCTGCCCATCTGTTTTTAGGGTTTCAGCGATGACAATGTGACATTGCTTAAAATGTGATGACTGATGTCCTTATAAGAATTGGACAGAGACAGGTAAGGAGGGAACACCATGCGATGACAGAAGCCGAGGTCAAGGTTCTACAGCTGTAGGCCAAGTGATGCCATGAATTGCTGGCAGCCATCAGAAGAAGGCAAGAAAGGATAACTTCCCGCAGGTTTCAGAGGGAGCATGGCCCTGCTGACACCTTGATTCTGGACTTTCAGCCCCCGGACCTGTGAGACAATACATTTCGGTTATATTAAGGTGCCTAGTTTGTGGTCCTTTGTGTTGGCAGCTCTAGGAAGCTAATACAAAAGTGTTTAAGGGGCATCTACCGAAATTCACTATTCACTGATAATTAGAAACAAATTATTTCATAAAACAACCATTTGATTGTTGATGGCATTGCAACCAATGAAGGAACTGATTTATCCGAGCTGTTCTTCCACTAGTGTGGAAAATGTCCTGATTTTCAGTTTATTTTTCCAAAAAATATTATATTATTATTACACAACCTTATAAAAATAAATGCATTCTTATCTCTGCTCAAAATCACTGATTAGCAAAGCCTTTCCTGACTACCCTGTACAGCAAAAATTTTCCTTCTTGTTTCTAGTGCTGCCCTTGCGAGAATCCTAGAGCATACACAGCTTCTCCAGCAGTGTGTGGTCAGCAGCAACGTGGATGGCAGCTGCTCCCAATCCTCTACCCTTCGAACAGCTTTCTCTGGTACCACAGAGGGTGAATTTCCAGCAAGCTCCACCATCTTGGCACCACAACCACTTCTCTGCCACATGGCCTGGATGGTAGGTCTAGGGTCTCTCTCTCAGCCAGGAGTGCTTCTCCTTGTATCTGCTATCCCTATAATGTTAAAATTCTCTTTGCTTCTGACTACCAATCTCCTCTTATGCCAATCCCTGGTCATAGTCAATAATTCTTTATATTAAACTTTCCCTCTCCAAAGTCTGTGTGGTTCCTGACTGCCTATTGGAAGCAGTGATAGATGCTCAGTAAGTGTTTATTTAATTACTAAATGGATTTCTTGCTTCCATTGTGCTTTGTAGGATGCTCGTTTAGTACTCTATCACAGGTGAAGAATTTAGTTTTATGAGGAAATTTAATAGAGTAAATTTGTATTTCATTGTTATTCAAAGTACTATATTTTAAGTAGATGGTTTGAATTTTATTGACCCATTTCTCATTCCATATTTTTTCTCTAATTATGAAACACATAACTTTAAAGTGTTGCGACTGAATGACATCCCAAAGTGTGAAAGGCAACATCACTTTGCTACTAAGATCAACCCACTTTAGGGCTGTAAGAGATTTCTAAATTTTCAGGAGGAGTCTTCTGACTGGAACTTTATAAATCACTATCCATTCTTACATTAGTTATCATACCTACTACAGGTTTTGTTTTGTGATTATATTAATGAATGCACCTGTATTCATTATTTTTTTCTCATACAATTAAGATTAAGCCATTTCCTATTTACCATGAGTATCTAGATTATTCCTTTATGTGTATCAGAGTCTTGTATCATTAAGTGTATTTTTTAATATTTATGTTTATTGTTGAACTATTCTTCCTTGTCTATATTAATTAACCATGTAATCCCCCAATTTCACATAATGAAAATACATTTAAAATTATGACTCTATGCATATAAACACAATTTCAAAACTACTAACTGCAAATATAATGGAACCCTTTGTTATCTGGCAAATATTTTAGAAATTCTGTGCTGTAAAATATTGAGATATATGTTTTCATAAACTATGCTCATATTGACAGTTTTATGAGTTAACATTCTGTAGACTTCCTGGTATCTGGCAAGGTATATTTATTCATGCTCAATTCAGTTTGACACCAGAAAAATTCCTTCTGTTGATAAATATGTGTGCCATGGACCCAGTTCTTAGAAAGGATGACAATGCAAAAGCTATTGAAACCACGATATCGTATTTTTTTCTGTCATATTTTTTCATGATCAACTTCCAGTTCTGTTGTGATCTGTGAAATAAAATGGGGAAGGTGCACATAAGTGTGTGGATGTGTTCAGAATGCAGTTGTTTCCTAACACGTGTGGATACCGATTCAGTTTTAAATTATCTTCCACTTCCTCATAATTGTAATTTATGGCTCTAAATATTACCAGAAGTTTTGGCAATTTTATTTTGTCTTTATTTTTATAACGTAATTTTTTAAATAAAAACACCCATATTAAGTTTATCTTGGCTTTGTGGGTCTTCTATAGAACCTGGTAAAATAGTTCCCAAAGTATTTAGTTAATTCATTTTCCCCACATCCTTCCACATATTTCAAAATGGAAGGAACAAAACACAAGCATAAAAATCTATGTCAGACACACGAAACCCTTAAAAAAATCTCAAAAACGTAGGTGAAAGGATCATTGTCAGCAAAGCTGGAGCAAGATCACCCCATCATATTCTTTCCATTGATTGCAACTTAAACCCCTGGACTCTGAAAAGTAAGCAAGAGCGGGCAGACTGGGACAGGAAGTCATAACTGAAGAAAGATCTGTTTGCTGGTGAGTTTCCTATTTTTTTCCTTCATTAAACTCCCAAGGATGGCCCAACTTGAGGAACTTGAACCACGGTGAGCAATAAAACTTACAATTTAAGCAACAAGCTGGAGAGTTTAGGGAAACAAGTTTTTCCTCCCTGCCCCGCTCCAAGGACTGCCTCATTCATTAAAGCGCGCTGCTGCAGCAGCAGCGCTAGCGCCTAACGTCTAACGCGGAACATCTGCATCTCTGGCCAGAGGAACAAAGAATTAGGGTTAGTACAAACCGTAGGAAGAGTCCTGTTATTTTTTCCCTTGCTTTGCTCTGAGTGCAGGTCGCTTTGGGCGGAAATGTGCAGCAGAGTGGGGGATAAGATTTTGAGAGAAATCTCTCTTTTTTGGCTGGAAAAATCAAGAAAATGGTCCCTGGGATCCAGAGAGTGTGAAGGACATTCTGGTGAGAGGTGAGCTTAATGCCTTGATCCTGTAATTCTGCGTGGAATCGATAGATATCTCAAGCTTACTCTTAAGCTTGACATTCACAGAACAGAGGCCAAGAAGCATTGCAGAGGCTTTGAGAACTAAATGTCCTATAATCTGGGTTTGGAAAACTACAGGTGTCCCCCACTATCTGAAAGTAGAGCGCTCCTATGAAACTTTTCGTAAGCCAAAATGGCGTAAAGCAAAGAAACAATTACCGTTAATTTATATAGGAAAATTTTTGAGTGTTCCCAGATCAAAAAAATCACCCACCAAATCATACCAAATAGCAGATAAATCCTAAAATAACACTAACACATAGTAAAAGCAGGAATGATATGATAAAGACACAGCCTGTAGAAAGTAGGAATACTGTATGCACATTGTAGTTTCATTTAGCGGAATCAGGAAGACAGGGAGCACACTGGAAGGCTGAGGTGGGTGGTGGTGATGATGGAGTGTTAGGCTGGGTCATTGGAGGCTGGGGTGGTGGGAGACATAGGAGATTAGCATGTAGGAGAGAGAGGGAGAGGGTCATATATTAACATCTCATCGTCGTTTGATTCCATCAGGGCAGGCAGGTCACGACTGTCTACGCCGCCTTCTATATCTGCCTGCCTCAGTGTCCAAGGTCAAGGTTCATTATCTCCTGTGGCTGCTGTGGCTGACCTGGAAGGCTTGAAATATGACAGTATGCTTGACCACTTAGCCTCTATAACAACTTGCTGCAAAACAAACGCAGAACGCTATTTTCCCTTTTTGTTTCTCATAAAAGTAAAAATCCTCATCAGATTTCTTTCACTTAGTGCAAACAGATGCTAACACAGGTCTTTTGTGAAAGCAAAGCGGACCAAAGAGAACTTTCAGATAGTGGGGGAAACCTGTATATCCCACAGACCGGTCCAGCCCACGGACAGACTTTGTACAGCCCGTGAACTAACAATAGTTTTTATATTTTTAAGAGCTGTAAAACAAGTGAGCAAGCAAACAACAAACAAAGAATATGCAACAGAGACCATATGTGATCCCCCAAACCTAAACTATTATCCAGCCCCACTGAAAACATTGCTGGGGGCCGGCCCCCGAGGCGGAGTGGTTAAGCTCGCGTGTCCGCTGTGGCAGCCCAGGGTTTCACTGGTTGGGATCCTGGGCTCGACATGGCACTGCTCATCAGGCCACGTTGAGGTGGGGTCCCACATGCCACAATTAGAAGGACCCACAACTAAAAATATACAACTATGTACTGTGGGGATTTGGGGAGAAAAAGCAAAAAACAAAAAACAAATAGCTTGGCAAGTTGTTAGCTCAGGTGCCAATCTTCAGAAACAAAAAACAAAAAACAAAAAACCCCACAACATTGCTGATCCCTGATGGGAGTGGTCAAATCACAGATGAACATCTAAATAGCATGTGCAGTGGGTGGCACAAAGAGTATATCAAAGACTATACAAACCAAACTGACGTTGGAATCACCACTTACAAGGCGAGACAAATTTGTGAAATTAACCTAACCAGGTTAATTGCCTGCAAAAATAAATAACCAAACAAGATTTCAACATTCTCCAAATGATTTTGAAAGGATCAAGTGTCTCAAAAATAATATTGAGAAGCTCAAGGTCCAATCCAAAATTACTTGACATAATAAAGACTGCAAAATGTGACCAATTAACAGCTGCAAAACTCAAGCTGACAAAGATTTTAAAGTAGGTGTTATAACCATGCTCCACATGGTAGAGGCGAAAATTCTTAAAAGAAAAGGAAAGGACACTTATCTGAGAAATAGAAACTATAAAAAAGAGCTAAGTAAAAATGTTAGATCTGAAATATATAATATCTAAAATAAAAATTCACCATGAAGGCTTAGTAGCAGAATAGAGAAGATAAATGAAATTGTCAGAGAACTTGATGATATGTCAATAGAACTTCTCCAATCTGAAAAACAGAGGAAAAAAAGGACAAAAAAAGAATGAAGCCTCAGAGGTTTGGGGGGCAATATCAACAAGTCTAACATTTATTACTTTGGAGTCCTAGAAGGAAAGAAAAAATGAGTTAGGTTCAGAATAAGGAAGGAGAAATAAGGAGAAATACTCCCAAGTTTGGTTTAAAAAACATGAACATACAGATTGAAGAAATTCAGCAAACTTTGGAAAGTGTAAATCGTACCCAGTCACATCATGATCAAAGAGCTGAAATCCAAAGATAAAAAACAGATAATCATGAATTCAGAGAAAAAGGACACTTTGCATCTAGAGGAATAATTCAAATTGCTGTGAATTTGTTTTAGAAAACATGGAATCTAGAGGACTTTAGAACTACATATTTAAATTGTTTGGGGCAGGAGAAAGGGACAAAATTTCAACCCAGAATTCTAAATCCTTGGCAGTATCCTTAAGGAATGAATGCTAAATAAAGATATTCTCAGATGAAGGAAAATTAAAAAAAAGGTTTGTGGATAGTCTTTCTCTTAAAACAATGCTAAAGGAAATTCTTCAGGCCTGAGAAAAATCATTACAGAGGCAATATTTGAACCATAAGAATGAAGGTAAATATTTGATAAATATAATACTATTTTTTACCTCGTTATTTAAAATAATTATGAATGTTGAAAGGTAAATTTATAAACTTTCTAGTAGAGATTTCAATAAATGTAGATGTAATATATTTGTGACAACAATAACTTAAAATGAGGCGGGAAAAGACACCTGTGGCTTTAAAATAAAAATTTTAACTGAACTGGTAAAATGCTGCCTTTGACCAGAAGGTTTAAGGTTAGTTATATATCTAGTAATTGCTAGAGCTATCAGTTAAAAAATAAAAAGAGATACACTCAACACATTTTTCTACACACAATCTAAACACAAACCTAATCAGAATCTCAGCAGGATTTTTTTTAGATTTAGACAAGCTGTTTCTAAAATTGATATGGACATACAAAATGAATACAATAAACAAAATAATTGTGAAAAGAAAGAACATACTTGCCAGATTCATATTACCTCATTTAAAGACCTACACTAAGGCTACAATTATCCCGTCATAGATAAATACAGCAAAATAGAGAGTCTGGAAATAGACTCAGAAAAATATGGTCAGTTGCTTTTTGACAAAGGTGAAAAAACTCAATGAAGAAAAAAGCAATCCTTTCAACAAATGGTCTATAACATTTGTGCACCTGTATACATAAAAAAAGATGAAATGATGCAAACTTCACACTTTATATAACAATTAATTCAAAGTGAATTATAGGTGACATGTAGATAGTAAAACTATAGAGGGAGACATTGGTGAAAAATCTTGTGCATTTTTTTAGGCAAAGTTTTCTTAGATATGATACCTAAAACAGAACGCATCAAAGAATACAGTGGGAAAATGAACTTCATCAAAATTAAAACTTTTGCTCTGTAAAAGACAATGTTAAAAGAGTAAAAAGACAAATACTTGCATCCAAATATATAAAGAATACTAAAAAATCAACAATTAGAATCCAAACAACCCCGTAAATATTGGACAAAAAACTTGAACACATGGCACAAAAGAAAATACACAGATGACAAATAAGCACATGAAAATATGACCAATATGATTAATAATTAGGGAAACACTACAAAACCACAATGAAATGCCACTATAAACCTAGTGGAATAGCTAAAATAATTTTAAATATGATGATAATAAGTACTGGCAAGGATACAGGGCAATTGAAACTCTCAGATTTCTTGTGGGCACACAAAATGCTACACACACATGGATAAAACCTTTGGCAGTTAATTATAGAGTTAAATATACACTTATCGCATGAAGACGGTAATCTACTCCTACGTAGGTAGCCAGAAGAAATTGAAACTTACATTCACACAAAACCTGTATTTCTTATAACAACTTTATTTTTAATCATAAAAAACTAGAAACAACCTTGTGAATGGATACACAATATGTAATACATCGATACACTGAAATGTTTGATAATTAAGAAAAGAAACTATTGATATACAGAAAAACACGGATAAATCTCAAGTGCCATATCCCACACAATAAATGTCAGACTTAAAAGGCTACATACTTCATAGTTCCATTTATATGACAGTCTGGAAGATGGACAGCTACAGGGGACAGAAACAAATCAGTTGTTGCCAGAAATAAGGGCTGGGTTCCTATAAAGGGGTAGCAAGAAGAAATTTTAGAGGGTGATGAAACTTTTGTGTCTTGATTCCAGTGGTATTTCTATAACCAGAAGCATTTTTCACAACTCATAGAACCAGTCATCAAAAGGGAATGTTTTTCTGTATATTTAAAAAAATAAAAAAAATAATGGAGATAGATATAATCTCACCACAAACCCAAATTGGTCGTATATATTATATCATCCCCATTTTAGCAGCTAAAAAACAGAAGCTGTCTCTCACTTGTGTCATTCATTTTTCTGACTCCACCTAGGCTTCCCTTAATAAATAAATTAGTTTAGTTTAGTTTTGGAAGTTTTGCCCTCCTCTGACCACAAAAGTAATATTTCTTGCTATACAAAATGTAGAAAATCCAGACGAGTCAAAAAGAATTAGAAAAAAAAAAAAGTCTGCCAACTCCCAATAGTACATGTGGAGAGAAGAGTTTTGTAAGGGAGACCAGCATAATAAAAATATGATCGTTCCTAGTAGTTTGGGGAGAGAATGACCGTTGTAGTTTACAATGGCTGGTTCAGGAGCATATGTCAATTTCAGCGGCACCACAGAACGTGTCGGGGGCAAAGCAGGTTACATTGTCAGCAGAACAGGAAGCTTGTCATCTCATAGATGCAGAGGTTACATTTGTTTATTGCTATATTAAGATTTACTGAATGGCATGCCATTTTTGTCAGAATATATCAGATCAAGAGATTGTAATAATGATTCAATCTGTAGAGCAATAGTTTCCTGGAATGCCTTTACTTCTAATATGTCACTTACAAGCTTGATTTTCTAGGCATAGCACAAGCAACAGTGAAAGATGAGCCATGAACCCTCCAGTTTTTAAAGGGTTTATGTTTCTTGTAGATGCTGGTCCTATCCTAAATAGATGCAGGACACAAATATGTTTGTTCTAAAGGAAAAGAAACTGTGTTGAATTGATATCTCATATGACAAATATAATCCCCTCTCTGTGGATCAAGCATGGTATTTTTAGTGTCGTGAATGGCCGAGTGGGATCTCCTTGTTTGTTTTCCTTTGTTTTCTCCTGATTTGTCCTGAAATGTAACTGGAATCTGAGGAACGAATCCCAACCACTAGCAGTGGCCAGCAGAGGGCAGCAGAGGCTTCTACAGGCCAATGAAAGAAAAGGTTTCTAAGAAGAAAGCAGTCATGTGGAAAGTGCAGAGAAGCAGCTAAAAACCCCATCAAGACCAGGGACAGTGACGTTAGAGGGGGTAGAAGGCCCTGTGACAAGAGTCATTTGACATATGCAAGCACAGGCTAATTGTCACGGAGTGGATGCTTCAGTCCCACAAAGGGCTTGATGGATTTATTCATTCGCTCTACCACCAAGTGATGTATTTACCACCTTTCAATTTGGTTCCGTTTCTTCATTTACTAAGTGATTATAGTGCTAATAACAACCTCATAAGATATATGAAGACTGCTTAGGACTATTTGTGAACTATCACTGCAGGTTTTTTTTTTTTTAACTCTAATATCTCTTAAGATATAATATATGACTATTTAATAGCAGTATTTTAGGAAAACAATCAGTGCCACTGTAATAAAACCAAGTACCTCTATAAATGTGCACACTGGTTGCAAATAGCATTCTAATTTCATACACCTTAAAGACTTTTTTTCTTAAAAATGAGAGAAATGTGCTGGGACTTGGTGAGTCCTGGAGATGGACCTATGAGGTTTAAAGGAAGGGGGAGCAGTCACTGCTGGAGTACGAGAAAGTGCTGAGCCTATAATCAGGATTGCCGACTAAGACCCCCTTCTGGCGTGTTCAACCCAAGACCTGGAAGATGAATTATCTACATGCTTAAGGGGCTAGGGCAGAACAGGTCCTGCTAGGTGGTGGAGAATTCTGACAAAGGGAAGTGCAAGTGCTAAGATATAGGCAAAAACGTGGGACGTTCCAAAGACATACAGCCGTCAGTTGTGGCTGAGCAGAGAGGGTGAAGGGGGAGACTTATGGAATAAGACCAGGGAAATGATCCAGAAAAGCATATGCAGGGCCTGGAGGCCTTATTAAATATTTTGGAGTTTATTGTAATGTCGTGTGTAAACTTTTAGAGAGAATTCAGTAGAGCAAAATTAAACAAAACAAAACTAGAAAAAAGAGTAAAGACTTGGCACCATCACAACTGGGTGTGAATCTTGGCTTTACTACTTAAAACCTCTAAGGCCTTGACCAAATAATTAACCAGATTTCTTCAAGTGTAACATTTAACAAAATAGGTAGCAAAGAGAAGTCAGAATTCACAAGCAAATATGTTCACGGAGTCATAAACACTAGGGCATTGTATCTGACAGCAGCTGTGCTGTGAGTAGACCTCATAGCTATAATTCTTAGAGTATCAGATGCCAAAGACCAGACTTGGGATTGTCAATCTCTCTTAAATGCGTAAATGAAAAAACATAACATGACTACAACTTAATAACTGTGGTGATCATTTTTTGCTCGTCAAGACCTCAGCAACTATGGCTGAAAAAAAATCACTGTGGAATGACTTTGATATTGAACTACATGAGTTGGGAGAGTACAAATCTGTATGATACAGAGCAGGAGATCTTGGCTAAATTTCTATCTCTGAAGGTAGGACTTATTACACAGGAAAACACTCCATATCAATGTCAATATACCTATCTCAAAATCAAGACAATGGGCGGGTCTGCATGAATGTCCCCAAATGTGTGGAAATTTCCGAGGTGACTAAATAAGGAAAGAAGCAAAATGGAGGGGCCGGCCAAGTGGAGCAGCAGTTAAGTTCACACGTTCCGCTTCTCGGTGGCCTGGGGTTCACTGGTTCGGATCCTGGGTGTGGACATGGCACCACTTGGCAAGCCATGCTGTGGTAGGCGTCCCACGTATAAAGTAGAGGAAGATGGGCACGGATGTTAGCTCAGGGCCAGGCTTCCTCAGCAAAAAGAGGAGGACTGGCAGTAGTTAGCTCAGAGCTAATCTTACTCAAAAAAAAAAAAAAAAAGAAGCAAAATGGAGAACAGAGACATCACTAATACTCTCTTATCTACAGGTTTTAATAACATCAGGCTTTGGAACTTATACTACAGAGTCATATTAATTACCCCCTCTCACATATAGGCAATGACTACCACCACTATAATAAAATCCACAACTGCTGGAAATTCACACACACACATGCACACTTGAGAAGTGGAAAATGCTTTTATTAATAAACTTATTTGCATCATTTCAAACATTATGGCAGAATTTTATTGCCTTAATTATTTTATTATATTACATTATAAAATAGTAGCCATAAGTCAAAAAACCACATTAACTGTATTGGAAAGATAAAGTTTCTCCACTTGAGGTAAGTTGCAAAATATAGTTTTATATTGATTATGGCAAGAAACAGAGTACAGAATAAAAAGACGAAGACATACCGTAAATCCAAACCAAAAATCACGTGTGTGTGCGTGTGGGTGTGTGTAGTAACAGTGACGCTGGCGGTTGTAGTTGCTGCTTCAGTAGCAGAAGTGGCAGTAGTAGTAGCAGCGATGGAGCTGAGCTATTCTCGGTGGTTCAATAGGAGACGGAGTCTGGAGACAGAAGCTGAAGTCGCAATTGCACATCGTCAAGTTCACCTGCACCAGGTTGGAAATTGATGTGCTACTTCATATTCAAACACGACCAGTTTGTCCAATAGCAGAGTCTCAGAAGATATTCTCTTTAATTCAACATCCCTTAGGAGCAAATGCTACTGCCTGCGCTCAGAAACATGACAAACTGAAGAGGAGAAATGTCTACTTCCCACAGTACAGCCCAACTTTCGGCTCCTGAAATATTTTGCTGTCTTGTTTGAAGCTTGGTGTGGAGTAGGAGATGCTAGTAGATAGAATAGGGCACCTTAAAAGCAGAAATATCTGACCTCTTAAGTTCTCAACTATGAGTTGACGTCAAGGTTATCCAGCAGTTAGAGTGTAGCCCCCCAAAAAAGAGGAAAGGGGGGCTGGCCCAGTGGCGTAGTGGTTAAGTTTGCTTGCTCTGCTTCAGCGGCCCAGGATTCACAGGTTCAGATGCAGGATCAGCTTGATGAGCAGAACTACACACCACTCATCAAGCCATGCTGTGGCAACATCCCACACTCAAAATAAGGGAATATTGGAGTGAATGTTAGTTCAGGGACAATCTTCCTCAAGCAAAAAGAGGAAGATTCGCAACGGATGTTAGCTGAGGGCCACTGTTCCTCACAAAAAAAAAAGCAAACAAAAGAGAGAAATGAGTGTTTATGTGTGTGAATATACTTAAAATTGCAGAATAAGAATTCTAATTTTTATCAGGACCAATAGGAGAAATTAATCATTCATGTGCTCACAAAGTAAATTAATGTAAATCAATACTTAAAGTAATAAATCTATAGGCCATATTATCAGACCTCACAGTTAAGTGAAAGGAGTCATCAAGGAAAACCAGATGAACAATAAAACAAACCAAAGTATACCTATTTCACTATGTATTTGTTATAAGCCTTTTAAAAGCTTCTTGGATCCCAAAATATATCAAACTGTAATTATAAAACAGCTACTTTAGCTGTTAGCAACAACAAAAATTTCACAAGATCTAAAATGTTCAAATCTGTGTTCAGAGGACAAAAGCATACTTTTACTATTAAAGGAGACATTAAAAGAAGATTGATCTAAGAAATTAAGAAATCAGATATGATGCTAGTAAACAATATTACCAATAAGGCAGGGATCAATAAAGATGAAAGCTGAAATTTATTCTTTTGAAAACAAGCTTCAAAAAAAATAACCACTAGAATTTATAGAAAAGAAACTGAAGTCTGGCTCTTTGAAAAGAAGAATGATTAGTTGTTTTTATAAAGATGAAATGATAATAATTAATATGTACTAAGGAAATCAAGAAACATATTGAAGTGGTGAGGCCATTTGAACAGTGATCACTCCCAGGGAATGTTGGATACTTTTAAGCTTGATGCATTGTGGGAGTTGGAAATGAGATTGTTTCAAAGCCTTTGCATGTCTTAGTCACTGCGTTTATAAAAAGAATAATAAATATACCCTCTTTGCTGGAATCTTTCAGTCTGCTAATTTCCTGCAGGTAAATTTTTTACAGTATATGTAATACTTAAAAAGTTTTGTAAAAATTAATTTCTGTTATGAAATTGAAAAAACAGGTGATTTAAATTACTTGTGGTTTTAAATTTTTATTTGTGCTATGTATAAATTTTATGTATTTATTGCTAGTGATGATTATATTTTTGAAGAAAACAAAGATTATAATCAATTCTAAACACTTTCTGGGCATTGCAGAATCTCAACTTAAATGTTTAGATATTCGATCTTTGCTCTTTATCATCTGGATTACATCTAGGGAATGATATATCAATTTATAATAATGTATTTCATTGGATGAATATAAATACTGATTTATTTTGGGTGGGTGAATAAAAATTATTTATATTATATATTGTTTTCATCAATATATAAGTTAATTGATATAAATATCAATTTTCATGAGTCTATCATAAAGTCAAGCACTTTCTTAGAGACGCAATGCTTTGAATTAGCTTTAAAAATTTCTCAGCACAGCCTAACGCACCCTTGAATGATATGGGTTTTTTGTCCCTCTAATTGAATTTGCCCTTTCTTGCCCTATTCTGTCCTTTCTGATCTTTCAGTATTCCACAGAGTTTGTGTTATTTCCCATATACAGACATTTTGCACACATTCATTTGGCCTGAAATCATCCTCCTCTTACAGCCTTTGTTGGGCCAGATCTCAATTCTTCTTTGCAAGAGAGATCCAAAACCCACAGCTTTTCCCTGGTCTGCCAGTTGTCTTTTGTTGTCTTGTCCTTTGGTTTCGAACAGTTCTAATTAGCTACCAATGTACAACATTTAGAACTCATCATATCCACATTCATATATCAAGTTTGTCTTGAAAAACCCAAATATCTGGTAAAATCGGGGCTTCATACCCTTATTCCAGCAGTACTTGAGGCAGAGTAGGTTTCCATTATGCTGTAGACCTTAATTCCCAGCACTCTACTTGGCCTTAAGTATCACTGGGTCAAAATCCATTTAAAATCTGTCTGGCATCTGCAAGAATCTCTGAGTTTGTGACAAAAAAGATTTAGATTTTTAATGTCACTTCCTCAATGAAGCTTTCTTGATCCTCTTGTAGGCTGGGGACTTTATAAGGATTTTCAGATGGGATTATACGCTATTAATTGTGTGATGATTCCCAAACAAAACTGGAGTATTTCATCTGCTTCAAGATATTGGGAAGGACATTTGAAAGAATATATGAAACCTTCATGTTGATGTTGTGGTTTATGTTTAAGGCTATTTGTCTAAGAGAGACATTCCATATTACCTGTTTGCACAGGGAGGTTAAGGTGGAGCAGACAGAGAGAAAGAGGCCCTGGGGCACATGCCTTTATTAGGGTCCATGGGTGGGGTGCTATGAGCTTCCCAGACTAAGGCCAATTGATGAATTCATACTAAAAGAGAGGGGTTTTGGTAAACCCCAGAAAGGTCTTATCTAAGGGGCTCATAAGCGGAAGGCACTGGGAGGCAGGGCAGATGGTTGAACACAAGGGCTGTTAGAGGAATTTTACTAGGAACTTACATTTGCTTGGGACTCTGCAGCTACTATCTAGGGCACATTCTTATATGAGGCACTAGTGTCAGTTTAAGGTCACTGAAGGCCACTTGGCCAAACAAAATGGAGGCTGAGGCTATCATATCATGGAGTAGCTTAGCTAAACTCTTGACACACACCCACAAAAAAATGTAGATATTCTCACCCAACCTTCTCAGTTTCAGGAAGTGTGATTTTGCTACATTTAAACAGGGATTATTGGCAAAAATGGATTTGTGTCTATATTTCCTGACTCTTAATTGTGGTGTCAGTGAATAATCTCATAATAATATTACCTTAACTCTTAAGTGAACCTAAGTTTCTGGAACATTAGAAATAGATAAAATAAGTAAGGCAAGAAACGCCGTCTCAACTTAGATGAATAAGAAAGGCTTCAACATGGACTTAGATTCAAAAAAAGGTTCTGTATCAGCAGGCTATCAGCTAAAACACTGAAATCATCATTAAATTGCAATAAGAACGTTTGTATAAAGGACAATTGTGAGGAATTAACAACAAAATGCACATGAAAAGCCTTTGGAAAATGCAAAGTACTTAACTAATGATAGAGGCTATGGCCACTCTCATTATTCTGTACAGAAACTACTCATCTATGCTAACGTTTACAAACGTGGATGGAGTAGGATGGGGTGTCCTCGCTGAAATTTTCTATTCCATTGAAGATTTCTGGCTCCAAAACGTATATTGATGTTTTTTGTTGTAGCATCTGAAACTCCCCAATTATCATGTTCATCAGGTTCAGATTTAGAAGATCCATGAAAATATAAGGAAAAATAGCTAAAAAATAAGAACGAAACCTGTGTAAACACAGAAAGCATTGATTGTTAGCAGTGATAATTAACTCTATGAAGAATTCATAGGTGGAAATGGAAATTTCTGAGAAAATACAAAATAATAAAAATAAAAAAGAGAAAGAATATATTTGTTGGTTAGTGGGAATAATCTTGTGTGAAATATAATGAATACCAAATTCTATTTGAAAGAACACATAGCTGCAGGAAACATAAGGTAGAGCCTTGTGGAGCTATAAGTAGCTTCAAGATCCTATGCCTCTAGAAAGAAGGAGGAGGTGATTATTCTTTTTAAGGATGAGAAGAAAATTGTAGGATCACTAAGAAACACTGTCTATTTATGACTGTACATAAGTTTTGTCTTATCTTTTGATTTTAGTTGAGTAATGAAGTAAATGTTGGGTAAAGAAATAAATTCAGAATGAAATTTAAATTCACTACCAATTCTTAAAAATAAATTGACACATTTTAAAGTTTTGTGATGAAAATAAAAGACTCCATATTCTACAAATAATAATTTGATAAGTAATTACTGATCTCAATAAAAGAAAATGGTTGGGGCAGGCCCAGTGGTGTAGTGGTTAAGTGTGCCTACTCCACTTCTGCTGTCTGGGGTTTACTGGTTCAGATGCTGATTGCTGACCGACACATTGCTCATCAAGCCATGCTGTGGTGGCATCCCACATAGAAGAACTAGAATAACTTACAACTAAGATATACAGCTATGTACTGGGGCTTTCGGGAGGGAAGGAAAAAGAGGAAGATTGGCAACAGATGTTAGCTCAGGGCCAAGCTTCCTCACCAACAAAAAAAAAAAAAAAAAAGGAAGAAAGAAAGAAAAGAAAACAGCTAAAAGAACTTTAATATATGATAATTAATCTGGACCATGAATGAATGATACAATACACTCAGATTTTTAATATTAAGACCTGTAAGCAAAACCTCTTTTTATAAATGATGTTGGCTAACAATCTCAACAGAAATGAAGGGTGAATAAAATATAATTCTTCCACAAAGTTTTCTTAACTCTTATTTTAAGAGTTATTTATTTTTCATACAAATAAATAGTTATGCTTCCAAAGAATAGTTATAAAATGACGTGTGGCTGTTTTCACATGCTATGTGGATTTACGTCAACTGACATCCTTCCTAGATTATGGGGTATATTCAACTGCATAGCTTTTCCTGAGTTCAATAGAAACAGGCATGTTAATGATTTCTTGTCAAACAAATGTCACTCTCTTTGGTGCGACATTTTATTCATTCTTTAATTAGCTAATACATGTAGCCACCAAGAGGAACAGTTATTCCTCTATTAATTTGAATTAGTTTCATGCTTAAAGAGATATCTAAAACCTTGAGTTTAGTATGCCGTTTTTCCTAGGGTATATAATAAAACTAATTGCCGTTTTGGAAACGTAAGTAATATTTAAACAGCACAAGATACTTTTGCTGTTCTTTTCTTATAAACATAAAAAATAAAATATTTTTAAAGGTGTGAGTAAGTCATTCTCTCTATTACTTGAAGTCGTTAAAATATTCCCTGCCTTCAAGAAAGTGTGTGAAGGTTAATTAATTATTAGAAGATTAATAGGAGACATTTTAAGTTAAAATTGTGCTTATGTATTTATATATGATATACAATTTTATGTTTATATGATATACTCAATTCTTGTGACTATGTGTGGTGAAACTCAAGTGCAAAGTCTGCACATCTATAGTATAAACAGGTATGACTAATGTAGATATTCGAATCAAAAGCTTATGGCTTACGAAAACCACATTTCAACACATTCCTCTTGGCTCTTAAAAGAGTGAGAGAATGATTAAATTGCCTACATCAACACAGAACAATGGTATACAACGTTGTTTTCAAGATTTACTGTTTCAAATGACATTTGACAAGCGCTACTTGTCACAGTCTCCCCTGGTTACTGCTAAAATACCGAGAGGAGGGTGATCAAATATATGACAAAAACTCACCACCTGAGAACCAAGAGTGACAGTTGATATCTTACAATTTCAGAGAGATTTCCCTTACCCATAAAGCCTATAAAATAAAAAAGTATGTTGACTAAGCATGAGAGATATATGGCTCAAATGAGTGGACAGGCAGTAGCTGAAGACTGATAAAGCTACCTCGAATTTTGGGAAACATAGTCTCCACAAATAATAGGAGGGGAGCCAGAGAAAGAAATAGGCAGAGCATTAGTGCATAGCGGAATTTAGGCTTTTGCATCGTTGCCACCTATTCTAATTGTCTGAGAGCTAGGTCATGAGGAAGAGGAGAAGGAGTGCCAGTCAGGCTAGCAAAGCATCAAGAGTTGTACAGCTGTGTGTCTGAGAAGAGACGCAGTCAACACTCAGTGCCCAGAGAGCAGCTACAAAATGAGCTGTGTGTTTTCTCTTGGCAACCCTCAGTCTCAAAAAATCTCTCTTCATTTCAAAGTATAAGGGGATTAAAATAAATGTGAAAGTTTTGAGAACGTGCTGCCAAACAAATGAAAGGGACATCTATTTAAAGATTCAAGAGAAAGAAAAAGGGAAAGAGAATATCTGGAAATGGCAATGACTTATGCGCTTCAAAGTCTAGTGATATGAAGCCTACAGAGAAAATAAAATAAAATAACAAACACGCAATTGACGGGAAGCTGATTGTGGTCGCTTGAAACCGGGAAGAGGATGTACACGTAGGAGGGAGGGATTACATCTGTAGGAGCTTGGGGGAACTTTTGGGGAAGAAGATCCCTATATTCAATATTTTCATTGCGTTGATCGATCCCCAGGCGTGTGTGTATGTCAAAATTTCTTATGTTGCGCACATTAAATATGTGCAGTTTATTGTATGTCAATTATACCTCCATAAGGCCGAGAAAAGTAAGAAAACAAATAATTAAAACAACTATCTTTTGAGAAGTCCACGTAGGAAGCAGTGTGATCAGAGGAGAAGCAGGTTTCTATTAGAGCAAGAACGTGAAGGGGTATCTAGAGAAGAGAACATCTGGCCCACTCTGAAGGGGATGTGTGATAGAAACAGTTCGGGAATTTGGCACTTAATGTATATTTGCTCTTTTCCCTTCTAGTGTCTGTTTTGAAAGGAAAACACCACAAATGGCATGCCGATGTGCACAGGAAGGAACACACATTTAAACTATTCATTTTCCATATGCAGTAAAAATGTACTTATTAATTAATGTTGGGGCATAGTGACAACCACAATGATTGATTACGATTACAAAGAGAAAAATCGTACAGACGTAAAATTTCTCTAATGGAAAAATGTATCTAAATTGGGAATTAAAGTCAAATAGTTATCTCAATATAAATGAATAATCTTTATAGCAGAGCTTAGTCATATATATTTTTGATAGGAGAGTAAAGCTTCCAGTGCATCAAAAATTTAGTGTTTGAAGTTGATTAATTAGCAATTTAAATGTTAAAGTAAATTAAAGCTCTGTAATTGAAACTATACATTTTAACTTAAAAAAGACAAAGTAATGTTCATCATGAAGAAGTCTGATGAGTTCAAGTTCAGAGGACCATGGGGATCCATTTTGTGTAATGGATATTTTATGGACAGTTTTATTTTCCTTCAATGGCTTTATGGGAGATACTTCATTTTTCATTTCCCTCCGTGTCAGTTAGTCAGAAAGTCTTTACATGAATATGTAAAGATTTCTGATTAATATTTTAAGGCTCCAAATATTTTAACAATTCTGACAGAGCTATAAAACAACTTCTAATTACGTTACATGTAGGGTAAGGGGAAAAGGTGATGGAGGAAGGAAAATAATATTCAATAAATTGCAGGCCTATAAATTTAAATTACAATCATAAGTTACTTAAATAACATCACTTTAGACACTGAAAAATAACAATCGCTGATAGAACATTACCAAAGAATCATTGTGTGATAAACGTTATTCTATGTTTCTATTAATTAGATAGAAACATCCAAGGGCCTTACTGGCATCATAACAAATACTGATGATACATTGGCCCACAATCTTCAATAAACAGAAATAATTCTCTGTGTGTTTATCATTAAATGAAATCTGTAAAGTGTGTGATAAATAATAACTGAAACATCTATTTTGTTTTAAACCACATCTTAATTAATTAGCATTTACTAACAATTACTAATTCTGAGTATTGTAAAATACTCATGGAGACTTGAGCTATTCAGTAAAGTACAATGACAAACAAAATAATATTTATGTTACTCTGACTCAATGTAGCATAGTAGTTAAAATTACAGGCATTGAGTAAACCCCCAATGTTCAGCTTCTACTTCTGGGAATCCCAACTTTAAAAGAGGGGACAAATTGGGGCCAGTCTGGTGGCGTAGTGGTTAAGTTTGCATACTCCACTTCTGTAGCCTGGGGTTCACTGGTTTGGATCCTGGGCACGGACCTGCGCATTGCTTATCAAGCCATGCTGTGGCAGGAGTCTCACATATAAAATAGAGGAAGATGGGCACAGATGTTAGCTCAGGGCTAATCTTCCAAAAAGAAAACAATTTTTTTTTTTAATTTTAAAAAAAGAAGGGACTAGTTAAAACTTCTTATGCCTTAGTTTCTTATCTATAATATGATAATAATAGTACTTACTTGATGGAACTGTTGGGAGGATAAAATGTTTAATTCCATAAAAGAAAAAAATTATAAATAAATGCTAAGCTCATACAAACATTAGCTGCTTTTTTTGTAGTGGGGCTCTTACCTCTGAGCTTTGGGCCAGATGACATGTACAGAGCAGTAGAGGGGCGGAGAAAATAATAAATGACCACCTGAATTCTTCCAGTGTCTGAAGTAAACCGGAAGGTAAGACAAGATGGATTTGATCTTGATTCTCTGTGTGTAAATGCATTTGTACCTAGTGTTGTGGTCACAAAGTCTGTCTACAATTGCTGGATAGAAGGTAGTGAGTTTTATCACAAAATTTATGTGGGGGTTTAGTTTGTAGAAAATGAAATAGTTAATATATACTAAATATTATATAATGAATGCTCTCATTTTTCATAGGGAATATTAAAAAGATTGTTCAGCAAATTTTGTTAACTAAGAGAAATATTATTTGTAATAGTATTCCTAATTTATCTTTCAGTGTTTATGTGCCAACCACCTTATAAATAAGGCATAAATAAATGTTCATTTTCGTTTAGCATAATAATTTAAACTGCATTATGTAAATGTTTTTCTCAGAGGAACAAATGTACTAAAATGCAAATTATGGACAGTTAAAAAGCTGATACATGTTTTCTAGTTCTTTATTAGTTTGATACATTTCCAGTAAATTACTATATGGAAATAAATTTCAAATTATTAGTAGTAATTTGTGCATAAATATGAGGAATATATTCTGAAAATAAATTCATTATTATATAATTAATTCTTATATTTATTCCTTCTTTATTTATTTAAAAAGGTAAAAAAGAAAAACAACCAACCAAAAAAAAGAGAACAAAGAGTCTACGTTTTAAAAGAACAAATAAAAACAGTTTTTATTCAGAGTTAGCATTTTCAGAATTAATTTCAATAATACTAAAACAGTGGTGCCCACTGTGAAATATAAAGCAAACCATATATATATAATTTTGAATTTTCTAATATACACATTAAAAAAAGGAAATTGGAACGAATCAAATGAATTTTAGTAATATGATATATTAAACATAGTATATCCAAAATGTTACTCCTTTAACATGTAGCTTTGAAATAAAAGTAAATAAATAAAAGAATGAGAATAATGTGGTGAATCTATGACAAACATGTCAATGTACTTTTATTTTAAAATAAAGACTACCAAGGAAAATAACATGTCTGAAAAAAACATTTAATTTATTTAGAGCAATTATATCACCTTTGGTGATAGCCATAATTCAAAATTTAGGAAATCTAAAAACTTATATAAGAAAATATTGGGTCATTTCTTGAATGTGCATTTCTAAGGTTGTTTCTCTCTAGTATATTGTCCAGTAGGCAAGTAACTGACACTAATCTAATGAGTTATAAGGCATTTATAATTCTTTTTTTAAAAGACGATTTAAGAGAGTGGAAATGCCATCTGTGGAAATGAAACAGAGAAAAGGTCGTTCCATGTACCTATTCTGCCATGAGCAATTAAAATGATCCTATCACCCCAGAAATTGATCAATTTAATTCAGGAATCTGGTTTCCACAAGATGCAGATTGTTCTTTCTAAAATTTAAAACTGATACTCCTTTAATGCACCAATTATTCTCAGGATGAAATCAAAGTTTGGGTACATATTATTCATCTAATGTCAACATGCCTTGATCTTTTCTTGGGATCCATCTCTTAATACCTTTTTATACACAATGACTCTCCATAGTGCCCTGAACGTACCTATAAATATGCTTCTAACTTCACCTGAAATTTCCTTTCACCCTTTGTTCATATTTATATTAGACTCTCACCTCAATCTTCAGAACGTTACACAGAGGTCACTTTCAGGCATCCATCCACTCTGCCACTCACACAGCATAGGTTAAGAGCATTCTATGTGCAGAGCCCTAGGGGCTGTAGAGGTTGACAAACAGGGTAAAGCCCTTGCTTTCACAAACCTTACATGCTAATGGAGACAGATGACAAACAAAGATTAAATATGTGTAGCACTATACATGAAGAAAAAAAATAAGATGAGCAATCAAGGACACAATGGAAGGTATTTTATACAGTTAAGGATGCTCTTTCTGATGAAATGACTTTTGTGCAGCAAACAATGATGTGGGAAAACAGACAAATGGATTTTTTTTGGTGAGAGCATCAGAAGAGAGAGAGAGCAGTCAGTGCAAAGACTCTCAGAGAGATGGGCTGATTTGAGGAATAGGAAAGAAGTCAATGTGACTAGGATGGAGCGAGCCAGAGGAGAGAAGTAGGAGGAGATGGGAAATCCCATTGGATGGCCATGGTTAAACATTCCCCAACATTATCACACCAGCCTTCTCCAACAGCTGGTGCCTTTTGTCTTGTGGGTTTCCACAGACTCCCACAACATTCCAACCTCAGCCATGACACACCAAGTAATGAAATGACTTGTCTTTTAGCCCCAGGAGATGACGTTTTCCCACAGATCAGGCATTTGCCTCCTACTATAGTCTCAGCTCTTAACCTCCTGAGAGGTTAATTACGTCTCTTGTCCCCCTAGCCATGTCCTTAATTTACTGGATGCTTATTAGTAAAGCATAATTATCTGCAAGGCACCATTGAGAGTCATATGGAGAAACAAAAGTGATTCTGATTTTTTTTCCCTTAAAAATATTTTTAATTAGTTTTTTTAAATGAGATATTCTTTAAAGAAAATATTGCTTAGTTTCATGTACGTGATGCACATGAAATACTACGGAAATTTAAAAAAGGAGATTGTTGGGGCCGGCCCGGTAGCGCAGCGGTTAAGTTCGCACGTTCCGCTTCTCGGCGGCCCGGGGTTCGCTGGTTCGGATCCCGGTGCGGACATGGCACTGCTTGGCAGCCATGTTGTGGTAGGCGTCCCACGTATAAACTAGAGGAAGATGGGCACGGATGTTAGCTCAGATCCAGGCTTCCTCAGCAAAAAAGAGGAGGACTGGCAGTAGTTAGCTGAGGGCTAATCTTCCTCCAAAAAAAAAAAAACAAAAAACAAAAAAAGGAGATTGTTCCCTTCAACTGATTTTCAAGGCAGTTGCAGGGAGAAGTGGCTGCTCAGGGAGTAGACCCAGGAAAGCTTGGGGATAGAAACGGCCCTTTTAAACCATGACGTTTGGAGCAGCAGTTATTGCAGAGGCGTAGTCAAATACCCTGAATAGACTAAAATCCTAGAAGTAGTGGAGTGTATCTTACATTTTGTTCCCCCAACTATGGGCAGACAGTACCTCATCCAAAATATCCATTTATACTGCTTCCGCTCTTGCTCAGCTAATCACCCTACAATTGATTCAATAGCCAGCAGTCAAAGTGGTGCATAAAATATAAATCATTATGTCACTTCTCCCCTGTGAGTAAGATCCTCTGTTAGTTCCTTTTCATACTCCACTAAAATCCAGAATTCTTGGCCTGCTTTTCAAACACTCCAAGACCCAGTCCACGCCTACCAACCAGACTCTACTTTGCCCCACTGTTTTTTCATCATGTTTCAACCAAATTGACGTTCTTTGTTCGCACAAACTTACCAAGCTTTTGGGAAACTTATGGCCCACTTAATAACCTTTTCTCTTTCCTTTCCCAAGGATAGTCTTTCCCTTAATATTTTTCAGCCAAATACTTTTTGTCTTTCAAATTTCTGCTTAGATGTTACCACTTGATAGAGTTGTTCTTCACGACAGTGAAAACCAACCTTGTGGGCACTTTCAGTCTACGCCTTATTTCAGTTCTCTGCATAGCAGTGTTAACTCTTTGATAAGTTTTCTTGTTATTTTTACTCACACCCTGTAATAGAAGCTGTATGAGAGTAACAAATGATGTTATTCATCATCATTCTTTTCTCTTTGGTTGCAACAGTGTCTACCATATAATAAACATTCAAACTATTTGTAGGGTAAATGAATCAATGATGAATACCTGAATGAATTGTATGGCTCATGGTAGTTAAAGGGAATGATCGATGAGCATTTGTATGAAGTTGAGCATTTATAAAATCCTTATATGGAATGAGTAAAATTGAGGATAGATGACTGGAATATGAGAAAACAAAGAAGGATAAGTTAGTGTGGGTTTTTGAAGGATTGTGACTAACAGAGTTATTTTAACTTCCTTTTGTAGGTTATGATGAATGTGAATACGTGGCTTTTTTGTCCGTACCCCCTTTAGTGTTGATTTGAAACAGTCTGCTGAACCCCATGGGCCAAAAAGTGAAAGAGCATACTGTGTAGAGCTCTGGCTGATGTTCCAGATCAATGATCCTCAAATTATCGTTCAGCTGAATAGGATAGATTCTTCAAATATGGAGAAATCTTCACATACCCCCATCAATAATTTAAGGGGCCAAATCAACAAGGAACTTAGGAAAATGAGGAAAACTATTCTTTGTTGTGGTAAGTTAACTTTTACAAGTTCCTTGTTACGACTTAAAACCCACTGCACATTTCCAATTATAGAGTAATATTTTCCAGCTGTGCAACTTTGGCCTGCTAGGATCTGTCACATGTGAAGTTTTGATCCTCTGAGGGTACTGAAACCAGTAGGAGAGAAAAGTGGTAAAGTTTTTGTCTGGTAAGTCATGAACTCTTCCAAATCTGAATCTTGTCTTTTTTTTTCTTTTTTAAATTCCAGCATCTGTTTTATATAAGAAGGATTTATATGCATATTTGAGTAATTTGTTGGATTTTAAATGTTCGTGAACTTTTGTAAGTGATCTAATGTTGAATTTTATTTGTAGTTAAGCCTTGCTAGGAGAAAGGCATATTACCGTCTATCTAAGAGATAATAGAAAGAATATAGATAAAGAAAGATTTAGGAATGATTCATTCACTGAGGTGTGGAATAAGGTTTGGAGAAGGGAAATTAACTTTTTGACAGAGGTTGACCACTGGGAAGCTGGGAATTTGTTAAAGTCACAGTGTTTTAAGGATGTTGTAGGCTCATATATGATTTGAGTGATAATTGGGTGATAAGCATAGATGCTTGGACCTGCATTGTGAGGGAGTAAACAGTTTAGAAACTGAAATATGATTCTATGCATGACTTTTGTCCATGATATGGAGACATTCCACTCAGCATAAATGTGGAAGATATACTATTAGGACTTGGTGTAGGAAATAGGTAGTTTGGCCGGATATAGATAGATTTTTGTAACTATACAGACTACAGAAAGAAGAGCTAGAGAAGAGAAAGTCTGTGATTTAAGTCAGTATTAGAGAAGCTTGGGGAGTGTGTGACTGTCTTAGAGTTCAATATCCCTGGGCTTGATGAGAGTCAGAAAATGATGAAGGAAACCAACCATGTAGACCACATTATTAGATGCCAACTCTAAATCTCCACTTTGATAAATTACTGTCAGTGTAAACTGGTATATACTTCCTGAAGGTTACTATGACAATAGGTATTAAGACAAAAAATACATGTTCCTTTTAATGCAGCAATTCCACTTTTTGAAATGTACTCTTTATTTCAGTCTTCCATTGAAAATAATGCAAAATAGATTTATGGAATCATTTTCTATATAAAGAATGGATAAATATTGTTCTTTGACCATCCAGTATTATAGAATTAATGTAAATCAAGTTTGTTGTCACAAAAATTTGTTCATTATATATTAAATAGTAATGCAATTGAATATTAATAGAAAGAAGATATAATAAAAGCCCCCTTTTTTGAATTTAACTAATGTAAGAGAACAGTTAAATGAGATTTCTTGAATAAGGATGCCCAATACATTAATATTGTCTTTTAACTCAAAAGTATTTTTTTAAGTTGAGGTTCATTGGTTCATGTCCTCCATTTTCTTGCTTAAACCACATCAGTAATGCTAAGTCTGATTTCCAATTCCAATGGCTTCAAATTATTATGAAAATATCTTAAAATCATCTATGAAGCCCATCAGGAGCATAATCCTATAGACTTATATTACTTTTTCCCATATTTTAATGTTGTCATACAGATACCTAATTGAGTAGCAACTTTATTGACTAAATTTATAAACATTTACACAGTATCAAATTAGATTTTAAAGAGACAAAATACTCTATTTGTACACACAAATTATGAGTTTTCTACTATTTAATTAAAATATGTAATGTCAATAAATGTGTAGTTCCGGGAAAAAACACAACTGATTCTTGGTAAGCGTATACCTAAACTAGTGGGAGAAAAAACATAGGTGCAGCAGAAGGAAAATTACCATTAGAGGAGCCCAGCAAGTATTTGATGTAGAAACTGTAGAGAGCATCAGTTAATCTAAAATTTGATTAAATTGAAGTAAGTAAGAAAAACTTTCAGAAAAATTGCTGTTTGATCAAAAATTAACATTAGCCTCTTCTGCCTCTGAAGATAAGAGGCAATATCATATAATTGAGTAAAAAACTTTCTATACTGCTTACTTTTATGTTGTCTTTCTTACAGAGGCAAGATTCCTAATCGAGGAAGTAAAACATTATAGTCGGCACCTGTTATGAGTAAAAGTTGTCCTTGCTTTCTTATCATGGTAATAGGCATTTACAAACAAAATTGATATTTATTTTCCTTTCCAAATTTCTCAAGATGGGATAATCATAAACTTTAGTTTAAGAAATTTCTTGTACAACTTTGCTTATAAAAAATATATCATGGAAAAAGTAAGGGGATTAAAATGAGAGAAATTTGTATCAAGCTCTGTTCAACCACAGGGAAGTTATTTAACCTCTTTGAACTTCTAGGAAAAAAGGATAACAGAAACTATTACATAGAGTGATCATTGAGATTAAACATAGTATATTATATAATAAATGGTTCCAGTAATACGAGTTAAAAGACCCTTGAAATAAGGAAAGCATTATTGATTTTTGAGAGTTCAACTGAAAAATGTATGCTTGATAGAACTGAGAAGTAATGTTGAGTCATCGTAAAGAGATTAAATTTCTTCCAGGTCAGCAAAATCTTACTGTAATGTGATTTAATATATCAAGAAAGCCAAGGTTTTAATATGTATACTACATCTATTGTAGTGTTCCTCTCATTTAATTAATGACTTACCCCTTTTTAAAAACTCAAAATAACCAAAGTAAGTAAAAACACTACAAAAAACAGTTAATAGGTATCCAGCATCAACTTAGATATATTGTTTAAAATATTTAAATCTAGATTTGATATAAGCTAATTATGACTATAGCAAATATAAAATAAACAAAAAACCCAAAGAACTAAGCAGTCAAACAAATAAATAAAACAAAGCAAAAAGATAAAAAGTAGGTGTATAAATGATAGTCAAACAACACTATATTTGGCCCATCCAAGATGGCATAGTCTAGTTTCTCCATACTCCTCTCCTCTAAGTACAAGTATAATCCCTGGAAATACTGTAGGAGTTAACCAAAAGAGAACTCTGAGAAATGGAAAGAGGATTGAAAATTTATTAGGAACCTAAAGACTGGAGGAACAACGTAATGACAAAGCATCTTAGAATCTATTCTACATTCTGAAGGTTAGTATGGCCAACGGAAGAAGGTAACCTGGGCCTGGCATTTCTGACACCCAACCTAGTTACAGAATATGGTCCTGGTAGACTCACTCATCTGCTGAACTGGGATGGTATCCTAACACAATACCAGGCAAGCCTGGCAGAATCAGCAGAGATGATTGGTTGGGGACTTTGCTGATAATAAGCAGCCAGGAGAAGCACTCTCCTCTCTAGACCTGAGACTCCCCTCTTGCATCCAGTGACTCTATGCAGCCAGGGCACCAGCAAGGGTGATATGACCTCCATAAATGTCCAGCTCAAACAGAGCACTTTGTCTTCCAGTCAGGGAGATATTCTGCCAGAAGAAACACCACTAGCGAAGCACTTTCATTCTTCTGAGTTGGAGACTCTTTACATACAGTCACCAGTTGGTCCGGCTTGGAGAAGCTCCTTGCATCCTCTCAAGCAGTGTGAACAGGGATCAAGAGCAGGAGATAAACCAACCAGACTGTAATAATACCATGGAGGCTCTGAAAATTGATTTTCATTTTAACAACAGCCCACAAAAGTAGGCTATGACCTGCATGATAAAACTTAATAGGGTAAATCTTTATTAAAATAAAGAAATAAAGAAAACCCCAAACCTCTTAACGTCACAGCAAAAATGTCCAGGATATAACTGAAAATCACCCATCAAGCCAGAAGCTAGGAAAATCACGACTTGTATTTAAGAAAACCATCAACTGTGGCCAACATTGAAATTATTCAGGTGTTGAAATTATCTGACAAGGATGTTAAAGTACCCATCATAAAAATGATTCTGCAAGCAGTTATAAATTCTCTTGAAACAAATAAAAGACTAAAAACTCCAGGAAAGAAATAAAAGTTATAAAAAATGGAAATTATAGAGTTGAAAAATACAATGAGAATCTTTCTTTTAAATAACAATAAATAGAGCTTTGGGAACCTTTGGGACAATAAAAGAGATCCAACATTTGTATCACTGTAGTCCCAGATATAAAGGGAAAAAAAGTAGGTCATAAAGAGTAGATGAAGAAATAATTGCTGCAAATTTCTCGAATTTGGCAAAATACCTAAATCTATGTATTATTGAAATGCTTATTATTGAAATCTATTGTTTCAAGAAGTGGAGCAGACTTCGAATAGGGTAAAAGCCCCAAAAGCCATATCAACAAATATCACGATTAAACTTCTGCAAAATAAAAACAAATCAAAAATCTTGAAAGCAACTGAAAACAAACAACATATTATCTATAGAGACATACCAAGGAAGTAGTGTTTGAATGACAGCAGATTTGTCTTCTGAAACTAAGGGGATCAGTTGGAAGTGGCACAGCATTTCTCAAGTGCTGAAAGTAAAGAACTGTCAACCACAAATTTTGTATCTATTGAATCTATCCTTTGGAACAAAAATGAAATAAAAACTTGGAAAAAAAACTAATAGAATTTGTTGCTAGCAGATCTACCCTTAAAGAATGGTTAAGGAACTTCTTCAAACAAAAAGGAAAGGATAAAAGAAGGAATTTTGTAGTATCAGGAAGAAACAAAAACCAATAGAATGAGCAGTAATGGAGGTGCATAAAATAGACTATCCTTCTACTCATGAGTTTTCTAAATCATTTGTGATGATTTAAATTTAAACTGTAACAGCAACCAATACAATGCAATTATACTTAAAAGTATAAGGGAAAAAGGGACCTAAATGGAAGTCAAGCATCTGCATTTCAATTGAAATGTTAAGTCTTGATACCGGTAGACTGTGATAAGTCAAATGTGTATGTAATAATACTGCTAGGTACTTGATGTCTGTGCCCCTCCCCCATGAAATTAATATGTTGAAACCTAATATTGAACGAAATGCTATTTGTAGGTGAGGTCTTGGAGATAATTAAGTTGTGAGGTAAATCCTTCATGAATGGAATTAATGCCTTTATAAAAAGAGACACAAAGAGCTTGCTTCCCCTGTCTCCACTCTCTACCCATGTGAGGATACAAGAAGGTGGCGACCTGCAAACCAGGCAGAGTGCCCTCGCTAGACCGTGGACCTACTGGTACCTTGATCTTGGACTTCCCAGCCTCCATAACTGTGAGAAATAAATGCTTGTCACTTAAGCCATCTAGCCTATGGCCATGTGCTGTAGCAGCCTACTTTGACTAAGACAACCAGAGCAACGACTGAAAAAATTCTACAGAGAGATTCACTAAAAACACTCTAAATAAATCAAGGATCCTAAAAAATGTTCACGTAACCTAGAGGAAAGACAGAAAAGAGAAACAGAGAAATGGAAACAGAGGAAACAAACAGAAACCAAACGATACAAAAGCATACTTAAGCCCTAACAGCAATAATCACCTTAAATGTAAATGTTGTAAATATACCACTTTAAGAGCAAAGATTGGCAGAGTACATTTAAAAAAAAAAAAACATGGCTCAAGTGTATGCTGTTTATGAGAAACTCACTTTAAATTCTGTGACATACATAGACTGAAAGTAAACAATAATTTCTAAAAAAAAAATGGCAAGAATAGTTGCATTAATATCAAACAAAACTATAAAGCCAATAAAATTAAACAGAAATTTTTGTAATAAATCGATGGTATTATTTAGCAAAACTAATTAGTGCAGTATGCTTAAAATCAAATGTGCTATATAAATTGTGTTCCACGACTTTTCATTTTACAGATCATCACTCAAATGTCTATAAGATAAATTAATGAAGGAATCCATGAAGTGATAACTGAACTGAAGAGCACATAACCATATAAATGGAGTAGCCAGTACTCAGTCACAATATGTTTTTCCCAATTTGGGAACAAAGGGCCAATGTCACCACAGAGTTTACATTTTTCAAGATACACCAGAAGTCTAGATTTTTCTTCAAGATTTCTTATATTTATATGTATATAACTAATTATTAGTCCTTGTTTTAATCTTGTATGAATCAAACTAGACAGCTAGGGATATTTTTAACCTGTGGCCTACAGGTCTGCCATTACTGCTCTACTCGAACTACTGTCAGTTAGCCTTGAAGTTGTTCAACCTTCATCAGAAAATGTTTACTGTATTGAATAAGACCACCTATGTCTTTTTCTCATTATCTCCAAATAATTAAAATAACACTACGCGCCATGAATACAAAGGAAGATGCAAATATTTAAATTTTTGACTTCATAGTCTAGGTGAAAAGTACTACGTATATGTGTTTTTGTGATATGTGAGTATCTGTTTAGATAGCTATATTAGCGTAAAATTAGAATGTAAATCTAAATATATCCATAGAGATTTTGAAGACTCTTGAAATATATTCTTGTATGGCTCTTGCAGAAAATTTACTGCCTGGAGAAAAAACTGCCTGGTTGGCATTTGTATTCCTATATAGACTTTCTCAGAGAATAATACACGACTCATGCCCATCCTAATGTGTACTTGTGGTAGTACCAGTTATCATTGTCCAACTGTATGACACTATTCATTATAAAACTATATGTTCATTTCAAGTGCCTACATGTTCCATAAAAATATGCCAGCCCCAGCTCCAATAATCCTAGCGATTCTTTTGCATCTTTTTACTTCTCAAAGTAAATAGTATCATTTGAAAGTAAGTATATAAGCTATATCTTATCTTGAAAAATTCACCAGAAATTTTTCGTACAATATTAACTCAATCTTAAAAATCAAGGACTTTCAGATATGTGTGAAAAAATTATGTATAGTATTACTTAAATTGTCTATCAGCTTTCATTAATATGTGAGACAAATATAAAATAGTTTTAAAATGAAGTACAAGAAAGTAATAAAATTCTGAGTGTGGTCAAAGTTAGTTTTAAATTGTGGATATACAATTTACTATCTGTGTTAATGTACATATTACACTTACCCTCTTTAAAAAGTAGCTATTTCATCTGTAAAATAGGAATGGTGAGAATGTATCATCCTTGGTTTTCTTAAAAGATAGAAGGTAATAAGAAATTGAGAAAAAAACAAGTGGTATATTTACTTATGTTATATACTGAAATTTAGATATTGCATTTAAATAGTTTACATATTTAAGAACAACATACTTTAATCTTTAAATATACTGACTATATATTGATTTTGTCTTCATTTTTATCTTAAATTCTCATACAGTAAACATATTAAATTTTAAGAAAAGGAAACAATATGATTAGATAGGTAGCAAAAGGGATAATTTAGAATACAAGTTCAGATGTAATCAGTAGGTAGATTCAATAAGTACATACTTTTTGAAATCTGAAAGACTTGCTAAACGTCCTCTTTTCTGTAAAAAAAGAAAACTTCACAATATATGTTTAGCATCACAATTTTGAAATAAAATATATTTGATTTTGAGATTATATTAATCAACTTGAAAAATAAGAATTTATCCAAAACTCACTTAGACACTAACCTTTTTCTTAAATTAATATGTAAACAATGACTTAGTTGAGTATGTTTATTTATTATTTATTAATATTATTTATTAATGCACATTTAGAATGACACTTCATTATTTCACAAATCCAGGTTGTGAAGGAATTGCAAAATCACTTTGATATGATGTGTATATTCTTACTTAGCTATCTTTGTTTTTTCTGCTAATATATTTTTTGACAACTCAAAATTATTGTTTTACATGGGAAGACACAATTTTACAGTTAACAATGATCCTTGACTTTAAATGCCTGGTTATCAGTTGTAAAATCCTAAGTCATCTTTATTTTATTTAGATATCAAGGAGGACAAACTGAATAGTCCTATAGGTCAGGAAGTACACAATCTAAAAACAATATGTTTGAAGGTACTTGAATTAAATGGATCCAAAATATAGTTGCAGTGTTTTGTATCTGCTCTCTCAATTCTTGTAAAATCTTTTCCCTCAGAAACCAAACTTCAGCTGTGACAACTGATATGTAATCTCCTAGACAAAGATGTAACAGTCCCACTGTACTTTTTAATGACTTGAATACATGTGGAGCATAGAGTTTAGTCGGGAACAGCATCCTTCAATATGGACTTAATACACATTGTATTGCTTCACAAGGAGGTTAACTGGCATTTAAATCCCCAGTTTTAGTAAATGGTTAAATGAACTGAGAGTTAAGGCTAAAGAAGGCAGATTGGAAGCTTAGATCCGATTATTTTCTAAGACTTGAAACTTGGTGCTCTAGGAGAGATTACATGGCGTCCCTCTGATGAGCAATTCTCCTTCTGGGTCCCTGCAGTGGTTCAGCCAAGGCTTTCTCAGAGCTGCCTTGCAGTGTGTGGCTGTCCCAGTCTAATCCTCCTGTCATCTCTCCCAGCACATTTTTCAGACCTGCGTTCTAATCTGAAAGTCTCCCGCCTGCTCCAACTCCCTCTGCCTTTTATTGTCCACTGGTGTTTCCCCCAGGAAATCTGTAGCAAATCTAATCACATTTTGGCTTCTGCTTATCAGCAGAACAAAACTGGTACAAAGGATCATTCAGTAGAAAATTATTGAGTGGAAGAATGAATGGATGAAATAGTTTGGGCTTAAACTTCAAAGTATTTAGTGTATCTGAAATTTTCTCTACTTCAATGTTACAATGTTACTATTCCGGTGAGAACCACCATCACATCTCAATTTATTTACTCAAGCAGTTATATTATCTTTTTTGACTCAAAGTAAGACACAAAATCCATTACATTTGAATAGATATTCCAGTAAACATAATTATATAGAGACTAGTTAAATTGGGTGCAAAACAATTCAGGAGCAAATTACAGTACTAAAAGGATTCTTCCCATTACTATAAATATATAATCATTATTCTACTTTTCTTTCAAGTTGATTGACTCTCCTGGGGTTAGTGAGAGAAATTTACATATTTGTCTTTTATGTTAATCTCTAGAGGTAAACTCTACAAAGGCTATTAGAAAATGAAAAAATCCCCTGATTAATTGTTTCTGATGTTGAACAATTAGCAGAAACCAATCATTTGCATTTTAATAACATTGTAACCATCTGTTAAATGAATGCATTAATCTTGATTAGCTTGGTTTCAGACACTTGCAGTTGGGGTTTACTGATGTGTACCCTGATAAGGAGATTTTTAAAGTCATGTATAGCTTTAATTTACACAGTGAAAAGTAACTGAAGAGGATAATGCAAGTTTAACTAATGTGCTGATGGAGCGTAGAAAAGAAAAACAGAAAATACTCTTGAAGAAACAAGAAATTTGAATGTAAATCAGTTAATTCAAACTAGAAAGGTCAAAGATTTTATCTTTTATATTTTATGTTATACAAATCTTAATATAAATCACCATATGATGCTTGGCCAACTACTAATGACACAGTGGTGTTTTCTTTTTTTCCCAAGAAAAATAAAACAGGAAATATACACTTTTAGCCAAACTATTGCCCACAAGACCTGTGAAAAGTAAAAGTTTCAATTAATAGAGAATTATTCTATTAGATCATTAAAAGGAAAGTTAAAGGGGCCATTTTGTAAGGCCACGTCACACAAATTTCATTCCTCTCAAATGGTCTCTTTGTGGTTTTATTGTTTTAATTGGCTGTTTTCATTTTCTTTCTGCACTTCTAGTAAGATGAGCTACCAGTGACCTCTGAATCATACTCAGTCACTGGAGATGTGCATGCTTGTAATTGTGTGTAAATTCTCTTTCAAAAAAATTTAAAATCTCTCTCTGCTTCCAAACAATAACAATACAACCACCCCATGGGTAACATCATATGTAATAGAGAAGACGTTGAGTAATCTCAGGAGAGGAATGAACGTAAGGATTCCTAATCTTCTTACTTCTAATCAAAATGTTACTTGAGATCCTAGCTGTTATATTAAGGAAAGAAAAAAATCAGCGTGCTTAAAGGTCAGATTCAAAGAAATAAAACACTCCCTGTTTACAGATGGCATTTTTGTTTATGTAGAAAATTTAAGAACTCTACAAAATGAACACTAGAACTAATAACAGATATTATCAATTGTCATTGGATACCAGGTTAATATGTGACCAGAAATAGGTCCATTCTCTTTAGCCAAAGTAATTTTTAGAAAGGCACCAATGCAATACAATAAGGAAAGGAAAGTATTTTCAACAAACGCTGTTTGAACAATATGGCTATCCATATTAAAACAAAAATGACTTGACCTTTTCCTCACATATACACAAAAAATTAATTTCTGATGGTGCATAGACATGATTATTAAAGCTAAAACCATAAAGATGTTATAAGCAAACATAGGAGAATAATCTTTGGGATTTAAGTGTGGACAATGACTTTTTAGACAAAAATCTACAATCAATAACCTTAAGTTAAAAATTAATAATTTAGTTTTATCAACATTAAAGAAATTTACTCATCAAACCACATTGTTAAAAAATGAATCAGCAAGTCATAGACCAGGAGAAAATTTTAAACAAAGGATTTGACAAAGACAGCTATTTTGGTATATGAGGAACTTTACAACTTAATAATGAAAAGCAATAAACAATAAAAATGTGTGAGCATCTAAAGAGACACTTCATAAAAATAGTTATATTAACATCCAAATGCACAGGGAAGATGCTCAACATAATTAGTCATGAAGGGCGTGCAATTTAAAAATTGCATCCCCCCAAAACATCTAAAAGGAAAATATAGGAAACTTCAAATGTTGGTGAAGATGTAGCACAGCTGGAACACTTACACATTGTTGACCAGAATTTAAAATTGTTCACACAGTGGAGAAATGTCAGGGAGCTTCGCATAACTAAACATACAGGGGCCAGCCCGGTGGCACCATGGTTAAGTTCGCAAGTTCCGCTACAGCAGCCCCAGGTGAGCTGGTTTGGATCCCAGGTGCGGACCTATGCACTGCTTGTCAAGCCGTGCTGTGGCAGATGTCCCATATATAAAGTAGAGGAAGATGGGCATAGATGTTAGCTCAGGGCCAGTCTTCCTCAGCAAAAAGAGGAGGATTGGCAATAGAAGTTAGCTCAGGGCTAGTGTTTCTCAAAAAAAAAAAAACCAAAAAAAAACAAAGACAAATAAAAAACTAAATATACACCTTCCCAGCAATTCTACTCCTCAGAATACCAAAGATAAATGAAAATGTGTTCACAAAATGACTTGCACAAGAACGATAACTGCAAATTTTATTCATATAATAATAGCCAAAAGGTAGAAACACTCTACACTTCCCTCTGTAGGAAAAATAGGTAAATATATTGCAGTATGGTTCTAAAATGTAATGCTACTCAGCAAGAAGGAACTACTGATATACGCAATAAAATGGATGACTCTCAAAAATATTTTACTGAGTAAAAGAGACACACAAAAAGTATATACTGTTTTATTCCATCTATATGAAATTCTAAGATAGACACAACTAATCCATGATGCAAAAATAATCAGGATAGTAATTGTCTCTTGGGAACAGGTTGGAAATTGACTGGGAATAGCATGAAGGAGAATTCTTATGGGATAGGAATATTCTATATATTGCTAATTGTTTGAGTTCCACAGGTATAAGCATTTGTCAAATCCCAGAAAATGTACACTTTTGATGTATGCATTTAATTTATGTAAAGTTTACATAAAAAGTCAGAAATACTGTAAGCAAATATTGAATTATTTTTAATGATGAGCAAGATGAAATATTTAGGGAGCAGTTTAATGATATTTTTAATTTATTTTGAAATAAATTTACATAAAACTTGAATGTATGAATGGGTAGATATATAAGTGGGTAAATATGAGTAAAAAAGTAAAGTATTTATTTGAGAAGCTAAGAGAGGGTGATACAGGAGTTCACTATACATTTCTTTTAACTTTCTTGGGTTTGAAAATGTTCATAACATAGTGTTGGAGAGCAGTATTGTAAGCTGCTTGTAAAGGCCGTGCTCACTCTGTACAGTTGTGGTAAACAGATCTCAGTTACTATGGTTTATTTAAATTACATCAATCCCTCAACAAAAAAAAGTATATAAACTGTGAGTAAATGCATAAGGCACAAATCACTAAGTAAATAACAGATGTGCATCAGGTCAGTGATCAGTCATGTCACTTCTTAATCACAGGTCATCTTATAGGATGCGTCTTAGTGCCTCATATTTAGTTCATGCACAGACAGCAAAGTGTGCAGCTGTGTTGCCTCTCTGTCTTTCAGTGATAAACCCACATGACATTTTTAAAAAACGAATAATTGAAAGAGGAAATTGTCCTGCAATGATGAAAGTGCAACGAAGAAATACAAAGTGATAACTCTGGAGATGAAATCTAATAGAGTGTAAATGGAGTTAAGGAAGAAATAGCTGGTGGTGGGAATACTGGCACTGACATGTTTGAGAGACTCTAGATACACAGCCAGAAGAACAGTAAAGGCAAAGTTGTTGCCATATATGTATGAGGAAACTGGTTGTAAGGAAAAAGATGAAGACGCCCCAGAGAAAGTGAGTCAGCAAAAACTTCACACTTAAGAAATGCTGAGAGGGCCTGGCCCAGTGGTGCAGTGGTTAAATTTGCACATTCTGCTCTGGCGGCCCAGGGATTGCCAGTTCAGATCCCAGGTGCAGATCTATGCATCACTTGTCAAGCCATGCTGTGGCAGGCATCCCACATACAAAGTAGAGGCAGATGGGCGTGGATATTAGTTCAGGGCCAGTCTTCTTCAGCAAAAAGTGGAGGATTGGGGGCCGGCCCTGTGGCCAAGTGGTTAAGTTCATGCTCTCTGCTGCAGGCAGCCCAGTGTTTCGTCGGTTCGAATTCTGGGCACGGACACAGCACTGCTCATTGAGCCACGCTGAGGCAGCGTCCCACATGCCACAAATAGAAGGACCCACAACCAAGAATATACAACTATGTACCAGAGGGCTTTGGGGAGAAAAAGGAAAAAGATAAAATCTTTAAAAAAAAATAAATAAAGAGGAGGATTGGCAGCAGATGTTAGCTCAGGGCTAATCTTCCTCAAAAAAAGAAAAAGAAAAGAGGAAATGCTCAGAGATATTTCACAATAATTAAGGCCCAAAGGAGAAAATGAAGTTAATTCAAACTTAGTGCTAGTATCATAACATAATCTACATGATGAGAAGAAGGTAAGAGCTCTTTAAACTATTCTTGATACACATTTTTTTACAAAGAATTGACAAGCCTTAATTCTCAATATTTGTTTTAAATTACAGAGTGCTAACTAGACATTTTATTACTTTTTCATTTCTCTATATGTTTATAAGCAACAATAAAAGAGATTTTAATATTTTGACAAAATTTCTAAAGGTGACTGAACAATTGGATTTTTCCCCATTGGTTATTAAGATGTCTTTCACACTTTCTACTGAGTAATCGTCTTCATAGTCTGGTACTGCCATGCAAAGAAAGGACAGCCTGTGTACTAAATGCAGCCTTGAATATCACTAGCCACGAGAAAAACAAGAATGGAAGCTTTCCTGTGTTTAGGTCTAGAAAAATTTCGAAGAGTACTCAAGTTTAGGTCGTTGTGTTTTAGGGAAGTTATATTATTTTCCAAAGAGAAGTGAAAGGATATTTTAAAAAAGAATGAATGACGCATGTAAAAGAGTAGAAGTGGGAAGGAGTAAAGAATGCCATTGATGATAAACTGGTTTTCCTGAGTGTATATAAAACTTTAAAACTCAGTTTAGATGTCGCCTCCACTGTGAAGCCTTCCTTAGCTCTTTTTATTGTGCAAAAGAGAGGACCAGTGGCTCTGTTTGTGTCTTGTACACATCTCAGGAGGGTTAAATAAATCATTTAAGTTAACATAGGTATGGACTGCTGGGGCTGAGATTCGATCTGAGCAAATATATGACATATTATTAAAAAAAGGAGAGAAAATGTTTACCAACCGTATCATAATACTAAGAATGATGAAATAATTTTAATATGAAACAATGCTTAAAAATTCAAGGAAAAGAGGTAAATATAAAGAAATGGGATATTTTATATGACAACTACCTTATCAGTATGGTGAGAATTTTAAAAATATTTTCTCTTTTTTTGTAAGTTTACTTTGAAAGCTTACAGAGAAAATATACACAATTTATTGACTATTAGAACTTCATAAAGTATTACTCCCTTTTGAAATAAGATGGAATGACTCCTTTTAAATTATCTTTTGACCTGTTAATGACCTAACCACTTCTGCAGTTTTTGTTGTTACCATCTTCATGGTCTAATTGAAACATTCATTATAGTCAACCATTATTTTAGCTGTAGTGCTCTAAAATTAGTAGCTGGTTGTGTTTTTGCCCATTATAAGAGTATGGTTATTTAAAAAAATTTTTTCATGGTAAAATATATATAATATAAATTTTGCTTTTTAACTATTTTTAGGCATGCAATTCAGTGGCATTAATTACATTTGCAATGTTGTGCAAACATCATAGGTATAATTTCCGTAACTTTTTCAACATCCCAAACAGAAATTCTGTATCTATTAATCAACGGCTTCCCATTCTCCCTTCTGTCCTAGATCCTGGTAACCTTTAACCTACTTTCAGTCTCTATGAATTTGCCTATTCTAGATATTTCCTGTAAGTGAAATCATGCAAATTTGCCCCTTTGGATCTGCTTTTTTCACTTAGTATAATGTTTTCAACAGTCACCCACATTGTAGCATGTACAACTTCATCAACTTCATTCTTTTTTATGCCTCAATAATGAGAGTTTGTTTTTGAGGAATTTGATCAAATCATATTAACTGTGACAGATTTCTTTGCCTTATTGATAAGCTGTATTTTTATAACTTTTCCCCCTTTTTTCTGCTGTAGGATTAGTGAAAATTGTTATTTTCTTGGCATTTTCTTCTGCTTGTATTGTATTAAGGATTCTTTTATTCAGTTTATGGTTCATATTCACTTTTCTATGCTGCGGATATCCTCACTATATTGTCCTTTACTGGCATCTATCTTCACTAGTATGCTAGTATCGTTATGGTTTTATTTTTGTTGTTACATTTCTTCTATTATTTCTATAAGTCTTTCCAAAAGAGATATATGCAGAAAATTGCCTTATGCGGGAAGCAGTTACTATGTGAAAGCTATTAAAATATTTATATTTACATAGCTTAGAGTTTTAGCTTAAAGTCAGTTATATATCATGGTTTATTTTTCCAATTAACATTTCACAGTCAATCAGATTTCCATATCCTTACAAATTATACTTCCGCTCTTTGAGGTAGTGTTTCCTGCTTTGCTCATAATAGAAGCTTCCTCATCAGCCTATAAGATGCTGTTGGGCTTTTCCACCTTTTTTTTTTGAAGACGTCATCAATTCCTCTCCCTCACCCCCAGACGTGAGTTTTGCATCATTCACATTTACACTTCACAATGGAAATAGTGATTTGGCGCAAAGAAGACATTCAACACATTCTTAACGCAGGACTCAATGAAGAACTCCCCCAACAAAATCCAGGGAAATCCTCATGCTGCACAGTGGATTATCTTCATTGCCCAATGACGTTATTAAATTTCTGTCAATAAACAGAAATAAAATTAATCTTAGCAAGTTTTAGGTGACAGAGGAAACCATCCTACATTATTCAAAACGTTCGTTGTACTTGGTTCCCAAGAGTGGTACAAGAATCCCTTACTTTTTCACTTAGTCGAAAATATTCATTCTGATGTGTAATGGCCCGGGATTTTCCCATCCCAAATCACTTGCTATAAGCATGACTTTTCAAAAATCATATAATTTCTCTCATTTCTGTTCCCTCTTCAGTGAAATATTGAGAATTATTTCCATGTTTTATTGAGATTTAAATGTAATACCGATACTTTATTTATTGGATTTTTCTTTTTTGAAATGCAGAGATTCCTTCTATATTTTAGATATTAGAAATTTAATGGTTGGAAACATTGCACATATCTTCTCTACCTGTCATCTTTATGTTCCTTTTCACAAAATTTTATATTCTCTTGCTAATACTGTCCATATCTCTTACAGAAACTTTCTTGAATTCCTTCTCTTCTTTTTAGAGTACTACTGTTGGGGAGGAAAAAATTTTCCTCTTCCCTTTTATGTTCTTCTGGCTGGTCTAATAATCAAATTGGCATGAAACGGATGAACAGGAGAAGATCAAATTTAATTTTGTACATACGGGGACTACCTAAGAATATGAGGCCCAAAGACTGTCAGGCAATTGGGGCTTTTATGCCTGTTCCAAGCTAAGGAGATAAGGGTAGGGATCTGTGACTTCACAGGGATGGAAGACAATTCACAGGAAGATGAAAAGAGCAAAAGTTACCTGGGCTGTGCAGAAACAATAATAGGACACAGAGAGGAATTTTTTTTTTTCTCCTTTATCTCCCCAAATCGCCCCTGGTACACAGCTGTATGTCTTAGTTGCAGGTCCTTCTAGTTGTGGCATATGGGACACTGCCTCAATGTAGCCTGACAAGTGGTGCCATGTCCGTGCCCAGGATCCGAACCAGCGAAGCCCTGGGCCCCCACAGCGGAACGCGCGAAGTTAACCACTCGGCCACAGGGCTGGCCCCCAGAGAGGAATTCTAACAGACTTTGCTAGGTTCCTCCCTGTCTGTATCTAGGTCATATTATGCTGTAGGTGTCTATGGTGATAGCACTCTTTCTGGAACAAGTCCTCTATCCAAATTATTTTAGGCAGTTTAGAGGGAGATAAAAAAGAAAAACTGAGTCTTTTGGTTCTTAAACATAATCCTCAGGCCAAAGAGACTCATTTTGGGATGACAAATTTTGCTCTCCTATATTATCTCTGTCTTTTTATATATTCAAAAATGATCTTTGCTTGTTAAACATATTAAGACCTGTATATATGAGAATATATTTGTTTTCACATTTAAATAAAAGTTGTGTATACAAAAAGATCTGTTTAAAATTAATTTCCTACATTATTTTGAAAATACCCTTCACTTGTTTTCTCATATTTGGTGTGTTACTCAATCATATCGGCAACAGACATTTTCTAAGTTGCTGTGAATTTTTCTCATCTATCCTTCTTGGTACTCATTTAACACTTTAAAGCTGAGGACTTTTATCTTTCATTAGTTCTGGAATTATTCTGTCATCTTTTCTCCAAATGTTTCTCCCTCCCTCATTTGTTTGTTTATGTCCTGAACGTTGGCATTTTTACTTCTCTATGTCACTTAGCAATATTTTTTCAAGATCTTCCCTGGCTTTACTACTTTCTCCTGCCTATGGAACAGTTTGCAGACTTGGGCTTCCAAAGTACTGTGTGTCTTTAGTTGTTTCCATTCTGCTATTTGTGATCTTTTGATTTGCTTTTTAAAAAATTTCAACGATTACAATTACCATCACCAACTGTGTATATATGTGTATATTATAGATATGAACATATATATGTGTATATGTGATATGTTGTTATAGCAATTTGTTGTTTCTAACACACACACACATACATAATTTCTTATTTCTATTTTAAGTTACCAATATTCTCCCTTGAATTTCAAAGGCTGATTATGGTGCTCAATTTTATTTCTTTTTCTTTTATTCCATGATTTCTAATTTATGTCACAAAGATTGCCCAAGTGGATAACTTCCCTTTATAATGACAAGTGTACTTCAAGGTATTTGAAGAATGTGTACTTTATTTTGTCTGAAAATCTGTTGCCCGTCAAGGTATCCTTGAAATTTTCTGGCAATGCATATTGAAGACTAAGCTAAATCCTGGGCCCTAGCTTATGTCCATTTTGTCAATGTTAGGCCGTGATGGAGATGATGTATTTTAAGAAAGGACTCCTCATGCACACTGGTTGCACATGGAGTACCCCCTTAGCTAACCCTCGACCATGTCCCATGCTCCGGTGTTCATTCATTCATCTTCTTTTTTTTTTGTTGGATAGGAGTCTAGTTGCTTCTAATATATCTAATAGTTCTCCACCCTAGAGGCTCATTAAATTCTCCTGTAAATATATTTAAAGAAGTCACTACTTGATCAGGTAACCCACAAATCTCTGGGGAAAGTCTCTAGGCATCAAAATTAATTTAATTAAACAATTTATGTTGCAGGATTTATTGCTGATGATTGCTTCCTTTTTCTATTCTCATTCCATGAGGAAATAATATACTATTCTCTGAAAAGAAAACATAATAAACCCTTTTTTTCACCTCTGACCCAAGAATAACATCAATAATGGAAATAAGATTGTCTAAAAGGCCAATGTTAGTCTGATCCTCTCTTTTGTGGGTGATCCAGCATCTTGTTTGGAAATTTGTAGTCTTCCTTACTTTGTTTTGATTTCAGGTATTCCATGCCCGTGTGTGTACATTGTGTACAAATATATGCTTATTTTCTTCAATCTTCCATACACATAGGGACTTTTTTCTTCAATTCTTTTGGATCTTAGGCAAGAGTTTATCAGATATATGTGTTTAATTAGGTCTCTTTGAAATTAACGAGCAAGACCAAAGAAGAGGGAAAATGTAGTGACCATATAAACATAAGCTAGTTTGCTCAAGCTTTCCTGCCTTAAGGTAACCTAGCAGAGGATAAGAGAAAGGAGAGAACTCTAAGGTTTCCATACTTAATTCTGTTTATAATGTTTAATGTTACTTATCTGGATTTATTAAAATACTAAATAACCAAAAGAGAGTGCCATTTAAAACTAACTGGCTGCATCTCTATGCAAATAGAGATAGAAAATTTTTTAAAAATGTTTCTTTATTATGAAAAATAAAAGTGGCAGCTGTCAGCTAAGTGGATGTAAGAACTTGGGGTGGGGCAGGTGGGAGTCAGGGAGAGGATATTGAAGGGGAACAAAATTTGTCACCCCGAAATGTGTCTCCTTAATATGAGGATTATTTTAGGATGATTATTTTTAAGAAACAAAAGACTCAAAGTTTTTCTTATTATCTCCGTCTTAACTGACTGAAAGAACTTAGATAAATGGCCCGTGACAGGAACAGAGTTATCACCAGAGATATCCACAATGAATGCAGGCTAAGTCCCTAAGTAGGTAGGGCCTAGAGATGGTCCTGTCCACATGCCATTGTCTCTGCAGGGCACAGCAAACATTTGTTTCCAAACATGTGATTTCCCATTTCTGTGTGAATTGCCTTCCTCTCCTCTGAAGTCCCTGACTCTCCCCACTCCACCATCTTCTTTTGTCTTTAGCTGAAGATGGGTTTAAGGTGATAGCTTTGGCCATTTTGGCAAGTTACTCAGTTTTCCTGGGTCTCTTCCATATATGCAGGAGGTAGACAGACGTGTTATTAAACTTTGTTTCTTTTGCTCTTGTTAATCTGTCTCATGTCAATTTAACCCTTAGACAAGCCAGAAGAACCTAGAAGGGTAGAGGAAAATTTCTTCCTCCTCTCCAATACAAGCAACTATTAATTGTTTGAGACCGACTTTACTCCTAACGCTCCTTAATTTAATCATTGTAGACCAAGGAGACTGTGACACAAACAAGACTTTTAATTATATTTACATATTTATTCCATCATTTATCTTTTATGTCTTCCTTACCTAGTTGATTTCTCCCAGCTAATGAATGTTCCCAATCAAGCAAATACACAACATAGGGCTGGATATTTTGGGGGCACAATCTGAGAGTTTTTATTTTTCCGTAGATATAAGCTAAAAATGTTTTCTTACAAAAATCTCACAATAATACTATGAATTAATCTCTATTTTACAAATAAGAAAATTCAAATTTAGTGATTTTTTTTCAGATTCACACTGTTGATAGGTTGCCAAGACACCCTTTCTAGTTCTTCTAAAGAAGCAGGATAAATCTTTTGCATATGGCTAAGGAGATCTAAGGACATATATCTGTCTATCTATCTATCTATCTATCTATCTATCTATCTATCTATATGGGCAGCTTGGTGAAAATAGTCTTGCTTTAGAACCAAAAGAGAGACATAAATGCCATCAAATCTATTGAGATAAATTTTAGTGAGAGTTTAGTGTCCCCTGGAACTAGTGCCCCATTGCATCAAATCTATCCATATGAATGTGCCATCTGAATGAATATAAATGTATACACTCTTTGTACTATTTCATCTAGAATTATATAACATTCTATTTGTTCCTTGATCCTGTTGAAGAGGCATCACTGTCACAAGTGATGGAAGAGTGGTAACTTTTTGTCTATTGTACAAATGTTGAAGTGGAATCACCTGGCACTGGTACAACATTAGCATACTGTGGGGCTCCAGTTCTGTCTGAGGTTGTAACAGGATTGAAAAATATAAAGCAGACGGCAGACTCTGCATGAAAGTTATTCTTTGAGAATATTTTATTTTTTTATTTTAAGGAAAAGAAAATTTATTCACCCTAGGTTAAGGTCAGACATTATGTGTGTATCAAGTGTAACTTTGAAGCAATCAAGGAAGTGTTTAATTTGGTTAATTTAGTTGTAATAAGTAGTTTTTCTAGAAAAATAATTAAAATCTATACATAATATATAAATAAAATATCACCACAATCAGTATAGTGAACATTTCTTTCACTTTCAATTTTTTCTCATGTCCCTTGATCATCGTCCCTTCCTGTCTCTCCCACCCTCCCTCATCCTTAAGCAAGCACCAATTTGCTTTCTGTCACTGTAGGTTAGTTTTCTTTTCTAAAATTTTATGTAAATAGAGTCATAGAGTATGTTCTCTTTCTTGTCTGGTTTCTTTCACTCAACATAATTATAATAAAATTTATCCATGTTGCATTGTGTATTGATAGATCATTTATTTTTCTTGCTAAGTAGTATTCCATTTTATGGGTATAACACAATTTGTTTATCCATTCTTCTGTTGGGTGACATTTAGACTGTTTCCATTTAAGCTATTATGAACATTCATATATAAGTCTTTGTATGGAAATATGTACAAAATCTCCCAAGGCTATAAGCTAGGGCAATTCCAGGGCCCACCCTCTTTGCTTTCTTTCTCTGAGGGATCATCTTCCTTCATCGCTTGATGTCTAGATCTTAAAAACTATTTCTTTATGTATTTTATTGTTATCCAAAGGAAGGATAAATCTGGTCTCTCTTATTTCATTTTCTTTCTGATATAAGGCCCCCAAAAGTCTTCTGTTTTTCACATGATATATATTTCAACAATGCAGATGGTAGACGCTTGTCCTAGAACACTATTGATCTTCATTGAGATTTCTCCTATTGGCTTTCGCCAGAAGCTTTCACTGCGTCATATCCTACCACAGGTACAACAGTTACAGTAGAGTCTGCCAAGTTCTACGGCCCAAAGCCAGTGTTCCTGCACTGCAGCCTGGACCTGCTGCAGAGGGCTTTCTTCTATGTCTCACTCAAAGCTGACAGCTTTCTTTGTCACTTGGTAATTGGAGTGATAGTCCCAGGAATGTGATAAATTGCTGCCACTACCTATCAAGCAACCTATCAAGAATTTTCCTTACTTCTTAGTGAAGGAAAATTTGAAATGTAATAATTTGGTTTTATTTGGAGGGGATTTCTCAGCATTCCCAAACAACTGAACCTTTAAAACTTCACTGATTTTTTTCCTGAATCTTCTTAGAGTTTATCTTTCAATCTCTGGAGCACATATATCTCACCAAGACCTTTAATATACCTATTTATTGATAATTTGGTCCAAATACTACAATATAATCAAAGTGGTGTTATTCTGTGTTATTCCGTGGCCTGAACAAAGGGTTGAGTTCCTTTGAGCTAAATTGTTGCAGAGGATGAGAGAGTTAACATAGTTCTGAGGCAATAATATTAATGTATATTACTGTCTGTCTCACATAATTTTTGACTCCTTCTGATTATTCTTTCTCATTGGGAAGGAAATGATGAATAACTGTACTCCGTATATCTTAGCCCACGTTGACTGGCAGAGCAGCTTTAATTAGGACTTCAACTTCATTTGGTTTGTATAGTGTCCTGTTGTCTTCCAGATCCATTTGGTTTGTGGGAGCCAGAAGAGTGAATTAAATGGAGATGTGATGGGATCTACCATTACTGAATCAGGTGGGTCTTTAAGGTTAGTGAAATTGATACCAAACCTTAATCTCAAGTTTGTGTGCTGGATGCACAGTAAACCAATCACTGAATCATTAGTGCTTGGAGATGGAGAAAGGTTTTATTTGAATTGGCCAAAACAAGAAGAGGGAAGATGTGTTCTCTCAAATCCACCTTAACAAGAAGAGAAAGCAGGGGTTTTACAGAGCTAAGGGGCTTGGCAGGAGGAGTTTCATAGAAACAAAGGGATAATCTTTCACTCCAGAGGAGCCCTTGGGCAATCTTCAGGGTGTCAACAGCAGCTGAGGGCTGGTCATCCAGTGATCACAACCTCACCAAAGGCATTCTCTTTCTTCTGCAAAACAAGCTCACAAACTCTCATGACCCCTGCGTCACCCCTCAGGTTAAACAAGAAAATAGCAAATTGACAAGATTCATCTATGTCTGTGTTGGGAACAAAGTCAAAAGGCAATCATGTTCTTATTGAATATCTACAGTAATCCTCAGGTACCCAGCTTTGATACACAGAGCCATCTCCCTTGGATGCGATGCTTTTTAGATATACTCTCTTGGACAATGGCGTGAGTCATTTCAGAGACGTCTACTTGGCCTTCCTTACTGCATTTTATTGACAGGCCAAGAAAGTTACATGGTGCCAACTCTAAAGTGTGTCCATTTCAATTACAAACTGGGAGATCAGGAAAATAACCACTAAGTGCCTATGTGGACCATGAGCCAGTCCTGAGATGGTTCTCTATACTAGATCAACCATGAGCCAGTCCTGAGAGGGTTCTCTATACTAGATCAATATGTTACCTCTCCGTGGTAGGCAGAATAATGGCACCTTAAAGATGTCCATGTCCTAATTACCAGAACCTGTAAATATCTTGTGTTACATGGTAATAGAAAATTAAAGTGACAAATAAAATTAAGATTGCTAATCATCTGACCTAGAGATGGAACAATTATCTTGGATTACCTGGGTGGGCCCAATGTAATTATAAGGATCTTTAAAAGTGGAAGAGAGAGGTAGAGAGTTGGAGTTAGAGAAGGAGATGTGACGATGGTATGAAAGCAAGGTCACATAAATATGATGGGTGAATTCAGCCACACATTGCTGAATTTGAAGATGGAAGAACAAGGTCATGAGCCAAGGAATGTGAGTGGCCTCTAGGAGATGGAGAAGGCAAAGAAATGAATTGTCCCCTAAAGCCTTCAGGAAGAAATACAACCCTGGCTATAACCTTGATTTTAGCCCAGTGAGACACATTGCAGACTTCTGACCTCCAGAACTGTAAGATGATAAATTTGTTTTGCTTTAAGCCACCAAGATTGTAATAATTTGTTAGAGCAACCATAGGAAACTAATATATCTCACAACTGGGAGACCATGATGATATTTCTTTTTCTGTGTGGTAATTTTAACCTTAACCCTCTATCCACAATACTCAAAATCTCTGAATATTTACCTTTTCCCAGTTCACAGATATTCTTGTAAAGGCTGTATGTCTCTTCGGGAAAGAATAAATTGGATCATTACTATATTCACTTGCTATGGCATTATAAGATCCTTTCTTCTAGAGAGTTAGAAACTCCTTTAGTTACTGGGTTCTGAGGCTGAAAACTCAAATTAAAAAACTAGACAAATAATTGTGATTGTTTTTAATTGGGGCAGCTGCATTCAACCTCCTGACCAAACGTCCATGATGTCTTCCTATAGATGGAGCACTCTCTTTGTTGAATATGCACCATTCTTGCCCTAAGGTTGCTATATTTTTTTAATCATCCTCAAAACTTATTGCACGTCAGGCACCCCTAGATGCCAATCAGATGCTACTACTCATTAAAATAATTTTGTTCATCTGACTTCTGATGAATAATCACCTCCTCCTCTGCAGGCCCGGAGGGTACAGGAAGTCTGGGGATTCAATAATTTCAAGTGCCCAACCTAGTTGTTCCCAGCTCAAATTTCAGAATCACACTTTACATTAGGACCTTGACAGTTTCAAAGCTGAATTGCTTGTTTTGATGGTTCAACATTTTTCTCAGCTCTGTTAACCCTACATTTTGCCCTGGACTTGATCTTCACTGTTTTTCTGACCTGTAAGTGTGGGAGATGAGAGTTTCTTTATAAGCTGCCAAGGCAGCCCTCTGGCTTTCACATTTTGCTTTCAGTTTTTGATTAATCATCCAGCATTCCATTGCCTTCCATTGTTTTTCTTCATTGCCTTGACAGTTCCCAGCTAGAGCCATCTGATTCTTTCTTCCTTGCAATTAACACTTCTCACAGCTGCTCAAACACCTGAGATATCTCACCCATCCTGTACTTTTCTCCACTCCTATCAATGCAATTTACCAGTAGTGAAAGGGCTACAATAGTGTTCTACCTTCAACCGGTGATGAGATGCTCACTGCCAGTCTACTTGCAGGTGCCCAGTTCCAAAGTCACATTTTAGGTATTTTTCTAAGACCACACCTGGCTCAAAGCCTCTTAGGCGTGGTTCCCTGGGAAACAGATCCTGAGGTAGAGATTTGCATGGAGATTCAGTTAGTCTGATGTGATCAGGACTAACACCTGTAAACAGGAAGAGATGTATTGGAACACAAGTTGGGGCAGAAAGGGAATTTTGACTGTGATGCAATTACAACAGGATTTTTCAGCTGGTAACATGTGGAGCTGTGAGTTACGTCTCTTAGAGACCTCCCAATTGAGCCACCATGACTGATTCTTCAAATTCCCATATCATTCAGTCTTTGGTGTGGGCTGTCCAGGGGAAGGTTTTGTAGCCGTGGGTGAGGGCGCTTCCATGGGTGTGGGAACAGCAGCAACAATCTGTCTGTGGTGTCAGCAGCCAACAACCCTGACAGCCAGGCCATGTGTGTTTCCATCTTGGAAGGAGAGATCTGGAATGTGCCCATAGCACCCACTACAGGTATAAATGATGCTTTTCCCTTATACCAACGACAGATGCAAACCTTATTTTTATTGTTGATTTGCTATACCATTCAGTATCTGAGAGTGATGATTGATATGACGTTGCTATTCAACACTATTTTTTACATCTGATGAACAGGTTTGAGAAATTTAAATCTGCTATTAAAGATCCTCTGCAGTTTGGCCTCATTCTACGTTCTTATCCATATTATTCAGCATTGCTCTTGTAATAAGCATTATTCTTCCACCAAATTGGGCTACATCCAATTTTCCCTTCACTGTCACCATGCTTCTATTTCTACTGCAGTAATCTCTCTGCAGTAATTTTATTTTTTATATTTATACGCCTTTAAGACACCAGACTGTAGTTTACAGTAGAAGCTCTGACAATGGATCTTATTTCTGAACAATAAAAACTTGAATTATTGTCACTGAGGTGATCAATTATAAAGAGTGACATAAACCAAAACAAGCCCAATATTTTGAACTGAAAACAATGGATCATAATTAATTGGGAGATGCAAAGTATTTCAGTGACTAATTCTCTCTGATAGGAAAGAAGATAATAGATTAAACCATGCAGAATACATTTGGGCAGCCAATTTCTTTTCAAGCTGTATAAATGATAGTGCTTGCATGGGCTTGGGAAGTTGAGATATTTAATTAAACTTGAAAAAGATCATTAGTTGCCATATATAGTATAGTGAGGATAATGTAAACCCTACTAGATATTTTAAAAGTGAATTTTATATAGGGATTCATAACACCAGAACTGGAGAGATGGAAGCACACAGGAGAACACTGTGGTGAAGCAGACCTCACAACTGTACAGAGCAGCCTCTCTCCCTAGGACTGAGGGAACACAGGGAAGGTTTTGGCATTGTCTGAATCTAGAGGTTCAGCAGAGGTTCCTCATGGAACTTAGATTCAGATCTTTCAGAGAGTGGAAAAGGTCAGTTGCTGCTGGTGCCTCTTATCAAACACAGTGAGGCTGGTTTGGGGAGTGCTGTGGTGCTGAAGCGCCAGTGTTGAGGGGAGTCTGGCAGGAACATCGGGAGTGCACTAAGTCAGAAATCTTGCTCCTCCTGCCTTCCCGTCCCTCTATACCACCCATTAGCAAAGACTAGCTCATAAAGAGAGCTGTAATTTGCAGAGTCACAGCCCCAGCATCACAATCTAGAGTATAAAGGGATAGACGTGGAGTGGAGAAAAACTAGCTTATAATCAGCCCAGTGTTACGAATGATCAAATCTGGTAAAACTCAGGAAGACTGAGGAATCATTTCCTTCGTCCTGCCATCCACCTGTTGTTCCTTTATGTTTGGTGTTTGCTTGCAGTACCTGTAACAAGAAGTTCCAGAGTCTTCATTTCAAATAACTAAATAATGAATCAGGCACTGATTCTAGTTTGCTAATGGCTGGGTTGACCCCATACCTCAGGAGAGAACAAGAGCGAAATTTAAATGAAACTTAGTGCTTATTTAGTGCTGGAAAAAAATAGGGTACACACATGCTCTACAATATTTAAGGCATAGTTCAAACGAACATCATCATTAGTTTGACATGCTACTGAATTGTGAACCTCACGAATAAACTCTTTGAACTTATGTTCTCTTGTAAGAATTATTCTCTTACATTCCACTTCATATCAGACTTCTCTAATAATTTCCAGGATGGATCACTTTATTTATTAATACTTTTGCTATAGAATAAAGTAAGCCTTATGATTCCCAAGAGGTTAGTTTATTAGTGTCTATACTCCCTTTTCAATGTATAGATGTCTATCATGAGTGCATTGCATTCTTGACCTCAGTTCCACTCTTTACCTACTACTAATTTGTAAAACAAATTTTAGACCATTTGAGCATGTATTGTTGAACAGCTACAAGGATTAATTAATGCTCATTGCATATTATACTTCAATCTATGCAAAAGATGATTTGTATGAATACACATAACTCTTATTAAAATACATATTTGACCATGAAGGAACATTTTAAATAGAGTGCATGTTTATGGAGAAAATAATTCCACCCACATACTCTTTTAAACATTTCATCACAGAATGCAGGAAAACTTTAAAGCTCTACATTCTACAAAAGTAGAGTTTTATTAAGAAAAGTTCACAAACATATATAACAATCAAATACATTTCAAAAAATGTGCCGTATATTGGTAGAGATTATGATGTTCGGAAAGGAGGAACCTCATTCGGAAATATTTCTTAAATTAAACAACGTAAAGAACGGTTCTTCCTATTAAGATCCCTAGAATGTTTTCTGTTTTACTTAATAGCCTCATTTCTCAACTCTTCAGTACAAGTTCTGAAGGCTTAACGGATTTGTATAGTTCTAATCGTATATACACAGAATTATTGCAAATACAAATGGTCTTTAAAATATAGATCCATTTCATCTTGGAAATAGCCAATCTTCTAGGATTAGCAATACAAAAAAATAAAAAGCTCAGAACAGATATGGACATTAATATTTTTCTTTTTTTTAAGAGTAATTCTTTTTTTTAAAAAAAAAAGATTGGCACCTGCGTTAACATCTGTTGCCAATCTTTCTTTTTTTTCTTCTTCTCCCCAAAACCTCCCAATACATAGTTGTATGTTCTAGTTGTAGGTTCCTCTGGTTGTGCTATGTGGGATGCCGCCTCAGCATGGCCTGATGAGTGGTGCCATGTCCATGCCCAGGATCCCAACTGGTGAAGCCCTGGGCCACGAAAGCAGAGCCCACAAACTTAACCACTTGGCCATGGGGACAGCCCTGGCATTGACATTTTTCTTATAGAGTTTTTGTTTATATAGAAGTTTTTCTGAAATTCTTTGTATACCATTGTCAAGACTCCAACATGGCATGCTCAATTCTAGGCGTTTGCTTAATTCTAGGTAGTTGTTCCTAATCATTATATTTCCCAGAGAATAGTCGATTGTATAATATTGTGACTTTTTACAGAGTCTCCATTTTGTTTCTCAGCCTGTACCTATGTACAGCTACCTATAGCTTTCATGCCAGATCTCTCTCTCCCTCAGGTGATGAAAAGTAAAAAGATAAACTTCTGTGAATTGGGTGTTATCTAAAGAAAAACAGAGGTAAAGCAAAATACTGAAATAAATCCATTTAAAAAATGTAAAGTGGATACACATAAAATCAACAATTCATTTTTTAAATGGAAATATTTATTTTGTTAAACTCACATATTTATGCATTTCAGGTAATTTAAAAATTTAAATTTAAAAAATGTAAAGTGGATACACATAAAATTGACAATTCATTTTTTAAATGGAAATATTTATTTTGTTAAACTCACATATTTATGCATTTTGGGTAAATTATAATTTTTAAAAAATTTATTAACAGGAAATACTAAAATGTATGAAATGACTATCATGAGTCCAGAGTTTTATACACAATAACTTTCTGAGATTATGCAAAGCAAGTGTTATCATTTCTATTTTCAGATGTGGAATATCAGCCAGCTAAGAACAAAGGGTGGCATGGAGATGTGGGATGAGGCAAAGGCAGCATTTGGAGAACACCTAACCCTCCCTCAGTAGAGTCGATCAAGGAGGCAAACCTCTAATGGAGCAAATAATTCAACTTTACAAGAATATTTAGCTAATTCATCTTAAAAACTGAATGTAGATTATTGTTTTAGGAGATGTCACCTGAAATAAGATATAGAAGTGCATAAAAACATAAATACATAGCTATGAATATAGTACAAAGACATCATCAGCCAAGCCTCTCAAAGAAAGAGACAAGGTAAAAGGAGAAACAGAGAAAGAGAAAAAGGAATCACAGAGTTGAATATGCTGTCCAAAATTGAAACAGATGCCAACAGCATCTCTAGAGAGGCATCCTGGCCCACGCTTGGAAAGAAGTACAGAAAGTATGATTATGACTTATCAAGGGGATGAACTGAAAAATCTTTATTCAGAACACATATATCATTTTCCCCTAATACTCCCCTCCCCTACATTCCTTATTCTCACATGAATAGGGTCTGTCAGCTAAGGAAATTAATGAAGACCATCCCGATGAGAATAAGTACAGGCTATTTTCTCAGAGCTTGCTATAGGAAGGGAGTCAGCCACCATCACTTGTATTTGGCAGAAGCTCAAAGGCATACAGATAATTGGGAAAGCTTTACAATGGAAAGAAGAAAAAGCATCAGTATGTCATGATTAGAAGTTGTTGGCATGGGGACCTTGGAGTTGGGCTAGACAGAAGAGGGGCATCCTATGTGATTGGTTTGGAGAACATATTTGGCTTTCTTTGGTTAGGTTCCAAGTTGGAAGCAGGGCCAAAAATTAGGGAAGTTGGCAATTGCTGACCAAGTCCTGGCTGTTTTGGGCTGACTGCTGTGGAGGTTGTGGTGTGGTTTCCCAGCGGGTTGCTGCAGAGGTTGTGGGTCAGAGTTTTATTTTTATATATGATCTGGCCATTATCCATTTGTATCTTCAGTCTCTCACAGTCCAGCACTTATCCCTAGGAAAAATGGAGGGCTCATCTCTGAATCAATTGACACAATCTCATGGGATATTGATAATCAAGAAAAAATGTCATAATTAGGGAAACTGGCTATTGAATAGTTTATTTTGAAGAAAGATCTATTAGACTTCCCAATCCGAGGATTTGAAGGGGAATTTTCTTATAATGAGTTTAGGAAAGCAGTATGAGTACTCAGTCGTTTGTTTTTAAACAAAAGCAGAAAAGATGTGATTGCCAGACATAATAGCAGTAGCAAGAAACAGAACGACCCATATGCATGCACAGAAAAGAATGACCTTATATTGTTTTTTTTCTATACTGTCCAACAGAGAAAATTTAGGAAACGGAAACAACAAAAGAATAACAACAAAACTTTCCAAAGCTTCTAATTATTATACTCAGAGGGATTACAGGTATATTTCACCCTTAAGGCCGAAATAAGAGGATGTGAAAAACTCACAGAAATTAAAATACAATTGATAAAACCTAACAGAATGACATGAAGATAAAATTGAAGAAGTCAGCTAGATCCTAAAGCCAAAACAATAAGGGAATGGAATGCAAGAGAACAATTGAAAAAAGAGGCTCAACATAACAATTGGCTAATTTGAGTTCTCTATGCACCACAATATATTATATTATGTTTTGTGTATATGCAAATTTTATTTTACATGTATGTAAATACGTGACTAATCTCCCTCTGAGGATTTTAAAGACACACAATTCAAATAGCCTAGGGACAACACACCATTTCTTTAAGACAGACTCCAATACTGTCGTATTTTAACGTCTATAGAACACAGAAAACTTGTTCAATTTAATTTTTAATGCAAGGCCGTGATGTTTCTTTGTGGTGTTCTTCAGAAGAATATTCAACACCTGTTTTCCATTACCATCCCTTTCACATATTTTTTTGTGGGAGGGAGCACTATAAATCTAAATGTCCTTCTAAGGAAGTGAGACAGTTGGCTTCAAGTTCCCTACGTGATGTATCGGTCATAGAAAAATTGGCATAAAGCAATCGAATTTCCTCATTGGTTCTACAAGTGCTGATTTTGCTTGGGCTAAACCAATGCTCATGGTTTTGTAACAAGAAGATTGAAAAAAAATTTAAAGGTCAGTGTAAGTGTCGCTAAGGAGAGAGATATAGATCACTGATTGGATTGTGATGTCTCATCCAAGTTATTACGTGAATTGACATCTAATTGCAGCTGTCTTTATAAATAACACAAAATCATTAAGGTTAATATAGGTGAAATTTTCTGGGATTACACTTTGCCGCAACAAGTCATAAGTTAAGGTAAAATCAATATACATGTTTTATAAGGCAGTGTTTGAAATCAAATATATTTAGAAATTAAAAATTACTGACTACATCACTGTTTTCTTTGCAGATATCTTAATTATACAAATTTATTAGTTGGTAATTCATATTTGAGAAAAAATCTCTTATAGTTGACGTACTATCTTTAAGTCAAGGTAACTCTATATGGGTGATATTTATTATATTGAAATAATTGCTCAGTGATAATGTGTAATATCAATTTGCACATAAACATTAAAAGCAAAATACACTAATCACATTTTAGGACTATACATATTTCTATGATCCTGTAATGGATTTTTCTATCAGCAATTTTCTGATGATTTGTTTTCATTAAAAATTTAAAATAGCAAAGTGGAAATCTATAATAGCATTATCAATTTTGTATGTAGTTTAGATTTTGTTACTTATCTACATATACATTATGAAACTATACTATATGTATATTGATTAAATAGAAATATAATTAAACTCTATATACGTGGTCTTTCTTTATGAAATTTAATGCTTCCCTGACTCCAGTCAGCTGTGAAGAGCCTTGGCAGTGAGTGTGCAGGCCTTGAATGACGAGGTGAGAGAATACAGGGAGGGGTGGTAACACCTCTTTGTGAAGAAGAGCTATGTATTTAATTCGCAAAGCACAAGCCATTTGCTTTGAGTCAGTATATCAAGGTATGTATTTGTGTGAATTAAAATATGGACAAACATATTTTTCTAATGCTGTTTCTTGTATTATTTTAAATAAGGTCTGAATAATACTTAGAAAACCTTAAAATACACACAATATATGTAATTATTAACTTTTTGTATGGGAAAGAGCATAAGCTTTGGATCCAGACAGATTTATAAAATAGACTTAAAACCCCACATACTAGGTTGTTTTACAAATACAGAAGAAGCATCTAAAGACGTGGTCCAGTAATTGCCATATATTATGCAATCAGCACCAATGGGGTATTATTATTGTTGAAACCAAATATGGGAAAAAGCCTTAACATTGAATGTCTCTCATTAGATTCTATTTTTATATATTTTCACCAAATTGAAATGAGCAAATTTTATCAAAATATGATTTAAAATATTACATATATTATACTTTTGTTAAGCATATGTGGACAAAGTATTAAGAAATACCGTGCTCACTAATTAGAGAATAGGTTCTTTCTTTCTTTCTTTCTTTTTTTTTTGGCAAGGAAGATTGGTCCTGAGCTAACATTTGTTGCCAATCTTTCTCTTTATTTTTCTCCCCAAAACCCCAGGATATAGTTGTATATCTCAGTTGTAGTTCATTCTAGTTCTTCTATGTGGGATGCCACCACACCATGGCTTGATAAGTGTTGTGTAGGTCCATGCCCCAGATCCAAATGGATGAACCCCTGGCTACTGAAGCAGAGTGCATGAACTTAACCACTTGGCCACAGGACCGGCCCTGAATATAGATTCTTTAATAGATAGACTGCGAGCACATATGAGTCATCAGTGTATCTACTCAATTCTAAACATTAGGAGGTGGATGTTTGTCATTTATTGTTAGGATTGCAAAGAAAAAGGATATTCATACCATATGTAGAAAAATAAAATAATCTACCTATCCTTAAAATAAGCATAATTCAATTTTATTAATTAGGCAGACATAAATCATACAGAAGTTTAAAGAATTATTAAAATGAAAGCAGTTTCTATAGCTATGCTTTAGAATATAATTTCATAGTGAATTTCTTTCAAAGTATTTTTTCATTAATCCACCTATAGCAAGAACATGTTATATTCCAGAATAATTTATTAGTACTTTTCTGCATGAGTAAAGAACGAAATTAATAAATACCACATTTATTGTAGAACTAGTTTATTTACCAGTCCGGGTCATTAAAAGATCTAAACCATGAGGAAAAGTGAGGAGAGAAGAGAATATATAGTCAAAATGAACATGGAATTAATTCATTTTCTAGAAAAATATTTGTGACTTTTAGGAAATAGAATTTCAAATACCTAAGCAGTTCAAATTAGCAGAATTTATCATGCCAAACATGGAAAATAAATTCTAAAATTGATTATCCAAAAAAACTGTTAAAAACATGTTTCTCATCCTAAGTGACACTCTACATTAGTATATGAGATAAAGTTATTCATTAACGTAAAAATCTTATATATCTTAAATAATGGACTGGTGATCAATCTTTATTTCCTTTAAAATTTTAGGTATATTTTACTATCCAAATCTTGAATAAGCTTTAGAATTATTTTCTTTCTGTTCTAAAATGTTCAAGTTGCTTTTTATTTATGTGTGTGAAATTGTTTACACTTTCAAACACACAACTAATTATTAAATGTGACTCAAACCATCCAATTACACATCATGATTTATTTTACGTTTGTTTCTTTTACAATTGTTGTTCTTTAGAATTAAGCTAATGTCGTTGACATTATAATATCGGATAAACAATAAGTCACACATCTAATAATCAATCATCTATGTCTAATAGGTCGGATTGGTTCTCGTAGATAGTATATTTATCAAATCAATGCTGTGAATGCTCTCTTCTTAGATTTCTAAATATACAAATTGTCTAAAACCTCTAATTAAGACATACATATTGATGTTACCACTGTACTTTTCACCAGGATAGTACTCAATTCTAAGAGAAAATCATACCTAACATCTGTTTGATATCAGGACTTTCTAGCCGCGAGTGGTAACATGCACGTCAGATTAGTCAGACAGGGAGATTAGTAAATGTAATCCTATGTGCTTCCTAAAAAGAAGCCCTGGTTTAGCCTTGGGGAGACTTCATAAATGGTGTTTGAATTCAGCCTCCTGCTGTGTCCTCACAGCTCTACTTTACGAACTGCCCATTGCCTCTCCATGCTGAGCAGCTGCTTGCGCCCGTCAGGAAACCCAGCCTGCAGAAAAATCCAGACCTAAGGCTTTGTCCAGACTAATACAAAAAGTGGCCAGCATTCAGCTTCTCTACAGACATGATCATAGTGGCTGAGAGCCCTAGGATGAAGAGCCGCAAAACACCGTGTGATGTTAGACCTATAATTAAGGCCCAGTATTACGTGTTGCCTTGACATCTGGTAAAAACAGGAGTGCCATGAATGGCTTAAGGGCAAGTTCCTCTCCCTGCTCTACTCCTACAGCAAGGTCCCCTAGCCAAACAGCCTTCCTTGTCAAGGGGACCAACCACGGTGCTATTTATTGCTGAGTAGTGGGCTGCAGATTCCTGCCAGAACGTGGGATTATTCAAACAAGCCAATTATATGCTCCTATGGGAACCACGGAGCACCACGCCCTCTTGTTGCCACAAAGCCTGACTCCCCTGGCTGTTGGCTCTGTTCCTGAGTACAGCCCCTGTGTCCCTGCGTGAAGCAATGTCCTTTTACCCTAGGCTGTGAGTGTAAGTGACTAATAAACTGCTGTTGATATCCTCTGTCCAGTGTCAGGTGTTGCATGTTCAGCAGTCCCTGCAATCCTAGAGCAGCGATCCCTCCTTCCCCCCTGGGGTGAATAGGAGATTATTAAAACACACTGCGTCTGGAGGACATGCAACATGTGTAAATGCACATACACCATGGAGTGGAAGTGGAGCTCCACAAATGAGAGAGTTCTGTGGAGGATCAGCTGATTTCCTTGGTTTCTGAGGAAAGCAGGATAAATTGAGTACATTTCTACTCCTGTAGCTAGAAAAGCCCTAACCTCTGCAGTTGAATCAATGAAGATGGAAAGGTATTTTCTCCCAGAGCTTCTACTAACAGCTTGCAGACTGGAACACTGTAGGCCCACAGGGACAGAGATCACTGTACAGTCAATTGCCTGGCAGAATTATTGCTGCTTAGAATGCACCAACAACCTGATCTATGAGTAGCTTAAGCCAATGAGAGCGCACTAACATGTACCCTGCATCCAGCATGGAGAAGTGCAGAAGTAGACTGCTCTTAGAGAAATACAAATGAACTGAAGATAGAGAACTGCAAAACAAATAACAATAACAACAACAACAACGACAACAGCACTCCATGAAAATCCATTTCAGCACAGAGACTAAAATGTTCATGTAATTAAAATATACTGATGTTCAAATATGTTAGTGAATGAATAGATAAAAAGGATCGTAGATGTTAAGATCTGAATTGATGACCTGGACAATCAAATAAAAGAAATAATTCAAAATTTTGAGCAAAAGTACAAAGGCTCAGAAATCAAAAGAGAAAAGACAACAATCCAGAGGTCCTATCGGATAGTGCTGCTACTCATGCAATTCCATGGGAACCACTAACAGAGCACACAGTCCCTGGACGTGTGCCATGTGGTCTCGCCAGATCCAGGAAGACACGTGAATAATAGGAGTTCAGAAAATGAAAAGAACAGAGGAACAGAGAAGATGAGACAGTAAGAAAACAATAGCAGAAAATTTTCTTATATTAAGGAAGAATCAGCAAATTGAAGAGGCTCGTGGAGTTTGAGAAGCTTGGTAAGAAAGGACGCCTTGGTAAGAAAGGCGTATTCTGCTGTAGCTACAGAATGCCAAGGACAGAGAAAATGTCACAAGCTCCCAGGCAGAACAATAAAAATAATATGTACTTTACAGAGTTCGGAGAGCTGACCCTCACCCAGCAGGACTGATCAGACAGGTAGCGGCCAGGGACTATTTTGAATAATAGCCTTTTAGTACCACAGAAAGCAGAAAGCTGACCAAAATCACTGTACTAACTGTCTGGGTCAGGGACAATATGACAGCTGACTAGCAGAGGCATCGACCTCCGCTTTCTCATTTGGAGCTGTTAGAACAAAGGCCAGCACAGCACTGAGAGAAGACCTCGAGTGGGTCTGCTTTTTCACTAAGCCACAGCTGAGGCCAGATGACATTAGTCTTTCGAACGATGTTTTTCATATAGTAATCTTTACTTCTCTGAAGGCTCATTGAGTCAGAATAAAATAAATATACAGTTTTTACTTAAGTCTGTTAGCGAAATGAGATTTGTAACTGTTTTGGTATTAAGGTAACAGAACTTCTTGATCCATCTTGTGTTGACAAAAGTCTGTCTGATGTCTGAGACTATTCCGATGGGATGGAGGTGTTTGGGGAAGTGGTTGCTGCAAAAAAAAAGGGTTCTATGGGAAAGATGGGAGAGCTTAGAGGTTATGTAATTTGGTATCTGCTCATAATTTTGAGAGTATGAGACACTCAAATAACTTGAAAAGTTTTAGAACAGATAAGCATGGGGAAGGAACAGTATTTTTTTTGGGAATTGTCTGTTCATCACCCAAAAAGTTGAATTCTATCTATCTGTATCTGTTTGATAATTTAACTTTTTGTCATTATCTTTTGATGAGTACGTAAATTGTTTTAAAATTTTTGTAGATTACTAATACTGATAATTTTGTGCTTTTAAAAATGTTGTAGTACTAGTACACCAATGGTTGAAAAATTCCCTTCGGGTATTTATTTTTAGCAATGCGAAATTTATTTGTCTCACGCAGTTTCCAAAGACAAAACTAGTGTACAACACCAGTTTTATTAATTAAATTTTATTTTGGGTATGAATATTTCCTTTCACTTTTTTTTTCTATTTAAAGCTATTGTGACTCTATTTTTCCTCTCAATTTACATCTCTGAATATCAGAGAAAACTCTGGAGAACCAGGTATATGAGGATGCTTGAAAAACTTTGGTTCAGCTCAGTGAGAAAGAACAGTGAGAAAAGTATGTAAAAACGTGGTTAGTCTTATGAATATTCATATATGCTTAATAAAAGAACAATGCAATATTATCTTTCATTCAATAGGCAGTCAAATATTGTTTTAAATAGGAATGTCAAGCTTTGACCACAACTTGGAAAAGTGGATGATCATATGTTGCAGTTTGTAGTATAATTTGGTATAACATTTCTGGATAGTTATTCAGTAACGTATTTTTAAAACTTATACAGTACTGACTTGCGATTGAGATATTTCAATTTTATGAAATAATTCTTAGGAAATCCATCAGTCAAATCAACACTGAATTATAAACAAGAACTTTTACTGAAATTTATTTTGTTGTTGTTGTTTGTTTGATTGTTTTGTTTTTTGTTTTTTTTGAGGAAGATTAGCTCTGAGATATCATCTGCTTCCAATCCTCCTCTTTTTGCTGAGGAAGACTGGCCCTGAGCTAACGTCTGTGCCCATCTTCCTCTACTTTATATGTGAGATGCCTGCCACAGCATGGCTTGCCAAGTGGTGCCATGTCTGCACCTGGGATCTGAACCAGCGAAACCCGGGCCGCTGAAGCGGAATGTGCAAACTTAACCACTGTGACACTGGGCTGGCCCCCTGAAATTTATTTTCTAATACCTCCAGAATGAAGATAATCCAAATGTTTAACAATAAGATATTAATAACATATTGTAGTATATTCAGTCATGCAATAAAATTTGGCAATAAAAATATGATTTTTAAATATGTTTTTATACTTATTGATGCAGAAAGATGGACATTTATTATTACATACAAATTATTACATATTACATGATTTTTAGTATAAAATACACTTATATACAGCAATACTCTCCTTTTTGCCATTTTTCTATATTATTAAAAATTATCAAAACAACATACTTCTATTTTTTCTTTAAGAAATTTATTTTTTCTAGCTTTACTCAGATATAATTGCACATAAAAATAGTACACATCTAGGGCGTATCCATACACATTATGAAATGATTACCACAGTCAAACTAATTAACACATCCATTGCCTTTTATACTTCCTTTTTCTTGTCTTTTTTTGTGGTAAGAAATCTTTGTTGCCACACAAAGGGACCAATCTTCTTGCTGCAAGACAAGAGCCAATCTGTCAAGAGGCAAGATGGCGGTAGAGAAAGGACTTTTCACTAAGTGAAGAGTTAGCTAATTGGATGACAGTGGACTAATGTCATAAAGAACCATCTTAAGGGGAATACAGAATCTTGAAACAGTTATTTAGTGCTAGTGGGCTATAGATGAGGGGGTCAGGAATGTCTACCACCTGGCACTGAGACTGGGGGTTGCCACATCATCTTGTGCTGTAGACCCAGGTATGCCACACCAGATCTTTCAGCTGTCATTGATGATGGATGCAAGTATAGTACCTCTCTCTCTGCGGTCATTGGAGGCGAGGGTCAGGAATGCTATCCTTCTGGCACCATAAACTGGAGGTTCCTATATTTCTAAGGAACTCAAAGGAACAAAGTTACTGCCTTATTGCAGGTGGGAGGTATAAAGCTAAGCAGGGATTATAAGCCATAATGCATGCGGTTTTCTTTATGTTTCAGGTATTTATTATCTAGCCTATGTTCAAGCCAGAGTATGGAGCTGAGTTAGTCACTTAGAGGTTATCCATAGTTACAATATGGCTCCCTTTTTTACAAAAATGGCTTCCCCTATGTCAAGCTCATGTTGAGAGTGTATCATCTTAAGATCTACTTTCTTAGTAATTTCAAGTATACAATATATCATTCTTTTTTTTATTTGAGTTCATAATAGTTTACATCATTGTGAAATTTCAGTTGTAAACTATTTCTTGTCTGTCATCACATAAGTTCTCCCCTTCACCCCCTGTGCCCACCCTACCCCCCTTTCCACTGGTAACCACTGAACTGTTTTCTTTATCCGTGTGTTTATTCATATGCTACATATGAGTGAAATCATCTGGTATTTGTCATTCTCCATCTGGGTTATTTCACTTAGCATAATTCCCTCCAGGTCCTTCCATGTTGTTGCAAATGGGATGAATTTGTCTTTTTTATGGCTGGGTAGTATTCCATTGTATATATATATACCGCATCTTCTATATCCAATCATCAGTCGATTGGCACGTGGATTGTTTCCATGTCTTGGCTATTGTGAATAGTGCTGCAATGAACATAGGGGTACATATGTTACTTTGGATTATTGATTTCAAGTTGTTTGGGTAGATACTCAGTAGTGGGATTGCTGGGTCATATGGTAGTCCTATTTTTATTTTTTTGAGGAGTCTCCATGTTGTTTTCCATAATGGATGCAGCAGTTTGCATTCCCATCAGCAGTGTATGAGGGTTCCATTTTCTCCACACCCTCTCCAACATTTGTTATTTTTAGTCTTAGTCATCAGCCATTTTAACAAGCATAATGTGTGATTTGCGTTGCGCAGATGATTAGTGATGTTGAACATCTTTTCACATGCCTATTGGCCATTTGTTTCTCTTCTTTGGAAAAATGTCTGTTCATATCCTCTGCCCAGGTTTTGATTGAGCTGTTTGTTTTTTTGTTGTTCAGTTGTGCGTGTTCCTTATATATTATGGAGATTAACCTCTTATCGGATGTATGATTTACAAATATTTTCTCCAAATTGGTAGGTCATCTTTTTGTTTTGATCCTAGCTTCTTTTGACTTGCAGGAGCTCTTTAGTCTGATGAACTCCCACTTGTTTATTTTTTCTTTTGTTTCCCTGTCTGAGAAGACATGGTATTCGAAAATATCCGTTTAAATTTGATGTCAAAGAGTGTGCTACCTATACTATCTTCCAGGAGTTTTATGGTTTCAGGATTTATCTTCAAGTCTTTGATTCATTTTGAGTTTATTTTTGTGTATGGCACGAGATAATGGTCTACTTTAATTCTTTTGCATGTGGCTGTCCAGTTTTCCCAACACCATTTATTGAAGAGACTGTCTTTTCTCCAATGTATGTTCTCAGCACCTTTGTTGAAGATCAGCTGTCTGTATATGTGCAGTTTTATTTCTGGGCTTTCAGTTCTGTTCCTTTGATCTGTGTGCCTGTTTTTGTACCAATACCATGCTGTTTTGATCACTATGGCTTTGTAGTACATTTTGAAGTCAGAGATTGTCGTGCCTCCAGGTTTGTGCCTTTTTCTCAGTATGTCTTTAGCAATTCAGGGTCTTTGGTTGCCCTATGCGAATTTTAGGATTCTTTGTTCTGTTTCTGTGAAGAATGTCATTGGGATTCTGATTGGGATTGCACTGAATCTGTAGATTGCTTTGAGTAGTATGGACATTTTAGCTATGTTTATTCTTCCAATTCATGTGCATTTAATCTCTTTCCATCTCTTTATGTCATTATCTATTCCTTTCAGTAATGTCTTATAGTTTTCATTGTATAAGTTCTTTGCCTCCTTAGTTAAATTTATTCCTAGGTACTTTATTATTTTTGTTGTTATTGTAAATGGAATTGTCTTCTTGAGTTCTTTTTCTGTTAGTTCATTATTAGAGTACAGAAATGCAACTGATTTTTGTAAGTTGACTCTGTACCCAGCAACTTTACTGTAGTTGTTAATTACTTCTAATAGTTTTCTGATGGATTCTTTAGGGTTTTCTCTATATAAGATCATGTCCTCTGCAAACAGTGAGAGTTTCACTTCTTCAGTCCATATTTGGATTCCTTTTATTCCTTTCTCCTGCCTAGTTCTTCTCACCAAAACCTCCAGTACTATGTTGAATAAGAGTGGTGAGCGTGGGCATCCTTGTCTTGTTTCTGGTCTCAGAGGGATGGTGTTTAGTTTTCCCCATTGACTATGACATTGGCTGTGGGTTTGTCATATATGGCCTTTATTATTTTGAGGTAGTTTCCTTCTATGCCCATTTTATTCAGAGTTTTTATCATAAATGGCTGTTGGATCTTGTCAAATGCTTTCTCTGCATCTATTGAGATGATCATGTGGTTTTATTCCTCGTTTTGTCAATGTGGTGTAGCACATTGATTGATTTGTGGATGTTTAACCATCCCTGTGTCCCTTTTTTAAATCCCACCTGATCATGTTGTATGATCTTTTTGATGTATTGCTGTATTCAGGTTGCCAATATTTTGTTGAGGATTTTTGCATCTATGTTCATCAATGCTATAGTCCTGTCGTTTTCCTTTTTTGTGTTGTCCTTGTCAGGCTTTGGTGTCAGGGTGATTTTGGCCTCGTAGAATGTGTTCGGAAGTGTTCCATCTTCCCTAATTTTTTGGGATATCTTGAGAAGGATAGCTATTAAATCCTCTCTGAAAGTTTGGTAGAATTCTCCAGGGAAGCCATCTGGTCCTGGGGTTTTATTCTTTGGGATGTGTTTCATTACTGTTTCAATGTCTTTACTTGTGATTGGTCTATTCAGATTTTCTATTTCTTCTTTATTCAGCTTTGGGAGGTTGTGAGGGTTTAAGAATTTATCCATTTCCATTTTTAGATTTCCATTTTGTTGGCATATAGTTTTTTGTAGTATAATCATAATCCGTTATATTTCTGTGGTGTCCATTGTTATTTCTCCTCTTTCATTTCTAATTTTATTTATCTGAGCTTTCTCTCTTTTTTTCTTTGAAAGTCTGGCTAGAGGTTTGTCTATTTTATTTATCTTGTCAAAGAAGCAGCTCTTTGTTTCATTAATCCTTTCTACTGCATTTTTTGTTCAATAGCGTTTATTTCTGATCTGATTTTTATTATTTGTCTCCTTCTTCTAACTTTGGTCTTTGTTTGTTCTTCTTTTTCTAATTCAGTTAGGTGTAATTTGAGATTGCCTATTTGGATTTTTCTTGTTTGTTAAGGTGAGCCTGTATTGCGATGAATTTCTCTCTTAATACAGCTTTTGCTGCATCCCATATGAGTTAGTATGGTATCTTTTCATTTTCTTTTGTCTCCAGATATTTTTTAATTTCTCCTTTAATTTCTTCAATGATCCATTGGTTGTTCAATAGCGTGTTGTTTAGTCTCCACATCTTTGTCCCTTTCTCAGCTTTTTTCTTGCAATTAATTTCTAGCTTTATACATTCTGATTGAAGAAGATGCTTGTTATTATTTCAATCTTCTTAAATTTATAGAGGCTTACCTTGTTTCCCAACATATGGTCTATCCTTGAGAATGTTCTGTGCTCACTTGAGAAGAATGTTTATTCTGTCATTAGTTGGAGTGTTCTATATGTGTCTATTAAGTCCAATCGGCCTAGCTTTTCATTTAATTCCACTGTTTCCTTGTTGATTTTCTGTCTGGATGATCTATCCATTGATGTGAATGGAGTGTTGAGGTTCCCTACTATTATTGTGCTATTTTTAATATCTTCTTTTAGGTTTGTTAATAGTTGGTTTATGTACTTTGCTGCTTCTTTGTAGAGTGCCTAGATATTTGTGTTATTTCTTCTTGATAGAACGTCCCTTTGATCATTATATACTGCCCCCCTGTGTCTCTCTTTACCTGTCTTATCTTGAAGTCTACTTTGTCTGCTATAAGTACCGCAACACCTGCTTTCTTTTGTTTGCCATTAGCTTGAAGTATCATCTTCCATCCTTTCAGTCTCAGCCTATGTTTGTCATTAGAGCTGAGATGTGTTTCCTGGGTGCAGCATATTGTTGGGTCTTCTTCTTTAATCCATCTTGTCACTCTGTATCTTTTTATTGGAGAATTCAATCCATTTATGTTTAGAGTGATTATTGATCTATGAGGGCTTAATGCTGCCATTTTATCACTCATTTTCCAGTTCTCCTTCATTTCCTTTGCTTCTCGTCCTGTGTATTTTGGTCGACCAGTTGGGTTATGTGGTTTTTTATGTTGTGTTTCTTTGTTTTCTCATTATTTATTATTCATGTCTCTGTTCTGCTTTTGTTTTTAGTGGTTACCCTGAATTTTGTATTTAAAATCTTGTGGATAAGATAGTCCCTTTTCTGCTGACATCTTATTTCCTTAGACTAAATTGATTTGGTCCCTTTCCTCTTCTCCTCCTAAGTTGTTTTTCTCAAATTTTACTCCATCTTGTGTTATGGATTTGTCACTAAAATGACAAGATTATTTTTGTTTTTGGTGTTTTCCTTCTCTTTGTCTTTAATGCTATACTTGAGTATTTGCTATCCTACTCTGATTCTGTCTAGCTATTTATCTCTTTACTCCGTGCTTTGTAACCCTTTTCTCCCTTTTTTTTGGTCTGGTATGAGGGCCTTCTTGAAGATTTCTTGTAGGGGGAGGGTCTCATGCTACAAACTCCCTTAGCTTTTGTTTGTCTCAGGAAATTTTTATTTCTCCATCATATCTTAAGGATATTTACACTGGATAGAGTATTCTTGGCTTAAAGTTTTTGTCCTTTAAAGATGTCATTCCAGTCTCTCCCAGCATGTAAAGTTTCTGCAGAAAAATATTCTGAAAGCCTGATAGGGGTTCCTTTGTAGGTTATTTTCTTCTGCCTTGCTGCCCTTTGTATTCTTTCTTAGTCATTCACTTTTGCTAGTATCACTACGATATGCCTGGCAGTAGGTCTTTTTACATTGATGTATTTAGGAGGTCTGACACCTTCTTCCACATGGATTTCCATCTCCCTCCCTAGGTTTGGGAAATTCTCTGCTATTATTTCTGTGAACAAGCTTTCTGCTTCATTCTCCTTCTCTTCTCCTTCTTGAATAACTATAATTCTTATGTTGCACTTCCTAATTGAGTCAGATATTTCTTGGAGACTTTCTTCATTTCTTTTTAGCCTTAGTTCTCTCTCCACCTCTATCTGGAGCATTTTAACATGTCTATTTTCGATTATGCTGATACGCTCCTCTATGATGTCTGAACGAGCATTCAGAGAATCCATATTTTGTTTTATTTCTTCCATTGTGTCTTTCATCTCTAATATGTCTGATTGATTCTTCTTTATAGTTTCAATCTCTTTTGTGAAGTAGCTCCTGAACTGGTGGAATTGTTTAGTATATTCTCTTTTACATCATTGAATTTTTTGATGATAGCTATTTTGAATTCTTTGTCATTTGGATTACATATTTCTGTGTCCTTAGGACTAATTTCTGGGTACTTGTTATTTTCTCTCTGGTCTGGAGGTCTAATATAATGCTTGAGATTGCTAGAGGTAGTGGCTCTGTTTTTTCACATCCTGGTGTCATTTGGTCACAGTTACAGCCTATTGCCACTGGGTGGAGGGGTCAAGAACAAAATATTCTGAGCTCTCTGCTTCCAGATTGGGCAGGTGGGGGGAGGGGTGATTTCTTCTGTATACTGTCAGGGATTTCTCTCTCTCCTCACTATCTGCTCTCTTGGGATGTTGGCTTGATGAGGTCACACCCCCCCAAAGCTTTCACCCTGGTAGAGGGCTTCACTCTAGGTTGCAAGAGCCCTCAGGGATCCTTGATGTTCCTGCAAACAAATGTCCCCTCCCCCATTCCTTCCCTCTTGCAGGCCTCCCATGGTCCCAGATCACAGTCTTTAGGGGAGACAGTGAAGCTTTCTCTTACCCTGTTCCACCTCCTCTGAAGGGGGCTCAAGTCCCTCCGCCCTCCATCATATGGCTACATGGGTCTCTCTGGTGATTTTTGTGTTGTGTTTGGATGTGCTTTGTTGGAATATGAATGACCCTTTCATTGTATGTTGGAGGGAAGAGATTACTGGGAAAGCTTATTCCGCCATGATGCTGGCATCACTCTTGATCAATATTTCCCCATTACCCACCCCCAGCCCCTGGGAACCACCACTGTACCTTCTGTTGCTATGAGTTCCATATTTTTTCCCACATCATAAGTGATAACTTGGAGTATTTGTCCCTCTCTCTCTGGCTTATTTCACTTAGTGTAACGTCCTCCAGGCTTATCCACATTGTTTCAAGTAGCAAGATTTCTTTCATTTGTGTGGTTGAATAATATTCTATATCTACCTATCTAGCTCACATTTTCTTTAAAAATTCATTTTTCCACACTTAATACACTTCTATTCTAGATTTAAATCCCAAAAGCAATGCACAATTTAGATTTTAATTGACATTGAGATTTGCAGAATAGACATAATGTGCCCAGTCTCATGGTTTAATCAATTTAGAATTTTTTTTCCTCTGGGAATATCAAAGGAAGGCTTAATTGAATTACTCTTTCACTGTGCAGATGCTCAGTGCTATTTTTTAATGTAAAGTTTTTAGATTTCAGTTAATTTGTGATGTCTATTCAGAGCAATAAAGGAAGGAAGGAATAGATCCACTCCTTGGGGCAGATGGTTCAATGTTAACAGACAACACAGAGAATAGAACTAATTGACAGGCTTCTTTCCCATTAAACAAAATGAACATCAGAAGTAGCTCGATTTCATTTAAATTTGTGGAGTAGATCACATACATTCAAACTTATAGACCAGAGAAAAAAATGGTGACAGGAAGTTTTGTGGCTTTACATGAACTTGTCTCCAGGATCAGTGATGTATAAGCCAGAACTTAAAAATAAGACTAAGCAATCTAAACAAACAAAAAAACAAAAATGCAATCACCTCTCAAAATTTTTTATAGGTAATCTGGGAGAAACCCTACATACTATTTCTGGGAAATGAAGTCATAGTCTCTATACTTCAGTCACCTGAATTTGTTATATTATGCAGCTAAATTCTAGGACAATGAGAGGCAGCACAACATGGTTGAAAGGACAATTCAAATGTGCTAATTCTCCTTCCATCATGAATAAGGTATCTAAATTTGATCAAAATATCATTTATAGTTTTCAATATGATCATGTATAAATGTAAAGTTGAATTTTATTTTTTCCTTAGAAGTAATGTGATGGGGAATATATCAAACAATCCAACACTACCAAAATTAGAGTGGAATAGAATGGAATGGAATGAATTGGGATGGGTTAGAATAGAATAGAATTAAAATAGAAGTTTTTGGTTTTGAACCTGATTTAATACTTCCTCAAACATTTACTAAATAAACTGTCCTTGAATGAACTGCTTAACCTTATTGGGATTATATTTTTTAATCTACTCATAGTGGTGTGGAAATTATAGACAATAACCAAAGTAGAAACATAGCCAATTATTTGACATTGTTATCTTACAGCAGATTGGTAAGAGTATGACACAAATTCTCTATTCTTTGTTTCATTCATTCCAAACTTTAAGCATTTTATCATTGAAAAGAACATGAAAAGCACATCTAATTCCACTCATGAACAAACTAAATAACAAATAGCTGAAACATTGTTTTCCAGAATCAAAATACAACTATTGGCAAAACAAGAGGTTAGTCTCCACTAATTAGATTTAAAATGGGAAAAAATGTAAGCCCTGGCTTTATATTCAAAGACTTAATTGCACAAAGCCAGGTTAAGGGAATCCTGATTTAACAATAAATCTTGATGAAAATATCTATTGGAGTCAATTGTCTGCATGCTCAATATTAATTGCTTTCTACCAGAAGTATGTGCTTTTTAAAAATCAAGAATAAACTTGGACTTAATTAATACAACTGTAATATTGAATTATAGGAAGATTATACTCTCCTGGGATGTAATCAAAATCACCCGGAGTGTTTAGTGCTTAAAGGAGATTTTATAGTGGATTTGAACTGATAAAAGAAACCTTTTAAAACTTTCTTGCCTCCAGTCTGTTCCCATGCTTTCTTCTAGTCTGAAAATACTCACCCTCATCCACTGTTTCCATAAACTGGGACTCAGATTTTCCTTAAGTTTTCTAGGGATCAGATTCCTCAGATGCTCTACACTATTCTAGACCTAGCACCTCGGAATCCAATTCCATGCTCGTTTCACCTCTAGCGCTGGCCCTGCCTACACCCAATGCTCCTCCTTCCTTCACCTCCAAAAGCTGGTGTAAGAATTTAACAATTCTGAGTGAAAGTCACAATTAAGAACTTGGCACACCACAAGACTGGCATTTTCAACATAGCTGGTTAAAAAAAAGAGTGTGCCTATGTTGTCAAGTAGACATTTCTGCGAAGTTGCTAAAAAAGAAGTTATACAGCTTTGTTTTATTGCAATCTTGGTATGAGGTAGTGTGGATGGCTTTTGAGGTCCCTTTCAATGGAAAAAACCCATCTTTTGAGGTTACATCCAATAAAAACAAATGGAGAAATCTCAGAACATTCACTATGAATGGATAATAATTTGAAGATCAATTATGATTTTAATTGATATTCAATTTCAAGTAACATTTATTGAGCTCATGCTATTTTAAGAATTTATTCCACAAACTTTTACTGAATACAATTTATGTGCCAGACAATTAACATACACTAGCAAGAAAAATGGACAAAAATATCTGCCCTCATAGTTTACATTCCAGTGGGAGGAGAGAAACAATGAAAATAAATATAATAAACATGTAAACTATATATTAGCCTTAAAGTTATCAGGCTAGGAAGTAAACAAATATAATACTGTAAAAGAACTTATAGGTGCTGGGGTGGCATGGAGCAAATGCGATAACCACACTCTGCTAAGAATTTTAAAACGTTTTACTTTATGCCTAAACTTAATGAGATTTTGACTTTAAATTAAAATAAGCCATATGGACTAAGAAATCACAGATAACAGGTTTCAAATAACCAGTAGGTTCTACTTTAAAGGGCAGAGTTTGTATCTAAATTAATGTGCAAGGAGCAAAAAATAGCTCATTCTTTTCAGATTTGCAACTTTTTTACTTAAAAGATTCAATATCTTGGAAAAGCATACAGGAAAAAAATAAGCTTAATGACTCCTGCATATTGTATTCTACACATCACAATTTGAAACCTATTTCAGATGATTCTGGAGTACTCCCTAAAATTTACTCCTTTCCCAAGATTGGGTTATGTTATAGCCTACAGTCCAAGCAAACCAAGACATCTCCATAGCCCCACTCCTTGACCTATGCTTGGAAATCTGGTTCTAGTCTCCAGATCTTTGGAATAGAGTAGTCCTGGGAGTACCAAAAAAATTGCTGCTTTTGCTTGTTCCAGGTAAACCCTGATGTCCACTAAGGACTTGCTTGACATTTTACACACATGAATTTATGTGCAGTTAAGGACAAAAACACTTCTGGGAGTAGATGCCATAATGGTCCTTGTCTCCATACAATGCAGACATGTTTTACATTAGCAGTGTGGAGTTTTTCTATTGCATGTTTGTGGGATCAGAATTTGCCACCCGAAAATGTGTCTCTGTGGCTTGATTATCTTTAAAAACAAAACACTCAAAGAGAAACTTTGATCTTTCCTCTAACTGCCTTAGGGAATTTAAGATAGAAGGCCTGTCCCAGGAAGGAGTTATCATCATGGATAACTCTGGGTGTGATAGACTGGGAGGATGCTTACTAAGCCTATTTTTATCAAAGTTCTCTCAGGTCACATTGTCCACAGATGGCCCAGAAAACATTTGTTTATCAAACATTTGCTTTTCCATCTCCATGTAAATTGCCTTCCTCCCCTTTGAAGTCCCAAACCACTACTTCCAACATCCCTCTTTGTCTTTAACTAAAGATGATATTTAAAGTGGTGCCTTCAGCCATTTTGGCAAGTTACCCAGACTTCCTGCCTTCTTCCCAGGCATACATGTTATTAAACTTTGTTTTATTTTGTCCTGTTATTCTTTCTCATGTCAATTTAATTCTTAGAACAGACAGAAGAACCCAGAGAGTAAATATTCTTCCTCTCCTACATATGATTATAACATGCAATTTATTAAATTCTATATTAAATCATAGAGATTTTTAACTTTCTGAGAGCTACAAATTCTCATTTTAGCAAAAAATAATTGAAGTGTATATTGTCCCTATTGTTTGAAGATCTCAACCAGAGGGAAGCTTGGAAACATAAAATAATTGAGAGTATTGTTGGGGAAATATAATTAAAAACAAAATTTCTTGCCAACTCAGAAAACCTCTCCACAAAGGCAGAAGAGAAAGAAAACAGCTTCATTATTGAATAAGCTTTATATGAGGATGTGATGCATGATCACAGGAAATCAGCTAAAAAGATTGAAACTGGCAAAGAGTTAGCCATTGATGATTAAGTGGCTAGGTAATAAAGGTTTTTTTCCTTTTTGCAGCTACTGATTACAGCTTTTAGCTGTTTAACCCACCCATTGTGAACTGTGCTGTTTAGGCAATATGCTGTCTGACTCCCACTAGGCTCCTATATGTAACATCTCCCTGGGGCCTGGATCACCATGGTAATGCGTGTTTGAGCTGTTTTTCAGGAATTAGAACTGCTTTGTCCACTCCAGGCAGGTTGAGACCACCAACCCATCAACTGGGCCCACACAGATGTCTTATAGGTGACCTTCTGACATCAAGAGGCTAAAAACTCTATGCTCAGATCATGCTAATGCTGCCATTTTGTGAACATGTGTCTCGTGAGGAGACATGGAGTCTGATTATGCTTGTGCAGATCATCAATTACCTCTCCTCTCCTCTCCTCCAACCACTATCTCCACATTTCAGACCACCTTGCCTCCCGCCCCATAAATATTCCTTAGTCTCTATTTTCAGGGAAATGGATTTGAGACTCATGCTCTCACTTCATCACATGGCTGCCTTGTGATTAAACTCTCTCTCTCTTTCTGCTGCCATCTCATTGTCTTAGTGTTTGGCTTTCTGTGCAGCAGGCAAAAATAAACCTGGCACAGTAACAAGATTCCAAAGTCAAAAAGAAATCTCGAGGCTGGCCCGGTGGCCTAGTGGTTAAGATTGTGTGCTCTGCTTCAGTGACCCAGGATTCACCAGTTCAGATCTTGGGTGTAGACCCATGCATCACTCATCAAGCCATGCTGTGGTGTCATCCCACATAGAAGAACTAGAATAGCTTACAACTAGGATATAAAACTGTGTACTACGGCTTTGGCGAGAAAAAAAAAAAGTGGGAGACTGGCAACAGATGTTAGCTCAGGGCCACTCTTAAAAAAAAAAAAACAGATCTCTCACCCTTTTATATGACCAAGCAACTACAACCCATTGTATACAAATCTGCAAGATGGACGATAACTAGTCCGCCAATAAGAGGACTTGACAGCACCATCTGTCACATGCGGCGCATCTAAAATTCACCTGGTAATTAGAGTGTCCATTTGTGTTAGCTAATTGGCTTTATCCAAAGAAAAACAAACTTCTCACATCTCTATGTCAGAAGGTCACAGTGCAATTTGGAGCGAGGCACCGCTTAAATTAGGCTCCCTCCCTCCCGCAGAAACTGGGAGACAGGGGCGCTATCTTCCTGATGATGACATTTCAGAGATGGCTCCCCGGCCCTTGCGGAAACATTTCTGTGTTGTAAAACTGGTAAGAGCCTTATTTAGCCTTTGAAAAGGTTTTTATACATTTCAAAGAGGCAAAGAAAGTCTTTACAATTACAGTTTTCTAAAGTAAATGCTCAAAGAAAAGGATGTCTCTTTCCCTTTTTTTCCACTAGAAAGTTAATTTTTTTGTGTTTAGAGATTGTATTTATGTTTACAGTATCCTTATTTTTATATTATTACATAATAAGGAATATATTACTTTCATGAATGTGAAATTTCATACTTGCTTGTAACAAGCAAGTGTATTTCTTACTAACATTTAATAAGGAGAGAAATTAATTGAGGTGAAATTGATTCTAACAAAAAGGTATTAAAACTGATAGGAGATATGTATATTGAAGTAAATAATAGCAATTCCTTTTATAAGAATTGGAACTTAGGTCAGCATTCAAGCAAAAACATCAGTGTTTGGCCACCTTTAGCTTCTTTCTCTGTAAATATCATACCAAAATAGTGACATTCTCTTTCAATATAGTTAAATTACTTAATTTGGTAGATGAGTAAACTAGAGTAAATATTTAACTGAGTAACATGGTAATACAAAAAAGAAAATAATTATGCAATTTTGTATTTTTAAATATGTGCTATGATATCCTTACCCATGATCTAATTACATATTTTATTTATTTATATTTTTAGGAAGATTATCCCTTAGCTAACATCTGCCTCCACTCCTCCTATTTTTTGCTGAGGAAGGCTGGCCCTGAGCTAACATCTGTGCCCATCTTCCTCTACTTTATATGTGGAATGCCTGCCCCAGCATGGCTTGACACTCAGTGCGTAGGTCCACACCCGGGATCCTAACTGGTGAACCCTAGGCCACCAAAGCGGAAAGTGCGAACTTAACTGCTGCGCCACCAGGCTGGCCCCAAATTACATAGTTTATTTTCTGATTGTAGCAAAGGACAAAATAATGTGATGATTTTTAAAATATTTATTAATAAAAAAGTCAAAAAATATCAGATTCTACATATAATGTAATTGGGGAACTGAACAATATTGGCAAGAAGTATGAAAGCAAAGGATATTGTGTGTGATCACAATGATTAGAATTGTTCTTTGCAAAAAAAATAATTTAGAAGCAGTCCAGGGAAGAAGCTCAAACTGATTGGAATTTAGGTTTATAATGCATAGTAAATATTTCCCACTGATCTCATGAAGAGTAATGGAAATATCCTTTATTGAAATGGAACTCTGTGTCTTCATATTCACTAGACAAAACAGAAATCAAATGGACATAACACTAAGGGAGGTATTTTTTTCTTCTTGATTTTAAGGCGGAAGCTTGTGTTCCTTTTCCTTGGACCTCTACATGGAACATATCTCACGGTAAACAATCTAATAAATGACTTGGTTTGGTTCATCTTTTACTTTATTACTTTAAAAGCAGTGACATTTAGGAAACAATATTTCATGAGCTAAATGAGTTGAACACAGAGTGAGCAAGAATCCATTCCATTACAAAGGACCAATTGCATCTCCTAAGTAGCAAGATAGCGGAAAGGAAACCATGTGTTCTGATATCTACCAGGCCATGAGAAATTGATCCCAAAGCATATGCTTGATGGTACTCAAAGCATTAAGTGGAATTTTTCCATCTATCCAGCATCTTTTCATTAGTATCTCACTGATGAAATTGCAACTTAGTAAAAGGTAGAAAGCAGATTGTCTTTAAAAATTTTTCAATTATTTTTATTGAAAATCTAATGTGAGTCCATCAGTAATCAATTAAAGGATGGTAACTTTCAAAATAACTTGAACACACTCATCACCATTATACGCTAATTTAAAATCCAAATAAGAGATAAGTAAAAAAAATAATTTTAAACCTTTATAAGATTATTGCTTCAGACAAATACTTCAAGGATAAATGTGCAGAGGTGTTTGAAAATGTAATTTTTGATCAATTTCTTAGAGTTTTCTAAATTATATATTTTTAAGTTCAGCTTGTGTCAAATGATTATATTTGTAATTTAATCATTTCTTGACGTCTTTGTGTGCAAAAAAATGAAAGATAACATTACGTAACAGCGGTGTTCCATCTGTTTAGCCAGCTTTTCGTTTACAACATACTTATACAATAAGAATTTTAATAATATGCACGTAACTAGGAAACATAGAGACTGCAATTCTCTCTCTCAGAATCTTCACAGAAAAGCCATAATTTGAAGGCAACCTCTGGACTTCTTTTAATCAGAGACCACCAGATGAGAATTTTGGTTCTGCAATTCACCAATTTTGTGATCTTAGGTCATTTAGTTATCAGTATCATTATATTGAAAACAGGACTTAATCTTAGGGTATTTATAAAATTACACATACTCTTGGCTTAGAACAAGTACTCAAGTAACAGTAGATTTCTGTTACCGTTTAAGCTTCCATGTTATATTCCAGCTTCAAAACGACCCAAGAAATGTATTTACTCTGGTTAATCACTGAAAGAAAGGTATATAGTTAAACGTGAGGAATGTCTAAGCATGAAGAAAGCTAAATATGCCCAACACATTCCCAAAAAATTTTAAACTAATCAGCATTTCTTCAGCCTATATAATGAAGTATATAAAGCCAACAAAGAAAAGATAAAATGGTTTGCTTACGGTAATCTATATTGCGCAAGATGCGACAAGAGAAAACTTGAACATGGGAAAAATAACAGGAGAACAATTAGATGAAGTGGGAAATAAAGTGAGCGTAAAAATGCATATCGTTAGGTGTTGGTAAGAGTAACATAGCTGGCCTTGAGCTTCCCAGTAAAAATGTAAAGGAAACGATTTAAATTTGAAAGGTGTTAATTTCCTTAAATAGCAAGGAAATCCAAGAATTTTTTTCCTATTGCTGAGAGATCTGAAAATTTTTTCATGTAAGTCTTTAAAATGGGAAATTGTTTTAGATAAAGAGAAAACATGATGTTACCTCTATTATCAATAAACTACTGTATTCGATAAGCTATTTCTTTCTTAAAATATTCTCCTCTGAGTTAATACATAACGCCAAAGCAAAGAATAGCAATTCTCTGATGAGCTCAAATAGTGTTGGCTTATGTATTACAGTTCTTTTGGTCTATCTTACACCAAGTAGGAAACCGTATCTATACAATTTCCATATATATATATGTGTGTATGTGCATGTATGTATAAAGAACTACATGTATGAACTTGGTAGTGTTAATTCCTAACAAGTATAATCTATGATATAATTCCTAAGAAGCATATTTTTGGTTTATCACCAAGATGTTGATCGAAACCAGTAAAGGAGAATAGATTATACTCTGGGAATTAGCACTACCAAGTTCACGCATGTAGGTTTTTGATGAGATTTTTTAACCTTATATATGTAGAGAAGGGGATAAAACCTTTATATCATATGGAACAGTGTAACAAAAATATTGATTCCATTCAATCTTACTTTATTTAATAAACATAAAAAATAATGTATATGATCATTAATTCCACAATAGCAATGTTCTTGCATTTTGAACAAAATAAACCTGAGGCAGGTCATTAGGAAATATGTATTCTGTAAGCTTTAATAGGTCTATTAGCTTGCCCAGAGATCTAAATTGTTTAAGATCATTAAAAGCCCATTGACATTTTATTGTCCAAAATATTCTAATTATTTGAGTTATACAGAAAGATCTTATAGTTCAAATATTTTCTTTTTCTTATAAAGTACATTTTGTAATTCCCTTAAGATCTAATTTTGTGTGTTACACTTTGAAATGTTATATTTTTAAATTTCAATTAATTTCATGTAGGCTAGAGTCATACTTCTTGTTATTTTGCCAGCTCGTCTTTGACTTTCAGAACACTGTTATAAAAAACTGTCAGCGATAGGGATTTTTCTGAAGAATCTAGTTTGGGGAAAACTATACAAAATTACATATATTTGAGGATTAAATTCACTTAGGATGTTAAAATGGATGGCTTTTTGCAAGCATGTCTGTGATTTTTGAAATTTTGCCCAATCTGAATGGAATGGAAACAATATGAATGCTTGCCTAAGTTCGAAAGAAATTTGGAGAAAAACCTCTCTGAAGGTCTTTAAAAATAAGAGACGTACTCCTTTGCCCAGAATGTTTCAGAGGAAGTTCCTTTAGTTTATTTTTAGAATTATTACTTTAGAATTCCATTTAGGAGGACTCTCATTCAAGTGCAGAAAAGAAAAGGCACATAAAGGGAAGACCTAAGTGACTCGCTGCCCTAAGTAGGCTGAGCAATAGTTAGGTGAATCACGCGCAATGAACTTGAGTGAATAAAAAGGGCTAGCGGAAAAAATATTGAATCATATAAATACAAAGTGTCTATACTGGATTATATGAGTCTAACTATACTAAATGAGTGAAATCGTGCATCGAAATAATAGGAAGAATTAGCGGTAATAATTTGGAAAAATAAAAGACCATATTATACTATGTTTTCCAGGGAGAATAACAGCAATTACCGGCAGTAATTGATGAATTTATATACATATACACACTAATAAACCATATATAGACACATTTCAAAGATTAAGTTTTATTCTAGGAATTATTCCATTCCTATATTCTCCTAAGATAGTGAAGCAATCCCCTACTTTTCAGCTTTTAATCCTGCCATTTTACTTTTATTCAGCACTTAAAATTGAAAGGGTTAATTTACGATTCAATACTCTTTTAAATTATCTTTCAGTTTTGCTGCAATAACTACAGTCTTTTATTCTTCAATATATTCTTCCACTCTGTTTTATGTTCTGTGCAGGAAAAATGTCCACAACACATTGTATTTGAGTCCTATTCATTGTTTCTTGACAATGAACACTATCTACCACAAAATAGCATCATTTATTTCATTCACATGAGCATTTTATTAACCAAAAGTATTTAATGATAAAATCAAGCACTTTGAGGGTTCCATTGATCATATGAAGCCGACTCACTTTCATGAACAATTCATATTACTTCCACTGACAAACAGGCAATGTCACAATTTACCCAGACTCTCCTGCTCCCTGAATTCCTATCTAAGGAGGTGTAGTGCCAGTTCTAAGAACAAACAGATCATTTTCAAAGAACTCAGGGATATCTTAAAACGCTTTTGTTACTTTTTATTACAAAGACTTCTCTAACTTGTCTCACGAAAACGATAGTGAAGTGTGAATATCTTGTAACATCTGGAATATAAATGGACATCCTAACTTTTATATGATACAGTGTTTCAAATTTAAGGGTTTAAGAATTTGGGAAGGAGATTAAAATGATCCTGGCCTTAGGCAGCTCATTCATTCTACACAGATCTGATCTCGTCTGTCCTTCAAGAACGTATTTCAAATCTTCTAGCTTATGGTCTTCCTTTATTTTTGAATAATATGTCATTTGAGGAATATTAGTACTATTTCTCCAAACTGCTGTCCAAATATGTCCCCAATTAACTAGTATCAAAAAACGAAGGGTAAATGAACAGGCGTTAAACTGAATGGCATTTGTTTAGCTCATTCAGTGGGAAAGGGGTGGGGATGGGAGGAAGTCACATATTTGAAAGCAATTTTATAACGGCACATTTTCCCCATCTTCTCATTGTACAATATTGGCTCTGAGGTCGTCATAGTACTGATCGATAAATACCTCCTATTAACACAGAGAACTTTCAAATATTTCAATGACATAATTCCTTATATGCTTTGTGTAAAGAGGTGTATTTATAGAAATTGTATAATGAAAAGGCTATACCAAAATTTTAATTAATATTTAGAACATTTAATAGCCTTCACATATACACAAAAGTAGTGAAATGATAGGAAATATTTATTCATAATCAGTTTTAAAGTATAGGTCTGAATCAATAATTTTCCTCTAAGACTCAGATTTATCTATACAATGATAGTCATCAGAAAATATGGGATCAGTATTTGCCAAATTGCCATATATTATAGCATATAGCAATGAAATATGCTTATTTGACCTATTTTGCTCTTACAAACAATCAGCTCCTTTGCTTTCTCCCTCATCTACACCTCCTTTGATATCTCACCTAGATTATTAAATTTCTCTGTCAAAAGGTGTCCTATTTTGGGGCTGGCCCAGTGGCGTAGTGGTTAAGTTCGCGTGTTCTGTTTCCATAGTCCGGGTTTGCCAGTTTGGATCCCAGGTATGGAACTACACACTGCTTGTCAAGCCATGCTGTGGCAGGCATCCCACATTTAAAGTAGAGGAAGACGGGCATGGATGTTAGCTCAGGGCCAGTCTTCCTCAGCAAAAAGAGGAGGATTGGCAGCAGATGTTAGCTCAGGTCTAATCTGCCCCCCCCAAAAAAACAAAAAAAGGTGTCCTATTTCCACTCTTGGCTTCTAATATATTATTTCCTATCTAGACACCAGAATAATCTTACTAAATTGGAAATCCTGTCCCCTCCCATTCTGTTAAAATCATTTCAATAACATCTATTTACTTAAAATGGCCTGCAGAAAATTAAGGTGTTCTGGCCAACTATTAGTACTCTAATTTCACTTAATAACACACGCTTCTTGTTTAACTATATTTAAGTTACATTTTTCTTTTAATTCCTTGACCATATAAAGTATATTCCTACCTCAGGACCTTTGTATTTACTGGCTCATTTATCAGACTCTTCCTTTGAATCTTTGCATGACTTGATATGTGACTCCAGTCAGGCTATTGTTCACTGAATTCCTCACAGAGATGCCACGTTGATATAGTTTAGTTTTAATAAAATGATATTTGCAGGGCCGGCCCGGTGGTGCAGCAGTTAAGTTCACATGTTCTGCTTCTCAGCGGCCTGGGGTTCGCCGGTTTGGATATTGGGTGTGGACATGGCACCGCTTGGCAAAAGCCATGCTGTGGTAGGCATCCCGTGTATAAAATAGAGGAATATGGGCATAGATGTTAGCTCAGCAAAAAGAGGAGGATTGGCAGTAGTTAGCTCAGGGCTAATCTTCCTCAAAAAAAAAAAAAATGATATTTCCCATCTCTGTTGATTTTACTCCACTCACTTTTTAAGTTTTATTTACAGGATTTGAACTGAAACAGTCATATTTATGTATAGTTGGTTTTTGATTGCCTCCTCAACTAGCACATAAAGCAAGGATGTGAAAGGTTGATCTTATTGTATTGTGTGCTATGCTATTCCCAGTATTTAGAGTATTGCACATGAAAGGAGCTGAACAAATATTTGGTAAATGAATGGATCAAAAGACAAATTATATTTTATATGGAAAACAAATGTACATTAAAAATGAATCTGATGCAAGTTTCCAGGCTTTCATGTTGTTTTTTTTTCCTTTTCTTTTTGGTGATTCTAGACTAGTTATTATAGTTTTACTTCTTTTAAGACTATAAAAGTCAAATGATTATAGCAACAATATTTTAAGTGTATAACCCATGTTTAAGCTACTGTGAGATATTACCAACATATTGATTTGAGGCATAAATGATCCTAAAGTCAAATAGAATATGTGATGATATATAAAAGATTTATTAAAGTACAATTAAAGTTTTTTGAAAATAGTGTTACAAAGGGCCATTTGTGAACAAAAAAAGGAAAAAAAGAAAGAAGCATCATATTTGAGCTCCTTATTATTCATATCCTGAGGAAAAGTAGAAACAGAAATAAGCATATGTTCTTCCACATTGGTCTTAGGAGCATATTTTCAAATACCATGTCTGACCAGGCAAAGGAAACAAAAGAGAAAATGAACAAATGGGACTACATCAAAAGCTTCTGCACAGCAAAGGCAATCATTAACAAAATGAAAAGATGACCTAACAATTGGGAGAAGATATTTGTAAACCATATATCCAAAATATATAAAGAACTCACATCTCAACCAGAGGAAAACATACAACCCAATTGAAAAATGGGCAAAAGATCTGAATGGACATCTTTCCAAAAAATATATACAGATGGCCAACAAGCACGTGAAAAGATGTTTGACATCACTAATTATTAGGAAAATGCAAACTAAAACTACAATGAGATATCAGCACACTCTAGTCAGAATGGCTATAACAAAACAAGAAACAACAAGTGTTGGAGAAGATGTGGAGAAAAGAGAACTCTCATATGCTGCTGGAGGGAATGCAAACTAGTGCAGCCTCTTTGGAAAACAGTATGGAGATTCCTCAAAAATTAAGAATAGAACTACCATATGATCCAGCTATTCTACTGCTGGATATTTATCCATAGAATAGGAAAATATGAATGCATATAGATATATGCATCCCTATGTTCATTACAGCATTATTCACAATAGCCAAGACTTTGAAACACCCTAAATGCCCATTAAGGGACAAGTGGACAAAGAAGATGTGGTATATATACACAGTGGAATACTACTCAGCTATAAAAAGAGATGCAATCTTGCCATTTGCAACAACACGGATGGACCTAGAGGGTATTATGCTAGCTGAAATAAGTCAGAGGGACACCATCAACTACCATATGATCTCACTCATAAATAGAAGACAATAGCAACAACAAACAAACACATAGAGACAGAGGTTAGATTGAAGGTTAGATTGGTGGTTACCAGTGGGGAAGGGTGGAGGGAGGAGAGTGAAAGAGGTGACTGGGCACGTGTGTGGTGCTGGATGGTAATTAGTCTTTGGGTGGCGAACATGATGTAGTCTACACAGAAATCAAAATATATAATGATGTAGACTTGAAAGTTATATAATGTTATAAACCAACGTTACCTCAGTAAAAAACATTAAAAACAAAAAGAGGAGAAGCAAAGTGATATACTCCACCTCTATGGGATGCAGTGGATGCTGTGGTGTACCTCCTGATCCCTGTTCAGAGCTTTAGCACCTACTCCCTTAGCTGCTAGGAATGTTGCCTGCTGATGATGGCTCACAGATAGCTCTTATCCTCCCACTTCCACCCTCACCCCAACCCCTATCCCCACTGTCTATCAGGAACTGCCCTCAGCTAAAGGGCACTGCTTTGCTCAAGGGTGCCCTCACAGGCAACCTACATGCAGTGACTGGTCAGATGTGAGAGTACAAAGACCTGACCCCTTGCCTCAGTTCAAAACATTTCTAAAGGGCTATCTGAGCTCCAAAGCCTCCCATGGGATTGGTTAAGGCCTCAGTTGCAACTAAGTTAGTTCCGTTTTCTCTCTGTCCAATCTTGCTTCCCTCAATCTGTTAAAACTGCTGCTCCCAAGAGCACTCCTCAATAATTACACACACAAATCTAACCTTCAACATGCGAGGAATTCCAAAGACAATGGCAAAGGGCAAGCTCAAGTGTAGGAAAAAATCAGGACCAAAAAAAAAAAAAAAATTACCAGAATGTTAAGTAAGAAATGAGGGGTAGAATTGAGAGTTTTAAAATAGCTCAACTACTAGTCTATGATCCCAGGTGTCATAGCAAGAGGATCAAGGATGCTGCAAGAATGAAAGGGCGATGGAGAATGTATTTATTCATAGACATCTTGAAGGTAGTATGAGCCAGCCAAGATAAAACAAACAAACAAACAAAACAAAAACACTTATGGGGCAAGAAGAATTAGAGAAGAAACAGGATTAAAAAATACAAACTGAAAGGGAAGAAGGAAAATTATCTCTGTGGATAATATGATCTTCTATGTAGAAAACTCACATATCTGGTCAAGTTATTTTCAACAGGAGTGCCAAGACCATTCAATGGAGAAAGGACAGCCTCTTCAACAAATGGTGCTGGGAAAACAAGATATCCATATGCAAAAGAACAAAACTGGCCTTACCTAACACTACATACAAAAGTTAACTCACAATGGGTCAAAGACCTAAATGTATGAGACAAATCTATAAAACCCTTAGCAGAAAATACAGGGAAAAACCTTCCCGACATTGATTTGACAATGACTTATCGGATATGACACTAAAGACCAAGGCAACAAAAGAAAAATAGACAAACAGGACTTCGTGAAAATTACAAACTTTTGTGCATCAAAGGACACCATCAACAGAATATAAAGGCAGCCCACAGAATGGGATAAAATATTTGCATGCCACATATCTGATAAGGGACTAATAACCAGAATATATAGAGCACTCTTAAAACTCAACAACAACAACAAAACCTGATTCAAGAATGGGCAAAGAACTAGCATAGACATTTCTCTGAAGAAGATAAATGAATGGCCAATAAACACATGTAAAGATGTTCAACATTACTATCATTAGGGAAACACATTATAAATCCTGAGTGAGGTACTGCGTCATACCCATTAGGACAACTACTGTCACAAAAACAGAAAATAACAAGCATTGGCAAGGGTGAAGAAAAATTGGAACCCTGTGCACTCTTCGTGGGAACAAAACGATATAGCTGTTGGGGAAAACAGTATGATGGTTCCTCAAAAATATTAGAAATAGATTTATCATATGATTCTAAAATTCCACTTGTGGACGTATATCTAAAAGAATTAAAAATAGAATATCAAAGACATAATTTTTTTTTTTTCAGGGAAGGTTTGCCCTGAGCTTACATCTGTTATCAATCTTCCTCTTTTACTTTTTCCTCCCCAAAGCCCCAGTGCATGATTGTATATACTAGTTGTAAGTCGTTCTAGATCTTCTATATGAGTCACTGCCACAGTATGGCAACTGACAGTGGGTAGTGTGGTTCTGTGACTGGGAAACAAACCCAGGCCACCAAAGTGGTGAAAGCAAAGAGCTTTAACCATTAGGCCATCAGGGTTGGCTCTCAAAGAGCTATTTTACACCCACGTTCATAGCAGGTTTATTCACAGTGACTAAAGCGTAGAAGCAGCTCAAGTGTCTATTGACAGATGAATGGATAAGCAAAATGTGGTATATACATGCAATGGAATATTAGTCAGCCTTAAAAAAGAAAGGGAATTTTGACATACACCACAACATGCTTGAACCTCGAGGACATTATGCTTAGTGAAATAAGACAGTCACAAAAAGACAAATACTGTATGATCCCAATTTTATGAGGTACCTAGAGTAGTTAAAATCATAGACAGAAATTAAAATGGTTTCTAGGGGTGGGAGGAGGGTGGAATGGGGAGTTTTTGTTTAACAGGCATACAGTTTCAGTTTTGCAAGGTGAAATGAGTTCTGGAAATAAATGGTGGTGATGGTTGCAAACCAATGTGAATGTACTTAGTACCACTGAATTGTACACTTGAAAATGGTTAAGATGGCAAACAATATTTTATGTATATTTTATCACAATAAAAAAATGGAAAAAAAGAAAATCAATGAAATCAACACTGATTCTTGGAAAATACCAATAGGTTTCATTAAAATCTAGTCAGACTGGTAAAGCAGAAAAAAAAAAAAAGAGAGAACACAAATTACCACTATATGGAAGAAAAGAGGGCACATCTCTATAGAGCCCACAGACTTTCTCATGGTAATATCAGCATATTATAAAAGTCATTATGACAATAAAATTGATATGTCAAATATATTAGACAAATCTCTCAAAAGAAAAGGCCGACTCAGCAAAAATTAGTAACTTGAATAGCTCTATATAAGTTAATAATAACGTTTCCTTAAAGAAAAGTCTAAGTCTAGAAAGCTCCCCTCATCAATTCTACTAAATGTTGAAGAAAGAAATATACCATTTCCTCACCAATGCTTCCAGAAAATGAAATGAGAAGAACTATTTCTTGACTCATTGTATTACGCCAGCACTACCCTATGCCAAAAATACACAAAGACATATAAGAAAAAAATAAAAGAAATTATGGACCAATATCCTACATGGGTATAAATGCAAATATTCTTAATAAATTATTAGCAAATTGAATTCAGCAATATATTAAAGGATAGTGAAATCTTAAACAAAATCCCAGCATGATTTTATTTTAGAAATTGACAAGCTGATTCTAAAATCCATTTGGAAAAGTAAAGGACCTATATATGATAGCCTATTTTGCAAAACAAAAGAGTTGAAGGACACACGGTCTGGTATCAAGACGTACTCTAAAGCTACAGCAATCAAGATAGTGCGGCATTAGCATCAGGATAGACAAATGGTAGATCATTGGAACTCAATAGGGAGTCTAGAAGTAGAACTCCAAATACATGATTAATTAATTTCAATAAAAGTGGCAATGTAGTTAATGGAGAAATGATAGGCTGGGATAACAAGACAGCCATATGTTAAAATAATGAATGAATATTGATGCATTTGTCACATCACATATAAATGGTTTCAAAATGGATCATGAGTAATTATATAACAAAATTTTTAAATTTGAGGGGAAAACACAAGATAATCTTTATCATTCTCTCTTTCTCTCTCTCTGTATGTGCGTATATCCAAATACACATACGTGTATATAATGTATACATATAAATATAATTTTCATGTGCATACACATATACACAACATATTGATATATTGCATATAATTTTTATAAATATATATGAATATATACAAATATATATATATTTATTTATGAATCATTTTGAAAATGATTAACAGATATCATGTCCTTTTATAGCTAAATAGGTCAGTGTTTATTTCCTAAGTGCTTTGAGGATTTCCAGGACCACTCTGGTTTGAGAATTCACTAGAAGAACTAATAGAACTCAGAAAAGCTGTTATTCTCAAAGTTATTGTTGTGTACAACAAATAGACACAAATTAAGTCAGCAAAGGAAAAAAGGCACATAGAATGGAGTTCAGGAAAGACCAGCCAGAAGCTTTTAGTTGCCCTCTCCCACTGGAGTCATACAGGCATGGCTTAATTCTCTTGGCAACACTGTATGACAACATATACAGAATATTGATAACCAGAAAGCTGACTTTAGCCTTGGTGTGGAATGTTTTTATTGTGGTCAATCATTTAGACATGGAACCCCCATGTGACTGACTTTAGTTACTCTGTCTCCTGATTACTTCTACATAATCTGCTGTTCATATTCCAATTTTGTCAACTGATGAAGTATATATATATATTTTGCTGAGGGAGATTCTCCCTGAGCTAACATCTGTTGCCAATCTTCCTCTATTTTGTATGTGGGTGGCCACCATAGCATGGCAGGCAAAGAGTGGTGTAGGTCCATGCCTGGTGAATCAACCCTGGGATGCCAAAGTGGGGCACACCAAACTTAACCACTTGGCCACAGGGCCAGCCCCCAAATAATGTTCGTTATAGTAATTATTTCCCTCCGTTACAGGATCAAGTATAAGATCAGATATTGCCTTTAGTTGCCAATTTTCTTTAATCACCTTTAATTGGAAACAGTTTATCAGTCTTTCCTGATTTTTTGATGTTAATTCTTTTAAATAATAATCCTATATTCTTTTTACATAAAATGTGTCTCATTTTGAGTTTTCTAATAACTTCTCATTATTTTATTCAAGTTTTCCATCCTCAAACAAAATACTCCATATGTGTCATTGTGTTATTCTCAGGGTTAGACGTTCAGAAGCCGTCGTGTCCATTTACCCTTTGGCTGATATTCATTTTGCTCATCTGATCAAGGTGTTGTTTAACTTCTCCATGTATAGTTATGGTTTCTTCTTGCAGCTGTAAAGCACTCTGTCCGGAGAAAATGCAAGCCCCAGTCTTCACTGGCTCCCTCACCTTGAGATTTAGCCGTTAGCAGGAAGTGGATACTTATCATTTAACTTTGGTTTGCTAAAATGTTAGTGGATTAAGGAAAATAGTAAGGCACAGCAATAAAATAAGAATGCAGCCTTGGGACACAAAACGGTCTTGATTTTATTTTTAGCTTCACAGTTCAGAGCAGTGTGACATTGAGCTGGTCTATTTCTCTACCTGTAGAATATAAATCACAACTGCATCTAGTTAATAGGATTTTTGTAAAGATTAAGTCAGTAATAAATGCAAAACAATTAGCTCACATACCGGTAAAAAGTTCTAATTAAATTTCAGCACCTATTATGAATATTATTTATGTTGTAGTTATTATTTAATTTATTACTGTTTCTATGTATTAAAATGATTTGGATTTTCCTTATTTCTTTTTTCTTTTAGACACTAGTATTTGGAATGCTTAGATGAATAGAAGTGAGGAAACACAGGGTTGCTTCTGTACTACGAAGTTTGGAAATAATATATAATTTACTTGGATTAGATAGTTTCAAAGAAGAATTATTATAAAGGATACAATAATATTAATGAGTTAAATTGTATTTTTTAGAGTACAGTCCTTTTTTATTCATTCCAGTAGAAAATGCAGGATTTGGCGCTAAATAACATGATTAGACAATTTCCTCTGGGTATGCTCTCTATGAACTCTTCAACTTCCAATGTCAAGAAACCTTAATTAAAAAGGAGCCTATTAGCAGTTTGCAATGTACTTAATGAGTTGGGCACCTGACATCTCAATATGAAATGGGGCAATTTCATTTAAATAGAGAAAAGATGATTGTGGGAACTTCTCTTAGAGTTCACCAAAAGTCCTTGTAATATAAAGGTTTCATCACTATTAAGGTTGGATTTCCGATATCATAGTTCTTTTAAATGGCCCATGTGAATGCCAGTCGGAGGACTTCTTAGTCCATCCTTCTAAAGCAGTCTTTCAGATTAACAGAATCGTGTTCAGTCTCAGTGAGCATATTATACATTACTTTCACTATTTATTTGTATATCTTTAACCCTTTCATTTGATGTCCTACCACCATGTGTTTCCGAAAGAAAAACATTATTACATAATTTCTTCTGATATTTTTTCTAGTCTCTCCTATATGATCTGAAGCATTTAATCAGAGTTCATTTTTCATATTGTTCTTGTAACCTAAGTAGACGAAATAAGCTTAACAGGATTAGTGAATGATTTGCTATGGAAAACATTAAATATTGATATTTGGGTATTATTTCATTAATTATCTTTCACTGGCTTTTAAAAACACATGTGAAGTTATATGGAGAATCACCAACACAGTCCCTGGGCCATTCTGAGCACTCAAGAAATGTCAGTTGAATATGAATATATTTGAATCTTTTTTTCCCCCATTCGTGTGAAACCATTTATGAGTATAAGAAATATCTGCAGAAAGGGAGAAGGGTGTTATGTAGAATCTGTATCATCTGGCAAACAATTTTAAGAGAAATAAATGAAGGTCAGAGGATTAGTTAACTGAGATTGTTTTGGTCTCAAAATGTTTTTCCTTGGCTTCAATTTAAAGTACGACTATCGGGCAAAAGTGGAGAGGAAACTATATAGAGAAATATGATAATAAGTATAGTGAAAGTCATCATGCCATAAATGTTGTATGCATTTAATGATTTTTTCATTTCTTTTATAAATTATTAAATTTTCCAATTTCCAGAAAAATAGAAGCGTAGGAAGCACTGTGTGCCACCACCCTTGTCTATCAAATCTCACATTTAGTCATACACTCTTCATTAAAAAAATACAATTGAGGGCCAGTCTGGTGATGTAGCAGTTAAGTTTGTGCCCTCTGCTTCAGTGGCCCAGGGTTCGCCAGTTTGGATCCTGGGTGCAGACCTATGCACTGCTTATCAAACCATACTGTGGCAGGCATTCCACTTATAAAGTAGAGGGAGATGGGCATGAATGTTAGCTCAGGGCCAATCTTCCTCAGCAAAAAAGAGGAGGATTGGCAGCGGATGTTAGCTCAGGGCTAATCTTCCTCAAAAAAATAAAATAAAAATACAATTGAGGGTTCCTATATTACTCTTCCCAATTCCATTCCATTATATTGAGATAAATAGATAATTTAACATTGTGTTTTACTGTGCTGTTTGCCATATATTTACCACATGGCAGTTCTAGCCCTATGATCTAATTTTCCCCTAGTGTCTGTTGCCATCTATGTGCTTGCGACTCTGAAGAAAAAAAAATGCGAGTGTGCATATCTTTCTTACTTTTGCATATATTCATTTCATAAAAATGGAGAACAAAATAATGCTGTTTTTCCCGTTACGCTGTTATATTATTTTCTCAGCTTTATTGAGACGTAATTGACAAATAAAATTGTATCTATTTAAAGTATACAATGTGATGATTTGCCATACGTATACTTTGTTAAATGGTTGCCGCAATCAGGTTAGTTAACACATCCATTACCTCAAAAGGTTAGTTTTTTTTGAGTGTGTGATGAGAATACTTATGTTCTACCCTTCTGGCGAATGACGAGGACACAGCATAACATTATCAACTATTTTCACCAGGCTGTACATTAGGTCCCTAGGGCCTATTCACCTTATAACTGAACATTCATATCTTTGATCAGCATCTCCCATCTCTCCACCCCACCCCCCACCATCAGGTAACCACCATTCTATTGCCTATTTCTGTGAGTTAGACTTTTGTTTTTTAGATTGATGGAAGATTTATTTAGATTGATGGACTTATGTAAACATTTGCTGTTCATGCATTTGTCTTGTTTTAGAATGCTGAGTTTTAATTTTTTATTTCATTCCTACCTCCCCCTCATATTTAATTGACTAAATATATTCCAATGGACTTAATTGGAAATATAACTTAAATGTCACTTGTCAGAGTGAGCATAATAAACTTGGGGGAGGGGTGTCATCTGTTCTATCCCTATGCTTTGCTTAGGCTGAGTGATGACCTGAAATGAGTTGTTCAATTGACCACAACATTTGCCACTTCCAGTTATGTTACAATAGACTGATTCAATTATTTACCCTGCATTCTTGGCCCCTGGGAGCACTTGATTTTATTACCTTTGGTTAAGAGTCAGAAATGTACATCAAAATATAACAAAGAGAAATTTTGCTATGCAATGTACATTATCACTTAGATTAACTCCACAGACTTTTGGATTTATTCAAGAGAAGAAAATATAATAACTTAAGGAAACATCTGTGGAATACTTTAAAAATTGTTTCTTTTAGGCGAATATCATTACCTACCCTATCTTCTGTAGTATATCCTGAAAAAGGTAGTATATTAGTTTACACAGAGAGTTCCAAGTTTGTCTATCATTTCAGTCTCTAGCTCTCTGTTATGAAATTTCTCTGAAAGCTGCTCCTTAGAATTCACTTCGAAATAAATCAATAACATCCAAGTATTTTCCAGGTTTAAGCACTTTCTCTTAGGCCTTATGAGTGGCTCCAGGAAGCCATGTTTTTACTATGTGACTGTGCTTAACTGACCATAGCTGATTGAACAACAGCTAGACATTGACCAAAGTACACCCACACCCACACACACACACATATATATACACACATGCATATATTCCTATTCTGGGAATTTTCAGTTTGTTGATTCCTTGAATTGAGGACATTTGAACTCAAGATGAGTGAGACAGACATCTTCTGCTATATGCATGGCAAAGCAGAAACGTTGGTCCTATGGGAAAGAAAAGTAAAACTAAAGGGAAGAGAAAAGTCATAGATGAGAAGCCAGGTGGTGAAAATGAGAAAAAGATACTCTATGACTTAGGGGCTGCTTTTATTTTCTGTTCTAAACCTGGAGAATCTTGTTTGTCGTAAATATCCTTGGTTTTCTCAGAATAAAATGCTGTTATTGTCAGTCTTAGTAAGTTTCATTACCTGTATTCAAATCATCCTTCATTGGAATACTCACCATTAGTTTTCTCAGTATCATCAAAGGTAAATAATGTCCTCTTTATTTTAGCAAACCCATAAAAAGAGAGAGAGATTTGTGTTTAAGCCACGGACAAGAACCTACGAGTCAGAGTGTCACCTTTGAGATGTGTCACAATGGCACATAGCTATTCAATGCAGTGAAAACAAAGTTCTCATTGCGAATGTTCCTTTGTTTCCTAAGTAAAATTATTAGTTTTAATTGAACGAGACAGTTCCATAAATACTTTAATCACGTCAAAATGCTTAACATTTTGATTGAATAATAGTTACCGATAGGAAAAGCTTGAAAAGCAGAACCTCTGAACTCAGACCATGTGGGTTTGAGGTCCTGGTTTTGTCTCTTTTTACCCTCATACTCCTGGAAAAGTTACTTAAATTTTTCGTCTATAAAATGGGAATATGATTGCACACACTTTATAAAAATATTGTAAAATGTAAAGGAATTTATAAATGTCAAATCCTTGACTGTGATTCTTAGTGTTTAAGAGCTTTTAAAAGTAACTGTTTTGTTATTGTTTGTTAGTAGCATATCATTAGGGGAAATCTATTTTTTAAAAGGTGGAAAGATAGCATTATCATGAAGTGGACACTATGTGGCTAATGGATTTTGTTCCACGGGAAAGGTCTGAGAAACAAAGTAAGCAAATGTTTATTTCTCAAATAAAGCAGCAGCTGTATTCAGGTGGTTGGAGAGAATGTATGATTACTTCAAAACCATAGCCTCTCGCATTTTCTCAAGGTTTATGGAGAGCCATCGACCAGGGGAATTTGATAACATAACCGCAGCCTGTATTTAGTTGGTTTTGCTAGGTCACGGGAGGAGTTTGGCTACTAAGTTATACAGCTGGGAGCTACTTAATATTGTATGAAAATACTACTGGCACAACTCGAGACCATTATTTTCCTTATGGACCAGTAAAACTTTTCCAATTAATTTTCCTCCCTGAGTAGTTGAAAATATAAGAAATCCATTCCTTGCTGATAATCTTACACAGTTGCCTTTGAATAATATATCTCAAACATTGTCCCTATTCTTAAATGAGGCATTAACCCTCAAAACTATCCTCATTTTTGAATCATAGAAGTGTAATAAGCTCTGGGAGTTGTGTTGATAGAAGGCAGCAGCCTGTTTTGGCTTTTAGAAGTTTGAAAGCCTCAATACCTAATGATTTGCTAATTCTCTTCTAAAAATCCTTTGCTGTAAGTTGTTCATATAATCAGCAATGTGTGAAACTTAGGTGTCTGACTCTGCTCTCTGCAGGGGATCCCTTTAATTTGGTGTTTGTCCTCACTTTTAAATCCAGCCATCCTAGAAGTCCAGGCTTTGAATATTATGACAAAACACTGGGAGAATTGCATTTCCTTTAGTGACTTCTGTAAGCTGTTTCATCCACTTCATAATTGGCTAGTTCCAATTGCAAATACCCGGCTAACAGCAATACGAACTCACACAAAATGCTTTTTTCTTTTTTCCTTGCTAATTCTTTTTTTACTTATCCAGCACCTATTATTTTTTAATGTGCTGTGAGTCCTGCATTTCTGGTTTTCGGTTTGTATTTTTTAGGACGAGAGATGGATTTTGGAATTATAGTCATGGTATGCGTTTCAGAATCTGCTACTTGTCAGTCATGTGATTGTCAGCTAATTACTTGACTTCTTTGACTCAAGCTTCTTTTATTTTTAAAGTGAATTTTAAGGTATAAAAAATGAAACTTTAATTAAAAACAAGTTTCTACTACACATTCACACATTCTATATTCCCTTTGTACTCATCCAGAACTTCTGCAGGTTGTGGTTCTTTGCCTGAAGGGATGACCAAAGCTTCTTTCCTGAGATGTCAGGGCCATTAGCAGTCCTGCCTAAATTGGGTTATTGTAGTTTTCCAGAGGCTTTAATCACATGATGTGGTAGTACTAACAGATGTCTTAAGGGATTGCCTATATCACCGACATACTCTTCTTTATTTTCATTGTGCCTCCTTTGTAGCCCAATTTCCCCTTCATAGTCACTCCAGCCGGTATACTAACACTTTTCGGTGACTGATTTTTTTAGAGGAGTGTGGAGCCAAAGAGGCCAGGCAGCAGTCTTAACTTCCAGCTCAATGAAGTCATTGTTGTATCTCCTAGTGGAAGAAAAAATTTTGCTAGTGGATCACTAGAAGTAATAGTGGGTGGATCACTAGGAGTCATAGTGGATGGTGCCACTTATACAGATGAAGTAATAACAGTATACTGCCCGTCTATTTCACTTTTAGGGGAAGCATGCTCAACTAGCCAATGCCACAGGTCTATGTGAGTTAGACTATTCTGATCACTGCTTTGGCTGCACTGTCCATTATTGTAACCACACCCACTTGTCTTGGGCAATTAAATGACATTACTTGGGCCTTGCAACCCTGGGTTCCCATTATCCCTATTGCATTTAGGGACCAGTTTGATGGTAGAATTTTCTCCGTAATATCTTACCTACTGAGAACATCAATCATAGAGCTCTTTAAGGACTCTGGACCTCCCATCAGAAATTTATTTGAAACTGGTACTGGTGAAATTCTGTGTGTCCTCTGGAACTTCCCAGGGCAGTAAGAAGATCCTACATAATAAATGCTCTCTAGCTTTCCTATTTCTCTCAGCCTTTGGATACTTTTCTCTACAGTACACCAAGGCAGTTTTGGCATTTCAAATTCATTGAGTATAGGCTACCTTTGGGTTCATTTTTCTGCCAACCAACCAAATATCCAGAATCCCTGCTTTGTGGGCGCAATCAATAATTTTGGCCTGTATTCCTATCACCGTAATCTCACACCCTTACTATTCATTTGCACATGTATTCCCGAGATTTCTATCTGTATAAATTTGAAAAACCATGCAGTTTTTATGATGTGCGGCAACCTCTTCCTAAGTTACCGTTTGCATTACACTCTTTGGGGCCTGCTGGAACTTGTGTCTATTTATAGATCTAGGAGCAAAGAGGAATGATAGGGATAGGCCCTGAGGGAATCAGCAGTGCCCTGAAAGGAAAATACCTCAGGGGAGCTATTATAAAGGTTTCAGGCAAAGGTGGGCTATCCTTATCAGGTAGGTGTGGAAGGATTGCTTCTACTATCCAAGAAGACTCATCAGAATTTAGGGGTTCAATTTCTCTGGCTTCATTGGAACCTTCATTGAAATGTATCCATTCAAATTCCAGGATCCCATACCTTTCCAATCACTGTCCTGACTTTGACAGAACACACGCTGAAAGTTGAGGATTCAAGCTGTGTGGAATTCTGTCACTCACGGGATGAGACTCTGTTTTCTCTTGTTTGTTTGTTTGTTTTACAGAAATCCCCCTGCCCCATAGCTACAGGAGAAAAAGGTTTCCTTCAGGGCAATAATAGAAGCTTTCAGGTGATTTATGCATAGCTTGAGTTGAGAATTTGAGCCCTGGGCTCATCATTTTCTTTCCCCACAGTCTTCAGCGTGGTTAGCAACAATCAGCTAATCCCATTATACTTCTTCCTCTAATTAAAATATTCTAAGGTAGTAAATATATGGTCACCAAGAACCTCATTTTTCGTGAGTATTTGGTTAGAAGCATCCACAGGTAATATCTCATGTATCTCTATTGCCACATCATGACGTGGTCTCCCAGTGCCCTCTCTACCACTAGCAATAGAATCTTTAGTAACTATAAGTCTATAGTTTAGATTCTATAACCTCTCATCAGATTAGAGAACCAATTATGGAAATTCAGTAACCAATTCAGAAAACTCATCTTTAAGATTCGGTTTTTCTAGAACCATTTCTGGTGCCAAAATCTGCATCAGTCAGGGTTCAACCAGAGAAACAGAACCAATAGGAGACATATATTAGCAGATTTATTGCAAGGAATTTGCTTGCACATTTGTGATGGCTGGGCAGGCAGTGCCACGTCCATAGTGCAGGCCAGCAGAGAGGGCAGGCTGGAAATCTCTGGGCTGAAGCTGCTGTCCACAGATGAAAAATAACTTTTTCTTCCCTGGGAAGCCTCACTTTTGTTTTTGAGGCCTTTCAACTGATTCAACCAGCCCTATCCAAATTATCTAGGATAATATTCTTACAGTTAGCTGGTTACAAACTTTAATCAAATAAACAAAATACCTTCACAGCAACACCTATGTTAGTGTTTGACTGGATAACTGGAGACGATAGCCTAGAAAAGTTGATACATCAAAATACCATCACAATTATCATAGGCCCCATGGAGTTGTTATGACGATAAAATGTCTTAATGTATAACACAGCACATATACCTCTGTCTGTCACATAGGAAGTGCTGCCCAAAGTGTTAGCTATTCTTTACGTCATTCTGTGTTGGATTTCTATGTCTTGAAGAAAAATGTTCCCTTACTGTTTTTCATAACTAGTGGGGAAATAGGGAGCCTGTCACCTACTGGAAAATGACTTGTAGGAACTTGACTTCAGCCATGTGCCCATCCTTGTGCTGATCATTCTGACAACTCTGAGCATTATGATTGGTTTAACCTGTCACATGTACCCTCTCTTGTGTTGAAGGAAGCAAGAATGTGGTCAGAAAAAGCTAAGAAGGAGGTAGGTAGTTGACAATATTAGCCATAGTTTTCTCCTTTCTGACCTTCCAGCACACAGACACACACAAACACTCCTTAAACACACCTTTTAATACACACAATTTCAAACTTTTCCCTATGTGATATTGAGCTATCATCCTACACAACTTGAAGCATACTCACAAAAGGAGAAAATCATAAGTCAGCTCCAGCTATTGCATTCACATCCTAGTCCAAGGCACCTATATTATCTGTATTCTTTTCAGGAAAGCCTAGAATTGTCTCTATAGAATCAAGAAATGTATGAACTATATGATAAATTTAACTACCTTTCACATAGCCAGCATTTAATAACAGATGGCAAGTTGGGTAACTCTCAAAAAAATGGCCATTCAGCAAAGAATAGAAGTGAAAGCAGAAAATAACAGTCACCATCGAGAGCTTTCACCCTCCTACAGGCCAGGTATAAGAGGAACGGAAGCACTTATTTTACAGACAATGAAATGCAGGAGGGAATGATCTTTTCTTTTTTTTTCTTGAGGAAGCATAGCCCTGAGTCACTAACTGCTGCCAATCCTCCTGTTTTTGCCAAGGAAGACTGGCCCTGAGCTAACATCCATACCCATCTTCCTCTACTTTATACGTGGGACACCTACCACAGCATGGCTTGCCAAGTGGTGCCATGTCCGTACCCGGGATCTGAACCGGTGAACCCTGGGCTGCCGAAGCGGAACGTGAGAACTTAACCGCTGCACCATCGGGCTAGCCATGGAATGATCTTTTCTAAAATGTCTCAGATTCAGCCACTGGGTCTGGGGAGACCCAGTGAAATCATGAATAAAATTTTTAATCCATAGGAGTCCAATTAAAAAACCTGATCCCTTACATTGGCTCAGGGAAAACTGCCCTAAGAGAGCTGACAAACTTGGCCCTCTCCAGTTCTGACTAAGTGGATGAAGGGACCGGGAATTTCTGTAGCTATTGAGGAATCCCAAGACATTTCTCTGGTAATACAAGACCCCTAAAATATTAATTGACTGAATGTCAACTTCAACCACTAACAAATAGTGCCAGAAAATGCCTAAAGTCAACAACTTCAAATCAGAGCCTGCCTAGTATTTATAGATTCTGCTGTTGCTAGACTATTCTGCCGTTCTTCCTTGGCTCAGAACATTACAGACAGGAATGTCCTGCTCAACAAGGCTGTAGATCTGCCTTGTTTTCTTCTCTTTCTTCCTAGACAGGCCACAATTTATATCTACTTGTTTCAACTTGCAGCACTTTTTACTCAAAGCAGAAAGAAATGAGCAATGCCCTTGAATCTCTTATCGTTTTTTTTTCCAGGTCAGCTAAAGAGACTCAGTTTGTCCAACGTCTGATTACGAGGATATCATAAAGGTATTGTAGTAGCTATTTACCACCTCAGGACTTAGATTGTTACCATTTGTATTTGTGTGCCAAGTTTTGCCATAACAAAATACCACAAATTGTGGCTTAAACAACAGAGATTTATGGTCTCACAGTTCATGAGACTAGAAGTCTGAAATCAAGGTGTCAGCAGCATTTGTCCCTTTTGAGGGCTGTGAGGAAGGATTTGTTTCAGGCCTCTCTCCTGGCTTGTAGATGGCCATCTTCTCCCTGTGTCTCTTCATAATGTCTTCCATCTATGTGTATTTGTGTCCAAATTTCCCCTTCTTATAAGGACACCGCCATCTTGGATTAGGGCCCAATTTAATGGCCTCCTCTTAATTTACGATTACATCTGCAGTGACCTCGTTTCAAAACAAGCTCACATTCTGACGTACTGGGGGTGAGGATTTCAACATATGAATTTAGGAGACACAGTTTACCCATAACACCATCTCAGCTTGTGAGGGAGGGATCCTGTGTCCCAGCGCCTTTATTCAGCCAATTCCCCATTTTTTGCTTTGTCATTAGCAACACTCCCTCTTCCTGCTTACATTAGTCAAGTTTCTGATGGACAGAAACCCTTCACACTAATTTAAGGAATGTTGGGTTTTGTCTTGATTTCTGTTGTTGAATTGTGGAGAAGGTGGAACGGCCTTGAGGTTCATAAAACCTGAATATGGTGGAGACATTTTCTCTTTTGTATGTGTTTCTCTCTGCCTGTTGGCTTGATTCTCTCAGGCCAGCTGCTCAGGCAGGATTGAAGCCACAGCTACAGATAGTTCTAGGCTCATGTTCATGAAACCTCAGGCATCCAGGAAATAAAAGCAGGCATTCCACTGCCAGTTCCTGCAAGAATAAATCCAGGCAAAGTTTCTGTAACCTGCTTTACTGATATGATTGTCTCTAGACCAATCGCTATGGCTAAAGATAGGTAGATTTTATTACAGCTTACACCTAATGCCAGGAGATTGGGCTCTGTCACCAGGGTTAGTGTGGTTTGAAAGAAAAATGTAGACAATGCACTCATTTTCCTACTGATATCACATATTCCACTTCAATTATCTCAGAAAATGATGCTTAATCTCTTATTTTGAAACTTTCATTCAATGAAAAAATGCAAAGTAGATATCTATAATTTGCGTTAGTTCCTTTTATCAACTATTTCATCATTTACTAAGCTCTTTATTGCCTTCATCTGTGCTATGTTTTGTTTTTTGTCCTTTAAATTTCAGAATACTTTCCTAGATATCCACTGTGTGTGTGTGTGTGTGTCTATGTGTATGTGAATGTTTGACTGTGCATTTCTTTAATTCTAAAAAACCCCACAAAACTGTGATAGAATTACTGTTTCCTCTCCCTCATTGCTGAACTGGCTACTGATAGAAATAAATCCTCTTCTGGGATGTGTGTTGCGAGCTGACTTGGGAGAACTTAATCACTTAGAATTTATTAGGATCTTTTATTAAATATTGATGCCTTCAAAAATTGGAGGCAGAGTGGGGAGTGTAACCCAACCATTCCTCCATAATTTCACTGTTAAGTTATATGTTCTCGTGATAATCAGTCTTTTTCAGACCAACTTCTGCAGAATAAATACAATTATTGGAAAGCAAGTAAAAATGATCCAAAGAACATTTATTTCAGGCTCAGGGAAATCTTATTCTCTCTCTTAAGGAACTCCAACAACTAGTCTACAGGAAAGACAACTCCGTTATAGTCTTAGTGTCATACCGGTGAGAAATTGAGGTGGATCAGCAGACGGAGGAGACAGAAACCAACAGAGCTCTGTATTGGGAGTGTGAATTCAAAAGCAGTCATTACAGATCTTTCTAGATAGTTTTCTCTCTTTCATGTGTGGGCTTTTTACCAGACCACATATTTTGAATACCGCTTATTTCTCTAAATTTTCTCTATAACCTCTCATACTAATTAACAAACAGTAGGATGGAAATTTTGATAATGATATTTGAAGTGCTTACGAGCCAGGTCTGGAGCACGCTTTGCTGATCGAGTTGCTTCAAAGATTAACCATCTTCTACTACGTTGTAGATTAGAGTCCACTTATGTACACTTACATAAAACTGTTTATACTGAAGGATGTTTATAATAAATTACTCCACGGAAAATATAACTCTGTGGTAGACGGATGGATTACACAAACAAATATTTCCAGTTCAAGGTCAAGTCCTCCTGGGTGAGATCCTGATGAATTAGGAAATCAAATTTGCATAAAATATTTTCTCTGGGCTAGTTAAAAGAAACAGCAACAACAACAACAAATCTGCCAGAAACTAGTTTTCTATATTTGCTCTTTATTTCATCCTACCCTCCGCTTCAGGTACCAATGTGGCTAGGCTCGACATCTGTTTTGCTTTAACAATCCAGTGGGTCAAGAAAGTAAATTACTTCTGTGAGAAGGCCAGCTATTGTGTCAGGAAAATCTGCGCAGAAAATTCCACAGTCCTACAAATGTTTTGTTTGGAGCGGCTGCACTTTTTTCTTTACAAACAAAATCACACGTATTTAGAAAGGGTAAGCTATTCTGAGTTTATTAGCTGTCGTGGGGGATTCCTGAGCCTCCCGTTGTTTGTTCTCACTTCTAGAAACCCGGGGAGGGAGTGAGCTCTTCCAGGTTCTCCTCTGATCCCATGCCCCACTGATCCGCTTTTCACAGGACTGAGAACTGTCATACTGACACTCTGCCCTGTTCCAGACTGCGGCAACGTACCAACTCTAGAGTAACTCATCTAAGCTTAAGACTCTGGGAAGTACTCTCCCTAGTTACTGTTAACAAAGCGAGTGTTGGGTTTTCTCCCCTCATATTCACGTTATTTTGGTGATTTCAGTAGCTATCTAAAACAGGAAAGTGGGAATTGTACAGTTGGCCTCACTACATCACGTGTCTCAGAAATAGTTCTAACAATTCTTCGATTGTTGTTTCTGACTTTTTATTTCCATTTAGCATATAATATTTCCTCAGGCTAAATTCCCCACCTATACTGACATCCACCTAAAGAGAATTAGCATGAGACGTCTTAAATATACACATACATAATATATATCTTAGAATTGTTTTATTTGGAAAACTATTATTGAATATAAAAATATTATTGTATGTTAGCAATGATAGCTTTTCCATGAGAGAAAGAATGGAATGTACTCTTTCTTATAGAATGTGTTTCAGTTGCATATTTTAAGGAGTAATTAGTTCTATAGACAGTATATTTCATTTTACTTCTTCAGAATATAAATGGTTGATATTTCAAATGAATTAATTATTCTCATGTTTCTTTGAACACTTCTTTATTCATATTTGTTCAGCATTGTTTTGCTCATTTAGGGATGTTTCCCCTTATTTCCTGTGGTTACCAATCAAACATAATTGGCAGTTATTCTGAAAGTCAATACTACAGCGTAAAGAATCAGAAACTAATCTTAAGCTCCAGTCCTTACCCAAGTGAATGGGGCACAATGTTAAAGGTAGGACATATGTTTATATATGTCACAGTTAATGTTTTAAAATACAAGATTTATACTTCTGAAGAGTGATTATTTCTTTATAACCTTCAAAGTGATAGTTTCTTTAGTCTGGTGTTAGCACACTGATATTCATCATAATAAATAGATATAAATAACTTCTAAATTATCCTTATTCATCATATATTAGCGAAAATGCTTACACATGGCACATAGTCACCTTTTCTGATTTCACAAATCCTTTTGTAAAATAAGCATTTTACGTATACTTCCATTCACAAAGTAAAATGAAAATTGATAATATATAAATAATTTGGCAATTTGAAATATTTTAGTGAATTTAGCAGAGACTATATTTAAAAAATTTTATCCTTTGATATTCAACATTCTTGATAACTAAATTTTTTGATGGTCCAGTCCATATCTCAGTATTTCCAAATTTTAAATATTTGTATATATATATATGTAGGAAATTTTACTTTTACCGTCACTGTGCATTTCTCACACAATCCCTCATTTCTTAGGACGGACAGTGAATAGTAAGAGATTGGGAATTATAACTATTCCTTTGGTTCCAGGGGTCAGTTTGTTTACAGAAGCATTCTTACTCAATTAGATGAGAGAAAATATGCAAAGAAAAAACAGTGGGTAAGCTTTCTACCATAAATTTCCGCCAATAGATGTTTCCTTATTTTCTGGATCATTGTTACACCTCAAAATTAACATATGCTAAAAATGTGGGAGTCAAACTTAAATAGGTATGCATATAGCAAATAAACTGTATGATAGATAACACTATGGCATAGACCCAAAGTAAGCCCTAAAACCAAGATGTTTAACACTTCTTCTTTTCCCCTCCGTTGAAAAATCAAAATAATCACATACTCCATAAAGAAAACAATTTATTAAGTATTTAGTAGGAAACAAAATATTATACAGAATTCACTAAGCATTTCAAATATATTAACAGAGTAAAATTGGTTAAATCTCAGACTACCAATTTACATTCCTACAAAAAGTCCAACTATGCACGATTTATAAGAGGGACGTCTCAAAAACCAATGACGCAAAGAAGGAAAAATTAAGAGATTAGAGTTCACTCAGACAAATTCAAACAAAATGTAATTCAGGTCATTGCGATATTAATGTCACTCAAACTACAATTCAGGGTAAACACATTCATCAAAATAAAGAGTCAACTGTTGACAATGAATTTGTAATAGCAATAAAATTCCAATCAAAATGTATTGAAATATCTTTAGAAAATTGCTCCATCTTTTCCTCTTCTAGCTGCTATTTGATATTGGTATATATGCATGTACAAATATGTATGTACAATTATTTTCCATACTTTTTTATTCTCTACAATGTCTTATTTGTTAAACAAGTTCAGTCTGGGTGTTAATAGATACTAATTTTACATGTTTCTCCATATAGCATATTTGCAATTTAATTGAGAATTTTAGTAGCTCAAATGAGGGGACAATAAAAAGAATAACATTTCAAGCGTTAGTATGAAACCCAGGGAAGTCAGAGAATGTAGCTGAAATAGAACTGTTGGCACATATTGAATGATGTGGATCAAGTCAATTTGTTTGGTTTTCCCAAGAAGTTTTAGGCTATCGTGTAGATTGATCTGTAGCATATAATTCAAACAAAAGGGAATTGTGGATGCAAAAGGGAGAAAAAATGATATACTGAATCAAGTCTAGCGGTGGACATTTCTACAATGCAACCTTGGAAAGGTTAAACTGCACTCTCGTATATTTTTAGAAGAACTAGGCTGACAAAGTTGATAATGGAAGGCGATAGAACTGGATCACATTGACCTGCTGTCTTCCCAAGTGTTCCAGCTCAACACTCCCAGGGGACCATTTAAACTTTGTAATCCTTCTTACTGTAGCGGGAATTTGAGAAATAATTGCTGGCATGTGGGGATTTCTTTATTGTTTTTTGCTGAGTTAAGTAGATTAAATCAAGGTTACTTCAAGTTTTTTCTATCTAAAGCAACAAAAATATTCAGAGTCTCTGGAATGGCACAGAACCCTGGAGGCAGAAATACCTGCCAGTACCATATTTTATTTTTCAACTGAACTTATGTTTATATTTAACACTGATTTCAAAGGTCTATGCAAGGGAATATGACCAAGTATATTTTGTCCCTTAAAAGACGTGTATAAAAGCCTAAGACAGATATGATTTACCTGTCACATCCAATATATCAAATCTGATGCTTAGAAAATTTAGATTGTACTTGTTTCAAATGCCAATATAATGTTAAAATCATTATAACATATTTAGACCAAAATTGTTTGCTAAAAGCCAAATTATAAACATAACTTATTTTCAAAGTGCATTTGAAGCAAACATTTTTGATGATTTCTGCTTCACTGATTTTTAAAAACTGTAGTCATATTCCATATTTACTTAGCAAATCATTTTGCTTTGAATAAATCATTTTGAAAGCCTGATGAAAAGGTTATATTAGAATTATTGAAACATTTTAATATAATAAATAGCTTTAAAAAGTAATGTTTGAGAATGATGTAAATATTTCCCCTTTAAAAAAGCTATAACTTTGAAATTTGGTGGAGAAAATGGAGCTGTGTAGGTGAGACTTTTTTTAGATTAATTTGACCTCTAAATTTCAGGATATGGTTTTTCTAGTCAACTTACACCTTTAAAATGAATGGTGATGTTTAAATGTTGAGATATAGTTAAAATTTTACAAGTATATTTAGTCATCCATGGTTGACAAAATAAAGAAAAATAACTGAAATTCAAATGTTCATTTTTTAAACTACTTTACAGTTTTCAAAATTACTTCACAGGACTTGTTTCATTTAATTCCTCCCACCTTGAGAGAGTGGTGTTAATATCAGAACTGATATTAATCAGTCTTATTTGGTGGCTTGACCCAGTCACTCGGCTTGTCAGTGAAGAGACCACAAGGATGAGAATACAAACCTAGAATATGCAGCCATCTTAACTTAATTTGATTCATCCTTGGACAAAAAATATCATTGTTGAAGCTTCCTGTGAAATTTTAAAGTAGTTTCTCAAGCATTCCATATTCTCTCATCTTTTACTTTAATTCTGCAATTCCTCTAGCTTTTTTCCAGACTAGCTCATTTATCTTTAAATTTCGCCTCAGTATCTTTTTCTTGTGAAACCCATTCTTTTATTATTTTTCCTACAGCAACCTTGCCTTATGATATTTAGCTTACATACCTGCTAGTACTTTGAAAGCAGAGAACATTTCACATTCAGCTTTATATACTAAATGTAGAGCATCACGGCTGGCAAATGTGCAGAATTTAATAAATAAGTGAAATAAAATAAAGGATATGGTGAAATTAAAACATATTAAGAAATGTCTCTTTTTCTGAGTTTTTAATACCCACAAATTCTGTCCATATTTACGTGCTTTATCCATCGAATTTCTACAGAGCACTGTGGATTCGACATTGAAATTTTATTAAAGATGACATGTGGAAAACAATAAATTTATCACCATAGAATGTTTTTAAAAAGGATTTTCATAAGTGCAGACTAGCTGTTTATATTCTATTAGAAGGGGAAATATACCTGCACTAAAATTCAGAAGTAACTTTTTTCTAAGAATAATTAAGAGTCCATACTTAGATAAAGGTAGGTTGTGAAATTTTTTCCTCAGAGAGTATCTGTTACTTTAAGGAATTGACATTTCAATTTTTACTTTTGAAAAGATGATTGATGGATAACCCCTAAAATGCTTTGGAAAGGACCTTATATCCTTTATCTATTGTTGCATAATAAAGCACCAAAACACTTGTTATCTTAAAAGAAATGTATGCTGTCTCACAGTTCTGTGAAATGCCTGATCGGTACTTCCGGAATCAGCTGGAATCGCTAGATCTCACTCAAGCAGCTACAGTCAGCTGGCAGATCTCTTGGAGGCTGGGCTCAACTGGGACTAGTGGGATGGTGGGGCCTCTCATTCCACCAAGGTCTTTAATCTTGGGATTCTCCACGGCATGGAGGTCTTATGGCAACATTGTGTGAGGACAAATCCCAGTGCATCATATTAACCAACGTCCTGGAGTTGATGTGGGAGTGGCCTCCATAGAATAATGGATAAAGGGAGGCATATTTTATTGGGGACTATTGATGTAAAACTCTATCAGTGACCCAATATTGGCATTTAAATATCTCACAGAAATGCATATGCTTAATTAAGCAAATTGTAATCATTTCACATTGATAAGATATTTATTATTTAAAGTCTATCATGCTCTTAACACAGTGGAACACAGTTGAAGTTTTGGAAATACCAAAGCAAGCAAATTATCCTTCTAACATTTACTAACATAACTAAACTTTTTGATCTTCAAGTACTTATTTTCTGAAAATTATGTTAAAGTAAGTTGTTTTAATACTTTTAGTTTGTAAATGCTGCTCCCCTTATCAATTTCATATTATTATCTTCACATCTTGAGGTAGCTCTGGACGTTTGCCATTTGGATTTCCCTTTAAGAATGAAACTGATGTGCAGAGGCAAGGAGTGCAGATAGCTGACAGCATCCAGCTGCATGACCTGCTGGATCTAAGTTTCAAGCTGAGGCCATGGTCTTCTTGAACAGGTTCCCTCCAAGAACGCACATTGGTGGAGGCAGTGGGACCAGGCTATTTCTACCTAACATAAGACTCGTCTAACATTGATGAGTAGGATGGCCATCTAAATTGCTGGTAGGATGTCTCATAGAAGCCTAGAGAAAGCATTTTCCCGTACTGAGGTAAGTTGAAATGCCTGTAATGCTGCGATAGACAATGGGAGAAGGGACAAAAAGGCTCAGGAAAGTGGTCATGCTAGAATAGATATATTATTTGAGGCCAAAAGACCACCAGAGGATTATGTTCCAAGGGAAAACTCAGAAGACACAGCATTTGCGGGGCTATTGGGAACATTCTGGTGAAAGCGATGCTAGCATTACTCGAAAGTCCTCCCCAGGGCAGACTACAGGAAAGCCTTCCATACAGCTTGGTATATTGATAGTAATGGAAATAGTAGGTCATCCAAGCAATAGAGGCCTAGTGGCAACTCTTAATGACCCAAAGCTCAGGAGGTTGTCACAATTACCATAAAGAGTGGTAAGGTCAGAGTGGCATTCAAGCAGGACAGACACACAGAAAGTTGAGATGATGATTAATAGAACATGGGATGTCTGAGAACAAGGTAAGTGAAGCCAACAACATTCTGCTGAATATACGTAATCCAAAGAAAGTAGCATTGAACGAGCAGGAGGCTAAGGGCAACATCTCCAATAAAGTTATAATCCTCTCCTCAGATTCCAGAACTGCCAGTTTTCAAACCCAGAATGCATTGATTAGTAGCTAGATTCCCAAGTAGAAGGATCTACGATGATTAAACATGAAAAAGATAACCCTAGCCTTTCCCCAAAGGGACCTGGAGTTATTTACTTAGATGGTAGATTAGGAAATGTGGATACCCAGGCATTTTAAGAACAATTGAACACAAGGTCTGAGTTAGCTTTGAAAACTCTGAAGCATCATCCCGGCTTCCCTATTAAAGTAGGGGCAGACAGGAAGCAAGTAATTATTGAAGTTATGGCCAAAGTCTGGTTTGTGGAACCAGTGGTCTGAAGACTGACCCAGCAGTTATAGCCCCCAGGTCCTGAACGTATAATTGAGGTTGAAGTCTTTGGCAGTTGAAATATACCTGATACTGAGTGCTTGATCTGTGGGGTAAGAGTTACTATGGTTGGTGGGGAGGCCAACCTCTGAAACTGCCCCCACCTTCAACTTGAGAGTGAATCAAAACTGGTATTGTGTCTCCAGAGGGGCAGGAGGTGGCAGAAATTTGTGCCACTTTTAAATATGTAAATGATGTGTAGTGGTACTTTCTATCATATCTCTGTTTAATTTGCCATTGTGGCACTTTCAGAAATTCGAGTGATCCTGGAGCATGAATGTATAAGACTGCAGTTTCAATCAAGCAGTAGTCTCAATCATAGATGCCATGACAAACACGCTGGAGTGGATAAATACGTCTACAGGTATATGGTGTGTGACCATCAATTTGGCAAATAGGTATTTAATCTAGAGGAATTATCAGAAAATGTTATTTCTCTGAAATAGACTAAAATATATATATTTGGTTTGCCTCAGGAGTCTATTGACTGTCATTCCTTCTCTCATAATACAGCTTAAAAATGATCTGAATCTTCTGGACATCCCACAGACTATCACATTGATCCACTTCATCGATGTGTTTTAACCATATCACCCTCGGTGAGGTATGGTGAGGCTAGATGCAGATCAAGAGGGAGCACTGGAAAGGGTTTTACAGTTCCATTACGTTCACAGAATTCTGGGGAGAGCACAGCATGCCATGAAGGACCGCTCAGCGAACCACGAGGATCTATCATGAGAGGAGGGCAAGGGGGAGCTGTGAACAAGAGCCTTCATGGTGGTTTCTGTGGGAAGAAAAGCGTAAGGTCAGCAAAGCAGGTTTAGGGTCGAATAATGTGAATAATTTCAGTGGGCTTTGGGGCATAGGGGCTACTCTGCCTGGCTGTCAGGTACCTGGCCCTGGGGTGATTGCTGGGATGTATAATGACCCAGAGTGTGAGAGCTCAAAAGAATTGGTGGGGGTGTGGCCTTAATGTGATACTCAAGAACAGGAACAAAATGACCTCTACCAGGGCTCGAAACTGGGTCAGAACATCACATACACACACACATATATACACACACACTTATATGACATGATGATCAGGCAAGAGAAGTATATGTATTATTCATGGACATTATTGAATGATGTGGCCAACTGGACAAGGACCTAGAACAAAAAGGATGGGAAGATTAGAGGAAAGGACATCTGAGATAGAAACATGTGTGTGTATATACAGGACAAAGGACAAAGTGCAAATATTTGTATCATATATTAATTCCCACAAGAAATCATCTATCATAGAAGAGGCGGTGAATAACTAAGTAGACAAAATGACTAACAATTGATGTTTTCCTGTCTTTGGCTTCACCCACTCCAGAAATGGCACAATAGTCACATGAATGGAGAGACCATGATCATAGCATGGAGCCTACACATGGGCCCAAAAGTATGGATTCCAAATGTCAAGGTCAATCTAGTTGCTATATCTTCTGAATCACTAACCTGTCAGCCACAGAGATCAACTCTGAGCCACCATTATGACACTATTTCCCCAAGGAGTCCTATCAGCCACATTGGGGTTCTTCTCCCCTTGAAGGGGCATTGGATTGTTCTAACAAGAGTAAATAATTATTCTGAGGATGAGTTTGCCTTTCCTTCCATAGACCCTCAGCCAGCACCAATATCCAGGATAATGGAGTACTTAGTTGACAAATATGAAATCTCAGACAAAATAATATCCAACCAAAGAACAAGCTTTACAACAAAGGACATACAGCTGTGGACCCATGACACATGGATCCATTGGTTCTGTTACATAACATTCCATCCAGAAGCACTGGCTTGACAGAGTATTGGAATGGCCTAAAATGCACAACTGAGGCACCAGCATGGAGCCAAAAGTCTGTGAAGATGAGTTGTCATTCTCTAGGATTCAGTGTAAGCACTAAATTGGAGACCTATATGTGGAACCGTGTTCCCAATAGGAAGAACACAGGAGACTGGTCTCTAATGCTTGCTAGCTGGAGTGAACTTACTTGCTGTCATTTCCATGTCAGAGTTAGAGGGCCTGGTCCCTACGGGTTGTGCACTCTTGCCAGAGGACATAGCAAGGGTTACATTGAACTACAAATTAGTGTTGCCAATCGTACACTTTGTACTCCCTGTGTTAAGGGAATCACGCAAAAGGAGGAGCACCCTCTTGGTAGGGGTAATTGATCCACATGAGCTGGAGGAGGTTGGGCTGCTGTTAGTCACTGAGGATGGGTAGAAAAATGTGTGGTATGTGGATCATACACTGGGGAGCTTCTTGCTACTCTACTACCCAACTATGACTATGGTGGACAAGTACAGCAAGAGTAGAAGGAGAGATGTTTGTTTATCAGAGACAAAGCTTGCTCTGGAAGGAAAGTTTGGGTCTTACCACCCATGTGAGCCACTGGACACCATAGAAGAGACAGCTGAGTTAAAAAAATTTAGAATAGATAGTGTCAAATTGGGTGATGAGTACCAGTGGTGACACCAAGAAAACTGTAGCAATTGGGGCTGAATTTATCCTATTACTCTGCTTCTTTTACATTTTCTTCAAAAAGAGAAGCCCACTAGAACTTTGGAGGAACTGCTCCTTTGACATGTTTGTAGAAGTTGATCCACACGGCACAAGAGTGAGACTGTGGCAACCATGAAGATGCACCACTTTGGTCTTTATCAAAGTAGTGCGGTTTGCTGAGATCCTCCAGCCTCATCGCCTTTAGGATCTTCCTCAGCTTTGGAAATGAAGTTGTGCCTTTTTTTTGGATAGCCTGAGGCAATAAGTGACAATTGGAAGTATACTATAGACTGGCTATTTCTGTCCAATGCAGGACTCATCTGACAGACAATCTTTGCTCTGGAGCCCCCTATTGGAATGACTTTGTCAGATGTAGATTGTGGTCTGCTGGTCTAGCTGCCCAGTCTTTCCTACTTCACCCTCTCTCACATGTCTGATATGGACTTTGGTCTAAAGGATTTCCCCACTCAATTCTCCTTCTTCTTCCTTTTATCTCTCACTGACAGTATCCCCTTTAATAAACTGTGGGTACCTTAATTCCATTTCAATGTCTGCTTCCTGGAGGATTTAGTTGACGCATGCTTCCACCAAACTCATAACTTGCAGAAAATGAAGCTCTTCTTAATCTTTGACTTAATAAATTATTAAAATGTTGATACTGTGTATGACAGACTGAATGTTTGTGTCCCTTAAATATTCATATGTTGGGGCCGGCCCCATGGCTAAGTGGTTAAGTTCACTCACTCTGCTTTGGCAGCCAGGGGTTCATTGTTTTGGATCCTGGGCATGGACCTACACACCGCTCATCAAGCTACACTGTGGCAGCGTCCCACATAGAAGCACTAGAATGACATACAACTAGGATATACAGCTATGTACTTGGGCTTTGGGGAGAAAAAAAAAAGAGGAAGATTAGCAACAGATGTTAGCTCAGGCCAGTCTTCCTCAAAAAAAGAAAAGAAAAGAAAAGTAGTTCATATGTTACAGTCCTAACCTTCAATGCAATAGTATTTGGAGATGGGGTCTTTGGGAGGTAACTAGGGTTAGATAAGGTCATGAGGTTGGTGCCCTGGTCTGATGAAACTAGTGCCCTTCTGAGAAGAGACACCAGAGAGCTAACAAGCTCACCCCCTGCAGAAACAAGAAGAGGTCATGTGATCGCACAGCAAGATGGCACTGTCTACAAGCCAAGAGAAGAAGCCTAAAGATGAAACCTACCTTGCCAGCACCTTGATCTTGGACTTCTCAGCCTTGAGAGCTGTGAGAAATAAATTTCTGTTTAAGTTACCCAGTCGATGGTACTTAGTTATGGCAGCCTGAGCAGACTAATACACTGTCTATTACGATTCAGAATTTACTATGTCTACAAATACATTGTAAACTTTCTCTGGTAAGCAGGGCTACTTTCTCACAAATCATATGAATTACAGTTCTCCAGTTGTATAACCAATGTATACAAATGCATAATCCAAATGTATAAACCAACTCTCCTGTTCATTTTTTTCTTCCATCACACAATATAAGACAAAAATGCACTATACACAGAAAAGACTGTATTGAATGATCTCAAGGATCTGAGCACTTATGAAGGGTGTTGGTAACAGAAGTTAGGTGAAGACAGAAGGGAGCTCTTGTAGGAATACGCATCAGAGTGTATTTCTGAGATGAGTAATCTAAAAGCATCTTAGAGGCAGATATACAAGGGAGTAATTAAAAGAGTTACTCCTGTATTAACTTTTACTCCTGCCAAAATTCCATCTCAGTAACGTTAATTATGAGTGTCTTGCAAACAATATATCAAGACTTTAATACTTTGCTTTACAATCAGACTGGTTGATCTTTGCTCAGAACACACAAACTTTCTCAGAGAAAAATTTGTTTTTATTTTATTTTTTTAATTTTTTGGCTTTCTTTTTCTTCTTCTTCTTTTTATTCTTTTCCCCAAAGCCCCCCAGTACATAGTTGTATATTCTTGTTGTACGTCCTTCTGGTTGTGCTATGTGGGATGCCACCACAGCATGGCCCGATGAGCGGTGCCATGTCCATGCCCAGGATCTGAACTGGCAAAACCCTGGGCCACGAAAGCAGAGTGCACAAACTTAACCACTCGGCCACAGGGCCAGCCCCAGAAAAATAATTTAAAAAGCAAAACAAACGAATAAACAAGACAAAACAGAAACAAACTCATAGGTACAGGGAACACATTGGTGGTTACCATAGGACAAGAGGGGGTGAGAGGAGGCTGAAATGGGTGAAGGGGGTTGTACGATGATGGGTGATAACTAGACTGATGGTGATAACTACTTTGTAGTGTATACAAAATCAAATTATAATGTTTTACACCTGAAATTTATATAATGTTATATACTAATTTTACTTGAATTGAAAAAAAGGGACTTCTAGTAAAGAGATCACCAAAAGCCAGCAAACTTTCTAGTCTGAGTAGAAGAAAAATATTTAACTCTTTCTTTCTTCATGTTTGTGTTTATATGTGAAAATTTCTTTAAATTGCGATAACATTAGTTTATAACATTATATAAGTTTCAGGTGTACATTGTTACATATTTCCATTTCTGTGTAGATTAACGATGTTCACCACCCAAACACTAATTACCATCCATCACCACACACATGTGCCTAATCACCCCTTTTGCCCTCCTGCCTCCCCTTTCTCCTCTTGTAACCACCAATCCAATCTCTGTTGCTATGTGTTTGTTTGTCGTTTTTATCCTCTACTTATGAGTTAGATTATATGGTATTTGACTTTCTTCCTCTGACTTATTTTGCTTAGCTTAATACCCTCAAGTTCCATCCATGTTGTTACAAATGGCCAGATTTCATCATTTATTATGGTGAGTAGTATTCTATTGTGTAAATATACCGCATCTTCTTATTCATTTGTCCCTTTATGGACACCTAGGCTGCTTCCAAGTCTTGGCTATTGTGAATAATGCTTCGATGAACATAGGGGTGCAAGTATCTTTAAGCATTTGTGTTTTCAAGTTCTTTGGATAAATACTCAGCACTGGAATAGCTGGATCATATGGTAGATCTATTCTCAATTTCCTTTCTATTTATTTTTGTAAAGTGAACAAAATTTATAATGGAAAAATGTTTTGCACAATAAAACAAAACCTATCCAAATGAGGTAAAACAAAGTGCTGTGAAGCAAATCAACGTGAAAACACATTCTTTCTCTGTATCTAAATGGCCCTCCTGCTATGACTTGAAGTTTTGGAATCTACAATGGACAGAAACATAGAAAATATATTTATATGCAAAAACTGTTCTATGGAAAATTCTGGAAGAAGAAGGCTTTGTTCGCTGCCTTAAATATAGTGACATTTATTTTGACAACAGTCTACAAAAGATCTCTATTTCCATGCTCTTGTGGAAAGCAAGATCTTTAAAGGAGTCATTATTAAATCCATAAGGAGGAAAACCTGGCAAGATTTGAATTTTCTCCTAGGTAGAAGTGAAAAGTAAAGTTTTATGATGAACATGAACATGGGCTTTTCTGGAGAAACTCTATCAGAAACTATAATATTACAGAACAACACCAGAGTCTTAACCAAGAGGAATGAGCCGAGTTTAGAGTTCAAGAGACTGGTTGTACTCAGATATGCAGTGAGATCTTTTATAGGAGAGAAAGCCTGTTGACTGCCCAGCTGAAAGCCATTTAACATTCTGGCAAATTGCTTGTAGAAGCAAACAAGACAGGACCACAGTTTGAGCCGAGCCAGACCTCATAACATGTCCAGGTGGCCCAGTCATTCCATCCTTGTTTTAAAGACTATCATATAATATATTAAAATGCAAGTTAACTTGATTTGGAAAACTGCTATTTCTTTTCAGACTGAATGAGAATTTGGCAAGATTCATGAAATAGAATGGTTGCAATTTCTGCTGGAACTTTCTAAAGTGGTAATGGCAATGGAGAAAGGGGGGGAAAAAACCCAAGCAAAAGCAGTTTCTTTTAATTTTGAAATATTACCATTGAGAAAATTTTGCCAGAAAACATTTTTGATCATTTTTCCTAGTACAAATTATAGGAAGCTTCTGACTTATTATAACTATAGATTTTATTATATGGATTTATGATACCTGTGTAACCTTTACATATTAGTAGATAAGGAGGCATAGAAAATAGGCTTTTCCCTACCAGACAGCTTTAGATAAGTGCTGAAGTATGGTTTTAAAGACTCTTAATCAGATATAGAATATTACTGTGTTTAGAATGAAAACATAAGGAAGACAGACAAGCATTAGATAATGAATGCTCTGTGAATCGCTCATTCTTAGAGATTGATTTTTCTGTTTCAATGTTTGCTATAGAAAAACAAGTTTCTAAATATTGATGATAAAACAGAAAACTCAACAGATAAAGCTCTGCTCTGGAACTAGAATTTACAGTATAGTGAGGAAGACTGCTAAATTTAAAAAAAGCTAATGACTAAATGCATAATAAATCAGGTGATAATTGCTACTATGGAGAATGAAGTAAGGTCAGGGACAATAGTCAGAACAAAATCCCTGAGGTAGGAGATGATAATGTTCTAGGGGGAAACAAATAAACACACATAAAAGACCTCCCACTGTGAAAAATACTTGGAAATTGCTAGATTAAGCAAGATTAAATTGGTTTCCTATTGTAGGATCTCTTAAAACTATGTTGTTCTGGTATATGTTATAACTCTCTGTAAGAACAGAGGTACACTCTACACTCATTTGGTAATAAACAGTTAAATTCCTTGAGCATCTTAAAAGCCTCTTAAAAAAGACATCTTTTCTTATTAGGAGGAGAATTTGCCTAGTGGCTCTCAGCTGGTACTTGCTCTCTAACCAAAAGCAATGGAGGTGAACAAGCCTCTCACACAGAGGATGGAAAGAGTGGCTCACAAAACGTTAAGTGAAGTTACATGGGACTGAGTTTAAGACACAGAGTGTATGGTAGGAAGCAATTAAAAGTGAAAAAACATAAAAGAAAATTTATTAACCCTGCTCTGATATGTACGGGATAAGAAGCTAGACTGATTACGTATGTTACATGGGAAGAAGAACGAATTCACTAACAATAAAAAATAAAGGGAAAAAACCCCTAACTTGTTAGATCATTGGTACTAGAAGTTCTAGATTGATAAAAATCATGTCCTTTCTTCCCATTTTATGTTCAGAACCAATTAAGAGATAAGTCACAGAATCAGACTGTTAGAGAGAAAAATGTCAACTGTAGTACCACTAAAGCCTGGATTGAAGTGTATTGCTAAACGAGGAAGCCACAACGGGTTTCCTGTGATTTCACCCAGAATTAACATACTTACCCAGTCCTAAAAAGCTGGGGATATTTAGACCTCTTCTTCAGGAGCAAGGCTGCCCATGGAACTATTTCGCGTGGCTGAGAACAGAAAAATCAAACAGAATGCTTTCTCTGCGGGCGGAAAGATTTAAAGGGGTACTTGAAGCAGCAGGCTGAGCTTGCTTTCCTTCTTTTATTTGAACTCACTGAAGGGATAAAGTGACTTTTCCTCCTTTGGTGACTCTGAGTGAGCAAAGCAGAGATACATCAAGAAAAGTCAGAACGTCCCTTCCTGCTGGTCACCTCGCACTTGACCACTGCCAGATGCTGGCAGTTGACCACCAGGCAGCGGGTGGTTGACTCAGCAAATCCCTGCTGGGACAGGGGCAGGGTGCTCAAAGGGAGATGAAGGATTTCCGGGGGGCAATGTCCCATTCTCCCAGCTTCCTGAATCAGCTAAGCGTTTCCTCCCTTCAAAGAGAGGGAAGGCAGGAGATAGTTAGGATCCGGGACAGTGGAAGTTGCCCATTCCTGTGGCTACTTGGGCAGGGGGTGATGTGTTTTGCCCTAGAAATTGTGAGTTGGGCAGAATAAAAAGGATTTTTATAAGATTGAGAGACCTGCTTTGTAACATATATGGAGACAGAGCTAAAAGTTATGAAAAGCTTCAGGGAGCTTTTCAAAGCATAAACTTTCCAGTATGTTAAAACTCAACTCTCATGTTTGTTTAGACTGAATGTGTGCCCAGAATGTATTTAATTCATACATGAGGGAGTGAGGCGGATGCTAAAGCTGCATCCAAGAGCATTTGCACGCTGCAGATTTATATATTCACTTGTGTTATGGGCTGAATTGTGTCCCCTCAAAATTCATATGCTGAAGTCCTAATTCCTTGCATTTCAGAGTATGACCTTATTTGGAAATAGGGTCCTTGAAGACATAATTAGTTAAACTGAGGTCATTAAGGTGAGCCCCAATCCAATATGATTGATGTCCAAAAAATCACAATGAGCAGAAAAACAAATCCAGAGAATGACAAGGTAATATGGAAAAACAGAAGAATATATAAGATAAATATAATTCGTATGAGCAGAGAGATTGAGAGCACACTGTATCCATAACTGATGAAAAGGCAGCAATGGGAAATAAGCAGCATTCTATGAATCCAATAATGTAATTTTGAATATTTAGCAGTGAAACAAATGGTAATAGAAGAGTGTGAGCAGAAGAGCTCTATCTGATGACTGAGTCATGAACTAAATGCCAAAATTATGAGATAATCATGGACCATAATGCAAAGAAAATGTGAGAGAAAAGTTACGATGCATAGAGAGGATGTCTTTTCATTCATTTAACAAATCTTTATGAAGCACTCAAAGAAAGTGTTTCATTTTAGAATTTGAACAAAAGTCCTCTTGGAGGACTGGAGCAGAGTGGGGCAGTACGAGTGAGTCACATCGAGTTACACACCAGTGTCTAAAGTGTGCACACAATCCTGGGTCACGAGATGGAGGGTGGGCAGCGTTACTCACTGATTATCACCTCCTGACAGGTAAAGGGATGTAACTGTTTTTGCACATTACTAGAGGATGGATGTCACTACCTCAATTGGAAGCAATTGGGAGGCTGGTTGGCAGCCTAAGTTGAGGTCAAAAAGGATATTTTTGTGGACTTAGAAGTCCCTTTTCATTCCTTCTGGTTAACTCTGTTAGAGAAGGTGCATATTAACCTTGGCCTCTCTTTGCTTTTTTCTTAAATAATCAAATGCTCATATATTATAAAGTTGTTAGTCCAACATCATTTCTCAGAAGTAGCAATTCTCTTAAATTAATGCAAATGAATACGTTTGTGAAATCAATAATATATATAGTATTGTTGTCACATTAGTTTTGTCCCTCCCAATGTTTATGAAACCATACAAGAGTTTGAGCTTCAAATAATACTCTGCCCAGTTGCCTCCTTTGACCTGGCCTCTCCATCCAAATATAACTGGACCCGTCACGGATTTACAGCACAATTACTGCGGACATTTTTTGTGTGCGTGAGACAGATTGGCCCTGAGCTAACATCTGTTGCCCATCTTCCTCTTTTTGCTGGGGGAAGATTGTTGCTGAGCTAACGTCTGTGCCAATCTTCCTCTGTTTTGTGTAGGATGCTGCCACAGCGTTGCTCGATTAGCAGGGTTGTGTCCGTGCCAGGGATCTGAACCTGCGAACCCCAGGCCACCAAAATGGAGTGTGAAAACTTAACCACTATGCCACCACTGGACCAGACCATTGCTGACATTTTTAAGGAAGTTTTTAGGAACCCTGAAAACCCCTGGATTATAGCAGAGTGGATCTTTACAGCATATTGTTGACATTTTTTTAATGTGGGAGTTTAATTGTGTGACTTCCTACAAAAACAATTTCTGTGAACATTTTGTTTTTTTGTTTTGTTTTGTTTTTTAAGATTGACACCTGAGCTAACAACTGTTGCCAATCTTTGTTTTTTTTTTTTAATTGGTTTTTCTCCCCAAATACCCCCAGCACATAGTTGTATATTTTAGTTGTGGGTCCTTCTAGTTGTGGCATGTGGGACACCGCCTCAACATGGCCTGATGAGTGAGGCCACGCGCCCAGGATCTGAACCGGTGAAACCCTGGGCCGCCGAAGCGGAGTGCACAAACTTAACCGCTCGGCCACGGAGCTGGACCCTCTGTGAACATTTTGGAACCTGTTCAAATTATTCCTCCTCACAGGATAGCCTCTTTTGAGACTGTCGTCATTTTCTTCCCTGCTGAAGAAAAAATAGGTTAAACCATTGTTTTCTTCCTCCATACACTGAGATGGAAATAACATCAGCAGTACCCTGAGATTGTCTTTATTGTGAAAAAAATTAGATCAGAGACAAAAGGTGTTGGTATCTTAAAAAAAAAAAAAATGCTTAGCAATTCTTAGGGGATCATTTGAACTTCTCTGCTTAGAAAATTACTGCTTTAGTTCTCTTCCAGGACACATCAGGGTGAAATTTATAATTCTCCTTTAGGTCTTAAACAGAAGTTACGTGATCCCGACTGTGATGTTTTCTTGCTGAAAACAACCAGATTCACATGCTCTGAACTTGGAAAATGAATTGACTACGTGATCTTTGCAGCAGCAGATTTTTATGCTGCCTAAAGAGAGAGGCTTTGGGTGTATTCTCAAAGCTTTATACTTTATTTACTAAATTTTATTTTCCATAATTTAATACATAAAATGGATGGCATTTCCCTAGGGGAATAAAACAAAGGTTTCTAGAAAAAGAAAATCCTGTGCTTTAATGTGGCTACGCAACTAATGACCTATATGACTATATGCTTCAGTTTGCTCCTTATGATAATGGGGATATTCATTTGACAATAAATAGAATAGTTTGGAAAATTAATTGAGCTTAATGATGTAGTGCACTGGGCAAAAATAAAATAGCAAAAGGTCTAAAATATTTAAATAGTCAAGTTACATTTGTCAGGGTTGTTTCATTCACAAATAATTTAAGCCTAACTCAGAGTAGTTTAAACAAACAAAAGATACAGTATTTTTTAATTGATAGATTTGGTGAATACCTTGGGATTTCAGGAGTTCAAACCATGCCCCAGGGTTACTCTCTGCATCCCTCAGCTGGCTCTTCTATTTGTTAGCTTCCTTCTCAGGAAGGATTTCTCTGTCTTCCAGCAAACTCCTTTGTTTGTTCGGGCTTGGATGTTTCTCACAGATTCTGGAGCACAGGCCTCCTCAGCAGCTGTAGCTCAATTCTGATGAAGGGCTTTGCTAAGCCTAAAGTGAGTCAGATCCCAAGCCCAAACCAATGCAGAGGTCAGGAATTGGCTGCTCTCTGCTCTGCAGAGCCAAGTGTTTCACATCGTGGCAGGAGAGTATGGAGTAAGCATATTTAAACTACAGCCTAGAGCTTCTGTTACCAGAAGATGGGATGTTTAAGCAGGTAGGGAAGAAAAAAATCTTCCTATATATCATGTATCTATCTATCTATCATCTATCCACCTGTCTATTTATCATCATCTCTATTCTTTATCTGTCAGTCTAGCGATCACAGTCTTCTAACTGTTCTCAATCATATTGGGTCCTTCATATTTTAAGATTATACAAAAGGGTAATGAGAACAAAACTCATGCTAAATTGGTAGATACTACAATATATGTTAAAATAGAAAATTTTAAAACACAAACAATACCCCAGTACACATTCCATTACGTGCCAGAGTGATAATGTGAGTACTTGTAAGATAGCCTTTGGGCAACTCAACTGATAATTTAAGAGTGAAAAGGACAAAGTACAGCCTTTTGAATTAGCTTTGACCTCACAGAATTCCTGGAAGTGTCTAGTGGACCCGCAAGGATCTGCAGGGCACTCTTTGAAAACCCCAACTCTATCCCGTCATCTTACCATAAAGTAGAAACCTTCAGAAACCTGTCTCTCTCTTCTTTCCATACACGAATCTACTGCTGTGTGTGAGGTTTAGAACTACAGCGCTCTACTCTAGCCAACCATTGCAATTCTAATTGTTACACCACCACCAGGAAAATTGTTATAAGATTCAAATCTAAAAGCCATAGACTGGTTCAGTATACTGAATGATTCTCTATTTCTGTACTTAAAGGAAAAAAACTGCTTTGTTTAGTATAGAAATTCTTCATGATCTGGGCATTGCCTCTTCTTTCACGTCTTCCTCGTTGTATTCCATACTTGAGCAATACTGAAGAACGGGATTATGAAAATGGCCTCAAGGGCTTTTATTTGGGATAATGCTCTGTCATCTCCTGGAATTCATTTCACTGTCCCTCATCATGAAGTTTACCTTAACAGAACTTTCCAATTACTGGTATTTTATTTGCTTCCAGGAGACTGGTTTACTCACAATGTCTTTATGTCCCTTGATACTTTCAATGTGGATTCAAACTTCTAAATAAGCTTGAAAAACACCAAGGAGAAATGAAGAAATAAACTCAAAAGGTACTTGCCTTAAGAGATTGCCCTAGAGCTCAGAATGACTTCCCAATTTGTATAGAGAGATCATAAACTTAACATGAAATACATGTATGGCCGCTTGGAGGGTCAGGATTGTAACCGCAGGATACCACTTGTTAATCTAATTCAGCATAAGTTTTTCTTTTTCGTTTCACATTAGCAGAAAAAGTTTGATTTTTATATTTGTATCACAATACCTTAATACTTTTATTACTAAATTTTAGTGAATGTTTTTATAATTATTTGTGTCTGCAAAAAAAAAGTCTATGAACTTGTAAATTGTGATGTAGATTGTAAATCTGATGTAGAATTCCACCTATGAGTAAAAATTTGCCTATGTCTAATATAGGCAAAGTGATTTGTAATAAATTGCACGTGTGGCTGTGCCAGTGAAATTTTTGCAAGTTTGAAATTGGCATTTTTTAATGCTATATATTATCTTAATGAGAGGTTCACATTTAGTGCAGTATTTTATATGATTTAGTTATTCTGCTTTTTCTTTTATGTTTCCTTCTATTAGAATTTAAGCTCCCTGATGTCAGACTATTGTCTGAAATATCCCAAGCACATTAACTATAGAAAGAGTAAAACAGCTATTTGTGGAATTACTAAATTTATCAGACAATAAGACAGACAAGATACCAGGCCATCTCATTATATGGAAGATTACCATATTTGGAATTTTTAAGAAATAAATATATCCTCACAGGAAGTTTTTAGGCACGTTAAACAAGGCATTTGTATGTATGCTTTAAAAGTTCTCCGGATGAATCTGACGCTTATTATATTGTCTATATCACTAATAGAAAATATTAACATTAATTGTTGTCATTAAAAAGTCACCCTTAATGGAAGCATAATATTTGCATAGCTGTCCTAAAGGAAACACCAAAGAAGAAAAAGGAAAAAAAAATGTCATTACTTGGAAGATCAAATTGTAATTTTGGAACAGAAAAAAATTTGTGAGACACTAATGACTGATTAAAAACACCTTAGCTTTCAGCCTAGGTATTCTTAAAAGGTCTTCTTCCCGTCAGAGCAATGCTTCATTAAACTGGAAGAGTACAAGGCATGAATAAAGCCGCCTAAAATGTGATGACACAGACATTCATTAACGAGCTGTAGAAAATTCAGGTTTTGACAGTGCTCACGATGGTGATCATAAACGAATGTCATCAAGTGGCACCTAATTAGTGTGATTAACCAACTTCAGGACTCGCCAGAGAATGCGTTGAATCAATGCACTTTCTTTTATACGTGGAAAATGTTTTACATTTGGGATCAGTGCCTTGTATCTAAAGCACCCGCTAATGGAGCTCTTTTCTTGTTTTCACTCTCATATATCTGATTGGCCTGTTATCAGGCAGCATGCCTGTTAGATAAGCATGAATAATCTTGGAAATAATGAGGCACGCTGTGAAGAAGTTGATAGGACTCTTCATAGTGAATTTGATGAGACTGAGTATCAGGAATCTTTACAGAGGGTTTGAAACCCAAATCTTATTCACTTTTTCTTAAATAGCCTTAAACAAATAAAATGAACTTGATGGTCTAGGTAATTTGCAAGAGTGAATACGTATACCATATCACCAGCAAAATTTCTGTGTGGAAGAAGTCCACGTGACAAATAAATAATACCAACTGTAAATGAACACTTAGGCTAAATATTCATTAATAAAGACAAGAACATTTTGAATCTCATTACATGTGAGATATGTATTTCTCTCTCTATATATATATACACACTGCATTAGCATTTATAAAAGCAACTTTGCATAATGGATTAAGGCAATTTTGTGAATCAAATTTAATAAAATTATATGATAGTGTTCTAAAAATGATAAAGAATTATATAATCATATGTGTCTCTTGAGTTTATCTTAAGTACATTTATGCATCCAAATTTCAGAAATGCATGTAAATTTTGAAAATATTTGCATCCCTTAAAACTCAATGACTTCGCACAACACAACATTTTTCTTTCGTTAAGTTATTACATTATTTATTTAACATAGGAGTATAGATTGAAAAAATAATTTAAGAATTAAATTAGAATCTGTAAATGTTAGCACAAGTTGAATCTAGCAAAATAAAAATAAAACAATGATCCTGGTCTTAAGAAGCTGCTTACTGCCTAGGCTCACGTTCTTTACCTGGAAAATCAGAATTTAAGTCCCTTCCCTTTGTTGTCTGGGTTATTATGAGATTCAATTCAGGCCATGGATACACAGAATTTTTTTTTTTTCTTACTTTGTCAAGTATAAGATTTTTATTTACCTTGTGAGATAAAAAATAAGCTTGAATGCTCATACTGTACTTAGCTCAGTGTTGGGTACGTGAAGCTGAATTATTTGTAGTTCCTTCTTGGTTTAATCCTTACTTTTGTTTTCTGAATTTAAATTTTACTTCTTTTCAGGGATCATTTACATTCTGGAAGATTTATTCTTTGTTCTCCCAAATTTTGAGAATATTTTCCCCCAAAGAGTCAGCATATCTGAATGGAAAGAGCCAGAAATTAGAATTTGTGATACAGCAAATTGAATTGAGAAGCTGGAAAGGAAGCTGATTCAAGTCTCAAAACTAACTAATTAGTTAATATGACAGGCACTCTTCTTTGAGGTGACTTTTAAAGAGACTAGAGCATTCACAGATTCTGGCTGCATCTCCAGCACAGTCCTGTTGCGTCTTAATTCTTTGCAGTGTCTGACTGCGCCCAACACAACTGCACCAACGTAGCATAACTGCGTTCCCGTTGACCATATTACTGCCAAAATAAAATGGTTTCTTTAACTAGAAAAAATTTTTCTTTTAATTAAAAATTAAATGAAATAAGACATAAAAGGCACTTAATACAAGTTACCTGTCTTATAATAAAGGATCAGGAAGCCTGAATTCTCTCCCTTTACTACGTATGTATATATATACACACACATACTTATAAACATACATACACACATCTAGTTCCTTAAAGGAGAAATGTCTGTATTGGACTCTCCAGAATAGACTTTACTCCCCGTGTTATTGATTTTTAAAACAATTACAAACACAATGAGAAAAGTCATTTGGTGAAATCAAGAGACAATTAATTTTAAAGCTCTAGGATCATATCTAGATAGTTACGTCTGGCAAAGTTACCAATACTCTAACTCTTTCACTATGTAGTCCAGCTTTTTATTGTTCCTTTTTGAAATCTGACTGTTGGTTTGCAAAATAGCCCTGTAGTTATTCCTTTTCTGTTAAGCCCCTCTAGTTACTTAGATGGAATTCCAATTTTCTTAGTGATACCAAACTGATAAAGTTGCTTTAGAACTGCCAAGATTTTTTAGAAAGACTGAAACGATGTGAATAAACCAGATTAGTGAGGTAATATTTAGGCGCACTGTCCTATATGTGTGAGCCATATGGAAGATGTATTTACATGACGTGACCACATCTCTAGAAATTCTCCGAGGAGTATGGGCATAACTAGGATTCATTATTAACTGGTATCTTGAAGAAATATTTAAATACCCTTACATAGGGATGCTAATTGTCTAGTTCATTATTCTACATTTTGAATTACTGAGGTTAATTAGAGTCAGGGAAGCATGAAAGAAATCATGAGACCATTGGGAGAGATGTGGTTGTTTCCACATTTCCTCCAAAAACTAGGGTTATGTGGGATCCTAGGGCAATTACTAGGCTAAAGAAGATCCTGTTTTCTATAATCTTAGTTTTTAACATATACAAAGACTCCATTACATGGTCGTGGTTACCATGGCCTTATACTAGCTTGGATCAAATAGCATCTTAGAAAACTAATATTATATTAGATCCCTCAATATTCTCCAACTTTCCCACTTCTTGCATGTTCAACTATTTTCAATTCATAAATGAACTGAGGGGCAGTGCCTGGTATTTATTTTTACTTCATATTTTCTTTGGAAATCCTTGGCTTATAACAAAGTACACAGATTCTGGCATCTTCACATTTGGCATTGTGTTTTGAAAAAAATCCTGGTTATCTAACTTTCATAAATTGGAGATAGATATGTGTGTAGATTCTCCTCAAAAAACCATACAACATAGTAGAGTAATGATGGCCACTAGCCTTGCTACATTCCTTAAGCAATGTTTTCTCCTTTTCTCCACATGAGCTATTTCAAACATACCTAGGGCTCACGATAGAGCAATCCTTGTATCTCACCATCTCTTTTCTCAATGATGTTGCCTTATAACCCACACAGAACTAAAAGCCATGAATTGAGAATATTCTCAACCTCTTGCCATGCAACATTGAGAACAAAGATTTCTTTATGCTCATTCCTTCCTGCACCCTCCTTTCCCATTAGGTAAAGTAACTATAAAATCTCCAAAATGGTTTAGGTATTCTTGTATTCTGGATCTAGTAGGCATTAGCTCTGTCAGAAATTGCACTCTCTTAAGCATCCTCCAAATACGCATCTCCAAGTAGTTCTTCCTTCCATTTTTAAAGTTTGCTCAAGTATCTCATCTCCTCCTAGAAATTCATTTGATTTTATGTTCATTGTTTCTACTTCTCCTAAGCTTCAGAGCTATACTTCTTGAAAGAATTTGCTACAAACTACTTCATCACTTTTTATATCCACTCATTTACAGTTTATTAATCTTTGACTCACCCATTATTTAAATGAAACTTCTTTGAGTAACATCTCAAATAAAATCTTCAGATTTAAAGTTGACTGACATCATTTTTACCTATTTGACTTCTTGAAAATATGAATGCAACTGGTTACTCTATTCCTTATGAAATACTCTCATTGGCTTCCATGATACTACATTGCTTTTCCTTTTCCTCTTACATCTTTGGCATTTCTTTAGTATCTTTTATGCGTGCTTCTTTTGTCTGTGCTTAAACATTAATATTTCCTTGTTCTCTTTTTTCCTCATTTTAAATTTACTTTTAGGTAATTTGATTGGTTTTCAGCCTTCAACAATACCAATATCTATAATTCCAATTAAATCTCTCTTCCACTTTGATGAGCTCCTATCTATTTCCCACAAAGCAGGCATAGTTAGCCAACTAAATGTGAAGATGACAATGATACCCCCTTTACCTGCATAACACCAACAGTTGGTACTCAACTTCAACATCACTTTCTCCAATAATCAGAGGTCTTGAGCTTCAGTGTCATTTTGCTAAAGCAGCAGTGGCAGCATAACTTGTTTTATATTTTCTGTTCATAGAAAGGTAAAAGATAGATCAAGGTTAGCTCACTACTGCCCCGGAAGGTCAGGCTTGAATAACAGTGTGCTTACTCAGCAATATTGCTCACCCTTCTTTCTACAGATTTAGGCTTCCCAACCTACAGCTCAGTTAATTGTTCACTTGTCCCATTCAGTGGTGAATCCCTAGCAGACAGACTGGTTCTCAAGTGCCAACTTGGACCTCTTGAGAAGAGAATAGGACTTTGAAAATATCACTTCTTACAGTTAGAATAGATAAGGTTGACTCTTCAGGGACAGTCATACGTGTGAGGGATAAGTATATCAGGGCCCTTCTCTGCAAAAATACAGCACACTGGGGCTGGCCTGGGGGTGTAGTGGTTAAATTTGTGCACTCTGCTTTGGCAGTCTGGGGTTCACAGATTCCAATCCTGGGTATGGAACCACACATTGCTTGTCAAGCCATGCTGTGGTGGCATCCCACACACAAAATAGAGGAAGATTGGCACAGGTGTTAGTTCAGGGACAATCTTCCTCAAGCAAAAAAATACAGAACACTGCTATTTCACCCCATGATGACACAGAGATACTCAACACAACACCTTTCTACCAGAGTTCTGGGTGAAAAGTGGAGCAGCAATAACTTTCTAATTTTTTTTAACTACAATCTAATTGAATAAAATTCTTTTCAAGTTATTTTCACTACTTGAAATGGTTTTCTTTCCAGGTGCAGTAGAAGACATTTTTATTTTAACTTTCTGACTTGTGAGAACTTCACTTATATCATGTCCTCATTCTTACTTGCTGAATATTTGTTTACATGATGCCCTCTGACTCATCTGAATCCACTGTCACAGCAAAAGTTGCACGAGACAAAGTTAAACGATCAAGGAATACCTTATTCAAGGCTATTGCAATAGAAGCTAGACGCCAGAACCCAGTCTGAGCTCAGTGTGAAACAAAGGGCTGGCGAGTTTCTAAGAGCTGGGTGTGAGAGAGCATAGGCTATCTATGTTTACTATTTGGCTTTACTCAAAGAAGAAGTAAACTTTCTCTTATCTTCATGACAGGAGGTACTTTTACAACCTGGAGCATGGGGCCCATAGCAGATAGATCCTACGTTCCCATAGAAACTGGGAGAGAGGAGCGCTATCTTCCTTGATGATGTCATTCCAAATGGATGGTTTCCAGGTCCTTGAGAAACATTCCTGGGCTGTAAAACTATCAAGAAGCTTTTTACCAAGATTTACATCTCAGACAGGCAGAGAAAGAATTTACAATTACAAGATCTCTGAAGTAAATGCTCTAAGAATAAGGAGATCATGAACCTAGAGTCAGGAAGAAGACAGTCTGTGGTTTAGTCAAACTGAGGGTCATGTTAAGGCCATCTTGGTCAGCCCCAGTAGTGGCTTTTGATATATAAGGAAAATGGGAAATTTAGAAAATAAGTCTGTCTCTCTCCAAACTAACTTTTCCTTTCCTCTCTTGTAGTGAACTGAAAAGAAAGTGGAAAAAAAAAGATTGTCTTATTTTCTTTCTGTTGCTGTTGTACATTACCAATGCAATTTCAAAGACCAAGGAGGGAGAGAAATCGTATGAAAAGGAATGCAAAAAAAATGGACAATATAATTTCATAGTTTAAAAGAATTGTCTACTTAGAGACGTCATTAAGTTGTTTCCACACTCCTTTTCTAATTATTTGTTCAGTAATGTCTCTTCTAATTCCCACAGTAAGCTCTGTAAGGGCCAGGCCTATCCTGTCCATCGTTTTGCAATTAACCCAGAGTCAGAAAAAAATAACTGCTTCATAAACATTAATGAATGAATGGATGAATGATTGAACCAGTAGAGAACCCTTGAGGGAGAATACAATATTAGATACCTATTTTAGACATATGTGGAGACTCAAAAGTTTTATTGCTTCTCTGTCTACTTTTTTCAAATGCAGTTTGAATACTAACTTCATTTTGATTAATATTTTGTGTCTGAAACACCAGTACTGTGGCAGCTTTATCCATTTATTTTTAAAATGTAATTTGTTCTTAGTCCCCATTTCATGACAGATTGTTTGACAATATTTTTGACAAAGTGGAGGAACCTAATAATCTTACAGCTCCAAATACCTATGCTTTGAGAATAGTGTGTCGTTTTTATTTATGAATTTTAAATGTCTCATAGCACGTTTATAAAATTACAACAGGAAGAAAACCTCACTTGTTCTGCCTTGAATGGCTGAATCTGAGACAGCAACTGGAAAAAAAAAAAAACAACTGTTAGCAACTGTACCATATCAAGCATGGAATATTCTAATTAGACCCTCTAAAGAGATTGTATTGTATCTACAGGGAAACTTCCATGTAAATACTGATCAATTTTGAACATTCTTTTAGGATTAAGATTGCAGATTTAACAAATAAAAATATAGGAAGACTAGTTACATTTATTTTTCAGATGAACAACAAATAATGTGTCAATATAAGGACATTTCAAGAAATATTTGGGATACTTATACTTTAAAATATTCCTTTATCTGAAATTCAAATTTACCTGGTTGTCTTGTATTTATCTGGTAATGTTTCTTAGGATGGATATTCAGCTAACCAATCCTCTGCGAAGTGATTCAGGGAGAAGAGTAAAATTTCGAGAGTCAAGCTAGAATAGGATACTTTGATCCAGTAAATGGAAAAGAGTCAGCTTGCAAATTTAGAGAAGAAAAATAAGAATTTTTAAAATATCTTTTATTTTTCTGATAATAAACATTTCTAGGAATGTTGGTTATCCAAGATTCTTCAGTTTGTACTGAATGCAATTTAAGAAGATTCTGGAGAGTATTGGATTATACAGCATAGTCTTGAAATTGCTGCTGTTTTAGTCTGATTCGTGTAATATATAATTGATCAGTCCTCTCTAAGAAATGACTTCCCCAGTGCCTTTGTTCATCCTCTTTACAGTGTGTTCAATACATTCTTGAGATAAGTAATATTTCATGGCAAAGGAATTATTTACATCACAGAAATGTATGTTTTTTATTAACTATGGAAGAATAAAACACAACTATTAAAAATAAATGTCTAATAATTTAATATGGATTTTTTCTTTATTTTTAACTCACAATTCAATTGCTTCATGTTAATAACTGAGGACATGAGAGATATAATTCCATTTAAAATGAAAGACAATGATTATATTCACTCAAATGTTGAGATATATGTGTGTATGTGTATGTATGTCTCCTATGAACCTAACAGCAGATAAATAGCAAAATGGTTTAATACTATACACTTATATAGAAAATAAGCTTAACACATGTGCTCAAGAAAAGTAATGAATTTTGAGGGGCTGAATAGCTCAATGATTTTTTTTTAATTAGGTCTTTTAAATATCCTTGGATTCTGCAATTTGGACAGATTAGGCTTGATATTGGCCGTGAGATATAGCAAATTAATTAATGCTTTAAAATGAACTTAGTCAAATTTCACATCCTTATACTCTTGAGAACAAATAACCTTTGAATTTCCCTTCAAAATCAGGAAAGTATAAGATATGATGCCATCCCGGATCAGAATGCACATTCTCCCCACTATTGTTTCTCATAGTGATAGATAATGAAAGTTTATACACTTCTGCAATGAAATGATATGCTTCCATTTATTGCCAGGTCCAATAATGCACAAAGTCCTAGCTTGGTCCCCTGAAGTTAATGTATGACTATATATAATCATTTATGCATTGTTTCCTCTGGGCTGCCAGGAAATCCCCCTTCCACAAACTATCTTTGTTGTCTAACATATCACCATTCATTCCTTTGGGCTAAAAGTGGCTCTCCGGTGAAAACCTTACTTCAAAAAACACCTATCTTCTAAGCTTTGTCAAGAACTATGAATCTCTACATCTTTGTAGAATTTGAGAGAATTTATATAGTTAGAGTCCTAGGATTTGCTGAAGGAAAAGAAGAGAGGACACAGGAGTAACCCCAGGAATTGACTTAATCAAATATGCCATGGAGTTTGGAAGTGAGAAGACCAGAAGAAAGGGTATTTAAAGACAAGTAGAATCAGGTATTCTGTGTTAGCAACATTACTGTTGAGATATCTATTAAAAATCTGGTAGGCTTTGGATCCAGTCTGGTGGTATAGTGGTTAATTTCACACTCTCCACTTTGGTACCTGTGGGTTCGCTGGTTTGGTCTTGGGTGTGAACCTACACACTGCTTATCAAGCCATGCTGTGGGAGACGTCCCACATGTAAAACGGAGGATGGGCATGGATGTTAGTTCTAGGGACAAGCTTCCTCAGCAAAAAGAGGAGGATTGGTGGCAGATGTTAGCTGGGGCCTAATCTTCCTCAAAAACAAATATTTCTGGCAGGATTTATTCCTGCATTTTTGCTTGATCTCCACCAAGAGCTTAATTCAGTTTTTCTCCTACCCACAATGAAATGCTAAGAAATTTTCATCTGCTCCTTGGCAAAAGATATTTTCTAGTATTGTTTGTTAGTCTTACTGAATAATTAGGGTTTCTTTAGATCAGTTATATCTGATCAGTTATATCCATGCCTCATATTCCTAGAGAGGGCAAGATTCCAGAGTGGTTTTTTCAGTCTTTCTGGGTTCCACAACACAGAGATTTTCTTCTTCTCTGCTGCCTCAGAGACAAAACTATTTTTAAGTGTTTTTTTATCTGTGAATCTCAACATAGGCTTATCTTCTCTTTACTTTTCAATTTAATCAAGGACGTGGGATCAGAAAGACAGCTCTTGTTGTCACTTTCTTATTGGGCTCTCAACACTGAAATTTCTCCGTGGTGTCATTCCTTTTCTTCTGCATGCCTCCTACACAAATGCAATTGCTTTTGACAACTCTGAAAAATGTTTTATAGTATTTTTCCTAATTATCTCCTCAATGGAGTTTCTAGTTGGTTCTCTGTTCTCCTGTAAACTTTGGGTATTTTTCTGGGAAAAAGGGAAAATGCTCTGGTACGGTTTGTTCATAGTGAAAGTACGCATAATCATCTCTAAATGTATAACATTGTGAATAAAAAATTCAATCTACAAACATATTTTAATAATACACGTGGTATAAGTACAATTTGATGTTTAAAAATATATACATTAGAAGTTATCATTTTATTAAAAATAAAATTATAAAGCATATGATGTGGGTTTTTGAAAACTACTACAATAGTATTATACATAGATAAAGACGATAAAGTGTAGAAACCAGTTAGAAATATGCTACCTTTAGAGACAATAAGTGCCCTAACCCTCTCATTACCTTGGGAGGAAGAACCCATTGGTGGTAACTGACATTTGGTGAGGTTTCACCAAGCAGAAATTGAATCCTTTATCTCTCTAAGAACTTGAAGCTAAAGTATGTGTCCAGCCGATCTGATGGTCTTACTCAGGGTTTTGAATGTTGAAGGCATGTTGTAAATTTCAGAAAGTGTTTGAAATGTTTCCTGCTAGCTCTTATAGCTTTTGGCTCTAGTGCTGATGCATTTCTTTCAGCCCATGTTACTTGGTGCCATATTTCTCTGCACAATTTGACTTTCTCTCTTTCCAAGTCATAGTGGGTTTCTCTTGACAGCAGCTCAGATTTCCATGTAATACTAAAGAAGATGATGGCCCAGTAAATGCTCTATTTCTAGTTAAGAAATTGTAATACATATACATGAACACATATACACAACAAAAATACTAATAGTAAGATGCTATGTCAGCAACACAATTTGTATTCTGTCCTGGACTTTTAACACTTTGACACTGAGCAAGTAACTTAGACTGAAATGTTAAAATGGTCTTAATACCATATGTTTCAAAGTAGAGAAAATAATGGATTTAAATGTGGGATAACATCACATATTATAGAAGATATAGGAAAATGACATTTATGTGGGATAATCATCTATCTAAACTTTAAAGGTATATTCCTTACATATCTATGATCCAGCAACTTCACTTCCTGGAATATGCCCAAGAGAAACAACCAAAAAACAAGCATTTGCTCATAGTAATAACGGTATTAGTGATAAATTTAAATAAATTGTCGATAAAGCAATGATTAAATCATCTATCATGCTACGGACTATCATGCAATAATAATAATACAATAATATAATATAATCATATAATCATATAATAATATAATATAATAATAACAATGTGCTAAAATCATATATACAATACATATAATATATATAATTGTATTTATATGTGTGTGTGTATCAATGTCAATGCATTTCCAAAGCGAATTGTTCAGTGTCAAGAAAGTTCTAAAAATAATGTGCATATCAAAATGTTTATTAATAGAAAAATAAACCTAAGCAATGCTTGCTTTTTTACGGATACGCTTATATGTTTGTAGAAGCACAGAAAATGTCTAGAAATACACACCTTAAAATAACCATTGTCACCTCCATTGAGATTGAGAGGTCACTGTCCACGGGGAAGTTTGCCTTATCTTGAAAAGTAACTGATTTAAAGAGAATGATATATCTATTGCATGCACAATTAAAAACTAATTTTAATGAAGGGGAAAAGTAATTATTTTGAGGTCATATTTTATTGAATATGAGTGACAGGTAATATAATTTTGAATGTAAACCAACACATAAAAACACTATAAGCATTTAAATATATCAGATTTAAAACTATGCTCTTCGGTGTCAAATATCCTCTATTTCTATAATGTGTTCTCTTGATTTAATAGAAAACTAATTAATGTCTTGAAAGTTCAATTAAAAAAACAGTTGAAGAGGAAGATCATAGTCATAATAATACTTTTATGAAAGATATTTTATAGCAGTAGTATTCAGCCTTGATTATCAGAATTTTCATTTTTATCCTTTCAATAAATTTAGTTAGTATATAGTGAGGAGATGGCATCTACTATTCTATAGGCTTTACGAGAGTCGATTTTCAGTTATGGACTCTCTACTTAGGGAGGAAGATGTCACATAATTATTTATTTTCCTTGTTTCCTGTGTTAGAAACACTTCCCTTGAGCAAACTGTTTCTGATGTCAGGTAAAATTATCCACGGTAACCATCAGCCTGTGAGACCTGCAGGAGAAGAGCGCCCTCAGTGTGGATCCTTTCTTGTCCCTGATTGGTATGGGGGGCACACTGCGTGCGTTACGATGGCCTTTAACCACGGTTTCAGTTACTATGTTCACTAGGTTCTACATCATTGTTAGTGTTAGTCGTTCTCCTTAGATGTTTTAGATTTATAATCTAATTACATCCACTTTGCACACTTATCCAAACATTGTTATTAAGAACACCTAAAATGTTGCAGAGCATTCTGGGAGAACTTCTGTGGACCTACATCCAGACTCACAAACACACACGTGTAAAGGAGTGTTTCTCCTTTGGCTGGTCTGCAGAGTAACAGTTCACAAAGTGATGTCCATTGATGCTTGTGAAGCTCTGAATCAGGCATTCTGTGTGTTACAATTATTTTCAAAATAATGCTAAGACTTGCTTTGTCCTTTTTACCGTGTTGATAATTGCACCGACGGTACAAAAGCAATTGTGGGTAAAACTACAAGTGCCTTAGCATGCCTCACAACACTGACGCCACCCTAAGCCAACAGTCATTGCATTCTTCACTTGACAAACCTGCGGAAAAGAAGCATCAGCAGCAGCAACAGCAGCAGCTGAGGCTGGTTCCAACTAGGGATTTCTTTTAAGCAGCAGAAAGAAACCTTCAAATCTTCAGTAGATGAATTTTCAGTACAATAAGTCATGAAATGGAATGTATCTATAAAACACTTTTGCTACATACCAAAGTACAATTGTCTTTCCAGAAAAATACACTGCTGTGATTGTTTGGACTGCAAACTGAAATAGCTTTTTTTTTTTTTTTTCCAGTGGAGCACCATTTTTATTTGAAAGAATGACTGACAGACCAACTATGTGTATTCAGATTTCTCTATTTGGTTACAATTTCTTAAAAATAAACCAAGTGAGCAGGTCACTTGTAAGAAAATAACAGACAGTACTTGTTGTCAATGATAAAATTTGAGCTTTCAAATAAAGATTAGACTTTTGCAGAACTTGTATTTGCCACAATGTGCTTGACAGATTCCCACACAAAGAACTTGCTGATCACATCAGGAAAGAGAAGTATCTTGATTTTTTAAAAATATTATTTAATGCAATGGGTCAACACTTGAAAGAACTATAAAATTCAGTGAATCATTACTTTCAAAATGACCAAGGACCTGATGATAGAAAATCATGTATGGTTAAAGATCCACTAAAAATGCAAGACAGAATAATGTTTTTAAAATTATAGTCTGAAAAGTTTGTTGACATATTTTCAGATTCCACATTGCAACTAATCTTTAATAAGTTAGTGCTTGTTGAATTCTGGTATAGTATCAAAATAAAATGTTCGTAATATCTGATAAGGTTATTAAAGGTTTCCTAGCTTTTTCAGCTACACATCCATGTAAGGTTGGATTGTTTTTATGTATGACAAACCAAATCAGATATGCAACATTGTAGAGCAAAAGCACATATGAGATTCCAGCTGTCGTATATTAAGTCAGACATAAACATGATTTGAGACGAATTAAAGAGATTTGACCCAGAGATTTGACACAGGCAATTTTTTTCCTGCCCCAAAGCCTCAGTCCATAGTTGTATATCCTAGTTGCATGTCCGTCTAGTTGTTCTATGTGGGATGCTGCCACAGCATGGCTTGATAAGTGGTATGTAAGCCTGTGCCCAGCATCTAAACCAGAGAAGCCCGGGCCGCCGAAGTGGAGCGTGGGAACTTAGCCACTAGGTCACCGGGCTGGCCCCTAAGCAGGCAATTCTTAACTGCTAAATGTAAATATCAGGTTAAGGACCATTTGCTTATTTACCTGTGCAACTTGAAGGTTCAAGTCCTCTATTTCTGCAGGCCTCAAATCCCCAGTCTGAAATGTATGAATTTTGTAAGGCTACTTCTCTGGGTCATATATCATTTCTCTTTGTTCCTGTTCCATATGAACTAATCTTATTACAGAAACACGGACTATAGCAGTAAAGACTTTATCTTTTAATGATGCATGTTGATCAGTACTATGATGAAGAATAAAGTATAGTGAAGAAATGACAAGGGATGCTCTTTTAAGCTAGGTGGACGGAGACTGCATCTCTGAATAGCTGACAGATGAATGAAAAAGCTGTGAGAATACCTGGAGAAGAACTTACCTGGAGGGGGAAAGCAAGTACATATTTGGCATATTTGATGAAGAGCAATAAGGCTCAATTGCATACAACAAAGTTAATTAAACAGAAAATTATGAGAGAGAGATTGGAAGAGGTTGTCAGGTGAAAGATCATGAAAGTCCCTAGGGGCATGAATAAAACTAGATATAGATGGGTGATTAAAAGCTAGGACTGAAGTCAAGCTTCCTTCATTCAAATCCTAGCTCTACCATATATTATCAGTGTCCTGGGACAGGCTGTTTAACCAACAGCAGCTCCATTTTCTTGTGTGTACTCCTGGGAGTAAACACACTTGGAGAAAGAGGACTTGTTAGTATTGATCAGTTAACATATATGCACATTAGCTATTATTATTAAATATAAGGGGATTATTAGCTATTATTACTATTAAAGAATGTGATCTAATGCCATTAGAGAGTTTTAAACAGGAGAGTGTCATTATCTGATTCACATTTTTAAGTGACGGTCACTTTACCTCCCATGGAGAGAAACGATGATGGGATGAGGATACAGGAGAAAGCTGGGCAAACACTTAGTAATAACCCATATGGACGATGATGGGGGTCTCGACTGACGGTGGCAGTGAATGTTATTAAGTGATTAGATTCAGGAAATATATTTGAAGATACAGCCTCCAGTCGAAAAACTGTACCATTTCACATCAACTTGTATGTGTTTGTTTGTTTTGTTTTGGCTTTTTTTTCTTTTCCTTAGTTTGCTGAATTCCATCTTTAGTTGATTGGCCTATTATTTTCTTTGGATAATTGACTTTAAAGCAATATTTATCTTTTCAAAAATGTTGAATCCAAACTTGAAATATCTTATTGATCATATTTAGCTTTTAAGACTTCTAAACCTTCAATTCAAAATATTTAATACTGGAGTAACTAATAGTTGTCTAAATCACATGTGCCTCCTCTCACTGTCATTTGTAGGCTTACTTGCCCTGCTATAAATTGACCCCCCCCCCCCTGCTAGTAAATTCTCTGAGATTTATATTATATAAGCCCACATTCCCTGCAGACATCTATCCCGTCTCTCTGGGACAATACTCATCAGCTTCATCCTCTTAATCTGTGCTTTTTACACTTTTATGTGCATAGGAAACAACTGGAGATCTTGATCAATTGCAGATTCTGATTCAGGAGTTCTGGATGGGGGCCTGAGAATTTGCGTTTCTAATAAGCTCCTAAGTTATGTCAATGCTGCTGATCTGTGGAACATGCTTTGGGTAGCAGTGCTCTAAATGGCTCCTAAATTTTTAATGACCTCTTAAAATATCAAAGGCTTCCACGCTGGTTTCTTTACACAGGCTTTCACTTATGTGTGTAAAGTTAGCTAGTTGATACACAAATCTTTCCTAATAGAAATATGGAGGCCCAGGGCAGCAACGTTCTGTTCAAGTTTGTTTCCACAGAATTCGTATGCCTTAAGTGAATTTTTAATGGTGGCATACTTTGTAGATAAAAGATTCTGGGCATAAAAATTTAAGTAATGGTAGGAAAGGGACAGATTGTCTAAATAGAGTAGTAAAATTATTTTTGAAGACTGATCTTTGAACATTCACTGACTCTTCTGAGAATCAGACAGACATATATCAATCTAATGAGAAAACATATTGATTCATTTGAAAAGACTTGAAACAATGAGCATCACATTTAAATGATAATATTATATAGCATGCACTAAAAACTTCCAGATTCTGTCTTCTCTGAATTAAATTCTTTTTAAATGTTAGCAACCCTTTCAACACAACACACAGGCGCACACTAAACAGCATCATAAACACAATTACTTGACATCAAGTTAATCTGAAAAGCTTACGTTGTTTTCAAAAATTAAATGACTACTAGTTTTTCATTGGAGCAAAATACTAAAATACATTAAAAAGAAATTGGGTGAGTTTCTAAGAGTTTGAGTACATGGGTCTTTATTCCTTTATACCTGGATGAAAAGCACAATCTTGCATGAATCATTTCATCCCCTCTCTTCTTTTCGTGGAGTTCAAACAATCTCTATCCTGGCTGTTTTGGCATGTTGTAAATGCACGTGGTTTATGAACCTGCTGATGCTCTGAATGTCTGCAGAATCACATGGGCACCATCATCACCATCACTATCACCAACATGAATAACAGAAGGAAAAATAAAACCAAGGAAAATTTAATACCTAAGGAGAATCTAAAGGTGTAAACTTTATGCAACAGTAGTGAAGTCAAATGAACATAACAACAGTGTTTTATTAGCTGCTACTAAGCAATTTACTTTGAGGTACATGTAAGCTAAATGATATAAAGGAAAAATAACATAATTAAAGTGATTCATGTAGCAAATTTAAATTTAGCATCTGTTTTTCAGTTAAGATTAAAAATACGGAATTCAATTAAATGCAGTTATATATACTTTCAATCTTATGCTTATAAGAGTTATGAGCTTGTCTGTTTTTACGTTGTCATTATTATAAATTGAAATAGAATTTATGAAACGTTTAAAATATTGCAAATATAATAAAAAATTTATTTTCAAACATATTCAAATAATATAACTTTCCTTTGTATTTCTCTTTATATTTATGATGGTTGGGATTGGGCAAAATATTATTCAAAAGATCAAAAATATGTATTATGTTAATAAATGCTGGTGTAACCAGGCATTTTGGAATGTGTGCAATGCATGAACATATGCTTGTGTTGTTCACATGCATGAGGAATATGCACCTAACACAGCATGTGGAAAACTGATATAGGTTTTACTCTAAGCCAAAAATGACTCTTAAGTAGTAAATGAGTAGGCTCTAACACTCATCTCTTGCATGGCTATAATGTGAGGAACCAGCAGAAGGGTGGAATGGAGCGATGTTTGAAAACACTAACTGGCAGAAGAGTAAAAAAAAAATTAAAAAAAAGAAAAGAAACTCTGGCTAGAAAAATAAAACACAATTGGGATAGAAGAACAACCAATAGAAAGAAGATGATAAAGTTTTACTAAGAAAATTGGTGAGTAAATGGACAAAATAGTCAAATACAGACAAATTCACAATTAAGTTTGGGACTTCAACACACTCCCATTAGACACTCAACTGTTTGAACCACTAGATTGAAAATCAACCACTAGACTGATCAGAATATAGGTCTGATCAACCTAATCAATATAATTGACATGTCTGGAATATTTCATCGCAAAACAGAAAAATACACATTTTTCAAGAACCTATAGAATATTGAACAAGACAGACCACATATTGGGTAATAAAGCAAAACTCAATATTTTGAAGATTTGAAATCATACAGAGTTTCTTATCTGACCATAGTAGACTCAAACCAGAAATCAAAAACAGAGAGACAGAGAAAATATCTAAATACTTGAATTCTACCAAACACTTAAGGAAGAATTAACACCAATTTCACAGAATCTCCTCCAGAAAATGCAATAGAAAGGAACAATTCCCAACTCATTTTATGAAGGCAATATCACCCTGCTACCAAATCAGACTGCCCAAAATAAGAAAAATAGAATTAAAAACCCAGAAAAATCAAAACCAAAAAGTATACATACACACCTATTAGAATGACAAAAATAAACATAATGACAATGCAAATGCTGGTTAGGATGTGGAAAAATTGGATCACTCATATATTTCTGATGGAAATGTAAACCGGCACAGCAACCCTGGAAAAAAATTTTGGTAGTTATTTATTAAAACTAAACATGAAATTTAACATTCAACCTAGCAAATGCACTCTTGGGCATTTATCCCAGAGAAATGAAATTTATGTTCAAACAAAATCGAAAAGACAAATGTCCATAGATTTATTCATGATAGTCCAAAAACCGGAAACAACCCAGATATCATTCAGCAGGTGAACAAACGCAGTGCATCCATAGCATGGAGTGCCACTCAGCAGAAAGGAATGAACTACAGAGGTACAAGTTGGATGAATCTCCAGAGAATTATGCTGAGTGAAAAAAGTCAGTCCCCAAAAGCATTTGTCATATGATTGCATTTATATGATATTTCTGTGATGACAAAGTTATAGAAATGGAGCACAGATTAATCGTTGCCTAGCATGAGGGACAGGGGTGTGTGTGGGTATGGGACAGGGTTGAATATGATTTTAAAAGGGTGATATAAAGGTCCTTATGGTGACAAAACTGTCCTGTTTCTTGATTGTGATGGTGGATTCATGGACCTACACATGAGATAAAATTGCGCAGAGCTGGAGCACTGTCTGTACAGCAATGGAAGGTGAGAGGATGGCGCAAAAGACCAGGCAGGGTTCCACTGTGCCATACACTGGCTGGGTCTCTAGGAGTCGGAATTGATTGAGGGCACTAACAACAACGAAGCGCCAGTAAAACAGGATAAATCTGAATAATGTCTATAAATTGTATCAATGTCAGTGTCCTGGTTGTGATATTATCCTACAGTTTTGCAAGATGTTACCACTCAGGGAAACTGGGTAAGGCATACATGGGATCTTTTTGTGTTATTTCTTACAATTGCACATGAATCTGTAATTATCTCAAAATGAATAATTTATTTAAAAAAGAGAAACTTGCTATAAAATTTGTGATGATATGTTAAAAAAATGAAATAAATTAGTCTAGAATGATAGCCAAATAAACGTATTGATGAATATTCTTCATCAGTCTTTGTAAAAGATCACCACGTGGAATATGAAAGAAAACCTCAAATGATGCCAGAAAATAAAGCCCTGGCATATGACAGATCTCTTCACTCAGAGCCTTGTACGTATAGGTGGATTTGGAAGCATAGGAGTTTAAAAAAAATACTCTATCTGAAATTACTCATTTGATGTTTGCTATAAGTCATTTGATTATGTTAATCAAATATTAAGCTGCGTATTCCATATTTTATATATTTTAAGGGAAATTGCCAGCAATAGCCGTATTCCACTTAATTATTTTCTGTAGTATTCACTGTTCCTAACAACAGGTGTTGAGTTCTCTCTCTCAGCACTGTGGTGTTGTTCCAAGCATCAAAGATACTCGCTCCTATAAGATGTCCTTCAGGAAACCAGGGGACATTATAAGGTTATGTGAGGGTGCTCTTAATAGACTAAAAGAATGAAATGTAGTCACTGATCCATATTGAGGTAGGCTGCGGATGACATGATTTTATATATAGTAAACCCTAAAGAATCTGCTAAAAAACTTTTAGAAATAATAAATGAATACTATAAAGTTGCAGGATACAAAATCAACACACAATTCAGTTGCGTTTCTATACACCAACAATGAAGTAACAGAAAGAAAAATTAAGACTACAATTCCATTTACAATTACAACAAAAAGAATAAAGTACCTAGGAATAATCTTAACCAAAGAGGTGAAAGATCTGTACAATGGAGGTAGGGAAAAATAGAAAACACAATTGATGATAGCTGCATTTCAACAACTCCCTCTGAATTTTCCTTTCCTTTATTCAAATTTCTTCTTGTGCTTTCTCCTATTTTGATTTTTATCACAATTCTCCATATTACTATGTATTTCCATTATCTATCTCTTCCATTATCTATCTCTATATCATTTTTCTATCTCTCCATCTTCTCTTTATTTAGGGAATTAATGCAACTTTAAAAATAGAATATACTGATCAATTCAGTAATTCTTGCAAGATGCTATCTTGTTCTAAAATGCTGGATATTTATTCATAAATAATAATTATTCGTACAAAGTGATAGAGCCAATATGCTGAATAATTTATTTTAGGTTTGTTTGATGTCAATTAAGGTGATTAGGTCACGATTGATGAATTAATAGATGAAAGTCAGAAAAAGAGATTTCCATTTCTGTGAAAGATCTGTGCATTATGTATATTATATACACAGCCATGCTCCTTTGTTAGAGGGAAAATCAATTAAAAACCATATGGTCAACATCAAATAAGAAAAGAATACAATTAAGATTTATGTTTCAGTTTGAACAATAGTAAATTAATTCCTTGTTTCTTTTGCCATTTGATTTGTTCCAGATGGTTCCAATATGTCTACTTTGAGATTCTCTGGGTCTTATTTTGCTGGAACAATGTAATCCTGCCACAAACAGTGTTTCAATTTTACTTCCTTATCTATGTTTTAAAACTAAAATTCTTTGGTGTTTATTTATGGAAACCAAGTGTTTTGAAGGCAAAAAAAAAAAAATATTTCTCACTAAGAAGTATACTTTTAAGCATATGCCCATCTATGGACTAAATGTTTCACTACTTTATATACTTAAATCAGAAAGTACAGATTAAAACTGGAATAGTCTAGAAATAGCAGAATTTTCACACTACAATGTCAGTACTGGCTATATTTGGTGAGATATTACAGGTATTTTCTATCTTCTACATTTTTATTCCTTCCATGTTTTCTACATGTTTTACAATAATAGTAAATATAATCTGTGCCAAATACCATAGGTGTGTTTGAAAGAATAGAAAATTTTTTATCCATATTTTCACATTTGTTTGAGGAACATTTTATTGGATCCTTTTATATTTTTGCTAAACTGCTCTTTGTTTTTCTGTAACTTTTTCCCATTAAACGCTATTTATTTGAGTTTTCTCTACTTCTATTCACTTTGTTTTGGATGGCACAAACACGTCGCTTAAGTTGTATCTACTTTATATTTTCATCACTCACATTGATTTGGCATTTGTGTTTGTCCACCGTAGAAGCATATGCTTACTTTTATTTTTATTTGTTAATTAATTTATTGTTACACTCCCTGTCCTCTACAACTGGATTATTTTGAAGTTGATCTCAGACATCATTTCATGTCTTCCATACATATTTCGGTAAGTATCTCTAAAAGTTAATGATGACAACATCATCACATCTAAAAAAATTGAATGATTTCTAAATATTGTCAAATATCCAGCAGTATTCAAATTTTCTACACCGTGTCAACTGTTTTTTATCACTTAAGTATTACATTTGTTTCTAAATCGCAAAAAGAGAAGTTCCACAGTATATATTTTCTTTCCAATTTTCTTCTTGATGCCCACATAATTTTCCTTTGTATAACTTAGTGTCATTTAATTCTAAACATACGCCATTTTCTGTTTTTTTTTTAAATTAAATATTTGATCTATTCCTTCAAAATTTTTGTTTCTTGTTTTTTTGCTCTTTATTTATTTTTTCTTTCTACTTTTTGACCACCTTCACATATGCCTACTTTTGTGTGTGTGTGAGAAAGATTGGCCCTGAGCTAACGTCCATGGCCAATCTTCCCTCTTTTGCTTGAGGAAGATTGTGGCCGAGCCAACATCAGTGACAATCTTCCTCCATTTGACATGGGATGCCACCACAGTGTGGCCTAATGAGCTGTGCTAGGTCCATGCTCGGGATCTGAACCTGCAAACCCTGGGCCACCAAAGCAGAGCGTGAGAACTTAACCACTACACCACTAGGCCTGCCCCACATACGCTTACTTTTAAATAGTTACGTTAAAACCTATAAATAGATATCACTTGCTCTTTCAAAATTAAAAGTTGACCTCTTTGGATGAATTAAAACTAACAGAAACAGTTTAACCTTATTCACAAATTTTTAAAAAATCATAGCAAATCCCATTCCGACTTTCCCTCAATGCAGAAATAAGGCTACAAACTGTGACTTGTGTTGCCACTCAGTATGGAACACGAAGTACGGATGACAGTGCTCAAAGTCGCTTGGGCACCATAGAGTTTCCATCTCTTAAAACATGCAGAAAGCCCAGGGGGCCATTGGTAAGTCTATTCCTAACTACTTAGTTGGGTGTCAAACCCTGCTTTTCCTCCTGGCCTCCCCAGAGCTCAGTGGGATGACCAGGAATTGTTTGTTTCCCTGTTTCTTTTTGAGAGCCTTTAGGAACTCTTTGCTGCTTTTCATGTTGCGAATTTTTACCATGACGCTAATTAATGTAAGATGTACTCAAATGAACCTTTCAATATGAAGATTCATGTCATTCTATATTTTTGAGCAATTTTATTCTACCTATCATATATCTATCTATGTCTTCCTATATATCTATCTTACATTTTGTTCCTCACCAACCATTTCTCTTTTTTCCTCTTTAGTTCCTATTACACAAATATTCGAATGTCAAAATCAACCCCATGTCTCAACATTTTTCTCAATCTTTCAAATTCTTTGAATTAGATCTGTGTTCTAGAAATACTTACACTCCGTACTCTAACTTGCCTTTATGCTTTGCTGTTATTGTTTTATTTAGCCTACTTATTGTGCTGTAGTTTTTTATATTTCAATTTTAAATTTTCAATTACTTATTAGAGTTTTCTTTAAACATAACGTCTGTTAATTCTGAACATATTATCATCATCATCATCATCAAAAATATCAATCAGGGGTCGGCCCTGTGGCCTAGTGGTTAAGTTCGTGCGCTCCGCTGTGGCGGCCCAGGGTTTGGATCCTGGGCACGGACACGGCACCACTCATCAGGCCACGTTGAGGCAGCATCCCACATCCCACAACTAGAAGGACCTGCAACTAAGATATACAACTGTGTACAGAGGGGGTTTGGGGAGATAAAGCAGAAAAAAAAAAAAAAAAAAGATTGGCAACAGTTGTTAGCCCAGGTGCCCATCTTTAAGAAAAAAAAAGTATCAGTCATTTTCTGCTTGTTTTATTAACTTTTAGTCTTATGGTGTTAGTTCTTTCTTTGAGTTTGATGCCTTCCATTCTTGGTCTTAGTTTTCCTAAAGTGTTTGGTGATTCTTGGTAAGTTCAACCATTAGTTCTTGCAACTCTACTATTTGTCTTTGAGCAATTTAGTTAAACTTTCTGTGTCTCAGTTTCTTTATCTGTAAACTTACAGCATTTACCTCAGAGTGGTACAGTAAAATTTAAATGATTATACAGTCATGTGCTACATAATGACATTTTGGTTAACAACGGACCACGCATACAATAGTGATCCCATAAGATTATCACCATATAGCTTAGGTATAGTAGGCTATACCACCCAGGTTTATATAAATACACTCTATGGTGTTCACACAATGACAACATCACCTAATGACATATTTCTCAGAACACAGCCCAGTTGTTAAGTAACACAGGCTGTATAACTGTTCTTATAGCATTGACTAGCTAGTAGGTCATAGTAAGTGTACATTGTTAGCTATTCTTATTTTTACGTACCACGTGCCAGGCTCTGATCTATTGTGTAAATAACAACAGTCAACGATAGAGATAAGTACCTTTTCATCTTGGCACTTATATTTTAGTGGTGAACAAGGACAAAAGCCAAATAAATATATTACTGTGTTATTGCAGATTATGGTAGGTGCTTTGAATGAAATATCCTAGAGGGTTCATGTAATAGAGACTAAGTGGGAGTGAGTTCTGTTTGATCTGACTCCTCATTTGAGGGGAAGCCTGCAGGTCTCTCTATAAGAATGGTCAGTTATGTTAAGATCTAGGCAAGCAACAGCCATACCAAGAGCAAAGTCTAAAAGCAAGAGAATTCTTGATAAATTTGGCAAGTAGCAAAGCAATGATTGTGTGTGGAGTTGAGAGGAGATTTAAATTTGTTATTCTGATTTAAGTATGAAGTTTTTATGTGAATTTCAGTTAAACGTAGGTATGATTGGAGTTAGAACTGTGAATGACATTACATAGGGATAGATCACACAGGAAAAAGAGAAGAGGATCACGTGTGATATTCAGGAGAGCTCCTTAGCAGGATAAAGCGGAATAGGCCTGAACAGCTGACCAAGAAGGAATAGGCAGAGTGTGAGAGAAAATATACAGAAAAAAATGTGTCATAGAAGTCAATTGAATTGACAGTTTCTTAGATGAAGCAATTAATAGTATCAAATGCTGCTGAGATACCAAATATAATAAGATAAAAAAATATTCTGGATTTAGAGATGTAGATATTATCATTTCCTTCAGCAATAATTTTTTGTTAAATGATGAATGAAATTCCAGAATATAATGGCTTGAGAAAATAGAGACAACAATGGAGGGAAAATTTTTGAAGTGGATTGTGATGAGAAGGAGAGAGTTCATGAGTTTAGCTAGCGGTATATGAGGAGTGAATCAGAGTGCTTCTGGTATTTCTTTCTTTGTTTTATGGGAATGTGTTTAAAAGTCACCGAGAAATATTCAACTGAGGAGTGGTGGAATATTGAAGTGAGCAGAGGGGACAATAGTAGTTGACTTTTCATAAAATAGGAGGAGAAGAGTAACGCTAGTGGAGAGACTCAGATTATTTATGAGTGGGAGGAGCTTCTATGCTGTAATAGGAGGAGAGGATTATAGGAGGATTTCAGTTACGGATGGCGATCAGAAGATGGAGCGTTTTTCATGAGATGTTTGTATTTTCTAAATAAAAGTAGTAGGTCAGATCAAGGCTAAGAATACAGAATTTGGGGTTTGGAGGCACGGTGGATAGTTATGTACACAAATGAGCAGAAAAAAAAAAAGAGTGGATATGTCAAGAAGGCACAGTTCTAGTTGCATGCCATCAATTTACAGAATTATATTGTCCTGCTGGGAAACGATCTGACGGTCTAGCTCCTTTGTGAGAGCTGCGGGGAGTGTAACGAGTTAGCTGCACTCAGGGTTGGATTATTTTAAGGAATAAAATGAAAAGTTGAAGGTGTGAAGGGTTTATTGCACAAATTCATCCAACATTCATTTGATTGATAAATAATAATTACATACCCAGTAAGTGCCAGGAACACTTCTAGGTGACACTAACAAAACAGTGAAAACATAGAATTTTGTTATGCGACTCACATTCTGATGGATTGAGCCAGGAAATATATAGATAGTTCTATTATTTTAGGCAATAATAAATTCTATAAACAAAAATGAAACAGGATGGGAAATGGACCGTCAGAATGACATTTTGTAGAGTGTTCAGGAATAGCCTCTAGGTGATGTTTGAGCAAAACATTGAATTAAGCGTGGGAACAGCTGTGCACATAAAGGAAGAAAGGAGGAGGAGGGCAGGAGAAGAGGAGCAGAAGTCTTGATGTTAGATGCCTGTGATGTGTTCAAGAAGCAGCAAGAGAGCTAGTCTAGTTTAATGGAAGGAGCCGGGCTGAGGGAGGAAAGGGATAAAAGAGTTAATTGAGGAGAAGATCTTTTAGGATCTACTAGGAAATTGAAGCAATTTTGGATCTTACTCACAAGGAAATGGAAGCTCCATGGAGAGTTTTAAGCAGAACAACGACCAGTAGTTAAGTATCTGAAATCTCATTCCAGCTTCTAGGTGAAGAATACATTTTCTGGCCAAGGATGTGCATAAGGAGACAAGTTAGGGAACCATTGCGGTACTTAAGGCAAGACTAAGTAGTGACAAAGATTGCATTGAAGTGAGGGTCACTCGTGTATAAAAAAGGACATGGAGAGAAGTAAGGTAAAGAAGGAAGTAAGGTAAAGAAAGAAAAGTCAATATAGACCTAACAGTGGTGACTTGGAAGTTTCCTTTGGTGGAAATTCCAGCTCTGCTGCTACATAGTTGCTTTGCAAACTTTTAAGTTCTCTTTTTTGGTTGTTCATGGGTGAAATGGGGCCAGGAAGTATATAAACCTTATATCATGTTGTGAAAATTAAATGGATTATTACTTGTGAAGCATGTTGAACAGTAGTTGACAGATAGTAAATATTTAGTATATGTTTTCTCATTCTTTTTTCTTTGAAGATTGGCCCTGAGCTAACATCTGTTGCCCATCTTTCTTTTTCTTCTTCCCTCCAAACTCCTCCAGTACATAGTTGCGTATTCTAGTTGTAGGTCCTTCGAGTTGTGCTATGAGGGATGCCACCTCAGCACCGCTTGATGAGCAGTCCTAGGTCCGTGCGGGGATCCGAACTGCTGAAACCCTGGGCCGCCAAAGAGAAGCGCATGAACTTAACCACTTGGCTGCAGGGCAGGCACCTGTTTTCTTATTCTTATTATTCATTTCTATTATTATGAGAGAGAAGATTAGTCAACCAGCTGGAGATTCTAATACAATCAATCACTGGGCGAAATGTGGGTGATTGTGGAGGCAATCTTGATAGAGGAGCAAGGCTATTTTTAGAAAGTGTGACTCATACTATGTGAGTTAATGATTTTACACTGTAGAAGTTTGGGATGGGAGCTTGCTCACAGGGGTAGAAGCAGAATGGTGTTATTGGTTCTAGCTACTGGATTCTTTCAGGCTCTTCTTCCATACTGGCACTCTTTCAAGGGGAACAGCACTAGCCTGACCACATGCCCCACGCAGAGGTCAGTGCCAAGTCTCTGGAGCACCCTCCCCCAAATTTTCATTCAAATCAACACTCTGTCCTTCTTATAAATGTTTGTGAGGAATACATGTGAGCTTCAAGTACTTTATTAAAAAATGGACAAGAAATTTATTTTTAAAAATGGACCTGAGAAACTAAAATGTTATCTAATAGTAAATATCACTGCTATAAATACTGATAAATTGTTACTATACTATAATAAAAACACTAATCATGACAAATGGACAATTTCTATAATTTCATATATACTCCAATAGCTTGAAAGAAATAAAATGTTTAGTTAAGATGTTGGAATCATTATGCTACTGTCATCATTCTCACATTGGTTTCATAATAGTTTGAGTTTGCCTTCTGTTTCTTGCAGGAGCCCATCTAAAATGAGATGAAAGCATGGAGAGTACTTTATGAAGTAAAATAAAACTTGATGTTTGAGTAGTACCCTTGATGAGGCATAGAATGTGCAAATTTGAAAGGTGACACAGTGGTGGTTAAAATAAATTTATGAGAATGAAGATTCCAAGTTGCTAGGAGATATTATGCTGTTTAGAGCTGAAGGTCTGTATCTGCCCTTGGTAAAACTGTTCAGGAATTGAACAGACGTTTAAGGTATCATATGGAAGCACTAGTATTATGAAGTTCATAATTGATGTACCATTATGAATGATATAAAATACTACTATAAAAAGTTATGAGGTAAAAACATTTAAGGAAATATATATTCCAAAAATTAACCTTGACTACATTTGCTTGGAGAGTAAGGCTCAATGATAATATATGTGATCAAGATTAGACAACTATGTGCAATTATTATGGAGTTTATCATCAGGCAGCATGCCTGAAAACAAAATAATTTGTAAAATGGAAGATTATATATATAATTTATTAAATGATTGAAGAATTTTGTCTGTTACCCAACAACTCATTCAAAGCATTTATTATTTCATGATATATGTACATATCCATAGTCTCCTCGACAATCAAACTACAAAATAAGGGTCAACAAACAGTGTGTTAGAAAATTTATTATTATGATCTCTTTCATTTCTTCCCGTTTAGAAAATATTCTCATAATTTTTTCAGATGTTCATAAACTTTAAAATTGCTGCTATTTTAGAAGATTTCTGTTTCAAATAGTAACTCTTTGTTTTTTTACTGTCTCTTTTTTTTCGCTCCTCTCCCCATTTCATTATTTATCAAGAGCTGGTTCTTTAGACTTGACTTTTGATCAGGGGTCATTAGCCACACACCCATTTCAATCCTGTCAAATGTCTCTGATATATCTCACTGTGGGGCATTCACTGACTAACGAATTAGAGGCACTCTATTTTCTACCTGTCACAGCTCATCACACAGATATGTATTCATTTTTCCTTAGTTGTTTTTCTTACATATCCCGTACATCTTTTATTTGCTTTGGAATAAATTCAGCATCAGCTCCATAAATTGATTTTTATATTTTTAATAACTTACAAAAATTTTAGTGTATAATTCAACATAAGATTTTTATATCTTCAGCATTTCTCTTTTACTTGCATTTTAAGGTAGGTAAACAAAATATTTTGGTCATCATAAGGTTAACATTTCTTCCAACTTAATAGAGTTCTAGTCACAGAGAAACTAATCCCTGTCTTCCAAGTAGAGGGATAATAGAAGCATATTATTGTAAGCAAACTCTATCTGATTAAAGAGATTCCAAACTCATATTAGAAATGACGAATTGAATTTTTTTGTCCTCTTTTCAGAGTGATGAGAAAATTATCAACCTCTTGGTAGAACAAAATGTTAGTATCCTAAAATGTCTAAGTTCTATCTCTTAGCCACATCCTTTTTGATTTTCACCTTTTCAATTTTTATGATATCTCTATTGTATCTCTTTATTATGGATATTACCAAGGAGACACAGAAGTCTCAACCACACCCTGTTTCAAAAGTTATCAATATACGACCCATCATGTTCCAGTTATACCGTCCTCCATCTCTTGAATCATTTTTGCAAACCTCATACTAATATGATTTTATCTGTACAGACACCAATATAATAATTCTAAAAGGTAACATTAACATTAGCATATACTATTACCATACCACAAATTTAACAACAATGCCTTGATATTATCTAATATTAAGTTCGTGTTAAAATTTGTCCCATTTGTCCTGTGAAAGTCTTGTATAGAATAATCTTTTTAAAATCTGAATCATACAGGATTTACATAATTTTTATTGATGTCTCTTAAATATCTTTTAATCTAGAAGAATTCCCTATCCATCTTCTTTTCCATGTATTTGTTAAAAAAAAAAGTGGGTCAGTTCTCATGTAAATATTTCCACATTCTAAGCTTTGCTGATTAATTCAAATATTGTCTTTAACATTTTTCAGTATTTGCCTAGAGTACTCTATAGGTGATGTTGTATGTTTCCTTTCACATTACATTAAGAGACGCATAAAATCTGATGATGTTTTTCCTGTGATGTGGAACTCCATCAATGGTCTCAGTTGCGGTCAGCCTGATCCATCTTTATCAAGCCCTCCATCAGGTTTTCATCTAATGGTTTTGGCAGACATTTAAGATCATTATCTAAATCAAATATTTCATTAAGAATTGCAAAATGGTGATATTCTATATCTATTATGTTTCATTTGTTAGATGGAACCGTGCAAACAATAATCTATTTTGTTACCTTGAGACACAGTTCTTAAGAGAAAAAGAGTATGAAAATTGACTGTCCTGTTTATTTGCCAGTGTTCAGCAGAAGAGGTTGGTACTAGAAACTTCTAGAATTAAATATTAATATTTTTGTTATAGTTGCTAGGTTTTTTCTTTTTTTTAGTTTTAATGTCTTTATGAACCCCTAAATTATACACATATTTTATGTTTCACTCTGTCCCAGACATTATTATTTTTGATTCTTATACTGTCCACTTTGGGCCACTGGGGTTTCCTTCAAGTCGACTCTTGTGCATTTTTGAAAAGAGCCCATGTGCTCTGATTACTTTCTTGTTTTTGAGGGTAAAAATTACTACAGGGTCACCTTTGACTTTTCCTGCCCCAGACCTAGAATCAGGTGTTTCTCAGAAAAGGCCTGGTTCCCTTTGTTGGGAAATGATATTTAAAGACCACATTCTGTGGACTAGTGTTATTTACTGCTAATGCTTAGTCACTCCTTCTAGGTTATTTCAGTTGATCCAGCTATGAGAAAAAATATTCTTTTTGAAAATTAAACATGGATAATAAATTCTTACTGCTGTTTTCAATTCAAATATAATTGCAGGTTTTCACATAACTCCCTTAATTCTGTACTTGTTTCTACTTTTAAATTGAAAATTCTTGTTTTTTAACATGAGTAACATAATTATTTATTTTTCTAATCTTACCAACAGATCTAATAGTTTCAGAGTAACAATAACGATATCATTTATCCAAACAATATAAGTACTCATATAATAAACACTGTAAGATTTATTGGCAAGTCTATTTTGTGCTCAGGATGTAACACATTAACAATAATACTATTGAGGTCTGGGCAGAGCTTACATGTAACAGCAGTGACAGGCAATAAACAAGGGAATAAATAAACATTTTTGGATAATATTAACTTCTGTGAAAGAAAGATAGTAAGAAATATTTTTTGGAGGAGAAAGTCTTAATGAGAAAGTGCTATTTGAAGAGAGATGGGAATAATGAGGGAAAGCTACTCCAAGTTAGGTGGAAAGAGCCTTGTGGGTAGAGGGAAGAGAAAAGGTTTAAGTTGATAAAGCAATGAGCTTGTTATGTTTACTTATTTCCGTAAAGTTGAGCATAATGCCCTACTGTCTTTTTGGTGTCTGTAAGATATGCAAATGATTCGGTTTTTATTAGAGATATTGGTAAGTTCCTTTTTAAGTTAATGATCTATTTTTTAATGGTTAATAAATTTCATTAATCTTTCAAAAAATCAAATTTGGCTTTGTTAATTTTCTTCATTGAGTTCTTATTTTCCTTTCACTCTATTTGGGCCTAAGTTACCAAATACACACAAAGCAAAATGTAAAAATCATAAACATACAGTTTAATGAATTATGTGTGTATATACATCCGGGTCAAGACATAGTCAAGATACAAACTTTTTGCTAAATATTTGTAGCATAAATATATTTTCCAACTGTGTGACATGCTTAATAATTTTTTTTCAATTTTTATGCTATTGAGGTACAATTTGCTGACAGAGAAATGCATTGCAGGTTTTTATTGCTCTTATATCATGTAATTTTGCTAAATTTGCTTACAAATTCTTGGAATTTTTGTACATTACTTAGAAATTTCTATGCATGCAATGATGCAATCAATGTTGTATATAATGGCAATTTCACATCATCCTTCTTAATCGTTATGCTTTTTTATTTATTTATATATCCTATTGCACTGTTTAGCACCACGAGCACAATAATGAATTAAAGCATAGAAAAATAGCTATTCTTGCCTTTCCATGTTTCCATCAATTGTAACGATGACTGGAATTTTTGTTTGTTTGTGGAAATGTTACAGAACCAAAGTCATTTGCTCCCTGGAGAGGTAAAATCAGACTCCCCCCCAGATGTAGGTGTCACACAAGGTAAAGCTTATTTCCAGTAACGAAGAGGCCACCTGGAATCTTTTCCAAAGTTGTGGTTATCCCTGAGCACAGGAAATCAGGAGCCTTTTATTGTGGATGGTCAACGAATATTCAAAAGGGCGAGGTGGGTATTCACCTGCGTAGGCTCAGTTGGCATCTCTCAGCTCATCTGCAGGGGCCTCACTCTTGCACAGTGGGGCTCAGTCTGGTTCAGGGTGGTTGGTGATTGCATCTCTTAACATAACATAACAAACAATTTGGAGAAACAGTTAAATGCTTCCGAAACTTCCCTTGAGTTTCTCTGGGTAATTAGTCTGTGACAGGAATCCTTTTAAGATTAGAGAAATGGTCTTCTGCTCCTAGTCTGTTGATCAATAAATTTTAAAAGGTTGAAATTCCTAAGACTATGGTGTCTGATCATAATGGAGTAAAGCTAAAAATGAGTATGTATATATAAATAAATAAAATAAATAAATATTTTTAAAAACTTTCATGGAAATTTAAAAATATTATTCTGAATTATTCATAGATCAAATAAGTAATCAAAATGGAAATCATAACATACCCTGTAAAGAACAATAATGAAGATGTGACATTCAAAGCTTGAAACATAGAAAAGAAAATTTTTAGGAAAATTAATAGCTTTAAATGCATATAGTGGAAACAACCAAGCAAAGAAAAAGAATGACTGAAAATCAGTGACCAATTTCAATATAAAGAGTATAAAAAAGTGAAAGAAAAATCAAAATAGAAGAAAAGAGATATCACAAAGTGTATAAATCAATATAATTTAAAACAAATGGACTTCCTCTAACTATGCTAGAGCAGCTGGCATTGCACTTACCCTCCCGCTACACACAGCTATAAATCTGGCAAATTTATACAACAATTATCTGCATTGAACAGCTAACAATATAGGGCAACAACCCTTGAAGGGAAGGAAGCTCTCATATTGAGCACCCCATTCAAAATAGATTCCTCCTGGGGGCATTTTCTAAAGTGTTGCTCAGAGTTATAGAGCTCACGAACAAACTAACAGCCTCACTTTGTGGATGAGGCAGAGATTAAAGTTCAGGAATCTCAGAGCTGGCCCTGATGGCCTAGTGGTTAAAGTTCTGCTTACTCCATTTGGCCACATGGGTTTGGTTCCCAGGCACAGAACCACACTACTCAGCTGTCAGTAGCCATGCTGTGGTGGCAGCTCAGAGAAACGAACTGGAAGGAGCTACAACTAGCATATACAACCATGTACTGGGGCTTTGGGGAGGAAAAAGAAAAGAGATAGAGAGGAAGATTGACAACAGATATTAACCTAGGGCAAATCTTTCCCAGTAAAAAAAAAGAGAAAATAGTTCAGGAATCCTAAAGCAAGTAGAATTTGAAGGTCAGCTTATGTGAAACAAGGGAGCAAAAACAGCTTGGCCTTCATCTTTAGTGTCATCCGGGACTTCTCTTTGCTCTTCCTTCTTGTCCTTAGTGTTCAGTTAGTTCCTCAAGATATCTCTAAGCTCTATTTCCCTTCCCTCAGCCTCAGATAGCTGTGTCCAGAGTGTATCAGAGGGTTTTTTTAATTTTTGTATTTTGCAGGGGAAGATCTGCCCTAAGCTACCATCTGTTGCTGATCTTCCTCCTTTTTCTTCTTTTCCCCTCCAAAGCCCCGGTACATACTTATGCATAGTTGTAAGTTCTTCCGGGTTTTCTGTGTAAGCCACCATGACAGCATGGCTACTGAGAAAAGAGTGGTGTGGTTCCACATCCAGGAATGGAACCCAGGCCACAAAGCAGAGTGCAAGGAAGGTTAACCTCTAGGCAATCAGACCTGGCTCTGAGAGGGGTTTTCCTCTGTACTCTCCAACATCCCTGAGCTGTCTTCAGCCCTGTCTGCCTATGCCATGGTGTGGTCTCCTTCAGGTCTCCTGCTTCTCCTCCTGCTGTAGTCTCTTTTTGCAAATTTCTCCTGTTTTTTTCATCCACATTCAGTCTTCATTAGCCTCAGCCATCTCCTCTCAGCCCTCCAGTTCTGCCACAAGCTTCCATTAGATCCTGCAGTGAAGGTCGTGAGTTGGAAAGAGATGCACATTTTATTTATGTCTGTGGATTCTTGGGGTTCTCAAACTTTATGCCAGAACACGCCAGGCTATTAAAAATATGTAGGGAGTTTAGCTGGTTTCTCCTTAGTCTCTGACTGTTTAACCAAGGATGAAAGCAAACATTTGCCTTTTCATTCCTTTTCTCTTCTTATTCTCTGAATTTTAATTTATTTAGGATTCTTTGCATCTTCAGGCCCATTATGGGGTTTAAAATGGTATGTTTTATAGGTGATGCTGCTTTTTCTCGTTATTAAGTTCAGAGCAAAACTTTCTTATTTCTTTCTATATTCTAAGTTGAAAGAAAAGTTCTCAGTCTGCTTTTAAACTTTTCTGTCCCGCCTTGCCTTGGGTAGTGAGCAGTTTTGCTTTGGTTAGGCTTGGTTTTATGTTATGTGCATAGGTATGGTTCTGTTTGTGTTTACCTTGGTTGCATTTTTTCTGCTGTATTTATCTGCTGAGTTTCTTGTATTTGTGGATTACTATCTTTCTTCGTTTGCATTTTATGCTTGCCCCATGCACTCTCTCCTTCTATTTCTGGGATTCCATTGATACGTATGCTAGGACTTCTTAATGTGTCTTTACATGCTTCGTGTTCTGTTTTTCTTTTTTCTCTCTTTTTTCCTCTGTTTCACTTTGAAAAATTTCCATTAACCTATCTTTAAATTCCACCATTCTGTGTTCTGGGATATACAAATGGCCGTTAAATCTATTCATTTTGTCCTGAATTTCAGATATTTTATATTTTAGTTCTCAATTCATTTTTACAGATTGCAATTCTCTTTTGAAATTCTCAATCATTTCTGCTATAAAGCCCGTGTTCCATATATTTTGAACAGATTAAAAAATCCTGCGTTTAATTCCTTGTTTACGAACTCCAGAACCTGTACTATCTGTGAGTCAGCTATTATGTGACTTTTCTCTTGACATTGATCATATTTTCTTTCCTCTTTGTACATATAATATTTTTTATGTATATCAGATACTGTTAGAAAAGAACGAAAGATGCCTGCTGGTGAGGTCATGTGTACTAGAAGTATTTCCCACTTTCTTTCTTAGATAAATGATGTGAAGGGGTGATTCTTTCAATTTAACCAGTAATTGAGCTTTAAGAGTTGCCTTTGAACCTGTTCTTAAGGTATAAGTCTTATTAGGCTCGAATGGAGAGCCTGTTACAGGTCTGTCTTTTGAGTTCTGAAAACACTGGTAATGTGGTTGACAGGTTATAGGTTCCAGCCAAAATTTCCAGCCCATTGTATCATGTGGCTAAGTAGCTATGTCTTTGGGGAGAATGATAGCATGCCTAAGCAGTGATTGTGTACTAAGAACTCTAAGACTGTGGGAAATTTCCCTCAAATTCTAGCCTAAGCTTTTGTCTAGTTTCCCAGTCTTTTGTGCAGTTCTGGAATAAAAGAAATGTTCTGCAGCCAAAGTCAGCTGTGCATTTGGTTCCTCTTAATTTAAAACTTTGCCATGTCAAATTTTGAGCCCATTGACATCTTCACCTGTTCATGACAGGTGATCAGCCATGCCCAGAATAAGCAAAAGAACAGGAGGGGAGTAAGACATTTTATCTTGAAATTATGTACCTCCCTTGAATTTTAGCTCTTCCCATACTTTTTGATTCCACATCTTTCTGATATGACTGAAACACATTATATTTTTATACTGTCATGCACATTTATGTACAGTTTTATTTATTTGTTATAGCACGGTGTTTTATTTATTTATTTGTTATAGCACATTATTTTATTTGCCTCATCTCCATTCCTGTAAAATGTGAATAGTGGCCATATTACTATAATTATACAGTGTGACAATTTATGTAAAATAAGTATACACATATCTTTCAGGCAGAAATTTTTCAATAGATAATATAAAATGTTTATTCGTATTATATTCAAAGGCTATCTTATGTGCGACCATTTCCAAATATCCTAGATAGTTGTATACAGACACAAATTTAAAAGCTGGTATTGCAGAAAAACAGAACTGTCATTTTATGTTTTATCAAAAAAAGAATCTCTGTTCTTTGGGAGAAGAATGTAAATTAATAATGAAGATGAGAGAAATATCCAACATAAAAAAATAGCTATCAATGTTGAGCCAAGTTGTATATAAATCTCAAGTACCTCAGTCTTTATTTTATGAATCTCTTCTAAATAATCATAAGACAAACACTTGAGGACAGAGAGAAGCCCTGATGGGAAAGAATATCTCTTAAATCAGAATGCATATAAACGTTTAATTCCTGGCACTAAAGATCAAAGGTGCTTGTTTAGTGAAAGAAGATTTATTTAGCCTCATATGTACTGGTTTTTCAAAATGTTTTCTCCAACTGAATTGATGGGTTTTTTTGCAGAATGACTTCCTTTGATGTATCTTCTTGGGGGTTTCTCTGATATCATTTGTTATTCATTTTGGTCAAGGAATTAATTACTTTCAGTTTATTATATTTTCTTATTAGAGATGTTAAACTAATTAAACAGGGAGGCATTAGACTGATGTGGCCCTAGTGCCACGGCTGCCTGTGTAAGCAAACCAAAATCCAAGCCTGTAAAAGCCTCAAGGTTATGAAATTAAAGTGCTAAGGACGACCAATCACAAACAGCAACTAGACTTTAAGCCACAGCCATCAGATAGTCTCCTTTCTTTGTTCTGCACTTTCTCCATACAGTGTAAGTCTTTTCCCCGGTGTGTCCCCTGGAGTGGAGTGCTCCTAACCATTTCCGGCTGACTCTACCTGACTAGAATCGACTTTTCCTCAAATAAACCCTTAAATTTTTTAATATGCTCCAGTTTATCTCTTAACAGAGATGTCAAACTTTTTGCACTTCCTGAGATCTTTCTCCCCTTGGATATCCTTGTTTGTAAGTGCATTTCTCCTCCTCTAATTTTTGTTGTGAGCTCTCTTCATCATTAGGAAAACATTATTTCAAGGACGAAAATTCTCTGTTTAATATCTCTAACTTGAAGGAGTTTTCTAAATATACTGAAGAATTCCTCAAATTCCAGATGAAACAGAGAATTTTATCTTAGGTAGTTGTGTATCTTGGCTCTCACCATTAGCACATTGGTTTTATTAATTATGTAGTGACAACAGTCAAAGTTCAGTTATGAGTGTCAGGTTCAGTATTACAGCTAAAAATTTTATTTCTAATTTTATTCCAAGGTGATAAATATTTCCTGTGAAAATAACTCTTAAAAATGAGTCCTATGGGGCTGGCCCCGTGGCCGAGCGGTTAAGTTCGCGCGCTCCGCTGCAGGCGGCCCAGTGTTTCGTTAGTTCGAATCCTGGGCGCGGACATGGCACTGCTCATCAGACCACGCTGAGGCAGCGTCCCACATGCCACAAATAGAAGAACCCACAACGAAGAATACACAACTATGTACCGGGGGGCCTTTGGGGAGAAAAAGGAAAAAATAAAATCTTTAAAAAAAAAAAAAATGAGTCCTATATTTACTCACTTACTAAATTTCTCTGCACCTGTTTACTTGTGTAATACAAGTACAGTTAGGAAACAATTAAATATTTCCTATATATAGTAAATGTATTATAAATTAAATATTGCTTAAATAGGTCAGTCTTCTATTTTTCATATTCAAAATAGGCTATGATTGTATCTAAGCTACCTTAACATTTACAATAGAGGCAAATTTAATAAAAAGTTATGAAACCATAAATTGGTAACTTAGTTTTGGTAAATTCTCATATTTCCACATATCATAGTGCTACCAGTTACTTGTTCAATATAGGGACACATCTAACACTGTGACAGGTACGGCCCTACAAGTCACTTAAATTAGTTGGTAAATATCTATCTTTTTAACCATTCTGTTTGTGTTATCTCTAGTTTAATATTTTCCTTTGTTTCTGAGCCGCAAAGTTTTTCAGTAAAAAAGTTTGAAGCTCACACACCATAAGAAACATGAACATGTGTCTTTTAAAGAACTTTTAGTAGTTTATATCCAAAGGCATTTTGTAATATCACTTTTTCCTACAAACCTTAATAAATCAAACACGTCAACAGATTGTGATAAAAAATACTAGTACATAGCAGAATCTTATGTTTTTTTCCATCAGGAATTTACCACTTCTGACCAATAACTTTTTATATATATATCTCGTAATACCTTTAAGAGTTGAAAGCAGGGGGCTGGCCCCGTGGCCGAGTGGTTGAGTTCGCGCGCTCCGCTGCAGGCGGCCCAGTGTTTCGTTGGTTCGAATCCTGGGCGCGGACATGGCACTGCTCATCAGACCACGCTGAGGCAGCGTCCCACATGCCACAACTAGAAGAACCCACAGCGAAGAGTATACAACTATGTACCGGGGGGCTTTGGGGAGAAAAAGGAAAAAAAAAAATAAAATCTTTAAAAAAAAAAAAAAAAGAGTTGAAAGCAGAAGGCATCTAAACTCAAAAAAGATGATGAGATATATAAAAACTGCCTTTTTCCTTCAAAATGAGAAAATATAAATCTTTGGTTTTGCTTCTAATAAACTTGTATTGCTTCCAAATAAGAGATCTTTCTGTCAAATGTAATTGAGACCTTAATAGGGAGAAATGAAAATTAAATGACATGCAACACACAAACTCAGACTATATCTATATATGTATCTCTGTGTACATATTATTGTAACTTTCATGATGACAATATGCATGAACTGCAAATAGAATCTATATCCTTTCTTAGATCTGACCCGTGTTTTCTATGGAGAGATTAAATGTAATTTTCAGTATGCGCTTTCATTTTTAAATTGTGACACATGGATCACTCAATCTTCTATTCAAATATTTATCTATAAGCAAAAATGTATACATTAAATATCCCATTCATGATTCTAAACTTTTAGTTTTCAATATGTAATGAAATTAATTAGAAATTTTAGTTCTCTTCTACCTCTTATTGTTTGAATCAGCTCATTTATCAAATTCTTCATTATGGTCCATTATTTTATTTTGTGATGGGGAAAGTCACATCTGGTATAGGCTCAGTTCTACGTATATAGTTTTACTGGCATATTTTTTGTTGTACCTAGGAAAAACCAAAACAATAGACCGAAAGTGAGAATAACCTCAGTTTGAATATTTATACAGCCAACTTGTTCAGCTTTAATGACATACAGTTGACAAAAAGGAATTATATACATTTACAGTATAGAATTTTATGTTTGATATATATAAACATTATGAAATGATCATGACATTCAGGCTAATTAACATAAACATCATCTCACATAACTACGATTTTCTCTCTTTTTTCTTATCATAGTGTGAACACTTAAGGTCTACCCTCTTAGCAAATTTCAAGTACACAATACGTGTATTGATAACTATAGTCACATTGCTGTACATTAGATCTTCTGAACTTATTCATCTGGCATAACTGAACAACAGCTATGCATTTCCCCATCTCCCTTGCCCCAGGAAGCCGCCATTCTACCCTCTGCTTTTATGAGTTTGACTATTTTAGATTCCATATATATCTATGTGGAATATGTATATATATATACCCCAACTTTTAGTCATAGAAACTTAGGCAACCGCTCTTACTATGAGCTGTACTATATTTTCCTTATTCATTACTTGATGATAGTAATGTTTAAGTCAAATAAGACAAAATATGGAGGCATTCTGTAGAATATAAATCATTAATTATGTGCAATTTATAAATTTCTCTCTATAGCCACTTTTTTTTTTTTTTTTTTTTTTTACCATCCTCTTGCTTCATCTATGTTATAAGTTAAAATTCTTACGTAAATCTCCAGGATCAAGATCTTGCAACAAGTGTTACCCAGGTTATACTCGTGAATATGTTGAACCATCTCAACATTCTCAAGTGGAATCTCAATTGAAAACAAAAGTAACAGGTGGATACTCATTGTGTGGCATATATGGATCAAATTATCTATGCATTTGTCTTCGACAAATAATTGAAGGAGAATATCACGAAGCACCTGTGAGGAATCTGTGACTGAGCAGAAAAATTTGGAATTCACACCTATAACATGCTTGGATTCATTAGTTAGGGTCTGGGCTCATGCCACCACACCAATAAGGAAGCAACTGCGGTTAAAAGGGTATGTCTAGTACTTTGATCATCAGAATGATATAGCTTCATCATACATACGTGAGAACCATTATGAGAACAAAAAGAAATAGCAGCCTTGAGGGTGCAAATCGAAGTGCAGAAAAACACGTCTTTATGATTTGACACAAAACAGTATATGCTATAGGATGCCATTTTTATAAAATTTGACAACTAGCAAAACAAATCTCTGCTGTTGGAGTAAAGATAATGGTTACCCTGATGGTTAGTGACAAGAAGTGGGCATGAGAGGGTATCTTGATTGTCGGTTCATCTTACTCATATTTATTTGGGCTCTATTCACAAGGGTGTGGATGCTTTCAGAAAAAAATATTCATCATTATTCTAATTTGCTCATTTTTAGAGTACATTTTAATGTTTGAAAGCTAATTTAAACACAAAGCAAACCATATATTTTTAGAGTAAGGAAGATTTTCTTAATGTAAGAAAAAGGGACAAAATTGGAAGAAAAACTGATTTTGATGACATCAAAATTTAATATTTCAATATAAAAATACACAGTAAAGAAAGAAAACAAACAGATAAAAAACAAAATCATGTTATTCTCTGGGAAATATGCTCTCAGGGTATGTGAAAAATAGAATGAGTAGCTGGAATATATACATATATTGCAAAATCAATAAGAAAAATGGAAAAAAATCCACAGGAAATTATGCAAATTCTATAGAACAAGCAACTTACAGAAGTAATATCCACATGCAAACAAGTTCATGAAAAAGGGGAAAATGTGATTAACAAGCAGAAAAAAAACCCAAACAAACCCTTAAGTAATGGAATTCTTTGTGGGGATGATGTGTGTAAAGAATATGACTCTTTTTGTTCTTTTTTTATTTTTGACACATTTAAAACAAATCACTAAAATAAATTTGGCTCGAGTAACTTCATATGCATTTGAGCATCTCCTTGATGTAAGTGATGATATGAGAGGAAATTCATTCCATTTGTGATTTCCTTTGAAATTCAACTAATAAATTCTTCATTTCATAAAACTGTACTTTTCATTTCTATAATTCCCACTTGATTCTTGTTATTAAATAAATTAAAACTCCTGATGAAATTCTCTGCTTTTTCCTATTTTCTTTAATATATTGATCACAGTTATATTAAAGTCTGTACTGATTTTCTCTTGCTGTGAGGTATATTACCAAAAACGTAGCTATTTGAAATAATACACTTAGTTCACAGTCCCATGGGTCAGAAGTCCAAACACAATGTGCCTGGGTTCTCTGCTCAGGGTCTCAAAAGAGAAAAGTCAAGATGTCAGCCAGTCTGCATTCTCATCTGGAACATGGAGTTCCTTTCTAAGCTCACTTAGTTGTGGAAGAATTCAGCTCCTTGCAGTTTTGATAAGAGGTCCTGATTTCCTTGTTATTGAAGCTGGGCACATGCGGGTTACTGTAAATATTCAGTAAGATCATAATTACTCTTTGACCTTGTTCCCAATACAGACACAGATGAAAAGAAGTTAATCTTGTTAATTTTCTGCTTTCTTGTCTAATCTGAGGGGTGACTCAAGGGTCATAAGGCTTTATGAGCTTATTTTGCAGAAGAAAATAATGCCTGTAAGAAAGTTACAATCACCTGATAACCAGCCCCCAGCTGCTGTTGATATCCGGCAGTCTGATTGCCCAAGGGCTTATCTGGGGTGATAGAAACCCAGATTTCCCTTTTGGTCCTCCCATGCCCTTTAGCCCTATGAAGAACCCCCTGCTTTCTTCTTTTGTGAAGACAGATTTGAGAGAACCTATCCTCCCACTTTGTCATTTTGGCCAATTCAAATAGACCTTTCTCCGTCTCCAAGCTCAATGTTTCAGTGATTGGCTCATTGTGCATGGGGCACACGAACTTGAGATTAAGAGGTTCTATATCATTAGCACTCAGCTACTGGCTATTTAGAGCTCCCAGCAGCCACTAAAATTTCTTGCTAGATGGCCCCCTCTATCTTCCAAGCCAGCAACAGAGAATTTACCTCATACTGGAAATCTTTCATATTTCACAGCTATTTTTACCAAGAGGAGCCTTGTCCCAGGGTTCATTTAATTAAATCAATCCCATCAAGGATAATCTCAATATCTAAAGGTCAACTATTTGGGACTTTAATCACATCTGCAAAATCCCTTTGTAGATGCACCTAGATTAGTGTTTCAGTGAAGAAGTTGGAAAGGATTGTGTAAACCAGGGCAAGGATGTTGGGAACCATCTTAGAATTTTGCATATGACAAAGTGCCTTTAAGCTAACTCTCATATCTGGAGCCTGTATGAATGTCTTTTTACCATCTAGGTTTTTATCCCCTCTCCGTCATCTTTGGGCTTTTTATCATGTTTTTTGACCTGCCTAATAAGTTTTCATTGACTACTAGTCAATGTGTATATTTATTTGAGAAAGAAAATAGTGTAGAGGCCACAGCTAATGATGTTATGTCAGATAGAGTTAACTTCCCTTCTGATGAACATTTTAATATAATAATGCTGTAAACTGAATTGCATCCCCGCCTCTCCCCCCCATTCATATGTTGAAGCCCTAAGCACCTAGGTGACTTTCTCAGAGATAGAGACTTTAGGGAGGTGTTTAAATGACATCATAAGGGTGGAGCTCTGATCTAATAGAACTAGTATTGCCTATAAAAAAGGAAGAGACAGCAGATGTCTCTCTCTCTCTCTGCCATGTGACGACACAAGGAGAAGGCAGCAGTTACAAGCCAGGAAAAGAGCTCTCAATAGAAAAAAACCATGATAAAACCTTGATCTTGACCTATTCAGCCTGCAGGATTATGAGAAAATAAATTTCTGCTGTTTAAGTCACTCAGTCTATGGCGTTTTGTTATGACAGCTTGAGCGCACAAAGACAATCAGGGATTATGCTGGATGGAGACTGAGTTGCAGCTTTGATAAGGGTCTGCTCTTATTCACTGCTACGGCTTCATTGTTTGATCTAAGAACCTGGTATACTCTGCAGAGTTCCTCTCTTGTGGGGCCTTAAACTCTAGTCTTTATCTCACAAAACTGTAAAAATCCACATTTTTTTTTCAGAGCCTTTGCACATGGGCTTTTAGTTTCCTGCTCCAGGTGGACCCAACAGTAAACAAACATCCTGAGGGGAAATGTGTTTGAGGCTCCCCAGGTCTCTGCCATAAGCTGTATGCAGTTCTAATGGCTCACACATTCTCAAGGCAGTCCTCTGCAGCATGTGCACAGGGCTTTGCAGCATTCTTATCCTCCTGCCTGCACTCAGAATTAGCGAATGCCCCCAGGGGAAAAGTGGCTACAGAATCCAGCTCAGTTCTTTGAACTTCTTTCTCTGGACTCCTAGTCTCTCTCTGCTTCAACAGGCCTCTATTGCTCTCATACAGATGGTTTGTCTATTTTATGTGGTTTTTACCGTTTTATAGACAGAAACATTGATCTTCCAACAGGTACTCCGTTCACTAAGAAGTGAAACTAGCTCAGATATTTTTGATAGTTTTACTTCCCCTGGATTATGGAAATACACTAGTTTTTGTATTTAATTTCTTAGTCCAATTCTTACTAACTATAACTCTTAATATGCCAAATCAAAGAGGTACTGATATAGATGTTCAAAGATCACTTCTACTTATAGCTATCAGAATTACACATTTTATTCATAATTTAGAGTTAAAAGCTATTTTTTAATTTGGTGTTTCAATCAGAGACATATATTTAGGATCATATTGTCAAAATTAATATCTATGTTTGATATTCCTTGTCAGCTTCAAAATAATTTCTGTTTTAATTCTGTTTAATTCTGTGTTAATTCTGTGCTTGTGTCATTTAAATGGGTCATTACACCATTATGATGTAACGGTGTGAGACCAGACACTTGAGACATAATATCAACTCTCCTACTTTCTAACTGTGTGACTGGCCAAGTGAAGAACTCTCTACCTCAATTTTCTGACATACAAAGTAGGAAAAACTTTTTTCCCACCGTTTGGATTATTGTGAAAATTAAGAAAGTCAATTTGATTGAGTCAATCTAATTGAGTACCCCCCCGCATTTCGTATGTTGAAGTGCTGACACCATGTGTGATGGGGTTGAGAGATGGGCCTTTGAGAGAGAAATAGGTTTAGATGAGGTCATGAGAGTGAGGTCTTCATGATGGGATTAGTGTGCTTATGAAAAGGGACACCAGAGCACATTCTCGCTCTCTCCCTCTCCATCTGCCATGTAGGAACACAGTGAGAGAATGGCTGTCTGCAAGCCAGCTAGAGAGACCTCATGCTAGAAACTTCACATTGGACGTCTAGCCTCCAGAACCATAAGGAGATAAACTTCTGTGGTGTAAGCCACCCCATCTGTGGCATTTTGGTATAGCAGTCCCAGCTGACCAAGACAGCGTCTCAAGTGTAGTAACAGTAGATTTAATCTCAATCCCAGGTTCTCAGGGACCACTCAAGGATTGAGTGAAAGGGAAACACATGGTTGGTTTCAACAGTGTGTCTTCTAAGCTTTTGGATAAGTTATTAATGCAACAAAGATATCTGCTTATAACATTTTGTTTTGTACAAAATTTCTTATTTTACCTATACTTTTAGGTTTCAAGGTGAAACATATTGTTGCAAAGAGCATAGATTTATCATCGTCCTTTGATATCATCATATAACTCATTGATCCATATCCTCCTCTTAAGCCGTAGAGATCTTTGCTCTTAAAGTTGAGGTGATTTTTCTTGACCAGAAGAAAATGTAAAACTTTCAGATCATACTTTACTTTGCTCATATTTTTAGAGCTTAACTAATTCTATTATACTTTTCTTCATGGACCAGGGGTTTACCAGGTAATATGTTCTTAAGAAGTTGATTACTAGACTTTTGTAATGTCACAATTTAAATATCAGGGAAAAAGATTTTCATGGCAGGATAGTATTAATAGATTTTTCATAATTTTACCTGAAATAAAACAGGCTATACAGTTCAGATCTTGTGGTTAATTGAGAATAACATCCCCTTAGAGAATATTTTAGATAATAATTAAATAATACTTAAGCTCAGTAATACTTAAGTGGACATTTTCTCATTATTTGGACATATAATTAAAAAGAAACTTGTGCTGATCATCAGTTTCAATTACACCATAGAATTATTGGACAGTAAAGCATAGAAGGCAGTATTCATTGAAATTCCAATGGAGATACAAACAGAAATGGATGCTAATGCGTGGTTTGGAGTTCTTAAAAAAGAAACTAAAAGAACAAAAATTGGATTGAAAATTATTTCTATGTGAAAGGGAAAACCGTGTTTGTGACAAACAAAAAAGTACATATTTGAAAAAGGAATTATACAGAGTACCCTTCTTTTATTTTATATTAGGTTACTATCTTTTCTTTTTTGGTGAAAAATAAAAGTCAGTCTGTAGGCAGCATCCTATAAAATGCTTAGCAACGACCATTTACTCCCCATTTCTATTAGTTTGGCTGTATTAGATTCTACACATAAATAATATCATACAAAATTTGTCTTTGTCTGACTTATTTCACTTGGCACAATGCCCTCAAAGCCCATCCATGTTGTCACAAATGCCAGGATTTCCTTCTTTCTTACAGATGAATAATATTACAATACATGCAGACACATACCACATCTTCTTTTATCTCTTCTTTTGCGGATGAGCACTTAGGTTATCTCCATATCTTGGCTATTGTAAATAATGCTGCAATAAACATGGGAATGCAGATATCTTTTTGAGATCCTGATTTCATTTCCTTTGGATATATAGCCAAAAGTGGAATCGCTGGATCATATCATAGTCATATTTGAAACATTTTGAGGAACCTCCGTACTATTTTCCACATTGGCTCACCAGTTTACATTTCTCCCAACAGGGCACAAGGTTCCCTTTTCTCCAGATCCTCACCAACACCTGTTGTCTCCTGTTTTCTGATGATAGCCACTCTGACAGATATGAAGTGATATCTCATTGTGGTTTTGATTTACATTTCCTTGATGATTAGTGATGTTGAGCATTTTCTCATGTACCTATTGACCATTGTATGTCTTTTGAGAAACGTCTCTTCAGTTCCTCTATTCATTTTTAATTCATTTTTTCTTCTTTTACTGTTGAGTTGTATGAGTTCTTTATATATTTTGGATATTAACCTCTTATTAGATAGATGATTTGCAAATATTTTCTCCCATTCTGAAGGTTGCTGTTTCATTTTTTTGGTTGTTTCTTTTGCTGTGTAAAAGCTTTTCAGTTTAACATAGTACCACTTGTTTATTTTTGCTTTTGTTGCTTGTGCTTTTTGTGTCACATTCAATAAATTTTTGCTAAGACCAATGAAGTTTTCCCCTACATTTTCTTCTAAGAGTTTTATCGTTTCTCTTTTTATGTTTAAGACTCTAATCCATTTTGAATTAATTTTTGTGAGTGGTGTATGATAGGGATAGAATTCCTGTCTTTTGTATGTGATTATGCAGTTTTCTCAACACTGTTCCTCAAAAAGACTATCCTTTCCACATTAGTATTCTTGGCTCCTTTTTCAAATAGTAGTTCATGTATAAGCGAGGGTTTTTTTCTGGGCTCTTGATTCTGTTCCATTGATCTGTGCATCTGTCTTTATGTGAGTAAGATACTATTTTAATTACCATAGCTTCTTAACATAGTTATTTTAAATTGATTTTTTTGGCTGCCATCTGTATTTACACAATTTCTCCTGGAAAAGTTCCAAAGATGAAAATAAAATGTTTGTAATACATATATTACAGAAGGCATGGCATGTTAGAGTTCACAGATCCTGTTCTAATTTTTTTATTTCAGTCAATAAAAACACAAGTAATTATCATTTATAAATATTTTCACCTCTTTTGGTTCCCTAAGGAGAATTTAGAATCTTGGGCCAAAGGGTATAAGGAAGTTGCTAGAAAGTAGGAGAGAGGGAGTAGAGCCTCTAAGGGATTTCATGTAAGTAATAACCATCTACCTCTGCTTAGGGTCAATGTGGCTGTTAAAGCAAGAACGAGTACTATTACGCAAGAGCTTTGTTCCAATCCCATCACATTTGAACCTAGAAACTTTATGCAAATCACTTATTCTTGTTAAGTCTTAGAGCAATCATTTATAAAATTAAACTAATGACAAATATGTCTGTCTTCTAGCACACATCCAGATACGTGATGTGTTTCAAAATGATCTATCAAACTGTATATTAGAAAAATAGGTGAAAGATAGTGTATTATTTGGCAGATATATCAAATGTTTACTATTGTCTTCATAAGTATTACTCTCTCCAGTATAGGGTTTTATTTTTCACACTCTTCAAAATTCTAGGAAAAAATTCTCGACCCCTAGAACATATGGAAATAATGGCCATTTTCCCTTCTCTCAGTCTGGAATGATAAAATTCTTCAAATATATGACCTTAAAAAGAGCCATTTGGTCTTCCTTGCAGGTACTACACTGTTCCATGTCTCCTTGTCTATATTGCGGAGTTCCTTATTTATGGAATACTTTCTCCAATCTCCATCTCTAATTGATTTCACATAATTCTCAAAGATTGCTAAAGTATCGCTCCATTTAGGAAGACTTCAAATTATTTTTACAGTTACATTTGCCTGTTTACTTTAATAACTCCAATCTCTTTAAAGTGTCAATTTGTATTTACCCACAACCCAGAAAATTGCATAACCCCATGTAAGTATTTGGGAAACTCATTGAATCAGACTGTTGCTCTAGCACAACTCAGCACGTCCTCATGAACATGGCCAAGACGCACTTCAAGGTCAATGGTACACAGAATAGATGTCATTTGGACAATGGTGATTTGTTCTCATTCAACATTCTTGTCTTAAATGTTCATGCATGTGCGTGTGTGGGTAGACTTGAGCAGGGAGAATAATTTCCCAGGTAATTTCGAGGCATAGAATTTGAATCAGAGGTTATACTGCTGGAGTTTTTACCACCTTTATATTCTCATTATATACCAGCAGAGTCTCATGTAAATAGGTCACTTAAGGTTTAGAATCTCATTAAAAATCTTTCATACTGGGAGAAAGAAGAATCCTTGATTTGCTTTACGTTTTAAATATAACTTTTCAAGTTTTACAGATTGTTTTTTAACTTGCTCCACAGAGAAAGGTATAGCTCTGTTAATTACACTGCTTTTCACAAATTATCAGAAGGATGTGAAACGTATCTACTGACATTAAAAAAAGTTACTCCTTTGGCATCATTATTTGCTAACGAGATTGTTTTGGAGTGTTTGCAAGCTTATGTGACAGGATGACATTTTATTATATGAATAAGGTCAGCTCTGTTACTTAGTCTATGAAAAAAAACCTTCTTGAAAGGTGAAACTATTAAATACATTTGACTCAAAACTTACTTTAAAATCAGGAAATGGCACCTCAAATTTATGCAGCTGCTCTAACCTGTGAGGCAGAGTTTCAGCAATTATCAGGCAATGTTAGGAGATAGACTGAGGATGGAGTCACCCATGTTAAAGGTTATGTTTAAGAAATTTTTGAATGGCACAATGACTGTTATTTTAGAGAGAGACACATGGACTTATAAGTCGAAATATAAATGTCGCTCTGTCTTCCTTGTGGCCCGCTGTTTTCATCATCCACTATCATTAAAAATATCTGGATTGCTGTGAGCAGGGGTTTGAAGAAACAATTACACACCATTTTTAGGTGCCTCAGATGCCAAAAGAGGACTTGGGTTTTGGTCTTCAAGAAATGAGGAGGTTTGGGAGTGTTTGAAGAGATCTCTGAAATTGTGAGATTTATTTATTTTTTTTTTACCATTAGTCTTGTGACTATAGAATAAATTGGAGTGGAAAAGCACATTGAAAAAGAAGCATAGTTTCTTACACAGGGATTCCTTTCTGCCAAATGCGTTAGTCTCTTTATAATCATTTGCAGGTTGATTAAGTTGATTATTATGATAGCATGTAAGTGGTATCATAATCGCTATAATATAATTTGGTACGTGGGAAGAAGGAAAGAAAGCAGCGTATTTCACTGATGATTCTAGAGCAGGGTTGTGGAGTAAGTATAATGTAAGCAATGTCCTGTAAGATGAGCAGTATTCTGAGAAATAGAAATGTTCTATCTCTCAGTAATTGGGAGAGCCCAGTTGCATTCAGTCATGTCTCCTTTGCATGCTTTGAGAATAGTAAGTACTCCGAGAGACTGGAATTTATTCCCACATATTTGTTCTTCTCTCATTAATTCAATGCATATTTTTGGGAGTTTCTAGGCATGCTATAATTGACCTCCTTGACCTCAATAATATGTAAGTATAAGACAGACAAATTTCAAGAAATGACATAACAGACAAAAGGAGGTTTAGCCCCCATGCGGGTGTGATTAATTACCTCAGACTAGCTTTCATTCTCTTTTCAGTGACCTGTATGAATTATAACTTGGTTAGGCTGACATGAGAATCAAGGCTACAGGAGAGAACAAAAGGGAAAAACCAGAGGAGCCAGTGGGAATGTGGCCTGTTTGAGTGTACGTGAAACATTGCTGAGAGCAACACGGACTATCAAACTTTAGACTACCCCAACTCAGTTATCTAATGATCATCTAATACATCTTTGTTCATGTATTCTTCTCAAAGTGGATGTTTTTGGCAGGTTGGAATTATAACACGCTATGTTCAACTGAAGGTGCAACATAAGGAGTATAGAAGGAAGTAACAGTGGTGAAAAAGCTTGGCGAACGGATAGCTGATACCCCAAGTGAAGAATAGAATGCTTGATTCATGCAGGTGACTCAAGATAGCACAGCAATGACCAATGGGTGTCGGTAGAGGAGGAGAGATCAGGGACCGGAGGCAGCCCTGAGAGCAATTTAAAAAATCAAGCCAGTTGAAAGAGCCCTCAAGTTCACCATTAGTACTTTAGAAAAATGTTCATTTTGGGAAATATGGCCCCGTATCAGGGACATTTTCTCTGCCACTTGGACTGAATGAGAGGAGAATCAATTTGGAACTTGCTATCATGATTTTTTGCAATATTTTCATATTCGAATTTATTCTAATTAATACGTGTGCTGTAAATAGTTTGGGCAGTACAGAATGTGTTTGAGACCAAACATCCAATTTTAATCTTAGCCTTACCTTTTAAGTGTGTGTCTGTGTGTGGGGGTGAGGACTGCAATCCATTAACATACAGATAAGTATTAATAAAAGCTTGAGAGTTTTAAGTAGGAGACTTAAGTGAGGGAAAATATAAATAAACAAAACAGAAAGAAAGGAAAAAACCAACAAAGTCCACTAAAGTCCATACCACTAATTTCTCAGACCTGGATGAAGTCCAAGATTGATACCTAGTTAATCATGCGGTGGGTTCTATTAGAGAGAAGGATAATTATTTATGTGATTTAAAAAAATTTTTTGAGGAAGACTGGCCCTGAGCTAACATCTGTGCCCATCTTGCTCTACTTTATACGTGGGACACCTGCCACAGCATGGCTTGACACGCAGTGCGCACCTGTACCTGGGATCCGAACTGGTGAACCCCAGGCTGCCGAAGCAGATAGTGTGAATTTAACCTGTGTACCACTGAGCCGGCCCCTTATTTATGTGTTTTTAACAACTGTTGATAAAATTCTATCTTCAAGATTTTACAGAATTAGAGCTAGTGTTAGATGATTAGAGCACGTAAAGTGATTGTTTGTCCTGTCCTTGAAAGTAGTGTTATAAAATAATATCTCCAATTTGATTTTCAGTTCCTGTTGCAAATGTTTTTATTTTTTAATTAATTTTATTTTTATTTTTGAAAATTTTAAATGAAAATTATATATGCTTAAGGTGTACAACATGATGATTTGATATAAATGTACATAGTGAAATGATTGCTACAGTCAAGCTAATTAACATATCTTTTCCTCACACAGTAACCCTTTTTTTCACTTGGGATCAGAACACTTGAAATCTATTCTAAAATATATGCAGGGAATGTCAATGAGGAGGTATTTTGTTTTCATTCTCTGCTATATTTCAATGTCATGATTAAATATATCATATAAATCTATTAGAACAATGGTATGCAATATCAATAAATGTTTTAAAATTATTATTTTACCAATACAAATTCTGAATACTGTATCTACTTTAAGTAGAATATTACTGTGATTTTATTTTTTAAATGTAAGGGCTAATTTGATGTCATTTACAAGCATAGGCTGCTGAACTACTTAATATCTACTACCTTAAATCTACAAAACTGTTATGCTGAAGACACAGAGATGGTTGTTCTTTATGTGTGAATTTTTCATTGTTTGGTGATAAAAATTGTCGCTTAGTGGAGATCTGCAGATCCAAAGTAAGAAAAACAACAGATTGATATAAAATGAGCAAACCACAATCAAGAAAAAGACTATCTTTGAGGCTAACGATAATCTAAGTCATTCTTTGACTTATTTATCTTTCTATCTACAAAGCTTAGCAAGATGACAAATATATGACAGAAGTTCAGTAACTGGGTGTTGAATGAAGAGATTTACGTTACTTAAAATATTAACCACCTTATGGCATTTCTAAAATAATTTTAATTCCAAACATTTCCCTCAAATATGGTGTTGTTTCTTAATATTTAATCGAATTAATAAATGCACTTACTATAGACATTAAATGGTGTTAAAGAGTTAGAAAAAATGGCCATGTCTTAACTGACCACATTCTCCCTCCCAGCCCTGCTTCTCTGAGGCAAGCATTCTCACATCTTTTTCTTTTCCTTTTTCCTTTAGTATTTGCTCCATTTGTCTAAAGTTATGCTTTATGACCATTTCAGACTTTATTGATGTTGAGTATTATCAATTACTTACTATGATAGTAAATGATGATTTAACTCTTTAATATTCTCCCTCCCTCTCCTCTGCTTAGTGAAATGGTATTACTTTATACTATTTCAGAAATGTTAATCACACATCTTTGAACTAACCATCCTTTGGTTCATTGTGCTTGGTACGTAGTGGGCACTTTTAATCTGTAGAAGCCTGCTTTCAATATTGAACTTTTCTGATATTCTGTCTTTGAAAATGTTCTCCCTATTTTATTCTCTGGTTTTCCATTTTGCAACCTTCATTATTTGGATATTGTGCATTCTAGCATATCCTCTATTTTGTCTTACCTTTTTTCTGGTATTTTCTATTTCTTTGTTTTCACTAAATTTTCTCAAAAATTTCCTAAATTAATCTCCCACTTCATAAAGAATTTATAAGTGTGTATTTTAAGATGATCTTTCATATTTCCCTTTGTATGATATATTGTTCCACTTCTATGACAAGAATATTTTCTCTTAACTCTCTGATAATTTTACTTGATTTCTCTTTAAAAATTTTCTTTTCAGCCCTGAATTGTGTTTCCAATTCCCCTAAACCTCTCAACCATTTTTGTTTGGTTAATTGTCTTGTTCCTTCTAATAGTAAAGCCTTGCCTCAAACATATGACGTCCCTGATTTTATACTCTTAAATTGAAGCAATAAAAAGTCAATTGAAAATATCTGTGTGTGTGCATGTGTATGTCTTTCATTGAAGGGTGACAACCTGGATGGAATGCCAGAATTTTTAAAACGCAATTGTAAGTATATAGAATGCTTTTTTCTGGGATTTCTGAGATTCTCTATGGAAAATTTTTCTAGACTCCTAATAATAAACACGAGCAGGTGTGCAAAAGCACTATTTTCCAGATTCTTTGACACCCAAATACAGAGATTGAATTTGAAGGTTCAAGCAATTCACACGTAGACTTTGCTTCAAGACCTGGGCTTCCTTCTCATTGTCTGCTCTGCTTGCTACTCCTTAGTACTGAGCCTCTATAATTCTAATTTCTTTTGACTCATGATAACAGAAGTTTTATGTTTCCCCAATCTCTATTAGGTCTTTTAAAAGATTCTGGTTCTCAGGTAAGGTTATTTTTTATAAGTTTTTTTTTTACTAGATTCTCTCCCTTCCTAGAGAATAGCACTTCCTTCCCATTTTTGTGAAACTTTCTAGCAGAGCAATATCCTGTGTCAGAGTTCCTCCAAGAAACAAACATTATGCTTACGTTGGGTGATATGAGGACAGTTGGAAGCAAGTTCTCTCCCCAAAGGGGTGCATAAGATGTAGGGCCAGCACGAGAGATCCTGTGCTGCTTCAATGACGTGGGCTCTGCAAACGCCCCTAAGCTTGAAGGTGCCAGATAAAGGAGTGCTTGTGGGAACCTGGAGAACACAAGAGCTGTGTGGTAAGGGCCATCTGACAGAGCTGAAGCCATCAGTCAAAGGACAGAGTCAGTGCGGAGCACCCCAAATGGAGAGAGAGAACGAGAAAGAGAGAAAGGCAGAACATTAATCTACAAGATGAAGAGAATGGATCTCTTCCATTTCTCTGATATCTTGTCGCAACGCTCTACTGACAACATCCAGAAGAAAATCAGACGGCTAGAGAATATGTTGATATTGTCCATACATTTTTCAGAATCCTGGGGTAAAAAGGGGATGAGTAAAGTGGACAGTGGATTGAGAAGGACAATCAGAAAATATCCAAAATGTATTATATATGTAATGGCACAGTACTCAAGTTCAAAATGTTTCAAAGACACAGCAGAGACACTGACCAAATCAGAAAGAATACCATCCATAAATGCTGATGATTGTTAACTAGGATGTCCATACCAATGCATCATTGAGTATCAGAACTGCTATCTCAGATAAGGACATTTAACACCCCTCTCCAGAAGTGTACCTGGTCAGTGAACGTTTTGAGACAGCACTGTAGTTGGCTGAATGGTAGCCTCCAAAAATATGTGCCCATATCTTAATTCCTAGAACGTGTAAATACTACCTTATTTGGAAAAAGGGTCATTGCAGATGCAAGTTAAGGATCTTGAGATAAAGTGATCATCCTGGACTATCCAGATGGGTTCTAAATCCAATAGCAAGTGTCCTTATAAGAGATACACAGAGGAGAAGACAGAAAGAAGAGAAGGCAATGTCATCACAGAGCCAGAGATTGGAGTGAGGCTGCCACAAGCTAAGAAATACCTGGGGGTACCAAAAGCTACAAGAGGCAAGGAAGAGATTCTCCCCTAGGGCCTTTGGAGAGAGTGCAGCTGTTCTGACACCTTGATTTTTGATTTCTGGCTTCTAGAACTCTGATGGAATAAAGTTCTGGTTTTTGATTTTATTTTTGCTTTTTGAGGAAGATTAGCCCTGAGCTAACATCTGCCACCAATCCTCCTCTTTCTGCTGGGGAAGACTGGCCCTGAGATAATATCCCTGCCCATCTTCCCCTAGTTTATATGTAGGATGCCGCCACAGTCTGGCTTGACAAGTGGTGCGCAGGTCCACATCTGGGATCCCAACCATCAAACCTCGGGCCGCCCAAGTAGAACATGCAAACTTAACCTCTGCGCCACGGGGCCGGCCTCAAGTTCTATTGTTTTAAGCCATCTGATTTGTGGTAATTTATTTTCTTTTCACAATATTCAGAGGTGGTCTAGAGACATTTCTTCCATATGGTTAACTTGGAGACAGTTGTACCTCCTTTTTACTTTGAGCTAGATGGCATGGATCTCTCTGTTTATTTTAATTAAGAGCTTATTTTATCTGTTTTCCTCTACAAAGTTATTATAACTTTAACATTTGAAAAAAGAAAAAATAGACTCATTATAGATTCACTATTAAAATAATCACAATGCTAAACTTTATTTCCAATCCTTTTGAACAAAAATTGGGAATATTTCTTGTCATGTTAATTATGGAATTTGGAATTGTTTTTTCTCAAATGTTATATCATTGTGATTTTCACTTTGTTGCTAAACAATTGGCTTAAAGTTAGTCAAAATGGAGATTATCCAGGTGGGCCTGATCTAATCAGGTAAACCCTCACAAAGGATGAGGCCCTATCTAAAGTCCCTGTGCTCCTGGCCTCAAAGACACAGCCTCTAGAATTCCCACAGCCGCATGCAGGAAATACATTCTGCCCACAGCCACATGAAGGTGGACAAAGTCCTGAGCCCCACATGAAATTCTGACTTTGTCTGATACCTTGATTTCAGTCTGGTGAGACTTCAAGGAGAGGATTCAGCTAACTAAGGCCTGCATTCTTTACTCATGGAAACCCTGTTAATAAATTTATATTGCTTTAAGCTTCTAAGTTTCTGGCAATTTGTTAAGCTGCAATAGAACACAGACACAAGACTCTACATAGTTTTCATTCTACTGTATTTTATGCTTCCTGTATGAGCCATTCTTTGGAAATATTTGATTCCTCTTATCTGAATGTGTGTGTGTGTGTGAGGAAGATTTACCCTGAGCTAACATCTGTGCCAGTCTTCCTCTACTTTGTTTGTGGGCTACGTCCACAGCATGGCTGACGGGTGGATTAGGTTCACACCTGAGATCCGAACCTGTGAACCTGGGCCTCCGAAGCGGAGTGCACAGGACTTTAACCATTTCACCACAGGGCCGGCTCATCTAAATGTTTTATACAGTGACAAAAAATTTTTTTTCCATACCTAATCAGTTTTCTAATTACCCAGATTGCAGGTAACACCTTTAAACATAAAATGTCTGCCAACTCATTAATTTTAGAAGTTAAAAGTCATTGCTCTCTGTGTCATGATCACCTACGATTTGGAAGCACAATCTGCCAGCTTCCTGCCAGCTACTTTAAAGCATTTACTTCCCATACAAAAGCGCATGACTACAAATATAGAACCAAAAACTCTGTTCGTTATATTTCCTTAAAAGGTAAATTTTATGGTATGCATATATTTATGTACACCTACACATTAATATACGTTCTCTGAACACGGTAATACATAAAATAAGTTTGTATAAACATGAATTCTTTGAGGCTTTATTTTGTGGCCTGACTTCCAACTAAACATCATGCACTATGAAAGCTATTAAAGTGTGCTGGAAAGCTGACATTCTATTGAAGTAAAGAGGACCACATTTAGAGGTTCGTCGATTCCATTAGAAGACAGGAAATGTTTTCCATAAGTTTGAATTTTACCACACATTTATATGTAGCTACAAATCAAGTTACTATAACATTCCTGGAAAAAAAAAAAACACTGAATTTGAATTTATGTGAAGATAAGAGATTTCAGGGGGAAAATGCTATTTCAGCAAAGGAGAAAAGAAATCCTTAAGGCAAATAAAGAAGAGGAGAAAGAAGAGAAGCAAAATTTTAAACATTGATCTCTATATATGATTTTATATATATTTATTGAATATGTATTAAAATATCACCACAACTAACAGAGAAAGACCTTTAATGATTGATTTTTCTTTGTTATTGTTGTTCTTTATTATCTGCATCCTGGCACAGTTAGAACTTTTTAAGTCAACCTGAACACAAAATGCCTCGAAATTGCTCAGGATCGAATGGTGAGATGTTACGATATGCTTATATATGTATCACTTTTTTTATTTCAACTTAGCATGAAAAAGTGTAAACATACAGAAAATTTGATACGCTTATGCACTATATGCCAATATACTGTTCATCTGTTAGTATATTTCCTCATTTGCCCTTTCTCTCTCTTTCGCTCTCTCCCCACACACACACACACGAAGGTTTTATTCTATAAATGATTTAAAATTAAGTTACAATCATCATGACCCCTTACCCCAAAAGAGTTCAGCCTGCAATTCCTAGGAACAATGGCATTACCCTTATAACCACAATATCATTACTATATCCTAAGTATTTATCATTGATATGGTAATATCGCCTAATTTATAGTCAATAAGCAAATTTTCCTAATTGTCCCCAAAATGTCCTTCATAGACTTCTTAAAATCCAGTTTCCGATCAAGAATAATACATTGCATTGGTTTTTCACACTTCTTTAATCAAAGCATTTTCTTCTCCTTGTTTTGTTTTTCAAATCATTGACATATTTGAATAATCTGGGCAACTTGTTTACTAGCATTTCTCCTTTGGGATTGTCTAATTGCTTCCACTTGATTTGATCCAGCTTAAGTTTTTGATGTTTTTTTTTTCCTCCAAGAATACAATAGAGGTTGTGTTGTTTAATTTCCATTGCATGATTAAATAGGTAAATATTGTCATTTTTCCAAACTGAATCACTTGGTTTAGGTGCTTTCTGTGAAAACTCCTCATTATAAAAGGACCTCTTTCCTTTGATAAATAAGAGGTGACAGTTGATATGAATGCTCTAGACCTCTAGACTTCTAGATTCTCTTTGAACAACAAACTTTCGCCAATTATTTTAGCATGAATTGAGGATCCTTGTCAGAATCATTCACTTCACTGAGAATTCAGAATCGTTATTTTCTATTCTATCTTTTCTTCTATATTTATTGAGAAACAATCTGCTGTAAAAGATCTTGCTTTACATTCACTCTCTCTCCCTTTCTCTCTGTCTCTCCCTCTGCTCTCTTTTCCATTTTAGAAAATCCATTAATGTAAGTCACCATATTAATAGATATAAAAGAAGACAAGTCATATGATCATCCCTGAGGTTGGTGAAAAGACTTTGAACAAAATTCAACACCCATTACCTAATACGATGAGAAGTAATGGATACTTCCTTGACCTGATAACATATATTAAAGTAGAAAGGATTCAGAATAGTGCACTTAAGAGATCTGGCTTTAAGTCAGGAGGATCTGCATCTGTTTCAGTTCCAAAATTTACTTGCCGTGTGACCTTGGGAAATAAAGAAAACCTCTGTGCCTCAATTAATTCATCAGTGAGATGAGTTAAGAGATGTTTAGAGTTTGGTCTAGTGCATAGTGCATATTCAGTAATGTTCAGTAAATATTAACTAATATTATTACTATTATTATAACTACTATTATTATAATTTCTTTAGAGATCATCTCAAAAGAGGAGAAGATTAAAAGTGATTAATTAAATTACTTATTTTTATAGAAAAAGTATTTGAGTTAAAGCTAATTACACTCATTTTGAAATGTAACAGTAAACAATGCATTGAGAGATTTCAAACTCCCTCCCAAACCTTACTTGAACAATGAATACCAGGTTTTTCTTTGAAAGACAGGAATTGGGAAAGACACAAGCCAAACCTGGGCCCTGGCCTCAGACTGGAGTTCCTGCAGCTGAGGTCCTATCTACAATGCCAAGATGTAGCTCTGAGACCTGAAGCTACTTTTCCTGCTCCCCAAAATGGTGAAAGGGGAAACACAGAGTGTAGCGGTGGTCAAGGAGGAGAAATTGACGCCACGGTGCCATATAGAGCATACATGTAATTATGGAGGGTAAATATTTCAGGACCTCCAAGAGCCTTCTGCCTCGTGATAAAGGTTGAGGGGGCACAAGAGGATTGATGAAGGTATTGGGGCAATTTCTATCTTTTTCTTTTTGGTTACCCACACAGAGAAGGCGTCTCTTTTCTTTCATGGATTCTTTATGTTACAATATTAAAATAGTAAAACATATGAAAACAACCTAATTGTCCATCATCAGATAAACGGATAAAAAATGTGGCATATATATACAATTGAATACTATTCAGCCTTAGAACAGAAGGAAACCTTGCTATATGTGACAACATGGATGAATCTGGAGAATGTTTTGCTAAGTGAAATGAGCCAGTCACAGAAGGACAAATACTGCATGATTCATTCCACTTATATGAAGGATCTAAAATAGTCGCACACACAGAGTACAGTGATGATTGTCAGGGCTGGGAGGAGGGAGAAATGAGGGATTGTTTTCAATGGGTAGAAAGTTTCAGGTGTGCAAGATGAATACATTCTAGAGATCTACCATACAATTAGTGCCTATGTTCAGGAACTGTGTTGTACACTTAAACAGGTATTAAGAAGGTAGATTTCATGCTGAGTTCTCATCATCATAAAATTTAATTAATTTAAAAAATAATAAATAAATTCTGTCTTGTTATCTTGTAAATCCTTGAAGATGGTATTCTGTCTTACTCATCGTAGTACACCCGGTTCTTAGAGCCTCACCTGGTGCCTTGTAGGGATCCAGTGAATGCTTTTTGAACTAAATAATATTAATGTTGCTTAGGATTGGTTTTATGGGAAAATATGTTTAACTCATGAGTTACATAATTTTAAATACATTTAGCTATCTTATGGGAAAACATGTCAGCTTACACATAAACTTTGGGGACATAATTAAAGAAAAAAATAACCATAAAGAAATGTTGTGTGAATAGTACAATGAACTCTATTTACCCATTACCTACAATAAAAATTGCATCACTTAACATATGTATACATTTTCTACAGTCTTGCATGTATGCAAAACTTTACTGTTAAAGCATGAACATATTCTAAAAATAAACAAAATATTAAACCCAGTGACTAACAATTGGTAGACTATGAATAAGTTTGCTTTAGTCTTACATTCTTTACTTTTCCCTCTGATCTATTTGTTTAATAAATGCATATATATAGGCAAGTATATAGGATATGCATATACATGTTTTTAATATACATATACATTGCACCAAATAATCTCTCATATCATTAGAATGAAAATGTTTAAAATAACTAGCTTGAATTCTTCTAAGAATGATGTAATATTTTTAGCCAATACCATCTAGTTCTACAAGAGAAAGATAATTACTGTGGTCTAACTAATTTAAATTTATTAAAGATCATATATATAAGCCGCCCCCTCAATTCATTTGTAAAGCATAACACAGATTAACGTAATTACTTAGCAAGATACAACGATTATTATAAACTTAGTGTGCATTTGTGTTATATAGAAAATACAACATAGTTGTTAAATTGATGGATCATAAATTGAGAAGTACTTGTGAAAATATTTGTTACTGAAAATACATCATTCACATCCACAAATAATGCTTGTATGGGATGTAATGCAAGACTGGAAAATGATCTTGTTACGAGGCATTACATATCCTGATGGCCTTTATTAGAATAGGATTCTGTCTGTAATTTACTGAAGGGTCACTTGTTACCTGGGTGAGAAATTTCAGCCCTTCAAATTATGAACCCCATTCTAAATCTAGGCCTATTCAGTTAATGGTAGAATAATTCTTGTTGAAGTCCAAAAATAACACTCAGCTGAATGCACATGGTCTGGGATGAACTATATGGTGTATAACTGGCAGAGATTCAGAAGAATCAATTGCTCTGATTTCACCACTCGGTAAATGGACCGAAGCTGATGTTCTAAATTGAAAGTAATAGTTGGAATGTTCTACAATGGCTCTGCTCCAGAGCGTGTAAGACAACTTCACTGAACAGTTTAAGCCCCACACAATTACATCTCAAAATTCAGTTAATGTCTTTCTGAGCTATCTATGCACTTTTATAACACATTTTCACAACACAAATGCATTGAGTCCCACTTTGTGCAGCTAATTGAAACATTGTTATTCGTACTTTGTCAAAAATGCCATAATGACAGGAAAAAATATTTCTAGCAAAAACAATAACTACACTAATTATAGCCTAGTATAATGATAACCTCTTCCACTTCACATCTTCATGCTTAGACTCCAAATTGTCATATATGTTTGTCATTCTACTGTTAGCTGACTCACACCAACAAATGTGGAAGCATCAAGGACACTTTCTCGGCCATTTTCATTTTTATTTATAGTTACTAATATGTTTAACAAATCCCTGAATTTATATTTTAGTAATTTGATAAATAGAAGTTAAATGACTTATGATTTATCTTTCGTAACCATTTCTCTTTCGATTTACATGTGTAATTATATAAGATTGTTCACAAAGTTATTTTTTCTTACATCAATCATTATGCGGAGACTATTTTTAGTATGATTTATATAAAGATGGTATATAATAAATGTCCTCAAATCTAACAAAATCAAGTGTTTTTTTTTCACTTCACTGTTTTGCAAGGATGTATTTTGCAAACAATGTGAATATCAGTGGTTGGTTGGTTTTAAATTCTATAATTAAAGTGATGAGCATCAAATTCAATAAACAGGGCTTTAGAATCAAGAGAGCATAATATATTCAACTGAGTACAAAAGTTGCATGTGACGGGGTCATATTTGCCTTGGTCTTTGTTGTATAGTCAGTGCTTGTTCCATGTCCATACATAGAAGACATGTAATAGGTATTTGTTGAATGCATAAAGATGGAAGAAGAAAATAATTTTTGTGATATTTCAAAAACAGAAAAAGTAATATTTGGAAGTTCTAAAGGGCAGGGCTGGCCTGTTTTATTTAAATAAAGTCTTTGATGACCTCTTACGTAGCAGCCTCTGCCTTGGAGTGAGGCTACAAAGGTGAACATAACAAGTCATTGAACTAAGGTACATTCAATTCAATGGTCAAGGCACGTATTTACATAAAATTATTATTGTAAAATGTCTGTAGATTTATGAAAGTCTAGTTACTATCGCCAAATATTCCTATAAGCAGAGTATATTTGAAGAAGATAATATCAAAATTCTCCTTCTACTTAACAACTTTGATTTTATCAATTCTGTAAACATCTTAAATATATTTCGAAAATGTATGCAACAATGTCTTATGCAAAGTTTTCTAGAAAAATTTCATGACTTTATGAATAGGCAGGTATTTTTGTGGCAATTAAAGAAAATTACAATATCCATGGACTCTCTAAAGTCATAAAATTTTCTTAGTAAGTCTGGGAAAATGGTAACTATATGAGCTGATGAATATGTTAATTAGCTTCATTGTGTTGATTATTTTACAATATACGCATATATCATAATATCAAATTGTACACTTTAAATGTATACATTTTTGTCAATTTTGCCTCAATAAAGCTGAAAAAAAGTCCAACTAAGTCCTTATAACATTTTCATTTTATTGGCAATTTGTATACCATCTTCATTGGAGAAATATCTTTTGAAGTCTTTGCCTACTTTTTATTTGGGCTGTGTTCTTTTGTTGTTGAATTTTAGAAATTATTTATGTATTCTGGGTAATAACCCCTTATGAGATATATAATTTTCAATTTCTTCCATGTGTGTAGGATATTTTAATTATCAACAGGTTTTAAGCAAGTATCCTTCTTTACTCTGAGAATATTGAAAGTATCTGCTACTAACAAGGCACTAATATTAACGTAGCAATACTTCTATTTCAAGTTTCAATATGTACAATATCACGTATAAATTAGCATTGTTATTGAATACCATCTATCGTAGGCAGTATTCTAAGATGGCGTCCCCAATGATCATTTCTTGTCATGTCTTTGTTTAATACCTACCCCTTAAATGAGGATGGTTTAATGACTTGATTTTAACAAATAGAATATAGCAAACATGATAAGATGTCTTTTCTGTGGTTAGGTTACAAAAGATTGCAACTTCTGTCTTGCCAGTAAACTCTCTCTATTGTCCTTTCAGTTTGTATGCTGTGATGAAACAAGTTGCCATTCTGGAAAGATCAATTTGTCAAGGAAATGAAGGCAAACTTTTGTTCAACAACTTCTGATGAATTGAATTCTGGCAACAACTATGTGAGCTCAGAAGTCTTTAGTCAAGATTTCAGATGAGACCCCAGTCTGAGTTGACACTCCAATTTCAGCCTTATGAGAAATCCTAATGCAGCCATGCCATGTCTGAATTCTTGACTAAGAGAAACTGAGACAAAATAAATATGTATTGTTTTAAGCCAACACATTTGTGAGAATTTATTATGCAGCAATAGATAATTAGTGCTTTTTCCTAATGCAATTTTCTATATGTGTTGAAATGATCAGGACTTGAATAACCTTATTAAAATAATTTTAGAATAGCATCTACTTAATATAAAATAACATAAATAGATTTATTTATATATCCATTGAATAATTAATCTAGACCCAATGTTTAAGAAAGAAAGATTAAACAGGACTCAAAAATGCAGCTGTGAAGAAAAAATATTTAATGTGGAAACACGTGAATGGAAAAATAAACAAACAAAACCTTTCCAGAAATTTATGGAAAATAATGTTAGCCAATGATTCACAAAGAAATACCATTTGGGAGCTGGCCCGGTGGCACAGTGGTTAAGTTCATACATTCTGCTTCTGCAGTCCGGGGTTCGCTGCTTCAGATCCCAGGTGCGGACGTGGCACCGCTTGGCACGCCAAGCTGTGGTAGGCGTCCCACATATAAAGTAGAGGAAGACAGGCACGGATGGTAGCTCAGGGCCAGTCTTCCTCAGCAAAAAGAGGAGGATTGGCAGTAGTCAGCTCAGGGCTAATCTTTCTCAAAAAAAAAAAGAAAGAAAGAAATATCATTTGTATCTCAAAATATATATATTAATGAACTAAGTATCAAAAGATTCAAGAAAGCCAGTTTTAATTGATAAAACTAATGTAGATAAAGGCGCAAGGGAAGAAGCAGCTCCATCTTCACTTTTGGCTTTGGGGAATGCATTATGGAGTAAGAATGTTCCAGCTTTGTTCCTGTCCATCCTGTGATCTCTTCGTCTCATTATTAGAACAGTTACACAAAACCATGTTCCTGCTCACAGTAATGGGCCAATATCTCCTTTTTTTTCCTGCGTTAAAAAAACCCCTACCTTTCGTATTCTGGAAGCAGCCAATCAAACTTTCTCTAGAGTTTGAATTTAAAGTCACAAGTGATGAATTCCCGGGGTAAGAGGGTGATGGATTCACAAGCAGAAAGAAAATGAATCTAGCAATCAAAGCCACATGCAGGAAAAACTGAGAGAGCAAATATTAATTGCTCTCCAGTGGTATCTGTTCTGAATAAGGAAAAGAGAGCCTACATGAAGAGAGAGTCATAACTAGCAACTAGGATACACGACAGAGAAAGATAACTCAAGAAACGCGGTAGCTTGATGTTTTCCCACTAGACATGAGCCCAGGTTACTTCTGTAAATTAGTCTGTATTTCTTTTTTCTAAGTATCCCTATTTTAATGTATTTTTTGAATAAATTTTTTGATTCTCATTTAACCTATTAATCTTTATGAGTTTTTCCTTATGAGTCAAAATCCTTTTCTAGTAATCATTCTTTAAGAAAAACATCTATGTTTGGTAATATATGATGAAGCAAAACACTTGAAACAAACTAAATTGCAACCAAATTGGGTGATTAAGTACATCATAGTATTTTCAGTGAGGGTATTAATAGGACATTTCATGTGAGCACTATTCATCATGGGCATGATAACTGATTAAGATGAAATAGTAAAGAAATAAAAAATATTGAGAGAACAAGTGAAGAAAGATTTAAAGTTAAAGAATAAAGGTCAGAATGGCTATAATTAACAAGACAGGAAACAACAATGTTGGAGAGGGTGTGGAGAGAAGGGAACCCTTGTTCACTGCTGGTGGCAGTGCAAACTGGTGCAGCCACTATGGAAAGCAGTTTGGAGTATCCTCAGAAAATGAAGGATAGATCTACCATATGATCCAGCTATTCCACTGCTGGGTATTTATCCAAAGAACTTTAAAACACAAAGGCATAAAGATACTTGCACCCCTATGTTCATTGCGGCATTATACACAATAGCCAAGACTTGGAAGCAACTTAGGTGCCCATCAAGGGACGAATGGTTAAAAAGATGTGGTATTTATACACGATGGACTACTACTCAGCCATGAGAAATGATGAAATCCAGCCATTTGTGACAACGTGGATGGACCTTGAGGGTATTATGCTGAGCGAAATAAGTCAGAGGGAGAAAGTCAAATACCATATGATCTCACTCATAAGTAGAAGATAAAAACGACAAAAAAAAATCACATAGCATTGGAGAGTGGACTGGTGGCTACCATTGGGGAAGGGGGGAGGGGGGAGGGCAAAAGGGGTGATTAGGGTCATATGTGAGGGGATGCACTATAATTAGTGTTCGGGTGGTGAACATGATGTAATGTATCCAGAATTTGAAATATGATGTACATCTGAAAAAAATAAAAATTAAAAAAAAGTAAGTATATAAATCTTAAATGTTTAAGTACCATATTGGCATTTTTCTCTTATTAATATAGTATACGTTTCATTACTTTTATTTTCAAAGTCACATAAAATCTAGAATGTACTAAAGAGTCTTCAACATTGCGTAAGGAAACATTTCTTTTAAAGCTAGATATAACAGGTTCCAAGAGGAAATTTAAATTTTGAATGAAAGGAATTCTTTTCACTATTCCTTGACCAGTAATTTGCAATTATAGATGATTTGATTGCAACATTATTCTCCTTTTCTCATGTATTGCCTATATGTGTGTGCATGCATATATACATATAAATTATATGTATGCATTATACATACACATATATGAATTAAATGAATGAAACAAGGTCCTATTTAATACTTGACTCATAATGGTATAATCTACTTTCTTTGACCATTGAATAAAATATAAATATATATATTTGATATAATCCACCAAAGAGAGTAGGTTATATCATTCTGACTTAAGTGCTAAATAGAACAAGGTCTCATTAAATTAACTGGCTCTTTTGTTCCACATCAAACACAGAGTGACTTCTGCCTGGTTTACTGTTTTTTAATTTACATCTGTGATATGAAAGTTGCCTAGTGTACTCATACATAGGCCTTCCTCTGGGTTTTGCTTTGGCCTTCCTCTCTTACAGCTCCATCTGTAAATGCCAAATAATTATTCTGTAAAATATATAACTACACATTTCATTTCTAGTTTCAAATGTGTCAGTTACTAGCTGAGTAAACTTGTGTCACGTTTTAAAATTTTTAGAATTGCATTTGCTTGTTATTGCTTTGTTTTGCTTCATTTTTACTTAAAATAAGAACTCTAAGAAAAGTTGATGAGTTTTCATGCCAAAAACAAATCTGACCAAAATGGTACATATATTTCACACATGTGCTTTGCTTATAGAGCTAATGATTCTCTAGTCTGTATTCCATCACTCCTAGAAAATATTTATTATTTATATGATGAAAGAATTGTGAAACCGATTGTTTAAGAAATGTCAAATGTCAAAAGATTCCTGTATGGATTAAAGATGAAGTCGTAAATATGCAACAATGACCTATATTGAGAATGCACCAAACTATCCTTGAGATATCTTCAGTCAGCCATGAGCAAAGAGAAAATTGGTCAAATTTAATTTTGTCAATATGAGCAAAGCACATCTTACATAACTCATGCTAAATAATTAGCAGGAAAGACACACTGGAGCATATCTGATAGAAACTATCTGATACAGTCAGCTAATTTTCTGTAACGAAATAATGCAACCAAAAAAATCACACTTTTCTGTCTAGAAATTGTAGTTTCTAAATAGTTAATTTCGAATTAAAGCAATATAATTTCCTCTTTATAATAACTTTGCAAAGGAGGCAAAAAAATTTTTTTAAAATTTTCAAGATCAGTAGAATTAGATTTATAATTAGAAGCTAAGTAGACTATTGTCGTATTATTTCTTGAAATGGATTGATGTGATCTACATTATCCGTTACAATAACCAAAGTGGCTTGTGCAGACTTAATTGTGATATGATTTCAAACATATAAAACTATCACATAAATATACTACCGAAACATCTATTTTCAGGAAGAATAATAAATTAATTTTTTAGGAGAAATAGATGTAAATGCAGAGTATTATGAACATTTTAGAATGCCATTAATCTTGCGAAAAAAGAGATGCTAGAAAAGAACTTATATCACCACCAATTCAGATTCAAATAGCATTCATTGTAAAGCATCAGGGTTGTTTAAATTGGACAACTGTCAGTTGTCAAATACCTTTAGCCAAAGGCCGCCATGAACACACCTATAGTTGAACTAGTTGGATTTTTACTCTTTGCATGAAAGGAAAACACATGGCATAAGGAGTCATGTGGCCTCTCAGTTAGCGGGTGTTAGAAAGACTTATTATAGGATTTGGACTTTGGGTAATTCTTGGAAAGGTCCAAAGAGATCAGACTTTGTTCACAGTTAGATGTTGTCAGGAAGTGGGACAATTTTATAATTGAGAATCTCAACAAATCTTAGCTATAGGGAAGACAAACCAGGTAAAGAAGCAGCTGTCATTTACTTTAGCAGGGAGAGAGGGAAGTTTAATATTTCATGGGTTGAACAGTGACCTTGCGTCTCACTTTATCATCCACTCAAAGTCACCTGATGTTAGTATGTTCTGTGAGATTGTTCATGTTCACAAGATAATAATGTGGTCTAGGTGTGAACATCAAGCCAGTTTGTAATAACACTGAGCGTTACCTGTAAGTACCTGTCAGCATCAGACCAGTTCTGGAATATTAGGGACTGTTTTCTTTATCAGAGTTTAGTGTGGCAGCTACCAGCTATTTAATTCAAAAGGTGGGGATTCATAAAATTATTTAGTGATGGTTCTTAAAATGATGTCTTTCTGTTGGATAATTCACTCATATTTCAGATGACTACATTAAGTCTCAAAGAGTTTAAGTGGATTGCTAATGGATCACTACCGATTGTAGACAAAATCAGAAAGCAAATCCATTTCTTTTGATCTGAGTATTGTGTAATGTCTTCTATACCAGGTTATGCTCTCAAATGACATGCTATATAGGGTTTTATTTTCCAGCTTTATTGAGGTATGATTGACAAATTAAAATTATATATATTTAACATGTATAAGTTGACATTTTGATATATGTATACAATGTGAAATAATCACCAAAATCAAGCTAATTAATATATTCATCACCTTTCATAGTTTCCATTTTTTGGGGGGGTGGGAGTGAGAGTGAGAACACTTAAGATCTACCCTCTCAGTAAATTTCAAATATACAATGCCATACTGTTAACTACAGTCACCTTATTTCACATTAGATCTCTAGAATTTACTCGTTTTCTGTAAGTGAAACTTTGTACAATTTAACCAACATTTCCCCATTTCTGCCTCCTCCTAGCCCCTGGCAATCACCATTCTTTTCTCTGCTTCTATAAGTTTGACTGCTATGATTTCACATATAATTGAGATGATACACTATTTGTCTTTCTGTGTCTGGCTTATTTCACTTAGTGTAATGTCCTCCAGGTTCAACAATAGGGAAAGGATAGTTTCTTCAATAAATGGTGCTGAGAAAACTGGATATTTACAGATAAAGGAATGAAATTGGACCTAAAAAGTCAACACAAAATGGATTAAAAATGTAAATGTGGTGCTGGCCCCATGGCCAAGTGGTTAAGTTCGCACGCTCCGCTGCAGGCGCCCGTGTTTCGTTGGTTCGAATCCTGGGCACGGACATGGCACTGCTCATCAGACCACGCTGAGGCAGCGTCCCACATGCCACAACTAGAAGGACCCACAACGAAGAATATACAACTATGTACCGGGGGGGGGACTTTGGGGAGAAAAAGGAAAAAATAAAATCTTTACAAAAAAATGTAAATGTAAGACCTGAAATGGTAAAATTCTTAGAAGAAGACTTCAAAGAAAGACTTCATGACATTGGGCTTGGGATTGATATCTTGGATATAACACCAAAAGCACAAGCAACAAAAGCAAAGTTAGACACATAGGACTACATCAAACTAGAAAATTTCATCTTACATCCTCTCCTTCCAAAAATCAGTATCCTTTTTTCCCTTCACAGTTGGTAAAAATTGCAATCTGCAAGGAGAATGACCTTATTAATTTATCAAATATAATATTTTTATATAAAAAATCCTGGAAGCAGAATATCATTAAGTTCAGCCAATAAAATATCACAAGGCATTAGAAATAAGGAGGTAAAATTATCATTACTTATGGATGATATGATTTAATATCCTAAGTATCCAAGAGCCAAGCCTGAAAAAACTAACATGAAAGTAAATTATTATGAGGGTTGAATACGAAATACATTATATATACACATAAAAAATACATATATATATATACTTATATACACATAAAAAATACATATATATATACTTATATCCACATATACATTATATACATAAAATATATATCATTTTTCAAAACAAAACAACAGACTAGAAGTAGACTATAGAACCAATGTGCATGAATTTTGAAGGGAAAAAATTAGATGCAACTAGGGGATATAAAATAAGTTTTCAACAAATATTATACAATGTCTTGGAAAGAAACTCAGCATTATAATGACGGTTCTGTCAATATCAATTTATAAATTTAACTAAATTATAATAAAATAGGAATACATTTTTTCAGTTGTAGTCAAGTTGAATCCACATTTTATATAAAGAAGTAGTCAAGAACAACCAGAAAATTCCTGATAAGTTGGATAGTCTGGAGGACCCAGGTCAATTAGATAGTAAAATATTGTATGAAAACTCATTAAAGGATTTTATTTAGAGGAGCAACCCAATCCTATTCCTATTTTAGTAAGATCATGTTCTGTAATGTGTGGAAATGACTGTGAAACAGCAACATTAAAGCAAAAAGTTAGCTTTTTCAATGACACTTGCAAAATAATAAAATCCTGAGAAATAACAGCAATGACAGAGAGAGAGATTTGTAGTTGGTATCAGAAGTAACACTCTTAACACAATAGTAGCTGACATTTATATAGTACGGAATTATATATATCTCTCAATTTATTAAATCCACGCAAAAACCATCTCTGTTGAGTTCCACTGTAATCTCAATTTGGCAAATGTGAGAATTAAAGAACAGAGTGATTGCATAAATTGCTCAAGTTTACGTAGTTAGAGAAAGTAGGGGGCCTGGTTACAGATACTGTGCTCTCATCCACAATGGTGTATATCTCACTAAGAGCATCTGTGACATGGATGGCCATGGGCTGTGATAATGCCAATGAAAATTATCCCGATTTTGGATTACTGGATAAATTGTGGTGAATAGAAAGAGCTAATCTAAAAAAGAAAGTTAGAAATGAAAGATTTGGGGCCATATTTTGAGCTGGATCATTTAAATGATGCCTCATAGGCAGCTGTGAACATATATCCAGACATCATTATGGATATCTGAGATGGAGGAAGAGATCTGGGAAAAATCAGTCCGTCAATAATAATTAAACACATGGAAACAAGGTGCAAAAGCAGTAAAAATGAGAAGCAACTTGGCCTGCAATAGCTCTCTCAATAATAGATGCATGTAAAGAATTGGCAGAAGAGACTGAGTCAAAGGAAAATGAGAAGGGACATCTAGGGAGAGAGGGAAAGAGAGCGAGAGAGCAAGAGAGGCATGCAAACTCAGAAAGAATGGGGTTGTGCATGACAAGTGAAAGAGTTCACTAAAATTCAAATATGTAACTCCTATCTTTTCTCTGGTATAATTTGATACATTTCTGTACTAAGATTCCCAAAATATAGACCCTGTCACTTTCTTTCTCTATTATCTGATGCAATTCTATCTTCCCTCCATATTGTACCCTACGGAGTGCCATTTTAATACTAACAGTATCTAGCACTCTCTAGTACTACTTTCTTTTACAGCTCCTTGTCCTTTTCAATTTGAGACCTACTTTTCAGTCCAATATCAAAATGTGGTGAATTCAACTATTCAAATTCTTCACATCTGTACCCATGCACCTCAACACTGCTGGAATAAACAACTGAGGCAGGTCAGTTAATTTCACTGCATCATGATCACTAATACAATAGGCCCTTACTGCTGCTTTGGGATTCCCATATGCTTGGTGGTTAGGATGCTTGCCTACTTTCAGAGTAAGTATGTAATTATTCTATAAATTCTCTCTCTATATATTCGATAAAGATAGCATCTTGTCCTAAACCCAGTATGAGTGAATGTGCACCATGTGTGCTGCAGTCAGAGAGAAAAATGCATTATATCGTAATATAAACTGAAAATGAAAAAACCTACTCTGGGGGCCAGGCTGGTGGCACAGCGGTTAAGTTTACATGTTCCGCCTCAGCAGCCCAGCGTTCACTGGTTCAGATTCCAAGTGTGGACCTATGCACCACTTGTCAAGCCATGTTGTGGCAGGCTTCCCACGTATAAAGTAGAGGAAGATGGGCATGTATGTCAGCTCAGGGCCAGTCTTCCTCAGCAAAAAGAGGAGGATTGGTGGCAGATGTTAGCTAATTTCCTCAAAAAAATAAATAAATAAATAGAAAGAAAAAAAAGAAAGGTTACTCTGACTAGCACTGATGCTCAAAATAAGCAATAAAAGCTTCTTCCCTTTCCCATAAATTACACAGACCCTAATAAATTACCTTCATCCCTGATTTTTCTGAAAGTGATGACCCTATGCAATAAAAAAGTGATGTGATTTCCTTAAAAAATATGATGATCGTGTGAGAAATCCAATGTTCTTTTCCACCATGAACAGACTTTCTATGTGGCAGCTGCTTTTGATGTCATATGTCAAATCCCCTTGGCCTACTTCTGATTTCAGCTGCATCTGTCAGCATCCTACTTAAGTGCCCACTTCAGACAATCTTATTTATTTCTGCTTGTGGATGTCTCTCCATACTTGCTCAGCCCACAAGAGCCACAGCCCTAAATTAATACTATTGAGGGTATCTCTCAACCAGTTCAGTGTGTAAGCAAAGATATAAATATTCCAGTCTCCCAATCTTTGGACTGATAATTTCAGCAAAACTTCTTAAGCTTTTAGCAATTCCCAGTAGCATCAGCTTTTATTCCTTAGAGCAGCATCCTCAAATATTGTACCCAACACTTGACTTTTTCTCAGTCCTTATGTCTTTGGACAGATTGCTTTGACAATTTGGATTTAAAAAGAGTTCCATGGGAATAATTTGCGTACATAATCTCAAAGCATTTCCCCTCAACTTACTAATACTTTACACCAAACAAAATAGTGGTTTTACATTGAAGACCCATGCTACACACACTTTAGTTCAGTGATCAACATGTTGTTGGTATGAAGAGATACCGTGTGCCTCCTGTTATAACACCCTGAGAAGAAAACAACGATTCCTGGGGTGCTTCTGCAAAGATGCATAAGCTAAACCTAATCATGGGTAAAATAAGAGAAAACTAAAATATTTAGTCACATCCTACAGAATAATGACCTGTACTCTTCATGCTCCTGTACTACAAACGTCAAAGTAAAGAACAGTTGAGAAAGCTTTTCAAGTTAAAAGATACTACAGAGATACGGCAAGGGAATGCAATGCATGACTTCTGCTGGACAGTTAACTAGGGGAAAATAAATAGCTAGATGGATACTTTTTGGAACAGTTGACAAAATCTGAATGAGATGTGGATTAAACATCAGCCAAAACAACGCTAGATTAGTCAAGATACAGCCAACCCCTCAGCACATCAATAAACCTAGCCAAGATGAAGAATCAGCCAGCTAAATCCCAGACACCTGGTAAATACATGTTTATTGTTATATGCCTCTCAGTTTGATTTTTAAAATTTTTTTAGCATTATCATGGTGACAAAAACCTAATATATTATCATTGCTAATAAACATAAGAGAAAACCTTTAATCGATTTAGTCTAGCCCTGAATCTAGTCTATTAAAATAGAAATTAATCACTCATTAAGTAGTATCTTTTTCCAAGCTGACTCCAATCTTTAAAAGTCTGAACATTGTTAACATAGATTATAAACCGATATCAATGAAAAAATAATAATGACATATATCAATCAGTCTTGTCAAAATAAATTAAAAAGAGATTATGTATCACTCAGAGTGAGTTTGGTGGGCATACTTACATTTTCATAGGTTCAGTAAGCATATGTCAGTTCCATTTCTGGTTGCAAGATAGAAAAATAACAAGGGAACTTTGCTCCCATTTTAACAACCAAAATACATGGAGTAAGCTAAAAGGTATAGTTTAAAAAATCTCCCCAGAGAGCTAAGATACAACCTCAATACACTAACTTGAAGAAAGTGACAAATCCTTCACAGAAGTGAAGAGATCCAAGACTTCTTTAATCACTTAAAAAATTATGTTAGGAGGAGAAATTTGTCTTATACAGAAGAGTAGAACGGAAAAACAAGGGCAAATAGAAAACAAGCACAAAATGAGAAACTTAAACTGAACCTTGTAAATAATTACTCGCCTCTCTTGGCTTCCGTGAAACCTCATCATCCTGGTGAAAATCATCTTTAAATTATCTTACCTTTACGTAAGAATGGTAACATCATACTAAGACTGTTTGTCTATTACTGTAAGGAGAAATTGCTGATCCTTCCGCAGTGGAAGTATCTCAATGCCGTTAACTCACCATCAAGTGAACAGTTGGTCTACTGGAGAAATGACTCTGTTTGGGGGGGCTCTGTTTTTGATTTGATCATTAGCAGGTTGGACAATTGACAATGGCAGCACCTCAGTCAGCCTTCGTAAGTGGATATCTGAGCTTTGGGGACTATATCTAGCCTTCATATTTGCCACCATGTTCATTGGTCCAATGTACCAGCACTGGGCTGGCTGATGTCACCGGATGGATCACTTTGTCTACTGGATTTTTTTTAGCGCCTCTGCCATGTGGATGCTCTCTGAGGGGTGTTAATATGTGATGTAGAGATATTCAGGCTTTTTTTCCCACTCCCATATGTCCATCCATGTGCCACTAACTCACATCCTGTTCCTTATCTTCCAATCCTTTTCCTTACATGCTCTGAACCAGCTGATGAGTTGGTTTCCCATTATCCATGAGTTGGTATACCTTTTCATATGAAATCATATCTTTACATACAAAAGCCATATGTTTATACCAAGTGACTTGACATTATATCTTTAATATTAAGCCATATATTTATCTACAAGTAACTGCTCAAAGTTCTGCTCATAGAGAAGATTTTTCCTTCACCACTGTTTTTCATGGACACTAAAGGGTGCAGGTCTAGTACATATGTCACCCATTTTTGACTTGCACCGAAATATCGAAGAGACTTATTTTTAAATTAAGCTCAGGCTGCGTCATGATTTTACAAGACCCTCCACACAGACATTGCATGGCCTGGAAGGCCATCGGTACGAGAGTTTTGGGTGTCTTGTGGGTCTGGGCTATCTGCCCATAGAACTTGCTTGTGTCCTATAATACTACTACTAATCCTTGATGCCTGATATAACACTCCCAGCATGTGATAGATTGCATGCCTGCCTGAATTAATGGCTTTGTGAATCTTAGAGGAACCTGCTCATGATAGGCAATTCTGGTCATTTGGTGTCCTGAGATCAGATGTTCTATCTCTATTAGTGTTCATTTGCAAGCTAGCAGTTGTTTGTCACCAGGCATGTTATTCTCCATTGGAGATGGGATTACCTTGCTCAAGAGAAAAAAGACTCAGAGCTGTGATTCGTTCATTTACTTGTCACAAACTCTGTATGTCAAATTTTCCCAGTGATACCTCCCACATCATAGACTACGCTGATTTGTATGATCCAAGTGGCAAGGCTGCCTGCATTGCTGCCCCAATCTTCTGCAGAGCCCCTTGCTACTCTGGATGCGTTCAGAGTTGGGGGCCTTTTGAGTCACTTTTCACAGGCACTGAGACATTATTCTTAGATGCAGAATATGTTGTCTCTAGAATCTGAAGAGACCCACCAGACATTGTACTACCTTCTTCATTGTAGGCATTATATGATAGAACGTGTATTATTATATTATATATTGCAAGATGCATACTGCTCCCATGTCAGACCCATTGAAGCGTGTCCACTTTTCTAAGCTTTTTTATCCCTTACTGCAGTATCTTCCATGGCAATTTGGGCATTTCACCTTCACTCCACATGGATAATCACTTTTTCCATGCTTCTAAGAGTCAACCAGATAGTGAGGTTGTACCATTATGTGGGGACCTTACCAAGATATCAAATTCTGTATCTTAGGCAAGTGCTTCCAACTCAATAAACTCGTTCCTGTCAAATTTCATGTGCAAATTCTTGACTTAAAAAAAAAAAAAGGAAACTTCAGAATTCAGTTCCACACATCTTCCCATGGCTCTTGTCCTTACATATGGATTAGGTCATGCAGCCTCTGTGGATAAACACCCTTTCTTCCCTTATCAGGCCCAATTGAGTTAAGCTGTGACTTAATTTTAAATTTTGAACTAAAGTGTAGGAACAGATGGGGAAAGCTTTTGTCTTGTGAGGAAGAGCATTGCCTTCCAGTATTAGAGATGTTCTAGCACTTACTTTGAAGGAGTAACAGACTCAGTTGGTTCGGAAGAAAATGAGGAATCAAAATTTTTCTGGTTCTCTGTCCAGAGTTCTCTAACCCATATATGGGATTTTCTTCTCAAGTTTTCCATAAAGGATCTGCTTGGGTTGAATTTTCAATGATTTTCAGATACTCTGATTATTAGATCTTGGATTTGGTCTTCTGCTCTCTTTGTCCCACTACAGCAGGGGATGAGACATTTCTTTTCATGCAACCAACTTACCACCAGTGATGGGGTCCTCATTGCCAGAAGGATCAAACATCTAGCTGAAAAACTCCACTTCTATCTTTCTTTCTCAGATATTCCAAATAAGAACTGTCATAGATTGGTTCTCCAGAAGCAGACATGGAGATCATATTTGTTGTTTTGCGTATCAATACCTGTGGAGGGAATGAAAATTGTGCAGAAAAGTAATTTAAACTGATATTAAGGCTTATAGAACCTTATAGAGGCATGAACCAAACTGATGAGAGTCTGGAGCTAGTATTCCCAAATCTAGCACCTCATGTCAGACTCAAATGCCCAAGCCGTTATTCCCCTGCCTTACTCAGCCAATGCTTGTAGGCTGGTCTGAAGACCATGACCTAGCACAAAGTTCTTTTTCCAGCTGAAGCAAATTCTGACCTCGAAGGGAGATCTCAGTGGCACATCTTAGTAGCACATCTCAGTGTTTGCCACATGTTCCCCCCACATATGGTTAAGTAGAAATATCTCAATCAGGTGATTCAACCAGCATTTATTCACAAGATCTGCAAGTACACATTATACAGAAATATTCAATACCATTCCTTACATAAAGTTGCCTTAGTGACCTTTCTAGCTTGTGTGAATCACCATACCAAGTACAAACTGAACAAGATATTAACTAGTCACAAAAGTAGGAGAGAAAAATCACCTTCTCGCTAAAGCATATCATGTATAGAGACACACCTTGAATCAAGTAAGATTGAATATAGTAGCTGCAGAAGAAAGGTAAGAAGAAAGGTCTTCAATTAGATCTAGAGTTCACTAGAATTTATTAGCAACTAGTAGAATTCCCATGACTTTTACAGAACAATTTTAGTCAGGAAGTTGGGTTGTCACACTACTTTACATTCCGCAATCCTTGGAATAGTCCTCATATTGAAGATAAATCCTTCCTTTCTAAAGATTTCAAAATTATATAACAGTATTTATTTGATGAAGTATCTCAGCATGTGGCAATGAGTTTAGAGCCACACTAAATGTCAGCTTCAGTTCAGGTAAGAAGGACCTAGTGAAGATAACAGAAACATCATCCTAATGGGAAGAAAAGATGCACAGTGGTTGCAATTTAAAATATTCTTCAATACCTTAGTGGAATCTGCTTCTCTTCTCACGATGTATTCAGGCTCATAAGTAGGGCAAATGACAGTGTACAAATATTCCAGAATGTAGGATGTTTCCACAATCTTGGTTCTTCAAAGGGGCAGTCGTGATGAGGCCATTGAATAAAGACAATTAGTTAATGCAGATGATCATCCCAATTACCAGGTGAATCTAGGATGAACTGTGTGTGACGAATTGTGTGGCTAAGTTCTCTTACTTGAGGAGCAATTGTTGTTCATTTTGGGAACTTGTATGTAATGTGTTTATCTACTTGGTGAAAGGATAAGATTTTTTTCTGTCTGCAGTCCCTTAGAAGATTGTCTGTGATGTGAGTCACATTCTGGTTTAATGCTTATTCAATAATAAAACTGTTTTCTTTCTCTGCTATCTTTGTGGAGAGGTTTTTTTAGGCTGCGAGATTTTCTTTTTAATTGTATCTCCCCAACACTCATTATACAGGTGAATTTTGTGGTTTTATTTCAGTCATCACTTTATTCCTTTATCAGATCCAGACTTCTGACAGTTTCATCTATAACAGATAGATTTATTTGCATGCAAGCTAGAAACTCTCTTTTCTCTCTCTCTCTCACACATGCATGCACACATTGAGAATGGCTTACACAGCAAAGGCATTTAATTGTCATATGCAAAAATAAATCTGGAGGAAGCCTGCTCCAGAGTTGACTTCAGTAATCAACAAGATCCGGACACTAAGCAGATTTCTTTGTGCATCTTTTGGTTGTAACAAGGCTGCTAATGCTCCAGACATCATTTCCTAACATAGGAGTCTCTAAAACAGGAAGACAGGAAGCAGTGGCACAAAAAAGGCTCTTCTCTTGTGCAGCCTCCACATCTATAAAGACAAATATTTTCTAATGACTAGATCCCACTAAAGCCCATCTTAGCTTTTATGGCTTACCGCTGTATAATCTCTCACAACTAGATCAGCCTGACTACCACTGGCTGAAATCCAGTGAATTCAGACCATCCCTTGGACCTGGGAGAGAGACATTCAGGAATCTGCTGCCATCTTGATACCTGAACATATCAGCAGGTTTGATGAACAAAAAAGAATGATGACGAGGTGAGGACTGTCCGCCACAGTACTGTGGGAAATGATCTTCCTTTGTGTTCTCTGACGATCCCCACTCGTGATTTTCCTGATTTTTTTGACTCTTTCTTTCAAATTTTTTAAGGACTGTCAATGTTCTCTCAGCCCTTTTCTTTTGTCTTTCTATATACCGTAGGCTCGGTTTCCATCCATATACTGATGACTCCTGAAAACCTTCTTGTGCTCAACTCTCCCTTGAGGCCCAGATCTTTATGCTGCATTGCTTACTGAATGGGTCACTCTCTGCTTTAACTACATCATGCATTTCGAACACTTTTGTAATGAATCCAAACTCTTTGGCCTAACAATATGGACAACTGATGATCAGAATTTTCCCAACCTCTCTAGCCACTTTTCCTACAGCCACCTCCCATTCATCCTCAGCCACACACTTTTGTCCATTCACATTCAATTTCCTGTAGCTCGCTAAGCAATCTTGGCTTGACCTTTCTACTCTCTGAACTTTGAATAGATTCTACTTGCGAATAGAGTATTCTTACTGGGATAATCCTGATTCACCTTTCAGGACTCAATTACTAAGTGTATCTCCTCCCTTCTCCCTTCCAATGCTTCAGGAAAGCCTCAATCTTTCCTTCTGTCTGGGTGATGTGTGTTTCCTTTGTGCTCCCCCAATATTTTACTCTTTATTTAGTGCATATCATGGTTTGCTGCAATTTTTTATTTATCTCCTCCATTAAACAGTAAAGTTTAAATGATTAAATCAAGCCATTAATCTCTCAGAACCCTTTTTAGCTTTAGCATTCAGCAGCTAATCCTTTGAATTTAAGATGATACTACACTAATGTTTGTGATTTCTTGGTCAAAGTGGTATAACTCATGAGTGCACATTTTTGAATAAGATATTGCATAATATCTATTTTGATTTGCATTAAGAAATACAAAACATAAAAATAAATTTCATTTGAATTAAAGTCATATTATTGGTGTATCACAATTTTTATATTATGAGAAATAGAGGTTTAAATAATATAATATTGGTATTTATGAAGAGTAAGAACTCCCAATCAGTAACATGGATGACCTGACAGTAGCATATGAGGCAGATTATGACAGTGAATATGGCTCATCTAAGACAAAGTAAAATGATTCAGCTGTTTGACACAGAGCAGTCATCAGCTAAGCCAGTGGAATACTTTCCCCAGGCTAGCACTTAATAAAGGACGTTCGAATGAATTGGTTCTATTTGTTTTCTACATGGAACTGCAAAGTGTGTAGGCAGATGCTATAAAACATCAACATTAGTGAGAAGCCCAAAAAGCTATACTCTCAGTAAGAATAGGTAAAATATAAATTTTACTTGTAGCATTATGAAGTAGGAAAAAGATTTTTTTCTTTTTGAGGAAGATGAGCCCTGAGCTAACATCTGCTGCTAGTCCTCCTCTTTTCGCTGAGGAAGACTGGCCCTGAGCTAACATCCATGCCCATTTTCCTCTACATTATATGTGGGTCGCCTGCCACAGCATGGCTTGACAAGCGGTGTATAGACCCCCGACCCGGCAAACCCCAGGCTGACAAAGCAGAATGTACGAACTTAACCGCTGCGCCACTGGGTCAGCTCCAGAAAAAGATTTTTATCCCCACTGAACATAGACGTTGTCTATATCTATATCTATATCTATTTCTACACACAAACACACACACATACATATAAGTTTTTAATCATAAACAAATAACTGTCCAGTAACAAAACACAAAGATATATTTATATGTGTTTATAGGTTATCAAAAATACCAACTAACCCCACAAAAACTCTGTCTTGTTTGCTCTCACAGAAATAAAGCTATATACTGCATGGTCCAAGGTGGGTCCTACTGAGGCAGTAGGAGATTCTTAGTTACCAGTGAAAATCAGCAGAATAAATATCAAAGAATACTGCCCAGTTTTCGAGGTCTTCCTTCCAAGATTTATTTCATTTTCGCATGATGTGTTCCAAGGTTTGCCAGAGTGACTTTGAAAGAAACTGCCACAGTGGATTTTAACAGATTTTATGTGGGGATAAAATGAGATAGGTGGTCAGATAAATGTGAGAAATCCTGAGTTAAAGTAATTCATCTTCTTCTCCCTTCCTCTATTTCTCCCGATCTTTGATCTGAAAGTAGCTCTTTGTATAATGCAAGAGGGATTGCAGTTTGCAGAACTGTTATAATTCTTGTTTTAGGAGAACTGCTGCGATTCAGGTTCTGAAGACCTTGCTCTGGGAAATGATGCTGTAGTGGAATGAACACTGCTTTAAAACTGAAGTCCATGTGACTTATAAAGTGCATGGCAGGGAAATCTATCTATGTTTTCCAGATTCTAGTTTTGTCATCTGTAATATTATTGAGACCAGAGAAGACAATTTCATGCTGCATAACTTTGGACTTTATATGATAACAATAATAATAATAATAATGGTTTAAAAATAATACATAATTTGGAAGTCAAAATGAAATGCTAACTCCAGCGCAGTCAGTAGGTTGATCATAATTTCAGCAACCAAATCTGTGTTGTTTAAAATATGACTTTTCCTTCCGTATTTCATTTTTAAACATTTTCCCCTTGATGTGAGTTATCTTTTCCAAAATGCCTGGATCATTCAAGGTAAAGGAACAATCAAAGCTTGCTTGCTTCAGGCTATTTGCTGTCGGTGTCACTTGAATTTAAAGCACAAAGGTATTTCAAAGAGAAAGTATTTTCATCTCTTAATATGTAACCCAGGAGATAGGAAATCATGGATCCCCAGGGAAACACTTTTCAGTTATGTCAACTTGGCAACTTGCTCCTGCTTTTCAAATGAACAAAGACAAGTGTTTGGATATGACAATCTAAAAAACATGTTTCCTTAAACTTTTTACCTTAAATGAAACTCTGCATAAATAGAACATCTCTGTTCTTCAGAAGCTATTAAAGGCTATTAGCTCTCTCATAATTATGTTGGCAAGGTGAGAATAAACTGCTTTATGACTTCTGGACCTAAGGCTCACGCTTAGGCTCCCAGTTATATAAGGTAACATCCATCCTGAGGATGCTCTGTTCTCAGTGATTCACATCTACCTTCTTCTCTGGACACCACAAACGATCAGTCAGATCAGCAAGTTTACAGCAAAGAAAGTTAACTAAAAACTGCTGCTACTACTTCAAGCAAGAACTCACATATTGAGCAAGTCACACTTCCCATTGTTATTGGCATGCAACTCTGTATAAAATGTCATATATAAAAATAGCATACTTCTTTTTGATATGTCTATTTTGAAGTCTCTTAAAATACAGTTGCTTGTAATTCTTCTTTCCTTATGTAACTTAAAGCATATATTTAATCATTCTATCACTTTCATTAAAAAAAACAAAGGTTTTGAATAACTAACATATGCCTTTGGAACACATAGAGAAAAAGAAAAAAAAGAGTAAAGACATGAGGTAAGACTCACCTTCAAGGAACTAACATTCTGGTGGGGATAGACAAATGCAAACACAAACAAAATAAAGCCAATTGAGGGATTCATTTCTGAAGACATTAGCTAAGGATTATATAGGAAATATTACTTTGGGTGGCATTTATAAGCCAATTTTTTTCTTTTTTGCTTGGAAGACAAAAGGGAGTTGGATGTTCCATGTAGGAGAAAGGAAACCTACAAACTTTAATGACACAGAGATATAAATCAGTATAGTTTTAAAGTGGAAGCAATAGCAGATTGAGGGTAGCATTAGGAGATAAAATACCCGAAAGGTGGAACCATTTGTAGTGAATGACCACTTTGCTATCAGTGACTTACAACGCTTGGGAGCATGGAGATATAATGCACGTACAAGTCTGGGGAAATGTAGGATATCATAGCAGAGGACCAGGTTTCCAAAACCTCTTCAGATGGGATCAATGGGTTATACTGAGATCCATCACTGGGACCCGGGCACCAGAAATACATCCCATCTTCAGAAGAAAGAAAATGGTTTCCATCTATTGCTTAGCAAGAGCTGGTGGGAAGGCAGAGGACACTTTTTTAGGTCATGTGTAGGAGCAGATAAAATACTTAAATACTTAGAGTTCTTATGGATGACAGGCAGTTACTAATACAGCAGAGGCCTAACTTCAAGGAGTAAGACAGCTCTTTGGCTTGAGGAGAATGAGATAATTAGCGAAGAGCATCCACTATCGTGCCGGTTAAAGAGCATGGCCAGTAAATAACCAGCATGTGGCATGGGCACAGTGGGAACCAGGGCAGTTCCTAACGAAAGTTGACACATAACATTAAAAAGCTAAACCTGTAAGATGGTGTTATATGTGCTTACTTTAAAATATTGATAATCACATTTAATATCTATTTATTAAAAGTTTATTAAATGTGCTAAGTAGAACTGTGGTTCAAAACCACATCAAACATAAAAGTACAAGTCCTTTAACCATTGCTACACTGCTTAGTGCTACATTTATCCAAACATTACTATTTATTTATTGATCAAAGACACATAAGTTTGTAAACTGTTAGGTCTCTCACTATACAGATATTGATATACAAATAACATCTTAATTTGCAAATATATTTCACATATTTTCAAATAAAGTGTCATTTTTCAACTTTATCAACTGATGTTCAGCAATAAAACATATTGTAGGTAAGCATTGCTTTTGTCAGAGGTAACATCATCATTTTTAAAATTATTATTATCAGGCTGAGAACAAGGCTTATTTATAAAATTAGGCATCAGTATAACAAGTAATGCCAAGCCCAAGTTTATTTTGGCAAATGTATGTTAATTCTGCTAAATATGCACATATGAGTTTCATACCTATCCCTAAATAAGAATTTAAGCCATGCAACATTTTAGAACTTTCTCTGAGTTAACCAGTAAGAAAACAAAGCAAAGAAGAGCCACTACTTTCTAGTGACCATGGTCATACAAACACCGCACAGTCTTTGTCTTAGTTTCAAGATCATCTCTCTTATGTAATGAGAGCCATCAGAAAGACGTAACACTTATAAATCTAACAGTCTAACCACTAATATGTGTAAGCAGTGTCATTGCGAGAAACTGAAGTAACTTAATTGATAAGCATATTTGTAACAGAAGTTGAAATATTTACTTAATCTGCAAATAGTCTCACTGGTCTTATGCTATTTAACTCAGTGCTATATGTACCATGTAATCTTTCCATCCAATTTCTCCTTGCAGATTTGCAAACCGCCAGCAAAAAATATTGCCTCCATTTTATTCAAACCTAAACAGAATTCAACTCCTCTTTCTCTTCCAAATTTATATAAAATTGTAATACAACATTTAATTTCTTTAAAATAAACTGTTAAGATGCCTGGCCATGATGTAGAGGGAAAATCCAGAATTTTCCCATTTATATATTGTGAATCATACAGAGGGAACTTGAAGAAAAGAAATAAAAACATAAACTTTATTATTTTAATAAAATAAGAAGACTAATGACATCCTAGACTTCAAAACACACACAAAGACTACCAAAAAGAAGAGCAGAGCTGTGCAGAAGCTCTGTGGCAGGAAGTAGAAAGGACAGACCACAGATAATGAGATCTATAGGAGAGCTGTAGAATTTGTTAGAAATAAACAAACAAATGAACAAGGAAACAAGCAAAAAATTTCCAGAGGGCATGCTCTGATATGGGCGCTGGGCCAGCAGTAGGTCTCTTGGGCCAAGAAATTTCCAGAAATTCAAGAAAGTGGGTATAAATGAACAGTCTGACAAACAAAAATATGAGGAGGCATCAAGGCACTAGAGCGCTAGAAATTAGACTTCGGGTGGACAGCACAATGTAGTCTACACAGAAATCAAAATATATTGATGTGCACCTGAAATTTATATAATGTTATAAAGCAATGTCACCTTAATTTAAAAAAGAAAGAAAAGAGTTTTTTTGCACTGTGACAACAAGCTGGTAAGGAAAACCACCTCTCCTAACACTACAAAAGGGAACATACTGCACTGACTCTTTCCCAGTAAACCTGTCTCAATCAATAATGAATGATAGAAAGGGGACAATCTTAGCATCTTACAGAAATACTCCAAGAAAAAATTTGGAAAAGAAGAGCAAAAAGTTTTCACAGTGAAGAACATTCTCCAGGAACAATATTGCCACAGAGAAAAGAAACACTCGATCAAGTTTTTTCCATAAATTTAAAAACGGTCTTTGTTGTTTTAGGGGAAACTGGTGTCTGTAGAAGTCAAAATATGATTTTTTCTACAGAAGACAGGAAAAATAAAAAGCTTGAGCAAAACAAGTATTAAAATTGTATTTTTTCCCATCAAATTATTTCACGGATATTAACAAGTTGATTCCAAATTTTATATGGATACGTAAAAGACCCAGAATAGCCAACACAATACTAAAGAAGAACAAGGTTAGAGGACTGACGCTATCTGACGTCAAGATTTATGATAAAGGTACAGGACTCAAGACAGCGTGGTATTAGCAAAAGAAGAGACAAACAGATCAATGGAATAGAATAGACAGCCCAGAAATAGACCCACATAAATATAGCCAACTGACATTTGACAAAGGGTCAAAGGCAATATAATTGAGAAAAGGCATTCTCTTTAACAAATGGTGCTGGAACAACTGGATTTCCATATGAAAAAGAAGTAATCTAGACAAAGACCTTACAACTTTGACAAAAATCAACTCAAAATAGATCATAGACCAAATCTAAAATGCAGAATTAGAATCCTAGAATCCTAGAATTATAATCCTAGAAGACAACAGAGGAGAAAACCTAGATGACCCTAGGTATGGCGTTGACTTTGTTTGTACATGAAAGAAATAATTGATAAGCTGGACTCAAAATTAAAACTGCTCTGAAAAAGACAGTATCAAGAGAATTTTAGAAGATAAGCCACCGACCAGGAGAAAATCTTTGTAAGAGACAACTGTCAAGAAATGTTACTCAAAATATATGAAAAACTCTTAAAATTTAAGATTAAGGAAACAAACAGCCCAATTAAAATATAAGTCAAAGACCTTAACAGACACTTCACTAAGGAAGGTATAGAGACGGCAAATAATCGTACGAAAAAGTGCTCCAAATCATATGTCAAGGTAGATTGAAACAAAAATGAGATACCACTATACACATCTTAAAACGGCTACAAGAGGCCAGCCCGGTGGCTCAGCTGTTAAGATCTCATGTGCTGGTTTAGCGGCCCAGGGCTCACCGTTTTGCATCCCTGGTGTGGACATGGCACCGCTTGGCAAGCCGTACTGTGGCAGATGACTCACATATAAAGTAGAAGAAGGTGGACATGGATGTCAGCTCAGGGCCAGGCTTCCTCAGCCAAAAGAGGAGGATTGGTGGCAGATGTTAGCTCAGGGCTAATCTTCCTCAAAATAAATAAATAAATAAATAAATAAATAAATAAATAAATACAAATTAAAAAAAATTGTATAAAAAGATACCTAAAATCCAGAACACTGACAATACCAAATGCTGGTGAAGGTGTGGAGCAACAGGAACTGCCATACATTGCTGTGGGAATTCAAAATGGTACAGTTACTTTGGAAGAGAGTTCGGTTATTAATTACAAAACTTAACATGCTATTACCGTATGATCCAGCGATTGTGCTCCTTCGTATTTACCCAAACGAGTTGAAAACTCATATCCCCACGAAAACTTGTACACAGATGTTTGTAGCAGCTTTATGTACAATTGCCAAAACTTGGAAGCAACCAACATGTCCTTCAGGAAGTGAGTGGAAATAAACTGTGGTATGTAAGACAATGGGATATTGTTCAGTGCTAAAAAGACATGAGCTATCAAGCTATGGAGGAAACTTAAATGCATATTACTAAGTAAAAGAAGCCAACCTAAAAAAGCTACATACTTTATGATTCCAAATATATAACATTGTGGAAAAGGCTAAACTATGGAGACAAGGAAAGATTACTAGTTGCTGGGGGAAGGGGAGAAGGATGAACAGGCAGAACACAGAGGATTTTTAGGGCAATGAAAATACTCTGAATGGTATTAGAATGATGGATATGTGTCATTATATATTTGTCCAAACCTATTGAATGTATAACCCGAATGTCAAGAGTGAACCCTAATGTCAACTATTGAGTTTGGGTGATTATGATATGTCAATGTAGGTTCATCTGCTGTGAAAACTGTAGTATTCTGGTAAGTGATTTTGATAATTAGGGAAGCTATGCATGTGCGAGAGCAGGGCATGTATGGGAAATCTTTGTATTTCCCTGTCAATTTTATTGTAAACATTAAGCTGCTCTAAAAATCAAGTCTTTAAAGAAATCTCTTTTGAAGGAAACAGTAGAAGAAGAGGAGAAAGACGCCAACTTTGAAAAGGCTCACCAAGTGCTAAGAGAAGCTACAAGAAGAGAAAAAGTATACAAACAGATCTTTTTCCAAAGAAATGTATACAGAGTTTTAAATATGTGACAGAAGATTTCACAGAATATCGCTACCAAATTAAAAAAATGCTATGTAAGTAATTTTGATGGAAAAAAGGAATACTTCAATATTAGATTCATTTTTGAACATAATATTTATGAATCATAAATGGATCTAATATTGATACCTCAATCCAACAAAGATTGAAAAAAATGTAACATATTTATGAATATTAACAAAAAGTCCTAAAAGAATTGTTGACAAAATCCAATATTAGCAAATAAATCTATTTTGTGTATTACACAGATTAGAATAATTCCCAAGACCCAGTGACTTTTATCCTAGCAATACGAAAATAGTTCAATATTAGGTGAACTGATAATATAATAATTTCAATTAAATTAACTAAAGAACTATATAATCATCTTGGTAGATTTAGAATGTTCAATGTAGACATAAATACACTTAAGGAATGATATAAAATGGTAAGATTTCAAATGAGAAGAAAAGTTGAACAGCTCAATAAATGGCATTGAAACAATTGAGTAGACATCTAGGCAGAAAGTTGATTCCAACTTTTGTTGTTTTTGGTGCTTCACGTGGATCCCGACTCCCAGTGACCCTGTGGACAGCAGAGTGGAACTCTCCCCGGTCTTTTTGCACCGTCTCCTCACCTTCCAGCACTACATCAGACAATGCTCTGATGCTGTTCATAAGGTTTTCAAGGCCAATTTTTTCAGAAGTGGGTGGCTAGGTCCTTCTTCCTAATCTGTCATAGTCTGGAAGCTCCACTGAAACCTGCCCAACATGAGTGACTCTGCTGGTGTTTGATATACCAGTGTCATAGCTTTCAACATCACAGCAACACGCAGCCACCACAGTATGAAAACTGACAGACAGGTGATGTGGTTCCCTGATCAGGAAACAAACCCTGAACTGTGCTGGTGAGAGTGCCTAATCTTAACCACTAGACAACCAGCGCTGGTTTGATTCCAATTTACGCAAGTCTAACTTGTAAATGGGTGAAATAATTTTAAAATAAACTCATAAAATTACTTGAAAAAAATGTGCACATTTTTGTTTTATAAAGTCAAAGTAAGTTAAGAATGTTTACCTATATTACAAAATTCAGATACCTTAACAGAAAGATTTAGAAATATAAATGTATTACAAAAAAACACAAAAGACAAAAAACTGTGTATGTCAAAATAATTGGGAAACTATTTGCAAGTCACAGTAGATAAAAAGTGCAAACTTTTCCATTTTACAAAATGCTCAGACAAATCCATACAAAAATGACTTAAGATAAAATGAGTAAAAATTTAAGTAGATATTTCACAGGAAATGCAAATTGATAGCTTTTAAACATACGAAAAATGTTCAGCCTTTCTTAAAATAGAAGCAAAGTAAACATAATCTGAAGAGTAAAATATTTTATCCATAGATTGACAATGCTGCAAAATTTTTATAACATGGTTTTCTTAGGGACACAGGACCACTTACCAATGGGAACGTTATTTTTTACAGCCCTTACTGAGAATGACTTGATATTAGCAAACAAAATTACAATATAAAAATCCTGTTATCATTAATTCTATTTCTAGGAATTCAGGTATATACGACCTAGGGAAAACTAAGTATGTTAAAGGTTATTATGCATTAGCATAGAACAGAGTAAAATATTGTATGTCACCTAAATGTTTATCAGTTCAGGACAGCCTAAACAAATTATGGCACATCTGTAAAATGGAGCATTATTTACTTAAAAAAAGAGCAGGTTCTTCATATGGAAGTATGACCAAAATATATTTAAAGTATGTAGAAATGTATACGATATGCTATTAGTTTTGTAACAGAAGCAAAGTATTTACAAAAACATTTGCTTCTATATGTCTAAAACCATTGGAAACAGAAAGAAGAAAGTAACAGAAGTAATTCTTTTGGGGGTAATAGACGGGCTGGCTGGATGGAGGAGAATTTTCACTGATAACCATGTGTATGTATATGCATGTTAACTTATGTATCTGTTTAATGTTTTAGCTACTTAATAACTAAATGAAGTTATATCAGGGGAAATTTATTCTAATGAGAGTATCAGAAAAAAAATTCTGATGCAAACAATACAGCTTGAATATTATTTACTGTTTAAGAAACAAAATAAACACCTAAAATACTTCACTCTTCTCACAATATTTTGTTTGGACAATAGACAGAAATAATTAAAAAAAGTAGTATCAGGGCCAGCCCAGTGGCGTAGTGATTAAGTACCCGTGCTCTGCCTTGGAGGCCTGGGGTTTGTGGAGTTGGATCCTGTGCATGGACCTACATACAATTCATTAAACCATGCTATGGCGGCATCCCATATACAAAATAGAGGAAGATTGGCAGAGATGTTAGCTCAGGGACAATTTTCCTCAAGCAAAAAGAGAAAAATTGGCAGTGGATGTTAGCTCAGAGCCAATATTCCTCACACATACACACCAAAAAGTAGTATCAAAAGATGATTCTGTAATAAAATATAATTATTTGCTACTTAAACTTCATTACTGGTTTTTTGGGGTTTTTTTTTGCTGCAGAAGATTTGTGCTGAGCTAACATCCACTACCAATCTTCTTGTTTTTGTATGTGAGTATGTCAGCACCCTGGAAGTGAATCCGGGCCGCTGAAGAGGAGCGCGAAGAATTTAACCACTAGGCCACCACAGCTAGCCCTTCATTACCTTTATTTTTACTTGTAAAGTCATTTGACTAAAGACTTGGATTTTTGCAAAGTGGGGGAAATAAGTAGCTATTAATTTCCAAATTATTATTGCATACCCTTTTGGTAAATGCACCAGGGTGTCCAATTTATAACTCTAGGTGTTATTGAAATTTGACTCATCATTCATAGTCAACCAGTAACTAAATTCTGATTCTAAAAATCTTCCCCATGATGTGTGTATCTATGCATATATTAATTTTTCTTAATATTAATTACATTTAAAGACATTTCCCTGTTCTTCCAAACCTATCACTTCATTAATTTACTATGCCTTTATGCATAGTCCATTGCAAAATTTGCCATAAACATCTCTCTCCCATGATGTTTGTGAGCTTCTTCTGGGAAGGGACTATAATTTTTCATCACTGTGGGCTCAGTACATAGCAGAATCAGTGGCAACAATAGTTTGTTGAATAAATATATTGATATAAGATCTATCTCATAAAAATGAAAATGAGTGTACTATGAATATTAGAATAAATCATATTGGAAATTCTCATTGTGTCTCTGCTCTTTCTGCTTTTTTTTTTTTTTTGGATTCATAATAATTCTTACTTTTCTAAAAATGTCACAGACATTACTAAAGGTCTAGTCCAAAATGCTTATCTCATATGTATCATCCAACAGCAGGAGGCCTTGAAGTTGTGTATTTTCAATTACTCTATAATTACATACATTTCATGATGGAGTTCAAACTGAGAAATATGTTTCTTTCATGGATACAAAAAGCCTTATCATTGCTACAGTGCAGCCACTTCTGACAATTAAAGCTCTTTACACCAAGAACTGCTTTTCACTTTCAGTCAAAGACTATAAGAGGGGAAAAATGTTAATTCAAGGGATTTTCTTCTTTTCCGTTACATTAATGGATTTGTTGAGATGGAAAGTAGAAACAGAGGTAAAGAATAACCTCTAACAGAGATACGTAAAAGTCAGAAAAGTGGAGAAACCTAAATATAGTGTTTGAGGGCAAACAGAACACCTCGCTTTTGCTTTCGCTCTCTGCTTTAGCTCTTAGGGATCTAGATGAAAATAGCCACTTGTCCTATGGCCTCTGTCATTCCTGTGAATCTGCCAACTCCGGGAGACAAACTTCATTCAGAAGTCAACTTAAAAAGCAAATTTGCCGGTTCCTTTATCTCAAGATAAGTTTATTTGGGACTAGACAAAAGAATCGCAATTCAGGATGAGCATGCTGTGGTAAACCATAGGCAAATCCAACAAAGCAGGGGGGCTGCTTTTATAGAAGAAAAGGAGAAAAAGGAAGAGTTGGAGGTGCTGTTCTAAATGAAAATCTGACAAGCGAAAGTAACAGCTCAGGGCAGCAAGGCTTCTCATTGGCTGAGCTGTGGAGTTTACTATTTGCTGGGCAGAGAAATCTTCCTTCCGTAGCAGAGTAGTTTTACTTCCTGCTCAAGATGCAAGCAGCTGTCTCTTCCTGTTTGGTGTAATTGACATGTGGGCTGGGCCTGAGAGCTCCTCCTACAGACCCTCAGGACTCCAATTTAGTTAAGATCTCTTTATTAATTTCCATACAGGTAAACAAGCTTACGCTAACTACACCTATGTTATAAAAAGTTTCCAATTCCATCCTCCTCCAAACATGAAACTATAATAGCCACCCAAAGTATACTTTGGGTACTTAGTGCACTTCATTTGAAAGTATACGCAGTTATGAAAAAGGCAAGGAGTGGACTTCAGCCTTCACTCTTTGAGCTAAGCTGTTTAAGTGTATCACTTAAAATTCAATAATAAAAATATTATAGATTTTTTTAAAATTCAGATGTTATGGCACAGTCCTTTCTAACTGTTCCTTAATATTTTTTAACAAAAGTCTTTTAAGAATAATGAAAATAATTGTTATAAACCTTTATGCACAATTAAAAAGCTATTTATTATGTATATGGCACTGTGCTTCATAATTTATGGAAATTACCTAATTTAATTCTTACAAAACTCTGTGAGGCAGTTACTGTGCTTATTCTATTTTACAGATGAGGACATCAGTCTCTGATTTGTTACTTTCTGTTCTCATTTGAACCAATCCAATATAGCTCTCACCCTAACACTCCAAGAAGAAAACTATTTTGCCAATGTCACAGATAACCTCCACTTGGGAAATTCATCATGAACTTTTAACTCTTCTCCTCCTTGATGTCCCTGTAGCAGTGATCATATAATCCTTCTAGAAACTGTTCCTTTCTTTTATTGCAGGGAGAACACACCCTTCTGTTCTCTCTCATATCTCACTTGCAGCTCTTCTGACTTTATTTAGAAGTTCATTATCATATCTCCAACCACTTAATTCTGAAGTGCCCCCTAGTTTGGTTTGGGGTCACTTTTGTTCTTTTCTTCACTCCCTTGGTTACTAAATCCTGCTCTGTGTCTGTAAATATTTAAATGCAAAGAATCTTAAAACTCTATCTCCAGTCCAGACTGCTATCTTAAATTCCAGACTCATACACTTAACTATTCAACATTTTTACTTAAACTTCCAATGGGCAATCTCAAATTAATATGACACAATGTGAACTGTTGACCTTTTTGTACTTCAATCACCCCTGCAAACTTTGCTTTTATTGTAGTCTTCAATATTTTATAAAAGCAATCATATTAAAAGATGTATGGAGAATCTCCATCCTTCTAAAGGAACAGGACAAAATACTTGAATTTTCCTCAATTCTTTTTTCTCTCAAATCATGTGTTGAATCCAGCAGAAAATCCAATTAGCTCTATCTACGAAATATATCCACAATGTGAATAGCTCTTGTCACCACCGCCATTTCTCACCTGTCGACAGCCTTGCTATCAGTTTCCCTGCTTCTGCCTCTGCCATCTCCATGTTCAAGCCAGGAGCTATTGTCATCTTTTCAAGCATAAGTGAGAATAGATGACCCTTCTGCTAGGCACTTTCTCATCTCACTCAAGAAGCACAGGCACTATTATGTCTGGACCAATAGCACAATCTTTATAAGTAAAGGTTTATATTTTATTTTATATTTACAAGTATTTTATGCCTTTCATCTGTCTTCCCTTCAAATATCTAATTTTAGTCAGCACAAACCTCAGATCACTACATGATATTCAGCAATCAGAAACAAATTAAATATTATAATAAGTAACACTGCGAAATGAGGAAAGGCTTCTGATGAATTCTGCCTTTGTCAGAAAATCCACCTGGAGCCTTGTTCTCATGGATTTGGGTCTCCCTCATCTTCCCTTCAGATGGTTACTGCACTACCTAGTGTCCTCTACCCTCAGGGAAGGTTCTGGTAAAGGAGTACATGGTGGGATGTGCAAAGATTTGAAATTCTACATTTTCTTTTCTGTTTTTTTAACATAAAGCAAAAACAAGGATGCTTTTTAGTAATTTTATATGTCATAAGCAGTTTAGGAAAAGAAGGAACACCTTTACAGCTATTCCTGCTAAGTTACCAGAAATTTTTTCAATACTAATCTTTAAAATTCAACTACTAAAAACACCCAACCCCTTAAAATATGTGTATTTCCAATAATTCAATATGAACACACAAAAGGTCCTTACAATGTGGGGATGTAATGGGAATGACCAAAACAATAGAGCCAAATAATAAATATAATAGTTTACCCATATTAAACAGTTGAGGTATGAATGGGAGTTTTTTAAGTATTTATATGTATTATCTCATTTAATCGCCACAAGACATTTTACAGATAGTAATTAGACCAAGTTGTCCTGCTTCCACAAACAATGATCTTAACCATTATGCAATCATGCTAAAAAGTTATCATTTTCAATGACAAGTTTGTTTCATTTGGCAAGTTACTAAATAACTATGCCTCTTGGTTTCTTCTATGTCATATGTATATGACCACTGTATCTACACCATTGCGTGAGGATTAGATGAGATAGATGGAACCTCTTAGTATTTATAGATTGAGAATATAAAACAGAAATAAATGTTTAGGAGAGAAAAAGGGGGCAAAGGAAAAAACAACCTCTTCTTTTAGGTCCATTATGCATACAGATGTTTTTAAAATTTAACTTGTACAGACATGTATTTTAAGGTAGGAGGGTAGGTTGGTATACTGAAAATTAAGCACCTCTAATTAGAAATGTTAGAAAGGGTAGATTGTTTTCCTTAATCAGAGACTTGTAATACATTTTAATTTGTGAGCAGGCATGGCCTTATTTAGAAATGCTGTCAAGAAGCTTGTTTTCAGTCATTACAAGGGAAGTAGGGGAAAAAAAAGCAAGAAAAGGCAAGAGTAATCACTTAACTCCAATAGACAGTTTTAAAAGCATTTCATTTGATTACCAACATTTAAATATATAATTTGAAAGGGTACATCTCTGATTAACATAATACAAAGGAAAAGCTTGATAATTAACAAAAATACTCTATTAACTATTTTTTCTTTTTTTCAGGCCAGGCTTTTGCATGCACTGGCAAATTAGTGTTTACTCATGATTTAATGCCACTGTCAATCCCAATTCTCCAGCTAGAAAAGGCAAATCTGATTTACATTAACCTGAACACTTTAATAACTAATTAAAATCTCAGCCTTCTGGCCAAGTCCTGAGACTTTTATTCTATTTAATTCAGCAACAAAATATTGTTAGTCACTTTCTTCTGAAAAAGGTGGCTCTAATTTATTGGCACTATTAGGACATTTTATAATCTGCAACCTGATCAGCCTTAACAAAAGATTTTGTACTCAGCATAGCTCAAATATTTTGCTTAATGAATTATTGAGAAATATCACCTGTCATTGCATTTCCTTCCTAATCTACTGCATTCATTTTGTATTTGCACAGATTTGTCCAGTTCATATGTTTCAACTTGAAAAATGTAAACAAAGAATGTAAACATACATATTATGACATGAATCCCCCAGATTGGCTCACATATATTTGATTGTAAAGCTAAACAAGTTATAGGTTAGTATTATTTTTAAGTTGGAATGGATTAACAGACATGCAAACTGAAGTCACTTCATCTTATTATTTATGCTCTTATCAGACACATAAGTTGAGCCCATGACTGAGAGCCCAAGGCTCACGTATAAATGTCACATAAATGACATAGCTCAGGTGTACAATACAAGTTTCTTAAATTTTGATCGGAAAGACTGTCAATAGAAAGACTGAAATTCTGTCAACCAAATTGGCTGGATTTCTACTGGATTGGAGAAATATATAGTACCTGTGATAATCTTAAAGTACTTAAATTGTCATTCACTATGTGTAGCCTATATTTCTTACACTTCCCCACAGAATTTACAAAATGAATGGAACCTTTTAAGAAATTAGTAAATATCCTTAGAATATAAAATAAATTGGTGTCCTCCCACTTTAGCTCATCTAACTCTTCCAAAATAACTATTTGTAAATAACAAAAACCAAGAGAAGAGAGAGTTTACAAAAGAAAGTGTAGATATCCATATTAAATGCTCCTGAGTGGCCCAGTAAAGTTATGACTGATGTTGTCTATAATACTCTTAGAAATCATGGTTTTGTTAGAATGTCATTTCAGCAAAGTGGTCAAAACCAGTTTGGATAAGATAGGTGCAGTTGGTTAACAAATCCGTTGGTTCATTTATTGGATTTATAAGTTAGGTGGCTAGTATAGGTTTCTTATTCATATATTCTCATAGTACTATTTGTTAGGCAATTTTTTTTGGTGTGGAAAATACAGAGGTGAGCAAAGGTAGATCCAGAGAGCACAGAGTGCCACACAGGAGGCTGTCGTCAACCCAGAATTTCTCCAGATGATTTCAAACTGCAATTGTGCTGAGCTGGACACAAAGTTAAGAGAATGTATAACAGAGTTGTCATGCTGCCAGAGTCAGTAAAGTTTCCTCTGAGGAAGTGGATATTTTCAGAGAGACTTTAGGACTCACATTTGCGGGTACTAGTTGAAAGGCTAAGTATTCAGAAACAGTGGCAGTAAGTGTCTAGGATGACTGCTAGGTTGTTGGGTTCAAAAGCAGGATGAATGTCAGCATCGGTCACTAAAAAAGAAAATACGAACTGATCACATTTGTGGAGTTTAGTTTTGGATATGCATTGTATGAAATATTTTGGCATAGACAAAAATGAGGTAAACCAGAAATATATGGATCTGAAGTTCACTGGGCATCCTGGCTTCAGGAATCACATTGGATACTCATCTGTTGATATTAATTGAATCTGTGAATGTAAGGAAGATCCTTTGGGAGAGAAAATAACCTGAGAAGACAATAGAGTCTAGGGCAAGTACTGAAGGATTTCAGTGGGGAAAGAGAAAAAGTATGGAGAGGTAATAAAAAAAAAACGGAAAGTGTTTGAAAGACAAAAGTCAAGGGAAGAAAACGTTTAATGAAAGAGAGAGTAGATGGTACTAAACGCTGAAAAGAAACCCAGTAAAATAAGGAATGATATTTGTTGTTATTGATGATGATGTGTGATATGGTTTTGATGGAGGGACCTTAGAGACAGTCATTTCAGCAGAATGAAGTGAAAACTAGTTTGGAGTGTAAGGAATGAGAAGTGAGAAAATGAGCGCAGTGGGGTTGAACGCTCGAGAAGTTTAATGACACATGTGGAGGAAATACAACCTGGTATTAACATGGAGCAATATCCTGGAAAGGAAAATAGGGCCCTAGATTAATGGACAAGGTTTTGTTTTTTAAATTTGATGGAAATTACCAAGCTGAACAGGAAAAGTTAAATTGACACAAAGGAGTGAAGGTATATTTGATTATGTAAATTCCTTATACTTAAAATGATTTGGACTTCAATGCATAGACAAACCAAAGCATAGGAGGGACAAGTGCTCTGTTGTAACAAAGATTAGGGTAGTTTAAAAACTGGTTGGTTTTAAGTTTAAAATTTGAAATATAAAGCTATTAAAATATTGAATTACCAACTTTCTCTAAAATATCTGTTGAGAATGAGTATATGTTTGATGATGGAGGAAAGAAGGAATTCTGATGCTAAGGAAAGTGGAGCAGAATTATGTTGCATAGTATTGTAGGCAGTGGGAGAGACAATAGATCAAAGAAACACTTTGGGTTTGTTGGTTAGTTCTGTGAATGATCTATTTGAGACTGGTGATTAACACAGCAATCAAATGTAATATATAATACGGTATCATGGAGTCAGAAGCACTGTGACGTAATAAAGCGGAATAAAGAATATAGAGAGTAAAGGAGTGAACGACAGAGATGAGATATTTTTTTGAAGATAGTAATTGCTTAGAACTCGAGACATTTTCTAATATAAAAGTTTGATATTATATAACAATACATATCTACATCTAAATTGAGTTTTAATCAATGTGAACATATAATAGTATTTATTTTCATTCAAATAATGTAACTATATATATTTTAATTAAAAGTGTTCCTTTGGTTTTCTTCTAGTGTTGATATTTGCCTCATATTTTTATTTGATTGGGTGTATTCAGACATGTGGTTAATCTTTCCATCCCTCTAGGACATCCGTATGGCTCTACTTAATCCTGTCTTCTAAATGGCCAAGAATAATTTTTATCATTTTCCATGAGGCAGCCTTCTGGGAGCCTTCTCTCAGCTTAATGTAATTTTTACTATTAGTGACTTTTGATACGTATGGTAATCCCCTCTCTTTCATTGGATCCCTGCTTTGTGGATCCTATGTTTTTTTTCTTTGTGCTTACTCCCTTGTTTTGCTGGGGTATGTATTTGTTTAACTTCATTAGAAAAGATACACGTAAGAAAAACATTTTTCATCTGCCAATCTGAAGCTGTCAAAGCTATCAACTGGATATCTAGTTGATTCAGGAGTTTTGTTGATGGTGTTTCTTCAACAAGGAAGAACTTTTCATCGGGTGGTGTGTGTGTGAACCATGTAATAGAAGTTCTATTTCTGGATCTTCTGATTTAGCCCATTACCTATTTAGCAATCCTTACTTAAATTTCACAATCTTTATATTGTCTTAAAACATATATTGTAAGTCTTCAAGATGTGTACATGCTTTAAAACATTGCTTTTGCCATAATTGTTCTCTTATATTTCTATACACATCTTAGAATAAGCTTGTCAATTTAGACAAGAGAAAGCCTGCTGGGATTATGATTGGAATTGCACTAAATTATAGATCAAATTGGGGAACTTCAGGAAAAGAAAAAAAATTCCCAGGCTGAAACTTAATCAAGGAATGTTTAACGTTTCCTCTGGTGGATTTCAGAATTCCTATGGAAATTCTATGAAAATATCTCCTATTTTCCCCTTTTTGAACTAGAATTTATACAGCAGTTATGTATGTTTCCTATCATTGCAGGTTGGGTGTGAATGGGGCCAATAATAATTTCGCAGATCTACAATTAGAGAAGAATGTCCTCAAAGAAGTTCAACAGAGGATCTTTCTCCAATCTGACCCCAGTGATTCATGTCTCTCCCATTCCAAAAGTCACTCATTCTCTCCCCCTCTCCACAAGAACGCTGCCCAGTTGGAGCATCAGCTCAGAGTCTCATAGTCTTGTCAGTCCTTTTGGATTATATCAATGGAATTAGACTTTGAAACGAGCGTTTAATTTTTCACCAAAACATTGTTGCGTCATAAGCTGTCACTCTTCAGAAAGGTATGTGCAGATTACATGAGCACTGGAAGGGCTTGGTTTTCCCCTGTGTAATTCAGTCTCCCCGGTAGTCAATGATATAGCTGCCCCCATCCTCAATTTGAAGATGTATATTGAAATAACTTGTTGTTTGTACCTTCCTTTTTAGAATGAATATTCTCTATGTACATTTTTGCTATTTTATGATACTTTGTTTTGGCCAATTTTTTACCAAGATTATGCAGTCTCTTCTCTATATGTTATTTAAATATTTAAATGGAATTTTCTTGCTGACATAAATCGGAATTAAGAATGGAAATAAATAGTTTAAATAAGTGCCATTAAACTATTTTTCATGCATACACTATGAGACTAGAGAAAAGAACTTCGTAACTTTAATTGTTATTTCCATATAGTCAAACTTAAGGTTTTTCTCTATTTATCTTCAATTTCACATAAAAAGTAATAATTTATTTTTAATGTTTATTGCAATGAAATAACAAAACTATGAATTACTGTGAAAGGTGACAAGAAGAATGCCTATGTGTTTAAGAGGAACAGTGTGATTTCATAGTACATTTATGAAATTGGAATTGGAGAGCAAAGATTAATGAATGAATAACATAAAGATATATTATTATATTGGGATAACTTTGATTTTTATTTTAAAATAATTAGACTTACTAGTTCTTAAATAAAAATGCAAATTAAAATATGCCTTTGATATTGAAGTTTTCCTTTTCAATATTAAATTTATATTGAGAAAATTGACCTTGTTTATTTTAATGGAACAACGTTAGGTTTTCAAATATTCACTCTGAAGAAACTTGAAGATAAAGAACTTATTTGGCTATTAACTTGCCTAAGGATAAATTCTTGATTTTGCTTTTATTATTAAAAAAATCTATTTTGTATTTATCTTTAGGGTTCCAGAAACAATTTCAAAATTAAGTTTATGTTTTTCTGCTCCAGGCTTGTGAAAAGCAATGAAAACTCTGGCTGTTTTATGAAGAAAAGATTTAAGAGTTAGGAAGCTGCAGGCCGGTTTAAATGCTTCATTTAAATATTTTAAAGATTCCCAGTTAAAATAGCTCTAATACTGCAAGAAGTTCTCCTTAGAACTTACCAGTCATTTCAAATGAAAAAGTAAGGAAAAATCAGCACAATGGAAATAACTTTAATGGAAAAAAGGAGTTTTCCTCCCTAAGGCTTAGAGAAGATTGTGCAACTTATGCCCTAGGCTTTCTTGGGGCAAATTCCCTCCAAAATGAAAGGAAGTTTCAGGTCTTTCTTATAGTACTACACAGAGGACAAAACAGCAGTCCAAAAGATCTGAACCCGACAGTGAACTTAATACACTAAATTCTCCATTTTAACACACAAGACCATATATGGTCTTAATTTGGCCTACTTACTGTTTCTTATATTGTGCTTTTTTCCACATCTATATCCTATGACTCAGTCATACCAAAGCACATTTTCTTTTCAGTACATTCTCTACTATTTCTCCTTAGTGTGTCTTTGAAAATGAAGAGCTGCCTTGCTTCTTTTCCCAGTGAACTTCGAAAATTTTAATATGGGTTGCATGGGTAAAAAGTGAGTCCATGAGTGGCTATGGAGTGTTGTATGAATTTCTTAAAATTGGATATATAAATTTTTGCAGATATTCATATGTTTTTTTTTTCCAAGAAACTTTTCTTGAGTTTCTTAGTTATTAAAGAGGTCCAAATACATAAAATCATTATCACTAACTTTTATTTGTTTATTTAGTTCCAATTCCTGTACAATGTGTATTAAACCTTTTTGGATTAACAAAAATATTTAATCCTCACCATATTGTCCCCAGATCTAGTATACTGATACTGTATTCTATAGTGTACGGTACAGAAAATGTATTTTGCTGGAATCAAGTCACTGCTCTCAAGGAAGTCAGCATGTCTGTGCCAGCGACTTCAATAGTGTTATGTCACTGAACTCATATTTTATTTTACTTTATTTATTTTATTTTATCTTTTTTGCTGAGGAAGATTCATCCTGAGCTAACGTCTGTTCCCAATCTTCCTCTATTTTGTGTATGGGTGGCTGCCACAGCATAGCCACTGACGACTGGTGTAAATCTGCGCCTGGGAACTGAACCCAGGCTGCTGAAGCAGAGCGTGTTGAACTTTAACCATTGGGACTGGCTCAGTCAAAGAACTCGTATTTTAATTATTATTTAATTAGTGATGCACAGAAATGCTTAATAAGTATTTGTTGAATGTTTGAGTAAACAAAAAACCCATGAGATAACTTTACAGATTTAAAGGCTGAAGCATAAAGAGGTGAACTCAGTTGCTCAAGGTCACTTAGCCAGTATGTGCGAGTTGAGAGATGCACCTCTGGTTTGTCTGACAGCATCTTCAAGTGGGAATATTTAAAGTTCCAACTAGTAAAAGACATACTTGGGTCTTCAAGATGTCTATCGTGTTACTTCCACAGAGAAATAGTCTCTGGCCTCTACCTCTTTGCCTGCCTGAGTTAGCTGCTCCTTTTACCCTCTGCAAACCTCCATTGGAGCACAGAACATATATTGCAATTTGCGGTGACATGCTGGTAACTCACCTCTGCAAAGGGTTAGGTCCCACGGTGTAAATACTCCTACCAAGGCTGATTTGCAGCTACCAAAGTGATGTCATGGGACACAGAGTTCAGAAAAAATGAATATGATTGGTTCACTTCTGCAGCTAGTAGCTGTCTCTAGCATATAGTGTGGGTTTCTTAATCTCGACTGATGGACCGTTATGACTTTTAGTTTCCAGTGGATTGGTACTTTATTTACTCCAGAATAGATATAGATTAAGTGGTGAGAGTATAAAGTGGTTATTTTTTGATAAATATTTTTCAGATTTCAAGCAAGAACAAATAGGAAGGCACGTGAGAACACTTGGCTTTTAACTATGGGGTTTCTGTGGAGGTGGTAGACTGAATTCTAAGGATGCCCCAAGATTCCCAACTCCAGGCCATTCAATCAAACACAACTCTAGGTACTGTTGTAAAAGGATATGAAGATGAAAAGACAGAATTAATGTTCCTAATCAGATGATATTAAAAAGGGGAGATCATCCTGGATTATCCAGATGGGCCCAAAGACATCACAAGGGCCTATAAAAGCAGAAGAGAAAAACAGAAGAGTCAATCAGAGTCAGAAAAAGCATGAGAAAAAATTGACCAGCAACTCATGATCTTAAATATGAACTAGCCAGAGGATGCAGGTAGCCTCTAGAAGTTAAGAACATTCCCCTTTTAAAGGCTAGCAAGGAAACTTGGAACTCAGTCCTACAACCACATGACCACATGAAACTGCATTCTGCCCACCACCTGAATGAGAGTAGAAGTGGATTCTCCTCCAGAGGCCCCAGATAAGAGGTAGGATGACTGATAACAGACATCCGGCCCACAAAACTATGGGAGAATAAATAGGTGTTGTTTTAAGCTACTAAATGTGTGGTAATTTATTGCAGGAGTAATAGAAAACTAATACAGTGGGTATGGAGAAATAAGGTTCAGTGCGATGTCTTTGAAAATGGTTTCAGAGAAGTGAAAAAGAAATTTAAAGAGTATCTACCTGGAATTTGCTAAGGCTAGTAATCCAAGACTTCAGCAGTAGGAGGAGCAGCAGCACGAAAAACCAAATTTCCTTTTCTCCTATGAGGTAGCAATCATGAGTCATTTGCAGATGAGGATGAAGAGGAATCTTCTAGATCTTATAAAAACAAAGCACCTTTTGCTTCTTGCCAACCTAGCATGTTGCACCTCTTCACCAACTTATTTTATTTATTTAGAAAAAAATGTTTAAACTCTGATTTCAGTCTTCATTTGCAAATTAAACTGAACTTTCCACCAGGCTTGTTTAAGGAATGACTGCTAAGATTTGCATTGACTCCACTGTTCATGGACTGCAACTAAAGAAGTAAGGGAAAATATAACAAATATAGAAATGTGCACGATCAATAAACCTGAAGGCAATTACCTTAAAATGTGGGATGGGGAAGGAAGGTTTATCTTCTAGTCTGATGCTTTAAAATGTTATGCTTAATTAGATTTTAAATTACTAATAGGAATTTTGTGTTTTGATGCAGATAAATGTAGATAAGAATTGTTTATGTAAAGATACATAAATATTTCAAACTATTAAAAGATCTTACATTCCTTAAAATATGTCACCTGCCTGACACCTGCAATAATTCTGTGGCGAATAAAACTTTTATATTTCAATTAAGATTGTTAAAATGGAAAGATAACCAAAAGAGATTGCAAACGAACATGTAAACCAATTATATTTCAAAAAGGAAATTCGTGAAGGGGATTGGAGGCAGACCATAGAATCAGAACATCAGATATTTCTATTAAGTAATATTCTAGCAGCTTGGAATAGTTATCCATAAATATATTTTGACTAATAGATTAGCAAGTTATTTTGAGGATTTCTACACATGCAGGCTACCGAAGAGACTAAAAGAAAAGTATTAGATTTAGTTCTTTTTCTCAATAATGTTACCATTTAATTAAAGAGGGATGACTAATGCACAGGCAGTAATTGGCAAATAATGAAAAACAGCATGAATTTATGTGATAAATGCACAACCAACTTTTAGTTTTAGTACACAGCTCCACTTTATCTTAAGCACTAATATAAACCCTCTTTGAAGAAAACAAAACAAAACAAAAATCAGCAAGTGACCAAAAGGCAGAGTGCATATGTAATTATTATAATGTTAAGGAAAATGGGTCCTTATAATAGCTTCTCCCTACTGTTTTTAAGAATCTGAGTCTCTTCCATTAGAACTAGAATCACAGTAATTACTATTTTTCTTCTCTGTACCATCTTGTTCTGATTGTTCATTTGGATTTTCAGGCTTCTGTTTATATAACATTTTATTCTCTCGGAGGAGAGAAAGGTTTCATTACTGAAAAGGAACTGTGTAATCATTAGGTTCTCAAAATAAAGACTGTTCAACTTTGTTCCTGTATTTTCAACCAATTAATCAGTTTCCGCTCACAGAGAGAAGCCTTCATTATTCACATACTATCAGAGCAAGTAGAATTATAATGTGACTGGAGAAAGGAACCCACGCTGATCTTTCAGATTTGAGGAAATGTAAAGAGGGCGCTGATGCTTATGATGATGAATCAGAGCTCTAGGCAATAGTTTCACTTTTAATTTTTGCTTCATAAAATGATGAATGGCTGACAGGTAACATAACATTCATTTTGCTATAACAGGGATAAAACAACTATAATAATATTTAAGTTAATGTTCTAAATAGTAAAAAATCTAATAACTGTTACCCTCACTTCATAGCTTTTCTTCTACCCAGTAGTTGCTTTTTGATTTACTCAAGGACTGTATCTATCCAGGACAAGATGCAGTTATATCCCTATTTTTGTCTGATTACATTTTAATTACCCCTTGATTCCCAGTTTGCCCTGAAATCTGTGGATTATAATTTGGTGTCTCATTGAGCGTTCTCTCTAGGGAGAAAACATGCTAACCAAAGGAAGTGCAGATTCTGTCCCCTCGGCAGTCGTATTTCTTATTAAAACTCCCCTAATTAACTTTCTGGCACACAAGTCATTCTATCTTGAGTTGGGTTTATACAAGATATTATTATCAAGATTATTCTCCCTGGGAGTTAGAATAATCATGTTTTTGATTCTGTAACTGTAAGAAATATTTGAATGTAATAAATTCAAGGATTTAATTCCACTCTTGGCAAATGGAAAAATATCCTTCTTCTGATGGAACCTCATTTCCTTGAAGTCACATGTTAAACAAAATATGAACTTTTGTTTTATTCCCTAAACCTGTACCCCTCTTAGTCTCTGCTTCAGGAAAATTACCACCATTTTGCTTAGACCCTTAAGGTAGAAATAGTGGGTAACTTGATTCCTCTCTTTTATTTAAATCACACCCAATTTATTAGTTAATTCTGTCAATTGTAACTTCATAATTTAACTTTAATTTGTCCACTTATGTTCATCTATATTGCCATTGTGCTAATTCAGGCCTAGTATCGTTCCACTGAAGACTGTAAATTTTTTTTTTTGAGGAAGATTAGCTCTGAGTTAACATTCGATGCCGATTCTCCTCTTTTTGCTGAGGAAGACTGGCCCTGAGCTCACATCATGCCCATCTTCCTCTACTTTATATATGGGATGCCTACCACAGCATGGCTTGCCAAGCCGTGCCGTGTCTGCACCTGGGATCCGAACTGGCAAACCCCGGGTCTCCGAGAAGCAGAACGTGTGAACTTAACTGCTGCGCCACTGGGCCGGCCCCAAACTGTAAATTTTATTTTTACACATACCCACATGCATTCTCTATGTAGTTCTGAAATGTTCTTTTAACAATATAAAGTTAAAGCAGGACACTCCCAGTTCAATATTTTCAATGGTATTCAATTGGCATTAGAAGTAAACCCATCCTGCTCAGTATGCCCTACAAGAATGCCTGTCCAAATATACCTCCTTCTAGCTCAATTTGCATCAGTTCCAACAGACGTTTCATTTCTTAGTTTGTCAATTGTTTTTCTAGCTCAAGATCTTTGTAATATTCCATCTGTCTGGAAGACATCTTCCCTACAATATATATCTCTGTAGTTCAAACAAATAAAATATAATCTGTGCTTTCAGGTTGCTTACAACTAGTAGACATCAGAAATACTCAAGAACTAAATGAAATAATATAGTTAGAGGAGTGCCAACGTCTGCTACAGAAATTGAAGGTTGCATATATTATGCAGGATGGGGAAGATATCTTAAACAATCATAATTATACTAGTATAAATAATTGGTGTATTTTGACAATTAATAGCTTGTCAAACTCTGTGCTAAGGATTAGATCCTTTCTCCAACCCACACCTCTGAGTAGTCAGTGCTAGGTCAGATGGGAGCTGGCCGATAGACCCAGATGAAAATGTGTTAGGTAGTAATAAAATTAGGAGCAGCTATCTCCTACTTAAGGCAATCAGAAAGTGTGCTGAGACATAAGCTAAGCAGAACTCTGCAGAGGAAATTTTTTTTCTTTTTTTAAAGATTGGCACCTGAGCTAACAACTGTTGCCAATCTTCTTTTTTGTTTTCTGCTTTATCTCCTCAAACCACCATCCCTCCCCCACCCCCCCCCCCCCACATAGTTGTATATCTTAGTTGCAGTAGAGGAAATTTTGAACTTAGTATTATATTTAGAAGAACCTGAGATGGAAATTGATGGTATTGTCACAAAGCTAAATCCTGAGGTAGCTGAAAATGATCCCAATAGCTTGCTAGTGTTCTTGGCTTTTCAAAGTAAAACAGCAAGTGTTTTCTTTCTGGCCAACTAAAATGATAGAAGGCAGATGAAGCTAGGTATTAGTTATACAATGATAATTAGAAAAGATAGCTTTGATCGGCATTTCCCTGATGGTGAATGTATCAAACTATAAATACTTGATATTTTCTGCTAGTATTCTAAATGCTGATGTTTTTTCTACTTGATGGATATTATGAATTGGCTTATAGAAATATAGTTTTTTGAAAAGACAACTTTTTTAGAGTAGTTTTAGGTATACAATAAAATTGAGAGGAAGGTACACACATTTCCCATATATTTGCTACCCCCGCACGTGCATAACCTCCCCCATTATCAATGTTATTCACCAGAAGGGCACTTGTTTTTTCTCTGAAGATGAACCTACATTGACACATCATAATCACCCAAACTCCACAGTTCACCTAGGAGTTCAGTCTTGGTGTTGTACATTCAATGGGTTTAGACAAATGTGTAGTGACATATATCCATTACTATAATATTATTCAGAGTATTTTCACTGCCCTAAAAATCCTCTGTGCTCTGCCTAGTCATCTCTCCCCTACTCTCATCTGACAACCTCTGATCTTTCTATTATTGACTCAGTTTTACCTTTTCCAGAATGTCATATAGTCGGAATCCTACAGTATGCACCCCTGGTAAAGACCGGCCTCTTTCACTTAGTAACCAACATTTAAATTTCTTTCATGTCTTTTCATGGCTTGATAGCTCATTTCCTTTTAGAGCTGAATAATATACTGTTGTCTGGATGTACTACAGTTTACTTATCCATTGACCTACTGAAGGCTATCTTGGTAGATTTCAAGCTTTGGGAATCATGAATAAAGCTTCTAAAACTCCGGTGTGCAGATTTTTGTGCGAACATAAGTTTTCAACTCCTTTGGATAAATACTAAGGAGTAAGACTTGGATGAAATGGTTAACAGTATGTTTAGTTTTGTAAGAAGCCACCAAATTGTCTTGCACAGTGGCTGTACCATTTTGTACTTTTTTACATGTGGATGTCCAATTTTTCCAGCACCATTTGTTGAAGAGAATATCTTTGCTTCATTGTATTGCTTTTCTCCTTTGTCAAAGATCAGTTCACTATATTTATGGAAGTCTACTTCTGGGCTCTCCTTTTTGGTTCCATTGATTTATTTGTCTATTCTTTTGCCATTCCACACTGTCTTGATTACCGTAGCTATATACTCAGTCTTGAAGTCAGATAGCATTGGTCTTCCAACTTTATTTTCCACTTGCAATATTGTGTTGGCTATTCTGGGTCTTTTGCTTCTCCATATAAACTTAAAATTAGTTTGTTAACATCCATAAAATAACTCTCCAGGGTTTTTATTGGGATTGCATTAATCTACAGATGAATTTGGAAAGAACTCTAATGTACCCCAGCAAGTTAGGCGTTGATTAACTTGTGTCACCTGAGGGCAGGCCTTTTTAAGAACAGAGTACTCAGGGATATTTCAAAATGGTTCCTCTTCTCCTCCGCCTGCCGGAAGCCCAAGGGGTTTTTTCTCTATTATTTTCTATGAGAAGCTGGTTGAGCTCCTGGACTTTAATCTTACAATATTATGAGGTTCCCGTAACCGGATCCCCCTGGAGTTTTTAACTCTCAGAGTTGTCTACACAGAACCTTCAGCAATTTGTCAATTACAGTCCAAGTTTTCTTACCTCAAAACGGGTGCCCAGGGGCATTTCTTCTCAGGAGTCTCTGCTCAGATAAGCTCTGCCTCCCTGTATTGCCTGTCTCTCTAATCTTGGGGGCAGCAATTTTTCCTGTGTTCTCCCTTGTCTTATGGATCCAAGAAGAACTGCTGAATTTTCAGTCTGTTCAGATTTTTACTTCTTGTTAGGATGGAGTGGTGACTTCCAAGCTTCTTACATGCAGAATTGGAACTTGTTTTTTATATTAGTTTCACATCCAACCACCTTGCTAAACTCTCCTTAATATTTCTAATATTTTATCTCTAGGATATTTTTAACTTGATAATTATATAACCGCATAATCTGCAAACAATTCCCATTTCCTTGTTTTGTGTATTAGATTTTCTTTTAAAATTATATCTGGTTTACATTTATTATATTTTAAAATCTCTAAAAGCATATAATATATTTAATTTTTTGTCTTAAAAGTCATTTTCAATAGATACGTCCTCTAAATCTCTCGGTAGAATATTTTTTGTAGAGTTTCTTCTGTATTCTGAGTTATTCTTTAATCCTTACTAGTAATATTTTTTCTGTTGCTTTTTTTTTAATATGGTTGCCTTTATTTTCCAGTAGAGTATTTTTTAACATTCTTTTCATCATAATGAGTAAAGAATGTTAAGAAAATTTGGATTTGCACTATATATTTATTCTTACTTTCTTATTTACTTTTTGCCTCTAAAGTTTGCCAAAATTCTCTGACCTATAAACGTCATTTCAGAATTGGTAATTGTTTAGTCCCCTTTCATGTTATTGGAGCTGTCAGAATAGATTGGCTACTCTAGATATTATAATCTATGTATGTCATGGCTGATGGCAAACCAAAATTATGTTCGGTTTGTCCTGGTCAAGCACTCTCAATCTTTTAGCTCATGAAACTTGCCATTTTTAATATAAACTCACAAATTTCTGATATTCTTTCTAGTTATGTTTGCTTTCCAACTAACACTCATCCTGCATATCCTCCTTGGAGCAATTCTCTGTTTAAATGCTAGGCTTTATGAGTTCACAATTTGGGAGACAGAGGATGATTATTAACTTAAGTTCAGTGGGAAACAGATCAGACAGGCTTTGTATTTCGATGTTCTCTAGGACATTGAATAACTCTGAAATATTTCTATCCAAATTTTCGTGGTTTCATACTTTTCCCCCATTTGACAATTTAATATGATGATTTTTAATTCAAATAATGTTTTAATTCAGTGATATATAAAATTGCCTTCTCAACTGGGGTTTCAGAAGCCAAGATATAACTGCCTTAGGTAGTATTTTATTTTGATAATGGCCCTAAGTTTCATTTGTCAGAGAAGTAGGAGGATTCCTCTCGCCCCTTTTCCTTAAGGTTCTTATGGCTGGTCAAATAACGAAAAAGGCAGGTTAGCAGGAGAAAATCAAACAAAGTTTAATAGCATGTATACATGGGAGAAACTCAGGAGAAACTGAGTAACTCAGCCAAGTGGCCGAGGCTGCCTGTTCAAGTATCTTCAGCTACAGACACGGAGGACGTTTCAGGTAGTGATTTGGGGCTTCAAAGGGGAGCAAGGCAACCCACATGGAAATGGAAAAGCAAGTATCTGGTAAATAGAACTTTGATAAGAGTGGGCTGAGCAAGGATCCTCCCAGTCTACCGGAACCCAAAGTTACCAATGATTATGGCCTGTCCTGGAGACAGGCCTTTATTTTAAATTTCTTTTAGGCAGTTGGGGGGAAAGGTCGAATGTTCTCCCTGAGTCTGAGCATTTATTGTCTTCAGCTCAAAATAATCCACATACGAGAGTGGCGCATCTTGGGGCGGCCTGCCCTGAACCCCATCACATTCTATGCTTAAGTTTAGAATGGAAAGATGTGAATTTGCCCTTTTGTTGCTTCTAAGTGTGTAAAATTGTCAGAAGCATTCATCTGATCCTACAGCCTTCAAAGTTTTCATCCCCTCTAAACAGTTTGATAACTGGCTTTCTGGGGACAAATCCTCCATATTACAGAGTCTAAGGTAGCTAAAATTGATAATTTACTAGCTGCTTCACTGCAGAATGCCATTAGCTCTTGTTTCTTACCATAGAAATCAAAGAAAAAGAGGATCTCACTTTTGGACTTGTCCTTAAAACAATGTTCAAATGATGCATATTTTCCCAAGATCATGAATCTATTTATGATTCATTTAAGGCTTTTTTGATTAAAATTAACAGCAACTTATCCAGTCTGCTTTTCATTTAAAAAACAGATTTATTGAACGAAAAAGAGGCCTCATTTTTATATTCAAAGTTAATCACATGGAAAAATATGCAATTATCCCTCTTTTCCGGTTTGAACTGTATTTTGGGGTAGCCAAGTGTAGGGAAATGCTAACCATGTACAGGAAAATATGAATGGGAAATTTACCATTGAAAGACCATTGTGTCACCACTGATCAGTCTTAACCTAACCAAAAGTGATCAAATTCATCAAAATGTTGTGATAACATGAAACATGTTGTGCATCCCGTAGACTAATCTTGCCAAAATTATTTGAACTTGGATTCAATCAGTATCTAGCTTCTGGCTTCCAGTTTACAAGACATACAGGGAATAGGGCAAAATGTTAAATGACATCAGTAGGAATCACCCAGATAGGTATAGACTGTGGGGGATGTTCTATAAAATCTGACCCAGTTATTTCTAGAAATTAATGGAATGGAAACAAATAAGGAAAACAAATAAGATGCAATAGTCATAATAACCACATGGGGAGTACTAAAATTTTAGACCTTGTTTTATTCTTAATCCAAATAATCCACCATAAAAATAATTTTTGAAAAAGCAGAAAAACTCGAATATGGACTAGGTAGTAAACTATATTAAGGAATTACTGGTGGTTTTTAGGTAGAATAGTTAAATTATATTTAGGTAAGAAAATAGGTAATTTTTAAACTTGCCTAAGGAAACATTTATGGATAAAATAAAATATTTAGACTTTTGCTTTAAATTACTACATTAGTTAAGAAGAAAAGAATGAGATAGGTGAAACTAGTGTGGCAAAATACTAATTACTAAAAATGGGCTATTTGGGTACATTATATGGTTTTCCCTACATCTTTTATGTTTGAAACTTTTCATAATAAAACTGATTTTTGAAAATTACAAAAAAAATAAATGTTGGTCATGACCTATTGAAATGATCTCACAACTTTTTGATGAGGTGAAATCTGCAGTAAAAAAAAAAAAATCCTAATATTTCAATAATTAGGTCATGAGAGTGAATTCCTTTCTGTAGACTCTCTTTTGTTTCGTCTATTCTTTTCTATTACTTTAAATGAAAGTAAATGCCCTACATTTGCAGGCAGCATTTTTTTTTTGGTTGTACAATTCTGGTTTTAATGGTATTTATTCCTGAAACTATTAGGCAGTAGTGAACATCTGTGATTAATAATTATATTTCAGATATTTGGAACTAAAAGTGCACATACATTATTCTTCGGCAAAACCTTATTTCTATGTGATGCTCAGAATATAATAAGCCACAAATCACTATTAAAAATTGTGCCCTGGATTCTATGAAGTTATATTTGTAATAAAAATCATAATGTGAAAAGGAAAATGAAACTTTAATAATGCTTTAAAGAATGGAACACTCTGCAAATAGTCATTTTGAGGTAGAGAATGAAAGAGCAAATAAAACATAGTTTCATACACACACACATACACATTATCGGAGGCACAGTATAATGTCTCCTCAAACTGAAGGAGATGCTGAGATTCCAGAAGGCAACGACAAGAGCCCGAATGTACAGAATAACTGCAGGAATTCTCTCTCTCTAGACAGCTGCTGTTAAGCTTAGCTTCAACCTCTGTCACTTTTTCCGGGCTCCTTTGCCAATATAGATTTCAAATTTCTTTTAGAAAAACTGTTTGACTCACTGAAGGCCCGATAATTCTATGACTGGATCATTCACAGAGGGCAGAGTGTCACGTACTATGTATACTATGGTCACCTTTGTGAGCTGCGGAAGCATCATGCAGCTGGAAGCCACTACTTACAGTCTCAGTTATACAGGGTAAAGCCACCCAATCATTAATCTTTTACTTTGTTATTTATGTTACTTGTCACTATTTTGCAAACATGTGCAAAGCTAGAATTCCAAGAGATATCACACATTCCCCTCAGTGTACATGAGTGTGTTACATGAATGTCTCTACTTTTATTCTTCTTGTAATAGAGAGATTTTGTAAATTTGAAACTGGGCTAAAAATGTGTTACCAGCCTTGGCTGATTTCTGAAACATTTTCCTTTTGAATGTAATATATGCATTTCCTTCATCTCTTTGTTATTGTCACTTTTACACATATTATCTCTACTCCCATCTCTCTATAGTGTCCCACTCTTCTGCATCTGTGATTTCATCTGCCACAATCACCCAACATCTATACATTTAGAGTGAAATCTGTTGTCAAATGAAAATGGCTCTGTAGAGTTGCTCACCTTGATTCAAGAGATGCTGGCTTAGCAGTTTCATATCAATCAGTCATTTGTTGTCCCCTGTGTGGATGATGCTGTCATTTTCCGCAAAGCTTTTGGCAAGGTAACTGCCATTTACCAAGAGTAATTCTACCGAGAAGGTCACAAGTGTTAAGTACCTAAGTCAATATCACACATTTTAGGTTATTTTGTTAAGGCAATACCTCGTTTGTAGTTTCAAATTCTGTTTTTGTTCTTTATAACAAACTACCCTGAAACTTACTGGCCTCAAACAGCAATTTATTATTATCTCTGTGTGTTACTGGGCTCAGATGGACACTGTTCACTAGGAGTCTCTCACAAAGTCATAGTAGTAAGATGTTGGTAGGGGCTATAGTCATCTGAAGGATCAACTAGATCTAATGTCTAAAAGAGCTCATTCAAAGAGCTGGCAGTAGATGCTGGTTTTCAGCAAGAAGCTCAGCTGGGGCTTTCAATTGGAGTACCCACATAATCACTCCACGTGTCTTGGGCTTCTCACTAAAGTCGGTGGGTTTCCATAAGAAGTATCTAACAGCAAGAATTCCAGGGGTACTGAAAGGACACTACCAAGTTTCTTATGATCAATTATTATAAGCTCCAGAACATCTTAACTATTCCCCGTTCTACTAAACAAGTAAAGTCACAAATTCAAGGGGAGAGAATTAAACTCCACATTTGATGTGAGGAGCAACAGTCTCACCTGGAGAGAAAAGTAATTGATGGTAGACATCTTTGCCTAACTACTCCTACCCCTGTCTCCTTCATCTCCAAGGTGAACTTACCGTGAACTTACTGATGTTATTGCTCTTCCTCCCTCCCTCCCCCCTTCCTTCCTTCCTCATAAGAACACAATATGAGATCTACCCCCTTAACAGATTTTTAAGTGCAAAATACGATATTGCTAACTATAGGCAAAATATTGTACAGCAGGTCTCTAGGATTTATTAATCTTGAATAACTAAAACTTTTTACTAGTTGAACAGCGACTCCCATTTCCCTCTCCTGCCAGCCTCTGGCAACCACCATTTAACTCTCTTTTTATGAGTTTGACTATTGTAGATACCTCATATGAAAGGAGTCATGCAGTATTTGTTCTTCTGTGACTTATTAATTTCATTTACTGTAATGCCCTTCAGGTTCATCCATGTTGTCACAAATGGCAGAATTTCCTTTTTTAAGGCTGAATAATATTCTATTGTATGTATATACCACACTTTCTTTAACCATTAATCTATCAATGGATATTTAGATTGTTTCCCTAACTCAGCTATTGTGAATAATGCTACAATGACCCTCAGAGTGCATTTATCTTTCTGAGATCCGGTTTGTATTTATTGTGTCCGTTTCCTAACCTCCCAATAATTGCCTAACACATTCTACTCTGACATTTACCCCCATCTTTCAAAAATTTGAATTTTGCCCATGGAATATAATCTATTTTACATGTAGATTTTGCAATTTGTTGAGTCTTCCTTTTGATCTAGTGCATGGTTACAGATTTAAATATTACATGTATGTTTGGGGGAAAAAGTCTGTGTCACGTTTCTTGAATGTAGACTGCTACATGCACCTCAAAGCGCTAGGAGCAATTTATATTTAAGGATCTTACCTTTTGATTGTGTCTGAATTTTTTTGTTCATTTGTCTTTTTGTTTTGCCATTTTTCCTTTTGTATTTTGACATATTTTTCCATACGCATTCTTATATAGTGAATTTATCTTTTTAAAAAATGTTATGCTTTCTAGATTTTGAGTTACAGATAGAGAGAACTTTTCCATTACAAATTGTGAATTATATGACAATATTGTCTAGTATTTATGGTTTTATCTTTGATCCTGGTGAAGTTTAGATTCTTTGTGTTTTTTTTTTGAGATGTAATTTACATATTCTAAACTTACACTTTAAAAGTGTACAATTCAGTGATTTCTAGTATATTAAAAATGTTATGCAAGTATTACAACTAACTAAATACAGAATAGTTTCGTCACTCTTGAAATCCCTGTATCTACTACCAGCCATTCCCTATTCTGTACCCCAGCCTTTTGAAACCACTAATTTATTTTCTGTTTCTATTGATTTCCTTATTCTGGGCATTTCCTTTAAATCAAATCTTACAATGTATGGCTTTTTTCCATCTAACTTCTTTCACTTAGCATAATGTTTGCTCACGTTGCATTCTATATCAGTCAGTATTAATTCCAACGTCTGGGCTTCCTCAGGGATAATTTGTATTAACGTTTTCCCCCTTATGGGCCATACTTTCTTGTCACTTTGCATGTCTCCTATATGTAGTTGTTGAAAACAGAATGTTTTTAAATAAACTTGTGTGACAATTCTGTAAATCATATTCTACTTCTTCTCCAGGGTTTTTGTTTTGGTACTGTTCGCTGCTGTTTTTGCTTATTTATTAAGGACTTCTCTCAAATAAGTCTGTAAATTCTATGTTCTTCGTCATGTGTGGCCACTGAAATCTCTCCTTAGTTAGCTCAATGGTCAGCTAATGATTGGACAGAGGTTTCCTTAAATGCCTGGAACCAGTAAGCCTCCCAGTGTTTGCCAAGGGTCTCAGTGTGTATGTTGCGGTATGTCCTCAGCACTCAACTGAGCAGATTTCAACTCTGCCTTAGCCCTCACCTCCTGCTTGTATAAGTTAGTCAGAGGTGAGAGCCCAGGGCCTTCTCAGTTGTTTCCAGATCTTGCATACAACCCTGGGCATGAAAATAGATCCATGCATTCAGAAGACCTGGATTCTCTAAAAATATTGGAGCTTTTCAAACCTCCTATGGTCATTTCATTCTCCAACCTTTCATCTTAAGCTTTTAGGTTAGCCTGTTGTTTGCCCCAACTCATTCATCGCCTTAGGAAAACAAGATGCTACATAATTGCCTCTGATATATTTTTTAAAAATTTCCCTGAAGAAGATGCTTTTTACATTGGGTTATCATTGAGTCAGATTAAAGAAAGACAACCTTATAAGTGAAGTCTACCAGGGAGCCACCAGGCAGGTCAAATAATGAAGACACTTCAACCACGTTCTGCTTCAGCCAATAGCTGAGGCTGCTAATTTTCACTAGACTGCAGGCAATTGGGTTCAAGGCTATCTTGGAGCTCAAAAGTGAGGATGGCATAGGAGAAATTAAAATGGCAAAAGACTCACTTTCTTACCAAGATTCATCTTTTTCTTGAATAAATGCTCCCTAAATGGCTGCAATGTTTGGTTAATTTCTAGAGTTCTGATGAAGTTGATTCTGGCAATTTTTGCCAGGATTCTCATTTCTTTTATGGAGGAGAACTCTGTCATAGGCTCCCCTCTGCCATTTTTGTTAATGTCTGTCTGCATTCATTTTAATCTTCTTCCAGATTGCAATCAAGTTGTTCAAATACTTTTTTAAACACAATTTCTATCTGATTTTGCATTAATATTTTATAATATACTATTTTTATTTATATTTATTTAATTTCTGGTCTTTCTTTTAAGTTCATTTTTTTTAATTTGATCTGTTCTTGTGTCAGTACCATAATTTTTAAGTATCACAACTCTAAGTTTTAATATCCAATAGGACTGATCTAATCTTAATATTCTTTTTAAAATACGCATATAACATAAATAATATAAAATATATATCATGATATATATTTAACATATATTCTATTTTAACCTGGAACTGTACTTGCAAATAGTATGATTAAAGAATTAGGTTTTCCTTTAAATCCTGAGAAGTTAGAATGCACAGGAATCGAGGCATTTTTGTATTTCTGATTAACTGACTGGAGAGAGCATAGCAAGTTACTTTCAAATGGCTTCTATTTGCTACATGTTCTAGAATCTATTTCACGTATTTTTAAACATGAGGCAAATATTGTATTAAATATAGATATAATTAATTATTATTTTAATTAATTATTGAGAGAATTTAAAAGTACAAAAAGATTTCCCAAATTATTGCTAACACTTACTTTACTCTGTGTGTCACTGGCGTGTATTCTAGTTTAACAAGAGCATCATATCACATCACATCATGTACAATCTCTTGCAATTGAAAGTAAATCTTCACTTCTGCATTTTAGGCCTTGTTCACCCTTGTCCCAGAATATGTCTTCAGCTTCATATGGAGCAACTTGCCTGTCCTCACACACCATATTTTTTTTCATCTTAGAAACTTCAAATGTTCTTTCTACTTCCCTTGAATGTTTTACTCTCCCACAATTTTCTTAATGCATTTTTACTTATTCATTAGTTCTCAGCTCTAATATTCCCTGAACTATAAGTTAAACCCTGACATATACTTGCCTAGCAACTAAAAATTTCCCTGCACAATAGCAACCATTTTGATAATAACCTCTATGATTATTTGGTTAAATTTTATCTTCTCCAAAAGTTAAATATCAACGAAGGCAGAAACACTTTGTTTTTTTTTTTTTTTATCATATTGTCTCCTTAGAATATGGCTTGATAATGAGAGAGAAATAAGGTGAAGGGAGGGGAGGAGAGAAGGAAGGAGGAAAGAAGGAAACGTGGATATAAGTTCTCAGAGACTTTTGAACTTAAAGTATTCTATCAGAAGCTTTCTTTTTTTTATATAGGAAAATACTTTTATGATCTTAGGTTAAAGGAAGAACCCCTTAAAATACATAGAAATAATCACAAAAGAGAAATTGATAATTTGTGCTATAATAAAATTAAGAACTACCGTTCATCAAAACACACCATCAAGATAATGAAAAGACAAGACACAGAATGGGAGAAGATTTTTGCAATAAATTTTACAGCAAAGAGTTCGTATTTATAATATATAAAAAAAAGATACAGTATGTAGCATTTTCTCTCTGATTTCATTCACTCAACATTATTTTTGTGAAATACATCCATATGGTTATGATCGTTCATTAACTTTCGGTGCTATAGAGCATTAAATAATGTCAATATATATTAATTATTTTTTAACTCTACTATTGATGGACGTTTGGGGTTTTCCAGTTTGTGATTATTATTAATACTCATATAAAATGTATATGTATGTATGTCTTTCAATGTTCAGACGCACACATTTCGTTTACGATTTACCTGAGAGTAGAATTACTAGTTTACAGGTAATACCTATGTTCAGCTTAGTAGGTAACGCCAAACGGTTTTCCAGATTTGCTGGTCCCATTTGCACTCTCACCAGCAGTGTATGTGAGTTTCAGTTGCACCACATCCAAAATACACTTGATATTGTCAGTTGTTTGAAGTCTAGTTCTTTCTAGTTGTATCAATTTTGATGAGTGTGCAGTAGCCTCTTTTTGTGGTTTTCATGTGCATTTCACTGATTATCGGCCTTTAGATGTCTTCTAGTGAAGCGCCTGTTCAAGGCTTTTGTCGATTTTTCTATCAGAAGGTCTTAAATTTTTATCTGCCACACTGGATGCAGAACATATTTTATAGAGAGGAAAATGGTAAAACAAGAACATGTCCCAGATTTCCAGACTTCTAGAACTACATATTCCAGATGTTTGTCTACTACTGAGTCAGGTACACGGATCATTTTAAAATCTTGAGAGTGAATTCGGTCATATCATTGAGTAGTATAGGTGAGTTTTTGTCCATTCGCATAGGTTATAGTGGTGATGCGTCAGAACGAGCCAGTGAATAAGAAGACTTATTGGTGAGAATCCAGTCCAGTCAGTCCTGTTGGAGGTTTAATATTCGTCTTTGTTAATTTTACCCTTAGTGTGCACAGGACGTATTCTGCTTCATATACAGATTTCTTATTAATTACTTCATAGTAAACAATAAGTGTGTCGGGCTGCCTTGCCCAGATATTACCCTGGGGACAGTGTGATGAGAGGCAGATGGAAAAATCTCCAACAGGAGTTGCCAGACTCTCCATAGATGAGAGAAGGAGATATATGGGTCTTCTTAGTTTATACATTGGAGAGAGGCACCATTCTCTTCCTTTGATGCAGAATGGAAAGGATCCCGGGTTCTTACACTAACCTTTTGAAATATAAATACCTATGTAAATAGAATTTGAATTTTCCTGGCACTTTGGGACTTAATCCAGACTGGAAACGTTTAGTTCTCTCAGTTCAGAACAATTAACTAAATAAAAGGCTTCTGATCTAATTTTTATAGGATGTGAAAAGTAACATGCTTCTGGGTGAAGTGAAAGCCAACATTCCCTGTCTTTGTACTGTGTACACGTTCACGGCTCAGGAGGCTGGGGCTTTACCAGAGCCCTGAGGAATCCAGGGAAGTTTCGTTTCTCTACACCTCCTCCTTCTGAAACAGAACATCTCCACCTTTCCTGTTTTAATTCATTGAGACAAAGACAGAAATCATTTGCACTGCTTTCCCAGCTAATAAGAGATTTAAAAATCCCTGGTTTGAATTTATTTCATTCTTACTTAAAATGTGTTTTATTTCTAAGATCTAGGTGAAACAGATCCTACTCTTACTTCTAAGTAGGAGATAGAGTGGCCCCTCTGTAGGGTTATATAATCTGAGATGCAAGTCCTATTGTCACAAATGCCATTGGAGTACAGCTATGGGGGTCATTGAGAGAAAGCCTTAGAAGCAGCAAAGAATCCAAGTTCTTTTAATCTCAGAAAATATATCAAAAATTAATTGTATGATAAACACTGTGCAAAGCAGTGGACCCCTTAGTATCCTACACTTTAAAGGGGCAAGTGCTTCTTTTGCTTTGATGTCTCCAGGAAGACACTTAAGTTGTGACTGAAATTTCTTGAACTAGAGTAAGGATATGGGTAGTCAAGTGTTTTTAGAAATGAGATTCTTAATATTTTGGGGCCATAGGCTCCTATGGTAGTCAGCTGAAGCTATAACCCTCTTTTTAGAATAATCTTTTAAATATATAATGTAAAATACAGAGGAATTCAAAGAAAACTAAGTATAATAAAAAACAGGGGGCCGGCCCCGTGGCTGAGTGGTTAAGTTCACGCACTCCACTGTGGCAGCCCAGGGTTTCACTGGTTCAGATCCTGGGCGCGGACATGGCACCGCTCATCAGGCCACGTTGAGGGGCGTCCCATATGCCACAACTAGAAGGGCTGTTTTTCCATCTGAAGAGAGGGTAGGAAGGATGCCATGTTAGAATGGCAGAAGGAGATGGACGTGGAGAGGGATGTGGAGCCTAACTCTGTGTGACATAAGGGCCGTGTAAGGAGAGATATCTGCTCAGAAGAATATCCAATAGCTGAGAATGAGCTGAACATAAGTAAATGAAATGAATTTCGATGTCTGGATATTAAAAATAAGAATTCCTCATGCTTTAGTTCAGAGTCTACAAATAAGTTGTGTACTTTTAGAAGTGCCATCCTTTCAGTGCACGGCAACTGAGAACTAAGATATACGACTATGTACCAGGGGGATTTGGGGAGATAAAGCAGGAAAAAAAAAAAAAAAGATTGGCCACCGTTGTTAGCTCAGGTGCCAATCTTAAAAAAATAAAAAAATAAAAAAATAAATAAAAGTTATCCAGTTAATAGTTATGAAAATATAAAAACAAAAAATCTATACAATAGCAATACATGCACAATAAAAATATCTATTGGTGGGTCTAATACCCATAATATTTTGAGGTAATTATATGATTAGATGATATTTCTACATATTTACAACTTCCAACATTTGATATAAATATATCTGTGATAAAGTCATAGATAACACTAACATTCCTGTGGTTTGTTGCCTATACTCACCATTGAAGAAAATGCTACAGTTTATCTAAAGTTTATTGAAAATAAAGTGGGTTTTTTTTCCTATGCAAGCACATTAACCACTTGCATCTATGGACTTGAAGCAAAGGAACACAGTTCTAGAAGCTCATCTTGACAATTCTTTCTTGGATAATCTTATTGCTGATGAAAAATTTCTGTGGTCCTCAAACAGAAACTTTTATAAAATAAAATATGTTCTAAATGTCCACCATGCATCAAGGAGTTTTAAAATTTTTCTTGCTCAGGTTATTTGTCAACGTATGTTCCTGTGTAAGAAACTACCATAGATTTAGTAACTTAAAACCACATCTACCTACTAGTTCAAAATTTTTGAAGTCAGAAGACTAGCACAGGTGACTGGGTTCTCTGCTCAGATATTGCAAGGCTGAAAGCAAGGTGTTTGACAAGCCAAGTTCTCTTCAAAGGCTCTGGGAAAAAATTTCTCTTCAAGCTTATTCATGAAATTTTTGGCAGAATTTAGTTCCTTGCAGCCATAGGATGAAGTTCATGTTTTCTTGCTGGTTGTTAGCCAGAGGCCACTATGAGCTCCTAGAAGCCACCGGCATTCCTTGACAGCAGTGGCCACCACCACCTTCACAACAGCAGCAGCTCTTCAGTAATTTCCGGCAGTGGGTATCATCAGATTTTTTTCTCTGGAAGCAACACTGGCTGCTTTGGGAAAAACATATTGACATGAGGTCAGAGTGAATACAGATAATACAGTTTCTATAGGCTTTGTCCAAATTACGGTCCTATGACTTAGAAGTTGGTCATAGAGCAAGTAGGCATTTGAAACCAACATAAAAATAACTATATTTGACCCAAATATTATTTTCCAAAATGGGATATTAGTTAATATGAAAATAATCTCAATTACTTTTTCATAATACTATGGGAAATCACAGGAATACAGCAAGTCTTGTCTACCTAAAATCCCTCATTTTTGCCACATATTAGAAGTTAATTTGCCAGTTATCACATCTAACAATAATAAGCGTTTCTAAAATAGCATATTTTTATCAGTGCTGGATATTATTTCTGACAATAATCTTTTTCTTTTATGAGATTTTTTCCAGCTTAATTCCAAAGTTTTAGTCTTTCTATTTAATGGTCACATTGAGTGTCCAACACAATAAACTAAGAAATAAAATGGCCAACATAATATAGAACTTAGTGACATTTCAACTTTTCATTAACAACAAAAATAAAACACAAATTGCTTATAGAAAACAACAGAAATCAATCAGTCACAGGTAATTAATGATAAACATATTAGCACCACACTATTACTTAGTAAAGCTGAATTCTAGAAGACAATGAATTAGATCTCTCACAGTAGAAGAATAACAATTTTAAACGCAGAATTCTCAATTCAGCCAAAGCTGTGGTCAACTACGAGAGAATAGAAATATTTTCAGACAAACAAATCATCAAAGTCTTGTTGCAAAAATATTTTAACAAAATTACACTCCATCTGGAAACTGCAATAGCTCTGGACAGTCTGCACCTAATAATAGAAGCAATAATTATAAATCAAATATTTTTAGAAGGATATCAAGAAATTTGTAAATATGCATGGTTATATGAGACTAAGAGCAGATTTCCAGAGAAAGTAATAGTGCAAGTAGCCAAAACTAAAATTAAATCAAATGATTAATATTAAACAGAATATGTGAATCACCAAATGAACATATTTGATACATTAAATAAAATGCAGAGTCATTTCAAGCACTCATGACATATGTTTTGGATAAACATATCAAAATAATCTCAATTCACTTTAAAAATAAAAATTTACAGGAAATATTTTCTGCCTACAATGTCATATAACTCTTTAATAAGAATAAGCAATATGTAGTTAATGTGCATAATATTAATAAATATATGTTCTTCCTAGCCTATTTCTTGGTCTAGGACTGTGAAATAAGATAAATACTTTATTTCCTCTAATCTATATCTATATATCTATATTTATCATCTGTAACATCTATATCTGTATGTATGCTAGGTGGTATGTGTGTGCATGTATCCATATATAGCTGAAAATACACAGTAAATAAATTCAGATATAATAAAAACAAGTTGAAGAAATTGATACATAATTCTTTGCATCAGAGAGATGTGCAAAATGTATTGGAAAATAATCCACAAAGGCTTCAGTTTCATTATTTTGACTGTAGTAACAGCATATGCTCTTGCAGTGTTTAAATTTCCATGGATTTGTGGAAATCAGTGCCCTACTTCTTTTTTCCTCCACTAGAGAGTGATAACAGGAAATAAGCATAAATGAAGTCTTTGTCATATACTCATCAGTGCAAATGCACTTGCGAGAAAACATCATCAGGTTCAGATATTTACTTAGAGGCAGGCAAGGGAAACGCTTTGCAGAAATTCAGAATGATGTGTGGTGTCTTGAGATATCTCTTAGAAAATGTTTAGGGATCTGAAAATGCTTTTGTAATAATTTCACTCAGAATCCACATTAAATATAGGCTTTTTGCCATGGGGTACTAATTCTAAAAATAGTTTTGATAAATTCAAAGGTATCAGGGGAAACGTATGTGCAAGATGAAGACTGTGAAGTTATTAATATTTACAGGAGGCATTCTATCACTTTCGCCAAGCTGAAGCAATGCCATATTTAGTTGTTGTAATAATAAATGTTCCATGAAATAGAGCTATATTACTGGGAGCCAGGATATTCTAGCTGACTTCAACATAGCCATTGACCTCTATGCTTAAATATTTCTTCCTCCCTGAACATCACATATTTTCTCTGAAGAGAATCCAAAATTAGGCTATCCAAACTGAAAAAATAAATAAATAAATACAGCCTGAGAGAGGAGCTTCATGAAATAAAATGTAAAGGCAAAGAGCCAAATGACTTTCTCAGGACTTTCAAAAGTAACACAATAGCGGTGATTGCTGTAGTCAAGCATCTTCCATTTGTCTTTTTCGACTCAATGCATTTTTATATGCATTTGCCATTAAAACATTTCTATTGTTTGCAAATACATAAGATTTGAATTAGTCCTTTAGACCACTAGTACTGAAATATTATATTTCATCTAATAATTTCTATACGGGATTATTTAATGCTCATAAAGAGTATTAAGGCCAGTTGAGAAATTGACACTGAGTTGACAAGTAAAATAACACTTTATATTTAGGTTTAAAAAATTATGTAGCATTTGCTTAAATGCCTATGTGTGATATATTCTCCTCCACACTGTTCTACCCCTCCTCTCAACATCCAAAATTTTACTGTCAATAACATCTAAGTCAGCATTAGTATTTTATAAACAAAGCCTTTTTGTTTTAAAGTTTAATTATATTGCTTGAAAAACAATTTCTATCTGCAAATGATGATTTGGCACATTAAACATAAATGTAAGCAGATGGTAGAGTGCAGTAATTTTCACTTTGTTATTATTTTTTTAATTTTAGATTTTTATGAAAGATTTTGATCATTTAATTTCAATAGTTACCACAGTTATAAAAATATATTACATTTTAAAAACATGAAAAGGGTTCCCCAAATGGTATGTGTTAAATCTTTGACACAAGGTCTTGAAATGCTGTGCTAACAATTATTTTAAGAATAAAAAACCTTCCTGTAATTTATATATATGGTCTGCTTTTCTAATAATTCATTGATAGAAGATGTTTACAAATATTTCTAGAAAATATACTCTGAAGGGCAATATATATTCTCAGTTGCGTGAAGATAAGTTGAACATACAAGATGATACTCATAAGAGTGGAATAAATTCCTGGATTAATGGGTAGACCTTGATGCAGGGTCTCAGAAAAGAGAGCCGAGACCAAGATCCTAAGCTGTGTCACCCAGTGTCCCAAATGATCCAGTGGCACTGCACCTCAGATTACTAGCCTGGAGACTAGTGGCCTGAAGCACTGCCAAGTCTTCTGTTGTGGCCTAAACATTTGTGTTGTTGACACAAAACAACCAGTAACCAGTCTACAGATGAGAGAAATAAGGTGATCTTTGCTTGAGTGGAGTGAGGATCCTAAATCCAGGAAGGCAGTCTTCGCAAAGGAAGAAAGTCTCAGCAGAAACATGGTTTTCATTACAGTCTTATATCCTTTCAGAACAAAAAACGTACATTAAACATACCCAGAATACATTTTCATCAAAGTTTCAAAAAGGTATTTACTTGCAAATTAGCAGGTCAACATGACCCTGATCTTGGGAAAGGGAACTTATTTTAGGAATACAAATACAGGTGTTAACAATAGGGTGTTAGTGGCTTTGTAGGAGGGCAAGTCTGCGTTCTTATTTCAATGGTTAAAGCAGATGTACAATGTATGTTTGATAGGCCATGAATCAGGCTTTTTTTTTTTCAGTTCAAGCTGAATTAGTTTTGAATCAGAATAGTTACCCCACATACCTCAATATGTGAAAATCTCTCATTGGTGTCCTCCCAAAATTTGTCTGGTTAAATTTCAAACCCCAATTTGGCTGTATCTGGAGATGAGGCCTCTAAAGAAGTAATTAATGGTTAAATGAGATAGGAGGATGGGCACTGTCCGATAGGATTAGTGTTCTTATAAGGTGTCCTTTTAAGATCATGTGTCCTTATAAGATCATGCCTTCTCTCAGCACACACACAGAGGAAAGACCATATGAGGTCAGAGTGAGAAGCCAGCCATCTGCAAGCCAGGAAGAGAGCCCTTATCAGGAGCTTAATCAGCCAGCACCCTAATCTTGGACTTCTAGACTCCAGAACTGTGAGAAGATACATTTCTGAGGTTAAGACACCCCATCTGTGGTATTAAGTATGGCAGCCCTAGACAGCTAATACATCTTCCAAGTAAGCGTTAGGACAAGGGAGGAAACTGAAGACACATAAAGTAAGGAACGTTAAGGAATATTCAGCAAAGTTCCTCAAAGCAAACAGAACATCAAGAAAGATGTGATCACTTGCATGTGGGGGAAATTAAAACAAATGCTAGTAAAAATGTGAAGTTACAATACAGCACTAAAGAAAAAAAGAATACAGTGTGAAGAGAAAAGATAAGTGATGAAAAACCCAATATGTATATCCTACATGTGCTTTGACTAATGGAAAAATGCATAAACAAAGATGATTTTTAAAATCAGGCAGAATGAAATGAGTCATGATAGGAAGGAGACGGCTCACTCGATGATGTTATGAGAAAAGTTTATTTGCAAAAGATTATTTTTAAAAGTGTATCCATGTGTAGAGGGAAACCACAAGCAGGAAGGTGGGGTTAATATAATGGAAATTTATCACATCTAATTGCAAAAGGAAAGGGGAGGGAGAGCTTATGGGAAACTGGCAGGATTCATTTGTGGAGAAGGGCTGCAGTGAGAGAAGCTCTGGCTGTTAGCTAAGGGATGCTACCAGGTCAAAATGACCTCCCAAAGAGAGAGCAGGGAAAAGAAACACTCAGAGCTCAGTCTCCTCCATCTCTCCCACCTCTTGTCAAGGCTCTGCACTCACCACACCCAAGCAGACACGAGAAGCATGGCAGCTTATTGATATAAGTTAGCTTCCTAAGGAAGGTGATGTGTGACTGAAGAAACAGTATTTATAAAGGAACAATCCTTGGAAGCTATATGACAACTGGCTAGATAGTAAAAGAGGTCTAGAGAGATTTTCCTCTCCAAAGGTATATGTTTACATTTCAAGGAGACACGAGACCCAAGACCATAGATGCTTTCCTGGGTTGTAAAGTTGAAGACATTAGTCCTATCTTTCCTGGAAACATTTATTTGCTTTCCCAATGTAAGAACTCAGAATCCTTCCCAAGGAGAATTTGTTTACACTGAGGTGATAAGATTTCTCTATCCCTGTCTCAAGAAGGGAGGGGAACAGCTATCCCCCTCCTATAAAACCACCCAGATTTATAATTTTGGAGTCTCTCATCTGGAACCAGTTCCTCCAAACTGGTGTTTGTAGGGCAACATGTTATCTGCTTATTCATCATAAGTTATTCATCATGTACTTCGGGAAAAGGGAAACTTTGTGTGTGTGTGTTTAATTTTATCATCTGAAGTTCTTCACAGTGGGAGAAGTTTCCCCTACCGTTTTCTTTCATGGCCTCATCTAAATGGGCTTTAGGGGAGCAACTTTTCACTTACAGCATGCCGTGCAGATCCTCTGTCAACCTGGTCTGCTCCTTCCTCTCCATTAAACGGTTGGGGAAACACCCCCAAGAGGTCACAGATGAGCACAGAGAGAGAGGCAGCAAAGCAGCTAAAGCAGGCACTCAGCAGTTGCCTTGCACCTGCAGACTGACTCAGCCTCAGCCTTGCATATTTCACTTCCATTTCAGAGCCGAGAATATGAGGACAATCTCTAGTTGACACATGACTAGTTGTTATGACATAGAGCAAAATAGAGCATACAATTTAGCTCTTAAGCCTTCTTAAAGATGCCCAACATAAGTTGTGCTCATAATTAATTTGCCAGACCAAGTGAAAGTCCAAACCTCATGTCTACTAATTTGGGAAATGCAGCCTCTCCTGCCTCCCCCACCACCCAGGGCTCTGCATATAATAATATAATTGTGCAGGTCTCCTTTACAGCTTTGTTGTAGTTTGTCTTTTTTATTCTATTTTTTGAATTTCTGCTCCTTTTTCCCACATGTGCAGTAGCTTGTTCAGTTATACTCAATTCACATTGTGATGTCGCATTAGATTTTTCTTCTGTGTTGAGCCTGCGTTAGAATATTTTTATCTGCCAAAAGTTTTGATTCTCATATTCCGTGTTATGTCAATAACTTTGAGTGAACATGAAGTTTTGTTTTGTTTTGATGTTTTCCTTTTTTCTATATTGTTTTTTTATATTCACAATTATTTGATTTTCACAGACCTGCAATGAAGGCGATCATTTGGAGAGAAAGAGTAAGAGAGGCATATTCTGTTTCTTCGTCCAAGATTGTTTTCATTGGTTGCCACATTAAAGTGCACTTTTCATAATGAATGGCACCTTGTGTTGGGGGGGGAGGGTCAGTCCTCTTCTGATTTATTGATATCAACTTGCTTTTGAAAGGCTCTATCTTGAGACACTTTCTTTTTTTTTCCCATTTCACTAAGATTTCAAAGGATTCCTCCTTTTTCCAAGTTAATTTGCTCAATGCTGCAAATGGAGACTTCCCAGGAGTCACCTGTTATCCTGTGGGTTCCAAAGCTCCTTCCTTTCAACGTGGCAACGGCCAGTTCTTTTACTCACTAGGTCTCAGAGTTACTCTCAGAAGCTCCACACTCAGGTTCTGGGTCTCTCCTTCAGGAGGTGATAAGAATATAGAATGTCACTTACTTTGTTATAGACTTTATGGGCTTGCTGCAAAGGGGAACGTGTTTTGACATCTATGAATTAATCCTTGATAATTTTCTCATCTTCCAGGGACTTAAACACACCACTGGTAAAGTAGAAGTAATAATATACAACGTCCCTACAGAAGAGAATACGTAATTGTGGTTCTGCTCCTTTCCATGGGTATGATGTATACTTTTTGCTTTAATGGGTGTATTTTAAGTTTCTTCTATCTTTGGGTAAATCAGATAAAATGGTGCATAAAGAAATGAGAAAAATATTGATTTAAATAAAAACTTTTTTTTAGAGAAGATTAACAGTAGAGAGCAAGACTAAACTTCAGATCAATATTCTGTTTACTGATAAACTTACGCTGTTAATTTGAAGAGTAGAATGGATCTCAAAACTCATTTTTATATCTTTGTATAGTGACAAAGTAGTCACACTTAAAGTAGAATTCTGTTATTTTGACCCAGTAATTTTTAAAAGCTTTAAAAAGTTTACCTTGATATATGGTGCAGGACTATAGAAAAGTACTTGGTGACAAAGTCATCTCTAGGATAATATCAATTGATATGAGTAATAAAATAAGGCAAAATGATATACATTTCATAATTACATATATATATAAGAGTTGGTAATAAATTTAATATTTGGATATTTATATTTTTTGGTGCAAAATTAAGAATTTATGTACACTCAAAATTTCTCCCTTTAATGGAAAAATAAACTCCTAGTGAATGGCTAAATTACTTTGCTGGGAGTTAATTTTCTTCTTACATTTTAAACTAACATCTTGTATTCTGAATTACTCAGTGGAAAAGTAAACTGATGGCATGAAATTGATTTCTACTTTTTTAAATAATCTACTTGGATATAAATCACTGCAACTTGGGGGAGGTTGAAAAATGACTGTATTAACAAAGCTTCATGATCAACAGACAAATAAACGCCTCACAACTCCAAATCGCCCTGCATGTTTACCCATCATTAGCCATAATCTACTTCAGATGATGATGATAAATGAACCAAGAAACCGGATCCCTGAACAATACCTATTTAATGATAATGAACAACCAAAAATGCAGAAAGATTCACCGGGCTTGAAATTGATATTTAGCATGATTGGGGACCTTATTTAACTGCTGTCTCATCTGGCATCACAGTTTTCCTCTATTATGAGGGGTCCCTTTCTCATAATCTCACAGTTTTATTCCCATTTTAATGCTAAACTTTTCTTGAGTGCAGCTAATGTTGATACACAGTAATAGACTTTATCAAGGTAAAGTCAATTAACTTTTATATTTATCTATCTATCTACCTAGCCATCCATCTGTCTATCTATGTTGACCATAAGGAAATGTTTAATATATGTTTTTCTTTTTTTGTACAAAACCAGCAGTTGGGCACTTTTGAAGATATTGCAAAAGTTATTAAAGGTCTGTCCTTCAGGCCTCTAAACTGTAGTGATAAGATTGAGCATTAACATTCTCATGTTTATTGCTATGACCCGCATGGTCCCACCTTGGGACACTAGGTACCAGAAAAATAAGTGCCCTTTGCTTTGTGGCTCTCGTAAGTTCAGGTTATAATAGTTTGTTCTTGTGAGACCTAACTCCAACTGGGTACCTTAAATTGTATTTAGAGTTTTTCATGGTCACTCCTTCACCCTTTTTGACCGTGGGCACAAAACTTTCCATTTTCATCACCACAAAACTTTATTCTCCTGTCTTCTTATTTTGTTGAATGGGTTGATTAGTTTAACTTTTGGATTGTTGTTGAATCTTGACCCACCTCCTTGAAGCCATCTTTTCTCTGCATGTTGATTATATTGCTATTATTTCCCTGGTTGTTTCACCACACTTGTCCTTAGGAAGAGTCCTTCCCCTCCTATACTTCAGCAACAATTCATCACTACCCCTTCATCAAGTCAGTTAGGTAAAGAACTAACCAACAAGATAAAGGGAATTCATTATCTTTATACACCTGAATTTAGAGGGAGATTCTCTCTATGAGATTTTTTCTGAGACAACTTTGTATACTATAATTAAAGACGCAGCTCCATACTCTTTTAGAGCTGTTGTTAAAATATTTAAAAATAAACAGAAATAACTCAGGTCAAAAATGAAACTATGGAAAGGAAATTTACCCAGGAAAATAAATTCCAGACAGATGATAAACTGGGAATGGCATTTATAACACAGACAGAATTCTAATGTCCCCACATATGTAAGGCAAACATAGATGAAGGAAAAAATGGCAAATCCATAAACATGATATAGCAAATTGGATAGTACAGAGAGTATATGCTGTGGGATTTTAAATAGAGACACTCGATGGTGTCTTTAGCAACAAAGACTAGAAGTTGGAACTTGAGCTTGCTCTTGGGATCAAAAAAATAAATTTTACACTGTGTATGAGAAAGAATAATAGAAAGAAGGAGTAAGCAAGAGAGTTATAGAGAGACAGAGACAGGGATATTAGAGAGATTTGTATTAGTATTAATGGTGACTTTTCCAGGTGAGAATTGAAAAAGTTAAGATGTGATCAAGTTTTCCTGCAAGAGTTGATAGTGCATTAGTTTCAAAAGGGTTGGGTAAAATATTAGAATGACAGTTATATTAGTTTCCTATTGCTGCTATAACAGGTCACCGCAAATCCGGTGGCATAGAACTATGCAAATTTATTACCTTACACTTTCTAGAGGTCAGAAGTCCGAGATGCATTTCATTGGCTAAAATCAAGGTGACTGCAGAGCTGTGTTTCCTCTGGAGGCCCCAGTGCCCTTATTCCTACAGATTATGGAAGAAAGATCTGGGTGGATTTTTCCGGGTGGCTGCTGTTTCCTTCCTCTAGGGGCCATGAGTTTCCAGGCCTGCTCTCAGACCACAGGTTTTGAGGACTTACACTCCTGGATTAAGCCTTTTATTCCTCATGAGAGTTAAGGGAGAATGTTCTGGGTGGATTTGGAGAAAAAGTTGCTGTTCCAGTACCCAGGCCATCACCTTGAAGGAAGTGTTCTCAGGATCCACTCTGATCTTCCCTGTGAGTATCTGGTGATATTCTTAGAGAAAAAGCCTGCAAAGGGAGTAAATTCTATTATGTCTGCTACACACTATGGTTTCACACTCTCTTACTGGCCTATACTCAGCTTTGTAAAATTGTTAAAATTTTCTAGCTTTAGTTTTACTTATACGTTATTTGGTGATTTCTGCCCCAGCCAAGCAAATGCTTAGGCCATGTTCCTCCCTATGGTTTTCTGTCTCTCTCAATATTTCTGAGTAGCTGTTTGCCCTGTGCCTTCAGTTCACTGATGGTTTCAAGAAAAGTCATTATTTGCAGTTGGTCCAGCTGTTTTCCTGTAGCAAGTTTAAGGATGGCATTCTTTCCAGTTTTCTGTATCTCTTTATTCAATATGTAAGTATTCAGTGATTCATCAGTGAGCTTTCACAGTTTACGTCTTTTAAAGAATTTGTCCATTTCATCTACATTTTCAAGTTTATTGCCCTAAATTTGTTCATAATAATATTCATTTAATCTGTGGAATCAGCAATAGTGTCACCCCTGCCATTTCTGATATTGGAAATTTCTGTTCTGTTTCTTTATTTTTCTCAGATCAATCTAGCTATAAGTTTATGAATTTTGTGTGTTCGCTCAAGAATCTAGTATTGATTACATCAATTTTCTTTATTGTTTTATTTTTTAATTTCATTTATTCATGCTGTGATTTTTATTATTTTCTTTCTTTTGCTTACTTTTAGCTTAAAATGCTTTTATTTTTCAAGTTCTTTATGGTAGAATCTGAGTTTAATGATTTGGAGTATCTTCCTTCTTAATTTGTGTGATTAATACTGGAAATATCCCCGTATTTATAGCTGCATTCCACAAATGTTAAAATGATGTGTTATTACTTTTCTTCAGAAAAAATCTTTCTAATTTCACTCTTCACTGTCTCTTTGACTCTTACATTATTTAGAAGTGTATTATTGAATTTCCACGTATTTGGATATTTTCCAGATCATCTGTTAATGATTTCTAATTTAATTCTGATGTGTTTAGAGAACATCCTTTCAAGACTTGAATTCTTTTAAATTTATTGAAATTTGTATTATTAATTATAGTGGTGTCTATTTTGGTAAATATTCTTTGAACGGTTAAAAGCAATGTGTGTACTGCCGTTCTTGTATGATGTATTCGAAAAGCATCACTTAGGTCAATTTCTTGGATAATGTCATGTAAGTTTCTTATATCAGTACCGATTTTTTTAAATTGTTTTTTTCTTTTAATATCAAGAGAATGTCATTGAAATCTCTGACCACAGTTGTGGATGTGTCTATTTATTCTTGCAGTTTTATCAGTTTTTGCTTAATATATTTTGCAGCTCTGATATTAAGTGCATAGATGCTTAGGACCATTTTGCTATTTTAACGATTGATCCTTTTAGCTTTATGAAATGACTCTGGTAGCACTCTTTGCTCAAAAATCTACTTTACAATATTAATTTAGTCACTAATTTTTTTGATTAGAGTTAGCGTCATATACATTTTTAAATATATTTTTTCTTTTAACTCACGTATTTATTTTTAAAGTGAATCTCTTCTAAGCAGTATTGAGGTTTTCCCCCACTTAGGTTTGACCCATAAAAGTGTGAAGGGTAAAGGTGGGAGCTGGAAGCAGAGGAACTGCCACAGAAATAACTCTGTAAGCTACCAAGTTAGCCTGCCACTGTTCCATGGATTCTAACGGAAGACGTGAGACTCCAGGGTCAGAGGGAAATGACTGTATTCCTCACAGCAAAAGTGTAAACATTGATTTTGATTCATTTCTATTTCTAGATGCTGACTCTTTTCTCATGCTATTAATTTCAGGGTAGTTAACGAGAGTTTTCTCATTAAAAGGAAGCCACTGCAGTTTTAATTTTGGCCAGTACATCTAATTCTCTGGAGAAAAAAGAAAATGCTGTACAATCAGTCGATCATGGTTCTAGAGGAATTTTTCTTGGGTGAAGCAATATCAAGCTTTTTAAAATTAATATTAATAAGAACCTAAACTCAAAATGACACTAGGGAAAAATAATCTCTTTCTCAGGGAAAGTAAAACTTATAAAGTTCTGAATCCAAATAAATTTTAGGGTTCTATTGGAAGAAGAGATCATATGAGTACTTTTATTATAATCTCAAAGTGTTGATGGCATTTTTGAGGATATTTTAAAAATGCAATACACATTCAAGCATTTCCAAGAATAGAATAATTTCATAGTGTGACTTTCTTTTCCCAGATAGAGTAATATTTTCATCTCTTAAAATGTAACATACAATATATGAACTGATTTTTCCTCAGATTTGCTGTATTAAATTGTACCTAATATAGAATTTTAAGAATATTTTAATTCTTTATCAAACTAAATTAATAAAAAAGAAAGAACGTAAGAGAGAAAGCAAAAAAAAGAAGAAAGAGAAACACGGAAGGAAGGAAGGAGAGAAGAAAGTAAAGAAGGAAGGAAGAAATGAATAAAGAAATACTGGATAGAGGTAATGAAGGCTGAAGGAAAGGGAACAAGAAAGAAGCCCTCGTCATCCAAGAATGAGAATCATCTGATGCAAATACTTCATATGTCATAAAATACATATTATAAGACTACAGTTAAAAACAAACAGTGCTATATGAATTTGATTATGAGAAGTCAAAGTCCTAACCATGAAATATAAAAGAATATGTAGGACACTTCAAGTTTAAAATATGTCACTCTTGTCTCTCATTGTAAAAGTTATAATTTGTTATTATAATAAAATTAAATAAGTATTGATTGCTTCTGTATTATCAGTTGACCAGGAAAAGATTTCCACATACAAACAATATATTTTTTCTCTGCTTGTTACATGTACGGATAACCCCTTTAGTAGTCTACATTTATACAAATGTAATATTTTATAAGGCAGTACTCTTTATAAGATTTGTACCTTCAATCTCCAGTTCCCCAAAGAATAGATTGTGAACAGATCAGTGTCTAGGCAATAATTAGTCTGAGATGAAGAGGAGATCTGTGGGACAACCTAAGAAGGATTGATTTATCTTTGGGGATTAAGAAAACTATGTATGAAGAGATCACATTAAAGGAAACCATAGACTTGTCCAAGGCAGAAAAGCTGATCTTTGCTACGGAGAAACTTTACTCCTTTTGCATTCACTAGTACACCTAATTAATTGTGCAGCAATTGTGCATGGATTCATTTAAATTAGTCCACCGGGGAGTTGGGTCTCATTTGGAAAATAATAAAGCCAAGTAGAGATACTGACCCAAAGTCGGTAAGCAGTTAATCAAATGGACATTCAAGCTATTAATTTTCTTTTGAACTTGGAAATAAATGAGAAGAGATAAAAAAAGAAATAGAATTTAATTAAAAAACAGTATTAATAAACTTCTTATAATTAGAATGCTTTCCAAAAACGTTGGTTTTGTCCAAAATTATAAAAGCATCCGTGTTTTCTGTAGAACTTAATTCTGTTTCAAATGTCAGTTAAAGTATTACAAATTAATCCACTCAAAACATGGGTGAAGGACTCACTTATCTAATTGAATCTTTTATTTTTAAAATATTTTGCAGGAACATTTATATATATTTACAGAATTCAATTTGTTGTTTTAATAAATTGACTAATTTAAGTTGAGGAAGCAATATTAGAACCCTAAAAAGCACAGCCTTTCAAGCAGGATGGCCTGGGTTCAAATGTGTGGCTGCCTGTTATTAGATAAATAATCTTGACTATGTTACCTCATTGTTTTGCCTGATTCATTTTCCTAATCGGTAAAATGAAAGTTATGAGATGATTTATGTAATTAACACAGGGAAATCGCATTAGGAAAATGCAGGTTACAGAGCAAGTTTTTAATGTGTTATCAGTTTTATCATCATCATCACCATTTTATGCGGTAAATTAGACTGAGCTATTTTCTAAGGTAACCATTTTTTAAATGAGAAGGAAAGTATTAATCAATCGTCTTCTACTTAAAGAAAAATCTGCTTTTTAGATATCTAGATATTTTTAGATAATTTAGGTTTCGTGTGGATTGGAAATCACAGCTGAATGAAACAGCAAAAAATCGGAAAATAAAACATTTATATTTTTTAATATAACATAAATTTGGAAACTATATAAAAATTTAATTTTCTGAAAAGTCGAGATGTCACGTTCTCAAGTTCTTTACATTCATTGCATGAATTTGCTGTTAAAGTTTGCTACAAATTCATTCAAGTAACGTAGTCATTAGTGGGAAATTTTACATCATGGATCTTTCAACTAGTATGCTTCAAGGACATTTTTCAAATACAAGTTAGTGAATCTAAAATATCACTGGTCATCAATCAAGGATTGACAGCTTTCTTGGTAGTTGGCAGACTTATCAGTAAGCTAGATGTTCAGATCACTGACTTACGTTCTGCCTTCTTGGCTCTGAACTTTTGTGTCCCTCGGTAAAAACACACCACTCTGACTTTGTGTGCACGTGTGTGTGCACCTGTGCCTTGTACTTGCACTTATTTTAAATTTGTTCTTTGGCGTCAAGTCATACACTATTTGAAATTCCCTGGAGCAGAGGTGCAGAAAAAAATAAAAATTATTTCCTCCATAGCTTAACAACGATAAGGATAAAGTTCTCAAAATTGTTTACTCAGTCCTTAGAGGTAAAACTAAAGAGGCTGCAAAATTGCTGAATACACCTCAGAAACAAACATGCAAATATGGCAAAAGTAGCAAAATCTATAGATGGTTAGCATCTTCTCCTTTTACTTATCATTTCTACAATACTGCTTTTTTAAAAAATTTCCTTTCATGGGTGCAACAAAAGAAAACCATTTTAAACTCTTACCCTTAACTAATAGTATGCTCTAGAACTGATAAGTGGATTGGATTATTATTTCCATTTGAGAATATTACCTTATGAATATGATCCAAGTTTGAAAAGCCATTTTTCATAAAGTAAAATCTTGGGCATATTTTGTCTGACTGGGAAAAAAGAAGGATTCTTCTGTGGTAGATGATGATAAGGGCAGAAACAGTTCCTTGTGCCAAATAACCTGTTCTCTTCTTACACAGAAATTGAATTGTTAGATATGATCACCTCAAAGGACCATGAACAGAGGGTCCGTGTGCTGCTTCTGAATATGAGAATAAGACGAAGGTTATCCTTCTCCAGTTTCTCTTCCCCTTCAACAGGGACTGGATCCCAGGGTGGCAGTCAACAAGCTTTGACCTTGCTGGTGAGCCTGGCAGGTTTTTATCTCCTCCCTGTGGAGCAATTGTTGGCATATTCAGTCTACCTTTCAGAGATTTTAGCTTAGCTCTGTAACCAACCGTCCTGCACTGTTTCCGAATTTCCCAAATATCTTGAGGGGGAAAATGCCCTTGTCTGTGTATTTGAGCTGCATCCAGAGCTCTCTGGTGCATTTCATAAATTACTTTTGGCTTTTTTAGATGTTCCAAGGGCAAGAAAGCTGTGAATTACTATGAAAGATTATTTGGTATTTGAAAAATGTCTCTTTTGAATTACACATTCAAACACTTTGCCCATTTTCATGAAATGAAGCATTTTCTCATTGCCTTGGGGAATTCTGTATGAATTATAAAAAACATTTTATATTATATAAATTTCACCTATTGTCCCCCAGGATGCCACTTTTTCTTAAACTTTGTTAATGTTGCTTATTTTATAAGTTTCCAATTTAATTTTGTCTGAGGATCAGTTCATTTCTTTTTATCTTTGTTTTTCATGTCTAGTTTAAAAATATGCTTCTTATTCCAATTTCAAAAACCTACTTCTTAAATCGTCTCTTAGGGGCTAGCCCAATGACACAGTGGTGAAATTTGCATGTTCCACTTTGGCAGCTGGGGTTTCACCCCATTCAGATCCCAGGTGTGGACATATGCACCACTTGTCAAGCCTTGCTGTGGCGGCATCCCGCATAAAAGTAGAGGAAGATGGGCACAGAAGCTCAGGACCAGTCTTCCTCAGCAAAAAGAGGAAGATTGGCAGCAGATGTTAGCTTAGGGCTAATCGTCCTCAAAAAAAAAAAAAAAATTCTCTTTTAATGCCTTTTCAGTTATACACCAGTTGTATATCTTTTTCTTACTGACGCATACGTAAGGCAAGAAGAGAATGTGCCTCACAGAGTTTCGCATCCAGGTCTGCGCTCTTCATTGCATCACCATCTTTTCTCAGAGGCCAGGCTTCCCACTGGCTGTTCCCAGGCAATGATGTACCATCATTGGGGAGCTTGTGTAAGGAGTAGGGTTACAGCCCCAATTTAGGGCCCCTCTAAGACTTGTAAGGGCTCTTAGTGTGAAATATTTAGATAGCTGGGAGGCAAAATGTCCTTTGTTTATCATTATAAATATCACTTTATTTTCCGCATATAGCCTTTACATAAGATTTTCAGAAAGTATTTTTTAAGATTCACGAAAAATCTACTAAGGTTTCAGTTATAATTACGTCACACTTATGAATCCATCCCATTACTCCAAAAGTATATCATCTTTTGCTAGATCCTATAGTCAAGCGGCACATTTTTCTCAATATTGATCATACAAATTTCTTTTCACTTGCAGTCATATATATTTTAAGTATTCTCACAATTTGAATATTTGCCAATGAATATCAATAATCACAGCTACTATTCACCATTATACTTTCTGTAATGAAGGAGGAAATATAACTTTATAAATATAAGCAGGGACCAAAGCAAATCTTTTTTAGATCAGTTGAGTATAGTTTAAAGAAAGATAATCGAATAAATCTTTAAAATTATTTTTGAAAGTGATAAACACTGTCATATAAATATATAACATCAATAGCATTTTTATAGGCTAAAGATAGAACACCTTCCTGGTTCGTAATATGAAATATTTTCTCTAAGCACCCTCTGACTTCTCTGCTGCCACTAGCCAATCTGCCAGGATGGGAGTGAAGCTTAGAATACTTCATCTTCTTGGCATCTTTAGAAAGACTAACAGGGCATGTGTAGCCTAGCCCTGACTACTTCCTTTTGGGAGCAAATCTATTCACAGGGAAAATAAGTTTTTATTGTCTCCATCACGGCTTCTGTCCTACCTAGCTAGACCTTTCTTCCATTTGGGGATGCTGATGTGTGACTAGCAGAGTATGTGACTGATTTAGTAAATCTTATTCAGGGATTGAGATAGAAATTCCATTTGGACATCATACAGAGTTGCATCCTCTAACCTCAATTCTATCATAATAATACTGATATTTTCCTTCTGTCATTGTTCGTGTTTGGGATGGGGTAGGAGCAATTGGATAGGAAACAGTCTGTCTTTTAAGAAATGATGGGGATCTTTTTATATTTTTGTAAATAAACTTTTGCTATTTAATTATAATTAGTCATGAATCTATTGCATAATTTTAAAAAGCATAAAAATTAAATTTGAAATATAAAATGCATATAACAATAGCTGAGAAAAAAATCCATGTGAAAATGTTTTGTCCTTGGGGAAGACTGACAGGCTGTGTCCCAAGCAGGTAGAAGGGGAAGAAAAAAGAGGCGGGCAAATGGTCAAAACTTGAAGTCTTTAATACCGTCAGAAGACCCAAAGGTAAACTCCTTCCTACATCTCATTGCTAGGCATCAATGCTATTGCATAAGAAACTCCGTGGACTCTAGGAGGGTTTAGGTTTCCCATTTTTACAATAGAAGTATGGATTCTGAGTGAATGTCGGATAACCAATTGACAGTGCCTGCCGCAAACTTCTTGGGGGATCTGTAAATTTAGTGAAAAAGTGACATTAATGTAGACTCTCTGAAATCTTAAAATACAGTGATTTCACAGAGTCTTTCTACTTCTGTTGTCTACCCTAGTTTTAATAATATTCTTTTTTTCTGGAGATTTCACATAGGAAACCTGATATTGTAGGAATTTAAAAAGAAAGATACAAATGTAAAAAATGGGGCTGAATGCTTCCAACATTTAGTGTAGAAGTCTGGCCATTAACAGGGTAGATAACTTGATGTTAAGGAATTCATATAAGTAGTTTTGTCTGCAATATGTTAGATAAGACATTGCGATAGTCTCGGAGAGGGTGTAAAAGTTTAAGATCTACATTTAAATTCTAACACACGCAAATTTAGATTTATGGAAATGAGATTATTAGATCAGTGTTAGAAATTTTTACAATTTCTGTTTAACTTTATAAGTCCTATTAAGGTACAGGTTTAGAGCAATACCTGTGTTTTGATGTTAGCTCTGAGAACAACCTGTTTGAAACACAGGGTTGGCTTATGGGCATGTGTTATGGGAAATTGTGAAGGAGATGGTTTCATATTCCTTTGCTACTACCATACATTCCTTTATAATCTACCACTTTCCAGTTTTCCAATTTCCTCAAGGCCAATGCTGTCCTATTCTCGAAAATAGATGATAAAGCTAATTTGCTCTGGGGTAACAATTAGCAGTTAGGGTGATCTTGGCAACAAATAAAAGAACACTGGACTCAAATTTGCTTATAATATAAGGATGTATATTATTTGATGTAATAGGATGCTCAGATACTAGACAGGTTCCAAACATCCTCGGGGTCAACCTCGGGCGTATTGCTTTTGTTGTCTTCCATAGTGTAGCTTCAATCTACAGCGAGGAACATTTCTTCAAGTCGTTCCAGGTTTTACATTCAAACCAAATAATATCCACAGAAAGAAGAGGGAGTCTTTGCTCTTGAATTTGTTTCACATGATGGGATCAAGGACACATTTCCCAGAAAAAACAAAGAAATCTTTCCCTCATATTCCATTAGTCATAACCAGTCACACACTCTTTCAAATTCGACAAATGACAATAAAAATGAGAGTGCCATGATGGTTTTAGATGGGTCAGGATATGCCCCAGGAGCCTGATAAGGCATCACCTTCTTTCGTGAGGGGTGGACAATAGAGCAAAATAAGCATCTTATTGGGAAAGAATCAGGCAGTAAGCTGCTATTGGGTAAGCAGCCACATGGGGCAGCTATATAATTTAACAGCACAGAATTGTTTATTTATTTAAAAAATAACATCAAAGGACTTGTATTCATAACATTAATAAAAGTATGAGTTTTGCTGTCAATCAGAGACAAACATGGGAATCAATTTTGGATATATTTTATAAGATCCTTCCCATTACACTGTGAAGGAAATTCTGTATTATATCTTTAGGTAAAATAAATATTTTTCATATTAGATATTGTTGCTTCATTTAAACACGAACACAGGGTAGTGATTATATTTAAATAAAGTTGACATTTTTAAAGATTCTTTAACAATTTATTATGTTTAAAAACAGAAAATTTTGACAGGGGTTAACATAGATGACGTTGATCGTCTACATTCTATATGCTAGTCTCTGCTCTTTTAACAAGCCATAACAATGTTTTGTTCTAATTATGGCATATTATGGACTTCTGCCCAACAAACCAACTGTTTGATAATACTAGAAAAATGGTTCAAATTGGATATGTTTATTTGTTAGCAATACTAACTACTCAGAATGTAACAGCAAAGATTCCAAAACAGGAACTTGAAAATTTATTTGATGAATGTGTGAGTGAACAATGCCATTTACTGACAACTTCTTACAAGCCAGAAACTTTACTGTTGCTTATTTAACACCAACAACAACATTGCAGGATGATTATTATTTTCTCCACTTTACAGACGAGATGACATATATTAAGTAATTTTCCCTGAAGACACATGATAGCTGACAGCCCATTTTCTCCATGGAGTGCTTCCTTTTGGGTTGACAGCAGGTGTTAAAGGAAACAAACTTTAGGTACCTATGTTTTTATAAGTGACAAAATCAATGAAAAATTATTGAAAAGAATGGCTGAAAAACAGTTGTTTGCCAGTAAACAGAAGTTTTGCTCAACCGTGAGAGAGACGTTTCTCAATTAGTTCACACATAGGTGGTATACTCAATAGCCTGAATAAGAAAAAGTAACATAACTTTTTATATTGACACGACAGAAATCTTCTAGTATGACTCATAGTATATAAAACCTGTAACTATGGCTGACGCAATGGCTCCACTTCTTCATTCATAGCAGAATTTAAACTAGCGTAAATTATGATATATAGTCTAAGTTATTTACACTACATTTGAAGTGACCTCAATCTCTCTAATACAATTGGGCCTCTCTTATATATCTTTATATAAAAGCTATACCGGTGTATGCTGTCTAATATTTTACTGTTGTAATCTAAAGCCAAATGCACTTGAAATATCTTTTCTCTTTTTTTTGATTGAAGTTGCCTATAATCTGTGAAAGGCAAGAAATCTCATTTGAATAGAGTAAAAGGATTAGTTATTACTCATGCATAGACAAAATTTTAAGGATTCAGCTGTGTCGGTGATAGGTAGATAGACCGCTGAGCAACCATTGGAGATTTCTGTGATTAGGTTAGACAGGTCCCAACTCCTATTAGTGAGCGCGCCTTGTTCTGTTACAGAGAGGAGGCAGCTGTCTTCTTCAGTTTTCCCCCCAGTGCTGCCTGCTTTAACTAAGCCTATAACATTTTCGACAGGCAAATCAGGAAGGACTTTGTAGACAGATGGCGAAGCTGCCTATGCCTTCTCATTTACATGCAATCTTGGTTCTTAATGGTACTTGAGCCATATGCAGGGGTTTTGCATTCCCTTTGGATTGGTTTTAAGTGCTAGGCAGACAAGTCAAATCTAACTTGGTCCATGTTTTCCTAATGTGATTTAATTCAATGGAGCTATGCAAAATGTTTATCAAAAGAACTTTTGAAAATGAAATCTTGGCTGAGTGCAAAAATTGACACCAGCCACGGCTAGCTAGGAGAGTGCCCGAGGAGACTTATTTACATAGGAAATGAAGACTAGGTTATACAATTTATAAGGTAAAATAAAATGAAAACATAAACTCTACTCGGGAGTTTGAATTGCCTAACCCTAATGTTGGTCTATTAAAGGGCTTGTAAATGTTATTTAATCATAAATACACTAGCCTAATTATATATTTTCCATTATTTGATGATCTAAAGATAACTAATATAAAAAAATACAGAAATTCTAATTCTTGCTTTTAACATTACATGTGCTTTTGATAATATACCAAATGAATAACAATCAATTTTTGTGCAGATTTTTTGTCACAATAACTAGAAATTTGTGATCCATCGAATAAATATCTCACAAGAACACACAAGTATAAATTATATTTCGTTTAAAGTAAAAATTTGATGATTAGAGGTGAAGATGAATAAAAAGAATACTTTTTAATGAATCATTTTTTACTTTATGAATTTTAAATTATGACAGAGTGCATAATTGTATTTCACTATACAATGGTGAGAAATCTAGTCCCTATAATGTTGTTGTCTTACTATGACTCAGTCAAGCATATGATAAGAATACTGTATGTCTTGTATTTCCATAATGAAAATAATATTTTCTCATTGTAAAAAATGAATATAGAATTTTGAAAAAATCTCATCATTCCATCACCCAAAAGCAATTATTAGCATTATACACATTTCTATGTATTAAACGTAATTGAGATAAATAATAATTTGTATAAACAAATTATTGCCATATTTCTTACTAAGCTCTATACCCTAAGCATATCCCCAAGCTAATGTAATTTACCTCAAAAACATTTTTTAAAGGCTGTAAATATTAATTTTATGGATGCATCTCTTCAGTAACAGCCTATCATAGATGATTATCATTTTTATCAGTTTGCACTATTAGAAATAATTCTGTAGTGAAAATTTTGCCATAAATACTTGTTTTCAATTTAAATGATTTTCTTAGGACAGATTTCTAGATAAAAATTTTATTGAAAAGTGAAATTTTCAGATTTTTATTACATATTGCCAAATTGCCATCAGAAAAATTTATAGTGATTTATTCCATTACCATTAGTGTGTCTGTTTGTCAAACACTAGTAGCTATGTCAGTTGGAATATATTTGGTTGCAAACAATATTTAATATCAATATGATCACCTGAATTTTCTCATAAGCAGTTTAGTGATGGGGCAGGAATCATGAGTGGTTGATTCTGTGATGTAGCAATGTCTTTGGACCCAGATTAGTTTTTTTTTCCTGCTGTATTAATTTCAATGTTGATTTCATCCATATGTTGCTGGAATCCTGAGAATTGACAGAAACCATCGTCTAAACATGGTAATATCTAGGGGGATAAAAAAACATGATGAATCACTCCTTTCTATCATTCTTTCTTTGGAGACGGCAAACTTTCTACAAAAAATTCATAGAAGACCATCTCTTATGACTCACGGCACAGAATTTAGTTAAATTCTAACTCATATAGAATCTTAGTTGAAACATTTGTCTACCAACAATGTATACAATTATGAATAAAGAATAGATAATTACACACACACAAAAATTCCAAATATAAAAGGGGTACATGGGACAAAACACTCTATAGGTCAAATTGTCCAACATGGACACTGGCTCTGCCTTCTGGGGAAAGTCTTCCTTCGCTGTTTGTTACCCTCTGTGGCCATACGGAAGATGAGCTTCACAACTTTACCGATTTACTTGTTGCTCTGTATATAGGAACCAACTGTAAGAAATACAAAACAAATGTCACCAAATTTTTAGTCAGAAAATGTAGCACCTTAGCTTCCTCTGGCCCTGTCCTCCTCTCTGAATTTCACATTTCAGCATCTGTTACCTACCACTCTCTATGTTCTGGTGCCAAAATCTATATGATATACTTTCAAGTGCAAGAAGCAATAACATCCACTCAAACTGGCTTTAAAATATAAAGACGTATATTACCAGATATAATAGGTAATCTAGAAAGAGAAATCTTCAGATTTGGCTGATTTGCCAACTCAAAATTGCAATGTAAATCTCTTCTACCTCTGTCAGTATGAGTGGTGGCTTTGTCCTCAGGCTGAGATAAGATGACTATGGTTGGTCCCAGTGCTCCAGACACAACAAGAAGGGAGTAACTCTTATTGTGGATCCTCTAAAGAAAGAAAACATTTTTCCTTCCAGAAAGTTCTGGACAGGAGATACCTGGTGTCCTATTTGCCAGAATCAGATTACATGTCTGTTTATGAACTAATAGTAAGTGCTAAGAATCAGAAATACCTTAGTTCAAAAAGTCTTTCTCTGGAAATGAGGGTGGATTAAAGTTACTCCCAGGAACATGGTTGTATGGGAGAGGATTGAATAAATGATCAAAATCAGCGTTCTGATAGAGAGCTTGGTGAAGGAGAAAGATATTTCCTAGGCAAACAAGTTTAAATTTTATTTTCTTGACTGATTGCACTAGCTAGAATCTCCAATATAATACTGAATAGAAGTGGTGAGAGCAGATGTTCTTATCTTGTTCCTGATCCTTGGTGGAAATAATTCAGTTTTGCACCATTAAGTATGATGTTGGCTATAAATTTTTCAAAGATGTTCCTTAGCATGTTGAGAACATACCTTCTATTACTGGTTTGCTGAGACTTTTAAAAATCAGGGATGATGATAAACTATGTCAAATATTTTTTTCTTTATCTGTAGAGATGATGATGATGTGTTTTTTCTTTTAGTATTTTAATATGGTGAGTTATGTGATTTTCAAAAATTATTCTAAACTTGTATTCTTAGAATAAGACCTATTTGATCATGCAGTATTATTCTTCTTATGTTGTTGAATTCTATTTGCTAAATATATGCTTGGGATTTTTGCACTTATGTTCATGAGGGACTTTTTTTTCCTTGGAGCATCTTTCTCTGGTTTTAGTATCAATGGAATTATAACCTCTTATAATGACTTGGGAAGCAATCCCATCCCTAACTTTTTGGAAGATTTTGTATAGGATTTGTATTATTTTTTTCTTAAATCTTTAGTAGAATTCAACATATGGATCTGTCATTTTTTGTGAGAAATTTTTAAATTACAAACAATTCATTTAATAATTATAAGACTATTCAGGTTACGCTGATCTTCTATGATTTATTAGGTTATGTATTTCAAGGGACTTTTACATTTTACCCAAGTTGTAAAATTTATTGGTATAAAATTGTTAATATTCCTGTATTGTCATTTGACTTTCAGAATAATCTGTGGCAATGCCATCTCTCTAATTCCTGACATTGGTGACATGTGTCTATTCTACTTTTTGGAACAATCTGGCTAGAAGTTTATCTATTTTCTTTATCTTCTCAAAGAACTGGCTTTTGGTTTCATTGATTATCTCTAGTCTCTTTTCTGCTTCACTGATTACTGCTCTCATCTTTATTATTTTCTTTTATCTACTTATTTTAAGCCTAATTCATTCTTTGTTCTATAGCTTAAGGTGAAAGCTGAGATCACTGATTTTATCTTTCTTCTTTTCTAATATATAAATTTAATGCTATAAATTTCATGCCAAGTGCTGTTTTAGCAGCATACTACAAATTTTTACATGTTGTAGTTTCAAATGTATTTTGTTCCAAATTCTTTCTAATTTCTCTTTTGAATGTTTCTTTGACCCACTTGTTATACAGAAGTGTCCTATTTTGTTTCTGATTATTTGGAGGTTTTTAAGAAATTTTTCTGTTATTTGTTTCTCATTTAATTTCGTTGGATACTAATTTTTGTATGAATTACATTCTTATAAATAGATTGAGTGATTTTATGGTTCACAATATAGCACATTTTGAGAAATGTTACATTCATTCACGAATATAATGTATATTCTGCTGTTTTTGGTGGGATGTTCTATAAATATCAAGTATGTCAAGTTGGTTGATAGTATTTTTCAATTCTTCAAAATTCTTACTGAATTTATCTCTGTACTTTGCATCCCTCCTTTTGGAGAAGAACATTGAAATCTCTGTTGAATGTCTATTTTGTTGAATGTCTATTTTCCTTGCAGTTCTGTCGGGTTTGCTTCACATATTTTGAAGTTTGTTATTAGGCGTGTCAACATTTAAGAATGTTATGACCCTCTAATTAATTAACCCTTTTGTGATTAAGAAATGAATTCATTTAAACCTGATTATAGTCTTTGTTTTAAAACTTACAGTTTCTGATATTCTTACAGCATTCCAGCCTTATTTTGATGTGTTAGTAGAGTACCCTTTTATTTTTAGCTTATTTGTGTCTTTGGATTTAACATGCATTTTTAAAAGCATACATTTGGGTCTTACTCTTTTATCCAATCTGATCATCTCTGAAGTTTAAGTCCATTTTTATGTAATTTCCACTTAATTGGATTATTTATATGATTAAGTCTAATATCTCATTTTCTATTTTGCCGTATGATTTTTGTAGTGCACTATTTTTCTTTCTTCTACTTTTCTCATATTGATTAATTTTTATGGCTTGATTTTTTCATTTGTTGGCTATTAGACATAACTGTTTTGTTATTTTAGAGGTTGGTTTATAGTTTGTCGTGTGCATCTTTAACTTATGACAGTCTACCTTCAAATAACATTCTACCAGTCAGACACTGATTTCTGAGTGCAGTAGAAGGCAGGATACATGCGATGGATTAGAAGCACCTGGCTCATGTAAAAGGCGCAGTTGCTCTTCATTATTCGTCAAAAGTAGCCACGCAGATAATTCTTTCGTTTTATATTTTGAGTAAACCACCCCACACACAAAAATGTGTCAATTAGCTAGATTCCAATCCATGAGGTATCAATTTACAAGTTTGTGATCACCACCACAGAGCAATCCCCTTACTTCTATCAATTGCTCAATAACTTTTCTGTGGATAGAAGTCCTACTCACACCTATCTCAGAGAAAGAGAAAGCTGTTTGGATGACAAATGCACAAAAGCACCTGGATGTTTGGCTCCCACTTCTGTTCCACAAATAAAGAGGAACACCATATTTTAATAGCCATAATAAGATCATTTTATTATGTATTAAATATTGTCAAAACTGCTGAGAATCTCCTGTGAGCTTTATACAATGTATTTCATTTCATTCAGATAAAAATTCTCTCTCTTTTGTACCCATATTGTCCCCATCATGGTGTTGAGAGAAATAAGGCATATAAAAGTGAAGTAAATTGTTCAAAATCCCCACAATGTTTTCTGTTAGTTTTCTTTTGCTGCTGTAATAAATGTCCACAGATTTAGCAGTTTAAAACAGCGCTCATGTATTAGCTCACGTTCTTACAGGTGAGAAGTCCAGGTTGCCTTGGTTGGCCTGTTCGGCTCTGATGAGGCTCTGGGAAGAATCTCCTTCCAGGTTCATTCAGCTTGTTGCCTCATCTAGTTCCATGAAGTTGTAGAAAAGTGTTTCGGTTTGCTTGCTGGATGTCAGCAGCGGGTTGCCCTCAGCTCCTGGAGGCCTCTCTGCGGTCTCTGCACATGGGCCACTGCATCTCAAATCTAGCGTGTTGGACCTCAGGCTTCAACTATCTGGGCCTGTTGAGTCCTTCTTAAGATTCAGTTATCTCTGACTACCCTTTTGTTGCACGCTCTGCCTTCAGTGGAAGATAATTCTCTGAGAAAGAGCTAATGTGACTAGATTGGGGCCACTCATATAATCCAGGATAATCTTCCTATTTTAAACTTGTTAACTTTAAAAATATCTGCATAATCCCTTTTCCCTGTAATGTAAGGTATTCACAGTTTCTGGGGATTAGAATATGGACATCTTTGAAGGACCCTTATTCTGCATACTGCATAATCATTATCTGTCTTGAGATTGATACAAATATTTAAGTAAATTTTGGCTAATATGAGCTATTTTGATATTTACAGAAGAAATATTTTCACAATTTTCAAATGTGATTTCTAGTCCCTCTAATTAACTAGAGGTTACTGAATTTGTTAATCATAATCTCAATTATGCTAAACATGATTGGAAACTAAACTTTTGAAAATTTATTTTCTTTAAACTTTGAATAGAAAAGTACTCAGTGTCTCCCAAAGTGTTATACAATTCTGAAAGATGCAGGCAGAAAGTAAGGTGATAAAAACTGAACAGGATATTTAAAACACTGATCTCATAAGCTGAACGAATGACATGCAGTCTATCTAATGAAAATCAAAATTTCAAAATGAAAATAGAAATGCTAGGACATTCTGATTTAAGTACTTTACCTTTCCATGTGCCTTTTTGAGAAAAATAAAGCTGCTTATATTGATATTTGTATTTATATAGTTCTTCATGTTTTAAAAATACAATACTTTGCTTATTAGGTAGCACTTTAGTAAACCTGGTTCAGAGAAATGGACCTGTCCCATAAACCTTTTTATAAACCTATTTTGAGTGTGGTATTTCTGTTGTATATATTTCTAATATATGTGTCAGTAAGGCAAATGAGTCTAAAATAATAGTATAATACCTAAAATATGTTATTGAATGTATTTAATTTCATTCATTTTCATTCATAATTATTTAAGGTTGGTTCAAAGTAACATGAAACTATATACTTAAAAATGGGTAAGATGGTGGGGCCAGCCTGGTGGCAGAGCGGTTAAGTTCACAGCTTCCACTTTGGTGGCCCAGGGTTTGCCAGTTCGGATCCTGGGTGTGGACCTACACACTGCTTGTTGAACCATGCTGTGGCAGGTACCCCATATATAAAATAGAGGAAGATGGGCATGGATGTTAGCTCAGGGCCAGTCTTCCTCAGCAAAATGAGGAGGATTTGCGGCAGATGTTAGCTCAGGTCTAATCTTCTTCTTCAAAAATAAAATGGTTAAGATGGTTAATTATATATGCTTTGCACTGTAATTTAAAAAAAATGCTATTGTTTGCAGTATGATAAAAAAATTTTAAGAATGGAAAAATCCAACGCCTAAAAAAAGCTATTTAAAAATCACCACAGAGAAGAGAATATTTTATTAAAATATGTGGAGTGGAAAATCAAAACAAAGTTGCACTTCAGTCTCTGGGTAATAAATTATTTCCTGTTTCTTTAAAAAGTAAGATAGCTCCAAAAAAGTATCAAAGTCTTATCTTACTATGAGAACCAGGACTAGAAACAAGCTCAGTGTCTTTTGTAAGAACAATGTTCAAGGGTAATAAAAATAGAACTTCACCCAAATTTTATGTTTTCATTTTATCGCTGTTTATCTTACACAAACTCTACATTTCTCTTTTTTTGAACCTCTAAACAAATGAAAGCATATTCATCATTATCACAGTGATAAACTAGCCAGGGGTTTAGGGAAAAATAATTTTACATCTTCGGAAAAAAATGTGTGAGATAGCTGCTGTTATTTTCATTGTACGGAGAAGGAAACTCAGAAACTGAGAAGCTAAGTGGCTGGCCTGCCAAAGGTCACATGTCTAAGAAAGAGTAAAGTCCTAGCCCTTAGCGTGTTCTTAATTGAAAGCTAATTTTTTTCAAGCCCAATCTTTTCTCTCTCTCTCATATGTAAGGAAACACAGAGATAGAAATATAACCATAAAGAGACTTGTAATAGCCAAAATTATTTATACTTTCTGGTACAACCTTTGGAATTACTGCAGGCAAGCATCGCTGCCAGCCGAGTACTCTAACATTAGCCTCTGGACCGGAGTTGGGTGTGATCAGGTTGATTTAAGAGTGTTAAAAAATAAGGAACAGGAACCTATGTTAGTGGACAGCCCGCCTCCGGTGAAACACTAGGTAAATTCACAGTAAAAAATGTTTAAGTGAAATTAGAGAACTTGTTGACAGCACTGAAGAGAATAAATAAGAGAAAATTTTTTATGTCTAAATTTTGTATCCACTAAAGACCTTGAAAGACAAGTAAATACCTATGAAAGGTAATGGTTTTCATCATAATCCATAGTAATTTTTTCAATGTTTGAACACAAATTATAATTCAGCTTATTCTATAATTATTTCAGTTTTGATTTATTGTTATCCAACTTTTATCAACTCATAGGTATTGATTGAGATTAAAAATCAAAAAAAGATGTATTTATCCTAAAATAATTCAGTATTGATTATATGAACAATAATGACAGGTTCACTAAAAATGTGCATAGGTTGGGCCAGCCTGGTGGTGTAGTGGTTAAGTGCACACACTCCATCTGGGTGGCCCAGGGTTCACCGGTTCAGATCCCAGGTGCAGACCTACACATTGCTCATTAAGCCATGCTGAAGTGGCATCCCACATACAAAATAGAGGAAGATTGGTACAGATGTTAGCTCAGTGACAATATTCCTCAAGCAAAAAGAGAAAGATTGACAACACAGGTTAGCTCAGGGCCAATCTTCCTCAGCCAAAAAAAAAAAAAGAAAGCACATAGATAAAATGTATTATACATAATGTTTGATTTGGTTTATATAGGAAGGAGCAAACTTTTCTACATTCTGAGCTATTTCTTTTTAGAGAATTTAAAACAAAAATCATTCTCCCATGTTGGCCATTTAACAAAGTAAATTTAGCAAAGTTATGACACATTTGATGAGTATTTACTTTGCACAATTATGCTCCACATCTTAGTGCATCCCTTTTAGCAGTTCATTCCAGCATGCAACAAATTTCAACTTGTTTTTCAGTGAAGCTTTTATTTCAGAAGAGTGTTAGATCTACAGATCTAAAGAAAAATTGCAAAGATGGTACACAGGTGAACTTTTGAACCATAATCTTTTTTTCTTAGGATGCAGAAATGATATGGTGTGATAGACCCTGAAGACATAAACATGCCTCTGAGACCCAAAGTAAATTGAACTGTTTTGTTTTGTGATTTGGAGTTTCAAAAAGAAAATTCTTTAGATTTCTTTAATTTTTCCTTAGAGAATATAAACTGTGTTGGGATGTCAAATTCATTCTAAGTTTAGATACCCCACAGGCAAGTTGTTTGCTCTAATTAAAATAAAATGAACACAAATCTCTTACACATAAATCTTTGATGTTGAAAAATGTACGTTAATGTTTCTAAAGCCTGCTTGGCAGTCAAATGCCTCTCATTCTGATAACTTGGGGCTATTTACCCAAATACTCCACAGTTTAAAAAAAAATCTCCTTCAGAAGACCTTATGCAAAAACATTTATGTCAAAAATATAAGTTCAATTATCAAAAATTGTTCAACAAAATTCTATTAATTTAACAAATTATATGTTTTGTTTTTGTTATTTTGAGGGAGACTGGCCCTGAGCCAGTGCCCATCTTCCTCTACTTTATATGTGGGACTCCTGCCTCAGCATGGCTTGACAAGTGGTGTGTATGTCCGCACCTGGGATCTGAATTGGCGAACCCTGGGCAGCTGAAGCAGAACATGCGAACTTAACCGCTGCACCACTGGGCCAGCCCCAACAAATTATATGCTTAATTTTATTATCTAAAATATATTTCTTGCTTCCTTTTAATAATATAACATATTTTAATGTCTTCTGAAAACTTGAGGCAAATAGGAAGTTGAAGAGTGTATAAAATGAAGTTTAAGGAGAGAATTTAGAATTTTAATTTTTGAAGGCACAAGGACATAAATTTTAGGATAACTCTTAGTTTGCATTTTAAATTGTTATTATTACCTATGTCTAAGTATTTTAGTCAATATTCACTGGTTACTGCAAGTTACCTACTTTGAGAATTTATTTTTCCTTAACATTGTGTCATTTTTTTCTCATTCAAATGAAAAATATTTGTGTCTCATGAAAAAATTACCATCTGCATTTCTTAATTAAATAAAATAATCTTGGGTCAAGTTTCAAAATTGAGGCCCATAAGAGGAACTCAAGACTATAAAAATATTGAAGACAAAAATCTATAAAAATATTTTAGTACATACTTTGTTCTCATAATAGATTCCCATCTATGTCACATGGGAGGAATTCCCTTGCTCAATATGCAATTTTTCATATCCTTGTCCTCAATATTCTTCCTTAGCTCAGAGTGCCCAAGCTGAAAACAAGAGATTCCTTAAAAAACAATGAAAAACAATTCTGGTATCCCCAAATGTGTTGTTTTTCTTTGCCAGTCTTTCTGCTTTGCTTGGGATAAAATGTTTCCTTGAAATTTAGATTGACAAGGACATAGGCCACTCCATATAAAAAGACATCTACATATCTATTAGCTACCACTCCCTCCCCTTATTCAGTCTTTCCTTAATGAGGGGGTGTGGGGGATGGGTGACTTACGTGATTGGTGATGTTGGAAGATGGAAATGAACTAGCATAGTTCATCCCCTCCAGCCTCTTTTTGTTTTTTCTCTTTAGGATGTCTCAGCCTGGAATGAGTATGAGTTTTGATCTGCCCTCTGCCATCTTGTAAATTTAGCAAAGTCCCTCCTCCATGTGTGACTGACTTAGCAAGCCTACCATGTACTGGGGCGCAGTTGAAGTTCCTGTTGCTAAGCACTGAGGCCAACAACTCCAGCAGCTATGAAGTTCACATTTAGATTTCATTATGCCTTACTTCTGTGTTTATTTTGAATGTTTCAGAATTCAGACGGGAAAAACACGATTGTAAGCTATTAACTCTCTTCATTGCAACAAATTCTGTAAGGTTCTCATCAGTTCTATATTTAACCAAAAACCTGCGGTCAATTACAGAGTTGCTAAACATCTCTCTCTCTCTCTTTATCTTCTGCATAGCTACATCAATGATTTGCCAAGATTTATTATCCAAGATATATACTTAACAATTCCTTTTACAATTTTCATAATGTCACCAAATAAATCAACTTGGAGACGCTTGAGAGTGTGATTATATAACAGACCTGGAGTTAATATTTCTGGTCTAATTATCACCGTTAAGATGTTGATGTCAAAAATGGAGCAAAAGTAGTAACACTTGTAAAGCAGCACTCCTTACAAAATATTAAAAGATGATCTTATTCATACCATTGCACAACCTCAAAGACCTAACGATGTATGCCAAGCAAAATATTTAACATGTTATTAATAAGTCGGACAATGTTTTAATTAGACATAATTTGGATGAAATAAATACTAATCATTAGTATTAATCCCTATGAAATCAATTACCTCTATATAAAAAATGACTCCAAATTATTTACAGCTTGCAAAACTCTTTGGGGAAAATGCATATGTGAAGGCAGGTTAAAGATTCTTTGTAATCTTTTTAATTACTTCAGGATTTTAAAAATTCTTATTTTAAGTAAATTTCCCCCAAATAATTTGGTAATTGGCTTTTAATATCAGAGTGAATTGACTCTATGTAAACTCACCTCTACCTTAAACACATATAAATATTGTGTCATTAAATGAACAAAATTTGAATATTCATGATCTAAAATAACAGGGAATAATTCAAGTTTATGAGAAAAATTAAAAAGCAACGTGTTAATAATAATGAGCATTCATTATGTAACTTAATGGGAAATCAGAGGACCCAGTTTCAAACACTGACTTTCATAAATTAATAGAGTTATTTGGGGAAGATGATTTAATCTCCTTAGATTTCTTCTTTTTTCTCTCAAATGTGAGGATTAAAATCTTAAAATTTTCTGTTTTTTCTTCTCTTCTTTGAGAAAGCATATTTGATTTAAAACCTAAATATATTTAGAAAAAAAGTTGGGTAGATAAATACATCACATTTATTTCCACTTAAAAACCAGTTTGGGATTTTGTAAAATCCTAACTTGTTTTGGGTTTTATAGACTGCAGAACAAGTATTCCCACTGTGGGACTTTTAAATTGAATTGAATAATACATGTATGTGGCCATTGAATCCACTATGCTTTTCTACAAAATGCCTTGCTCTTAATATCCCTATTATAGACGTTTTAAAATGAATGCATGTAAACATTTCAGAATAAATATGTGGATATGTGAATGAGTTTGGAAATTAATAAAGGCATAACTGAAGTAAAGTATAAATGAATACCTTTTATGCACTCTCAAAATACATTTTATCTGCATTATTTTACTAGTTTAAATGAGAACCTAGAACTTCAATTCGTTTCTTAGATTTTGTATAACATTGTTTTCTTATTGGGAATTTTTATGTCCTGGAAGTATTTGGAAAAAGTTTTATATCTTCTATCCATATGTAAATGGATCAAACATTGCAAACAGTTTTATGTCTAGTATATATTTTTTGAAACATGGAATGAAATTCTCACCATAAAATGAGAGTTAATGTACTACAGATCGACAGAGAACACTATCCAAAGCTAAATGACCTGGATCTTTGTGTAGCAGTCCCAGAGGTTATACTCTGGAGTTAAGTATGACAATTCAATTCCACTCTGTTGTCCTGGATTGTTCTGGAGACATGAGAAGCTAATCTTGATCACTGCTTAAGGAGTCTTCATCATTCTTTAGTCACACAATGGTTCACATCCACAGGGCAGAAACCAGGGCACTAATGATCGATGATTACAGTCACATGAGAAACAAATCACCCATATTCCCATTGATAAGACAGAGTCCAATGAAAAGTCTCTTATTATACAAAGTTTTAGCTTTGAACCAAATAGAACAATATGTTAAGAGAATGGCTCTCTAACGGTAAAAGTACAATTGCTTTATAATTAAAGCTATACCGTAATTTTACATTTCTTTTTACCAGGTGGGACATGAGAAAGCAAGATGCTCACTTGATTACCAAAAATGTAATTATTTTCTAATATGTCTTTTCAGATAAGTAAACCAAAAATTATAATCCTAGCTCTCTAAAATCAACATCACATTTTAGATAATTTAATCTTCAACAATAATGTTTTTAGCATTTTTTTGGTTTTTGGTGAAGAGCAGATGACCAGACTATATGTACTTACAATACCTTGAGTTTGTGTTCCTTAAGAAAAAGCTCATGATTTATGATTAGCTCTTTAAAACTTAAATTTCATAGATCTTCTTAGCATATATCTATTAAAAAGAGAATTTTTGCCTATAAAAAATCTAAATTAATAGAGGCACATTATGTTTCCCTCTATGAAACATCAATAACAAAAGACAGTGTGCACTAAATGTATATTATGTGTAAAGCACTTTATGTGCAGAAACTCATTTATCTCTTGATTTATGCCACGTCTATATTTCTACTTTATAAATTAAAACAGTAAATCTTTGTTTCTAATAATTTAAAACGTTAAAATTCAACAATTAGAAAACAAACAACCCAATTAGCGGTTGGCAATTAGGCATATAAAAAGTTGCTCAAAGTCATTAGTCTTCAGGAAAAGTGCAAATTAGAACCACAAGGTGTAACCATTACACATTTATTCAAATAGCTGAAAAAATAAGACTGACCGTAACAAATGACAAGAAATAGGGCAACAGAAATTTTCATTCATTACTTGTGGGAATGCAAAATGGTGCAGCTACTTTGTAAAACATTTTGACAAATTATTTTGAAGTTAAACATGTATTTACCATTTGACTCAGCAGCTCTACTTCTTTAAAAATCTTTTTGTGAGGAAGATTGTCACTGAGCTAACATCTGTGCCAATCTTCCTCTATTTTATGTGGGACACTGCCTCAGCATGGCTTGTCAGGTGGTGCTAGGTCCATGCTGGGCATCCAAACCTGTGAATTCAGGGCTGCTGAAGTGGAAGGCACAAACTTAACCACTAGGCCACTGGGCCAGCCGCAGCAACTCTACTTTTAAGTATCTACTAAAGTCAATGGAAAACTTATGTTTATACAAAATCCTGTATATGTTTACAGCTGTTTAATCATTGTTACCAAAAATTGAGTAGTACAGATTTACTTCTACCTGTGAATGGATATACTGTGATACACTCATCCAGTGGAATACTACCCTAAAATCAAAGGAACAAATTATTTATTCACATAACAATATGGTTGCATCTTACATGTCTTTGTTAGTGAAATAAGTCCGACCCAAAGGCTCCATATTTATATGACATTCTGCAGAAGATAAACCTATAGGGATGAAAAACATACTGCTTGCCATGTGTAGGGGAGGGGAGTGGTTGCTCACACAGGGGACACACAAGGTAATTTACATATTGTTTATGGCTGCCTTTGGGCTGCAAAGGGGGTGTTGAGTAGTTGTGAAAGAGACTGTATGATCCTATGTGATATGTGTATGGCTCTATGTGATAGAGACAAAAATATGCACTTACTATCTGGCCCTTTAAAAAAATGATTACTGATTATTGCGTGGAGCATGTAGGATCAATATAATACATTTTATAAATTGTATCCAAACCAGTTTCTAATCTCTTTCTTCTAAACCACTCCAATCTGCTCCTCAAATATTCCCCTAAGGGCAGACATAGCACACAGACAAACTTTCTCTCTCTCTCTCTCTATTTCTTTCTCTCTCTCAATTTTTGTTTCTTCATCTCCTTGTCTGTGTCTATCTATCTGTATTGATCAATCAATTGATGATCTATCATCTGTCATGTAAATATGACTTTAGGAGATACCTTTAAATTTTTTCCATACTGTTCCTGTTATTCTACACTGTCCATATAAAAATTACTATTAAAATTTCATAGCAAACCAAACCAATAATTCTCTATTGCTCTGTGAGCAATATCTTCTTTAAAAACTACCCACTTAAAAAAATATAAAGCAAAGCAAACCAACACTGTTCATTTATAAAATTACTTTTGCATTAATGCAGGTATTATTTTAACTATTTTAAGGCTGAAAACATTTTTCACCGATGTTTAGAATGTTAAGGAGAAGGTGTTGGAGTGACTAAGTTCCGGGTTGGGATGCCAATTCTCACACTTAAAAGTTATAGACCTCAAAAAATGACTTAACCAGTATTACTCTTGGTTTTATTTGTTCAAATATAGAGAAAAGGATACTGGCTTATACAAGGTGATGAATATATTAAATCAAAACAAATGAAATAGTACAGCGGAAGTATTAAGTGTACTCCCTGGTTTACCATGAGATCATCATAACTGATGGACAATGTAACTCAAGTGCGACAACGCTGGAAACCTTTCCTTATTTTGAAGGTAGAGAGGAGTGCTTTGTTCTCTATGATTAGAAAGCAGCTCTGCACACACACATACTTATATATATATAATGCGTACATACACATATACATATGGTGCCTCTACAGTACAGCTTTACCATTATTATTTCTACATTTCTTTCCCCCAGTTAATTGATCATCTCTTGAAGTAACACAGTAGATTTTGTGTAATTTTATGTGCTCAGCCCTGCCAAAGTGCCTGGCAAAGTGTAAATGGTCAATATAGCTTTAATGAATGAATGCCAAATACTTGAATTCTCTAAACTTTGCAGTAATTTAATAACCAATTAATTATTGTGAAAGTACAAATGGTATTCACTTAAATTTTGGAAAGACATTTTTCTTTAGACTCTCTTTTTGTGCAATTTTCAGTGAAATTAAGTTATTTCTGGGAATTTGTGTTATATCATGACATTATAAGCTGAGATCTATTCAATGCAGTCATTGAGTAAAACTTTCCTACTAACTCATAGGAAAAGCACCTAAAAAGTCAGAGTTTACCAGATGGATAGGATAAAGTTCCAGAATTCTTCCTTTTTCAGAGGAACATTGACTTTTCATACTACAACTTTGACAATTCACTGGGAAAGAAACTGCAAAACGTTACTTATGTATTGCTTTATTATAACGTTTTGTAAAGTATATATGGGCTAATGACATGACTTATAGAGAGTAAATTTTTAGAATATGCCAGTGTATTGTGTGCATGATTTCCTCTATTGTATGAACATTTTTAAAAGATGATATACAAAATATTGCTTAAAAGATTAATTTCTTATTATTTGATATGAGGATAAACAGAGAACAAATGTAACTGACTATATATATGCATATATATAATATGAATGATTAAATTATTCACTCAAATGACTAATATATATATGTGTGTGTACATATCTGTATATTCTGAATATGAGAGAAATGTTTCCAGCCTTAGAGTTCTTAGTTACCAAATTAGGAAGCCATTATTTTAAGGAAAAAAAAGAAGTGTTAAAGGGTATTGGGGTAGCTTACAGAGTCTCTAAGTCACAGTGTTGGGGCGGGATGGGGGTCGCACAACCAGGAATTAAATCCATTCTGCAGCATTGGGTGGCTTCAATGCAGACCACTTCTCTCTGCTTCTGGGAAATGGTAGGAAAATGGCAGATGGAATGCTGGAAAAGAGACTGGAGTCCTGAAACAATATGGGAGCTTCTTAAGTAGTAAAGCAAGAAATAGCAAGGTCTTAAACTAGGGAAAAGTGATATGAATTCCTGTATCTAAAATTGATTGCTATTGCGACTCTAGTAATCAAGTACCTAATTTAAATATGTAAAATTCTAGTGGAAGTATCAACCTGTAGCTAACAGGCACCTGTGGTTAGATATGTGCAGTGTTTTAAGAATTTTAGTAAGTTATTGACGTTTAAACTTTATGAGATTTCAATTAAGAATCCAGATTCTTGCTTTCCCGGCCCCCTCAAGACATGGACAGGGTCTCCTCTGCCACAAGGTCCTAACAATTTGCTTTATTTCTTGATATTACGTGTGTTGTCCTTTTAACCTAACATAACAGGAATCCTGGAAGAACATGTATCCAGATCACCACTTTTTCTAAAAGAACCAGAAAAATAGCAACTTTTCTAACAGAAAAGAGTCTTGATATTTGGTACTTGTTAGAGAATATTTGGATTCTTTTTTTTTTTTTTTTTGGTGAGGAAAATTGTTGCTGAGCTAACATCTGTGCCGATCTCCCTCCATTTTGTATGTGGAACTCTGCCACAACATGACTTGATGAGCAGGGTGTAGGTGTGTTCTTGGGATCTGAACCCATGAACCCACAGCTGCCAAAGCAGAGCACAGGAACTTAACCACTATGCCACTGGCACAGTTGAGTGGCACTGAGAATATTTGGATTCTAAACGTATAACTGACATGGGATAGAGTTCCAATGAAATTGGATCTGTTAATAATACTAGCTCCATGAGTTCATTGCTACTTTCTCAACAAAGGTGCCCCGCTATTATTCATGTCTGCCCTGAATGCAACAGGAAATCCATGAATTCCTTGTTGTACGGTTGTATAGGTATTGCTTGGAGGTATGACTTTTGTAATGGTATCTTTGTTCCCACCTAAATAATGGCATACCTTAGAAGGCACAGCTAAGGTACCATTTTCATTGAATGCAAAATATAATACTTTGTTTACTTAAGTTCAACAATATGCACTGTTACCACCTGCTATACACGTAGATGTGTTATTTCCATTTAGCTATTCTTTAACAGGAAATTCATAAGCAAGTGCATGATACTTATTTTTCTTTATGGCTTGGCTTTGCTCTAACGATTTGAGACAAATCCATATTTTTCCAAAATCACGCTGTTGCATATCTTCATCTAATTCACATTTGACTGGATCATTAAAAAAATACATAAAAAACACTTCTGGCTACAATTTACTATGCTTTTTGGCTTTTACTCCAAAAAGGATTAGGAATGGGATTAAAAGAACTGCAACCAAACTGGAAGCCAAATTCACCTCCTGGGAAAACATCACGAAGCCAAGCACCTGAGACCACTGAGAGTTATTCAGTCCTGAGCTTGAGTGTGGAAATTCATATATCTATAAATGACACCAAAGGAAACATGAGCCACGATATCTATGAACTATGGATTAATGGAGGTGTGTGATCATTTAGCATGTTCTCTGGATACGAGGAGCATTCAGATATATCATTATATCTAGATAACATGTAAATTATATAATTTTTAAATAAAATCAGAAAATGAGATATAAACTAAACCATAAAATGGAATGTATATACCTGGTTAATCATTAATAGTTTTGAAATATTTACCCTCCTGGATTTTTTCTGTATCCTTTAGAATAATGCATGAGTAACAGAATTATCCTTAAATTTATCCCAAATAACAGCAAATTTAATCAAATACATAGATCTCATTTGATTTTCCATAGTTTTAACATCGTATTTTTTAATATTGACAGGCATTGTGCTGATGCTTTAAAAAATTAAAATTTGATTTAATATAATCCTAATTATGTGAAAATGCGTCTGAATATACACAGAAAAACAGTTTGTAAAGGAACATGCCATCATATTTACAATAGTTATGTTCAAGTCACAGTATATTATCATATTATGAGCCCTTAATTATTCTTTATTATATTTTTCTGAGTCTTCTAATACATTATATTAATTTTAAAGTAAAAAAAGGGAGGAGTTATAATACTATCAATATTTTGTAAACCGTTTTGGGTCCTTCTCTGTACAATACCTACACTCCAGCCATTGATGTGCTCTATTAACAATTTATAAAGGTACTTCATGGAATAAAATTGCCATGTGGCTAAATTATGTGATTTTGATAATAAATGCTTAAAAATGTCTTTCTTTTGGTTTTACTTTCTTGACAAGCCCAAATTTCAAAGCAGCACCTTGTGAGGTTAGAATTCCTTCCAGTATGTCAGCCATGTTGGGAAAACACTAACGCTTGGCAGTTGTAGAACATTTTAATGATTCAACTGGGCAGATGGAGGTCATTCAGGACAGATGGTAATAACGTACTGTATATGTTTGATGTCTTCCCCAAAGTCAGCATTATCTTATAATTTACATGCACAAAACCCTCTCCTTTAGCTTACAAAATCCCCTTATTTTCTGCTTTCATTGCCACTTGAAGCATAATATGAAATGCAAATGTGCTAGTCAAAACTAATGTGTTTGTTTCTTTTCAGAAATGTCTATGTTATGAAGAAGCTCAAATATTCACGGAATGAAAATATCCTCATAAAATGACTTCAGCATCTCAAGGTCATTACCTATCACCAAATAAGAATCACTTTTAGGTAGGCGGCTATCTATTCTCTCCTGAAGATATTTCTTTCTTTAAGATAATCTTTTATGAAAACATCAGTGTTTTGAGAGTTTGTATTTAATCTTATAAAATGAATAATTATTGGCATACAATAAATATCCTTGGATTTGAAGTCAGAATTTCTAAGATTTAATTCTGGCTTTTCAACTTCAGCCCTTAGAACTGAATCTTTCTCATCTGAAGGAAGACTGAGTTATAAAGTAAATCCCTGTTATGAGGGAATAATTTACATACATGAGGAAATTTTTATTCACATTGCTAATTATTTACAGGAAGGTACGTCAGATGAGAAGTGTATATGACTTTTGAAACATACAAATAGACACACACGTGTGTATGTTTGTGTGCGTTTTCAAGTTTATAAATCTATTTTATCGGTCCTTTATCTGGATTTTACATGGCACATATAAGCTTGGTTTAATATTATGTAAATAATATAAATTATGTAAAAAATACATGTGCATACACGTATATTATTGTAAATATGTAATATTGTACAATATTTTCAAACTTTATGAAAGTGAATTTGTGATGTTATTTGAACTGATAATAGCAAACTTGTACTCAAAAAATCAGTTAAAATATTTGCTTTCACTTTTTTCTCATAAAAACATACCTAGGTTTTTAAATGTCTGACAGTTTTGTTTAAATATTTTGACTTTTAAGTTTTCCCATGAAGAATATTGCACAGGATATTCTGGACCCTGTTTCATTTTTTCCGGCTCTCATATGGTCCAATAACCAGGCACTATGCACAAACAGAAAGTACATTCACTGAATTTAGTATTGGCTTCAATATAATGTCAAACTATACAATTCTAGAAGTGTACAGACTGTGACACACTGAAAACCTACTTCTAGGCATCTATATTGTCTCTTTCAATGTTTGTCTCCTTAACAAACTGCAATAGATGCTTGGTTTCTCCTAACATCCTCCTAATTTCACAATGTCCAGGTCAGGTCTGGTTCCTTCGATGTGTGAATAGTATAGTCACACAGGGACCAGAAGGGCCACATGCTTGGTGTTTAATGGTTTGCAGTCATTGTCTTTAAATTGTTACTAATTTTGTCTTCAAATGTGTATTTTCTAAGTGATGTTCGCTGAGACAATGAAGTTTGTTCCAGTGTCTTGGAGCTTGAACTCAGCCATGGTCATACCCACTTGTTACCTCCTCATCTACATGGATAGGTTGTCCACATTTTCCCTCTCTCCTTGGTGAACTGGCCCTGCCCATCTTCCCACTCCCTGGCCCTGTACCACCAAGCAACCTCTACTTTCTTCTACTCTCAGTGGTGTGGGGAGGATCTGGCTCAGGTGGTTGCAATACCCACAGAGATTGCCCAGCATCAGTGGCTTAGGGTAAAAGGTTTGTAGGAAAGGGATATGCCTGACTTAACTCCTGTGCCCCAGCTGGAACATAGTGCATCAGCCATCAGTTTTAAGCTTTTCCTGGGGCAGGACCCCCAGGCACTTGTGAGAATCTGCCCTCACCCCACAAATACTCTTATTCTCAAGCAAGTACTCCCTCAGCCTGTTCTGTGCCCATGGAAACCCTACCTTCTTCCTCCAACCTTCTAAATCTAGCTTGGGTTTGTTTCCTCTAGCCAGTTTGAAATATCATTTATGGATGAACCAAGAAATATAAATTGTGGGCTGGCCCAGTGGCACAGTGGTTAAGATAGCACATTCTGCTTTGGTAGCCCAGGGTTCGTGGGTTCGGATCCCGGATGAGGACATGGCACCGTTTGGCAAGCCATGCTGTGGTAGGCATCCCACATATAAAGTAGAGGAAGATGGGCATGGATGTTAGCTCAGGGCCAGTCTTCATCAGCAAAAAGAGGAGAATTGGCTGTAGATGTTAGCTCAAGGCTAATCCTCCTCAAAAAGTAAAAAAGAAAGAAAAGAAATATAATTTGCATAATTTTGATGATTCTGTATATGAACTAAATATTCTGATGTTTGCATTCAAAATTGGCATTCATTAATATAATGATAAATAGTAAAATCCATGCTAATAGTTTAGATTTATTTTCTTTAGTTAGCATAGCATATTAAAAAATTTTGACAAGTTGAGAGTGAAAAAGACCATGGAAAAAGGAAAAGCTTTATATTGTACTGCCCTTACTAACATTTTTTCCAGATTTTTGAACAAGGGATCCTGTATTTTTGTTTTGCAATGGACCTCAAAGGTATATAGCTGGCCCTGGTCGGGATGGAAGTTTGGGTTACTTCCCTCGTTGTCATTTTGTTTGGATGAATAAGATCAATTAATCACCTGCTTTCATACTTCCAGTTTTCTTACCAAAAAAAAGGATAACAAAAGGACATAAATGTTTTGGTGCAGTATAAAAACTTGAGAAACAAACATTTTCTTGTATAGGGTAAGTTTGGGATAATGGTAGCTACATTTACCTGCAGTCTTAAAGACGCAAAGTAACAGGCTTCACAGAATATGTTTATCTTACAGTATCTGCTCTGTTTTTTAAAAAAATAGTGACATGAAACAATATTTGTATCGTGCTCTCTCCCAACTTGGTTGAAACTACATTTTATATTATTTCATATCCCTGCCATGGGCTCATATGAAGAGCACATTCACTTAAATTGCTGTCACAAGTCAATCACTTTCTCATTAAAAAACAAATAAATTTGTTGGTTTCCTTTTGGAAAAATGTACATTTTAAATACTTGCTTTTTAGAGTTGGCATTTGAATCCAAATTACGGTAACTGTCAAAACGTCTTGGTTTACACCTTCAGTGAACTTGGCCTTTATGAGTAGATTACCTAATTATATGTATTTTACTTTAGAGCATTTTCATCTTAAATTTTACATAAAAATTAATATAGTACTGTGACAAATTTATAACTGAAAGTTATTGTGAGGCTCTGCTCTGAAATGTAATCGTGTCAAGTGGAAAGAAAGTATTTGAACAAAGTAGCCATTTTATTAGCTAATAAAACTTTAGTTCTTAAAGAAATTTTAATCAAATGTAACTTGTAAAAAATTTTCTTTTGTGCTGAATAGATAATTTTTATAGAAACAGTTCTTTTTTATTTTTTGTAATGTATTTTTAATAATTTTATTAAAGATTACTCTGAGGTTTTCAATTAACATCTTAGAATAGAGCAATCTAGTTGGAATGCAGAAAAACTTAATTTCTTTTTTGTTTTAATGCAGCGGCATTGGATTATAACATTATATAACCTTCAGGTGCACATCATAATATATTTCGAATTCTGTGTATTACATCCTGTTCACCACCCAAAGACTAATTAAAATGCAACACCAACACATGTGCCTAATCATGCCTTTCACTCTGCTCCCTCCTGCCTTCCCCTCTGGTAACCACCAATCCAATCTCCATAGCTATGTGTTTGTTTGTCATTGTTTTTATCTTCTACTTATGAGTGGAGATCATACGGTATCTGACTCTCTCCCTCTGATTTATTTCACTTAGCCTAGTACCCTCAAGGTCCATCCATGTTGTCACAAATGGCCGGATTTCATCATATTTTATGGCTGAGTAGTATTCCATTATGTATATCCACCACATCTTCTTTATCCATTAGTCTCTTGATGGGCACTTAGATTGCTTCCAAGTCTTGGTTATTCTGAATAATGCTTTGATGAACATAGGGGTGCATGTATCGTTATGCATTTGTGTTTTCAAGTTCTTTGGATAAATACCCAGCAGTGGAATAGCTGGATCCATTCTTAATTTTCTGAGGATACTCCATACTGTTTTCCATAGTGGCTGCACCAGTTTGCACTCCCACCAGCAGTGTACCAGGGTTCCCTTCTCTCCACATCCTCTCCAACACTTGTTGTTTCCTGTCTTGTTAATTATAGCCATTCTGATGGGAGGGAGGTGATATCTCAACATAGATTTGATTTGCATTTCCCTGATAATTAATGATGTTGAACATCTTCTCATGTGCCTGTTGGCCATATGTCTATCTTTGGAGAAATCTCTGATCATATTTTTTGCCCATTTTTTAATTGGGTTGTTGGTTTTTTGTTGTGGAGATATATAAGTTCTCTGTATATTTTCAATATAAACCCCTTGTCTGCTATATGGTTTGCAAATATCTTCTCCTAATTGTTAGGTTTTATTTTTGGTTTGTTGATCGTTTCCTTTGCTGTGCAGAAGCTTTTTAGTTTGATGTATTCCCATTTGTTTATTTTTTCTTTTGTTTCCCTTTCGTGGTCAGACATGGTACTTGAAAATACGCTGCTAAAAACAATGTAGAAGAGAGTACTTCCTATGTTTTCTTCTAGAAGTTTCATGGTTTCAGGCCTCACATTCAAGTCTTTAATGCATTTTGAGTTGATTTTTGTGTGTGGTGTACAATAATGGTCTACTTTCATTCTTTTGCATGTGGCTGTCCAGTTTTCCCAACACCATTTATTGCAGTGACGCTCCTTTCTCCATTGTATGCTCTTGGCTCCCTTGTCGAATATTAGCTGTCCATACATGTGTGGATTTATTTCTTGGCTCTCGATTCTGTTCCATTGATCTTTGAGTCTGTTTTTGTGCCAGTACCAGGCAGTTTTGGTTACTATAGCTTTGTACTATATTTTGAAATCAGGGAGTGTGATACCTTCAACTTTGTTCCTTTTCCTCAGGATTTCTTTGGCTATTTGGAGTCTGTTGTTGTTCCATATAAATTTATTTAGCATTATGTTCTATTTCTGTGTTGTTGGAACTTTGATAGGCATTGCATTGAATCTATGGATCGCTTTAGGAAGTATGAACATTTTAACTATGTTAATTCTTCCAATCCAAGACCATGGAATATCTTTCCATTTCTTTGTGTCTTATTCAACTTCTTTCTAGTTTTCAGCGTACAGATCTTTCACCTCTTTGGTTATTACTAGATATTTTATTCTTTTTGTTGCAATTGTAAGTGGGATTGTTAATTTCTCTTTCAGCTACTTCATTGTTAGTGTATAGGAACATAACTGGCTTTTGTTTGTTGATTTTGTATCCTGCAACTTGACTGTATTTATTTATTATTTCTAAAAATTTTTTAGTGAATTCTATAGGGTTTTCTATATATAAAATCACTTCTGCAAATAGTGACAGTTTCACTTCTTTTCCATTTTGTATCCTTTTTATTTCCTTTTTGCCTGATTGGTCTGGTTAGGACTTCCAATACTGTGTTAAATAAGAGTGGTGACAGTGGGCATCCTTGTCTCGTTCCTGTTCTTAGAGAGATAGCTTTCAGGTTTTCTCAATTGAGAATGATATTACCTGTGGGTTTGTCATATGGCCTGTATTATGTTGAGCTATTTTCATTATATACCCATTTTATTTAGAGTTTTTATCATAAATGGATGCTGTATCTTGTCAAGTGCTTTCTCTGCATCTATTGAGATGATCCTGTGATTTTTAGCCTTCATTTTGTCAATGTGGTGTATCATGTTGATTGATTTGCAGATACTGAATCATCCTTGCATCCCTGGAATGAACTGCACTTTATTATGGTGTATGATATTTTTACTGTATTGTTGTATTCCATTTCTTAGTATTTTGTTGAGGACTTTTGCCTTGATGTTCATCAGTCACATTGGCCTGTAATTGTCTTTTTATTGCGTTGTCCTTGTCTGGTTTTGGTATCAGGATAATGTTGGCCTCATAGAATGAGTTGGGAAGCCTCCTTCCTCTTCAGTCTTTTGAAACAGTTTGAGAAGGAGATACACTAAGTCTTATTTAAATGTTTGGTAGAATTCACAGGGAAGCCATCTGGTCCTGGAGTTTTATTTTTTGGGAGGTTTTTGATTACTGTTTCAATCTCCTTACTAGTGATTCATCTATTCAAATTCTCTACTTCTTGATCCAGTTTTGGAAGGTCGTATGATTCTAAGAATGTATCCATTTCTTCTAGATTGTCCAATTTGTTGGCATACAGCTTTTCATAGTATTTTCATAATCTTTTGTATTTCTGAAGTATCCATTGGAATTTCTCCTCTTTCATTTCTGATTTTATTGATTTGAGACTTCTCTCTTTTTTTCTTGGTGAGTCTAGATAAAGATTTGTCAATTCTGTTTATCTTTTCAAAGAACCAGCTCTTGGTTTCATTAATTTTTTCTATTGCCTTTTAGTCTCTATCTCATTTACTTCTGCTCTGATTTTTATTCTTTCCTTCCTTCTGCTGATTTGGGGCTTTGTTTGTTCTTCTTTTTCCAGTTCCTTTAGGTACACTTTTAGATTGTTTTTTTGGGATTTTTCTTGTTTGTTGAGGTAGGCCTGAATTGCTATAAACTTCTCTTTTAGAACAGCTTTTTCTGTATCCCATAGATTTTGGCATTTTCGTTTGTCTCCAAGTATTTTTTGATTTTTCCTTTGATTTCTTCATTGACCCAATCGTTGTTCAGTAGCATTTTGTTTAATCTCCACATATTTGTGGCTTTTCTGATTTTCTTCCTGTAGCTGCTTTCTATTTTCGTACCTCTGTGGGCAGAAAAGATGCTTGGTATTATTTCCATCTTCTTAAATTTATTGAGACTTGTTTTGTGGCCTAATATGTGATCAGTCCTGGGGAACATTCCACGTGCATTTGAAAACAATGTGTATTCTGTGGGTTTTGGATGGAACGTTTTATGTATATTTACTAAGTCCAGCTGGTCTAATGTGTTGTTTAAGACCGATGTTTCCTTATTGATCTTCTGTTTGGAGGATCTATCCATTGGGGTAAGTGGAGTCTTAAAGTCCCCTACTATTATTGTGGTACTATTTCTCCTTTTATGCCTGTTAATAATAGCTTTATATATTTACGTGCTCCTATGTTGGATGCATTGATATTTACAAGTGTTATATCCTCTTGTTGGATTGTTCCCTTTACCATTATGTAGTGCCCTTCTTTGTCTCTTGTTACAGTTGTTGTTTTAAAGTTTATTTTGTCTCACGTAAGTATTGCTACTCTCGCTTTCTTTCTTTGCCATTTGCATGGGGTATCTTTCTCCATCCTTTCACGTTCAGTTTGTGAGTGTCTTTAGGTCTGAAGTGTGTCTCTTGTATGCAGAAAATATATGGGTCCTGTAGTTTTACGTAATCGGCCACCATAAACCGTTTGATTCAAGGATTTAGTCCATTGACATTTAAAGTAGCTATTGATAAATATGTAGTTATTGCTATTTTGTTGCTCTTTTTTTCTGAGTGTTTTAGTAATTCTCTGTTCCTTCCTTTTTCTGTTGGTCTCTCCCCTTGTGGTTTGATGGCTTTCTTTAGTAATATGTTTGATTTCTTTCCTTTTGCTTATTTATATTATACGTTTCTGCTTTGTGATTTCCATGAGGTTCCTAGAAAGTGTTCTACATGTATAGCAATCTATATTGAGTTGATAGTCTCTTTATGATGTTTAGGTGTGGATCTCTTTAAATTTTTCCTTCTTTGAGGTCATTGAGCCTCTTGTGTATTTGAATTATTGTTTTTGATCAAATTTGAACAAGCTTCAGCCACTGCTTTTACACATATTCTTTATGCCATTTTCTCTCTCCTTTACTTTACCGATTCCCATTATGATTATATTGGTCCACTTGGTGGTGTTCCACAGGTATCCAAGGATGTGTTCACTTTTCTTCATTCCTTTTGAGTTCCTCAGACTAGATCATCTCAATTGAATCATCTTGGATAATTCAAGTTTGTGAATTCGTTCTTCTGTTAGTTCAAATCTGATATTGAGACTATATGGTACATCTTCATTTATTATTGTGTTTTTCAACTCCAAAATATCTATTGAGTCTGTTTTATATTTCTAAATCTTTACTGATATTCTTCATTTTGTGAGATATTTTCCTCATGCTGTTCTTAGTCCCTTATACATGATTTTATTTACTTATTTGAAGATATTCATAATTGCTGACAATGTCCTTGTAGAATTAATTGAAAATCTGGGCTCCTTCAGGGACAGTTTCTATTGACTGCTTTTCTTTTACCTGTATGTGGGCCATACTTTCCTGTATTTTTGCATGTCTCATTTTTTTAAACTAAAAACTGAATGTTATAGGGGCAAGCTTTGTGGCCAAGTGGTTAAAGCTCCATGCGCTGTGCTTCAGCAGCTCAGGGTTTGTGGGTTTGGATCCCAGGTATGGACCTACTCCACTCATCAACCATGCTGTGGAGGCATCTCACATACAAAGTAGAGGAAGATTGGTATGGATATCGGCTCAGAGCTAATCTTCCTCAAGCAAAAAATGAGGAGGATTGGCAACAGACGTTAGCTCAGGGCAAATCTTCCTCACAAAAAACCCCACAAAAAAACATTAAAACCCCCCTCAACATTATAGATAATATACTGCAGGAACTAGGGAAATAAATACCCCTCCCCAAGGCTAGTTGTTTTGCTACTCATTTGTTTAGTGATTTTCTTGGACTAATCCTCTAGCATCCATATTTTTGACATTTGTGGGCAGTGAAGTCTAAACTCAGCTTAGTATTCTATGAGTGATTGAACAGAGTTCATTTTAAATGCCTTGAACCTGGCCTTTTCAGAGATGCTCTGTGTCTTTATTGGATCATGCCTTAATGCTCTGTAGTTTGCAATTCTTTCTTAGCCTTCCTGTTCTTGAAGAACCTCAAGACCAGCCAGAGCCTTTTAAGGTCTTTCCTGACTGATTGGCCCCACATATGTGTCTGGCCTTCCCACCTTCCATTAATCTGTCAGAGTTTTTCATTCCATCCTCCACCATAGATATCTCATTCCCCGCATTTTCCCTGTAAATATTGTGTCTTTCTCCATGTTTGATATCACCATCTCTAACAACTTGATGTTATTTAATTGTCTCTCATTGTTTTTAACTCCTGCCTTGGGATTTGGACTTTTCCCACTGGAGAAGCTCTAAGTGTAGTCAAATGAAAATAAGCTCTGTGAATGGTGCTTTTCCAGGGAACTGTCACACAGGTCAAATATTGACACTCCTTGGGGCAGAGAGTTTTGGGGAGATCCAAATCATCTCTACTTCCTCCAAAGGCTACTAGACTACTGGTTTACATGGACACCCTGGTTTTGAGGCAGCTGTTCTCAAGGTTACTATGGAGGTTGGAAGAGGGGTATGAGATAGGATAAGTTAAAACACTACAAATCTCATTCCTATGGATATTCAGTCATTTTTTTTTGAGTACGTGCCCATGGAATTTTTGCAAACTTTTGATTAATTTTCAGAATTCTGAAAAAAGTTGATTTTCACAATTTTTGCCTGTGGTCTTGCTGCTTTTATGAATGAATGAATTTTCAGAGTCTTTATACCACCATTACAGAATTGCCTTTTGTCCCATTATCCCTTACTTTTGACAAGAGTTTTTGCTTGTTTTGATACCTCAAGCATTCCAACTTGTATGTTCCTTTTCTTCCAAAATTGAGAAGTGTTTTCTCCTTTATATTTGGCTGGAAATTGAAAAAGATAGTTAGTACTCTACATTGGCTTGCATGTTTACTATTTTTACCATTGCACCAAACGCCATTACTAGAGAACCACAAAAGTGTCATTGACCTGAATGGAAATTCACGACAAATTCTATTTCATGTAGTTGAGATATGGGCTGCCATAAAAAGATTCAGGTGACTGGAGATTGTAAGGCTGTATTCCAAAGAGAATGGTGAGTGAAATAAACCAAAAGAAGAGATTTCGATTACATTGTCTTTCTTGCCAACTCACATACATACATTTTTCAACCTATACAAATCTGTTGTAAGTTAAATTATATGCCAAAAAGGATTTGTTGAAGTTCTAATACCATGTACCTGTGAATGTGACCTTATCTGGAAATACCATCTTTGCAGACATAATCAGGTTAAGAGAATTAATTTAGCGTGGGCCCTAATCCAATGACTAGTGTCTTTATAAAAAGGAAAAATTACACATAAAGACAGAGAGACACACAGACACAGAGAGGAAACATGTGAAGAATAAGTTAGAGCCTGGAATGATATAGCTGCAAGCCAAAGAATGCCAAGAATTGCTGGCAACTAGCAGAAGTTAGCAAGAAGTAAGGAAGAATCTTCCCCTAGAGCCTTTGAAGAGAGTATGGCCCTACCAACACCTTGATTTCCTATTTCTACCCTGTAGAAATCTGAAACAATACATTTCTCTTGTTTTAAGTCAAGCAGTTTGTGATAATTTGTTACAGCAGCCCTAGGAAATTAGTAGGACATCCACAATTGCTGCACTTAAAATAAAGCAACTCTCTTTCTCATACACTCCCCAAAGGAAGAAAAGAAAAATCATATGCATTTATGGCATTCAGCTTTATGTCCAGGCTGATTTCTTTCCTCTATTTACATGAGGATGTTGCTGTTTGGGGGATGGCATGTTATAGCCCTAAATGAAAATTAAACCTCACCAAAATATACACAATATGTAATGGAGGAAGGAAAATAGATGCTTATTTTATTTTATTTTATTCTTTTGGTGAGGAAGATTGGCCCTAAGCTAACATCTGCTGTCAATCTTCCTCTTTTTGTTTGAGGAAGATTGTCCTTGAGCTAACATCTGTGCCGGTCTCCCTCTATTTTGTATGTGGGGTACCACTACAGCATGGCTTGATGAGTGACGTGTAGGTCTGTGACTGGGATCTGAACCTGTGGACCCCAGGTCACTGAGGCAGAGCCTGTGAACTTAACCAATATGCCACGGGGCTTGTCCTTGAATCTTTTTAAATTTCACGTGTAGAAAAGAGGAAAATGATTAAGCAACATAAAATAACACAAATACAGAAGATATATTACATTCTGTAATACCTTACAAAGGCGATCTGCTTACCTCTGGTTCTGGTCTTAGATTCCCAACAGAATTTTGGAATCGAACATTTGAGTTGGAAATTTGGTCTCCTTCTGTTGTCTTCTATAGAAACATTTTTAGAGATATTCTAAGTGATTCCTATTTGACATCATTCATTTTTAGCTAACTCTGTCTTATTCTTGCATACCTGTGATCAGAGGATCATCTTAGGGGTTGACCAAGCACAGGCTATTGTTTGGCCTCCTTCAAGTTTCTCTGGCTTTGGATCTGCTTTAAAGCCCTAGACAGTTGCTTGTAGATTTGATTTCTGTGAATCCCATCAGGTACTATCACATCACTGTTAAAGAAAAATCTTAAATGTACAGTGTTCATGCACGTATGGTAAATAACTCCAGACCTTCTAGAATTTTACATAACCCATCACAGACTCTTTTGAACTGATCGGAGTAATATAAAACCTGTAATTAGTCATCCCTCAAAAGAGATTACAATTTATCCATCTACACATCTACATATATAGCCTTTTGCCTTTTGTTAGTGGAGGTTTGCTGAACCCATTTTGGAGTACCATGGCTCACCTTTAATAAGCAACAGACAAATTCAGGATTGTTTCCGATCATTTAAACTACTCTTTATTTATTTTCATTTGCTAATAGATCTCTTAATGAACAGAACTCTTACCCACATTTTTTAGGATTTCAGCAGCATGCTTCCATTAGCACTAAGCCATAACTTCACAGATCCACTTTTCACTAAGAGCAACTAGAAATACCAGATAGGGATAGTGAAACAGAACTAACCTATCCCCAGGTTCTAGACCCCACCCTCGGGGAATTTAATCAGTTTACCCAGCTAGTAAAGCCAAGGTTGTTTGGGTAATGCCTGGGCACACGCAATTTTCCATTTTGTTCCTCCCCCACAGATCTCTCCTTATTTCCTGCTTTATTTCACAGCTCATGCCTTCACATCTGTGGGGTGCAAAATATTTCTTAAGTGAGAAATCTATAGTACAGCAAGGGAAAAGAAAACCCAATAAGTTTGATAGTTAAAAATAAAATTAAATCTGTAAATTCAGGTGAAATTCTCCAAGAAAGAAAAAAAGTCAACGAGGACAGGGTTAAAAAGCATTAGGAGGAGGAAACAATAATATTCCTTGCCCTCATCTCTCTCCCATAAAATTACAATAAATGTTATCCAAATTACGGTGGGAATCGGATCCAGCAGGACGAAGTATCCAGTCAAACCTGTACTGCAAATACTCTACTTCCTGTTGCTATGGCAATAGGATGTCATCCTTATGGTAAAGGCATTTTAAGAAAAACCATATGCAAAAGAAGTAAATGTTCATGGAGTGGGAGGTGGGAGGATCAAGTGTGATATTCTTAGCTCTACATGAGGGATAATTGATGATATGTTTAGAAGGATTTGTGTCCTTGAGAATAGTATAGAGAAAAAAGGATTTTCTATACATGCGTGTATGTATCTATTTATCTAGATGTCATCTAGGTATTAATGTTAAATTAAGTCTATATTTTTGAAGGAAAAGAAAGAGCCTTTAGCTACTGATGTCCTCTTGCATCTCTTGCCGACTCTAGTGAGATTCAATATTCTTAATAATTCATGTGGCTCTATGTAAGTGCAGGGTTTTTTAAATTTGTTTCTTTGTGTGTTTTTGCTTTGTCTGCTCATTTGTCTTGCGCTTGGAAAGAAACTCTAGAATCCAGCAAGCAAAATGTGGCTGCCCATACTGGTGATGTTTGGCTGACCCTCCCTGTGTTTACCATCATTCAAGAGCATAATTTGCAAACTTCCTAAATAATAAGAATCACTAAGAAATTTAATTAGGACTTTGCAATTACTGTGGATCTTGTTAATTAGGACCTTCCATTTATCCTAAGATGGTTCTTTCAGGTGGGATCTTGTAATTGATATATTTAACAAACCACAGACGTTCACAGTGATATTTATCTTCCAGAAAGAGTGAAAAGCCTTGTTATGTGTTACAGAAAACAGGTTTTTGCCCAACTTTTCTGCCTCACTTACAAAAATTTCCTTTGTACAGATATATTTTCTTTATATTTTTCCATTTGTAATTGAGAATAAATCAAATCAGTTTCATAAGAAGTGGTTACCACTAGTATGTAGTTAAGAAAAGTGTTGGGAAAAATAAGCTATGATACACATATTTGCATACTTATTAGTGTCTCTCTCTCTCTCTCTTTCATCAGAAAAATGGATATCTGAATCCAATATGTTTAGGAACTCATTGAATATCTAATAATTTAATTTAAAATTTAATGGTTGATTTTTAAAAATGAAGAACATAATATATAGAAGAAACAGCTATTTGAAATAAGTTAACTTTAATTTTGGATAGTAAATTTTCTTTACATTTCCTCATAGTTACAAAAAGAAATAAAATATATCTGAAAGTAGAAATATACAATAGAATATTTGAAATGTAGTTCCACTTGAGACACTCATGACTGTTAAGGGAGGTCACATTAACAACATGTGTTTCACCTTTTTATTTACTTGTATTTTCTTTTTACACAAACAGGGACAATGATGTCTGACTTTTCTACCTCATTAGGTTTTAGCGAAGATAAATGAGAATATGTTTTGAATACACTTTGTGAACCATAGAACATCATATATCTATAAACAAGTTTCATGATCTGCAAAATAAAGCACACAATCAATGTGAAAACAAATTTTGCCCTGAAACTTAAATCAAAAGAAACATCAATAAGATTGTGAGTTTTTTTCATGGCCATTGGATAACATACTCAACATTATCCTCAAATTTAGTTCTTAAATTGACACAGATACACTGTTAAAAATGAATGACTCTTGTATGGACTCAACAATGGTTGAAGGAACAAAGTTAAATTGAAATCCAGTGAAGACATTTCTTCTGGAGAACGAGATTATTTATGTAGATGCTTTTCCTTCAGATGATCTATTACAGAGATTTACTCCTTCGGGCTGCTAAGAGAATGGAAAGCTGATCTATCCTTTAGACAGTCGGTCTTAAGTATTAGAAAGAATCATCAAGCCTTTGGCAGCTGCTCAATTACAGTCAATAATTGGACTTACATAGCTCTTGAACATCACCACACATCTTGCAAGTTCTGCCTCTGTGATTAAATTCCCTAACGATCTGCTGGCAGAAATAGTTAGCATGTCAGATTATTCTTCACATATGTTCACTGGTCAGAACATATGTCCTTGGAAAATATTTCAATACCATTCTGAGGATTTCCCATCCAGCCTTTGGATTTTTATGTCTATAAAAATATTTTTAAGAAAGCAAAAATTGGTTCCTTAATTAAGAGCTTGAGACAAAAGTTCTTATTGCTGTGACAATCTGGATATTAACAAAATAATATCCACCACCGTCTTAAGAGGAACAATTCGAGTTAATGGATTATAACAGAAGCATTATTGTGTACAAAATAATTGGTGATAAAATAGATTAATTATTAGGCTAGCATGCTAAAATTGGGTTGTTCTGTAGTGTGAAAGGTTGCAGCTTATTGTCTTCTCATTTGAATACACATTGCGTATAGGATCATAAATTATACCTTCTTACACTGAATGTCTAAAATATTTGTGTGACAACAACAACACAAGCTAGCTCAAAAGGTGAAAATATATCTGGGTATTTTCACATGGAATTTCTCTATTATTTTGATTAATTTATGGCAAAAAAATTTTTAAATTGTCAATTGCATAGTTATAGACAACAAAATAATATTTATAATAGTATTATACCTAAATAATTTAAATGTCAAAAAATGATAAAATGGTTAAATTTATTTATTGAAATATTGTAAGACCATAAAATGTTTTCAAAATTCTTACGAAAATGCATTAACAATATATTATCAAGTGAGAAAAGTCCTCTCAGATAAAGCATAATTAATACGAGACAATAGTGAAAGAAAAAATAAAGTACCACTAGTTATCTCTGTATTCAGTGTTTATTTTATTTTTCTCCATATAAATCTTTTTGTCTCACTTTCTCAATCAACAGGTTACTTTTATAATCAGTAGAATATAAAATACTCCTTTAAAATAAATACTTTAAAAAGTTTAATATCTACCAGTGCTCAAGCAGATCCTTTACACGTTTTAAACCACTAAAGATATGTGTAAGCTTACCAATGTAATTTAACTATTTTAGATATTTTGTTAAAATATGATTTAATACCACCCTTTGTTCACAACTAGAAAATTTATTTCGGCACTGATGTCATCCTCATTCGTTCCCACATGTATGCATTATGGCCATTGAAGAAGATGCATAATATTTGTTACTGGTTGGGCACATATATTGCATCTTGTTGGACAGCACCCAAACTTACCAAGTATTATCTCCAATTTTCTAGAGGCCATTCCTATATACTATAAAAGCAAAAGCTTCTCTATGATGGAGTACACGACAAATTTAATGGGTCCCCTGAGCATTTTCCCATAGATATAGTCATTTTCCTCTAAGGCAAATTCAGTGGACAGAAAAATGTGTAGAATGTTATTTTTGGTTATAATAAAATATTTGATATAAGACATTAATAGATGGTGGTTCTGGCAAAGGCATGAGACACAAGAATAGCAAATCCAACACCAGAAAAAAAAAATTCTCTCTGGTAGTAGTGAACTGTTGTTTCAGGGACACTGCAATGCCTGCTCCTTAGGAGTCTACCACAGCCTAATATGAGCAACACAATGGAGACAAGAGTATATGTGCGAGCCTCAGAGCTGCTCCCCAGAAAACAAAACAAATCCAAACAAAAAAGGCAATGATCTAAATTTGGCTGGTCAGGGAAAATTTGGCAAATGTGATTACTGTAGATTTTTCTAAAAGTAATTTGGCACTATATATTAAAATTATGGATACGTATATGACTTACTTAGCAAACATAGTTTTGAGAATCAACAACCAAAAAATAAATTCAACAATCTAAAATCTATGGATACAAGTATAGATACTACAGCATTGCTTGGAATTACCAGGAATTTGGAACAAGTAGAATAAATTAAAATCCATATTTTTTTTTTCCTGCTTTATCTCCCCAAACCCCCCCTGTACACAGTTGTATATCTTAGTTGCCAGTCCTTCTAGTTGTGGGATGTGGAACGCTGCCCCAATGTGGCCTGATGAGCGGTGCCATGTCTGCACCCAGGATCCGAACCCTGGGCCGCAGCAGCGGAGCGCAGGAACTTAACCACTCTGCCACGGAGCCGGCCCCTATTTTTATTTGTTTATAATTCTATGAGCTTCACAGTAGCTATTGATACACTCACTTGTCTGTGGACTTTGATTAACTTAGGTAGAAGAAGTTAGAAAAGTAAAAAAAATTTAAAACTTTTGTAAAAATTTTTAAAAAAGAGAGTTTTGACAAAGGGAAAGTATGCAAGGGGAAAATTGTTTTATTATAAGTAATATGCATATGAATAAAGATAGAAAAAGAATGATATAAGCATTAATTTAATTTAGTTCTAGAATTTACATTTTTATAATGTACATTTTGCCATGAAATTATATATAAAGTAAGATCAGAGTCTGATCGACAATGAAAAGTCTTTGGAAGTATACATTTTGGTGGTCAAATTTAAATATCTTTAATTTGCAAAAAAGGGAGAAAATGATAAAAATAAAGGAAATAAATAAGAAATGTGAAGAGCATAATCATATTGTTTCTTTTTGATGGTTGACACCAACTTTGAGTCTTAAATCTGAATATTCAAGCATATTAAAATTGTCCATGAGTTTATATTGAGGAGGGTGACCAGTATGGCAACATAGGAGGCTCCTAAACTCCCCTCTTCCCACTGAACACAGAATGTACAGCTATGCACGGAGCAATTACCTGTGAAAGAAATTCAGAAGCTAGCTGAGTGACTCTCACACATTGGGTGAATGAGAAAATACCCACATCAAAGTGGGTAGAAAGGCTGAGATAGACTCTCACCATCAACCCACCTACAGCACAGAACCATACAGTTAGGAGGACCTCCCAGCTCCCAGCTTCTCGCTGAAGAGTGAAAGATTTGGGCTATATATTTAGTGCCTTAACTCTTAAGACTCACACCTGAGGGATGGGCTCCCAAAACATCTAGCTCTGAAAGCCAACAAGGCTTGTGTCCACAACACACACAAGACTGTAGCAAACAAAGAAGCAGGTAACAGGCACATGAACACACCCCACAGCCATCCTCCCAGGGCTCAATGCAGAGGTGCAGGCAAAATTAGCCATCTCCCTGTATCTCCCTGCAAGGGGTCCACATCACACTTAGAAAGCTGCTGCCTCACGGTCAGGCTTCTAATTTAGCACACAGCTAGGGGCTGGCTGCAGTCCTCCTCAGAGAGCAGGAAATTGGCAGACACCTCTCCCACCACCTCCTTCTAGTCTGCTCCAAATAACCAGTATCTCGCTGGAAAGAGCTTGTATACATCTGCGACCAAGCTTTTGCAACTGCCAGAACAGTTAGGCAAGAACAACAAATGAAAGGCATCCAAATTGGTAAGGAAGAAGTAAAATTGTCTCTATTTGCAGATGACATGATATATATATAGAAAATTCTAACGCCACCAAAAATCTGTTAGAAATCAATGAATTCAGTAAAATTGCAGGATACGAAATCAATATATAAAAATCAGACATATTTCTTTACATTGACAATGAACTGTAAGAAAGACAAATTAAGAAAACAATCTCATTTACAATAGCATTAAAAATACTTATGAATAAATTTATCAAAGATGTGAAAAACCTAGACACTGAAAAATATAGGACATTGATGGAAGAAATTGAAGAAGACACAAATAAATGGAAAGATATTCTGCCTCATGGTTAGAAGAATTAATATTGTTAAAATGTCCATACTGTCCAAAGAGATCTACAAATTCAGTGCAATCCACACCAAAATTTCAATGGCATTTTTCCTAGAAATAGAATAAAACAATCTTAAAATTTGTATAGAATCACAAAAGATCCCAAACAGCTAAAGCAATCTTGAGAAAAAACAAAGTTGGAGGCATTACACTTCCTGATTTCAAATTATGTTACAAAGCTATAGTAATCAAAATAGTATGATATAGGCATAAAAACAGACATATATCCATGGAACAGAGTAGAGGGCCTAGAAATATACCCATACTTATGGTCAATTAATTTACAACAAAGGAGTGAAGAATATAAAATGGGGAAAGGATAGTCTTTTCAATAAATGGTGCTGGGAAAACTGAATAGCCACATGCAAAAGAATAAAACTCAACCCCTATCTTATACCATACACCAAAATCAACTCAAAATTCATTAAAGACTTGAATGTAAGATCTGAAACTGTTAAACTTGTAGAAGAAAACATAGGAAAAACATTCCTTGACCTTGGTCTTAGGCAGTGATTGTTTTTGATTTGACACCAAAAGCAAAGGCAACAAAAGCAAAAATAAACAAATGGGACTACATCAAATAAAAAGCTTCTGCTCAGCAAGGAAATCATCAACAAAATGAAAAGGCAACCTATGGGATGGAAGAAAATATTTGCAAACCACATATGCAATAAGGGTTAATATCCAAAATATATAAGGAACTCATACAATGTTAGAATAGCTACCATCAAAAAGAGAAAAGGTAACAAATGCTGGAGAAAATGTGGAGAAAAGGGAACCATTGTATACTGTGGTTGGGAAGGTAAACTGATACAGCCACTATGGAGAAGAGTATGGAAGTTCCTCAAGAAATTAAATTAGAACTACCATACGCTCCAGCAATCCCACCTCTGGGTATGTATCCAAATGAAATGAAATCATTGTTTTAAAGAGTTATCTGCATCCCATGTTTGTTACAGCATTAATTCACAATAGCCAAAACATAGAAGTGAACTAAGTGTCTGCCAGTGGATGAACGGATCAAGAAAAGATGGTGTATACATACAATGGAATACCATTCAGCCTTAAAAAAAGAAATTCTATCATTTGTAACAACGTGGATAAACCTGGAGGGCATTATACTAAGTGGAATAAGTTCAGACAGACAAAGACAGATACAGCATGGTATCAATTATATGTGGAATCTAAAAATAAAAAAGTCAACCTCCTAGAAACAGTGTAGAAAAGTAGTTATCGGGCTTGGTGGGAAGAGTGGAAATAGGGAGAAGTTAGTTAAAGGGTGTATACTTTCAGTTAAGAGACGAATAGGTCTGTGTATCTAACACACAACATGGTGACTATAGTTGATAACACCGTGTTGTATAATTGAAATTTTCTGAGAGAGTAGAATCTCTGTGTTTCTGTGTTCTCAACAACAACAAAATAAGGTAAAGATGTGAAGTCATGGAAATATTATTTAATTTGATGAGAGGAAGCCTTTCCTGATGTATACATATATCAAATCATCACTGTACACTTCAACCATTTTACAATTGTATTTCTCAATTAAAAATCAATAAAGTTGGAAAAGAATTTCTCTGATTTTTTGTGACAGTTCATGGATTCTTGACTCAGGTGATTGTTTCCAGGATTCTATTTCTTCTTTCCTTTATGTTTCCCCTTTTCATTCCTTTGTCATCTAATAAATTGAGAAGGCAACAGAACTTAAATTATCACTCTTGATCGTCTTAAATAAGAAACTGGCATTATATTTATCTAAATGGAAGTTGCTGCCTTATGATACAGCAAACTTGGAAACATTTGCCCCTTGTAAACATGACCTATATGAATCATTAATGACATGGAGGAGATCTCCTGCTAAGAAAATAAATGATCTGCTTTCTGCTGAGTGTGAAGGCCTGACTTTCGGGCACAGGCAAGGTGAGAGGATCAAGCCTCAAATAAAATCACTTGAAAATAGGAGACTGTTTCGAATTTCCAGGAGGAAGATTTATTTTGGTTTCTTTTTCAATAATTTCAAAAGGTCAATATCAGGAATGCCACCAGCAGCTGCAGACATTAACCAGACTTGTTGCAGTGCAACATGTCATTGGAGGAAATGGGGGATGAAGATCAAAGGAGCAAATTTCTGATTTATTATTTGTTTTGACTTAACTAATAATGTCACATCTTAAAATTTTACTGAAAATTGTTTAGAATCATATGTGATTAGACATGTCATGCTATATAGCAAAGTTTCCCAAAACTCTTTTGACAAATGGTGAAGCCAGCACAACTGGCCTCTGTCCAAAATTTTACTACTATCCCAAATATTTTTATTGGCACCTTCAAAGATTTCACTGGTACCTTAAAATAAATATAGAACTCGCATCTCTGAAAATATTTTGTGCAAGTATTTTTAAAGACATTGTTATACTGTAAACTGCTTGCCTACTTTCATATACCATTCTAAATTTTAAATTTCCTGTTATTTTTATGAATATGTAAAGAAAGTGCATTAAAATTCTTTATTCTTTGATGAAGTCTTTTGCTGCTTCTCACACTTTTAAACACGGTACTTCCTGCAGGTATGTCTCAAAATATTTCTCATAATTCATATTTTTATTATTTTATTCAAGAGTCAATTTATTCTATGAAACATATATTTGTTGATTAATTTCCATATGCCTAACCATTTTTACATATTTTCAAATCAAGTTTCTAACCTCTGGCTTTTAATCAATAGACTTTTATATTTTTTTTCCTACTCACATTCATTTCCTCTAGTTTTGTTATTTTTTTCCAGAGATGCTTTTAGTTTTGACTGAGCTGGCTGAGATTTTGTTTAGATTTCTCAATGTTACTTCAGAAAATCAAGTAGCTTCTGTTTTTTATTAAAAGTAATATGATTTTAAATTTCAAAAATTATACTACGTTAAGAAAAAAAATGTCAATTTTCTGTGGATGAATGCCCATCCTAACTGTCTTTGCATGAAAGCAGGCATCAGATATCTGCAGCATGGTTTGAAAATCTAGAACCTGGACCAGGAGAGATTGAGAAATGCACAACCTTTTTTTTGTTTATTTGGGTTTTTTTTTTCTCTTTTCTTCTCTCTCTCTTTCTCTCTCTCTCTTTTTTTTTTTTTTTGGTGAGGAAGATTGGCCCTGAGTTAACACCTGTTGCCAATACTCCTCTATTTTGTATGTGAGTTGCCATCACAGTATGGCTTTGATGATTGGTGTAGCTCTGCGTCTGTGATCTGAACCCACAAATTCCGGGCTGCCAAAGTGGAGTTCACCGAACTTAACCACTACACCACCAGGTCAGCCCCTGAAAACCTTAAAGTAATATTTTTATAATGTGTGAGGAGAGAGAAAAGTTTAGAAAGAAAAGAAAATACAGATATAATAGCTGTTATGTAGAATCATTTCATATCAACTCAGTCAATGCTAAAATTTCTTTTGAGACCCAAAGAAGAAAAACGAATAAAACATGTTGAAACATGTAATCAATGTAAAGCCAAGACTATATGCCCATGGTTTTAATTCGAAGTAAACTATTCGTTTCAATGCACCTCTCTGCCTGCCTATTAGGCCACTTCAAATATAAATACAGTCAAGCATAAAGTAGACGTGTGAGCATTAAGAAACTAAAATAAGTAAATATGTAAGAAAAGAAAAGAAATAGCAAAAATGCATCAAGCCATAGGTTATACAAATATCCAATGCAAGGAATTGATCAACGTGAGGTGGCAGAAAAGGAGGGGCAGTAGAAATGAAAGAATCAGAAAATATCACCTACTTTAGAAACTGAGTGCATTTGCTCTGGTAGCAGGTGTCCATACTGAGCTTCATGGCACGAGACGATTTATTATGGATTTCTGGCATATGACGTACAGATATAAAGCAGTGGGAGTATCTGGTATCGTCATATGTGAATAATACTTAGAGCGCTAGGTAAAGAATCTCAGACAAGGAGATTTAATGTCAGGATAGAGGAGAAGAAAATCTGAGGACTGCGTCTTCTTCTTCCAACTTACAGATATTCTGGGTTATTGTAAGAAATAATAACAACAGAGCCCACCTTAAAGCAAAAGAAGAGGAAATCTCCAGGGATCAGACATAAAATGAACTAAACAAAATATACGACCTGAATTATTAGTATAAATGGACCATGAATTGAAAACAGGCTAATAAATAAATTTTAAGGTATTAAGGATTGATGTTAATATAATGCAGGAAAAATAAGTTATAAAAGAAATATGCTGGGGCCGGCTCCGTGGCTGAGTAGTTAAGTTCACGTGCTCCGCTGCGGAGGCCCAGGGTTCGGATCCTGGGCACAGACACGGCACCGCTCATCAGGCCACATTGGGGTGGCGTCCCACATCCCACAACTAGAAGGACCTGCAACTAAGATATACAACTGTGTACAGGGGACGGGGGTGGAGGGGGTGGGGGGTGGCGTGATAAAGCAGAAAAAAAAAAAATATTGGCAACAGTTGTTAGCCCAAGTGCCAATCTTTAAAAAAAAAAAAAAAAAAGAAAAGAAAAAAGAAAGAAGCTGAAAAATTAGAAATGAAAAATTTTATTTAAAAATTCTGATAACTGTTTCAGATTGATGGTAAAAACAGACCTTGGTAAACCAAGGAAGATTCTAGAGATACAAAAATAAGCCAGCTCAACAAGTTTGCACAATAGCAATACCAGAACCATTCTTCAATGAACGATGAAGTGCAAAAGTCTGGGGACTCCCTTAAAGGAGGGAAAGAGTTATCAGAGGACACAAATCAAAGGACACCAATCTGCATAACAAAGTTAACATTGGACATTCCAGAATATCCTCTACCTTCCAAACGCATCTTTATACATATAAAGATGGATGGATGGAACTGAAGGAAGGTCGTAATCATATAAGATCTCACTATGCTCAACTCTGTCCTAAGTGGATCAACACCTCCTTTTGGCATTTAATCCCTTTAATGAAAGGGATAAAGATGCTGCATTAAAAAAAAAAAAACACTAAAATTATTTTTAAATACTCCTAATATAACAGTTATGCTCTAAGATGAGGTAATATGTATTTTGAGTCAAAATCGTATTAATCCATGAAATGTATACCAAGTACATTTTATTTTGGTTAAAAATGGAATTATAGATATATAGATAGGTAGACTTTTACGATGCTTATATATCTTTTATATGTATATATTTTTAAGGTGCTTATAATATGGAGCATTCGTGACGACTGGAATTGTGAGGCTGGCTGGCCAGACTTCCATTAATTCGGCAAGGAGACAATGATCCCAAATGGACTTCGTTTATAGCTTACACATTGCAGGCAACATGAGCGTCACGTTTGCATCAGTTCTTCTTGACCCTCAAGTTCCATGGGAATGACGGGGAGCAGGCTCAGATGAATACTGCTTACACACAGGTTTGTGTCACAGTGAGCTTAGGAACACCCAGTGTGAACACTGATCTTAGGAAACCTCCATTTTGTAAGAGAGTTCCTAGCAAAATTGCCCATCATCTTCTCTCGAGAGACATTACCCTGAACTGTAAGTCAATCTCCTTTGGGGAGAAGAGGGAGACTTCAGCCTGAGAAGGGAGACATTCTTTATGTTTATTACACCAGTCAGGAAAGAAATCTGAACTCTATCGGGAGCGATACACCACCTCTAACTTCCAAGGCTATTTGCTATGCAAGCATTTTGGAAAAGATAATCTGAGGTGGTAGAAACACCACAGTGAATTGCTTTCCAATAAATAACAATGATCAGCTTTCTCTGTTAAAAATTGACACTTCTAGAGCCAGCCTTGATAGCCTAGTCATTAAAGTTTGGCATGCTCAGCTTCGGCAGCCTGGGTTCACTTCCCAGCGACAGAACCACACCACTCATCTGGCAGTGGCCATGTTGTTGTGACAGCTCACATAGAAGAACTAGAAGGACATACAACTAGAATTTACAACTATGCACTGGGGCTTTGGGGAGGGGAAAAAAGAAAAGAGGAAGATTTGCAACAGATGTTAGCTCAGAGTGAATCTTTCCCAGCAAAAAAAAAAAAAAAAGTACAAAAAATAAGTCAATTCTAAATGTTAGATAAAGCTTGTATACTGCATTGTTTTTGCAAAGTTTTGCATTATTTCTAAATGAAAAATTAAAAAATAAATTACTCAGTTCTTATAGTGATCGTAAGGTTAATAAATCATTGATGATTGTCCCTTTTATAGCAGGAGGTTTGCCTTGATTCCCACACACAATATGGTGCTTAATGTCACATTTCACTCAGGCTGATTGCTTAGGGTCAACTGCTTGAGATAAACCGAGACTCAGGATTAGTGAAGAAATCTAGCTAAACAGCTAACATCAGCTTTAACTTGGTCTATATGTGTCTTTGAAAATGTGCTGCTGAATCAGTTCAACTCTTCTTTTTAAGGTACCGTGTTAGGCATGGTTCATTCAGGAGAAGAGAAATCAAGCTAGGAATTTTCCACAGGGGGCATTTTACAGAGCAAAATGGTTTTTTAAGAACTGGAGAACTGAAAGAGCAGACAAGGAGAAGTGAACTAAGCCAGAGACAATAACTAATAAAACAGAGATGGGGGGAGAGGTCATAACAGCAGGAGCCAGGGGTCCTCCGTGAGGTCCTGCACATGGGGTTGGTGCTCACATCTCTGAAGAGGAGACATTTCTTGGCTGCTGTTGGCACCTCCAATGAAAGGTGATGAGGCCAATACTGGGACTGGCAAAAGAAGCTGGAGGCTGGAGCCAACTCTCTTTCAGGGCAATGTTGACTTGAAAGGAGGGAAGAAAAAAATAAACAAACAGGAGGCAGTTTCTTCTTCCCACCTTCACCCTTCTCTCCAGTGCCTCCTTTTGAAGTTGGCATGGGTGCAAGGACTGAGAAACGTAGCTGGCAAAGTCACAGTCCCAGCGTCTGAGAGCACAGTGGAAAGGAGAGATTTGAAGCTGAAAGACAGTGAGTAACTGACTAGCAAAATTAGTAACTACAAAGTAATTTTCAGGGGACTTTAATCCATTATTTTGTGTAGAATATCTACTGGGACTTCTATATTTCTTTGTGAAAACTAATTAACTTCAAGGTCATGTTGCTAAATACTTTTCTAATGGGAAACACAACTGAATCGTAATATAAATTGATGTTTTCTCAGGAATGATCTTTCTCTCATAATTTATCGTTAGTGCAGCATCCTTTTGCATGGAGGAATGATTTCATTTTATTTCCTTAAATTGGAAGTGAAGTCTAATGTGAGCGTTACAATCTGCTCTGTAATATCTCCGTTGACATTTCTGTATCCATTTCCCCAATATCCTCAGTAAAACCCACAGCTTTTTTCATTTCACCTTCTACTTTACAAGAGGTAGAGATTGTAGAATGGATAAATAAGATTGTCTTAAATGAAAAATTTCCTCTTGTGTAGTCTGCTCATAACATTTTGTTTCAGCTTATCTGTGATTGATCTTGTTGCTATTTTAAAATCTAGCATGAAGAATATTCTTATGAATGCCTTTCACTTATGAAAAGAAAAAAGATAGAAAAACGAAAAGGAACCTCTTGTTTCCTCTTGTCTTGACTCTATTGCTATTGTTCAGTCTTCATTGTGTAAAGTTAGGCATGCCCAGCCTTCAGGGACACTCTGCAAATCTCAGCACATCTGCCTAAAAGTCATTTTTTAACGAAAAATTTTAGCAAAGTTTCCAATTTGGCATGAAGTGTTTCTAACTCATTGACAAAAATCAACACATTGGGGCCGGCCCCATGGGGTAGTGGTTAAGTTTGGTGCACTCTGCTTTGGCAGCCCAGGTTCACAGGTTCAGATCCTGGGTGCAGACCTACACCACTCGTCAGTCATGCTGTGGCAGCAACCAACACACAAAATAGAGGGAGATTGGCAACATATGTTAGCTTGGGGTGAATCTTCCTCAGTAAAAAAAATAAAATAAAATAAAATAAAATGAACATATATACAGGAAATCAAACTAGTTTTATTTTGCAATTTTTGTTACAAAATGTACTGAAGGCTCAGCTAATATTCCATATTTAAAAATTTCCGAGAAGCTGAAGTGCTGAAAAATCTCTGTTGTTCTACGTTTGCGTCTATCACTTTCGTTGCTGTTGCTTGGATAAAGCAGCAGAGATAAATACTCGTATGTCCTGCCCAAAGCTAATTTATGCTTAAAAGGTTATGACTGCATTTGAACATTTGCTGAGACTCTATTGTGGACTGAATGTTTGTGTTCCCCAGAATCCATATGTGGAAGCCCTAAACCCCAGCGTGGCTATATTTGGAGATGGGGCCGCTCCTGAAGCAACTGAGGTTAAATGAGGACATATGGGTGGGTCCTTGATCCTGTAGGATTGGTGTCTTTATAAGAAGAGGTACCAGTGAGCTCTCTCTCTAACTCCACATGAATTCAGAGGAAAGGCTGTGTGAGGACACAGCAAGAAGGTGGTCATCTACAAATCAGGAAGAGAGCCATCATCAGAAACAGAATTTGCCAGCACCTGATTTCTAGCATCCGTAACTGTGAGAAAATAAATGTCTGTTGCTTAAGACACTCAGCTTGTAGTATTTGTTATGGCGGCCCAAGCAGACTAGAACACCGTGGAGCACAAAACAGCAATATTTGATAGAATGCAAGGCACACTGAACATAGGAAGCTTAAGTAATGTGTCCAAATCTATACACTTTATAAAAGGAAAAGCTAGAATTGTATACTCACCTATTTGAATTCTATGAAACGATGCCAATGTCACTCTACATTACTATTCCAGTTACTGATTCTCAACTCATGGTAGCCTATATTGAGTGATGTCACCAGGTAAAATGCTCATTGTGTGGTCTTATGGTAGAGAATATTTTTGAGAAAGAAGCAACATGTTTTTAAAAATTTATATTTTCAGTTGATTCATAAGATTGACTTTCTGATTTGGTTACATGGAATTTTTTTTTCCCCTGAGGAAGATCCACCCTAAGCTAACATCCATTGCCGATCGTCCTCTTCTTTTTTGCTTGAGGAAGATTAGCCCTGAGCTAATATCTGTGCCAGTCTTCCTCTATTTTGTACATGGGATGCAGCCACATCATGGCTGCTGAGTGGTGTAGGTCCATGCCCAGGATCCAAACCCATGAACCCAGGCTGCCAAAGCAGAGCATGTCAAACTCAAACACTATGCCACCGACTCAGCCCCTTGGTTACATTGAATTTTGATTTATTATTAAATATATTTGGTAAAACAAATTCACTGAATATAAAATAGGTAAATGTTTAATATTTTAAGATTTAAATGATCTTCTAAAAATCAATAGGTGAAAGAAAAACAACTGATACTAGAAAAATGTTATGAACAGATAGCTCCTACAATAAAAAGACAAATGGCCAATGAACATATGAAAATATTCTAAATCTTATTACAAACTGTGAAAAAGTAAACTGAAACAAAAGATACCATTTTTCACCCATTTTATAATCAAAAGATGAAGAAAGATAATATATAATTCTAAAAAAAAATAAGAGAAATGGATATTCACTTATTTATGGTGAAAATATAAATTAAAAGAATATCCTTGTAAGATAACTGAGTAGTGGTTATAATATCTTACAATATGTTTACATTTGACCAACAATTTCATTTTTAAGGATATATTCTTCAAAAATAATTGAATGGTTACAAAAATATCATGTAAAATGATTAATTTAAACGACTTAAATGACTATCAAGGGGATAGTAGTAACTTTCCATAAAATGGAAAAATACTTAACCATTGAAAAGAATGAAGGATGTCTATCTATTTATATGTTATCTATATACATATACTCTCTCTATATACTATCTCTATATGTACTATATATGCTATCTATCTATATATATAGCAATGTACTATCTATCTATCTATACTAGAAAGAACATGAAGAGTTATCTTAATGAAAAAATACAACATTATATGCATATGTTCATAAGAGCAAATGAATGCATTCAAAAGACATGAAAAAATGATTTTGATTCTCAATAGGAGATTTAGAATGGTGTTTATTCACCGAACTTGGTCCCCTAGTACTTGATACGATTAACTAACTAACTGGCTAAATAAATAAAGCAGAATTTAGGAGTAAAAAGCAGCAAACAAGGAAGTATCAGCCAGGTGGGGCAGTGGTTAAGTTTGCACATTCCGCTTCAGCGGCCTGGCGTTCACCTGTTTGGATCTCCGGTGCGGACCTACACACCGCTTGTCAAGCCATGATGTGGCAAGCATCCCACATAAAATAGAGGAAGATGGGCATGGATGTTAGCTCAGGGCCATGCTTCCTCAGCAATAGGAGGAGGATTGGCAGCAGATGTTAGCTCAGGGCTAACCTTCCTCCAAAAAAAAAAAGGCAGACAAGAAGAATGTCATAATCTCATATTTTAAACTTCACAAGATGGAGCTCAAGATCAGAAATGGAATTCCGGGAAGACTAATCTTGGCCTTCCCCAACCCTCCCCCCAAAATGAGATATTGGAGTGATGTCTTAACCTTGACAATCCTCACAAATGACACCAAATTGTTGACAAGCTACCTTAGAGGATATTTTCATCTTTTCCATCTCTGGCAAGCAGAGAATGAAAATGGCTGTGGATGAGATATGCACTGACTGAGAAGGCCACATGGGCTGAAATTTTCTGATAAAAGCATAAACTTCAGAAATCTTCAATGAGACATGGAAATACATTGAATTAATAGGATATCTCACTAATGGAATTAGATTTTTCCTGTGTTGAGTGTGATGAATCCTTTTAGATTCTTGCTACTCAAAGTAGGATTATCAGACCAGGAACACTGGCATCCTCTGAGAGTGTGTAACCAGTGTTGAATCACGGGCATTCTTCTACATTTTAGCAAGATCCCCATGTAATTTCTGTGACATTAATATCTGGAAGTACTATTTTAAGGGACTTTCAATATTATGTGATCCATCAGGAACCAGTTCTGTTCAGAATGTCTGCACAAAGCTGAGCTGTCCTCTTTCACTCAGTTACTCAGTCTACACAGCAAAAGTCAACAAGCAATATTTTCAGAGAGGGAAAAACAGAATTTAGCTAAGGGAGTAGGGAAAAAAGGAGAAGTACGGCAAATCCTATGAAAAGTGGCATGTTAGCAAGATGAAAAGAAAAGGTTTGACAACAATGTAAGCATTAAAATAAGCAAAATAAAGAACACAATTTGCAAAAGACAAGTTTTTTAGCCAAGACTAAATCAGCAGATGAATAGAAAAAAGAACTCCACAAGTGACTTGTAAGTACTTAATAAAATCATTAATTCATGAAACAAAAGTGTAAAGACCTGATGGTACTACAAACCAGTAAGATAAAAATGAGAACTAGAGAGCTGTGGAAACAAATTAAGAAACAAAATTACAAGAACGCAGAAATAATAAATGTATTCTAGCAGCAGAAAACAGGGCAGATGTGGTCGAAAACAGAATCACTGACACAGTGGAGAAAAGACCTATTAAAATTACGTGAATGCAGAGGAAAAAGACCCAGATCAAAGCGATTAGATGAATCGCAATAGATGAAGAGAACAAAGAGGTTCCAACATGAGAATTACTGTCATCTGTGATGTAGAAATTCCCATAGAACTAAGAAAAATTATTCATCCAAAATGGATGGAACTTTACCAAAAATGAAGTTTTAAATATATCTGCAGAGTAGCAGAATACATAGTGTTCCAAAAACAGCAGTTGCAGAATGATTTGCCCCAAGAAATAGCCTGGTGATGTCCTTGAAATTGAAGAACAAAGTACTGTCTGGAACATCGAGAAGAAAAGAAGGTTGTGTATGAGGAGGAAAGTCAGTAGCCTCAGACTTACCCCGAGACGTGTTCAAAGACAGGAGACGACAGCACAACAGCCACAGAGTTCTGGAGGAGATAAAGGGTAAGCTGTTACCCAAGACCTATATATTCCAGTAACTTCTTATTCAAGCATGAAAATACAAGACTGTCACTTTCTATATTGAAATAAGAAATAGGAGGAAATAAACCACCAGTGACCCTTTTGGGAAAAGAAAAGAAACAAGCAGAAAGACAAACAAACACAACATCTTTTTGACAATTAAGCCAGTCAGGTAACGGATGAAGAAAGGAATTGTGAGAATTCAAACCAAATAAATACAGAGTTGAGACAAAGCACCCATGATAATTAAACTGAAGTGAAAATACACACACTACGTACATTAGTAATGTCAGCTGAGGGGAGGAAAGACAGTCCAAGATTTTGCAGGCTGTGCTATCTCAAACTGAAAAGATTAAGTCCTCCAAGCTCTCAAAATTTTCCAAAAATTTTTCCTTAAATGTTGAGATATCTTTTAAGGAATAAGTATTCATTAAGAAACAAGTATTTATACTACTAACGTTTAAAAAAATTTATTCTGCTTTCAAAATTTCTTTTAAATCTAACTAAAATAAATATATTAAAAGTATAATTTATACTATGACCCCAGTTTTAAACAAAATAACTTCCTTCCTTTCTTTTATTCTTTTTTTTCTTTCTTTTGCTTTCTTGCTTTCATCTTTTCTCCTTTCCTTTCTGTTTTCTAAAAGCATAGCAAACCCTCTGGAATGCTCTGTAATGATTAAAATGTAATTTCAGGCTTTCTTTTGAATATTTGCAGTTGTTTTAGATTTTTTTAAAATCGCTTATTTTTTGAATAAAATAGTCATTAAGATAGAAAGACAAAAAAAAGTCTAGAAGGATACATATCAAAATTTAAACATCACTTTTGTGGGGGGTAATTGAATTGAATTTAGGAAGGAAGCATGAGGAGAAACTTTTAAATTGGTACTTCATAGTATTTATACTTTTGTAGCAAAATTATTACTAGCATAAAGTATTCATTACTAGCAAAATATAATTTGTTATTAATGATATGAAAAGTGGTTGTTTGTATTTTAGGGGGTGGGGAAAATTGGCCCTGAGCCAACATCTGTTGCCAGTCTTCCTCTTTTTGCTTGAGGATGATTGTTGCTGAGCTAACATCTGTGCCAATCTTCCTCTATTATAGTATATGGGATGTCACCATAGCATGGCTTGATGAGCAGTGTGTAGGTCTGCACCTGGCATCCAAATCTGCAAACCCCAGGCCACCAAAGCAGAGCATGCAAAGTCAACCACTATGGGACTGGGCCAGTCCCCAAATATCAATTTTTAAAAATATTGAGCAAGGGAGGGCACCATCTGATGGAGTTATGCCTATGTTTCAGTTGGAAGAAGTTAGAGAAGAGTAGGCATGGGGGTGGTTAGGAAATAATTGGCCATATTTTCAATTAGTCATATACTTGATAAAGAATTAGTCAAAATTTTCATACTTTCATAAGTGATTAGTCATATTTCATTTCATAAACCAGGCAAGTTTCTGGTACTGTCAGAAGTCATTGAAATATATGAATTTGAACAGAATTGCTGTTATTTCATGTTAAAACATTTTTTTTTGTGTATGGCCTTTTCTTGGGTTTTGAACAAAATGCTGCTGAGAAAATTTGAGCAATTTGCATCATACTCCATCATCAGAGTTGATTTCTTAAGAATCAAAATGGATTTGTTTTGCAAATTATGACTTTTGTACATTTCTCAGTATATTCTATATTTAATTTTTGATTTTATATACTAGATTATCTATGTTGAATACCTTACATATGAAAGAGAGTTCAAGTAACTTGTCTTTTCTCCTGGCACTCTTAAATTACTAAGCATTTTCCTTAAACCAAAATAATTTGCAAGATATCTCTTTGTTGAACAAGGTAGTGAAGGAAAGAAAAAGATATTCTCTGGGATATTCTCAAGATACTTGGATAATTTTATAGCACTGAATTGAAAAGAGCATTTACTGGGTAATAAAGAAAGCATATTGCTTTATGATTCTTTCTTGACTGAAGAACATATGTAACAGATATACTGGTTTCCCTCTCTATGTGCTTTTAAAACTTTTATTCTAACTTTACTTTCTTATAAAATCCTGAACAAATACCTGCTTCAAAAGAAATATATCTTCAGATTATCTTTGTATTAACCTAGAGGCTCAACCCAATGCTAATGGGAAACAGCCAATTTGAGGCTTCAGCTATATTTGGACACTTTTGTTTCGATGTTATAAGCAAAAACAACAGTATTATATGCATATATTATTTAAATAAGAAGAAATTGATTTTTGGAATTACTTTACTTTTGCTTAAAAATAAAATTCTAGGGGCCAGCCCGGTGGCTCAGTGGTTAAGTTCACACGTTCCACTTCTCGGAGGCCTAGGGTTCGCCGGTTCGGATCCTGGGTGAGGACATGGCACCGCTTGGCACACCATGCTGTGGCAGGCGTCCCACATATAACGTAGAGGAAGATGGGCACAGATGTTAGCTCAGGGCCAGTCTTCCTCAGCAAAAAGAGGAGGATTGGCAGCAGTTAGCTCAGGGCTAATCTTTCTCAAAATAAAATAAAATAAAATAAAATTCCATTACATATACTTTCCAAAACATAGATTTTGGTTTTGTTTTTTTTTTTTAAGGGGGTTAATTGTAATTACTGGAGCCTCATTTTTTAAATTTTGCAGAATAAAAATGCAATCGTGATTTTTGGTAATGTATGCAATCCTTGGTAAAGAAAAATGCCTCTTCTTTATAAAAGGTAGCTAAAATAACAAATTCTGTTAAGTATGTTATTTATCTTTATTCATTTGAGCTCTTGTAACAAGAATCTCTACCTTAGTAAATAGGCAAATTTCTATTCAAATGTGAAGCAAACTACTTATTTTAGTTTAGCTATCTGTTGCACAGCCCTCTTGCCGCCAACAAAGCATTCGCATGCAAGAATGTACAGAATGAATGCTGCTTTGTTACACATGAGATACACCCATGGCTAGCCTGTATTGTATATCTATATTTTGTGCAAGTCACAGACTGATTTACAAGATAAGTGGTTTACAAGATGAGGAAGATTGTGGCTAACTTCACGATCTCACTACCATCCACTTTTATTTCTCCATTTTCTCAAACTTCTTTGCCCTTTGTTTTTATCTTCTCCTTTTTTTCCCTTTTTCTCCTTCCTTATCTGTTTCTCTTTCTCACAATATATTGTATGTGAATTTGCTTATCACTGAAATAGCAACAAAAGAAAATACATCTTTTCCTTAGTAACTGCAAATCAATGAAATGGCTCATTTGAACTGAAGTGAAGCTGAGGAATCACTTTTCTATTCCAACTGCTACCTCGGTCCTTAAATTTCTGCATGCACGATCCTTTAAGTCTCACAACACACACTCCGGGCACAAGAGAGACAGTTAATTCTATGATATTTGAATATGTCTAGTGGGAAATTAGGAGATCTGAAGCCCGTGTTTGCAAAGTTTCTATAGCTGACAGAATTCCTTCAGCTCAGCTCTCCAATTCACAGAAAACCTTCAGCAATACACTTCTCTTGTTCTCTAGGAATTGTATATACATATACAATTATATATGTATAAATATATATATATATATATATGTTTTTTTCCCTCACCTAGAGTATGAGCTTTTTGTGAAATTATCTTGCATGACATATTTATATCTGCCTCCCAAATGACTGGTATGGTACCTGAAATATAAGGAAATTATGTTTGAATGAAAAAATCCTTTCCTGCTTTCACTGTGGCATCACAAGCACCAAGAGAAAAAGAGAGAGAACCTTGAAATACTTAAGGAGATGACTCTTGCCTTTAGAGTGCTCCTGGCCTGCAGACAAATAGCTTGTTTCAAATCTACTCAACGTTTTCTTAAGATGAATGTACTGTATTTATTTTATCATGGTTCCAGCAAACATCCTTAAAATCTTTAGAAGTCATTCAAAAGTTAGACATGTTCAGGAACCAGAGCATTATCCTCTTGGACACATCTGTAAATGGAACATCTCATCATCAGTGTTTCAATACACAAGTATATCCAGCGGAAGCGAAGAGCAAAAGTTTACTACTCAAGCTCTCACTCTGATAAAGCTTGAATGACAGGATTACTGCATTGAAAGTATTTTATTCATTCATTCATTAGCTCACCTATTCAATGGTCCTTTATTTAACTACGGACTGGGAAATCTTTCTCACAGACTAGGCATACTTTACTCAAATTTAAGCAGGAAGGTAGGTATTCTTTAAAAAATAAAATAAAATTTGGACCTGTTTACAAAACCATTTTTATTTTTAGGTAACACTACTTAGAAATTAATTTTATATTTGACATGGTTCTTTGTAGTAGCATAGGAAAACAGAAGAGAGAAATGGAATCTAAAATCCAGAGGCACTTACAGCTCCTTACAAGGAAAACCAAGCAGAACTTTGCTTTGTTGATGTATTCTGATAATGAGAAAATAGGGGACAAAAGAAGAATGTTGAAATTTCACAAATTCCGCGCCATCCCTGAACATCTGAAGAAATTTCGTGTCTTGCCATCTTACTGAAGTAACATTTCAACAACAAGCTCAGTGGTATTGTATGAAGAAAATAACACTCATGTGGTTTATTGATCTCCATCCATAACATATACAACTGGTGTGAACTGCTTCTCAATTTGGGATTCAAAATCATTTGGTATTTTTTACTGCTTGAGCCCTTAGTCCTTCTGTTGACAAGAGGTTGAATCTGTGATTCCTAAACAATGGATTGTCCCTAAATGCAGAAGGATTATGAAGTCTAACATGGAGTTAATACTTTTCCCTATACCAAATAAGAAGAGAACTGAAATCTGAACCATCAACTATGGGTGTGACGTTTCATTCATGCCTGTTCTCCCAGGTTTTAGAACTTTAATGTACAATAAATTTCATAAGTCTTACTCCAAATCGTATCACTACTCTAGATGTGCTGGCGCCTGAGGACTTCCTTGATAAGCCTTCTGCTGTGCTGACACGGGCCCTCCTTTCGAAAGGCTCTGGCCTTGAGTTAATTAGGCTGAAGTCATTAACCTGGACTCTGTTTCCTTATTGATTCACCTTGACTGATGTAACATTACCCGCTCTAACAGGTCTTTCATCTCTGTGGAGGAGGCAGATTTCTGCGATTCATAAGCATGTGGATAACCTATATTCCAAGCTATGAGACTAGTATTTCCTGGGTCTTTGGGAGTGGCCTTATCAACGTGGTCACTGAAAGTTCTGCCTGTCTTCTCACCCCACCTTTGCATAACTAGAGGTACCTCAAATCATTCAAATTTACTGGGCGTAAAAGTACAGTTTGCTGCGTGTGTTTTGAAGTTTCCACATTTTTATATATAAAGGCTGGCATGTTAAATATCCTTCAGCCAACACATCTTTGATCTCTAATTTGACTGTCACCTTGTGAAATATTCTACTAAAGACCGTATTCAACTGAAATAAAAAAGCCCTTTTAAAGAAATAAAATAATGATATTATAAAATTAATATTTCAAATATATAGGCATAAATCACATATATTTGTATTTATTGTTAATATATAATAATAATGGCTCTCTATGGTTAAACATATTGTCATGCTCTTTTTTTCACTCAAAAAACTTTAGATTAGTTTTATCAACTGTAATTTAAAAGAAGCATAAACTTTTAAAAAAAAAAGTAGAAAATCACCAGAAAGTTTATGTGACTTGATCAATGTGCCACAGAAAGTAAGTAGTAGGAAGAAGTAGAATACAAGTTTCCTGTAATTTAGGGTTGATTTCAAAGTCTCATTAAAAATATACAAGACAATGTAGTAAGGTCTACATCTATAATTGCTAGCAACTGACCTTTTATTCAGTATCTTTGATGATGTCATACTATTTAGTGCTAGCTTGAATTGCAAGAGATCATCAATTGATGCTGAAGAATTCTTTCTCATAACTATGTTAAACACCAAATAATCAGGACAAATAATTATCATTAGCTATAGGCCAAGTGTTCAGGCTTTGATCAGACTTTTGGTAATGACAGACTGAGCTATTAAATACATGTATGTTTCCTATGAAATATGACAATATTTAGAAAGCTAATATATTTCTCGTATGTTCCACTTTATAAGAAATTTTCTAATTTATGCATGATAAAACAAATAGATATTAATTAAGTAATCATAAGACTATATTTTGTTACTGTAAAATAGGGTTCAATTAAAATATTCTCTCATCTCTTTTGGCTGATAAATCAGCATGAGAAAGTCCCATTGTAGGTGAAGCAATGACAAATAAGAAGGACTTTTACTAAATTTTGATTAATTTAAAAACATGTATTGAAAGACTACTGTGAATCAGACATTTAGCTAATTTTACAGTTCTAAAGGCCCAGTTCCTATATTCTGATAGTTTACATGACATAAACCTGTAAACCTGACTCGGAAATGATATTTTGTGCAGAAGTCCGTTAATCTGATATGTTCTAGCATCGTTTGGGTAGTCATACATTTCATATGTCAAGTTAAAGCACTTAGCTAAAATTCATTTTTCATTTCTACTTGTACATTTTCAATAAAGAGAAACTTTTGAAAACTATGCAAATTTATGAAAATAACATTCAAACTGGAGAATTGTCGCATATTTGCTTTATTGTCTCATGTTTTATTCATGTGGCCCTTGAAAAAGTCTAAGAAAAATAAGAAAAATGAATACCCTGTGCTTTCATTTAATAAGCAGAGATTTATCAAAGTATAGAAGTTTTTTTCTTTTGTTTCTTTTTGGAAAAGAAGTTTGATAATCTATCTTGATCCTATTACCTTCTTAGCCATTTGAAATCTTGATCTTGCTTTTTCTCCCTCTTTCTCATTTTGTTGAAGTATCTTTTTGAGATAGGACTTACTGTTCTTTTTTTTTTTTTTATTAATGTTATGATAGATTACAACCTTTTGAGATTTCAGTTGTACATTTTTGTTAGTCATATTGTAGGTACACCACTTCCCCCTCCGTACCCTCCCCCCACCCCCCCTTTTCCCTGGTAACTACCGATCAGATCTCCTTCTCAATATACTAATTTCCACCTATGAGTGGAGTCATATAGAGTTCGTCTTTCTCTGACTGACTTATTTCGCTTAACATAATGCCCTCGAGGTCCATCCACGTTGTTGTGAATGGGCCAATTTCGTCTTTTTTTATGGCTGAGTAGTATTCCATTGTGTATATATACCACATCTTCTTTATCCAATCATCAGTTTCTGGGCATGTAGGCTGGTTCCACATCTTGGCTATTGTAAATAATGCTGCGATGAACATAGGGGTGCAACGGACTCTTGAGATATCTGATATCAGGTTCTTAGGATAGATACCCAGTAATGGGATGGCTGGGTCATAGGGTATTTCTATTTTTAACTTTTTGAGAAATCTCCATACTGTTTTCCATAGTGGCTGTACCAGTTTGCATTCCCACCAACAGTGTATGAGGGTTCCTCTTTCTCCACAACCTCTCCAACATTTGTCGTTCTTGGTTTTGGATGTTTTTGCCAATCTAATGGGGGTAAGGTGATATCTTAGTGTAGTTTTGATTTGCATTTCCCTGATGATTAGCGATGATGAACATCTTTTCATGTGTCTATTGGCCATATTCATATCTTCTTTTGAGAAATGTCCTCTGCCCATTTTTTGATCGGGTTGTTTGTTTTTTTGTTGTTAAGCAGTGTGAGTTCTTTGTATATTATGGAGATTAACCCTTTGTCGGATAAGTGGCTTGTAAATATTTTTTCCCAATTAGTGAGCTGTTTTTTTGTTTCAATTCTGTTTTCCCTTGCCTTGAAGAAGCTCTTTAGTCTGATGAAGTCCCATTTGTTTATTCTTTCTATTGTTTCCCTCAACTGAGGAGTTACAGTGTCCGAAAAGATTCTTTTGAAACTGATGTCAAAGAGTGTACTGCCTATATTCTCTTCCAAAAGACTTATTGTCTCAGGCCTAATCTTTAGGTCTTTGATCCATTTTGAGTTTATTTTGGTGTGTGGTGAAAAAGAATGGTCGATTTTCAATCTTTTGCATGTGGCTGACCAGTTTTCCCAGCACCATTTGTTGAAGAGACTTTCTTTTCTCCATTGTAGGCCCTCTGCTCCTTTGTCGAAGATTAGCTGTCCATAGATGTGTGGTTTTATCTCTGGGCTTTCAATTCTGTTCCATTGATCTGTGGACCTGTTTTTGTACCAGTACCATGCTGTTTTGATCACTGTAGCTTTGTAGTATGTTTTGAAATCGGGGATTGTGATTCCGCCGGCTTTGTTTTTCTTGCTCAGGATTGCTTTAGCAATTCGCGGTCTTTTGTTGCCCCATATGAATTTTAGGATTGTTTGTTCAATTTCTGTGAAGAATGTTCTTGGGATTCTGATTGGGATAGCATTGAATCTGTATATTGCTTTAGGTAGTATGGACATTTTAACTATGTTTATTCTTCCAATCCATGTGCAAGGAATGTCTTTCCATCTCTTTATGTCATCGTCAATTTCTTTCAAGAAAGTCTTGTAGTTTTCATTGTATAGATCCTTCACTTCCTTGGTTAAGTTTATCCCAAGGTATTTTATTCTTTTCGTTTCGATTGTGAATGGGATAGAGTTCTTGAGTTCTTTTTCTGTTAGTTTATTGTTAGTGTATAGAAATGCTACTGATTTATGCACGTTAATTTTATACCCTGCTACTTTGCTGTAGTTGTTGATTATTTCTAATAGTTTTTCTGTGGATTCTTTGGGGTTTTCTATGTATAAGATCATGTCGTCTGCAAACAACGAGAGTTTTACTTCTTCGTTACCTATTTGGATTCCTTTTATTTCTTTTTCCTGCCGAATTGCTCTGGCCAGCACCTCCAGTACTATGTTGAATAGGAGTGGTGAAAGTGGGCATCCTTGTCTTGTTCCTGTCCTCAGAGGGATGGCTTTCAGCTTTTGTCCGTTGAGTATGATGTTTGCTGTGGGTCTATCATATATGGCCTTTATTATGTTGAGGTACTTTCCTTCTATACCCATTTTACTGAGGGTCTTTATCATAAATGGGTGTTGGATCTTGTCGAATGCTTTCTCTGCATCTATTGAGATGATCATATGGTTTTTGTTTTTCATTTTGTTGATGTAGTGTATCACATTGATTGACTTGCGGATGTTGAACCATCCCTGTGTCCCTGGTATAAATCCCACTTGATCATGGTGTATAATCTTTTTGATGTATTGCTGTAATCGGTTTGCCAAAATTTTGTTGAGGATTTTTGCATCTATGTTCATCAGTGATATCGGCCTGTAGTTCTCCTTCTTTGTGTTGTCCTTGTCAGGTTTGGGGATCAGAGTGATGTTGGCTTCATAGAATGTGTTAGGGAGTTCTCCATCTTTCTCAATTTTCTGGAACAGTTTGAGGAGAATGGGTATTAAGTCTTCTTTGAATGTTTGGTAGAATTCTCCAGAGAAGCCGTCTGGTCCTGGACTCTTGTTTTTGGGGAGGTTTTTGATTACCGTTTCTATTTCCTTACTTGTGATTGGCCTATTCAGATTCTCCATTTCTTCCTGATTCAGTTTGGGGAGATTGTAGGAGTCTAGGAATTTGCCCATTTCTTCCAGGTTGTTCAATTTGTTGGCATATAGTTTTTTATAGTATTCTCTTATGATCTCTCGTATTTCATTGGTATCTGTTGTGATTTCTCCTCTGTCATTCCTGATTTTATTAATTTGCGATTTCTCTCTTTTTTTCTTGGTGAGTCTGGCTAGGGGTTTGTCAATTTTGTTAATTCTTTCGAAGAACCAACTCTTTGTTTCATTGATCCTTTCTATTGTCTTTTTTGTTTCAATATCGTTTATTTCTGCTCTTATTTTTATTATTTCCCTCCTTCTACTGACTCTGGGCTTTGTTTGTTCTTCTTTTTCTAGTTCTGTTAGGTGTCGTTTGAGGTTGCTTACGTGAGCTTTTTCTTGTTTAGTGAGGTGAGCCTGTATTGCAATGAATTTCCCTCTTAGGACTGCTTTTGCTGCATCCCAAATGATTTGGTATGTCGTGTTCTCATTTTCATTTGTCTCCAGATAATATTTGATTTCTTCTTTAATTTCTTCAATGATCCATTGTTTGTTGAGAAGCGTGTTGTTTAGTCTCCACATTTTTGCACCTTTCTCTGCTTTTTTCTTGTAGTTGATTTCTAGTTTAATAGCGTTATGATCAGAAAAGATGCTTGATATTATTTCCACTCTCTTGTATTTATTGATGTTTGCTTTGGTTCCCAAAATATGGTCAATCCTTGAGAATGTTCCATGTGCACTTGAGAAGAATGTGTAACCTGCTGTTTTTGGATGAAGTGTTCTATATATATCTATTAAGTCCATCTGGTCTAATTTTTCATTTAATTCTATTATTTCCCTGTTGATTTTCTGTCTGGATGTTCTGTCCATTGGTGTTAATGGTGTGTTGAGGTCCCCTACTATTATTGTATTGTTGTTGATGTCTTCTTTTAGTTCTATTAAGAGTTGCTTTACAAATTTTGGTGCTCCTGTGTTGGGTGCGTATATATTTATAAGTGTTATGTCTTCTTGGTGGAGAGTGCCTTTTATCATTATATACTGTCCCTCTTTATCTTTCTTTATCTGTTTTGCTTTGAAATCTACCTTGTCTGATATTAGTATAGCGACACCTGCTTTCTTTTGTTCATTATTAGCTTGGAGTATTGTTCTCCATCCCTTCACTCTGAGTCTGTGTTTGTCTTTGGGGCTGAGGTGTGTTTCCTGGAGGCAGCATATTGTTGGATCTTGTTCTTTGATCCATCCTGCCACTCTGTGTCTTTTGATTGGGGAGTTCAATCCATTTACATTTAGAGTGATTATTGAGACGTGGGGGCCTTCCACTCCCATTTTGTGTCTTGTTTTCCGGTTTTCTTCAGTTTCCTTTGTTTCTCGTCCCATGGTTTAATCTGTTCTGATGTAGAGCTGCTACTCTCTGTTGTTGTCCTTCTACTTATCTCCTCTGCTCTTGGTTTTGTAGCCCCTTTCCTTTTTTGGATTTTTCAGGAGTGAGGGTTTTCCTGAGGATTTCCTGAAGAGGAGGTTTTGTGGCAATAAACTCCCTTAATTTTTGTTTATCTGGAAAAGTTTTTATTTCTCCATCGTATTTGAAGGATATTTTCGCTGGGTAGAGAATTCTCGGCTGTAGATTTTTGTCCTTCAGATTTTTGAATATATCATTCCACTCTCTTCTAGCCTGTAAAGTTTCTGCTGAGAAATCTGCTGATAGCCTGATGGGGGTTCCTTTGTAGGTTAGTTTCTTTTGCCTGGCTGTCCTTAATATTTTCTCCTTGTCGTTGACTTTTGCTAGCTTCACTACTATATGTCGTGGAGTTGGTCTTCTTGCATTGATAAAGTTTGGAGATCTATTGGCTTCTGTCACCTGCAGATCCATCTCCCTCACCAGATTTGGGAAGTTCTCAGCCATTATTTCTCTGAATAGGTTTTCTGCCCCTTTCTCCTTCTCTTCTCCCTCTGGTATACCTATAATCCTTACGTTGCATCTCCTAATTGTGTCTGATAATTCTCGGAGAGTTTCTTCATTTCTTTTAAGTCTTGCTTCTCTCTCCTCCTCTGCCTGCAACAATTCTATATTGCCATCTTCCAAATTGCTAATTATTTCCTCCATATTATCGGCCCTACTGTTCAGAGCATCTAGATTTTTCTTAATCTCCTCTATTGTGTTCTTCATTTCCAATATTTCTGTTTGGTTCTTCTTTATCGTATCAAACTCTTTTGTGACATAGCTCCTGAACTCGTTGAGTTGTCGGTCAGAGTTCTCTCTTAACTCATTAAGAATCTTAATGATGGCTGTTTTGAAGTCGTCATCATTTAGGTTATATATCTCATTTTCTTTGGGATTGTTTTCTGTGTATTTGTTACCTTCTTTCTGTTCTGGAGATTTAATGTATTTTTTCATATTGCTTGATGTTGTTGATTTGTGCCTCCGCATGGAGATAGAGTTTAGTTGCTCCTTTCACTTGTTTCAGCTGCTGTGGTGGGGGGAGCTGCTGTTTATACTTCACCAACCAGGAACCCTGTCCGTAGTTGCTAACTGGGCCTTGGCCCCTCTTCGTAGCCACAGTGGCCCTTTGTATTCCCTCCTCTGCCGTGGGGGCCGTCACAGGGGGGCTTCAGGCTGCAGGTGCCTACTGTTGCAGCCCACCTAGATGTGCTCTCTCCTTGGGGTCTGCAACGGTGTTATGGGCTTTTCCAGCGGCCAGGGGTGGGATCACTTATATTTGTTGCTCCGTTGCTCTCTGCACCCACCAAAACTCACTTGTCCTCTATGGGTCGCAGGAGAGCTATTGGCATCTTCTACAGTCTGTGGTTAGTACACCTAGCTATGCTGCTTTTGCCCTGGGGTCTTCCAGCCTTGTGGCTGGCGGCTGGGTGCCTTCTACTGGTGCTGTGCAGAGGCTTTCCCTAAGGCTGCTGTGAGCCTGTAGGGTTTCCCACTAGGCTACTAAGCTGGGTCTCTGGAACTCTCTCCAGCCCCAGTCCTCTCCGAGATCTCCGGCAATCCCTAGCCTCACGGGGCGGGCAACGGCAGCTGGGGGTCGCCCCGCCCTCAGGGCTTCTCTCCGGGCCTCTGCCGGAAGCCATGAATGCTCAGCGTGGCCCCTCTGCTAACGGCAGACAGAGAGTTTTGTCTGCTGCCCGGGCGGAGCTCCGGCGCTTCCCCTCCGGGTCGCAGGACCGGCCTTTGAAAGTTCCCCCCGCCCCGGTCCTCTCCGAGATCTCCGGCAATCCCTAGCCCCACGGGGCGGGCAACGGCAGCTGGGGGTCGCTGCGCTCTCTGGGATTCTCTCCGGGCCTCTCCCGGAGCCGTGAATGCTCAGCGTGGCCCCTCTGCTAACGGCAGACAGAGAGTTTTGCCTGCTGCCCGGGCGGAGCTCCGGCGCTTCCCCTCCGGGTCGCAGAACCGGCCTTTGAAACTTCCCCCCGCCCCGGTCCTCTCCGAGATCTCCGGCAATCCCTAGCCCCACGGGGCGGGCAATGGCAGCTGGGGGGCGCCCCGCTCTCTGGGATTCTCTCCGGGCCTCTCCCGGAGCCGTGAATGTTCAGCGTGGCCCCTCTGCTAACGGCAGACAGAGAGTTTTGTCTGCTGCCCGGGCGGAGCTCCGGCGCTTCCCCTCCGGGTCGCAGAACCGGCCTTTGAAACTTCCCCCCGCCCCGGTCCTCTCTGAGATCTCCGGCAATCCCTAGTCCCACGGGGCGGGCAACGGCAGCTGGGAGACCTCCGTGCCCTCCGTGTCTCTCTCTGGGACCCTCCGGGCGCCCCGAGCACCAGGCTGGGTCTCCCCGCCAATGGCGGGGAGAGACTCTCCCCGCGGGCTCAGGTGTGCAACTCCAAAGTTTCCCTCTGCGTTTAGGAGTAATTGCGGGGGGTTTAGGTAGGGTTCTGGTCACCTGTTTCCACCGTCGCTCCTCTGTTGTGTTCTCGCTCCTGGCCTAGATGTGTGTGGATCCTCTGGGGGCGTCCATTGGAAGAAAGCCGCTTGCGGGTACTAGGCTGCCCGTCGGGGTCGGAGAGTTTTCACCTATTTCCACATCCTCCCGGAGGAAAGTCCATCCGCCTTCCGATGTATAGTCGCGTGGGTGTCTCAGACGTCCTGAGATGTTGTCTGGATATCCTTTGTCAAGCGATAAGTGTCCAAATAATTGTAGACTCGAAGGGCGAGAGACAAAGAGGACTACTCACGGCGCCATCTTGGATCCTCCTCCCTTACTGTTCTTTTTAAAAAGTCCAAATAAAACTTTTAAATTCTCAAAACTTTCACTGTTATGCTACAGTTAATACTTCTGGTCACTCGGTTATAAGCTCTCCTTTCAAATGTTTGTTAAATTAAATAAGATTATAATTTTTAACTCAAAGAAAAGATCAAGAGTGAACTAATAAGAAGCATTATGTGGTGATGCAAATGGAAGGAGACTTTTTATAGAAATGCTTATCCTTGTAAAATTCAATTACCTTGAGGACCAAAAAAGTGCTATCTAAGTACATTACAGTATTAGTACACAGGCAAAATATATTAGTCACTCTATAAATATATACTGAAAGAGGAGTAAATGGGAAGAGAAAAATTCAAGAATATCAGAGAAAGGAATTCTCAAACTATACTCCTCCATATAAGAAAAGGAAAAACTGGAAAACATTATCACAATAAAATTTTCAGAGCTAAAAATAGACTAAAGATTAGCAACAACTTGAAGAGTGTTTATTCAAGAAAATAACTGGGCTAAATCTTGATTCTTGGAGAGGATGGTAAGCCTTGTGGTGTTCTAACACAAGCTAATAATATCTCCCTCCCCAGCAAAGCAGTAAACTTAAAAATCAATAGCCTAACAAACATGATAACTGTGAAAGCCAGTAGCCTAGCAGCCACTGGAAAGGACAGAATGGATTTTGACCAGCACAAGCCTTATCTCCAGAGAATTGTCACTATTTGGGTTGGAAGCTCAATGAAAACTTCCATTTTCAGGACTTGCCTTTATATGATCTGACTCATTTAAATATATGAAACTCAAAGGATACAAAGCAAGATTAATGCAAAGAAGATTATCACAAGACATATTATAATGATATGGTCCACAGACAAAGAGAGAATTTGAAAGCAGCAAAGAGAAAAGAAACTCATCACATACAAGGCAACCCCCATAAGGCTACCAGTGGATTTATTGACAGAAACCTTTCAGAGCAGGAAGGGGGGGGGGTGATATAATTAAAGTGCTCAAAGAAAAAACTGACAACCAAGGATACTATACCCATGGAAGCCATCCTTCATAAATGAAAAAGATGAAGAAACTCCCAGACAAACAAAAGGTGAGAGAGTTCATGGCCACTAGACCTGCTTTACAAGAAATGCTGAAAGGAGATTTTCAAGCTGAAACAAAATGATGCTAAACAACAATATGAAAACACATGAAAGCGTAAAATTCACTGGTAAAGGTAAATATACAGTCAAATTCAGAGTATTTAATACTGTGATGGTGGTGTGTAAATCACTTTTAACTCTGGTATAAAAGTTAAAACATAAAATTATTTAAAATAACTGTAGTTGCAATAATCTGTTAATGGATACACAATATAAACATATGTAAAGTATGATAATAGCATAAAATGTTGAGGAGTAGGAGAATTAAAATTGTAGAGTTTTGTATGTGTTAGAGTTGAGTTTCTGTCAGCTTACAATAGATTGTTATACTTGCAAGATGTTTTTTGGAAACTTCAATGTACCCACTAATACGAAACCTCTAGTACATACACAAAAGAGAAAGAGAATTAAAGAATATCACCATAGAAAGCCATGAAATCATAAAATAAAAAAGCAAGAGAATCATAAAGGAACAAAAACTCTACAAAACAGTCAGAAAACAATTAATAAAATGGCAATAATAATTCATTACCCATCAATAATTACTTTAAATGAAAATAGATTAAATTCTACAATTAAAGACACTGAGTGGCTGAATGGATAAAAAGCAGAATCAAAAAGAAAAATGCTGCCTATAATTGTCTCACTTCAGCTTTTAGGACACATATAGGCTGAAAGTAAAGATTTGGTAAAAGATATTCCATGCAAAAGACATCTCAAGAGAGAGCAAAGGTGGCTAAAGTTCTATCAGACAAAGTATATTTTCGGTCAAAATTGGTCATAAGAGACAAAGAAAGTCATTATTTAATGTAAAAGGATCAATTCATCAAGAAGATATGGCAATTATAAATATGTATGCACACCACATTGGAGCACCTAAATATATAAAGGAAATATTAACAGGACTGAAGGGAGAAATAGACAGCAGTGTAGTAAAAGTAGAAAACTTCAATACCCCACTTTCATTATTGGATAAATCATCCCGACAGAAAATCAATGGGGAAACAACAGACTTGAATAACATTATAGACCAAATAGACCTAACAGATATATATAGAATGTTGCATCCAATACCAGTAGAATAAACATTCTTCTCAAGAACACAAGAATATTCTCCTGGAAAGCTCATATGCTGGGTCACAAAACAAGTCTTAAAAAATTTAAGAAGAATGAAATCATATTAAGTATCTTTTCTGACCACAATGATATGAAACTAGAAATCCACAAGTGGAGGAAAATTGGAAAATTCACAAATATGTGGAAATTAAACAACATATTCCTAAACAACCAGTAGGAAAAAAGGAATCAAAAGGGAAATTCGAAAGAATCTTGAGACTAGTGAAAATGGAAAAGAACATACCAAAATTTATGAGAAGCAGCAAAAACAGTTCAAATAAAGAAGTTTATAGTAGTAAATGCCTACATTAACAAAAAGGAAGATCTCAAATAACCTAAATTATACTACAAGTAACTAGGGAAAGAAGAACAAACTAAGCCCCACCTTAAAAGAAGGAAAGAAGAATAAAGATTAAAGCAGAAATAAGTGAAATAGAGACTAGAAGGTAGTAAAGATTAACAAAACCAAGGGTTTTTTGGAAAAGATGAAGAAAAATTGGTTAACTTTTACATACTTAAGCAAGAAAAAAGAGAGAAGAACCTAACAAAATTATACGTGAAAGAGGAAACATTACAATTTATAGTGGAAAAATACAAAGGATCATAAGAGAATATTCTGAACATTTATATGCCAACAAATTGGATAACCTAGAGGAAGTGAATAAATTCCTAGAAACATACATCTTCCCAACATTGAATCATTAAGAAAGAAAAATCTGAATAGATCAATAATGAGTAAAGACATGAAAGCAGTAATCAAAAACCTCCCAACAGAGAAAAGCTCAGGACCAGATGGCTTCACAGGTAAATTCTACCAAGCATATAAAGAAGCATTAATGACAAACTCTTCCAAAAAATTGAATGGGGGGATCACTTCCAAACTCATTTTATAAGGCCATCATTACATCAAAGCCAGAGAACACTACAAGAAAAGAAAATTACAGGTCAATATTTCTGTTGAATATAGATGCAAAACTCCTCAACAAAATACTAGCAAATCAAATTCAATAACACTGCTTGATCTGCAGTACCATGATCAACTGGGATTATCCCTGGGATGCAAGGATGTTTCAACATACACGAATAAATAAATGTGATACATCAAATTAACCAAATGAAAGATAAAATCTTATGATCATTCTAATAGATGCAGAAAAGTATTTGACAAAATTCAACATCTTTGCATGATAAAAATTTTCAAAAAATTGAGTGTAGATGGAACACACCTCAACATAATAAAAGCCATATATGACAAGTCTATAGCTAACATTATACTCAGGTGAAGGGTGAAACTTTTCCTCTAATATCAGGAACAAGACAAGGGTGTCCAATCTTGCCACTTTTATTCAACATAGTTTTGGAAGTCCCAGCTAGAGTGATTAAGCAAAAAAAAGAAATAAAAGTCATCCAAATAGGAAAGATAGAAGTATAAATATCTGTGTCCCCCCAAAATATATATATTGGAATCTTAATGCCTAATGCAATAGTTTTAGGAGGTGATGCCGTTGGAAGGTGCTTAGTTCATGAGGCTAGAGCCCTCATATATGGGATTAGTGTTACTATAAAAGAGATTCCACAAAGTTCTCTAGTCCCTTTCCTGATGAAGTTATAAGGATTAGGTTACTCCTCTTTGAAGAGGGCCCTCACTTGACCTGGCTGGAACCTTAATCTTTGACTTCCAGCCTCCAGAACTGTGAGAAACAAATTTCTGTTGTTTTTAAGCCACCTAGTCTGTGGTATTTTGCCACAGCAGCCCAAACAGACTAAGACAATGGTACTGTCTTAAATCAGACACTTAGACCAATGAAACAGAATAGCGAACCCAAGAATAAATCCACACATATACAGTCAACTAATCTTTGACAAGAACATCAAGAATAAACAAGAGGAAAAGGATAGTCTGTTCAATGGCATTGGGAAACTGGTTTTCCACATGCCAAGAATAAAATTCGACCCTTAACTTCCACCATACACAAAAATTAACTCAAAATAGGTTAAATACTTAAATGGAAGACCTTAAAATATAAAACTCTGAAAAGAAAACATAGGAAAAATCTCCTTGACATTGGTCTTGTCCATGATTTTTTGGATATGACACCAAAAGCACAGGCAACAAAAACTAAAAAGGACAAGTGGGGGTGCATTCAACTAAAAACACTTGTACACAGCAAAGAAAACAATCAACAGAGTGAAAAGGCAACCTACAGAATGAGAGAAAATATTTGCAAACCATCTATCTGATAAGGAGTTAATATCAAAAATGTATAAGAAACTCATACAACTTGAATAGTTTATATATATATATATATATTAACCTGGTAAAAATAAATGGACAAACATAATAGTAATAACCTGGAAAGAAAATGGACAAAGGGCTGAATAGACATTTTCCAAAGAAGACATACAAGTAGGCAACGGGTACTTGGAAACATTATCAACATTACTAACCATCGGGGAAGTGCACATCAAAACTACAGTGAGATATCACCTCATGTCTGTTAGGGCACTATTATCAAAAAGGCAAGAGATAACAATACTGGCATGGATGTGGAGAAAAGGGAATCCTTGTACACTCTTGGTGGGAAATAAATTTGTACAGTCACTATGGAAAATAGTATGAAGGTTCCTCAAAAAATTAAAAATAAAACTTCTGTGTAATCCAACACTCCCACTTTTGGGTATTTATCCAATGGAAATAAAAATAGAATCTCAAAGAAATATTTGCATTTCCATGTTCATTGCAGAATTATTTACAATAGCCAAGATCTGGAAATAACCTAAGAATATGTTGACAGAAAAATGAATAAAGAAAATGTAGTATATATATACAATATAATATTCAGCCATGAGAAAGAAAAAAATCCTGTCATTTGCTGCAACATGGATGAACTAGAAGAAATATGGAAGGTGAAATAAGTTATACACACAAAGACAAATGCTGCATGATCTCACTTACATGTGGAATCTGAAAACACCACACTCATATAAGCAGAGAATTGAATGGGGGTTTCAAGGGGCTGGGGGTTGGAGGAAATGGGAAGATGTTGGTCAAAAGGTACAAATTTCAGTTTTAACATGGATGAATTTTGAGGATCTAGGGTACAGCACTATGGTTATAGTTAATAATTAATATAGGATACAGTCATACCTAATTTTACTGCACTTTGCAGATTTTTTTCCAAACTGAAGATTTGTAGCAACCCTGCATCAATCAATTCTATTGGCACCATTTCTCCAACAGCATTTGCTCACTTCACTTCTCTGTCTTATTTTGGTAGGGTTTGTACATATTTTTTTTTAGACATAACGCCATTACACACTTAATTGGCTACAGTATCATGTAAATATAACTTTTATATGCACTGGGAAACCAAAAAATTTATATGACTCACTTTATTGTGATATTTGCTTTATTGTGGTGGTCTGGAACCAATCCCACAATATCTCTGAGGTATGCCTATACTTGAAGTATGCTAAGAGAGAATATACCTAAAATGTTCTCACCAAGCATTAGGAAAAAAAAAGGTAACTATATGAGGTGATGGATGTGTTAATTAACTTGATCATACATATATATGTGTGTATATATATATATATATATGTATATTAAGTCATCACATTGTACATCTTAAAAACTCAATCTATGTGAACAGTGTTATCCGTAGGACGTTTGACAAAAAAACAAAATCAGCAGCAATTGTTTAACACTGCAGCTTCCCATGGTGGCCTTACTGGATGGGGCTAGTAAGAGACTGATCAGAAAATGTAGAAGGCAAAACTGGGCGATAAAAGACAATAGTGGACTTTAAAAAGCTGTAATATATTCCTGGGACACTAGAAGATCATGTACATATGTAGTATTTTGCAAATGCCCGAGAAACTCCTGATAGGGCCCTATTTTTCACCTCTGGTTGAATTTGATCCTCTGCACAAGAAGTAAATGAAGGGTAAAGTAAGTTGGAAAATGACTACTGGGGTGTTGTAAGTGTCCCCCAACACACACACACAGAATTCCTTAGCAAAGACTGAGGGATTCATTGGTTCCTGGCATTTAAGGGACTCTCTGTCTAATTATTAGCTCTACACTAAGCTAAATCAAGCAAAGACTTCAATATCTACACACAACAAAGAATACAGATTTTATAGAATTAGTCCTGGAAAGTCATTTAACAAATAACCAGAATAACAATAACAAACAGTGGAAACAACAAACGCTGCAGAGATGGATTGATTCCCAGAGTTACCCTATTATAGTATTTAAAATGTCCAGTTTTCAACAAAAAATTACGGGACATACAAAACAATCAAGGAAGTATGACTTACACACAGGAATAAACAGTCAATAGGAGCTATCCTTGAGGAAGTCCTGACCTTGGAATTATGAGACAAAGACTGTTAAACTGCTCTCAAAAATGTGATCAAAAAGGAGAGGAAATCATGTCCGAACAACTAAAGGAAAGCATGAGAACATTGTTTCACCACATTAGGAATATAAATAAAGCAGTAGAAATTATTTTAAAAATAACTAAATAGAAATTCTGAAGTTTAAAAATAAAATAATTAAAATTAAAAATTCATGAGTGGTTCAATATTGTACTTTAAACTAACAGCAGAAAGAATCCCCAAATAAGAAGATATATCCATTGAGATTATCTAGGTAGAGAAATAGAGAGAAATAAGAACAAAGAAAAATGACAAAATCCTCAGAGACTTGTGGGGCACCATGAAACTTACCAATACATGCAATAAGGGATTCACAGAAGGAGAGAAGTAAAGGCAGCAGAAAAAATATTTGAAGAAATGTGGCTGAAAATTTCTGAATTTTAATAAAAAGTTTCATTAATATCTAAAAAGCTTAACAAACTGAAAGGAAGATATTCTCAAAGAGATACAGATCTTGATATCTACTATCCAGCATAGGACCTATAGTGAATTCTTTACTGTATACTCAAACATTTTCTAAGAGGGTAGATCTTATGTTAAGCGTTCTCATAGTAAAAAAAAAAAGTCATAATAAAGAGGACTGGAGGAAACTTTTAGAGTTGGTGGATATGTTTATGGCATAGATTGTCATGATGGTTTCACAGATGTATACTTATCTTCAAATCCATCAAGTTGTATACATTCAATATATACAGCTTTTTGTATGTCAATCATATCTCAATAAATTTATTTTAAAAAAGCAGGTACAGATCTAGACAAATCATAGACAAACTGTCAAAAACCAAAAAGAAAATATCTTGAAAGTAGCAAGAGAAAAATGACTTTATGGTATGTGGATTCTATCTCAATAAATATGTTACTAAAACAAGAATGAATGTGTGCAAGATAGCATGAAAACAGAAAACTTCAAAAATGGGGAAGAGAATTACTTGTAAGAGTTACAAACATTAACGACATTTTTTAGTAGCTCGAAATATTATTTTCCATAAGTAGGTCAATCACTGAATGACTGAAGCACTAATCAATTCAACTTACAATCAGTAATTTCTGAATTCATCTCAGTTTACTTTGCTTTATGGAGATATTTACTAATTTTGTCTTGAATGGCATTTTACTTAATTAGGTACTTTCATCAGCTGTTTGAAGACTGTTCAGAAAGAGGCAAAATAAATAAAAAGCAAGTAACTAACATGTTTAGAAATAAATGGAAAGAACACGTATTTCTTTTAGAAAAGTGTTCTACTAGACTAAAATGGAATAATGCATTGAGATTCAAGGATTTTTTTCCTATTACTTTACAGTATGGTATTTTTCATGGTAAAAAGGTTTTGAATTAGGCTATAATATCATAAGCAGCAGGAAACTCCCTTTCAAAAGCACCTGGGAGATTTTCAATGTGGAAATGGAGTCTAAACATGATATTTAGATAATAGATGCTTTCCTCCAAATGGAACCAAAATATATCTGTCCTTTAAAGACAGACTGCATTGGAAGTTCCCACATTTTAGTTTGAGAAAATTTCCCTTTACAACTATATATCTAGTAGCCTTGAAGCACAAAAACAAGAAACTATTCTATAGATTGAATAAATGGCCAATTCTTAAGCCATCTTTGACAATTCAGTGGACATTCACAATGGAAACTACAACTTACATCTTATTTAAGACAAGTTCATTTCTATGAAAAATGGAGAAGTTATGCTTTTGTTCAATTTTCTTATTGTGAACAACAAAATCCTAGGTATACAGGCTGCAATAACATACTAGCAGTTTAAGATTGTGACTCCAGTCTAGATTTTAACATCAGATTCCAGTGAATCTAAAAACTTATGGAATTAAAATGATAAGTATATATTTCTTAAATTTTCTTTTTTTTTCCTGAGGAAGATTTTCCCTAAGTTAACATCCATTGCTAATCTTCCTTCTTTTTTTCCTTGAGGAAGATTAACCCTGAGCTAACATCTGTACCATCTTTCTCTGTTTTGAATATGGGTCACTACCACATATGGCTTGATGAGTGGTGTAGGTCTGCACCCCGGATCCAAACCCATGAACCCGGGCCAATAAAGCAGGGCACATGGAACTTTAACCACTTGATCACAGGGCCAGCTCCTTATATACATTTTAAATAACAAGGTCTCTGTAGTAAAGAGAGCTGGCAATTAATCCCTCTTATTTCAAAAGAGTAAACTGAGTTGAAATCTAAATCTTTATTTACAGAAGCTTAGAAAAACTTACTACTTCTAGACACTGAAAAAAAAGTAGACACTTTTAAAAGAAGTTCCATGTACTTTCTGATATTGATGTTTCACCATTAGAAGATGATGTTGAGGCCCTTTCTCCAGTATATGACTGTTGGGATTCGATTAGCTAAATTCTAATTCATTTCCACCATTGAAAAGCTATATCTGGGGCCAGCCCAGTGGTGCAGGGCTTAAGTTCACACGTTCCACTTCCGCGGCCCAGGGTTCCCTGGTTCAGATCCTGGGTGCCGACATGGCACTGCTTGTCAAGCCATACTGTGGCGGGGTGTTCTCCACATAAAGTAGAAGAAGATGGGCATGGATGTTAGCTCAGGTCCAGTCTTTCTCAGCAAAAAGAGGAGGATTGGTGACAGATGTTAGCTCAGGGCTAATCTTCCTCAAGAAAGAAAATAAATAAAAATAAATATTTAAAAGCTATCTCAGTTAATTTTTTATTTATAATAAGCCACCCATAGTTGATAAGTTAAGTCTTCCTCTCTGGGCTTGGAGTTATTTTGCAGCATGGTGAATACACCAAGAAGGTTGAAATCATCAGTAAATATGGGATCTGATATAGTGCCTCCTTTAGAGGAATGATGTAGAAAATTGAAATAAGCCAGCATACCACACACACTTGCTCCTTCTGAGGCTAAACAAAGATGCTTAGTCTGTGGTACCTGGGGCTAAATTGACATGTTCACAGTAAGAGTGAAGTCTGCTGTCAGAAGTCTTAAGGCAATTAAAAAGAAAAAAGTAATAGAAGCTCCATTGTTTGAAAGATCTGTAACGTGGAATAAATGGGTTAATTTATGTAACAACATCAGAAATCTTAGTCAATGAAAGCAACAACTATTTTATTTAGCTCATAGTTCTGTGAGTTGGCTGCTTGTAGGGATGTGAGCACAAGCCAAGGAATGCCAGCAATCACCAAAGGCTAGAGGTGAGAAACATGTTTTCTTCAACAGCCTCCAGATGGAGCACGGCCCTTCTGGCATCAGTGAAACTGATCTTGAACATCTGACATCCGCAACTATGAGGTAATAAATTTCCATTGTTTCAAGTCAATAAGTTTGTGGTACTTTGTTGCAGCATATTTTAAAGTAATATGGATTTTGATATCAGGAAGTGTGTCCTTCTGTTAAAAAATACCTAAAAACAAAGAAGTGGCTTTGGGATTGGATACTAGATAGAAGCTGGAAGAATTTTAAGGTATATGCAGAAAAACCATAGATCGTTTTAAACCTAACAGACTGCTAGAAATATGGATCGTAAAGGCACTGCTGTTGAGGGCTTATAGAGAAACGAGGATTAAAGTATAGGAAGTCTGTATTATTTTAGAGAAGATGTATATCACCACAAACAGCATGCTGGTAAAAATAGGAAAGTTAAAGGCTCTGACTCTGAGAGCTCAGAAGGAAATGAGGACCATATTTTTAGAAACTAGAGGAAAGGTAATCCTTGATATATAGTGGCAAAAAAAGTCTAGCTAAATTCTGTGCTACACTGGTCAGACAGCAGAACCTGTAAGTGATGAACTTGGATTCTAAATGAGACTCCCAATCATAGTGTTGAAACTGTGGCAGGGTTTTCTCTTGGTTATATTAAAATGTGAGAGAAAAGAGATGAAGAGCTGCTTAGCAAAAAAAAAAAAAAAAAACAAAAACAGAATTTGATGATTTTGTAAATGCTTAGCCTATCCAGCTTACAGAAGATGCTAAAATTGATAGATTAACTGTTAGCAAAACATATTATGGAGAGAAGATGAAGGAACAGGGGGATAAATTTTTGCTGGTGCTGAAGAGATTAGGCATGTGATTCATGACCCACTTAAGCCTCTCAGCAGACACCAAACCTAGAGACAAGATTACACAAGAAAGATCTGTGGATGACTCTCGCAATTGCCTAATGGCGTGAATCACTGTGACATACACAGGAGAACCACAAGGTTTTTGCGAATGCTATGTCAGAAGAAACACTGCCAACTTAGACTGAAAGGGAAAGAGATGGGGGAAAAAAGAGAGAAACATGTCAGACTTTCAAATTTCCATAGGCAGGAAATGGGCTGAACTAATCATCTGAAAATATGCATTGCCCTTCAAGTAAAAGGAAGAATGACTCAAAGGACAAAGCTTCAGGCCCGGTGGGAGGAGCCTCTGACAACAAAAGATTATCTCCTTTAAAACTAACAGAATTCAATCCACTGGGTTTGAAAATGCTTGAGAGCAGTGACTCCTTACTTTCTTAAATTTTGTCCCTTTTGAAATGGAAATGTCTATAAAATGCTATCCTATTCCCGACCCATTATTGCACTTTAGGAAATGATAGGTTATTTTCTAGTTTCTTAGAGCCATGGATGGAGATGTATTTTGCCCCAGGATATATCATACCTAGAGTATGACCTATATCTGTTTTAAGTGACTTAGATTTGTTGGAACTTGGAACATTGAACAGATGAAATTTGGATGAGATTTTAGACTTAGAATTGATGCTGTAATGGGTTGAGACCTATGAATCTCTTCCATTGGGCTGTTTCTGAGTTACATCCTATTAGAATAAACCAATAACCTAGTAAGTAAAATGTTTCTCTGATTTCTGAGGGCAGCTCTATTCAATTAATTGAACAAAAATAGGGGGTCATAGGAAACTCTCATTTATAGCCATTTGGTTAAAAGCACAAGTGACAGCCTGGACTTGCCATTGGTGTCTGACGTCTGTGTGTATTGTAGGGGACAGTCTTGTAGGGCTGAGCCCTTAACCGTAACCAAGGAAGGGATCATTGAATTCTTCAATGTATAGCCAGCTGGTCAGAAGCACACGTGACAAGCAATTGGGATCTGAAGTGAAGCACAATCTTGTGGGACTGAACCCTTAACCTGAGGAATCTGATGCTCTCTCTGGGTAGAGCGTGTCAGAATTGAGTTGAACTGTAGGACACCCAGCTGATATCAGAAATGCTTGGTACTTTGGAAAAACTCACACCCACATTAGAAATTGGTCTCAGAATACCTTGACTTCTGTTCCTTTCTTTCTTCTCCTTCTAGCATTCCTATTACACCTTTTGTGATTGTCCCACAGTCTTTTGATATTCTGTTACGTTTTTCTCAGTCTGTTCTCTTTGCTTTTTCTGTTTTAGTGAATTCTATTAATAAACCCTCTAGCTCAGAATTTCAGTTCTTAACTGTGTCTAATCTACTAATAAGCCCATTAGAGACATTCTTCATTTCTGTTATAGAGTTTTTGATCTCTACTATTTCTTTTTGGTTCTTTCCTTGGATTTTTCTCTCTCTGTGCTGACATTGTCCATCTGTTTTTGCGTGCTGTCTACCTTACCCAACATCTCTGTCGTGTCTCGATCTTATGCTTGCTCTGTCTATTCAAATTGTGTTTTTTGCCTTTTGGTTGCCTTGTAATTTTTTCTTGATAGCTGGATATGATGTACTGGGTAAAATATACTGCTATAAACAGTCCTTTAGTCATGTGGCGGTGAAGTGGGAGTAGAGGAAGCATTCTATGGTCTTATGATGAGGTCTCAGGTTTTTAGTGAGCCTATGCCTCTGGACTGTGAAATTCCTAAATGTTTCTTGGGTTTTTTTTCTCCTCCCCTTAGGTGGGAGATGACCGTTAGCGGTAGCTGGAGTTGAGTATTTCCTTTGCCCCAGGTCACTTAGGTTCTGATAATACCCTAGCAGGTTAGTCTCTGGTTAGCTAGTTAAGAAGAACAGAGTGTTCTTATGTACGGATTTCCCACACTATATGAAAGTTTGCTTTATGTCGCTTCACTTTTACAGAAGACCTACATTAGTACTTGTTCTCACTAACTGAAAGAAATCTGAAGAGGGCTTTTGCTTTTACAAAAAAAGGTGAAAAGTGAAAACGTTTGTTTTGTAGTAAGTCATTATAGAGGCTAAACAGTCAAGCATACTGGCATACTTCAAGCCTTCCATAGCAGCCACATCAGCCATAGCAGAAATGAACCTGAACCTTCTACATCGAGCGAGGCAGGCAGACGTATAAAAAGATGTAGACAGTAGTGACCTGCCTGCCCTGATGGGTTCAGATGACTATGAATTGTCAATAGATGGCCTTCTTTCTTTCTCTCCTACACCCGTGTCCACCACTCCAACCTCTAGTGACTCAGCCTAACACACCATCGTCATCACCATCACCTCTCAGCTTTCCAGTGTGCTTGCTGTCTTCCAAATTCTGGTACATGAAACAACACTGTACACACATTATAATAGGCTGTGTGTTTGTCATATCATTCCTGCTTTTACTATATGTTCATATTACTTTTGGTTTTATGTGTTAGTTGCTATGATTTGGTAGGCTATTTTTTGGGTCTGGAAATACTCAAAAATTTTTCATTATAAATTAATGGTAGTTGCTTCTTCACTTTATGCCTTTTTGGCTTAACATAGGTTTCATAGGAATGCTCTACTTTTGAATAATGGGGGAACCATTTATTTCAAAATTGTTCCCTTTCCCCTCCCCCTGCAAGAAGCCAGAGGGGATTTTTCTTTGATGTTTATTATGGGAAACTTATGGAGCTCCTAGAGGTATATCTCACAATCTTTGGGGCCTCTTCTATCGCTGGTCCCCCTGGAGTTTTTATCTCGCAGAGTTGGCAGCATTCAGCCTCCAAGAATTCATCGATTGCAGTTCAATTTCTCCTACTGAGGTGCTGGTGCCCGAATCAGTTTCTGCTAGTGAGTCTCTGCTCTGGTACGCTGTGTCTCTCCAATCCTGGCAGCAGTAGTTTGCTCCCTGTCCTCCCCATCCTTACGGATCCAAGAAGAGTGGTTGATTTTTCAATCAGTTCAGATTTTTACTTGTTGTTAGGATGAAATGGCAACTTCCAAGCTCCTTACAAGCCAAATCATTACTGGAAGTCTAAACACGCTTTTTTAAAAAAAAAATTAAATCATGTATTGAGTCTCTGCTTTAAATAAAGAATATGACGTTTTTTACCATTTAATTTTAAGGAATTTTAATTCTTAATTACAGTTGTTATGTAATTGGTACTTTAAAACTATATTTAATAAAATTATTCATTATTAAAAGTAATACATGTTGGAATTGATCCACAGATTTTCTTATAAAATATTACTCGATTAACTGTGTTTTATAGTAGCAAAAATCCTAGCTGGTGTTGATGAAAAGCAGGATAGGAAAGTGTTTAAAGAGCTTACATTCCAATGTAGGAATGCCTCCACTCATTTCTTCATCAAATACTTCCACGTTGCATCATCTTGGATAATTATTTAACCTCTGCCTTATTAAATTTCCCTCATATACAGTCGAGTTGATGTTTCCCGTTATAATTTAATAAATTGTGTGTGAAGCTCTTAAAATAATTTTTGTTAAGCAGTAAGCACATTATAAATGTTATCTATTATTTTGTGATCTATTATTTTGCAAATCAGTAACAAGTATTGTAAAAATATTATTATTATCAGGCTTCATGAGAGGTTGTATTTTATTCTTTTCATTTTTCTTTATTCTGATTTAGTAGTAAAGTCAATGCTTGACTTTGGATTGAAGTGTTTTTACATAAATAGAATTTTTAAGACAAATTATGTGCTTGTTTTGTATATGTGTTAATACATGTTCAATATGTGTATATTGAAAATGAACTCCTATGAGTAATTAACTTCAAACAACAATAAAAAGTTTTAAATACAGTTTAACTGTTTCAAGGACTGCATATGGCCAGAAGTTTGTGGAATGCAGAAAGGAAAGAGAACGGGAAACATCTCAGTTACCTTCCATGCAGTTCCCTATTTACACATACGTGGGCGGAGCGACCACTAAGCACTCATTATTTCCTCCCTGGCTCTTTGCTCTGACAATCACCATTAATTACATTTGAGATGATAATTTTTTTTTTAATTTGGATTTCCTGGACTTCAGCTTCATATTTTGATCAGTTCAAATGCAAGAAAAAGTATCGTGCTTGCTTGTTTTTATATTACCATACTAACAGTTAATTGGTTACTTGTGAAATTATTTATTTAAATTTAGATAGGTAATATTTTAGTCATCATAGTTTTGGTATACCATTATAATTATTACCATTATGACAATCATATGCTATTGCTATTCTGTTAATCATTTTAGTAGTCATAAATTACTATTATAATGAAAATCAAGAAGGCAGAGATATAAGAAATTTGGGGTGCATATAATTATAATTTGGTATAAAATCTAAACTATATGAAAACTGGAATGTATTAATTTTTGGTTTTGGAGGACACAAAGACAGAGAATATAACATATAGAGTAACATGATTTTTATCTCCCCAGTTTAAAAAAATGCATTGACCTACAAAAATAGCAGCTTTAGGTAAAAATTTACATGATGCAATGAGTGCTATGAAGATGTTAACAAAATGAAGAGACAATATCATTTTGGAATTGTACTTCTACACAGTGAGGGTTTTTGTGATATAACTTAAATAGTAATTGCTTAAATTAAATAAAACTTGACTCAGTGAGCAAGTTCAATATATATAATTTGGTACTTTACACTTCCTAGCAGGATCTTAAATCCATGCAAATTTTATAGGTAAATGAGCACCCTTAATCAAGAGTTGTTTAATTTGCCGGCAAAAAATAAATCAATCATTTTATCGTAGCCCCTTTATAGAGACTAAATATTTCCCAATAATGTGGCTCCTATAGCAAATGTTATTTATATTATCTATTTAGCTTATGCAACTTCCTCATCATTTAGTATACAGAGACGTATCACTTAACCACGGGGGTACGTTCTGAGAAATGCATTGTTAGGTGATTTGGTCATTGTGTGAACATCATAGAGTGTACTGAAGGGGAACAAATGTGTCTCTTTAACATGATTATTATTTTAGGCTAATTATTTTTAAGAGACAAAAGACTCAGAAAGTTTTTCTTGTAACCTCCCCCTTAACTGTCTAAAAGAATTCAGGTAAAAATCCCTGTCTCAGGAGGTGAGCTATCACCTTAGCATAACATGAACTAGGTGGTAGACAGGGAGGAACCTAGAAAAGCCTATTCATTGGGATCCCCTCTATGTTCTTCTGCTTCTGTGTGGCCAAACACTTGTTTTTCAAATGTTTGCTCCTTTTCACCTACGTGTGAATTGCCTTCCTTCCCTTTGAAGTCCCTGACTCTCCCCACCCCATAATCTTCTTTTGTCTTTTGCTGAGGATGGTATTTAACCTGAGGGCTTCAGCCATTTTGGTGAGTTACTCAGTTTTCCTGGGTTTCTTTAACATATACACACTATTAAACTTTGGTTTCTTTATCTCCTGTTAATCTATCTCATGTCAGTTTAATTCTTAGACCTGAGAGAAGAACCTGGAAGGATGGAGGAAAATTTCTTCCTCCCCTATAGTACTTGCATAATGCTAGGTAGTATAGCCTACTACACACCTAGGCTATATGGCACTAATCTTATGAGATCACCATCATATAGGCAGTTTGTCATTGACCAAAATGTCGTTACGTGGCGGATGACCATAAAAAGAAAATGTTTATGTTCATCAATGAATACTTGTCAATTTCTTTTGATTTACATGTGCTAATTTAGAAAAGCAGATGAATAATCAATAGAGAATGTGAATTAATAGTTTTATTCTCCAATAAAATAACACAGAAGTAAAGTCTTATGCAGGGTCTCCACACCCCAAGCCAACACCTATTCTCCCTGTTCAGAGCTAACAGCCTGTTTGAAATACCACTAGAAGAGCTACTTCCCGTACCTTTCCCTCTCCTGAAAAAAATAGTTTTAAGGTGCTCTTAATTACTAAGATACCTTTGTGTTACAGTAGCTCTTGATTTAAATTACCTTGATTTGGGATATCTCAGTTTTATGATCGTTTTCATGAACTTTAAGATCCTGATGAAGATCCAGTATCCCAAAGAGGATCTGATGACTACAAGCAACTGCAACATTCAAAACATTCTACTACAAACTGATATTTGGCACAAGTAATATTGATCAAATGTGTTTCACTTTTGTCTCTTTGAATGTTTAAGAATCAGCAGAGGGGCATATAGAGGAAGAAATTTTAGGGCCAGCAAAATGTACTTCAATTGCTTTTGGACAAAGAATGATGGCATAATACAATATAGCAAGGCAAAAACACAAAAGCAAATACAAATTTCTCCTCAATCACAATATTTTGGCTTATGCTACTGTTCTTGAACCAATTCGTAATTAAAGAGTCACCTGAAAAACACAAGCATCAATTATAGAACATTTTCTAGGTGATATTTTCTGTGGAGTGTATGGGAGGAAGACTTTTCCTCTACCTAATGTGGGTTCATCTGGCCGGAGAATGAATTAAATTCACATGAGACAGAATAGCAAGAGAAAATTAAACAAAGCTTTATGAGGACCATGGCCCAGGGCCTTTCTTCCCGAAGGAAGAAAGGGCACTGCAGAAGTGGGGTATATATACCCCCAAACAGGATGTTTCACATATGATTGAAATGTCCCTCGCACAATAGTCACAAGATTGCCCTGTCTGCACAGTGCTTGATGGACACAACAGATAGTGGGTCTGCTATCTCAGAGGGTGAAGCAGGAGGCAAGTCTATTGTCTCGAGCTGGGTGGTTACAGGTGAGCACAGCAATCAGTTCCTAGCCTAAGGAAAGATGCTTAACCTTAAGGGAATGCCAACATTGGGAGGGGGAGGGAAGTCAGTTACAGGAGGTTACCAGACAAGTACAATAAACAAATGCAGATTTAAGTCCTTGCCTTCCCCATTGATTAAGAGTTTCTAGAGACAAGGTCATCTCCTTTCTTCCTGGTCAGAGGGAGATATCTTTACAGATGAAGAGTTCCTTTACAATGTAAATATCTCTTACCAGGGGTAAGTAAGTTCTACTTTTCAGTTGCTTTCCTGTCTGCAGAGGAACCCACCTCAAATAATCATCATGCCAAAGGGAAATAGCTTAGGGTGGCCAATTTCAGGTCCCCACAGGTGCTTGACTGAAAGAATAGTTTCAATCTTTCATTTATCAGTATCTCAATTTTTACTCTAATATTTGTTAAAATTCTAACTTGGGATGTAACTCTTGGTACAAATACTTCTGGTAGGAAGAGATTAATAGAAAATAAGAAATCAAGCTTCAAATCCTTAGCTAGTCCCCATATGTGTTAAGTATGAGTGGTTATGACAGAGGAAACAATCCAGATAGGGGCCACACATTTGCTAATGATCAAAACTCATTTCACTGTTGATGTATAGGATCTTTCTAACTGAGAAAATGAAAACATGTAAGTGCTATATCCCCTATGGTAACATTTAAGATCTTGGTGGACAATATGGTACCTATTTACAAAGGTAATGCTACTTCCATGTAAAAAAAAAGTGTTATATTTGGGTAACTTTGCAGGTGAATTATTTTACTTTGCAGCTATTGTGTTGTAGGGGAGGAAGAAATTTCCTCTACCCTCTCTGGGTTTGTCTGGCCAGAGAACGAATTAAATTCACATGAGACAGAATAGCAGGAGAAAATTAAACAAAGCTTTATCTAAAATCTGAAGACCATGGCCTGGGACCTTTCTTCCCTAAGGAAGAAAGTACACCAAAGAAGTGGGGTGCACAGAGTGGTTATATACCCCCAAACAGGGTGTTTCACATAGGATTGAAATGTCCCTTTTGCAATAGTCGCGAGACTGCTCTGTCGGCACAGTGATTGATGGAAACAGCAGATAGGTCTGCTGTCTCGGTGAACACAGCAGGGTGGCAGGTCTGTTGTCTTGAGCTGGGTGGTCACAGGTGAGCTGGGTGGTCAAAGGTGAGTGCAGCAATCAGTTCCTAGCCTAAGGAAAGATGCTTATCCTTAAGGAAATGCCAATGGGCGGGGAAGTTACACCTTTATCTTAAGGCCATTTGTTCTTGCCATAGTAAATGTTTTAAAGCAGATATACAGTGCATGCTCAATGGCCACAGTCAGGCCGTTTTGGAAAAGAGCAAAGTCGGGCTGAATTAGGTTTACACCAAATGTCTTCCTCATGTACTCCAATATATCCTACTGCTTGCCATTTCTATTTGTCAATGTATACATGGGAGAGGCTCAGGCAAGCTGAGCAACCCACCAAAATGGCTGAAACCATCACCCCAAATATCACATCCAGCTAAAGACAAAGGAGGATGTTGGAGGTGGGGGGAGTCAGTTACAGGAGGTTACCAGACAAGCACAATAAACAAATGCAGATTTAAGTCCTTGCCTTCCCCATTGATTAAGAGTTTCTAGAGATAACCTCATCTCCCCTTCTTCCTGGTACAGAGAGGGAGATATCTTTACAGATGGAGATTTCCTTTACAATGTAAATATCTCTTACAAAGGGTAAGTAAATTCTACTTTTCAGTTGCTTTCCTGTCTGCAAACTAACCAGCCTCAAATAATCAAAGAGACATATCTTGGGGTGACCAAATCCAGGCCCCCGCAGTGTTAAGCAAAAACAAAATAGCAATCTTCAAAATTTTAACTATTTATAAGAGAAAGAAAAAAGAGGCATGATTCAGCATACATTTTTTCCTTGGAAAACTTTTTTTCCTTTTTTCAATTCAAAGATATAAAATTTCATGTATGTTGTACGGTTTTACCACATACCTTTCAACTGCATTAATTTGCAGATTATACAATTCTAGGCCTGCTCGGCAACCTTCATCTTTTAATGAAACTATTGTTTAGTGAAAATATTTTACAAAATAATTGCTACTATCGATTTTAGGGATAAATATATTTTCATTTAAATTTTAAAGGGTTTAGCTTGTAGTCCAGTGTAGTAATCTGTATTTCCCTTCACTTTCAGAAAATGATCAATTGCCTAGACATTCTCTAAAAAGTTGGGTAATGCTTTTAGAAGCAGGAATTTAACTACTCAGGCATCCATTCAGCCATTTATCACATGAATTAAGCATTCAATATGCATTTAGCCTTATACAAGACAGCAGAGAGCTTCTCTAAGGGAACTCACAGTCTGAGAACCAGGAAAAACGTGAACAAAGAATTTCCACTAGAGGAGAGCGATACAGCTGCTTCAGTAAGGGAGTTTAAGCAGATCCAAACAGGCTTAGAATGCTCATTACAGCTGAGGTTTGCAGGATTTCATTTATCTGAAATCCCTGTCATATAATTCAAAATCTCAAATAGAACGTCTCATTTATACCCCCGTGAGGATAGTAAAGGATTACATATAAGCCCTTATTCAAGGTCGCTAAATTAATTATTTTAGAGTAAACCTAAGTGAATTTTGAGTTTGATTTTGATTACAATTCTACCATCTCCTAACGCATAATATTTCCAGAATATTTAAAATTTTTTCCTATATTTTTATAAAAAATAAAAAGTATTTTATTAAATACTTTTATCAAAAGAAGTGATATAAATAGTCTCACATATACTGAAACTTACAGATGTAATTATCGAATTTATAATTTCAGCCAATTTATCCTTAGTTGCAAATTATTTTCTGTCATATAATACATTGAAGATACCAGCCCTTCCTTGAAAGAGCTGATCTTACTCCTTTGGTTTGTTCATGTTAAAAATAAGTAGTGAAACTTAGTATTTTTTCTTTCTTTCTTTTTCTTTTTTTACTGAGTAAAACAGATAGAAGGAGTGGATAAAAAGTCAGAAAAGTGAGACATGATTACATGCAAGAGATATTTTGTGAAAGTCTGTGTCTCTTGAAGGAGAAAGGATTCTAAAGCAAACAAACCACCTCATTATTTTGTCTTAAAATATTGCATTTACAGTCAGTGCATTAGTAAAAAAAGAGACTTGCCAAGGACATCAATGAAACATTAGAGGGTATTATAGCTAAAGATAGAATAAGCTGTGTGTTATAGTAAATATATGTCACTTGTAGCAACACAACTGTATAGTACTTTTGAAAAATAGTTAATTTATAAGCGCACTCCAATCAGACAGGAAATTCATGGAACAAAAATGTTCTTTCTTTTCTATTCAATTCAATTTACCATGAAATAATAGCTAACATTAAATGTGTTAATAATCCTGGTACTATCACCAATATCATTGAATAGAAAATGAACTGTCCTCAGACTAGCGTGAATCACAGCCATATGAAAGCTGATGTTTGCACTAAAAAGCATAATGCTGATGCAGAATCCACTAAACATGTCCTGCATATTCTGAGTAAGCCTATGTTTGTGTATTTTTGCATTAAGCTATATGCCTTATGTTCATATTTTTCTAATATTTTTATTTATATACAACATCGAAAGTCCATTTTCTTTTATTTAATGTCAAAAGAGACTATCGCAGGCCAAAAGAGGTATCAGTGGCGTTACATAATCTATTTTTAGTAAATTATCGAAGAACTAAAGATGTGCATACAAGTGTGACATTAAGAAACAAACGTTGATGCATAGGTGGGTTGCATTTTGAAACTATCTTCCTTTTACTTTGGTACAAATATTATATATGCCATCTTTGTACATCATAGTTTTTGTTTAAATACTTCTGGCTATATACCAAATTGCATTTTTATGTTTTTGAAAAAACATACATTGAAAAGAACTACTATAATGTACTGAATATTTTACATACTTCAAAAAGCTCAAAAGTAATAACACACCTTTGAGATGTGAATGCACACTACTCAACTTTGTTAAAAACCTACATGCCTTAAAACTGGTTCTTCACTATAATGGATTTAAGGCATTTTGAAATATCATACTCATTTTTATAATCTATTGTCTAGAAACACAAATCTTTGTGCAATGAAATGCACAGTTTTCCAAAATGATTTTCAGCAGCAAGAGCATTCATAAAATATTTATGCTGAAACCAGGCTTCTAACATATGTGGTAAACTTAATTTTGGGATAATGCTGAAAACCAGTACATGCAAACAGAAAAAGGCCTTTAAATGATAAATGGTCATGACTCAGACACTAATTTGATTGAAAGTATTTCATTTTACATAGTTGCAATGCCATATAATCTCTAGCATTTCAAAATCTGGAGAAGAAAAAGAAATCTTCCCTATTATGAGTAGATGGCTCAGAACACGATATCTGTTATTTCATGAATCATTAATCTAGGTAAAACAAAAAAAAAGTTTAAAATCATCAAATATATTGTAGAAATAAAATGCACAGTTAAGTAAACCTAAAAATGTGTCTATAATTATTCCAAGATTTATTAGATACTTAATTTTACTAATATGTATTAAAAATCTCTTAGATTGGTTTGCATATGCTATGTTCCAAAATAATTTCATAAAGTAGAATATTATGTTTTGGTTCCATTAAGAGAAGAGATTCATGAAATGAACTTTTGAAGTGCATTTATAAGCCATTAAAAGTTCAAAGACCAAACCATCAGGGTTGAGGCTTTCTGATCTGAGTTGGGTGAAATCTTTTAGTTTTATTCATGTATTAATTTTGCTCTTATAGTTTACAGATAATGCTACATAACTCAGGCCTTTTCAAGAAAATAGTCGTGAATTTTCACTTTAAATGCTAAACATTTCATTCCACTTCTAAGGTCAGAGACAATACTTGGCCTTTACTATCCTTTACTAAAATGGACTCTTCAAAAACTTTAGTATGGTTAGTGCTAAATAGATGGATTCCTCACAATATGAGTCTTTATTAAGACTACTAAAACCACTACTTTTCTAGAGAGGATATATTCCTAACTTCAACAACTCTTTTTTTATGACTCTTGAATCATTTGGTCAATTTCTAAAAAATTTTCTTTCAATTTCTATCCCAACAATAATGTATTAAGTATTAACATTCCTAAATCATACCAAAGTAATAAGTGGAACATTTTTCATTGAGGGTTTACTTTACAGTTTGGTTTCTTTTTACTAGTGAGTAATTTTTGTATGTGCTTTCTTCTTCTTCTGTTATTTGTTTGTGTCTTCTGCCCACATTTTTCATTATGGTACATGTCTTTTCTTATTCATTTGAAAGAGTTCATGTATTAATTTTCTTTTAATCTTACATTAGGAACTGGTTTTATTTTACCTCCTGGGTACAATTCAAAAATTTCTATTTGTTTAATAAAGCCAATGTGGTTTAGGTTATACCAAAATAATAATTTCAAGTCAAGTCTGGGTGTTTTGTTGCATGAGTGGTAAATAGTATTTTGGTAAATTACTGATATATAGCTGTTGTTTAATATGTGATTTTTGGACATTAGACATTAGAGTATTCAATATATCCATAAGTTATGTCAACATCATGGATGAATTCATTTCATTGACTATACCTTTTTATTATGATTCTGTACCTGTGTATTTTTACTACTTTCAGTGAATATTCAAAATAATTGAAAAAAATTTAGGAAATTGCCATTGTATCTACAGAGAAGTAAGCTATTTTGAAATTCAAATTATGAGAAGACTAGCATGTAAAAATTTGCTGTCAATCTAAAGCCGTACTTAATTGCTCTCTGCTCAACTCTCGTAGACTAGGAAGTATCCATGAAAAATTATATGGTTACTGGAATGATTAAATTTCCTGGACGGTCCAGAAGAGCTCTGGTTTCAATCTGTTGTAGATCAATTGCTCTTGCGAATGACTTTTATATTCTCTTTTACTCACAAAAGTGTGTTTGTTAGGATAATACCTTTGAGATCATCCTAACATATGCTAAAATGTTATGACATTGTAATGAGTTTAATAGGAAACCATAGTAAGCTCATGGTGTGAGGAGTGACTTCATTAGATTTTTTCTTTTGAAAGATTCCTCTAATTATGTAGTGGATAATGGTTTAGACCATAGCTTGACTGAGGACCAAAAACAATCCTTAAGAAGCTATTAGAATAATCTCTAAGAAAGAGTATGACGGATTAAGCAAGTTACCAGCAGTGCAGAAAGAGAAACAGAGAGAGATTCAAAGGGTATTAAGGAATGGAAAATCAACATAGTAAATGTATTTTGGATCTGGAATAAGTGTGAGAGAATAGTCAAAGATCACTACCAGCTTCTTCTGTGAGCCAATGAAATAAAGGCCAAACCAAGGACAGCAGTTATTGCAGACAAAGATAAACTGTGGACAAGCTTACTTGAATGCCTTTGACATCAGAAAGCTGAAAAAGCAGAAGACAGATTCTGGAACTCAAAAAGGAGATATGAAGGGTAGATGTAATTTAAGAAAAATCTAAGACCCAGGATAAAAACCAAAGGAGAATATGTAAGATGAAAGCAAGAGAGCTGAGGGCAGATTAACGGTGCGTAACAGTTTATAGTGAAGGCCCTGGCCTATTGACAGTCCTTAGCAACAAACTGGATGATTATGATCTCAGAGACAATGTTTTTATTGAAGTGCGAAAGCCAGATTTCCATGGTTTTAGAGTGAATGTCAGATCAGAAAGTAAGACAATGAGTGCACAAAGTTCTTACTAAATGGTCTGACGAAGTAGAATACCCATGACTTTCAATATTACAAATGTAAGAATAAGGAAGGTGGACAAATTTGTGTTAATTTTTTGACCCATTTTTCCTCTCCATATGTGACTGAAAAAAAAAGGCTCTGATAGAATTGAAAGGAAAATTCTTTTGATTTGGAGAAACAGAAAACGAAACAAAAACAGTTCTCATCTCCTATTGCTTTCTAATAGAGACCAAATACATAACTATGGGGCTCCAAATGACCACATGTACTGACTGCCCCTCAGAAACTGACGTTTACCACCCATTGAGTAATAGAGTTGAGCCCACGCACCAGTACTGCTTCTTCAGCTGATGTGATATATGAGCTTGGACTACTGAATCTTCAGAATCAAGTCTTGAAACACAAGTAAGTTGAATAAGTAAATGGCACTTACTCCCCCTCTTTGTCTTCTCTTCTTCACCTTATACCTTTGGTCTCATTGGAATTCTTGTGACTTGAACAAGAAAAACAGCATGACTGGTTTGTACATGATTTTTTGTATAATCTGACACCACTCATAAGTAGAATGCCAATAGCACCACAGCCCCACTTAAGGATGGCTCTGATAGAAAGTGATAAAGAAAGATCCTTCCAATGGGCAGAACCTTGAACAGTACATCTGGCTGTTTAATTTTTCTGTGAAGAAAGGATGGTAGATTTAAGTGTCTATATTTATTTTTTATCAGAGATTTGGAAGAAATAAGATTGGAAACCTTAATATGAAGATCAGAGAAAGAGATTATGAATAACCTTTATAAATGGGCTGATTGTGGTGATATTTGTATCTCATGTGAAAGTTTACTAAAGGGAAAATACATCAGGGGTAGCTTTCAATGATTATAGACAAGGTGAACTTTCCTGAGGCTGAGGGAGATTTGTTTTTCCCCAGCAATGTGAGGCTTTGTTCAATGGACTCATGAACTATGTGACCATGGGGAGCAACAGATGATAGTCATGGGTTCAACATCTTGGGCCTCTCCTCACGAAGACTGATCTGGCTGTGGCCATTGCTGAGTGTCCAACCTGCCAACCATAAACCTTAACACTAACTACCTCTTTCCTTGGGGAATCAACCACTCAGTGGGGGTTGATTTCATTTAAATTCTTCTAACACAGAAAGAAAGGAATGGATTCTTGAACTGGAATGGGTTGCTACCCTCGCCCTACACTTCTGCTCAAACTTCTATTTGTGAATTTATGCAGTGCTTTATTCCATTCAGCACTGCTGCTACCCAGGGAATCATATAAGAGAACGTAGAATGTACATAGAATTCACTTTCCTTGCCACAACCTCCATAACCCCTAAGTATCAGATCTGATAGAATTTGTAGATCTAAGACAAGAAATTTACTATGGAAGAGTACATTACAGCACCAGCTATGACACAATGTCTTGTAGGGACAATGAATGAAAAACTAAATATACAAATGAAAGAAGGTCAGACAGATTGTCATATAATTCTGACCTACAATCTCTGCATCAATCAGCCCAGAAAGGTCAGGACTTGGAAAACAACTGCCAACTTCCATATTTTTCGCTATCACTTCCAAATCAGGAGGAGCCAGAAAAAGCCAAGTATGTTCTACAAACCAATCACATAAGATACCATACTTCTAGTTAGCCTACCTCCAGCCTCCCCATGCCAACAACCTTCAATTAGAGCATACTGGGAAACCTCCCTGTTTTCATTTTACAGCTTTCCAGTCTCTTGACTGCTTTTGAATTTCTGCAAAACACAAGTGATGAGTGCTGACTCCGTTGCTCTAGAAAGTTCTGAATAAACAGCCTGTTTGTTTTCATTTAGATAGCCTTTGTTTTTCTGAAGGCTGCACTAATACACCCTTGTGCACTGCCTGTGGCCATGGACTCCAGCCTGTTACCAGATGCTGTACCCATGGAGGTCCCTTGTGCATTACTGCTGATGGCTTGAGAAGTCTGTGCTGATAAATAAAAATGGAGACGAGGGGACACATTTAAGAGTCAGTGGGTCAGGGCTTAAATAAGAGGTGTAAAAAAAAGTCTGAAAAGAGATTTGATAGTCAACATTGTAACAGCTTGTAGTTGAAGACACAGAAGTAGATAATGTCATTCAGATAATATCACCCAGAAAATATGTGGCTATAAAAACAGTGTTCTGAGAGATAACCTGAAGATAAACCTATAAAACATAGATGGTAGAAGAAGATTGCATTAAATAAACGGAGAAAGAATATCCACAGAAGAAAGCTGAGTAAGAATGGTGTCACCAAAGTCAACAGATTAGACAACTTTGAGAAAAAGAGAAGGGTGAATTCTGTCAAATGCCACAGAAAGGATTAAATAAGAGAAGAACTTAGCAGGGGAGATCAGTAATGATATTAGCAAGCTCATATTCATTGGAGTGATAAGAGTGAAGGCTAGATTATAATCAATAGAGGATTGTCCATGCCACAAGTGTGTAGCTCTGGTGGTCTAGTGGCTAAGATTGAGTGCACTCACCTCTGTGGCCTGGGTTCTTTTCCTGGTCAGGGAATCACACTAGCTGTCTGTCAGTCATCATAGTGTGGCAGCCATATGTTACTGTGTCACCAGTATTTCACATACCAGCAGCGTCACCCATGCTTGACAGGTTTCAGGGGAGCTTCCAGACTAAGACTAGGAAGAAGGACCCGGCTATCCACTTCCAAAAAAATTGGCCAAGAAAACTTTATGAATAGTAGTGGAGTGTTCTCTGGTAAAAAGCTGGAAGGTGCAAGGACAGTGCAAAAAAGAACAGGCAGGGTTCTGCTCTGCTGTACACAGGGTCACTAGCAGTCGGAATCCACTTGATGACACTAACAACAACCACGGCACAAGTAAGTAGAACCAGAAAGTGGAACTTATTCTATAAAGAGGCAGGACAAAACTGTTAACAGACTGCACACCACAAAAAGAGAATTTTTAGTAATTAATTTATGGTATACTAATAAAATGGTAATTATGCAGTTTCAAAAGTTCATACTGTACAAAAATATTTACTAATATGTTTGCTAAAATATATTAATAAGGAATAAAAGCAAATAGATGGAGTTAGATATATATTTCCAATTTCAAAAAATAAAAATATCTCTGTGATTATGTTTACCAAAAACATTATTAAGCAGTATTCTCTCTCTGATGAGAAATGCTTTTTTGTATTCATGTAAAGGATTTTGCTTATTTTCAAAACTATGTGATGAACATGTCCTAACTTTTGAAATAGTAATAAAACCAACAAAACAACATGGAGTGTTAATGTTGAGGGAGATAATGATAGTCTTTCTGACATTTCTAATAGGGAAATATATTACTATTAAAGTAAAATTTATATGTAAGTTTTCATTTTGATATGTTATGACAGCTGTGCAAACCAGTCAAAATAGGATACAGAATATTTGCATCATCCAAAAAATTTCCTTCTCGTGCTGTCTAGTGTATTCCACACTCCAACCAGAGATAACCACTTTCTCACTCCTAACATCATAGATCAATTTTGTCTATTTTTTGACTTAATATAAATAGAATAATAGATTATGTATTATTTTGTGGCTGCCTTCTTTAGTTCAACATCACGTTTTTGAGATTCACTTATGCTGTTATGTGCAAATATAGTTTGAAATCCATTCTCTTATTGACACACACTTGGTTGGTTTCCAATGTTTGACTATTATAATTAAGGTTGCTGTGAATATTCTTATACAACTATTTTAAATAAAAATTTTGAAAATTGATGAGCAATGCATGAGAATTCCAGTTGTACTCTCTTTTTATTCAACATTTAGTATTGTCAGTTGTTTTGCTTTTTGGCATTGTGGTGCTTTTAGTTTTCATTTCACTGAAAACTTAATAATGTTGACAACTTATTGATCACTTCTGTACCTCATTTTGTGGAGTTTCTCTTCAGGTATATTATTTGTGTTTAATTGGCTTATTTATGTATTTATTATGGATTTATAGGAGATTTTTCAAATATGTTATGTATATAACTCATTTCTGAGAAATATGAATTACAAATAAGTTTTTCACTATCTTTAATTTGCCTTTTGTTTCCTAAAAGCTGCCCTTTCTCTAAGCAGACACCTTTCATTTTGACGAAATGCAGTTAACCTTTTTTCTTTTATAGTTAAATTTTCCTGTACAAAAAATCATATTTTACCCCAAATTGTGAAGACAGTTTTCCCTGAGGAATTTTTATGGTTCTAGCTTATCCTTTTAAGCTAAGCTTCCACCTTGAATAAATATTTATGTTAGGTAGAGCCAAAGATTTTTCTTTTTTTTCCTTATGATCATATAGCTGTTCCAGCACCGCTTGTTAAAAAGATCTTTCATTCCTCATTCAATCGAGTTGGTGTCTTGGTTCAAGATTAATTAACCATATATGAGCAGATCTATTTCTGGACTCTCAGTTCTCCTTCATTTATCTATTTGTTCTCTGTCAGCATCACACTCTCTTGATTAACGTATCTTTCTCGAAATTTTTGGGTCAGGTAATATAAGTCCTCCAAATGAGTTCTATTGGGGGGGGGTGGATTATTTTAACTATTTTAGATCCTTTGCCTTTCCGTCAAGTTTTGGAATAAAATAGTCAATTTCTTGGGGGAAAAAAGAAAACTTCAACATTTTGATTGGGAATGCATTAAATCTATAGAAAAATTTAAGAAAAACTGAAATCATAATAATACAGAATCATTCAATCTATGAACACTTATCTCCCCATTAATTTGGGTCCTCTTTAAGTTATACCTAAATATTGTTTTGTAATTTTCCATAGTTTTAGTAAATTTCCATGTAAAGACCTTGCACATTTTACAATGGATTTATTCCTAGGTATTGATTATTTTTGATGATTTTTTAAATGATATTGTGTATGTAAATACATAAATTATATATATAATTCATATATATAAATTATATATGTAATTAGATATAATGTCATGTTACAATTGTTTGATATAACCTATGTGTGTACATATTATATGTATAGTATAATATATATGAAATATACAGACGCATCATTTTACCTTATATACAAGGATTTGCTAACAGGTACACCTATATCTGTAACAAGCAACATAAGTAATAATGTCTCAGGAGAAAAAGAAGTAAATAGAAAACAACGAAAGAGTTGCCTACAGGAAGCAAGACAATACTTCAAACAAAAAGAGGCCTTGAGAGTAGACCAAACGCTGACACAGCTCTGTCAAATGGAATCCGTGGGTTCTTAGCTGTAGCTGGGTGTGCATTTTTAAGTTCCCGCTCTGTTTAAGATAGTTCACTGAATTTTTGTATTAACCTACAACACGGCTTTGGTCTGTAACCACGTCTGATAAACACGATCTGACATCCAGGACTTCATCCTGACAGGATTTGATTTATAGCAACTGTCTTTCCTACCTGATGAGCTTCCATTTTTCCCAGACCAAGACAACTTAGCAGACGTCAGGGTCAGCAAAATTTTCAACTCTTTGTTCTTTCTCTTACATTCTTTCCTCTTCGTTTATTATTAAAATATGAAATAAAATAATATGTGAATACTCATAGGCAATTATAAAGAAAATATGTCCTGATTCCCACTTTTTTCACATATAGCATTCTCAATTTCTGCAATAGAGAGTACATATTTTCTACCATGTTTTCTTTACTTTTTCTTTTCTTCATAATAATTTGTCTATGTATAAATAAAACTATAACCTAATATTCATTGTTTATTTTCCAGATACACCCCAGTACCTGACATTTAAAATAACTAAAGTGTTGCAATAGTAATAGAAAGTACATACACACACACACACACACACACACACACACTACATTCAATTAATTATCAATCAGAAGATTTTACACCAGGATAAGGGGAAGTAAGTTCATGAAGAAAATTTGTGCCTATTTAATTTCAAGATAAGAATTTAAACTTTTTTGAAGTGAAAGGTGATTTGAGTACTATCAAGAAAATAACATGATGAAAGTGTATTGTTCAAATGAGATCCATTTTGAGAATTCAGTCTAATGAATCAATTGGGAAGCAACTAGAGATCAGGAAGTATTTCAAAATTTAAACATGAGATTGTGAGGGCATTATTTTTTAACCTGGTCACTTTATAACCTAATAAAAGACTGGTAGGAGTTCCAAGAAGACATCATAAAAAATGCAGATGTGTAAATAATTATAATACTGTGACAATTAAGGGTCTCAGACTTGAAGCATATAGATTTCCAGAATAAAATGGATATAGGAAAAAAAGACATATTCTACAGCATACTTTTAGGAAATTCAGACAATAAGGATAAAAATATGTCTTAAAACCTTCCAAAAAGGGAAAAAAGATCATACATATGTATTTGGGAATTAGAGTTTCATCAAATGTATCAATACTAGCATTGTCCTGAAAAGAAAGTGAAAATAAATGTTGCAAAAATTCCAAGTGAAATAGGGAAATATGAAATCTCTAACCCAGCTAACTCATCAATCAGCGTAAATGTAAAGTGAAAATATTTTCAAGGATACAAGATCTCAAAAAGTTTACCTTCCGTATCCTTTTTCTAAGGAAACTGCTGAAGGATGTGTTCCACCAAAATGAGTGAGGGCAATTTCCAGACAGGTGGTGGAAGGAATTTCAGGGCTAAGAACTGGACTCAGTCCAGAAGAGAATAGGTGTATGCAGGATTCCAGGAGAGATTTCTCCAAGGAAAAAAGATGTCTGAACATATGGAAATAGTACTTCCGAGAAAGTATTGGGGATCAGCAAATAGGAACAAAGCAATTAAAGACAATGAAATTCTTAGTTCCAAAGAATGCAAAATGTGTGATAAATTTTAATTTAATTATAGTGCACTACATGGTTCATCTGTGAATAATTACATATTACAACAAAATAAACAAATTGACTTTGTCAGTAATTGTGATTTCTCTCTATCTTAGGATGAGATTTATGTGACGTATGTGGTGAAGGCAGCGGACCAGGAGAAGGAACAAAATTTTTTCTTCCGTAGTCATAAGTCAAAAGATGATATATAAAAATTGAAAATAAAAATAAGTGTATAATCATATTGCTTAGAACATGGAAATAAAACTAGAGGAAATAGTTGAGTTGGTTACCCCAGGATATAACAATCAGGACTGTAAAGAAATAGGAGATTATTGATGGAACAAATTAGCATTTTGTATTATGTAATTTTGTATTTACGTGGGTATAAAAAAGTGATTTTTTGGTTTTTATTTTTGCTGCAGAAGATTTTCCCTGAGCTAACATCTGTTGTCAATCTTCCTCTATTTTTTATGTGGGTCATCACCCAAACATGGCCACCAATGAGGGCGTAGGTCCATGCCCAGGAACTGAACTGGGTTGCCAAAGTGGAGCACACTGAACTTAACCACTAGCCCACAGCGCTGGGCCTGAAAAAGTTTTTTTACAAAAGAAAATGATATAGATTTGTAAAATATGCAAGTGAAAATCAAACATGGACAAAATATTCTTTATAAGGAAAAATGAAACAATCGGACATGGCTTAAGAATTATCCGTTTTCTTACAAATTAGGACATGTTTTGATTTGGGAATGACAGGCAGGATTTTGAGCTATATGTGAAATACCATGGTTCATTAAGGGAGCCACTTTTCTGGAACGTCTGATGGTGCACCCTCCTTACCTGTCTGCTCCCATTCTGCAGTCAACTATGCCTCATAAACAGGCATGTTCTAGGTATATGGCGCACCATCCAGGGAGAACTGGTATACCCAGCTGAACTATTTTGTAGGTGGGTATTCTTTTTTTTCTCTGTAAAATGTCATTATCAAATTCACACGGTTTTGAATGACTTTGACCTAAATCATTAATATGTTTACAAGGAGAACTTAAGGTCCTTCATCTCCCTGTGTGTTCTCAGCTGTGAGAAGTCATGACAGGACTATTGCTTACTCTTTTCCTTTCCAATCCAACCTCTGACCGTAGTGAATGCTTCCTCACCTCGTGTTTCTCATACATCTTTTTACAACTCGTCTTCAACATTTTTTGCAAAAGAATAAGCTGCGAACACCTGGACAGGAAGTGGATTAAATCTGATGCAAAGCATGTTAATCGCAACCGTATTCCTCCATGAATTGTTTTATAGCTTCTTCTTAGCTCAGTTTTTCTCTTTCTCTCATTATCAGTAGTTATTTGACATGTTTGATATGTATTAATGAAGGAATTTAATTGGGTATCTAATGTTTTAAGACTAAGTTCACTTCCCTTTCTGGCCAATCTGGTTTCTGCCAGTATCACACCAGGTGAGGAGTTTCCAATCAGCCTTATTAAAAAATTTCTCCATCTGGTTTTTATTTAGTTATATTTATAATCCTGCACACCCTTTGTTACACCATATGGTGATGGCATTAGAAGGATTTCCAGTGATAGAAGTCAGTTTGAATTATTTTCCTTCTACTCTTCTAGATTTCAATAGAGCTTCTAACAACAGCCTCAAAAAGTATGTTTGTCACTTTCTTTTCATTTAATATTCTGTGTTTATTGACTTAGCAAATTGTCCAAGATAGAAATCTGTTTCCTTCAAATCCCATTGGTAGTATCTTCTCCTTTAACTTGCTTCAAGATTTCACCTCATCATCAAAACATACATGGAGAGCTATACAGGTGTCAAAATTCTTGCCATTTTTTTCTACATTACCTCCCATTTTTTCCCAAATACTGCCTTAGACACTATGATTTATAGGTCTAAAAGACAGTTCTGTCGCTACCAACTTTTAGTACAATGGGTTGCAATGCTAAGATAGATTACACGAATCATAGATGTTACCCAACCCCAAATTTTACTAATGATATAAAAGATAATTCAAAATGCAAAACACAGGCAAAACATTATTTATCTGGAGAAGTATGAAACTTGTGAGAACTCTCAAGCTCATCTCTTTTTTCTGCATCAGGGCACATTTTAGTTTTAGAATAATTTTAGTCATGCATGGGGAACATTGATCACAAAGGGAGCCTTTTTAACGTGGAACATTTATGTTTTATGCTGCTTAAACACAGAGGTTATGTAACTATTTCCCATTCTCTAGCCAGCCATATTCCATAAATCAATAAATTCTGTGTTTATTAACAATCTGGAGATATCAACTATATTCTGATACAGTAATTTTATAGATAGAGACTCCCTTTTGACTATTAAATGTCATTAGCATATTTGCTAGCAGATCTGGTCCAAATCATTAGAATATTTACTTGAAGGTCTTTTCTAGGTTGTTCTTTCCTTCTTGTTTCCCTAGCAGGGAGGGAACTGCTGTTTTGTACTTCACTCCCCACAGATCATTTTTTTCTTAGTGTAATGGAATTTGGAAAATATATATATATATATATTTTTTAAGAAGATTGGCCCTGAGCTAACATCCGTTGCCAATCTTCCTCTTTTCTTTTTTCTCTCCAAAGCACTGCATAGTTGTATATTCTAGTTGTAAGTCCTTCTACTTCTTTTTTATGGGATGCCGCCATGCATGGCTTGATGAGCGGTGTATAGGGCTGCACCCAGGATCTGAACCAGCAATCCTCAGGCCGCTGAAGTAGAGTGGTGAACTTAACCACTACACCACCGGGCCAGCCTCTGGAAAATATATGTATGTATATTTTTGTGTGTGTGAGGAAGATTGACCCTGAGCTAACATCTATTGCCAATCTTCCTCTTTTTGCTTGAGGAAGATTGTCACTGTGCTAACTTCTGTGCCAATCTTCCACTATTTTACGTGAGATGCTGCCACAGAGTGGCCTGACGAGCAGTGCTCGGTCCACACTCAGGATCTGAACCTGTGAACCCCGAGCTGCCAAAGCATGAACTTAACCATTCTGTCACTGGGCTGGCCCCTGGAAAATATTTTTAAATACTCAGAACGTTGACATAAAGTTAGAATAATTCTTGGTCTGTCTCTCTTTCATGAATAAGGCCAAATATGGTCTTAAACTTGAGAAAGGAAATATTACATACTCGTTAAGATGTGAGCTCTGAAGTCGTATGCTCTGGATTTGAATCCTGACTCTGACACTGACTACTTACACAATTTGGGGCAATTTCTTAATTTCTCTTGCTTTGGTTCCTTCATTTGTCACTTGGGGATAATAATACTATCTAATTCATAAAGTCAGTGTGAGTATTAAATGTTTCAATGAAAATAAAGCCCTCAGAAGACGTAGGACCCATTTTAACTTCTCAGTAAATATAAGCTCTTGTTAGTTGTTATAACCCAGTGACCTAGAACACCTTGTGTTCCATTTTAAATAATCGCACGCATTTCTTGTACTCTATTCATTTTCAAGCCCTTTACTTATTGTCAGCTTTGTACCTTGGTTACTATTGTAATATACCCCTACTTCATTCTCCATTTCCCCACTTCTTCTGAGAACCATAGATCTATCCCTAAATTGACATCCTTTTGAAAGCAACCAAACCCTTTAATAACACTACCAAACCCAAACCTTAAGCTAAAATTGGAACATTGGGTTTAATTCAATAATTGGCTAGAGTTATTCCATGCTAGAGAATTTCTGCATTACTGAACAATAGATTTATATTTCACCTTATATCAGAATAATAATGAGAAATATTACAGGGATAGCTAATAAGAAATAGCAAGCAGTTCAGTTTTACATTTAGAAACCAGATTCCTTTCAACATACATATTCATTTTGGAAGATTGCCAATCTATATTGCAGATAGGCACTAAATTAATTCATTTGGGTCCTGATTCAGCTGTGTTTGCTCAGGCAAAATTTCTGCCTGAAGTTCCGTTGACGCTGAGGTCAATAAAATCTTTGCATATGTAAATCCTGATGAGTCAGGTCTTGCATAAGCATCTTGCAAATTCTTTCAATGTAGTTCCTACTATTGAATAGCCAAAGGGTATTTTATGAAAGATTTCAATTGACATTTTGAAGACAAGAGTTATCCATAGAGAAGAACACTTTAAGTAAAAGATAAACATAACCTTCCAAAACACTTTTTCTTAAATTATTAACTTATAAAAAATAGTGGGTGAATGTAGTTAAGAACAGCCTAGGTGTGCATTGCTGCTGCTACCAATATTTGCATTTTAAACCTCTTATGTGTATATGTAATAAGAAAGCACTCTGTGTGTTAAATGAATAGTAGTAAATTGGTGCATATCCTTGTTGCCTTTTAAAAGATGATTTAAAGTAGTATTGATCTATGATGTGGTATAAAATTTATGCTAGGTATATCTATCTTCCAATGCAAATATAGAAAGATAATATGGTGGGTTTTTAAAATTTTTTTAATTTATTTTTTATTGCGGTAACATTAGTTTGTAACATATAAATTTCAGGTGTACATCATTATATTTCTGTATAGATTACATAATGTTTGCTGCCCAAAGACTAATTACAATCTATCACCACACAAGTGTGCCTAATCACTTCTTTCAATCCACTCCATCCCCACTTCCCCTCTGGTAACCACTAATCCAATCTCTGTCTCTATGTGATTGTGTGTTGTTGTTTTTAGCTTCTACTTTTGAGTGAGATCATACAGTATTTGACTTTCTCCCTCTGACTTATTTTGCTTAGCATAATACCCTCATGATCCATCCGTATTGTCACAAATGGTTAGATTTCATCATTTCTTATGGCTGAGTAGAATACCATTATGTATATATACCACATCTTCTTTATCCATTCATCTCTCAATGGGCACCTAGGTTGCTTCCAAGTCTTGGCTATTGTGAATAATGCTGAGGTGAACACAGAGGTGCATAAACCTCTTTGAATTGTTGATTTCAAGTTCTTTGGATGAATAATCAGTAGTGGGATAGCTAGATCATATGGTATTTCTATGTTTAATTTTTTAAGAATATCCATACTGTTTTCGATAGTGGCTGCAGAAGTTTGCATTCCTACCACTTCCTCTCCAACAATTGTTCTTTCCTTTCTTGTTAATTATAACCATTCTCATGGGAGTGAAGTGATATCTCATTGTAGTTTTGATTTGCATTTCCCTGACAGTTAATCATGTTGAATATCTTTTCATGTGCCTGCTGGCCATCTGTATATCTTCTTTGGAGAAATGTCTGTTCAGATCTTTTGCCCATTTTTAATTGGGTTGGCAGTTTTTTTGTTGAGATCTATGAGTTCTTTGTACATTTTGAATATTAACCATTTATCGGATATATGCTTTGCAAATATCTTCTCCCAAGTGTTAGGTAGTCTTTTGACTTGGTTGATTGTTTCCTTTTTAGTTTGATACAGTCTCATTTATTTATTTATTTTTTATTGTTTCCCTTGCCTGGTCAGACATAGTACTTCAAAACATGCCGCTAAGACCGATGTTGAACAGCATACTGCCTATGTTTTCCTCTACAAGTTTCATGGTTTCAGGTCTTACATTCAAGTCTTTAGTCCATTTTGAGTTAAGTTTTGTGTAAGGTGTAAGATAATGGTCTACTTTCATTCTTTTGCATGTGGCTACCCAGTTTTCCCAACACCCTTTATTGAAGACGCTTTCCTTTCTCCACTGTATGTTCTTGGCTCCCTTGTTGAAAATTAGCTGAACGTAGATGTTTGGGTTTATTTCATGGCTCTCGATTCTGTTCCATTGATCTGTGTGTCTGTTTTTGTGCCAGTGCCATGGTTTTTTTGATTACAGTGGCATTATAGTATCTTTTGAAATCAGGAAATGTGATATCTCCAGGTTTGTTCTTTTATCTCAGGATTCCTTTGGCTATTTGGGGTCTTTTGCTGTTTCATATAAATTTTGGGATTCTTTGTTCTGTTTCTGTGAAAAATGTTGTTGGAACTTTGATAGAGATTGCATTGAACCTGTAGATTGCTTTAGGAATTATGGACATTTTAACTATGTTAATTCTTCCAATGCAAGAGTACGGAATATCTTTCCATTTCTTTGTGTCTTCTTCAACTTCTTTCAACAATGTTTTACAGTGTTCAACACACAGGTCTTTCACCTCTTTGGTTAAGTTTATTCCTAGGTATTTTATTTTTTCTGTTGCTATTGTAAATGGGGTAGTATTCTTAATTTCCCTTTCTGTTACTTTATTGTTAGTGTATAGAAATGCAACTGATTTTTGTATGTTGATTTTGTATCCTGAAACTTGACCATATACATTTATTATTTCTAAATGTTTTTTATGGTATTCTTTAGTTTTCCATATATTAAATCATGTCAACTACAAATAGTGACTTTTATTTCTTCCTTTCCAATTTGGATCCCTTTTATTTCTTTTTCTTGCCGAATTTCTCTGGATAAGACTTCAAATGCTATGTTAAATAAGAGTAGTGAACGTGGGCATCCTTGTCTGGTTCCCATTCTTAGAAGGATAGCTTTTAGGTTTTCTCCATTGAGAATGTTATTAGCTGTGGGTTTGTTAAATCTGGTCTTTATTATTTGAGGTACTTTCCTTCTGTGCCTATTGTATTCAGAGTTTTTATCATAAATGGAGGCCATATCATGTCAAATGCTTTCTCTGCATCTATTGAGATGATCATGTGGTTTTTACTTTTCATTTTGTTAATGTGGTGTATCGTGTTGATTGATTTGCGGATGTTGAACCATCCCTTCATCTCTGGAATAAATCTCACTTGATCATGGTGTGTGATCTTTTTATGTATTATTGTATTCAACTTGCTAGTACTTTGTTGATGATGTTTGCATCAATATTCGTCATTGATATTGACCTCTAATTATCCTTTTTTCCTGTTGTACTTGTCTGGTTTTGGTATCAAGGCAATATTGGCTTTGTAGAATGAGTTAAGAAGCTTCTCCTCTTCTTCAATTTTTTGGAAGAGTTTGACAAGGATAGATATTAAATCTTCTTTGAATGGTAGAAATCACCATGAAAATTGTCTGGTCTTGGACTTTTATTTTTGGGCAGGTGTTTGATTACTGTTTCCATCTCCTTAGTTTCCAACTCCTTAGTGGTAATTAGTCTATTCAAAGTCTCTATTTCTTCTTGATTCAGTTTGGGAAGGTTGTATGACTCTAGGAATTTATCCACTTTTTCTAGCTATCCAATTTTTTGGCATATCACTTTTCATAATATTATCTTATAATCTGTCTTTCTGAGGTGTTGGTTGTAATTTCTCCTCTTTCATTTCTGATTTTATTTATTTGAAACTTTTCTCTTTTTTTCTTGGTGAGTCTAGCTAAAGGTTTGTCGATTTTATTTATCTTTTCAAAGAAACAGCTCTTGGTTTCATTTATTTTTCCTATTTCTTTTTTAGGCTCTATGTCATTTATTTTTCCTCTGATTTTTATTATTTTCTTCCTTCTACTGATTTTGGTCTGTGTTTGCCCTTCTTTTTCTGGTTCCTTTAGGTGCACTGTTAGCTTGTTTATTTGAGAATTTTCTTGCTTGTTGAGGTAGGCCTGTATTGCTATAACCTTCCCTCTTAGAGTCACTTTTGCTGTATGACATAAATTTTAGCATGCCATATTTTCATTTTCCTTTGTCTCCAGGTATTTTTTGATTTCTCTTTTGATTTCTTCATTGGCCCAGTTGTTTTTCAGTAGCATTTTGTTTAATGTCCACATATCTGTGACTTTTCTGATTTTCTCTCTATAGTTGATTTCTAGTTGCATAGCACTGTGGTCATAAAAGATGCTTGGTATTATTTGAATCTTCTTAAATTTATTGAGGCTTCTTTTGTGGCCTAATACGTGATCAGTCCTGGAGAATGTTCCATGTGCATTTGAAAAGAATGTGTGTTCTGTTCTTTTTGGGTGGAATATTTTGTGTATATCTAAGTCCATCTTGTCTAATGTGTTGTTTAAAGTCAATGTTTCCTTCTTAATTTTCTGTTTGGATGATCTAACCTTTGGTGTAAGTGGAGTGTTAAAGTCCCCTACTATTATTGTGTTACTGTCTATTTCTCCTTTTATATCTGTTAATAATTGCTTTATATGGTTAGATGTTCCTATTTTGAGTGCATAGATATTTACAAGTGTTGTATCCTCTTCTTGGATTGCTCCATTTATCCCTCCCTTCATTGTCTAGTGTTACAGTTTTTGCTTTAAAGTCTATTTTGTCTGATATAAATATTACTTCCCTAGCTTTCTTTTCATTGCCATTTACATAGAGTAACTTTTTCCATCCTTTACTTTCAGCTTGAGAGTGTTTTAGGTCTGAAGTGTGTCTCTTGTATGCAGCATATATATGGGTCTTGTGTTTTTATCCAATCAGCCACCCTATGCCTTTTGATTGGAGCAGTTAGTCCACTGACACTTAAAGTAGCTATTGATAAGTATGCAGTTATTGTCATTTTGTTACTTTTTTCTGGGTGTTTTAGTAGTTCTTCTCTTTTCTTTTCTCCTTCTCTTGGTCTCTTCCCTTGTGGTTTGGTGGCTTTCTTTAGTATTATGTTTGGGCTCTTTTCTCTTAATTTTTTGTGTGTTTATTATAGGTTTCTGGTTTGTTATTACCATGAGTTTCATACATAATAACCTATGTATATGTGAATCTATATTAAGTTGATGATGTCTTTAGATTGACCTCTTGCTAAAAGTTCTACTCTTTTACTCCCTTCCTCCCACATTTTGTATTTTGATACCATATCTAACCTCTTTTTGTGTGTATGTGTATCTATTACCCTCTTATCATGGAAATAGGTAATTTTATTACTTTTGTCTTTTGACCTTCATAGTATCTTCATAGCTGGTTGAGCTGCTACCTTTACTGTAGTTTTCCCTTTACCAGTAAGTTTATTCCCTTTTTTTTGGATAATTTTCTTATGCTTATTTTTGTCTTCTCTTTCCCACTTAAATAGGTCCCTTTAGCATTTCTCATAGAACTGGTTTCTTGGTGATTAACTTCTTTAATTTTGCTTGTCTGGGAAACTCTTTATCTCTCCTTCCATTCTGAATGACAAACTTGCTGGGTGTCAAATTCTTGGCTGTAAGTTTTTCCTTTCAGGACTTTAAATATATCATTCCACTCCCTTCTGGCCTGTAAGGGGTCTACTGAGAAGTCAGCAGATAGCTTTATTGGGTTTCCTTTGTATGTAACTGAATATTTTTCTCTTGCAGCTTTTAGGATTCTCTCTTTATCTTTAATTCTTGACATTTAATTATAATGTGTCTTGGTTGCGGGCCTGTTTGGGTTTATCTTATTTAATGCTCTCTGTGCTTCCTGTACCTGGATGCCTGTTTCTTTCCTTGGGCTAGGGATGTTTTCAGCTATCATTTCTTCAAATAAATTCTCTGCCCCTTTGTCTCTCTCTTCTCTTTTGGGACACCTATAATATGAATGTTAGTGTGTTTGATGTTGTCCCAGAGTTCCCTTAGACTATTCTCCTTCTTTTAAAGTCTTTTTTCTTTTATCTTTTCAGCCTGGGTGATTTCCCCTTGTCTTTCATCCAGCTTACTGATTTGTTCTTCTGTATCACCTACTCTGCTATTGAGTCCCTTTAATGAATTTTTCATTTCCAGTATTGTATTCTTCATTTCTGATTGAGTTTTTTTTTTGTATTTTCCAATTCTTTGTTGAAGTCTTCACTGAATTCACCCATTCTTCTCCCAAGATCTGTGAGCAATGTTATGACTTTTTGTCTGAAATCTTTGTCAAGTATATTAGTTTATTTCTGTTTTGTTTAGTTCTTTTTCTGGGGTTTTGTCCTGTTCCCTTACTTGGAATTTATCCCTTTGCCTCCTCATTTTGCCTCTTTCTCTCTGTTTATATTTATGCATTAGGTAGGTCAGCTACATCTCCTGATCTTGGAGAGGTGGAATTATGTATGAGATACTTTATGAGGCCCAGCAATGTGCTTCCTTCTTGTCATCAATTCCAAATGTCTCAAGGGTGACCCTTCTGTGCACTATGTGTATTCTTCTGTTGTGAGAGTTGTTCTTGCTGCAGGTGCCCAGGGAAGCTAGGCTGTCTTCCTGGCTGGTTGGTTGTAATTCTCAGCTGCATGTGGCAGCTAGGGATGCTTCACTCACTTTATCTGGTGTGAGGTGTCCCAGCACAGTTGGGTTCAAGGTCTAATAGCACATTCCTGTTGCAATTTTTCTCTTAAGTGAGTAGGTCCCCAGTGTGATTGGTTGCTAGGCTCAGGGACTTAGTATTGTTGTTGGGTTCCATCCTGCAACACTCTTGTCAGCTCTCTCAGGATTGCAGCTGAATGGGGCTCTCCTCAGGAATGGGAACACCCAATTGTGTCAGGCTTTTGCAGATGAGGCCAATTCTTTATGTGGCTATTTGAGAAGTACTAGTCTTCTGCAGCTGACAAGACCCACTGCACACAGGCCCACACACCCCATCAACACAGTCCTGCCCTGTGTGCATTCTCTGACCCCTAAAGTGGACCCACTTGGCCCACAGCAGTAGCCCCATGCACTGCACTAATGGCCCATGCATTCCATCCACTCCTCACATGTGCCCTGCCCTGCTGAAGCAGACCCACTTACCAGGCTGCAAAGAATAGCGCCCAACCTATTCAGACCCACAAGTTACTTGAGGGCTTGCTGTTGGGTGGGGCCCATCTCTAGGGTGGGCTGCATGCCCTGACTGAGCTGGATTAAATCTGTGCTCTAGTGGGTGGCCTGGACTAACAGGCCAGTAGAAAAAAATCAAATGGCATCTGTCAGTGTCTCTGTCAGCATGCCTGAACTAGGTCACAGTAATGGTTGCTGCCAGTGTCTCAGTCCCTGGAGAGGTCTCACCTCTCACTGAGATGCACCCAGAGCCTATCAAGTGAGTCTTTTTCCACCAAAAGACTGTGCATCTTTCTGTCTGGTAATTTTAGATTGCTTTCTGAAATAGGGGAATTTGTGCTTGGGCTTTTTAAGAGCTGGCTTATTTTTCCCTTATGTCCAATAGCTTTTCTGGGTGTACTCCCTGTTGTTGTTAGTAGCCAGCAAAGCCAAATATTATGACAGTCGTCCTGGTTGTGCTGAGTCCAAAAGATGTTTAGAGTGGTAACACTCCCCTGCTCAGGTCCTACCCTCTGCCAAGGAAGGCTGGATACCTTAGGATTGCTCCCAGCTGGCCATGAAGTACTGTGGCTTGTGAAGGTGGCTTTTTTCTCTCCAGAAAGGGGTTTCTGCTTCCTCCACCTTAGTCAGGACAGTCCTTGTTGCAGATATTCTCATTATCCAGCTTTCAGTTCTCTCTCAGGTGTAGTTGTTCTCAGAATAGTTATAAATTGGTTGTGTCTGTGGGAGGAGTTAAGTTGAGTCTACCTACAGCACCTTCTTGACATCACCTCTTGACAGTGTGTTCTAATGAGGATTATTGTAGTCTTTTCTAGTATTCTCCAAGGTACCAAGCCTGAAACCATCTCTACAAAGTCAATGCTCTCAATATACTCAAATGTGATCAGACTCAGATCAATTTTGAGAGAATTAATTCAAAATCCTCTGATGTACAAAATGAGAATATCAAGTAGTAAACCTGAAATAGGTAAAAATATTCCTATTTACCATCCAGAAAAGTAAGTAAAGAGAAATTGTATCTCAAAAATTCATGCTAGCAATAAGAAAATTTTATAGGAAACAATCGATCTAGGTAAAAGGAGATGAACATTGTTGAGGATGCAATGGCCCCTTTGCGTTTTCTGGGATATATCTTAAGAATTTTACCAATCATCAATATATCTTCATGAATCAGGAAGGAATGCATGTTACACTGAAATATCATCTGATGAAGAATTAATTACACAGAGTCTATATAGAAAGGTATGGATGGTGTACAGAAGACTGTTTCAGTTAAATCTTGCCAAGAAAACAAAGCTCCCCAGGATTTTCTGGCTTAAACCAATAGCCATTTATAGAACTCAAATTTCTGTCTTTGTCAATTTGGGGTGGACTCAGCTGGGTGGTTCTTCTTATTTCAGCTAGTCTCACTCATTCATCTGTGATCTCTTTCCAGAGCTTAACAGGAGGCTAGCCAGTATAGGATGCCTTAGGAGGGCTCAATTCTGCTCCACGTGATCTCTTATTCACTGGTAGGCAAGCCTGAGCATGCTTTCATGGTAGTTGGACACAGTGTACAAGGCAGACAGCAGAAACACACAAGTCCTTTTGAGAACTAAACTCAGAGTCGCCCCACTGTAACTTCATTCATTTTTGAACAAAGCATTTTAAAATTTATCGCCACATATTTCTCTTGTGGCATAAAATAGTGCCACATTTAGTTTCTCTTTAAAGCCCTTAGATTCACTGAAGTGACCCAGGAGGAAGCCGCTCTTGTCCAGAGGCTGTCCCAAAGTTCATAGCCATGGACATGATGGCAGCAGATCTAGATTTTCTCAATCTCAACTATTGACTATTGAGAATTAACAGATAACTGAGAAAAACCTAAAATCTGAAAAAAGTAGTAGGTTAAAATGACACAAAAAAGAATAAATTAAATAATAAAATTAGAAATTAAGGAAATGAAAATGAAACTAATAGAAATAGAGGCATAAGAAAAAAAAACTCAGATTAAAAATACAACTGTCAAAGACAGAACACTATGAAAAAAAAGTTTTGCAGCTGTAGTGAGGAAATTTCCCAGAACATAGAATCAAATGACAAAGATTAAAAGTGTTGGGAAAGATAAAAACTATAGATATAATCAATCAATGTTGACATTTCAACAACTTTATAACGTATTATAGAAAGAGAAAAACACAAAAAATGAAGAGAAGAAACTCATCACTGAAGTTCTACTGTATTTTCTAGAATTGCAATATTTTAAGATAAAAAGTGCCCAGTTATTGCCCAGTACAGTAAGTTATAAAGATTTTTCTTAAAACTGCTGTGAAAATTCTGGAATAACAAGGATAAATAATAGATTCTAGAAACTTTCAGTAATAAACCACAGCAAGAGCAAGCAAACAAATAAAAGAACACTTTGAGAAAAATGAGAATTAGACTGTGTCAGACTTCATAACATGTATCACAATTAAATAAAAATCTATGCCACTATATTGTTACAGCTATTAGAAGTTGGCAGCTTTTTAGATGGTTTGACAGCTATATTCAAAATGATTCACACTGTTTATGAAACAATAGATGCCATTAGTAAATATTTAGTAAGAATACTTAATGTTTGGAATGAATTTTGAAAATAAGTATGCAGTGTACAGATAAGAATCATTTTAAGCAGAAAGTAGGAAAGATTGTATTTTCTAAGTGTGACTGCACCTCCAACTTCCATCCTTCATGCTCTTTGGCATCATAATCTTAGTATTCCTTCACCAAGCATTGGAATCTATCTTTTTACTCTCTTGAATCTGTGCTGGCTCAGGGAGTGCTTTGACCAGTAAAATACAGTAGAAGGGTCAGATCAGGCAAAGTTCTTAACTAACCTAGAGTTTCTACATCCTACCTATCAAAAGCCAGGAGCCATACAGTGAGAGCTTGTACCACTTGAAAGGTTATCTGTGGATTCTTCAGTTAAATAGCCTCTAAGGAATTCTCAGTTAAGCACTAGACACATGAATGAGCCACTTGGAAGTTCCCGTGATGGTACCATAAAAATCATCTAAAACATTTAGCCATGACATTGGTGCCAGATAATTAGCAGAAGCAGGAATGACCTCAGGGAGACTAATGGAAGCCAAAAGGACACTGAGATGGGAGGCGAGAGAGATGATAATGTATGTCTGTGGTGACAGAAAATTTAGCAAAACTAGCGCCTGCAAAAACATGAAAAAGAAAAATTTAACTTATAAGGCTGTGAATTGATCTAAAGAGATTATTCAGGCCAACTGGTTTCTTGTAGCAGTGTTTAAAGAAATGCAGATAGAGATAAACTAAAGATAGAAACTTTCAATATTTTAGCAAATTTTAGAAGATCTTTAGAGGAACTGGGAGAGTCTTTCCACCCACAATAATGTTCTTAAGGTAAAAATCTATCTCAGGTAAAAACTCAAATCCAGGGTCTACAAGTAAAACATGACCTCAGAGTAATTTCAAGATCAAACATGTAGCTGTGAGACCCTTGGCAAAGATCTCAAAAGGATATAAGTTGGTTCCTTGTAAAACTTTGCTAGACAAATTTTCTTTTAAGAATAATAAGGGCATGCATGCTTCCTATTCCCTCTCTGATAGACAAAGTAACTTCTAACTGTTCTTAAAGGCATGCATAATGTACTCCCCAGGAGTTCCAAAATGGTTTCTAAAAATCTTAAGGAGGTTGTCCTGCAGCTCCATAGTTCACAGCCCCATGTAGAGAGGACCCATGTTATAAAGCTTTAGGGGTTTGACTTTTTGTTTAAAAAAGTCAACTACCAGAATATCCATAGGAAACCCACAGTTTTTAAGAGAATCATACTAACACAAGCATCATCAGCAGAGACTGGAATTTCAAGGGGTGGTCAAAATCAAAAGCAAGCTTGGGACCCACAATCTTCTGCAAGTAAGCAGAAGTCGAGAAAGCTACCTAACTACAAATATAGGCCATTTCTCATTGAAAAAAAAAGAGTAATTCAAAGTGCAGAATAAGAGCTCAAAGAACAAAATCTAGAGCCATGAAGAAAATCCTCACAAAGCAGGACTAGGCCCTAATCAAGAATCTAGCAATACATGCTGAGCTAGATTTCAGGATTTCTATGAAATAGTGATGACCATGGTTACTCCATTCTTCCTCTTTTTTAAAGGAGATGTTCCTTGAAGTTATTCTTTCTCTGTACTACCATAAACGTTGGAGGTGGGGTCAGCTTTATTAGTTGGCTCTTTTGTTCACAAATCTTCAGATTGAAAGGAACCATATTTGGGTGAAGCCTTACTCACAACAAGGTCTGATTTAAATTTCAAGATTTTAGACTTTGAGTTGGTGTCATAAGAGTATCTTAACCCTTTAGGGTTGCTATAGCAAATTCATAGACTGAATGGTTTGTAAACAACAAACACTTATTTCTCTCACAGTTCTGGAGCCTGGGAAGTCCAAGATCAAGGCACTGGCAAATTTGGTATCTGCTAAGGACCAACTTCCTGGTTCATAGATAATCATCTTCCTGCTGTGTCCTCACATGGCAGAAAGGGCTGGGGAGCTCTGTGGGGTCTCTTTTATAAGAGCACTAAGGCTGTTCATGGGAGCTCCACTCTCATGACCTAATTACCTCCCAAAGATCTCATCACCTAAAACCATCACATTGGGCATCAAGTTTCAACAAATAAATTTGAAGGGGAACACAAAGGTTCAAATCATAGCAAATAGGGTGAGAGTTTAGGAGTCTTGGGAGATGGGGTGAAAGTATATTGTATATAAGAGTGATGAGAAATGTTATAGAATTATAGCAGAAGGTAGGCTGTGGAAGATTGTGTTTTCCAAAGGTGTATTTTATATCACATACTTTTGTTCACTATGATTTTGCCATCTTCCCTGTTAAGAGATGGATTCTCCGTCTCTAGCTCTTTGAATCTGTCTGGGCCCTACAAATGTTTTGCCAAGAACTACTTTGCCAGGACTGAGCATAACCTTTAATGGCAGCTTCCATATCCTTCCTCATTGAACAGGCAGCCATGCCATGAAAAGTCCAAGTCATATAGAGAGACCCTATGTAGACACTCGGTTTGACAATCCCTTTGTCACTCCCCTATATCAGCTAGTATCAAGTGTGAGCCACGTCAATGAGCCATTTTGGATATTCCAGCACAACTGAAGTCCTGATTAAATTATTTACAGTGCTGGAGCTATATACTTATGAAATAAAACAATGGGAAATAAAGTTTGAAAAGGGATATAGGCAAACCATGGAAGATCTAACTCCTCACAATAATTCTTTACTTATTATATTTCCTGGAATAAAATGGAAGAGTTTTTATTAAGAGAATGGTATGAGCAAAACTGTATTTATGGAAAATGCACCATGAGTGTTATAGCTGATGAAGAATCCCTTAATCTGAACAAGAAATGAATAACGACTGTGTAAAGTTAAAGGGCTGATTGTTGGGAGAAAGAGAGAGACTGGAATCTGAGATCAGTTTCCATCATTTATGTTGATAAGTATAATAACATCAGTAAGGGCAATTTTTCTAAGATTTAGAGCAAGAATCATCAGATTAACACTCCCTTCAGGTTCCTGTTAAAATGCAGTTTTCTGAGTTCCACTGCAGAAATATTTATTCAGAGTACCTACTGATCCATTTCTGTAGGATTTGAAAACCGATGACATAGGTGATGTAGAAGAGAGATAAATTTTACAATGCAAGTATTGTGTTCCTTTCCAGACTTCCTGAATTTAAGGAAGTAGTACATACGAAGTGTAACGTCCAGCTAAGAGTCAAAAGTGAAAGGCTAGAGTTTTAGAAGGGTGTCCTTGCTGTAGATCAGTGTTTGGAAGATGAAATACTCAATATATGTATCAAAATTTCAGACACGTCCTGGAAGAAAAGACTTTTTTCCTTCCATTTGCTTTTTTTTCTGTTTTCCAATTTGATGAATGTTGTTTAAAAAGTGGGGAAACGGTTTTATTCTCCCTTAAGTGCTTTTGAAAGGAAAATGTGTTTTCTGCTAAATTATGACACTAAACTATTTCTCTTTTCTAATTATAGATCTCAAAATATCACAGATCATTTATAGTTTGAAAGAAATTGGAAACTAGAGATTGATCGTTAAAGTAGCTATAATGGAAATTTTCAGAATATGGTTTTTTTGCATGGTTTTATAAGAGGCTCCTAATATTGGGGAAATTGCAATGGTACACACAAAAAAGAGAAGAGTAGAAATAGAGAAAAAATAAATTTAACTTTGTTTATTCTTACAATCAGACAAAAAGCTAAACAACCAGTGTGTTAGAAATCCACTTATTTTCTGAGAGTTTAGGGAAAAAGAGAGGCCCACAGAAAACAATATAATTCATACCACTTTCAGTGCTACTTCTATTTCTAGGTATGGTGTTAGGCAAGCGAAGAAATTAAAGGCCAAGATTTTGTTTTGCATTTTTTTCAAAAGAATAATGTGACTATATATCTCCACATATGTGTTTGCACAGAAAGCTATCATTAATTTCATAATTATTGTTAACTTGATATGAGATTCCATAATTCTTGTTTGGATTGGTACATTCATTCTCAAACAAAATTTTTACTTATAATTATTATGTCTATTGTTAATTTCCCAAAGTTGGTAGTAATCAATTCTTTGACTACATAAAAATTCCCAGGAATCAGAAGCCCATCTTAAGGTGTATATTTTGCTTTGATTTTTTAAATGTATTTTTAAGGGCATGAACATATATGAAAAGTAAAGATATAAGAAGTTATGATTTACCATAAACTCAAGGTTTTATTATCAAGAAATTGTCCCAAGGCACATAGACAACTTTTACTCAGAAAAATATAAATGAAAGCTTTTCTTAAAAAAATTTTATTTAAATCATGATAATTTGGGTCAAAATATATAAAAATACGTTTACATTTCTCAGCTTTCTTCGTCTTCCTGTTTTCTTAATACTCAAATTACTTCACTTATACTGGTAACTCATGGATCCTTAATAGGCTGTTTACTAGTTACTTATTGCTAATATATTGACAAGATTGATGTTGGGAGAAAGTATGTCTTATTTTTTGAAAATTTTCTACTTTACTTCTTCTATAATGGGTACAGGAGGTTTTTCTAGTTCCTACCAGAAGCAAAAAGAATTAAATATGCTCATCCCAGAAGAGAATGTTAAATTTAACCAAACCCAAAGGCATTTAGTTCAGGAAATGGAGATTTAAAAATAGCTTAGAAATTTTACGCACAATACTCAAAAATTACTGAGTAAATACTTGATGTTTGTAGATGTCATTTTCAAGCAAAATGAGTGTTCACCTATGTTCCTATTGATTTCCAATTTAATATGTTTTAAAATATTCAGGTCTCTAATTGTCTTGGAATAGTTTTTGGTGAATACTTTGATGAATATTGAAAAGTACATTATTACTTTTATCATCATTAACCAGTTTGAGGAAATAATGTTTTACTCAAAAAATGTTATCTGTTACTACTGTTACTGCTTCAAAATCTGTCTTTATCACATACTCAACATATAAGGTGATTTCAATCTGGGTTTTTTTCTTCCTTCTTTTTTTTTTTTTTTTTGGCGTGGAAGATTGTCCCTGATGTAATATCTGTTGACATTTTCCTCTTTTCGCTTGAAGAAGATTGTCCCTGAGCTAACTTCCACACCAATCTTCCTCTATTTGGTATGAGGATGCCGCCACAGCATGGCTTGATAAGCGGTGTGTAGGTGTGCACCCAGGATCCGAACCTGCGAACTCCAGGCCTCCAAAGTGAAGTGCAAGAACCTAACCACTGCAGCACCGGGCCAGCCTCATTTCAATCTGTTTTTAAATGAAATATTTCATTAATATGTCTTCCTTTTCTTATGCCAGGATTCTCCTTTTACTCCTTTTTGTCTCTGTACATATAAGTATATATCAATGTTAATCACATATCTCAAATCACTTTATAAAAATTATTTCCTATTTCTGCTTAATTTTTTAAAATGTTTATTTTTAGAGAAGTTTTAGAGTCACAGCAAAACTACATGGAAAATGCACAGTTCCTATATATCCGCTGCTCTCCCTCCCACAGCTCCTCCACTAGCAACATCCTGGACCAGAGTGGTACATTTGTTACCGTCAATGTATTTACCTTGAAACATCATTACGGTGCAAAGTTAGTGTAGGGTCACAATCGGTGTTGTACATTCTATAGGTGTTGACAAATTTGTAATGATGTATTTCTACAGTTTCAGTATCATACAGAATAATTTCACTGCCCCAAAAGTCCTCCGTGCTGTGCCTATTCACACTCCCTGCCCCATAACCCCTGGAAACCACTGATCTTTTTACTGTCTCTATGGTTTTACCTTTTCCAGAATGTCGTATGGTTGGACTCATACAGTATGTAGCCTTTTAAGAATGTCTTCTTTCACTTACTAATATGTATTTAATGTTCCTCCATGTCTTTCTATGGCCTGATCATTTCTTGTTAGTGCTGAATAGTATTGCCTGGATGCACTGCAGTTTCTCCATCCATTCTCATACTGAACGGTATTTTAGTTGCTTCCAAGTTTTGCCAATTATGAATAAAGCTGCTATAAACAACAGTGTGCAGGTTTTTGCATGGGCATACATTTTTAACTCCTTTGGGTAAATACCAAGAAGTAGAATGCTGAATAATATGGTAAACATATGTTTAGTTTTTTAAGAAGCCTCTAAACTGTCTTCCAAAGTGGCTGGACCATTTTGCCTTCCCACCAGCAACGAGTGAGAGTTCTTGTTGCTCCATCCTTGGCAGAACTTCCTGTTGTCAGTGTTCCAGATTTTGGCCACCCTAATGTGTGTGTAGTGATATCTCATTGTTGTTTTAATTTGTAATTCCCTAATGACATATTATGTGGAGCATCTTATATGTTTATTTGTCATCTGTATATCTTCTTTGGTGAAGTGTTAAGATCTTTGGCATATTTTTTAATTTGGTTGTGCTTTTTCTTATTGTTGAGTTTTAATAGTTCTTTGTATATTTTGGATAATAGTACTTTATCAAATAAGTTTATGGTAAATATTTCCTCCCATTGTGCAACTTATCTTCTCACTCTTTTGACAGTACATTTTTTAGAGAATAAGTTTTTAATTTTAATTAAGTTCAGCTTATTTCTTTTTTCATGAATTTTGCCTTTGGTGCTGTATCTAAAAAATCATTGTCAAATCCAAGGTCATCTACATTTTCTCCTATATCATCTTCTAGGAGTTTTCTAGTTCTGCATTTAATATTTAGATCTATGATTCATTTTGAGTTAATTTTTCTGAAAAGTGTAAGTTCTGTGTCTAGATTCCTTTTATTTGAATGTGGATGTTTGGTTGTCCCAGTACCATTTGTTGAAAAGACTCTTTTCTCCATTGTATTGCCTGTGCTCCTTTGTCGAAGGTCCGTTTCTGAGATCTCTGTTTTGTTCATTGACCTATTTGTCTGTTCTTTTACCGATACTACATTGTTTTGATTACTGGAGCTGGAGAGTAAGTCTTGAAGTCAAGTAGTGTCAGTTTTCTGACTTGGTTTTTCTCCTTAAATATTGTATTGGTTGTTCTGGATCTTTTGCCTCTCTGTATAAACTTTATAATCAGTTTATCAATGTATGCAAAATAACTTGCTGAGATTTTAATTGTAATTGCATTGGCTCTATAGATCAAGTTGGGAAGAACTGACATCTTAATAAACTAATTTTTTTTAATATGAAATTTAGAATCACTTTAACTCTCTTTGCCTCCAATTAAAACTTAAAATGTAATCACACAAACCTATACGGTATTTTGAGAAGGACCTACCTCTTTTCAGTTGGTCTAACTATTCAAAACCTTGGATGCTTCTTAATTTATCCAAACACTCCTTTGTGTCTAAAATAAACTTTGTCATTCCATTCACATACATTTTGTTAAATTCATATTACTTTTCTAACTGTGATACTATTTTAGGAACTGCCAAGTACTTCAATACGTCATTCGTCACTTTCTGCATTCTTAAATGGTATATGTAATACAGCGGCATTTACCTCTTAAAATGTTGTAAGAAAACATATGTTAAACATTCTGTGTCCTGAGTCTTTTAGAGATTTTCCTGTAACAGTTTTGTGTTTTCTACACCTGCATTCTATATTTGGAATATTAGACATATGTAGACTAATAGGCAATTCCCAGTAAGAAATTGCCTTATCGTTTAGTTCACAAGCGTAATCCATATTAGCAGGATTAGCAAATGAGGTTGAGTGTGCCCAGATCCAGCTGTGTCTCCTCCAGGTAGCTGGCTTCCTTCCACGCTTTGCTGCTCTGCTCACTATAAACAGTGCCAACTAGAAGCCTTCAGGGCGTCACACCAACAACCTCTTTTCAGAACTGTGAAAGTTATATGTGTGTGAATCCCCTGCAGGTCCCAGCAATGCTCTTGGTTTCCCACAAAACATAAACCTACCCATGAGTTGGAGCTTTAATCAGAGACCATGCAGTGTTGTCATCACATACAGTGTCTATAGCTAGTTTCTTGGCTTTTGTATACACACTTTGCTATTTTTTGGTTAGGGAACCTTAGGAAGCTTACGATATCTCCTTGTGTCTCAGTTTTCTCATCTGTAAAATGGGATTTAAATGGATTAATAAATGTAAACCACTTATTAGAGTGTCTGACAACTAGCAGGCACTATAGGCGCTTATTATTATTATCATCTCACTGGTTGAGTAAATCCAAGACAGAGCTGAGTGAGGAAAGAAAGAATAGACCATGGAGGTAAAGACATAGGATGATTATTCACAAGAAAGTGATATGAAACTGAAACTCTCCCATTTGCTTAGTTTTCATGAAGGAAATAGGCCAATATGTATAAAACTCCATGACATTTCTGTGCCCATAATCCTACTTTTAGTTATTCATGCTAAGAACACATTTTAGATAAAAATATTCACAACAGTAATTATAAAAATAAAATGTTTCCAACAATAGGGAAATAAACCAATTCTTGCACATCCATAAGATGGAATATCATGCCAAATTTATAAATTATGTGCAAAATATCATTGCATTACAGAAAATACTAATATTATAATGTTAAAGATATAAATTATAAGAATCTAAAGTTATTTATAGCATTAAAATGCTAACGAATGTGGGTATGTATATAAAGAAAAGAAAGGGTGAAAGTTGTTTCAGAAAACCCCTTGTTGAATCCTTTTTTATAGGCTAGAAATCTTCTCATTCGCAACACATTTAATGACTTTTCCCTGGTCTCTTTGAAAAAGATAGGACTAAGAAATCACAGCTGTTGCTCGTTATTATTTTCAGGTAAACCCCAGCAAGATCCATGTGGAACTTCCTCCAATATATGAACTTTGAATTATTGTGATAAATTGAACATGAAAAGCTTTCATTGTTCTGTGAGAAATCACTTTATAAAAATTGTGCCAGCTTGCTCTTGAATGCTGATTCTCAATAACAGAAAGCCCTGCTCATTTAATTTTTGGCAAATGGGTAATGGAGTTATGATTGATTCTTATCACTGCCAACCACTTTCCCTTGAGAGCGGTTGTGAGAAGGCTGGAATACATGCAAGTCTGGTAGTTGATGGGTGGTTCCCAGCAAATGCTTCATTGTCCACCCCATAAACTGTTGGGAGAAAGGCTTACTTCTGATTAGACAGAGAAAAATAACCCAATCCAAAAACGGGGATGGAAATCTCATAGGTACAGGCCTGAAGCCACTGAGGCAGTACCCCAATGTCATGACAGGGTGTTTCACATAGGAATAATCAGTGCAATAACACGACATGTTCTCAGGGTCTCTTGGAGTACTGAAATTCAAAACTAAGCATTTACTTTAAATGAACTAGAATTAGTTCTAGCTTAGAAAAGGCAGTCATTTCTAAATATGAACTGGTTTGGTTTCAGTTATATTTGAGTGATATGATTATGAACATCCTTATTTCCTACTGTATGAGGTCCTTCTTTATATTTCCATCACTAGCTAGACCTCAATCACAGTGAATTGATAAATCATATAAAAAATTATACAATAGTTGCAGAACTTCAAAATTTGTTCCTATCTCTGTCGTTAAAACAACCACCACTCTCTCCCCAACCCCCACCACATACTTTGTAGAGATTATAACTTCCAAATTTCAACATACCACTGATATTTCCCATCTCTGTGCTTTCTGCCCTTTTGTTTTGTGGCTATTCATAATATAGGGACCATTTTAAATATTTCATTGGCTGCCTTAAATGCAACTCTTCTGACATTGAGTGAGTGTTGCCTGCTATCTTGTGAGTGTAAAGAAAGAAGGCCATGGGAAAGGAGTAAGTGTTCTCTTCTGTTCTTCCATGGGGACAGAATTACTCTTTCGTGAGCCAAAATAAAATTACATCATCATTTTTTTCACTCACTGTATCTCCATTCACTTTTTTTATTTGGATAAAATAAATTGAGAGTTGGATAATAAATTGCCTTTCTCTTATGTTAGTATTAAGAGAGGTAATTTTTAATTGCAATTTTCCAGCTGTTTAGTGGAAATGTAGAAAAGTCCTCATCAGGGCATATTATCACATGGTTACTATTGCAAACCAGCAGCCTATCTTAAAGAAATTGAGTGTGATTTGGAAATAAACTCAAACTGCCAAAACCTGGCTAAATACTTTTCACACTGATTTAAAATACCATGGCTAAAAATACTAGACAATTTCAAAAAGTTAATCTGTATAAGCTAGAAAGTAATTTAACCATAAAAAGCAAAAGAATTTAGAAACTTAGTTCAAAAAAATATTGAGTACAAATTTTAACTAGCAATCTACAATTAGCAGACATTTTGTCCTGTCCAAAACATCCATAAGACATTGGATCCATGCCAAATGGTCCTTGATATTTTGTCCTACCAAACCATTTGGAATGGATAAAATATGCTCATGGATGTTTTGGACAAGATTAAATATCAAGGACCTTTCGGTGAGGACCAAATGTCTGATGGACATTATGGACAGGACCAAATATCCTGCAAGGGCAATATGCAATTAGATTAGGTAAGTGTCCCATTTTCTGCTTTAGTTAGTATTTGATATGTAGCTAGGAAAAGGTGACAACAAATAGTTTGTGTTGGCAATTTGTTTGTGTCCAATATCAGGAAATTAAAGATAGCAGTTAGTACAAGGGTATTAGAGACGTGACAAATGGTTTTCCCTGTCAAAAGTATTGGCTTGGGCCAGCCCTGGGGGCCTAGTAGTTCGGTTTGATGTTTTCTGCTTCCATGGCCTGGGTTCAGTTCCTGAATGCAGACCTACATCACTCCTCGGTAGCCATGCTGTGGTGGCGGCTCACGTACAAAATAGAGGAAGATTGGCAACAGATGTTAGCTCAGGGTGAATTTTCCTAAGCAGAAAACAGAAAGGAAAAAAGTATTGGCTCATTAAAGGATGTACAGAAGGAGTAGAAGTACTTACATAATGTTAGATGTCCAAGTAGGCACATTTCTTTCTGTGGTTTAACTTTCCCACATATCACATCATAAGGAAAAAAATACAGGTAAAGGGTGTGAATAAACTATATAAAATTAAAGTTCAAATAATTATCAACCACTTGATTTGTATGAATTGTTGAATAATTACTTAATAAACATTTTACCTAAAAGATTTTTCTAGACATATTTTCATATGTATTCACAAGACATGGTATCTGACCTTGTAGACCATCCCTAGCACTTTTATCTTTCAAGTTTTATGATACTTTCAACTGTCTCCAGTGATTTATTGTCATCCTATCAAAGTGAAATATAACTTTTTCAAATGGAAGACTTAGAAAATAATCAAGAACTGTCCACTTTTGTTTGAGAAAACATTGGTTTCTGAGACTCCTTCTTCACTGCACAATAACTGTTCATGAGCGGAGGACTTCCACAGAATAGTAATTCTCTCATAAGATCTTGCAACAATCAACCTCATTGGGCTCTGAAACACACAACAGAAATCAATACTTAGCTGCAGAATCAGATTTCTGATAGAACCAAAATCAAAAACATACTAATTTCACATTTTCTTTAAATCTCAGAAATTACCACATTTACTGAAGTGTTTAAATAAAAAGTTCAATGTTTAGAATTAATATATTAGGATAATCTTCATTTCTATCAATTCTCCATGTCGATTACGCTGTAGAGTTTAAGACATTTGACAAATACGTTACTTTAATTATATGCGTGCATATGTATGTGTGTGTCATGTATATATGTGTGCACATACGTCTAAGGTTGGACTTCCCAAGAGCTGACTCTGAGACAAGGATTTGAAGGTAAGTGACTTATTTGGAAGGGAATCCCAGAAAGCATTAGTAAGATAGAGTGGGAGTGAGGGAGATGACGGAAATAAGTTAATCGAAGGGATATTGAGGAGTGGGTGACTACTGGGAGCATCTTGGTCTCCACAGAGCAGGGGACCTCTAGGAGGTAGTTCAGAAAATGCCTCAGAGTCACCCCACTAAGAGATGCAAAATCTGGGATACTTATTAATAAACTTGATCCGTCATGGGTAGAGGGCTGCCCCCAGGGGCATTGACTGCCCAGCAGTCTAAGCCTGACCTTCAAGCAGCCCAGAGAAAAGCCTCAGGCAGATGCACAGGTATTTGCAATAAGAAGAGAGCAGCAAAGAGTACCCAGGCTGTGGAGGCAGGGCACTATTAGCATATTAGTCTAGAATATACACTTGTGTAATTGTACTAGCTGACTTTAATGGCTAATTAATATAACATTTAACTTTGGAGGATGATAAAAGACATTAAGAAAAACAATAAGAGCCACTTTAATATCCAAACAAAATTACTGTAAAGAAAAATCATCACCACATGAATGTCAATGATTTAATTATTTTTGAAGATATGAGGTTGTATATTAGCTTAGTAAAAAGATTTGGATGAATAGGAGTGTAAGACTAAGAAGGCAACCAGGACGATTGGATTGGAAAAGTGATGAAATGAGAAACCAGCCTTTATAGGAAATGATGACAAGGCCAAGTACAGACATGGAGATCACAAGCTGAGAGCAAAAGTTTAAATATCAAATGGGTTAAATAAACTGAAATAGTTGTAAGAGATTAGATCTGCATTTTATAGACTTTGCAAAAAGATTTATCTTACCTCTGAGGCAGACATGCCAATCATCTAGGGCCACACCATTAAATGTAATTCTTTTACACCTAATTTTCTCTGCATTCTTGGAGAAGATCCTTAGTGCATTCCAAATATTCTTATTTAGAAAATAATATGTAAGCCTCGAGTGACTTCTAGTTGTCACCGTGCACTAGCATTTCCTGACTATATGTATATTTTCCACAAAATATATCTCAGAATAAGCTTCTTCAGTTAAACAGAAATATCAATCATTTAAGAAGGGGTACGGTGGCTAGAATGTATATTTCTAACACGCTTTCCCATTTCCTCTCTGAAATAATTAAACAATGAGAAGAGTCTACTAGTGGAAGATGGGATGTTTGTATGTAGCTCTGGGTTTCTCTGATCACTGGGGATGAGAGCAAGATAAGGAAATTTAGACTCACTAGAACTGAGCAAAAGCAGAAGAACCAGCATAGAAAACAAAGCTTGTTTCTGCTTAGAAAATGCAGCCAGGGTAGCAGACCTCAAATTTTTATGGAATAAGGCAAAAAAGGTTAGTGGATCACATCAGGGAAGACTGAAGAAGAGAAAGATACATACTTTAAAAACAGAGAATGATAATCCATAAGGAAATGAATTTAGAATTCAAAACAGACACCAAGAATTAAAAGAAAGAAAAATAAGTTTCCCAATGTTTATTAAAGTGACAAATTGAAAAAGAAAACAACCACTGTAAGGATCAAATGCATTTTCTGGACGTTAAAAAGGAGAAAAAATAAATAGTTGAAAATTTGAAAATCAGAGTTAAAATGATGGACTTGGCTGATAGAGGAAATTAATTTGCAGAGGGGGAAAAAGGAACAAATGGAGAGGAGTCTATTGAATACATAATACAGTACAATACAATAAAGTAATTTTTCTGATTAATTAACATGCCCGTGACAAAATATGAAAATATATTTATAATATTATTTGCATTTGTTATTGTTGTCCATAGTAAGTTGGCTTGTTGCTAAGCTCTATGTCATGTTACCTTCACTTGGGAACTGAGGCTGAAACAATAGTCCCTACCTGGAAGATACCCAGGCTCATGTCAAAGTGAAGAGATTTGATGAGCAAAGTACTGGCTTACAGCTTCTGACTGGAATTGGTTTTATTCACATATATTTTATTGACCAAAACAAGCTACATGTCTAAGATGATGTCAGTGGAATAGGAGAGCGTAAAGTTTTTCTGTAAAGGGACACCTCAGGGAAATTAACATATGCTGAGTAGTAATATAATCTACCATAAGTCATATGTACAAATATATGTCAAATTTGGATATTTGTGTATGTACAGGATGAAAACTGATACCTTTTTTTCCCAAGTGAAAAATCTCATATAAAGTTTGCTTTAAAGAGAAAGAGAGTCAACAAGGTTGAGATTCTCATACAAATAACTTGTAACAATAAGACAATGGAATGATGGCCAGAGGTTACTAAGAGAAAAAGACTAACATGTCCATGATGCCTGGTCAAGAAATAATTTATCTGTCAGGAAAAAAAAAAGGAAACATAATTTTGGATATGGACTGGCTCATAGGGTATACAACTAATATACTACCTATAAAGATAGAAAAATGCATCAAAATAAGTTGAATTGGCAATTAGTAGATTAAATAGCAATGATCAATTAATATTGTACATTTTTATAGCCAAATTTATTGAATAATTGTGAGTAACAAAGTGAAACATATTAAATAAAATTTTTGAAACAGGAAAAAATAAAGGTAAGTGAATAAATAAATGTTTCAAGTTATCTAAAACTAAATTGAAGAGATGAGACATAGGGATCAGGCTGATATAAATTGGTGGTGAGAGCAAAGGTAAAGATTGATAAACTATATGTCAAGAGAGCAGAAGTTTGATATATTAATATAGTAATTCATAATTTACGTTTAATTCTGGCTGTTAAAGATCAACTATATGCTGCTGAAATGGGAAGTGCTAGTAAATTTCCAAAACTTAAAGTGGTGAAGAAAACAGAGGGAGAGAAAAGGGGACAACCTGCAAGCTTAGTCTAAGGAAGTGAAAGAAGAAAACAACAGAATCTTTCATACAATAAGCATAAACGTAGAGTTCTATTCCGGTTAGGCAAAATTTATAGCCAATAAATTTTCAGTAACTGAGGTTGACACTTCATCACTATAAACTTACTTGCTTCTCAGGTACAGGTGTCCTTTGATATTTTGGTGAAATATTTATGTGCAGTACCTGCAGTGCTGCAGTGGATTTAAAAACACATCATGGAATGCATGGAGAAATGGCATCATTATCACATCTGATGTAGCTGGAACCAAGTGTCTCCATAAATTGTGGACATACTGAAGATGGAGCTTGCTTTGACTCAAAGAACAGAAAGGAGCCCAACAAAATGGGTAAGGTTTCCTGATTGGTGATCTTAAATATCATGTGAATATCCTCATGCTGATAGGACTGACATATGCAGCACGATAGGACATGAAATGAGATGAAATGACATGACATGAAAGAGAAGTCATTTTTGGTTAGAATAAATGTTGTTTATGCTGTTCCTACTTGTAGAATCTTGTCTGTGTGATCTCTTTCCAGAATTAGTAAAGCAGCTGATGAGGATATTATCATTTAAAATTACAGTTTCCGGGAGGAGAACAATAAAACTTTGCTCTAAAATTCAGGTCATTGAAGATCTACATTTTTAACTGTGATGTCCAAAATAACATGTCCTGGGAATCATCATGCAAAATGGTGATCTAATTGATTTAGAGCACTTCAGTACAGTTCCAAACTATCATATTTGGATAATCATAAACAGTCGGCTTTTTCTATCAAAAGACATATAGTTTGTTTAAAGCCCAAAATATGTAGTATTTTATTTCTTGAGAAACTTTTATCCAAAACAAAGTTACAAAAGAAGATTTCGGGACCAGTCTGTGGCCCAGTGGTTAAGTTCACGCTCTCTGCTTGGGCCGCCTGGGGTTCGCTGGTTCAGATTCCTGGGCAGGGACTTATACACTACTCATCAAGCCATTCTGCGGTGGCATCCCACATAGAAGAACTAGAATGATGCGCAACTAGGATATACGACTATCTAGTGGGGTTTTGGGAAGAATAAAAAAGAGGAAGATTGGAAACAGAAGTTAGCTCAGGGGCAATCTTCCTCAAAAAAAAAAAAAGAAGAAGATTTAAAATAATGAGGCTTCAAAATGTTCAGCAAAATAACAATAATATTTTATTCTAAAATATTTACATATATATTATAAGACGAAGACACTAAATAACAGTATGACTAGAAACTAATATTTCAGCATAAAAATAGCAAAACACTTTGTTACTAAATTTGCATTGGAATTATAAGTACAAATCCATGATGATTTTCTTTTAGAAATTATACATTATTTTTATTTTTTCCAGCCTTATTGAGGTAATTGACAAGTAAACATTGTATGAATTTACGGGGTACAAGCTTCTGTTTTGATATATGTATACACTGTGAAATTATTCCCCAAACAAAGCTAATTAACCTATCCATCACTTCACATAATTTCTTTGTGTGTGTGTGTTGAGAACACTTACATTTATGACAAATATTTTTAACCTTATTTCCTAAGGCTTTTGATTATTAAGGTCTAGAAGCAGTGACTAACACAGTGGCAATGAATATACTTAATATTGAGGTTTTCAGCTCTTAATAAGCTCACCCACTAAAACAATTAGTGTTCGTTGGACAACTGGAGTATTCTAGTTCTGTGAAATATTAATATGAGCCTGGAACATATCATGGTAGTAGAGAGCAAGGGAGATACAAAAAAATTTATGAGAACCCATATCTCAGACTAAATAATTGATGAACGTGTATATATTAACAGTAGTACTCCACTCGATAATTGAGAATGTTTGCAATTATGATAAAATGGTGTTTTCCAAATTTATAAATCTCCACAGAAACAATGTCTAGAGAATGACTATAAATATCTGCTAAAACACTTGCAAAAAAAGCATGTGTAGAACATGGATTAAGAATAATAACTTCTGAGCAGCCGGCCCTTATCCCAGGAATGCAAGCTAGGTTAACACTTGAAAGCCAATCAGTATAATTCCCCATGTTGAATGGCAACAGAATTAAGGAGAAAAACAATAAGATCGTTTCAATGATTGCAGAAAAAGTTCATTTGACATAATTCAGTATACATACATGATGAAAGCTTTCAGTGAACTAGTATGAGAAGGACACTTCCTCAACCCATTAATGAACGCTATGTAAAAACCTGCAACTAACATCATTCTTAATTTTTTTTTTTTTTGAGGAAGATTAGCCCTGAGCTAACAACTGCTGCCAATCCTCCTCTTTTTTTTTGCTAAGGAAGACTGGCCCTGAGCTAACATCCATGGCTATCTTCCTCTACTTTATAGGACGCCTATGTGGGACGCCTGCCACATCATGGCTTGACAAGCGGTGCTTAGGTCCACACCCTGAATCTGAAGTGGTGAACTCAGGGCCGCTGAAGCAGAATGTGCAAAGTTAACCACTGCATCACAGGGCCAGCCCCTAACATCATTCTTAATGGAGAAAGACCAAACATCCCTCTAAACTGGGAACAAAAAAGAGTGCTTGCTGTCACTACTTGTACTCAAATTTGTACTGGAATATCTAGAAAGTTCTATAAAGCAAGAAAAATAAAAGACATATAACTTGGAAATTAAGAAGTAAAATTCTGTATATTTACAAAAGACATTATCTCAAAATAAAGATACACACTTGTGACTGGATATTTGTGGCACTAAATGAGTAATGCTAATTCTACTGTGTTTTCAGAATGGTTTTGTGGCTGTGGTTCTTCATAAGAATCTTATCTCTTAGAGATATTCACAGATGCAATATTTTGCCTGGAGTTCACTTCAAAATATTCAAGTTGTGATGTTAGGGGCTTGGAGACAGTGTCTGGAGCATAGATGAAACACGATTGGCAATGAGTGCATGATGGGTAAAGGTGATTGGTTGTCGTACAAGGGGGTTTACTATATTATTATTTTCCCTATCTGTGTGTATCCTTACAATTTTCTTTATGTCACAATTAAAAGTAGAGAAAAAGACAGCATGTTATCAAAGACGTCATACTTAGGCCCAGTATGACCCAAACTTAGGCAGTAAGTCTCGGATGGGCCCAAACAGCGGTAAAAGGTTAGACTTTAATGCTACTTTTCTGTATTTGCTCCCAGAAGAGCCAGGGAAGGTGTCATTTCTGCAGACTTATGGAAATGGATCAGCCTAATTCCACCAACAGCTCAAAACTAGAGTCTGCCAGAGGATCATGCAGTTAGGTGCAGCTGTGACAGCAAGGATAGGAGGTGTTTTTCTTTTCTTTGTTGAAATATAATTGACATATAAACTTGTATGAGTTTAAGGTGGACAACATGATGATTTGATATATGTACATATCGTGAAATGATTATGACAGTAAGTTTAGTTAATATCCATCACCACAGATAGTTGCAAATATTTTTCTTGTGCTGAGAACTTTTAAGATTTACTCTCTTAGCCACTTTCAAATATACAATACAGTATTGTTAACTGCAGTCACTACGCTGTACGTCACATTCCCAGGACTGACTTATCTTATAACTGGAAGTTTCTACCTTTTCATCCTCTTCGTCCATTTTGCCTACTCCCCACTCCCTCGCCTCTGACAACCACCAATCTTCTGTTCTCTGTATTTATCAGTTTATTTCCTTTCTTTTTTATTTTTTAGATTCCACATATACGTAAGATCACACAGTATTTGTCTTTCTTGGTCAAACATATTTTACTAAGCATAATGCCCTCAAGGTCAATTTATGTTGTCACAAATTACAGGATTTCCTGAATAATATTCCATTGTACATATATATCACAACTTTATCCATTCATCTGTCCATGCATACTTAGGTTGCTTCCACGTCTTGGCTATTGTAAATAATGCTGCAAAGAATATGGGGTGCAGATATCTTTTTTGAGATAGCGATTTCATTTCCTTCGGATAAACACCCAGAAGTGGAGTTGCTGGATCATACAGCAGTTCTAACTTTATTTCTTTGAAGAACCTCATACTGTTTTCTGTAGTGGCTGCACCAATTTACAAGCACACCAACAGTGCATAAGTGTTTTGCTTTCTTCCACAATCTGGCCAACACTTGCTATTTCTTGGTTTGTTTTGATAACAGCCATTCTAACAGATGTGAGGTGATATCTCATTGTGGTTTTGATTTGCATTTCCCTGATGATTAGCGATGTGGACCACCTTTTCATGAACGTGTTGGCCATTTATATGTCTTGTCTGGAGAAATATCTATTCAGTTCTACTGGCTGTTTATTAATAGGTGTTTTTCAATAGGTTTTTCATAAGATCAACTTGGTATAGTCATGGACTGAACAAAGTTGGCCGTGGATTCAAGAATCCACCTATCTATGCACACATAACCTGCCTATCCATTGAAATTCTACCGTTGCAAGCAAGTCATAAGTTTAACATTGCAAACTTGTTTACTTTCATTGAAACTGTAGCATTATAATCACATCAGTCTTTTTATAATTAAAGCCCTACAAGCTTCAATTATTTTAGTAGGTTGTTTCTTGACTGAGAAACAAATATTTAATTAAGAAAAGACAGATGAATAGTGGCCCAGACCATCAAAAATTGATTTTCCTGGGAAAATTACCAACACATGTACTTGAATTTACTTGAATTATTGCCATTTTATGACCACGAATATCTTTTTAATAATATTATTTATCAATTATATTTCATAACAATTTTTATGGTCCACAACTTATTAGTGTTATGGTCCACTTGAAAATTGCATATATTTTATGAATATCATCCAAGGGAATTATCTAAGCTCATGAAATTTTTTAATTCAAACCAGAAAGTACACTCATTTTGGCAATAATTAACAAAATGCTAACTAAAGTTTCAATACATGGAAAGGCATCTTGAAACTATTTATTCCTTTGAAAGTTATTTACAAAATGGTATTTAAAGATAAATAATTTTGTGTCTAAATTAATTAGATTTTTTAATACTAATTTTGGTTTCGTCATGGTATAATGTATATATTTTATATTTTAAAGGTTTACTTTATTTCAAAGTACTAACAGGACTTTTAAAATAGATCTTTTCTATACTTTAAAAGGAGGAATTGTATTTTTTCTATTAAATTTTGATCTCCCATAATAGGAACAATTGCAAGTAAACTCATATTAAACTTCTGTTATCAAATCTTCGTATTGAATAGTTATGTTTACATTAATGAATGTGCTAGCATACATGGCAAGTATATTAAGGTGGAGGTTAAAATACTAGTTGTAATTGAAAACTATTCATTTAGCCAGGTACATTTAACAAAATATATATAGCTGAACAATAAATTTAGCCAAAAAACTACACTTAATATAATTTTATTTTTAATTCTTTGCCAAAAGTTTTATTTTATATTACCAATGCACAGTGAAATAAAACCCGAGAACATTAAATAATTTACAATATTTTTGTATATAGCACATGCACCCAATTCTATTTTGGTGGCCACATTAATATATATCAATGATAAACTTTATTATTTTTAAATGCATGGTTCAAATATGCTGAAAGCGTTTCTAGACTCAAAATTGCATTTTAGTAATCTTTTCATCGCAACTAGATCATGTTTATATTTTTCAATCTCTTTAATGCTATTTTCTTAATCCTTTTAAAGCACTGAAAGTACCTTCCAATTGTGGTCGCTAGAGCTATACAGAAAAAGTTTTAAAGTGAAAATGAGGAGACAGAAAAGAAAGGCCTTTCTTATGAAGAGAGTGAAATGTGTGGTTTGGTTTACTTTTTTCAACATATGACCACCCCCTTGACCTCTGACTTGGCACATTCCCTCTAAAAAAATTCAATAAATAAATAAGTTAAAAACGTATTTATGAATATATGTCTATACATATATATACACAAACTCATATATATATGTATGTATATTTACTCGTAAATATGTGTGAATTTTTATTACCTCCAAATTTCATATTGTAATATTTTAGACACTATACTTACAGCATTTCATTGCTCAGAGAAGCTCTGTTAATTTTTAGAGCTATCTCAATATAGAGATGAGTAAACTTAGCTTCAGAGATCATGAGTAACTGGAGCTCTCATGATACCAGGCAATAGTAGAATGATGCTCTGCGTGCTTCCTGTGCTCAATATCCATTTAATTAAAGTTTGCTACACAATCAGGCTACCAATTTTAAGTAAATTGAAAATGAACTGCGCATTCATTAAAAGAAATCAAGAGACAAGTCTAGCTATTGTTACCCAACATCATTACTCTGTGACCAAAATGGCACGTAGTTTTATGTATAATTTTTCCATTTGCTGTACACAAAACTATAATTCTGTTGATGCTGATCCTAATAAGCATTTCTTTTTCTTTTCCACAGTTCATTAACGCTCACAGCATAATTACCTAAATAAACCTCTTGTCCTAGCATGGCACTTCAGAGACGAACAGATCAAAATCTGGTGGCCATGTCTTGTTGTATATGAATTACCAAAATGCAAAGAACTGATCCATAGCCTGTACATAATTGGTTTCATCCAAGTATAAAGCAAAAAATCTGCAGCCAGACGAATGTGATTGTAGCTGGGTGATGCCCAACATCTTGTCTGATAAAAGAGTTTTGCCAACAGCTCACATTGCTTTTTCTCAGTGCCTGATATTTGTCATAACATTTGCAGCTATTTTTTACAAGCTTTCAAGCAAGTGTAATATATTTTTTTTCCCTAAACTGGGAATGCAGCATTCCATGATGCCTCAGTATTTATGGTCTCTTCTCTGCATCTAGAAATATAATTCACCAGTTTTAAACTTGCAAGCATTACTTTGTGCTTATTCTATATAAAACTACAATTGCTTTCTTAGAGGGCAGCAAACAATGTCGCTTTGAAAATAAAATCAAAGTTTAGTGGTTTCATGCCACTCTTTATATAGTTCCCAAGAAAAGGCACTTTGATCCGGAACAAATGGATCTCTAGTTCGATTGAGTTCTTTTTCTCCATATTTTCATAATCAGGACTATGCTCACACTTTTATTTTTCAGGTGACTTGGCAAATTTTTGGAGCCACAAACTTCATTATCCCAGCAGATGTTGGAGTTCTGCTGACCATTTTATGACCATTTTACATTTATGTTGTTCTTCCGTCACTAATTTCATGCTACAGTGAAGCTTTGCTGAATCTCGATCAATCTTTGTGAGTTGGAATTATAATACATAACAATAATAACAGTAAAAAGACAGCGAACAAATATAAACATAGTGCAAATTATCCTAGTCTAAGACCAGTTCAACAGTATAGCTATTTTAGGGCACAAACAGCTTTCCAGAATGTGACATATTCGTTACAGGATTCCTCTGTAAATTATTATTTGTGTTTCATTTCAAATGGGTCAAATGTAGATTAAAGAAGAATTATTTCATCACATTGGCCTCTAAAAATTGCAAACCCCCTTCATAACATATCGCAGACCATTAAGTGCCCCTAGCAGACCACAGACAAAATTTTGAGATCACATAGACTACAGGCTGATTTCAATGGTGTATTAAAGTCTACACTTATTCCCCCATACCTTGGAAGCGGAAAGTGGTTAGAAATTTTACAACAAAAAGGAGACTCAAATTATTTACAAACTGGATGCTTATATGTAGACAGGTATATTAGCAGTCCATTAGTTAATCTGTTTATTTTTACCATAACAACCAGTGCATTTGTGTCCCCTTTTAGACACAATTGGGAATAATATACCAGTTTCTGGCATGGCACAGAGGAAGCCAAGAAACTATTCACCAAGACGTAACCCGGTGGTCATGGAGGTGCAATATAATATAACCATATAATTATTTATATATTATATATTTATGTGATAATATAATGTAACGCTGCAATATGCGTTCTATCAAAGACAACTAACCAAAAAGTCAAGATTGTCATTAAAAGATATTTATCATGATTGTTTAAGCCACTATAAATTTAAATCTAAAATGACTAACCTGAGTCATCAGATACTATAATTTCATTCATATCATTAAACTGTAAGATTCTAGTATTTGAAAGAAATTAAAGCTAAATATTCAGAAAAATTACCTGTATTTCAAAACCTGTTTTCTCTCAGTAGTGATCTGAATTATCAACTACCAAGTTTGGGATCGCCTGTGATCATGAACAAACCCAAAAGAATTATAAATCCCCAAATACTCCCACTGGCATTTTTTAATCTGTTTTTTAAAATCCTGTCCTGTATAAAAATTTACAGCCTAATTAATAGAGTTACAAATCCCATAACAGATTTCACCAGAAGTATCATTTTAGAGAATAAACAAACAAATTAAACTAGCAATTGTAATTAATAATGTCTTTCATAGTTTATATACATATATATCACAAAACTAAAAATTATTCTTCAGTGGTGTCTTTCACATAACATAAAATATCACCAAATAGTTTGCATATTCTATTTACATAAAGAAGTCAAATGTTTTAGTTTTCATTTTCAAGTGCGCAAAATACATTATTAGGAAAAGCTGTCTTTTTTATGGGAAATTGGACAAATTTACTTTAAAGTTTAAATCGTTTTGGAGAAATGATTCTATACAAATATTGGATATATTTTTCCTAAAACAATGTTGTAAAGATAGTACACACATATATACACATATGCACACATGCACACACACACACACACACACAAAACCCCCAGAAAACTGTGAAAGTGTCTGGCTCTAATGGCCTTTCGTTTGGCTTACAATTGCTCTCCTCCGCAAGAGACATTGTTAGTTACACACAAACATTATTTCTCTCTTTAGTCGTCGTATTTCTCCCTTGGGTAACTAAGTGAAAATTATATAATTAGAAACAGAGATGTCAGTTCACATATTGACATTAAAATACTTATTTTTCTCCTCCTAATGACAGTGTTTTATGGTGTTTGGGGAATGACGTTTGGAAATATTCTCTAATATCATTCCAAAGTTTAAATCATTCACTCCTATAATTTTAGTTTTTCCACATGGCTGTTGTCTTTTAACCACTTCAAGTGAAAAGGGCAAATATCAGTTTGTTAAATATTATTGAATTGGTGTCTGGTAAAGACCTCAGGCAGTTCGAAGTTTGTAAACAAGAAACTACTCTTCATCCTCACTGCGCCTCCTTGCACACTCGCATCAGCACCACATGGGCTACATTCACTATTGACTTAGGTTTGTGTGTTCTCGTCTATGCCCCAGGATGAATTTGCCTATTTATGACAATGTCTCCTAATTCTCATATAAATATTAATGGATAAATAGGAAGAAAATACATTTTACAATTGTTTGTTTCATGAAATTACAGTACTATGTTGATTGTATATTCCATAGCTTTGGAAAATTTCCTAATTACGGAGTATCTGATAATGCCATCTGTTATAGATACAGCTAATGAATAAAACGTTTGTGACATTTGAGATAATATTTAGATTTGTAGCAAGACTTTTTCCTGTGTTGAAGGATCTACTCCGGGCCCCTCTCCTAGTTCTGGTAAATGCGGTCATTCCTCGCTTGTAGGTGGCTGTCTTCTCCCTGTGTGTCTTCACGTGACATTCTCCTTCTGTCTGTCTGTATCTACAACATTTCCCCTTTTCGTAAGGACACTAATCAAACTGGACTAGCGCCTATCCTAAGACCCATCATCTTTTCCAAATGAGGTCACTTAGACAGGTACAGGTGGTTAGGACTTCAATATTTTTTTAGAGGAACACAACTCAATTTATAACACCAAGCTATCAGAAAATATGTGTGGAATGCACAAATCTCCCTCAGTGAAAGGTCTGAGTGGTATCAGATACTTTGCTAGAGGATTAGAAAGACAGCAACAGGATTCTGATGATGTTGGGAACTGAAGAACATGAAAATATCCAACAAGTTGTCACCGAAAAGCATGTGCCATCATCTGGCACAACAACTAAAATTGATGGAATTTTGCAAGTTCCAATTTATGGGTGTTGTAAAGTCAGACCAGAGATTTGGCAAAAGCAAACATTGACTAGGGAATATGATTTCTTGAAACTGGCAAACAAAAGCTTTCTTTGAGGACAGACTCCTGCTTTGAAGAGATATTGTTAGGAGTATCATCTGAATTAGAACAGAGACAACAGGGGGAAAGAAGAGAGATGGAACAGATAAAAAGTGAGAGAGCAAATCAGAGGAGCCAAAGAGCAGACAGTGCTAAGCCATATTTTTTTATCACTTCTTAAAGACAATTGCAAAGGAAACTCTAATTCCCAGAAGCTGAGAGCATTTGTGTTCTCTAATCCCTGTTGAAAGTGCAAAACAATTCACATTGGCTAAATATAAAAATCAGAGAGAGATTGCAATCACATCCTATATAAAGTTATTGTAAGAAAAAGAGACCAAGAAGCAGATGAATGAGGGCTGATGACAAAAATATGCCCACAAAACAGAAGAAAGTTATAATTTGTCAAAGTAAAAAATGCACAAGATTTAGTTTAACAGGTAAGGGGCACATTATTTAAGGCTGTTACAACAAAGGAGAGAGAACAGAACACCATCTGAACTCAACTCCATGGAATCAAAGGGCCAGAGAATATGGTTGGGGGATCTTAAGACTATCTATGTTTGCTAACTGACCTTATCCAAAGAAAATGTAACCTTTCTCTTTTCTTCATAACAGGAGGTGGTCTTACCACTTGGAGCAAGGTGCCCACTAGCCCCTTGAGCACCTAGCCCCCACAAAAATTGAGACATAGGGGCGCTGTCTTCCTTTATGATCACATTTCAAAAGGATGGTTCCCAGGTCCTTGAAAAAGATAAGCCTGGGTTGTAAAATTGACAAGAGGCTTTTGAAAAGATTTACATCCCAAAGGGGCAGCAAAAGAATTTGCAATCATAAGTTTTTGGAAGGGAATGCTCTAAAAACAGAGAGGAAGGACCTCTGTGGAGAGAAGCTATCTGGATTTTGTAAGAACCTGGGTGAGAGGGAGGTTAGCGGGCCACGAGGCAGGAAGAAGCCTGTCTAAAGTTTAGTCAGGCTGAGGGAAGTGTTAAGGCCCTTTAGGCCAAACCTAACATTGTGTGGAGTCTGGCTACAGGGCTGCTTAGCGCTCATTGCTGATGGAAGAGGAATGGGGGCTGCCCAACTTAGGCTCCCTGATCCTGGATCTAGCAGCACTGACCCCACCTCCTAGCCCCTTGGTCACCCTCTCCTCTGGAGGACCATCTCTGCCCCCAGAGGACTTGTCACTCCAACAGCTCAGATGACTGTGACAAGACAGGCTACCTGACACCCCGTCTTGCAGGATGTGGACTCTGAGCCCTCAACTACTTTCAACTGAATTTCCTTCCCATCCCCCATCTTAGCCCCTCCCAGGTGTGTTCCCTCAGCTTCAGGAGGAAAGGAGTTCGCTGGGGCATGTAGATATCTGAAGGGAAGGAGAAATGGTCACGCACGCAATAAAGTCCCCCAGTACAACTGTGTCTCCGCCCCTTGGGCTGTCTGCGCATACACTGCCCCTCTGAAATCTCTCCTGGACTCCTGCCCTGGTCTGCTCCACACACGTCTTTGGCCGGAGGGCTTCTGTCTCAGGCTCTCTGACTTTACCACCCACCCAACCTGGTGCTTCAGCCATACCAGTGGGCACCGGAGCTCGGGTGCACTCAGGCCTGCTCACCTTGCCCGTGTTCCACACACAGACTGGTTCTCCTCACCTTCTCCTGCTCCGCAGAACTGCATGCAGATATTCACACAGACATCATCTGGAGTGTCACACTTGTGTGCGGCAGCATCATGAGACCCAGGCATGCTGGTACTCAAGGGACCAGGGCCCCAAAACAACTGCCTTCTCAGAAATGGAAGGCAAAAGTTTGGGAATTCATGGTAAAAGCCTAGGAAAATGACAGAAAAATATTATCAACAACATTGGAAAAACTCAGAAGTGAAGTGATTCAGGAAAGGAAGATTTGAGAACAGTGACAAAAAACAAGATGGAATTATATGTAAAGGAACAACTCAGATTACAGAAGCAAAGCTTCAAAATATTACTCTGAAGCAAATATAACATTTATGTCAAAACCCGACAAATGCTGCTCCAGAAAGAAAAGTCTAATGTCACGTATGACTATCAAAGAAAAAATCTTAAAATATTAATGAACAAAGTCCAAAGGAACTCTAAAATATTAAATATATCACAGGCAATTATAGTATATTCTAAGAATGTAGTTGTGAAACTCTGTTCATATAATCTATTACATTAATAGAGCTAAGAAGAAAATCATACTGTCACCTTCATTGATGCAAACGAGGCATTCGATAAAAGTCACAATTATTTATGCTAAAATCACTACAATAAATGCACACAGATATTCCTTAGTCTAATTGACAGCTTCTTATTTCACAAGGAAATAATAGTGTCCTTCCCACTAAATTCTAGAGCAAGACAATGTGGTCCCATATCTCTTCCAATGTTCAATATTGTGGTCAGACTAGAAAAGACAAGTAAAAAACATTAGCACTGGAAAACAAGAAGTAAACAATCTCTACTAGCAGTTCATATGATCACATCTGTGGAAAATCCAAGAGAATCAATTAAAATAACACTACACCATATTTTTTGTAAGTATCTTAGTATGTATCTCTAAGAGATAAGGACCCCACCCCAACACAAACACATACACGAATAATTGACAATAATTCCTTAAAACAACCAAATATCTAACAAATGTTTAAGTTTTCCTGTCACATAAACTTCTTTTTACAGTTTCTTGTTTGAATCAGAATCCAAATGTGGTCCAAGTCCTACAGTCACTAGATGGGTCTCCTTAGTCTCTCTAATTCTAACATTTTCATTATCCCAGAAGAAATCACAACTCATTAATACTCATTCCTTTTCTACTCTTTCCACAATCCCTAAAAACCAGTAATCTACCTTAGATCTCTATAAATTTGGCTATCCTGGGGATTTCAATTAAATTGAAGCACAATATGTGGTCTTTGGTATCTAGCTTCTTTTACTTAGCATAATATTTTCAAAGTTCCTCCGTATTGTACCGTGTATCAGTATTTTATTTCATTTTATTGTCAAATATTTTTCCATTATATATTTATGTATTTTTTTCATCTGCTTATCAGTTGATAGATATTTGTGTTGCTTTCACTTTTTGGCTATTATGCTAATGCTGCTATGAACACTTATGTACATGTTTTTGAGAGGATGTGTTTTCAGTTCTCTTGGGTATATATCTAGGAGTTGCATGCTGGGTCTGTGTTTAATTTTTTGCAAAATTGCACCAAATGTTTTCCAAAATGAGTCTACCATTTTGCATTCCCACCAACAATGTATGACTGTTCCAATTTCCCTACATGCTTGCCAACACCTATTTCATGGTTTTTTTTTATTATTATTATTATAGTCAACCTAGTGGGAGTGAAGTGGGATCTCATTTTGGTCTTAATTTGTGTTTTCCTAATGACTATTGTTACAGGTGCATTGGTTTCTTGTTGTCTTCCAGAATAGAAATCAAGAGAGACAAGAAATGAGAATAGAAAAGTAGAAGTTTACTAGTTTGTGCACAAGGGAGGCACAAGGGAGGCACAAGGGAGCTGGTGTGGAAAGGAAAGGAGCAGATGACAGGCTCGTGAGGGAGCAGGATCATGGGGCTTTTTATCAAGCAAAGGCTGGGGAGGAGTGCTTTGTTATGCCATGTAGAGGTGGGGTTTTCCTTGTGCTTGCGCTGCTGTTCTCCATGACACCACATGCATTGCATGTAACATTAGCATGCTAGCTCTCCACCCCTGGGTGTGATTTTTACTATGCTAATGGAGATAGCATCACCTTCAGACAACTCCTGGGTGCTAAGGTACATGGGTAAGCCTGGGAAAGTCCCCAGGCTGCCGAAGGTTGATCTTGGTGGTTTCTATCTGATTCTCCCAGCTTGTCGATTGGTTAGGGGCCTTATCTTGTTAGGACAGGGGCCTTGCAGATGACCCTGTCTTGTTAGGCTGGTTCCTGTCTCATAATGATGTAGAGTATCTTTTCATGTGCTTATTAGCTGTTTTGTGTATCTTCTTTGGAAGAGAAACCCATTCTATGGGTTGTCTTTTATTGGAAGATTAGCATGGAGCTAACATCTGCTGCCAATCCTCCTCTTTTTTGCTCAGGAAGATTGACCCTGAGCTGACATCCGTGCCCATCTTCCTCTACTTTATATGTGGAACGCCTGCCACAGCATGGCTTGACAAGCGGTGCATAGGTCCACACCCGGGATCCCCTTAAAACAAATTATTTTTTGTAATAAATAAAAATTCAGCATCTGGGTTTGTTTTTGTTGTTGTTATTAACCAAGAGCATTTACTAGCATAAAAACAAAGTCACTGGGAGAAGTGCAGACATTGGACTCTCTAGAAAATAGCGGGAATCTGGGATTTTTTTACTCAGGGTAAGTCATAAATCTCATCTGAGTAACTGAGACAGCTCATTAAATTATTCTCTGTGCTCACCTAGGATCAAGTGACCATTGAAGTCAAGGTTTGGGGGAAATTCTGTATCAGCTTCTGTAGAGGAGATCATGGAGAAATCCAGGGCTGCAACATGAAATGGCATTTTTGAAAGGGCGTAGGATAGCTTAGGAAGGGGAATGACAGCCTGGAATCCTTATATTCTTGGATGAAGGCACACTAAACCCCAAAGGCTTTCTGGGAGAGTTCTAAAAGAATGTATTAGTTGTTGCAGCCACAGGGCTGAGATATCTGAAAATAAAGCATCAATTTTAGGCTAAGGGTTAAGAATAAGAACACTTGAAGTCACCTTGTTGTCTGGGAAGTTGCAAAAAATAAGAGCATATAAGAGATTTTTATAATAATCATGGGGATGTTAAGAAGACCTCAGGATATTGAGGTTACTCTGAGTACCCAATCCCCACTGAACTATTCTTGACAACAAAAGCCTGTGCCTGCCTTATCTGAGGAGCCTGCTCCTACACTGTCCTTAAATAAAAACATCATAACTTCCTTGAAAGGGGGAGCTCTTTTCCTTTTGCACTGTCACCACAATCTACAACCTCTCTCAAGATACAACTAGAGGCACAAACCTGTGTAACCTCAGAGCCAATGACAATGTTAAACACTGAAAAATAAGCATTAGATGGAATACAACTGCAAAACTTTGTTAATTTATTTTTTCAATATGTATGCAAGAATGGATTCTAAGATTAAATAAAGACACGACGTTATTAGGCTGAAAATTTGATTTATGCATGAAATTATAAAGACTACACTGTGATTTGCTTGTCTGCTGCTTTTTTTTAAATTTTTTTTTTAATCCTTTGCCCTGTTTTTACCCAAATATCGACTCAGTCATGGCCTATGATTAAGGAAATTACAATGTCAATTACTCATTGGGTTCTTTAGTAAGACTGTTGAAGAATGTTACTTATGTGGACCTTACATTAATCCCTGGACTTTGTTCCCTAACAGGGCCCAAGGGACACTCTTTTCATGAAAATCTTGAGAATATGTTGGTGAAGTTTTCAGTATATTTGAGTTGTGCTCTAATGGTCTGGAATGACAGTAGAAGTCACTGTATTTGAATTGAACTTCCTGGTTTTTCTGGGATGACAAAGACCAAAAGTTGTAAGGAACAAGTTGGATACAGTCACCATAGTATGAATTCAGAATAGTCCAGCATAATTTTTTGATGGTAACTAATACATTATTGTGCCTCTAATAACAAGATAGATAGCAAGACTCTAAAGTCCTTCCTGATATGTATAACTATGAAAATTCCAAAAATATCTGAACCAACATAATAATCATCTAATTCTCATACCTGAGACTCCACATATCCATCAATTCTTGAATAAATGGGGATCAAGTAAACTTCCAGGAAGTTATAAATTTTCATATTTATTGAAATGTTCCTACTAGCTTTCTTAAACAGAATTGTGACAATTTTACAAGTAAAATGAGCTCTAAGGATCTTTAGCCAGTGACTTTGATCGAACATTTATTCTAGGAGACAGGTTATACCAAGACAATCTAGCAGTCAGAACGAAGTTTTGTAAAGTTCAGGTGATACACAGACTTTTGAGAAAGTACAACTTGATAATATTGTATTTAAGATTCTGGGCTACAAAATTAAGGACAGCTTTGGTAGGAAAGCCCATGTTAAATCCTTTAACTTTCTCCTCCTTTCTAAAATAATATACCCAAATCAATATTACATGACAGGGATTCCTAAGAAATGAGCTCCACCCACTAAGATGGATTCATGAGGCTTGGTTAAAAATAAGCATTCACTTTTAAATCTAAAGATTTCTTAGCAAAATACAAATTACAACAGATTTTAGTAAGTTTAGTAATGTAGTTACCACAAAAAGCAGCTATTAGCTGCATGTTGTTGTTTTAAGGTTCATATCAGTACAGCTCTTGGTATATAGTGTATAGTTTTATGGCTAGTGAATGTTTATTTATCTCTACTAAAACAAGGTACAACTCTAGAAATGCTTTTTTCCCCTAAAGTCTTGTAAAGAAGTACAGTTTCCTTATCTCACCAGAGTTACATGACTATATTAATTTTCCATTGCTGCTGTAACAAATTACCACAAATAGCGTTTTAGCACAATACATATTTATTATTTTACAGTTCTAGAGGTTAGACATCTGAGTTTGCTCTATTATTTTCTCTGACTTGTGACTCAGAGGTTGAAATGGAGGTGTTGGCTGACCTGGACTCAAATGTGGAACCTCTAGAGAAGAATCTGCTTCTAGGCTCATTCAAGTTGTCAGCAAAATTCAGTTACTTGTGGTTGTAGGGCTGAAATCACCATTTCCTTACTGGGGCCTTCCATGAGCCTCTTTCGTCTCTTTAAGGTTGCCTGTAATCCTCAATCCTCATTACATTGTATCCTCCATCTTCAAGTCAGCAACAGTGTGTCAAGTCCTTCTCATGCTTAGAATCTCTGACTTCTTCAGCTACATTTCATCTGTCTCCAGCTAAAGAAAGTTCTCTGTTAAGGGCTCTTAACAGATATAACTGATGCTATAGTTGCCTCAGCAAGAACCTTAGGGTAAGAGAAATTCCCAAACACTATAAAATACATATTATAAAATATGATATTTATCTTTTTTTTTTTTTGAGGAAGATTAGCCCTGAGCTAACATCTGCTGCCAATCCTCCTCTTTTTTGCTGAGGAAGACTGGCCTTGAGCTAACAACTGTGCCCATCCTCCTCCACTTTATATGTGGGACACCTGCCACAGCATGGCTTGCCAAGCGGTGCCATGTCTACACCGGGATCTGAACCGGCAAACCCTGGGCCGCTTAAGCGGAACATGGGCTCTTAACCACTGCCCCACTGAGCCAGCCCCTAAAGTATGATACTTAAACTGAGTCTTCTAGAGGTCAAATTATTTTGGGTATGAAAAGACATCAAGGAAAAAACATGCATATTAATAAGCGAAAGAAGTCAACCTGAAAAATCTATGTATTTTAAGATTTCAACTATATGACCTTCTGTTAAAGGCAAAATGATGGAGACAGTAAAAAGATCAGTGATTGCCAGGGATTGACATCTTTATTCATTCAAGCTGCTTTAACAAAACACCACAGACTGGGTAGCTTATATACCACAGATCATTTATTTTTCACGCTCCTGGAGGTTGGAAGCTCATGGTCAGGGTGCCAGCAGGATCGGGGGCTGTTGAAGGCTCTCTTCCTGGTCCTAGACTGCCTGCTTCTCACTGCATCCTCAAATGGTGGAAGGAACAAGAAATCTTTCTGGAGCTTCATTAACAAGGGCACTAATTCATTCCTGACATAATATCCTTCAAAAGCCCCACTTCTAATACCACCCCCTTGGGCATTAAGATTTTAGCATGTGAATTTTGGAGGGACACAACATTCAGAACATAGCAGCTGGGGTGGGATGATGAATAGTTCGAGCAAGGAGGATTTTTTAGGGCAGTGAAAATACTGTATGTGATACTATAATGATGGATACATGTCATTATATGTGTGCCCATATGCTTTGTATGTTATATGCTATACAACCCATAGAACGTTTAACATGAAGATTGAAGCCTAAAGTAAACTATGGACTTTGTGTGATTATGATGCATTGATATAGGTTCATCAGTTATAAAATGTAACATTCTGGTGATGATGGAGGAGCCCATGAATGTGTAGAACTACAGGTATATTGGGAATCTCTGTACCTTCCTCTCTATTTTACTGTGCACTTCAAACTGCTCTAAGAAAATAATGTCTTTAAAAACTTATATTGAGTAAATTGAGGTGCTCTAAGTAGTATGGCTTTCCAAACTTTGGACTCCCTACCACTAAATTAGAAACATAATGATTGAGAAGACTTGAGGTTTTGGAAACATCATATACAAAATTGGATATGCTGCTCTCACAAATTTACTGAATGAATGGCAATGTTTCTAAACTTGATAGGGTTCAAAAACAGAGGAGTTTCTTTACTTAAAGTGAAACTGCATTCAGCTTCAACACTCCCCTCTCTGATTTAGTAGGTCCAATGTTACATAGTATATCTGAGGCAGAATAGGATGCTGTGTGGATCCTGTGGTAAGCCCTGACACAAGACTTATAAAAATAGTCCCCTAAGGTTTTATTCTAAATCTATGCTCTCTTTGGCAAGTAATTATTCTTCTTTGATACATAACTCAAAGATTACTAGCTTAGGTGGAAAATTAGTACTTAAACATTGGGAAACAGGTAGCTATGTAACTGATTGTCTGTCACGAAACAGACACTTCTATACCTAGCACAAAAATAATATATGACCATTGTTTACAAAGCAAGCATAGGCGGCAGTATGCCAAACCAAGTCCTGGAGATATGAGTCACGTGAAAAGCCTGTTTAGTCTCCCAGCATACTTACTCTGTCTAAGATGCTACTTGTCCCTTAATCAACATATCCACTCTCCTATGACCTGTTGACCAAATGTTGAGGCTAATCTACATTTGGGTCTGGCAGTGACTTGTCTCACCTTTTTGGCATCAGCCTGGGAAGACACTGGAGGATAGTGGAAGAGACAAATTCTCCAAGAATAAACTACCTGAGATTTTCCATTTATAATGAGAACAAATGATGACCTGATATAAAGACTAAGGTTGATTTTTTATTGACAGTTTCTAAACAGCACTATGGCTTTATGTAATTGGCATTTATAAAGTATTCCATGCAAGAAAAGGCAAGAGTATACATTCTTCTCAAGGACATATGGAATATTCACCAAGGTAGACTACATTCTGAGTCATAAAACATAACTTAACAAATGTAAAATAATAGAAATTATAAAAAGTACCTCTCTGACCACACTGGACTTAAATTAGAAACCAAGAATGGAAATATAGCTGTAAAATCCCCAAATATTGGGAATTTAAACAACATATTCTTAATATATAGTATATGAGCATAACAGGTAACATGTAAGTCAAAGAAAAGATCTCAAGAGAAGTTTTAATATTTTTAACAAAATGAAAGTGCAATTTACTCGTATTTGTGGGATGCAACAAAAACAATGCTTAAAGAGAAATTTAAAGCACCAAAAGCACATATTAGCAAATAAAAACACCTAAAATCAACAATCTAATCGTCCATTTTAAAAATCTTTGGAAAAATTAAATCTCAAAGAACAGACAAAAATCTCCCGAACTAAGAAGTGAGTATAGCAAAGTGAATGCAACGAAAGTATACAATAAATATTCATCTATATTGATATAAATAAGTTATTAAGTAAATACATAAATGGGGAATAGAGATAAAATTCCTATACAGAAGAAGTCCAAATAATCTATGTTGTTACTACGCTTTCAAGATGGAGCTCGATTCCGCACTCTTTCAGTATGGGCCACACATAAATGACTTCCTTCGAAAAGGCAAAGTATGAACAGGGAAATAATCAAGTAACTCTATAAACTTGGTAAGCACTAGCTCAGCCAGGTGACCAAGGCTGCGTCAACCTTGTAAATCATGTTAGTAATATGATATAATGAAAATGACACTGTACCTCTGTGATCTTCCTCCCCACATATTCCATATTCCCAGTCTAATCACGAGAAAAACATCAGAAAAATCCCAGCTGAGAAATATTCTATAAAATCCCCAATCAGCACTCCTCAAAACTGTCAAGGTCATCAAAAATGTGGAAAGTCTGAGAAAGCGTCAGAGCCAAGAGGTGCCTAGGAAGACATGACGACTAAATGTAACATAGAATCCTGAGTGGAATCCCAGAACAGAACGAAGGAATCTCAATAATGTGTGGGCTTTAATAAACAATAATTTATCAACATTGGTTCATCACTTGTAACAAATAAGCCATACTGAAAAATGTTAGACGTTAAATAATAGGAGAAACTGGGTGTGTGATATATGGAAACTGTACTATCTCGTCAATTTCTCAGAAACTCTAAAACTGTTCTAAAACAAAAATATCTATTTAAAAAGTAATTAAGCTCTATGCCTAAAATTTGTTCACTTAATTATATGTAATACATAAAAATACAAATATTTTAAAAGCATGGCATTAAAATAATTGTGTTATCCTTGTGCATAAAATTCAAATGCCTGTTTATTTTTATTTAATTCAGCAATTATGTGGCTGTACTTGTTAAATTGACTTTAATTTTTCACCGTTCAGTTAAAGTCTCCTAGTCAGGAGAAGAATAATTCAAATCTTGGAGATCTCCGTATCTACAGGAGCCTAGATAGTCCTTATTTCTCTACGCTAGCTAATAGATGACCTGTTTTTTCCTCCTCCTGCCATAATCATTCCAAATTCTCAACAATTCCCTCACCTTTATTTATACATAAGTTCTTATCAGAGATAAGTAGTTTCATTTATGTAAGTGAAATCCTAAAACTGTCTTAATAAAATCAATATGTTTTAGAAACCTTATGAAGGATAGAGAGCTAATTCATTATTATGAACCATAATCTCTCAATTTTCTCCACGAGGCATGCTTACTTGCTTTTTTTTTAAAGATCTAATTTTTCTTTCTTCTCCCCAAAGCCCCCTAGTGCATAGTTGTATATTTTAAATGTAGGTCCTTCTAGTTGTGGCATGCGGGACGCCACCTCAGCATGACCTGATGAGCAGTGCTAGGTCCACGCCCAGGATCCGAACCACCAGAGCCCTGGGCTGCTGAAGCGGAGCGCGCAAACTTCACCACTAGGCCATGGGGCAAGCCCTTCCACTAGGCATGTTTTTGATCGGATCATTAAACAGCTAGAGAATTCGTTTCCTTTCTATTATTTTTTCAAAAAATAGTAAATTTTGGATGATTTACCTGAAAAAAATATATAAATTTTTGTAAACAAATATAAGGTGTTAGGACTTTTTAAAAAATATGTTTTATTTTACATAAATGCTAATAGAAGACCAGTAGTTGGTTTGAGCAAATGTGGAAAAAGACCATTAGTGCTATGAATCCAGATGAAAGTATCAGTTTGGGTTGAAACAATCTGATAAAAGTTTCATAAATAAGAAAGAAATTAAATTTGGTTTTGAAGATTTATTCTGGGGGAGGCAGACGGTATTAGATGCTGAGGACAAAATAGCGAACAATACATACATAGTCCCAACTACTCTAAGCTACTGCTTGATGTAAACAAATAAATAAATACTTATAATACAGTATAATAGAAGTTAAGATGAGAGGCACAGAAGGTGTTATGGATGTTTAGAAACATGGGCACTTAAATCTGATTTAAACTGGTAAGAATAGAATATCTTTTCTGGGATAATTTAAGCTTATATTGGGATTTAAGGAATGAGTTGGAATTAGCTAGGCAATGGAGGAAAAGAATGTTTCAAGATAGAATTATATGACTGTAACCTGGAATTGGGTTCATTTCTTGATCAGGACATGAAAGTAGATCAGTAGAGTGGAGTGAGGTGGGGAGGATGGTGAGAGTTGAGCCATCGTGGGCTATAGTACATGGGGATTTATAAACCAGGGTAAGACATTTACTATAGACTTCTAGAGGGCAATTATAATTTTTCAGCAGGGTCCGGCCCGGTGGTGCAGCGGTTAAGTGTGCATGTTCCACAACCATGGCCCGGGTTCACTGGTTCGAATCCCGGGTGCGGACATGGCACCCTTGGCACACCATGCTGTAGTAGGCATCCCACATATAAGGTAGAGGAATATGGGCACGATGTTAGCTCAGGACCAGTCTTCCTCAGCAAAAAGAAGAAGGTTGGCAGCAGTTAGCTCAGGGCTAATCTTCTTCGAAAACAAAATTTTTAAGCAGAGAGAATGCAAAGAGAGCACTTAGAAGATTGTGCAGAAATCTAGATTAAACAATGAAGATGGGCAACAACAGAGTAACGACAAAAGAGAATGTAGGACATTGTACAGAGTTAAAAGAATGTTATGAAATCTACTTGATGATTGATTAGATAGGAGATTGAGAGATAAATTAAGTATGTTTTAATATAACTTCCTAGATATTTGGTTTAAATCATTGATCACATCATGATGCTATTTATTAAGATTCAAAACATAAGTAGTTTGCTGGCAGAAATTCAAGGGTCCCACTGTGGACATGTTCTTTGTGAGACATTTATATTGTAATAGCAAGTAGGTGAGTGAATAATCAGGTCTATTTCTTAAAACAGCGAATAAAGTTCAAGATAAGAGATTTGGGAATCATCCTTCTAGTGATGATATGTGAAGTCACCAGAATAAGTGATACTGACTGGCTATAGGCAGAACAAGAAAAGTAGAGCCATACATCTAGTTTTTGCATGCTGAGTAAGAGAGAGGATATGGATAAGGAGGCAGAAAAGGAGGATGTGACTGAGTGGAAGAAAATCTAGGAAGGTACAGTACCAGGAAAGGCAGATAAATAAATACTTCAACATACACATAGTGTGGTCAAGATGAAAAAAAAATCAAGGTGCTAGGTGGTTAAGTAAGAAAACTTATCAAAAAACGCCCCTCAGCTTTAGTAGAAGAAACTCACTAATATCAGCAAAACAAATTTCTATGGAATATGGACGTTCAGTCTAGCACTGTGGACGATTTAGAAGTGAATGAAAGGGAGCTAAAAGTCTAGAGACAGTGGGATGCACGGCTGTCTTAAGACTACGATGGGTGTGATATAGGATGGTAATTTGAAAGAATGCGATGGATGGGAAGCTTTCTTTAAGGGAGACAGATAAACACATTCGTGTAGTTTGATTTGGCATTAGAGAGAGAAATCGTTAAGAAATATTAACAGAAGTCATAGAAATTCCATATAAGGGAATGTGTGTTACTTTATCGGGACTTCTCTAACTGGTTTTCTCATCATTACATTGATTCAAACATATGAAACAAAATATCTTGATCTCACTATTGTTGGCTTTTGAGGCCAGAAAATTCTTTGCTGTGGGATGCTGTTCCTGTGCATTGTAGAATGTTTAGCAGCATCTCTGACCTCTACACACTAGATGCTAATAGCACCACCCCCAACCATGACGACCGAAAATCTCTCTGGACGTTGCAGATAGACCCTGCACATGGGCAAAGGCACCCTATTTGGAAACCACTAACTCAATCAAAGAATAAATTTCTAAAACAAAAATTCTAACAATGTTTTCTATCTTTAAAATGGAATTCTGAATATATATTACTTTTATTTTAATCGGTCTCTAAATGGGAAAGGAACACATGCTTTAACATATATTTTATTTGAGAATGTTTTTTAATATTTGCATTCTAATAAAGTGAAATATTTTTGAAAGTTGACATGGTACCATTATACTTGTTATAGCTTGCAACTCACTTTATAATCTTTTACAGCGTACAAACTGCAGCTATCCTCTGAGAAACCCAATCTAGAGGTTAGTGTTCAAGTAATGCACATAGCCTCAGGAAAAAAATGGAGTAAGAAATGGAGCTTGTCTTTTGGAATTTAATATTACCTAAGGAAATGAGACTACCTAGTGTAATATGGAGAAAAGGAGATTATAACTCTTAAAGTATTACTTTGGAAGAAATAAGGAATTCAGAGTGAGTAGAGTTATTAATAACATTTATGAGTGGTATTTTCCACAAAGTATCCACTACTGAGTCTGTCGAATCCTTTATCAAAAAATAAAAAAAGTTAGGTATACTACAATTGAAAAGGTTATTTTAAAAAACAAAATTTTAAAGATAAACGTATGCTTCCTTCTTGACTCATTGTTCTCTTTTTAGTTGATTCCTTTAAATCAGGGGTCCTTAATCATTTTGTGTCACATGGATGATTTGGTAGTTGCTAAAGCAGAATGGACTCCTCAGAGTGCGTGTATTTATTTTAAATCTATGAAATAAAATACAGAGAATTAGAAAAAATTATATTGAAATACAGATATGAAAATGTTTAAATATGACGTGGTAATATAAGTGCTTCCTGATAAATGCATTAAAGACAAAAATTAGTGGCAGGTATAACAGCATAATTTTACAGCAGGAATAAATGTATATGCTATATTGCAATACATACGGTATGTGGTATGAAAATATTTCTGGTTTCTATTAGTTACAAAACCAAATGTTCTGCTAATATTGTGAATTCTCTCTATATAGATAAGTGAAGGAAACACTAAAATCCATTCAGAGCTTAGTTAAAATAAAAACAAAATTTTTTACAAAATGAATTCACGGCTCACCTAAATTTTATCCATTGGTTACTGGGGTTCATTGGAAGAACATCTGATTTAAAAGGGCATTTCTATGCTTCTTAGAAAGTTTATATTACTGTTTGCATAGTTTAATAAGAAGGCATATGGAAGTCTAAAATTGCATCTACAGTTTGTTATGAACACCCTTTTATGAATGATTGAAGTGGAAAAATCTTAGAGCATGTTCTGACTAGACACCAACAGTATGTACCAAACTGTTTGCTGTGCAATGATGGAAACTTATTCATGTTGTTCACCTGTACTGTAGCCATGATGAATAGTCACAAAATCAGCTTCAGCTTCCTACTTGTGAAAAAGCTATGATCATCAGTGTAGCCCCGTTGTTTCCTGATAATTTCAACATATCAATAATTTCCACTTATTGTATTATACTTCAATTTTCAAAATCATTGCTTCTATTTCATACTGGAAAAACTTCTTATAATATCTGACATCAGAATTTATTGGTTTAGCTAATTGCTTTTGGCAGGGTTTTCTCATCTTTTGTAAGGCCCTTTTGTGCTACTCATTTAAATATTATTGCTCAAATCTAACTCGTTTCTCCCCAAGTTTTCCTATCTCGATATAGATCCACTATCTATCCCATTGCTTGACTCAGAATACTGAGCCATTTTCTTTTATCCCTTATCCTATCAAGCTTTAGTGTCTAATGATTTTACCACAAATTATATTTTTTCATCTGCTTAATTCTCTTCACCACTGTTCCTAAGTCTAAGAGAGACTGCTATTTGTTCTCCATTATGTTTACTTTTGGATAATGATAGAATTTTTAGCTGTGTATACAAATATTCACGAGATTATGGGTTCCTAGCATGCCTTATATTTCATCTGGACATGTGATCAAGATCTGTTGAATATGTTCTGGGAAAAAGTGATGTGTGAAACTTCTAAACAATGTCCAATAAAGAGGCCTTGTCTTCCCTTTTCTTTTTTCCATGTCCTGCTTACTGGAAAGCAGATCATGCTGATGAATCACCTTGGGCAATGCAGACAACAACAACATCTTAGAAAAGAAACAGACAAGGAGCATTGAATTCTTGTTTAATATAATTTTTTATTTTAATGTTTCATTTTTATTGCACTGTCTTAACCCAGCTGAAGGTTAGTAGTTCCTCTTCTTGAGCAGGCAATCAAGCCCACACTCCAAACTGCTCCCCTTATAGATTGCTAATACACCAGGGCCACCATACACCTGTCGTAATTGCCCCAGGGCCAAGTACCAGACAACTAGAGACAGTCCCTATGCCACTGAACCTACTGAAATTATTCAAGTCAATCAATCCACAGGGAGCCCTTGACACCTAGCAGCACCACCCGACTTGCCATATCTAAGCTTCCCTCCACAGCTTCAGCTTGCTATTACCCTGTCCTGAGGTATAATCCGCTGCATGGCCCTGCCTGGTAGCCTTCTCTTATTTGGAACTGTAAAAAAAAAAAAAAAAATGAAAATCTGCTTTTCATCTTTCTGAGTGTCATTGTGTTGTGTCCCTCCATCAAAAGATCCTTTAAATCTTACAAAACACCTTGACACTTTGGAGCCTTCAAAATTTCCTTAGACTATTTTATGCTCTGACTCTTAGGTGCACAAGAAGTGAGCTTCTATCATGTTTCAATACTATTTATGCTTTGATCTTTGTTAAGCAGAATGACAGTATGTTAAATAATATACTGTATTAAGCATAATGATGGTTTCCAAAGTAATTCCCTGCAAAGGGGGCTTTGAAGAGATAATTAAAATTACTAATTAGTTGGCGTTAAGATAGGGAAATTAAAAAAAAAGATAGGGAAATTATCTTGGTTTATTTGAGTAGGACCAATGTAATCAATTGCATGAATCCTGTGATGGTTAATTTTATGTGTCCTCTTGGCTAGGCTGTGATGTAGAGATGTTTGGTGAAACACTAGTCTAGATGTTGATGTCACGGCATTTTGTAGATGTGGTCATCACTTAAAATCAGTTGATTTTGAGTAAAGGAGATTACTCTCCACAACGTTAGTGAGACTTATTTAATTGGTTGAAGGATTTACAAGGAAAAACTGAGGTTTCCCAGAAAAGAAAGAATTCTTCCTCAAGATTGTAACATAAAAATCCTGCCTGTTGTTTCTGCTTGTTGGCTTTCCCTGCGATCATCAGACTAGGGACTGCAACTTCAACTCTTGCTTGAGTTTTCAGTCTGCCAGCTAGTCCTACAGATTTTGGACTTGTCAACCCCGCAGTCATGTGAGGCTGTGAACCGATTCCTTAAGATATTCTCTTTCTTAGATATATAAAATTATTTAATAATATAATGTAAAGTCATGTGACATAACATAATATAATAACAGAGTTTAATATAAATTCTATTTTTCTGGAAGAACCTGACAGATACAAGCCCTTAAAAGCATGGGTAGAAGGGAAAGTGAGAGAGATTAGAGGCACAAGAATTTGATGTACTATGCTGGCTTGGAGACACAGGGGGTCATGTTTCAAGGAAATGGAAGCTCAGTCGTACAACCACAGGAAGTTTAATTCTAAATAAATTCTGCTAACATCTAAATGAGCTTGGAAGCAACTTCCCCAGAGCCTCCAGATGTAAGGTTTATATTGCTTTGACATCATGTTTATGACATAATTTAAATGAAAAGAAAGGAGTATAATATATGTGATGCAATTTCAATCACATATATCAATGTTTCCTAACAACTTTAATAAAATATTAGTGTCCTAAGATGTGACCACATACATTTTGAGAAAGATTACCTACATATGACAATGTTATTTTTTTTTCTGTTATTTAACTTTAAGGCTAGAATTTGAAATATTTGAAATTAGAACAAGGGCATTTTTTGACCTTTTAAGCAGTGGCTTTTTGTTTCTGTTTTTCTTGAGGGAGATTAGCCCTGAGCTAACATCTGCTGCCAATCTTCCTCTTTGTGCTGAGGAAGACTGGCTCTGAGCTCACATCTGTGCCCATCTTCCTCTGCTTTATATGTGGGACGCCTACCACAGCATGGCTTGCCAAGCAGTGCCATATCCGCATCCAGGATCTGAATCAGTGAACCCCGGGCCCCAGAAGCAGAACGTGAGAACTTAATCACTGGGCCACCAGGCCGGCCCCTTTAGCAGTGTTTTTATTTAAGAGTATAAAATCTGTCCTCATAGAGACTACCCCTCCCTTTGAGGGACATAGTTCAGGAGACTTGCTTTGCCTATAGTCGTAGCATAATTATTAATAGAACCCCTTTCACTTTCAAAGTGTCTCAATTTTGCCAAAAATTACACATTCCTTATTCTTATCAGGCAAAAAGAACAAACCTACCCATTCTATGTTTATATATTTATACACGCACGTTTATCTGTGTATGATTGTTCGTATGTATGTAGTTCTCTATCTGCCTGTTTACACTTTGTATATATAGTGGCCATTATTGGCAGAGAACACTATCAGTGTGAAAATTTGTGATGTTAAATGGATGATTTTAATTGGGTAGTATATAAAATAGGAGTGAGATGAACATGCAGTCTGAGAAAAAGAGGGTATGAGAGAGAGGGCCTGAAATCCTGGCGCAAGTAGCTAGCTTATGCAGGAAGGGAGCCTTCTGGATACCAAAAAGAGAGACCACCACTAGAAAAACGCTGTGAAGTGCCAAGCATGTAGCACCCGGGACATGCAATTGTGAGATGATGAAAAATGATGAAGAGAGTAGTGTAGGGCTGTCAACGAAAATAATCCACCACCAATCTATAAATGAAAATTTGGCAGAGTTTATTCTGAGCTAAAATCTGAGGACCACGGCCCGGGGCCTTTTTCCCAAAGGAAGAAAGGGCACCAAAGAAGTGAGGTATACAGAGTGGTTATATACCCCCAAACAGGACATTTCGCATATGATTAAATTGTCCCTCCTACAATAGTCACAAGATTGCCCTGTCCTGTCGGCACAGCGCTTGATGGACACAGCAGGTAGTGGGTCTGCTATCTTGGTGGGCACAGCAGGAAGCAAGTCTGTTGTCTGGAGCTGGGTGGTCACAGGTGAGTGCAGCAATCAGTTCCTAGCCTGAGGAAAGATGCTTAATCCTTAACGAAATGCCCAAGTTGGGAGGGGGAGGGAAGTTGCACCTTTATCTCAAGGGCCTTTGTTCTTGCCTTAGGGAATATCTAAAGCAGATATACAATGCATGCTCAACAGCCATGGTCAGGCCCTTTTGGACAAACAAGGTCAGCCCAAATTAGGTTTACACCAAATGGCTTCCTCATATACTCCAATATATCCTATTACTTACCATTTTTCTTTGTCAGGGCATTGGACCAGATGGGAAGATGAGAAAAAGCAAATGGAACTGATGTACACGCAGTCCCAGGAGAATCTCAGAAATGCTAATCTGGACAGAGATGCAGATATAAACTTCACACTTTTACCAGGGATGCAAGGTCAGAGCTAGTCCAGTTTGACCACTAACTAAAATAGAACCCAATTTTATATCTAAATTTGGTGAAATCAAACATTCCAGTTAGATAGTAAGTTAGATAGGTAAGTGACTGGAAAGATGGAAGGAAGGAGGGAGAAAGAGATCACAGAATGCAGATAGAAACATAAATAACAGAACAAATCTTCCCCATGATTTCTAAACATTTACTTCACTGACTCTTCTACATTCAAATCAAGCTACAGTCCAAAACAAAATACTGTCAATTCTATCCACTACTGACAAATATTAGTGATGTTTCATTGTCACTTTTGTCTCAGCCATCTAGTTGTTTGTTATTCCTCGGAGCGCTGGCTATGTTCTGCTTAGTTTTGAACGATTTTACAAAAATTATTTGCTCCATCATTTCTGAAAAGCACAGATGTTGTGACAGGGATGAAAGCACTATTAAGAAGCCTATGACTATGATTGTGTTGAAAGTAAAATAAATTAAACTGATGGGAAAATGATTAAATGTGCCCATGTGAATGAAGTGAATTATTCAATAGGAAGGATTCTGAAAGACAAGGAATAAAAAATACAGAACGTGGGAAGTGCTGTGAGTGTGCCATTGACAATGATCATCAAGACAAATGCATGATAAAAAGAAAGATGTAAAATAAGAAAAAAAACACGTATGAGTAAACATGAGCCCCAGACTTTTTCGAAACGAGCAAATCAACAAAATCTTGGTTATCCATTAAAGCAAAGAAGCAAAAGGAGGCATAACATTGCAAATTTGCTCCCAGATGGCTCTGTAGGTATAAAATGTATTGTAATCTGCACAATTTCCCTGTGTCTTGATGGTAAAGACAAATGCCACGATCATTAAGGAGTATCCAACATTATAGACATTATCAAAGAGGCTATTTTGGGAGAGGAGTGTTACTTGGCTTAGCAAATATTTAGTATAGATGAAATTGATTTATTTTGGGAAAAGACAAGTAAAAGAATGAATATCACAAGGGATAGATTAGGTATTATTGTTGAAAACATTTGAAGAACTTACTTTTGGAGACCAGGCTTTTTCCTTCTTGTGGCTGATAGATGGGGAAAGAGGAGATTTTTGTGGGCCAGTCTTAGAAATAGTAGAATAATTAGATCCATGTTTCAATGGCTAGGACTCAGTTGCAAGGCCACATCCTATCACCAGGTTTGAAGCGAATGCGATCTACCTGAGAACCCAGGACTGAAGGAAATCAGATTTTAGTGAAACACAGTCTTCTAAATAGATTTCCACTTATTTTTAAAATTATCTTTGACAAGAGAGTTGTTTAGGAGAAAAATGTTAATCTCCAGTTCTATTTGGTTTTGTTTCAACCTAGGTGGTTTTCTTAAATTATAATAACATTTCCTGTTAACATTTATAAGTTGGAGAACTCACCAAGGTTTTATCTAAGCTATGGTAGTGATTAAATCTGGTAAATGTTACCATAATGTGAGGAAAAGAGGATAGTCTCAGTTTTACAGCTGAAAGTTCGGTATATCAAATATGTTGGTTTTAGTATTGAAATACTATGTCATTTGCTTTTTCTACTTCATCTGTCAAATAGTATTCTTAGTCTTTTATATTAAAATGCTATAAACCTGTCCAAATATTTGTATTAACAGTAGATATTGCATCATATATTCTAATGCTATGCTACTGGATGTATAAACGTTTTAAACTCATCGTGGATTGTTCAACTATAGTCCACATGGTATGAATTATGCAATTAGTTTCATATTTAATTGGATGTGATTTTGCTATTACTTTTGCCACTCAGGTTTATTGTTCTTTATATTTGTTTGATGTATTTCAATTTATTTTAATTTTATTCTATATATTTACTTTTAAAGATTTTTTGCCAGTATATTTTTGTGGGCCTCACCCAAGCACCATATAGATTAAATTAACTCTATTTTTTGTCTTTCCTTTTAGTAAGGCCGTGTAAATTATTAGTACATGTTATTACTGTTTCTTTTTTATTTACTATATTGACATTTTATTTTGGTTATTTTATCTTATGGTTCAGTAGCTATTTTCATATTTTAGTGTCATATTTTTAACAAAAAGCCTATTTTTTGTTTCAATTTATCTCTAATTTTAAAATGCTAATGGTTTTCTTCATTTTTGTATTCCTTTCAGTGTCATTCATGTAGAAAAGCAAAGTAGTATGAGGTTCTATGTAATGTGGAGTTTGATGAGTTTTTCACTATTTCTCTTTATTATCTAACTCCCTAGTCTCCAACTTTCTAATCTTTACTGATTTACTTGGCTGAATTGAGCCAATCTATACATGTGTCAGTTTTTAACAATAGGTCACTCTTAGGGAGAATAGTTGCATTTATTCTCATATTTGCACCATTCTTTCGCATTTACCACTGTCCGTTAATCTTAATCCACGCCAGTTTTTATTTATTCTGGATTTCCCATTATTTTGACTTATTTATGAGTTAATGGAGTGATTTTTATATGTTTTATTACTGACTTATTCATTAATTTAATTCTCTCCAAATTCCTAGGAAAGCGGTTTACCAAAAGTCTTCATGGAGCTGACAAATGGCAGAAGCAGGATTTGAACCTCGGCCTCTGGCCTCCAGAGTCTGGTTCCGTCGCTGCTGAGTGGCCTGCCTATGGTAACCGACCATGTGCCAAAGTGCTTTTGTGGTCTTTACACATGAACATCATGTATGTGTACAGAAAAGTTTCATAACACATATTCTCTCTCGATACCCTTTGATGTTGTAGAGCTCATGTCTAAAATACAGTTTTTTTCCCCTTTCTTTTCATATTAGGAAAATAACAGAAAACATTTGCCTAGTTTTTTTTTTAGGAGAAAACAACTTTTCAGAGTGTAATTCTGCCGTTTTGCGTTCACGTGCATTGATTCTTTTTTCACACACAAATTACTTTTTAAAGACTTTTTCTTTTTTTTTTCGTACTTTAAATTTATGATTCTTAAAGCAGAATCTGCATTTGCCAACGACAGTGTGGGCAAAGCGTCTGCTGCTTTTTACAGTCGTGTCGGGACTGCGGATTTCCCCTCTCTGACGGCTGGCTACACTTAGTAATCCGTACTTTTGGCGAGCACCGCTATGTCGTGAATGTGATTGGCTGATGGCAGATTATCTTCCATCAAACTACCTGGTCCTTTGGCTGATTTAGAGCTTCAGAAACGATGAGTTGGCTGTTACAGGGTCAGCTATAAAATGCTGCATTCTCGTTATTCTGACCCCAGCGAGGACTACTTTCAAACGAATGTTCTGGATATGTTATTTGTGTTATTTTCTTAAATAATATTTGTTCCAGAATACAATGCTATTCTAATTTCTATTATTATTGGTATGGGGATTGGGAGTATCTGAATAAATGATGACAGAAAGTGTCAGAACTTTGATTTAGAGTATAGTCCCACAAATTTGGGATGGATCCTTTTATTTATTATTTCCCTGGACAGCAGAGGCCCTGAACACCAGGGATAAGTCAGAGAATAGAATTAACCCAATACTATATCAATATCTATCTATCTATCTATGGTATGGGATTATATATAATGTTTATATATATATATTAGCAGCTGGCTGTACTATTTTTATTATGGTGCAACAATATGCCTCCTAATTAATTTCTATGGACAATTCATTCAGAGAAAAGGAGTGCTCCCTGCCACCAGTATCCTTCGTATGCCTCACCTTCTTCCAACATATGTATCAAGCATCAACCATTGCCAGCCGCCGTTATTCATTTCACATAACAGAACACGCTCTAGTATGAAGCACAAGATTTCAGGTTAGGCATCTTTATTCTTTGATGCACTAATGCGTGTGCTTCTTAATTTACCACATTTGCAAAAATACATAAATATGTAAATTCTCTAGAATGATATTATGTTAACCTTCAACTTTTCCTTTAATTTTTAAAAATGTAGTCATGACTCTCTGGCACAGACTTTGCTCATTTACTTATTCTGTCACCCAGTAGATATTATATATGTAATATTTTATGTCTGTCCTAGTTGCTTTAAAAATGTATAGATTTAGATAGACAGTATCCTGGGCTCTCAAGGCTGGTATTGCTGAGCATTCACAAAATATTTTAAATCTGATGAAAGAGAGAGAGATTAATAAAAACTCTAGTACAGAGTAGTGCTACGTAAGTTTGGAAAAACTGAATGGAGCAGAGAAACATTATTTTTAGAGAATCCCTGAGTTTCCTTCTAGTAGATGAATTGAATTTGGATATATGTCAGGGTCAAATAAGGCATTCCAAGTTGACTGAGGGTTAATAGCATTGGAAATATTTTGTTTCACAAATCTCATATTTTATAATTTATTTATTTACCCTTTATCACATTAGAGATACACAGTTAAAACAGACACAGAATTAGTGTGTCTAAGACTCAAAAAAGAAAATTTGTATATTTTCTCTTAGTGTAGTTTTTAAAACCATTTCCTTTTGTAGTGATCTATGTTCTGATGTGCTCAATGATTACTATGTTTCTTGAGAACAACAAACTGAAACTCTCATAAGACATAGCGTTGAAAAATGTCTTTCATAATCAACTAGTTTGTCTCAGATGGTCAATTATTGTTTCTCTAGTCTATTTGGCAATGAAGACTGATGTGTATTTTGTTTTCATGTTGTCATTTTTTTTCACTGTAGTCCATGAAAAATTATGTGTAGACATAGAATATTTTATGCCGGTGTGACATTAGTCTGGGCCTATACCATATGTGAAATATAAATGCTATTAAATTTGTATGACATTTTGCTAGTGATAATTTAGTCGTTAATGACAGTAGAGAATATAACTGAATACAATTCATTCCCAGAATAATATAGAAAAACCATGAAGTCACTGTTATAAATACATTCTTGTAAATTCCATTGGAAAGAAAAGTTGGTCAGCAAACCTGAGGGGCAACTAGACTATCTCCATAGTAAGTAATTCTGTGGAAACGAATTAGAAATGTATGCACTTTATTCTATTGGGGCTTTGAATAACTCAACTGAATATTTCAGAAGAAGGTACAGTGTGTTAAGAAAGGAAACTAATGCATGACAGAAGCCAGACTAATCAAGGGAAACAGTGCTACAACATATGTTGTTTTCTCTGTAGAAAAATTCAAATGGGACATTCTGGTGACTGAGACTGAAGTTAATTTTATAGGTGTTAACATTTGTGGGTGTTTCACAAACACAAGTACAGAGCATTTCCCTTAGTGGTAAAACAAAACGTGAATATCAAGAGGGACTTAATCTGAAACTCATAGCTCCTTATAATCAATTGAGTTTTACGTCAACCTTGTTTTGGTTGTTCTGACAAAATTTATGCAGTTTTTTCCTACCAATATATGTTGGTTAAAATAATGATAAATATTTTTAAACTAAAGTGATGCTATTTTAATATTACTCAACCACTTATTTAACCTCAAGAAGTGTGGTATTGGCATACCTGTACACACTTCCTTTCCATTCTCTGCATTTTCTGTGTTGTTTTGTAAGAACAAAGTATGGATCTATACTAACAATCATTCTATAAATTTAGGAGGTTAAAAATTTAAGAAGCTTATGTAATAGACACTGACATTTAGAGAAGGAGGAGTATGGTGGTAAGGGGCCACATGGTTTGAAAATATGTAAGGATTAAAGAGCTGAGTTACCTAATGAAGCCAAGATCAACGCTCATCAGGCATCAGCCAGCCACTCATTGATTTGGGTTATCCATCTTAGTTTATTTTTAATGTCTTATATTTTTGGCTTTATTTTTGTCTTATTTCAGCTTTCTATTTATCTTATTCCCTTTCATTTCCTTTATTAAGATTATTATTTGCATTAAATTTTTACTTGTTAAAAAGTTATGCGTTGTTATTAATATTTTATTTAGCCTATAAATTTTAATAGGCATACTTAGCATACCAAATGAAAAAGCATCATCTCTAGCATACTTAGGTCCCATCGCCCATCTTAGAATACTTTAATTTAGATATTTTCCCAAAATATGTATGCTTTTGTGTGATTCATTTATTTGTGTTTTGTTTTTATATGTTGTTGTTTAATAGAATTGACCACATATTTACCATCTTCTTTGCTCATCATTCCTTCTATATCTCAGAACTTTATGCCTGAGGAGTAGTATTTTGAAGTGTCTTTGATTAGGCTCTATTTTTGGAAAACTCTGTCAATTTTTCCCCATTTTCATCTATATATAATTTATACAGAAATGCAAAGGACTTAGAATAAATAAGGCAAATATGAATGTAAGATAAAATCTAGAAAACAATTCCTATCAGAGACAAGATAATTAATACAGTGTAAGGAAGGAAATATGGATGAATAAAACAAAATAGAGTCCAGAAGCAGATCAACGATACACAGTAACCTGTTTCTAACAAAAACACCATTTCAACTGAGTAGGGAAATAATGTATAGTTCTGGGTTATTTGATCATCTATGTAATTTGGGATGGATTATACACCTAAATATGCAACCTTTTAGACAAAATTGGAGGGAAATATATTTATGGATTTGTGTTAAATAAATGTCTCTTAAACCTGATTTTACTTTTTATTTAAAAATTACCATGAATATAAAGACTTAAAACAACACAAATATATCATCTCACAATTCTGGAGATCAGAATTTCTCAAATCAAGATATAGGCAAGACAGTATTCTTTCTGGATACTCTAGGGAAGAATTTGTTTCCTTGCATTTTCCTGATTCTAGAGGCCACGTGTGTTACTTAACTGAAGGTCACTTCTTCCATTTTCAAAGCCAGCAGTATAGAATCTTTAAATCTCTGTCTCTTTCTCTGTCCTCCTGACTCCCTCTTATAAGGGTTCTTATGATTACATATGGCCCACTGCGTTATCCAGAATAATCTCTGCATCTCAAGATCATTAGCTTAATAACATCTGTAAATTCTTTTTTGCCCCATAACGTAATAGATTTACAGATTTAGGAAACTGGACCATGGACATCTTTAGGTATTCCATCTGGTCCCTAAATATTGATGTCCATCCACAAATAAGAAGTGTTCACTCTGTCCCAACATCCCAAAAAGTCTTAACCCATTTCAGCATCAACTCATAGTCTAAGATTTCATTTCATTTTCTTCAGCTCAAAAGCTTTAAATGTTATCATCTAAATCAGATATGATGAGACACTGGTATGATTGTCCCTGGGACAATGTTCCACTCAAGCTGCGGGCTAGGAAACTAGAAAACAAGTCATCTACTCACAAAATACAATGGTGGGACAGGTATAGTACACAAGTTATAGACAATACGCTTTCAAAAATGGTAACAATGGAAGGGAAAACAGAGTTACTTGTCAAATAATTTTGAAGTCAGCCTAGGCCAACAGCATTAACTTTCAAGGTCTAGTAATAATCCTCTCTGATTCATATTTCCATCTTCTGGCTCATGTTTCTACCTTTGGAATCATCCTTCCTTTTTCATGAAGAGTACCATGTATTTATACCTGAGAAATTTTATTCACCTGTTTTCTTCCTGTACACTTTGGGACTCTTACAGCCTTCTTTTATTTTGTATTTTTCTGTCCCTTTTAGTCTATGGTGGCAGTGTTACTACTGGTATAATATTTGCAGACCTTCTGGGTATCTTGTGTATTTTGGAGCAATTCATTGCATTAGTCAAAAGGCTCCTCCACATCTCTTTCATGGATAATCCCAGCTCTGTTCCTGGTTTCTGTGCTGATATGGCTAAGGAGATCCATGAATCATAGGTTTAAACTATTCAAAGAGACATTGCGTGACTAAATAATCTTTTAATTCTCCCAAGGCAGTAGGCAAAGTTGTCCATCCACATGCCCAGCTTTCTCTATAGAGCATGTTTTCTGACAGTGAATCTCCTAATTTTAGCATCTTTTACAATTTGGGTAGACTAGGAATTTTCATGATTATCTAGTCATAGCAATTTTTGGTTGAACGGTTCTCCCCTCCTCTCCCGTATAGGCAACATTTTACTATAAATAGCAAGAAGAAACTAGAGCACACCCTCAACACTTTGGAAATCTCCTCAACTGGACATCCAACTTTAAGACTTACAAGTTCTGCCTTTTACATGACTAGAGGACATAATTGAACTAAGTAAGATTTCTTCCACTATGTGGTAAGGATTCCCTTTCATCCAGTATCTAATAATATGTTTCTCATTTCCTCAGGGCCCTCACCAGCAGTTCCTTTCATGTCCATATTTCTACCAAAGGCTGGTTTATGATGATGCAAGTATTCTCTAAGATAATGTAGGTTTTTCTCTACCATGGTCTTCACTTCCTGAGTTCTCACTAACAGAGTTCTTAATATCCATATTTTTACTAACAAGCTGTTTAAAGCAAACAGATTGGCCAGGCTCTATCTATCATGCTCCTCAAAATTCCTCGTGCTCTACTCATTACTCAATCAAAGCAAATTGCAAATTTTTGGTATATGTAACAGTAGCGCCCCACTTCCAGGTACCAAAATCTGTATTAGTTTCATATTCCTACTTAATAAATTACTAAGAAGGTAGCAGCTTAAAAAATACAAATTTATTATCTTACCATTCTGGAAGTCAGAAGTCCTACAATCAATGTTTTGGCAGGCCTGCTTTCCTTCTGGAGGCACCAGGGGAGAATGAATTACTTAACATTTTCCAATTTCTACAGTCTGCCTGCAACTTTGATTCATGGTTTCTTCTTGCATCCTCAAAGCCAGTCACATAACACCTTCACAACTCTCATTTCTGTTGTCACATCTTTTTATGACTCTTACATATGTCTCCCTCTTATCAGGACCCTTGTGATTGCATTGGACTCAGTCAGATAGCCCAAGATAGTCTCCACATCTCAAGACCGTTAAATTAATTACATCTGCAAAGTCTCTTTTGCCAAGTAAGTAATATTTTTGTAGGTTACAGGAATTAGAATATGGACTTATTTTTTTTTTTTTTTGATGGAGAGGGCGTTGCTCTGCCTACCACAGTGCCTGATTGTTGAAATAATTATGAATAAAAAAGAAGACAGATACATTCAAATTCATTAAAATTAAGAATCTGTTCATCAAAAAACAAGAGTGAACATGTATGTTCAATATATGCACCTGATTAAGGACTCATATCCAGAATACATAAAGAACTCTCACAGATTAATAAGAAAACACTATTTAAAAAATACTCAAAGTCATGGACAGATCCTTCACAAAAGAATACTTTCAAATCACAAGTAAGCAAATAAAAATCACACAACATTATTAGACAACAGAGAAATTCATTTCCATTTTGGGATATCATCATCCACCCACCCATCTGGCTAAAATTCAGTGGTTTGATTGTCAATACAAAGTCTGGGACTTCAATATTTTGACATTTTGTTCACCATGGATTTTTTTCATTAGTTTTGCTTCTTAAAAAATATTGCATTAAAGTATTATTTATCCTGATCACTGAGGTTTTTGGAGCCCCAAAGTGCCTCATTTACCTCACCCTATTCCCAGCTCTGATTTAAAGTACAAGGATAAAGCAAAACTAATCAATACTAATGAAGGTCAGAATCCTGGTTCCTTTCTGAGAAGGTGAGATTGATTAGGAAGAAGCACCAGGGAGCCTTGGGGTGATGGAAGTGACCTGTATAATTTTTGTGGGTGTTGGGTGTATAGCTAATTTAAAAATTCATCAAGCTGTACAATCTGCACACTATGCTGTATATAATTTATGCTTCAAAATAAGCAAAAGAAGTAAATTGCCAAGAAATCCACATCTAAGATTATGAACATTAAAAAAATAGTTTTTCAAACTGTGCCCAATATCTTCATAACCTCTCTTTTACTTTCAATTACTCATTCTATACCTCCAAATAAGCTAATCAAAATTTTCCTGTCTCATCTAGGGGAGTACAATTATATTTTTAGCTTGCTTTTACACTAAGAATGTAGAATTTGGCAATGCTATTTCTGTTGGAGGTGGTCTCTAGTAGACTCCAAAACTTGGGTGGTCTACAGTTTGTTTCATGTTCCCTGCTTTTTGCAAGATAGTGAAAACCCAATCTCTAATTTTCTTATGGTGAAAATGGACTTTAGGGCTCTTCTTACTTAGTTGTGTTATTGATCTCCCTTCGTTCTGGCCTCTGAGACATTCTTACTTTCTCTACACTTTATCAATGCATTTACAAACATTTTTTAAAAACATACATATCAATCTCCATCCAGCCCTAATGGCCTAGCAGTTAAAGTTCCACGCACTCCTTTTTGGCAGCCTGGGTTCATTTGCTGTTCCTGGAACCACTCCACTTGTCTGTCAGTAGCCATGCTGTGATGGTGGCTCACAAAGAAGAACTAGAAGGACTTACAACTAGAATATACAACTATGTACTGGGGCTTTGGGGAGGAAAAATAAAGATAGGGGAAGATTGGCAACAGACATTAGCTCAGGGTGAATCTTTCCCAGCAAAAAAAAAAAAAAAAAAATAGAAAATACATATCCATCTGTTATGGACTGAATTGTATCCCCTCCTCAAAATTCATGTGTTGAAGTCATAACCCCAAGAACTTCAGAATGTGATTACATTTGGGTTGGAACCTTTAAAGAGATAATTAAGGATGAACCAGGTCATATGGGTGAGCCCATATCCAACATGATGAGATCCTTTTAAGAAGAAAAGAGATACCAGGGATGCATGAGCATAGAGAAAAGACTATCTGAGGCCAGCAAAAAGATGGCCACCTAAAAACCCAAAGAAAAGGCCTCAGGAGAAACCAACCCTGTCGACACCTTGATCTTGGACTTCCAGCCTGCAGAACTGTGAGAAAGAAATTTCTGTTGCTTAAGTCATCCAACCTGTGGTATTTTATGTCAGCCCTAGAAATGTGTACACCTTCATTTTTTATTCTTTTGAAAAAAGGTTTGTTTTGTCTAATCTAGTGCCTGACTTACGTGAATTATGGAGCTTCTATTGTGAAATTATATGTTCACTGCCCAATTCTTACAGTGCGATTGTGCTGAGAAAGGAAGCAACGAACACAATCTAAGATGATTAGGAAAGGAAGGGAAGTCATCATCCATTGACCACAGGATGGAAATGTGTGAATTTGTTTACTGATACAGTAGCAAAGTATAAGACACTACCCACTGTATTATATAAATAATCACTAACATTTCCCACAATACACAGCAAAATAATGATGGCAGATCTTCTATTTCCTCTCAAGTATACAGAGTATATTTCTAAGAGACTCATACTACTATACTTGAAGAAAAGAAATAAATTTAATTGTATCTACTCTTAAAGGACTTTCTTCAGTATTTTATGTCTGCCTTGCTATGCCAACTAATAGAGAGCACGTTCATGACACTTAAAAACTAAAAAGATAAAAATATATTTCTCTGGGGGCTGGCCCCGTGGCCGAGTGGTTAAGTTCGCGCGCTCCGCTGCAGGCGGCCCAGTGTTTCGTTGGTTCGAATCCTGGGCGTGGACATGGCACTGCTCATCAGACCACGCTGAGGCAGCGTCCCACATGCCATAACTAGAAGCACCCACAACGAAGAATATACAAGTATGTACCGGGGGCGGGGGGGCTTTGGGGAGAAAAAAGGAAAAAATAAAATCTTTAAAAAATATATATATATATTTCTCTGAATCCATTTTTCCCAAGGTGAACCAAATGAAAGATCATCCAAAATAAACACATTTTAAAAACCGTAAGCATACTTTAAGAAAAAGATACCAGAACAACTGTTGATTTCTTGACAATCAAATGGCGAGCAGAGATTGAGAAGAAAGAAAATAAAATAAAATCTAAGTATGTGTCTCAGGTATATTTAAACAAGATTAATGTGAAAAATGGGAAAGCGAACATTATCGGTTCTTAGTCCATTAAATGCCAGTGACCCAGTGTGTCTAACTTTAAGTTATTCATTTTATTCTCAGAAATAATGATTTCTTTTCAAATGTCTTTAATTTTTAACCTATGAGATTTGTTGTAAATGTTTCGTTTTATAGAAACATGTAAAGCAGAACCTGAGTACTAAGGGCCAATTAATATATGTTTGTTTGTAGAAGTTGGTTATTCTTTAAACAAGGAAATTGAAACTTTCATCCTATACCTAATATAGTGGCTCTTGGTAAATATGTATCATTCTGTATAGTCTTATAATTTTTTCAGTTCACACAAAAGTAAAATATATGAAAGATGGTGCCCAATATTTACATGCACACTTAAATGTAAGATATCTTGACAATAGCTAAGGTGAAGAGACTTCCTTTCAATTTGCAGAACAAAAAATAAAGATAGATTAGGTAGATAGATAGATAGATGGATAGATAGAGAAATTCATAATTCCTTTTGTAAAGTTAAGTCAAACTTTTGTGATTGATATAATAATTTTGCCTGAATCTTTTGCATACATAAATTATGGATTATAAATATTCAAAAGATCACTGTCAAATCACGTGTATTCCCTTGACTGAATATGCTTCTGTTTAAATAATAGGTAAATATTCCCTAATTTAATAACATTCTAACCCTCAAATGCCAAATATAATTTTAATAGCTGCTATCATTTATAAGATGGCCACAAATTTGTTTACTTCTCCTGTTCCAAAGTCACAATGCAATTTAACTCATCTCAGCTATCAATCAAGTATCTTCTGATTAAATACAAATAATAAAACCTTTTTTCATGTGTGCCGCTTTTGAAATACAATACAGAATAATAGAAGAACTCACTCTTACATACACACGTAGACTCATATATGCAATAGCGATTTTATAGCATTTGAAAATTTTTCCTGTTACGCTGATTTGAATACCTGCTTTATTTGGAATTAACCTAAAACTGTAAATTGATAGGACTAGTGTGAAATTACAGTATAGATTCTTTGCCATTATATGAAGGAAAAATGAAACTACCATTTTAAGTATCATGATTATATCACTTATGTAATGCTAGCTGCTGTACAACGAGACTACTATGTTTAAATGGTTTAACACAACAATAGTTTAATTATTGCCCGTATTACAGATCTGTGAGGTTCTCTGGGTTTTCAGCAAAGAAGGAAGGGGTGAATTCTGCTCTATTAAAGAGACGGGAAGTGCCATCTGCAGCCCTTGACCTACAAGGTGGTTTTAGGCATGAACTTGACTGATGGAGCAGTGAAGTGAGGCTGCCTGGGACATACATTTCTCATCAGCCTCAGCTTAGAAGGGAAACACACCACTTCTGCATACATTCCATTACAGCAGACTAGTCATATAACCCCATCTAGATGCAAGGGTATGAGGAGGAGAAAGTGGAGGCTAGGAAAAGTAGCTCCTGATTGGTTAGCCATTTACAAACAGTGAACACATCCTACGGAAAAGAGATTGCAGTTTTGGTGAACAGTTAGTGTCAGCTATAATCTGCCCTCTATTCTACTAGTATGCTAATGTGCCTTTCCTTTTGTGCCTAGAATAAGTTCAAGTTCTCTCAAAGGAAGCAACCCCTAACCTCATTCAATTACTGCATCACGCACACATTCTGAAATCTCCCAACGCATGTCTGTCTGTTCCAGATGGGTTTTCCTATGATCTGGTAGTCCGAACTGAAATACACTCCTAAAGGGAGGTGAAGGGCTAAAACAGCTGCATTAAGAATTTTTAATCCAAAAGAGAAGGATGGAAGACACGCTCAACACATCCTTGTCCATAGAATGGATGAAATCCTATTGATCAGATTGTCAAACCCTCTGTCTTGAAGAAGGAAAGTTTCTGAACGTGATCTGCTCTCTGGGAGGAACTCCGCTGTCCATTGTTGTCCACGGCCCCTGGATTCTACTCGGGGAGCAGTTTCCTTGTTGATTATTTCTAATGACTGTATTCTAATTCCTAATTACTCGTTTGAGGACCTGTAAGTTATTTTGACATTTCCATAGAAAATGGTGGTTTTGAGATAAGTATTTTCATTGGTAATATATCATTTTTCATACACTTATGGGTCTCTTACTTATTTGCTTCCAGATGGTTCCACATATCCGTAACCATATCTAAAGCTCTTTCCTTGGCATAATTACTAAGACTGATTTACTTGCCATCTTGCTTCAAGACCTCACATTCTTAAATTAATGAGAGCTAATTTGAAGCCTGAAAAAACAAGCTTGGATGGAAAGTGAGCAGCTTTGGTCTCAACTTTGGGCAGGGGAGAAGTTTCATATTTGTCTGAGAATTCTGAGTAGAGCTTCATTGTTCTAAGGTTTTTTTAGAACTGTATCTCAAATTGTTTGGGATCTACAAGACTCTTTTTTTCTTTTTTCAAATCTTTGGGTTTGCAAGCTTTCAGAATATCTCTGCTTCATTTCAATTTTGCTCTTGAGTAAGACAGTTATTTTCTGGGTTTTCTTCTTTCTTGTGTAGGTATTTATGCTATAATAAAACATAATATGTTCCTGAAAAACTATCTTTTCCAAAATTAAGTGAGAGATAAATGAAATTTGACAGAAAGACAGACCAATCAAAATCCATGCGGCTCTGTAATCAAAGCACTTATAATAATAATTCTTAAGCTCCTTAAAAAAAACTAGCAAAGTAAAAAATGTTGTAAAGTACTATTGAAGACATATATTTTCTTTGGTAAATAAATTAAGTTCACATTAAAAATTTTGGTAAAGATAGCTTGATGGAAATGGGTGCAAGGAAGAATTGAGTAAACTGAATGTGACAAATTCAGAGATCTTGCATTCCAGGTGACCAGCACTTTCAATACAGACAATGTGGCCAAACTGAGTGAAGAGGAAAAAAGTGGGCTGTAGGAGTACAGTGAGAAACCTTGCCTTTCTGCTGTATTCAGCATTGTGAATATTCTGTGCGGTCAGTTGCTACCACTAGGTGGTTCAAAATATTAATATGCTGCAAGATAAAAATTATTATCCACCATGTCTTCTGCATTATATTGACATCACTCCCCCCTTTATCTTTTATATTTGAGAGAATTTGCATAACAGAGACACATATTTTAACAGAACAGAATTCAAAATCTTTCGTAATCCAGCAAGTAACTATCAGCACTTTATTAACATTGTGGTTTCAATGCTTTCCCCCAGCTACAGGCGCTCTGAAGGCTACATCTGTCTTCTGCATTATCGCAAGAAACAGTTTTACCAAATGCACAACAAGAGTATCCGTTTCCAACGCCTTTGATAAATATTTCTTTGCCACTTGTGGGAAGTTGTAAGCGCTTCTGATAATATTTGCGTTAGGAAGGATAACACAGGAAACTATAGCAAACTCCATGCTTTCAGTGGATTAATATATAGAAGTTTATTTCTTATGCTCTTAAATGTTCAAAGTAGAAATTTTGGGTCAATTTGAGGATGAATAATTTCTGCTTTTCACCTTCATGTAAGGACCCATATGAAGGATTCTGTGCCAACTTCTACGTGACTTTCAAAGTCATTTTTGGCATTAATTTTCAGCTTCCAGAAGGAGAAGACAAAATGGAAAAGGCACACAATTTTAACCACTTCAGCCTTGAAGTGAAAGCCATCCTTTTTGCTCACATTCCATTGGCCAGAACTGGTCATATGGCTGCATCTACATTCCAATAGGGCTAGGAAGTGTGGTCTCTTCTAGGATAGCCACTTCTAAAATACATTTACATACAGTGGAATAAGAAAAACTTTATTTTTTTAAATAAAATCCACTAACATTGATTTGACACGATCCATTTGACACTGATCCACTGATCCACAATCGGGCTTGAGGATTGCCAAGAGGACCTGGACTTTCACTAATTGTTTTTTCATTACGTTGAACATAAATGAGGATTTACTTAACATTAAGGCAAAGTGAAACGGCTAAGAACATAGACTGTGAAACCAGACAGCCTAGGGTTAAATCCTGACTGTACCACTTTGAATTTCCTTTTTTGTAAAATGAGAATAATGTACCTCCATCATTTATTTTTGTATTGTTAGATAAAAGAACTTTAAAAAATATTGTCTTATACTATGAAAACACATTATATGTTAGAATAAATAAGACATGTACATATTGCACAGAAAAATGGAAGTACAATTACAAGGAAGCCCCCCCCCACTACTCTTGTCCCTCCACTGTCCTTGTCTTCCCTGTCGCTCTTCTCATCTCTAGATAAGAATACAGTTTTCAGTTTATTATATTTTCTTTTAGAAATATTTCATGCATGTGCAATACACACTCATACATACTACTCATTTACACATAAAAGCACATTGTGTACACGCTGCTCCTGTTTCTTTTGAAAAATATATATCTTGAAAGTCAAAGTTTATCCATAATAGCACATGCAGAGTGAACTTTAAAAAAAAGGATGCATCATTTTTGACAGATATTTAACTATTTCTTTATTAATCTGCATTTAGGTGGTGTTAATTTTTTTAATTTTACCATGAATTCTGCTATTGTTGTCATTGAACATAGATTAGACCATATTCTAGGCAATAAATAATAGCAAATTTAATTAATAGAAATCAAAATAGGTGCATTTTCAGCAATTAACAGAATTACACTACAAATTAGTAACAGAGAAAACTAAACAATACATTTGTAAATTTTACATGTGTCAAAGAGGAAGACTCAAGGGAAATAAATTTATTTAACAAAAAGAATATAAAAATGCAACATATAATAACCTGTGGGATGCAGCTAAAAGAACACTTAGAGAGGCATTTATAGCACTGAACACATGCAGTAGAAAAGAAGAAAGATCTCAAAGTAATAGCCTAGTTTCTGCCTAGGGAAAGAGAGCAAACTAAACCTAAATCAAACAGATTGAATGAAATAATATCAGAGCAGAAATCAATGAAGTTAAAAACAAGAAAACAGTAGAGAGATGGGGCTGGCCCCGTGGCCGAGTGGTTAAGTTCGCACTCCGCTGCAGGCGGCCCAGTGTTTCGTCGGTTCAAATCCTGGGCGCGGACATGGCACTGCTCATTGAACCACGCTGAGGCAGCGTCCCACATGCCACAACTAGAAGGACCCACAACGAAGAATAAACAACAATGTACCGGGGGGCTTTGGGGAGAAAAAGGAAACAAATAAAATCTTAGAGGAAAAAAAGAAAACAGTAGAGAGAACAAATGAAACAAAAAGGTTTTCTTTGGACAACAAATGAAACAGGAAAACTTCTAGTTAGGCTAACCAAGAACAAAAAGAAACAAAACCCAAAATAATAGTGTAAAAACTCCGAGAAGGATCTCACAAGTTATTCCACAGCCATTTAAAGGATAATAAGGGATGATTATTAATAACTCTGTGCCCATAAATTCCACAACTTTGAATAAATGAATCAATTCCTTGAAAGATTCAAATTTCTAAAACTCAGTAAAAAGAAGTAGATAATCTAAACATCCCCTAACCTATTAAATGAAAATTAATTTGTAGTTAAAACCTTTCCAAAAAGAAGACAAAAAAAGTTCTTGGCATAGAGTTTTCACTGGTCAAGTTTAACAAATTTTCAAAGAACAAATAACACCAATTCTACACATTCTCTTCCAGATAATAAAGGCTGAGGCAATATTTCTCTATTCATTTTATGAATCTTATTACCAAAAACAGAGAACGACATTACAAGGAAATAAAACTACAGACTAATAATTCCCCTGACCATAGACACAATATTCTTAACAAAATATTAGATATTTAAATCTAGCAATATATGTAAAGGGGAGATTTAAAAAAAAAAAAAGAGGTAGAATGGTAATTGCTAGGGGGAATGGGCCGTGGGAAATTATTGGTGAATGGGCAGAGAGTTTCAGTTTTGAAACATGAAGGGTTCCGTAAACAGATGGTGGTGATGACTGCACAAAAATATGAATGTAGGTACTTAACATCACTGAACACTATACTAAAAATGGTTATGATAGTATATTTTCTGTTGTGTATTTTACCACAATAAGAAATGGAAAATATATGAAAAGATAATATATAATAACCAAGTGGGATTCATCACAGGAATGTAAGCCTGGTCCAATATTTGAATATCAATGAATATAATGAATCATATTAATATATTAAATTGGAAAAAATTATTTTGATAATATCCAAGATGCAGAAAATTCTACAAAATTCAACATCTATTCATGATAAGATCTGCAAGCAACCTAGCAATTGAAGGGATATTCCTTAATCTAATAAAAGACATCCATTCAAAATCTAAATGTAACAACTGGGTTCCGGGGTACTGGAACAATTAGATGTCATATGTAAAAATGCGAACTTTGAAGCGTACCTCATATCTTGTAAACATTAACTAAATGGATCACATAATTTAACATAAAATATAAAACCATAAAAGAACATATAGGATAAAATTGGTGTGATCTTCGATTTAACAGTGAGTTGAGATAAAACACCAAAAGCACAATCCATGAAAAAAATGATAAATTGCACTTTTTCAAAAGTAAAAACTTTTACTCTGAGTGAAAGAGAACACACAGGTTGGGAGAAATTATTTCCCAATCACACAGCTGATAAAGAACTAACATCCAGAATGTATTAAATACTCTTAAAATTCAACAATCAGAAAAACAAACATCCCAATTAAGCAAATGAACAAAAGACTTGAACAGAAACTTCCCCCAAAGAAGATACATGGATAATGAGTAAATACATGAAAAAGATGCAGAACATCACTTGTCATTTGGGAAGTCCAATTAAAAGCACAATGAGATCCACTGCTCACCAATCTAAATGGCTAAAATATGGAAAACTAACAATAGCAATTTCTGATAAGAATTTGGAAGAACATGGACTGTCATTCGTATGGGTGGAAATGAAAAACGGTACAGTCACTTTGGAAGACAGTTTGACATTTTCTCATAAAGGTAAACATAAACTTTCTATAAAATCCAGTAATCTTACTCCTAGGTATTTACTAAGTGAATTAAAAGCTTATATTCATGCCAAAACCTGTACATGGATGTTGGTGGCAGCTTTATTCATAGTTACTAAAAGCTGAAAGCAACCAAGATATCCTTCAACATGAGAACACGCTGTACTATATCTGCGCCATGGATTATTATTTATCCATAAGTAAGAATGAGCTATTGATTCACACAACAGCATGGACAAATCTTGAGTGCATTTTACTAAGTGAAAGAAGTCAGGGGCAAAAAGCTGTATATTGTATGATTCCATTCATGTGATATTCGGGAAAAGGCAAAACTATAAGGATATGAAACAGATTAGTGGTTTCCAGGGATTAGGGATGAGGAGAGGTTGACTACAAAGAGGATGAAAAAGGGAGTTTTAAGGTGGAGGGACTGTGGTGTGGTGCTGGAGTGGTGAATGTATGACTATGGATTTGTCAAAACCCATAGGAGTGTATATCTCAAAGACAGAACCCTAATGTATGCAAACTCAAAATCAATAACAAAACCAAAAACCAACCAACCAAACCACAAACACATACACAAACTCTCAACCCAGGATACAATGCAGATTATATTATAAATCTATGACATAATAACACTAGTGGAAGAGGTAAAAACAGCAGATGACCTAAAACACTATGGATATGGCGGCATTTTAATCCTCAGAACTGGTGAACAATATCTGATATGGCAGAAGAGTAAATATTATCTTATATTCTAAAAATGTTTGACTAAGTTAAGGATCCTGAGAGGAGAAGTTTCCTTAGATTATCAGGATGAGTCCCAAATGCACAGTCTGTGATACTGACGCTCGCAGAGGAGGGAGGTTTGTGAAGATGGAGGCAGAGATTGGAATGACGAGGCCACAAGCCCAGGAATGCCAGCAGCTACCGGAACCCAGAAGAGGCAAGGAGTGGATTCTCTCCAGAGCTTCCAGAAGGAGTGCGGCCTGGCAACCTTTTGCTTTGGGATCTGGTCTCCAAAAATGTAAGAAAATAAACGTCTGTTGTCATTAAGCCACCGAATCGGTGGTAATTTGTTACAGCAGCCATAGGAAACTTACACAGATTTTGGTAGCAGGAAGTGCAGGGCTGTTATGAAATATGTTTAAAAATATGGCAGTGGCTTTAGAATTGGTAATGGTAGAGACTAGAAGAATTTTGAGGTGCATAGCAGCCATAAGAGACTAGAACACATATATTTAAACATTGTTAACCAAAAGATATCTACATATTTTCAGAAATATGCACTCTATTTACTGCTGCTCCATAAAAGACTTATTTCTGAGGATTAAAATGCTGCCATACTTTTGGGGCCATGATTCAGCCCACCACAATATGCATATATTTACACAATAGTAAATGAAAACTGTTGAGTAGAATTTACTTTTTGCAATGAAACTATACTCCTATGTACTTTTTCTTAGATGAATTTTACCTCATTCTTTTGCAAGTTAAGTTTAAAAAATGAATTTATAGTCATGAAGTTGGATTTCCATTAGATTTTCATTAATTGAAATTATGCCAACATTAATATTTTCTTATAAATTCAGGGAGCAAATATTTAATTTTTCACTTCATTATGAAAGCCAATCATTTTCCCCTTTTAGGAACTGAAAATGTTCACAGTCATCTTTTTTTGCCACCTCCAACAGTAATTCTTTACTACTTACCAAGGCCTTTCTACTGCCCGAGTGAACTGCCTGCATCTTATCCATATCTGATACTCTTCTCAATGTAACATTTTGTCACTTCCCAGAGGCACAGTGAAAGCAATTTATTTTCCTTTGAAATGTTCACTCCAAAAGAAGCCGAAAACTTGTCACAAGTTGAAGGCAAAGGGCAGAAGGATGCTTTAAAAGTGTGAGGGGAGCCAGGGAGCAATATGGCAGAGTGAAAGAGCACAGTCTTTGAAGTCAGACAGACCATTAGCTGTGGACCCTTGGGCATATACAGAACTCTCATGAGCTTTAGTTTCCAGAACTGTGAAATTGGTGTAATTATCCAGGCAATGCACGTGGCTGTTACAAGGGACTCTCATTCCATATGCGTGTGTTAATGTTGGTTATTTAACATTACTAAGCTGAAGTATACAAATAGCCTAGCACAGGGCCTGGCATGAGATTTTTTTTTATTTAACTTTACTTTCTCCAGTTTTATTGAAATATAATTGACATACAGCGCTGTGTAAGTTTAAGGTGTACAACATCATGACTTGACTTACATATATTGTGAAATGATTACCACAGTAAGTTTAGTTACCATGCATCATCTCATATAAATAGAAGAAAAAAAGAAAAGGCAATGTTTCTTTTTCCTTGTGGTGAGAACTCTTATGATCTACTCTTTTAACAAATTTCAAATATACCATACCGCAGTGTTGACTATAGTCATCATGTTGTACATTACATCCTCAGCATTTCTGTATCTTATAACTGGAAGTTTATACCTTTTGATCACCTTCATCAGGGTGGGGAGTGGGGGAATTGGATGAAAGAGATTTGTTTTAAGTAGTATCTATTATTTTATTAACTATGGGATGGAGTATTCTTCATTGTGTGATGACAAGGTGCAGTCACAACTTCCAAATCTGAGGATCATAGAAAAATAAAGGTAATTTCTTTCTTGTGTTACAAGTCTAATGGGGAGGACCAAGGTGGCCTCTGTGCATAGAGGTCACTCTGAGGACCTCAGGGACCCAGCTGGTTGCAAGGTCAGACTCAATACCACTCTCAGTCCGCTTGAAGCAGGATGATGAGAATATGGTGACTTGTTCTCTAGCTAAAATCTTCCCCTTAAAATTCCACTTATTACTCAAAATCTTGTTTTATTAGCCTGCACAAGTCATCAGGAGCATTCCGGACTTCAAAGAGGATCAGAAAGTACAATTTTATCACATTGCTGGGAGAGCACGAGAATATTAATATCTTGATTTCATCATTATTTCCAAGCATATAAATAAAGGCTCAGCAATTAGTTTATGATTTCCCACTGATCAAATCCTAAATGTTTGTAAAATATGAAAATATTGAAATGGAAATAACACAGTAGGATTTACTAGAATATAATAATCAACTTTATGAAAATTGTGAAACGCTCTGATATTTTCCCAACACCATCTTCATCAGTGGGGTGATCTGACCAGGAATAAATATACCCGCTTGATGACAAAATAACAGGTTATAAGTGTTAAAATAAAATTTTCCATGGACAGTTTACTGATCTACCACGTTTACTCAGTGACTCATGAATTGGACAGCATCCAATCTGGCAGATAGAAATGAACACCCACGAGCTGTACAAGGCGAGAGACTTTTACAGACCAAAGTGAGCAGGAACAAGGAATTTACTGGGCATTTGCCAACTGGTTAAAGCAGAGTTACTTTCCTTATATGGAGTAGAGGGAATTCTTGGAGCCGGGTCAGGTAACTTGTGCTGAGCAGGTGAGTGCCGATTGGTTGACCTAGGCCTCCCTTTTCTGGGAGAGCCATGCACAGAAACTTAGTTAAGTTTTGGTTTGCCGACGTTGGGCTTATTATTGTCTAACACAAACAATGCACAAATAGCAATCTGAGAAACTAACACTTGGCAGTGAAACTCAAAGAGACCCCTGATAAAATATTTATCAAATGACTAATATGTGCCAGACATTGTCCTAGGGTGGCGTGGAGATGGCAGTGAATAAGACAGACACAAAGCACTAGTGCCTCTCATGTGCTAGATACGTTTGTTAATGTCGGTTATTTAATATCAAGAGAAAGAGAGAGTCTGCCTTTTTCTGGTAAGGAAGAGACATCCCAAACCAATTCCATGAGATTTTTCTTGTGAGTAGAAGGATGATGTCTAAAACTCTGGTGTGCTCTGATTTTTCTACAACCATATCCCAGACAGGCTCACTGTGAGCTGTGCCCTAAAGGGATACAGCCTTTCTGCTAACGACATAGTGAGAAGCTATAGAGTGGGCATACGTGGATTCTGGGACCAGGCTACCTGGGACTGAGTACAGACCCAGCTACCACAAGCTCGGAGACCTTTGGAAAATCATTTTACGAATCTCTGCTTTGGTTTCCTCAACTGGCAACTGCAGCTGATGATGAGAGTGACATCTCCCTCAAAGCTTATTGTTAGGAATAAAATGATCTAATACATGTGTAAGCACTGAGAACAATGCCTAGCATAAAATATTATTAAATCTACCTCTTGGGTATTTGAGGATGTCAAATGAATATGTAAAACAAGATACTTCTGATCCAGAAATAAAGTCAACAGAGGGCTTCTATCCTTCTTTTTTCAACACCACCGTAAAGAAGTATTTCCATTGCACTTTGGGATAATGGACTGGTACCAGTTTGTTGTTAATCACTGGTAAAATGTTGGAAATGTCCCAGAGGTTCCGTTGATATACTGAATATTTATTTTGAGGGTGAAAGCCAGTTCCCTGTCTGCCAAAAGTAGTGGAATTGATGTTCTGATACGATTTTTTCACTAGCTGTTTTGCATTATGTATTACTTTATTAGTTTATCCTAGTCTCCTCCACCAGAATGTAAGCCCCATGAGGGAGGGATTTTCTCTTGTTTTCTTGTGTGCCCAGAATCTAGAATACTCTCCAACACATATATGTTAATCCATATTTTGGGATTAGTGAACCATGAGTGGATGAATCTTTTCACTTACCAGCCTTTTACAGCGATAACCTCCCAATAAAGATTCTGTCTGGAAGAATTCGCTTGGTTTGAGGATTTCTGACTATTTATCAGACTGTTTGTCTCCTAGTGATTGTCATTTTTCCTTCTTTTTAAGTGATGGATGGCCACGAATGCCAATCACATTTTCATAAAGAGAGGAAGCTGGATGTGCAGGCAATTTACTTTTGGTTGAATATCTGAAAATGAATTTTTTCATCTAAGTTTAATTCGGTTTCCTCCAAAGGGAATGTATGGCAAATCATATGTTTTTCTTTAGAATTAGGTTCATAGTGGGTATAATTCACATACGGTAATGCTAGCCTTTTTCAGATGTACAGTTTTGACAAATGCATAAAGCTGTGTAAGCAGCACTGCAATAAAGATAGAGAATGTTTCCGTCACCCTAAGGTTCCCTGTGTTCCTGTGTGCTCAGCTGCCTCCTCCCCCGTCTACCCTGCAACCACTAACCTGATCACTGTTCTTACAGTTCTGCCTTTCAGGATGTCATATAAACGGAATCAGACAGTGGGCAGATGTCAATTATATTTGCATTTCAATTCGCTTTTGGACTTCTGCATTCTAAGTGGATTCTGCATTCTCTGATTTAATTTTATCGAAATTACAAATGTATATGGTGTATGTGTGCGTGCATATATGGGGGGGAGAATGAGGGGGAGAGGGAGAGAGAGAAAACAAGCAAGGCGATGAAAATACTGACATATTACAAGTGTTTTTATATCGCTGTGATGACATTTGCTTTTGCCACGAGTAGTTGATAATTTTACAGGTGATTCCTTTGTACATAGGCCTGTATTACGTGAGTTAGCAATCCGTGTCTAAAATATTTGAGATAGAGATCTGAGTGTGACAAACTTAATGTATATGTATGTTTTGTTCTCAATTATAATAAAAAAAAAGCCAACAAAAACTAAGGAATCTCCTCTACCCTGCCCTCCGCGCCCCACCCCCCAGACAAGCTCCTCACTGATTTCCTATTTCAGTGTAAGCCTTCTCCCAGTTCACAGAAGCTTGCTGTTTTTTTGGTCTGGTCAACATTGACACTTGTCTCTTTTGTTATCAATCATTTGCCATTTATTAAATATTTGCTTACACATTGTGTCTTTTGAGTAAAATATATCTAGTTTTCAAAAGAAAAGCTTCTATTTGTCAATTCTTTAGAGACAAGCAGAATGCACATATTCTCTCAGACTATGGAAATAGAATAAAAATGTATTTTTGGCAATCTCTCCTTTCCTGCTTAATGAATTTACTGAGCAAATCAAATGATACAGTAAGAAAGAAATCAAATTATGAATCATCGTGCAGTTACAAAGTGTCATTTTCTCTGCCACTATTCTAACTCTCTCTAGTTCTACTGACAGTTTTCTGACTGGCTAATTCTTCTAATCTTCCCTTGCTCCAAATTCACCCCTTGCTTAACTCTCAGTTTTCTCTTTTAAAAACACAGTTCTAATCCTATTATTTCCCTGCTAAGTTTTTCTGATGGTCTCTCACCACTGACCTAACTAAATTCAGATTTCTTATCCGGCCACTTATAACCTTCTCCAAGATGGTTCTAAAAAATGTTCTCTGTGTTATCTTTCCATTTCATCCCTACTTACCCTTATGTTCTCATTATATTGCATTTTGTGCTATTTTTGGAATGAGCTGCAAGTAACTTTGTCCTCATTTGGAAGGTCCTGGCATATTTGCAGTGCAAAGTAAATATTAGGTCCCTTCAACTGACCAGGAAGGGAGGTAGGCAATATCAAATCTACAATTTTAAGATGCTTTAGAGTTAATCAATAAGTAAATAATAACTATATTATTATCTTTAGCTATTACAAATTGTATTAAGTCAAATTAAAGTTAATTTTATTAAGCATTTATTGTATACCAGTAATTATGTTTGGTAAATGATTATTGTGACACTGACAAACCATAATTAATAACAAAATGCCATTACTTAATGGGTTGAATGTAAATAACAATCATTTTAATAGTAAATGGTAAAAGAATTCTCTGTGACTATGAATGTTTTAAAATTCATTTAAAATATAAAAGGAGATTGGAAATTAGGTAAGTCATGCAAAGAATTTTTGTGACAGTTAACAGCTGAAGTTCAAATCCTAAAATCTGGGTAAAGCTTTATTGCCACAGATTTGTTACCAAAAATTCCTCTATCATGATAACTTTAAAAAGATGAAATTTAGTAAGCCTCTTTTTCTCTCTCATACACACTAATGCATAGATAAAATGCACATACACGAAAGCTTGGCAGATGCTATCAGAGGATGGGTGAAGATATTTAAGCCCATCCATCTATCATTATGGCTTCATGAACTCCAGAAGACACTCAAAATAATGTGCTAAGTCCTCCAACTATATCTCCTGAAATCAAGAACTCATTAACTGATAACGTAGATCATAGAACTAATATCATAATTGTTATATTGAAAGATGTCTAGACATTATTTTGAAACTAAAGAACACATTGATGATGAACCAAGTGCCCATAATCTGAGAGAATGAAAGCAGGCATATTTCAAGTGAACGAAGATACATAATCTAGGAAGCACCATGTCTTCTCTAATCATTTCCATAGCTCTAGGAAAAATTATAAGTGCTCATATGCAAGTGTGTCTCTGTGATGCAATAAAAGATTCTTGCTCTGAACAAGTTTGCCAACTGATTATGAACATAAATTAAATATGAAAAGGGGCAAATGTGTGCATAAGATTAGGACTTTTTTATTAAGATATATCCTAAATATCTATCCATTCATTATCTAAATTACCTCTAAATTGTTTAGTAAAAGTCTTATTTATCTATCACTTTTATATATATAGTGATGCACACCCATGTGTTTGTATATATGTATATACATGTATATGTGTATTCATGCATAATTTCACAGCAATTGTTACTGCTGCTTTAGTATCTTTGATTTGATTAGTCTACTGAAGATCAGGGAGACATCAACCTAAAACAATGCACATTAAACACATCTCCATTTCACTCCACTGCCTTCCTTGTAGCAGGTTTACTCAGAGACATCATGCCAATTCACCAGCTAACAAATTGCATCTTATTGTATTAAACTATACGGATGGCCAAGGTATGGCACATAAGCTGTCAAGTGGTGTCTACACTATTAGGCTCTTTTACTTTAGTATTCCTGTGTTTAGATATTTAGATGGGGTAGTGCAGACTAACGGTTAAACCCATGAAAGCTGGAGTCTACTTACCTAAGTTCAGTACTAGCTCCCACACTTTCTACCTGTATGACCATTAACAAGATACTTAAACGTCTGTGTCTCACATTTTTCATATATAAAGTGAAGTTAACAATCTCATAGTGCATTGTGAGGTATAAATGTGTTAATATTTGCAACATGCTTAGATCAGTGACTGACTCATAGTAGGCATTATTATATAAATATTTCTTAAATAAAATAAAATTACCCGTTTAATTCCTTGTGTGTGCTTAGGAAACAAGTTGAGATTTTCCCGTGATGTGAGTTATGGAATTTTATGTAATTAAATTTTTTTCTAACTCCTCCGCTTATCTTTTTACTTGAACTAGAATTTAATCTCTAAGTGTCCCCTTTACGACTAAAATCTTTCATAATTTAGAGGTGGAAGACCTGAGTATGTTTGTTGTAATATTTATTTTCTCTGTATGCATGTGTTCCCTGAGACGGAGATAGAGAGAGACAGAAAGAGAGGTGGAGGCGGGGAGTGTCTCTTAAACCTAAAGCATCTGTAATGTTACTCATTTGGTGGGTATTTATTGATACCTCTTTAGTGTTTGCACTGGGGATAGAGAAATGATGAATGAAGATATGATCTATGCTTTTAAAGAGCTTACATTCTAGACATTTTATATATTCTATTCAATATGAAAGCATAAAAACAAAGAACATTCTGATAATTACTATATCAACCCTATCTCTTCTCCATTACCATTTAATGCATCACTTCATGGACAGTTTTTTTTTTTAACATAGGGAATGAAAATGTAGCATTGCTATTTTTTTCAAATTGAATTCTATAAAAATCAGTGTACCACTAATATGACTTCACAAAAAGGAAATGTAGCTTAATAAAAGAATAAGTGATATGTATTAATAATATCAGGCAATATTTCACACAAATAGAGTTGCAATTAACAAATGTCAATTTATCTAAAAGCCAATTTATAACGAGATATAGGGGCCTGCCCCATGGCTGAGTGATTAAGTTTGCACACTCCACTTCAGCAGCCTGGGGTTCACTGGTTTGGATCCTGGGCATGGACCTCCACACCACTCATCAGGCCAAGCTGTGGTGGCGTCCCACATAGAAGAACTAGAATGACTTGCAACTTGGATATACAACTATGTACTGAGGTTTTGGGGAGAAAAAAAAAGAGAAAGATTGGCAACAGATGTTAGCTCAGGGCCAATTTTCCTCACCAAAAAACATGCCTAAAAATAATATATGGAATTTTAAGTTGAAAAAACAGAGAACACAGTTAAAGTGTTAATTAGGGCTTTTCAATGTATAATCTACTCTGAAAAAAGTCTTCTGACTTTTTATTAAAAACAACAGGTTTTAATTCCACAATTCCAAAAAAGAAAGGAGACGCTAATCAACAGATGAAATCTTTGGAAAAAAATAGAAAATTGTGAAAGGGAGAGAATGTGCTGCCCGAAGCTACAGATTTGATGAAGGGGCAGGTGAGTGTACTTATGGAATGATCAGTGCAAATGTGAGACAATATGGTATCATTGAAATACAGAAATGATAGGAAGAAGATGCAGCAGCTACACTTTCCATTTTCTCCTATCATAAGATTTTCTTCCTACCTATTCTCATCGACCTAAAGAAAAGACTACTGGTCAAGAAGCACAAATCCTGTACTCACAGCTAGCATACTTCTGTGTACTGTCATTTTCTGAGTGAACGAGAAAAATGAATTAGCTTCAAATTGAGTGATCTGGATAAAAACAATACTAAGGAGAACTAAAAAATAAAACTTCAATTATTATATTTAGTACTTATGAAAATATTCATATATAAATTAGAACTGGATGTTTTGATGCAAGAATAACCTGAGAAAAACTAGGAGATCTTGGAAATTGAAAATTTATTTGTTAAAATTTTTAAAATCCATTATAAGCTTTATAATATAACATCAAGATTATTCTCAAGAGTGCTGAGACCACGTCTACCACCAGCCATAAAGAAAGGCTCTAACAAAGGAATAAGAATCCAAATTGCAGTATACTTTTCTGTAGAACACTGGATACTGGGAAATAATGGAACAGCGCCTACAAAATTTTGAAGTATAAATACTTTCAGTGTCAAATAGGGATCCTAGAATATTAATTGAACATAAGTGCACAATAAAATATTTGCTTCCATGAAGGGCCTCAAACAATGTCCTTCCCAGATCTCCCTTTGTGAGGACTGAATGGAATCAGGTTGACAAAGCTGATGAGGGAAGCCCCACTGTGCCATCCATGACTCTGGTCTTAATGAATAGAGTAGCCAGCTCAAATTATAGGAGGATATAGGTGTCTGGTACTTGACAAAAAGGAAAGGAAAAGTAGAAAGAAAGTTGCTTTACAGCTTTAAATGATTGAGAAAAAGCATTATATACAAATTATTTTAGTTTACAAAGTATGAAATATTTCAAGTGGAAATGTGTTTAGAGAGTAAAAGTTGCATTTAAAGGTATCATGTATTGAATATGCTCTCGTTACTAAGCAGAGGACAGTTCTAGTATGAACACATTTGTAAAACTAATTTATTACAACACTATTTATTTTAGTGTCACAAAATAGGGAGGAAATGCAAGTGATATGAACAATAACTAAAATATTAAGTGATCTCTTTAACCTATCTTGGGCTTTAATAACGCTTTAGTTTACACTATTTTGAGACATTGGAATAATGCAAGCAAATTATGAGGGGAAAACAGGAAAAAGGTGGTGAGTAAAAGTATTTATAATGCTAAGTATCACTCTCTGATCTTTAGGATATCAAAGGTTATTATTTCTAAACTCTTGGGAGAAATACAACAAAAATCATCAAATATTTCTAGCATCAATGCCATAAGGAATATTAGGTAAATTGTATATGCCTCTGACGTATATTGTTTAGACAAGAGCCCTGAGTGGATCATTGCAGTTTTCACAAACCTTAACCCATCATAGTGGAAGTTCAAGAGCATATTCTTGATGGAATGCAGTGATTGGATGTTTAAAGGAATATGCAGATTCAGACGTATTCAAATTCACAAAGTATGTTGGAAAACAGGAATCCAGAGCTCTGTCCTCAAACATTTCCAGTTGTATCAACGCAACATGTTAGGCATATGTCAACCCCACAGTCTAGTGATAACTGTTGCTAAGCAACGTTTCCTTGGATTTGTTTCCTTGTAATCATCTTACTTATTACAATATTCTAGTGCAAGTAGAGACTACTTGGGAGAAAATTGTCCTCGTATGACTAAAGTTCTTAATAAGCACTTTTCTCCTCCCTTTTAAAATTTGAAGGCTTTTGTACCTACATTGGATTAGAAAGTGTCTACATCTTTTGGATGTCTTCATTATAATTGAATTGAAAACTACCCACTAATTTTATCCGTAATCACTTCTCTCATCACATGTTCTTTCATCACCATTTCTCGACTAACAACTACTGAAAGATTAAGAGTTGAAAAAAAATAAAATAAAGGACTTATAGGATAATGGTAGTCTGAATAAAAATGATGACACACACTTCTTGGCTTAAACAGCATAGATTTATTATCTTGGAAAGGCCAGTAGGCAGGACTCCAAGCAGAGATCAACTGGATCTTCTGCTCGGGCTGTCACCACGCAGAAGTCAATTTGTTGGTCAGGCCTGTGGTGCCATTTGAGCCTCAGACTCCTCTTTCATGCTCATTCAAGTTGGAGGCTGAATTCAGTTCCTTGTGATTGTAGGACGAAAGTCCTGGTTTTTTGTGGGCTATTGGTTTGCTCTGAGTTTCTAGGAGTTACCTTGAGGTCCTAGTCACAAGCCCCTCTTAAAACATGGCAAGTTGTTTTTTTAAAGCTAGAAAGAGAATGTCATTGGCTTCAAATTTCTTTTCCCAATCTCCTAAATTGGAGTCTCATGTAAGGTTTCATTTAGAGAATGAAAATCCCATAATATTCACATTTCTGCCCATGCTCAAGGGGATGGGAATATGTACAGGATGTGTACACCAGGGTGCAGGAGTCTTAGGAGCCACTGTAGAAATTTGCCTAACAGAATTAGTAATTAAGAACTGTATTAATACCTTATAAATAACCTTAGTAATTCTTAAATCTGGAGTCTAATTTGAATCAAATGCAAAACTTTAAAATACAGGAATCAGGAGGCTCTATTCAAGCCACTTAATTTAGAATTTCTGATAATGTGGCCAGACTATGATATTTTTAATATTTATCAGGTGATTCTAATATGCAACCAGGATCGAAGCCACTTCCCTCAATAGAAAGACCACATGAAGATCTGTGTAAGTATAGGTTACATGTTCCTGTGAATCTTAGGGTTGCTTTCATGGAGATTCTGCCTACCTGGAATTTAAATGTCTTTTCATCTAAAGCAAATTATCCGTTTTGACAGGAAATTAGCACAAAGCCTAATATATTTTAAGGATGAATTATGTATTTGTTGAATAAGTAGCAGAGGAATATTATTTAAATTATAAGAAGGTATTGGCAAGTAGTACAAGCCAATGGAATCTATAATAAGAGAATGAATAAGAGAGAGAGGGGAAGAAAATTATTTAAATGTGTGTGCATTTGCATGTGTTATAATATTGACCACATCCAACATAAGGTAAAATAAAAAGAACTAAACAATTAATTACTAGCTTTAACAAATGAGAACAATGAAATGTTGAGAGATTAAACATAGTTTTCTGATCTTGCAATTAATAAAGGGTAGAGGGGTATTCAAACCAAAGTCTTTTGTATTGCAAAGCCCCAGGGTCCTTATGCTCAAATTTTTGCAGGACATTTGGTCCCATCTAACATTTGGTCTATGTCAAAAGATCCTTGATATTTGATCCTGTCCAAAACATCCATAAGACGTTTGGTTCATAACACATTTGGTCCATAAGACATTTTGTCCATGCCAAAATGTCTTTGATATATACAGGACCATTTGATCCTGTCTGAAATGTCTGTAAGACATTTGATCCACACCAAAAGGTCCTTGATATTTAGTCATATTTGGTGCTATCCAAAACGTCCATGGGGACATTGGGTCCACACCAAAAGGTCCTTGATATTTGGTCATATTTGGTCCTGTCCAAAATGTCCATGGAGACAATGGGTCTATGCCAAAAGATCCTTGATATTTGGTCCTATCCAAAGCCATTTGGCGTGGACCAAGTATGCTCATGGACGTTTTGGACAAGACCAAATGTCAAGGACCTTTTGGCATGAGCAAATGTCTTGTGGACCAAATGTCATATGGACATTTTGGACAGGACTAAATATCAAGGACCTTTTGGCGTGGACCAAACGTCTTACAGTCATTTTGGTCAGGACCAAATGTCTTCTAATCTGCTCAAACAAGCCCTTCATCAACCTTGCATTATTTGGGAAATTCTTTTCTTGCTTTCCAAAACACTTGGGTGTGGTTCATACATTCCTGCCCTGTTTCTATCACTAGGTGCAATTTTATGGGGAAAAAGAGTTTTTACTCTTTTGCTATGGAATTTATAGTATTAATGAAATGATGTGTTTGGAGTGTGGATTTAAAAGAGTCTGAGTCTGCGATTTGAAAGCAGAAGACATAAATTTTTAATTTTCAGAACATATAACATTTTCAGAAAATATTACATTTTACATATAGCATTTTATACTTCAGAACATATAAGAGGAAAATGAAAGTAGCTGTAAAATCATTGACAAGTTGATATGTAAGTTCCTGGAGATAGTACTGCAGAATTTATAAATTCAAATTCTATACAAACTGAACGAAATGGTATCTCAATATATATGTGTGTGGGGGGGTGATAATCATTTTGCACATATCTGTACCTTGTTCTGCCTTTAATTTAGCTGATTTATACTTAGATTTGAGGGTATATCGCTTTATTGTCTCCAAATAATCGGATCTCTGAATATTGCTGTTTCACAATAAAGAATATACAAGAACAATGCAGCTTAGAGTTCCTGGAATCCAGAATAAAATTCTGAAGTGACTTGCCCAGTATGTCCTATCTTTTAGTTTCTGATGTGGGACAATAGGATGCTAAGTAATTTGCAGAATGAGAGAGAGCCTCAAGTCAGAACAGCTTCTGCTGGCAATAGTCAATATACATGCTTGTTTTGGGGATTACCAATAATATTCAAAAGAGGTCTTGCAAAATATCTGAAACATAGTAGGCACTCGATAAGTGAAAGTCAATTTAATAATATAAAATTCTATCCATCACAAGATATTTTAAGACTTTTAAGGGGGTCAGCCCGGTGGCTGAGTGGTTAAGTTTGCGTGCTCCACTTCAGCAGCCCAGGGTTCGGATCCTCGGAGCGGACATGGCACCGCTCATCAGGCCATGTTGAGGTGGCATCCCACATGCCACAGCTAGAAGGACCCACAACTGAAAGTATACAACTATGTACTGGGGGGGATTTGGGGAGGAAAAAAAGCAGAAAAAAAAAAGAAGACTGGCAACAGTTGTTAAAAAAACAAAGACTTTTAAGATACTCATTTCATTTGTTATATAATTTACACACTATTTTATAGTATTGAAGGGTAGTTGAAAATTATATTAAGGTACTTGAATGTGCATGGTAAATATAGAGATGTCAGTATAATGCAAAATTCGCATGGATTCATATGTTACTTTTTCACAATTCATTAGCGTTTTGCACCGTTAAGTAACATCGGGTGGATACAGAGTACATTAAACGAGTAAATGCAACCAGCAGCAGCAGAAGACAGTCCTTCTATATACCTGTTCTCCCGTATGCCTTCTATTGTGCCTACATTGGCCTTGAGCTTTGTCTTAGAAGTGTCTATTGGGGCCGGCCCAGTGGTGCAGCCGTTAAGTGCACACGTTCCGCTTTGGCGGCCCAGGGTTTGCCTGTTCCGGCACGGGGTGTGGACATGGTACCGTTTGGCAAGCCATACTGTGGTAGGCGTCCCACACAGAAAGCAGAGGAAGATGGGCACGGATGTGAGCTCAGGGCCAGTCTTCCTCAGCAAAAAGAGGAGGTTTGGCGACAGATGTTTGCTCAGGGCTGATCTTTCTCAAAAAAAAAAAAAAAAAAAAAAGAAGTGTCTATTGCATGAATCTACACAAACTTTGCAAATTTTGTGCTTTTCTTCCCCATAATTCCGAAATCTCAAGTACTTTCACTGGTTCTTTAAAGGTAAAGTCCGTTATGTATTATGGAGTTTATTTATTAGGAAATTAACATGCTTTAAAATTTTTTCTATTAATTTTGTTAGGATTTTTTTGTTTTTCTTAGTGCTCTGGTTACAAATTTGTATTTATACTTTAGTGATCTTCCTCAAACCAAATTTCCCCCATAAAGCCTCTTCTTTTTAGAGCAAATTCTGTTGAAAGCAACAATTACAGAAACATTTACATTGCATTCTATCAGAAATGTTTCTATTTAATTTCTTATATATTGAATAAGGTAATTATCCATTAGAAAACACATTTGTCATTATAATGTGTTATAAATAAAAATTATAATTATTATAAATTAGAAATATATAACTATAAATTAAAATTCTATCAAAATACTTTAGAAAAATAAATATTTTATAAATATTTTGTGACTTTGTAATTAATCTAATTCACTTAATAAATATTTTTCTGAGGCTAATTTGTGTCAGTCTCTGTATCAGAGGATAAGATTAAAATTTTTTAAAAAGAGGTTAGATTTGGTCCCTGCCCTTGTTAAATTTATATTATAGCTGGAGAGACAGAGATAGAGGTAGGAAATTACAATACAATAAGGGGATCTTACGAGTGGTGCAATGTATTTGATGGGGCGTAAAAAAAGTGATGCTATATTGATTTCTGAACTGACAATAACAAACACACAAGAGCTAGTTTCATTAAGAAAGAGATTTATTAAATGGCATTAAATCACTTTCAAATTTTCAAGGAAATCTAAAAGAATCAAGTTTGGCAGCCACGCAGCCAGGAATGTTGCCTAAATTGCATCACAGGACTGTTACAGGGAAGATTCTTCACTGTTTCTTCTGAACATTGACACCACAGCTTGTATCGTTCACAGTGGCACTGAACATGACGCCACTGCTGCCATGTCCATTGGAATAAAATCAGTGAGAGACTTGTTTCTACATGACGCTAGATCCTGAATAGAAGTCCTTATGAAGAAGTACCTAAGTATTTGACATTATGTGCCTGAGATACAGCTAAATATTAGATATTTAATATTAAATATTCTGGTTTCTACTTGTGAGAGTCATAGGATTTCATAAGTTAAACTTTGCCAAGACAGAGGAAAAATGTATATAATTGCTAGTCAGCCACTTACATTGACTGTTATCCAATACTGTCTACCCCTTAGCTTCCCAACGTAACTCACCTGAACTGACATAAGACAGCAGCAGTGACAATGAAGCCATAAGAACAGCAAAGATAGAACACTCTTAATTCACCAAGCTAACTAATCACTAGAAAATGAAAACATACTTATATCGTATCCAAAAAAGATACAAGAAAATGGAGAAGCTAAGTAAATCAGTTTAAATGCATAAATATATACATTATCGAGGCAGAAAAATGATGCCCTCAATAAGCATCTCAGCATCCTTATCTCATAGTGTAATACACATTTCTACTTTTGTATGATTTTACCTATCTCCATGGTGTTGCAATACAACCTCTGTAGCTTTTACCTCTTAGTGGATATGAGAGTGCACAAAGCTTCTAAGAGGTCCTAGCTTTCACTTACACACCACAGAGCCCACGTGTATTGCAATCATCTTGATATCTATATCTACATGTATAGATTGTGCTATGGTCTGAATGTTTGTGTCTCTGAAAATTCATATGTTGAAATCCTAATTCCCAATGTAATGGTATAGGAAGTGGAGCTTTTGATAGGTAATTAGGTCATGAGGGTAGAACCCTCATGAATGGGATTAATGCCCTTATAAAAGAGACTTCACAAAGCTTTCTAGTCTCTTCCACCCAGTGAGGATACAGTGAGAAGGTACCAGCTATGAACCAGGAAGAGGGTCCTCACCAAAATATAAACATGCTAGTGCCTTGTTCTTGGACTTCCCCAGCCTCCACAACTGTGAGAAATACATTTCTGTTGTTTATAAGCCACCCAGTCTCTAGTATTTTGTTATAGCAGGCTGAACAGACTAAGAGAGGTAGATAGAGATACATAGGTGATAGGTGGATAGATAGATAGATAGATAGATAGATAGATAGATAGATAGATAGACAGACAGATATACGTTTATCTTTTCAGCAGCATGAGATGTCCAAATGTCAGTCTGACCTCTTATTCAATTAAATATTTTGCTGTTCTTTTGGTGGAATTATTTCTTTTGAGGAAACCTAAGATTTCCAATTAAGTAGAGACTATAGGGAGCAAATGTGAATTTAAAAAGATTGCTCTTTCATTAGCTATAATATTTTGAGGAACCATCTATATATTCTGGCTATCACAGAAACAGTGACACATATTACTTCCTGGTTCAGAATGTGTGCCATATCATGTAAGACATGACCTCAAATTTACAAGGCTTTTGGAAATTTTTTCCGATTTCATAAATCCAGTTTCTTGTGGATGATAGATTATATACTAAATTCTGCAAATCCCAAGGAAATTATCCATTTCCATAATTATCCATCAAAAAATAAATATTTTAGAAATAATAAAAGTTATACATAGAATTTGTAGTGAATATGACATTTTGATAGATGAATGACTGTGGACAAATGTATAGTAGGCAGAGAAGACAAAATCAAATTACAATACAGTACAATGAGTATCTGTTTTACCTTCCATGAAGGACAAAATCCAACAGAATCAAATGGCCTCCATTAGCTATTGGTATATGATAGTAGCTTGTTTTGTTTTGGCTGTTGGCAATATTGAGCACTCAACAGACCTGGTAGCTAGATAGTTATTGCTGCAAGAAAAATTGCATTGATGAGCACATGACAGCAAGGTCATTCTGTCTGCACATCCATTTCAAAAGCATCAAGGATGGAGAAAGAGACTGACTGACTGTCACAGGGTGGATTGTCTTATTGATCTCATTTTTGAAAGTCTCAAGTGCAATAGAAAGCTTTGGACAGACATTCACACTCAGTCACACCTGTTTTCAAATTTGATTTACTATGCCATTTTTTCTAAAAATTTCCTTTTAACTAATCCCATAATAGCTTTTGTTAAAAATTCCTAAGTATTGACAAAACCATTTACCTTGCCCCATGAACTCCCATAAATCTTTACCTCAGATTATCTTTTCTTCCAGACAAAGAGGACATGTAAGTTTTATTCAATAAAAAATGGTATTATCTTCCCTCACTGTCTTTACCTCTCCAAGTGTAATTACTTCTAGTGTCATTATTATGTCCAAAAATTCACTTCCAACTATGTCATCAAATAATGCAGAACCATCTTTTACTTGTAACCAATTCAAAAAATGTTCCTTCTCAGTAAAATGGTGATAGAGAAATCCCCAAGAAGCTAAAGGTGCAAGCTTTGGGAGTGGGGACGTCCTGGCAGGAGTAAGTACATAAAAAGTGTGAGCTATATGTTCATATAACTTAACTTTGCCTTCAAGTAACTAGCTTGGCCCCACATATATCACTTCAACTTGATAATGAAGTGCTGCTAATAATGCACCATTTTACAGCCTGATGGATAAGATAACAACAGGTTCATTATGGGCAACTCAGTTCAAATGGTTACCTGGTATCCTTTGTCGATCATTCAGTCCTTTCTATGGCTTAGTAGCAAGACAAAAGCAGTTTCTCAAAAATAGAATAACTACTTTCAGTAGATGGTAGGACTTTGCTTTAAAATAGTAGGGTCCTCCTCTATGATTTTTTAACTTGTTTAAGTGAAATATTCCAATGCCAAAAAGCAAATGAGAACAGTTGATATCAAGTGCCAATAAATCGAAGATCCAAATGACTACAGAAATTTTAAGAGTACACATAAACTGCTTCTGTAAATTCTGGGTGTGAGTTATTGCTGGTTTGCAAACTTGAGAGCTTCCCTTGTGGAATCTGAAACTGGCTCCCATATACGAAGGACAAAGAGGAGCAAAGAAAGAGGCCAACCACTCCAGATTGGTAGGTGCCATGTTAATAAGCAAAAGAACTTACATACAAGGCTTTTCGTGGGCAGCCACAAGATGAGTAGATCTCTGCACCCCTCCCTGAGAGTCTTAAAAGTTTATATAGAGGTCATAATGGGGTTCAGTCAAATACGCCATCCAAATGGTCTCAACAACACACTGCTCTCTCAAGGATGCACACTTGAAAACAACTCTCACTGTGGGAACCGTGGGCAAAGTGTACATTCCAAGGACAGGGATTGAGGAGCTTCTGATTTCCCAGGTCAACCTGCACTCACGTCCCCTGGATGATCTTCTTCAGTACTTTTCTCTGAGTTATATAAGCAGAGGCACATGTTATAGAGTGAATAAGATTGGTAGGTATGATCCCCTCCAACCCCTTGCCCCTTGTGACTGGCTCTTACACTTGTACACGGCCCCCTCTTCTGTGGTGTGCCTTGAGTGGTCAACAAGAGGTTTGGTCAGCATAGAGGTGGCTTGTTTGGTGGCTGCCTGGCTGCATTGGAGACAGATACAACAGTAACAATATAGGCACGTGCAAGAGAAAACACAGGTTAAGGGGATGATTCCCAAAATAAGTAACAACTTTTTCCACCAAGAGCACCATGATCTGAACCACTGATTTATTAAGTCCTCTAGACTGGGGGTCAGGTCCCTCAGGCACTCACTTGTGTCCTCATGTGATTTAATAAAGATGATACCTTAGCAGACTCATCAGAATGAACACACAACATTTTGTTTGGATAATGACATAGGTGCCTCCTTGCAAGGCAGTAATACTGTCCAAGACCATCCTATTTTGGATAACGACTTTTCTCATTAGAATATTTCAGTGTTCAGTAAAGACAGGCTTTGCTGGCTATCATTCAAGGCTCGTTAGGTCAATTCAGTTAGGGCTTCTATATTTGCTATAATGTCCTCCAGGCCAAAAGAGCGAACAAAGATGGCTGCCAAGTGATCATACCAGTGGAAAAGAGAAGGTGCCCACCTGGCGTGGAGGAGAGGGAGGTTGGCAGCTTTAGGAACTTGACCTGGTTGTGCCTACCATACATGTTGTCCAGGGGACCCAGCAGTGTCAGGCAGGAGGAAATGGACTAGGAGTGGAATGTGCCAGATCAGACTTCCCAACTTCTCTCTTTTAATAGTGCATATTCTATTCCAGGTATAGTGCATTTCAACAGGTCCAGCTTGCAGCAGGACAATGGGATCCCAGTGGAGATTGAATCGTTCCCCCACATCCAGGGTGCAAAGTAATTCACCCACCCCAGTGAGACTTACCATTGCAAATTCCAGATGATAATGCCTTTCCCAGGCCTGATGGAGCTTGGTGTTCTCAGCAGCATAGCACATTGATCCATGGTGAGTCAGGGCAGTGGTTGTCTCTTGTGAATTCAATATCTTTATGGAATTGGGTATTGGGTGTCTCAGCAGGGGTCCCCTGCTGGGTCTGGCATGTGGGGAAGCAGGCCCTCCTGGTTGATCATTCAAATGTGGTAAAGCCTGGGACAGTACTTTATCCACCCAGCCAAAGTGATTTTACCTGTTAGTAATTCAGTCCGTTGCTTTGGTATTCCGTCCTTCATTTCTAGCGACCCTGATTCTTGTGGGTTATATGGGAGCTAGAACCTCCTTTCAATCTCATGTTCTTTTGCACAGTCTTGCATTCAAAGTCTTTGCATCTTTGAATTCTGACTCCCAATGACTGTCTATTTGAGGAGGGTATCCATACGTGGCACTTGGTACATGATCTACTGATGCTTGGGTCTGTAAACCCACAGCAATGGCAGCCTGGTTTGCTCAGCAACAGGGAAAGCTTGGGTTAGGCCAAAAGCAATGTCTACACAAACCAAGGCATATGTAGAAACCTTTCTCAGAGGGAGAGGACAAATATAATCAATTTGCCAATCCCTCACTGATTGGAAAGTCCGATGGATTGCTTCAGACTCCATTAGTAGTTGCCTTGGGCATTGTTTAGAACACACAGGACACGCTGTTATTGCATTAACCAAGTCTCTGCATTTCAAGGGCAATACAGCCTCCTTGGCAATGAGCCATCCCATCCCTGAGCACTACAGTGGCCACTCTTTCTATGTACTTTGAGCTAGGACATCAGCTTCCTGATTGCCAGTGGGTGTTAGCACCTTATGAGCCAGGACAGAGAAAATAGTGAGGCTCAGGCTCTTGCAGGTGAATCCAAATGTCTTTCCACATATCCTGACTCTTCAAGGGTGTATTCATAATCATCCACCATTAGGCTTCCCATTGTGCAAACCATAAGGTTAATCCCTTTAGAACAGCCAACTGTCACTGCAAAGGGTGAATATCTTGGTTTATGAGTAATTACCAGCCAAATCACTCTGAGTTCAGCCCACTGGCTCCTGTGGTTCATTTCTGTTTCCATGCAGGTGATATCAGCGCAGGGATGAATACCAACTGCAGTCAGTGCGGACCGGTTGCCCCAGCTAGACCTGTCTATACACTAGGCATCAGCGGGAATTTCCCCCACTCCTTCTTCACAGGCTGCAGGGGTCACCACAAGAATAGGCGTTTGGAGGATCTGCATATTTGACAGGACCTAGTAGCACCCACGTTTCTAGAGACAAGGGCTGGTGGATGGCTGCTCCTTTCCTGCAGATAGACATGCCGCTTACTCAAAGTGGGAGCTTGAACCATGACAGAGGTGGGTCAATGGAACATATTCTCAACTCACCCCTTGATAAGAGGGGAAGTTCTCACCGTGATACGCTGTTACTTCACGAGAGGCTCTACCTGGAGGGGCACTGTGCACACTGCTAGGAACAGTTGCTCTTTAGGAGTATTTCAGGTTTCTGCCCCGTTCCAGAGCTGGAACCAAAATCCTGGGGGTTCTCTCTCCTTTTGTTGTCTCTGCCACAGAGTCTAACTCCTGACTTCTAGAGTCACAGATACTTTTAACCCAAATGGTAGTCCTTCTTGGAAGATGCACAGAGCTTTAATCTGCCTCACTAGTATTTTACCTTCTCAAAGGCAGCTTTTTGCTCTCATCGCCAGTCCCACATGTGCCCTTTATTTACCAGGTGGTATAAGGGATGCAGGCACTGTGCCAGGTGGGTAATAAAAGTCCTCCAAAACCCTAAAATCACTACAAAAGCTTCCACAGTCTTAGGGATTGGATAGGCTTGCATCTTATCAATCACAGCTTCGGAGACAACTTGTGTCTTATCTGATCATACCTCTCCCAAAGACTTTATGGCGGTGCTTGGGCCTTGAATTTTCTGTGGGTTCACTGCCCATCCTCTCCCTCACAGATGTTCCTTTAAAGTCTGAAGTGTCCTACAGCAGAGACAAGACTTCACGTGTTAACATTATATCATCAATGTAATGGGCCCATTTTACTGATGTAGGAAAGGAGAACAGGAAGAGATCTCTGGCTTCCGTCCCATGACTTATGGTGGGGATGTGCAGGTAGCCCTGGGGAAGCACTTAAAAGGTCCATTGTTCCCTGTCCCACATGAAGTCAAATTGATCTTGTGACTCAGTGGCCACGGGTATACTGAAAAAAGCATTTGCTAAATCCTGTACAGCATAGTACAGTTCTAGGACTGTTGCCAGCATATCTAAGATGGTGGCAATGTTGACCACAGCTGCACGGATGGAGGGCATGACCTTGTTCAGTTCTTGGTAGTCCACAGTCATCTGCTATGAGCCATTTGTCTTTTTTACCTGGCATCTCAGGCTGTTGAAAGCACTTTAGGCTAGGTGTGCAATACCCACTCAGTGCGTCTCTTTGACAGTTTCTCCTATGTTTTTATGCCCCCCCCCAGGCTATTTATATGTTTTGGCAGTTACTAATCTTGGTGGAGGTGGTAGATTTACTGGTCACTGCTTGGCATTTCCCCTCAGCACTGGTTTGATTACAATAATCTGGAGGCAGAATTCATTGACAGAGGTTTTCAGAGTTTGACTTTGAAGGATATCAATCCCAGTATTTCCTCTGGGATTGAAGAGACAAAACCCTCATATATTTGTGGGACAGAATGCCCAATGTGCAGTGTCAAAGGTACTTTCCTGACTATAACTTTTAGCCCTCATAATCATCAATGGCACAGAGGGAGCAGAAACTTCGGAGGATTACTATGTATTAGAGTACATTCAGCTCCAGTATCAAGCAGTTTATTTCTTGGGGACCAGCAAATAGTGAGCTCAATGGCAGGCTCTCATCACCTCCAATGTTCTTCACCAGGAGGCAGTCTTGTCCTGCATGCTGTACCTAGGGCGTGGAAGTCACCTCTGTATGAATAGTACTGTATCCCTGAGACCTCTGCTGGAGCAATGGTAGGGGCAAATGGGACAAGAGAACTGTTGTTCAGGTTTTAAGGTTCTCCACAGGCTGGCCAGCATAACGTTGGTTTGCCCCTCACATCCTATGGCTATTCTAACCCTGCCTAGATACTTTCCCTGACCTTTTGCTGGAAATTGGCAGTGATATCAATAAACTCAGTGGGAGTATATTCTCTCATCATGACTATCTCCTGAACTGGGAGCTGCCCCACTGTCTGGGGTTGCTGTTGCTATGCTTTTGTTTTCCTTTACATTAGGGGTAGGATGGCATTGGGCGTTTTGTTCATTTCACTGTCAATCATCACAACATCCTCCTCATTACTCTCCTCACTTTCTCAGGGATTCCACCTCTTAGCATCCCAATAAGGCTTTGTCACATGTGGTCAGACCTTCATCCACAGCAGCTTGTGCCCTCCTAATTTTGCAAAACAGCATGCTAAGGTCTCTAACTTATTATCCTCCTCTCCCACCTAGTCTGCCAGCCCCGAAGCTAACAAAGTAGCAGACAACTGCACGTCCTTCTCTGAAGTCAGCTCTTCTTCCAACTCTCTAATTCAAGCTTCAGCCTCTAGTTGGGCATTAGTGGCCACCTGAACTGCCCACAGGAGAGCCCAGCCTACTGCAGCAGCCATTTGTTTCCCTTCTTTACTTCAGTGTGCTAAGCACAGTTCCTTCAAACAAATGCATTAGCCCACCTGTTGTTTCTGGGGTATCCTGTACTCATGTAGCAGTGCATAAGAGTCTAACATAAGGGCCACCCCTCCTCACTTAGAGGTTGATGGCAACTCAGGATTTCTCCCAAGCATGCCTCTTTGTCAAGATCCATTTCTTCCATCTGCTGGCTGGCTCACCAATTTTTGGTTTGAGACCTCAGGAGCTTCCCAGGTGAAATCTGGAAACTTACTCTCCTACACTAAGGGTAAGGAGAGACCGAAGAAAGAGGCAGATCACACCAGATTGTTGGGTGGCAGTTTTAATAAGCAAGGGAACCTACTCATGAGGCTCGTCTTGGGTGGCCAAAAGATAAATAGATGCTCCCACTCATCCACCAGAAAATTAAAACTTGATGTGGAGATCCTAAGTAGGTTCAGTCACATATACCACCCAAATGGTCTCAACACCACATTACTATCTCAAGGTTACATGGTTGGAATGGCTCCCATGGTGGAAACAGTGGGCAGAATCTACATTCCAAGGACAGAGGAAGAGGTAAAAATCTTTGATTGCCTGGGTCCAACAACAGGTGGTCAAGTTGTCTTGATGACCTCTTCCAACAATTAGCTCTGGGTTATATAAGCAGAGACAAATGTTATAGAGTGAATAAGATTGGTAATAATTTCTTAGAAAACATTTGGAGTCTTACTCATTTTCCCTGTCTCCTCTATTCAAGGAGTAAATGTGAGATTTCTACCAGGTGAATGCTATATTTATTCCAACCACACACTTACAAAATGGGAAAATAATTTTGACATGAGTTTTAGCTTTTCCAATGGACTTAATTGTTGCATACTCAGGTCAAAACTCCATTTCTCACTTGAACTCCCTAAATTCCCATCCTAATCATTCAAGTACTATGGTGTTTTGTTTCCCAGGGGATTAGCTTCAGCTCATGGTTTTTGTACAGTAATCTCCATAGTATCTGGATATTTTCTTTGTCCAGTGAATTGTTTCCCTTAGAAAGATCCTGAAAGCATATCATCTATTAAGAAAATACTCTTATGTTTTAATGTTGTTGGAGGATATTTCCTCCAAGATTCCCAGTCCATTCTTTTTTCAAGTGACTGAGTCTGAGATGAGTTGGGTCAGGAAAATAAAAGAAAGATCATTGTCATTCTCAAGGCAACTCAAATCTGGGTCAGAGTTGTTTTCCTTCTTGAGCAGATCAAGTCTTGTTGTGTGGGTTCCTCACACATTTATAGGTTAGGAACCTAATGATCTATTATCCACCACCAAGGATCCTAGCAGAGGTCAACTCAAACATGGACACCATTCTCACCTTACCTTTGAAGATTAACTGCTGTCACCAAGCCTCAACAGCTCAAAAGGCTCTTATCCTTAGTGAAATAAGATATCTTGTTTCAACTGCAGCATATTTTACTTAGAGAAAACAACCACAGTGGCACATTTTAAAGATGCTGTCATTCCTCTCATCAATGAACTTATCAATCTTAAGGTTAAAGGAGTATCTCCTGGACCTGTTTAAGAAATATATTGAGGGATTTGCTAACTTTACTATTTCCCTAAGTCTTTAGATTCTTTCTTCTCCTCTCAGCAAGTAATTTCTGTCTTTCAACTTTTTTATAGGAGGCCACAGTTAAGTAGAAATTTCAATTAATCAATCAAGCAAACAATTAGACCATCTGTCTGGATACTGAACTAGTGGATTGTAATAACAATCTCTGATAAGTATACTTGATTTAGGTCAGATGCCCTAGAAGCAGATTCTGAGATGGGGACTTTGGAATACTTAATTTATTAAAGGATTGCTTTTATGAAAAATTGATATTGGGATGAGGTAAGCAGGATAGGAAAATGGAAACTTCATTTGCAACCCATGGCCAGATGTGCAGTCTTTACCAAGGCTCATTAACATAACAAGAGCTGCCTTTGAATGGTATATAGTTTTCTGTTGCAAATGACAACAGAATCCTATAACTGCCTGAAAAATATTCTTTTGTGGCTTGTGGAGACACTATATGAAAAGTTTTTATATCATGGCTACCTCCTATTACGACGGTATCTGATGGATCATATGGCCAAAGTATCATTCAGCTTGCATTGGACCCTACTCAAAAGCTACCAACATTCATCTCACTTGATAAAAGGATAGGAGAGTATTTCTAAGTGCAGAACATACTGCCTCCAAACTACAGGAGCTGATATTTTTGTGCTTACTTTTTAGTGGTAAGGAGTTTAATAACTCATAGTTTATCTTGGAGGACACGTTCTAGTGTGCCCAAGAATATTGGAATGCTAAAATGTTCACCAATATGGCAAGCCTTTGAACTTGTAACTTGAAGCAAGGGGCCAGAAATTTCTACCCAATCCACAGTATGTTGTTGACTGAGACCTCAAGGGTGAAGGATTGTAACCCTTAGGAGACTTTGAACAGCATCACTTGTGTTGCCCAAGGACAACCAACCCTTCAGAGAAGTGTGCAGTTTTATCCATCAACGTAAGCTGTCAGCTGTAGCACTAAAATCAATATGTAGTCTGATCTAAAGTTATGTTTTCCTTCTGATTAAGCTTATTGGGAAATCATAAATTTCATGCATACAGTTTGTGTTCTGTTTTTTAGCATACACACACACACATACAGATAAGGAAGTCTTCCAATTCTTCTTTTTGTGAATAAGCCGTCTTTCCCTGGGTTTGACTTTCCAATTTGTCCCCAAGAATAAGTTCTAGTCTTGCTGTTATTATAGGTCTAGAGAAAATGAGACATTAGGGGGAGACAAAATGAAGATATTTGGATTCTCCTTGCCAGTTAGCTGCCTCAGGTGTGATGAGTTCAGCATTCTAAAGCCATGCAGAAATGGCTTCAGCAAATAGTTAAAACGATCAACGTGCAGCACTGCTTTGGCTGGCAAAATATGATCAGTGGGCTTCTGGATTTAAGTCCCATGAATCTTCTCTTATGACCCCTTTACAACGTGCAGGTCTCATCTTCACTGACAAATGATTTAATTTTCATGTTGTAAATGCAGTGAAGCTGGGAATTAAACTGATCTAATTTGGCAGCCTAAAGAAGCAAATTCTTAGTGTGAATTTTGGCCACATGAACACTGTGTCCGAAAGAGGTAACATTCTTTCAGGGTAGAGAGAGTCTCTATTCCTTTGACTTTGTTTCGAGCTGAGAATTCAGGGCTTATCTTTCCGTTCTCTTAATTTAACTTCTCTGGACACTTAGAAACAACCAGGGCAACTCTTTAGCTTTTGAATTCTTCATGTCCTTGATAATATTCCTTATCAGTTATTATCTAGTTGCCAAAATCTTCCTTTCATTTTGCACATCTTTCTAAATGACATGTGTGATAATTTAGCTGCTTGACTCTGCATGAGATGGCTCCATAATGTGTCCTTCTGTAATAAAAGTATAGTTTTTATTGTCCTTACACCAAAGCAAGCCTAATAACCAATTCTCCATTTCTTTTCTCTATGGAAGTCTTTTTATTTTGTGGTCAGGAAGATTGGCCCTGAGCTAACCTGTTGCCAATTTTCCTCTTTTAGCTTGAGGAAGGTTGTCCCTGAGCTAACATCTGTGTCAATGTTCCTCTATTTTTTGTGTAGGACACTGACACACCATTGCATGATGAGTGGTATGTAAATCCACTCCCGGGATCCAAACCCATGAACACTTGGCGCCAAGTGGAGTGTGCACACTTAACCACTATGCCACCAAGCCAGCCCTTGTGAAACCCTTTTACCTGAAGCACTTTTGGTACTAACTTGTTTTTCAGTCACTGTCCTTTATGGAAAACAACAGAAATAATTATATAAAAATTGAACAGAAAATTATTTATTTTAAAATGTTTTATTTGGTGAATTTCTAGATTGTCTTGAAAATCAAAATTTGGGTATATTTGATTGGCGAGTTATAAGAGAGACTGGAAGAAACGAATTGTGGGTCTCAGTATTGCAAAATTATGTGTTCATAATTTAAAATTTTCCAAAATGTAGAGAAGGTGTTCAAAAGTGTTTACTGACCAAAGAGCGTGCTAAATGGCCGATATGTTGAAAAATCTAATCAGCATTTGGAAGTGTCTAAAAGATGAATTTATCATATGACATTCTCATTTGTATATAAGTGAAATACAAGGCAGGGTGTATAAGGAAAAAGAATAGTATATAAGAAGAAACAAAATGAAAGTCAGTCAGAATAGCAGGAATATAGATGTATAAGGGTATAATTATGACAAAGCAAATTGGGGGAGGGTACCGAGAACAAAGGATCACGCTGGATAAGCAAGTAGTGACTACATCGTGCAAGAATTTATGACCCTAGTTAAGGCAATGAACTGCAAGTGATGGGGAATAATCAAGAACTATGACATCTCAGATTTTACCCTACTTGTAAACTTTCAAGTTTCTTGGATGCCAAGTTTCATGCATGCTAGTAGAAAACACAAGACTTCTGGGATAGACATAAAGGACTGTGTAATATTCACCGCAATGACAGTAGTTAGAGTTATTGCGACTTCTGTGCTGTTTCCTAAGGTTGAATTCCCATTGGACTATGTGAGGAGACCCAGATGACACTTGCCAATGTTGTGTGGTGAATTACAGGAAACAAATGGTGAGTTTAGGGCACCAAAATGTTTTATATTGGGCAGCAAGTTTGCCTGATTTTGCTCTGGAGGAAGATATTATCTTCATTTTACTAGACGGTAAGCATGCCTGCCCTTTGCTCCAAAAGGAGGCATCGTCTCTACCTACCAGTGTTATTCACTGCACAGATATTTTTGAAAACAGTGCAAGACAAAGGGCAGTTTGTGCATCTAGTTGGAAGACATGTAGAAATGTGAGAGATCCAAGGAGGATCATTGAATAATTTCCCGCATGAAGACACTTGATCGATAAATCTTCTTCTCCTCTTTCTTCATCTTTTTCTAAATTTACTGTGGAATATGAAGATTTGAGGATATCTTTCTTGAAGAAAGTGAATGGGAGTGTTGGAGAACAAATTTAAAGAGGGAAGAAGAGGCAGTTGTATATAGGGTCAAGAAAGAGGAAATACAGAAGTAACTAGAAATGAGAGTATGGATGGAATTATAACCAAATGTTTTACCTAGATATATGCCTGTGTGTATAATAATTTCATATATCCCTTCTGCATGTGTTCTCTCTATATACAGATACTGGTAGACACTAATACCGAAAATGCAAAGACCTATTTATATCAGGTTAAAAAGTAACAAATACATGCACATTGATGCATACATAACACAGACACCATAAGTTTGTAAACAATACTATTTTTTATATATTATGTTTACATATATATAGATATATTACAATTCTATATTTATTAGGTGCAAATTGATTCCAAATGGGAAATTAAATTTTGCTACTATTGAGTTAAATGCTGTACAAAATGCTTTATTTTACTGTGAATGTAATTTTCAAGTGAACTGCGAATACTCTACAGTTATCTGATTCTGCCCTGAACATCAGATATTTCAAGGAGGAAATTAAGAAACCCACATTGTAGATATTCAACAAACTTTTTTTCAGGATAGTGATATTTTGGTGGGAGAATTGCAATTGCAAATTACACCCAAGATTATTTACTTTGTGGACCTAGAACCAGAGATAAAGGAGATGTATGTTATCTAGATATTTGAATTGAGTCATGGTTTCGCCTTCAGCTAAGCCTGCTTTCTAAAACTCTAAGCTTTGTTTTCTGGGCACTTCCACAATCAAAGTCTGAGCTCTGGATATCACAGCTTCTGTGAGACAGATCTCTGCTATTTTCTTCGCTTTCTTTATTGTTTATATATTTTATACTCTCCTCCTTCTTATTGATACCGACCATAACATCAGTTTCCCCACATTAAACCCAGCATATATGGGGTTAAAACCAAAACACTCATTCCCTGCTTGCTCTCTGGCTTCCTAGCTCCAGAATCCACTATCCTCCATGGAGACAGACACCGTCAAGGACAAGCTCCTAGATTATCTCGTCCCTGCAAAGAGATACAGGCTGGTGGGAAAACTGCAGACCAGCAAGGTTACGGGCTCCCGCCTCTCTGCAAGCGTCTCAAGGCCAAAGACAGGCTGGTGGGAAAGCTCCCACCAGCAAGGCCATATGCTCCCCCTCCCCTACCTAAAACCCCAAATAAAAACCCTTCCTTTTAGCTTTTCGGGGAGTTTGGGATTTCAGCGTTAGCCGCCATCTCTCCTTGCTCAGCGCTGTGCAAAAATAAAATTCCTACTTTCTTCCACCACAACTGGTGTCAGAGATTGGCTTGCTGCGCAACGAGTGAGGGAACTCACTTCAGGTTCGGTATCAGTATGATTTCTTGAAGGATGTTTACGTTCTGTTTTAAAAATATAGGTCTCTTACAGGCTCCATAGGTGAGCTGAAATTGTAATAGTCACATATATGTAAGCATAAATCCCAAGTATTCCATCCCTCCCAAAAGTTTAGGATCTCAAGAAGTGTGTATTGTGTGTGTGTGTGTGTGTGAGGAAGATTGGCCCTGAGCTAACATCTGTTGCCAAACTTCCTCCTTTTGCTTGAGGAAGATTGTCCCAGAGCCAACATCTGTGTCAGTCTTCCTCTGTTTTATGTGGGCTGCTGCCACAATATGGTTTGAGGAGCAGTGCTGAGTCTGCACCCCGGAGCTGAACCTGCAAACCCCGGGCTGCCAAAGCAGAGCACGCAAACTTAACTGCTACGCCACCGGGCTGGCCCCTGCAGTTTTTTTTAATCAGAGATTTTGCTGTTGTTTCTCCTCCTTATAGTTTCATGCTAACAAAGGATACATTGTACCAGATCATGAATGCTTTAAAATACTGACCCTTGTGTAAACTCAGGGTCATAGAATTCTACTTCAACATTTTCTATTTTCCTAACAACACAGCAGAATTCACACAGATCTTTAAAACCGATGTTCCTCCCCTGAAACTTTTTTTCTGATTATGTGTCCACCAATACTAAGTAGAATTTTATTCTTAATAAATCTATAATGCTTCTAAATGAAAACCTTGTTCCCATTAAATACTGTGATTGTTGTTAATATGTATTTTGACAATATAACTTCATTACCTTTATAATTTATTTGAATTTTCTTTCTGTTTCCTTGATGACATATCATGTTACTACTTGCATAATTTGGTACACTTTTAGAAACAATCTGATACTTTTCAAATGTTGCACTTCCAAAAAGTATTTTTTTATATGCTTAGTGTAGGGCCAAGAATAAGACCATTAAAAATTAATATCCTAAATGATAATACTTGAATAAGATGACATGTAGAGGATCCTACGATTAATTTCTCAGGGCAGAAGATATGACAAAGTTGAACATGTAAATTAGACTTCAGAAAAGTTTTATTTTAAAACTTTAAAGACTATAATGTTTAAGCCTGAGGTGCATATTTTTAATTTAGAAATTCCTATTTCAGGAAACCAATAGGAAATAATTTTTCTGGCCAACAAACGATCTTCAGCTGCTCAAATATTTTTGAACTATAACTTCACTGGAATTGCTTTTTGCTGATGCCTTTAGCCTGAGCAGAAAGGAACATCTGAGTGAACTTGGTCCCCTCAAGTGATGAACTGGCACACAAAGTTAGCTGTAGGTTATACAGTTTAATTGGACCTGACTCTTCTTGGCTCAATTGCTTCTTTGTCCTCCAGCTCGTTTTTTTTCCTTTTCATTTTTTTAAAACCTGACATACACTTACCTAAAGTATAAAATAAAACATCCCTCTTAACATTCCAATACAAAACCTTATTTATTTTTCTTACACATAAATATTTTGCTTCTTAAACGTGAAGATATAGACAAAATAGTGATATTATAATATTTGTCTTTTCCGTTCCCATTCCAGGTATCTGCAGCCTGGCCCATCTTAGCAAGGTCTACCTCTCCAGCTGGAAGTCAGTTGTGGAAGTCTTGTCAGTCCTAAGGTGTGAGCTGGTACTACTTAAGATCTTCATACTATCAGAAATTGTACGGATTGAATGGGACACTGGAAATAAACAGAGTTCTAAAGACCCAGAGGAAGGAATCTTTAATGGGAAATAATCAGGGGAAAATGACAAGCAGTGACACTATGTAGCAGAAGCCCACTTATTTGGGACTAGTAAACAATAATTTAATTTAAAAGGTTAAATAAGTGGGAAATTAAAATAACATAATGGATACTTTAAACATTTTGTTTAAGCTCTAAACTTATAAATGTACATTTGTTCAGTTACAATTTGACATGAAATCAAAGTCCTTTCTCTGGAATAAACTGACTGTAAAAATTAAATTAAATAATTACAATAAAAAGTACAACTGACATTGAACAGGAGTGAGAATACACAACTGACTCTTGGTAAGTAAAGAACTCAATTGCTGAAAACAAAAGTATGCAGATAGCCATAGACAGTAGACTACTAGCCAAAAGTGTCTATTGTGCCAGGCGCATTTATGAGCATTTTCTTCTTTTTTCATTTTATTATTTTTTTTTGTAATAAGAAAACATGATGAGATCTACCTCTTAAATTTCTAAGTGTACAATACAGTATAGGCACAAAGTTGTACAGCGGATCTCTAGAACTTATTCATTTTGCATAACTGTAACTTTATACCCACTCAGCGGCATCTCCCCATTGACCCTTTCCTCCAGCCCCTGGAAAACACCATTCTCCTCTCTGTTTCTATGAGTTTGACTATTTTAGATACTTGATATAAATGGGATCATGCAGTATTTGTCCTTCCGTGGCTGGCTTATTTCACTTAGCATAATGTCTTCCAGGTTCATTCATGCTGTCACATTTGGCAAGATTTCCTTCTTTCTCAAGTTTGAATGATATTACATTGTATGTATTTATTACATTTTTCTTATACATTTATCCATTGACAGACACTTAGGTTGTTTCCATGGCTTGGTTATTGTGAATAACGTTGCAACTGAAATCATGATCTCAAAGAGATGTGTGTGCTCCCATATGAGGGTTGTTCAAAGAGAGAATGGAAGACGTTAGTTGATCCCAATTGGGCCCTGTGGTGTAGTGGTTAAGTTTGGCACGCTCTGCTTCGGCAGGCCTGGTTCGCAGGTTTGGATCCCAGGCGTGGACCTATACTACTTGTCAGCCATGCTGTGGTAATGACTCACACATAAAAAAAGTGGTGGAAGATTGGCACAGATGTTAGCTCAGGACTAATCTTCCTCAAGCAAAAATAAATAAATAAACAAATAATCCCAGTTGGCTAAAAGACAGTCTAAGAAATAGACGTTAGGTAATCCCAGGTGGCTAAGAGACAGTTGGCTAAGAGACCTTTTACCAAATTCTTTAAAATATACTGTTTAGTGCCAACATGATCATTTCACAGGTTATCCTAATAAAGAATTTTCTCCACACAGTATTTCTCACATGTTAATTCTAATACTTTAAAATAAATTAAGTAGCCAGAAGAATATTGTATAAAAGACTACACTTCAGAGAATTTAAAAAAAACACTTTGATTTAGAATAAGTTACTCTGAATTGATCAATGCTCAACAACACATTACAAAACATAAAAGGCATAAGTGATTTAAGAAATCGTGATTCGGGTCTGCACAACTCCATTTTACTGTTACCCCAGCCACCTCGATAACATACATAGCTCCTATTACCTTCCTCCTGCTATGCTGTGGTTGCATGGGCCTCCAGGCTATTCTTACACAGGAAAGGCACCTTTTTCTAACATTCCTTCTATGTGGGTTGCCTCCCATCCACACACATACAAGCCTATATGGCTCCATCTTTGCTACCAATTTGGTCTTTGCTCTAATGCCTTAACCCTGTAATTTACCTCTTTGCTATTTTATACTTACCGATAGTATTTATCACTACCTAACATTTTATAACACGTAGGTTCCTTTTCTTTACTGTCCCCTACTATTGTAAGTCAAGCCCCATTATAGCAGTAGAGCTGTATTCCCAATGTTGTGAACAAAACTCGGCATACAATTGACCATCAATAAATATTTCTTGAATAAATGAATGGTTAACTATTTTTCCTACTGTAGTCATAATTTTGAATGAGTTTTTCATTTATTATGCCTATCTGATTTCTCTCAAATGTTTTTTTAATCTTCACCATTATAACTACATTAAAAAGAGAGAATAATTATAGTGATTACAATTATCATTATTCAATTTTGAATAATTATAAAAAGAGATAATAAGGATTATCTCATGCCTAAAGCATTCCAGTAGCCTTCTTATTTGTTGAAATTGTTGAATCAGGAATACTCGGTTCATTTTTCTAAGATTTTCCAATCAAATAAATCACTCAATTTTCTGAGGAAAGAATGTGAAAGAGAAAATAAAGGCCAGGAGAGTCCCACTAATTGAATGAACTTCACAGGAAGGAAACATGAAGAGGGGGCAACTATACCTTCAAATCAGATTTCTGCTATGATGCCTTTAGAAGTGTTCTGGTTAGATTTTCTTTTTCCCCCTGTCCAAAATCAGCTCATCAAAGATTAAATTCATTCAATGAGGACAAAATTCAGGTTTCTTGTACTCCAGTGATTCTCCTGGGAGCTATGTGTTAGCAGCCCCAAAAGACATTCAACAGTCTTAAGGGATAGAGTTGGCTTTATCACCACTAACTACAGGTATGGAAGCCTAATAGATAATTGGACTCTTTGGAGATTGGAATAAGGATATTCCACACCAGGGACTCTATTGAAGTGCCTACACAAAATTATCTAACGTTTGGCAAACTTAAATGACATTTTCTGTAATAACGTTTGAACAATTTAAGCAGCTAGAAAGCAATCCTTAAATTTGGGCTGCTTTCTCCTTCAGGTTATGCTATTTAGGAATAACAGGTATCTTAACACCAAGGTAAATCCTTTGGCAGTCAGATTCTGATAGTAATTTCTGGTCTCTGGACATTGGACTAAGATTTTCTACAAGTACTAAATGGCACACATACACAGTGGCCATTTCTAGACTATTACTGATCCTGGTGCAGACAGATGATCTCAACAAAAGATAGGATGGCCTGTTCAACTTTAAATGTATATCTTGTTCTGTTTTTGTTTTTATTTCTGTTTTTTCTGAATAAAGAAACAGTTCTTTCCCTCAGGAGAATTAAACTTTTTTCACAATATTATTCTCTTGAAATTTGTGTTTCAAGATACTAATGGAACAATACCAGTATGGAGATTCCTTATGACAAGTTATTGATTTACAAAGAAAGCTGAAAAACCTTTTTTTAAAACTGTATTGCAGATACTGACTGCAAATCCTGACAAACAAAAAGGCAGGTTGTTTTAAGAATACAGAAATATCTCACATTCACTGTTAACAAATATTCTTTTTTTTAAAAAATTTCAGCTTTATTGAGGTATAATTGACAAAAAAACTAAGACATTTAAAGTGTACATGGTGACGTTTTGATATATGTATACATTGCGGAAGGATTTCCACCATCAAGTTAATTGACACATCCATCCTCTCACATGTTTATCTTTGGTTTTTGGTGAGAACATTTAAGTTCTACTTTCTTAGCAGATTCCATCTGTACAACCCAGTGTTATCAACTGCGGTCACCATGTTTTACATCAGATCCTCAGACCCTATTCATCTTATAACTGAAATATTCTTTATTGAAGTTGTTTAATTTGAGTAGACTCCTTGAAATGTTAGAGCGTCACTCTCTTTGGAGGTTTATGAATGTGCTGCTTATCTATTCTATGGGAACAAATGAAACAGCCCAGTTATTCATCAGTGATCTGTTTACACAGGCTCTAAAATGCTCTTAATTGTGTTTAGAAAATATCAGAAATTTTTCTTTAGTGATATGGAAGCTTTTCCGCATATTTACAATATTAGTAAGATCACAGAATGGTAGCAGTGAGAAAGCATCTAATCGAGTTGAATTTCATTGCAATACAGTTTCTCATGTTTATGGTGAAATAGGAAAAAAGACCAGAAAGAAAGGATTGCAGAAAAGTGCCATAGAGTTTCTTTATGAGTGTCTTTAAAGCTGTACGAAAAGTTGCTTTCACTTATTTATTGTTCCTTCTTTCTTTTATTCTCTTTCCTTCCTTATCCCTATCACTTATATCTAAAGTGGCATTTAGCTAACACAAGAAAAATTGTGTTGTTGCGATTAGAGAAAAAGAGAGGCAGACATTTTCCTACTCAAGTTCTGATTCACAAATATTCATAAACTTTGAGATAACAAAGGTGCAAATATACATGTTTATTCATTTAGAATTCTAGGTTATGTTCCTTTCCTGTCACTCATCTTGTAAATTCTTTTAAAGAATAGATGATGATACAATATTTCAGTTTACACTACCATTCTAAGAATAATTTAATCCATCGATAAACATTGAAACTGAGGGGTTTTTTTCCCCATTGTGTGGAATGTATCAGAAATAAAACACTTCACCCCAAATCTTATTTTTAAAAAATGAATTAATCAATAAACTCAGACAAAACCAGTTTGAATTTCTACAGATCTTGTGAAAATTGCTATAACACGAGCAGGATAAACCCATCGAGAGCAGTAAACCTTAAGCAAATGAAATATTTTCACTTGAGAAGCATAGTTAGCATTCTGCCTGTTTGTTTTGCTGCAGTAAAGAATTTTTTGTTACTGCAAAATATCGAACAGAAGAAAAACATCTGAAAGCAGAGTTAACTATGGAAATTATTATTGACTGAGGTCAGGGAAATGCTTCTGCCTGATAACAGAATTGTTGCTGTTTCTTGACCCAGACTAATAACCCAGTCTGCTCTTTTCACTTATCAACAGCTGCAGGCATCTGAGGCGGGCTGCTCAGGTTTGCCTCTGGGGTTTGTAGCTGTGACAGGAACACTGCACTGCCAGGCTCTCAGGGTTCTTTCTTTGCGGCTGGTAAGGTGCCTTGGTTTTCAGGCTGGCTCTGGCTTTGCTTTCTCCCTCTCTGCAGGTCTTCTTAACCTTTTGTCTAAATCTTGGACAAACTGGCAAGCTAATTCCATACTTCCTATGGATTTCCTGATTGTTCGTTGTATTTTATGGAGTTTTGACTTTTCGGTATCTTATTTAAGCAGTTTTCTCCCAATCCAAAGCCAAAGACACCTGCATCTAATACATTATTCTGTGGTTAAAATCCCCTATCTCGGGTGGCATTTTTTTTTGTTTTTTTTTTTACAGTTCAAAGATTTTATTTTATTTTATTTTATTTCCTTTTTCTCCCCAAAGCCCCCCGGTACATGATTGTATATTCTTCGTTGTCGGTCCTTCTAGTTGTGGCATGTGGGACACTGCCTCAGCATGGTTTGATGAGGAGTGCCATGTCCGCACCCAGGATTCGAACCAACGAAACACTGGGCCACCTGCAGCGGAGCGCCCGAACTTAACCACTCTGCCACGGGGCCAGCCCCTCAGGTGGCATTTTTGTCCTTCCATCCGCTTCTTGCTGAATTCCTCCTACATTCACGTCTGGTGACTGCTGCTTCATTACACACTTAGAGAGTCTTTATTTGGGCTGTTTTAATTGCAAATTATTTTGTTTTTAACCTTGAATGATGATGACTTACTTCTTTCTCTCCATACCAGTCAAAAATGAGTCTTGACTGATCTCCCACATTCAATCAAGACAGCTCTCAGTGCTCTGGCTTGTCCTTCAAGAGATTTGAACATGTTTTCCCTGTAACACAAGGCATTGCCTGAAATCATGGGACAAGTTCGTATCATGATTCCAGCCTGCATTTATCTGCTGCAAGGGAATAGGGTGTATCTAGAATGCTTATCTCTCAGTGGATAGAGAAAAGCTTAGAGACACTGACTCTGGGCTCTATTGAGCCTCTGGGCACTATTGATTGGCTGGTAGTGAACCTAACTTTTTTTGTGACCCATTTATTGAGATAGAATTTATGGGGCCGGTCAAGTGGCTTAAGAATTTATCAGGCCAGTCCAGTGGCCTAACAGTAAAGTTCTTATGCTCCACCTCATTGGCCCAGGGTTCAAAGCTTTGGATCCTGGGTGTGGACCTACATAAAATAGAGGAAGGTGAGCACAGATGTTAGCTCAGGGCCAATATTCTCAGCAAAAGGAGGAGGATTGGCAACAGATGTTAGCTCAAGGCTAATCTTCCTCAAAAGAAAAAGAATTCACATACTGTACAATTTGCCCATTTAGAATATAAAGTCAGTAGTTTTTCATATATTCATAGAGTTGTGTAATCATTATCATAATCAATTTAAGAACATTTTCACCACCACCCCTTCCCAAAAATACTCTCAGCCTATTATCAGTCACTTCCTAATTTCCCCTAATCCAACCCTTAGCTTACCACTAATCTACTTTCTGTCTCTATGGATTTGTCTATTCTGGACCTTTCCTTTAGATGGGATTATAAAATTTGTGGTCTTTTATGACTAGCCTCTTTAATTTAGTATAATGTTTTCAAGATTCATCCATGTTGTAGCATGTATCCTACTTTCTTCCTTTTCGTTGCTGAGTAATATTCCATTGTGTGGATATGCCACACTTTATCCATTCATCAGTGATGGATATTTGCATTGTTTCATTTTTTAGCTATTTTGAACAAGCTGCCACGAACATTTGTCTACATGTTTTTGTGTGGACATATGTTTTCATTTCTCTTGGGTCATATGGTGACTCAATGTTTAACCTTTGAGAAACTCCTACACTGTTGCAAGGTGGCTCCATGATTTTGCATGTGTGTCAGCAGCATACAAGGTCTCCTATTTCTCCACGTACTTACCAGCACCTCTTATTACCACCTGTCGTTTTGATTATGGCTATGTTAGTGAGTGTGAAGTGATAAGTCATTGTGGTTTTGATTTGTGTTTGTCTAATGATTAACGATGTTAAGCATCTTTTCGTGTGCTTATTGGCTATTTGTACAGTCGTGTGTCACTTAATGACAGGGATACATTCTGAGAAACATGTGCTGAAGGGGAACAAAATTTGCCAGCCCAAATGTGTCTCTTTAACCTGAGGATTATTTTAGGCTGATTATTTTTAAGAAACAAAAGACTCAGGAAGTTATTCTTGTTACCTCCCCTTAAATGCCTAAAAGAATTCAGATAAAAAAACCTGTCTCAGGAAGCCAGCTATCACCTTAGCATAACATGAACTAGGTGGTGGACAGGGAACCTAGAAAAGCCTGTTTGCTGGGCTCCCCTCTGTGTTCTTCTGTTTCTGTGTAGCCAAACAAACTCTCGTTTTCCCAACGTTTGCTCCTTTTCATCTAGCTGTGAATTGCCTTTCTTCTCTTCGAAGTCCCCCACTCATGCCACCCCCAACATATTCTTTTGTCTTTAGCCAAGGATGGTATTTAATACCAGGGCTTCAGCCATTTTGATGAGTTACTTGGTTTTCCTGGATTTCTTGCATGTATACATGTTATTAAACTTTTGTTTCTTTTTCTCTTGTTAATCTGTCCCATGTCAATTTAATTCTTAGAGCAACTAGAAGAGCCTGGAAAGACAAAGAAAAATTTCTTTCTCCCCTACAGTATTTACACAAACCTAGATAGTATAGCCTACTACACGTCCAGGCTATATGGTACTAATCTTATGGGACCACCATGGTATATGCAGTTCATCATTGACTAAAATGTTGGTATGTGGTACAAGACTGTATATCTCATTTGGAGAAATGTCTATTCAAATCGTTTGTCTATTTTTAAATTGGATTGTCTTTTTATTATTGAATTGTAAGTGTTTTTTATGTATTGGAGATACAAGTCCCTTATGAGATGTTTGAACATAATCTTCTCTCATTTTGTGGGTTGTCGCTTCACTTTGTTGATGGTATTTTTTGAGGCACAAAAGTTTAAATTTGAGTTAAATCTAATTTACCTATTTTTGTCTTTTGTGTTTGTAGTCACTCTTGGTGAAGGTTGATGGGTTTCACTGTGCCTTTTTTGGCTCAGTATTAGCTTCCAATTAGAAGCAATCCTGGAGCAGTTGAAATAAACAAAAGGCTAAGTTCAGTGCTCAGCCTGTTCATGGTGCTTTTCTATTAGGGGTATATAATCTTGGGCATTCAAGAATCTAATCATGCACATCTTCTTTGGGAGCATCAATTTATCTGAAATCTAGAGGCAAATTTAAAATTAGTTAAAACAGGGGAGTAATTCAAGGTATGTATGAATTATTTCTGGGCTTGTTATACCAAAAATAAGTGATTATTTTCTCCTTCAAGCATCACACTCACCACAACAGCTTAATCTTTCACATGCCACTACTAGATCATTTTATGATATCTCTGATTTCTCCCCACATTTATAGACTTTACCTTTCAGTATACTCTATTTTATTATTCTTTAAGGCACACAGCAAGTACTGCATTCCTAACCTTGAAACATCAACACTGTGGTTCCTCCCCTCCAGGAGGACTCATTTTCCTATGAGTTGCTCAATCTGCATCATCAAAAATGGGTTATTGCAAGATAAGAAGACGAGAGATGCCCTCCTCCTGGACACCACACCCATCATCAACAGAATTTTAGAGCATGTGCAGTAAATTGTGACAAGCTGAACTTTTCGTGAACTTTTTTCAGTGGCTACTATTTCCACAGGCATAACATACATTCCATTGTGTGACTACTCTCTTGCTGAACTCTAGGACGTACCTGTTTGAATGATTATTCTTTGGCTTGCTAGGGTCTGCTTCTTGCTAAAAATCGAAGCAATAATACATTTTATAATTTTTTCCTTCAAAGTGGTTCTCTCTTCACCCAAAATCAGATGGTTACAGTGTTGATGGGCACGGCTGATGGACATCCCAGGAGCTGTAGAGAACAACATTAAACTACATGCAGGGATTATCAGAGAAGGTATGGATTTTGTCTACTGTCTGCTACTTATAATTACATAACCAAATAACTATATTTTAACAAATCAGTTTTATATCATATATTTTCTGTTCTTCTTATGCCTTCAGCCCCATCCCACTGCATTTACTATCTTGTATAATGAAATATTTCTTACCTCTGGCTACGATGTGTGTGTTGGATAAATATTTCCGTTTATGTGGGAGCTTCTGATCCAAGCATTTATTTCCATAGTGCTTAAATCTCAGTTCTTACTTAAATCTGGAAGTATGACAGTTCTTTATGTGAGAACTAAATTTGCACGAAACACAGAGCATAGAATCACACTCATGCATGTATGGATCCATGGCCATGAGAGAAGTGGCATGTCACTTCAGTGGAGAAGCGAGCTAGGAATAAATTATTATTTTATGAAAAATCAGAAATTAGATTTCCACCTCACACTCTACACAGAAATCAGTGCCATCTGGATTATGACTTAAATCTTAAAAACTAAACTTTCAAACATTTTGGTAGAAAATATGTGCAAATTCTTCAGATTTGGGGAAAAAGGATGAGACACAAACATCATTAAATATAAAAGAGGGGCCAGTCTGGTAGCATAGTGGTTAAGTTCACACTCTCCACTTCGGCAGCCCAGGGTTCACAAGTTTGAATCCTGGGCGTGGACCTCCATGCTGTACATCAAGCCATGCTCTGGTAGCGTCCCACACAGAAGAACTAGAAGAACTTACAACTAGGATACACAACTATGTACTGGGGCTTTGGGGATAAAAAAAAAAAAAGGGGAAGACTGGCAACAGATGTGAGCTCAGGGCCAAGCTTCCTCACCAAAAAAGCATAACTTAAAAAAAAGGTATAAAAGAAACAACTAATAAAATTTGACTATGTTCAAATTTGGAACTTTGCTCGTCAACTATAACTTAAATGGAAGAAAAGTTACAACGTAGGAGGTTATGTTCATGATACAAAAAGCAACAAAGGATTAGCATATATAATACAAAAAGAGCTACAAATTAGGAAAAAACTACAAACTGTCCTGTGAATTAGGATATTTTTTCATTCTAGTTGTTCTGAGGCTCTGAAGGTAGCTGGAGGTAGGGTTGTCAAATTTAGAAAATAAAAATACTCAGTTAAATTTAAATTTCAGATAAATGGTTAATATATTTCTTGCATACATATCTCACAAATATACAGAGCATACTTACTTTAGAAAAAAGTCACTGATTACCTGAAATCTGAATTTAACTGTGTGTTCTATGCTTAAACTAGAAATTTTACTCTACAAATTAGTATTGAGAATAATGGAGACACCCCACCCAAAGGGGAATCTCTTCTCAAAGACTAAAAAAACTGATGCATTACACAGTTAAATTACTTTTTTGTTAAGTATACTGAGATGTAAATATAGACATTATAAAACAAAAAATATGTTATTATAATATGTTACGAGTGGCTATGTAAATGGCCTTGAGAAAGTCAACCTTTTATAGAAATTTTTATATTCCCATTTATTAAATGAACGATTTTATTATGTTATTATAAGAGCTCATCTATCTTTAAAGTGTGATTTTATGAAGCTCAATTCTTGCTGATTCAAATTAAATCTGAGGAAAATAGTGTATACCATATATGATTATCAACCTGGAGTGATATAGCAGTTTCATTTCCCATCTCCTGGCTATCCACTTAAGCCCAGTGCCCCACGATTACCGGCTGCAACTATATTAATGCTCTTGAGGTAGGCTTTTTTCATTAAAATAGTGACATATTAAAATTTATTGTAGATTAGATCCTTGTCATATAAAATACCAAATCCAAAGAAGTAGCATAAAATAAGATAGCTGCACTATTCCTGGTGCCGAGTTGAAGTGTTCTGCATTCTAATAAAATAGGAAAGAATGACAAGCGACCTGTCAGGGAATAGAACTCATTTTACAAAGTTTGCAAATGAACCAGAAGAATGTGAGAATGTATCTCATCAGCAACTTAGCGACCACTTTGCTATTATCACCACTCTTCATATTTCAGTTGGAATTTTGAAACCATAAATAAATTAAATTCAACTGACTGGAAGTAAAATATCTAAATGTACATTCTCTAGAACATATTCTGTTTCAGTGTTTTATTTGTATTCAGGCAGATTAAAATGGAAATGATGTGAGGCAAAGAATTCATCTTTTATTTCAGATTCAGTGACTCAGCCATTTATCCCAAAACTCACCTGCAGCGCCCCCTCTTTATTTTTTTTTTCCTATTGATTCTTCACAGTTCTGCTTTGCTGTAACATGGGAAATGGACTGAGCCGATCCAGCTGGCTTCTAGGAGTTTGTTTTAGTTTTTACCAAAGGAGACAGATATTAATGTACAGAATAAGAATGATTGCATGTGTAAAGAAAAACACCTCTACTTTTTTTTTATTTTCATCAGTTTTAAAAACAAAACAAAACCAGAAACCTTAAATTAAAGGGTCTAAATTAAATCTAAAGTAAACCTGTTTTGTATCCATGAAAAAGGAGAATATATTGAGTCAGGAAAGAAATTGTGATTGAATTAATTTTTAAAACAGTTTTTTCAGTGTTTGAAGGGTTGTGCAAGAAGCCAGGAAATATAAAATGCATTAAACTAAGACATGGAGCAATTTTGATAATTTACACATGGTTCACTTGATACAATTATATAATTGGTGTCACTAATTTTTAAGATTTCTATTAGCTTTTCTTCTCCTGACATTGACATGAAATCACAATTAAAAGGTTATTAAAGAATGGTAGACAGATAAAACTACATCAATGGGGGGCTGGCCCAGTGGGGCAGTGGTTAAGTGCACACGTTCTGCTTTGGTGGCCGGTGGTTCACCGGTTTGGATCCCGGGTGTGGACATGGCACCGCTCAGCAAGCAGGCGTCCCACATATAAAGTAGAGGAAGATGGACACAGATATTGGCTCAGGGCCAGGCTTCCTCAGCAAGAGGAGGATTGGCAGCAGATGTTAGCTCAGGACTAATCTTCCTGGGAGAACAAAAACAAAAAAAATCTACATTAATTGTCTCAAAAGTGCATGTTTCATAATATTCTACTTATTTTTTTTATCTGTATTTGGAATACGAAATTTAACACTTAAGTGAATATATCTGCACACCGATCGTTTACCCATTGACATTAATCATTTTCTCACTTTATATATTTATATATACACACATACTATGCATATAAAATAAAAAAGTGCATATAAAATTACAGCCTTTTAAAGGTCGGCCTGGTGGTATGGTGGTTAAGTTTGCGTGCTCTGCTTCAGGGGCCTAGGTTCACTGGTTCAGATCCATTCATAACCCTATTGATTTAGAGTTGTATTAATTTCAATATATATCAGACAAATATCAAATATCTCCTGATGAACACATTGTAATGCACACAGTGTAATCCGTGGGTCATGGAGATGCACCGTGAGACAGTGATTCAGGGCATGGGCTTCTGATCCCAGTCAGAATTATTCAAATCCTGGCTCATAAACATAGATGCAATAATCTTAAGCAGATAAAGAAGTTAAGTCCTAATTGTTAGATATTTCAGTAATGCAATTTTCTTCACCAAAAGGAAATCTTTCAATGCATTTCAATATGAGACAAAATGTTATAATTCCCATAAATTAAGAAAATAAATACAGCTGGCTCTGTGGCCTAGTGGTTAGATTTGGCGCGTTCCGCTTTGGTGGCCCAGGTTCAGCTCTTGGACGCAGACCTACAGCACTTGTTTGCAGCCATGCCATGGTGGCAACCTACACACAAATTAGAGGAAGATCGGCACAGATATCAGCCCAGGGTGAATCTTCCTGAGCAAAATAAATAAATAAATACATAAATTTAAAAAAATCCTTAAAAATCTTGGAATAAGATAAAATAAACCTAAACTTGATAAATTATCAGAACTTATGTCAAAAATAAATTGTAAAAGTGAGTTGTTAAAAGCATCTTCTTTAAATCAGGGAACATATCAAGGCAGTCTGCTCTTGCTAGATCTATACCACATTCTAACAAAACCATATGCCAGTGTGAAAATTAGAAAGTAAATAAAAGAATAACTACTGGAAAGGAAGAAATTAGACTTTCATCATTTAAAAGTTATTAGACTGATGATTATCTACATGGAAAATCTAATAAGAGAGAAATTTTAAAATTAACAAATATTTAAAAGTCAACAAATGCTACATTTAGCAAATGTAAATAAGATGAGTACACAAAAGTCCATTGCATTTTTATAGACTACCAACAGATAGAGACCACACAGTACCTAGGAATACATCTAACAAAAGTTGTTCATTTTTTTAATGTGATAATTATAAAACTTTGGTGAAACATACAAAAAGCGATAAGTGATTAGAAAGGTATTCCACGCTCTTGGATAGGAAAACTCAAATCATTTTTAATACTGTTCTAATGACATACAATTTCCATCTGAGAATGACAGAACAGAATACTTTACTTTTGCTCAAAATCTGGTGTCACATATCCTACTCTCAACTGTCAGAAAAACAAAGTGATGAAGCTCTTCCAAGTGGAAATGAGGTTGCAACAGAACAGAAGTGGAGAATAGCTAGAATCTACATTAATCAAAGACATGTAGACAGACTTTTTATCTAAGGGCCCTTCAGCTTCCACCAAATAGAAAGACATTAGTTTTATTTTGTTTTTAATAAACTTAATAAAATTATACATACAGATAGAGATATAAATATTATCAGTTTATATCAAGAAAAATTTTATAACAAACAGCTTTATAGGCTTCTAGTTGAAAAACTTTAAAATATTTAAAATTAACGTAACACTGATGTAATATGAAAGCCTCCACCAAATTCAATTACCTTTATATTCATCCTTTTGTCCAGATTGTACAGCCATTAACATGTTTCTAAACATCGATTTTTTTAAGTTAGGAATGCAAGCTTAAACATGACAATATGGCTAAATTGACCTGGTCTGGTTATTAATTTACTTAATTAATTTTACTCAGTCTTTACTTCTTTGGTGTCAGATTAACGGTGAGTCCTACATGTCACAGTACATACTGAATGCATCCTTGTTCATTGACTAACAGAGTGACATTAGATTGAGCATCAGCAACATTAGCATTAGAATTCATTATTTGATTTCACTTTCTGGTCTGACCAAATAATATATACAAGATTATGTCCTGTGATATTTCCTCACAGTTTACTCTCCCTCCTGATGTTAACACTTCAGTTTCACGTTTAAACTGGCATTTGAAACAAACAGAAGAACAAAAAAAAAATTAGAAATGTGTGATAAAATTTAGCATATATCGTGAATTTCAGACTTAGAATTGATTGCCTGAAATGTGAATAGACTTCTTAAAAATCAATTTCATATTCGCATGCTGGGTGGCACTGTCTAAAGAGGTGGCATCGTGATGACCATTAGACCACCATGAATTTTAAGATTATCAAAAAGAGACCCAATAAATTAATCCAGCACAAATTAGATGAACATGTCAAAAATAAGGACATTGGCAGAAAAGTAGAAGCACTGGGAGCAGATATAGAGGTAGTTCAAGGTCCAGATATTGATGGCCAGCATTAATTATAGGAACAACAAGAAAATAGCGTAAATGTCGCACAACGGCTTCTAGAATTTAAAGGTACACAGCATGAAGGAGATGGAAGTACTGGCCACGTGCAAAAGATGTACTGCCATTGCTCAAATTTCCTCGCATAACCAGGAAGTCATCACAGAAGTGTTGCAGAGCTCGCCATCAGGCGCTCCAAACCAAAAGCTCGACTATGAAGCAGAGAAACTCTGCAATTGGCATTTGTTTGCATATCTTATACCTGTTAAATAAAAGAATATTTCTGCCATCTCTGGCTATTTCCTCCTTTCACTTTTCAGTCTTTTGGCTCTCTTCGACAGCTCCTTATAGAGTTGGTCCTTAACTGTAACTCTTCTATAGGATCTTCAGTTTAGAAGGGATCTGGAAAGTTTATTTGATCCATCTTCTATGTAATGGTGTCCATCTATCCTCCTCAAGTACTTAGACATTATGGATCAGCTCTGGGAGGAGGAAGGAAGGGAAAAAATTCTAAGCTTTGCTACCAGTCCAACCCAGCTTCTGTGTGAGAGCTTTATCAACTTAAGCCTTGCAACTCTAGGCAAGTAGTAACTTGTAGCTGTAATTTCTTCACCTGCAAAGTGAGATATTAGTTACTCTTTGTAGTTCTTACTGGGGTTTAAATTTAAAAAATGGCAATTCCCTCCTTATTGGCTCTTAGGATTTTTATGGTAAGGTTAAATCTCATCCTATTTGCTTTTACCATTCATTTAATGTTTCTCCTTCAAGGAAATATAGAATGAAAAGATAGGCAAATGAATCCCTCTTCGGCTCATTGAAGAGAGCTTCCAGGTGCCCCTCAAGTCAAACTCCACCCCAATTTCTTAGGATATATATTCCATACTATGGGACAATGAACTTCAAAAGATTATTTTGGGTGGTTCAAGGACATGGAAGTAAGTATAACTTAGATCAATTGTAATGTTAATTTTTGTTTGTGACGTAATACTGGTTTTAGCAATGACTTAGAATAATGTTTTCTTTGCATGTACATTTAATATACTTTGCATGTGCTACGTATGGAAACAATCATCAATATAGTATCCTATGACAGGTTTTGTGGCATCACTTGTACAATGTTTTCTCCCAACTTCTATCTGCCCACTGTCTGTTTCTTACCAAAAACCAACTTTCCCATTGTGATCAATAGAGGTTTTGTTTTGAATGCAAAAGCATCTATAGCATAATCTCTCATGATGTAAAAGATTTCAAAATTGTAGAGAACCACACTTAGGATCTATTTGTTTCCTAAAGGGGCTGAAGCAGAATTAAAATAGACCCAAATTGTTACCAGAAATCTGCGGTTTTAGCAGCTAGAAAGAAAAAAAAAAACTTCTAGAAATGAGAAAAAAAACCTGTAGCACAGTGTCAGCCAAGCAAAGCAAAGGTTCAAGTCAGAGGACGTGGCCCTTTTTAATACATCTTTTTCTTGACTTAACCACTACGGAAGACGTTCTTTCTGTTCCTATCCTATACAACCATGGAATGTCGTCACTCCCTTTCTGAATTGCAAGTCTGGCAGGAGTTTTCCCAGCAATGGAGCAAGGTCCTAAGTATTGTTATTTTGTGCGCAATTTTATAATCAATAGCGGATAATGCATAGTTGTCATAACTGATTCCATATATTATTTTTTGATATAGCATTTCGTTTTGCCACCAGGCCTTAAAAGGAAGAACTCTGGGTGTCAGTAGAATATTCTGTAGGCGCCATTAATTGCATGTGTTACATCTTGTTTCTTCACAGCCCTAGTCTATCTTCAAATATATATATATATATCCTTATCTGAGTATATATAATCTCAGTGTTTAACAGATTTTTTTTCTTTAAAACTTTTTAGATGTTGCAGTATTTTCTCCTGTACATAGGTTGTAGCGGAAATTCTAATATATGGCTGATTTTTTCCTCACTTGTATGTGAGATGTTTTTGATTCTTTTGGCTAATTGGATATCTAATTTTTTTAATTACTTTTAAATTTCCATATTTTACCAGTACACGTCAGAGAAGAAGAGCATTTATAATCAGACATTCTTCAAAGCAGCCTCATGTTTTCATATAATTCAGTTAATGTTTTTCTTTCCCAATTTAGGGACACTACTTATCTTTTTGATCAGTCCTCTTTTTTTGTAATTATGTATATATTTATGCATTGTCATATTTTCTTTTTTAATCCAAATTAATTGTATTTATATCAAGCTTTATCTCTGTGTCTGAAATTTCATTTTACACTGTATCCATTCTGTTCCTTAAGGTTCCTAATTTTTTTATGATTCCTGGAATCAATGTTCTTGGTTACTTAACTTGTTTCCTGAGGCCTGTGTACTATCTACCATTTATGCCATTCTATTTGTTATTATCTTTCATCTCTTATCTCATTTAACACTTGTTCTTATTAACTTGCTCCAAATCTTGATGCTGCTGTAGGAAATTTCCTCTTGTTCTTCAAATTTTCTTTTAGAATGGGTTTTTGGCTGTCCTTCACATTTTAAATGTACAGAGAAAGTTTTCTATTTTTCTGATCCTGTGTGAGTAACCATTATCCCCCTTTTATATTTAATCTCTCTCGTGAGCCAGCACTGCATGTGGAGCCCTGTCACCTGCTTATTTCACTGATAAAGTAATATTTCCCTGACATAATATCCTTTTCTTTTAAGCTCCATGTCCTACGGAGGTGGCAGGATGAGGAATTTCACTGAGACTTTAATCCATCTTTGTTACAAACCCAAGACTGACTCACTTCTGGGTTTTTTCCCCCTCAACTTATTAGAATTTGTAAAAAAATTCTATGGAGATATGATCTGCCTTTGAATATGTCTTAAAAATCTGCCTGTATCTCTGGAAACACAAATTCCGTCAAAATGCCTGCCACTTACGTTGTTACTTTGACTGGCAGACGAGTACTGAATAGTAAAATTATGTAATATTTTGTTTCTGGTATAATAATTGATAATACTACACAATATGCGTTGTTTTATTCTCTTTTACTATGAAAGTTATCACGATTCAAAATAATAATATTAATACTGTGCGTTGGACATAAAATTCCCAGGCTCAGCCATCTCAGGTGCAAGTGCTCAGACTTAATATGAGCTCCTGATCTCGGCTAAGCCGTGTGGACACAGACTTGTGATGTTCTCTCAAAATGTTTCAGTAGGTGTATTTTGCAATTCATTCCAGAAAACTGCAGTGAGCAGAGAAAGTGGAGGCAAAGAGAAAAGAAAGCGATACAAGGCAGGTTTAGGGAGCGAAACGGAGGGGAGAAGGCTGAGCCAGCACTGATACCACTGCTGTCAGCCCTTCGCCCCAGCCTCCAGTTCTCTTACCCAACTCTTCAGTACTCAGATATCTTCTCCTCTGACGACAAATAATCTCCTTTTTTAAAGTTAGCTACATATTATTTTTCTTAATTGCAAACAACAAATGCATCCCAACTAGTATATATTAATTACACAAATAATTTTTACTACAGCTGGTATAAAATGTTCATCATATATGGGATATTGGAGAGAAATAAGGAAAATCAACACGAGATAACAGAAAAAGATTAATCCCAATTTATTTTTTAAAATTTTAGGACTTTTATCACTCTTCTATTTAATTATGTGTTTGCATCGGCATACCCTATCATATTTGCTAACAAGTTTCTTGAGTACATGAGCCATTTGCAACTTGTTTTTATGTGATGCATATGCCTATTTTCCTAATTATGTATTTATTAGGAATAAATATTTTGCTAATAATGTATTCATTTTATAAATTTGGATTGTTTATAGTGATGCAAGAAAAATAGCAAGCAACCTATAAGTAAGCAGGAATGCTTTCCTCTGTGAATTTGTGTGAATATCTAATATAATTTCTCAATCATTGAACTTCATGCTAATAGATCAATATATTTATACATTATTTTCCAGAAAATACACCCACTCATCCAATGCACATTTAGAAAATGTGAATTTGTTCTTTGATATTTATGAATCATTTAGAAATTACACGTATTGCAAATAAAAACATACTTATTCATCAAAACTTGTTTATAATTGCAAGATGATTAATACTATATTGTTTCAGAGGAAAATGTGTTGTAACCACCGCTTCCTAGCGTAGTACTTCCCAGCTTGAATTATTCTGACTGCTTGTGTCTCCCTTGATGTACTTGGCATGGTCTTCGCCTTCAAATGGAACATGGAAACAAATGGTTCATTTGTCTGTCCCTGGTGTAATAGTTCAAGGCAATTTTTTTCAAAAAAGATTTGCATAATTTCTTGATGCTGAAATGTTCTCTAAGAAATAAGACAAATGTAGCTGTGATGCGAGGTGCTCTGGACAGGAAATGAGATCACAGTCACCTCCAAAGATGTAAAGTTCAGGCTATGTGAAGAGCTGACTAAGGGTTTCTTGAGATCCAGCTGTATTTTTATCCATATAATGATCTTGGCACAGCCATAAATCTATCATGACTATCCCTTGACCTGTCCTAAAAATGAAATATTGCTTCTTATGATATAAAATGTCAATGTCACATTTGAATGTCTAAATGAAGCAGAAAAGGAGTCACATGGCACAACTTTTACAAAAATTGAAATTCTAGGGTAACGTTTCACTATTTTTTTAATCTCTTCATTTCTTGTAAGTTATTTTTGTGTGTATGGAACCCTTCAATAAATTGTACCAATATGTCACATGCAGAGATAATATAGCAGATGTGTAAAAGAATATTGATACATTAACTGACTCATCCTAAACAAACGATAACATTTATATGATCCTTGACATTGACAGTTTCAAGTATATTAATATATCTGATGTTAAATTTATAGTCCTTGGGTCATAAATGTTAAATTTATAATCTTTAGGTCATAAATGCCTTATCTATTCAAATAAAACCCATATTACTGGCTATACTGGAGCTAATTTTAGCTAATAGGTTTTTAGCTAATAAGTTTCTTCATGGAAGTTTCATATTCACTGACTATTTCTTTTAGAAAATCTATTATGCTGTCATAAAGTTTTTTCATAGTAGTGCTTCTATTCAGACAGAGGTTGAAAGTAAACTATAGTGAAATGCTTTGGGTATTAAAAATACCTTTAAGGAGAAATAACCATGAGAATTTGATAGCTTTTTATGCAAATACATTTACAGTATGGTGTTAATCCATTAAAATGATGAATAATTATTTTTCTTAGCCATTGTCATGAACGTTTTTATTTCAATAAATTCAATCATACGTCGTAACTATGAATGTGTAAAATGAAGTCTGTTTCCTTATAGCAAATCATTGATTTTTGTTTTTGTGTGTGTATGTGTGTTTATGTATGTGTAGTCTTTCCTCATGCCTTTTTAAATGACTATTATTTTAGTAATAAGAAAAATAATACCAGATAATGAGCAACAAAAGAAAAATATGCATTATCAACTTTCTTAGCGATGTGAATGAAAATAACAGGAATTACACTTCATTGTTAGTCGCTCGAGGCTTTCTTACACTGCGCCATCCTCCCCCGCTGCTTGAGCCCTCTCTACTCTGAGAATTCTTGGTGAAGCAACTCCAGGATCCCAGGAGAAGCCCTCTAAAGAAGGATGCAGCTGCTGAAAGGAAAGCACCAAGAGTTTGAGGTATGAGTGTGCAGAACTGGTGAAAGAAATCCAAGGGGATCATGGTGGAAGAAAAGATTTGCTCAGCTTGGAAATGTAGAGCTTCCATTCAAATCCTCAGCGTGCCTTATTGCTTACTTTTTATTACTGAG